>NC_057417.1:27492217-30097723 GCF_019320065.1 Cervus canadensis | reverse complement strand
ATTAATTTGTGTGATCATTCATTAAGAATTAAAATTGGAAGGAAAAAAAGGATCAAAATCATGGGCTTTTCCTGAGAAAACAGGTGTGACAGGAGAGACCAGAGGCAACTCTTTGGCAAAAATGCTATTTCAAAAGCCAGAGAAACCAAAGACCAGGGGGAGTGAGGACTAGAAAGCAGTTGGATTGATGGCTGGGTTTCTCTCTGGGAAATATCACACTCTCCAAGGTCTGTAGGTGAATGTTAGTTCATTATCTCAGGTAATACTAGCCAGAATTCTAATTTTTAAGGGGCCATATTCTCAGGAAAGAGGTTAAATACCACACTCTTGATTTGTCTATGACTTACAAGTAACTTTCTAACATAGAAATTTCTTTCTGCTTACAGCCACGTGTGGACTTTCTTCAGCTGATGATTAATTCCCAAAATTCCAAAGAAACAGACAATCATAAAGGTAACCAAGGAGAGCTTCAGAGGGGCCACAGTGGGGAGACACAGAGGTAGGGGGCAGTTCTGAAAATGTGCAGGAAGTTTTCTAGGCAGATGGGAATTTCTGCCAAATTGAAGAAAGACACTCGTGCAGAAAGAAAGAGTAGCTGTGGTACTTCCTAGAAGTTTGCAGGCACAACTTTGTTCAGAGCTTGAAGGGCAAGTGTAACAGGATGTCATGCCCAGAAGTCAGTTATGAAATGGATCACAACAGCTGAACTTCTGGGGAGCTTGGTTCCAATATCAATTCTCAGGCTCCTCCAGACCCACCAAGTCAGAACCTCTGTCTGAATATTTGCATCAAGGCTTCATCCCTGCATTCATCAGGGGGCACATTGCCCCAGTGTTGGTGACCTTAACTTGGAACACTTTTAAACTTGTGTTTACCAGCTTATTCTACTGTGAAGTGTAATTTTCCCCCTCTGTTATTAACACATAACTTCTGGGAGAAGCCTTTGAGACTGTAAATATTCTGTTCCTCTTCAAATTGTCACCCAATGGTTTTATCATTCATGGATGGTTTTTGACTGAAACCATTGTTACTATGATGGTTACAACATGATGTCTTTCTAAACCCTTCATTCTTCTGTATTTATGAGCTGATGTTCTTTCATAGGGAGAGCTCTCCATTCTCCCCCAGTCATTTATTTATTTATATCAGTATATCTCATGTATAACTAACTTACTCTCTCACATCACTCTTCAATTTAATTTTCAAATTCTCTCAGGTTTGTCCACTGGAACCCTTTCAAATATATGTATTACTTTTTTCTCCTGAAACATTTTTTCAATAGGCTATTTTTAGCAGAAATTAAAAAGCAAAATTGAATGGATAATAAAGAGTTTCCCAATATACATTCTGCCCCCCACCTACATATAGCCTTCCTCAATATCAGAAGCCCATACTGGAGTGATACACTTGTTATAATCAATGAGCCTAAACTGATATATTATTATCACCCAAAGACAATAGCTCACACCTGGGCCCAATCTTGGCATTGTACATTCTATGGCTTTTGATCAATGTTTAATGGTGTGTGTCCACCACTGTCATATACAGAGTATCCTGTATCCTTTTATCATTGTCCAAGAACTTCCTCACTTCCTAATGCAGGACATTTCAGCTTTCTCTTCTATTTTCCCTGGAATAAGCCATTTCTCTAAGAAGTTCAGGTTCTATTTAGTGAGAAATGGTATTTAGAATCCAAACTCTGGGTTCTAGGAATGCTCATTGCTACCAGGGTTTTTTTGTTTTGTTTTTTGTTTTTATGCTTCCAGATCCTCTCAGTCGACAACTTTCAGAACACCAACTATTTTTACACAGTGATGTAAAAATTAAAAAAAAAAAAAAGATTTCTGTATCTACTCCAAAACACTGATGCAAACCAGCTCTCTCTCACACACAAAAAGACCCTGGTGTTTTAATTCCATTACATGCATACTCCTAAATGGTTAATTTGAACCCATCAAGGGATTGATAACCATCTCACAAAAGTCTGGAATTTTATAAAATTGGTTCTTGAAAGCAGGTATAAACCTACTTCAGCACACTCTAAGTATATCTATAACTGTGTGGACACCTACTTCTATCATTCTATCTATCTATTATCATCTATCATTTTTTAAGTACATGATTCAATACAACTGTCTGTGATGAAGGAAGTAATCTGTATCTGTTCAGTTCAATATAGTGATCACTAGAAGTAAGTGTCTACTGAGGACATGACATGTGGCCAGTGCCCCTAGAACATTTAATTTTAATCAACTAAAATTTGAATAGTCACATATCAGACAGCACAGCTCTAGACTTTGAGTATTATGGGGTTTATCTTAACTGGGGAAAGAATTTGATGGCTGAATTTATCCACAGTATCATCACAGATATCATCATTGGAGAATTACAACCTTGTAGACCTTTATTACATTCATTTTATATTACTTTTATTATTAATTTCTTGGTTGGAGCAGGTACCACATAGAGTTGAGTGCTCTAAGTAACAAATGTCCTACTACACCCATCAAATAGCTGAGAGCCTGAGCATACTTGGTCTCTTCAGAGAAAATGAAATTGGAGACCAGTGCATAATCACAGGGCTGTTTGGTAAGCATAAAGAAGAGCAGAGAGGGGGTTGTATACTTAGAGGATGACCGTCAGACTAGGATGAATCAGCATTGCTAATTCTACTCTCTGGATCTTATTTTTCTAATTTTCACATTGGGCTCTATCCTTCCATGGATGCATTCTTACTTTTGCTATTTTAATGCAAATAATTAGACTAGGATCATCACAACTCTTCAAGTTTTTTGTTGATTTCTGTAGCTTCTATACATATCTCAAACATCCCCTTGAAGACATGTGCCACAGGTCTTGTATTACCTGATGCCTCTCAAGGGCATAATCTATGATTCTCAGGCTACATTGTGCACATACATCTCCACATCTCATGAAAGTTCAGATGTTGTATCCATTCTAGGATGTATTCCAGTTCTAGAATGGGATTTGAGAATCTGAATTTGTATTAGGCTTCCAGATCCTGCTTATGCTGCTGGTCCATGGACTACACTTTGAGTTGCAAGAGTTTATCTGTAGTACATATTGTACTCTTATGTTCCTGTAAACAAGTTTTGATAAAATATAATTTAATTTCCCCTACCATATGGTCTGACTGGAAAAGGGAATGGCAAACCACTTCAGTATTCTTGCCTTGAGAACTCCATGAACAGTATGAAAGAGCAAAAAGATATGACACTAAAATAGAGGAAAACAATAGAATGGGAAAGGCTAGATTCTCTTCAAGAAAATTAGGGATACCAGGGAATATTTCATGCAAAGATGGGCACAAAAAAGAGCAGAAGTGGCATGGGCCTAAGAGCAAAAAAGAAGATAATAAGAAGATGTGGCAAGAATACACAGAACTATACAAAAAAATATTTTCTAGACCCAGATAACCATGATGGTGAGATCACTCACCTAGAACCAGACATCCTGGTGTGTGATGTCACGTGGGCCTTAGGAAGCATCACTATGAACAAAGCTATTAGAACTGATGGAATTCCAGTTGAGCTATTTCAAATCCTCAAAGATTATGCTATTAAAGTGTTGCACTCAATGTGCCAGCAAATTTGGAAAACTCAGCAGTGGCACAGGACTGGAAAAAGTCAGTTTTCACTCCAATCCCAAAGAAAGGCAATGCCAAAGACTGCTCAAACTACTGCACAATTGCACCCATCTCATATGCTAGCAAAGTAATGCTCAAAATTCTCCAAGTGAGGCTTCAACCGTGCATGAACCATGAACTTCCAGATGTTCAAGCTGGATTTAGAAAAGGCAGAGGAACCAGATCAAATAGCTATCATCCATTGGATCATAGGAAAAGCTAGAGAGTTCTAGAAAAACATCTACTTCTGCTTTATTGACTACACCAAAGCCTTTGACTGTGTGGATCACAACAAACTGTGGAAAATTCTTAAAGAGATGGGAATACCAGACCACCTGACCTGTCTCCTGAGAAATCTGTCTGCAGGTCAAGAAGCAACAGTTAGAACTGGACATGGAACAACGGACTGGTTCCAAATTGGGAAAGGAACATGTCACGGCTGTATTTTGTCACCCTACTTATTTAACTTTTATGCAGAGTACATCATGTGAAGTGCTAGGCTGGATGAAGCATAAGCTGAAATCAGGATTGCTGGGAGGAATCTCAGTAACCTCAGATATGCAGATGACACTACCCTTATGGCAGAAAGTGAAGAGGAACTAAAGAACTTCTTGAAAAAAGTGAAAGAGGAGAGTGAAAAAGCTGGCTTAAAACTCAGCATTCAAAAAATGAAGATCATGGCATTTGGTCCCATCACTTCATGACAAATAGATGGTGAAACAATGGAAACAGTGAGAGACTATTTTCTTTGGCTCCAGAATTACTGCAGATGGTGACTGCAGCCATG
This sequence comes from Cervus canadensis, assembly GCF_019320065.1. Taxonomy (NCBI): domain Eukaryota; kingdom Metazoa; phylum Chordata; class Mammalia; order Artiodactyla; family Cervidae; genus Cervus; species Cervus canadensis. The sequence continues at coordinate 30,093,290 of NC_057417.1, read as the reverse complement.
AAATTAAAAGACGCTTGCACCTTGGAAGAAAAGCTATGACCAACCTAGACAGCATATTAAAAAGCAGAGACATTACTTAGCCAACAAAGGTCCATCTAGTCAAAGCTATGGTTTTTCCAGTAGTCATGTATGGATGTGAGAGTTGGACTATAAAGAAATCTGAGCACCAAAGAATTGATGCTTTTGAACTGTGGTGTTGGAGAAGACTCTTGAGAGACCCTTAGACTGCAGTGAGATCAAACCAGTCCATCCTAAAGGGAATCAGTCCTGAATATTCATTGGAAGGACTGATGCTGAAGCTGAAGTTCCAATACGTTTACCACCTGATGCAAAGAACTAACTCTTTAGAAAAGACCCTGATGAAGGCAGGAGGAGAAGGGGATGACAGAGGATGAGTGGTTGGATGGATCACTGACTCGATGGACATGAGTTTGAGCAAGCTCCTGGAGTCAGTGATGGACAGGGAGGCCTGGCATGCTGCAGTCCATGGGATTGCAAAGAGTCGGACATGATTGAGCGATTGAACTCAACTGACCATGTAGCTTTATTATTGTATCCTTAAAAAAAAATCAAGCTGTGCCTTAACTAAAATAATTTAAAATATTCTAGGAGGAAAAGCTACTCCATTTTACTTGGAGCTAAAGTTCTTTTACAGTTCTCTAAAGGACACAATGATAACACTGTAGATGTTAGACAGAAGAGCTGTCTCTTGAAATTACCCAGCTTTGTTGGTGGGGGGTGGCATTGTCAGGAACAGAAGGCCAAGAATAGTATAGACTTGGAAAAAACTGGATCAAGACAGTTCTTGGCTTTTTCTTGGCTCTCTGAGGAAGACACAGGGTGGAAATCACTCTCAATTTGATTCTGAATTACTTTTACATGATTTCCCCTAGGGGTTTGAGAGTTTCACTGAAATATCTCATCATTTAAACTATGGTTTTTACAATGCCATGCTTTACCTAAAATGTCTTTACTTTTTTTTTTTTTTTTAGCTCTCTCTGACCAAGAACTCTTGGCCCAAAGTATTATCTTTATTTTTGCTGGCTATGAGACCACTAGCAGTACTCTTTCCTTCCTTCTATATATTTTGGCCACTCACCCTGATGTCCAGCAGAAGCTGCAGGAGGAAATTGATGCAACTTTCCCCAATAAGGTGAGTGATGATACCCAGAGGGAGAGGGGGAAGGTGAAGCATTAGCATGATGGTCTTCTCATCACTTCTTAGGAGATTTCTGCCAAAAGCATAAGCATTAAATCATTTGCCTCCTTTCCCAGGTGGTGCAGTGGGAAAAAATCCAATCCTTCTTCCAATGCAGGAGATGCAGGTTCGATACCTGGGTTGAGAAGATACCCTGGAGTCAGAAATGGCAACCCACTCCAGTATTCTTGCCTTGGAAATCCCATGGACAGAGGAGCCTGGTGGGCTACAGTTCATGGGATTGTAAAGAGTCAGAGAAGACTAAGTTATTGAGCACAGCACATTTAGGAAGGATCTAAAGGATACAAAGCAAAGGGAGAAAACATAAGTAGTTCATGCTACTCACAGCAATATAAGTACTTTGAAAAAAGTGCTGGTCCTGTGATGTCAGTTATCAGAATAATGCCAAGTAAAATTCACAGAACTTCAGTAGCATCTAGCAGTAACAATTTATTTCTCTGGTGTCTGCATTTGTTGTTCAGGCACTACATTTTGTTGGACTCTTTGCGACCCCATGGGAAGCAGCACGCCAGGCTTCCCTGTCCCTCACTATCTCCCGGAGTTTGCCCAAGTTCATGGTGTCTGCATAGTTATCTGTTGATATTGGCTGGACTTGCTGTGGTCTGGGCTGTGGTCTGTGGTGGATCTAGGCTGGCTTTCACTAAGTGGTTGTGTTGCAGGAAGGGGGACCCCTTCAAGGGCCTGAAACTGGGCTCTTGTCGAACACTCAGAAATGAATCGCCCGAGGAGACACATGTGCTAACAAAGCAAGAGATTTTGTTGGGAAAGGGCACCTGGGTGGAGAGCAGGAGGGTAAGGTAACCCAGGAGAACTGCTCTGTCTCATGGCTTGCAGTCTCGGGTTTTATGGTGATGGGATTAGTTCCCAGGTTGTCATTAGCCAATCTTCTGACTCAGAGTCCTTCCTGGTGGTACATTCCTTATTCAGCCAAGATGGATGCTAGAGAGAAGGATTCTGGGAGGTGGTTGGACATGTGGTGTCTCCTTTTGACCTTTCCTGAACTCTTCCGGTTGGTGGTGGCTGATTAGTTCCGTGTTCCTTACCAGGACCTTCTGTTGTAAAACAACTCATGCAAATGGTTACTATGGCACCTGGCCAGGGTGTGTGGTTTCAGTCATTGTGCTTCCCCTAACAGTTGGACTGACTCAGCTCCACACATGCTCCTCACATGTCTCAATCTCTACATGTTTGCTTCTCAGGGCAGCAGTAGATGTCATGAGCAAGAGGCCTAATCCCTAATCCCTTCAACCTTCAAAACTCTGCTAGCATCACGCATAGCCAATATTCCACTGGCTCAACGTGAGCCACCTGACCAACCTGAGTCAGAATGGGAGGGCATCGCAGAGTTAATGGCAAAGGGAAAGAACAGAGGAAATGGTGGAGAATTGGGACCATTAATTCAATCTACTGCCCTGTGTAAACTTTAGACTAGGTGGAGCCTGGTGTACAAGAAAGGATATACGGTAGTAAACAGGACACGAGCATGAGACCTGACTGGTTTTGGACCAGTCTTACGACCTTTCAGAATCCTAGCTCCTTCGAATACTTTGTAGGGCCTGCATAAATTAGAGATGATGTTTCTTCTCTGGTAAACCCCATATTGGGATTCTTTTGATTACAAGAAGATCAAAAGGCCACTAACAGACCAAGGCTAGCTAAGGCATTGCATTCTCTCCTTTTTATAAGAATACTAATAATACTAGTACTATTGGCTGATATGTGCTTCTTACTTTATATGTCTGTTGTAAATACTTTCTATTTATAAATATGTTTAATTTTCAAGAAATTCTTTATTAGTCAGGAGAGGCTAGCTTATACCTCAGTAACAGACAAGCCCTGGGATCTCAGGGGCTTTCATAGCAAAGTTTTCCATCACCCACGTGGACATGCTGAACATGGATTGTTAGTGGAGGATGGAGTGGACAGCTCTGCTTCATAGAGTCACCCAGGAAAACTGACTCAGAGCCTTCACCATCTTATAATTGCCTTATCTGAAACATGAGGCCTTCTTGTCATCTGTGAATAAGGAACTCAAGAGCTGCTTACTGGGTTTTCAACTGATTTGTCTCTGAACTGACATAATCGCCTAAGTTCACAGCCTGTTGGCAAGGGTGATTTGGCCATAACCTCAAGTGGGCTGGGAAACATGGGGCCTACATGGATGCTGGGTGAGCAGTGAGTGTCTCTGCCACACAACCCTCTGGAGGGTCAGCTCCCTCTGTCTCCATGTGACACGTGAGAAACCTGAGCGACAGGGAGACGAAATACTTCCAGACACTAGTTGTGTACGTGGTGGTGATCAAGTCAAGCTGTGATCCACGGTGTTGGCTCCTGAGCCACTCTTACCCTCCACAATGTTGCTCCTTGACTACAACCCCACGTGACAGCCATGTATCACCCCCCAGTGGTCTCAGATCTCAGCCAAAACTGGAGTTCTTTGTGGTGTGCGGAGACCTGGCCCCTGGGGCTGCAATGGCTTGTTTAGACCTTCAGACCTTAGGGTCACACCTGTAGGAATAATAAGAGGCCCTTCTAGCAGCAGATGGTGGGGTTCTGATCCTTTTGTAACTTCCTTGTGTCTGAAATTGTGTTCTCATTCATACTCTTCATTTGCGGATTTGGTTCAGAAAGGAACTCGTTTCTCCCCAATTATTTATAGAGTTTTCATATATTGTTTCCAGACTGTATGTGTATAATGAAGAGAATGAGCAATCAGGAGTCTTCAACTAAGAACCTTCATGTTGAACAGGGGATTTGCTCTTTTATACATTCTTTCCTTGGTACAGATGTGTGGCCTCACTTTCAAAAAGAAACAGTGACTGTGGCCTATTTCACTTAAGAGCAAGGGTCCTAGTCTTGGTCATGTTTGTTCTCATGAGAGAGAAGATACACTCCATGATAACCTGTGGTGTTTCACAAACTAGAGAATTGTTCCAATGTTCTTCCATTGTCATGACTACTGCCCATCTCAATGGGTGTTGAGAGGTCAAATGACATGTAAAATGTCTATAAATGCTAATGTTCTTTACCAATTTAAATTATTCCCTGGAGTTCCTAACATTTCACTAGGCCTACATAGATGGAGATGAAGGTTAACCTGATATCTTAATTTATCAAAGTCTTTCTCTTTCTTCCCAGGCACCTCCAACCTACGATGTCCTGGCACAGATGGAGTATCTTGACATGGTGGTGAATGAGATTCTCAGAATGTTCCCAATTGCTGTTAGGATTGATAGGTTCTGTAAGAAGGATGTGGAAATCCATGGGGTGTCCATTCCCAAAGGGACAACAGTGGCAGTGCCAATCTCTGTGCTTCACAGAGACCCACAGCTCTGGCCAGAGCCTGAGGAGTTCCATCCTGAAAGGTACAAGACTCCAGGGAAGGGGACCCCCTCTGATCCAGTTGCTCAGAGCGTATTCTGGCGACTCTCATTATGGGTAACAAATGTGTGACTATATAATCACTTTATTTTACACCTTTTTATTGTTAAATGTCTTTTCTTATTCCAAGAATATTTTTTGATTAAGTAATAATTAAAATTAAAATTAATAATAATTAAAATTTAAAATTTTACCAACTGTGAAATAGAAAAAAAAATTTTAGCTCTGTACATTCTCAATACCTTAAGCTTTGCTGTTGTTTAAACACTAAGTTGTGTCCGACTCTTTGCAACCTCATGGACTGTGTCCCACCAGTCTCCTCTGTCTGTGGGATTTTCCAGGCAAGAATACTGGAGTGGGTTACCATTTCCTTCTCTAGGAGATATTCCTGACCCAGGGATTGAACCCATATCTTGTGCATTGGCAAATGGATTTTTTTTACCTCTGAGCCATCATGGAAGCCCAGTAACTTAAGATGGGCCTCATTAATAGTGGAATGTAAATCCTGTGGACATTTTTCTATGCATATACCCATTGTCAGAATGGCATTATATATAGTCTAATTTTCAATTGCTTACTTTATTTAACAGTAAACTATAAACAACATTCTGTGTTTTTTAAATATATTTATATGTCTTGCATCTGCTATAATTCACTTAACAGCTATATTATTTTAGGTGTGTTGGTTTTTATTCCTTAAAGTCTGTTGGTCTGTTCTCCTTAGTTCTTTGAATTCATCACTAACATTCCCATATTTCCATTGTTTTAAACATTGGCTGCTGTTTCCTCTATTATTATTGTGGGACTGTAGGCTGAGGACCTAGAGGTCTCATACCTGATGGTTCCAGCAGCCTCAGTGAGGATGGAGACACAGGTGCCCTCGTTCAGCCTGTGGCTGCAGACCTGAGTCAGCTCCCTTCTGCCTCAGTGTTTGGTGACCTTTCAGAGAGAAGTTCTCTGGTCTCTAGATGTCTAGACTTCCTCCTTGGAGGGGTTAATATTGTCTTCTGGGAATTCAGAGTCAGGGTCTGGTTTGGGCACAGATTGGACTCTGGAGAGAGTTGATGCTCTCCCATTTATTTTACGATGAGCAAGATTTGGATTGAACATTTTAGTGCACTAGCTGGATCTAGCCCTTTATGAGCCCCTGACTATAAGCTCCCTGACAGCAGGGACTGTGTCTTGTTCACCCTGGTGTCCCTAGCCCTAGCATAACCTGTACATGTAACATTGTTGAAAGAAGAGTCAGAGTCCACCAAGTCCTCCGTCCTGGACCAGCGAACCTCAGTGTCTCTCTCAAGCTCAGCAGCTCCCCCTCCTGCAACCTCGGGAACCTGAAACCAGAGACCACGCACTGTACTTCCCTTTGATTCATTCAGCCGTCAAGCAGAGATGTAGTGCTCACCTGTGGGTGGCAGGGACTGGGCCAGGGAATGAGAAATCCAAATGTTAAAGCCCATTATTAAGAGTTTTGGACATATACACTGTATATTCTATAGGCACATGTCTATGAATCATGTTTAATGTATCTGTTTGTGCCCATTCCCTGATCAACAGCCATCAACCAGGTCTGCACCACTCACATGATGCCCTTCGACTAATTCTCCATGCATCTGAAATCACATTGTCTGTAAATATTCCAGAATAGTCTCCAAAATGGGACTCTAAAATACACAGAACCACAATGCCATTATTACTTACCCCAAATCCACATATTTTCTTAATATATTCAAGTATTGAGGAGTCAAATTTGAATTGAGCAGAGGTCTAACCATCAAGGACTTTATAGATTTGTGGAAATGATAGACATAGAAATCAGTGATTGAACCAGAGTAGAATTGAGTCATAAGCCCACATAAATCTATTGACTTCAACATCCTCCGTATGTGGGAGGAAGAGACACACATACACAAGAGAAGGGGAAGGGAAAACAATTGAAAACTAGCAATTAAAATATTCAGAGACATTTCTCCTGCTTCCTTCGTCTCTGAACACATGACCAATGTCAGTGTTTACAGAGGCAAGAACCCACTCTTCAGTCAGTCTCATTTCCTGTCTTTCAGAGCCTGAGCATGTCACCAACTTGAATGTAAATTTCATATTTAAAGATGCATTTTCTTTAATCATCCTTCATCTCATCTGCTCACCAGGACTGAAAGCTCCTGTGGGGTCTGGGGAATAGGAAGGCCCTGGGGCTTACCTTTCTGACAGCAAAATCACCACAGCAGGATTCAGTCATCTGCCCACAGGAGTCTCCCTTATGCTACTGGTTGAGGGTTTAAGTTGAAACCTCAGACCTGGAATTCCTGTGACTTTTCTGTTTCATTCACTTTTTCATCTACTGTTGTGGATCCAGGTTCAGTAAGAAGAACAAGGACAGCATAAATCCTTACATCTACCTGCCTTTTGGAGCTGGACCCCGGAATTGCATTGGCATGAGGTTTGCCATCATGAACATGAAACTTGCTGTCGTCAGAGTCCTGCAGAACTTCTCCTTCAAACCTTGTAAAGAAACACAGGTCAGCAGTTCGTTCTGCATAGTGTTTTACTGAGAATTTTTTTGAGTGAGATGTATCTCTCTGTGTCTATAAGATTGTGATCTTTTCAGATAACAATTTAGTTTACTAGACAGAGAATCTGTTTGAAGCCATCTGTGACCTTTAATTGTCAACCATCCCTGGAGGGATAAGTCTGTGGCTTCATAAAGACCCAACTGTAAAGGTCATCTAGAGTCAGTGCAATTAGCATGACATGACTGTACAAAGTCAGTGAACTTGAGCAACTTTTAAAATTTGGTTTCATATCCACTGGAAGGAAGGAAAATGTTGTACAAAGTCTTGAGAGCAGTGATGACCTTGTCATGGCTTTTCAGTGATGCCCTTCTCCATGGGAACTTACAGAAGCTCTCCTGACAGTGATTCTCAGCCACTATTTGTACAAAGAAATTACTGGGGAGCAATATCCCGATGCCGAGGTCATCTCAGCTTCTCTAAAATAATTCCCCCAGAGTGTGGCGTTGAGAGCACCCCCACTGATCCTCTGTGCAGCCACAGTGGTCCCTGAGTGAAAGCATTTCTGCCAGATGGGAAGGCTTCCCACAGCCCCTCACCTGCCAGGGATCCTGCTGCCATCCAGCTGGGCCCCCTTTACATTCTAACAATGACTGTGTGTCTTTCCTGTCCACCCTCCAGTCCGTTCTCCCCCTTCGAGTTCCAGTTCAGTCCCGAGCCCCTCCATGCAGCCTGCCCGTCCAGGCCAGCGCCCACTCTCCCCTCTGCTGTGTTTACAAGCACCACAGGCTGGCCTCATGGGGCCTACCACCTAACAATACTTTGTCCCTGAACCAGCCAGTTTGGTTCTTTTGTTTCCTTTGTACCTAACAAGGTCTTTTACTCTGTCCCCTCATTTTATTCCATAAACGCCCAATGGTGCCTTGACATCATCAGGCAAATGTTTAAGGAGTGACTTGCAGTTGTTTAGAGCTCTTGGACACAAATTTGGAACAGTTTCAACTTTAAAAATTTAACAAATATCATTTGTGTACTTGCTTGTTTTATGTGTCTCTGTGTGTGTCTATCTGTAGGAAAAATGCATACCATTTGAAAGTTTAAAATAACAATTTGTTGCAGTTATAGAAAGACCTGAAATCTCTCCACTGAGGAGCACACAGAACAGCTGCCATTGATTCTTGTCAAGCTCGGCCCTTTAATAAGTCTTATTTCTAGGAGCCACACATTTAATAAGCAGCAGCTCCCCTTGAGTAGCTTTCTTGGGGGAAGAGGAGGACAGAGATGTTTCCATCTTACTTTCAGGCATCTGTGTGGTCATCCTGTAAGGGCAAGCACACAGGGGACTCAGCTCTGAGAGAAAGGGGGCCTCGGGCACACCTGGGAAAGGCAGATGCCCCCTGTAAGCTCCACCCAGTCCCCCACAGACTGGAGCTTCTCCCTCCACAGATACTTACTTGTCCTTCAGTCAACTGAGGTTAGGTTCCCCCAACTCCCCACTCTGTTGGTTCCCCCAACACAGAGGGAGTGACTGGATGAGAAAGGGGCTAAAAATCTCAGACAAAACACTGTAGATCATCAGAAGTTCACCATTTGTACTACGCTTGGGAACCAAGGGACCTTTAAAAAAAAAACAGGTATAATGCTTCATAGGCATAGTGCTCAGTCAATATTTTTGTGCAGAATGAATGATGGATGAATGCTTGCTTTCCCTATCCAGTCTTGACATAACTTACAGAGTAAGTACAGAGAATCAGAGATAAAGAGGGGAATCTGGATGCATGTGATCAAAAGGTACAAACTTCTGGTTATGATAAATAAGTACAAGGATATCACATAAAATGTGATGGTTATAGATTTTAGACACTTTTAATATAATTAAAATAAAATTATAAAATTTTAGACCTAAATTTTAACATAAAATTATAGACATTTTTATGTAGTAGAAGAGAACAGATCCTAAAAGTGCTCATGAGAGGGAAACAGTATTTTTTATTTTTCTATCTCTATGAGTTCATGGATGTTAACTAAACTTATTGTGGCTGTAATTTCATGATATATGTAAGTCAAATATTTATACCATAAATCATTTATATCTCAATAAGTTGGAATTAAAAAAACATTAAGTGAATAATAAGGGAGTACTAGAAGTGACTTTGTACCCATATATTTTATAACATGTTAAACAGACCAATTTTCTGAAAGTCATAATCTATTAAAATTGAATCAAGGAAATATTGGCAGCCTGCCCCTCCCTATAGCTATTGAACACATTGAATTGGTAGGTTAAAAAAAAATCAAAAATACACAATGCTAAAAGTAGCTGGTATATTGTTGTAAAGCATTGTTGTCTGAAATGTATCTTGTCTACTTTGCTTCTCTTGTTGGCGGTGCTTCATTCATTGGTTCTCTTATGCTTGCTTAACTTTGCAGATCCCCTTGAAAATAACCAGTCAAGGACTTTTAAGACCAGAAAAACCTGTTGTTCTGAAGGTTGTGTCCAGAGATGGAACCATAAGTGGAGCTTGACTTTCCCTAAAGACCTGGGCTTTATTCTTCAAGGAGCTGTGTCCCAGAATTTCAGGGGGTTTGATTTACTTTGTAGTAAAACTCAGAAATAAAGATGGGCTTCATCTGTTGTACCTGCTGGATGACTAGGGTATCTGCACATTTGTTTAGCTTTCTCAGTGTCTGTGTTTTTATATATTGTGCAACATGAAAGAGGTGACTAATGAGGGCTGGATACGTACACTCAGCTTATCTGACTCTCAAAGGACCATCTCCACCCACCTGCAGTTAGTAACATCTACTCCAGAGCACTGATCAAGAAAGAAAATGTCTCAACAGTTTTATCAGCAAATTAATGAAAACAAGAATTATTGTGGTGGCTGAAGTTCTGACATTTATTTATATATCACAGGTTTTATTTTATATATCCCAAATCAAATATTCTATTGAGCAGCTCTATAACAACTCTTTACAAAAGTGTTATATGATACTTTTAATACATCCTGCACTTTAGGGGGAATGTGTACAACTGAGTCAGGGAGAGTCACAATCCGTGGTTGAATTGGGACTTTTTCAAAACTGCTGTTTCTTATGTTACATGGGTAAGAATTAATCCACAGTGATTTTGCCCATTTCTTAGAGAGTATATTCACAGTTTAAATCTATGTTTTTTGAGCACATATTTTATATAACAACAGACACACATATACTATTAGCTTTGATTAAAAAATTTCATCCCATCTCCCCTGATATTTCTAGAAGGCAGGAAACAGGTTTTCTTGAAGCATCTTTGTATTCCACCCTCAACTCCCAACTGTCTTAACACAATGAACATGGAATAAAAGATGGTTGGTTGGTCAGTTGATTGGGGAAAAAGGCTACAAGCACTGGTCACTTTCAGTTGATACCAGAAGCTGCACACAGTCCTTCCTTTCCCATTTCTGCCCCTCCCATCCACAACCCATTCATTGCTAGTGTTTTCCTCAATAGTCCAGTCCTAAAGTCATTGAGGGAGCACAGACGATGGGCAGCCTTACATTCAGGGTGTGGGCAGAGAAGGGGGGCTTAGTGGCTCCAAGTTGTAGACTGCATAGAGAGGGGAAAGTATCCACAGAAACAGCAGCCTGGCATGAGTGTGGGAACATAGGCTAGGAGAAAGGAGTGTCCACCCTGAAGAGTGGTCTGGCCAGGGCAGCCAGAGCCTAAATAGGGTGTGGAGGTCTGAGGAGGATGAGGAGGGCACCATGAGTAGAAAGGGGTTTGAGTGGCAATAGCTACATAAAGGGGGATTGATCAAGTAAATAAATATATTATGGATAATGCTACTGTAGAAGAGCAGAGAAATAGCTCCAGAAGGAATGAAGAGGCTGAGCCAAAGCAGAAATAACACCCAGTTGGGTATCTGTTTGGTGGTGGAAGTAAAGTCCAATGCTGTAAAGAACAATATTGCATAGGAACTTGGAATGTTAGATCCATGAATCAAGGTAAATTGAAAGTGGTCAAACAGGAGATGGCAAGAGTGAACATCAACATTTTAGGAGTCAGTGAACTAAAATGGACAGGAATGGGTAAATTTAATTCAGATGACCATTGTATCTACTACTGTGGGCAAGAAGCCCTTAGAAGAAACAGAATAGCCCCCATAGTCAACAGAAGAGTCTGAAATGCAGTACTTTGGTAAAATCTCAAAAATGGTGGAATGATTTCAGTTCATTTCCAAGGCAAACCATTCAGTATCACAGTAATCCAAGTCTCTGACCCAACCACTAATGCCAAAGAATCTGAAGTTGAAGATTTCTATGAAGACCCAGAAGACCTTCTAGAACTAACTCCAAAACACCAGTTTCATCATAGGTGACTGGAATGCAAAATTAGAAGGTCAGGAGATACCTGGAGTAACAGGCAAGTTTGGCCTTGGAGTACAAAATGAAGCAGGACAAAGTTTAGCAAAGTTTTACCAAAAGAACCCGCTGGTCATAGCAAACACCCTCTTCCGACAACACGAGAGCTGACTCTACACATGGACATCACCAGATGGTCAATATTGAAATCAGATTGACTGTATTCTTTGCAGCCAAAGATGGAGAAGCTCTATACAGTCAGCAAAAACAAGACTAGAAGCTGATTGTGGCTCAGATCGTGAACTCCTTATTGCCAAATTCAGACTTAAATTGAAGAATGTAGGGAAACCACTAGGCCATTCAGGTATGACCTAAATCAAATCCTTTTTGATTATACAATGGAAGTGACAAGTAGATTCAAGGGATTAGATCTGATAGAGTGCCTGAATAACTATGGACCAAGGTTTGTAACATTGTACAGGAGGCAGTGATCAAAACCATCCCAAGACAAAGAAATGCAAAAAGACAAAATGGTTGTCTAAGGAGGCTTTACAAATAGCTAAGAAACAAAAGAAGCAAAAGGCAAAGGAGAAAAAGAAAGATACACCTAATACCCATCTGAATGCAGATTTCCAGAGAATAGCAAGGAGAGATAAGAAATTATTTTTAAGTGAACAATGTAAAGAAATAGGGGGTAAAAATAGAATGGGAAAGACGAGAGGTCTCTTCAGGAAAATTAGAGATACCAAGGGAACATTTCATGCAAAGAAAAGCAAAATAAAGGACAGAAACGGTATGGACCTAAAAGAAACAGAAGATATTAAGAAGAGGTGGGAAGGAAACACAGAAGAACTATACAAAAAAGATATTCATGACCCAGATAAGCACGATGGTGTGATCACTCACCTAAGCCAGACATCCTGGAGTGTGAAGTCGCAAGTGGGCCTTAGGAAACATCACTACAAACAAAGCTAGTGGAGGTGATGGAATTCCAGTTGAGCTATTTCAAATCCCAAAAGATGATGCTGTGAAAGTGCTGCACTCAATATGCCAGCAAATTTGGAAAACTCAGCGGTGGTCACAAGACTGGAAAATGTCAGTTTCATTCCAATCCCAAAGAAGGGCCATGCCAAAGAAAGTTCAAACTGCCACACAATTGCACTCATTTCACACGCTAGCAAAATAATGTCCAAAGTTCTTCAAGCTAGGCTTCAACAGTATGTGAACTGAGAACTTCCAGATACACAAGCTGGATTTAGAAAAGGCGAAGGAATCAGAGATCAAATTGCCAACATCCATTGGATCATAGAAAAAGCTTGAGAATCCCAGAAAAACATCTACTTCAGCTTCATTGACTACACTAAAGCCTTTGACTGTGTAGATCATAAGGAACTGTGGAAAATTCTTCAAGAGATGGAAATACCAGACCATCTTACCTGCTCCCTGAGAAATCTGTATGCAGGTCAAGAAGCAACAGTTAGAACCATACATGGAACAACGGGCTGGTTCAAAATTGGGAACGGAGTATGTCAGGGCTGTGTACTGTCATCCTGCTTATTTAACTTATATGCAGAGTACTTCATATGCAATGCCAGGCTGGAAGAAACACAAGCTGAAATCAACATTGTGGGGAGAAATATCAATAACCTCAGATGACACCACCCTTATGGCAGAAAGCAAAGAGGAACTGAAGAGCCTCTTGATGAAGGTGAAAGAGGAGAGTGAAAAAGCTGGCTTCAAACTCAACATTCAAAAAGCCAAGATCATGACATCTGTCCCATCACTTCATGGCAAATAGATAGGGAAACAATGGAAAGGGTGAAAGACTTTATGTTCTTTTTTTTTTCTTTTTTCCATTTATTTTTATTAGTTGGAGGCTAATTACTTTACAATATTGTAGTGGTTTTTGTCATACATTGACATGAATCAGCCATGGATTTACATGTATTCCCCATCCCGATCCCTGCTCCCACCTCCCTCTCCACCCGATTCCTCTGGGTCTTCTCAGTGCACCAGGCCCTAGCACTTGTATCATGCATTTTCTTTGGCTCCAGAATCGCTGCACATAGTGACTGCAGCCATGAAATTAAAAGACGTTTTCTCCTTGGAAGAAAAGCTACAACAAACCTAGACAACATTTTAAAAAACAGAGGCATTGCTTTGCCAACAAAGGTCCATCTAGTCAAAGCTATGGTTTTCCCAGTAGTCGTGTATGGATGTGAGAGCCGAAGAATAAAAAAGACTGAGTGCCAAAGAACTGATGGCTTTGCACTGTGGTGCCAGAGAAGACTCTTGAGAGTCCCTTGCACAGCAAGAAGATCAAACAAGTCCATCCTAAAGGAAATCAACCCTGAATATTTAGTGGAAGGACTGATGCTGAAGTTGAAGCTCCAATACTTTGGCCACCTGATGCCAAGAGCCCATTCACTGGCAAAGACCTGATGCTGGGAAAGATTGAAGGCAAAAGGAGAAGAGGATGACAGAGGATGAGATGGTTGGATGGTATCACCAACTCAATGGACGTGAGTTTGAGCAAACTCCCAAAGATGGTAAAGGACACGGAAGTCTGGTATGCTGCAGTCCATGTGGTCACAAAGAGTCAGATACAACTGAGCTACTGAACAGCAGCAGTGGATAATGGAAGACAGATTTCTCCCTGTTAGAGAAGGGAGTCCCTGGTCCAGGAAAGGGGAACCAGCAGAAACCCCGTGGAGTCAGAGATTGGAACTGCATGTATCAGTGTACATCCTTGCTTTTCTTTGTAGACAAATGGTAGCTAGTTAGTTGGGTGATGCACTACAGATAGATAGGTGATATAGAGAGATGACAGATAGATATAGATAGATGACATGTGTCTGTGTGGTGGGTGGGGAATCTGCAGCTGGAGTCCTGTTCAGGGCCCTGAGCTCATACAACCGGACAGACCCCCCACCCCCAACCCCAATTAGTATCCAGGAAATAATATCCCGAACACTTACGACTCAGTGCCTCTTCATGCAGCAGGGGGAAAGGAGACATTTAAACATAATAAGAATGAAAACGGTAAAGATTCAGAGTCAGCAAACTCCCAGCCTTTTTTAAAATTTATTTTTCACCTACAACTTGAACTCATGTTTCCTTTTGCTAACAAACAACACAGTTCATAACTTGTGCTTACTCTATAATGCTTGTCTTTTTTGGCTACTACTTGAAACTCGTATGAGCTCATGTGAGTGAACATTTCTAGAGGGTTTGCTAAGGATCAGGTGTGTGATGGGCAAGATCACATGTTCTAGTCCCCCAGTGACACCAGGACTCTGACCTACAGGTTCAAGCCTCAAGCCCCTCAGGTCACGGATCAAGGTCTGGTCTGATCTGGGCTCCTATAGAAAGCGAAAGACATAGTTATCAACCCTCATTCTACAGATCAGGCAACTGAGGCTGAGCAGATTTAAATAATTCACCTACGGCCTGCACATCAGTCACATTCTGTGGATGCCTTCTAGGCAGCTGTGTACACAGTAGAGAGAATAGGTGTCCCAGGAGCCCAGAGAAGCCTCTGGGACCTGGTGGACAAGGTTCCCAGCCACACTGTTCACTTGCCCTCTCTCCCTCTGGCAAATTCTCACAGATTATTAATTAACATTGTTACAAAAAGTCAAAATCCCAGAAATTTTACTATATCACAACCACTAAGATGCTCATCTTAAAAAAGGGAAAACGAAAGTGTTGGTGACAATGTAGAGGAAATGTGGAAACCTCATCTATTGTCGGTGGGGATGTAAAGGTGCAGCAAATCTGTGGAACAGTTTGGCAGCTCCTCGGGTATTTAAGCATAGAATTATGGACTGTGTTGTTTGTTAGTTGTATGACTGCACAACTGCACTCCTGAGCAGATGCCTAAGAGAACTGAACACAATTTCTCAAACAAATACATACACCTGCGTGTTCATAACACCACTCTCCACAATAGCTAAAGGGTAGAAACAAGGCAAACCAGTGGATGAATGGATAAACAGATCGTGATGTAGCCATACAATAGTTGCTTCTTCAGTTATCAAAGACATGAAATACTAATACATGGTACAAGAGAGATTAATTTTAAAAGCACACAAATGAAATAATTTGGACACAAGAGACCACACATTGCATGATTCCATTTATATGAAACATTTGGAAGGGGCACATCCATGAAGACAGAATGTCCATGAGTGGTGGCCAGGGGCTGGGAGAGGAGAGAGTGGGGAGGAGCTGCCCATGGGCTCAGGAGTGCCCTCTGGTGGAAGGGGAGCGTGCTGGAACCAGAGGAGGTGGAGGCACCGCACTGTGAATGTGCTAAACGGCCCCGAATGGTTGATGTCATGGCGTGTCAGTGTGACCTCGGTAAATGTTTTTAATCTCAGGACTTTATCCTAAGAAATACAAGACAGGTCACTGTAATACCAAAAAGCCATGTGGCTTTTCCCAGACATCCTGCACATCCTTCAGGTCCCTGCTGAGCTGTCCAGGGTAGAACCTTGGTCCTAGAATTACAGGATCCCTAACTTGGCCTGTGATCTGATTAGCAGTAATGCGAATTGGTTGATTTAGACATTGTGCTTTGCAACCAAGAAATGACAAACACACTCGGCAATGGTAGTGATGATAAGCTGGACCATTCTCACAGCCTGGATGCCCTCTCTGCTTCTCCTCTTAGGCAAGCTCTGCTCTGTCCCTGGGACGGCAAGCAGTGTCACCTCCTCTGGGAAGCCCACCCATCCCTACAGTGGCTCCACATCCCACTCATCTCTGCCTTTCCCATCCTCCTGATGCCTTCGGAGGTGTCTGCGTGCATGGAGCACCCCACCTAGGTAAGCGCCCTTTGTAGTAGTTATGCACCTGTTTAACCCCCTCTCACTGGTGAGGCTGGGACAGGTGACCTGCTTCTAATAAATGGAATATGGCCAAAGAGACAGGATGCCACTCCTGGGATTAGGTTATAAAAAGACTGTGACTTCCATCTTGGGCACCCCCTCTCACTCCCTCACTCTGGAGAAAGTGGCTGCCATGTTTTGAGCTGCCCTATGGAGAGACCCCAGTGGCAGAGATCTGAGGGGGCTGCTGGGCCACAGTCAGCGAGGAACTGAGTCCTTGAACTGAGGATCTGAATCCTGCTAGACCACCTGGAGGACCTGAAAGTGGGGCCTTCCCTGGTTGAGACTGTGGATGAGACACATCCCAGGCTGACAGCAGGACTGTAACCTCATGAGAAAGCTTGAGCTAGAGGTTCCAAAGGTAGCTACACCTGGCCTCCCAACCCAAGGAGCTGTGACATAGTAAATGCTCACTGTCTCAAGGGGTTATATTTGGGGATAATCTGCTAGACAGCATAGACAGTTAGTGCACCTGCTCTGGTCTCTGTTCTTGCAACAACTGCAGGGACCATCTTTGCATGAATTCCAACTGAGTTTGTGCAGTGAAGCCTGACTGTGCCTCTCAACCTAGCAATTCATCTGTAATACAGAAGTTTTAGAGAATTACTTCCCTGTGGGAGGAATATTTCCCAAAGGGAAAGGGAAACCAGTAGATACCCTCTTCCCCCTTCCTTCCCTTGAATGGGCTACTCTGTAGGTAGTGGTCATATGGCCTGTCAGAAGATGGTCTGTTGATCAAAAAGTTGATTGTCTTTGATACCAAGTGTTGGCCAGGTTGGTTAATGAATTATATAGACTCTCCTTCCATGCTTTTTCTTATTTTCCTTCACCCTCCACCCCTGGATCAAATTTCTCATAAGATAGTAGCACAAAATTCTGTATCTCAGGCTCCCCTTTTATGGGAAAGCAAGTTAAAGCACATGTGTTCCTTGAAAGCTACTGTAAAACTCTCTGGATGTGAAGCTTCCTTGTGGGAAGATCTTGACTTCCACCTAATTTTATTTTATGATTTTTTTTTTTTTTTTTGCTATTTAACTTTCTATTGTTCTCAGATTGATTTTGGTCAGTTATGTTTTCCTAGGAACTAGCCTGTTGCTTGTGATATTTGAACTAATGTTTTTCACAGTTCTTGAAATTGACAGAAAGTGAAAGTCGCTAAGTCGTGTCCATCTCTTTGCGACCCCATGGACTCTACAGTCCTTGAAATTATCCAGGCCAGAATACTGGAGATGGTAGCCATTCCCTTCTTCAGGGGATCTTCCCAACCCAGGACTGAACCGGGGTCTCCTGCATCTCAGGCAGATTCTTTACCAGCTTAGCGGCCAGGGAAGCGCACAGTTCTCAGCAACAATTAAATTAATAGATATGAATAGATTACCATGGAGTGTGGCATGTTCTTCAGGCACATGTCTCTTCCATAACAATCTTAGTATATGAGAATTTTAAGTCAGGTGTTCCCTGCTGTGGAATGAAGGGGCACAAATGTGCCCTGTGTGATTTCCCCTTGCAGATCAAGGTCATTTGCATTGATTAGAACGTTGCTATTGTTGTTCAGTCGCTCAGTCATGCCTGACTCATGGACTGCAGCACGCCAGGCTTCCCTACCCCTCCCTGTCTTCCAAAGTCGGCTCAAACTCATGCCCATTGAGTCGATGATGCCATCCAACCATCTCATCCTCTGCCACCTCCTTCTCCTTTTGCCTTCAATCTTTCCCAGCATCAGGATCTTTTCCAGTGAGTTGGCTCTTTGTATCAGATGGCCAAAGTATTGGTGCTTCAGCTTCAGCATCAGACCTTCCAATGAATATTCAGGGTTGATTTCCTTTGAGGTTAGCTGGTTTGATCTCCTTGCTGTCCAAGGAATTAGAACATGACACTGCCTAAATTTCAGTCCTCAACGATGACTAGCCTGTCACCACTGGGATAGACTCCAACTAGCTGGACCAGGCCCTGAGGTAAACAGAGCAGCATATGGTCCTATTTGGTTAGTGAGAAAAGTCATTGTAACTGAGAATGTGTTTTGGGGAAGATGAAGGCATATAGATTCCAGAATGATTTTGTTCCCAGAAGAATAAGAAAGGCTTTTAGTTTAATAGAGTCAATTAATTTATCAATACTTACCAGATGATACCCCAACATGCCATGTTGAACGTATTTTGTGTACCTCTCAGCCGAGAACATGAAGAGGTTGATCCTCATAACCTGCACCTGTCCTGTCCATGCTGCAATGAGATGGAGTCCTTGGTTCTCAAGACCCATTAGGGAACACCTGGGCAGGGGTAGTCATGGAGGTAGGACCCAGAATTTTAACCAGTTTCTGTTGCAGCCTGGGGTCTCACTATTACACACAGTGACCCTCATCATGAAACAGCAAACCTTGAATATTGGCATTTTAGAGCAGCAGTAAACTTGCCAATCTTTCTCTACATTAGTTTCTTTACAACATAGTTTGATTGGAAGTTTTGTGGAAACCACTTGCAGTCACCGGGCCTCAGTTTTTACATGTGTAAACTGGAGATTATGTCTTGACCCTGTTTAGCAGGCCCAAAAAAGACACCAGAAGAAGGAAGTAATGTATCAGAATTCCTGGGACTTTTGATCCTGCTTTTCCTGGGGATCATCTTCCAGCTTCCCATGTCTATCCTTTGTTGGTACTAAGCTTGTATCCATTTCTCTCCTTTGCTACCTGTCTGTAGGGCTCCATTATCCCAGAGATTCCAAAGGTATGCCCCATACTGAGGTTGCTTGTATGTCTCACATCCTCCTCTGAGGGGCTTCCCCCAAGGGAGGGGACTATAAAGGTTTCTAGCCCACAGCCCAGCACAATACCTGCATCTGACATTCACACACTTGGCCTTGCCTCAGTGAATGGATGAATAGATATATTCAGGTATTGTATTTCCATTGGTAGCTACGGATTTCAACAGGGGCCTCCGGGAAAAAGTATGAACCAAAAGCTGATAAGCTATGATGGTAGAAACACCATGCTACATGACAAGATCCCATGGAGATCCAAAGGGCAGGTGCCATAGTTGGGACTTACTGCAATTTACCAGTGAGACATCCACCCAATCAGGCCAGTGTTGGGCATCCCTGGGGACTTTCAGGTCAGAGGGATGTAAAGTACTGGTGATAGTTGAGTATCACTTTCTCCAAAAGGACTGAAAATGAGAAAAGATGAAGGGAGAAGGAAATGTACAAACACAGGTGAAATGTTCTTTGTCTCTATTGAGTTTTAAGAACTTTTGAAGTTTTGTTTTTCATATAATTCAGAGCTTCTCAGGCCAAAGGGATATAGGATTTGATCAGAGTGAAGACAATGGACCAGAGTATATTTCAGACCCCCAGTCCTATTGTTTCTCCCATTAGAATGGGTGGGGTCACAGATGCCACTGACATCAATTCTAGCCCTCCTCTTTACTAACTCTTTGCTTCCCATTAATAATTTTCAGCCTAATCAATGAAAGGTAAGCAACTGCTCTGACAGTTGCCCTTTGCCCTGTAGAAAACCATCATATCATCTTTATGGACTCCTGTGCATCTATATGCCACATCCCTGGTGGATAAGGAGGTTGGAGGTCCACTTGGTCATTGGCTGCTTTCTCCACTTCACTCTCCTCATACCCATTGATCTTGGACTTGTGGCCTTTCCAGAGAGAAGGGGTCATTCTTTGGTCAGGAATCTGTAACTGCTGTACACTGAAGACCCTGAATCGATGCCATTGGTACAGCCATCATCACATGGTCCATGTCCTGCCGCTCTTTCTGGGGTCCTCTTGTCAACAGCATCCTGATGGATCCACCTGAATGTTCAGGGATGGAGGCCATGGCCGGCCAGCTCCTCTTGTTGGGTTACTGATCCTGGGAGATGATGTGGTCACCAAATAGCCACAGGGAACGGATACACAGAGGCCCAGGGTCCTTACTACACCAACTCAAGTCCACCAATCTTTCTGACTCTCACTCTGCAGAAAGCACTCTGCCACCAACCAGGGACACAGGGTGACTTTTACTCAGGCTGTAACCAAGGTCTCAATACGTTAAGGGGAGTAGATGTGGAAATCAACAGTGGTTCTGGAGAATATTAGAACTGTAATAGAATTGTGTGCAGGGGATACAGTTGCCCAGAAGAGGAAGTGGTTATTCCTGTTTAAGGAGGTTGGTTAGCAGAGTCTCAAAACCATGTTCTTTCTGAGTTGGAATTTGAAGGATGACTCGGTGCCTCATAGGGAAACAAGGGTATCAAGGTTGAGGAAGGTGTTTGAGTAAAGACATGTAGACCTAGCTTGTTTGAATGATCTCAAGTATTAAAATTGAGGCAGTTACAGAGATAGAATTTAGAGGATATTTATTGCTAGTGGTTTTATTTGAACTTTATTTGAGTTTTCCTAACCTTTGAACTTACTGATAACGCTGATTGAGTTGTTTTTGAATTCCCAGAGAACATGAACACAAGGGAGGTCAAGGGGTAATGTCCATGATGTTTTCCCAACTATCAAGGCTGCAGGTGGAGCCCAGGTATCCCTTCACTGGCTGCAGCTCCAGCTCCACCCACTCCCCAGCACATAAACATTTCATTGCTTCATTGGATCATCACAGAGCGTGAAAGGAAGCAAGTGAAGAGGAGCACATAGAGCTGAAAAGAAACTCAGAGAAGGGAATCCCAGAGGAGAGTGGCCATGGAGCTGATCCCAAGCTTTTCCGTGGAAACCTGGGTTCTCCTGGCTACCAGCCTGGTGCTCCTCTATGTGTGAGTAACTGTAAAGTCTGATCTCTGTAACCTTGGACTTGCGTGGTCATGAGGTCCCACTTTCCCTTTATGTTTTGAGGATTAGTTTATGGAGCGCAAGTAGCTTAAGCTATGGATGCTATAGACACCAATGGGGTTATTATGGATCTTAACTCAGTTCTGTTGAAGGAGCAAACAACCAACCCTCGCCCCCAGCCCTGGCAGTTACAGTTACAGTCTTCTGTAACTACAAAGACTCAGCCACAGCAGAGCAACTAAGCATTCACACAGAGAGTTTAGTGATTCTATTTGTTCCCAGGGATGATAGACTACTAATTTTCATGGACCCAGACTGATCAACCAGAATCTGCCAGGGGAAGATTTAAAGAAGCTAGTCCCTATGCAGTGGGGTACTCTCCCCTTCTCTAGTTCTGGGGATCCTGGAGACACAAAGTAACTTGGGATTTGTCTTCTTATCTTCACCTTCTTGGTCCAGTATCTGCTATAAGAAGAGTGTTGAAAGAATGGCCCCTGTGTCACACAAGGGGTTCTTGCTCCCTTCCTTCCCTCCCCAGATGGCATTTCCACAAGGCACCTGGTCACCCAGAGCTGGAGACTGATCACCCTTCGGATCAGCTCTTCCCCTTTTTCTATGCCCTCCCCATGGCACTCCTGCCAAGACTCAATTCCCTCAACCTGTACTATGCAGAACTACCTACCCCTAAGTGAGAGATCTTTAGTGGAGAGGAGACTTGGCAGAAACCCTGAAATTATATTCATTTCTTTCAGCTATTCCTCCCCTCTCTGAGAGCTTTAACATCAGCATAAATTTGAGAGTTTATGTAACACATTGAAAGTGTGGAAGGAAAATTGATTTGCTCTTGTTGTGATGGCAAAGGAAGGAACTGGGGTGGAAATAATTCATCACCCCCATTTTGAGAGTAAGTGTCCATACCTCCACCACCTGCCCTGGAGGACGGATCCAAACATCCAGGTGGGCTTGTCCAAGGTGCATCTGCTGCATCTTCAAGCACAGTTTCCTTCAGGCAATTTTTGGGTTTACTTATCACATTTATTTATTACCACATTATCCTATAAGATTTGGTGGATTTAAACAGAATATTTGGAACTTGTAAGACCTTAAATGGTAAACTTCACAGAAGAAATTAAACATTCTGGAACATTTTCTGTTTATTTATTCTGTGTTGCACAATACCTCTTTTTTCACTGCAGGAAAGTACCTGAAGTTTGGAAGGCCCACTTGTAGCTAAAAGTGCTTGGAGGGGAATGTTGGACCATTTATACACAGCACGTTTTTCAGTCATACCTTTCTAACTTGCCTCTACAGAGTTAGCCTGGGAGGCCTAGCAAACTTGAACATTAAAACCATTTTCAGCAACTTTTCCCCTCAACCGCCTCTTCTCCTCCACTCTGTCAGTTCTCAGAAACACCAGATTGAGGAGACCTGCAAGATTTCACAACCTTGGTTGTGAGATTCCACACAGGACATGTGAAGATGAGTTTCAGGTATACCAGTCATAGAAAGCAGCAGGCTTTATGGCTTTTTGAGAGCTGATGCACAGAGGAAGTAAACGAACTAATCTGTGATTGAGCATCTCAAAGCAAAACCACCCCCCAAAAAAAGAGTGTGCCTTGCACTAAGTTTACAGGTGAATGTCACAGGTTGGAAAATCAGCTACCATCTGAGTAAGAATGAAAGGAAGAAATGCATCCTTTGCTCACTGTTTCATTTATCCAGTCTATTCAGGGACCGTAAAGTCTATCACCCTTGTCTGTAGGGCATGTCCACCAAACTGCCTGACAAAAGAGACTTGAGTGTAGCTGAAAGTTGCTTATATTTCCATGATGCCAATGGAAATCTTGATAAATTTGTCCTTTTTCTTTTTAACAAGAGAGTAGGATTTATTGATGGGTATGAGTAAGGAGGGGACAGCACCAAGGCTCTGATGCGTGCAGGGCCTGTTGTTTATCCAGAGGGCCAGGATTAGGGATGTGTTTGACCTCACAGCCACCCTGGATGAACTGCTTTTCTGCCACCATATTTTCAGATTCATCTGTAGTAAACTTAGGAAAAAAACCCACTTCTTGGAGATATGGATCTTCCGATGACCAGTGAACTTGAATTTGGCCCTGCAGAGGGCCTCAGTCACATGTTCCTTGTTCTGCAGCTTGGTGTGGGTGGACACCATGACTCAGCCAATGTGGACTTTGGCCACTGTGCCCTGGGTCTTTCCAAAGACACGATGCATACCTGTCTGGAGCTTAGACTGGGGCCAGCATGTCAGTCATGAAATGCCCACTGGAAAAGTCTGGCTCCAAGGTCCCTTAGGGCAACCAGGCTGGTACACTACCAAGGACGCTGCTGTTTACAGCCATTGCACAAGGCACAGTTTGTATTTTACAGAAATAAGAACACTGTTATTCTCTAAGACTTGATTATGAAGATAGATTTAAGAAGAATTAAATCCTAAAGTCTGGTCAGGACATAGAAGGAAAGAAAAGCACAAAAATCTCCATGCAGATTTTAAGAACAATGTCACAATGGGCTCGCAGTAAGTGTTATGTTGTGGATTAATTTAAGCAAAATCTCATTATTGAAATGCATAAATTTCCACTTTCTACCTAGAATGAGTATCTCCAAATCATCTAAAAGTCAACTTACTAAATAAATATGAGTGAATTGCAGAATTGCAGCCTGAACCCCTTAGGACCACTCAAATTAGAAACATTTATCAAGTATTCACTCTAGGATTAGAACCATGAAGACTTCAACTGCTTTTAGCTAATCACCATTACCATTTCCCACTCCAGTACTCTTGCCTGGAAAATCCCATGGATGGAGGAGCCTGGTAGGCTGCAGTCCACGGGGTCACTAAGAGTCAGACAGGACTGAGCGACTTCACTTTCACTTCTCACTTTCATGCACTGGAGAAGGAAATGGCAACCCACTCCAGTGTTCTTGCCTGGAGAATCCCAGGGACGGGGGAGCCTGGTGGGCTGCCGTCTATGGGGTCGCAGAGTCGGACACGACTGAAGTGACTTAGCAGCAGCAGCAGCATTACCTTTTATGGGTTGCATAATTGTGGTGGGCAAGGATAAGATGAGTGAAGGTAACATCACTTTTGGAGTTGCTGATATTATTATCACGTACATGTTATCTCTCTAGTTTGACGATTCCAGTTCTCAGTCAGTGACTGACCAGCTCCAGGACTTATCCCACAGTTCCTGTGATCTGGCTTTCTACTTCACTTTATAGATATGGGACTTACTCATATGGACTTTTTAAGAAGTTGGGGATTCCTGGACCAAGACCTGTGCCCTAATTTGGAAGTACTCTGGATTACCACAAGGTACATGTTGCTTAAATTCCCTCTTTTGATTCTCGTGGTTGCAAACCTCAGCTGAGTTCCATAGTAACACTGTCCCTCCTCAGAAGGAAGTTCTGAGGCTTTGCACTTTCCAGAAGTGATATCATGTGCCCCACCTAGCATATGGCCAATTTTACCACACACCTCTCTTTTTAGCTGTTAGGATCCTCAGATTTTGTCTCAGTCAGATAGACAAGTTCTTCAGCTGATTCAGCAGAGCTCTGTCACACACTACTCTCTGCCTCAGATTTCCTTTCCTACAGACAAGAGGCTTGTTTCTCAGATACTGATTCTCTAAACAGAGGCCTTCATTGTCTCATTACTGCCTAAGAACTCTGGAACTTTTCTCCTTCTAAAAAAAGCAATGATTTATTTTCTATCTTTCCCAATGACTCCTTAGTAGATGTACTACATGCCCAGTGTTCATCACGGCAGAAACTTAATGACAGGAAGGTTGTTTTTTCGTTTTTGTTTTAGTCGCAGAAGGGAAAATTCAGGGCAGGTTGTTTAGGTGGTGTTGTCATCTTTGTAATTGAGACCTCTCCCCATCTTTTCTGTGTTAGCTGGAAAACTAGAAGGTGAGTCCACTTGTCATTTGTTCATTCACTCACTTATTTTCTCACTCAACACACATGCCTTAGAATTATTTAAATGTGCTGGACGAAAAAGGTTATTGGTGTCTTTAACTTGTAATTCTTCTAGAACTCTAGAGAGGGCTCATGAGATAAATGAAAAGTATGCTTAACTAGGAGATGCAAGTGTATACAGGCCACTTTAACTTTCCCTCAGCTTCAGTTTTCTCAGCAAAGACAAGGAGGTACTTAGTATTCACAGGCAAGTTAAGCAATTAGTATCTATAGTAGTTAGAGAAGATGCAAGAGCTATTTTGATTTCTGTTTCCAATATCCACTCTATTTCCTCTGAAATGTCTCTGAATAAGAACTTCCCTCCAATTACCCATGAAAATAGTAAGCCTGATTAAATGTTTCAAACATTCTTATCCCCAAAGAGGTAGGTTTCAATACATTTAGATTAATAATCAAATTTTGTTTCTTTTTGCAGGGTATTCAAGAATTTGACAATCAGTGTTTTAAAAAGTATGGGAAAATGTGGGGGTGAGTTTTCTGGAAGCTTCCATTGAATAACCTTGTTATAATGAGGCACCCCCTGTGGTATGGAGGACAGGCTCAGTCCAGAGCCTCTTGGGATGAAGTCATTTAGTTTAAAGCTTTTGGAGGTTTGTTCTGCCAGGAATCCCAGATGTCACCAGGTCCATAGGCTGAATCAGGTCTGGAGAATCACAGGTCATCACTTTTCTGCAGACTTTGAGGCCCAGGGACTCCTAGCATCACTTTCTGTCTAGTATTTCACTCTTCTCCCCTTTTCAATTTTCCTTTCTAATGTTACCTTTAATTGCATAATATGCATTTTTCCAGAACATTCTAATATATGTCCATAAAGGCATTTTATAACCCTTTTCCATAGGATTCACTTTTAATTGACAGACAAAATCTTTTATTTAAATTTTGGATTTAATATATTCTCTTGGCAAAAGAGCTGGAGGTCATAGGTAATAAGAATGGGAAACCGTTTCTGCTCATCTTTTTCCTTTCTGTATGAGTCTGGAGGATATTTTTGGTTTTGCTTTTAATTTTCAGCCAAGACATTCCAACAGAATTGCATTCAGTAATTGTTTTATCTAGTATTTCTCTCTGACTTTGAAGAGATATGGAGTTTACCTAAGCCAGACTGTGTCACATGGGTGCTTTAGGATCTGTTGGAGGTTTGGTGGGAGCAATAGGAGAGGTGTCATTGGTGCTTCTTTGCCAAAAGCAAGTTGGAGGAGGCCCTCCCTCTCCGGACCTCTTCATCTTCTCTGATCGGGTCCTCAGAAACCATAGGGCCCTACTGAGTTGCCATGACCCCGAAAGGTAATGTGATTGAATGGGAAGAATACATAGCACTGGATCTCCACTGGCCCAGCTCCAACTGCCCCTCCCACATTTACTACTTGTGAACTCTGGGTGGAGTCACTTTTTCATGGTAGATCCCAGTTCTCTCTTTAGAAAATTGTTTTCATGCTTGGATTTAAACGAGGACCACCTGGGAGAACTTGTTATACAGACTTTGACCCCCCTCATCAGTACACCAAATCAGTATGATGTGGGGTGGGGTCCAGGAATCTGAACTGTAACTGGTAGTGAAAGAAATACTAAGGCTGGAGTGACGTCATGAATATAAAAGGTCACCCAAAACACTAGCCCTTCTCCACCCAGGTGTTGTTTAAAAAGCATGATGGGAAGAAGGGAATCATCCAAGGTCAGTCAGGTGGAAGAGCAGATTAAGTGCCTCCTCAATCCCTCCTGTCACTGCTTCAGCACTGAATGCTCTTGACACCCACTTAGACCCTCTGGGTTTTAGAATGGTTTTTGGAAATGGGCAGAAAAAAGTGCAGTGGTTCTCAGCAATTTTTACATGTGATCACAAAACCATTTGAAATTCATCTGTGAAGTCAAAGGAGGAATAGGAGACTTGTAGAAAATTTTCCAATTTGTTCTAGCCATTGCAAATGATTGATAGTGAGGGGGAAATGCCAGAAGATAGTGTAAATAACTCAGAGTAAACCTCATGCCAGTGGCCCATTCCCATGAACAGGCATCCTGACAGTCAGGAGATCAGGCCAAATTGGGACATGTCGTATCTGAGGAGTCAGCTTTGTGTGATAGGTGGGTCAAACGTGGGCCTGTCGAGCTGCTGGTGGATGTCACCTACATGGAGCCTGAGGCCCACGGGACCCATGCAGAAGAATAAATATAAGTAATGAAAAGAAAATGTTTTCTTTTTTTTAATTAATTAAAAATTAATAATTTCCTTTAAACTATAACATAAGCAAATTTTAGAGAATAGAAAAATCTTTTACAATTCTATTATCATTTGTGGAGCATTCCAAATCTTTCTGTTTGCAGACAATTGTCACATATTTATGGTCAGTGTGTCTACAAGTTTCATGTGCCTTTTTCATGCTTTTGATATATCTTCAAAAATTAGTGGGTAGACTCTCCCTAATTAATTATTTTTTCATTCTTAGACAGTTTTCTTGGCTTATTTACTAAGCTAACTTCCTCACTGATACTGAAATATTTTAAACCTAGAAAAGTTATGAGAATAGTATAGGAAATACCCACGTACATAACACTTAGACCAAACAAATGTTCTAATGTTATTTCTAACCACAATTTCTAGGAGTAAGTATTACCTATAATAATATCAGAATGATAGTCTGGACTTACAGTGTGGCTCCAGCTGGGGAATCTATATCAGTAAATTTAATTAGATCTCCTTTCCTAACACAGGTTTTAT
Source organism: Cervus canadensis (assembly GCF_019320065.1). Lineage (NCBI taxonomy): Eukaryota > Metazoa > Chordata > Mammalia > Artiodactyla > Cervidae > Cervus > Cervus canadensis. The sequence continues at coordinate 30,065,464 of NC_057417.1, read as the reverse complement.
GAAGGTCGACAACCTATGTTGGCTGTCACAGATCCAGATATAATCAAAACAGTACTAGTGAAAGAATGTTACTCTGTCTTCACAAACCGGAGGGTAAACATCCGTTTCTTTGAGTTTAAATTTTATTTGCTTATTAAATACTTATTCTGTAATAATTTTAAGTATACAAGATGGTGTCAAGGAAAAAAATACAGGAAGGTGCTATGTTCTATACCCTTCATCCTGTTTCCCTCAATGGTTAGTACTTGCATAATTATAGTACATCAGAGTAGGAAGTTGACACTGATACTATCCACAGTGCTTATGCAGATTTCATCAGTTTTATGTGAATTCATTTGATGTGAGGGAGGGTGTCTGTGTGTGTGTTGCTCTATGGAAATTTATCATAGAGGTAGATTTGTATAACCACCACCACAATAAATGTACAGAAACCTTCCGTCCCCATAAGCTCCCTCTGTGTGTATGTGGGTGCTCAGTTCTGTCTGACTCTGTGACCCATGGGCTGTAGGCCATGGAATAGAATCTTCCTGGCAGAAGTACTAGAGTGAGTTGCCATTTCCTCCTCCAGGGGTTCTTCCTGACCCAGCGATTGAACCCTCGTCTCATGTCTCCTGCATTGTCAGGCAGATTCTTTACCACTGTGCCACTTGAGAATCCCAAGGCTCTCTCTTTAACTATTCATTTATAGCCACAGTGAGTGGCTTGTCTTTTCCTCTTATCAGGGTCTTAGTAGAGCAAAAATTTTTATTTTCATGAGGTCAATTTATTCTTTTATTTATTTATTCTGTTTTTCTCTTTGTTTCAGTCTGCTGTTGTAACTGTTGCATTTTTTAGTTCATTTATCATTATACTCTAAAGTTTCAAATTTTCTACATTTTAAATTTAATATCTCTTTGGTGAACATCTTATTTCATTTTTGTACTTGGAAAATTTGGGTATATTGTTATCCTTTGGGCTTCCCAGGTGGCGCTAGTGATAAAGAACCTACCTGCCAATACAGGAGATATAAGAGGCAGGGGTTCAATCCCTGGCTTGGGAAGACCCCCTGGAGGAGAGCCTGGAAACCCACTCCAGTATTCTTCCCTAGAGAATCCCATGGACAGAGGAGCCTGGCGGGCTACAGTCTATAGGGTCTCAGAGAGTCAGACACGACCAAAGCCACTTAGCACACATAGCACACATGTTGTGTTTCCTATAGCTCTGAATTTCTTTAGGACAATTATTTTGAATTCCTTTTCAGGCAGTTCGTAGATGTTCATTTCTTTGGGATGACTTACTGGACAGTTATTATCTTCCTTTGGTCGTATCGTGTTTCCTTGATTCTTGGTGATCCCTTATCTTTCACTGGTGTCTATGTCTCTGGAGAAGGAGTTACTCTTTCTAGGCTTAATCAACTAAGTTTGATAAGGAAGAACTTTACTTGTGATGGAACACACTGAAGTGTGCTGAAGCCATCAGTCTAGTGGCATTGGGTGCCAAGTGTGGGGGGTGGAGTGGGGTGGGTCCAATTCCAAGGGAAAATGATTGGCTCTGGCAGCTGGGTCCAGAACACCACCAACTACATGATGTTTGACACCAATAGCTGTGGAGAGTCCGAGGTGGCTCTAGGGATGGTTGAGGTCTTCAGCAGCACACCCAAGTCCAGTGTTAAGGGACCAGGGCAAGCAGAGTGGTAGCCAGAATTGCGGGGCATGCTCATCTTGTGGGCTGACTACAAGCACGTGCCCAACATGAGGACTGCGGTCAGTGGCTGGGGCTGGGTCAAGTGTGGGCACAGAAGCAGCTTTGAGTTCTGGGCTGTCAGTGTGCACTCATGTGGCGGCAAGGAACAGCTACATGCATGCGTGGGATTGCCGGCCAGTGACAGGAGTCAAGACTGGCTCCAGGCACCTGAGCAGCTACTCACTTGTTGGTGTGTGTCCTGGATCTCAGGACGTCACTGTCTGGAGCAGCTCTGTTGGGGGCAGAGGGACAAGACAGGACTCAGGCAATTGGAGTCTGCTAATGTAGAACCTCGGGGAGTGATCAGCAGCAGAATTTTCAGGGGTCTTCAGTGACTGTGCTGACAGTTGGTTTCCTCATAGTAAAGGTTCGGGGGTGTTTTGCAGAGCAGGATACAGAGAACCCCAGTCACTCCTGCTGTGTGGTTGACATTGACAGCCCCTACCCTTCTTTCTTTGCTCCTAGTTGTCTCTGGGTGTCTCCGCTTTGCTAGTCTCTGGGTGGGGTGAATCCAAAGCAGGTCATTTGTGCAGTGTTCTGAAAGGCTAGGGAAACTAATAACTCACCCTGCGGTCCTCCTTCCAGTAAGGAGAACTGTTTCAGGCTGGAGAGGCTCCTCTGGGCACTGAGCAGTCTGGCCCAGAGGACAGGATGACTCAGGCAAAATGAAGCTATTTTCTTTACCAGTTTGTGGGTTATCCTCAAGTTTTTTCACTGCTATGTTGCTGAAGCTTCAGGACTCCTGAGGTCTCTTAGACCTGTTTTCATTTATTTTGCACTAATTGTTATTTGTGGGGTGAGAGAAACTGGAGTCTCCTCTGCCATCTTGGTGATATCACTCCAGATTTCATCATTAATGTGCTTTTAGCTATAGGATTTTCTTTTTGTAGATGCTCTTTATCATGTTGTGTAAGTTTTCTTCTCTACCTAGTTTGTGACTTTCTATCATGAATGGGTGTAGGAGGTGTCAATTTTAAAACAGAATATTTGGAATATGGAAAAATGTCTCAAGCAATGTCCCAAGCTGAGAAACAGAATTATATCTTTCCTTTATCTTCTATTCCTGGGGGGACAACAGAAGAAAAAAGTATTTTCATACAATTGTAACATTTCTTCAGAATAGCAAATAGATTTCTTATTTTTCATGTATTCCACTTTTATTTTTAAAAAGTCCTATATCAAGAAATGTTTTGAATCCACATGCTGTAGACATGTAAAGAAAGAGCTGGTCTGAGAAAACATACGTTTGTCAAAGCTATCAGCTCTCTGTCACTAGTTAGTTCCCTTGTACTCTGCACAGACCAGGAGGACGAACTAGGTCTTATTCCTGCCTATTCCCTTGGGAAAACCCTTTCTATACTACATGGGTCATTTGCACTTAATAGGATACTGAAATATGAAATTTGGAAACCACATCAAGTGGCTGGATGTCTCTCCTCCACACTCACAGAAATCTAGATATTTTGGATAAATATTTACTAAGCATATAGCATAGGGTCTGCTACTAAGTAGACAGTCACTAAATATTAGTTGAATAATTGGTCCTTATTTAAGAAATCTTCCACAACTGTTGAGACTTCTAAAACTTATACAGGGTAAATATGTTTTGCTTTTGACTCTAGGTTTTTGGTCCAATGGGAATTATGAAAAATGCCATCTCTCTGGCTTGGGATGAACAATGGAAGAGAATACGGACGTTGCTGTATCCAGCCTTCACCAGCGGAAAGCTCAAGGAGGTAAGAAAAGAAGAGGACTTTCAACTAGAAACTTAGGTGGTGCACTGGGAAGACCCAGAGGGATGGGATGGAGAGGGAAGCGGGAGGGGGGATCGGGATGGGGAACACATGTAAATCCATGGCTAATTCATGTCAATGTATGGCAAAAACCACTACAATATTGTAAAGTAATTAGCCTCCAACTAAGAAAAATAAATGGAAAAAAAATTTTAAAAAGAAACTTATGGAACGACTCTAGGGACAAGTAGAAACCGAGATCATAGTCTCTTTTCAAAGAGGAGTCTGCTGAGTTTGAGTTTCCTAATGTTTGTCTTTTATCTTTACATCCTAGAGAGACATTTTTAAGATTTTTATAAAATGTCAGTTACTACTCCATGCTTAGGAAAGCCAGGTCCTTCTAGGACTTGAGTCTCCACATTTAACTTCATGAGATGATATATTTTATGTCTAGATGTTCCCCATCATTGGCCAGTATGGAGATGTGTTGGTGAGGAACCTGAGGAAGGAAGCAGAGAAAGGCAATCCGGTCAACATGAAAGAGTAAGTAGGGGTGAGGCTGCTGGTCCTCTGAGCTCCACTGAGAACTTCTTGCTGCCTACCATGGAGTCAAATTCCAGCTGCGTGTCGATCTAGTGAACAGACAGAAGTAGGTCGTGTTACAAACCTAACGGGCCGCTCCAGAATGAGCGGTGTTTCATCAAAGAAAATCGGGCAGCCAGGAGAGAAAGTGTCTTTTGTGTACATGAGCCATAAAGAGCTTATCTTCTTAACTTGACTTTATGGATATTCCAGAAGACTAAAATAAATAGTTTTGAAAAGAGAACATTATCGTGCCAAAGTATTGAGTGTAGAGGGTGTGGAACAGTGGCAGAGGAAAGCTCTTGGTATATATTGGCAGGTAGTGCATTGGGCAGTAAATTTACAATATTGAACTTGAAACAACTTAAATCTCTTCACACTTTTCCAACAGAAAATACTAAACATTAATTCTTAATCACTATTTGTTCTTCTTTCATCCTCAAACGAGAGAAGGCCCTGTACAGGCTATGGGTGGAGTAACCATAGTTTTTGTTGTCTAAATTGAGATTTTTTTAAAAACTATGCTATAATAACAGATATAAAGGAAGACTGTCCCAGGGAAGCTGAGGACATACAATCAGTTAGCCATGGGATTCCCTAAGTCAATCTGAAAGGACTTTTGTTAAACTCAGAACATTTTTAGCTCTTATAGTTCACAGAAATGACTCTTCCCTCAGGGCAACCACAGACCACTGGAGTTGAGGAAGACAGGTTTTTCAGGAGCCTTAACAGGAGTGTAAGACAAGGAGGGATGATGTTCCTGGCAACTCAGAACAGGGCACTGCTGTTCTGTAATGTGCTAAAGGGGAATCAGCTCTGAGTACAGGTTTTATGGTGAAGCAAGACCCAGGTCAATGTCCCCTCTCTTGACTCCCCAGGAAACGTTGATTATTCCACAATTTGTCTTACTCAAACACAGTCCTTACACACTCATTATTGTCCATAGTCAAAACAGATTACTGTATTTACTGTCTGATTGTGTCTTTCTCTCTATGACAAGATCCCTGAATTCAGGGGGTAGGGGCCTTAGTGTCCCCATCTCCCTAACATAGGGCCAGCTGCATCACTCATACGTTATATACACCTCAGGAGTGAGTGATAGTAGCAGAGACTCTTCTATGATCCAGCAGGTGGTTCTGAGAGAGTGTGGCTCTTTTCCTGTCTGCCTGGGCATCAGATTTCACATGCATTTCCTGTTGCACATGTTGGACAAGGATAAAGAGATGTTGATTTTAACTGAACATGTTTTTCTCTCTACTAAGCATGTTTGGAGCCTACAGCATGGATGTGATTACTGGCACAGCATTTGGAGTGAACATTGATTCCCTCAACAACCCACACGATCCCTTTGTGGAATATAGCAAGAACCTCTTAAAATTTAGACCCTTCGATCCGCTCATTCTTTCAATAAGTATGTGAACTACTTTATTTCTTAATCTTTATTCCTTCTTTAGTCCCTCCTTTCCTGCCTCCCTCCCTTCCTGCCTCCCTCCCTTCCTTCTTTCAATCCTTCCTTCATCTTTCTTTTTTTAAATAATAGGTGTAATAAGATGCAATTCACATACCACATAATACACCAGTGTGAAATGTATAATTCACTCATTTTTACATCCTACTTATCCATCAACAAATGAAATGGACATGGAAGTTATATAGAACATTCAGCATACACAATTGAATATTATATCTGTATGTGTGTGTGTGTGTGTGTGTGTGTGTATTCACAGAATTGAATATTATTCAACCAGGAGAGGAAGAAAATCCTGCCATTTGCAACAAGGTGGAAGGACCTTGAGGGTATTATGGTATGTGAAATAAGTCAAACAGAGAAAGGTGAATACTTATATAGAATTAAATAAAAAAAAAAAAAACAACAGAAACCTGGGTCTTCCCTGGTAGTCCAGTGGTGAAGGATCTGCTTCAAGTGCAGGTAACGAGTTCAATCGCTGGTCGGGGAACTAAGGTCCCACATGCCAGAGAGAAAACTGAGCCCACGGCTGCAGCAGAAGCCCAGTCAGCCAACATTTGTTAAATAAATTAATTTTAAAAATCCAAAACTAAAAAACAAGAAGAAGAAAGCCAAACTCATATAAAAGCAAGATCAGATGTTTTTGTTGGGAGAGGAGTGGCTTGGATTGGTGGGAAATCGGATAAAGGTATTCAAAAGATGCAATTTTTCAGCAACAACATAAAAGTACTGGCAGTATAATGTACAATGTGAGTATACTTAACACTACTGTGATTTACTATATTTGGGATTTACTAAGAAAGTAGATCCTAAAGGTTCTCATCACAAGGGGGAAAAAAATTGTAACTATATCAGGTGAGGAATGTTAACTAAATTTATGGGGTTAATTTTAAAATACATGTTTGTTAAGTCATTAGTCATTATGCTGTGCCCAAATTAATACAGTGCTGTATCTCAACTATAACACGACACAGTTAAAAGAAAGGTTTTCAGTCCTCTCAGAGATATATGTACAACCATCACTACTGTCCATTTTTGTCAACTCTCAAGCCCTGTACCTATCACCTTCCACTCCCCTTTAGCTTCAAGCAATCCCTTGGGCTTCCCTGATGGCTCAGCTGGTGAAGAATCTGCCTGCAATGCGGGAGACCTGTTCAATCCCTGGGTTGGGAAGATCCTCTGGAGAAGGGAACAGCTACCTACTCCAGTAATCTGGCCTGGACAATTCCATGGACAATCCATGGGGCTGCAAAGGGTCGGACACAACTGAGCGACTTTCACTTTCTCAATCTATGTTCTGTCACTTCAAATTTGCTTATTTTAGACACTAGAGATGATGGAATCATATAATATGTGGTCTTTTGTGGCTGACTTCTTTCATTTATCATGAGTAATCTAAATTGTAACACCTATCAGTACTTCATTTCTTTGCATGCCAAATAGTATTTCATTATATGGACATTCTGCATTTTGTTTACCCATTCATCAGCTGATGAACATTTGGGTCATTCACTGTTAAGTATGGGGTTTGCTTAGTTTTTCGTAGACGACTCTCAACAAGTTGAGGAAATTCCCTTCTGTTCCAGTTTGTTGAGTATTTTTATCACAAGGGGGTGTTTGGTTTTGTCACATGCTTTTTATGCGTCTGTTAGATGATCGCATTGTTTTTTTAATTCCTTTTATGGTTTATTATGCAACTTGGCATTCCTGGGATAAACCCCACTTGGTCATGGTGTGTATCACTTTTTATGTGTTGCTAGATTCAGTTTCCTAGTATTTTGTTGAAGATTTGTGCATCCATGGGATAAAGTATGTTGGTCTGTACCTTCTTGTGCTATTTTTGTCTGGTTTTAGTATCAAACTCATACACTTTGGAAGTGCTCCAATGTCTTCTATTTTTCGGAAGAGTTTGTTTAAAAATGGGGCTAATCCTCTAAATATTTGGTAGTATTCACCAATGAAACCACCTCTACCTGAACTTTTCTTCGCCAAGCTGTGGGCTGTTTCTTGATAACTAACTCAAACTTTGTACATTTTAATAGGTATATCAGACTGTCTGTTTCTTTTTGGATCACTTTCTGCAGTTTGTGTCTTTCTGAGAATCTGTCCATTTTATCTAAATGATCTAATTTATTGTCATACTGTTGTTCCTAGATTACTTTTTTATTGAAGTAAAGTTGATTTACAATGTTGCATTAGTTTCAAATGTACAGCCAAGTAATTCAGCTATGTACATACAAACACATATTCTTTTCCAAGTTCTTCTCCAATATAGGTTATTATACGATACTGAGTACACAAAGATTTCTTTATAGTCCCTGTACTTTTTAAAATGTCATTTGTAATCTCTCTTCTTTTATTTTCAGTGCTAGCCATTTGAGTATTTTCTCTTTTTTCTTGGCCAATGTAGCTAAAAAAATCTTTCAAAGCATCAACTTTTGGTTTCACTGATTTTATCCACTGTTTTTTAATCTTCTATTCATTATAGTTTCTTCACTTCTCTTTACCATTTTCTGCCTTCTACTTACTTTAAGTTTTGTTTGTGCTTCTCCTTTCAGAGTGTGAAGGTGGAAATTTAGGTTCTTGATTTAGGATCTTTGTTCTTTTAATATCTAAACATACAGCTACAAATATCTCCCTGAACACTGTTTTTGCTACATCCCATTAGATTTGATATAGTGTGTCTTCATTTGTAGTCATTTAAAAGTAATTTTTGATTGCTCTTTTTATGTCTTCTACAATCCATTGGTTATTTAGGAGTGTGTTATTTAATTTCCATGTATTTGTATATCTCTTAATTGTCTTTCTATTATTGATTTCTAATTCTATTCCATTGTGGTAGAAAGACACACACTGTATTATTTTGATCATGACTATTTTTTTTAAACTGCACAATTCACTGAAGTAACAGATTTTGGTCTGGTTTATCCAAAGAGATGCTAGTCCAAGAATTAGAGGCCATGAGGTGCCAGAATGTAATCCTGTCCTTTGGTCAGTCCAGAGATGCAGAGGGAACCACTGATCTCACTGCTATAGTGATGGTCCCTAGATGTGGACTTGGCCTTGATCAGTCCTTGACTTGGAAGTCTGAGCAAAGGTCTAGAGGCAATGAGTCATGATTGAGTATCCTGGTGGTTTTACTCTTTTGACTGGTAGAGCAAATTATATTTGCTAAAGGTAAACTATATTTGCTAAATGCAAAGTAAAATTTGCATTTTCACCAAGCTTCCTTTTATCTTTTTCCCTGCAGTATTATTTCCATTCCTCAACCCAGTTTTTGAAATATTAAACATTACTCTGTTTCCGAAAAGTACTGTGGACTTTTTCACAAAATCTGTAAAGAAGATTAAAGAAAGTCGCCTCACAGATAAACAAACGGTAAAGTCCAGTGGCAGTGACGAGCGGGTGTTCACTTTTTGATAATTTATTGAGCTGTATACATATGATTTGTATACATCTTTGCATTTTTGAAAGATAGGTAGAAAAACTATAGAGTATAGAATAGGATGGTTCTAAAATGTGGGGGGCAATGGAAGAGGAAAAGGATGGGGAAGAAAATAAGATTATGAGCCAGGAGAGCAGTTTAAATACAGTGAAAAGCATGCTAATTAGTATATGAGGGATAAAGGTTACTGATTAAAGATAATTTTACTGATATTTCACCACATATTAGCTTGGTAAAGAGTTACTTCAATGCCAAGCCTCATATTTTATAGGTTGTCTGATGAGAGACTCTATCAGATGCCTGATGCATTGTAGTCTTTTAAAAAGTTGAGCCCTGTCATAGTCTGAAGTGAGCAGAAGTCTTCTCTGGCCAATGAAGCCACAAGTGCATTAACCCCGTTTGGCCTTCATGAGGCCATGAGGCCAGTGCAAGGTTGTCCACAGATTAGGAGAGATGGGCTGGTTACCCAGGATGTCGCTGAAGAACGTGTAGAGTCCTGCGAGGGTCAAGACTTTGTAGATGCTTCTGCAAAATCTGCTAGTGACCTATGCAATGTGAGGGAGTTAATCTGTGTGTCCATTCATTAAGAGTTAAAGTTGAAGGGGATAAAAGGATTGAAGTCATGGACCTATTCCTGAGCAAACAGGTGTGACAGGAGAGAGCAGATCTGGTTAAGAAACTGTTTCAAAAGTCAAAGAAACCAAAGATCAGAGAGAGTGAAGACAAAAAAGCAGTTGGAAGTGATGGCTGGGTTTCTCTCAGGGAAGCATCATGGTCTCTAAGATTTGTAGGTGGGTGGTTTTGTTCACTGAGGACTCAGGCAATATTAGTTAGACTCTTGCTCTTTAAGGGGCCATATTCTCAGGAAAGAAGTTAAATATACACTCCTGATTTATTTCTATCTTCACAAGTAATTTCTAAAATTGATTTCTCTTTCTCTTTCCAGAATCGAGTGGATTTACTTCAGCTAATGATTAACTCTCAGAATTCCAAAGAAATTGACACCCATAAAGGTAACTGCGAAGAGCTTCACAGGGGCCACTGTGGGAAGACGCATGGGTAGCGTGCGGTTCTCAAAATGTGCGGGAAGTTCTCCAGGCATGTGAGAATTTCTGCCAAATTGAAGAAAGACACTTGTGCAGAAAGAGTAGGCTGTGGTACTTCCTGGAAGTTTTCAGGCACAACTTTGTTCAGAGCTCAAAAGGGCCAAGTATAACAAGGATGTCATGCCCAGAAGTGAATCATGGTCAGTGGATCACCTACACCTGAACCTCTGGGGAGCTTTGTTCTAATATAAATTCTCAGGCTCCTCCAGATCCACATTGCCCCACTGTTGGTGACCTTAACTTGGAACTCTTGGTTAAGGTTGTGTTTACGAGTTTACTCTACTCTAGAGATTATTTTTTCCCTTCTTTGTGACAGAAGCCTTTGAGACTGGGAATACACTGTTTCTCTTCAAATTGTCACCTACTTATTTTATCATTCATGGATGGTTTCTGACTAAAACCATCATTACCATGATGGTTATAACATGATGACTTTCTGATCCCATCATTCTTCTGTACTTACGATGTTCCACGTAAATGTACAACATTTACGATGTTGATGTTCTTTTGTTGGGAAGCTCTCCATTCTCTCTTGTTGGCTTACTTGTTCATTTATATTTATATAGCATGATCTCATGTACTCTCTTACATCACTTTTCATTTTGATTCTCAAATTTTTTCTGGTTTGTCCACTGGAGCTTTTTCAAGTAGATCTTATATTCTTTTTTCTTTTCTCCTTTCTTCACTTTAAATCTTTTTTTTTAATGGACTATTTTTAGAATAGTTATTTTATAAGAAAAATGAGTGCTAAGTATAGAGATTTCCAATATACATCCTGGCCCAACTACACACAATCTTCCCCCTACTATCAAAAGACCACACCAGAGTGGTGCATTTGTTACAATCAATGAACCTACGTTAATACATCATTATCATCCAAAGTGTATAGTTGACCTTAGGGTTCATTCTTAGTGTTATACATTCCATGGGTTTTGACAAATGTGTAAGGATGCACCATTAGCACATACAGAGTTTCCACTGTCCTTTAAACTATCTTTTTCTAAGAACTTCCTCACTTTCTGGTGTAAGACAATCCAGATTTCTCTTACCCCTGGGTAGCCCTGGAATCAGCTGTTTTTTTTAAAGGCGCTCAGGTTCCCTTTATTAAGAAATGGTATTTAGAAATCCCAATCTAGGATCTTAGGAATGCTCATTGCCTCTAGGGTTTCTTTGCTTCTAGATCTTTCCAGTGGACAAAGCTAAGAACATAAAATATATTTATACAAGACAGTAAACGTAAGTATTTCCATATCTACCCATAATAAGTGGTGTACACAAATTCTCTCTTTCCAAAAAGAAAGCCCTGATGACTAGTTTATTCCATGACAAGGTTACTCCCACGTGTTTAATTTTAAGCTACCAATCGTCTGACAACCATGTCACAAAATTCTTGAATTTTAAAAAATTTGTTCTGGAGCAAGAATGATCTGACACCAGCACACCACTATAAATATATCTAAAACTGTGTTTAAATCTACTTCAATCTATAATATCTATCTAGATATGTAAGTACATGGTCCAATACATCTTTCTGAGATGAAGGAATATTCTGTGTCCACATTGTTCAATATAGTAACCACCCGACATATGTGGCTATTAAGCAGTTAACATGTAGTTAGTGCCATTTAAGTATAGTATTTAATTTTGATTAAAATTTAAATAGCCACATATTAGTACAGCTTTAAACTTTTTTGAGTATCATGGGGTTTATGCTCCCTGGGGAAAAGAATTTGATAGTTGAATTTACCCACAGTAGAATCACAGAAATCATCATGGGGAAATCAGAATCTTGTAGATCTCTCTTCCACTCATTCTGTATTGTTTTTATTGTGAATCGCTTGGCTGGGGCAGGTACCACGTTGACTTGAGTGCTCTAAGTAACAAATGTCCTACTTCAGTCCCATCAAATAGCTGAGAGACTGACCATGCTTGGTCTCTCAGGAGAAATTGAAGAGACCTATTTATAATTACAAGGTTTTTTTGCTGAGCATAAAGGAGAGTAAACAATGGGCATGTACGGAGGAAGATGACCTTCAGGCCAGGATTGAATCAGCATTGCTAATTCCACTCCCTGGACCTCATTTTTCTCAGGTGCTACTGAACAATGTCCTTCCACAAATACATCCTTCCTTCTGGTATTTTAATGCCATTGATTAGACTAGGCTTGCTCACAACTCTAGCTTTTAGTCAGTCTCTGTGCCTATCTGAGATCATCCAGAGAAGACATGTGCCTCAGGTCTTCTGTTGCCTGATGCCTGTCAATTGTATAATCCCTGCTTCTTAGCCCACACTAATCACCACATCTTATGAAAGGTCAGACTCTGATTCCATTGTTCTAGTTTGGAATTGAGTCTCTGATATTCTAATAAGTTCCCAGATGTTGGTGATGCTGCTGGTCCACGAGCACACTTTGAGTAGAAAGAGCCTTCTGTTGTTCTCTTACGTTCCTACAAGCATGTTTAGATAAAAGATCGTTTAATTTCTCCCGTAATGTGGCCTTACCCTTGTACAATCTATCAAAGAATCAAGTTATACTTTAACTAGAGTAATTTAAATTATTCTGAAAGAGAATATGGCCCCATATTACTTAGACTTAAAGTGCTTTTAAGGTTTCTCCAAGGGACATACTAATTACACCATGTTTGTCAGATAAAAATGCTGTCTCTTAAAATTATCGAACTGTGTTGCTGGGGAGGCAGCACAGTCAAGATCAGGGAGCCAAGAATAGTATTAGTCCAGTGCAGTCGTTCAGTCGTGTCCAACTCTCTGCAACCCCATGGACTGCAGCGTGCCAGGCTTCCCTGTCCATCACCACTCCCAGAGTTTGCTCAAACTCATGTCCACTGAGTCAGTGATGCCATCCAACCATTTCATCCTCTGTCGTCCCCTTCTCTTCCTGCCTTCAATCTTTCCCAGGATCAGGGTCTTTTCCAATGAGTTAGTTCTTTGCATCAGGTGGCCAAAGTATTGGAGCTTCAGCGTCACCATCAGTCCTGTCAATGAATATTCAGGACTGATTTCATTTAGGATTGACTGATTTGATCTCCTTGCAGTCCAAGCGACTCTCAAGAGTCTTCTCCAACACCACAGTTCAAAAGCATCAATTCTTTGGCATTTAGCTTTCTTAATGGTCACATCCAACTCTCACATCCACACATGAATACTGGAAAAACCAAGCTTTGACTATATGGACCTTTGTCAACAAAGTGATATCTCTGTTTTTAACATGCTATCTAAGTTTGTCATAGGTTTTCTGCCAAGGAACAAGTGTCTTTTAATTTCATGGCTCCAGTTACCATCTGCAGAAATTATGAACAGTGAGAAAATTGGATTAAAACAATTTCTGCTTTTTTCTTGTTTTTTTTTATGTATTTACTTATTTTTAATTAGAGAATAATTGCTTTACAATATTGTTGGGTTCTGCCATACAACAACATGAATCAGCCATAGGTATACATATTTCCCCTCCCTTGGAAGACTGAGAATACAAAACACTCTCAGTTTGACTCTAATTGCTTTTATATTTTCCCCACAGGGATTTGGCGGTTTCATTTGATTTCTCATCATCTAAACTGTGATGTTTTATATTGATGTGTTTTATATAATATAAAATGTCTCTTGTCTCCTTGTAGCTCTGTCTGACATAGAACTCGTGGCCCAAAGTATTATCTTTATTTTTGGTGGCTATGAGACCACTAGCAGTATTCTTTCCTTCATTATATATGAATTGACCACTCACCCTGATGTCCAGCAGAAACTGCAGGAGGAAATTGATGCAACTTTCCCCAATAAGGTGAGTGATGATACCCGGAGAGAGAGGAGGAAGGTGAAGCCTTAGCAAGAATGCCTTCTTGCTGTTTCTTGAACGTATTTGCAGAAAGCATAATCCTCAAATCTTTTACCTGTGCTATTTAAGAAGGATCTAGGTGTACAAAACAAAGGGGAAACATAGATAATGCACTGCACACACGGGAATGTAGGTACTGTGGAAAAAATGCTGGTGTTGGCATATCACATATTGCTGTATGCCATGTGAAAAATCACAGAATCTTGGTGGAATCTAACAGTAAACGTCTGCTGCTGTAGTGTCTGCATGAATGCGTGCTTCGGGCTAAGTCGCTTCAGTCATGTCCGACTCTTTGCCACCCTGTGGACTGTGGGCCGCCAGGCTCCTCTCTCCATGGGATTCTCCAGGCAAGAATACTGGAGTAGGTTGCCATGCCCTCCTCCAGATCTTCCTGACTCAGGGATCGATCCTGTGTCTCCTGCGGCTCCTGCATGGCAGGCAGATTCTTTACCATGATGGCTGGACTTGCTGTGGTCTGAGTGTTGCCTGATCTAGGCTGGCCATGGCTGACTAGCTGGGCTGACTCAGCTCCACACATATTCTACACATGTCTCATGTTCCACATGTCGGCAGCTCAGGGCAATGGTAGGTGTCAAGAAGCCCAATCTTGTGGGTGACTTTCACATAGGCTGCTAACACCGCACTAGCCAGCTTTCCACTGATTCAAGGTGAGCCACCTACGCAACCTGAATGAGAACGGGAGGGTATCACAGAGTTAGATGCAAGATAAGGATAGATCGTAGCACCTACCTAAATTACAGGTGATGTGTTTTCTCTGGTAAATCTTATTTTGGGATTATTTTGGTGCAATAAGATGAAAAAGTCACTAAGAGACAGAGAGTAGTTAAAGCATTGTGTTCTCCTCTTTTTATAATAATACTTTTAATAACAACACCACTATTGGCTAATATTTACTTCTCACTATCTATGTCTATCTAAGCACTTTCCACTGATGAATGAATCTAACCTTCATAAAATTCAGTCTCAGTCAGGAGAGTCTAGGTTATGCCTCAGTAACAGATTAGCCTAAAAACCTCAGGGGCTCTCATAGCAAAGGTTTACTTCTAACCCACATCTACACATCCAACATGGGTTGTTAGTGGAGGAATGAGCACAAGATTCTGCTCCACAGAGTCCCGTGCGGATTCTGGCTGAGGCTCCACTTTCTTATAACTGCCTTATCTGAAACATTCTTTTTATCTGGGGAATGAGAACCTGAGAGTTACTCACTGACTTTTCAAATATTGTGTCTCTAAACTGACATAACCAGCTCAGTTCACAGCCCATTGGCAAAGCTGGTTTCCCATAACTTCAGATGGGCTGGGAAATATGGGGCCTACATGGATGCTGGGTGAGCAGTGAGTGTCTCTGCCACACAAACCTCTGCAGGGTCAGCTCCCTCTGTCCCCATGTATCATATGAGAAACCTGAGCTACAGGGAGATGAAATACTTCCAGACACTAGTCGTGTACCTGGTGGTGATCAAGTCAAGCTGTGATCCAGGGTGTTGGCTCCTGAGCCACTCTTATCCTCCACAATGTTGCCCCTTAAATATAACCCCATGTGACAGCCACATACCCTCACTAGTCTTAGTTCAGTTCAGTTCAGCCACTCAATCGTGTCCAACTCTTTGTGACCCCATGAACTGCAGCACGCCATGCCTCCCTGTCCATCACCAACTCCCAGAGTTTACTCAAACTCATGTCCATTGAGTCAGTGATGCCATCCAACCATCTCATCCTCTGTTGTCCCCTTCTCCTCCCACCCTCAATCTTTCCCAGCATCAGGGTCTTTTCAAATAAGTCAGCTCTTCGCGTCAGGTAGCCAAAGTATTGGAGTTTCAGCTTCAACATCAGTCCTTCCAATGAACACCCAGGACTGATCTCCTTTAGTATGGACTGGTTGGATCTCCTTGCAGTCCAAGGGACTCTCAAGAGCTTCCCCAACACCACAGTTCAAAAGCATCAAGACTTCGGCACTCAGCTTTCTTTATAGTCCAACTCTCACATCTATGCATGACTACTGGAAAAACCATAGCCTTGGCTAGACGGACCTTTGTTGACAAAGTAATGTCTCTGCTTTTTAATATGCTGTCTAGGTTGGTCATAACTTTCCTTCCAATGAGTCAACATATTTTAATTTCATGGCTTCAATCACTATCTGCCCAAAAACATAAAGTCAGCCACTGTTTCCCCATCTATTTGCCATGAAGTGATGGGACCGGATGCCATGATCTTAGGTTTCTGCAGATATCTGAAAAAACTGGAGTTCTTTGTGGTATGAGGAGAGCTGGCCCCTGGAGCTGGAGTGGCTTGTTTAGACCTTCAAACCTTCTGGTCACACCTGAAGGGACAGTAGAGGACTCTTCCAGCAACAGAGGGTGGAATTGAGGGTTCTGATTCTCTTGTAACTTCCTCTAGAACTGAAACTGTGTTGCTGGTAACACTCTGTCCTACTCTTCATTTGTGGGTTTGGTTTAGAAAGGAATTCATTTCTCCCCAAATTATTTACAGAGTTTTCATTTAATGTAGTATTTCCAAACTGTATACCTATAATGAAAAGAATGAGCAATCAGGAGCCTTCAACTGAGAGCCTTCATGTTGAATAGGGGATTTGCTCTTTTACACATTCTCTTCACTTGGTACTTACATGTGGCCTCACTTTCAAAAAGAAACAGTGATTTTGGCCTATTTCACTTAAGAATAAGGGTTTTAGTCTATTGCTCACATTTGTTCTCCTGAGAAAGAAATACACTGCATGATAATGTGCAGGATTTCAAGCCCTGGTTAGGGCACTGTCCCAGTATCTCCCAAGTCATCACTATTCTACATCTCAATGGGCCCTTGAGAGCTCAAAGGACATGATAGATACTAAAATGTCCATAAATGCTAGGGTCCTTGACCGATTCAAATTATTCCCTGGAGCACCTAACATTTCAATAGGACTACACTGATGGAGTTGAAGGTTGATTCAAAATCTTAATTTATCAAAATCTGTTTTTCTTTTCCGAGGCCCCTCCCACCTACGATGCCCTGGTACAGATGGAATATCTTGACATGGTGGTGAATGAAACTCTGAGAATGTTTCCAATTGCTGGGAGACTGGAGAGGGTCTGTAAGAAGGATGTGGAAATCCATGGGGTGTCCATTCCCAAAGGGACAACAGTGCTGGTGCCACTCTTCGTTCTTCACAACAACCCAGAACTCTGGCCAGAGCCTGAGGAGTTCTGTCCTGAAAGGTACAAGACCCTGGAGAAGAGACACCCACCCTCATCCCTTTTGGTGCTTGCGTGTTCTGACAACTCTTCTTGTAGGTGTCGAACGGGTGACCATGCAATCATTTACTTGTATATCTTTTTATTGTTTAAAAGATTTTTCTCTTTAACTGTGTTCATTGTTTGAGTTGAATTATTCAAACTAGATTAGAAAAAAGAAAATTATTAGCTGTCTTTATTCCTAATACACTAAGATAGGCCTCATTAATAATGTGTGTCCTTGTGGACAGTTTTCTATGCATATATAGATTTTTGAAACTTTGGGTGGTATTCTTATATATTATTTAGTTCTAAACTGCTTAATTTATTTAACAATAAACTATAAACAATATTCTATGTACATATGTTTGTATGCATATTCCATAAGTTACCTTACTACTGTCTTACTTCAGGTGTATAGGCTTTTTATTTCCTTTAAGCCTTTCTCTCTATTCTCTGCTAGCTCTTCGAATTCACACATGTTCCCACGTTCCTTGTTTTTAAACACTGGCTGCTGTTTCCTCTTATTATTGTGGGAGTGCAGGCTGGGGACCAGAGGTCTCATCCCCGTGGTTCAAGCAGCCTCACTGAGGATGGAGGAGCACCCAGGGGCCCTGGCTCTGTCTGTGGCTGCAGACCTGGGCCAGCTCCCTTCTGTCTCAGTTTTCGGTGACTTTCCAAAGAGAAGTCCTCTGTTCTCTAGATGTCTAGACTTCCTCCTTGGAGAACGATTGAGTACCCTTTTCAGGAATTAGGAGCAAAGGTCTGGTTTGGGCACAGCTTGAACTCCGGATAGAGTTGATGCTCTCCAATTTAGTGTGAGGGATCGAGGTTTGGAATGAACTTTTCGGGCACTGGCTGGGATCTGGACTTTCATTTCACCCTGACTGTGGGTTGTCATTTCATTTCATCCTGATGACCGAAGGCTGTCTTGTTTGCCATGATGTCCAAGTTCTACCATAGTGGTGGTTGACACACAGTACTTGTTGACAGAAGAGTCAGAGTCCACCAAGTCCTCTGTTCTGGACCAGGGAAACTGTTTCTCCCTCAAACTCAGCAGCTCCCCCTCCTGCAGCATCAGGAACCTAAAACCAGAGACCACTCACTGTACTTCCCTTTCATTCATTTAGCCGTCAAGCAGAGATTTAGTGCTTACCTGCTTATGTCGGGGACAGGCCACGGAGTGAGAAACCAAATATTTACAAAGGCCTGTTATGGAGAATTTTTAAAACATACACAAGTATGGATATATACTGACACATATACAAGTATATTCTGTAGACTCAAGCCTATGAAATACATTTTTATTGCAGTATATTGCTAGTTGTGTTAGTTTCTGTTGTACAATGTATATCTGCATGTGTCTATTCCCTGCTTAAGAAGCATCAACGCATGTCTGCATCATTCACGTGACACTACTGCCCTTCTATCTCCATATTTTTTTATCACATTGTTGGTAAATATTACATAATGTTTTGCAAAATAAGGACTCTTTTAAATACATGTAACCACAATGCTATTATCACTTTCCCCAAATATACATTTTTCCTTGACATATTCAAATATTGAGGAGTCAAATTTGTATAAAACTGAGATCTAACCATCAAGGAACTTATAGGCTAGTGGAACAGATAGACAAAGAAATCAGTGATTATCTAGAGTAGCCTGGCATCACATGCTGACATAATTCTACTGACCTAAGCATTTTGTGTGTGGCAGAGAGAGGTAGAGAGTTAATGACACATGGCGACTGGAAGGGAAAAGAGGGAAAGCAATTGAAATATAACAATTTAAATACTCAGAGATGTTTCTCCTGCTTCCTTCCCCCATGAGCACATGAGTGACGTAAGTGTGCTTGGAGATGGGAACCCATGTTTCCTTCAATCAGATTCATTTCCTAACTGCCTTTCAGAGAGTGAGCATGTCACCAGTCTGAACGTAAATTTAGAGTTTAAGGATACATTTTCTTTAAATAACCATTACCTCAACTCAACAAGAGTGAAAGCTTCTGTAGGGTCCAGGGAGTGGAACTTATCTTTCTCACCACAGCAGTAATCAGTCACCAGCCCACAGAAATCTCCTTATGCTACTGGTCCAAGAGTTAAGTTAGAACCTCAGACCTGCAGCTCTTCTGGTTTTTCTGTTTCATTCACTTGTTTCATCTACTGTTGTGGATCCAGGTTCAGTAAGAAGAACAAGGACAGCATAAATCCTTACGTCTACCTGCCTTTTGGAACTGGACCCAGAAACTGCATTGGCATGAGGTTTGCTTTCATGAACATAAAACTCGCTCTCGTCAGAATGCTTCAGAACTTCTCCTTCAAACCTTGTAAAGAAACACAGGTCAGCAGTTCACTTTCTGCATTAATAATGTTTTATTGGGAGTTGTTTTTTAACTGATGGATCTCTATATACCTAGGCAAGTTATCAATTCAAAGGATAACTTATTCTATCAGCCAGAGAATCTGTTCGGAGTCACCTGAAACCTTTAACTGTCAATCACCCCTGAAGGGCTAAATCAGCTGCTTCATAAAGACCCAACTATAAATGTCGTCTGGAGTCAATGCAGTTAGTATGGCAGGACTGCACACCATGCACTGAATGGAAGAAAGATTTTAAATTTGGCTTCAAATTCACTGGAAGGAAGTGTGTGCACAGTCACGAGAGCAGCAACTTTTCATCATGACTTTTCAGTGATGCTCTTCCCCACCAGAACTTAGGCTCTTCTGACAGCGGGTCTCAGCCACTGCTTGTATAGTAAAACTGATGGAGAAATTTTGCCATAATGCCTAAGAATCTGGTACATTTTAAATACTCGGTATTTTTTACTTAAAATTTAAATCAATAAAGAACACAGGCCAACTTGACTTTGTATCAAGCCTGGTACAGAATAGGTGCTCAAATAGGTATTTTGTGGAATGAATGAGGGATGAATGTTATCACTATCCCTCTTGACACAGCTCAGAATAAATATAAAGAATCAAAGATAAGCAGGCAAGATTGGACAAAGGTGGTCAAAAGGTGCAAACTTTCAGTTATAAATGAGTACTGGGGCTGTCATGCAAAGCACAGTGACTGCTGTTACCACTTCTGTGTGATGTGAGTGAGTGCATCCTAAGACTTCTCTCACAGGGGAAACAGCATTTATTTCTTTTTCTTTTCTTTCTGTATGAGAT
Source organism: Cervus canadensis (assembly GCF_019320065.1). Classification (NCBI taxonomy): domain Eukaryota; kingdom Metazoa; phylum Chordata; class Mammalia; order Artiodactyla; family Cervidae; genus Cervus; species Cervus canadensis. The sequence continues at coordinate 30,045,132 of NC_057417.1, read as the reverse complement.
GATGAGTGTTAACAAAACCTACCGTGGTAATAATTTTATGACCTATATAAATAAGTCATTATGCTGTATACCTTAAATATATGCACTGCTATAAATCAATTATATCTCAATAAAAGTGGAAGCTAAAGTCTGATAGGACATGATAAGGGAGTACTGTGAGCAACTTTCTTCCCACATGTTTTATAAATATGTTAAATAAACCAACTCTCTCAAAGACGTGAACTATTAAAATTCATTGAAGGAAATATAGACAGCCTGGCTGTCCCCTTATCTGCCCTTGTATCTACTAAACATATTGAACTGGTAGTTTAAAAAAATCCAATATATATCATGCTAAAAGAAGCTTTGTTGTTGTTGTTTTTGTCATTAAGTCATGTCCGACATTTATAAAGCAGTATCTTGTCTACTTTGCTTTTTTTGTTGTTGTTAGCAGGGCTTCATTAATCGGTTCTCATGTGCTTGTTTAACTGTTGCAGATCCCCCTGAAATTATACACTCAAGGACTTACGCAGCCAGAACAACCTGTTATTCTAAAGGTTGTGCCTAGAGATGGGACCACAAGTGGAGCCTGACTTTCTCTAAGGATTTTCACTCTGATTTTGAAGGAAGCTGCATCTCACAACACCAGAGACATGATCTACTTTGATAAAACCAATAAATGAAGATGGCCTTCACCTACTGTACTTGATGGTGAGTAGGGATTCTGCATAATCATTTAGCTTTCTCACTGCCTACCTGGATTATTATATATTACGTGTCATACAAAGGAGGTAACTAGTAAGTGCCAGATACTCAGCTTCACAGGTTCTCATAGGACACTCTCCATCCACCCCAGTTAGTACTATCTACTCCTCCTGAGCACTGATCAGAATGAAGATTTATCAACAATCTTATTGACAGACTTTAATGAAAACAAGAATTAAAATGGTGACTAAAATGATATTTATCTCACAAATTATATTTTGAATATGCTAAATAAAACATTATATTGGGCAAGACAATAAACATCTGTTTACAAGAGTATCGCCTAATGCCTTTGTGCACATTAGGGTGGAAGAGTACAACTCAGTCTAGGGATGCAGTGACCAAATACTTTTTGACTATCACAATTGCTGGTGGGTGGGGCCATTTTCAAAACTCCATCTTAACATATTAAATAGGTAAGAGTTAACTGACTATGACTTTGCCCAGTGTTTAGAATTCTACCTTTTAAATCTACCCTTTTAGTTTAAATCTACCTTTTTTTTGGAGCACATATTTTCCATACCTCTTTGTATTCCACCCTCAACTCCCAGCCGTCTTAACACAGTAAACATGGAATAAAAGATGGTTGATTGGGGAGAAAGGCTACAAGCACTGGTCATTTTCAGTTGGTGTCAAAAGCTGCACACAGCCCCTCCTTTCCCTTTCCTTCCCCTTCCCTCCCCTCACCTTCCCCTGCCTGCCATCTCTTCCTGGACAATACAGTCCTAAACCAGTAGGTGGGCCACAGAGGGTGGGAGCCTTACACATCAGGGTGGGGCCAGAGGAGGCGGCACAGCGGCTCCAAGTCAGAGACCAAGAAAGGAGGGGAGGGTGTCCACAGGGATGGCAGCCGGGCACGGGTGAGGAAACCCAAAATACTCACTTGTGGGGGTGGCCCATAGGGTGAGGGGGCGTTGTGAGTGGAAAGGGATGGATCGTGGACTGGGGTCATAAAGGAGGACTGATCAAGTAATAAATATGAAAGATGATGGAGGCCAGCATTCTCACTGTCGGAGAAGGAGTCACTGGTTCAGAGATGGAGAAACTAGAAGAAACCCTGTTGGTCAGTGATTGAAACTGAATTATCAGGGTAAATCATGCATTTCTATATAGATAGATGACAGATATATACAGATATAGACAAATAGGTATGTGTTTATGTTTGTGTAGCTACAAAACACATTATACCTACTCCTTTTCCCTAATGCGTGTTAGAGACACCTTCTTAGCAATAAGCACACCTTATACCCAGACCTTGGATTGTAAATATCATTTGCCACTGAAATGAACCAGGGCTCCTTAGAGAAATGGCTGATTCCAGGGTTGGGAAAGTATGTGACGACAATGGACCATCTTGGGCTAGAAAGCAGGGAAATGTAAACATTGAGGGGGACGTGTTGCGAGCCAAGCTGAGGGGACTGTGTATGTACATATGTATATGTATGTATGTATTTTATATATATATATATATAAATGCATTATATATGTGTATTTTATATATATATACATATATATATATAAATTGCAACTTGATAAGGAAACTCAAAGCTTCAAAGTACTGATGCTCCAAATGCCCACTAATTATAGAGGGAAAGGGGAGCCTCAGAGCAGAGAAATCTGTCAGACACCCTTTTCATCAAGGGATCAGAGAGCAGCATCAGGAATGGGATAAATTGATGGCGCTTCGCCTGATGGGAGACAGTGAGAAGAACTTACTTCACCCGTGTGATAATCCTGCCAAGGAGGCAGGAAATCTGAAGAGTCAGACACACCCAAGCAGGGGAGCATTCTCCTCCTGGTTTGTAACTGGTTTGGAATCTTTGAAAGAGGCAACATCATGAAAACCAGAGGTGGACTGAACTTGTTGCAGATGAAGGAGACTACAAAGAGGTGACATCCTCAAATAACTCAAGAGCTGGGTCCTTCTGCTACAAGGACGTGGTTGGGCAGGTGGGGACCTGGGGGCTCTGAGGTTAGATGGTAGTGATGAATTAACCTCCTGACTTGTAGTTCGTATTGTGGTCACATAGGAGAAGTTGTTGTTTCTGGGTGATACAGGGGTGTGAATTATCAGTTGGCCATTTACTCTGAGATGAATAAGAAAAACAGATCTTTCAACAGTCTCTTCCGTAAGTTTGTGGTTGTTGAGGCTGATGGTCACAAGGGCAACTTTTGGCTCATATAGCCCTCACCATCTCACGGTAGTCTTCTTTATCTTACTTTATTTTAAGGAGGCAGCACCACTCTGACTGAGAGATGAGTGCCTCTGAAGCTGGAGCTCCTGAGTTTAAAATCCCAGCACCGTCCAAGACTGAGTCTAGACTCATCAGTGGCTTTGGGCAAATGAGGACAAGTGGCTTTGGGTAAATGTGGTCTTTGCATTGCTTAGAGCACAGAGTTGGGGCTGAATTTCAACGCCGCTATGACCCTCAGCTGAATGGCACTGTACACTCATTAGCTCAGACTCAGTCACTGTCTTAGGTTGGCTTCCTTAAAAGCAGAACCTGATACGGGGTTCTGGCACAAATACTGAGAGAGTGGTCTCAAGGGAAGGGATGTGGGGACCTGAATGGGGCAGAAAGGAAAGCTGAATTGAAGATGTGGTTTCTGTGGAGCCCAATCCCACAGGGAGCCTGAGACATATTTGTAATCCAAAGTGGATCCCAGTTGGAGGCAAAACCAGCCTTCTACACCCCATCATAGACTGGCCCTCCCATCTCCCAGGATGTACAAACTCCCAGGTGAATAAGCTTTAGTTTGGCCCAGGGAGATTATCCAGAGATTGGGTGGCCTGTAACAAGTAGCATCCAATACTCCTAGTGATTCAGGGTGAGAATGAACGACTCAGCCCAGGAAAAAGGATCTGGTAACTGCCTGGAAGTCCTGACTGAATCTTATAAATACGCTGTGTCCGTAAGAAGGGAATGTGCTCTTCTTACCCCTGTTTGTTCCTTTGGGATTTTATCTTTTCCTTGCCAACAGTGGACTCAAGTTTGGGAACTTTCTAGAAACAATTGTTCCCCCAAGCCAGGAGGAGGAGAGTGGAGGGTGGGGGATGGATTCCAACCCAGGGAGCCTTGGCATCCTACAGGGTTGGGGAAAGTGGGGCTGGAGGTCTCACTCAGGGCCCTGAACTCACACAGGAGGACAGACACCCCTAACCCCAATTAGAATCCAGGAAATAATGTCCTAAACATTTGTGACTCAGTATGGAGTGTGGAGACACACAGCAGGTGGTAAAACGAGCTGTTTAGACACAACCAATAAAGACGGACAAAATGAAGAGTTCACACTGAGCGAACTCCTAACAATTTTAATTATTTTTCACTGTAATTTCCTGACAAAAGATACATTCCATAGTTTGTGTTTACTCTAGAAGTCTTGATACTAGTTAACTGTTTATGAACTCACATGAGTGCACATTTCTAGAGGGTCTGCTAAGGGTCAGGTATCTGATGGGCGAGGTCACATGTTCTCTTTAGTCAAAGCCACCAGGAGGCCAACTTGCAGATCCAGGACCCAAGCCCTTCAGGTCATGGATCAGGGGCTTGTTTGGTCTGGTATGCACTCCTTTAGGAGGAAAAGACATAGCTGTTAACTCTCATTTTATAGTTTAGGCAACTGAGGCTGAGGAGGTTTAAATAACTCACCCAGGGCCTTTATATCAGTCATGTTTTGTGGATCCCTACTAGCCAACTGTCTATATAGCAGAGAGCATAGTTGTCCCTGGAGCCCACAGAAGGCTCAGGGGCCTCCTGAAGCAGGTTCCCTCCACACTGTTTCCTCTCCTTTCTCTCCCTCTATCTCTGGCAATCAAACCAGTCGATCCTCAAGGAAATCAACCCTGAATATTCATTGGAAGGACTGATGCTGAAGCTAAGGCTCCACTATTTTGGCCACTTGATGCAAAGAGCCAACTCATTGGAAAAGGCTCTGATGCTGGGAAAGATTGAAGGCAGGAGGAAAATGGGATGACAGAGGATGAGATGGTTGGATGGCATCACCGACTCAACAGACATGAGTTTGAGCAAACTCTAGGAAATGGTGAGGGACAGGGGACCCTGGTGTGCTACAGTCCATGGGGTCGCAGAGAATTAGACATGACTGAGCAACTGAACAACAACATCTCTGGCAAATTCTTACAGATTCTTAACCATTTGGATTTTTTATTTTAGTTACAGAAAATCAAAGGTTCAGAAATCTTATTGCATCACAACCACTATGATGGTTATAAATAAAAAAGGTAAAAAGCAAGTGTTGGTGAGAATGTGTACAAATTGGATGGCTCATTCATGCTGGTGGGATTGTAAAGTGGTACAACCATCATGGAAAATGTTTGGCAGCTCCTCTGCAAGGTTGGCATAGAATTACCACCTGACTCAAGAATTGCACTCTTGGATAGATGTCTAAGAGAACTGATAACAGTTTCTCAAATACATGTATCTTCATATCCATTGCAGTGCTATTCCCCAAAGCAAAAGGGTGGAAACAAAATCAATGGATGAATGGATAAACAAATTGTTGTGTATCCATACATGATGATACAAACTTATTTTTAAGGCAAAACAAAAAAATTTTTCTTTCTTTTAAAATTGAAGTATAATTGCTTTACAATGTTGTGTTAGTTTCTGCTGTAGAGTGAACTGAATTAGCTATTTGCCTACATATATCCCCCCTTCTTGGGCCTCCCTCCACCCCCCAATCCCATCCATCTAGGTCACCACAGAACACCAAGCTGAGCTCCCTATGCTAAACATAATATTATAAAGCAACTATATCCCGATTTTAAAAAAGAAAAGGGTTGAACAAAAAAGGTTGACAACAACAAAAAAAAGAAAAAAGAAAATTCCTTCTCTACATTTGGGCCACCCTCTCCCTTTAGGGTACCTTGTGCAAATGCATTAACCAGCCCTCTTAGAAGACATAAGAATGCCTGCTTCATGTCAAGAGCAGTTTTCTCTGGTGCCAGCAAGAGGACTCCTTAGAGACAACGATCCCTTTAATCTTATAAGGGTGCAGATCTGGGTTGTGTAAACTGTCAATATGTCCTTTGATATATAACCTTTTCACTCAAAAACTTACCTAACTTTGCTTTGACCTCAAATGTTAGGAACAGTCCTCAGAGCTTTCTGAAATATTGTCTCTTGGGTTATAATCCTCAGACTGGCTGAAAGAAAATTTTCTGTTTCTTTCTTAGATGGACTATTAATTTTTTAATCCACAAATAGAATAGTATTCAGCCATTGAAAGAGTGAAGTACTGAATGCATGGTGTAAGAGGAATGAACCTTGAAAACCTAAATGAAAGAATCCAGGCACAAAAGGCCACATATTACATGAATCCATTTATATCAAACATCAGAAATAGACAAATCTACGAAGAGATATTGAGCACATTTTCATATTCCTGTTTGGCCATTTGTGTGTCTTCTTTGGAAAAAGTCTTTTCAATTCTTCAGCCTATTTTTTAATCTGATTTGTGTGTGTGTGTTTTGGCTATTGAGTTGTGTGGGTTTCTGATATATTTTGGATATTAAACCCATATCAGGTAAATGATTTGTAAATATTTCCCCCATTCTCTAGGTTGACTTTACATTTTTTTATGGTTTCCCTTTCTGTGAAAGGCTTCCCTGATAGCTCAGTTGGTAAAGAATCTTCCTGCAATGTAGGAGACCCCAGTTCAATTCCTGGGTTGGAAAGATCTGCTGGAGAAGGGATAGGCTATCCACTCCTACATTCTTGGACTTCCCTTGTAGCTCAGCTGGCAAAGAATCCACCTGCAATGTGGGAGACCTGGGTTTGACCCCTGTGTTGGGAAGATCCCCTGGAGAAGGGAAAGGCTACCCACTCTAGTATGGCCTGGAGAATTCCATGGACTATGGGGTCTCACAGAGTTGGACACGACTGAGCGACTTTCACTTCACTTCACTTGCTGTGAAAATCTTTTGCCTTTTAGTTTAACAGGGTCCCACTTGTTTCTTTTTGCTCTCATTCTTTTTGCTTTTGGTGCCATATCTAAAAAATATTGTCAAGACTGATGTCAAGGAGCTCGTCCCTTATGTTTTCTTCCAGGAGTTTTGTGGTTTCAGGTCTTACTTTCAAGTCATTAATCCTGTTTGAGATGATTTTCATAAATTATACACCAAATGATTTGTGAGGTTGAGCATCCTTTCATGTGCTTGTTGACCATTTGTATAACTTGTTTGGAAAAATGTCTTTTCAAGTCCTTTGCCCATGTTTATGTTATTTTACTGTGATTATCTTTGAATTGTAGTCATTTTTGTATATTCTGGATGCTAACCTCTTATCATGAAGCTTTTCCCTTGTGTTTTCTTCTAAGAAGAAAATAATAGTTTAATAGTTTTAGTTCTGACATTTAGATATTTGATACATTTTCACTTAATGCTTTGTATAGTGTAAGGTAAGGGTCTAGCTTTATGCTTTTGCATGTGGATATCCAGTTTTCACAGCACAGTTATTGAAAAGATTGTCCTTTTCCCATTGAATGATCTTAGTATCCTTGATGATAATAATCTCATTGTATATATGAGGGTCTTTTTCTGAGGTGTCTATTCCATTCCATTGGTCTGTACATCCCTATATATGGTAGTATCACACTTTTTTGATTACTATAAATTTGTAGTATGTTTTTAAATCAGAAAGTTTTCAGTGAGTTTTCTAGTTTTAGTCTTTTCCAGGATTGTATTGGCTATTTGAGGTCCCTTGATTCTGTATAAATTTTAGGATAGATATTTCTTTTTTTGAAAACAAAATGCCTCTGAGATTTTGGTAGGCTTTGCCTTGGCTCTGTAGATCAGTTTGGGTAATAAAGACGTCTTAACAATATAAATATTTCCAACCCATAAACATAGGATATCTTTCCATTTATTTACATACCTTTACCTTCTTTCAGCAGTGTTTGGTAGTTTTCAGCATACAGATCTTTCACTTTCTTGGATAAGTTAATTCCTAAGTATTTTATTCTATTTGATTTCTATAGTAAGTGGGAAAAAGTTGGACCCTTACTTTACACCATTTTCAAAATTTAACTGGAAATATATCAAAAACCTAATGTAAGAGCTAAAACTATGAAACTCTTAGAAGAAAGCACAGAGAGAAAATTTCATGACATTGCATTTACAGTGTTTTCTTGGATATGACACAGAAATCCCAGGCAACAAAAATAAAAATAAATAAATGGGAATATATATCAAAATTTTAAAGCACGTTCATCAAATGAAACAATCAACAGAGTAAAAGGCAACCAATGGAATGACAGAGATATTTGTAAGCCCTATATAAGATAAAGAGTTAATATCTAGAATATATCAAGAATAATTACATTTATAGAGTTAGATGGCATCATTAGCTCAATAGACATGAGCCTGAGCAAACTCCAGGAGATAGTGAAGGACAGGGAAGCCTGGCGTGCTGCAGTCTGTGGGGTCGCAAAGAGTTGGATATGACCAAGCAACTGAACAACAATGAACAACAGTAACTCTTCCCAAGATAGGGTCATAATGTGCTATACTATTTACCTTTGGCAGATGTTAGCATCACATGAATAACCATCCATCAACTTAGCTCAGATTGTTTCATTTCCAAATAATCTTATGGCATTCTGGACAAGGTCATAGTTGGATGTGTATGTGTGTAGAGGGTGGGGGTGGGCGTAGCAAAAGAACAACCACGCTCTATAACTAGGATTGTGAGCTAGCTGTTTGTATCAGACCCTTGTGCCTTCAGGAACAACCCAGGCACCATTTCTCTGAAAATTCTCTCTACTTGATATTGGAGTGTTACAACACAAATCCAACCTTAGGGCTTTGTGTATAACATAGCACCCTGCTCATGAGGGGCAGCTCATCTTATTATAGAATGGCAAAAAGCTATTTCTCAAAGAGAAGATACTCACGCATCAAAGAAAGCATAACTTTGCTCCAAAGCATTAAGTATTTTTCTTCTGAAGATGGTCCCAGGACTGAATAACTAGTAGGAAAAGCAAGATCTAGATATTTGTCTGTGGCTTTGGCATCCCTCAGCCCACTAGACTCCAGGAAAGTTCACTGAGATGTCAAGTCTCTGCGTCTACATGGGATTAATATGTGGCTATCTTTCATGTCACATGAGATAGTAAGACAATCTAGGTCCCTTTTATTTATTAATCCATACAACAAGTAGTTATTGAGTACTTATTTCATCTCAGACTCTTTTCTTGGCATTTGTGAGACAACAGAAAACAAAGTAAAACTCCTTACCCTCTTGAAAATGTCACTCTAGGAAGCAGACAGTAAGAATAGAATGCTATGCAGTATCAGGGAAGTATGATCATAAGGCAGGATCAGGGGACAAAGAGTGAAGAGTCTGCTTTAAGTAGGCTCATCAGGGAGGCATGTTTGGGCAAGATTCCATTTGAAAAGAGATCAAAAGGAAATGAAAGAGTGTCTAGCACTGTGAAGACTTGATCTTTGTACTTCACAGCCTCCAAAACTGTGAGAAATAATGTCTGTTGTCTAAGTCACCCAGTCTTGGTACTGTTGTTATAGCAGCCCAAATGGACTACGAGAGTACCGTAAGGGGCTTCGATGCCTGAGAGCAAGTGAGAATACTGGAAATGTTGTTAACCACTTCAATTTTGCAGTAGTCTTCAAGGCTCTGGACCCTTGAAAAAAATCATTGCAGTTTACAAAGAACAATTTAAGGAGCTGATAGGAATTCCACTAATGTACTCAGGATAACTGCACTTGCGATCTTTGAGTGATAAGGTCTCTCCCCAGCACCCTCCTCAGAGCCTTAGCTACATCCTTATTCCGGAGAGTATAAATCAACGGATTCAATGTGGGAGTGATGATGCTGTAGAACACAGAACCAACTTTGTCTTGCAGTGGAGTGCGCTGGGACCTGGGCCTCATGTATGAGAAGATGCAAGCACCAAACCAGAGGGAAACCACAGTGAGGTGACAGCTGCAAGTGGCAAAGGCATTTCTCTTACTCCCAGCTGCACGCATGTGAATGACACTGTGGAGGATGAAGACATAGGATGCAGAAACCAAGAGGATGGGGAGGAGGAGGAGGAGGAGGGTACTGATGTATACTGTGGCCTCATACACAGGGATGTCTCCACATACCAGCTTCACAACAGCTGGAAACTCACAGTAGAAGTGGTGGATTTGTCGAGGCCCACAGAAAGGGAAGTGCATCAAGCTTGCCGTGTAAATTAGGGAATTCAGGGATGCTCCCAACCAAGACGTGGCAGCCATCATTAGCGTCACCTTTCTGTTCATGAGAACAGTGTAGCGCAGTGGATGGCAGATGGCAACGTAGCGGTCGTAGGACATGAAAGTTAGGAGGAGACACTCCGCCCCACCCAGAGTCAGATAGAGGAAGTGCTGGGTCGCACAGCCCACAAAGGAGATGGACTTCTGGCCAGATAGGTAGTTGGTCGCCATCTTGGGGATGGTTGTAGAGACGTACATCAGATCCATGAGGGAGAGCTGGCTGAGGAGGAGGTACGTGGGTGTATGAAGCCGGGGATCGGCACAGATGAGGAGAAGGGTGAGGGTGTTGCCACTCACGGCACTAAGGAAGACCACCACGGTCAAGCAGAAAAGGAAAAGGTGGGCGAGAGAGGCATCAAAGAGCCCCTCCAGGACGAAGTCTGCCAGAGAGGACTGATTCCTCTGCCCCGTCTGCCCTCCCTCAGCCCCTGGGAAGCAGGAAGCGGAGATGAGATGTGGTGTCAGAAATACTGGGGTTCATCCAACCTGACAACGAGCATCTTTCCATCCGCAGAAGAATTTTGAAGAATAATATTTTTCTAGTTCTAATTATTCAACAGCTCTGATTATTGAAGTTTCTCTATTTTAAAAAAAGAGGACTTCAAATCCCTGCTTACAAATATGATCACTCTGAAATTTCAGAATACCTAGACTCTATTAGTCCCAGACTTCTAAACAAGTCTCTCCTCATTAAGGAAGATATATATATTTATATGTGTATATATACACATGTTCTTTTTCAAGTATATATACTTTAAAGGTACACTCTAAATTTTATATATGATATAAATATTATATATGTACATATATGCATACAGATCTTTTCTTATATCAGTCAGGGTTTAACCAGAAAAGCTGAACTACTAAAAGATTTATACATACATATACATTTAATGGATTGTATAGAAATTTGGCCTTACTTGACTGTGAAAGCTGGTTAAGCAGTCTATGTAAAGTTGTCACCTTTCTATCTGATTCTAGAACTTGAACTCCATGAGGCAAGCAGTCAGGAAGGGAAGATGGGTGTAAAAGTGTGGTAGCTCAAGGTCAGGCTGGAACCCACAAACGTGACATAAATCCCACAAGGGCGGACTGAAACGCATGTCACTCTTGTCGCCTCTGGAACTGGTGACATGGTTTCTCTTGCACAAGCTGGAGGCCTGCTTAACAAGGCTAAACGTACAGTCCTGGCCCCGAAGTCAGAGAAGCTAGAGAAAGATCAAGGGAAAGACAGAGTAACTGCTGGTCCACAGCCGCCTCACACCAGTGAGGGGAGTCAGCACATCAGCAGCAACAGATGCTTCCCTCTGCCCTCTGAATCTTCCCGAGAATCTCTCGGGTGGCCCACCTTCACCAGAAACTCACAGCAACGGGAACTGTAGTAAATGTAGTTCACCCTAGCCAAGAAGACACATTAAAAAAACCCTCAGACTTCCTCTTCAGTATATTTGGCAAACATATACTTAACACCTCTCCTTAAACGACACATAATCCCCAAATAAACACAACAAAGCCATCCTTCTGCCTCCTGTAACTATCCTGCACACAATCAAAAATATGCAAATATTCACAGCAAAACAAGGAAGAAATATCCACTACTGTGGTCCACAAAATGAGTCATCCTTTCCAACTGCTAACCTCATCTGTGGACGCCGGCCTTCTTTCTCCGTGCTGTTCATGGCAGTGGACTCACAGATTTGCTATAGCAGCATGGATAGAGGCTCTCCATGGGCCCAATAACATGGACTTGTACTCACCACGGCCAGTCTAGCCACCACTGAGTGCCCATCCGCCAACAGAGACCCAGCTTTGAGCCCCTAATATGATATCATCCCATAGTGATATCAAACACTGATTATAGGCTGATTATACTGGATAGCTTCCTTATTGAAGGGACTTTACTTTTTTCTTATTGGAGTTGACACTTTAGATTTGCCTCCCTTCCCTACAACGCTGCTATCAAAACTACCACCTATGGATATACACGATGCTCTGTTCACCATAATGTTACTCCATGAAGTAGTGTTATTACTGCCGAATAAAGAGTTCACTTCACAGCAAATGAAATGTGGGGATGGGCCCATGCTGGAGGAATCCATTGGTCTATTCCATACTCTCCAGCATCCTGAGACAACTGACCTAACAGGCTTCTAAAGACTCAGGTACAGCAACTGATAGTTGACAAGACCTCATATTGCTGGGGCATTGTCCTCTAAGACGTGATATATGTTCTAAATTTCTATATCAATTTATGGTGCTGTTTCTCCTATTGCAACCGTTCAGGGGCCAGAAATCAAGAGGTGGAAGTGGGAGTGAGTCCCCCACTGTACCATTTATAACTGGGATCCACTGCCAACATTTTTACTCTCACACATTTAAGCTCTGCCAGTTACAAAGGAAAGAATTCCTTCATCAGGCAACACAATTTCATTTACTGAGAGCTGAGACTGCCACCCTGCCACTTTGGACTCTTCTTATCACTGAATCAACAAGCAAAGAAAGTTGCTCTGCTAGTGGTTGTGATAGACCCTGACGAGCAAGGGAAAACTGAGTTGCTACTACATGGGAATAAGGAGGAACAAGTCTGGAATTCAGATTTTCTAGGGTGCACTCTGTACTCAAATGTCCAGTGATGAAAATGTGGAAAATCACAACAACCCAATTCAAACAAGACTACTAATGGCCCAGATCCTTCAGGAGTGAAGGTTAGGGTTGTGCTTCCACCCAAAAAGTAACCGTGACCCACTGCAGACAAAGGGAAGTTGGAATGGGTAGTGAAAGAAGGTATTTAGAAAAAGCACCCGTGACCGTGTGAGCAGCTGCAGAATGAAAACCTGAAATATTATAGGCATTTCTTTCTTATTGATGTGGGACTACTTTATGTGTAGATATATTTACCAACTACTTCTGTTTATTCCACTCAGTCATTCTTTGTCTAACATAAGATATATTAATATGGTTAGCTTCATATCTCAGTATTTAAGTTACAGGACATAAAAGGGGAGTGTGAATTAGGAGTAAAATTAATTTTACCTTTTTTAATGGGAAAAAGGTTAGTATATTTTATTTGCTCTTCTTGGGGGAGGGTTACATGTTTTTTGGTTGTACGTGGGCTAGTTGTATCCAGGTGGGTGGAAGGGTACATTGATATTGCCTTTATTTGAAGATTAAGTATAGTTTAAAGAGAGGTGCATGGGTGCCAAGGTGACACATAACAAACCCACCATAATTATGTATTTGAAAACAGGAAAGATATGACCTAGAAAGACCTGAGATCATGAAAATTACAAATCAGGCTGATAAAGCTAGGATTATAACATTTAACCAGCCAAATTTTCCAATCAGCCCTTTACCTAATTCTCACATGAATACTGATCAGAATGAGAGCTCAATCTCCATGGTGAAAGTGAACTTTAAAAAAAAAATACTCTAAATTGATCCCCAAATACCCACCCTATCCCTTTTTGTGTTTTTCCTTCTATGCATCGTCCTGGATCTTCTTATATTCCAGATTACTTACTTTTTGGAGTGAAGAACTCTGGACTGGATGTGTTCTTCTGGGTGTAATTTGACCAGTAATCTCTCTCCATTTCATGCAGCAGAGAGCATCTTTAGGGCTGTCACCTCGCACGGTTATTTCGCACTCAACTTCCCGGGGTCTGAGAGCCCAGTGTCCCCACATCCCCTCTGGTCATTCCAGCCCCATCAGAACATCCATACATTTCCCTTTACTTAGGGATCCATATACCTCCCTCTTTCCTCATTAGTTTCTATCTTTTTCTGTAAATCTCCATAGCGTAATAAATTTTCCCATCGTCTGATTCCTCTCTCTCTTCCTCCCATAGGAACTTCACTAATGGTTTCCCTAGTCTGATTTATGTCCCCCAAGAGACTTTCCTCTGCCTTCTCAGACTGCTTTCCTCATGGACTCACCAATTGTCACCCTGTAACTTAAAGGTTCCAGTAACATGCTGACATGCCAGAGGATGCCTTAGTTTCAAGTAAAGGTTTCTTGTGGGGAACACAAGTACAGTAGTGAAATAGAGGATGCAGAATAATTCCATACTGACACACATGTTAGCTACTAAACATCCAAACAGGTCTTTTCTGAGATGCTCATCACATTCCCATCATAACTCTTAAAACTGCCATTTACTGAGGAATAGCACAGAGGATATCATCTATACAGTCTTTATTGTTTACACTGATTCTCTTAATGACAGAGCATCAGCAGGAACAAGACAGTGTCTTATTCTGGGAACGCTCTTGCAAAATGTGTTCAGATTTTGAATCCCATCATCATGCATCAGGACAAATTAAGTAACTAAACTTTTCTTTAATCTGTTAGTTGAGCCTTTGAATCATGCATATGCCTTCTCTGCCCCCAAACATATAAGCCAAAGATAGCTTTCTCCATCCAAAGATAGCAATGAGCACTTGAATCATAACAATTTACATTAATGTTTCCTGGTTAAGAAGCTATACTTAATACCAGTGTCATCATCAGTGAGTCCAAAGTCAAAAGAAAAATCTATTTTGTATTTCATGTTCTATTGGATCATTCAAGGCACTCTCTTCTTAGCTTTACACCTCCTTTCCCTTTTAATGAAGTAAGAATCTGGCTCTAGCACTGGTGTTTTGAGAATAAGCCCCTTCCTGACGACATGACGTTTCCTCAGCAGGAATCATAACAGCTAGAATGAGGAAATACCTGGCCTGACATGAGCCAATCCTGAAGAAAGAGGAGCATCATCTGTGAGGAATAAAACTTCCCTAAACCCAGAGGATCTGTGTCAGCTGAGGCAAACTGGGGAGACTAAGTACGTGGCATCAGGGATTCCCACCCAAAGGACACATCCTAAATCTCTTCTGGAAACCATTACTCAGGATGCCAATTAGGCTTGCATTGTGCATGAGATAAGCATTCCCGAAGGGCTTTGCTTGAAGTTTGTTTGTAGGGGTCAGGGGACTGGGATATTTTGAAGACTGTGGCTCAGAAGATAACATGGGAATTTCATCTCCAAGGGCCAGTTAACCATGGAGAGAAACAGTTCCTAGAGTCCCTGGTTGATTTTACCATCTTGAAACCCAGACTCTCTTGCCCCCTTTCCATCCAACTCTTTGGAGAAGACAATCCGAGGAAGATCCAGTCTCTGTTGCCCACAGGACCCAGTGGTGGGTTTCCCCCTGCACCATACCACAGGAGAAACGGTAAGGAATGGAGACTGGTGATCACCAATAGTACCTCCCGTCCTTGCTGCTGGTCATTCTCCAGTTTTTTAGACTACATTGGTATAACATGCGGAAACACTTCAGATACAGAATGTTTAAAAGTGGTGTAGCTCTACATCTCCTCATTTAGTCCCATCTCAGTATGCCCTCCTCTTCCTCTCTGTTACCATTACCACGAGAGGTAAAGGATCTGTTGAGATATTCTTTGCTTCTCTATCTCAACTCTGATAGAAATGTCTTATTTCACTGAGTTTATCCTGTTTATTCTTTGAGTAGATTCACTGTATCACCACTCTCTTCAGAACTTCTGTCTAAGGATTTACTTGGTGCTCTCATTCTTACGAGCATATAATACCCTTCTAGTTAAAGTAGTTACAGCATTTATATATTGATTTATTGACCAATATTTGATGATCATCTGCTAAGTCCCAAGCACTGCATTGTGCACAGTGACAAGCAGGCAAGCATGCTGTCTTCCCCCTGAGACCTAGAGAGAACAAATAAATATACTATGCCATGTTGGGTTAACAGTTTGTATTAATCCACATTCTTCAAATGCCAATGACATTAAAACAAAACTTACACTATCTTAAGGGAAGGTTGTGGGATCACAGCAGTGAATGGGGTAGAACTAATCTCTGCATCAGCTAGAGCCGGTTACTTGAATCACGTCAATGCCTTCTTTTCCGTCTTTCATCTTGGCCTGGGTCTCTAGTCTCATTCTCTCAGACATTTTTAGATGGAGAGTGCCCATACGGCTGGAAGCTCTTATGCCATACTTTTAGCTTGAAATCCCAACACTCCTCCATCTCCAATTGAGAAAACTCCAGGGAAGAAATCTGTTCAACAGTTTGGCCCTGTGGCCTGGAGCAATCACTCTGTGTCAGAGCCTGAAGTAAAAGGACAGACCTCCCTGGGACAGGTGCCTATCTCTTGCAGTGGTTGGAGAGGTAGGCTGGTGATAGAACAAGGAAAACAGAGATTGGGAATGGAGTAGTATTACAAAGAAAGTGTGGCTGTGAAGGGGTGACGTTAGAAGCAGGGAAGGAGTGTGTGACAGACAAAACATGCATATCCATTGCTAAATGATGATATAGAAGAATTTGCTATGCTACAGTAAAACAGGGAGATCACTGTCACAAACTGGGTCACAAGAGAAAGCCTCTTTTTAAAATGGCATCTAAGCTGAGATCTCTAAATTGAGATAAGGATTATCTAGAAAATTGAAGGTAAAAATCAGATAAAGTCAAAGATGTACAAAAATCCTTAAGTTGAAAAAAAAAAAATCTTGATGTAATGAAGGAGCTGAAAAGAAGCCAGTATGACAGTAGATGCAATTGCAGAGCAAAGTAGGAAATGCCACATAGATAAAAGCATGAGGAGAAGGGGGAAGAAGGAGAAGGTGGGGAGAAAGGGAGGGAGGGAGAGGTGAGGAAGGAGGGAAGCTAGAAAAACCAAAGAAATGGTGCGGGAGGGAGGAGGAAGGAAGAGAAGAAGGAGAAAGGAGGGGGGAAAAGCAAAATCCAATAAATTTTATTCAAAGAAAAATGTGAGTTCTTAGAAACTTTTCAAGTAAGGAAGCATCAAGATACAACCACTCAAAGCTGGGAAAAAGAACTGCCTTGACCTGGACCTAAGCCAGGCCAGGAATAGTGCCTATTCCCACCAGCCAAACTGGAAAACCAGTTTGGAGTACTGGGTGTAATCCTCAGAAGAGCCTTGCCTCAGTGGTGAGGAATAATTCAACCTAGAGTAAACCCTGTTGTGATTCTACTTAACAAATCCTAAAAGCAAAACCCAAAAGGATCAGATTCGCAATGACTGCATTCCAAAAATTAAAAAAAAAACTCAAGAATATTTTTAGGAGTGGAAAAATATCTAACACACAAGATAAATTTCACAATGTCTAGCATTCAATAAATCATCATAATAATAACCAGGCTTGCAATTAAACAAACGAATAGAAAAATCAATGACTTGAAATCTACTCAGAACTGACACTCCATAGACAATTTGAAGTATTCTATTGACTATATTGATTAGATCAGACAGAACCCTGGTGGTCTAGTGGTTAGGATTCCAGGCTTTCACTGCTATGGCCCCAGGTTCAACCCCTGGTTAGGGAACTGAGATCCTGCAAGTCATAGGACACAGCAAAAAGAAAAAAAAGACAAAGACATTAAATAATTTATTACAACACATTCCATACATTCAAAATGATAGAGTAAAGATTAAATATGTTAATAAAGACATATTTTAAAGAAGATAAAACAGAAGTGCGCACACACACAAGTTTCTAGAGTTGATAGCTACAATGTCAGAAATGAAAAACACATCAGAGGATCAGCAGCAGATAGGACATTGCAAAAGGAAATATTAATGCATAAAGACATAGCAATAAAAAAAAAAAAGACATAGCAATAGAAACTACAAGAGATGAAATAAGATAGGAAAAAAACTAAAAAATCAATGAACAGAGTATCTGTGAGCTTTAGGACAACCTTGAATGGCCTAATATACATATGTATAATTGGAGTATTGAAAGAGAGGGAACAGAAAGGATAGAGAAAATATTTGAAGAAATTATAAACACTACTCACTAACTAGACCTAATTGAGAACATCCCCTCCAACAAAATAATAATACACAACTTTCGAGTGCCTATGAAACATTTATCAAGATACATCCTGTCACAAATGGCAGGATTTCCTTTAAGGCTGAATAACATTTCATTGTATGTACATGCCACACTTTCTTTATCCATTCACCTGATAATGGACATTTGGGTTGCTCCCGTGTCTCAGCTATTGAAATAATGCTGCAGTGAACATGTGAACGCAGGGATATCTTTGAGGTACTGATTTCAGGGCCTTTGGATATAGAGTCAGAAGTGGGATTGCTAGATCATATGGTAGTTCTACTTTTACTTTTTTGAGGAACCTCTGTTCTATTTGTCATATTTTTTATTCTCTTGATAACAGCCGTCCAAACAAGTGTGGGTTTTGTGGTTTTGATGTGCATTTCCCTGATGATTGTTCATATTGAGCTCCTTTTCTTGTAAGTTGTTTTCAGAAAAATGTCTTCAGAAAAATGTCTCTTCGGATCTTTTGCCCATCCTTAACAAGACCATTTAATTTTGGGTATTGAGTTGTAGGAATCCCTTATATATTTTGATGTTACCTGGCAAGCTACAGTCTATGGGGTCGCAAAGAATTGGACATGACTGACTGAGCACAATCCTTTATCAGATTGTGGTTTAAAAATATTCTTTGGAAAAATGTTTCTTCAGATCTTTTGCCCATCCTTAATAAGGTCACTTATTTAATCTTGTTTTTGAGTTGTAGGAATTTCTTATATATTTTGGTTATTAATCCTTTATCAGATTACGGTTGAGAAATATTTCTCTCGCTCTGGGGGTTGCTTTTTAATTTTGTTGATTAATTCCTTTGCCGTGCAGAAGCTTTTTAGATTGATATCATCTTGCTTATTTTTGCTCTCGTTGCCTGCACTTTCTGGTGTCATACTCACGAAGTCATTGCCAAAGCCAGTTTCAAGCTTTTTCTCAATTCTTCTAGAACTTTTATCTTTGGGGGTCTTACATTTAACTACATAAGCCATTTTTAGTTGATTTTTGTGTGTGGTGTATGATAAGGACTTGATTTTTTTCTTTTTTATGTGTATATCCAGTTTTCCAAAAAGCACCTATTGAAAAGGCTTATCATTTGCCCCACTGTATTGAAAAGTAGTTAACCAAAACGTCAAATTTAAAATTACTTTTAAACTAGGTATAGTTCTTTAAAGAGCCAATAACTGAAATAAAGTAAAACTTTAAAATATTTTATTAAACCAAAAGAAGGCAGGAAAATAGTAATAAAGAAAAAAACTTGGTTTTAATTTTTATTTTTGGCTGCACTGCACAGCATGGAGGTTCTTAGTTTCCCAACCAGGGACTGAACCCATGCCCCCTGCATTGGGAGCACAGAGTCTTAACCACCGAACTACCTGGGAAGTCCTGGAAAAAAAAAAAAAATTAAGCAAATTCAAAAATATCAATTTTCATTAAGGGAAGACTAAAAAGTCTTTCACTACCCACAAAGTGACATATTGTTTGAAAGTAGACTCAGACTAAAAGCCAGAGATTTTTACAGTTGGGTAAAGCAGCATGACTTGAAAGTGTGTGCGTCATGCTAAGTGAGAAACCAGAAATGAGATGACCTGTCTACAAGCATCCCGTCGTCTACACACGACACCAGTAACGGCAAAACTGTGAGGGAGAACAGGTTTATTCAGAGGACCACGGTCCCCTTGACTCCGGAGATCGTTCCCACTTCAGAATCACCTATCTCCTGCATTCTTTCCTTCAGCCCTGAAAGGAGCCCAGGTCACCAAGAATTAAGGGCTGGACTTTCAGCAACCAGACTCCAGAGGAGCTCTGAGTTTCTTTCTTTCCTGAGAGTCTCTATTGGCTGCCTGCATACCGATAGCTTCTAGGTTATCAGTATGGGTATCCTATGACAAACATCTTTCCAAAATTTCTTATGATTCTTCCGTTACCTGGATTTCTTTATTGTATCTCTTTTCTACTGTTTTTGGTCATTTCATACCACCTGAACATTATTCAGCATACCAAAGGAAGTTGTTTAAAGCAAGTATTTAAAGCATTAATAGTAACAATGTGTTGCTGCTACTGCTAAGTCACTTCAGTCGTGTTCGACTCTGTGCAACCCCATAGACAGCAGCCCACCAGGCTCCCCCGTCCCTGGGATTCTCCAGGCAGGAACGCTGGAGTGGGGTGCCATTTCCCTCTCCAAGTAACAATGTATTGGGTGGTTATTGCATACCTAAGAGTGAAACTATGATGACAATGGAACAAGGACTGGGAACCAAGGCAACACTGTTTTCAAGTCTTTTATCACACATGAAATAATACTATTTGATGGTAGATTCAGATTTTTCAAATTGTACATTGTAAACTCTATGGCATGACTCAAAAGTTTTTAAAAGAAGTACAAAAAATAAGTGAGATAAAATCAACTTTATTTTTCAAATAATAAAACTAGAGAAGGCAGGAAATAGAAGAAATGAAACTAATAGAAAACAGCTAGCAAAATGGTGTATTTTAATCCAACTATACATAGTAACTTTAAAGGTGAGTGGATTAAAAGTAACAGTTAAGAATTGACAGACTGTTTAGCAAAACAAGCAAGACTCAGCTGTATGAGGATGTATTAGTCACGGTTCTTCAGTAAAACAGAACTAATAGCATAGATCATTGGCCATTGGCTCCTGTGATGGTGGAGGACAAGAAGTTCCACAATCTGCTGAGAGCTAAAAAAACAGGAAAGCTGGTGGTTTAACTCTGTCCACGTCCAAAAGCCTGAGAACCAGGAGAGTCGATGGCATAAATTCCAGTTGAGGTCCACAGGCCCGAGGATCAGAGGGCTGATGTTAAGTCCCAGTCCAGGTCTGAAGGTCCGGGAACCAGGAGCACCAATGTCCAAGGGCAAACGAAGATGAATGTCCCAGCTTAAAACAGAGAATAAATTGGCCCTTCCTCTGACTTTTTGTTCAGGTCTCAACTGACTGGGTGACACCTAACTGCAATGGTGACTGCAATCTTCTTCACTCAGCCTGTGGATTAAAATGTTAATCTCTTCTGGAAACACCCTCACAGACACACCAAGACATGTTTTACCAGCTTTCTGGGCATCCCTTAACTCAGTCAAGTTGACACATAAAACTAACCATTATAGTACTCTATGAGCCACCTATTTTAATATTATAAAAGAATACTTCCAGTTTCAGCTCCAACATGTAAAGAATTTGGAAATCATAACACATCATTATGATGTGAAAAAGATGAAGAGACAGAAAATCATTGGCTTTTTTGGGGGCCCATCAGAGAACTGAGGTTACATGGCAAACTTGCACCCCAAAATCTGGAAAGACAGACAAACCCACAGACTTGAAGCTGAGATCTACTTAACAGAGAACCAAAATCTACTGGAGCCCTAACCTAGTGGCCGTACTTAAATGAGTTTTGACAGATTGCTGGTGGCTGATGTGGTCTAGCTTAAAAGTAAGAAGCTTTGGGGAGCTGCAGTATTTGGGAGAAGTGCCTAATTTCCTGGGTTTTGCCTCTAGGGACCCCACCAAATTCTCAGAGTGAAAAGCTGAGAAAGATCCCCTCATGGCTTTAAGCAGGGGGAGGAGGAGTAGAAATCACAGGAGATATGTGCACAGTGTTTTCCGTAACAAAGGCTGGTCTCCGGAGGAAAAGACTGGCAGAACTTTATCCAGGGCCACAAAGAGTGGGCGGCTTATAGCACCAGTGCATGCACCAATTCTGGGAGGCAGGGGAAAAAGGCTCGGTTAACATTGGAGACGGTCAACAGCATCTCAAGGGAGTTCCCTGGCAGTTCAGTGGTTAGGACTCCATTCTCTCACTGCCAAGGGCCTGGGTTCAATCCCTGGTGGGGGAACTAAGATCCCACAAGCTGAGAGCACAGTCAGCAAAAAAAAAAAAAAAAAATCACTTTGAGAAAGTGCAGGATAAACAGTGGTTGCCAAACTGTCTTCTGGAGAGTCTTCACTGCCGCTCCCAGAGCTACAGTTTCTCTGGCGGAGAACTGTGTGTATTGTCTTACAATTCTGGAGGCTAGAAGTCTGAAATCAAGGTGTTGGCAGGGCCAAGCTCCCTCAGAAGCTTCAAGGCGAGGATTCTTCTTTGCCTTTTCCAGCTTCTAGCAGCCTTAGGCATTCCCTGGCTTGGCTCAGCATGACTCCAGCCTCTTCCATGGCCGTCTTCCCTCTGTGTCCTCACGGGGCATTTCCGTGTGTGAGCGTCTGTGTTTACGAGATTCCCTCTAAGGATACCAGTCATATTGGGTTAGGACCCACCCTCACGGCCTCATCTTTTTAATTAACTTTTATTGGAGCATAACTGCTTTACCCTGCTGTGTTAGTTTCCGCTGCACAACAAAGGGAATCAGCTGTGTGTACACATGTGTCCCCTCTTTCTTAGATTTCCCCCCCATTCAGGTCACCGCACTAATGGCCTCATCTTAATTTCCAAATAAGCTCACACTCACAGCTAGGACTTCAACATACCTTTTTCTGTGGAGGACAGAAATCAGCTCATAACAGCAAGTATCCTGGAGAGTTAAGGAGAACTCAGCAGAGATCACTGAATGAGGGGGAGTGCTCAGGCTGAAAAGGAAGACAGGCCAGGATGGGCTGGGACACAGGAGGGGAAAAGGGTTAGGGAGGGGGCTGGAAGTTTTGTAAGAAGCCGTGTTAAATTACTGCCAGAACATCTATTCAGACTCGAGGAGGAAACACATTAAAATGGTTAGTAGTGGTGGTTATTAGCAACAACTTTAATTTTCCATCTCTGCTGCAAAAGTCACATGGGGGCATTACATGAAGAGGCTGGCCCAGTGCAGACACTTAACAAGTATTTCCCAACATTTTCCAGATGATGTTAATAACCTCGTGCACACGGTATACGAATCTGACAGAGGGAAAGCAGAGTGAACACTTGAAGGCAGGGACGTGGCTGGGTGAAGAGGAACAGCACGGGCAGCGTAGAGGCAAGCTGCCTCGATTTTCCATTCCAGGAGGAGAAATACTGGTACTTACTGGAAAGGAAAGGAAGTGCATGACTGAACAGAAATAGATTCTATAAACCTGTCCAATTTTGGCAAAAAAGTGAGATAAGCCTACGCTGTGGGATGTCCATGCTATGTGCCAACAGCACCGGTGAGGACACGTCAGCCTGCAAACGACCAGAACGCAACTAAAACTGCCTTACATAATAAGGAGCAACAATCTCATATAACAAGAAATTTGGGGTTAGGGAGATTCCAACTGCTTCATGAAGCCAACAAAGACCACGTTTCTCCTTCCTGGTCCACGGTTACCACGGTCCTCTCACCCCAGTACAGCTGCTGATGTCAGAAGAGGAGCTGTGTCTTCCCAAACATCTCTTTCTAAAAGCTAAAGAACTTTCCCCAGAAGCACCCTGGAGGATGTCTCACCCGACCTCACTGGCCAGGATTCCCTCCCATGGGCCTGCCTCTCCTGAAGCACGTGGGGTGCACATCCCGAAGAGTTCATTAGGAAGAAGCAGAAGAGAGGGAGAAAAAGTGCTCAGAGCGGCTACCAGAAAGGTACCCCACAGGGTCTTCCACATCTGTCTACACACAGGACAGGGGGCTGAACAGAACATGAAGCTGGAATCTGAATGAACCACTCAGGATGGAAACGCATGAAGTCAAAGATGAGGGCCAAGCGATGGGCGTCCCCGGCCTGGGGTACAAGGCGAAGAGAATCACCTCATTTCCCACCAGTCACTGGGGGGATGACTACAGATGCTAATGGACTCAACCAGAAAAACGGCCGGAGACGGGAGCTGGAAGAACAGGAGAACGTGTGCAGGTATTCTCCATCCACCGCGTTGTAGAAGGAGACTTCCCGAGCCCCGTGATCCAGGAAAACTCCCACCCGCTGAAGAGCTGGCTCTCGCTTGGTAGGACTCACAGAGCTGCCTGTCAGGGGCCGATAGCCCGCAGAACTCCAACAAACGGCCCAGATTCCCACCTTGGGGCACATTGTTGAACTACCGGGGATCCCCATGATGTCCTCCCGACACACTCCCGCAGCCACCTCCTGGCTGCCTCGGTTCTCGACTTCCCAGTAATGCTTCCCTGAAGTGAAAACATTTTTTCCCAAAACGCAGGGCAAATGCTGGAATCTCTCCACAAAGCCTGTGGTCCTCTGCGGATTCCTCCATCCGGTAGCGTAGCTCCATGCTGTAAAAAACAGTGGCCAAGAACTGGCGGATGCTCCGTTTTTCACGTATCTCCCTTCCTGGGAGAAGACAAGCTTGGAATGAGCGGTGTCCTCGGCTAGATTTACAGCCACTGCAGAGAAAATGAGAGCTGAGATCAGTAAGGAAGAGCTGACCACTGACCCTGCTACAGAAATGCGCATCTGTCCCAGCTTCAGTTCCATCCCTCTCCTCCTATCAAGTACTGTTAGGGATGAGACACCTCACTGCCCCCTCAACTGCTCCTCAGCTGGACCTAGCAAGCCACAGTTTGCATTAGCAACCTGAGGTCTTCATTTCCCTTCGGCTCTCAAAGACTACAGCCTAGAAAATGGGAGCTTATTATTCCATGGCCCCAAGTCTTCACCATCAGCATAAAATTTGAAGAAACAATAATAAATACCGACTTGCTGAATCCGTACCAGAACCAAGGCTGTCAACTGGCTGGTTCTTTGTACCAGAACACACAGATGTCATCCCAGGTCTCTGTCTCCTGGTTCGAGTTGTTCACTGGGCATCTCCACGAGCCCCCAGCAGGTAACTCAAAACCAAATTCAGAGCCTCTGAAGTCCCCTTCCATTCTCTTGAGACTAATCCTCCCTCATAAGCACACATCTTCTTTTCTATGCTGTCTAAGGCTTAAGGACATGACCGTCACCCAAATGCTCATACTTGAAAATCTTAAGCTTCTTTGATTCTTCTTCCCCTTGGCTAATGAATCACCAAATCCTATCAATTCTACCTCTGAATTAATCACTCGGGTTCTTCCCTTCCTCTCCCATCTCCATTGTCTGCATTCAGACCTTCAGCACTGTGTCTGTAACTTCCTCCCTGGCCTGCCTCCTAATTCTCTTCCCTCCCAAATCCTCCATGTCTCCTGTTTGCTGAGAGCTGCGTTTTGTTTGTTTTTCTTAATTGACATAGATGTTAGATTTTGACAAAGGTTTCTTTTTCTTGCATCTACCGAGGTGATCAAATTGATCTTTTTTAAAGTGCTAATGTGGTGAATTACAGTGATTTGCAAATATTAAACCAGACCTACTTTTCTAAGATAAATCCCATTTGGTTGTGATGTATTATACATTATTGAATTCAACTTGCTAAAATTTTCTTTCAAATTCTTCTATGTCATGACGGACATTGATCTATAGTTCACTTCACTTGTAATGTCTTTGATTTTAGTATCATGGTAATGCAGGTCTCATAGAACAAGTTGGGAATAGTCTCTTCAATTTTTTGTTAAGAATTTGTATAGAATAGGTATTTCTTAAATGTTTGGTGAAATCACCAGTGAAGCCATTTGGGGAGGTTTCTAACTATAACATGAATAAAGTTATTCCAGTTATCTATATTTTCTTGAGTCAGCTTTGGTCATTTGAGTCTTTTAAGGACTTTGTCCATTTCATCCATGTTGTCAGATTTACCAGCATAAAGTTGCTCATAATATTTCCTAATTATCCTTTTAGCATCTACAGAAGCTGTAGCGATGATGCCGCTCTCATTCTTGATACTAGTAATATGTCTTTTTTCTTCCAGTCATTCTGCTTAAAATACATTTCAATAAAATTTAAATTCTCAAAGAGACAACTTTTGGTTCCGCTAATTTGTCTGTTGTTTTTCTGTATTAAATTGCAATAATTTCTGCTCTGATTTTTGTTTCCATCCTTCTGTTTCTTTAAGGCTTTATTTGCTCTTCTTTTTCTAATGTCTTATGGTAGAAACTGGTACCATTGGTTTAAGAAATTCCTTTGTAATACATGTGGTTAGTGCTATAAATTTCCCCTTAAGTATTGCTTTGGCTGTATCCCACAAATTCCTTTTCATTCAGTTCAAAGTACTTCTTAATTTCCCTTTTGATTCACCTTTAGCTCATGAATTATTGAGAAGTGTATTATTTAGCTTCCTAACATTTGGGGACTTATCAAAGCTTTTTGTTTTTATTTTTACTGATTTCAAAATGCACTGTAGTCAAAGAACATATTTTACATGGCCTGAATCCTTTTGAATACTGTAGCCCACAGGCTCCTCTGTCCATGGGGATTCTCCAGGCAAGAACACTGATGTGGGTTGCATGCCCTCCTCCAGGGGATCCTCCCAACCCAGGAATTGAACCCAGGTCTCCCGCATTGCAGGCATATTCTTTATCATCTGAACCACCAAGGAAGCCCTGAATACTGATGTCTTATGGCCCGCCTTGCTCTACCCTGGAAAATGTTCCATGTACACTCAAAAAGAATGTGTATTCTGCTGTTGTTTGGGGCAGTATTCTATAAATAACAGGGTGGTCAAGTTGATTGATAGTTTTATTCAGTCTGTCTTTGATGATTTTCTGCCTACTTGTTCTAAAGTTTATTTTTGAAAGGTATTGAAAATTCCAGCTGCAATCGTAAATGTGTCTATTTCTCCTTGCAGCTCCATTCGCTTTTGCTTAATATATTTTGAAGCTCTGTTATTAGCTGTATAAATGTTTAAAACTGTTATATCCTCCTGATAAACTGACCTATTTATCATTAGGAAGTGACTTTCTTCATCTCTGGTAATGTTCCTTGCTCTGAAATCTATTTGATAATAACAGAACCGTTAGATTTTTGACTAACGTTAGCATGACGTATATTTTCTCATTTTATTTTTAACATGTATGGGTCTTTGTATTTAATGTGTGTTTCTTGCAGCATATAGATAGTTGGGTCTTGCATTTTTTTATCCAGTCCAATCAGTCTCTCCCTTTTAATTAGGATATCCAGACCATTTATACTTAATATGATTAGGTTTGTACCTATCATTTTGCTGTATTTTCTGCCTGTCCTTTTTTCCTCTTTTTTGCCTTCTTTCTGATTAACCAAGTATTTTTTTATAATGATTCCACTTTATCTCCTTTGTTGACTTATTAGCTATAACTTTGTTTCTAGTGGTTGCCATAAAGTTTACAAAGGTACATCTTTCACTTAACAACCTACCTTCAAGTGATACTATACCACTTCACATGTAAGAATGTTTAACAGTAAACCTTCATTTCTCCCCTCCCAACATTCACGTTCTTGTTGTTATAAAATAACACAATGTATTATTTTCTGTTTGTTTAAACAACTACTGTATTTGTCAAGCTTCTCCATAGAAATAGAACCAATAGGATGTGTGTGTACTTGTAGAGATTAGAAGGAACTGGCCCATGTGATCATGGTGACTGGCAGGTCCAAATCCATGGTGTGTAACAGCAGCAAGACCCAGGGAAAATTAATGTTCCAGTTCCTTCCACAAGGCAGGAAGAACCAAAGCTGCAGATGGAGTCTGAAGGCAGTCTGCTGTAAAAGGCCCTTGTTCACGGGGGAAAGTCAGCCTTTTGTTCTAGTCAGGCCTTTAACTGACTAGATTAGGCCTGCCAACATTATGGAGAGCAATCTGCTTTCCTCAAGTTTCCTGATTTATATGTTAACCTCATCTAAAAACACCCTCACAGCAATACCCAAAACAAGGTTTGACCAAATATCTGGGTACCTTATGCCCCAATCAAATTACCACAGGCATTAGCCATCCCTATCACCTTTAAAGTGAAAAGAAAGTGAAGTCGCTCAGTCGTGTCCGACTCTTTACGCCACATGGACTGTAGCCTACCAGGCTCCTCTCCCTGCATGGGATTCTCCAGGCAAGAGTACTGGAGTGGGTTGCCATTTCCTTCTCCAGGGGATCTTCCCAACTCTGGGATTGAACCCGTGTCTCCCACATTCCAGGCAGACGCTTTAACCTCTGAGCCACCAATGAGACTTAAATAATGACAAAAATAGATATTTCTTTACATCATTACCATTTTGGAAGATCTTTTATTCCTTTGTATAGATCTGACTTCTAGCCAGTATCATTTTCCTTCTGCTTGAAGGACTTCCTCTAACATTTCTTGCAGTTCTGGTCTGATAGACTCCTTCAGTTTTTGGATATCTGCAAACATCTTTATTTCACCTTTGTTTCTGAAGTGTATTTTTGCCAGGAATAAAATTCTAGGCAAAAAATTTTTTTCTTTCAGTCTTGCTCACTAGCACTGCTTCCAATGAGCACTGGGATGTCATCTTTATCTTTGTTCCACCTTGTTCCACAGTACGTAACATGTCCTTTTCTAGTTGTTGCAACTAAAATTTCATCTATATCACTGGTTTTAGCGTGGTTTTCATCATCTTTCTCATTTAGAACTTGCTGAGTTTCTTAGATGTGTGTGCTTACAGTTTTCATCAAATTTGGAAAGTTGAGTCACTGTTTCTCCAACTGTTTTTCTGTCTCACCCCTATCCTTCTGCTCTCCCTGAGGGATCCCAGTTACCAGACATAAGGCTGCATGAAGGTGACCCACAGCTCACTGAGGTGGCTTTCATTTTTTTTTTTTTAAGTTTTTTTCCTCTGTTTCATTTTGCATAGTTTTCACTGCTGCATCTTTTCAAGTTCATGTCCAATCACCTATTAACCCCAACCAGCTCATTCTTCATCTCATAGTTTTCATCTCCAGAAGTCAGATCTGGGTTTTTTTTTTTATCTCCCATGTCCAGAACATGCATCTTTACAAAATAGTTGCAATAACTGCATTAATGTCCTTCTATGTTTATGCTAGCATCGTGGTCAATCCTGAGTCAATTTCAATCAAGTATTCTCCTCACCACGTCATGTTTCCTTTTTGCCTGCCTGGTAATCTCTGATGGGATGGCAGACATTGTGACTGTATGTTGTTGGGGACTCATTTTTAAAATACCTATCCATCTTCTTGAGTTTTGTCCTGGGATGCAGTTACTTGGAAATAATTTCATCCTTTTCGGGTCTTGCTTTCCTGACGTGTAAAGTGGGTCCAGAGCCGTGCTCAGTGAAGGGTTAATTATCCCCACTGATGAGGCAAGATTTTCCTGAGTACTCTACCCATGCCCCATGAATTAAGAGCTTTCGAGGGGCTGGTAGGAACAGGCGTTGTTCCTGGCCCTGTGCAAGCACCAGGAACTGTTCCTTCTAACAATCTGAAAATTTCCTCCAACCTCGGGTAGCTCTTCACAAGCGCGTGCTGATCAGGGCTCTGCGGCATGTTCTCGGGACGTCTCTGTAAACCAGCAGGGTTCTCCCTGTCCAGCGCTCTCCTCTCCGGCACTCTGTAAACTCCCACTGCTTTGTTCTGGGCTCTCAGCAGCACCCCTCAACTCAGGCAGCCCGCCCGGCTCCCCCTGTGTTACCTTCCCTGAGGTGGCCTGGAAATTCTCAAGGCTGGAGGCTGGGGCCATCGTGGGACTCAACTCATTCGTTTCCCATTCCCCATGTATCACTGTCCTTCATTGCCTGATGTTCAGTGTTTTAAAAACTGTTGTTTCGTGTATTGTCTATTTTGGATGTCTTTGGTCAACTACATTTCAAGAGTAAGTCCAGTCCCCTGTCACTTCATTTTACCTGGAAGTGACATCTACAACGTGGTTCTTGATCAGGGATGTTACAGGAGAACTGCGTGTGTAGCTGCATGTCACGTCCAGGCCTTGGTACTTCTCTGGAGATCTATTCAGTTTACCTTCAGTCGTTCCTACACTCATCTTCTCAACCTTATTCCTGCCTTTCCCCGTATGCACCTTAACGTTGAGTCATATCAGACACCCTCCCCTCTGTCTTCTCCACATCTCAGCTCATGCTGCCACCTCTGCTTGGAAGCCGCCTCTCATTTCCCACTTGACAAACTCCTACTTATCCTTCAAAGTCCCAAACAACTGACACCTGTGCTGTGAAAACTTCCTCACTTCACCCCAACAGAGAGGCTGTCCTCTGTACTTCTGTGGTATTTTATTCATACCACTGATAAACACTGGGCCCCACTGTATTGCAGTAAGTGATATGTCTGTCTCTCCAATTTGCTTATGAGTTCTTAGAAAGAATAGGTCTTTTTGTTTTTGTGTAACTAGCACCTTTAACATAAAAACATCATTTACCTTTAAACGGACGTTTCTTCAGTGGAGCATACATCCATTTATCCCTAAGTAGTCATTTACCACCTTCCTGACCCTCCTGTTGGCTGCATGGTCTGTCTTCTTCTTTTTCAGACTTCTCTCATTGCTCATTCTCTGAGCTCCAACTCCCTGAAATTCTGCTCACCTTGGAACCGCTTCAGCATTTCCTTCATCATTGGTAGCCGGCACACAGTCTTCACCGTTAGATCTTCAGAGGAATAGTTCACATCCTGATTCTCACACCTAAGAAAAGTACAGAAGGCTGCTCTTCTTAGGAGACAAACAGGACGGCCAAGACCCTCAACTCCCAGCTGAAGGTTCCAAGCCCAGGGTTCAGACTACTGCTCTCCCATTCCTCCTGGTGCAAGCAAACAGCAGGATTCCTCCCACGGCCCCCTCACATCAGTGCCCAGACTCATCCATGGAGCCCAGGCCTCCTCTCCTCTCTGCTTGGCCTGTATCTTTACAATCTACTCAACCACCCATAAGCAGGAAAGAGCTCATACCTGGTCAATACCTCTGCTGGATTCTGTGAAGAGAAGAAACAAAGAAAGAAGTTACGTACCCTCCCCTTGAGATCTGTTACTCAGCTTGGCGAGCAGGTGTTTTTCTGTCAGTTGTTTTTGTGAGCATCACACATGATCTGCTGCTGCCAAGCCCAATGGGGTTAACACAACACAGTCTCTTTTCCGTGTGAGCCCTCTGCACTATTTAACAATGTTGACCCATCCTTTCCTTGAAACCCTCCTCCTCCTCCGTTGGCACTATGACAGGAGCTGTCTCCTGGCTTTCTGTCTACTTCTCCATCTACACTCTTTCAATCATAGACAAGTGTTAGTGAGAATGTGGTGGGAATATAAAATGGTTCAGCCACTTTGGAAAAAGGCGGCTTCTTAAAAAGTTAAATATATCAGATAGCCTAGCAATTCTGTTCCTACTACTTAGCCAAGAGAAATGAAAACACATGTCCACACAAAGAATGGCAGACAAATATTAAGGCAGAACCCTTCATAATAACATTTGGGTTGTGTCCATCAACTGGTGAACAGGTATACAAAATGTCGTATATTCTGCAATGGAATACTATTCAGGAATAAAAAGGGAACGCAAATATGATACGATGCTCCAACATGAATGAACCTCAAAAACATCATACTAAATGAAAGAATTCATATACAAAAGAAATGTGTTATTTCAAAGATTCTGCTGTAATATATGTTTGGATATGGAATTGGAATTTCACTGCTCAAGCAAGTTGTAAACGTTCTTGACAATTCTTGGAATTTAAGTATCTCATATTACCTGAGCTCATCAAACCTAAACTTCACATTAATTTCCTTTGGAAAGTGAATCTTTGACGCTCTAATTATATAATAAAAATAGTAACACAATTAGCAAAAGAGAAAAAGCATGTCTTCTACTAAACCCACTCACCAGGAAGGACACTCAGCTCCGAAGACAAGAGGGAGGTGAGTTAGTGATGTTAACAAGTCCAGTAAGACAGAGACTATGCCCGTCCCTGCTGGCCTCACCTGGAGCAGCTCCAGGGTGGAACCCTGGCTCTTCTCCTTCACCTCTAGGATGAGAGTCTTCAAAGAAGTGATCATTTGATTGAGCCTGAAGATGTTCTCACTCTGTTTCTTCTTTGTCTCTTCCTCTTCCTGCCTCAGTCCCTGAAGAAACAGTTGCTCTTCTTCAGTCAGGAGGACGTGCAGCTTTGCAAACTCCGCGATGACTCGCATGCGCTGATTCTTCATCTTCTCCTGCAGCCACGAGAGACTGGCTCAGGCCTTTCTCTGCCTGGTCCTTCCTCCTAAATTCCCTGCATGTGACTCCCCAATTGCCCACGACCCTTTCATCCAAATCACCTCCTCCAGAAAAGCTCCTGCTCACCCCCTACAAATTTCCTCTACTCCTTTCTCTATGCCTGCTTGATATCTTTGTACTAATCTTTATAGTATTAAGTCATTCTTCGTAGTATCTGAGTTTCTACTACTGATCGTCATGTCTTGTTCATATAGTTTTTAAACTAAAATGCACTTTCACACCTATTATTTAATTTAGCCCTCAGAACACCTAGTGTTTAGTTGTGGTAAATCTTAGACATACGTGTGCGTACCCACATCATACCTCCCAACTGGACAATAGCTCTGGGGGAAAAGTTCATTTGCTTTCCACAGTGCCATAGACCCAAATCAACACCCACCTCAGAAGCCAACCCAGGAGGACTGCAGGAAGGAAAGGGGTACCACCCTTGAGGTCTGAGGATGAAGGGTGTGGAACACACGTGGTCCAAAGCCACGGTAGAGATCAATTCTTCCTGTTCTGTCAGCCTGACAACTGATAAGACCCTGTGAGCTCTTCCCAGCCAAAGCCCTTGAGCAGCCTCAGGCTGAAAGGACTAAGGGCAAGAAATACCCAGGTCCTTCTGCTGTTACCTTCCACTCTGCAGCATTCTTCACTTCCATGTCCTGAAAGTGCATGACTTTCTTCATCTTGGCTGTCAGACTAGACTGAGTCTTCAGAAGTTTTTCCTGCCAGCAGAACAAACACACCTAAGTAAGAAATCATCTCTTCCAGCATCTTCCTTGTTCAAGAGCTAAAAGTCACCTCAGCCAAACACAGGATGAGACTGAGAAGACGCTGAAGATGACCACAGGCTAATGCACGAGAACCAGTCTGCTCTCAAGTCATCAAAACACTACATAAAGTTTGCTCATTAAGCAAACAAAAATTAATAAATATCCAGTACTGGCAAGGGAGAAGACCTCTGGCACCATAATAGTAGGAGAACAAAAAGATCCCATCTAGTAAAGTAATTATCCTCCAATTAAAATAAATAAATAAATAATTTTTTTAAAAAGTTCCCACCTTTTTGAAGGGCAACTGGCAAGATTTAACAGTATTTAAAATATGCAATAATCCTATTTCTAATAATAATACCCAACAAAATACTAGTAAAAATAATATATATAGGAATGTTTATTGCAGGATTCTTCATTATCCATCAGTGGGGAATTATTAAATTATGATATACTGATACTCTACATCAATTTCAGCTCTCACTATAATTCTGTTTTGAAAAGAACAAATATACATGTGTCTGTGTAAGTGTGTGTGTGTTTATAGTTGAATAGAAAATAATCTGGAAAGATATATAACTAGGTATTATTAACATTGCTTATTTCCAGGGAATAGGAATGGTGGAGGGAGTCGGAGGGAGAACTAGAAATTTAATAAACTTGTTTTGTTTGGATTTCTACAAGAAGCATATATCCTTTTGTAATTTAAAAAACCCAAATAAGCTATAAAAAAAAAACTGAGCCAATTAGAATCAACAGAGTAAGCTGCAGAGGGTGAGCACCCAGAAGCAGAATGTCAGGCAGGACCTTAGAGACAGAGGCGGACAGGTTAGAGATGGGCACACATCAGGGTCAAATCCCATGCGAGTGTGGAGCCTCTAATGAAATAAACAGCTCCTTTGAAGGTGACTAAGAATTTTTTTTAAGTTTTCACTTGTGTTTGCTAATGACATATATTTGAAATAGAACTTTTCCATTTTTAAAAGCCCTTAGCAATTCCAGTATGCATGAATCATGCTGTCCCCTCACCCAAGACTCTACCTATGCATTTCTGTCTCCTGCCACAGTTGGGATCTAAAGAGTCCCCTGGGGAAACCCCTTGGGGAGATTAGAAAACCTCTTCCCTGCAGTAACAAGACCTGCCACAAGGTGGCAGGAGGGCGACACCGAGCATTTCAAAGCTGGGTAGACCCACAAGTTCAAAAAAATCACTTTTTCTTCATTTAACTTCAGACTTTTGATTTTATATAGAACTACCACAAAAGAACATACATTTATAGAATGAAGACATTTTCTGACTTGTGATCATGTAGTTTAGAAGACACGAAACTTCAAATCAGATCTGAGTTTCAGTCTAGACCTTCACCAACTAGCTATGATCTGTGGTTAAGTCAGCCTCACATATTTCCTGGGCTGCAGCTTCCTTACCCAGAAGATGAAGGCAACCACAATAGATTCTCTTTTCTTAAACACCAACCCAGCTCTGAGTTTCTGTGAATTTCAATCATTGTATCCTCTGTATCCAACCCAAGCAAGTATGTCTTACCTCCAAAATACACGTCAAATCTGCCCATCTGCTTATTTGCCACCCCCAGCCACCTCCTTGTTCAAACCACCTCTTGTGTGGACAGCCATCAATACAGCAGCCTCATGACCGGTCTCCCTGTCTCCAATCTTGTCCATCTCTCAGCCAATGTCCTCGGGGCGGCCAGAATCATCTTCTAAAGACCAGTCACGTCACGTCAGTCCCCTGCTGAGATTCTCCACTGGCTTCCCTCATCACTGAGAAAATTCAACCACCCAGTGGTCCGACAGAAAGCCACTCTTGCCTGCATCTCCCAGCTCATCTCGGGCTACGTTTCCTCTTGCTGATCATGCTTCGGGAGCATCGCTCTTCTTTCAGTGTCATGGGTATGTCCTGCTTTTCCCAGCCTCAGGGTCTGAATTTGCTGTCTACTGCCTGAGACGTTATTCCCACAGTTCCTCTGATAGCTGATCCATCAAGCCTCAGCTGAAATGTCATCTCTTCAGAGAAGACTGCCTGTGCCCTTATTAAAGCCCTCGTCACTTCTCTGGCGCGGCACACTATTTCTTCCACAGCACATATTATCATCTAGGATTATCTCTTTGTCTGCTGTTTACCTCCCACCCCCACCCCAGCCAGACTGGAAGCTCCATGGTCTTGTCACCACTGTATTCCTTTTCCGGGTCTGGTACTACAGTACAGCAGCTGACACAAAACGGGTGGTTCAAGAGCTATTTCTTAAATGAGTTAATAGCAATGAAGGGATTAGTTCCCAGGGTCAACAGACTAAATATTGACTCGAAGGAAACAGGTGCTGGGCTTGGAAGCCTTTTCCAGGAAAACACTTGGCTCCCTGAAGTTTATGAAGCTATTTCTTTCTGTGTGTTCTCTTTCTCTCCCACCATCAACAACTCCATTAAAGACAACCTCTGGAAGACTTCCCTCTGGGAAGGTCCTAAGATGTAGGTCCACGGTCCTCTATCCTATCTGTACATCAGAATGTCTTAAACGTGCTTCCAGGGGGCTCTAATGTGTATCCTGAGCCACTGGTGTGGCCTGAGAGAGCAAGCAGAGTGGGCTAGGAATTCACCAAAGCAGCTTTCCTGGATGTGGTGCTCAGGGGCTCAGATCCTAAGAGAAAGCAACCAGCACACTGTTTGCAGGGCTCAGGTGTGGGCACAGATGGGGGGTATTGTCCACAGACTTTGGAACTCCAAACATTTATGACACATGCACATGCTGAGAATGGGATGGTGGAAATAGGGAGCTTCACCCAAGAGCAAGCTACCGTTCTTCGAGTTAACTCGGGGTGGGGATGTGTGTGTGCTAAGTGTGTGCTAAGTCATTTCAGTCGTGTCTGACTCTTTGCGACCCT
This sequence comes from Cervus canadensis, assembly GCF_019320065.1. NCBI lineage: Eukaryota > Metazoa > Chordata > Mammalia > Artiodactyla > Cervidae > Cervus > Cervus canadensis. The sequence continues at coordinate 30,009,614 of NC_057417.1, read as the reverse complement.
ATTGACTATAGCCCACCAGGCTCCTCTGTCCATGGGATTCTCCAGGCAAGAATACTGGAGTGGGTTGTCACGCCCTCCTCCAGGGGATCTTCCCGACCCAGGGATCCAACCCGTACCTCTTCCGTCTCCTGCACTGGCAGGTGGGTTCTTTAGCACGAGCACCAGCTGGGGTGGGGATGGAGGTGGATGAACAGAGCAGTGATTAAGCAGAGGAGGGTGCAGAAAAGGACCAATCCTAGGGACTTCCCTGGTGGTCCACTGGCTAAGACCCTGTGGTCCCAATGCAGGGGGCCCGGGTTCAATCCCTTGTCAGGGAACTAGATCAAACATGCCACAACTAAAAGATCTGGCACGCCACAACCAAGACCAAGGATCCCATGTGCCAGAGCTAAGACCTGGCACAGCCAAATAAACAACAATAAAAATTTTTTAAAAGAGAGAGCTTAAAAATATATAATCTAATATATATATATAATCTAAAATAAAATACATAATCTAAGAAAAAAAGGATAGACTGATAACTCTAAAATGCTGTGTTTCTAGTCTCCTATGCCCCCTGCCTCCTGTCCCTCCTCCCTGGACCTCATGTCACAGTTACTTCACGCTCGCGTCCCCAGCGAGCCCCAGATATCCGGACTGCAGTCCTAGACTCCTCTCTCTTCCCGACCCATCATTCCAATTAGTCACGATGTTACTGTGTCCAGCTCATAATTAATCCATGCCCTCCTCTTCTCCAGGACCCCTGTCCTGCACTGATTCAGGCCCTACGGCCTCCTGCCTCAAATGGAGCAACAACAGCCTAACTGGTCTTTTGCATTCATTCCCCGTGGATGCCACGGTGAACTTTGTAAAACAAAAGAACTGAGAGCTGATCATGGCTTCCCTTGCCTTAAAATCCTTCAATGATCCCGATTCGCTGGAAGACAAAACTCAGGCTTTTCAGTGTGGTGGACAAGATCCTCCACAACGCAGACCCTGCCTCTTCAGCTTCAACTCCCACCAGCCCCCATCCCACGCACTACCCTCCTAAGGCAAAGAGCACCCTCACCCATCAAGAGCGGACTCACGTTTCCCTCCTCTATAAAGGTGATCCTCACTCCGGTCTGATGACTCTAACCTCAGACCTTCCGTGTGTTGATAACTCACACACACTGAAATTACTGGTCTACATGCTTACATCCCCTACAAGACAAGACCCACGTCTTTCTCATCCATTTATGTCCAGGGTCTAGAACAATGCCTAGCGTACAGGAAGCACCAATAAAGGCTACTGAATAAAGAAATGAATATACACTTTCCAGTCTAACTTTGCATGTTTCCTGTTTATAGTCAGCTGATAAAAATGAACAGCATTTGACAGTTTACAATACACTTTAACTTGTATCATCATGTTTTCGAGTACTTACTAGATACCAATTCAGATGGAGACCACTGGAGTGACACCTTCAGTAATGGAAGGGGGTGGGGCTAGTCTGGAAAGGATGATCAAGGAAGGTCTTCAAGCTAAAATCTAAAAGGATCTAAAGGACAGAAGGTATGGGTAGAGAGAGAGAACAGGCTTGAAACAAAAGCAGGAAGGCCAGTGTGGCTGGAACAGAGTATGATAAACTGATTTATTTAACTGAAGCTTCTTAACCCATAAGATAGTTAGAACAGAGAATCTCCAAATTCAAACATTAAGTGATTTTCCCAACTGATGAAGCTAGTAACAAAATCTAGACCTATCCCTCCAAGCCAGGCTTTTCCCAAATCATCAGCTGTTGATGACATCTGTAGGCACAAACCTGTACTGTCCAATACAGCTTCCGTTAGCCATGTGAGTTCCTGATATATGGAGAGTCCAAACGGATGTGTGTAAATGTAAAGCACACACAGATTCAAAGGCCCATCATGAAAAAATTAAAATATCTCATTGATAATTTTCATATCGATGTTCGATACTTTGGATAAATGAGTTATTAAAATCAGCATCACCTGTTTCTTCTCACCATTAGAAAAACTTTGAATAACAGATGTGCCTGGTACCTTTTGTTTCTATTGGACAGCACTGGTGTATAACCTCTCAGGATGACCGAGCTGCCCGGAGGCCAGTCCCTGGAAAGTTCTGCGGTGATGACTGAGCCTCCACCGCCCTCCCAATTCCAGTTTTAAACTCCAGCTCTGCTCTGTGAGTCTCTTAACTTTTTTCAGCCTGTCAGGGGTGGGGGTGAGGGTGGGTTTAGGCTTCCAGTGCAGACAGTAAAGGTTCCCGGGGCATATACCGGCAGCCCAGCCCCGTAAACGGCCGGCTCACCCGGTAGCTCTTGAAGGCCTCGTCGGCTGGGGCCATGGTGTGGGCCTGGTGCTCCTGCGACTCCCTGCACACCAAGCATACGAGCCTCTGATCGTCCTCGCAGAAGAGCCGCAGCGGCTCCCAGTGGCGGCCACACAGACCCGCGGGCACGGGGCCCAGGCGCCGGCGCCGTATCCTCTCGGTCAGCCGGGCCAGGGCCCAGTTGGGCCTCATCGAGGCGGGCGCCGACGGCCGCCGGCACTCTGGGCAGCGGACGGGGCTGCCTCCCGGCGCCCAGGTGCGGCACAGGCAGCCGCGGCAGAAGTTGTGGCCGCACTCGATGGACACCGGGTCCTCGAAATAGTCCAGGCAGATGGCGCAGGTCAGCTCCTCCTGGAAGTCCTCGGCCTCCATGCCGCCCCTCTGTCCCGGATGAGACGCCTGCGGGCGGCGGGCGGTGGCCTTCGGACCCGCGGCCGCCGAACTCCTCTGGGGTTCGCGATCCAGCCGGGGCGCGGGGCTGCGGGGGGCTGCGGCCCTTCCCGCGCGCTCCGGAACGCGCAAACCGCCGGGTTTCCGCGCGAAGACCGCGGGTGGGAAGTGACAGGACGGCGGGCTGCGACGGGACCAACAAGAGCGATGCGGAAGTCCCCCGGGAGGCCTAGAGAGGCTTCGAGGCGCGCGTCGGTTTGCGGGGCGCGCCGGAGTATGGTGGTGCTCCCGCAGCTGCAAGCCGCTGCTGGTGGAACCAAACTGGGAGGCGCTAAGGAACTTGTCCTTCCGGTTCGCCGGCTGCTCCCAGAAGATTTAGGGTCTAGAATCCTAGGCTAGCTGCTGCCCAGGAGGGCATTCCGGGGGCGGTACACCCTAGCGGCCTGGATGGCCAGGAAGAGGACGGGATGGGGGGCGGGGGGGGGGGGGTCGTCTGTGCAGCCCGGCTAGAAGTGGGGCTAAGGAGGCGCCCTGCCCCACAGGCTGGCGTTTTCTGAAGTCTGTCCTTTTTTGTTCAGCTTCATTCTGACAATACAAAGGCAGACGTACAGATTCACAGACACAGGAAGGAACCCGTTCTTGACCTCCAACCCCGAGGTCTAGTTGAGATGCTCAAAAGGCAGTATTTCTTGCTGCTCCCACAAAACCCACCCACTCAAAGCTCAACTCTCCTGGAGTCTCCTGGGCCGCCTGGAGAGCCAGCTTTCTGGGACGCAAGCAGGAAAGGGAGTGTTTAGCCCCCACGACCTAGATCACCCTACCACCCTGATTTCTCTTTCCTCCCCAGCATAGGGGACACGCCAGGAAGAGGAAGCTCAGCCTCAGGGCATGGGGCACACTCCGCCAGTGCAGATAGTGGTTCTAATAATTAAGCTAGGGAGAAGAACGCAGGATTAGATGGTTTCCCCCGGGTTTGAGACTTCCCACCGGTATTTTAGGTGGTTCGATGCAGAGGAAAGTCTGTGGGCTAAGGATGCTCTGTGTCAGCTTGTGGGTGCTCTGTGAGCCACTGTTGTCCAAGATGCTAGGAAGGAGCAGCTGCTGGTGCTAGAGCTGTTCCTGACCCTCCCACCTGAGAAGGTCAAGACCAGGGTGTGAAAGCAGTACCCGGAGGGTGGAGCTGAAGCTGTGGCTGTTGTGAGGATGTTGTGAAAGACCTAATAGGACCGGGAGACTAGAAAGAAATCAGGTGTTTTAAATGGGAGTGCTTAAGATTCAGAAGCATCGGGGGGCTTCCCTGGTGGCTCAGTGGTAAAGAATCTGCCGGCCAATGCAGGAGACACAGGTTCGATCCCTGGTCTGGGAAGATCCCACATGCTGCAGAGCCACTAAGCCTGTGCGCTGCAACTCTGCTCTAGAGCTGGGTGGCCGCGACTGCTGGGCCCACACGCTGCGGCCAGCACTCCAGAGCCCGTGCTCTGAAGTAGGAGAAGCCACTGCGCTGAGAGGCCTGGGCACCACAGCTAGAGAGGAGTCCCCGCTCTCCACAGCTAGAGAAAAGCCCACGCAGCAGTCAGGTCCTAGAACAGCCAAAAATAAATAGTTTTTTAAAAAAAGATTCAGAAGCACAAGTGAATTGACTTTTGGTACCCAACTTGAAGACAGTAACCATTTTGCTCTCCAAAGGAGCATCCATTGAGGCTTTCAACAAGCAAGATGCTTGCCCATCTCAGGGAATTATCTGTTTCTCTTCCGTGGAGTTTTGATCTTATGTTTCGGAGGTGCTCAGTTGTTTATTCTTCCCACTCTATTCCTTTTCTTATGAAAGAAATGTTTCATTCTTCTTGTGTCCCCAAATCAGATCCTGCGTTTCGTGTAACATGCTCCATAAGTGGTTACCAACTGTATGATCAGGTGACTTGGACAGGGGGTTCCTGTGGTCGCTGTTTTGGGGTTTGATGGAAGTTCTACGGAATGTCTTAAATGTTTAAATGATAAAACTGATAGCTGCATTTTCTTTGTGAATTGGAATACCATATTGAGAAGGAATCTGCGGGAATTCCATGGTGGCTCAGTGGTTAGGACTCTGCACCTGTACTGTGGAGCCCAAGTTCCATTCCTGGTCCCCGGTGGGGAGAACTAAGATCCTGAGTCCCACAAGCTGCACAGTGCAGCCAAAAAAGGGAGAGAAAAAAAGAAAGAGAAGGAATCTGAGTTTTAAATATGAGCCAAGAAAGAGGTGCTCTTATCTGTTACTGATGCAAACATGACTGTCTGTGGTGTGTGTGTCTGTATGTCTGCCTTTGTATTGCACTGTATCTCCTTAATGTCTCTGTGTCCTCATTCCTGCCATACTTCTGAAATGAATATCCTTCTTAACTGAAAATGTTGAGGCTCCCTAATTTACAATTTTATTCATATGGAATTTCAAGGGATCTCAATTGGCTAAACAATCTCAACAAAGAACAAAGCAGGAAGATTAATACTTCCCAATTTCAAACATTATTACAAAGCTACAGTAATCAAAGCATGGTACTGCCATAAGAATAGATATATAGATCAATGGAATCGAATTGAGAGTACAGAAACAATGCCATACATCTCCAAGCAATTGATTTTCAACAATGGTGCCAAAAACTATTATATGTAGGGAAAAGAAACTTTTCAACAAATTGTGCTGGGACAGCTGGATATCTACATGGAGAAGAATGAAGTTGGACCCTTGTCTCATAACATATACAAAAATTAATTCAAAATCAAAGACCCAAATGTAAAGCTAAAACTATAAAACTTTTAGAAGGAAAGGTAGATGCAATCTTCATAGTCATGGATTAGGCAATAGTTTCTTAGCTATAACACCAAAATCATAAGCAACAAAAGAAAAAAATTGATAAACTGGATTTCATCAAAATTAAAAACCTGTGCATCAAAGGACGCTGTCAGTTAAGTGAAAGACCACCCACTGAATGGAGAGAATATTTGGAATCATACTTGTGATGAGGATCACACAAGAAGAACTCAACAACAAAATTACAAACGACCCAATTTTTTTTAAATGGGCAAAGGATTTAAATAAACATTCCTCCAAAGCAGCTGTACAAATGGCCAATAAACACATGGAAAGATGCTCAACATCATTGGTCATTAGGAAAATACAAATCAAAACCACAATGAAATATCATTTCACCCACTAGGACGGCTAGAATTTAAAAATCAAACTGGGAAAAAAGATAATACCAAATGTTGGCAAGGATGTGGATAAATTGGAACCCATTTACACATTGCTACTAGGAATATAAAAGAGTAACTAGCACAACTGCTGTGGAAAAAGTTAGACAGCTCCTTAACAGGTTAAACAGAAGTGTTACCACATCCCCCAGCAACTTCACTCCCAGGTATTTACCAAAGAGCCCTGAAAATATGTGTTCACACAGAAACTAGTCCATGAATGTTCATGGCACCATTTTTCATAATAGCCCCAAAGTGGAAACAATCCAAATGTCCACCACCTCAAAAATGAATAAATAAAATGTGGTATAGCCATACAATGAAATAATACTCAATCATAAAAGGAATGAAGTACATGATGCTAACTGAAAGATGCCAGTCAACAAAAGACCACATACTGTATGATTCCATTTGTATGAAAATCCCATCCTAAGAAAATCTGTAGAGACAGAACGTAGATTAGTGGTTGCTTATGTCTGAAAAGGTATGGGGATTTGGGGGTAAAAGCTAAGTATTTTAGGGTTTCTTTTTGAGTTGATGAAATGTTCTTAAACTGTTGGTATTATGGATACACAACTCTGACTATACTAAAAGTCATTGAATTGTATACTTCAGATGGGTGAATTATATGGTATGTAACCTACACCTCAATAAAGCTATCTAAAAAGGAACATCATCAAGGAGAAATTCAGAATGATGTCAGTTGCTTTTTTCTGTCCTTGGTCACTTGGCTGGGCTCTGGCTATACTAGATACCGGATTATTTATGAAACACTGTGTAGCAGAAAGAAAACATTATTATTTTGATAGCTGTTGCCAGAGTGTCTGGGGAACCAGATGTCTTTCCTTCGGAATAAACCTTCCTAATTTACTGGAGGATCCTTTGAGATTCCATTTCCAAACCTAGGAACGACTCTTTGTTGAGAATTTGAGGGCAAGGAAGAACTGAGAAAGGAAGTGTTTCTGCAAAAAGGTGGAAGCTGGGAAGCTTTTGGACCGAAATGACTGAGAAACTCAAGAAAAAAGAAGCCTGATATTCAGCGTTAGATTACCTACTGAATCATACTGTGATATAAATGCCCCTTACTATTATCCCTGAATCAACAGTAGTGATTTCTGTGTTATACTGAGGACTATGAATTTAAAAAGTAGTCATAGTGATCTTCCAAAAGAGTGTAGCCAAGTGTTTGAATACATCAAATCTACATATCAAAGGACCTGAGTTATATATGCATGAAAAGCCAGTGTTTCTGAATAAGATTTATGCGGCAAGACTTGAGGCACTTTTGGTTACAGGACTTCGAAGGTGGGGGGAGCAGAGGATGTGGACAGCTGGAAACAGGAGGACACCCATTGAGACAGGAAAGAGGACTGTCCTCCGCAATAGGAATGCCAGCTCGGTGGTCAGTATTTAACGTGCAGGACAGGGAAAGGCACTGTTTTATGGAGGCTTCCGCTGGCCAGCTCTGGAAACAAGCCTGTGAAAGCTGTGATGCTGACACCAGGGAATTCTGGTGAGAAGGCACGACAGGACTCTCCAAGGAGAAGCTTCGGACACCAGGTCCCACGCCCCGCCACCGCGGCTCTTGGGTTCACAACCACACCCTTTCATTTGCCATGGAGGTAAACCCCCACTCAATGGATGTCTGGGCCAAGAGCTGATCACTGGGTTTCCTTCACAGCGGAGCCAGGAGTCTTCATAACTCTGCAAAAGCTGAGACTTTTTCTAAATGGGAAGAGACCTAACGGAAGGGCAGGAGGTAAAATGGGCTGAGCACTCGCCATGATTCATTGGAAGGAACCATCCAGCTGTTGGGTGGTCAGGACACACTTGCTGAGAACCTGCTTTTCTACTTTATAGCGTGGGGGCGTTGTGCTCCCCAGAGGGTGAGGGACCCACCCTGGGGGACCTTCAGGACCCGTTCATCAGGGGCGGGCAGAAGGAGGGACCTCAGAGCCCCTGTCACCTGCTTCTCCAGGCCGTTCTCTTATTTCCACCACCGGGAAGTTATCCGTTGGTGCCTTGCGTCTTTTGACACTCTCTGAAGTCGGGGAGTAATTAGTAGAGGGGGATTTGTGCCTCCAGATCCTCCACCATCTCCCCAGGCCCAGGAGGACAAGCTCCAAAAGCGTGAACAAGAGACAGAGCCCCGTGACCCCAAACATGGTCTTCAAGAAGATGGTCTTCTCAGAGGGGCGGGAGCGGTAACAGTTGGTACTACCAAGGCAGGGCTCTAGACGACACACAAAGGAGGTGGGCATCGTGAACCCGTACAGGTGGTACTGCCCCCCCAAGGCTGCCCCCTCAAGGGCCAGTCGCACCCCCAGCTGTGCCACATACGCCCAGAGCAGCCTGGAGCTGCCAGCGCCCGCGGCCTCTCCGCCCTCCTCCCCTTGGCCGCTCAGCGTCTCCTCTTCGGTCTTCCCCTTTTCCGATGCCTCCCAGTGCCAGATGACGTGATACAGAATGAAACCCATGTAGAGGGCGCTGGGCACAGCCACCAGCGTGACCTGGAAGGCCCAGAAGCGCAGCGGGGAGAGGGGGTGGAAGGCGTCGTAGCACACCGTCTTGCAGCCCGCCTGCTGGGTGTGGCACACGAACTCGCTCTGCTCCTCGCCGCCGCCGAAGACCCCCGTCCCGCCGGCGGCCAGCAGCACCAGGCGGAGCCCCAGGAGCGCGGGAAGCAGCAGGCGGCCCACGGCGGTGGGGTGCCGGCTCTCCTCCGCGGCCACCCGCCTCAGGAAGCTGCCGCACATCCTGTTAGGAAGCAGAGGACACGGGTGAGCGTCGGGGCGCTGCGCGCCGGGCCCCCTCTTCACTCCCGACCCAAGGACGGGTGACGCAGGCTTGCTTGTTCCTTCCTGAGAACCTGGTTGATCAGATACCACGAGCTGACTGCACCTCTTTACAGTTACGGAGGCATCTCTCTAAAGTACTAATAGTGAGTGAGTGGGACTGTGGCCTTCTCTTCTTCCCCGCTCCAGTGCTGCTGGGAATTCTGGTGAGAAGGCACGGCAGGACTCTCCAAGGAAAAGCTTCGGACGCCAGGCCCGCCCACCCATCCACCCGCCGTGGCGCTTGGATTCGCAACCACAGCCCTTCATTTGCCACGGAGATAACCCCCCACGCACTGGATGTCTGGACCGAGAGCTGATCACAGGGCTTCCTTCACAGGGGAGCCAGGTGTCCATACCTCTGCAGAAGCTGAGACTTTCTCTAAGTGGGAAGAGACCTGAGGGAAGGGCAGGAGGGGAGAGGAACTCTGGACCTGCGGGGAGAGGAGCTCTGGACCTGCGGGGAGAGGAGCTCTGGACCTGCGGAGAGCAGAGCCTGTCTCTGTCTCTCTTTCCCTCCGTTCCTCTCTCGCTTCCCAAAGGCTGAATAGTCAGAGTCTTCTGAAAACCGCTGCCTCCCCAGGTCGGGTGCTCCTGTCCATGTCGTCGGAACAAAATCGGCGCTGCCCCCGGGAGGGGTGTGCGTTCCTCGGCCGCCGCCCTCCTCCGGCTCCAGGCCCCCAGGGGCTCACAGGCGGGTCAGTCTGGCCTCTGCTCCCCTCACCGTGGGGAGACGGAGACGAGGTTGGGTCAGGGGGTCAGTGGAGATCCAGTGAACAGAGCGAATGTCGACGCTTATGTGGTCTGATGCTCTGAGCAGCTTAGGAAAGGAGACCACTTGGAAGAAGAGCCGGCGGAATCTGCTAGTTAAATGTCACGGGGTTCGGGCCAGAGCCAGAGCTGACTGGACAGAATTCGAAACTCGGCTCTGCTTCCTCATTGCTCCTTGGGCTTATATCTCCCTCGTGGTGAGACGTGACTGGAGTCGAGGACAGGCTGCAGAAATCCTGCAGTTCTCGGGACAGAATGCCATCACACCGTGAGGCCAGTTTGCCATCTTTCATCTGTGCCCTCTCAGCAGCCCTCAGCATCCACCTGCTCTTCCTAACTCTCCTCCATCAGCCCAGACTCTCACACACCTAGTTCCCCTCACCCTCAGAAGACCGTGGGAAGCTCTTATTCCAGAGAAAATAGAGACTGTAATGTGAAACCCTGCAGCTACTTTTATCTTCACAGTCACATCCTGCTGTAGCATCTTCGGGAAAGAAGTGTCTTTCCACTTGTCCAAGGCAACCCTCCCTTTCAAATCTGTGTCCCTGGGTTACTCCTTCCATCTTCTTTGAGGATTTGACTCCAAAATTACCTTTCCTGTAATTCCAACCATCCTTGTTTCCTCTCTGACTTTGAACTTGCTTCAGTTTCTTCCTGTTAAGTCTAATATTAATAATCTGAATTTCTATGTTAACACGGCAGCAACTGCGACATGCCTAATTTCTCTCATATCAACTATTATAATACCCAGAGAGATGCACAAAGCAATCTTAAATGATTATTAGTGTTATAAACTATAGATAAGAATGGGCCATATGCCAGAACTTAGGGAGAATGGTCACTTCTGTGCAATCAAAAGAGACATTGAGATGCTTCCAAGAAACAGTTCTGAGGGCTTCAAATGACCATCCACCAACTGTGCGAAGCCATATTTTGAGCTACTAAGAATCAGAGTCTGAACCTCTGCCTGCCCCCTAAGTCCCTGTCTTTCTTCTTCATCACAGACTGAAAACTCCAAGTGTATCAGGCTGCTGAAAATTCTTTTCAGTAAAATTTTATTTTTTCAGTAAAAATTTATTTCCAGTCTCTAGAAAGATGCAAAACTGGTCCCATGATTAAAGATGGCAGACTGAAGATAAAAGGTTATCCCCTCTCATCCCTAACACGTCTCAAAAATGAGAGTAAATGGATCTTTATGAGTGCACCCACTACAAAGAGAGTAGGAGAGAGAGCATCAGATTGATCTTTGAAGGCAATAGGAAAGATTCTGGAGAAAACTAAATCAGCATGCTAGAAAGCACACTGGATAATTCTTTTAGAATTCAAAGGAAGAAGATGAATAATTGAAAATAATAAAAGGTAAATAGATATGGATCAAAATCTGTTTATAATTTGGAAATCAAGACAGCAGTATAAATCACTAGATGTTTTAGATGGGAAAGCTTAGTGAAAGCTTTCCTTAGAAAGGAGTGATTTCTTCATAAATGTTTCAGTTTTGTTTGGTGACTGAGCACAGCAGACCAAACAAGAGGTCACGTTTCAAGGCTGGTCCTGGGTTTCTCAGCCTCCACACTGTTGACATTTGGGGCCTGTCTCTTTGGTGTGGGGCCTGTCTCTTTAATGTGGGGCCTGTCAGAGGAGAGCTGTCCCATGAGCTATAAGACCTTTAGCAGCGTCCCTGGCCTCTGTCCACTAGATACCAGCAGTGAACACCAACCCCCCCCACAACAATCTCAAGGCATTGCTAAGTGTCCCCTGGGGTGCAGATCGCCCCAGGCTGAGAACCACTGCTTCCGAGTAGCACTGATCCATCACCTGTTCCCTCTTGGCTTCAGTTACCAGCTCGGGGGGGGGCGGGGGGGGGGGGAGCGGGGCGGGTGGACTGAACTCCCAGGGTTTCTGCCTCGGGCCCTCCAGCAAGTCACCAGACTAAATGCTAATTTAGTAAACACTCAGAAACTCTCAGCCTCATCTCATTTCAAAGTGCAGGTCCAGCACCCTCCAAACACACATCCCAGCAGACCTGGGATTTAACAGAGAGCAGCCCCGGCATGTTCCAAGCATCAGGAGTTTGAGTGGTTTCCAGAAGCCCTGCCTCTGGTCTTCTCTCTCGCCCATGCCCACCCCAGACCCATAGCCAGACAGCCAGATGTTCTCTGGGAGGCTCTCAGAACTGAGCTGAGGCCTCCAGGTTTCCCCACAGACGGAGAGAACAGGAAAAAGCAGGACAGGAGGACTTGCCTGAGCACCCCTGCTTTGGGCGCCCTGCCGCGTCCTTTGCACCGCGGCTGTTAGCACCAGGACAGGGCTTCTTCTACACGCATTCCGGGGCCTAGAGGGTGTAGGCAGTAAACATCCTGCCCCATCTTCCTGAGTCTGCAGACCAGGGGAAGTTTCCGAGAAACTGGAGCCCAAATATAGCCATCCCTCCTCCCCTGCTTTCCTGGGACCCCCTGCTTTCCCCATCTATTCCAGCCATCTCCTGCCCACCCCTCTCATTCTCTGAGACCTTCTTCCTCCTCCCAGAAACATATCTTTGCCCACAGGGGGTCAGAGACCCCAGGCCAATCAATGGGACCTAGGGAGCTGAGGGCTCAGCATTGTTGAGAAAGTTCAAGAGACCACTCTGTTTCTGGGAGGGGAGAAATAGTTGGCAAATCAATTTATTCAAGAGGGGGTTGGCAGGATCTAAACCCTGTCAAGACATTAGAAGCAGTTCCTATGAGCTCAAGAGTTGGGAGAACGAGGAAAGCCCAGAGTTTGAGGAGATTTTCAAATATATAAACATATTTTTTTTAATTCCATCATGATTTTGTTAAGAATTTTTCTGAGCATCTCTTTTTTGGGGGGAGAGAAAAATTCCAGGATTCCACAGGGGGCAGAAGCCACCTCTGGAGAGAGTTAAGACTCAACATGGTCGTGAGGGAAGGATGTCCACTGAGGCCAGCGCTGGGCCCAGCCCCCTGCCACCAGCTCACCCCACCTGGCCTTGAAAACATTCTAGAGCTTTTGCTAAAGGGTGGTTAAAGGTGCAGCGGCCCTGGCATCACCAGGTATGCAGAACCTCAGGCCACATCCCAGGCTTAGCGAGTCAAGTCTGAATGTTAATGCTATCCCAGCGTGGGCGTGAGCAATAGAATTGCAACTGCGCAGCCCAGAGTCTGGGCAGCCCCCTCCACCACCCCGGGCCCTGGGCCAGCCCAGCCTTGCGCTGCCCCAGCACTCACCTGGACGCTTCGAGCCAAAGCACCCACAGCAGAGGAAAGAGGCAGACAGAAGAGTCCTCAGGCCCGAGCCCGCAGGGTCCTCGCTCTCCCCCAGGCCCTGCCTCCCTCCACCACCCACTCCTTCCCCCACCCCTTGTCATTCCTGGCAGCCTCAGTGCAGGGTCAAAGAAATGCAACCAGAGGGGCGGGCAGCCCAGCTGCTAAAGAGTGGACTCTGGAGAACAACCGTCCGTTGTCAAGGGTGAGGGGTACATCGTCTACGTGAACTGAAATGGGGAGATCATCCGAAAGGGGGTAGAGGCTTTGGTGTCTTTTCATTGCGGGGGCTGGCAGGCAACAACAGAGAGCATTCCATACGGTTGTCTGGGCTGGGAGAAATAGCACGGGCCTCCCCCATAGCCCGATGGGCGTCTACCTGCTCCCTGGGAGAATTCCGACACCTCAGTTCCAGATACCGCCCCTGTGGAGATGTGGGGCATTGTGCCACTATTTTTAGCATTTAATATTATTACGGAGAAGTTCAAGTCCAGCTTGATAATCTTCACCTTTTAAGTCATTTGTTCTTTTTACAGTTTGCCAGATGATTTTTTTTTGGGGGGGGAGCCCCACACTACATGGCTTTAGGGATCTCAGTTCCCCAACCAGGGATTGAACCCCGGCCCTCTGCAGTGAGAGCATGACGCCCTAACCACTGGACCATCAGAGAATTCTCACATGAATGTTTTACTTTTGAAGCCTGTTCACTCCTCGGGGGATACTATTCAGCAGGACTTAAGAAACCTCTCACTGGCTCTCTTCTGTTCACATCTGGTCCACAGGAAATACTGATGCGTCTCTAGGGCCAAAAGCCTCTGGGCACATAGGCCGTATCCAACGCAACCACACCGCCTTCCGTTCATCTACTGGATATCCTATCTCTTGCCTCTCTGATTTATCAGTCCAGAGTCCACGCATTGGACTCTCACTGGGCATGAGAAGCAGGCAGGAGGCAGCAACTTCTCGCAGCCCTTTCCATTGGGAAGAACTAAAAGCACATCTCTTTCCCAAGTAGCTTCTCTCCAGAGTTAGCCCTGTTTGCCTTTAATTTCCAACAATTCTGCCAAACTTAGATGTGGGCATAGAGATTAAGAGTGATATAACTGCTGTTCATTTGGTTTTCCTTTGAAATACTGCATCTCAGACTAGTAATCGCTTTAGAATGTCCTACATATTGCATTTTCCAAAACATTGCCTCTTGAAATCCCAGTCCAAATTTCCAATATCTTCTTACACCAACATTTATTCAGTGCATAATAAGTGATGGATATTATAAGTGCTAAACGGTTAATAACTCATACTTCATAACAACCTTATGAGGTACATACTACTAGTACCCTCTTATACGGGAAAGAAATAAAGAACAGAGAAGTTGAGTAACTTATAAAAGGTCAACTAGCTAGTGAATGGAGAAGCTGGGATTTGGATAAGCAATCTGGCTGCAGATAGCAAACCCCTAAACTCTACTATGCTGCTAGGCTGGTTATATTTCAACTTACCAGCCTTTACAGACCTATTAATCCATTTTCTATTCCTATGAATTTGACTACTTTAGACTCTTCACATCGGTGGAATCATACAGCATTTGTGGCTGGCTTATTTTACTTAGCATTATGTCTTCAAGGTTCATTCATGTTGTAACATCTATCAGAACTTCAGTCCTTCCTAAGGTTGAATAGTATTCCATTGCATGTATGTAGGTGCGACGTTTTGTTTGTCCATTCATCCACTGATGGATTGTCAGGGTGTTTCCACCTCTTGGTTATTGTGAGTACTGCTGCTATGAACATCGGTGTGCTAAACTTTTTTCTTCTTGAAGTACAACCTTTGGTAGTTTTACCAGGGAACTGTTTAGGGTTAAACTCTTTTTTTTTTCTTCCTTTTTTTATGGAAGTATAATTGCTGTACATTATTATATTTTCAGGTGTATAACATAGGGGCCATGAAGCCAGGAATGCAAGAGTTCCCTACTTTTCCAGACTTTATAGCCTGACTTTGGTAAGTCTATAGATTTACTTTATAGACTTCACCTATGGCGAGAGCATGGCAGAGTATGCTGTGATCCCACGTTGCATACAGGCCAGGAAGAGAAAAATCGGAGTATGTTTTGTAAGATTCTTATACTGTGTGTAATGGTCTGATATCCCTTGCAGGTAAACTGCAATAAGATGAAAATGTAAAATGTACAGTATTATACAGTCAAGAAAGGATTGTAGCTAATGGGCAACCAAGGAGACAAAGTAGAATTATAAACATATGATGAGTTCATCCAAAAGAAGGCAGAAGAGGAAAGAGAGGGAACAAATAAAGCAGATGAGACAAATAGCAAACAGATAGCAATATGGGAGGTTTGAATTTAACCATGTAAATAACCACGTGAGGTGTAAATGGTCAAGCCACTTCAATTTATAGGCAGAGAGACAGACTGAGTAAAAAGCAAGAGCTACTCACATGCTAAGTCCAAATAACCCACTTTATCATTTCCTTGACTTATTTGTGGCTGAGCTGGGTCTTCGCTGCTCGGCAGGCTTTTCCCTAGTTGCAGCGAGTGGGGGCTACTCTCAAGCTGTGGTGCTCGGGTTTCTCACTGCGGCGGCTTCTCTTGTGGTGGTCCGCAGGCTTAGCTGCTCTGCTGCATGTGAGAGCTTCCTGGATCAGGGATCGAACCCGGGTCTCCTGCACTGGCAGGCAGATTCTCTACCTGTGAACCACCAGGGAAGTCCCTAACCCACTTTTTTAATTTCACATGTGGATTAGAAGTAAAAGGATGGAGAAATATACTATGCTAACACAAAGGAAAAGAAATCCTGAGGGGCATTATTAATATCAAATTAAGTTTCATAGTAAAAATATTACCAGGGATGAAGAGGTCATTACATGATTATAAGGGATCAATTCATCAAACCCTAAACATTTACACTCCTAATAACAGAGTTAGGTGACTAGCAAGGAAACCAAGGTCCAGAAAGTTTGAATCACTTTGAAGGTCACTCAGGCAGCTAGTGGAAGAGGCAAGGTGGGAACCAAGGCTGGCTCTAGAGTCCGATGTCCCCTCCGCTAAGCCACATCTCAAGAAGGAGCCACTGTGTCAGGGGCCTTCAGCTCGTCTCTGCGGATGGCATGTGGTCACCTCCCGGGAAAATCAGACCTGGGAGCCCACCTTTCGGGGCCTCGCAGATGGTCCAGACCTAGTGACCAAAGTCCTTGTCTAACTGAAGAGGGGGTGGAAAGTGGGGAGAAACGCAGGACTCAGGGAACAGGCACACTTTTCAAAGTTGCCTGGGTTTCTCCCGATTCCTCAATGGCTCCATTTATAAATGTCCACAGTGCCTCGGGCAGTGTGGGTATCAGGGGAGGAGGTTAAGTTTGGTGCTGGAGGTTGGGGGAGGGGGCTTCTGCCCAATTCTTTCTAAGCTTCTGACAGGACCCTTAAGCACCAAGACAAACTTCTCTTTCACAGTAAGTTTCTGAGGACTGGTGCCAGGAAGGGAGCCCCCAAGGGTGCCGAGAAGTCATCCCACTTCTTTATTCCAGCAGACAAGGCCTTCTTTGTCTCCCTCCTCCCACCAGATGAGCCCGGCCTCCTCCCACCGCCGTATGCTGACGAAACATGCCAAGCCCTGGAGCAGCAGGGTGCCCGGGTGCAGGGGTCACTCAAGGGTGGGGCCAGAAGGAGGCCTGGCGTCTCTGCCCCCTCCCCGTGGTGGGAGGAGAAAGCTTTCTTCTCTCCCTCCCTCCCTCTCTCCACAGCTGGATGGATCTGTCTGCTTGCAGGGGAGAGGGAGAGGCCACCAGGAAGGAGGGTGGAGGAGGAGTCAGGAGAAGGAAAGACTCGGGTCCACAGCACTGGGCCTGGGAGACTACGTGACCTAGGGAGAAGGCAGATAAGCTGGTCCTGGGATGGTATATATGATCTCTGGGACACAGGAGGTACCACACAGGTAAGAGATGGAGTTCCCAGGGTGACGAGGATGAAGGGAGATCCCAGGTGTGGAGAGCAACCTGTCTAAACCCAAGATTCCTGAATGTCTTGTGATGAGATTCGTATGACTAGTGAGGCAGTTGAATAAGAAAAGTAATAAACGAAAAGAACATATAAAAGTAATAACCATCAGCTCCATTAAAAACAAAAAGTTGTGTGAGAAAGTAAAATGATTATAGCTCACTATGCAGCGAGCTGTGAAGGTATTGCAGTCATAATAATGAAAATAATGAAGATCTAACCTAAATTCTCAAATAAGGTATTTATTTTGGGAGGACGGATGATGGGAAATGGACATGTGTGGTGAAGGCTAAGAAAGGATGAAGGAAAATCATCATTTTCCAGGATGTTGACTTGATAAGGAAACATCAAGAAAGCATTGAGAGACAAGGAGGTAAATGTCTTCAAAATAACCAGCTAGAAGATATAAAAATCACTGTGTGAAAAATAAGGGGAAAATATTTTTTACAACCATGTGACTTTGCATAAATCAAACATTGGAAAAAAAAATCCTTGTGGTCTTAAGCAAAGAATTGTGACTGAAAAATAATTAACAGAGAAAGGGAAGAATTGCAAAAAGATCATGTAATTGGAAGTAACAGTGTGGAAGATCTCAAGTGCCACGAATAAGACCCAACTCAGCCAAATAAATAAATATTTTTTAAACAGAAGAAGAAGAAAAAGGCCTACATCTGGATTCAGTCCTTGTCCTGAGCGCCCCCGGGAGACACTGGCCTGGATAAACGCCACGGTCCTATAGGTCTGTCTCAGAGCAGTGTTTCTTCTCACACCTTACTCGGCAGACAATACATGGAAATGCCATCATGGGGGTTCCCTGGTGGGCCAGCGGTAAGACTCTGTGCTCCCAACGCAGGGGGCCTGAGTTCAATCCCCAGTTAGGGATCCATATCCCTCATGCCGCAACTAAGAGTCTGCATGCTGAGACTAGAGATCCCGCGTGCTGCACACAGACCCAATGCAGCCAAATAAATAAAGAAATGTTTAAGATAATAATAATTAGTCATGGAAGAGGAACCAAGTAACTTAGAGGGAAATAACACAGCAAGTGCTATTTGAAAGCAACTTCTGACCTTTGAACAAACAAAGAATAACATGACAGGAGGAAATTTTTAGATCAGTGAGAAGATCCAGGGCCCCCGTGAACAGGCCAGGGCTGAGGCCAATTGGAATGTGAGACCCACGCCACCTACACGACAGGCGACGCAGGCCAGGGTGGGCAAGGGGCGGAAACCTCAGAAGACCTGAGTCCTGGCCAGCGGTGGGGACAAGGAGAGGACACACAGCCACTCAGCCAGCCAGAGAAGCTTCCTGGAGAGGTTCGGATTTCAGGGGAAGCCCAAGACAGCTTGCCAAGATGAGGCAGAAGATTGTTCCTGACCAGTGAGACAGCCGAGATGTGAGGGCGTCAAGATCCTGACAAAGGGAAGCAACCCCAGGGTGGGGCAGGACCATCGGCAGAGACTGGGCACTGCAGGGAGGAAGGAGGGGCCCGGAGAGCCAAGTGTGGTCCTGCCGCGGCCACCTCCTGCCCACCCAGCAAAGACCCACCGACGGATTCTCCAGCAAGGTGGGACTATCGTCAAGTGCAGCTGAGGATGTCCCACCCCAGGAGGGGCTCGTTGCCACAAATTACCTCCTTCTCAACAGTTTCTCAGCCATTTTAGAAGAGCATGTTGCTCTGTATTTGAGGGACCCTGCTACAGACAGCCCATCAACCCCCAGGAATGCATGGAAAAACCTGCATTTGCATGCAATGGGCTTTCTCTGTATCCTACGTTTTATTTTATGCATTAAACATTGTCTTGGGAATTCTCTGGTGGTCCAGTGGTTAGGGCTCTGCACTCTCGCTGCTGAGAGCTTGGGTTCAATCCCTGGTTGAGGAATTAAGATCTGCATGGAGCAGCAAAAAGAAAACAACTTACCTTGAAGGAAATTTTTTAATTTATTTTATCAGTCAGTAGAGCTGCTCAGTCATGTCTGACTCTTTGTGACCCCATGGACTGCAGCACGCTAAGCTTCCCTGTCCATCATCAACTCCGGGAGTTTCCTCAAACTCATATCCATCAAGTGGTGATACCATCCAACCTTCTCATCCTCTGTCGTCCCCTTCTCCTCCTGCCTTCAATCTTTCCCAGCATCAGGGTCTCTTCGCATCAGGTGGCCAAAGTATTGGAGTTTCAGCTTTAGAATCATAAAATTTCTTTTATAAATAAATAAAATCTTAACATTAAAAAATAATAATTATCTTGAGAATAACTAGCAAGGGAGTAGATGGCTATGCTGTGCTGGCTTCGTCACTCAGTCATGTCTGACTCTTTGTGACCCCAAGAACTGTAGCCCACCAGGCTCCTCTGTCCATGGGGGCAGGACAAGGCAAGAATACTGGAGTGGGTTGCCATGCCCACATCCAGGGGAATCTTCCCAACCCACGGATCGAACCCAGGTCTCCTGCATTGTGTGTGGATTCTTTACCATCTGAGCCACCAGGGAAGCCTGAGTAGATGGCATAAAAGGCTAAGAACTGCTGACCTAGAGGGACGGGTGTGCAGAGAACACAGGCTGGGACAGAAAAGACACGGTCAAGGAATGTGCCTCGTTCCTTGGACACTGGGCGCCCATTGGATTGTGGCCCCAAAACTCTGACTCGAGCCTCCCTTTTGCTTTTACCATCCCACTGCCCAACCGCTCGATCCGTTTCCACCCAGTCGGCCTCAGTGCCCCTCAAGTAGGTCTGGTGCCATCTCTTTTTGTCTTTGCTCGCGGACCCATTGATCTGTTTTTCTAAGTGTTCATTGATTGTCTTCTTGCTGCCAGGCACTGCACTGTGCAACGGGTCCTGGGAACACGTGTGCTGGCACCAGACGCCACAGCGCGGCCCAGGGACATCACGCAGGGGAAGTTGGCTGCCCCGCTGCCCCGGGAGCCACCAGGACCCCCAGGACGGGTCGTCTGCTGCGGCTGCTTCTCTGCTTCACTGACCCCTGAGTCGGTGTCCGGGGAGCGAGCAGCTGCTCCCCTGGGCCCGGGCCGCATGCACCTGTTCTGCTGCAGGGGGTGCTGCACAAGGGGCTTCTGGCTGTGCCCGCTTCCCTGATGGAAATGCTGGGGTTCCCCCAGGCATAGAAGGCCGGGAGGCAGAGCTCTGGCAGAGCAGCGGGGGTTGGGTGGGGTGGGGTGGGGGCCGCACCCTGGCTGGGATCTACCCAGGCCCAGGCTTTTCCAGCGGGGAGGGGTGAAGCGTGGCTTGGCAATACCCAACTCCCCCTATGAACCCCGGGGTGGGGATGTCAGAAGAGGCTGGAAGGGTGACACGCCCCAGACGTCTGCCCCTCGCCTCACACACACCCAGCCCACTGGCATTCTCCCACCCTGGGGTACCCAAGGCCCTGGTCCCCAGATCAGCTGTCTCAGCTCTCGGTGTTCAGATGGTCTGTAGACTCGCCGAGCACAGACCCACCCGCCTGGCCTGTGCACCCTCCTCTCTCTCTCAGCCCTTTCTGACGCCTCTCACTGGCCTGTGGATTCCTGCCCCTCCCTGGCCCCACCCCGACCAGGCTCGGAGCCCAGCCATTCCCAGAACTACACCTGGCTGTATTCTCCATGTTGTCTGCAGCAAGCTCCCAGGACCGGGGAAGTCCAGGACCTTCCATCTGGACGGTCAGCACAATGGTACCTGTCCTGCTGTCCCTGCTGCTGCTTCTGGGTCCTGCAGTCCCCAAGGAGACCCAGGCTGGTGAGTGGGGAAGCAAGGGGTAGGTCTGGAGAAGAATGGAGGGGAGGTAATGAGCTGGACAGATGGGCTCAAGAAGGGGCCCAAGGTGGCTGGGATTCTCAAGTGTACAATAGGAATGGGTGTCCCAGGCTGTTCACTAGCTCAGCTCACACACTTCCAGAAGCACTCAGGGAGCCTCTGGACTCAGGCAAAGTAAGACCTTAAGGAATCAGAATCTAAAACTCTTCAGTTACAGGATAAACAAAACTAAGACCCAGAGAGGTGGAGTGACCTGCCCAGGGTCACACAGCCCGAACAGAGCAGCAGCCACACAAGCAGAACTTCTAATCCCTTCCCTCGCTCTGACCACTGGATGGATCTGAGACTCAGGGGGAGAGAGAGCGACCCCAAGGGGCAGATGTGCAGGCAGATTAACTGGAGAGATGGTTCCAGAAGAAATTTCATCCTTCACTCCACAGTTCAGATATTACTCCTCTGGGCCAGGCAGGCCGGTGACTAGGAAAGAGGCCGACTGGAGCTTGGAAGGAATAGAGCCTATTCCATGACAGGAAAATGAGTCTGGCTCTGGCATACAGGATTTCAGGATGAATAAATGTAAGATAAAACCGTGCAAATTTAAAATCCATTACATTGTATGAGCTGTCAGAAATATGTTTTATGTTAACTTTATAGCAGTCAATCACATTTAGAATGTTAATCACCTTCTACACCAAACTCTGTATCAATCAGGGTTCTCCAGAGAAGCAGAACTAATAGGACTTTAGAGAAAAATATTTATTTTAAGGAATTGGCTCACACAAGTGTCGGGCTGGGTTGGCAAGTCAGAAGCCTGCAGGACAGGTCAGCAGGCTGGAGACCCAGAGAAGAGCTGACATTGCTGTCTTGAATCTGAAGGCAACCTGAGGCAGAATTTCTACTTCAGGGGACTTCACTCTTTCCCCTTGGGTCCTTCAACTGATTAGATAAGACCCACCCACATTATGGAGGGTAAAAGGGCTACAGAGCTAAATGGTCATCACATTTAGAAACTAATTAGCAAAAATAATAGTCGAACTAGGATTCTGCCTCCAACATGATGAACACCCGTGTGAGTTATAGGATGAATTAATTATGGAATCCATTGTGGGAATGCTCCCCCCTCTCCCAGCCTCCATCTCACACCTAAGGGCAAGTTACAGCCCTGGGAATTCTGAGATCCATCCTGGTCTTACCCTGTGCCAAGCTATTCTAGGTCATTTCCTGAGTTTCCTAGCAAATTCTCCTTCCAACACTTTCTAACTACATGTATTTGTCAGGGTAGACTAGGCTATGCTCCAGTAACAAAGTTCAGGGTGGCTTAATCCATCAAATATTTATTTCTTGCTCATGTGAAGTTGAATACAAATCAAGCAAGTCCTCGTGTAAAACTGAAGACACATCAGGTAGTCTCCTCCATAGGATGACTCTGGGGTCCAGCCTGTTTACATCTTGGGATTCTTCTGTCTCATCCTGTGGCCTCCACAGCCATCGCCTAAAGGGGGAGAGACAGATGGAGCAAACCCATTCATGGGGCCTTGGACCAAAAGACATCGCGCCCACTCACACTTCCTTTTGACAGAACTCAACCGCATGGTCCCAATACACCTACAAGGAGGCTGAGAGATACTATCTGCTTGTTTGTCAAGAAGACAAGATGCAGTGAAGGCCCAGAGTGGGCTCTGGACTATCATCCCCAGGGCAGAGGCTGCCCCTTCTCTCTAGGGAGGCCCCGGCCGTCTGCGGCTGGCAGCAGGCGGACAGAGCTGAGGAGGGGGAGGCCCAGGGCCCTCCCTGCCCGGCCCCCTGCTGCCCTGCATCGGGCTCGCCTGCAGGGACGCCACTCCTCAAAGTCCTTCCCCCTTTCGCAGGGAATTACTCTCTGAGCTTCCTCTACACGGGGCTGTCCAAGCCCCGGCAGGGCTCCCCCCGCTTCCAGGCCGTCGCCTACCTCAACGACCAGCCCTTCTTCCACTACAATAGCGAAGGCAGGAGGGCCGAGCCCCTGGCCCCGTGGAGCCAGGTGGAAGGCATGGAGGACTGGGAGAAGGAGAGCGCCCTTCAGAGGGCCAGGGAGGACATCTTCATGGAGACCCTGAGTGACATCATGGACTACTACAAGGACAGCGAAGGTGAGTGGACCACGGGCTGCGGGGGTGCAGGGGCTCCGCTCAAGAGGCAGCCCCACAACTGGGAGCGGGATGGAAGCAGGCCCTCCCAAAGGAGGATCGGGAAGCACGATCGGAAACACAGACGTTTCTGCGTGCCTCTCCCGCATCCCACACTCACCTGCCTGCCTGCTCTCCCCATCCTCACTCCCAGGCCTCAGCTCACACTGAAGGGAAGGCTGAGTCAGGACGAATCCGGGCACCTCTGAGCCCTCCCCTCCACAGCCCCGTCCATCGAAGGCGGGTCCCTCTTTCTGTGCCAGACTCGCCCCTGCCCAGGGATGTGGGGTGGAGAGTGAGGCAGCCTGCAGTGTGTCCCGGGTTCCCGGGGTGGCTGCCCCAGTCACGAGCTACTTGACCGTGGACACACCGCTCAGTTGTCTGGCCTTATTGCTGTTGTTGAGTCCCTAAGTCCCGCCTGACTCTTTGCAACCCCGTGGACTGTAGCCCACCAGGCTCCTCTCTCCATGGGATATTCCAGGCAAGAACACTGGAGTGGGTTGCCCTTTCCTTCTCCAGGGGATCTTCCCGACCCAGGGATCGAACCTGTGTCTCCTGCGTTGGCAGACAGATTCTTTACTGCTGTGTTATCAGGGAAGCCCCCGTTATCTAGGCTATTGGTGGCAGATTGTGCAAGAGGAAGAGCTCTTTAGGCATAACTGACGCCAGGCTGGCCGGCTGACTTTCAGGGGGCGGCGGGGGGGAGGGCGCAGGGTCTCACACCTTTCAGGGAGCATTCGGCTGTGAGCTCCGGAATAACAAGATCAGTGGAGCGTTCTGGGTGTACGCTTATGATGGCCGGGACTTCATCAAGTTCGACAAACAAATCCCAGCCTGGGTCCCTCTGGACCCAGCAGCTCAGAACACCAAGCGCAAGTGGGAGGCAGAGGCCGTCTACGTGCAGCGGGCCAAGGCCTACCTGGAGGAGGAGTGCCCAGGGATGCTGCGGAGATACCTGCCCCACAGCAGGACCCACCTGGACCACCAAGGTACCCGCTGCCGCCCGTGCCCCGCCCTCCCTCGCCCCGCCCTTCCCTTGCTCTCCTGGGAAAGACCAGGGCGACCGCAAGTGGGCGCCCCGGGGACCATCCCAGGCAGACCCCGCAGCCCCTTCTCCCGGTGACGCCACCGCCCAGCTTGGCCGTGGAGAGAAGGCTGCTGCGGCTGCTAAGTCGCTTCAGCCGTGTCCGACTCTGTGCGACCCCACAGATGGCAGCCCACCAGGCTCCGCCGTCCCTGGGATTCTCCAGGCAGGAACACTGGAGTGGGTTGCCATTTCCTTCTCCAATGAAGGAAAGTGAAAAGTGAAAGTGAAGTCGCTCAGTCGTGTCTGACTCTTCGTGACCCCATGGACTGCAGCCTACCAGGCTCCTCTGTCCTTGGAATTTTCCAGACAAGAGTACTGGAGTGAGGTGCCATTGCCTTCTCCAGGAGAGAAGGCAGGTGTGTGCAATGCCTGCTCCACAAGGATGGAAACAGGGGTAGCAGGATTGGCTGGCATGAGCTGAGGCTGGAGAAGAAATTAGGAAGAGGGTCACAGCCCTGAGCAGGGAAGGGCTGGCCAGATGATGGGGTGGATGGACGGAGCCAGAGGCAGAACTAAGAGACAGGGCTGAGATGGGGGGTGGGGGGCACAGAGCCCGTTTTGGATGTTTGAGTGGAGAGAACAGAAAAACATTTGGCCTGTTCACAACTTCTTGACCTTCAGAAGTCATAAATGCTGGAAGCTGGGCGGGGAAGAGAGTGGCCGCAGAGGGCCCGTGACGCAGTGGGGAAGGGTCTCGGGAAGGGTGGCGGGGGGCCCCAGCCTTCAAGGAGAAGCCCTGCTCACCCCTGACCCCGGGGTGGGGAGCCGTGGGCAGGGAGATGCCAGGCCCTGGGCATCCACCCCCTGTCCCTCCACAGAGTCTCCCTCTGTGTCGGTCACCGGCCACGCGGCCCCAGGACACAAGAGGACACTCAAGTGCCTGGCCTACGACTTCTACCCGCGAAGCATTGGGCTGCACTGGACTCGGGCCGGTGACACCCAGGAGAGTGAGTCAGGGGGCGACGTGCTCCCCAGCGGCAACGGCACTTACCAGTCCTGGGTGGTGGTGGAGGTCCCCTCTGAGGACCCAGCCCCCTACTCCTGCCACGTGGAACACGGAAGCCTGGCCCGGCCCCTCACTGTCCCATGGGACCCGCAGCAGCAAGCCCGGTAGTCACCCTTTCTGCGCAGTGAGAGAGGTGGGCACTACGAGCCACTGTCAACATCGTGGGCCAGGCCCAGGGGACGGCGGTGGATTCCGGGTGGTGGATTCGAGAGGGAAGACTTGAATGCCGAGCTCTGAGCCGACTCACGGCCAACCAGTCTTACAAAAAACCCATTATGTAATCTGCAAAATCAAATCAGCATCATCACCTTATAGAATGATTATTTTTAAACTGCAAAGTGCTGTCGAAATGTGAGCGTTTGTCATCAGTCCTGCCCCTCCGAGCGCTGGATTCACCTGAAATTCTTAGTGTTTACTGGGCGTCTCACCACCATAGCGTGGCCTGGACCACCGGGCCCGGGGGCATTGTTCACGCGTGCCCACTGCTGATGTCCCCAGGGGTCATGAGGCCGTGGAACTCTGCAGTCTCTTTACTACAAATCCAAGCCTCTTCGGTACCTGTTTTCCCAGCAGTCCAGCTCCCCGTAGACACCACCCTTCACTCCAGCTCCCAGACTTCCCCACACCTTGTTGGCCTGGGGCCACATACTGTAGCTCATTTCAGAGGCTCCATCCATCCAGGACACAGAATCGGCCCTGATGTCCTTGGACTCCCTCCAGATTCATTTGAATGTGTGTGTTTTGTTTTGTTTTAACTGTGTCACCCATCCCCACCCACAGAGTTAAGCCCCAAAGACAGAGCAGAACTCACCGATCTTATTACTAGGCCTCACCTGCCCAGGCAGGCCCTTCCCTCACCACCCCGCCTCAGCCTCCCATGTCCCACTGAGTCAGTCCTCCAAGCCGAGCTCCTTGGACACATCCTCCCCAGCCTTCTGAATTCTGAGCCCTCTTGCCTACCTCTCTTTCTTGACAACCTAAAATTAAAGGCCATACTCCTTTTTTTTTTTAATACTTTGATCTAATTTAAAAATCAGCTTGCCAAGAAGTGGTTTTTTCATTCTGTGATATCACACCTCCCCACCCATCTCTCCAGTGCAAAAAAGAAAAAAAAAAAAAAGCCCAGTCTGACCAATAGGAGGGCTACAAAGAAAATCCAAATAGTCAAAAGGGAAAAAATATAGCAATTGATACTGCAACACATTATGAGACTGGAACAAAGCCTAACATGTGACAGGAAGAAATATTTAGATCAAGGAGGAGACCCAGGGTCCAGCCTGAACAGGCCAGGGCTGAGGCCAGTTGGCATGTGCGACCCGGCCCACCCACAGCAGGAGAGATGGGCCGGGCTGGACGAGGAGGCGAAAACCTCAGAAGACCTGAGTCCTGGCCAGGCCTGGGGACAAGAAGAGGGCACAGAGCTGCTGATAAACCCAGAGAAACTTCCAGGAGGGGTTCGGATTTCAGGGGAAGCCTAAGACAGCTTACCAAGAAGAGGCAAAAGACTGTTCGTGACCAGTTGGGTGTGAGACAGCTGAGGTGTGAGGGCGGCAAGATCCTGACAAAGGGAAGCAACCCGAGGGCGGGGCAGGACCATCGGCAGAGATTGGGCACTGCAGGGAGGAAGGAGGGGTCCAGAGAGCCAAGTGTGGTCCTGCCATGGCCACCTCCTGCCCACCCAGCAAAGACCCACCGACGGATTCTCCAGCAAGGTGGGACTATCGTCAAGTGCAGCTGAGGATGTCCCACCCCAGGAGGGGCTCGTTGCCACAAACTATCTCCTTCTCAACAGTTTCTCAGTCCATAAGTACTTCACCCCTCTCTGGAGGACTCTTCTGGGGCTAGCTCACCCACTGGAGTGAAGGGATGGCATGCTCCAAGTTAGGCAGGAGACACCAACTGGATATAGGGCTGAAATACTTTCTCTGCTAATGCCCTTTTCCATTTGGCTGAACAAGGCTAGAACTTGCAGTTCCAGCCAATCAGACCTCATGAGTCACCATCAGACATACCAAGGCTATTTCCTTTTAGTTTCCTCCCCTTACCTGCCCTGACCCAGCCTGCAAACCCTCTGACAAGATCGGAAGCCTGAGCTCCGAGCGCGGGTCTGTGCCCGTGTGGCTGGAGGCAAAGGGGCAGAGGATGCTGGGTCCCAGGAGAGCGGAAGGAGGAGAGGAAGGAGGAATGGCTGCTTGGGCTGCATCTGTGCAGAGAACTCAGCGGGAGACCCCGACCTCTGAGAACCAGGCCAGTTTAGTCAAAGCCATGGGAGGCCCCTCACCATCAGGAAAAAGATCGTGGTTAGATGTTTTGCCTGACGGGACGGGGAGAGCGCTCGGGATTCATGAGCAAAGCTCAGTCGAGACCACCTCCCTGGGTTCTGTTGTGCTGCCTTCTTCCCTTCTTTCTTCTCCTCCGAATCCCCAGGCCATGGGGCCAGCTCTGGGCACCTCAAAACTCACATACCAGAGATCAGGATGGACACAGCACTTTTCCTAATGGAGGAAGAGGAAGGAAGGGAACCAGAGCTCCTGGGAACTCTGCTCAGATTCCTGATACTCGTAAGAGGCCCAGCCAGCTCAGTGTTAAATCCCAGGCCTCGAAGAAAGGTGTGATCGGGAGGCAGGGTTACTTCTCCAGAAAGAGCCGGGCTGTGGAAGGGGCCTGGCGGAGAAAGATGATGTAACCACGATGTGGGCCTTGCCACCCTCCAGGGACTGCAGGGATGAGGCTCCCTCTATGTGAATGCTTTCAAATAAACAACAACATTTACACCAAAAGCATCCAACTCCTCTAAGTTAGGTGTGAACCTCCCATTACTGGTCTCCTGTTTCTCCTCTGCTGTCCCACAGTGCCTCCTAGGCTCACGGCACGGGTCGAGGGGGCTGTTAGCTTCTCTGGACCTTTGAGTACCCAGTCCTTATGTGCAGGATCTTAAGATCCATCATGAGGGTTGGAGTTCCTTCTTAGGCTAATGGGCCACAACTGCAGCTTTCAGGATGCCAGAAGGCCATTTCCGCCCTAGGGTCCAGGCTCAGCTGCAGCTGCACGTAATGGCCACCAGAGGGCACTATGTGTCCAGCTAAGGGGCTGGGAGACGTTCCAGCAACTTTAAGAGCCTGCAGGGCTTGGCAGAGAGTTCTGCCTGAGAGGAGAAAGGAGGACATTTCTCTTCCACTGTGTCTGTTGGTCCCTTTTATAATTCCGGGGTCACCTTACTCCATTTTCGCTCCTATCCTCAGGCATTGCCCCCTGGATGTCCTGACGATCTCTCAGAATCTTGAGTCCCAATTCTAGCACTGTCTTCCCTGCTCCACCCCATCCCTAAAGAAAAGCAAAACCACTTCTCTTCACCATCCTCCTCTCCTCCTCCTTCTGCTCCTTCTTCTCTGGGAGTCTCCTCCCAACTTCCCAAACTAAGACCCTGGGTTCCTGCCCCCTCCCTTTCAGATGAAAGGATGTCACCGAAGCCAGACTGCTCTGACTCCAGCCCTTTCCTCCCCGCAGACTGCATCTGTCTTGCTGCACCTCCCTCGGGTACTCACAGTCCTCCCAAGTCTGCCTCCTTTCCCATCATCCTCAGTGCTCTGACCACACAGTAAGATCATGTCATTTCCCTCTTAAAGACGAGGTGGAAATAACCCAAATGTCCATCACAGGATGAACAGATGAACAAAATGTGATTTACCCAGTGGAATATTATTCAACTTTAAAAAGGAAGGAAATCCTTACTCAACGTGAGTGAACCTGAGGACAACAGAAAAGCTTCGCTTAATCCAGAACTGGCTGTTGAATCCAGAAACTTCCTGCCTGACTTATTTCACTTAGCATAATATCCTCAAGGTTCATCTGTATTGTCAAAAATAGCAGGGTGTCCTTTCTCATGGCTGAATAATCCCATGTCTTAGAAGAAGATACATGTCAATCTTTTTTATCCATTCATCCCTAAGTGGACACTTAGGTTACTTCCACATCTTGACTATTGCAAATAATTTGGCGATGAACAGGAATGCAGGTGTCTCTTTAAGACCCCGATTTCATTTCCTCTGGATATCTACCCAGAAGTGGGATTGTTGGATCATATTGTAGTTTTAATTTTTTTTAAAAACCTCCACACTGCTCTACATAGTCACCACACCAATTTACAGCTTCTCCAGTGGCTCAAACAGTAAAGCATCTGCCTGCAATGCAGGAGACACAGGTTCGATCCCTGGATCAGGAAGATCCCCTAGAAAAGGAAATGGCTACCTACTGCAGCATTCCTGCCTGGGAAATCCCACGGACACAGGAGCCTGGAGTGCTACAGTCCATGGGGTCCCAGAGAGTAGGACACGACTGAGTGACTAACACACCAACAGTGTACCAGGGTTACCTTTTCTCTGCATCCTCACCAGCATTTGTTATCTCTTGTCTTTTATATAATAGCCATTATAACAAATGCGAGGTGATATCTCACTGTGGTTTTGATCTGCATTTTCCTGACGATTAGTGATGCTGAGCATCTCTTCATGTGCCTGTTGG
Organism: Cervus canadensis; assembly: GCF_019320065.1. Classification (NCBI taxonomy): domain Eukaryota; kingdom Metazoa; phylum Chordata; class Mammalia; order Artiodactyla; family Cervidae; genus Cervus; species Cervus canadensis. The sequence continues at coordinate 29,980,281 of NC_057417.1, read as the reverse complement.
TGATTTGTCTGTCTTCCTTAGGAAAATATCTATTCAGGTCCTCTGTCCAATATACAGTAAACAGGTTACTAGGTTTTTTTGCTGTTAAGTTGTATGAGTTTCTTACAAATACTTTTCTCCCATTCCATAAGTTGCCTTTTCATTTTGTAGACTCCTTTTCCCCCTGAGCAGAAGTTCTTTCATTTAATTCAGTCCCACTTATTTTTGTTTTTGTTGCTTGTGTTTTGGTATCATCCTCAAAAAATCATTGCCAACACCAGTGTTGTCTTGTGTTTTCTTCATTAGGTTTATGGTTTCGGGTCTTATATTTGTCTTTAAACCATTTCGAGTTATTGTTTTGTGAGTGGTGTATGGCAGGGGTCCAGTTTCATTCTTCTGCAGGTGGAAATTCAGTTTCCCAGCACCTTTTACTGGGGAGACTCCTGTTCCCATTGTGCCTTCCTGGCAACCTTGTTGAAGATCAATTGACCTGTCTCGGTGTGGATTTATCTGTGGGCTCTTGATTCTGTTCCATTGGATTCTATATCTTTGTAGGACTGTTTTTTCTATTTCTGTGAAAAATGCCTCTTGGAATCTTGGTAAGGAATGCATTGATTCAATAGATGTTTTTTGTGTGATATGGACATTTTAATGTTAATTCTCCCAGTTCATGAGCACAGGGTATCTTTCCATTTATTTGTGACTTAAGTTTCTTTCATCAGCCTTATAGTTTTCAGCGTACAGATCTTTCATCTCTTCAATAAATTTATCCCTAATATTTTGTCGGTTTTGATGCTATCGTGAATGTGACTGTTTTATCTTTCTTTTCAGGTATTTTGTTGTTAGTGTATACAGTCTTCCGAAGGGGCTGCACCACTGCACAAAGGCACACCAGCCACGCACAAGGGTTCCAATTTCTCCACATGCTTGCTAACATTTGTTGTTTCGTGTGTGGGGGTGGTTTATAGTAGCCATCTTAGTGGGTATAAGATGTCTTCTCTGAGTTCTCACATACTCCGTCTGATCAGCTTTGAAACTGTTCCAAGTTTCCTACCCTTTTGAAAGCAGTAAGCTTTTCATAGGATTCATTTCTGTTAAGAGGCAGACCCGGGCAGCGGAAAGTGCACCAACCATTGCGACACGTACAAGTCCGCGTTCTGACCCATTCGGTCACTGAGAGACCCTGAGCCCTGATCTGCTTTCTGCAGGCCTGTTTATCCTCGTCCTTGGGGGAGCTAGGGTGATAATCCTCTGCGCTCCAAGCCCTTAGCTGAAACAAGCCGGGATACATTTAAGTGGAGTTTGTCTTCCACACGTAAACTCTGCTTCCGATTTGCAAATGTGTTCCTGCGAGCCACTTTGCCGCCCCTGCAGTGGGGTACACGCCCTGGGTGTCGCCAGGTCAGATCCCTCCGCCCACCAGCTTCGGGTCTGGAGAACCACTGAGCTGTGGGGCCTCCAGGGTCCTAGAGAGGGCGCCCGGCCAGGCTGACGCCGACGTACTTCCGGCCTTTGTGTTTCGAAGTCGACGGCAGCCCCAGGGGGTCAGTTCTCCTTGCACTCGTCTGTGGGCGAGCGTGTGAGGCGCGGTAACCCTGCCCCGGGAGGACGAAGGCGTGGGTTTTCCGGTCCCGCAGGGCCAGTGTCGGCCTGTGGGGCCCAAGAAGCCCCGGCGGCCAGTCGCAGTCGCCACATCTTCCCTCCTCTCCGGCATTTTGGGTCTTGGGCTCTTTTTGTGCCCATAGGTGGCAATATGGCAATAACTTACAAAGACTGCGTGGGGGAGAGGGAGATCCGCGCTGTGAGCCCCTCATTCAAGCCTCCTTGGAGCCAGCCTAGTTGCAGAGTTCAGGCCGACGCCGCCTGCTCTTAAGTCCTTGGCACTGCCCATAGAAGCTCGTTTTGAAAAGACCTTGTGGAAAGTTGGGTTGTTGAACCAAAGAACGCACGCTGGATCCCTCGACTTTCCGTGTTCTTTTTTTCCACATACATTTAATCAGCCCTACCAGAGTGTAGGGGAAATAAAAATCAGGCTAGAATCTTGCCTTTCTCGACCTGGGACGCTCCTAGCACGGGAACTGACGTGTTGTTGATACAATGTGAGATCATAACCCAGAGATGGAGAGATACAGAGCTTGAGGGCAGAGGTCAAACCCGAAGGACTTTGCAGATGGGGTGGTATTCAAAGGAGGAGCTGTGGAAATGCCCTTCCAGCCAAGAACATTCCAGATAGAGCTGGTGCAAAAGCACAAAGGTGGAAGGGTGGGGAGAATGGAGAGAGACTGGTAAATATTTCAACACCATTCTGGTAAATGTTTATTCTGCGATGGGTAGTGGAGATTAAAGAATGTGTGGCCACAAATCCCTGTTCTAGAGATTTCTAAAAATAGTGAAAATGGTCCAAAGGTACAAACTTTGGGTTATAAGGTAACAAATTCTGGGGATATAATAGATAGCATGGTGACTATAGTTAATACTGTATTGTATATTTGAAAATTGCTAGGAGAGTGGGTCTTAAAAGTTTGCATCGCAAGAAAACAAAATTAACTGTGAGGTGACGGGTGTTAATTAAACTGTGGTAACTTCACAGTATGTACATATATCAAATCATTATGTTGTACACCTGAAACTAATATAATACTATTGATAATTATATCTCAGTCAAACGAGGGGAAATTTTTTAAATAAAAGGGAAGGGTAGCCTGATGGAAGGGCTGTGAGGAAAGATTGAGGCTATAGAGTTAGGGTGACACGGGCAGATACACAAAGATAGGGACAAGTGTACATAAGCCTTACAAACTAAAGCATGTGGCCACGGGAGCTAACAGGAGGGAGGAAGGGACGTGCACTGTTCCTGGTTGTCCCATAGTTTGCTGAGTTCAACTTCGTCAGAGTGCTTTGTTTGCAGGTGCTGGTGCTTTAGCAACTCAAAGCAATAACATGCTGAGAAAACTTGTATATGAAACAATAGGGCTTCACCTTATACTAATATATTAATAGTTCCACTGTTTACCAAGTGCACATAAGCAAATTCACAGTCCAGAAACACATAGTCTAGCTAAACAGACTATCGGCTCACTGTTCGCCTCTGGTCCCTTTGTAACCTCTTAAGCTACATTTTGCTGAATTTCTCAGGAGAGGGATATGACGGATGATAGTTGTGGTTCTGTTGCAGAGATGAACAAGTATCAGAAATTGGGCAAGCATGTAGGGGAGAAGATGCGGTATGGATGAGATCAAAGTATACAAAAATCAGGTCGTTCTCAGGTTACAAGGGTTCAGTTTCCAGATGTTCTGTATGTGCAACAGCTGGATGCACCCTGCCTCCTCCCCTCTTCTCCCTCCACCATGCAACCCCACCCCCGGAATCCACCCTCCCTGTGGATTATGTAGCAACTAAGAGTTAAGGCTGAAGGACACATTTGCTGAGGCAGCTCTTTCTCACAGTCTCAGGGAACTATGCGCTCGCTGTCTTTTCCTGCCCATCACTGTTTCCCGTTAAATTATGCCATCTTAGACCCTTTCACAAGGGTGCACAAGCTCCCACTTTATGTCCTTGCCACAGGTCCCTATCTTTCATCACTTGCCTTTTACGTTAAAATGGCATTCTTGGCACAATCCTTCCCATTCACCACTTTAAAGACATAGTTTGGTACAAATATTTATTTACTTATGTTTGAAGAGGAACTTGAAGCTTGCTTAAAAAGAAAAACTACATTTACTACATCAGTCAGTTCAGTTCAGTCGCTGAGTCGCGTCGACTCTTTGTGACCCCATGGTCTACAGTACACCAGGCTTCCCTGTCCATCACCAACTCCCAGAGCTTGCTGAAACTCATGTCCATCGAGTTGGTGATGCCATCCAACTGCCTCATCCTCTGTCACTCCCTTCTCCTCCTGCCTTCAGTCTTTCCCAACATCAGGGTCTTTTCCAGTGAGTCAGTTCTTCACATCAGGTGGCCAAAGTATTGGAGTTTCAGCTTCAGCATCAGTCCTTCCAATGAATGTTCAGGACTATTTTCCTTTAGGGCTGACTGGTTTGATCTCCTGGCAGGCCAAGGGATCTCAAGAGTCTTCTCCAACACTACAGTTCAAAAGCATCAATTCTTTGCCACTCAGCTTTCTTTATGGTCCAAGTCTCACATCCATACATGACTACTGGAAAAACCGTAGCTTTGACTAGATGGACCTTTGTCGGCAATGTCTCTGCTTTTTAATATGCTGTCTAAGTTGGTCATAGCTTTGCTTCCAAGGAGCAAGTGTCTTTTAATTTTATGGCTGCAGTGACCATCTGCAGTGATTTTGGAGCCCAAGAAAATAAAGTCTGTCACTGTTTCCATCGTTTCCCCATCTATTTGCCATGAAGTGATGGAACCGGATGTCATGATCTTCGTTTTTTGAATGTTGAGTTGTTTTTTTTTTTTTGGTTGTCAAATGATCCTTTATTTTTCTTTTTCCTTTGCAGTTCTTAACTAGCTGGGCACTCCACTGCACCACTGTTGATATCATCTATGATGTCATGAGGGTGGCGGCCATCAACATTGCAGCCCACAGACTGGGCAGTCCCCAGGATCTCTTTAATGGTTCCAGAAAGTTCTCTAGCTAGAGACCGGTGCCGCATCTGCCGGGCAATGTTGACGATCTCATCAAAAGTGATGTTTCCACTGTGCTTAATGTTTTTCTGCTTCTTTCTGTCCCTTGGTGGTTCGTTGAGGGCTTTGATGATCAGGGCAGAAGCAGAAGGTACCACCTCAATCTGGGCTTGTCTGTTCTGAATGGTCAGTTTCACTGTAATCCTCAGACCCTTCCAATCACCAGTTGCCTTGGCTATGTCATCACCGACCTTTTTTGGAGACAGGCCCAAGGGGCCGATCTTGGGGGCCAGGGCAGACGTGGCACCGACTTCCCCACCGGTGCACCTCAGGTACACGACTTTGATCTCGTTGGGGTCAAACTTAGGGGGCATGGTGGAGGCGGCTGGTGTCGGATGAACCCGGATTCGGGACGACCGAAGAAAGTTGCACCTTCGCCTCCTCCTAGCCGAAAGCCGAAAGTGAATGTTGAGTTTTAAGCCAGGTTTTTCACTCTCCTCTTTCACTTTCATCAAGAGGCTCTTCAGTTCTTCTTCACTTTCTGCCATAAGGGTGGTGTCATCTGCGTATCTGAGGTTATTGATATTTCTCCTGGCAACCTTGCACATAGATGGGACAAAAAATATCAGAGCAGTCTGCAGTAATTAGAAGGACAAAGCCCCAAGCAAAGGATAATGTTTTTATTTCTATGCAGGCTTCAAGTTCCTCTTCGAATGTAACTAAGTAAACATTTTCATCAAACTTTGTCTTTAAAGGGGCTTCCCTTGTGGCTCAGTGGTAAAGAATCTGTCTGCCAAGCAGGAGATGAGTTCAATCCCTGGGTCAGGAAGATTCCCTGGAGGAAATGGCAACCATCTCCAGCATTCTTGCTTGGGAAATCCCATGGACAGAGGAACCTGGTGGGCTACAGTCCATGGGGTCGCAAAAGAGTCAAACACCATTTAGCAACTAAACAACCACAACATGTCTTTAAAATGACGAATGGGAAAGATTGTGCCAAGAATGCCATTTTTTAAATTCTATCCTTTGCTTGCAGTTTTGTCCTTACTGTAGACTGCCCTGATATTTCTTACCCCATCTATGGAATAAACGTATTTACAAGAGTGAAGGGATTCATACACACTTGTTTTCCAGTTTTCTTTGAGGCAATGGATAGAAAAACATTATTTCCTGGATCTGCTCTGTCCTGCCATCACTTATCTCTCCTGGTCCCACTGGAACGTGAAAACACCCTCTTTCTGGATGCAGGTCTGTAATTACGGTCTGTTCTTGACCACGTGATCCTTCTGTTGGACGGGTAGGAATGAAAGCAAAACTAAGGAAGGAATGGTTGCTCTTTCAAGTAAGTTCCCTTCCCAATGGCTCTATCTGTGCTATAGCATTGCCCAGAGACCAGAAAGGCTCTGCCCCCAAGGGGTCCATCGGGAGGACTAGGCTGTGCTGAGTGTCAGTTTTATCTGTTTTTAAGTAGAGACGTCAAACTTGCCTTCCCACCTCATTGAAGATTCAGTGAGAAAAGACAGATGAAAGCACCATGGAAACTGCAAAACATTAACACCTGTCACAGCCACTAGGCGTTAAGCATCTCCAAGGAAACATGCATGGTACCAGATGCTTTGCAGCCACGATAGGATCATTTTTAAAACTCAGAACAGTTGCCAAAATTCATCAGCTATGGAGTGGGAGAGGCAAGTAATTTCAGGTTCAAAGCTCAGGCTCTCTTCACTAAAATCCTCCAGATATAGGCGCGTATTTTCGGCCATACCCGAAATCCGGCCATCTTTCGGATGAAGAGCTGTTTAAAGTTCTTAACAACGGCAGATGGGACAAATGACTAATCACAACTTCAGAACAGCTGGCTGAGAAGCACAAGGCTCTGTGCCCCATTTTAGAACAGGCCCCAAACTGCCTGGAAAATCCATGGGCCCTGTTCATTACGGGGAATGTCGCTGCATAATATAAAAGAGGAAGACTGAAGTGTTTAGAATGACAGAGTAGTATCTCACATTCCGGACATAGTCAGAGATGCTGGAATATTCTTTACCTAAAATTCTGTCTTCATATTATTGCATAGATGCACAAATGACAAACAATGTAGAAAAATAGAAGGACTTGATTGTTGAAAACTGCTAAACAGCAACAGGAAAAAAAATTTAAGAAATGCAAAGAAGTCTTTTTCCATTGGGGCTAAAATCTCTTCTTTAGATTTTGAAAACAGTTCTATTTCTCACCTGAATACAGACATATGTTTGACTCTTTAGAAAAATTCTGAAACTCTTGCTTCCTGCCCCAGAAAGGCTGCTTCTCAGCTCCTGCCCTGCTGTCATCCTGGGATCTCCTTTCTGCAGCCCCCTGGGAAGCCCTTAATCCCGTCCCCTCCCATCTGTTGGGTTTTCTGCTTCTGGGTCCTAGTTCTCTCCTGATTACTCCTCCTTTGCGTACGTACTAAGTTGCTTCGGTCGTGTCTGACTCTTTGGGACCCCATGGACTGCAGCACACCAGGCTTCCCTGTCCATCACCAACTCCCAGAGCTTACTCAAACTCACGTCCATCGAGTCGGTGATGCCAACCAACCATCTCATCTTCTGTCATCCCCTCCTCCTCCTGCCTTCAATCTTTCCCAGCATCAGGGTCTTTTCCAATAACTCTGTTCTTTGCATCAGGTGGCAAAAGTATCGGAGTTTCAGCTTCAGCATCAGTCCTTCCAATGAATATTCAGGACTGATTTCCTTTAGGATTGACAAAGCTCCTTCTTTGGGTGAAGCATATTCTTCTATAAGCATTCTGAGATAACGTGCTTGTTGGAGTAAATATTTTGAGACCTTGGTTATCTAAAAGTGTCTTTTTGGTCCTCTTTAAAAATAACTTTTTGTAGTTTAGGTGTAAAATTCTAGTTTGGAAACAATTTGGAATATTGTTTCCTAAATTCCAATATTGCTATTAAGCCACCCAGGAGCATTCTGATTCTTCATCCTTTACATGAGACCTCTTTTTGATTTCTGGTAATCTTTAGGTTCAAAATTTTCTCATCCATGTGTTGATTTTGTTTCTTTCACATTCATTTTGCTGAGCATTCAGTGGGCTGTGCATGTCCTCCATTTCTGAGAAATTACCTTAAATTGTCTTACTCATAATTTCCCCCACTTCATTTTCTCTGTTCTTGCCTCCCCAAACTCCTAAAATTCAGATGTGGGAACTCCTGGGTTGAGATTCTAATTTTCATGTTTTTCACTCCTTTTTGAAAATGTGTTTGTCTTTTCTGTTCTGTTTGCTGTCATATTTCCTTAACCTTCCCTTCTATTGAATGTTTCGTTTTTGCTCCAGTATTTCCCATCCCAAAGATACTTCTTGTGTTTCCTGAGTGTTCCATTTGTAGAGGACCCTGCATTTCTGAGGTTGTTAACAGCAGGTTTCTGTTCACTGTTTTCTTCTGCCCCCTGCATCGTCATGGTTTCTCGGTCTTTCTCTTGTTGTAGCCACAGTTATTTCATGAGCTGGAGATGGCCTTGGTGTGTTTTACTTCTTCACAGGAGCCTCCAAGCCCACCTTAACACAAATCCTCACAAGTCCCATTGCTTTAAATATAGCCCAAAGAAGGATCTATTTAGCCACCTGAACCTGCCTGCTTTGCCAAAGGGCATCACCATCAGCTCCCAGTAGATGAGACAAACCCCAGGGCAGTAAAACCCCCAAACCTGCTGCTGCCCTTCAGGGTTCTCTACCCAGAAACTCCCCACTGGACTCCTGAGTGATATCACCAAGACACACAATTCCCTTCTGCGATTCCCCTCTCTCCTGGAAGTTCCCTCGCCCTGTTCCCTCTCTGGGTTCCAGATGCCGCAACTGTTCCTGGAAGTTCTCCTGCTAGGCCTTCAGCTGTCTATAAGGTCCTTTTCAAGCAGTCATGACCAAGCCTTACCCAGTAAAGCCTGTTCTGTGATCCTGTCTCATCTTGGTCCTGTCTCTTCCGTGATCAACCCCGAAGTTCTCGACCTCACCAGACCTAAAGATGGGGCTTTCCTCACATATCCCAGTGGTCCACTCACAGGCCTCGTTGGCTCTGGGTGTGGGCAGGCCTCGTCCACCTTGAGCGCCCCTTAGAAGATCTGGTGGGAACTCGACTCCCACGGTCAGCATCGAGATCGCATCTCTTGGTCAGTTTCTCCAGGGAAAAATCCTGCAGCCTCCCTCCTGAGGCACCCAAGCCTGGCTGCTGGTACTCCGCATGCTGGGGGAGGAAAGGACTTGACCCTTGAAGGGTGGAGGGTGAAGGGCAAGGCCACTCTCATCCACCGGTGGGTCTGAGAGCCCACACCCCTCGGCTACCAACTGGACCCAGCTGGACTGAGGCCACCGGGAACAGCTGAGGCGTGGGTGCTGTACAGAAACCAAGGGTTAAATAAATGTCTACCCACCAGTGATGAGACCCTCCCCACAAGTCTCTGTCGCAGACACGTGGTTTTTCCTAGGACAGGAGATCACGAACTTCTCTAAAGGGCCAGACAGCAAATATTTTCGGCTTTGCAGGCTGCATGGTTGATGTCACAACTATTCAACTCTGCCCTCATAGTGCAAAAGCAACTCTGTAAACGAAGAAGCGTGGTTTCCTTCCAAAATCACTTGATTTATGGACACTGAAATTTGAATTTAATATAACTTCACATCATGGACAATAATCCTTCTTTTGATTTTTTTCCCCAACCATTGAGAAACATAAAATTCTGTACATAAAATAGACAACCAACAAGAACCTACTATATAGCACAAGGAACTCTACTCAACATTCTGTGATAACCTATATGGGAAAAGAATCTGAAAAAGAATGAATATATGTATAACTGAATCACTTTCCTGAGCACTTGAAACTAACACAACATTGCAGAGCAACTATACTCCAACAAAATTTTTTTGAAAAATAAGTAAAAGCCATAAAATTTTTAGATTGCTAACTCTACCAAAAAGTGGCAAGCCACATTTGGTCCAGTGGCAGAAGTTTGTCCATCCCGGTCCTGGAACATCGTGGTCGGGAGTTTATTGTCAAAGGCCTCTGAACCTTTCTTCCTCCTCCCCCTAGAATGCTCCCAGTGCTGGTTTTTGTAGGTAGAGGGTTACCGGTTCTCTCTCTCTCTCTCTCTCTCCCCCTCGTGCCATGGAAATGCAGACACTTATGAATTACCCTGGAGTGGGAAAGGTGGTGACAGCAATTCCAGGGGTTCCTGCCAAGTTCTACCCTGGGTGAAACAAGCCGTTGATTGTTCTCCGTCCCTGGATTTTACCCAAGGTGATACAGGAGTGCAGGGAGAGGAGAGGAGATGGCTGGGGGAGGTGGGGGCCCTGAGGCAGAGCTTATGAGTCAGAACCTCTGTCTCCAGCAAGAAAGGTGGTTTTCAGTAAGCCAGAACTTTCTAATCTCGGTTTTCAAATTGGCAAGGAAAGAAATCCTCCATTGCAGGGGCAGAATGGGGGTTTGGCAGGGAAAAGAGCTTCTTCTGCCACTCCTTTTTTTTAAAATCAATTTCTATTGGAATATGTTGGTTTACAATGTCTTGTTAATTTCTGCTGTATAGCAAAATGAATCAGTAATACGTGTATGCACTCTTAGATTCTCCTCCGTGTGGGTCAGTACAGAGTATTAAGTAGAGTTCCCTGTGGTCTACAGTAGGTTCTTGTTAGTTATCTGTTTTATATATAGGCTTGTGTATATGTCAGTCCCAGCCTCCCGATTCTTAATGAGCATGTTGGGGGTAAATCAGGTCTACTTGCTGGGCCTCAATTCCTCTGTCTCTAAAATGAAGATAATCATCCCCTACCTCATTGGGTAGTCGTGTGGATTACTTCCTAAAATTCCCATCACATCAAGAGAGCTTAATGGCAGAGAGTATAGTTCCAATTTATCTAGACAAGGAGACTCAGAGAGGTTAAGGCACCATCCCAAAGGCACACAGCTGACTAAAAGGTGGAGGCGGGAATACAATTTATTTTCTCAACTCTCCACTGATATTCTTTCTTCGACCTTGCACTGCAGGAAGAGGAGGCCTTGGTTCTTTTTCTTACACACGTGAAATTCTACAGTAGGGAAGGTGTCAGGGCTGAGGACATCAGGTCCGCTCCACCCCCCTTTCACCCAGCCCCCCTCCCACCCTCCTTGGTTTCTGCTGCAGCGCCCTCGGTCAGACACTGGGCAAAGCGGCCTCTGCACCACATAGCTCAGCGTGGATGGGCCTCACCTCTCCGCCACCTCCCTTCTCCCGGCATCTCCATCCCCACCCCCTTCCTGAGTCAGGCTCCCTTCCCCTGGATGGTTACAAAGATTCTTTGTGATGTATGTATTTACACGGGAGGAGTGAGAGCTGGGGCCTGGCCGCACTCAAACCACCGGGGCCCCCAGCCCTGTTTACATCAAGACAGGAGCCAAGACAGGTGACCCCGTTGCCCTGGGGGCGGGAGGGGGAGCGGGCGACTGAAAGCAGAACCCAAGTCCAGACCCCGAGGCACGGGCTCCTGGTTTCTGGGCTGCTTCCCACAGGAGCGGCGCCTCTGCGCCTTACCCAGGGAGGCCTGTTTACTCGGCTGGGTGAGAGTTGTTTGCACAGGGAGGGAGTCAGTGCCATCTGGTTGTTCTCTGGCCCGGCCAGCACAGTAGGTAGGGATCATAGGGATCGAAAGTGGTTGACACACAGTTTGGCAAAAAGAAACTAGAGACAGAATTAAAGTTTTAAAGATGGGACCCGGGGACTCAAGACCTCTTGGGTCAGGCGCCCTGTTCCTCAGAGCCACATCACTTTTATTTAGTGTCTTGGCAAGCAGAAAGGATCTGTTGTGCTACATGAAGTCAGCCTCCTGTGTCCCTGGACACCTCTCCCATTTTATTGATTACTTTAAACTATCTGTTATTTTCTTATACAAGGGCTATCACCTAGGTGGAGGTCATATGTCCACATATGCCTTGGGAAAACATCTTGGTGTGTGCACAAGCAGTGTTCTGAACTTGCGCTGACCGAGCGTTCCAAGGTCCACAGTATGTTTTTCCTTAGCTTAGCAGGGCATGACAACCTCAACTGATGAACCCGATGTACTTTTATTTGGGTTATGTTGTATTGCTGTATTTTGTTTTTATTCTTTTCCTATGGTGATTTTCTCATGGCTTACCCAGAGCAGCAGGTGGCTGACTGTTAACCCCTGCATATCCCCCTTTATGTTTTTGTAGCAGAAGATATGTTGATCTTGCAACTTCTTTCTTCATTAGTTCTTGGAGGGTTTTTCCCATGCATCTGAGGACTGTTGTTAGTCTCCTCATCTATATGAGTTTGGGCTCCCCAGTATATGCTGAGATTTTTGTCTATGTCTGGAGACAGTCTTTTTTGGACCTTGATAAGGCTGTTCAGATGGAGAAGGCAATGGCACCCCACTCCAGTACTCTTGCCTGGAAAATCCCATGGATGGAGGAGCCTGGTAGGCTGCAGTCCATGGGGTCGCGAAGAGTCGGACACAACTAAGCGATTCACTTTCATTTTTCACTTTCATGCATTGGAGAAGGAAATGGCAACCCACTCCAGTATTCTTGCCTGGAGAATCCCAGGGACGGGGGAGCCTGGTGGGCTGCCGTCTATGGGGTCCCACAGAGTCAGACACGACTGAAGTGACTTAGCAGCAGCAGCAGCAAGGCTCTTCAGAACCCAAATGTCTCCAACTTCTGGAGGGACGAGACAGAGAGAAAAGAAAAATGTTTTAATTTTACCCACAAGTATAAATCACTAAATTGTTTTAAACCATCAGTGACTTGAGGAGTTTTTTTAATATCTGAAAACAAAGACTAGGAGCCAGTAATATGTCAGACAAAAGGTCATGAAAATTGTAGTCATATTTAGCAGTCTGTTCAATCTCATATAGCCAAGAGGTCCTTGCCTGATGACAAAGGACGTCCATGAAGGTAATAATCTCCAAGAAGCTCATGAAATTTTTGCCAGTGTCTGTACAACCTGTCCAGCAAAGTGGGTTTCCTGATCACTGGAGATTGCAGAAAATATATTTTAACCATTTTTTTCCATCGTGAGATATTAACCCTACAGCCAGGAAAGGCTTTACCGTGTCAAATAAAAGAGGTTTGTCAGGGAGCAGGGAAAAGCCAAGCAGCCGTCTTGGACTTCCCATATCCCTGACTGTTTGGTTTATAGCCATTGTTTATCCATTTCAAATTTTCTGATGAGGGGTTAGTTTTCTAGAAGCAGAATAAGCTTTGTCTATGTGTGCCAGAGTTTCCATAGGTCACTGTGAAATAACACTCATTGATTTTATCAAAGTAACAAAAGATTTTAAAAGCAAATATGAATCACTTAAAGACAAATTTACATAGTCTGTTTTCAAAAGCCATATTTCAAGAAAACTTTGTTTTTTAACAGGAAGAGAAAATCAAATTCCAGATTGGTACCAGCTTATATTCATTGTGAAACAATAGTTATTCACTTAGTCAAAGTAACAATAAAAGATTTCAAAGGCAGTTTAATGTCTTAAGAAACTTGTATCATGCACAAACTCTCTTCCACTTGCCACAAACCTTTTTTATGCTTCTGTATTCATCACTCTATTTGCCCATTCAGAAAACAGCCACCTGTAAGTTCAGATGTACTTCCCTTTTCTTTAATAGAATGTAATTCCATTCCTTATACCTTTTTTATTAAAAACACACATCCTACTTTCAGCAACCATGAACTGTACTTTATATCATTTTGTAGATTAGTAAATATAACTCACCCAAAGCTATGTCATTTGAAAAAGTATCTTCACAAAGTCAATAAATAAACATTAATACCAGGTATCAATTCAATAGTGAATATTTCCCAGTTCACAGAAGCCTGAAATGCATTTTAGTTTAATTTTTTGAATTTAGAATTGTTTGATTCATAAGCACTTCCTTCTCTTTAGGTCAATTAAATAGAGCTCATTGGCCAATCAGCCTTTAGCAATTTTGTCCAAGGACGAAGACACACACTGAGACACACATAAATTTAGACAGACATATAGACAGAGATCTCATACTTTTCTGTTTGATATTTAAAATGTCTCTTTGCCCCTTCTTTTCTTCTTGGTTTGAGTTCTACCAATTTGTTTATGGCTGGAGTCCCAGATAGAGTGGGTTTTGTATCCCAAGGACATGATAAGAGTTAACTTTAGGTTTTTTCCCAGGTCTGTTTTTGTTTCTCAGGCAGAATTGGAGCTCCAAAAAAGTATTTTAACAAGGCAACTTTTTTTTTTAATTGCGCATGCAAGAAGAACCAGTTTTTCAACTTCAAAAAAGATTTTATTTTAACCAGTTTTTACCCGAAGTCTAAACAGTATCATGGCCATTCAGTGTCAAAAATGTCATCTCTCTTTTCTGTAGTCATAGTTTCATAGCTAAACTTTAAACCAGAGAGTGTTCTAGTTGGCTCTGATGACAGGGGTAGACTGATAAGGTGTCCCAGCAAGGATTGTCTCTCCTCCGGGGAGGTGAGGTCTTCTCTTAAAGTAAAGAAAGCCTGTCGTTTAACTTCTACTTTCTCCCAGGCTTTTATGCAGTATTGCCTCACCTGTTCTATAGCCTGATCTTCCATAAGCACTTGATCTTGAGTTCTCCCCCAATTTCCACTGCGTACCAATTGATCTAAAGAGATGGGGATCTGTCCGGCTTGGTCATGAGCCACCATAATCAAATGGGAACCCTCAGCTAGTCCCTACACTATTTCCAAGGTAAAAGGAGAATTTACTCCATAATTTTGAACAGCTTGCTTAAGTTCCTTTAGTATTTTGAAGGGAATCTATTTGCATACAGCCTCATACACCCCATTAGGATTATTAGGATCTTTCCCAGGAGCTACTCGTTCCCGTATAGTCATTGGAAATATCATAATCATAGCCTCCAAGTCACCCTCCTGTTGAGCCCACCAAATACTTTTCTGGAGGGGTGACAGACCTGTTGTCTGTGGCAAGGAAGGAAAAGCTTGAGTCACTCCATCGGTTAAGACAGGAGAGGGAGGAAGAGGAGCTAAAGGAAATTCGTCCTCCCCAAAGTTGCAGTTTTGCTCTCGGCGATTTTTTTGGGCTCCAAAATCACTGCAGATGGTGACTGCAGACATGAAATTAAAAGACACTTGCTCCTTGGAAGAAAAGCCATCACCAACTTAGCATATTAAAAAGCAGAGACATTGCTTTGCCAACAAAGGTTCATCTAGTCAAAGTTATGGTGTTTTTAGTAGTCATGTATGGATGTGAGAGTTGGACTACAAAGAAAGCTGAGCACCGAAGAATTGATGCTTTTGAACTGTGGTGTTGGAGAAGACTCTTGAGAGTCCCTTGGACTGCAAGGAGATCCAACCAGTCCATACTAAAGAAAATCAGTCCTGAATATTCATTGGAAGGGCTGATTCTGAAGCTGAAATACTTTGGCCACCTGATGCGAAGAACTGACTTATCGGAAAAGACCCCGATGCTGGGAAAGATTGAAGGCAGGAGAAGGGGACAACAGAGGACGAGATGGTTGGATGGCATCACCAACTCAATGGACATGAGTTTGAATAAACTCCAGGAGTCGGTGATGGACAGGGAGGCCTGGCATGCTGCAGTCCATGGGGTCGCAAAGAGTTGGACACGACTCAGCGACTGAACTGAACTGAAACAAAGGTGCAGGTTCGCTCTTGGTGATCCTTCACTTTCGAGCCCCATGTTGGGCGCCACTTGCTGCGGCCAGCACAGCGGGTAGGGATCGAAAGTGGTTGATGCACAGTTTGGGAAAAAGAAACGAGACAGGGTTAAAGTTTTAAAGATGGAAACAGGGGTCTCAAGACCTCTTGGGTCTAGAGCCCTGTTCCTCAGAGCCACATCACTTTTATTTAGTGTCTTGGCAAGCAGAAAGGATCTGTTGTGCTACATGAAGTCAGCCTCCTGTGTCCCTGGACACCTCTCCCATTTTATTGATTACTTTAAACTATCTGTTATTTTCTTATACAAGGGCTATCACCTAGCTGGAGGTCATATGTCCACATATGCCTTGGGAAAACATCTTGGTGTGTGCACAAGCAGTGTTCTGAACTTGTGCTGACTGAGCGTTCCAAGGTCCACAGTATGTTTTTCCTTAGCTTAGCAGGGCATGACAACCTCAACTGATCAACCCGATGTACTTTTATTTGGGTTATGTTGTATTGCTATATTTTGCTTTTATTCTTTTCCTATGGTGATTTTCTCATGGCTTACCCAGAGCAACAGGTGGCTGACAATAACCCCTGTAGCTTGTCATTCCTTTGAGAGTGAATATGGCGAATTTGGGGAAAATTCTCAAAACAGTGCTAACTAAAAAAAAAAAAAAAACAGTGCTAACTTTTTCCCCTGTAATTCATACCCACACCAAATAAATCATCTTGGGCTTTTCAAAGTGGGAAGAAATGCAGTTTTCAGCACTCAAGGAATGGTGATGTTTAGCACCAGAAGGTACTTTGCAGTCAGCAAAGCATTGTCATTTCCCCATTTCACATGACCTTCCAGACAGCACAGAGGTGGGAAGCTGTGATCAACATCATCCCTGTTTTACAGATGAGGAGCTGACACGAAACCACACATGCAATGAGAGGCAGCAGCCCAGTGACTGCAGATGATACACCTTTTCTACTCTGCCTCTGCCTCCCACTTGGCTGTTAAGCAAGGCGTGCAGAGAGCTTGTTCCTATATGTAACGGCCTTCCAGGTGGCTCCCGGGAGAGCTGCAGGGCACTGTGCCCAGACCATGGGGTCTGTCCATGGGTACCACCAGTGGGGTGTTCCCTGGGCACCAGATGAAGCTTTATGTGGACCAGTCATATGAAGCCACATGTAACATACACACTCTTGTTCAGTTCAGTTCAGTTCAGTTGCTCAGTCATGTCCAACTCTTTGCGACCCCATGAACTGCAGCACGCCAGGCCTCCCTGTCCATCGCCAACTCCCAGAGCTTACTCAAACTCAAGTGCATCAAGTCAGTGATGTCATCCAACCATCTCATCTTCTGCTGTCCCCTTCTCCTCCTGCCTTCAATCTTTCCCAGCATCAGGGTCTTTTTCAATAAGTCAGTTATTCTCAACAGGTGGCCAAAGTATTGGAGTTTCAGCTTCAGCATCAGCCCTTCCAATGAATATTCAGGACTAATTTCCTTTAGGATGGACTGGTTGGATCTCCTTGCTGTCCAAGGGACTCTCAAGAGTCTTCTCTACCACCACAGTTCAAAAGCATCAGTTCTTCGGCGCTCAGCTTTCTTTATAGCCCAACTCTCACATCCATACATGACTACTGGTATAATCATAGATTTGACTAGATGAACCTTTGGTGGCAAAGTAACGTCTCTGCTTTTTAATATGCTGTCTAGGTTGGTGATGCCTTTTCTTCCAAGGAGCAAGTGTCTTTAATTTCATGGCTGCATTCACCACCTGCAGTGATTTTGGAGCCCAGGAAAATAAAGTCTGTCACTGTTTCCATTGTTTCCCCATCTATTTGCCATGAAGTGATGCGACCAGATGCCATGATCTTAGTTTTCTGAATGTTGAGTTTTAAGCCAACTTTTCCGCTCTCCTCTTTCACTTTCATCAAGAGGCTCTTCAGTTCTTCTTCGCTTTCTGCCATAAGGGTGGTGTCATCTGCATATCTGAGGTTATTGATATTTCTCCTGGCAATCTTGATTCCAGCTTGTGCTTCATCCAGCCTGGCATTTTGCGTGATGTACTCTGCATATAAATTAAATAAGCAGGGTGACAACATACAGCCTTGACATACTCCTTTCCCAATTTGGAACCAGTCTGTTGTTCCACGTCCAGTTCTAACTGTTGCTTCTTGACCTGCACACAGATTTCTCAGGAGGCAGGTCAGGTGGTCTGGTATTCCTATCTCTTGAAGAGGTTTCCACAGTTTGTTGTAATCCACACAAAGGCTTTGGCATAGTCAATAAATGCAAAGTCAAGTGGGCCTTAGGAAGCATCACTACGAACAAAGCTAGTGGGGGTGATGGAATTCCAGTCGAGCTGTTTCAAATCCTGAAAGATGATGCTGTGAAAGTGCTGCACTCAATATGGCAGCAAATTTGGAAAACTCAGCAGTGGCCACAGGACTGGGAAAGGTCAGTTTTCATTCCAGTCTCAAAGAAAGGCAATGCCAAAGAATGCTTAAACTACCGCACAATTGCACTCATCTCACACGCTAGTACAGTAATGCTCAAAATTCTCCAAGCCAGGCTTCAATAGTACGTGAACTGCGAATTTCCAGATGTTCAAGCTGGATTTAGAAAAGACTGAGGAACCAGAGTTAAATTGCCAATATCCGTTGGATCATCGAAAAAGCAAGAGTTCCAGAAAAACATCTATTTCTGTTTTATGGACTACGCCAAAACCTTTGACTGTGTGGATCACGCACTCTTGTACCACCAGCGAAATGGTAGTGAGGGAAGATGTTATGGGACTGCTGAAGTTTCCTTCAAGTTAATTTGTCCCTGCTTCCTCTCTGCCTTATCTCCCTGCATTAAAACTGTGGGTGTCTACCAGAAGCCATGACCTGAGTTCCAAGAACGGTCCCAGCTCCTTCTTCCCAATTCTTTATCTTCCCTTTTTAACCCCAAACACCAAACCCACCCAATAAGCATCACTCCCAGCTGCCTCCCCTTTCTCCCTCCACCTCTGTCCCTTAAGTCCAGCTGCCCTGCTCCGTCCAAATTGCTTTGACCTGTGAAGTCGGTTGGAACTTCTTGGCTCTGCTCCCACCCACCTTAGCCCAGCCCCAGCACCCAACTCTGCACCTGACCAGCCTCACCTCCTACTCTTTCCCCTCCCTGTCAAATCCTGTCTCCCCCTCTTCTCACCAATCCATCCTTCAGTGACTACTTTTTCTGACAACTAATGTGCAACTTTGTTTTTACAGCTTGCAAAGTACAGTTGCCTTTATGCATGTACAAACATTCTTACCAAGTCTCATTTAGAAGTTAGTTTTTCCTCCCTGCTGGATCTCTCTTCATCTCCTGCCTAAACTACTACTGGTTTGGGGTGGGGGCTGGGGGCAGATGTGGGAGTTTTGCTTGTATGTTTTGAGTTTGTTTGTCTGTTTGTCTTTTTCTTTGCCTTTAATACACCTGAGTTCTGCCTGCCTTTAAAAAAAAAAAAATTGGCCACACTGTGTGGCATGCAGTATCTTAGTTCCCCAATCAGGGATCAAACCCTGGCCCTCTGCAGTGGAAGCATGGAGTCTTAACCACTGGATCACCAGGGAAGTCCCCTGCCACTGTTCCTTTAACCAACCTACATTAAGATCTTTCTCCACCTTCCTGACAAATTGCTCCTTATAAGACCTCACCTCCTTTTCTACAAAAATTCTAATTAACCGTCTATAGTCTCTTCTTTCTCAACATTCAGAGCCTGTTAATAATCGTTAGAATGTGACTCCTGGATGGACTTCCCTGGTAGTCCAGTGGTTAAGAAGTCACCTGCCAATGCAGGGAACATGGGTTCAGTCTCTGGCTGGGGAAGATCCCACATGCTTCAGAGCAACTAAGCCCGTGCTCCCCAACTGCTGAGCCTGTGCCCTAGAGCCTGAGAGCCTCAACTACTGAGCCCCACGCCATAACTAATGAAGCCTGCACCTAGAGCTGGTGGACCACAGCAAAGAGTAGCCCCTGCTTGCCACAACTAGAGAAGGCCCATATTGTAGCAATGATGACCCAGCACAGCCCCAAATAAATAAGTAAATAAAGAAATAAAAATAAATATTAGAAAAAATGACTCCTGGAACCAGCAGCTGTAAGGATCAGGTGGCCATGAATGACAGTTCTCCCCATGACCAGTCACCCCGTGCCGCCTGGGTGTGTTTATACATCCACACTTTGTTTCCTTACCCTGCAAGCTCTTTGCGGCAGTGATGATCATTTTCCTTTTTATTTTATTTTATTTTTTTCATTTTCCTTTTTAAACTACACAGATGTTTAGAGGAAGCTCTGGATTCATTTGGCTGCTTTCCAGTTTCTAGCCCAACTCAGACATGTCCGGTATCTTGTGTTCTATTACCTGTAGGTTTGGAGTTACATCAAAGGCAACTTGCAGGGGGTGGGGGAGGAGGCACTGTGTAAAAATTGAGAAACTTCAGCTAAATATCCCATTTCTCTTTTCTCCTTGGAAGAATTAGCCTCTCTGGAAATTCTGAGTCCACACCCAGCTTGGCAGCAATAGCCTGAAGGGTGAATGCTTCCCTTGGCCAGAGAGTGTGCTCAACACATGGGCAACTCCCCACAGTCTCACTTCAGGCTCAGGTAACAGTCACATATATCCCAGCCATTGGCTAGCCTGGCCCCTGTGGGCACTTGGGGGTGGGGTGGCTGGACATGCATAAAGAGAAATCGATGTTCAATAGCATAAAAGTGTGGGACTTAGGGGCAACAGGAAGAGAAGCTGCGTGCATCACTGCTGACCATGGAGCAGGCTTAGACACCCCCTTTTCCTTTTTTTTTAATTAATTTTTTATTTGAGTATAGTTGTTAGTTTCCACAGCAAAATGAATCAGTTACACATATACATACATCCGCTCTTTTTTAGGTTCTATTCCCTTACAGGTCATAACAGAGTATTGAGTAGAGTTCCCTGTGCCTGACAGAGACCATCCTTTTTTCTACCACCAGAGAGTTACCTTGGAAAGAGGCACCGCACAGAAGGCTTAATTCTGCTCTGGGAAACCCGCAATCAGGCAGAGAAGTGTATTTCTGCAGCTCTGGATATGCGCACCACTTCACTTTGTATTTCGGTGACTCATACGTTGGTTTAATGTCCCCACCAGGCTGCAAACTTCTAGAATACCAGTGCAATGTCACTATCATATCCTCCAAACAAGCATAATCCCTGATACATAATATATCATGATCAATGGCTATGAATAAATAAGTTCTGCCATAATGCTGATGTGACTCAGTAAATTAAGCAAGGTCAATGGAAGGACATTTGTCACCCTTCTGGTGTAAATAACTTTGCTGCAGCACGAAGGTAAGAATGAAGCCTCTCTGGGGAAGAAATATGGTTATACATATATTTTTTATTGAAGTATATCATCGATATAAGTTACAGATCTATAGTGATGCATGATTTTTAAAGGGTCTACTCCATTTATAGTTATGGAGTATTGGCTATATTCCCTCGGTTGTAGCTTATTTTATACATAATAGTTTGTACCTTTTACTCCCCACCACTGCATTCCCTCTCTCCTTCCCTATCCCCACTGTGACCACTAGTGTGTTCTTTGTGAGTTTGTTTCTTTCATGTTACATTCCCCAGTTTGTTGTATTTTTTAGATTCCACATATAAATGTTGTATTTTTTTAATTCCACATACAAATATCATACAGTATTTGTATTCCTCTGTCCAATTTATTTTACTTCGCATAATACTCTCCAAGTCCATTCATGTGGTTGCAGATGGAAAAATTCCATTCTTTTTTATGGCTGAGTATTTTCCTATTTTGTATATCTACACACACACACACACACACACACACACACACAAACCACATCTTCTTAACCCGTTCACCTGTTGATGGACACTTAGATAGCTTCCATATCTTGGCAATTATAAATGATGCTTTTTATGTATATGTATGTATGTGTACATATAAATATTAATTCACCTGTCAGAATCTGTACTAATTAAACAATCCAAAAGACATTTGCACAAAAATCTTCATTTAAATATTTCTTAACCTAGCAAAACTTTCAAAGTATTCAGCATGTCTAGAAATATAGGAATGAACTATTTAGCTATTAAAATGACGCTTATCCATTCTGTGTAGCAAAATTTTAAATGTCAGTGATATGATAATTAAGCTTTTTAAAGTAGTACACATAATTTCACATCAACCACATCTGGCTTTTCTAGGTGACAAGGAACCAAGTAAGTCTCTTTTATTGGCTAGGACTTTATTGTAAGGACACACAGGGAAATGGGGAGATAGGAAACAATACCGTCTGCAGCAAAGTCGAGCACCGCACAGAACCGGGGCCTGCAGGCTGTTCAGACGGCCACCTGCTCATGCTGGGGGTTCTCAGTAGTGGGGGGCGGGCTCCCCTCTGCGCAGTCTGCCATGTGGTGCATAAGCCCTGAAACCACTGCTAACCCATGACACCCACAGCTTCATGGCTTCTGTCACCTAATGCCTTCTGCTGATTGATTTCTGCCTGGCCCCGGTTTTCTGATTGCCTCACATCTGAACTCCCCAAGAAAGGAGATCTAGATGCTTTACTTCCCTACTGTTCCATTCTTCAGAGCTCTCAGACCAGACCACCTCTGTAATCCCAGTGGTCAGCATATAAACTGTGCTTCCAAAAAGTGCCCAAACCTGATCCCATCAATTTGGTCCAAAAAGTGGTCACACAATATGAATGTAGCAGGTACTTCAAACATATCAGCCACCTATCCAATACAATCTATAATTTTGAACCATATTTAAAATAATAAATAAAAATATATACATAGGGAAGGGCTTCCCATGTGGTGCTAGTGGTAAGGAACTCATCTGCTAATGCAGGAGATGTAAGAGACACTGGTTCCATTCCTGGGTTGGGAAGATCCCCTGAAGGAGGGCATGACAACCCACTCGTATTCTTGCCTGGAGAATCTCATGGACAGAAGAGCCTGGTGGGCTACAGTCCACAGGGTCAAAAAGAGTTGGATATGACTGGAGCAACTTAGCACATACACACACACATATATACGAAAACAGATAGGAAAGAGATAAACCCATCATAATTGGGTTAGGGTGGAAGGATTATAAGTGATTACTTTTCTCCATTTTGCACTTTTCATTTAACAATACTGTAATTGACTTTTAGTTTTCAAATATTTTTTCAAAGTACTCTTCAAACTATAGGAGTCATACAGCCAAACTACTAAGTTCAGTCTCTCCCCAGAACTTGCCTTGGAATATAGAGCAAAGTCACAATCATTAAAGTCTGTGGGTGCTCTTGCTCAGCAGGTAGAGTATTACTTCTGTCTTATCTTGCCAGGTGAAGGCCATAATCGTTGTAGGTTGTGAAAGCACCTTGAAGGCAAAAGTGCCTGTTATTATTCTGAAAACGTCTTTTAAATTGCTATAATAGTATATATCACATGAGCAGAACATAGAACCTTATGACTAGCTTGGGCATAGAAAGACGTTCTTTATTCACAAGCCAAGTATTTGAAAATACCACCCACTCAATTGGCAGACACCTTCAGGGCTGGAGAGGAACTACCAACATAGTTTTGTGAAACTGAGCCACCCATGGCTTAACTTTGATCTCCTCTGTGTACATCGTTCTTTCAGCTCCTCTGCCACAAACATACAATTACTCAGTATTATTGCTTGATAATAACTCTAATTACTACAAGGACTGCCCGAGGTGAAAAAGGAGAAATCGAATTATCAGATGGACTGGTGTCAGAGTTGGACAGTCTGTTTGTATCTCGAAAAGACACAATCCTTTCGTCCCCAGCCCTAACTTGGGGGCGCACAGACTGCGGGAGGGGACCCCCAAAGCGGGAGGCTGCACCAGTGCAGGGCAGTAGACATGTCCAGCATTGGGGAAACCGAGATGTCGAATCCTCCCGCCCTCCTAGAGAGGACCCGGAAGCGCGGCGCAGTCCCGGAAGGCGAGGTGCTGACACACTTCCGGCCTTTGTGACTCATTGTGTCTGTGTCGAGGCGTCAGGAGGGCCTGGAGCTGAGCGCGGCGCCCTTCGGCCGGCCTGAGCCCCAGAGTCAACTCCCTTTTCTCGCCCAGCGCCCCCAGCCGCTCCCGGGGCTCACGGTGAGATTTGGGGCCGGCCTCTGAGGGAGCGGGCGGGGCCGCAGGGGTGTGTGCGTGGGGGTGGGCTCTGCAGCTGCGAACCCGGGGTCCTCTCCTGGCGACCCGGGCGTCGCGAGCAGCGAGTCCGTGCCCCTGTCCCCTCCTCAGGCCGGGCCGTAGGCAGCGCCGTCCCCCGGGGTAGCCGACTCCGCCCCATCGGGGGCCCAGGCAGGGATAGGGCCTCGGACCTTGGCAGGAGGTCCTGGGAGACCCGGGGGAACGGTTGTCTGCGGGCCCCTTTCGGGCCCTCACCTGCAACGTCGTCGTCTTCGCTTGATGTTTTTGAGAACCGGGTCGCTAGCGAACCGACCCCTGTTGGTTATTTTTCCTTCCCTAGGCTTTAGTCGCCATTTGCTTTTTATTCCAGTGAGAGGTTTTTTTGTTTGTTTGTTTTTTTAATTTTCGGGGTCCTTGAAAGATCTCAGGTGAAAATGAGAAACGGACACGTTTCAAGATGCCGAGAACGTGTTTCCAGATCACCTGCTTCTCCTCACCCTGTCCCCCAAGCGGTGATTAAAGAGCGTATGAAGCCTAGTCTGAGTGGATGGAGAAGTGATTCTGGTCTAAGAGAGATAATACGTACGTCCCACTCTCTCAGCTTTAGGGCATATTTCGAAGGCTTTCGAAAACGAGCCGTCCGGAAGATTAGGTGCCTTTTTTATTTCTGGGTAGTAGTTACTCTGCCTGACTTGGAAGGGTGAAGAGTGAAAGGAATTTGTGGCAATTGCACGGGACCATTAGGAGACTGATTAACTGAGTGACCTTGGATAAGACAGGACACTTCTGCCAACTCTGAGTTCTGTCATCCATCAGATTAGGTTTTTTCCAAAGGCCCCTCCAACTTTGAGATTATTTGCTTTAGTCATTGTAATTGAAAAATTCAGCTACAGTTCAGCCTGACACTGCCCCCTGCCCTCCCCTTCCTACAGTGCCTCCAGTAGACAATAAGATACTTTCATTATAGAGAGCGGCTGTTACATGGCCTGAGACCAAAGAAAGCATTTATTGTACAGGCCATTGCTAGGCGGATTGGAGGTGGTCAATAAATACTTGTTGAATTGAATTGTGGAGGATTCATTGTGACCAGTCAACAAAGCCCTGTTACTGTATTTGCCAGCCACATGTGGAGAAATAGCATTATTTCTTAGGGAACCATGATGATAATTTGCCCCAGAATGTTTCTCCAAGTTTGTATTGTCTCTGAATTAATATGCATGATTCTTGTTCATTATTTCAGGCTGTTTTCACCAATCTTAAAATACAAACAGGGAGGCTCACTAATCAATACCTTAGGTTTTTGCTGATTCTCTGCTTGATCTAAGCTTTTAAATTTTTGCTAACTTTATACTGTATCTAAATACAGATGAGTGTTATGTTAAATCTTTCCTTTTTATTCTGAGTATCAGTATTCTTTTGGAATTCTCAGGATACCTAGTTATCTTTTTTTTCTTTTTTTCCTAGTTATCTTTTAAAGGTAGCTTTTTCCTGTTTTAAAACATTTCAGAGTGCTTCTCAAAAATGGGGGAGGGGGCAGTTTAAAATGTCAAGACTATACCCTGGAAAAGATAACTGGCCTGTTTAGAAAATAGCCTCTGAAATAAAGTGAGCTTGTAACTCCAAGCCTTTTTTGTAAGAAAATCTTTTGTATTTACCTTTGGTGAGAACCAGTTACGGGGGGGTAATCTTATCTGTATCGGATAGTGTGTCAGAATGGTTTACACTCAAAGGGACCCCAGAGATAGTTGTCTGCTCCTCTGATCCTACCCTCCCCCTGTTTGACAAATAAAGATACTGGCTGTAGGAGAGGTTCAATAACTCACCCAGGGACAGTAACTTACTCATCCGAGGAGACTGGAATTCAGGTGTTCCAGCTTGTGCTGCTTTGACTATAACAGGGTTTGTCCCATTGCTTAAGTGAGTTTGGTGTGATGGTTGGAACCTGAACTGAGTCTCACAGAACTCATTTCAAATCCTGACTTAACCATTTAATTGCTCTGTGACCATGAGTGTTCCTTAACATCTATCAACCTTAGTTTCATTGTTATACATTGTGACCACAATTGTACCTACCTTCTAAGAGTGTAGTGTGAAATGCCTGGTACATAGACCAGAGTTAACATTGGTTCTTACTATTATGCCTACTAGAGGCTTCTTGAATTGAACAGATGAGGGGCAAGTGGCATTTCAGCTTAGCTCTGAAGGATAAGGAGGATTTGAAAAGGCAGTGAAGACTGGGAGGGAAATCCCAGGCATTATGATGTGAGAAAGGGATGACAGTCAAAGTATAAGACATTTAGGAAATACGGAGTAGAGTCATTTTGCTGGATGGATAAGGTTCATGCAGGGGAGGGGAAGAAATTGATGGGAAATGAAGCTTGATGGGGACGCTGGGACCACGTGCTGGGGAGTGTTGGATTGCAAGGCTCTATGCAGTTTTAGGAAGAAGAATCTTGAGAGCAAGGTTGGAGACGAATTGTGAAGGAGAGGAGGAAAATGAAGGTAGGGAACCAAAGAGAGGAAGCCATTCTTCACAGAACTAGATACAAAAATAAGTGTGAACAAAGAATTGCATCTCCCTGGTGCTTGGAGATGAATGTACTTACGTAAGGGGAAAGGAATCAGAGATGAAGTTCTCAGTCTGAGTGAATGAGATGTTCATGGACCAGCTGATCCCTAGTTGCCACTGAAGGCAGTAAGATGACAAGGGGAGCTGAAATAGTTGTTCTTATTTCTTCTCTCCAATTTAACAGAATTAAGGTCTGCTCAGTTCTTTGGAAGAAAAGTGAACAAGAGTCCTTGTCCTCGAGGGGCTTAATGTTTAGTTGGGAGGTGGTGATAGAAACTCAGGTAATGGTAATACAAGGAGAGTAGACATGCCTGACAGAGAAAGTCCCAACAGTGTTCAAAGGAGGAAGATATCGTCTTTAATTTGGAATGTCAGGAAACATCTTGAAGGTGAGTGAAATTTGACCAGTTGAGGTTGATAAAGGTGGGAGATTTGTCCTAGCAAAGGAGTAAAGATGCAAAGTCACACCCCAAGTTAATGGGTGTTATGTTAACAGGAACGTTAATGGGCAGAATAGGCTGAAATAGAAGGGATCACTACTACTAAGAGAAAAGTAATGGAAGTGGAAAGTCCAGCGGAGTGTGTTGTTTGAACGCTAAGTCAGTAGATATTAAGGATTCACGGAGAGTAACTGAGGGGAAGGCGGGAGTGACCAGCAGCAGACTTTGGCAATACTTCGTTGACCTTGGTATGTTATTCGTGTTGGAATGGGGAGAAATGGAAGCAAGACAAACTGGGTGGGGATGAAGCACTAGTGTCGGCAGGAGATGTGGAACCTGGATATTGGGATGGTGGAAGACGGTTCTGGCATAGCTGGAAAAGATACTCTTTTTTCCCACTTTTCCGAATGAAATGAAAGAGACCAAGCCTTACAGGAGTTATTTAGCCTCCCAGCTGGGAGAAAGCCAGCCAAAAGAGTGCTCTCTTGGACTCCCTGCTTGCTGCCTCTTGTTCAGGTCCTGGCTCTTCTGATGCTCCAGCTCCATGGGGGCCGTTTCCTGGAAGCTGCCTCGGGGCTGCCCCAGCACTCACGTTGAAACCTCCTTAGAACTGTTGGAACATCTGCTCTGTACTCTAATGATTTGTGTAAAAACTGGAATCACGCTTCTCATCTTTTTATTCCCCTCAGCCTAGGGTGACACCATGTGTATTTGTGTTGTTTTCGTCACTAAGTCATGTCTGACTCTTGCGACCTTGTGGACTGTAGCCCTCCAAGCTCCTCTGTCCATAGGATTTCCCAGGCAAAAATTTTGGAGTGTGTTGCCATTTCCTTTTCTGAGGGATCTTCCTGACCCAGGGATCGAACCCGAATCTCCTGCATTGGCAGGCAGATTCTTTACCACAGTGCCACCTGGGAAGCCCTTGCGTATGATAAATCTTCAGAAATGCTTAGGAAATTGAATACTTGTAACCAAGGACTTTCTAGGTAAAGTTGCTCTGAAGTTGAAAAACAAAATATATTTCCCCAGCAAGGGCGTGGAGTGCAAAACAAGTCTGAAGGAATGGGTCAGTTCAGTTCAGTTGCTCAGTCATGTCTGACTTTTGTGACCCCATGGACTGCAGCACATCAGGCTTCCCTGTCCATCACCAACTCCTGGAGCTTGCTCAGACTCATGTCCATTGAGTTGGTGATGCCATCCAACCATCTCGTCCTCTGTTGTCCCCTTCTCCTCCCACCTTCAATCTTTCCCAGCATCAAGGTCTTTTCAAATGAGTCAGTTCTTCGCATCAGGTGGCCAGAGTATTGGAGTTTCAGCTTCAGCATCAGTCCATTGTTTACCCATCTACTTGCCCTGAAGTGATGGGACTGGATGTCATGGTCTTAGTTTTCTGAATGTTGAGTTTTTAAACTGGCTTTTTCTCTCTCTCTCACTTTCATCAAGAGGCTCTTTAGTTCCTCTTCACTTTGTGCCATAAGGGTGATGTCATCTGCGTATCTGAGGTTGTTGATATTTCTCCCGGCAATTTTGATTCCAGCTTGTGCTTCATCCAGCCCTGTTTTTCATGATGTACTCTGCATAGAAGTTAAATAAGCAGGGTGACAATATACAGCCCTGATGTACTCCTTTCCCAATTTGGAACCAGTCTGTTGTTCCATGTCCAGTTCTAACTGTTGCTTCTTGGCCTGTGTACAGATTTCTCAGAAGGCAGGTAAGGTGGTCTGGTATTCCCATCTCTTTAAAAATTTTCCACAGTTTGTTGTGATCCACACAGTCAAAGGCTTTAGCAGAGTCAGTGAAGCAGAAGTAGATGTTCTTCTGGAATTCTCTTGCTTTTTAGAAGATGGTTTACAACAGGACTTTTACCAGTTTAAAGTATTGGAGAAATGACTTAATTCCCACATTCTTTTTATATTTATGCAGAGAGCCTTTTTGAATGTAATGTTCTTTATTGTAATTATAAGCTGCTATTTTAAGAACAATTTCTGTTTTTTATTAGGGACCAAAGAAAGAAAAAATGAATCCTGTTATAAGCCTCAGATTAAAATCATAATCTTTGTTTAGAACAGTCATGTCCAAACTTTTCCAGTCACACAATCCTGTCCGTAAAAACTGTTTACAAAAGTTACATACATATATTATTATACCAGCATTTTGTATAATTAAAAAAAAATACAGTAAGTTGTGCTTTTCTAAAATAATTTTGTGCTTTAAATGTACATGATCTGTTTTCCACCAAAATTGCTAATAATTTTTTAGTGAAAGTCATGTAATTAAAAATGTTTTGTTAGTTTAATAAAACTATTGGCTTATCTCATTTTGATACAGACGGATGCTGTCTCTAAAACTCAATTGAACTTGATGCTTAATTTTGATGGCTGTAGAGGTGAAAACGATGCCTCACAAAGGTTTGTCAATTGAGATGAAAGAAATACATTTTTGCGTCTGCTTAGTAACTCGTGATTGCTCCTGTCCACCAACCCTCTTCAGTTTTTGTTCTTTGAAATTCACCTTCTACATCTCCATTTTTCCATGCCTTTATATCATCTCTTCTTACAAACTAATCAAAAGATGTTTTATAATTTTAACAAACAGGCTTAAGACCCACTAAAAATCCTCATTTGGAAGTTCTTAAACAAATTAGGGAATATTTCCAAGTTTTTAAAATGTGTAGACAGTAAGGAGTTTCAAGGATGCTAAGTATCAGTTTTAGTGGTTAAAATTATGTAACAACCAACTAATAGTTCCTTCCTCATACTTTTTTCTTTTTTTTTTTTTTAACTTTTTCACTTGTTGGTTGACTTCTTGTTACATTTAGATCCACATTGGTTTTCACCTTCTAACCTGGCTGAGTTAAAAATTGCTGTAGACAGAAGCTTCCGCCATGCCATTTTCTTGTTTGTGTGTGTTTGCCTTCCTAGTGTCTCCCCTTCTTGTAGTTTCTCTGCAAGAATCTCTAAAGCTGCTTTTTCTTTTCTAAGATGTAGTTGATATATAGCATAAGGTTAGTTTCAAGATACATAATGATTCAGTGTTTCTGTATATTGCCAAGTGATCCCAGTAAGTCCAGATAACATCTGTCACCATAGTTACATTTTTTTCATTTGAAGAGAATTTTTAAGAACTTCTTGCAGCAGCTTTCAAACATGCAGCACAGTATTAACTGGAGTCACCACGCTGTGACTCCATCCCCAGGACTGACTTATTTTATAACAGGAAGTTTGTGTCGTTTGACCCATTTTGCCCCTGCATCACCCCCCGATACTGTCTCTTGTGAACATGTTCAGCGTTTAGACCAAGTGAGCTTGTTAGTATCCATTTGTACATTAAAAGTGGTCTATTTTCTCTCACTTTTAAAATAGAAATAGGCACTCTGACATTTTCCTTATTCAAAGTGGATCATTTTGTACTGACCAAGGCACCCGCAAAAGTCATAGAAGTAGCTGAATGGGGGTCACAAGTCCGAGCCTTCAGATCTGGCCTGAGTGTCGGCTCCACTAGGCAGGCGGCCTCTCGCTCCTGAGCGTGCGGCTGAGGTCACCACGCCGCAGTCGCGTCATCTGTGAGAGGGTGCCCCGGGTTCTGCCGGGAGCGCGAAAAAAGGGTGCCCCGGGTTCTGCCGGGAGCGCGTACACGTGCCGCTGCGAGCCCCCGCCCGGCACCCTTTCTCAGCTCTCGCCAGGCTGAGTGTGTAAACACTTGACGTCATAACCTGCCTTCCCCCTGGAAGGAAGGTGCTTGGACTCCAGCAGACACCCTGAGGGTAGAATTCGCCAGTTGGGGGTTTGCTTCCAAAACCTCAGTATCTATAAAGTGACAGTGGAACAGTTGGTACTGGGGGCTTTTTTTTCCTTTACTATTCAGAAGCCTTTTTTTTCCCCCCAGAGGCGTTTTTAATGCTTGGATGTGTAGCCTTGTATGAAGTATTAACGGCAGAGTATCACTTTTGTTTTGTTTTGTTTTTAAAAAGGTTTGTTTCATAAAGGTACCAGTAATTTTTTTTTTTTTTAACTCTTCAGGAACAGTACAGAAACGGATACCAGACATCTCACAGGACAGAAAGGGGCGCACACGAGCACAGACCCTGTTGGGATCGAGTCAGGTCCCTGAGCCTGAATGATGACTGCTGAGTCGAGGGAAGCCACAGGTCTGTCCCCCCAGGCTGCCCAGGAGAAGGACGGTATCGTGATAGTGAAGGTGGAAGAGGAGGATGAGGAGGAGCACATGTGGGGGCAGGACGCCAGCCTCCAGGAGTCTCCCCCGCCCGACCCGGAGATCTTCCGCCAGCGCTTCAGGCACTTCTGTTACCAGAACACGTTCGGGCCTCGAGAGGCCCTGAGTCGACTGAAGGAGCTCTGCCACCAGTGGCTGCGGCCCGAGATCCACACCAAGGAGCAGATCCTGGAGCTGCTGGTGCTCGAGCAGTTCCTCTCCATCCTGCCCCGGGAGCTCCAGGCCTGGCTGCAGGAGTACCGGCCCGACAGCGGGGAGGAGGCTGTGACCCTGCTGGAGGATCTGGAGCTGGATTTGTCAGGACAGCAGGTGAGGCCAGGTGACGCCTGGGACGTGTGAGCAGCACGTGGACTCTGACACCAGAGCGGAGAGAGAGTTTGATTTAAAGCTCGTGTTTATAGTCTTTGTGGTACTTCGATCCTGCTCCACTTGGCTGTTAAAAAAGTACTCTGGCCCTGGCCCTCGCCCAGCCACTGGCATATTACTGTCTTTGTGTTTGTCTAAATTCCTGTTTAAAAAGTAATTTACCCACAAGCCCAACCCGTTTGTCCTCAGGTCCCAGGTCAAGTTCATGGGCCTGAGATGCTCGCAAGGGGGATGGTGCCTCTGGATCCAGTGCAGGAGTCCTCGAGCTTTGACCTTCCTCATGAGCCCACCCAGTCCCATTTCAAACATTCATCTCGGAAACCCCGTCTGTTACAACCTCGAGGTAAGAAGCCAGGTTTCACGTGGGGTGTGAAGCAGGGACGCACCGATCAGATGTGTCTGTGGTGTTGGTGCCTGTAGGAGAGAGGCATGCTTGTTTCTGTTGTCATTACTACTACACATCAGAGGAAACAGCCTACAGACCAATTTCATGAGTTAAAGAGTGTCACTGAGGAGGTAAGTGGTATGTGCATAATAAACTTGGGTGGACATTATATTGTTTGTTGAATTGTTAGCATTCTGGATGTCTAGCAGACCTTTTTTTAACAGGAAAGTCCTGAGGAGATGATATATATTCAGCAGTTGGTATGTCATAAATTATCTGTAAAAGGATCATTTTTAAATTGATTTTATTTGGGACTTCCCTGGTGGTCCAGGGGTTAAGACTCCGTGTTTCCACTGCAGGGGGCATGGGTTCAGTGTGTGGTGAGGGAAACGATCCTCCATGCCACGCAGCACAGCCCCAGAATAAATAAATTCATTTTCTTTAAAATGTATAAATACTGTATAACAGCACTCTTTTTCTAGGTTACTTTCAGAAATTCCAAAGAATGGGAAAAGGAAGGAAAAAATGTTTTTGGTTGAGGAACGTGAGGCAAAAAAAATCATTTCAGAGTCATATAAATAGAAATGAGTTTTTTTCCTTTGAGGGAAATATTAATGTATTTTATCCAGTTTTAAAATCAAAGTAGGTACATAGACTATCAGTAAATAATGATAACATGCTAAAAGAATGATTGTTCAAGAGCTGATAAATGCACAGTCCTTACCCAGTGTGTATGCTTGTAGTGACGTTTAGGGTGGGCGTATAGAGCTGAAGGAAGCATTGCGTTCTGGAGGACAGCCAGCATTCATAAGCTGGAGAAACCCACGTGAACCATCCAGTATGCTGTGAAGTTTAGTCCACCACTGTCCACCCCATCCCATTATTTCCTCCTAGGGGTTGAAATTAGGAAATGGAAAAGGATATTCATGGTTTTAAATGCCAGATTAGGGCTTCAGATTACCGGAGTAATAGTTCTAGAAATCCTGGAATATATAGTTGTTACATAGTAAATATGCACTTATTCTTAGTTTCCTCTTTGTGCTGATCATCTTCCATAGCATTTCCTCACTCTTATAAGGTTGGAGTGCTAGGTACTTGATTTTTTTGGACACTTTGCTCTAGCTTTTAGTAATTCTGTTTCAGAATCGTTTTTCTAATATCTTTGGAATACAGTAACATCATCTGTTTACCAGTAACATTTCCAAATCTAACATTACTTGGCAAGGGAAGGTTTTGATTTTGCAGTCTCCTAAGAATTTTCCAGTTTTTCTGACGCATTGCAGTTAGTGTGATCCTGTGTTGAGTATGTCTTTTATTAGAGGAGTATCAACCCATGCCGTCATACACTTGGAAATATCTCATCAGCACTCAGACCCTGTGTGTGTTTTATCCAAAAACTGGTCAAGTGAAGGAGAAAAGTAGAGGGACAAAAATTGGCAGAAACTTAAAAATAAGAAGAGCCCCTTCCTTCTCTGTTTCAAGGCATTACTGCTAGAGATTTTTAAAACTTAATTTTTCACAACTGGATGGAAATCTGAAGTCCTTGACTCAAGAGCTGAGTGTCACCCACTTCTGTAGCTGAGGACAGGAACCTGGTTCTGGTTCTGGCTCTGCCCTCTCAACAGGGGACGTCAGGCAAGTCGTTACCCTCTTCGGGCCTGTTTCACCCTCTGTGACTCCTTGTTCCCCCTGCCCAAGAACAGAAGTCCTGGGAAGACACAGCTCACGCCGGCCTTCTTACAGTCTCTGTAATTGTCAGTCTGCAGTTCCTCGTTGAACATCAGGCACACTAGTGCAGGGAAGAGGGTGCCCTGGGCCCTTCTTTGAGGGGGACCCAGAGCAGAGCTGGCTTCACTCACAGCTCCTTTCTCCTCCTTCAGCTCTCCCTGCCACCCACGTTCCTGCCCCTCATCCTGAGGGGGCTCCCAGAGACCAGGCGATGGCATCTGCATTGTTCTCGGCAGATTCCCAGGTGAGCTGTGGGCCCCTCTGCCCTCTTGAGTCCCTGCCGTCTGCCTCTTGCTGGGGCTCTCCTGGCGGTCTTCTCCCAAGACGCTGGCTGCTGAAGCCCGGGCCCACAGAGTAGCCCCACTCCCCGGGGTCCATTGGAACCCGGCGCGGCCGCCTTTTCTTCCCAGCATCCTGTAGGTCTGCAGTCACCTCCGTCCCTGACTGCAGGTTCGGGCAGTGGGACTGTCCCTGGGCTTTGGGGGAACTGAGTGTGGGGATCTCGTGTTATTTCAGGCAATGGTGAAGATCGAGGACATGGCCGTGTCCCTCATCCTGGAGGAATGGGGATGTCAGAACCTGGCTCGGAGGAATCTCAATAGGGACGCCAGGCAGGAGAATTATGGGAACGTGATTTCCCAGGGTAAGACGGGTGCAGGATTACTTGTGATAAGAGTGTATTACCTCTTTTTCCAGTAGCTGTGGGGTCTTTGATGTGTTAGACTACCGAGCCCGTTTGTTCAGACCAGATGGAGAAGGAGAACACTGTTTATTTCATCCCAAAGCCTGGCACTGGGACTTCCTGACCTCACGTGGATTTCCTAGGTCTAGGTAGTTTTACCTCTAGGGAGTCTTTTGAAAGCAGAAGCAACTCTTGTGTTTTGATTCCCTACCTCTTCAACTACTCCGTCACCAGCGAGGATTCTGCTTCATTCCCTGTGGTTACAACTGAGGTGCTTTTGTCGGGGTTGGGGAGTGTCTGTTTTTCAGTGTAGATGGCCAGGTGGGCACTGACCGTCAGTCTCATCCTAACCTGGGAGTTGTTCTGAGCCCACCAGGTGTCCTTCCACGGGTTTTCAGTCTCGCGTCCTATGAGCACTGCTCCACCAAAACTGTATAATTCCATGACCTTATGCCTGTCCCTCCCTCAGGGTCAGGTTTCCTAGGTTCCAAACCTAATGGTGATCTTCTGTGAAGAGCTCTGGCTCCTGAGTGTGTAGTAAGAACAAAGAAGTTCTCAGAGGCATCAACTGGATAAGACAAGGTGACGCAGCTGACAATCTCATTTGTCTCTGTTAGGTCTCAACCCCTGGGAGACTTCACTGTAGGAAACTGTCAGATCAGTCCTGTCACAGAGAAAGCCCACTTCCTGAGACTTCTGCCTGGGGAGAGCTAGGGGAATGTGAATGAAGGGAAACTAGGAAGAGAGGATGTTAACTACAGAAACTTCAGGTTTTGTTTTGAACCATAGGATTAGCTGGGGTTCGGTTCTTAATACTTGCTCTTTGGATGAGGTGAAAATTAAGCCAAAATACTGATCTGTGTTTGTGAGCTGGGTAGTACCCATCTGTTGCTAACTTACAACATAGGGAACCATCCAGATCATCAAGGACCTAGGCTTGGAATTCAAAAGAATGGACCAGTTTCACTTTCCTTATGATCGGGTCACTATTTATGGCAGTTTCATCACTAAGTCAGGGTCTAGATATTCAGCTCCTTCAGTGGTTGTGTTGAGGTAGTGCACACCCACTTGGAAAGGTTTCTTAAGGCCAAATAAATGAAGAATAGATTTGGGTTTGTTTGGTTTTTTCCCGTAGACAAATGTAAACATATAAAATAGTGTTTTTGTACTGAACAGTTTTTAGTCTGTACTTAAAAAATAGAGTGGCACACAGAATATAGCAGTCTGCAATAAAAATATATTCCAGTTTTTGCAGGTTGCTAAAACCACAAATCAGCTCTGCATTTGTAAAATCTTGTTTTCTTAAATTACATCCTTTGTTAGCCATTTCCAGACTTGTGTTCACTTTCTTTGTTCTTAGTAATTCTCAATCATCTGTCAGTGAAAGTTTCAGTTACATTTACTGATGCCACAACCAGCCTCTCTCCCTCAGCCCTGTTACTTGAGCACGTCACCTCTCTTCTCCCTGGTGGAGAGAAACCGTTTCATGTGTCTGAAGGTCCACGTCACCTGCCAGATTCTTTTTAATTTCATAAATACTTCAAAATATATTTCATAAATTAAAACTGAAACTTTTTTTTTAACGTGTATTGATTCTTTCAAATTAATTATTGGGTGACCAATTATAGAACCATGTGTTGTGACCTCTTATGTTCCTTAATGCCTCACCCCTTCCCTTCTTTTCTCGCCTGGTCTGTTCCTTCTGCTTGTTCCCAGCTTCTGCACACTCCCTGCATTGTCCTTCCCACTCTTTGCCTGCCCTCACATTTCCCAGTTCTCCCTGTTATCCCTGTGTTTTTTCCCTTTTTCTACTATTTTGTCTACAATTTGTACTGTGAGGTCATTTTGCAGGTATGTAGAGGCTTCCTGGGAAAGTGTCACTTGAGTAAACCATATATTCAAAAGAGGAAGGTGCTATTTGTATTTTCTATTTATTGTGTCAGGTTGTGAAAACAGGAATGAGACTGAGGAGTCCACCTCAAAGGCTGAAAGTGCAGAAGACTCAGCATCACGTGGGGAGACCGCAGGAAAATTCCAGAAAGATGTCGGAGAAAAGCGTGAACATCAGGGCAGAGTGGTAGAAAGGCAGCAGAGAAACCCTGAGGAGAAAGCTGGAAAAGAAAAGAGAGACTCGGGGCCAGCTACAGTCAAGGAGAAAAAACCCAGCACAGGAGAGCGAGGCCCGAGGGAGAAGGGGAAGGGTCTGGGAAGAAGCTTCAGTCTGAGCTCCAACTTCACCACCACCGAGGAAGTTCCCACGGGAACCAAGTCCCACAGATGTGATGAATGTGGAAAATGCTTCACACGGAGTTCAAGCCTTATTCGCCATAAAATAATCCACACTGGAGAGAAGCCCTATGAATGTAGTGAGTGTGGGAAAGCCTTCAGTCTTAACTCAAACCTCGTCCTGCATCAGCGCATCCACACAGGAGAGAAGCCTCATGAATGTAACGAGTGTGGCAAAGCCTTCAGTCACAGTTCAAATCTCATTCTGCATCAGCGAATCCACTCTGGGGAGAAACCCTATGAATGTAACGAGTGTGGGAAGGCCTTCAGCCAGAGCTCAGACCTCACTAAGCATCAGAGAATCCACACGGGGGAAAAACCCTACGAATGTAGTGAGTGCGGAAAAGCTTTCAACCGAAACTCATACCTTATTTTGCACCGGAGAATTCACACCCGAGAAAAGCCCTATAAGTGCACGAAGTGTGGCAAAGCCTTCACCCGGAGCTCGACCCTCACTCTGCATCACAGAATCCACACCAGAGAGCGAGCCTCAGAGTACAGCCCGGCCTCCCTCGACGCGTTCGGAGCATTCCTGAAAAGCTGTGTGTAAAGCGTTTGTCAAGCCATTTCCCCCTTTCGTTTCTAAAATGATTTCAGAGATTTGTGCCCATGGAGCAGAAAAAAAAAAGCCTAAACAGGTTATAAAGAAAATCACACTCAAGGATCGTTCCAGCTACATCAGCAGTGTTCTGCCTTTGTGTAGTCCGTGGGCCGGTAGTTCTTCCAAAGCCCCTGTAGGGAAATGCTCAACTTGGGATGTAATCCACATGCTACTTCTACACAGGATAGAAGCACACACACGGGAAAACAGCAAGGCTTTCAGTAATGAGGGTACCTCTAAGGCACTCTTGGACTCTCCACAGCCACACCATATAATTGAAAGACTGAGATCGTGTCTGTGAAAACGACACCGATGTCCAAAACCTGCTTGCCACAGGCAAACCCTACTTGGCCAACATCTTGCTGAACATTATTTCTCAAAAAAGAGGGACAGTTCGAACAAACTACATGGAGACCTGCTGCTCAAACTAATTACATAGATATGGTAAGTTCTGTCCGGGTAATGGTAGCCTACCAAAGCTGTAGAAATCTAGGACTGCGCTCATCCATATCAAACCAAAGATTTCAGTCTCTTCCTGAAAGGGAGAGTACACGTGCACCAGGCAGCAGTCCCAAAGGTAGGTGGTCTGTCCTCCTCACTGAGACAAATCCTGCTGAAACGGCAACTGTGATTCAAAACTTCTCTCCCTTTGTGAGATCCCTGAGTTCCTAAAGCGCTGTCGCACTCCTCAGCACATCTCTCCATGAGTGAGCACTTGATTGCATACTGTCTGTGATCCTTCCTTGTTCCATGTGTGAAAGTTTCCATCACTCCCCAGAAGAGACGCTTCTCCTGTCAGGGATATATTTATATTTATATCCTGGACAGTCCTAGACGCAGTGCTGAACATGTAAGAAGTGCTCCTTAGGCCTGACTTCTAGCAGGGCTTTGACATTCACCACAGGGCCCGTGAGTCAGGAGGACCTGAAATACAGTAGCCCAGGCCAGCTTGTGAGACCCTCAGGGCCAAGGGCATTGCTAGAGCTCCAGAGTCTCATGTTTGTTTTTGTCTTGAAGATAAAACAAACGTGTCAGTCCACCACCGGCATAGACTCTTATCTAGACCCAGATCAGAGAGCGAGTACCAGGGAATGTCAGAAGTGACTTTGTTGTCATCATCTTACAAAAGACACTTAGGCTATTGTTGGACGTCCGTTTATGGCAAAGATGTTCACCAGAATCTGTCAGTCAACTGCTGGACACCGTGATGATTGGAGCACTTTCTGAATCATGTGGAACGTTAAACAATAAAGTTCAGAAGATGTGATTTCTGTTGCTTTTCAGAAAAAGGAACACTTTTCCCCCACCCCTTCCAGAAACTGAAAAAGCATTTGACACCATTATCTGGCAGTTACTAAACATGTCTGTTGCTCCGAGAAACTCACCAGCCTACTGAAATGTAGGTGGGTATGTCGCAGTCATTCTGCACGGTGTCTTTTCTGTTTCTCGTCACTAAAGACGGGTGAGGCTGTGAAACTTTGATCTTTCCCACCATCTGTGCAGGAGGTTGCACTCCCTTCTAGAAGCTCATAACAGACCATTTCTGGATACACACACACGAGCCCCAAGCAGCGTGGGCTACATAGGAAGTCCTCAGGGCTTCAGGTGGGGGTGACTGCTCATGCAGGAACTTAGAAACAGACTAAGAACACACCTGAAGACTAGCCTCCTGATAGGAGACTCCCCACCCCCCTGCCACGTAGAGTTTGAGATTTTCCGTCAAGAACTAAAACTCATCCGTCACTTGTTCGTCAACCAACAGCCCAAGCTTGTGAGACAGGGTCAGCTTCATGGGGAGCCATGGAGGTGGGGCAGCTGTAGCCTCAACTCCAGGCCAGGCAGCACTAATCCTCTGGCCTCTGTAACTTGGACCCGCCCCCAGCCTCCCTGCAGCTCCTAAGCAGCTGCATCAGTGTTGCTTGGGGGAGTTTCACCGAGGTCAGCTGGTGACCAGAGTAGTCTATCCAACCAGATTAAGAAAAGGAGTGATACTCCAGAAGGGCAAACCTGACTACCTTTTGATAGAAAAGGGAAGGTAGAAGAAACTGCTTTGAGGAATTTTCTTCAGAGTAAGACAAGGATGGTCAAGTAGAAAACTTGGTGCGTTTGAGCAAAGACGTCCGCTGCCAGGGAGCTACTGAAAGCAGTGAGGTGCTTAACTCAAGACACTGATCAAAGCGCCACCTGTTCTGAAGAGTCAAAGAACGATGGCTGGGTCCACATTGGCCTTTTTGAGCCACAACTCCATGCCAACATAATTCTACCATCATTTCTTTTTGTGGAAATTATAACCTGTTCCCCCATATGTAATTCCCATTTTCCTGGGATATTGTACAGACTGTGGGACAGCTGTGGGGATTGTTCCAGGTCTTCTGCAGATGGACTCCTTGAAATAGCTGTTTGAAGACATCATTTCTGAAGAAAACAGGCTACTGCTGTTTATTAAAACTATTCGCATTGCATCCATTGATCAGCTGCTCAGTAATTGGGTCATGGTCCAAAAGGCTGACAACATCTAAAGTAGTGCTTGGGATTGAAAGTCCTCGACTGGCTGAAGTCTGTTAACAGTTCAAGGGCTCTAGTTAATTGGTGGCATGCTAGCTGACCCAGTGGACATTTTTGAGAGGTTTTTAAAAATATACCTTAACCTTGCCAGGAAGAGAAGTAAAATTCTTCAGGTTGCAGGGCATTTATTTCTGCTTCATCCTGGCAGGCAAGGCTAAAGCCTAAGACTGCAGATGTATAAGGCATCTTGATATGTTAGGGCACTTAGTATTTTAAAGTGAAACTGTGCTAAAGATGTACAGACAGGTTGACCCTTTTGAGAGGTAAGAATTCGCATCTTACCTGGCATCAGAAAATTCATTCCAGGAAGGAACCTCTTAAATGTGATAAATATGGCAAAGCCTTTAATCACATTTCAGCTCTTAGCATCAGAAAGCTCACTGTAAATAAACATTGTTAATATTATATGTGAGGAAAACTTTCCATGTATAGCACTCATTGCTTTGGACAGAAAAGGAATTCCTTCAGTATGTTCCAGTCATGTAATGAATTTCAGAAACACTGTGGAGAAAGCTCAATCTTAACTGCAGAGGATCCACAGAAGGAAAAAAAGGGGAAATGCTAAAGAAATAGCAAAATGTACAATTTCTGACAAAAATTGTTAATGTTGGGTACTTCTATATATTTTGTATGATCGTAATGTCAGTGTCTGTGTTTTGTACCTCCAGCCCCTGTTACTCTGTATACACCCTGTACCAGATAATGTATTTTTATTTTAATCTATTTGACAGAACACATCACTCCAAAAGAGCAGTGTTTTGGAGTGAGTAGTGAAATTGACATAGACAAAAAGTCAATTCACAGAACTGAGGAGAGGGAAAAAAAAAACACACTGCATAGTTTGGTGCTTATCAAGTCAAGAGCTTAGGAATGAGTAGATTTCGTTAGGAGGGACAGGTGAATAGGGAACTAAAATGGAACAGTTCGCTATAGACACCTGCAGGTTCCACAGCCAGGAACTCGACGCTTAGCTGTCAGATCACCGATTCAAGCAAGGAGAATGGGTTCTCTGAGCTTGTCGGGGGCGGAAGAAGGTCTGCTCCATGAATTGAGAGTAGGGAGTGGACTGGGAAGGCCAGGGGGACCACTTACTATCTTGACCTGGACCAATGGTGTAAAGCATCATCCTGCTTCCCCCACTAACTCTTTCATCTCTGTGTTGAGAAAACATGGGGTAGGAAAACACGAAGATGGACTTTTCCCTGGAAAATAGACACAGGTGCATCCAGGCCCTGGCATTGCAGTGTTCCCTCTATACCTCCCCTGATCCCACTCACCTCCCCTGGCTTGTGATGATTAGAGAGGGCTTGAGAAGATTCACAGCTGAGAAAGAACTTTTTTCTCTTTATCCTAGAGTTGATCACCTTTTATTGCAGGGTCTGGTTGTCCTACGTATTCATCTAAAGCTAGCTAACCAGGTTCATCCTACCACCGTCATGGAAGAATCATCGTGTAAATTGGTGTAACAGAATTAACACGTAATCAGACAGTGACAGCAATACCTGCCAGAGAAGCCATGTGTTTGTGGTCCCACTCTGTGCAGTTGCTCAGAAATAGTGATGAGGGGGCCATGGTGCCTGAACTGGGAAACCAAATGCAGGTCTGCAGATTGCAAAGCAAAATGTAGAATCAGAGAAAAGGAAAGTAAGTGGTATAAATAGATGTTTTTGTAGAAGTTAGAGTAGATTTTCATTTCAGCTACTGCTGGAGAATATAATAGAAAGCATTGTTTAAAAAGTTTCTCTAACATTTGGGTTTCATTCCTGGGATGGACACACTACTGTACATTGAAAAGTAGTTACTTATTTTGCTATTCAAATTAATTTTTTATTATATCTAAAACTGAAATTATCTTTTACTTTTCAGAGCTTTGTAAAAACAAACTTGAAGTTATAGGGAGGTAAGCCATCTCCGATTCTGCAGGTCAAACAGAAGTTTGGGAAATATTTTAGACATCACATAAGAATGTCTTAACATGAGAACTTAGTTTCATATTGTCTGGTTCTGTTTAATAGTGGTTACCACAAACCTCATGTTCTTCTCTTATTCTGAAACTGTGGAAGGTAAAGAGTGGACATTAGATTGACTTCTGAACAATGGTCTGTTATTTAACAGGTTTTTCTTTTAATTGTTGAATTTCTCACCTCCATTTACTAAAGAATCATGACTCACTTCAAATTGCACAGCAATCAGCAAAGTTAATTGGTCCTAAATTAAATTTTCTCCCTTCAGCAAGCACTCATTAAGCAGTCAGGCTGAGTGTGTTAAGATGCAAAGAGTAAGTTTGTGAGGTATTGAAAGGTGATGCTGAAACTGGGATTTCACTCTAGCATCAGATGTGGGTTTCAAGTTCCTTTGGTCCAGGGAACGGACTGGGCAGCCACAGGTGCCCCCAAGTTGCTTTTGGTTAGTCTCCCAACAAGGTCAGATGCGCCATGAAGGGGAGTAGGGAGGAGGGTTGCGGAAGCCAGACTCCAGCTGCTTAAGAGTAACAGGGGAGCCTGGGGGAGGGAGAGGAGAGAGACCGGCCATGAGTTGTGGACCAGTACTTGCCCACTGCCCCGCCCGAGCAAGGACAAAGCATATTAGAGATGCTTCTGGTTGTAGGGGTTCTGTGAAAACAGATATGTGAGGGGGGTGGGTGGGAGGAAACGGGTTGTGATGATACAGGAAAATTTGTGAGTTTAGGGGCAAAGGGTGGGATATGCAGGCAAAATTCGCAATTATTTTAAAATGAACATATGTATTTTTATTAGCTTTTAGTTAAATAGAGATTATTACACCCAGGTCAACACGATAAGCCTAAATCTATAATAGAGAACTAACTCAGGCATTGTCTTGTTTATCTGTAGACTGGATAAAATAAACCTTTCCTGTTTTGTCAGTTCCTGGTTTCTTCCTTTAGAATCAATTAGACCAAAAGAAGAAACTCACTTGTCTTTGTACACCCCCAGAGTTAAGTTACTGCTGTTCAAGCCTGGCCTTTTCATTTCACTGGTCTTTGAAGAGTCCAGGTGCTTGGTAGATGTTCAGTAAATGATTTTTTAAGTGAACTTGTTTATTTAAAATCCTCATTAACATTTCTGGAAAGGCTTCTTTCGGTAAGTAATGGGATCTTAGAGGGAAAGTGGTTTTTTTGTTGTTGTCAAAGCTAGGAAACTCCTCCATTGAAAAGTCTTTTGAAACCTTGACCAAGAGCTAAAAGTTTCAATCATGAGAAATAGCAGGAAAATGAAACTGATATGCACTTATAGTCAATGGTCCATTTTGGGAGGCCGGTGCTGTCTGACAGAGAAATGTTAGAGTAGTGAGGTCGGCGAAGGAGATGGTGGGGATTTGTAATAAATATTTTCTTTGTGTTCTCTTCCAACCTTGGTAAAACAATAAATTATCATCTCTAGGTGGCAATAGTTGTGATGTTTGTGTTTTGTTGTCCTTGGTTGCATAAAATGTACATTTTGGATAAAGAAATAGAAGTATAATTTCAAAGTCAAATGTATTTCACACGTACTGCGACCCAGAAACAACCCTCACCCAAATGACATGTCCTAAGTAATTTCTCAGGAGCTTAGGTAGCTTCTAAGAGGGCAACAGAATGAAAAACCACAGAATAAAGATGCTTTTTAACGATCTCCTAAAACATAATTTTCTCACAAAATGAAACCATTAAATAATCTTTGACCACTTTATGAATCTTAGGAAACTATCCTAATGGTAAGAATAGCATGTAAAACTGATAGTTTAGATCTTTAAACTATGACTTCTAATAACCTTGCTTATTAGAAACTTTTATTTTGCTTTGTCTCATTTAATTTTTTTCACTCTAGAAACCAGAGAGAAGTGCAGAGTGTTCTATTTTCCCCTGAGCTTCAGTTTCCATATCCTAAAGGTGTCCTAAAGGACCAGTATTGGCCCTGGAATAATGGACATTGCTGATACAGGTTTAAGAGGCCTTTCCAAACTTTGCGTGTCTGTTCATCAGTAGTCGCCACCGCCGCCTCCCAAGTCTCAGGTGTCTTCAGCACAGCCTCCACTCCAGACGCCTGAACACGGGAGGTGCTGGTCTGAGTCTTCCTCTACCTGAGTTACCGGCCACTGTGCACCCTGCATGTGGTTCTGGACTCGCATTTTAAAAGACATCAACCATAGGAGGGAAAAAAAAAACCACCTCTGGTGTGCAATGAAGGGTTTTGTTTGGTGAGGAAAAAAGGCATAAGGACTTGATCTCTACCCTCAAGTACCTAAAGGCCTGTCATGTCAGAAGAGGGATTCAGTCTGTTCTGCACGACTCCAGGAAATAGATTTAAATCCCTTTCAGTAAACATTGTCAGACCACGTGCTGGATGTCAGGAATAATAGGTTCTGCAATGAGTAAGGCAGATACATAAAACCAGCTCTGCCCAGCCTCAACCTCTGATTGTCCTGGCAGAGGCAAATTAGAAAAGGCACCTCTTCCTCAAGACACTTGGCTGCCTTGTGATAACCGCACAACTCCAGGGACTTCCCTGGTGGTCCAGTGGCTAAGACTTCCACCCTCCCAATGCAGGGGGCAAAGCTTCCATCCCTGGTCAGGGAACTAGATCCCACATGCTACAACTAAGAGCCAGCACAGCCAAATAAATATTAAAAAACAAACTGTACAACTCCCTGATGAGATGAATGGTGGCCCCCCGGGTTTTGTAGGGCCCAAGTTGCACAACCAGAAGGAGTGATCCTAGTGGAAGTTCCTGGGAGAAGGAACCTTGTTGCCAAGTCAGCCAGAGCAGGTTGCTGCAGCAAATCAGGTCAGCTGTGACACGTGGGGTCCTGGGCAGGAAGGGATTTTGCAAGTGGGAGGGTTGGTCCACATGCCCTTTGTGATCTTCATCTACTCAGAGATAATGCCATTTTTTTCTGGGTTCTTCCACGACAAGGCAATGAGCTGGCAACCTGCTCTTGTAAAAAGTCTTGGCAGGGAACTACCTTCTCTTGTTAAGAAGACAGGTGGCTTTCTCCAGAGAAGGTAGGATAACAAAAAAGGATCTGCAATGGGCCGAGCCACATCCATGGCGGTGGGGCGTGGAAGGCCAACATTAAAACACAGGAGGTGAGAAAAATATTGTAGCCCCCCAGAGTTTTGAAGTTTAAATTGTCCTTAGTGCTGGTACAGCTAATTACAAAGCTAGCTCACTCTCCTGTGATCAGGCGCTTTAAAGTTGTCAGAGGAGGTTGTTATTACTCCCCTTTTCCTGGTAATTAAATTGCATCTTCAAGTCCCCCAAGGTTCATTAGTACAGTGTTTCAGGTCTAAGCTATGGGGTTGTCTAACTACATAACCTTGATTCTCTTTTCATTTTCTTTAGCTGAATGAATGTCTTTGCAACTTCGCAACAGGCTGTACAGGTGGACTCCAGGGGGTGGGGGGGAAGGAAGTTTTAGAGCTGTGATGGGCAAGGAGCTTGCCTTGTTTTAAGAGAAATCAAGGTTTGATCACCCTCTACTGGCAAAACATA
The DNA here is from genome assembly GCF_019320065.1 of Cervus canadensis. Taxonomy (NCBI): domain Eukaryota; kingdom Metazoa; phylum Chordata; class Mammalia; order Artiodactyla; family Cervidae; genus Cervus; species Cervus canadensis. The sequence goes on along the minus strand of NC_057417.1, from coordinate 29,935,527 downwards.
GTGATAGCAGTAAAGATAAGTGAGTGAAACATAAGGGACAAAAATCCTGAAAGCAGCTCTTTTGTAGAGAACCACAACCACCCTGTCCAAAACAGAGGAGGGAGGCTAGACTTACAGTAACCAGCGTAGCATTTCGCTTTCCAAATTTCTGCTACAAAGGGAACGGACCCTGCCCCCCCCCCCCGCCTTTTTCTTTTCAAACCAAATAATCTTTCCAAAAAAAAGAAAACAGTAATGTAGAGAGTTAAGGGGGAGAATATGGCAGAGTATGGAGATTTGTTTAAATAAGAAACCAGGGCCCTCAGAGGGTCATGTTACACTTTACATTGCAAGATTCAGAAACAAACTTTCAGACAAGATTGTGAAACTTGCAGCTGATCTTTGGGACAATCATGTGGCAGTTTCCAAAAATTTTGAAGGGGCTGACAAGAACTACTACATGCATTTTGTGAGAGGAAAAGCTCAGGCAAGACTAGGATCAACATGGGAATTCCCTAATAGTTCAGTGGTCAAGAATTGGTGGTTTCACTGCTGAGGGCCTGGGTTCCATCAGTGATTGGGGAACTAAGAGTCCACAAGGCTTGTGGCACAGTTTAAAAGAAACAAAAAGACTAGGATCAATGAGATGAAATTACAGGAAAGCAAATGTTTAATTGAACTTTTTGCAAGTAGAACTCTCCATAAGTTTCTTCCTATGTGATTGTTGAATGAATTCATTGGAAGAGGATAAGGTTCTTGGAAGCCAAAACAATTCTGAAATGCAGATGTCACATCCCAGCGAACCACCAACCACACTGGTTAACATTATTTGCTGTGTGGTCTTTTCTCTAGTTGCTGAGAGCAGGGGCTCCTCCCTAGTTGTGCAGGGTTTTCATTGCGGTTGCTTCTCTTATGGAGCACAGCATCAATAGTTGTGGTGCATAGGCTGAGTTGCTCCGCAGTATGCGGGATCGTCCTAATCAGGGATAGAACCTGTGTTTCCTACATTGACAGGCGGATTCTTTACCACTAAGCCACCATGGAAGTCCCAACATGTGTGCTTTTTGAAGGACCAATCCCTAATCTACAGTTAGTCCCTAATTGCAATTGAGCAAGAGCGGGGCTGGGAGGAGGGGGTCGATAAGGTAGGCAAGGACCTCTGTACCAAGTGCTGCAACATCAGCTGCACCTAGAAGATGACATCAGAGATCTCTGTCCAGGAAGCTTAGAACCCAGAGGCCCAAGGGCACAGCTACTTCAGGTGGATGCCGCCGGGAGAGAGATAACTGAATCTCGGGCTTAGAGGGCTAAGTGTGGAACTCCATGTCCATAAACGGGGACCGAGTTCCCACGCAGTGACCGGCCTGAGGATCACAGGAGAACCGGCCTCAAGTCCAGGAGAGGGACCGAGGTCACCGCGCCGAGCCCACGACTCCCCCTGGCCCGGCGGGAAGCGGCGGGGACACCGCCAAGACTTCCTCTAGTCGGCCCTTTCTTAGTTAAAAAAAGCAAAAAACAAAAAAAGGAGTGCAGACTAGGTCCCCGGCTGTTCACGTTGCGGGGGCTTCTCTCCACCAATCGCTGCGGGGCAGGGACCACCGGCGCACCCGAGACACCGAGATGCAGAAAAGACCTCCCGATTTCCTAGAGGGGCTGCTGCGGCCCCTCGCAGCTCTCCGCGGGCGGAGCTATGACGTACTTCCGGCTGCGCCGGCCGCGGTGCGCGCTGAGGTGTCCCAGCGGCCCGAGCGGCTCTGACTCACGGTGAGCCTCCTGGTCCACGGTTCGCGTGGCGGGCGGAAGAGGGAGTTTCCGCCGAAAGGGTGCGGGGAGGGACGAGTGGATTAGGCAGCTGTGGCCTCTGGGGACTCCCCAGACCGGTCCTGGGGGGAGGTTTGAGGAGGCCTCTGTCCCTACCCAGGCCCAGATGGCGGAGGCCTTTGCTCTCCTGAAAGCATTTCCGCTCCTACCCCCACCCCCGGGTTTAACAAGTGAAAGTTGGTCTCTTTCGCGTTACAAAGCAGTTTTTTTCTGCGTTCGGTCAGCCCAGTCGCCAGTCAGCTAGAACGGGGATGTTTTCTCTTATTTCCCGGGCCCTAAGTAGGCGGTCCAAATTCAAGAATTCGCCCGAGGGTCGGGAGCCTCGTGTGAGAAACTGAGCCTCGGAAGTTTTGTGTATTGTCTGAAATAGGGAGGGACTAGTTCGTTGGGCATTGTTCAGGTTAGAAAGTACGTAACAGGAATCTGCTCAAGTTTAGAAACCCATTTTATGAGGGCCGTTTACTTACAGTTTGTCTAGAGAAAGGTGATCGGGTGAGTGAGGTACTTAGAAACCCCTGTTATAAAAGGAGCAGTTGAAAGAGTTGTGAAAAGAGTTAAGCAAAAAAAAAAAAAGAGTTAAGCAAGACAACTGTTTTCAGGTGTTGAAGAGTTAAGCAAAAGAACTGTTTTCAGGTGTTGGAAGACTACTCCGGAGAGAGTAAGTTTTGAACTAGGAGAGAACTAAGTGAAGAAAGAAGAGAAAAAGTGATGCAGAATTTGGTGCTGTTTAAAGAAAATCTAACAAAACTATCCAACAGTAGAAATCTGTGCCTCAAAATTAGCAGATTTGCCTGGGTAGGAGTTTTCAGTTACAGAAGAGTAACATTTAAAAAGTTGTAGGGCAAAAAAAAAGTAGGAAAAAAAAGCAGGTAAATCCCATATAATTGTTAGAATTTATAATAATAATTTGGTTCATTTATGCCTGATTTTCTAGAATGGGATTTGGGGCACTTTTGGGGGGGCATATAAGCTTTGGGAAATTGGCCTAAAGGAGGGGAAAAAACTCGGAACAGAACAAACACCTCTGCTTGTAGACTATGAACTTTTGCTCTTTGGCCCTTTTGTGCTAAACAGTCTAGAGAGCTTAAAGAAGATAGTTCATTGTGGTTGAAGACAATGTGAGTAATGAAACCTCTGTTTTCTATTCACATGCTTTTTTATTTTATAAACTCTTTATTGAGAAAAATTGAGAAGCCAAGATCTGGAGGGCATCCCTAAATGAACCTTTAGACAAACTCAGCATGACCAGATGTTTGGTCAAGACCAAATACTGGCTTTGACAGCGTAGGGGTGGAAATAAACCATTATCAGATTAAAAAAAAAAAAAATTCTTTACCAGTCTGACAGGTGGAAGAAAGAGAAGAGACAAAGGACAGGGAAATCCGGAGGCAACAGAGACTGAAATCCTTGAGGCCTTGTTTTTGGCCTTGTGATGATTTTGGCTTTTACTCCGTATGAGACACAAAGCCTTGAAAGGTGTGAACAGAGGAGTGATGTGATCTGACTTGTATAATATTTTACAGACAACCGAGACTTCCTTGGTGGTCCAGCGGTTAGGACTCGGTGCTTCCACTGAAGGGGGCGTGAGTTTGGTCCCTGATGAAGGAACTAAGAGCCTGCATGCTGTGTAGTGGGGCAGAAAAAAGAAAAAAGGCAAGATGATGGACTGGGACAGCAGTGTTGGAGGAAGTGAGATGTGGTTGAATTCTGAATCTCTTGTGTGTAGAGATAACAAGATTTGCTCCTGAATTGTGTGTAGAATGTGAAGGAAGAGTCAGGGGTGACCAGGGTTTTTTGTTCCAGAAAACGGAACAGTAAAATTGCTCTTCACTGAGATGAGCAGCTTTGGAGGAATGATGGGAAGTGCAGTTTTGGACACGTTAAGTTTAGGAAGCCACTGGATATGCTGGTGGCAAGGTCAAGTGGGTAGTTGGTTGTAAGAGTCTGGCGTTCGGAAGAGAGGTCCAGGCTGGAGATAAATTGGCAAGTGTGAATAAATAGATGGTAATTAAAGCCATGCAACCGGATGGTATCAAGGAGAGTGAGTGCAATTAGGAAGAAGGCCCCAGGCGCCCAGCCCCCCACATGTTGGTGGCCTTACTGAGGCATGAATTTGAATTGTGGGCACTGCAAAACTGGTGTGCTGGAATAAATCACTGAGCTACTGGGCTCAGTTACTACTGACGGTACTCATCTAGGGAAACTTTTTTCCTAAAGTATGACTGTGTGTTTTGCAAAGACAGTGATGTGATGTAGTGGCATCTGTGTCTGGATTTGCTAAGGTCTGGATCCCATGTAGGACACGCCCTGTTTAGTGCCTCCTATGCCGCGTTAGTTATAACCACTAGTGTCTGAGTTTCCCAGGCTGAATCCCAGAAGCTGAGCAGCCCAATGGAAAGTCCCGCTCTTCTTGGGGTGCCCTCTTCTGGACAAAGTAGGAAATTCTGTAATAGTTAAGTTAACAGAGTTGTTCTTAAGTGTTAGAGACAAGATGGCAGTGCTTCCCCTGGCTCAGTTTTCAAGTAATCCTCATCTTGGGAGCCTCAGTGGCATGGTGAGTGCAGAGGACAGCATAGAGGAGCGTTCAGTGCTGACTCTGGTCCACTGCGGGAACAGTGGTACCTCGTGCGATGCTTCGGAGTTGGGGTACCGTAGCGGAGAGTCCAGCTCTCATCCCTAGAATTCTGAACTAATTAGCAGCTGATAATTATCAGCTTTCTCATAAAAGCAAGATTGCATATTGAGGTTTCATTCTTAGAACCCTATTTCCTGTGTTTTTAATTACCCAAATTGATCACAAAAATAAAGGGGAAGAGCCATATAAAATACATGTTTTAAATACATATTTATCGAATATGTGAAACTAAATACCTGATATAAAAGCTGTAACAGAAATGTACCTTTGTTGGAAGGTTCTGCATGGGCTGGAATTCGTGCTTTTTTGTTTTCCTGGGTTTTTTTTTTTTGAAGGCCCTAGAATTTGGGCATTAGAAGTAAAATCTATCTTGGTTTGTTAAAAACTGCTTATGATCCTTTAAAGATTTTATGATTTTTCTAGTTAGAAACGTAATATCCACTAAAGAAAATTTAGAAAATGAAAAAGACTTTTAAAAATTGAAATCGTTCATAATTCTTTGTCCCAGAAAGATCAGTTAGTGTTTTTCCCTTTTTCCTTCATTGTGATTATGTGTATATTATGTGTGTGTGTGCAAGATATTTCAGGTGCAGTCAAGCCAGATCCATGGAGGTTGACATGCATGTGAGAAATGAGCATACTTTGCTGTCTGGCTCAGGAAACTCAAACAGGGGCTCTGTATCAACCTAGAGGAGTGGGGTGGGGAGGGAGGTTTAAAAGGGAAGGGATGTATGTATGCCTATGGCTGATTATGTTGAGGTTAAAAAAAAATGAGCACACTCAGTTTACTAAATGCCTTAGATCTAGATTATCTACAACTCCTGTTCCCTCATCTTCAGCTTTTGTAAGCCATTCGTACATCCTTTGTGTGGTCTCTACTGTTGTTGTCAGTGTAACTTCATGTAATGAACACCCACATAGATTTTTATGTCTTTGGCTCTTTATTGAGACTCCTGTAATTTTCCTTACTCAGAATCCAGTATAGGAACACCTATGTGACAGGGAAGATGCTGCTCAGAGTTTGAAAACATGCTCATCAGGAAGGCCAGTCATAAGCATGTAAGATTAATTAGGTAGTTTTCTTTCAGAGTATACTTAATAATAGGGTGATTCTGTTGTCTGTTCACTTATTACTTTCCCATCTCCCCCTTTCTCTGTCCCCTACTGGTAATCACTAGTTTGTTCTTTATATCTGTGAGTCTGTTTCTTTTTTGTTACATTCACTGGTTTTATTGTTTAGAGTTCACATGTAAGTGACAATGTACAATATTTGTTTTTCTCTCTCTGACTTGTTGCACTAAGCATAATACCCTCCGAGTCCATCTATCCATGTTTTGCAGATGGTTCCAGTCTTTTGTATGGCTGAATAGTATTTGCACACACACCCCTTTCTAGCTGTTCATCTGTTGATGGTCACTTAGGATGCTTCCATATCTTGGCAGTTGTAAATAATGTTGGTATGAATATTGAGTGGTTTAGTCGCTAAGTTGTGTCCAGCTCTTTGTGACCTCATGGACTGTAACCCACCCACAGGCTCCTCTGTCCATGGGATTTCCCAGGCAAGAAGACTGGAGTGGGTTGCCACTTCTCCAGGGGATATTCCCCACCCAGGGATTGAACCTGGATCCCCTGCATTGCATTCAGATTCTTTACCAACTGAGCCACCAGGGAAGGCCCATGTATATTTTTGAATTAGTGTTTTCATTTTCTTCAGCTAGCTATGCAGAAGTGGAATTGAGCCACAGAGCACTCTTTCAGAGGATGAAGACAAAATCAGATCAAAATAGGATATCCTGAGCTGACTCTAGAAAGATTTTTGATAGTCATTGTTATATGGCTTTTTTTTTTTTTTTCATTTATTTTTATTAGTTGGAGGCTGATTACTTTACAATATTGTAGTGGTTTTTGTCATACGTTGACTTGAATTAGCCATGGATTTACATGTGTTCCCCATCCCAATGCCCCCTCCCACCTCCCTCTCTACCCGCTCCCTCTGGGTCTTCCCAGTGCACCAGGCCCGAGCACTTGTCTCATGCATCCAACCTGGGCTGTGATCTGTTTCACCCTAGATAATATACATGTTTCTATATGGCATTTTTTAGTGGCTATAAGTTCCACAGTTTCTTAAAGACCAAATAGCATACTTTTTCTTTTGATAATTTTATGGTAATCCTATTTTCATAGGTTTAACGTGTAGCCCTCAAGAACCAGAAATCCACAGGAACCAACATTCCTGCCCCACGGAATCCTGTCTGTAGTGACAGCTGTTTCTAGAGTGCCTCCGAGATGAAGGTGCTGGGCATGGCCACGGTTCTGGGCCCCAGGCCTCCACAGGAGCAGGGGCCTGTGATTGTGAAGATTGAGGAGGAGGAAGAGAAAGGGAAGCGCCTTCCCATGGAGATATTCCGCCAGCGCTTCAGGCAGTTTGGGTACCACGACACCCCTGGCCCCCGGGAGGCACTCAGCCAGCTCCGGGTGCTCTGCTGCGAGTGGCTGCGGCCCGAGATCCACACCAAGGAGCAGATCCTGGAGCTGCTGGTGCTCGAGCAGTTCCTGACCATCCTGCCCCAGGAGCTCCAGGCCTGGGTTCAGGAGCACTGCCCTGAGAGCGCCGAAGAGGCCGTCACTCTCCTGGAGGATCTGGAGCGGGAGCTGGATGAGCCGGCACCACAGGTAGACCGGGGCGCCCTCCTCTCCTGCGAGATTGAGAGCCCAGCGGGTCAGGCAGGGGTGGGTGTGTCCACACACTGAGAGCGGCTGACAGGACCTTCCACTGACTTAGGCTGTCTTTCCTGCTGGTTTTCTGTTATCCTGTGTGGAGTTCAGGGATTACCCTTGGGAGTTGAATGGAATGGAAGTTCTCTTTCCTAGAGGTTCTACATAGCTGTTCTGAGATTTTTTTTCATTCTGGTTCTTAAAGTGAGCTGTGCACAGACCCAGCCTTTTGTAATTGTCTCTAGGCTTCCCCACCTCCCCGTGAGCAGAAACGGTCGTGGGAGAAGATGTCACCCTCAGGAACGGCAGAGGAGTCCCTGAGCAGCCCGCAGCTAGAGTCTGTGGAGACCAGTCACAGATACGAGTCTTGGGGGCCCCTCTACATCCAAGAGACTGGTGAAGAGGAGAAGTTCACTCCAGCGCTGAGGAAGGTTCGAGGTAGGACCATCTCTCAGGCCCCTGCTTGGTGCCCCAGGCCTTTGTGGTGAAGGAAACAGTCACCCTAATTCCTGATTGTCAGGCAGTCCCCTGAGCTGACAAGGCAGAATGAGTTCGTTTCTTCCCTCAGGTGTGTCTCAGTCTTGGCGTGGGAACAAATGACACACTCTTGAAGGCAGAGCTGAAGTTTGATAAGGGGACTGTTCACGGAGGCGAGGGCAGGTTGAATGAACTGATAAGAGATGGTGCTGGTTCATTTGTTCATGACTTGGTGGCCCTGCTATTACCAGTTTTCAGTGTGGATTTCTCTTTTTCTCCTTTTCTGTGTGTGGATGGTTAGGTGGACTTTTCAGAGGTATGACTGCCTAGTGAAACGGTCTAAAAAAGCTTAACGACTTCAGTCAGATTTCAACAGTTGCTTTATAACTGAGAGAATGACAGAACACATGTATTGATAGTTCAAATGAGGAGAGTTAAACCCTCATAGGAGTTAAGTACTGTCATTCAGATTACTAAGGATCTGGGATTAGAATGATTATAAATGGACCAAACATTCTCTTTTATTGCTATTAAATACATTCAGCTTCTATGAGAATCCAGAATTTGTGAGTTGGCCACTAGCCTCCTTGCCCTTAATTATCCTTTTTATTTTCTGTTACCAACTTTGACGCTTCCACAATCTTTCTTTGTTTCTTTCTGCCTGAGCATCACCCAGCTGCTTTGCTGCTGTCTCAGTATGCTTAGTTTTGCCTGAAGTGTTGCCTCATTTCCCTCTATACATGAAGTTCTCCTGGCAGACAACGCTGTGTACTCCTCATACCATGATAGCTTCTGGTAGGGGCTTGCGTGAAAGTCTGGCATTGTAAACTAGATCTGATAATGCCCTGTTTGTCTTAAACGTGATACTGTGACTTTATAGAGTGGTATTTGGTTACCCCTGAGAATCCATCAGTGTTACCTGATGGTTCTCTTTCTCATTTAATGGTTTTTTTCCTCATGATAGGAAGCAACTGACATGTCCTTATCCTGCTTACTGTTTCAGATCGTAAGTCGAAGACCCAGAATGAGGAATCAACAGATAAGGAGGGAAGTTCTGAAGAATCTCATGCAGAAGGATTCAGAAGGGATACACTTCCCATGATTATCGCCGATAAATGTGAGGCCAGGTTAGAAAGGCAGTGGGTAAATCCAGAAAAGGAGAGAGGAACAAAAAGCCCTCTCCAAGACAAAGGTTCTGCTAAAGGTAGAGAAGTAGTGACTAAACCTGCCCCAGGAGAGAGACGTTACATATGTGCTGAGTGTGGGAAGGCCTTTAGTAATAGCTCCAACCTCACTAAACACCGGAGAACACACACGGGGGAGAAACCGTATGTGTGCACCAAATGTGGGAAGGCTTTCAGCCACAGCTCCAACCTGACCCTTCACTACAGGACACACCTGGTGGACCGGCCCTATGACTGTAAGTGTGGGAAGGCCTTCGGTCAGAGCTCAGACCTCCTTAAGCACCAGCGAATGCACACTGAAGAGGCCCCTTACCAGTGTAAAGATTGTGGCAAAGCCTTCAGTGGCAAAGGCAGCCTCATTCGCCACTACCGAATACACACCGGGGAGAAGCCCTATCAGTGTAATGAGTGTGGGAAGAGCTTTAGTCAGCACGCGGGTCTTAGTTCTCACCAGAGACTCCATACTGGAGAGAAGCCGTATAAGTGCAAGGAGTGTGGGAAAGCCTTCAACCACAGCTCCAATTTTAATAAGCACCATAGAATCCATACTGGGGAAAAGCCCTATTGGTGTAGTGATTGTGGGAAAACCTTCTGTAGTAAGTCCAATCTTTCCAAACATCAGAAAGTCCACACTGCAGAGGGAGAAGGGTCTTAACTGTCGGGTACGATCTCTTGGTGGTTTTTGTTTTTCTAACTTTAGAACGTGAATGCTAGAGACAGCCCAATAATTGCAGAGTTAACTATGGAGTAGATTTTGTTTGTTTGACTCAATGTTAAGGGGATGGAGTGAGAGCTCAGGCAGGGACAGGGTGGGTTCCTCACCTGCCCACCAAGTCACCGGGGCAGGGTCCCCTCACCACACTTCACGTCCCGTACACCATGCCGGCATTGCCTTCTGTATAGTTACACTGCTTTGTGTCCAGTATAATTAAAGAAGAAGCATTAGAACTGTTTAGCTGTTTTAGGATATACTCAAGATTATGACTTGTAAAGAAATGAGCCATGTTGAACACAGTTTAATCTGATTCAGAATAAACTTAAAAGTTCTTGTAATGCCTCAGGACTGTTATTGTTTAAAAAAAAATTGTTAATCAAACCCTATTCTAGAAAGAGGAAGCTTCCTACTGGTTTTGCTTTTGGAATATTTGGATTTGGGGTAAATGAAACTTTTGAGTACTTGCGAATGTGTTAGGAAACTGCGGCCAGGTGTGTAGAGCCAGCTGCAGCTTGGTCTTCATTGTGCGTTTCCTACATACGGAACACTTTTTTTTCTTTTTTTTTGGTCTTTGGGAACATTCTGTCAGCCTCACATGCTTTTTGGTCTTGTGTACTCTGTCTGCCAAAGTCTGAAAATCTTGACTCCTTGAGACACTTTCTTCTAGTTCCAGAAGCCAGTAATCCAGAGTATGATTTTACCTTAAATCGACCTTGTCTTTTCCCTCTGACTGCAGACTCTTTGGTTTCAGGTGTGGCTTTTGGCCAGTTGGTCCTCCTGGTACTTGGAAACCTGACTTCACTCTTTCCTCCTATCGGTTGCTTACCTTTGTGAGTTTTTTTCCATTTCTTATTGGTAGTCACTGAAATCTCTCTTTGCTGCTGCAGCCCTATCGGTCATGCAAACCTGACATGCCAGAATTGAGGACAGCGAGAAAGTGTCATGTCTAGTACCAGTTCTGATCGCAGGAAACTGCCTCATGTGCCATCCTGGAATCAGATTAAACTACAGGTAATCAGCCCCTGCACCAGCCAAATATGTTAGGGCGGGAGGTGGGGGAGTCATTACTGAAAAAGATTCAGCAGTGCTGGGATATGAACAGATCCTCATGGAGGCCCACAGAATTTAGTGATTAGATGGCAGCTGGGTGTCTTTCCAGCCCCCACTGGAGCTCCTGGTCCAGATCAGGGACAGTAGGAACCTGCTAAGTCCAGAGACTTGCATCTCATCCTCTGGTGAGAAGGGCCTGGACCCCAGGTCTGTCCTGACTCTGCAGTGGTACTTTCTGATGGGCGTTGATGTGAGACAAAGGTCCAAACACTTCTTCAGCTCCCGTGAGTCCATCAGCTGAAATCTTCCTCTGATCTCTTTGTCTCAGATTTTCAGCCTTATTCTTTGCAGACCCGTTGTCTAGCTAAGCCACAACCCAGGAGACACTTTCTCCTTCCATGAAAAGTTGGTGCTCAGTACACGGCTCACAGCTCTGCCCACCAGTTTTCCCCTCTCTAGCCTTTAGGGCCACTCCTGAGCAGGGCCGTGTGAATCAGCACATTTTTGGTTCACACATCAAAATCCTGAGCTGAACCCTCTGTGAGACAGAAACCCTACTTGTTTCTCCCACCACATCAAAGGGAAATGAAGCCATAGGTGTGAGCAGAGAGACATCAGTTCAGCAAAGGTAAAGGACGTGGGGATGTGGCTCCTGCTTACACACCGTGTAACTTATGGGCCTGCTCAGATTGTCTGGTGACTACATTCATGTTTGTCATCAATCACAATATTGCAGTCTGTATGTATTGGGGAAGATGGGGACAGATTTTGAGAACGGGCTTTAATCTTGAGAGGCACCTGAGTCAGGTGGGATCTTTGCATGGTCTTCAGGCAAAATGAGGCTCTTCTCCTGCATCAAGGGGGAAGGGAGGTGCTTTTGTTAGGCCAGAGGGCTGAAGGGAATTTAGGGTTCCAGGTGATAAAGCACTGCTACCAAAATGTCTCGGATACTAGGACCCCAATCAGGGCCTGGAATCTTGGCCTCAGTGACTAGGGGAGGCTTTTCATTTAGCCACCTTTGCTGCTCTGCCGCCCTGACAACTAAATCCTGCACCTGATTTTCAGAGCAGCCTGCCTGCTCTGTAGAAGGTGCACCCTTAAACATCACCCGGAGGACTCCTGGCTGTCACAGCGTGCCCTCAATAGATAGTTGGCTGACCCCAGTCTATTGTTTTCTTTCTTCAAAGCTTGAGAGAAGGACACTCTGCAGCGCTTATATAGAACCGCTCCCGTCCCAGTAACATGCGGGTCCCAGAACCACGGCCTAAACATGCTCCCCCGGTACCTGCACCTCATCTCTCATCAGAACAAGTGAATGGTAGTGACTGCCGCGGGGTAGGATGCCAGCGGTTACCACCACGGAGTTTATCACCAGTCTCTTTTTTTTTTTAACCACCTGTTCCAGAATCCTATCCTGAGGACTCAGTTTCTAGGGCCACTTCCAGTACCAGCTGTCAGTTTGGATTTCCCCTAAAACAGAGCCCAAGAAAAGGGCCTGGGGGCAGAAAGATTTATCTAGGGGACGCGAGGAGGCAGGAGAGAGAGAGGAGGGAAAGTCAGTAACGGATGCAGTATTGAGCCGGTAATGATGTCGGCAACCAGTGCTCAGGTCTGCTGGGGACCTTCAGAGACGGGAAGACCACTGGTCTCCCTGAGCTCTGCTCAGCCCCGGTGCCCACCTCCCACAGTTAGGAGGCCAGTGCCTGCTCGGGTCCAGGAGAGCGGCTGAGGACCCCGGTGGGCTGGGGGGTCGCTGTCCCGGGGACTGTGAGGCCAGCTTGGTTTGAAGATGCTTGTGAGCGTCTGCTCGTGCGTCGCACAGACACACATTCATATGCACACATACACAGGACCCCTGGCCGGGCTGCCAGGTTTAGCAAATAAAAGCACATTTGGATTCCAGGTAAACAGTGTATTTGGAACATCCTTACACTGAAAAAACTATTCAATGTCTGAAATTAGGCTTGGGGTTAGAGTATCTGGGCATCTTATCCGGCATCCTACTCCCAGTATGTGTGAGCAGCAAACCTCCACCTCTCTGTCCAACCTACTACAGATACCAAAAGCATAAGGGAGCAAAGGAGAAAGACAGGACATCTTCAAAGTGCTTCAAAGGACTCTTTCAAAGTGAAAGGACCACCCACAGGACGGTAGAACATTTTTACAAATCGTGTATGTGTGATAAGGCACTTTTACATTGAATATATTTACATCTGAGTAATAAAAAGACAACCAATTGAAGACAGGCAAAGGACAAAGATAAACCTGTGGACAATAAGTTGAAGGAAAGGAAAGGTGCTCAAGGTAGCCATGAGAAAAAGGCAAATCAAAACCACGATGAAGCCACATCATACCAGCTAGGATGGCTGTAATAGAAAAGATAACATCAAGTGTTGTTGAGGATGCAGAGAAGTCAGAAGCTTATACCCTGCCAGTGAGAATGTAAAATGCAACAACCACTTTGGAAGCCAGTCTGGCATTTCCTCATTAAATATAGCATTTGACTGAAATTCCTACCCTCAATACGTACCCAAGAGAAATGTAAACATATCCACACAAAAACTTGTACATGAATGTTCAAAGCAACATTATTCATAATAGCCAAAAATAAGAAAAAGCCCAAATGTTTCCATCAGTGGGTGAAAGAAAAAAAAAAATGGGGTTATCCATAGAATAGAATATTATTTAGCCATAAAATGGATGATGTATAGATTCACACTGCAACATACATAGGTGAAATGACATCATTATACTGAGTGAAAGAAACTTAGACATGAAAAGCCACATATTGTACGATTATGATACCAGTTAACATGAAATGTCTAGAATAGGCAAGTCCATGGAGACAGTAGACTGGTAGTTGTCTAGGGCTGGGGGAGTTGGGGGGAAGTGAGGAGTGACTGCTAAAGGGTGCAGGATTTCTTTTTAGGATGATATGTCAAATTGTGATGACTGGTTACACAACTCTGGATACTAAAGACCACTGGATATGGTGATGAATTACTTCTCAATAAAGTTTTTAAAAAACAAGCTCAAGCAAATGAACAAAGGCTTTGCCAAGTGGCCAGCCTTGGTGGAGCAATGGAGGATTCACGCCGTGGAGACCAGTGGATGCCCACGTAGGCTGCTGCTTAGTAGAAGATGTGCCAGGCCAGGGACTCAGATGTGAAAAGAGGAAAAGATTCACACCAGCAGTTAATCCTTGCCTGTAATATCTAGGGAAATTTTCTGTTCATTTCAACTGGAATCGAGGACCAAGAACTCTTGTGTGAAAAAACCCCCTCCCATCTGATAGTCGATTTTCAGAGCACCACCCTTCCTAGACAGCAGCGCCCCTCACTGTTCTGAGAATGTGGCAAACACAGCCCTCTGCAAGAGCCCTTTGCAGCTGCTGTCCTCGCGCTTGGAGTGCTTTCCCCGCCGGTGTGAACATACTGGGAATTCAGCGACCTGGAAAGGAGGGCAGGACACTGCAAACGGAACGGTACCAGCAAAGACACGGTGGTGGGAGTCAGTGGCAAGCTCATGGGGAAGGGGCTGGGGGGTCCTGGGGAGCGGAGAGGCCTCTGATGGCGGGTTGTGGAGCCAGTGGTGAAATCTGACAGGACAGAGTGACAGTCCCCGAACAGGTGTGAGACGTAAAGAAAATGGAGTGGGGTTATCCCAGAGTACGTTCAGCTGGGGAAGTTTGGTGTTTCTATGGTGTAATTAGAGCAGATACAAATTTCTGAGAACTTATATGTTTAATTCAGGGTACAAGACAGGTAACATAAGTAGCTTTATGAGCAATTTTTTGGGGGTCACTTGCTACTCCATGAGTCTGATGATGCATCAGTCTCTTCCTGCCAAAGAGACCACCTGAACTTCCTTTTCATTGGAACTTTTCGTCTGGAGTCCACACTGTGGTAAGGCAGACTGGGTGGTATTTCACAGTTCTGGACAGTTTTGTCTTGATGATGTCTGCCTGCCCCCAGCCTAAGTGTTGTCCCACACACAGAATGCCACAGAGCACAGAAGGTCCCGCACGTGGGCATGATGGTGACGGTGACTGTAATGTTGAGATGGTCTGGGGTGGTATCCAGGGGAACATGATGGAGTCTTGAGGAAAGGAGGAATCACACCCTTGTAACACTAAAAAAGGAACAGTTGCCTGTATTTACTGACCCCTGTTCTCAATTCAGCTTTAATGCCATTTGCTCACTGAAGCTTTTTGTGCTAGCCACGTGCTCTGTCCACGTGGACACCAGCTGGCTGGCTTCCTGTGATTCCCCATTTCATTTGCAGAGACAGCACCGCGGTGTAATGAAGAGCCCAAGCTCCAGAGCCAGACTGCCTGGGTTTGAACGCCTGTGCCCCTGCTTACTATCTCTATCGTGTATCAGGTTCTCATCTGTAAAAAGAGGGGTGTTAATATGACTAACAGCACATATGATCGTGTGAAGATAATGCTGACTTTCCTGTCCATGCTGGCGCATAGATGGTCAGTAAAGATACCCTGTCATGATAGTTACTGACCTCTCCTGGGGTCTCACTCTGGCTCCCATTAGGCTAGCGCCCCCTTAGTGCAGAAGCCCTGGGTGGTTCATCTCTGTATCCCCCACGGCATTCACTAAGTTGTTGGCGAAGAGCTTCAAGGATCAGTGGCAGGAGATCTGGGGAGACGGTAATGAGTGTCTCTGAGTCTCCCTGCGCAGTGTATTTTGCCTGGAGAACTCCCCTCCCTCCTCTCCTTCCTTCCTTCTTTCCTGAAGAAAAGGGAATAAAAACGGGGCAGTAATAGTACCCACCTCGCGCAGGCTGGCTACAGAGATTAAATGAGTTATCGGGTAAAGCGCTTAGAACAATGCCTGATGCACAGTGCCTACGTCATGGCTGGTACTCCTTACTACCTTTATTTCCCCTTTTTCTTGGTGTATATTTTTTCTGATTATGAACGCCATACTTATTTGTGGTAGCAAAGTGTGAAAATGTAGGAAAAACCCCACCAGAGTGAAGGCGACAGAGGTTTGAACAAATAAGTAGAAGACAGAGGAGGAAAGATGAGCACAATCATGAGCGTGCGTACAAGGTGCAGAGGCAGCTGGAGGAAATGGTGGACCTGGTGGGGATGGAAGGTGGCGTCCACCAGGCCCTGGGAAGGCTCCACAGACTAGGGGAAGGTTACGGAGGAGGAGGTGAGTGGATGCGGGGGAAGGCCATTAGCATGTGCAAAGGCCCAAGGCATTAAATGCCATCCGGGCACTGCCGTTCTGCATTGCCCCCGTGTGCTGGAGGGGAGGAGCGTCGGGAGAGTGGGAAGGGCCGGGAAGTGAGAAGCCCCGTGTCAAGAGGAAGAATGAAAGCTTGGAGCTGCCATCATCCAATCAGCATTTAGGAGAGATGACTCCGGCACAGGCAGGACCAATGGGCTGGAGGAGACTTTGGGAGCAAAGAGACCGGCTGTTAAAGCTGGTGCCAAAGTCGGGAACAAGTTGGAGACGGCCTCGGCCGCTGCGGAAGCACCCCCGGAATGGGCCAGACAGGATGGGCTGGAGACGTGGAGGGAGCGGATGTGGGGAGGAAAAGGCGAGCAGCCAGGACGACGCCCAGGTCCGGGGCTTGACAGGGAAGTTGGCGTCAGCAGCCAAAGCAAGGGATACGCGAGGGAAACCATGCTTGTGGAGGAACGTGCTGAGAGTCTCTGTCATTCCCAAGAAACCACGCTGGTGACCATATTTATCTGTGTGTATAGGTGATAGTCCATGGGAATTTTTATTCATTAAAAAAACCCCTTCAGTTCTTCATTATTAACATATTTAAAATAATGCACCTGACTGCTTTTTTAAAGTGGAAAAAAAAACTTAAACTCTATAAACAATTTGTTGTTCAGTCACTAAATCATGTCTGACTGCGACCCCATGGACTGCAGCACGCCAGGCTTCCCTGTCCTTCACTGTCACCCAGAGTTTGCTCAAATTCATGTCCATCCAGTCAGTGATACTATCTAACCATCTCATCCTTTGCTGCCCTCTTCTCCTTTTGCTTTCAGTCTTCGCCAGCATCAGGGTCTTTTCCAATGAATTTGTTCTTCACATCCGGCGGCCAAAGTATTGGAGCTTCAGCTTCAGCATCAGTTCTTCCAATGAATATTCAGGGCTCATTTCCTTTAGGATGGACTGGTTTGATTTCCTTGGAAAAGAAAAAAGAAAAAGTCTTTGGGGAGCTTTTAAAGACAATCTTTTAATCAGGAACAGTTTGCTAAGATGTTCTTTTCCGTTCACACTCCTGCCAGCTGTCATGTTCAGGTAAAACCAGGCTTTTCTCCTACTTGGAAACTGAACACAGAATATTCTCTCAGAGTTATTTCAGTTGGAGCTCAAAGAACAGGTGTAACTTAGGGTGGGCAGGAAGCATCAGGGATGAAATTGCTTTGTTACTTTTGTTATGACTGATAATGTCCTTGTGAATCACTCACAGGTGAGAAGGCAGAGCCAAGGGTGGAAAGCAGGAGCGTACTCAGCACAACTTAAGGTCCAGCGATTTTGCCTGGGGCAGCAGCCAGCCTCCCATCCCTGCACACAGCACCACGGAGGCTGGAGAGCCTGCTGCCCCGGGATACTGTCCACAGTGTCTGCACCAAGCCAAGGTTGAAGATGCTTTCCAAGGCCCTCCTGGATTCTAATTCTCATTGGCTGAAGGTAGGGAGCTGGAGCAGGATGCAGGAACCTCACGGGAGTGAACAGAGGGTGTGTTTGGGGCTCATTACCATCCTGCTATTTGATGTGACAGACTTTTTGCTTGAGCAAACAGACTTCCAAACCTTTTCTTGGGCCCCCTCTGTGCTCTTCCTTGTAAAATCTAGTTTTAGCGAGTCCCGCATCCTTCACATCTGAACCCCCTTAATATCTAGTCATCCCACACCATCACCCCAGGGAGATGTCCAAACCACCCTGCCCTTTCTCCATCAAGAATCCTAAGTCAGTTTAGCCAAACCCCTCTGACCCCTAAAGCTTCCCCTTAGGAAGTTCCCATCCACTGACCCCCTCCCTGCTCCTTAGCTATAAATCCCCAGGTGGCCATACAAAAACCAGTTGGGAAAGGGTCAGGAAGAGTATATGCCACGTGTCTGCTTCTATTAAGACCTTCACTTGGAAATCCCCCCCCCCCCACCTCCATGACCTCAATTCTAAAACCTTCCCCCGTGACAGCAATCCATCTTTCCTGCTCAGGACTTTCCTGCTCAGCATCTGACTGATGCTGGTCAGATGTAGGAGGATGAGAATAATTACTCTTTTAAAAATTTTTTATTTAATTTTTGGTTGCACTGGGTCTTTGTTTCTACTCTTAGGCTTTCGTGGAGGTGAGCATGGGCTGCTCTCTAGCTTCCTGGCGCACAGGCTTCTCAGGGAAGTGGTTTCTCTTGTTGCAGAGCATGGGTTATAGGGTGAGAGCTCAGTAGTTGGGGAGCACAGGCTTAGTTTCCCTGTGGTATGTGGTATCTTAGTTCCCAGGGACTGAACCCGTCTCCCCTGCATTGGCAGACGGATTCTTAACCACGGGAACACCAGAGAAGTCCACCTCAGACCTTTTGACCTTGAGCAGTTTGTAGAAATTCTGAGAGAGGGCAGTTTATGGGGGGGGGGCGGGGAATGTATCTGGTTTGAAAGAAACAATTTGAAACTTTCAAAAGGCCCAAAGGTAAATGCCCCACCACCTGATGAGACCAGAGACTGGAGCTTGGGAGAGATCAGGACCAGTTGTGCAGATGTAAAAATTAATTGAAGCTAACAGTTGAGGTCATCGGAGTAAATGGGTTCCTGGGGTAACGGCATAGGCATAGAAAGAGACCACCGATACCATGACTGAACACTGAGGAATGCCCAGTTAGGGACAGAAAAGAGGAATCAGGAGAAAGGGATGAATCATTAGGACACTCGAGTGAGTCAAACGTTATAGCTATTGCAAAGGTATTTTTTTAATGTATTTTTCACACAGTGGCCCTGCTGAGTCTCAGGTCCCCCTGAGCTCTGAGGAGTGACGGTCATGGTCTTTGCAGGGTAGAGGCGGTCAGCGCCTGGGCAGAGAAGGGACTGAGCCCTCCCATGCAGTGATGGGCCATCACCCAGCAGTTCCACATGCTCAGGCGTCTTTCCCAGAGCTTCACGACTGCACCTGCACAGGAGAAGCCAGGCACCTCCTGCCTGCCACTTCCTCCCCTTTACCACGCAGAACCTAGTAAGGCCTCGCTCACGTTTATCTCCTAGAAATGTTCTCCATTTCATGACCAGTTCTCAGCGTAAATGTTTAGAAGCTCTACCCTCGGGAATTATACTTCATGGGTCTGACTCAAACGCCAACACCTGAGTGACTAGCAAGAAGCCTAGTGACCCTGCTGTGATGGCTCATGGTCTGCACATGGAGAAACAAAGTCAGCCTCAAGTCTGTGGTGGGCGTCAAAGAAGAGCCAAAAATGATGAGTTTTAAAAAATTAAAAACACATTACATGGCCAATCACAGTGTATGATCCAGAATTTTTCAGAGGCTAGAGTTCCAGACATTTCCTCATCTTCTCCATCTCAGCCTTCTTCATGACTATAACTGCCCCCCGCCCAAAAGCCAAATCAAGAAATCTCAGTATACCTATTGTTTTGTTTTGGGCTGTGTGGTATGGCTTGCAGGATCTTAGTTCCCCAACCAGGGATCAAACCTTGCACCCAGACAGTGAGAGAACCGAGTCCCAACCACTGGACCGCCAGGGAACTTCCTCGGTTGTCCATTGTGACCCAGCATCTAAGTAGGCTCCTGTCGAGGACCCCATATCCAGAAACGCCTTTCCAGTCCTGGTCGCTGGTGTTAAGTACTGCACCACACAGAAGGACGTGCAGACATAAAACCCTAAAGGCAGGCATGGATGTGTAAGCGGCCGCGTCAGTGAGACAGCCTGCATGTGCTGTGTGCAGAGGGCAGGATGCAGTCGAAGGGCAGAGGTTCCAGGTTTGAGATTAGAGGAGAAATGGTCGTTTGTAAAGTTTTAAAGATTAACTTTTAAAGAGTCCATTCATAGTCACTGATGTTTCTTGTTTAAACTGAAATAAACTTGGCCCCTGCAAGAAGACACACTCAAGCCATCCTTCTGAAAAACTATTCTGTTTAATAGTGCATTTCATTTATGCTACAGATGAGCAGGATTGGGAAAACAGAATGAAAGGTCACATCCCTTTTGCTGGGAAAACTTGGGGAGCTCCATCCTAACCCAGCAAGGAGCCCTCCGCTAGGCTCAGGCCCGAGCTTCTTCCTTAGGGCTTTGCTCTCTGTTCACACTTGGCTGCTGAAGTCAGAGGTGGGGTCGGGAGAGGTCTAGCAGCTGGGGCCAGAGGTCATAGGTCACAGGTCTGAGGGCGGGGCAAGCTGGCTGAGTGAGCTCCTTAAAAGCATCCTTGGTAGCTAGGGGTTTAGCTTAAATCACTTTCCATCACAGGAGTGGCCGGAGGAAGAGGAGGGAAGGAAAATGGAGGCTAGTGCTAAAGGCTTTGGATCCTTCCCCTCAGGTTACACTCACGAAGGAGCTGGGCTTCCCAATTAGTCCTGTCATAAAAGGGATGAGCGAGTTCTCCACCAAATGCGTGGAGGTTTGGTCTTGCTGCTCCAAGAGCTCTGGAGGATACACGGTCACTACAGAAAACCTCTCTCAGGGTCTTCACCCACACCTGCCCAACGAAATAACAAATCCCTCAGCACCAGATTTCCATAATTAATGAAGTCAGGAAACAAAATAGCACATTCCTTATCAAAAGGAAGAAATTCCTCATCAAAATTTAAAGCTGGATTAGAAGCAGTGGCTTTGAAATGCAGCCTCCATTTTCCCTTTCACAACCCAGACGTTCTTTCCACTTTCTTCTGTGCTGACTATGCCGACTCCAACTAGAGGAACCCCTGCAATTTTATTCCTACTGTGCTTCCATCCCCACTGTGGAAAGGCTCTTCTGGTGTGAGAAAAATGGTATAGTGCAAATTCCCCTCCCAAATGGAAGGAGACTGGTCCCAGAGCTTCCTCTGCTCCCAGCACTCTGTCTGCGGCTGGCAGCCTAGTTCTTCAAGGCTGGAATCATTCCTGGGGAAACTGACTAGGTTGCTAACCACTGGGCCAGGATGATTTGAGCAACAGGCCCCATTCTCTAAGGTGAAGGGACACATCCTAAGTTCATACTCGGGGAGTAAGGCAGGAGCTCTGGAGACTCAGGAAGTGAGGAAAACCGGCGTGTGACTCTCTCTCACGTAGACTCTCTGATCCTTACTTCAGCAGTCACTTGGAGGGAACTTTTGCTCACTCCCATTACATTCAAAGGCTTCTCTCCAGTGTGAATTCTCTGGTGGCGAACCAGAGCGGAGCTGTACCTAAAGGCTTTCCCACACTCACTACATTCATAGGGATTCTCCCCTGTGTGGATTCTCTGATGCTGAATGAG
Organism: Cervus canadensis; assembly: GCF_019320065.1. Classification (NCBI taxonomy): domain Eukaryota; kingdom Metazoa; phylum Chordata; class Mammalia; order Artiodactyla; family Cervidae; genus Cervus; species Cervus canadensis. Next base: position 29,914,506 of record NC_057417.1, on the reverse strand, counting down.
GCCTGAGCTATAGGTAAACTTCCCTCCACATTCCATACATTCATAGGGCTTCTCCCCAGTGTGGATCCTCTGGTGCTGATAGAGGTGTGAGCTCTGGCTGAAGGCCTTCCCACACTCGCTGCATTCATAGGGCTTCTCTCCAGTGTGGATCCTCTGGTGGTGAATGAGGGTGGAGCTCCTGCTGAAGGCTTTCCCACACTCGTTACAAGCGTATGGCTTCTCTCCAGTGTGGATCCTCTGGTGGTGAGTGAGGGTGGAGCTCCAGCTGAAGGCTTTCCCGCACTCGTTACATTCATAGGGCTTCTCTCCCGTGTGGATCCTCCGGTGGAGAATGAGAGCGGAGCTGCAGCTGAAGGTCTTCCCGCAGTCGTTACACTCGTAAGGCTTCTCCCCAGTGTGGATCCTCTGATGCTGAATGAGGTGTGAGCTCTGGCTGAAGGCCTTCCCACACTCGCTACATTCATAGGGTTTCTCCCCAGTGTGGATTCTCTGATGCTGAATAAGGTCTGAAGTTCGATTAAAGCTCTTGCTACATTCATCACACTTATGGGGTCTGTCTCCCACAGGGAGTCTCTGATGGGAAATGAGGTTGGAACTCACAGTGAAGCTGTTCCTCAGATCGCTGCATTTCTCACTTCTCCCTCCCGTGGGGGCTCGCTTCTCCTCAGCTGTCACTTGACCAAAATCCTGCATCTTCCTATTCAGTCTCTCTCCAGAGGAGCTCCCCAGCTGCCTCTTCAGCCTGACTTCTTGTTCATAGGCTTCTTCAAACTTAAGACCCTGAGAAATATCCTTCTGGAATCTTCCCAAGAGCACCCCGTGTGATCCTGTATCTTCAGAAATTTCAGAATCAGGCTCAGTTCTGGTCTCACCATCTGGCACAATATAAAACACAAATATCATTTGTTCCTTGTGGAAAAAAGACTCAAAACCAGAGACAGGCTAATCACATCATGTTCACAGGCTAAAAGCACATGCCACTTATCAATGTGCAAAAAGGCCTGCCCAGGCTGTATGCAGCTGAGGCAGAATAAGAGAACTGGGCCAAAGAAACAGGGAAGAAGAAAAGCAGGAAAATCTATAAATAAGCTGGAAGTGAAGAGAAAACTGGATCAGGCAGAGGCAGAGAACCAAAAAACAGGAGAGGCAGGACATACTATTAAATGAAGTGACAAAGTCCTAGAGGTCAGAGGCTCAAGATAACCTGGGAGACGGTGACAGCTGGGCCAGGGAGAGGATGAAGAGGAGTGGGCACAAGAAACGCAACACGGGCCAGTCTGTCTCCCACAGGAAGACACAGCCAGGTGTGGAGAAGCAGCAGCAGATGAGGAAGCCGCAACAAGGGTGCAGCCCTGCAGCCCCAGGGGAACAGGACACTCTGGTTTGCAGTCACGTCACCTTCACCAAGTCCATGGGAACAGGCAAGAGACAAAGGTCAGTCCACCTCTGGCCTGGGCCTAGAACACTGTGCTAACTGAGCGGATTTGTAAACAGTTTCTATGTTTGACTTTGCCATTCTCAGCGCTCTGGGGTTTCTAAGGGAACTTCAGGCATAGAGGACGAGTGGAAGGGGTCCAGATGGTTAGCATGTTTAGTCTGTCAGTAATTGAAGGAGTCAAGGCAGGGCAGTGAGTGTTAGGGACAAAAAGAGCTGTTCCTCCCTCCCCCGAACAGGTACCTCTCAGGACCTCTCTGCTCTCAGTTCCCTTCCAATCCAGGCCCCTCGGCAATTCCTCTCACTCCAGCCCAGAGATCACGTCAAAATTCAGAAAAGGGATTCCTGCTCATGGGGAAAGACAGGACAAGGTTTATCCTGTTCGTACCAAGTGGCCCAGAGCTCAGTCCCAGACCCAGGACCTGCAGGGGACAGAGAAGACACGCAGCGGGAGGCCTCACGTGGGAGTGGGGAAGACCCTGGCCTTGCCCAGGAAACCGTCCTGACAGTGGGTGAGGGGGAAGGAAGGAACAGTCACAGGCTTAAAGGTTAAGAAGCTAACTGCTTCCTGACACAAGGTAAAATTTCTACAAGGGCAGCAGTTACCCGAGGTCCATCCACAAAGCTACAGGTCCCTAGAGGAAGTCCAACAGAGAAGGGGAGGAGCCTGACAGAGTTCCAGAATCTTCACGTGGCCACAGAGCAGTGCCTCACATGTTCAGGGATCCCAGTGTGTGAATCTTTTCAGAAAATCTCTAGGTTATATGTTAATGTTAAGTCCTAAGAATAACATGAGGAAAAGTAACAGATTGAGACTTTAAAGGCCAGGGCGGGTCCTGCCAGTCACTAGCAATATGACCTCTCCTTCCTCACCTATAAAATGAGGATAATTCTGGCTGCCTCAACAGCTGCGACAGTGTGAGAACTGAAGGAGAGACTGTAAACATGCCTAAGGAACTACAGACTACAAATGGGAGTCACTATTACTGTCAGAACTTTCTGAGAGGAAGTCAGTCCTTAGATGATGCTTTTCAGTGACTCAACTGTTACTAGCAAAGAAGGAGGCAAAGGAAGGCCAAGAGGGAGTTTCACTGAGGAAGCATCGTTCCTACCCAGCGAGAACACATTGCCGTAATTCTCCAGCATCACGTCCCTGTAGAGGTCCCTCTGGGCAGGCTCCAGACGCTTCCACTCCTTCCGGATGAAGTACACAGCCACGTCCTCAAAGGTCACCAGCTCCTGAAACGACATGTTCTCACGTGCAATTTCTGGCTCAGGGATGAGGCTGGTGGAGCCACAAGCTAATTCGGGATGGGGTTGAAGAACACTTCCCAATATTGGGGAAGTGGAAATGGCGGTCAGGGTGGAGGAAAACAGAGGAGAGGCTGAGACTAAGTGGAGTCCATGATTCTGCGGGGGAGTCCCGCGGTCCTGACGGGGGAAGCATGGAATGGGATGTTGCTGCACAAGAGATTCCTGCAAAGTGGGAAGGGAAAGAAGGATAAAGCATGGCTCACCTGGGCCTTGGCCTTTAGGAGTGCAGCTGCCAGCATCTCATCCCCCAGACTGTCCTTGTCAGGAAATTCGGGGCCTTTTGAGGAAGGAAGGGCTGAGGACGAGAGGGTCCATGAGAGAGTCAATCTGCACTCAAGCCTCTCTACCCGTTACAGAAACTCCTGGGTCCTGGGACGACCTAGTACCCCCCACTCCTACATCTCTAAGTTCGCCCCCTCTGCCGCTCCAAGAGGTGCTCACGGCCGGCGTGGGCCCCGCGGCCGGAGCAGAGCCGCCCGCAGCCCCGCCGACCCTGGCCCTCTGGTCTGCCCCAGGAGGCACCAGCTACCTTGTTCGTGCCTCCTCCATCATTCTCCACCTTTCAACTCAATCTCTTGGGCTCCTTACCCAGAGGAAAACTAGCTTCACTCCAACTCTGAAGGGAGTCATAATGCCCATGATTCTTCTCTTCTCTTCTCGATCCCCAGATCAAATCTACACACTCTAAGTTCTGTGCTTGATTATGTATCTTTCCCTGTAATTCTTAAGTTAACATATTGGTCCCTGAGAGACTAAATCTCTGGAGATACTAGATTCTGTAGAATCATGCAGATAAAAATGTTTTTAAATGAGTTTTCCTGATAAGCATGGGAATAATACTTCCTTGGACACAAATTGGCTCCAAAGTCAGTGGCACAGTCTGTGAGAACAAAATACAAATACTTTTCACGCCCTTCCTCTTCCATCTACCCCTTTTGCCTGGGATCTGCAAAATAACTCCCCAGAGCTCCCCTAAGCACATGCTCCAGAAGAGCACACACCAGGGCTCTGCCACTGGCTGTTATAAGGCACCTGGAAAATGGAGTTTGGTGGTTGTCACAGGTTTCTAAACGCTGCATGAGGCACCCACAGCCCTTAAAAAAATGTCTCAGCTATAAAGCCTATCAAGCTGTACTTAATGAATGGCTTCAGCCAGCCTTCCCCACTAGGCTGGGAGTTAGTGAAAGGCAAGGACTATGTCCTCTCCAGTCAGGACTCCAGCAGTTAGCCCGGCACCTGGTGAATGAGCGATTTCAATGGGTATCTGCTGAGTAAGTGAATAAAAGAATGAATTCCTTACCGCTCTCAAGCAAGGCCTGAGGTTCCTGAGATACCCGATCAGCCTGAGTTTCCATGGGTTGTGCTAGAAGCTCGGATCTCTGGTCTCCTATTTGCAGAGTCACCAGGAAGCAGGTTTTGTATGAGAAGGTGGAAGCACTGCAGAAGCAAAATTTCAAGGTTCAAAGATAATTTTTAAAAACCCTCCTGCATATGGAAAGAGGGGAACTAGCATTTCAGTTAGTACCAAACAGCAAGAGCAAATGCAGTAACTGGGACTAGTCTTTTGGGTCAAACACCCAAGTTCCTGTACAACATCCCACTTTAGGCTCCCCAACTCACACTGGGTGGTATTTCTAACAACAAAAATGGAGAAGACAGGTGCCAAATGATGCCATTAACAAAGTTAAATACTAAGCAATTACTCAAATGAAGGACAATGAAAAAGTGTTACAGGTGGCAAAATGTATAAGTATAATATCAAGTTTTAAGTATACTTAATAATGGATAAACTAACATATACCGGGATTTTTTTTTTAATCCTCATTAAACATTTTTCTTCTACTAAAAAGAAAAAAAAAATTTTACCGTGGTACGTTTCGAGCTATTATAGTAAACGTAGATGCTCTTTTTAGAGGAAAAGGGGCCAAGAAACAGCCCCCAAATAACAGATATTACAGAATACTTCCAGAACTTCCAGAAGTTCTCTGACTCATTTTAAAAACCCTGTCTCACAGAACTAGGACAGGTAGCTCAGATCTATTAAGATAAATCTGGGAGTTCCCCAGTGGTCCAGTGATTGGGATTCAGTGCTTTCACGGCCGTGGCCCAGGTTCAATTTCTAGTCGGGGAACAGAGATCCTGTAAACCATGCAGCATGGCCAGAAAAAAGATAAATTCTTCCTCCCTTTCTCCCTAAGACAGTTTCTGTTTTCAGTGTCAGTCGGCGGTGGGATGTTATTAACGGATTTGGGCCCTTTGTGCGGTCCTTATATAGTCTCATCACACGGTGTGGGTGGACATATTCGCCAGGTTCTGGGAGACTAGTCCCCAGAACTAGTCCCCAGTTGCTGTGTCTCCTCGCCCTGAGAAGTAGCAGCCAGCCTGCTTTTTCATCTCCCTTCTCTCATAGCAGATTTCCTTGGATCAGAATGTAAGTCCCTGAAGCAAGAACCAATGCTTTTTAAGAAGCCTAATATCATTTATTACTCTGTTTTTATCCCTACTAAGGTCCCTGCTCCCTGGCTGCCACGGCAATCAAAAGGGATCTGTTCTCTGTTGCTCCAGTGAACAACAGTGAATGTCAAGTTAGTACCTAGACTAAGATTTGAATCTCCAGTACAAGTCTGTCCTCAAGAATCAACAAGTTGAGAAGAGTGCAGCAGTCGCCAGAGCAGCCTGACACTTACGCAAGAACCTAGGGGAAAACCCCTGGATTTTGTCCGCCTCCCTCTCTTTATTCATCTACTCATATAACAAGCATCTGTTGAGTGCCAAGTACATTGCAGGGTACTCCTGAAAGGAGTATAAAAATCAAGAGTGACCGCTGCACTCATGTAAGATATAAAAGGAGAAGGACCGCGAGAGTCACTCAGAGTTCAGAGAACTCTAGTCTTTGGGCAGCAAGGGGCTGTAGAAGGCCCACCACAATGCCATTATATAGTGAAAAGCAATGAACCAGGCATGAGCCAGGCCCACTGACAATCAATGTGACACACCCTCTTGCTATCATCACCCTCCTAGCTGGGGCCCTTCAGCTTTTTCTCAGAGTCAGCCATCTTCTTCTTCCTATTGCCCAACTTGACAATCTCCAGGACTGGTTATAAGCAGACACTCCCAATAAATCCACTCTCAGTCTAAACTCTCCTTAGAAAGGAAAGTTAGAGGCTCAGACTCCAGAGAAAGAAGTAGCACTCCCTCCTCACAGCTGGGTTAACCAAAGCTGGAGCTCAAAGGCACACTGTTGAGAACAAGTCCCCAGTGTCTGGATCACAGAACAATGTTTCTCACAGGAAGAAAAACCTCCATTGTGCCCTTAGAGCTTCAGGTCCAGGCAGGGTCCTCCCCCTGCGCCACTGCCCATCCAACTCCCTGCGGTGCTCCTGGGGACTGGGAGAGACGACCGGGCAGTGAGAGCACGTCATGGAAAGCTTTACCTGCCGGACTCTTTCCTTCCTTCTCTGGAGTTAGTCTCTAGAAGGCCAGAGTAGCAATTATTGGGAACTTGGCAGCCTCTGTTCAAATCCCTGGGAGTTCAGACTTTAGTTGATATCAATGCTGTAGGACTAAGGAAAAGAAAAAGGAATTTCAAATGTTTTGTAAACTTCACTTCTAATCTAGATACTTGGAGTTAAGAGGAAAAGACGAAGGACGTGTGCTAACAAATACTGATTAAGACCACAGCTGGTATTTGTGTTGCACCTTTAGAGCTGGAAATGAAATCACGCTTCTCCGTTTCAACCCAAGACAAGAAACACCTCAAGTTCCTAAGGTTCTGGCAGCTAACTTGCTACTAGACACTCTCAGCTACTTCAGGGAGTCTATCCCACTGCTGTACAGGTAAGCCATCAGAAAGGGCTTTGGATGCTTAACTGAAAAAAAATCCACCCCTTGGACTTTCACCTCTCAGAGTCCTAGTGTCCTATGGAGCTTCGGTGATACAACCTTCTCCTTCCGCAGGATTCTCCACCAAACATGCGAAACCAGATGATGCCCACTCTCCACAATTTCTCTTCTTGGGGATGATAAATACGTTTAGTTCCTCTAAGTGCCCCACAGATTTCAAGTTCAGGATCCTGCTTCTCCTCTCCATGAGTTTCAGAAAGGAAACACCGGGTCTATGTTCAATCCCAGTTGAAAAGCGAATCAAATCAGGCACCTAATACAGCTGGAAATGTGACCCAGTGGTACACCTCTCCGGAAAAGACTCGATTTACTGGGCGCCAGGGGGATTCTTCTGTCATCTGAATGGTTCTAACTGCGCACACTTCCTAGAACCCCTCATTCTCTGGGCCGATCTAGGTTGATTAAACCCTCCCTCCCGCCGGGATAACTGTTAACATCATATGAAAACGTCTCCGGGAAGGACCAAGTTAGGGTCGCTGTCATCGGCCGTTTTTAAAGAGAGGGACGCCTCTCCAGCTATACTGGAACTTTGAAAGGCTGGAGCCGAGCGCTGTCGCAGAACCAGAACCGAGCCCCTTTCCTCCCCCGACGCAGGGCCGGCCGTGAGGGGCGGGGTGCCGGGGAAAGCAGAGTTGGTACCGGCTCCCCCCCGGCACCCTGCTCCGGGTGGTCCTGGGGACCCCGCGGGCCGCGGCGGCAGGGACACCACCCCTTCTCCGGCGATCACTGCCTCCGTCCCACCTCGAGCCCTGGGGGCGGCCGGACTCACCCTGGGGGCAGGGACGGTAGATTTAGGGGACCGGACACCAAACAGGCCCCGTTGGACACTGTCACGGACCCACACACCGGGGACAGAACAAAGAACGGAAGTTCCCTCCGTTTCGCTTCCGGGTCGGTCTTAGTCACCCCCTCCACCATCCTGGGTTCCCCCCGCACCCACGTCCTTTTGTTCCCTCTAGGAAAATGGGAGGTCTTCGCCTCTCGGTGGTTTGCTGACTGGGCGCGGGGGCCCCAGGGCTGAAGCGACACGGCGGGCCTGCAGTCCCCGCCCTTCGCGCCCCCTGCTGGTCAGGCCGGGAGGGCGCCGCCGCGCACCTGCCCGGCTGGGGAGCGGAAGGCGGGGCGCAGGGTGCCCAGCGGGTGCCCGCTATGAGCCTGTGTGGTCTCCCGTGGGGCCTCCGAGGGCCAAGCCTAACGCCCTGGATCCAAGCGATCCGAGTCCCCAGCTGACCCGCGGCCAACAGAAGGATATCTGAAGGATTCGATATAGAAAACTCGCCCATATTTGAAGTTTCCAAATCAAGTTTATGCTTCCAAACAGACCAAGTTCATGTAAAAGTGCCTCCTTTAAATGACTGAAATCTGAAGAAAACCTTCTGGCCCATCAGAGTTCACGTGAGGACAAAAACCTGCACAAGTGATACAAGCAGAAAAGACGGGAAAGTTACCGATCCAGATCCACCCAGATCCGAAGAAAACTGGTGAAGCCCCATCCATGTGAAGGAAGCGTGAAATAAATGAAACGCTTGAGGGAATGAGGGGCGAGGCTTCGTGGTTCACTCACGTTTATTCCCTTCCAGGAGGAATCCTGGAAGTGTCAGAATCAAATCCTTCAGATTATAAACAAAATGAAATCTTGTGATCTTCTTGATTCCCCTGTGGCCTTGCCTCGCATTTGATCTCAATTTTCACTGCCTTCAATATTTGTAGCGCACCCATTCAGCTCTTCAGTACAACCGAACTTACTCTCTGGCAACTTCAGTCTAAAGACAGTAATCTAACCAATTCCAGTAAAATATGGTGGTGGTGCTGTTATTAAGTCACGTCTGACTCTTTGTGACTGTAGCCTGCCAGGCTCCTCTATCCATGTGAGTCTCCACGCAAGAATACCGAAGTAGGTTGGATCTTCCCAACCCAGAGATTGAACCGCGTCTCTTCCCTCTCCTGCATCGACAGGCGGGTTCTATACCACTAGTGCCACTTGGAAAGCCCTCACCTACTGACAGTCCTCAGGAAACAGCTCTTAGAGTCCCAGCACCGTCGACACAATCAACCCTATTACTGTGGACCCCAGAAGTCAATTTGCAGTTCACTTTTTTGGTGTTTGCCCCAGAATCCAGCCGTCTGGTTAATTCCCAGCAAATTCTCAAAAGCCCTACTATTAATTGTTTTTGAGTCTGTGGACTCTGAAATGCCTTGAATCACAGAGAAGATTCCCAAGGCAGTTCATCAAGATGGAGAAGAAAACATTTAAACTTCCATATAGCTTTTATCTAAAAGAAAAGAAAAAATAATAGAGTAAAAAAATGTAAGCTTTGGTAGGCACAGCTGCCACAGGCTCAATCGCCTGCCTCGGCTCTGGCTCCAAGTAGGGGACTCCTGATCTAGCTGGAGCTTGGGTCCCTCTCCCCTCCCCAGCCCTCCCCTGTCCCCTCCCGTCACCCCGGGGCCAAGGGAATGACCATTAAGAAGTGGATGCCAGATGCAAACGTGATGAAACAGTTAATTTGTTCTAAAGATGCAGCTGTGGCTTTTCAAACAGATTAGAGCAGAATTGTATCTATTTTGTTCTCTATCTCAGAAGAGACTTCCATAAGAATTCATCTTTGAAGTCATCTGGGCCTAGAATTTCTTTATGGAAGGACTTTTTAAATTCTTGATTGAATTTTTTAAGATTGTAAGACTATTCTTTTTTTTCCCTTTTTCTTTCTTTTTTGGCCATAGCAGGCGGCATGTAGGATCTCCTCAACCAGGGATCAAACCAGTGTCTCCTGCCGTGGAAGCTCAGAGTCCTAACCACTGGACTGCCAGGGAAGTCCCTATAAGACTATTCATATTTTTTATTTCTTCTTGAATCATATTGGGTTTGTTAAGTTCTTTCTACGAATTTATCTGTTTCATCTAAAATCTCTAATCTTCTTGTGTGATGTTGGTACTATTATCTTATTATTGAAATAGCTGATTTTGAGCCGTTTTCAAACAATGTTCTGTGAACCTGTGTGGGTCCCTGAGACCAGGTGGTCTGGGAGATCAAAACTGTTTTCATAAGACAGATTGTTTTTGTTTTTTTTCATGGTATTGACATTTGAAGTGATGCTATGAAAATGTGAAACTGCTAACGCTTTAGCATAAATTCAGGTAGTGGCACAAAACTGAACTGTTATATTCTTCATTGCTATATGCTCATAGCTTTTAAAAAAATCCAGTTTCAAAAAAAATCTGGTTTCATTTAAGAATATCCTTGATGAAGCAGTAAAAACATTAATTTCATTAAAAAAATACTAAGCCTTCTCAGAGGTCAATAGAAGGAAGAGTATTGGTGGCCTTATGTGGGTCTCATGTCAGACAATAGCTGTCTTCAGAGAAGGATGTCAGGACTTGGTTTAGGGTGGAAGGGTCGGGGTGGGGGGTAAAAACAGAAATCTTCCCAAAGAGTGTGTGAAGAGAGCCAGTTCTCTTTCTTTTTAATATTTTATTTTTATTTATGTACTTATTTGACTGTGCCAGGTCTCAGTTGGGGCATATGGAATCTTTAGTTGCGGCATGTGGAATCTAGTTCCTGGACCAGGGGTTGAACCTGGGCCGCCTGTGTTGGGAGTGTCCAGTCTTAGCCACTGGACCACTAGGGAAGTCCCCCCTAAGGGACAATTAACAAGGAAGCTGCCCCATCTTTACTGCTCCAGGGCAGCTTGTCTCCCAGAATGCAGAAAATTTTCTTAACTTATTTGTCTGGGAGTTGCATTTATGAAGTAACACACTGTGGAAAGAGCTGGCCTGTGAAAGCTGCTGCTTCGAGGGCAAAACCTTTTGCCAGCCCCAAGGCCAGCCCAGGAGCAAGGACCACACTCCACCCTGGCTCTGGATGACCATCGCCACCAGGCCAATTTCTTCCCATCACTTGGCCCCTCTTGTCCAACATCGCAATATAGGACCCCAGAGGACTGAGACAGGCCTCTAAGTACTTGGGCATTCTGGACAGTGGGAGGAAGCAGGCTTGGAGCTATGGAGAGGGACAGACAGGACATCTGGATGTCCCTCTATTCCAGCTCTCTGGGTGTGAGCATTCTTAGGGGATGCACCTGAACCCTAGGCTGAATTCGAGGGGCATCCCCGTTAGTTTTTAGCAGTTACTGGAAATTGATGTGCAATTCTTGGTTCTTTATTCACCTTTCTACTCAGTGCCCTAAGATTTTGCAGGGTGATCGCATTCTCTGCACCCCTGGAATCAGAGAGGGCCCTTACTCCTTGTCTTTTGGTCGATACCTCAGTGCTGATCCCTCTGGGTCACCCCTTTACACCACGCAGCCCACGGCGGCAGCAGCTCTGGGGCATCCCAGCTGTGAGCGCTTCTTGCTCAGTGATTGGAAGTTCCTGGCCTTAGGGAGGTGTTAGTGCTAAGATGCAGTGCTTCACCACACATGTAACTTAGCCTCTTCAGACTCACTTGCAGGTGGCTCAGTGGTGAAAGAATCCACCTGCAATGCAGGAGACACAGGAGATGCGGGTTCAATTCCTGGGTTGGGTAGATCCCCTGGAGGAGGGAATGGCAACCCACTCCAGTATTCTTGCCTTGGGAAATCCCATGGACAGAGGAGCCTGGTGGGTTAACCATCCTATGGGGTCGCAAAGAGTCAGACACAACTGAGCACTCATGCTCACTCAGACTAACTCGTGTGAAGTAGGGGAAGGAGAGTGATGAAAGGCCCCAGACAGCACGCAGAATCTGACGGCAGGAGGCATCTCAGAGCTGGGACCGTGAGGAAGCAGCCACTCCCTGCAACAGCACCACCTGCTGAAACCCCCAATCTGGGGTGACGCAACTCCAACCTGAGTTAACTAGACAGAAAGAGTCTAAAAGGCCTCACTAGTCAAATAGAAATGATCTATTTCAAAATGTAGTCAGCCTGGCCCAAGAAGGGTTTTAGATGAAAAAGTGGCAGCTACCGCCTTGGGAGAAACCACCTGAAGCAAAGTCATGGGTCGATGGGGCCCTCAGTGTCAGAGTGTACCCTAAATGCCTGGCTTTGCTTCACCTCCTGCTGGTCCACACACCTTAGCTTAGTAAGGCAGCCTGGCCACTGACTGTGGCCGTCGCCACTTGGTCAGCCCTCTCTCGGGTAATGATCAGGATGAAAGGGATGGAGAGCTCTTTAGACTTATTTTGAAAAATTAAGTTTCTGCCCTGACCATTTGTTGGCCTGACACTTCTTTTCTTTCCCTTAATCACTACCCCAGGCCAGCCTGGCCAGTAGACTTCTCTGAGTGCAACCCGGTCAAAAGGAAGCCTAGGGAATTCCAGCTTCATTCTGGCCCAACCGTCAGGAGCTCTTGTTGGGTTGATGTGGTTCCAGGTCACTTGATTGAGGGCACTGCTCTCTCCAGCTCCCCTCCAGAGGCTCATACATGCTGCGGCAGGCTGAACAGTGGCCCCCCAGATTTCTGGGTCCTAATCCTTAGCACCTGTGAACATGGCAAAAGGGATTCTGCAGATATGATTAAGAATCTTCAGATGGGGAGATTATCCCAGTGGGCCCTGAAGGTCATCCCAAGTGTCCTTATAAGAGGGAGGTAGAGAGAGTACTGTAGAGGGCAAAGTGGTAATGAGACAACGAGAGACGTTTGAAGATACTGCTAAAATACTGGATTTGAAGTTGAGGAAGAGGCCATGAAACAAGAAATGCAAGGAATGCAGTTCTAGAAGCTGGAAAAGACATCAAAAGGGATTCTCCCCTAGAAGGAATGTGACCATACAGACACTTTGGTCTCAGATCAATGGAAACTATTTCAGACTTCTGACCGCCAGAATAAGTGTGTGATGTTTTAAGTCATAAAGTCTGTGGTCATTTATTACAGCAAGAATAGGGAACAAAAACATGTGCCAAGGTGGAGGGAGTTATGGGTCTTTGTAAGTTTTTAAAAATGCCTCGTTGCTCACACCTGACTCTTCTGAACAAAAGGTCTGGAAAGAAGGGGTAATTGGTGAAAAGGAGAATTCACAGTTACTGGAGTGTGACATCCATCACCATCTGTAGTTACTTTTTTTTGTGATGAGAACTTTTAAGATGTACTCTCTTAGCAGCTTTCATAAATGCAATGCAATATTAACTGTGGTCCCCAAGCTGTCCCTGAGAATCTTTTCTTTGCAGGCTCTCTGAGCAGACCGTCTGCTGTCTTCCCAACCAGCCCAGTCACCGCCACTCTGTGGAAGGAAAAGTTAACAAAACAACCAAGTAATACATTATGTTTAGTTTTGTTGGGAGAAAAAGAACCAGGGGATGGTTGCTTTACCCTGAGGTTTTGAGGTGTTTTATTTTTTTTCTCTAATTCAATGCACTTAAAAAAATTTTTTTTAAAACAAAGATTTATTTATTTAATTTTTTGGTCATGGTGGCTATTTGTCGCTGCATTTGGGCTTTCTCTAGCTGCTGCCAGTGGGGGCTACTCTTCGCTGCAGCGCGCAGGCTTCTCACTGCAGTGGGTTCTCCTCCACAGGCTCCAGGCGCATGAGTGTCAGGAGTTGCCGCACACTGACTCGGTAGTGGTGGTGCACCGGCTTAGTTGCTCGGCAGCGTGTGAGATCTTCCTGGATCAGGGACCGAAGCAATGTCCCTTGCATTGCAAGGCAGATTCTTAACCACTGGACCATCAGGGAGGCCCTTTTTACAAAAAAGAAAAAAAAAGAAAAAATAGGCAAGCTTGTGATAAGCTGCTGTCTCTTGGGGAGGCTGCTTGCCTCTTTTTGTTTATTTGGCTGCTGCGGATCTTAGTTGCGGTGTGTGGGAGAGATCCTGACCAGGGATCAAACCCAGGCCCCCTGCATTGGGAGTGCAGAGACACAACCACTGGATCACAAGGGGAGTCCCTACTCCTCACCCTACTTCTTTAGCATATACTTTTCCAAAGCAACTCATTCAATTTCAAAGTCATCTTTAAATTTCACAATAACTACTGTTTTTAGTTTTATAGTTATCTGAACAATGTTTCAAAAGCATTTGAAACAACAAAAAGACAGGAATTCTGTGAAGACTGAAATAGCAATGCAAACCAGCAACTTTAACACCAGTATAATCTGTCTTTTTTTTTTTTTTTCAGCCTTCAGTCCATCTGAGAAACCTTATACTCCTGAGTAGCTGCCTACTATTTAAAAGAGATACATATTTCTGACCTCATTTTTCCTAAATGAGGTATGTGTAGAGAAGTGAAGTTCTTCCATAACCCTCTCAGTTGACTCAGAGATTTGTCACTCACTGGGGGTAAGAATGAGAGAGACTCTTTCTTATCTTCCCTTTGGCCAGAAGACCTCTCTCCCTGCAGGATTTCTCAGGTCCCTTCCTTTGAGGGCTGCTGGCCTTTTAACTTCTCTTCATCCAGGCTCCATTTAGGAGTGATTGCTTAATTCACAGAAGTCACCCTTATCACAAAAAATCTCCTGGGATCTGCTGGTTCTGGGCACCAGTAGGCTCCACAGGGTCAAGATAGAGGTCTCTACCTGTTCTCTGGGCTTTTCTTGTGGCTCAGATGGTAAAAAATCTATACCTGCAATGTGGGAGACCCAGGTTTGATCCCTGGGTTGGGAATATCCCTTGGAGAAGGAAATGGCAATCCACTCCAGTATTCTTGCCTAAAGAATTACATGACCAGAGGAGCCTGGCAGGCTATATAGTCCATGGGGTCTCAAAGAGTTGGACACGACTGACTGATGCTTAGGAAAAATGAGGTCAGAAATATATACCTCTTTTAAATAGTAGACAGTTGCTCTGGAGTATAAGGCTTCTTAGCTGGACTGAAGGCTGGGGGAAAAAAAAAAGATGATTCTGCTGTTAAATTTGCTACTTTGCATTGCTATTTCAATCTTTACAGAATTCCTGTCTTTTTGTTGTTTTAAATGCTTTCGAAACATTGTTCAGATAACTATAAAACTAAAAACAGTGGTTAGGAGCTGTTTAGGAGGGATTACTTAATTCACAGAAGTCACCCTTATCATCAAAAAACATCTCCTGGGATCTGCTGGTTCTGGGCACCAGTAGACTCCATACGGTCAAGATAGAGGTCTCTACCTGTTCTCTGGGCTTCACTTATGCTTCAGATGGTAAAGTGCTTCTGCCTGCAATGCAGAAGACCCAGGTTCAATCCCTGGGTCGGGAAGATCGCTTGGAGAAGGAAATGGCAACCCACTCCAGTATTCTTGCCTGGGAAATCCCATGGACAGAGAAGCCTGGTTGGCTACAATCCATAGGGTCACAAAGAGTCAGACAGGACTGAAGCGAATTCACACCTGCTCTGTAGGAGGTAACACTTTGGGTGCAGTGCAGACATACACTGAAAGAGCCAGCTAGGTTGTAGAGGCAATGAGATGGGAGATGGGGTAAAGGCAGTGTACCCAAGTTGCTTGGGTGCAGGGGTGGGGAGAGGGCTGGAGTTGGCCAGGTTTGCCAAAGTTAAGTTTGGCAAAACTGATGGAGATGGAAGGTAGAGGGAAGTTGCGGGGGGTTAGAAAACGCTGGGGGTGTTAACAGAAAGAGGAAAGATAAGCCGTGTAGACAGAGTCACTCAAGACCAGGCTCCATTGCAAAGCATTCACTCAAATATCACTTAGGTGCCCCTGTGTCACGTATGGATTTGGTCACCTGTGTTACAGTGATGAAGGCGACAGAGGGCCCTTAGGTGGGCGTGAGTGAGGCGTGTGAAGGGAACAGACATGAGGGCCAGTGTGGCTAAAGCACGGGAACCAAGGGGCAGCAAAGTAGAGCCCATGGCCAGCTGATCGGCAGGGTCCGAATCTTGCAGGGCCCTGCAGGCCGTGATTAGGGATTTGGGTTTTATTCCGAGCGCAGCAAAATGACGTTTCATTCATTCTGCCTTAGGAACTAGGCGGCGTTATCCCAGTTTTACTGAAGAGGACGATCAGGGTGGGGTTAGGTAATTTGTTCACGGTCAGTTGCAGGCGAAAAGGGGCTACAAACAGCTGTCGGATCTCCCTGCTCCGGGCCCGCCCGAGCCGTCCCCGCAAGGCCAAGTAGGAACCGCCCGGCGTGGCCCAGGATCCCAGCAGGCACGCGCCTCGGCGACAATGCGCATGCGCCGCTGCCTACGGAAGCCGGCAGAGAGGGGGCGGGGCCGACGCTGGCGGGCGCGGGGGAAATGGCGGCGACGGCGGCAGCGGCGAACGGGACCGGAGGGAGCAGCGGGATGGAGGTGGATGCTGCAGGTAACGGGCCGTGCGGGGGCGGCTTCTGGAAACTTCCTGGCGGGCCCGTCGAGGCCTTCCTAGAGTCCCGGGAGCAGTCGGGGATGGCGAGTCGGCAGCGAGCTCCCTGGGTTAACTTGCGGGAGGGATGGATGGCCCGACTCTGCCGTCTCCCTTTCCCGGCTGCCGGGAGGAACGTGGGGCCTGGACTCTCACCGCGTCTTACGCCTCCTTAGTCGTCCCCAGCGTGATGGCCTCCGGAGTGACTGGCAGCGTTTCAGTCGCTCTTCATCCCCTCGTCATTCTCAACATCTCAGACCATTGGATTCGCATGCGCTCGCAGGAGGGGCGGCCTATGCAGGGTGAGTGTTCAGCGTCATTCTCCAGCCTCCTCCCCCCAAATAGTGGTCCTTTCTCCTTCCTTTGCTGAAGCCAATTCCTCCTCCGCAAATCATCATTTCTCTAGTACTTGGTTCACATGATCTCAGACCCTCAGGCTATTATTAGAGAAGTTTGAGGATTCCTTTAAGTGTTAGTCGCTCAGTCTTGTCCGACTCTTTGTGACTCCATGGACTGTACCCTGCCAGGCTCCTCTGTCCTTGGAATTCTCCAGGCAAGAATGCTGGAGTGGGTTGCCATTCCCTTCTCCAGGAGAATCTTCCTTACCCAGGGATTGAACCCAGGTCTCCTGCATTGCAGGCAGATTCTGAGCCACCAGGGAAGTCCTTGAGGATTCCCTACCTTCACCTCTCATGTGTCCTTTTCTCCTCCAGTGATTGGGGCTCTGATTGGGAAGCAGGAGGGCCGAAATATTGAGGTGATGAACTCCTTTGAACTGCTGTCCCACACCGTGGAAGAGAAGATTATCATTGACAAGGAATATTATTACACCAAGGAGGAGCAGTGTGAGAGGGGAAGAGACGTGGGGGAGAAAAGTGGGAGTGGGGAATAAAAGAATGGGGAAGATGGAGAGGGTTGGGGAAAAAAAAATAAACAGAGAAATGGGACCAGATCAGAGGAATAATGGAGAGTAGCTGAAGAGACTTTACAAAAGGAACACATACGGGTTATTCCCTTCAAAGAAAACAAGGAGTGAGAAAAGAAGAGATCAGTTGTTCCATGTGGAGCCAGGATGGGAAGGGGAGAAGCTGGTAAAAACACACCAGGAGTTTCAAATTAAGGAAGGATGATTTAGAGATATACTGTGTGTCCTGGCCCCTTTCTCTCCAGTTAAACAGGTATTCAAGGAGCTGGAGTTTCTGGGTTGGTATACCACAGGGGGGCCGCCTGACCCCTCCGACATCCACGTCCATAAGCAGGTATACACGTTCACACAGGTACATACTGGGGCGGGGACGAGAGAATGAGATGGACCCTGACACGCGTGTGCATCCTCCCTTCTTCCAGGTGTGCGAGATAATTGAGAGCCCTCTGTTTCTTAAGTTGAACCCTATGACCAAGCACACAGATGTGAGTACAGTGACCCGGTGCCCACTTTGTCCTGCCTGTTGCTATGCCCCTGCTTTTACTGTAAGACATCTCTGTTGACTCTCCTTTTTGCAGTTTACCATCTGTGAGATTTTAGTCACTTAACCTTTAAACTGCATTTTCCGCACATGTAAAAATGGAAATGAGTTCCGCTTCAGTAGGTCCTTGGGAAGATTAGCTGAGGAAATGGAATGTGAAAGGGCCAAGTCCAGTTTTTGTGCTTAAATAGGTTCAGGTGTCTGACGTTTAAAGAGTTGTTCTCTCGTCTCTTCTTCGCAGCTTCCTGTCAGCGTTTTTGAGTCAGTCATAGATATAATCAATGGAGAGGTAGGTAATGCCCAGTCCTTCAGCCCCTGCCGCCCGCCCATGGGTTTCCTGCTTTTGACCCTGTGTGCCCCACAGGCCACCATGCTCTTTGCTGAGCTGACCTACACTCTGGCCACAGAGGAAGCGGAACGCATTGGTGTGGACCACGTGGCCCGAATGACCGCAACAGGCAGTGGAGAGAACTCCACTGGTAAGGGTGGCTGCGGGGGCTTCCTTAGAAGTGGGGGGACGGTGTGGCCGCCCCTTCTCACCCTCGGCCTGACCCCCCAGTGGCCGAGCACCTGATCGCCCAGCACAGCGCCATCAAGATGCTGCACAGCCGCGTCAAGCTCATCTTGGAGTATGTCAAGGCCTCCGAGGCAGGTAGGACGGGGGTCTCCCTGGGTCCTGAGGCGCTTTCCTCTCCCTCCGGGGGAGTGACAGCTTCCACATTAATGCAGCTTCTTGTGCCTTCAGGAGAGGTCCCCTTTAACCATGAGATCCTACGGGAGGCCTATGCTCTGTGTCACTGCCTCCCAGTGCTCAGCACAGACAAGTTCAAGACAGACTTTTACGATGTGAGTGCAAAGCCCAGGATGGGGAGGTGGGGCTCACGCTGCCCTCTGCATGTAGGACACAACGGGCTTCTGTGTCTGGGCACATGGTGGGAGACCCAGAGCGGCCGGGGAACTGCTTTTTTCTGTTCCCTCACAGCAATGCAATGACGTGGGGCTCATGGCCTACCTTGGCACCATCACCAAGACCTGCAACACCATGAACCAGTTCGTGAACAAGTTCAATGTTCTCTATGACCGGCAAGGCATCGGCAGGCGGATGCGGGGGCTCTTTTTCTGACAAGAGGGTACTTGAAGGGCTGACGTACAGGGGTCAGACAGCTGTCAAGGGAAGGGGTGCTACACTCCCTTGAGAGGAACCTGTCACTAATAAAAGGGGAGCAGCCCCTCAGCACCCCTTCTAGTGGCTCTGTTCTCTCCTGTGGGCACTGTGGGTGGCTGAGGGGGAGGCGTTTGTGTTACTGCAGCAGCCAGCGCTCATGAAGATGAGAAACCTGCCCAGGGGGCAGAAGTACTGTCCATACGTTAGACTGACAACTGGAGGGGGTGGGAGAGCCCACTGTGGTCCTGTGTTGGTGCCTTGGCAGGCAGAGCAGGAAGTCCCCTCCGATTTATTGAATGGCTGGACTAAGGTAAGCATAAAGGGAAAAGACTAGAATCCAGAAAACTCAAAATCCTGTTTGAACAGAAGCAGCAAATGGACACACACTTTATTAGGAAAAAGAATGAGGAAAACAAGTGCAGCTTGGGCAAAAAAGGGGACCTTCATTTCCCCTCAAGAGCATTGTCAGACCATCAAAGGAAGCCGGGCAGGACAATATGCAGAGCAGATCCAGTGTCCAAGTGACTGGACTCACACAAAAGTGATCCGTGTCCGGGCAGTGTTGACCTGCCAGACGTTGAGCTCCTCATACTCATCCAGGGCCGCCTGGAACTGAGCAGGTGTGAAGCCACGAGAGATGCAGCGCTGCTCTGCCTCGGAAAACCGGACACTCTGGCCCTCCGAGACCAACTCACGGACCGTGGCAAATATCACATCTGCTGGTCTCTGGGTCCTGGATGGACGAGTGTGGTGTGTGGTCAGGGTTAGAACTTTGAGGCCAGCACCGCAGACCCAGGGGTGCAGAAGCCGCAGGATGGGTTTCCTGCTAAAGAGGGTCAAGGTGCCTCCTGCCACCCTCTGCTAAGCTACTCACCTAGCTGTCTGCCCCTTGTCACCCAGCAGTGAGTCCTTGGACATCTCCATCAGCCGTATGGCTTCATTCACATCTTCCTTCTCCACAGTGTCCACCATTCGCAGACGTGCCTAAGGGGAAGGTAGGGAGAGATGGGCACAGGAGGAGGGGGATGGAACCAAGTCAGGGAGGCCCCCACCCTGCTCCAGCTTTAAGGCTGGGCACCTCAGCGTTCCTACTCACAAAGGAGTAGCGGCCCCTCCCCGCCCACCAGGCATCCGCAGCGTGGGGCCGGCACTGTCAGACCGAGACAAGTGCAATGCCCGGGGCAGCGTCCAGCAATTGCCCAAGTCTCCGCCTCTCAACACTGGCCAGTCCCGGCGTTCAGCTGTCCTGTGAGGGAGACCAGACCCTTCTGAATCCACTGGGCTCCCCACCATGACAGATGGAGCTTGGGGCGCTCAGCCGAGAAGGTGACTGGCAGAGGGGTAGTGTCCCTGGGGCTCGGGAAGTGCTGGCTCAGCAGTAGGTCAGGTGATCACACTACCTGCACGAACAGCACTTTGGAGCCCCCAGGACGATTGTCCAAGGCATGACGGTAGAAATGAAAGTTCCCGACACCGGAGCGAGGTTAACCCACCCGCCCCTCAGCAAGATCTGAGAAACAGGGAGCAGCCTCTCTCCTGGGACGCTGGGCGTGCCCTGCCGGAGCAGCAAGTACCCACAGTGCGGTAGCACACGAGGACCACTATCTGCACTGTCAGCACTTTAGCCCCGGCAGGGCCTGAGCAGGAGGCAGGCGGCAGCGCAAGGACAGGAGGGCAGGCCCCAGCAGAGCCCAAACGGACGATCCTCCAGCACACAGACTGGCACTCACCAGAGCGGTGGACAGTCGCAGGATAGCCAGCAGAGTCCGGGCCGAAGTGTAGGTGGCGTCCTTACTGGCCCAAGCCTCTCGCCTCATCTCCACATACGCCGCCGTGATGTAGTCGGCCAGAGACTCTGGCACCGTGGGCTGCTTCTCCCGGCACATAGCTATGTACCGCCTGTGGGAAGGCAGGAGAGGTGGAGAGTGTGTTTATTCTGCATTGAGTTGGAAAACTGGAGTAAAAAAAACTGGAAGGGAGGACACTTTTTAAAGTAGGAAACAACAATTGGTGGATGATTAAGCTTAAGTATTACTGATGGATTTCTCCAAATGCAGCATTTCAAGTTATCCCCAACTTTTTTCTTAAAAGGAAAACAGCCTTTGCACAATTGAGACAAATCCACCTGTCTGTAAGAGATGGGTTTTGTTAATTCATGAGAACAGCTAAAAGGGAAAAACAGCAGTAGGAATCCCTAGGAGTCCTTGGACAGCCTCCTCAGAGAAGGCAATGCTGTCAGATACCCATGCAGCAGAAGCCAGCTTTGCCAAAATCTGCACCTGTTAATAACCCTCAGACAGGCAGGTGGAGGTGTGTGAAGGCAGGTTTCTCCGCTGTGGTTTCCTACAGCCAGCCCGGGGAAACCAAGACTCCCTGTTCCCAGACCCAGGACACCAGAGGAGGGGGGAGGGATGAAAGCTTTTTAAGAGAAGCACAGAGGGCAGGACACTGCCTCCCGTGGCGCCCAGGGGAGTGTACAGCCCTGTCTGGCTGTCCTACCTCATCAGTTTCATGTCCAAAGGCTCAAACTGGGCGGGGGGCTGCCGGCTGTGCTGGTGCACGTAGGTGATGTGCTGGGCCAACCTGGGGGGGAGGGGGGAGGTAGGCAACAGGAGCGCTGGATCTCGTGCCCCCTCAGCGCTCCACCCCACAGCCGGGTCATCAAGGATCATCGGCACTTCAGCCCTGACCCCTTCTGAGAACTGTGGAGCGAGCCCTGCGTTTAAGGGGAAGGTTCTGGCGTTTCCCTAAGGAGACAGTGAGGGGTTTCCCAGTCTCTCCTCCCCGCACAGAGAGGGCTACAGGGGGTGTCTCCCCGCGTGCAGAGCTGCAGTCACCTCAGGTCATTGTCTCGGTCGGGCCGGTCCTGGATCAGCCAGAGGAGGTCAAATCGGGAAAGCAATGCTGCAGGAAGCTGTATATTTTGCTCCAGGCTGCGGCGAGGGTTGTAGCGGCCGTAGGCAGGGTTGGCGGCAGCCAGGATGGAGCAGCGGGCATTGAGCGTCGTGAGAATGCCCGCCTTGGCGATGGAGATGGTCTGCTGCTCCATGACCTCATGGATGGCCGTGCGGTCGGCCTCTGCCATCTTGTCAAACTCGTCAATGCAGCACACTCCCTGGTCGGCTAGCACCAGGGCCCCGCCCTCCAAGGTCAGCTCGCCACTCACAGAGTCTCTCAGCACAGCTGCCGTGAGGCCCACCCCGGAGGAGCCACGGCCTGTAGTGTACTGGCCTGCATAGAAGGTTCAGGAAGGTAGACACGCACAGGGGTGTTTAGGAAGAGAGAGAACGAGGGAGCCACAGCAGGGCAGAGGGAACGGGGCCGGTGAGGCGAGGCCTGTGCTGAACTGCTCTACGGACCTAGCCGGGCCATCCTGAGGCTGTGGCAGGTCTGGGGGTGACAACATCAACACCCATCTTCAGTCCCTGACCCTCCCACAACGGACGCCTGGCGGTCCTCCCTGTCCTCAGGTTGCCTCTCCCAGGATCTGATACTCACTGCGGGGAGCCAGGCGGTCAATGTAAGACAGGAGCTGAGACTTGGCCACACCAGGGTCCCCCATCAGGCAGATGTTGATGTTGCCTGGAGGAAGGGAAGGAAGCCCCTGAGTGACTGTTCCTTCGATGCAAGTTGTCTGCACACAGAGAAAAGGACTATTGAGGTCTGCCTGCCCTGTGTCTAATCCCACCCTGTGCCCATGAAATCAAGATGCCGGCTTTTATTCTGTGACCGATGGGACCCTGATCCAGCATCCTTTCTTCCCCGATGCCTCCACTCACCCCTGATTTTCATGCCTCGAGGAGACTGGTCCACCCCTCCCACCAGCAGGAGCAGCAATGCCTTCTTCACATCTTCGTGCCCGTATATCTCTGGGGCGATGGAGGCCGCCAACTTTTCATAGAAATCCTCCTCTGTGGGAAAGCAAAGACTCAAGAGTATTTTCCAGGGGAAAGAAGTGCTTGGGATAAACTCACATTTATCTTCCCGCCGACCCCTCACCTGCGATTTGCCTCAGCTCCTCCCTGCTCAGCTCTCCGGCCGCAGACTCATCCTCCTCACTCTTACTCATTTTCACAATCCGATGGGCTTCCAGGTAAGTTTCTGAGAGTAAACCCTTGGGCAGGAAACCACCAGGGCGTGAATGAAGTTCTCTACCTGCCCACCCACACGATTCCCTCTGGAGTTCCTGACAAACCCTTTGGTTCTGTTCTGCTATTGACACTTTTCTGCAGGGCCCATAAAAGGGAGGGATGAGGAAGAAGGGATCACCACTTGCTCCTCCTCTTAAACTCCCTTTCTCACCTGGACCATCTGTCGGAACCCAGCGCGCAGGATCGGCAGGAAGATGCCGGTAACGCTGACATGGTCCCCAGGCTGGGCGATCCTTGTGTTCTCTCCTTCTACCAGCACCGTGATGCTGCGAGGGATGTTTCCCACTGGCACTTGGTCGCTCTGGGGGAGAAGGGCGCTTGAGGCCGGAGGGCTAACAACCTCCCCTCCCGCGCACACCACTCTGCCACTCCCTGGCCTACTTGGCCCCATATAAACCGACAGAGGGAACCTGAGCTCTCCTTTACCATATCCCAGCTCAGTCAGAAAGTTCCAGAGAAGCCTGCCTCCTACTCTCTGCAACTTCTCTGCCTCAGCTCCTCTCTGTTCTACTTTCTTCCCTCTATTTCACGAGTGACTACTGAAGTTGAGTGAACTCCCCACCTCCAACTTCCCTGGGCCCTGGACCTCATACCCCAAACTCACATGTTCCTGCATCTTCATCTCCTGGAATTTGATGAATTTGGAGCCACGAGTCTGGAGGTACAGTCGGCCTCCTGAGCGGTTGGTCTGGCACTCCTGACTCGGGCACATGATCAGAGGCATGAAAGTAGGAGATTGGATCTAGAGTGAAAAAGGAAGCACCAAAGAAGTCATAAGGAAAGGAGCCCCTCAGTCACTGGAATCACGTCTCTCCTTCAGCAGAGACCATGGCACTTTCGAGAATGTCTTAAGCCATACTAGATAGACATTGACAGACACAAAGAAAACAGACTGGATGGAAAGACCACTCCATACCGAAAAGTGACCACACAGGCGTGTTTTACAGTAAACAGAAAAGACATCAGATAAACATCAGCAGACAAAATTCATTCTCACAGAGTTAAGTGTTCCCGTTCTCTGCTTCATACATACCGGCTGGTAGGTTTCCGCCCCGCACTGGTCGCAAGTGTAAGTGGCCACCACCATCCTTGGTTTGACTTCAGAGACACGAGTGACAATTCCACGCACTGTTACTAGTTTCCCCACAGAGTCAGCCCGTACTTCCCGGATCACACGAGGCTTGTTACTGCTGGGGCCTTGAAAATACAGCTCACTAAGGGAGAAAGTGGTCATTATCAAGAGTCTGGGGACCTGAACCCTGCGCATGTCCCCACCGTGGCCACTCACAATCTGCGCATGAGCTCAGGAGGGTACTGGTTTTGAGGGCTTCGGGCTGCCCCCGGGTCACGGCTCCGCTGCTCCATCATTAGCCGGTGCTCAATGTAAACATCCAGGACATCTTTATTTACTACCTAAAAGAAAAGGAAGGAAAACAGGAAAAGTGAGTGGCAGAATGGTGAAAGGAGAGAACGTTAAGAGTGCCAGGTAGAAACCACTGACCCCTTTGGGTCAGCTTGGACAGCATTAGTACCCAGGAAGTTTTTCGACACAAACCTAAGTTGTGTGCCCTGCATTTTTCTCACCTCCCTCTCCTTGTATTGAGGCAGCAGCTCTTGAACAGCATCAGCAAAGAGCCTGGCATAGCGCTTGGTGTTCTCACAAATTGAGTCCACCAGCTCAGGGTCATCCTCAGCAATGTCATCTAGGTCTACGTACATGGCCACTTGCTCCCGATGAGCCAGTCGAACCTGGGGTGAGGAAGAGAAAGCAGTGGAGCCAAGTTTATCTCACCTGTGTTCACAAGCAAAAATTGGTCACTACAAGCTCAGCACACAGGATCCAGGCTCCACAGGGGAGAAAGATGTGTATCACTACGTTCGCAATAATTAAGGTCTTTTCAGGGATTGAAGGAGCTGAAACTGAGTCTTGTTGAGTCTCACATTGCTGTGGCACAGTGGCAAAGGATTCGCCTGCCAGTGCAGGAGACACAAGAGACATGCGTTTAATCCCTGGGTCAGGAAGATTCCCTGGGGAAGGAAATGGCAACCAGCTCCAGTATTCTTGCCTGGAAAATTCCATGGACAGAGGAGCTTGGTAGGCTACAGTCACGGGGTCGCAAAGAATTAGACTGAGCACAGACACAGCACACAGTGATACACAAGTATCAGGTGTGGTGCTAAACTCATCACTCCCAGAAAAACATACCTGCTAAAATAAGCCAGGCCTTAGAGCTCAAGTCACCACCCCACTCCATCTACCTAACTTCAGACTCACCAACTGGTTCCCATACTTGAACTGCTTCTTGCCAGATTCTTCATCCTGGTAAAACTCTTGTAGGAACTTCTTCACTTTTTCTGCAAGGAAAGAATAAAGTCGTAAGGATGGACTTTTCTTCATATACCTTACTACAAACCCCTGATAGAGATCTAAAAAACTTACTTCTATTTAAAGTGAAATCTCTAAACAAATTAAATGAACATTCAAATAGGCCTACGTAATTCTCCCCAACAGAGCAAAACTCCTTTTCGCAAGTCTGTTTTTACCTAAGGAAGAATAAGTGGCCCCTGGCAGTTTAGAGTATTACCCAATACGCTCCCCCCCCAGGGGAATTCCACTCTCTGCCTTAATTAGAAATCTCAGTACCCTTTTCTGAGGGCCTCCCACACCCGGCAGCATACTCAAGTCTCACGGTTCTCAGCTTTCCTTCTACGTGCTTTATTCCCCCTTTCTTTCGGTCCCTTAAATTGCTGCTCTCCCGGGGATCTCCGCCACCAGGCCAGTCCTCCGCCCCACCCCCTCTCCCGCCACTGCTTCCGCTCTTAGTAAACAAAGAAGCACATGGGCCCAGATGCCGCCGCCTCACAGCCCGGGATTCCTCCGCCCGAGGAGGGAGCCCGTCCGGCGATTGGCCGGCTCGCCGAGGGCCACCCTGCCCCACCCCACCACTTCATCCATCGGCCTCCGCAGAAACCCCTCCAATTCCAGGCACGCCCCCACCCTCGGTCGCCCTCTCCGAGGCCACCGCGCGGAAGGACACTGTTTACACACGACACTCCCTCCAGCAGCGTCGCGCAACTTCCGCCCGCCTCCACTTCCGCTAGGAGGTGGACCTAACGCGGCCCAATCGCGGCGCGCAGCGGCCCGGGACCGCCCGCCCCACCCCGGGCTTCGGCGCGTCTTGGGGCGCTGGGAGTACCTAAGCGCGCGCGGAGAAAAGCGGGACTGGGGGTTGCTGGTTAGATAGGCCTCTGAGGGCCTGCTCTGTCCCTAGCGCGACCCTTCCCTCTGGAGCTTCCAGCTCGGGTGTCCGCACCGCCCCCCTCCACGACTCCTTTCCTGGACACGATCACCAGCTCTCCCCCGGCCTCGGCGGCCCGTGCGCATCCCAGAAACCGTGCGCCTCCACTCCACCACTTCCCTACCCTGCCTCCGGCCTCGCGCGCCAAGAGCCCGGTCCCCCAGGACTCCAGCCCACACCAACAGGTGTCGCCCAGCAAGCTTCCCGCGCAGAACGCCCCTCCTACACTCGCATTCCCTCACCTTTCTCGAGCACGTAGTCCTTAAGTGCCATTGCTGCCGAGGACCGTACAGCAGCGATTGGCGGGCTCTGAGCTCTCACTCCCCGGTCAGCAAAAAAACGTCCGCGCGGCGGACTGCGGCCGACCAACCGAAATTGGCGCGAAACGTCGCCCCCCACGTGACCAGCGCCGCTGCGTGAGGGCCAATCGGAGAGGATGCCCTTCGCCCCTCCCGCTTGCCGCGGGCCCCAGCCTCGGCCAATCAGCGGGCGAACCTTGGCTGAGTGACGGGGAAGAGGCGCGGGTGTTCAGAGGGAAAAGCTGGGCAAGGCGGGGCACGCGCCGGGTTTCCCGCGGTCGGAGGAGAATCGCTCTTAAAGGGCCAGCCTTCTCGCGTCCTTTTGTTCCAGGGCCGCAGGGCGGGGCAGGCCCAACGTTTTCTGTCTCCTAGTCTATTCTCCAGAACGGCCATGATTTCCCAGTTCTTCATTCTGTCCTCCAAGGGGGACCCGCTCATCTACAAGGACTGTATCCTTGGCCAGAGGGGCGGGGGGAGAAGGGCTGAGTGGGACTAGGGCCCCAGTGCCAGCGAGTGTCGCCATATCCTTAGCTTTCCTTCCACTCGGTCAGTCCGCGGAGACAGCGGCGGCCGGGATGTGGCCGAGCTCTTCTACCGGAAGCTGACGGGACTGCCTGGAGACGAGTCTCCGGTTGTCATGGTAACCACTGGCGGGAGTGGGGGTGGGGTGGTGGGTATGCGGTTGGTGGTCTGGGGTTGGGAGGCGCCTCCTCCCGGGACTTTCTGTAAGAGATACTGGGGGTGGGGGGGTGGGGTACATTCCTCTAAATAATATTAACGGCGGTTTACTGATCGCTAACCGAGTTAGGCACAGCTCTTCACACGTCTCAATCCTCAGCCACTTTGGAGTAGGTACTATTATTAACTTCATTTACACGTTAGGAGGCTGGGCCTTGGGGAGGTTTCGTATGTGGCCTAAAATCACGCTGCTAGTAAGTAGGGAAATCAGGATGGCAGCCTCAGTCTCATGGCCGGGAATCACTGCAGCTCTCTTCCTCACGCTTTTCTCCTTGCCTCTGCCTCAGCACCACGATGACCGGCACTTCATTCACATCAGACACAGCGGTCTCTACTTGGTGGCCACTACTTCAGAAAACATTTCTCCCTTCAGCCTCCTGGAGCTGCTCTCCCGGTGAGGAGGGCAGGGCTGACCACCCGGGCGCAGGGGTCAGGGTGTCAGAGAGGAGTTGTTATGCACCCTCTGTCTGGGTTTTTGCAGGCTGGCCACTCTCCTGGGTGACTACTGTGGCTCCCTAGGGGAGGCGACCATCTCTCGCAACGTGGCTCTGGTCTACGAACTCCTGGATGAAGTGCTGGTGAGGTTCCTCCCTGTCCCCGGTTCCCTGAAGATACAGCATTCATTTTCACCCCTTCCCCCAACCGACTACCCAAAAAGTGTCCTTCTTCTGCCCCTAGGACTATGGCTACGTACAGACCACATCCACGGAGGTGCTGAGGAACTTCATCCAGACAGAGGCTGTGGTCAGCAAACCCTTCAGCCTCTTTGATCTCAGCAGCGTTGGCTTGGTCAGTCCGGGGACAGAGGAGGCCAGGATTGAGGAGGGTTAGTGGGAAGCATCAGTCGTGAGGATTGATTGATTTGGGTGCTTTCAGTTTGGGGCCGAGACACAACAGAGCAAAGTGGCCCCCAGCAGTGCAGCCAGCCGGCCTGTCCTGTCCAGCCGCTCTGACCAGGTGAGGGAGGGGCTGATGGGTTCACATCCTCTGGTTTTTGAGCCCCCAGAGTCCAAGATCCCGGCATATCTTTTCCCCTTCTCTAGATATGGAGGATCCCTTTTCTTAGCCCTGTGCCCCCATCCTGGGGCCCCAGCCTCCACTGTTCTGTCCTTTCTGCCTGTCCACATTAGGAGACAGACTGACCAACCTCCAACCACGAGACCCCCTTTCTTTCCTTAGAGTCAAAAGAACGAAGTGTTTTTGGACGTAGTCGAGAGATTATCCGTACTGATAGCCTCTAATGTAAGTTTGGGCCCCCAGCCCTGCGGCTGAGGATGGTGGCATGTGGGAATCGCTGGGTATTGACCTCCCGCTGCTCTCAGGGCTCGCTGCTCAAGGTGGATGTGCAGGGAGAGATCCGGCTCAAGAGCTTTCTGCCCAGCGGCTCAGGTGAGCAGCGTGTGGGCTGGGCCAGGTTGGGGTGTAGGAATGGCTCCTTGGTGGCGGGTATGGTGGTATGGTGGCATGATGGCTTCTTCTGATACTCTTTCCTCTGACAGAGGTGCGCATCGGCTTGACCGAGGAGTTTTGTGTGGGGAAGTCCGAACTGAGAGGTGAGGAGAAAGCGGGTCTTTTTCTTCTAGGTAGAGGTCTTTGTCCCAGGTTTCATCTGGAGAGGTTAGACGGATCCCCACCCCCTCCCAAAATACAGGTCAGCAGAGGGGGTCTTTCTCTCTTTCCAGGCTATGGGCCGGGAATTCGGGTGGATGAGGTCTCCTTTCACAGCTCAGTGTACCTGGATGAGTTTGAATCTCATCGGATCCTCCGTCTGCAGCCCCCTCAGGGTGAGGTCAGGACCGGGCTGGCCTAGCACATTCTGTATCTTGAGGGGGAGGGAGGCCATTCAGGTGTAAGGAGACCAAACTCACCTCCCTTCTTCTCTGGTCTCAGCTGACTGTGATGAGGTACCAACTCTCAGATGACCTCCCCTCCCCGCTCCCCTTCCGGCTCTTTCCCTCTGTGCAGTGGGACCGAGGCTCAGGCAGGTGAGACCATTTCCCTGTTCTAGAATTTTTCTGGAGCCCAAGCCAATGTATGTGCGTATGTGTGTGTACACGTATATTTGTATGTATATGTGTAATTCCCAGATTGACTCTCAGGAGTGGTGGTGGTGCTGACATTGGCTCCAAGTTAGAATAGGCACCCTGCCCACAGGCAGACCCAGCTCCGTGCCTGGCGTGGCTCGTGGAGTTGGGTGGATCTCAGCTCTTCTCTGTCTTGAGGCAAAAGCCACAGCCACACATAGGGGCCTGCCAGTGGGATGGGGCCTGAGTAACAGCATTGTACCCTCTCACACAGGCTCCAGGTTTATTTGAAGTTACGTTGTGACCTGCCCCCAAAGAGGTGAGTGAGGGTAGCCCAGCCTGGTCCAGCTGTGGAGGGTAGGAGACAAGGCCCAGATGCCTGCTCTTTTCACCCCAGGTGCCGCCAGCAGCCTCAGAATCCAGGGGAGAGCCTCTGGAGTTGGGGAAGGGGGTGGGGGGCGCTTGTGCGCAGGTTTGGTGGTGACATTAATGAAGATGGGATGCAGCCTTCCCGGGACTGACTGCTCCCTTCTCCCTTGCAGCCAGGCTCTCAACGTCAGGCTGCACCTTCCCCTGCCTCGAGGGGTGGTCAGGTGAGCGCGTGTGCACTGCAGGCCTGTGGGCAGTCTCACTAGCTTCTCAGGACAACAGACAGCGCTGGGGTGGGAGCTGTGGGGCAGGGGCTGACCCCAGCCCTTTCCTCTCCCAACTCCAGCCTGTCTCAGGAGCTGAGCAGCCCAGAGCAGAAGGCAGAACTGGCGGAGGGAGCCCTTCACTGGGACCTGCCTCGGGTGCAAGGAGGCTCTCAGCTCTCAGGCCTCTTCCAGGTACCAGCTGCTGATTCTCCAAGGCCTGCCCCTGCCTCCACCACCAGCCCTGACCCGTGCCTTCTCACGCAGGGGGTCTGTGTAGTCAGCTTCCTGGCCCCTTGGCTCTCTTGCCCTCCCTCCTCTTGGGGCCTTCAGCACCCCTCCCTGCCTCTGCTCTTCACAGATGGACGTCCCGGGCCTTCCTGGGCCTCCCGGCCAAGGCCCCTCCGCCTCGGCTCCCCTGGGGCTGGGCCCTGCCAGCCTCTCCTTCGAGCTTCCCCGGCACACGTGCTCCGGCCTCCAGGTCCGCTTTCTCAGGCTGGCGTTCAGACCCTGCGGCAGCGCCAGCCCGCACAAGTGGGTGCGACACCTAAGCCACAGCGACGCTTACGTCATTCGGATCTGAAGCTCCCAAACGAGGGCATGGGAGGCAGAGGTGGCAGTCAGGGCATCGCAGAAGGACGGTGTTTTCTCTCCTAGTGTCCTGGCCTGGGGCTGGAAGAGTCCTGAGTCCTCGAGACCAGTGAGCTCGACAAGTTAGACCCTCCTGTGGGACCTGACCCAGGGAGGACTGAGGTGGATCACAACTTAAAAATCAAACTTTTATTCTGAGCAACTGGCTGTACAATATCTAAAGAGAAAGTCACATGGGGGAAGCTGGCTACTACCCCCTTCCACCCAGTATGTGTGTGTCTGTGTGTGTGGGAGAGAGAGGGAGAATCCAGGGAGAGGGTCAGCATCAGGGTGCGGGCGGAGGGGAGCCAGCCCCGGGGGGCTGCGAGCCATTAGCCTTTGGAGTCCCTGGAGCAGGAGGGGGGCTCTCCCCAGCTTCCGGTTTCCCCCCACAGAGGGCACTGCCCCCAAGCGGGGAGGGGGCTGAGGATGGGGTAGGGGCAGGAGAAGGATGGGATGTGGGGCCTCCTTTGCCCTCCCCAGTGGGTGGCAGAGAGACCACGATGTATTTCTGGACGCTGCCCGGACCCGAGGGGGCGGTGCTAGGGGGCGTGGTGGTGGCGGTGGAGACCAGCTTGACGATGGGCTGCACGCTGGGGACAGTGGTGGTGACGGGAGAGGTCGTGGTGGAGCCGGAGCCCGGGGCCGAGGTGCTGAGGGACAGGACCTGGGCCGGAAGGAAGGCAGTGCTGCTGGCCTGCACCCACCCCACACCCCAGGCTGGGGGATGCCTCCCAGGCTCCCACCACACAGTGACATGTGACACAGGCCCCAGCATCCCTGGGACCACGTGGGGTACCTGCTGGGTGGATGAGGCGGTGGAGGACGAGGACATGACGATGAACTTGGTTGGTGGCGGGGATGGCTGTGGCGGGGCGGCAGCTCGCGCAGACACCAGCGTCTGGACGGGCAATGCGATGGAGCCGGGGACCTTCAGCAAGCCGGGGGTCCGGGGGCCAGGCTGGGGGGCCTGTGAGAGGGTCAGCGTGGGCCGGGGCTGTAGAAAGCAGCAGCAGGAAGAAAACATCACCATCTGCGTTCACCAGCTCCCCCACGACGGCTGACTTGGGGTCCCGTGTTTCACAGAAGTCAGGGTGCGCACCCTGGCGTGCAGTGTCTGCGAGCCCCACTGGGATGGGACCACACCCCGAGTTTTTTCCCTTCACCCTCCCCTTCTCTGCACTCGATCCCCCTTCCTCCCTGCCCTGCGGTGACCTGAGTGATGGTCAGGGTGGTCCTGTTGACCTGCTGAGCCTGCAGTGCGGCCTGAGCCCGGGCCTTGACCACGTGGGAGCAGAGGAGGGGCCCCAGGGACCCAAATTCTGCCCGGTAGGCGTCCTGATTGTCGGGTGGCGGGCGCAGCTTTGCCAGGACAGGGGCACAGTGTTTCTGCAGAGACAAGGCAAAGAACCGCCAGGTCGAGGGAGGGCCGGGACGCTGAGAATCGGGATGGGGAAGGGGTGATGGAGGTCATCCATTGTTTCAGTGTGTGCCTGCCAGAGGCCAGGCTGCACTCGCTGGCTTATCAATGTGTAAGGAATGCGGTGGTTTTTCCTTGTAGAGAGCACAGGCACCAGCTGGTTGAGCGGACAGCTCACTGCGTGATCACACTGGTCACATCTAAGGGCCAGCTGGTCCATAGGGCATGTGCCTTGCAGAAGCATCAGGGGCAGGTCAGGCTTGAAAGTCACAGGCTGCGTCAGACTCCTTATTTCTTACTCAGTGCCTTGGTCTTTCCAGCTATGTAACAATACTGGACTCTGAGGTGTGCTCTGCATATGAGGTGAAGACGGGATAAGTGAATGGAAGACGCTCTATGCTTTGCTAAACACTGTCGTGTGTGTGTGTGTGTGTGTGTGTGTGTGTGTGTGTGGCGGGGGCAGAGGGGGAATCAGTGGGAAGAAGGGGGAGGGAGGGGCTCTGTCACCAGGAGGAGGCTCTGCACATGGTCAGCCCCGATGCGGTCAATGTTGCTCAGCACTGGGCCATCCAGAACCCCTCGGATCCGCTCCCCCTCCTGCTGCAGCCGAGGCAGAATCAGTGTCTTAATCACCTATAGGAAAAGGAAGGGAGAAGCCGGGGTCCGGGGGTCACCACAGGGTCTCCCAGGTCGGGAGGCTGTTTTCCACTCTGACCTCCCAATCCCTCCCCTTCCCAGTGCTCCCCTCCCAGGGCCTAACATCGTGTCCCAGCTCTGCCAGGCCTGCGATGGAGCCGTAGCGCGTTGTCCACGGGGTCTTCTCGTCCACCCAACTCTGTAAGGGGATGGAAAATAAACCCAAATGAAGGGGTGTGAAAAGCTAACTGGTAAGGACTCGAGTCTCATACACACATTTCCTTATAAGTCATTAAGACACAAGAGCTCTTTCCCGACCACCCTCTCTTCCTGATAGTAGCTGCTATTCTGACCTCTGTCAGAGATTAGTTTGTTTTAATTCTTTGGCAGCACTGTGCAGCATGTGGGATCTTAGTTCCCTGACCAGGGATCGAACCCTCACCCTCTGCATTGGAAGCACAGAGTCTTAACCACTGGGCCACCAGGGAAGTCCCGCAGAGATTAGTTTTTGTTTTTGAACTTTAAAGTGGAATCACACAGTTAGAAAAAGACACTGGATTTGGCCCAGGTCCAGTCCGCCCCTCTCTGTCGCTGGTTTTCAGTGTCACTTCCTGAAGCCACACTGGCTTGGGCGTGGTGCTCACTGTTCCCGTGACAACCCAGCTAGTGATGGAAAGGGCTCACCTTGGTGAAGGTCTTGGTGATGCGGGACTGGATGTTGTTTGTGGTTGTGCTGAAGTGCTTGCAGATCTGGGCCACCAGGCGGGCAGCGAAGTCCCGGAGCGCCCAGTGATTGTCCACGTCTGGCCGTAGGCACAGCTGCCTGCTGACGATGCAGGTCATCACAGCCGGAATCAGCTCGTGCACCTGCAGGAGAAGCCCGCGTCAGCTCACTGTGACAGACGGTCCCCGAGCCTGGACGAGGGGTGGGCCGACAGGTCCACTCACGTATTTCTCTAGGTACAGAGTAGGGTTGTCCATCAGTGCCTTCACCATGCGCATCAGGTAGATGAGCAGGGCCAGGTTGTTCTGCACCACGTTCACTCGCACCTGGGGTGGGGAGGGAGCAGGGATGGGCAGCGGGAACCCTCCATGAGCCACCCCTGCCTCCCGCCCGCCGGCCCGCCGGTCCGCCGGTCCGGGAACCCCACCCCGCCCTCCCGTGGCCTCTCACCCCCTCGGAGATGAACGTGCTGAAGCGTGGCAGCATTTGGTAGAGACCCGGGTCCGTGGCGATGCTCTGCAGAGCCTCCTGTGGGAGGGAGGGGAGCAAGTGAAGCGGGGCGACCCCGGGCCGAGGAGGAGGGAAGGCAGGGTGCAGTGGGGCCTCACCGCTCTCTTGGCCTCACAGGAGCCCACGCAGGCCTCAGTGATCTCCTTGTAGTACAGCTGCTGCTCCACTGACAGCTCGTGGATGCTTCGGGGCTTCAGTCGCAGAGGCGCCCCCTCCAGCAGGGGTGGCGCCTTCTTCTCTTTCCCTGTGTGAGTAGGGGAGCCAGGTTTAGGCAGGAAAGCTCCTGAGGAGGCCTGGGCACCAGGCAAACCTCTAGCCTCACCTCCACTACCCAGGGAGACCGGCTTCTTGGCCCTTTCTGGGGCTCTGGCCAGAGCTCACGCCCTCTGCCCTGACCTCACCCACCTCACCCACATGACCATCTGGCTTTGGGGCAAGAGGCTTGGCCCAGCGGTACTGACCTTTGCCGTCAGCTGGAGCTGCCCCCTGACCTTTGCCTTTCAAGGGGCCGTCTTCCTCCTGACCTGGCTTGGCTGACTTCAGGGGTTCTGTGGCCTCAGCCTTCTGCTGCTCCTTGGGAGCTGGTGGGAAAGGAAAGCAGTCAGGGAAGGAGATGTGGAGGGAGGAGGGGAAAGGGTGGGCGCTGGGCATGGAGGTTACCTGGGGGTGGGTTCTCTGGAATCGCCGGCTGGCAGCCTTCGATGCTCAACCAGTGAGCTGCGAGGAAGAAAGGTGTCCAGGTGAACCACGGGGTGGCGACACCAGGAAGTCACTCCACACGAAGGGATGTGGGTTCTCCTTCGTGTTCCCCACTAGGGGTCTCAGGAGGAGGGCTCCTTCACTAGTGCCCTTCCTCACACCCACACAGGGCCCTTTCCCTCCTCCCTGCCCTGTTCTCCCCTCCCCCGACCTTTGAGGCAGACGTCCAGGGGCACCCGGGGCAGAGGGGTATTGATGATGTCGCTCAGGTCAACCTCCTTCTCCTCGTAGAAGTAAAGCTCCCGGCCGCCACCAGAGGCAAAACGGAAAGGAATGAATTCCTGAGCGTGGAAGCCATACAGTGGCTACAACAGGAGGGAGAGAGAGACCCTGGATGAGAAGGGAGCCCGCGCAGGCTGGGCGGAGGTCAGTGCAGCGACAGGCAGGTCTCAGCACCCAGCCCCTACGTCCTGTGCGTCCCTGTCACCTCGACGTTCTTTAGCTTCAGAGCGTAGTCAATGTCACTGGTGGTTAGTTTCTGCCGCTTCCCCATGTGCATGAACTTCAAGGCATCCTGGGTGGGGGGTGGGAGGACAGATGTCAGCCCGAGACCCTGGGGAAGATGGCCTGGGCACAGTCTCTGTGCAGTGCAGGAAGACCAGGGTACCTGCGCGATCTCCTTGATGCGGTAGCTGACCTCGTCCGTCAGCAGCTGGCAGGTCTCCTCCTGAATCTGAGCGATGCCCATGGACTCGGCCACCACCTTCATGGACTCCGAGGGCAGCACGGTGTTGCTCAGCTTCAGCTTCTTCTCCTCAGCCATCCTGGAGCCCCTCCTCCCCTCCCCGGAAGGATGATGCCCCGGGGCGGAGAGGGAGAGATGGAGACCCTGGGGAGGGGGGTGACAGGAACCTGAGAGTGAGACCTAAAGAGGGGCTATCTGTCAGGACAGGCCGCCCCGAGGGGAGAACGGTGGAGTGTGAGGGGGAGGAGCTGGGGGATGTCTTCTGTCCATCCTCACATGAGCGGCACTCACTGAACAGGAGGTAGGACTTGGACCCAACTGGATGCAATTTATTGAGCTCTGCTTCTACGCCAGGCACAGTGGAACGATCTCAGTTCTGTTTAAATCCCAGCCCCAGCACTACTTAGAAGTGTTGTCTGGGCAAGCTACTTAAATGCTCCCGGCTCTGGGTTTCTTCTCTGTAAAATGTGCAAAGTGTCTTTTTTTCCTCCGGTGGTTGACGTGCCTACCTTCATGTCTCTTGTCCCTTCTTGCATCATTATTCATACTTGACAAATATAAAATATTGGTTAAATACAACTCGTCCTGTCTGAGCCTATGTGCCCCTACCACTGAATGTGATGAGAAAATACACAAGCCATTTTGACCAATTTGCACTTTAAATTCATGGCCACAAACTTCAGATGGGCCCTTGATGCTGCTGATGGTCAGAGCTCAGTGGACTCAGGTTCCATCTCACCTGTCATCTCTTCTCCTCCCTGATTTTTGGCCATCAGAAGAGACCTCCCCAGGTTCCCATCACTATGTCCACCTGCTGAGCATCGTTGGCACCCACGTGCTCTGTCTTCCTACCTGTTACTGTAGAGGTTCTCGTCCCGCCCCTCCCCAACTCCTCTCTTTCTCTTGAACCTACCCCAGTCAGGATTGTGACTCCTGGTGTTGGTTTTCCTCCTACTTCACTGGCCCCTCTTTACATTGCCTTTGGCTGGTTCTTCCTCTTCTCATCTGCCTGATGCTGGAATGCCCTGCATTTGGTCCTCGTATAGCTATGAGCTATACATATTCCCTTGGTGACCTCAACCATTCTCACAGCTTTCAGTATTGCATACAGGCTAAGGATGGTAAATTTATATCCCCCATCCAGAGCTTTCTTCCCAACTCCAGACTTGTATATTTAATTGGCTACTTAAAATTTCTTCTAAACTCAACTCCTGACATCCCCCTCCCCACCTGCTCCAGCCTCAGCTTTCCCCATCTTCATAGCAACGCCATTAATCCAGACGCTCTTTCATCACATAAGCCCTCACTGCAAACCTATCAGGTGATCTGACTTGATCCCTCTGCTCCCACTGTGTGGCCAGCTCACCATTATCCATCCCCCGGGAACCTTAAGAGCCTCCTGACAAGGTCTTCCTGCTTCCATCCTTGCTCCCTACATCTATTCCCAACATAGCAGCCAGAATGATTCTGTCAAAATATAAATGAGATTGGGTCATTTATCTGGTCAAAACCCTGTACTGGCTCCCAGTGTGCCACAATGTAAATACAAAATCCTTATTTCGGTCTACGAGGTCCCTCATGATTTGCTCTCTCCCCATCAAGTCTCTGAC
The DNA here is from genome assembly GCF_019320065.1 of Cervus canadensis. Lineage (NCBI taxonomy): Eukaryota > Metazoa > Chordata > Mammalia > Artiodactyla > Cervidae > Cervus > Cervus canadensis. Next base: position 29,877,859 of record NC_057417.1, on the reverse strand, counting down.
CTTTCCTTCCTTCTTCCACTATGATCCAGCCCCACGGTCCTCCTTGCTGTTCCAAGATGCCAGGCATGTTCTTGCTTTGTGGTCTTTGCTCTGTCCCTCTGCCTGGAATGCTCTTCCCTAGATGTCCCCAGGCTGCCTATTCCCATTATCCTGTTTAATAATGCACCCCACCCCCACTTTGCTTTTTTTAATTCCCATGGAATTTAACGTCTGCTGATACATACTGTATTACTTCTTATGCTTCTCACCACATCGCCCCTTCCCTTCTCTGGGTGGACGGAGAGCTTTGTTATGTTCACTGATGTATGCAGAGTCCCCACACAGATTAGATACTCAACAAATATCTGCTGAATATATGAGTAAGTTGTAAGGCTTAGAGATTAGAAACTCACTAAGGACTCGGTACCACTATTATCGAACAAGACATAGGCCCAAGCTTGGAATCTACTTTGTGGCCAAAAGGAAAGTGGTTCACTTGAAGCTGGCATTAGGAAGTCTAATGTCAAAAGTGTTTAGGACCGACTGCAAGGTGGTGAGGGGCAGGTGTGGGCCTGATGGAGGGGCGGGAAGAGGAGAGGGAAAAACAATTTCGTTCTTCTCAACCCATCCCAGGTCTCCTCCCCCACTTCTATAAATCTTATCTGCAGAGGACACATTTATTCAACACATACTCTGGACCTGGAGCCGAGTAAAGAGGAGGCGGTCGTGTCCCAGTTCCCTGGCGAGCTCCTAATCCTTCAATAGCCCGCGGTACCCGCTGCCAGTGTAAAGGCTCACAAAACAGGCACGGCCTCAGGAAACCTCAGGTCAGTGGAAGCGGCAAGGCGGCTTCACAGGAGACTAACTTGATCTAGATCCCGTGTAGCATTCCCCAGCAGGGAAGCGGGTCGAAGGGTCTCCAGGCAATGGGTACAGCGCGAAAGAAAGCGTAGAGAGCCCACTTCATCCCCCAACATCCCTCCAGTGCAAACACAGGGTCCCCACGCACACGGACACAACCAACCGTCTTCCTCTGGGTCCCCACACGGGCCCTTCAAAGAGTCTAGTCCCAGGTACCACTCAGACCCGCCCCCGCCAGCCGAACGCCCAGCGCAGGAAAACCCTCTCACCGCCGCCAAAGCGCCGCTCACCCGGCGCTCGGCGCCATATTGGCCCCGCCCCCTCCGGGAGCAGGTCCTGGCAGAGACCGAGAGCGGGTCCCTTGCCCCTTCCCCGAGCCGGAGTGAGCTCCCTAGTCTCACAGCCTGAAATGATATAAAAATGGTGTCTCTGTGCATGCGTGTAAGGAGCACACTCTCTTGCTGTAATTACTTCAGTTTATTCTTTCACTATCCGGCGGCCAGGACCTTCGGGAGGCGCCACAAAACCAGGTGGGGAAGCCCAGAGCGCAGCGAGGCCCCGCCCTCTTTCGAGGCGGCACTGCGCGTGCGCCTCCCAGGCCAGGTTGGATTAAAGTTGCCGCCGACCGCCTGGGGATTTAAAGGGCCCGCTGCCTGCTCGAAGTTGGTTTGAAAGTGAGGGATGGTTAGCTGTGGACGGCACTTGGTCATGGGACCTGTGCGGTTGGGAACGTTGCTTTTCATTTTGACTGTGTACGGTGCTTGGGCTGGGACGCCGAAGGAGGAGGACGATGACACAGAACGCTTGCCCAGCAAATGCGAAGGTATCTAAAGGGAGTAGCCCCTATTCGCATCCTTCTGCCCTACCTCCTTCGTCTGGGCCAGACCAAATGGAACGTGATGGGTGGGTCACTCGACCTCCTTGAGGACCTGAGTGAGGTTCTGATGGAGCCTGGTGGAATTCGAATGGGGCCAACAGAGGGAATGCGTAGCGCTACCCCCAAACTATGGCACTGCAATTCCCATGAGACATCCAGAAGTGGGCCTGCTTTTTTTTTTTTTTTTTGCTGGTTTGGGCCCCAGTGGCTTGTGGGAATTGTAGTTCAGAGACTATCGGCCCGATCGCCCACTCCAGTCAGCATCTTCTCTCTGTGTGTGCGTGTGTTTTCCCCCATACGACCAGAGCTAAATCTGAAGAGCCTGCAGGAGTGGGCTGTCAGGCTCGTTACCGTGTAGATATCCTCTGCTCCACCCTAGTAGAGACGCTCCCAAATTATAGGTCCTACGCCCTCCTGCGAGGGTTTGAGAGTCAATAAATCAGGCTTTGAAGCTCATAAAAGAGAGAGGTGGCCAAACAACTGGGAGAGGGTCCCCATAACTGTGAGGCTTTGAAGAGGGTGTGCACTGTGTGGAGTTTTCAGCGAGCAGCATCTTCTGTAGCTGCATCTGTGGGACCAACTGGGAGGGGGCACTTCAGAGCTGAGCCATCGAGCGCATTGATTCCCTAGTTTGTTGCCTTCCTGGCTTTAATTTCTTCCTGGATTCTATTCCCCTTTGCCTTACTCCACCTTGCATTTCAGTATCAGTGTTCTTCATGACATGGTCATAACCGCTCCTTTCCTTTCCTTTCTTTTGTGTTCTCCCTCTTAACCCGATACACCTGTCAGTCTTTCTAAACACAGACTCAGTTGAGTCCCTCCTGCTTTAACACCTCTTCAGGCCTCCTGCTGTGATTAGACTCAACGTTTTTGGCACATCTTTCAAGTCTCTTTCTTTCTTACCAGCCTCCATCTTTCTTACATTTCCATGCCCTACCTCCCATCCCCAACGTGCCCACGCTGCAGCCACACTGACCGTCTCAGGGGTCACTGAACCCGCCTGCTCCTCCTGCTCCTCTGCCATTGCACTTTGTTTTTGTCCTTTGCCGGGAATGATCCTCACTCTTCTGTACTTGGTTCTTCAACGTCCAGTTTAAGTGTCACCACCTTTGGAAGCCTCCTTCCTTATCTGTCACCTCTCACTGCATTGGAGGAAAGGAGAGCACCTATGTCTCCCTGGTCCTAGCATCGTGCCATAGGCATATGTGAGACACTTTTGTTACTTGCCCCTGTGGTGAGTTTGCTTGGCACTTCTGTATAGGCCACTCCTTTTCTTGGGACCCATGGGTACTGGGAAGACAGTGGTGGAAGAGACACAATGCTCATCTTTGAGGGAATCACAGGCTAGTAGGAAGTCAATGAATGACCATTGAAGGAATTTTGCATTTCCTAGTGAGATTAAGTCTCTTGGTTTTATCTCCTTCCCCCCGCCCCCGCCCCGCCCCAGTGTAGGGTCCATTACAAAATATTGTCATCGTCTTTTTATCTGTCCCCAGTGACACTAGCAGTGTCCTGTGGATGGGGATCACGGGTCTGTTGCTCTCTGTATTGCTATTGTGTATCCAGAAGGAGTTAAATAAATAACTGCAGGAAACAACAAACCCTTCTGCCATGCTCACCACCTTCCAGGCACTATTCTAGGGGCTGTACACAGACTGATTTAATCCTCACCACAGCCCTGTCATGGAGGCACTTCATTTTAGAGGTGAAGAAACAAAGACCCAGCAGGATTGTCACCCAGCTACTATGTGGCTGAGTCAGGATTCCAGCCTTGCCAGTCTGGCCCCAGGGCCTGCACCCATAACCACTGTGGCTCTGCTGCCATCTATGGAATGAGTTACTGGTATGTTTGTTTATTTTTCACATCCCCTTGGACATCTAGTATGTAAACTCCTGAGCCTGGAGCTACAGGAAGAGCTGAGTCGTACTGGCCGATCTCGAGAGGTGCTGGAGCTGGGGCAGGTGCTGGACACAGGCAAGAGGAAGAGACACATCCCTTACAGCGTTTCGTGAGTCCTTCTCGATGTTCCTCCACCTTCCAGTCCTCCGAGGAGCCCTGGGAGCACCCACAGCATCCAGGGAGTCTTTGTTTCCCCTCTTCCCACAGAGAGACAAGGCTGGAAGAGGCCTTGGAGAATTTATGTGAGCGGATCCTGGATTACAGTGTTCACGCTGAGCGCAAGGGCTCATTGAGATACGCCAAGGTCAGACTCTTCTCTAGGGCAGGATCCCACCTTTCAGAAACTACAGCCTATCTCCCCTGAGGTCCTCACGAAGTCTGCCCATCTCCTCCCAGCTCTGAAGTGTCCCCTCCCCATGGTAGACTCGCCTCATCCCTGTGGCACTCACCAGAATCTCCAGTAGATGACAAAGTGGATCTGGCAAAAAGGGGTGGAGGTGGGGCAGAGGACTGGACTGAGCTCAAATTCCCATCTTTCAGGGGCAGAGTCAGACCATGGCGACGCTGAAAGGCCTGGTGCAGAAGGGGGTGAAGGTGGATCTGGGGATCCCTCTGGAGTTGTGGGACGAGCCCAGCGTGGAGGTCACGTTCCTCAAGAAGCAGGTAGGATAGAATACTGCATTGCCCAGGGAGGTGAGAAGGGAACCTGAGAGGGGAGCTAGATCCTAGGGAGGTCCATCTTTGAGCAAAGCAGGGACTCTGCCATTGACTGACATGGGCCCAGGAGCATATCCAGAAGTAATAATGGAGGCTAAGAATATATACTGCTTTTATTGAGTACCTACTGTGTGCCCAGTTTGGGGCCACATACTTTCCAGCTGCTGCCTCATTTTACCCTCACAACAACCTGATATGGTAGATTCTATTACCACTTTCCATTTTACAGGCAAGGAACTAAGACTTGGAGTTTAATAACTTACTTGGCAGGGTAGATGTCAATAAATGTCTGTTGAATGAAAGAGGACCACAAATCTAATAACCCAAGTTCACCTGCCTGGCTCCCTGCCTGTCCAGAGTACGGTGGGGAGACAGGGAATGAAGCGCAGGGAGGGTCTGCACAGAACAGCAGAGCAGGTACCCTTCTGACCCTTCCACTTGACCAGTGTGAGACCATGCTGGAGGAGTTTGAAGATGTCGTGGGAGACTGGTACTTCCACCATCAGGAGCAGCCCCTACAGCATTTTCTCTGTGAAGGTCATGTGCTTCCAGCTTCTGAAACTGGTAAGCGTGGGAGCTGGCCCCTTTCTTGCCAGGCTACAACCTTTCTGTCCCCCAGGACTAATATCTAAGTTACTTTTTATTTCCCAATCTAGCATGTCTACAGGAAACTTGGACTGGAAAGGAGAAGATCACAGATGGGCAAGAGAAGACTGAAGAGGAGGAGCAAGATCAGGAGGAGGAGGAGGAAGAGGAGGAGATGACTAACACACCGGTCCACTCCCAGCATGACCCAGAGGATCTTTGACCCTTGCCTTTGAGCCCCCAGGAGGGACAGGGGTCATGGAGAACCCTCTGAAGTCTGAGCTCTCCTTGTCCCACAGCTTTAAGAGTGTGTGTATGTGTGAGTGACCCCACCTTACAGCTTGTAGCTCTTCTCTCCCATCTGGTCTCAGGCAGGATCCTGGTGGTGTAGCATTGCCTGGCTATGGAGAGAAAGGTGGAAGCAGTAGATAGAAGCCCGGCCCCAGCAGATGAGTCCTCTAAATGCCATTTGGCCCCTTCTCAGGTGTGTGTGGTGACCGTATTGTTATTTGAATATCTCCGCTACTCCCCACTGGACCCAGAGGTCAGCTGGGCATAGGAGCAGTGGACCCTGGCAAAGTCCCTTTGCCCCTTGAAGGTCTGTTTTTAGACTCTTAAAACAGAGAAGACAGAATGGACATTCTGAACAACCTATACACACCGCTGGCATCTAGGAGGCTACATGCCAACAATCTGTGAACGGGAAGGGGACACTGGATGGGGACAGGGCAACACTGATAAGTTAGATGAAGTTAGATGGGGTAGACACTTTGGTCTACTTCGTAGTAATTTCACCGAGAGACGACCATGTAACATCAAAGGTGCCAAATTTTCTATAACGCTAGTAAACTTTTTTTTTAATATCAGTTGGACCCCAAATTTCAAACAACTGCCGTGCACGCATCATAGCTGCCCGATAAACAGCAGCGTCCGGTGAAGAGGGCCGTCGGCCGCCGGCCTGTAGGAAGTTAATGGTGCTTTGTAATTTTGCAGCCTAGGAGGTTGGCAGGGATCGGCGGGCTGAGACCGGTTTCAGGCTGGGGGTGGGGTCTGTGTAGCCCCGGTCTGCGCATGCCTGAAAACGCGCCGGAATGAAATTTCCTGCGCGGGGCCGCCATATTTGGGTTACGGGAGCTCGCGGAAGACAAATTCCCTCTCGCTTTTCCAGTGTCACTTCTTCCCTCGAAGTGAGGCAAGTCTTAAGAGAGGCGCTAAAGCTAGGTCCAAGGTGGAGAGCGGCTCCGGTTAGAGAGAAGGAAATAACTACGACACCCCCGGGGTTGCGGTTGAGAACCTGACACGCGAGCGGGGCGGTGGCCGAAGACGCTGAGGGACGGGCGGATTCGCGCCGAAATTCAATTGGGCGATGCCAACTTAAGCGTGTGAGGGGGGTAGGAACTGAGATTTGGAAGGTACCATTCGGCGGAGGCCTAGCGAGTGTGGGGACCTGAAGGGAGAGGACAGTCGCCCACAGCCCCACTTCTCAGCTGATCCCTCTCAGGCCATGAGCGGTCTAGTGCGCACCGAGCCGCTGCCCGGGGAGACCCCTCTGCTGGTGCCCGGCGACCCCTACTCTGTGGTGGTTCTGCTCCAAGGCTACGCGGAGCCCGAGGGGGTCGGCGACGCCGTGCGAGCCGACGGCTCAGTGACCCTTGTCCTGCCCCAGGCCTGGGCCCCGCCCTCCACCCACCGAGAGCCCCTGCCTTACGAGGCGAAGGCCGCCCTAGAGGAGGCGGCTCGGGGCCCCATCCTCGTGGACACCGCGGGCCCTTGGGCTCGCGAGGCGCTCCTGGGGGCCCTGGAGGGTCAGGGAGTGGCTCCCGGAGACGTGACTCTGGTGGTGGGGACCCACGGACACTCGGACCACATCGGGAACCTGGGGCTGTTTCCCGGGGCGGCCCTGCTGGTCTCGCACGACTTCTGCCTTCCCGGGGGCCGTTACCTCCCCCACGGACTGGGTGAGGAGCGGCCTTTGCGGTTGGGGCCGGGACTCGAGGTGTGGGCCACACCCGGCCACGGTGGCCAGCGGGACGTGAGCGTGCTGGTGGCTGGCACGGCCCTGGGGACCATCATGGTAGTGGGCGATGTGTTTGAACGTGATGGGGACGAGGGCTCGTGGCAGGCGCTGAGTGAAGACCCAGTGGCCCAGAAGCACAGCCGAAAGCGGGTCCTGGGCACTGCCGACGTGGTCGTGCCTGGTCACGGAGCCCCTTTTAGGGTGATAAGGGAAGCCTCGGCGCCAGAGACAGAGCCAGCCAGATCTCGTGACGGAGAGGAGCCCTCTGTGCACGGATAAAACCCAGTCTTGACTGGATCCTTTTCAGTGATCCCATCTCCCACCCCCCAACCGAGGAACTGAACGTCCAAGAGACAAGATGACGTGTCAAAGTAGTCACGGGTGGTCTCTTCAGGAGGCCAGTCTTCCAGCGAGGACAGAGTGCTTCTGCCCCAGCTGCCACCTACATCATTGTTTCTCTGACCAAACTAGGACCGAGGACTCCTCGGCTCTGTGTCATCTCTCAGCCGTCATTAGTAAAACAGTAGAATGTTCTTGGGAGTCTTCCAAAATAAAGGTAGAAACTGCATTGAAAACCATACTGCCCTTCAAATATATTCCAATTAAAAGATATTTTTAAAAGAAAGAAAATCATACTGCCCTAATGTAAATGTGAGTGCCTCAGGTGGTGCAGTGGTAAAGAATCCGCCTGCCAGTGCAGGGGATGCAGGAGACTTGGATTGGATCCCTGGGTCAGGAGGATCCCCTGGAGTAGGAAATGGCAGCCCACTCCAGTATTCTTGCCTGGAAAATTCCATGGAGAGCAGACTGGCAGGCTACAGTGCATGGGTCGCAAGAAGTTGGACACAACTGAGCATGCACACATGATTTAAAAGTGAAGCATCCGTAGTGATTATTATGCAGATATAATCCAACAACTGCAACAAGGGGACACTTTGGCAATACATTGCCTGTTTCTCAGAGGAGGCAGTTTGCTGTGAGAAGGTGCAGGGCAGAGAGAGATCATTGGAGTCATGTGACTTTAAGTTGTCATTCGTTTGTTCAACGAATGCTTGTTAACATACCTGCAGTATCTCAAGCATGGCTCGAGCTCTCAGGGATATAGCAGTGAGCAATCAGACAAACTCAAGGAGACAGGTCAACAATAATAGTAGTAAGCCAAATAATTTCAGGTTCTGGTTAGTGATATGAACAAATGGCGAGGTGAGAAGGGGATAGAGTGCTGGGGTGGGAGGGTGGTCAGGAAAAGCCTCTGGGAGGTGGTGCCTGATGAGAGAACTGAATGAGAAAAAGCTGGCCATGTGGGAGAGGGGCATTCCAGGCACAGATACAAAGGCCCAAGGCAAGCCTGACTTACTTGAGCAGTAAGAAGACCTTGAGGTTGGGTTACAGAGCATGGGGCAAGAGCAGTGAAAAATGAGCCTGCAGAGTTCGGCAGCACCATCTTGTAGGGCCTTGGTGACCATGGTGAGAGGTTTTGATTTTGTACTGAGATCAAAAGCTTTGGTTTTATACTGACACAGAAGACCAAGTTGTTGACCTAGTCTCATTTATGTTTTAGAATAATCATTCTTATTCTGAGTGGAAAAGGGGTTGAAGTGGGGCAACAGTTAGGTTGAAAGCCATTGTGGTTGAACTTGATGGTACCTGCCCTTATTCCAGAAGTCCTTTTGTGGCTGTGGTCCTCCTCATAACTGTGTCCCAGTACCAGGGCCCTCTGTCCACACAGCCCCAACACGGGCAGAAGTGTTTAGATTGGGGAGAGGAAGGAAAGGATCAAGTCCACCTCATTGTGGATGATGAACCTCCCTGGGTGGTTGCTGTTGGGGAAGGCCAGGCTGGAGGTCATTTCTCAGGTGTTCACAAAGGCCACATGGTCAGCAAAGGCAGTTCAGAAGAACCAGTTCACCTGGAGGGCATTCCAGTTGCTGCCACACACGGACTTGTATTCTGTGTTGGCCAGTTTGATGACCACCAGAGTGTGGGGCTCCTGGGCCAGCAGTGCAGCCACAGCGGCCCGGATCCCCAATTTCATGGGCCACCAGTTGTCATGAGACTGCTGGTATGTGGAGGGGCCAGCTGTGTGCACTATATGTGTGCACCAGTGCAGCACTATACCCTGAGTGGTGTCCATGGCCATCAGAGGACACATCTAATACACGGTATGTAATTCCACTATCTTCAGGGCTGCATGGGAGGATGAGAAACGAGGGGATGGGTTTTTTTTAGAGCTGTGTGTTCTGAAGTTTTACAGGTAAAAGTTCCAGCCTCAAATCATTTTCTGGAGCATAGGTATCCTGCCCTTGACTCAGGGCTGGTCACCCAGAGCAACACATCCCTTTGGCCATATCGATTGTCTCCAGGATGGACAGGTCACCTACTAAGTCTTAGTAATCTTAGTGGTTTTGCTGGATCTAGAGGGGAAAGTCTCGTTCTTTCCTGCAAGACTGACATGGGAGGATGAGTCGTCTTGGCTCCTTGTTGGAGGAGCCCGCTGCTGCTGGGGCCACCAAAGAGGGACTGAAAATGAAGCTGAACGGTAGGGGGCAGAAGTGGGCAGTGAAGAGAAACAGACTAGATGACCAGAGAGAGCAGTGGAAGCCAGATGTGCTGCTTAACTCATCAGTCACCTGGGCTAATCAACTCCTTTCCTGCCTAAGCTGTCCTGTGTTTTCAGTTCTTTACAAGATGAGTCTTGAATGGATACAAACACTGATGGAAATGAACCCTTAGAGACAGGCAGTGAGGAAGGCGTGGGGGGGCGGGGGCTGATAGTAGAGGGGGGAAGTGCTAAAGATATTAGGGGGTTGGGCCCAGAGTGTTCTTTGCAACTTTTTTTGTGAAAACTTAGGAAAACTTGACCTGTATGATTAATTGCCTCTGCTCACAAATCAGTGGCAGACGTTGGCTACAGAATAATCCAAACTTTCTTGCCTAGTTCTCTCCAAGAACAACTCTCTGCTCCAGTTTGGCTGGCTGCCTGCTGCCTTCCAGACACCCACATCCACCTCTCCTACAGGCCTTTGATTCTCTCCCCACCGCCCTAATCCTCTCGCTCTTCTGCACCAATCTCAAACACCCAGGCTCAGCTTTCTCATCTCCTACAGAAAACCTCCCCTGAATTTGCCAACCTTATTTTAAACTCTAGCAGTGCTTTCTCTGTATTGTTCACTTAGCGTTAGGTAATACCTGGTGTTGGTCATTATTTCTGGAAATGTCCTCTCCTTGTGTCCCTTGGGAGCAGGAGCTGCAAGGCCACATGAGGTCTAGACTGAGAAATTGTACAACACTTACATCACATTCTGTTGACCAAAGCATGTCATAACGCCAGCCCAGATTCAGGCATGAGGAAATAGCCTCTTCATCATGATAGAAGGAGCCGTAAGGAATTTGTGGCCATTTTTTCTGTTGCAACGTATCACAATAGGTTAGTTGGTGATAACAAGTTCCCCTTCTTTTGAGGGTGTGTGTGTGTGTGTGGTTTTTCTAGGTTCTATTTTTATTTTTTAATTTTTAAAATTGAATTCTGGTTAATTTGTAATATATTAGTTTCAGGCATACAACATAGTGATTCAATATTTTTATAGATTGTACTCCATTTAAGGTTATTGAAATGGCTGTATTTCTCTGTGCTGTGCAGTACATTCTTGTTGCTTATTTATTTTATATTTAGTAGTTTGGTTCTCTTAATCCCATACCCCTATTTTTCCTTTCCCCCTTCACCTCCCTCACTGATAACCACTACTTTTGTCTCTGTATCTGTGAGTCTGTTTGGTTGGTTTTTTTTCTCCCTTTGGCTGTGTCATGTGGCTTGTGAGATCTTAATTCCCCAACCAGGGATCAAACCTGGGCTCCAACAATGAAATTGCCATCTTAATCACTGGACTGCCAGAGAATTCCTGTTTTGTTACATTTCTTATTATTAATAAAGGCAATCCTTTATGCCTTCTCCCAGGACTGATGCTGAAGCTGAAACTCCAATACTTTGGCCACCTGATGTGAGGAACTGACTCATTTGAAAAGACCCTGATGCTGGGAAAGATTGAAGGTGGGAAGAGAAGGGGACGACAGAGGATGAGATGGTTGGATGGCATCACCGACTCAATGGACATGAGTTTGAGTAAACTCTGGGAGTTGGTGATGGTCAGGGAGGCCTGGCGTGCTGCGGTCCGTGGGGTCGCAGAGTCGGACACGACTGAGCAACTGAACTGAACTGAACTGATTGTGCAAAGCACAATCACAGTCACACTACATCATTCTCTCCTCACTTCCAGAAGGGGGCAGCACTTGCTTCACAGAGAAAGCAAAGACCATTGTCCCTGCTGTCTCTGCTTCAAGCCACCTTAGAAAACTGCATCTGCACCCAGGCTCACCTCCAGAAGAGGGGTGATCCCTCCCTACCCCCACAAAACACTTTATATCCTTGCTGATTTATTCATCAGTTTCTGTTTATTGCCCTGCTCAGACTGGCTCCTACCCTGAGCACACCATTGAAAGGGCTCTGGACAGTGCTACTTATGAACATCATAATTACCAAATCCAGAGTTCACTTAGTGCTTGTTTTACTTGGCCACTGGCAGCACTTGACATTCCTTCTTGAAACTTGCATGCGCCGTTGGCTTCCTGGACCCCACGATGTTCTCCATTTATCTCACTGCCCACTCTTTGTCAGTCTCCTTTGTGGGCTCCTCTTTCTCCTATGTACCTAAATAGAAAAGGTTTTTCTTGGTTAAAAATGAAATAATTACAAGAATATCTCTAACAGAGGACAATAATGCAACAAACACCTGTCTTCACCACCCAATTGAAGAAAAATACATTATAATTACTCTAAAGCCTTCTTTATGTTTTTCTCTAATCCGGTCCCTTTCCTGGCCCTTCAGAGGAAACCACTACCTTGAAATGAGTGTGTATCATTTAGATGATATTTTTTGTAATCTTACCATATATATTTGCATTTACACACAGGGGTTGTTTTTGCATATTTTTAAACTTTATATAAAATGAAATCATACTGAAATACTCTTCTACACTTGCTTCTTTCACTCATCCTGAGAATTATTATTTATTGTGGATAGCTGTAATTCATTAATTTTCACATGTGTAGTACTCAATTTTGTGAATTACCACATAGTGTTAGGAAAACTGGATATCCACATGTGAAAAAATTAGACCCCTATACCAGCGGTCCCCAACCTTTTTTGGCACCAGGGACCAGTTCCGTGGACGACAGTTTTTCTGTGGCCGGTGGTGGTGTGGAGTGGGGGATGGTTTGGGGATGATTCAAGCGCATTACATTCAATTAATATCTAAATGTATAAGGAATTAATATGACTCAATGACAGAGAAACAGCTCAATTTAAATATTGGCAAAGGACATGAATAGATGCTTTCCCAGAGAAGACATGCAAATGCCCAACAGGAATATGAAAATGTGCTTAAAACCCTAATCATCAGGGAAATGCAAATCAGGACCACAATGATACATCACTTCATATCTGTTAGGATGGCCGTTGTCAAAATGATAAGAGATAACAGGTGATGGTGAGATTGTGGAGAAAAGAGAATCTGTGTGTACTGATAGTGGGAAAAGGTGACTATGAGAGGCGATGAATGTGTTAATTAGCTTAATTGTGGTAATCATTTCACAATGTATACCTATATTAAACCATCATGATGTGCACCTTAAAAAATCACACTGTACAACTCAAATATTTACAAGTTTTGTCAGTTATACCTCAGTAAAGCTGGGGAAAATAGAATTTAAAAAGCAGTTAGTTTAATGTTAGAATGACAAATTCAAGTCAAAGCTGATAACAAGAGCAAAAAATGAAAAGAAGAAACTGGAAAGCAGCCAAAAGTAACAAATGGAAAAGCGGGCTGGAAGGCTGCAAAGAATGTGAAGAACAGATAACAGATCTAAGTCATAAGCATGTGTGGCTCCGGGTTTTAGTTACCCCTATTACTAACCTTATGGTTGATTTAAATATGACTCAAATAAGATCCCTTGCTCATTAATCTGGTACTTGATTTTTTATTAGTTTAGTGTTGAATTTAGAGGTTACCAAATTAGCGTAGAAGAATCTCACCCAATCATGGGTTTCTCCAAAGAAAATTCTTGCTTTTGCCAAGAATTTAGGCTAGTAACACCCTAGAGCATGTTAAATTAACACAGCTTGAGATTTTTCAGCCCACGCTGTTTTGTGAGTTTCGGCTGCACATCTCCCTGAGGGCTGACTTGAGGGTGTAAATTATCCAGAGTTTTCTCTATTCACTCTGGATCATGGTCCAAGACAGTCAAATTCTTTAAATCCTCTGCTTGAGTGTGGGGTGGTGGTCTCCAGTTCACACAGTATGAGGATGTAGAACTTTGAGACTCTAGCTTTATGCCAAGTGGATAATTGCCTGGTAGATTCACCCCATTGTCAAAGACCTTGGGGGTTTGTTGCCTGTTTTCAGTTTTCTGAACACCAAATCTCAGATTCCTTGAGCTTGGCAAATACTCTCAAAGGGAAAGCAGTCTTCAGTGTATCACTCTCCGAGTTTTTAGTTTCATTTAGTTTTGGTCTCCGAGAATTCCTTTAATAATAATCAGTGCATTTAAAGATATTAAATATTTTTTGTCTTGAAATTTGGACTTATTGAGGTATAATTTACATACAATCAAATTTACTCTTTAGTATCATAACTGTACATTTTGATAGACATATAGTTGCATAACCACAGATGCACTCAAGATATAAAACATTTACATGATCCCCAGAACTTGCCTCATGATCCTTTGTACTCCCCCCCCCCAATAATCATTGATGTATTTCTGTTTAAAATAGCTGTTTTATTTTTTTAAAAATATTTATTTGGCTGCGCCAGGTCTTGGTTGTGGCACTTGGGATCTTTGATCTCTAGTTTTGACATGCGGAATCTTAGTTGCGGCATGTGGAATCTAGTTCCCTGACCAGGGATTGAACCTGGGCCTCCTGCATTGGGAGCCTGGAGTGTTAGCCACTGGACCCTCAGGGAAGTCACTTAAATGCATTCTTATTTAGAATTTTAATATATCTTCAGTAAATGAATCTTTACTGTTACACAGTAAACCCATGATTCCTAGAAATTTCCTTTTTCTTCAAGTCTGTTTTTTCCCCTTATATTTCTGTAGTTAAGCCAGATTTCTTTGGTTACAATTTGCCTGACATGTTTTTTCTTTCTTTCACTCCAGCCTTTCCGTATTCTTATGCTTCATGTGGGTCTCTTGTAAACCAAACATTATTGTGTTAGTTTCAGGCGTACAGCAAAGTGATCAGTTGTGCATATATTCTTTTTTCAGATTCTTTTTCCTTACAAGTTATTTTGAGTATAGTTTCCTGTGCTATATAGGAAGTCCTTGATGGTCATCTATTTTATACATAGTAGTGTGTATATGTTAATCCTAAATTCCTAATTTATATCTCCCCTTCATAATATTTTAAAGCAAATTCCAGACATCAGATTTTATTGAGAAGCATAGATTTTATCTGGAAGCATTTGTTATTTTGAAGAAAATTCCAAACATTATTTCACCTGGACACGTTTCAGTACATATATACTGCATGTACTTACATATATACCACACTTAGTGTGTTTGGAGTACTATGCATTTGTAGTGTATACTTCAGTACACACTAAGAATATCTTTTTAAAAAACTGCTATTTATCAGACTTAAAAATTTTACCAATCCTTTCTTTTTTTTCTTTTGGCCGCACTGTGCAGCTTGGGGGATCTGAGTTCCTCAATCCATGTCCCCTGGAGTGAAAGCTCAGAATTCTAACCACTGGACCACAAAGGAATTCCCTTACTGATCTTTTATTTTTAATATATGTTTATTTATTTGGCTGTTCTGGGTCTTAGTTGCAGCATGCAGGATCTTTAATCTTCATTGCTGGGTGTGGGATCTTTAGTTGTGGCATGTGAAGTCTCAGTTGCTTCATGGGGGATCCCGTTCCTTAATCAGGGATCAAACCCAGGCCCTCAGCATTGGGAGATGCTTAGCCACTGGACCACCAGGGAAGTTCTCCTTTACTGATCTTTTTAAAAGAAATCTTTATATCATCAAATATTACTCTTTAATAAAATTTCTATGATAGTTTTTTAAAAGACGTTTTAAAAGAACAGTTTTCAGTTGACGATATGTTGAGAGAGAGGTACAGTGATTTCCCATATACCCCCTGCACCCACACAGGCATAGCCTTGCCCTTTAACAATGTTGCTCACCAGGATGGTACATTTTTTACCAAACCCGTATTGACCGTCATAATCATCCAAAGACTATGGTTTACCCTAAGGTTCAACCTTGGTGGTGTGCATTCTGTGAATTTGGACAAATGTATAAGGATACACATCCATCATTATAACACCATATAGAGTATTTGAACTGCCCTAAAAATCCTCTGTGCTCTGTCTCTTCATCTCTGCCCACCACCACCCCTGCCCCCAGCAGCCTGTGATCTTTTTATTATCTCCATGGTTTTTGCCCTTTGCAGAATGTCATAAAGTTGGAATCAAGAGTATACAGCTGCCTCCGATTGGCTTCCTTCACTTCGCAATACACCTTTAAGGTTCTCTCATGTTTTTTCATGGCTTGGTAACTTTTTTAAGCTGTGGAATAACATTCCATGGTCTGGATGTACTACAGCTTATTTACCCATTTACTTTCTGGAAGACTTCTAGTTTACTTCCCAAGTTGTGGCAGTTATGAATAAAGCTACTATTAATATCAGTGTGCAGGGTTTTGTGTCATCTTAAGTTTTCGACTCCTTTGAATAAATACCAAGGAGTGCAATAACTGGATCTTATGATAAGAGTATATTTAGATTTGTAAGACCCACCAAACTGTCTTCCCAAGTAGCTGTATAGTAGCTGTATATTTCTATTCCCACCAGCAATGTGAGAAAAAGTTCCTGTTGCTTCACACCCTTGCCAGCATTTGGTACTGTCAGTGTTTGGAATTTTGGCCATTCTAATAAATGTGTAGTGGTGTCAAATGTTGTTTGAATTTGCATTTCCCTGGTAAGATATGACGTGGAACATCATTTCATATACTTATTTGCCATCTATATATCTTCTTTGGTGAGGTGTCTATTTAGGTATTTGGCCCATTTTAAAAACTGGATTGCTTTTGCGTGGCATGTGGGATGTTAGTTCCCTGACCAGAGATTGAATCTACACCCTCTGCAGTGGAAGCACGGAATCTTAACCACTGGGCCACCAGGAAAATCTGGATTGTTTTCTTATTGTTGAAATATGAGTTCTTCATATACTTTGGATAAAAGTTGCTGTATCAGGATGTGTCTTTTGCAAATATTTACCCCAGTCTGTGACTTATTTTCTGTTAATAATTTCCTTGTCATTATGTTTTGATTTATCTTTTATTGTGCTGAGTTTTCGTTGCTGTGCAGCCATTTTCTCTAGTTGCAGCAAGCAGGGGCTACTCTCTACTTGCAGGGCCTGGGCCTCTCATTGAGGTGGCTTCTCTTGTGCAGAGCATGAGCTCTAGAGTGTGTGGGTTTCAGTAGTTGTGGCAGTATTAGTAGTAGTAGTTGAGCTCAGTAGTTTCAACTCCTGGGCTCTAGAGCACAGGCTCAGCAGTTGTGCACGGGCTCAGTTGCTCTGAGGCCTGTAGGATCTTCCCAGACCAGGGATCGAACCTGTGTCTCCTGCATTGGCAGGCAGATTCTTTATCACTGAACCACTCAGAGGTTTTTAATTTTAATGAACTCCGGCTTACCAATTATTTCTTTCATGGATCATTTCTTTGATAGTGTTTAAAAAGGATTCACCATACTTGAAGTGGGCTTCCCTGGTTGCTCAGACAGTAAAGAGAGACCTGGGTTTGACCCCTGGGTCAGGAAGATCCCCTGGAGAAGGGACTAGCTACCCACCCCAGTATTTCTGCCTGGAGAATTCCAAGGACAGAGAAGCTTGGTGGGCTACAGTCCATGGGGTTGCAAAGCGTCAGAGATGACTGAGTGACTAACTCTTTCACTTTTCATACCCAAAATAGTAAGATTTTTTCCTAGTTATCTTCCAGGAATTTTATATTTAGGTATAATCCATTCTGAGTTAATTTTTGTGGAAAGTGTAAGATCTGTGTCTAGAGCCTTTTTTTTTCTTTCCTGAGACTGTCCAGTTGTTCCAGCGCTATTTGCTGAAGAAACTGTCTTTGCTCCATTGTGTTTCCTTTGCTCCTTTGTCAAAGATCAGACTATATTTATGGGGACCTATTTCTGGGTTCTCCGTTCTGTTCCACTGATCTATTTGTCAGTTCTCTCACCAATGCCACACCATCTTCATTAGTATACCTCTTGAAGGTGGGTAGGGTCAGTCCTCCAGCTTTGTTCTCCTTCAGTATTGTTGGTTATCCTGGGTCTTTTGCCTCTCCATATAAGCTTTATTTTTTTTAAATTTATCATTGGAGGATAATTGCTTCACAGTGTATGTTGGTTTCTACCATACAACATGAATCAGCCTTAAGTGTACATATGTCCCCTCCCACTGGAACCTCCCTCCTCCCCCCTACCCCATCCCATTGCTCCAGGTTGTCACAGAGCACTGGATTGAGATCCCTGTTTTATAGAGCAACTTCCCACTGGTTATCTGATTTACAGATGGTAATGTGTATGTTTCAATGCTACTCTCTCAATTTGTCCCACCCTCTTTTTCCCTCACTGTGTCCAAAGTCTGTTCTCTGTGTCACAGAAACTTTACAATAAGTTTGTCAATGTCTATAAAATAACTTTCTTTGATTTTGATTGGTTGCATTGAATCTGTAGAACAAGTTGGGAAGAACTGACATATTGGCAACGTTGATTCTTCCTGTCCATGAACATGAAATATTCCTCCATTTATTTATTTCTTTGACTTCATCAGAGTTTTGTCATTTTTCTCATAAGGCTCTTGTATATATGCTGTTAGATTTATACTTAAGTATTTCATTTTGGGGGTTGCTAGTGTCAGTGATAATGTTTGTTTTGTTTTTTTCTAAAATTCTGTTTTTTCATTGTTAGTATATAAGAAAGCAATTGACTTTTAGGTTAAATGTATAACTTGTAAGCTTGCTACAGTCATTTATTAGTTCTAGGATATTCTTGTTTGTTTTGTCAAGTCTTTCAGATTTTCTGCATAGATAATCATGTCATCTGCAAACATGTCATCCTTCCCAATCTGAAAACTTTTATTTCCTTCTCTTACAGTATTGCATTATCAAGGACCTCTATTTCATGGTGTGGAAACAGAGTGGTGAGAGAGGACATCCTTGCCTTGGACCTGATCTTGGTGGGAAAGATTCAGATTTCTCTCCGTTAAGTATGATGTTGTTGTTGTTTGGCTGCTGAGTCGTGTCCAACTCTTTTGTGATTGCATGGACTGCAGTCCACCAGATTTCTCTGTCCATGGGATGTCCCAGGCAAGAATACTGGAGTGGGTTGTCATTTCCTTCTCCAGGAGATTTTCCTGACCCAGGGATCAAACTCACATCTCCTGTGAATTGTTTACCGCTGAGCCATCAGGGAAGCCCAAGTATAATGTTAGGTATTGGTGTTTTGGTAGATATTCTTTATCACATTGAGAAAGTTCCATTCTATTTCTAGTTTACTTAGAGGCTTTTTTTTTTTTAATCATGAAAGGGTGTGGGATTTGGTCAGATGCATGTCTTCATGAGGCCTGTAGTTTTCTTGTAACATGTTTGTCTATTTTGGTATTTAGGAAATGCTGCTCTCGTAGAACAAGTTGGGGAATATTTTCTCTGCTTCTATCCTCTGAAAAAGATTGTAGAAAATTGACATAACTCCTTACTTAAATGTTTGGTAAGAATTTACCAGTGAACCCATCTGAGCTTGGTGTTTTTTGTTTTGGAAGGTAACTAATTGTCAAGTCAATTTCTTTAATAGATATCGGCCTATTCAGATTGTCTATTTTTTTCTTATTGGAGTTTTGGCAGATTGTGTATTTCAAGGAATTGGTCCATTTCATCTAGGTTAACAAATTTGTGGAGATGGAGTTTCCTTTATTATCCTTTAATGTCTATGTGATCTGTAGTGATAGCCCCTCTTTTACTTCTAGTATTAGTAATTTTTAGTAATTTCCTTTTTTCTTAATTTTTTTCTTAGTAGTCTGCCTAGAGTCTTGTCAACTTTATTGATCTTTTGGTTTTGTTTATTTTCTCTATTGATTTTTTATTTTTTATTTCATTCATTTCTGCTCTAATACCTATCATTCTTTTCTTCTGTTTACTTTGAATTAAATTACCCTGCTTTTTCTAGTTTCCTAAGATTGAATCTTAAGAAATTCAGTTCAGTCAAATTTCCTGATTCCTAGTGAATCTTAGATTATGGATTTTATATCTTTCTTCTTTTCTAATAAACATATTCAGTGCCATGAATTTCCTTCTAAGCACTACACTACTTTTGCTCCATCTGATAATTTTGACAAGTTGTCCTTTCACTTTTATTTAATCAAAAATATTTTAAAATTTACCTTGAGATTTCTTCTTTGATCTATATGAATTTAGAAGTGTACTGTTTAATCTATATGTATTTTGGATTGTCCAGTTATCTTTCCATTACTGAAACTTCTAGTTTAATTCCATTGCAGTCTGAGAGTAGACACTGCATGATTTCTATCCTTTTAAATTTGTTTGGATGAAAAAATAAATTAATTAATTAATTTGTTTGGATGTATTTTGTGACCCAGAATGTGGTCTATCTTGGTGAATGTTCTATGTGACCATGGGAAATAATGTGTATTCTAATTTGTTGGATGAAGTAGTCTATTGATGGGATTGTTCATTGGCTGTGAGGTTACTTGGCTAAAGTTAGAGTTGTGCAGCTTATATATTAATAAACCAGGTTACTAGTTAATGTGGTTTGGTTCATCTCTAAATTTTGGCTTTTTTCTCTCCTTCTCCATGTCGCTGGGGCACATGGTGCCTTCTGGTGGGAGACCTGTCAGTATAGGGATCTGGGGAGGCGACGACGCCTGAGTCCTGG
The DNA here is from genome assembly GCF_019320065.1 of Cervus canadensis. NCBI lineage: Eukaryota > Metazoa > Chordata > Mammalia > Artiodactyla > Cervidae > Cervus > Cervus canadensis. Next base: position 29,857,903 of record NC_057417.1, on the reverse strand, counting down.
GAGAAGGAGATCGAGAGGGCAGGTCTGGGTTCACATCCTGCCTCAGTCACTTACTAGCAACATGGCCTCGGGAAAAGCACTGTGACCATTCTGGTTCTTATCCTCTCTCAGATGGTGCATCCAGTGCCACATAGAGTGGCTGATGATGCTGAAATGAGGCCATGCACGTAAAGCACGAACACGACACGTGCTAGTTATTGTTCTAAGGAAAGTAGAAGGGTTAGATTAAGGGGACGGACCTTGGGTTCCGGATTGATTACCAGTGTTTGGGGATTTATTTGTCTCTGGCCTGAGGCAGTCACTGAACAGAAGTACCAGGGGAGGAATCTGGGTGTGAGCTATCTATCATGGTTCATTTTTTTCAACATCCAGAAGGACAGAAGTTGAAGGTGACGTCAGCTTTCTCCGCAGATGCATTCAGGCAGATTGTACAGGTCCTTTTATTTTTGTGGTGAAAGGCTGGGGAGGTGAAGAGGGAATCGGGGCGGGGGCTGTGTGACTCTCAGGTCCTTGGTGGCCCCGTACCTGCCGGCCTCTCAGCTGTCTGCGTCTGGCCGGGGAGATTATGAGGAGCTGAGACCCCTGTGCGCAGCTGACTCGAAGCAGGTCCCCACTCAGTCCCACTCCTTAGGCCTTTAAGACAGAGTATAGGGTCTCTTCCTGGGGTTCCCAGTGGGGAGGGGGGAGGGGAGGCTCTGCTGAGTTGGTGAGCTCAAGCTGGAGACAGTGAGGGAGGCATTGGGGACTCCAGCGTCATCCTGGGGGAGAAGGAAATGGGAGGGGGTGAGACAGCAGAGGGGAGGGGTTCCATCTCAGGGCCACGATCCCACAGCTGGTGCCCCACTGATACCACGGTCCCTCTGTCCATCCACCCCACCTTCTCCAAACTTCCCTCTCATCCTTGCAGGTCCTAGCCTGACCTGCTTATTTTATGGTCCTGCTCCAGTTCTATATGTTGTTTTGGAAAAAGACCAATTGTCCCAGAGTCAGGTGACCAGGCAGCCAAGATAGAGAAATGGGCAGGGGCTCCAGCAGTGAGGTCATCTCTAGGTCAGGACCAGGGTCTCAGGGGAGGGTGGGTGAGGCAGGGGAGAGAGGAGGATGCTGAGGGCACCTGTGTGGGGAGGGGGTGTGGGGAGAAGAAGGAAGACCCAGGTGAGAGTGGGGATGCTGGTGGCAGGACTTACCTTTATTCCCGGTGTTCTCGTAATTCTCTTCCGCGTTTTGGGAGGACTCCCTGAGTGGGAACAGGAGGGCAGTGCTGTGTCAGAGTCTGGGCGGGAAAGAGCTACCACCTGCCTCGGGCCGCTCTCTCGGTGGGGGCTCTGTGACCTGCCTGGTCACACTCGGACATGAAGGCAGAGGTTTGGGGCTCTCAGGAGGAGGCTGCCTGGATGGGGTTGAGGGGCCATTTGCAGTGTAGCCCCGTCCCTGAGAGCTGACTGGGGTGGACTCTTGCAGAGAAGCGGCTTTATTGAGGGGCGCAGGGAGGAGAAGCAGGAGGGGGCGCCTGTCCTCTCTGCGGCAGCGCCTGGGTCCAAACTGGAGCGTGAGAACCAGGGAGCTTCCCTCAGGTCCCCCGGGCGGTGCTCAGGCCTTGGTCCCCGAGGAGACGCCATCCGGGGAGGGGTCCCGGGAGGACACTGTCAAGAGTCAGGAAGGCGAGAAAGGAGGGAGGGGCTGTGAGACGGAAAAGCCTGGACGTGGCAGAGAGGATGAGAAAGGAACGCGGTGGGCGGTGAGGAGGGTGAGTGTCAGGGAAGGAAGAGGAGCCGGGGACAGAGGAGAGGGAGCCAGGCTGGGGGCCGCGAGGGAGCCGCTCTGAGGAGAGACAGGCCAGGGCAGCCGGAGGCCCCGAGTCACAGGGCAGAGGACAGACTGGATGAGGAGCAAGAAAGGGGACAGAGGGTGGAGGGGACGGGTGTGTTCTGAAAGGACTGTTCAAGGGGGAGACAGACCAGGATGGACAGGGGGAAAGGCTGAGACCTGGGGATGGAAGGAAGAAAGGTGGGTGCCAGAGACAGACAAAGGGGGATGTTCTGGGAGAGAGTCAGAGAAAGAGCCGGTCCACTGCTCTGACTTTCTAAGGATCGGGAGCCTCAGGAAGTGAAGAGCCTGGCCTGTGGGGACTTTGGAGTTTGTGGATGGAGGTCCAGGAGGGGAGGTCCGTGAAAGGCTCCCTGGTGCTGCTCTCGGGGAGGAAACTTCTTGCTCATAAATAGCCCCGCCCCATTGCACCCCCCATACTGGAGGACAAGCGCTCACCTGGCTGGGGTCCTGGCTTCAGTCTGCGCACCTGTAGGAGGACCAACAGCATGTCACTGTGCCGTCCACGGAGGCCTGTCTCCTCCCCGCCTCATGGCTGGTCCCACTCTGAGTCCATCCTTGCAGAGACTGGAGCAGCTGAAACCTCCCGGGGAAGGGCCTGGGCCTCAGAGCTGACACACCGCCCCCTGCCCGGCGGCACCCCGAGGCTGCCCGCACCTGTGCTGCCTCGTCCCCCACACCAGTCAGGGGAGCAGCTCCTCCCGCACCCAGAGCCCTGTCACTCTCTGAACACGGTGGTCTTGGCCTCCCCCAGCTCAGACTACCGCAGGTCCGCTCAGCCGCACCCTGGGTCGTTTTCTTTCCTCTTTTTTTGAATCACTGGACTGAGAACTCTGACACAGCACACACTAGGGTTTTTATGCTCAGCCATCTTTCCTTCCGGCTCTCTTCGGGATCATCCCTCTCTACCTGTGCGTGACCTCACTGCACTCTTGTCCTGACGATCTGCTCTCTCTCAGGTTACCCAAGCCCTCGCTAAGCCCCCTCCTCTCCACCTGCGCCCTCTCACGGGCTCCCTGACCCCCTGGGTCCCCCTGAGCTTCTGCCACACTTGCTGACATGTCCCCAATCGTGGCTGTGCCCCGGGGCAGGGGATACTGTATGTTGCCGCAAATCCACTCACTTCTCCTTGTTCAGTTACAGAACCTTGATTTTATCTGGAGTGGCCGGGTGCCCCCCACCTCAACAGACAGATGTAGGATGTATAACTGAATCTAACCCATAAGGGACTTTCCGAGTAGTCCAGTGGTTAAAAATCTGCCTTCCAATGCAAGGGACACAAGTCAATCCCTGGGTGGTGGGGATGGGCTGGGGTGGGGGCGCAGGTAACTAAATTCCACAAGCTGCATGCGGCAGCTAAGCCCCAGTGCCACAAGGAGAAAGCCTGCAGACCACAGTGAAGAACCTTCTCCCCCCACCCCCCCAAAAAACGACAGCAACCATCATTTAAGTAAAAAATTTTTTAAAGCTCACCAATAAGACATAAGGGGAAGTTGTGGGTAGGACTTCACAAAGGCTCTTTAAAAGGAGGACAGACAGTTGGGGAATAGTCTTTCTGTTCTTTCATCCTGATTGGATTGAGAAATAATGGCTGCAGTTCTAGCAGCCATAATGAACCATGAGGTGGCCTTCGGACGAGAAGCCAAAATGCAGGACAGTGAACAGAAAGGTAGGAGCCTCGGTGCTTATGGATGCAGCTTCTGCTCTCTGGCTCCACATTCTTTCATATGAGGGGAAAAGGTAAACTCTGTGTTATTTATCTTAACCTTTCCTTCTGGATTTTGGTGCTAACAGTTGTACGCAGATTCTAACCAGTAATTCCTAAATGCTTCTAAACCTGCATGCTTGAATACTGCTGGGGGAAGACATAACTATGTGCAATGATGTTTTTACCCATTTGTGGTTTCTCATCTGAGTTGATCCTCAAATACCATTTTGCATTTCCACAGTGACTATGTCACATTTTCTCTTCATCTCTGACCCTCATCCTCACTCTCAGGAGACAACCACTCTGGTTTTCGCTCTGCAGAATTAATAAAACAATTTGTATGTAGTTGAATTTATAAATATTTTTGTTATGGCTTTGGATATTTTGTCATACTTAGGCCAGTCATCTTCAACCCATGGTTGTAAAATAAGTTTTACCTGCTTTCTGCTAGCAATAGGGTTATTTTTTCCTCCTTTTTTTTTTTTTCCCCTCCTTTATATCTTTAATTTTGGTGCAAATTATGAGGCAGGGAGCTGATATTATTCTCTCTCAGCTGTGACTCCATTATTCCAGAGCTACTCATTCTTCCCCCTTGATTAGAAACGTTTCCTTTTAACCTACTAAATTCCCGCATATATTTGGATCTGTTTTTATCCTGCTTGTATCTGATTTTTCACTTTTATTCCGTTTGTTTACCTATCATAATCCAGAATGACGTAATTTTAACTGTTGTAGCTAAATTGTAATTGCTCATGCTCATGTAGCGCTTACTCTGCTGCAGGATCTATTCTAAATGCCTTCTGTTTGTCACGACACCTCCAGGGAAGTACTGTTTTCACTCCCATTTTACCGGTCGGTAAGTTCGGGCTCACAGCGGTAGTGTTCGTGTGCCAGTGGTTACCAGGCCAGAGTGTGAAGCAGGGTTGGCTGCAGGCACCCACAATTCTGTGCTTTGCAAGCTCCGAGCTTTACAGTCTGACAGGGCTCATTGCTCACTACAAATTTTGAAAATTATTTATGTATTTATTTTGCTGCGCCGCGTCTTGTTGGGACAAACAGGATCTTTGTTGTGTCATGCGTGATCTTCCTTGTCACGTACTGACTGTGTAGCAGTGCGTGGGCTTCAGTAATTTCGGCGTGCAGGCTTAGTTGCTCTGCGGCATACGGGATCTCACTTCTCCCACCGGGGATCAAACCTGCATCCCCGACATTGCAAGGCAGAGTCTTAACCACTGGACCACTAGGGAAGTTCCCAAGTTGCAAATTTTTTCAAAAATATTTCAAATCAGTTTTGGAGTTTGTTGTGGCATAAGTAGTTAATGCCTCTTGCCCTGTGGTCTCTTTCAGCTGTAAATGCATACATCCAAATTTCTGATGGGCATCTCTACTCAGATGCCACACAAACATAAACCATCCCAAGCTCAAGAACCATTCTTCTCTCCCAATCATGGTCCTTGACCTCCTCTGCTCCCGAATTTACTTGGTGGCCTCACCATGGCCTCATTTGCCCAAGTTGGAGACATGAGACTTATTCCCACGCCTTCACCCTTGCACCAGTGCAATCACCAAGTCATACTTGTTTTCTCTCTTAAACTTTTCCAGGATCTGGCCTCTCCCTCCATGTATACAAACACGGTGGGTCCCAAACTTGATAACACACGAATGCCACCTGAGGAGGTCACTAAAAATGCAGATTCCCAAGCCCAGACCTCAGGTCCAGCAGGGACTAGCATTTTAACGGAGCACCCCTGGTCATTCTGGTGCAGTATGTTCTGAGAAACACCGAGCTGGGAATCTTGGGGAGAGGCTAGCAGTCCTGGACCACTTACCTTTGCTTCTCTTCCACCAAAGGTACACAGTCAGTCCCACGATCGGGATCTTGAGCAGCACAACGCTGGCCAGTGCCAACCTGACTGTAGCTTCCATGGTCAGGGACCACAGCTTGGAACTCCTTTTGCCCTCTGAGCCCCCGAGGCCAGCTGTGGTGGTGGTGGTGATAGGACCCCAGGTGGTTGTTTTGCGGCCTGAAAAATATGCAAATTCTTCACTAAAGGGCTGGAGGTATCTGTGTGAAGCTGTCAGATCTTGTTCCCTAGTTTGGGGAAAGTGGGGGTGGGGAGCAGGTCTCTGAAGCTCTCCCATAGGGAGCGGAGTAACAAGAGGTGACGCTGGAAGCTTTGAATCCTCTTCACTTCTTTAAAATCCTGACTCTGACTGATCAGTGCTATGACCTCAGAACCTCATTTTACCACCTACCCATAGGTGAACTAAATCACAGGATAAAAAATTACTTATTGTGGTAAAAGACACATAACATGAAAATTACTATTTTAATCATATTTAACTGTATAGTTCAGTGGCATTAAGTACATTCACACTATTGTACAAGTCTCACCACCATCCATCTCCTGAATTTTTAACTGTCATAAACTGAAGCTCTGTCCCCCTTTTCCCCTTCCCCCCAGCCCCTGGCCCCCAGCAGTCTGCTTTCTGATTCTGTGAATATGACTGTTCTAGGGACCTCCTGTAAGTGGAATCAAACAGTATGTGTCTGTACCTAACGTATACTGGAATGCACTTCTAAGGTTAACTTAATTTCTAAGTCCTACAAATAGATTGTACCTCTTTTAATAGATAATTGAAAAATTACTTAATACCCCACTAAAGGGAAGAAAATCCCAAATTCCAATGAAGTCTTCTGGTTAGTGTGGACCAAATTCATGTCCACTCTTATTAGAAATTAATAATAAAAGTGTAAATACCATGCCTCAACTAAGATTTTTAAAATTAAAAATTACTTAACTTTACTAACATATCAGATAAAAGTGATAGGAATGCACGTTAAAAACCCTACAAAACTAAATATAAACTTTCATTATTTTAAATGTGAAGATGTTTTAAATGAATGAAAGATTAGCATCCGAGAAACGAGTAACAAAAACAGTGAGGAGGCAGCTCTAAGGACACTCACAGTTTGAAAGTAATGAAAACCTAGACTGGATACATATTTAAGGAAATAGGACAGCAGAAGGAATAAACAATGCAGGAGGCAGAGAAAAACAAACCAGAAAGCAGAGAAGACTCTTACAAACCTAACAGTGTCAAAAGAGTGTTGAAATCATACATGCATTCCAAAAATCATTGAGAAATCTACAAAGCTCTGTGAAATGTCTGATTTTCTGAGACAAACAAAAGTTGAAAAGAATTAAAAAAGAGTAAACTTTAATGGGCAGACAAAGAAGTAATTGAGGCCAGTTTTAAAGAACTACCTTTTGTAGAGATTTCAAGCTCAGAAGGTTTAATGGTTAAATTCTGGTGAAAATTCAAGGAGTGGATAATTCCCAGACAGAAGGTTCCGGAACACAGAAATACAGAAAATGATGGAATTCTAATTCTAAAACTTCCAGATGTACAGGCTGGGCTTTGAGGAGGCAGATCATGAAGAAAGCAAGGGAGTTCCAGAAAAACAGCTTCTTCAGGTTCACTGACTACACTAAAGCCTTTGACTGTGTGGATCACAACTAACTGTGGAAAATTCTTAAAAGAGATGGGAATTCCAGACCACCTCACCTGTCTCTCAGAAACCTGTGTGCGGGTCAAGAAGCAACAGTTAGAACCTGACATGGAACAAATTGACTGGTTCAAAATTGGAAAGGAGCGTGACCAGGCTATGTATTGTTACCCTCCTCATTTAACTTCTATGCAGAGTACATCATACGAAATGCCGGGCTGGATGAAGCACAAGCTGGAATCAAGATTGCTGGGAGAAATATCAAAAACCTCAGATATGCAGATGATATCACTCTAATGGCATTAAGCGCAGAGGAATTAAAGAGCCTCTTAATGAGGACCAATGAAAGACAAGAATGAAAAAGCTGGCTTGAAGCTCAGTATTAAAAAATCTAAGATCATGGCATCTGGTCTCATCACTTCATGGCAAACAAAAGGAGAAAAAATGAAAGCAGTGATAGATTTTATTTTCTTAGGCTCCGAAATCACTGTGGATGGTGACTGCAGCCATGAAATGAAATTTCCTTCCTTGCTCCTTCAAAGGATAGCTATGACAAACTTAGCATATTAAAAAGCAGAGATGTCACTTTGCTGACAAAGGTCCCCATGGTCAAAGCTATGATTTTTCCAGTAGTCATGTACAGATGTGAGAGCTAGATCATAAAGTAGGCTGAGAGGTGAACAATTGACACTTTTGAACTGTGGTGTTGGAGAAGACTCTTGAGAGTCCCTTGGACAGCAAGGAGATCAAACCAGTCAATCCCAAGGGAAATCAACCTTGACTATTCATTGGAAGGACTGATGTTGAAGCTGAAGCTCCAATACTTTGGCCCCTGATTTTTCGTTGGAAAAAACCCTGATGCTGGGAAAGATTGAAGGCAGAAGGATTTAGGGATGGCAGAGGATAAAATGGCTAGACAGCATGAGTGACTCAATGGACATGAATCTGAGCAAACTATGGGAGATAGTGGAGGACGGGGGAATCTGGCTTGCTACAGTCCACGAGGTTGAAAAGAGTCAGACTCGACTTAGTTACTGGACAGCAACAAAAGCATAAACCTTATGCTAATCTCCAGTCATAATCTGGACTGCTTCATACCCTCCTTCAGGGATATTCAGTTCAGCTCAGTTGCTCAGTCGTGTCCGACTCTTTGTGACCCCACGGACCACAGCACGCCAGGCTTCCCTGTCCATCACCAACTCCAGGAGCTTACTCAGACTCATGTCCATAGAGTCGGTGACATCGTCCAACCGTCTCATCCTCTGTCGTCCCCTTCTCCTCCTGCTGTCAATCTTTCCCAGCAGGGATATTAGGGGTTCACATTTATGACCCTGTAGGGGGGGTTGTTGTGTGAATTGCTTTCCTCCTGGTTGTCCCCACTGCTGGCTTAAACTCCTGTGATCTCCTGAGTGAGTTACATACACCTGTTTCCAGCTTCCCCAATTTTGGTTTTGTCTTCCTAGATCACAAATGTTTTGTTGTTGCTGGTTTTTGTCTTAAAAACTCCCTTCGCTGTCATTCATTAGATTTTGAGAGGGAGTGGAGATAAACATGTGCATGTAACTCTCCATCTTGGCCAAGACATGCTTTACTTTTACAACTTAAATTATAAAAAGTAAACATTCAAAAGATAATGTTGCACACTAATAATAAAAATGGAGAGGAAGTTAGGGAATTAGAAAAGGAAGAAGAGGGACCTAAGGAGGCCAAAAACCTCTCAGAAAAGGTCATTTAAGGAAATATGGAGGAGACACAGGAAACATTAATCTGGGTCTGTCTCGGTGAATTCAGATTCCGAGGCACTGTTTGCTTTGAAATCAGCATGGTGGTCAAGAAGGGGCAGTTGTTTTCCAAGGGTCAGAGAGAGTGCCCTTCCCAGCTGAGAGCCATCATCCCTCGTGGATACTGTTTAGAATTGCCAGCACAAGTGATTATAAAAGCAAACTGTATTAGTCATTCACTAGTTTTCTAAAACGTTACAGACAACAACCCCCTTACTGCCTGTGACTGTCAGACAGGACCCCACCCCCATTGCTCTGGAGACAAATAAATTGAGGTTAAACGAATTGAGGTTCAAGTTCCCATGGCCCATTGATTGACAGAGGGAGATCTGTTAATGCAACACGTCCATTGTTAGGTTAAAAATAGTCAAGACAACGCAATGACAGGTCAGTAGGTAAGGCTGAGAGGCTCATGGTTAAGAGAAGAGGTTCTGGGGTTAAACTGGGGTCAGACCCCACCTGCACCAGAAATCACTTCAGGCAGGTTTCACTGTGCGAGGAAGGCAACAGGACCAACTGTTACCTAGGGTGTGGGGAGGTCAGCTGGGGCGGTGCTGCTGAGGCATCCCGCCCGGATGCAGGTCACAGTCAGGGGAGCTGCCGGGCCTGCTGCCTTGTCATGACCAGGACAGAGGGGAAGGTCAGGGTGGACACGGGACAGGGTGACTGGAACCACATGGGGGGGTGGGGACAGAGGGAAGGAGGTAGGAGGATGGAAGGAGGGAGGAGATGGAAAGCGAGGAAAGAGATGACATGAGGGAAGGACGGTTGAACTGATGTTTTTGGGGGCAGAGCAGAGAAGGAAGGGGAGATGGGAAATCAGGTGATGGGGACCTGGGGCCCCTCGGCACCTGCTGTGTGTGCGGGCTGAGCTCATGGCTGGGGGGACAGACATGGGGTAGCTGGGGGTCCACACAGGACTCAGAGCAAAGGGGAGGAGCCGCACCCCGAGATGTCAAGTCACCTGGAGGACGTGGGGCGCGGGCAGGGGCCAGGTGGAGCCCAGCTTGGAGCAGGAAGTGAGGACAGCTGGAAGCACAGAGAGTGCGGGGGCCTGGGGATTGGGGAGGCACTGGATCTGGAGGGCAGAGAGGCGGATGGGCAAGGGAGGTGGTCCTGGGTTCGGGAAGATAAAGGTGAAAAGGGTAAAGTTGGTGGAGGCCTGGGGAGAAGTAGGGGGTGGGCAGGAAGAGAAGTTTGAGAGAGGGGAGTCAGGAAGAGGGTGCCTGAGCCAGGCCTGGGGCCCAAGGCATCAGTGGCCTCCAAGAGCCTCAGGCAGGACAGCTGGACTCACCGGGGGTGACGATGAGTTTGGTCCCCTCGATGGACTGCCACTGCTGCTTGCCGTATGTCAGTGTGTCTAATGCCACGTGGCAGAAGTACACAGACTGGTCCTCCCTCCGCAGGTTTGAGATCCGGAGGGAGCCGGTCTTCTCAGACTGTCTCCAGTTCAGGAAGAGCCGGTTCTTGAAATTCTCATGGATGAATGGAGGGGTCATGTTGTAGATGTACTCCCCATGGAAGTGTTTCCATCTCCAGGATATTCTCACGTTGGGATCCTTGGCTAATTTCCCGGGGTAAGAGAAGGAGAAGGTGATGAGGGTGGAGCCACCCTCAGGGGCTGAGAGATGCCTTGGTTGCTTCATCCCAAAGAGAGGTTCTGGATTTCTCTGTGCCCAGTGACCTAGAGGAGGGAGGGAGAGACTCTGAAGCCACCAGGAGAGACACAGAAGGTGACCCCAGGCCGTTGGGCACCCTCACCTGCAGGGGGATGTGTGACGGGGGGTAGGACTGGCCCTCTGGCCTGGGTGACCCCCTCTCCAGTCTTGGGGCAGGGAGGAGGGTGGAAGGTTGGGAGACCCCGCACTGTGGGACCCCTTCTGTTTGTTGGGGGTGGGAGGCCTGGCCAGCTACCCCAGGGGACCCTTCTACACACACCCAGCCACAGCCCCTCCCCGGGGTCCCTGGCAGAGCAGGACACGCCCAGCCACTCACCAGCCTGCAGAGACGCCAGGAGCAGCAGGGGCAGCAGCAGGGGCCACCGCATGGCCTTGGCCCCCTCCCGGGTGAGAGGACAGGCAGAGCCCTCAAGGCCGGAGGGGAGGCCTGTGGGGGGCACTGGGGGACACTCAGCACCAGGAGTGAGGACCAGGCTCCTCCAGAGGACGGAGGAGGGTGGGGGCCTTCCCCAAACCCGCCCACCCCGACAGTGACGGGCACTTCCTTTATCAACCTGGCTTCTTCTTTTCCTTTGTTGCAAAAGGGCTTCCCTCTGGTCACTGCAGAGGGAACCATGGTCTGGGGCTCCCCGCCCCCGTCTTCACGCTGGGGGCTGGTCCTGACCTGCGCCCGCTGGGCCTCCCCCCCTCAGCTCCTGTCTCCCGCCTCACATCTCCCTGGCTAGCCGCCTCTGTGTCTCTCCTGGTCTCTGCTTCTCTGAGTGTCTCTCCTCCCAGGGGAAGGGGCGGCAGCAGGACCAGCTCAGGCTCCTTCAGGGAGAGGTGGGCCCGGGTCCCCGCCCAGCTATAGCCCCTCAGGGAGGAGCCGGGGGGAGCCGCTGGTGGTCACGCTCAGCCCCCCTCAGACACGGGGGCACCAGCCTGCTCTGGGCCCTCTCCCTCCAGGCCGGGGTTCCCCTGCAGTGTCTCCCCCTCTCAGTCTTCAGGCAGAACCAACGCCCACGTCCAGGACTCAGCGGTGGGACCAGCACTTGAGCTCCAGTCCTGCTGAGCCCACAGAGCCTTCTGCTCCCTCTGGAAGCTTCCTCCTGGTCGCACCTCAGACTCTCTGGGCCTCACCCTTTGAGTGCAGAGCTCTGGGGGGTGACCCCCAGGAGGCTGCACTTAATAACAGTCCTCAGGGGGTTCCATCTACAGCTGTGAGCCCCTGGCTCATCCAGGGCCTTCCCTGGACAGAGAGGAGGAAGGTCAGAGCAGTCATGGGTCACCCTGGTGACAGTCCCTGGGATCATCCCTGAGGGAGACACTGCCAGGTGTGACTGGTGCTGGGTGGGGTGAGAGACGGGGGGCTGGTGGTCTTGGTGACCCCCAGGGCTGGCTGAGAAGGAGGCTACCCTCACCAGCTCCACGATGAGCTTGGCATTGCGTACTGAATGGACCATAGTGGTGGGAAGACACAGTTTTGACTTCCTTTCTCCTTTTCTCAGTTCCCCCCACCCAGTCCTAATAGTTTTTTCCACGCTTCTCTCATGGCCAGCCAGGCAGCCATGCTATCTCTACGTACCTGTGTTTCCAGGCAGGAGAGAACAGATTCTGCGCTTCCATAGAACCCTTTTATCTGACTCAAGCCCTAAACATGCTTTTTCTCACTTCCAGCTTTAGGATATTCTTTGGTGGATGCACCCTTATATCCCTTTTATCCCTGGGGGAAACTGAGGCACAGACCTTAATGTCATAGAGAGTCCCCAACTCTCCCATTCCTATCAGGGGAAGAGAAGATGAATTCCTGTTATCAGTTCAGCCCAAACATCTTCAAGATCCACACAGAGGTCACCTTGAAGGCTCTTGCTTCCTCCAGAACAGGACTTGGACCACACTCATGTCTGTCTGCCTTGTGAACCTGGCTCTTACCCAGATTGCCCCTCCCCAACCAAGCACCCCAGTTACCCTCCCTCACTTCTCCTTCCTCCCACAGCCGAGACTAGAGGGGGTCATTCATTGTACTCCATTCAGCTGGCCACTGCTCAGGGTCTGGGGAAACAAAGGCAGGAGTGATGTGAGCGTGGTCCGGGCCCGGGCGAGGCAGGACACACGAGGCACAGAAAGATGACGAGGGGTTCTCGGAAGGACAGGGACAGAGCAGAGAGGAGGGTCAAGGTCTTGGTCCCTACTCTCTCCCATAGACAGTCCACGGGCCTCTGCTGACATCAGCACCCTTTATTTCCTCTTGTTTTCCCTGGGAAAGGGGCCCAGAGAAGGCTTGTCCTGCCCTGGTTGGGTGCAGGCGTGCAGTGAGCCCTCCAGGACCTAGCGTCCAGCTGGGAAGGGAAGACCCACGGGATGAAACAAGCAGAGGGAGACCCAGGCCCCACAAAGTTGATGTTGAAACAGGCAGGAATGGCATCTCCCACTTACTGTACTGGGCGTCTTGTACCCACATTGACTGTGTTTTCTTATTTGCTGTATTCTTGATGGCCTGACATCTGGGGCCTCAGTGACCAGGGAGGGACTGTCCCTCCTAGGCTGCCAGTTCTTAGAAGAGCAACGGACGTGCCCAGGAGCTCGCCTGTCAAATGCACACCAACCAGTCCAGAGCCCACACTCCCCACCACTTCCTCCGTTTGGCTCTTACACTCCATGAGGCCCATATTCTTCTGCCTTATTCACTCCAGGGCCAGGTACCAGGTTACCAGTGACAGCCTCTAATCCCCAGAGCCTACAGACACTATTCAAACCAGCCAATCATAAATCTCCCTGCTCTCCCTTGCCTGTCTTTCTCAAAGAACATACAGCAAAGGCTCCTGCTCATGAGTCCCCCTTCCTCTCTCTGCTTCCCGACTGATCCTGGTGCTTCCATGCATGGAGTGATGGGCATCTTGTTTTTAAGGAGTTGTAAATATAAACTGCTTTCTTCATAACAGTTATTTGTGTGTTTGTCTTACCATACCTGATTAAAACAAATCCAGGTTTTATTTTAAAATATAAAAATATTTTATATTAGTATTTTAATAATATCAATGTAAGTTCTAAAATTATACTGCTGAAGAAAAAAAAACCAGGAGAAAGTCATTGAGATCTTGGGTTAGGCAAAGATTTCTTATATTCAGAGCCTAAAGTATGACCCATAAAAGAAAATACTTAAAAATTAGAGTTCATCAAAATTAACAACTTCTTTTAACTCTCCCACTAACCCCAGGAGGCAGGCAGGGTCTATGTTGATCCTCATTTTGTGTGGGAAGAAACTTGGGCCCCAAGTGAGACTATGAGATTCAACCGAAGTCACATTGCATGTGAATGTCGGTGGTGGCATTGGGTCTGAACCCAGAGCCCATGCTCCCGACCACTTCCCCATGCAGTGACAAAGGTCAGCAGCCTTCTGGCCGTATTAACAACCAACGCTTCCCTTTTCTGTATTGTCTTCCTGCTACACAGGGAGATGCTTGAGGATCTAATGGGACAGTGGCTCAGGGCGCTTTGGGTCCTTGTCACCCAGCACAGGGTGTGGGGTGGTTGGTAAGGACCTAATGTGTATGGAAAGGAGAGATCTTTAAAGGATGGGTATCAGTGTGATAATCCATGTAGCTATCCAGGCCGTGTGCAGAGCCCTCTGTGTCATCCTGTCCTCCCTGGGCCCCTCCAAGGGAGGTACTGTTATTACCCCCACTTTGTAGATAAGAAACCAGAAGCTCAGAGAAGGGAAGTCCTCTGCCCCACAGTTGGCTCCAGAGCCTGCATCTGCAGTTCCTGCCTCTGTCACATTCACAAGGTTCATCTTTGTGTGACTAGGTTTCCTCACGTCACTAGGATGCGTGTCAGCTCCTGATCCACTGACAAATGCTGATTAGGCTCCCAGGACATGAGAACAGAGGGCAAAGAACTGGGGAGTAAAGGCTGGCCCCTGACCTTGCTGAGCTCCCGGGCTGGGAGAAGTGAAGGACAATCACAAGAGTGGGACCAGGGGATTGTTGTCTGCACTTCCCCTCAGAGGAGCGTGCTGGTGAGTGTTCGCCAGTTTTCAGAAAAGGTGTCCTGATTTGTAGGTTTTTACAATTTCCATGTGTAAACACTCCCACAATGTCAAGTTAACTATTGTGTGGACTGTGTCCCCCCCCACCCCAAATTCATATGTTGAGCCCCTAACCCCTCAGTGTGTATTTGGAAATGAAGGCCCTAAAGAAATACTGGAGGTTGAATGAGGTCACCAGGAGGGGGCCCTGGCCCAATAGGATCAGTGTCCTCATCAGAAGTGAGCCCAGAGCACCGCCTACACTCAGAGGCCATGTGAACACATGGCAAGAGGGCAGCCGCCTACACACCCAGGGAAAGAGGCCTCAGGGTGAAACCTGCCTTGTGAGCATCAGAGTCTTGGGCTTCCCACCCTCCAGAACTGTAAGAAATCAATTTCTCGTTTTTAGGTACCCTGTCTGTGGTATTTGGCCCTGGCAGCCTAAGCAGGTAATACAGCTACCGATGTGAAGTCACTGAAAGTGAGGCGGGAAGAAACGTGCAGCACGTGCCGTGTGCGGTCTTCCCACCATGCAGGGGCAGTAGCACAGCAACCCCGAAAGCAGAGAAAGTAGTGGCATATGATGAAATAAGGAGGCAGGGATGCCCGTCCCTCATTTTTAATTTGATTTATCCAATTGTAGGTCTTCCCAGGTGGCGCTAGTGGTAAAGAACCCGCCTGCCAATGCAGGAGACTTGAGAGACGTGGGTTTGATCCCTGGGTCAGGAAGATCTCCTGTAGGAGGGCATGGCAACCCACTCCAGTATTCTTACCTAGAGAATCCCATGGACAGAGGAGCCCAGTGGGCTACAGTCTGTGGGGTCACAAAGAGTCGGACAGGACTGAAGGACTTAGCACATGCACACATTTAATTTTAAGTTCATGTTTTTTCTTAAGATTTTTTACTATGTAAAATATACCTAAAAATAAAATTTACCATTTTCACCATTTAAGTGGCATTAAGCCACGTTGTACAGGTACTGTTTAATTTTTAATAAGGCTGTGTTTAACAACCGCTTGCAACACTCCCCCAAATTTAACAATCATCTTGAGCACATCCCTGTCAACGTAGTCTCCCCACCAATCCTCAGGCTGGTCAGCAAATTTAGGATAAAAAGCCATGAAGTGATCTTATTTATGTGCATTGCAAAGAATTCAAATTTCTGATGAATTATGATTGACATAAAAATCCTCCTTTTTCTTCCTCTTCCCCCTTTCTTCCTCCGTCTCTCCCACTCCCTCCTTCTTTCTTTACAATATCTTTTTAGTAAACACTCATTCTGAACAGCTGAGTGAGAGTTCCTTACAAGGCCTGAATTGGCAAATGGATCTCAGCCAAGGTCCTGGACCCCAGATACATTTCATCTCAGCCCACAAAACGTAGTGTTACTGCATGTCACTGGCCCCTCATATTTATCTGGTTTTGGTTTAAGACAACAGAAATGTGTCTGTCACGATTCTGGAGGCCAGAATCCACAATCACAAGGTTAGCAGTGTAATACGCCTCCCAACAGCATATGGGAGGAAGATGCTTCCCAGCCTTTTCCAGCTGCTGGTTCTTCCAGCGTCCTCAGCATTCCTTGGCTTGTAGATGCATCGCTTCAATCTCTATCTCCCACGTCTCTTTTTGGAATTATTATTGTTGTTATGTGACTGCTCTGTGTCTTTGTCAGGGTGCACAGGCTCTTCCTTGCCGCATGAGGCCTTTCTCTAGTTGCGTCGAGCAGGGGCTGCTCTCTAATTGCGGCGCACAGGCTTCTCATGGCAGTGGCTTCTCTGGACGTGAAGGTGCTCAGGTTTCAGTAGTTGCTGCCCTCGGGCTCTAGAGCGCGGGCTAAGTATTTGTGGCACTCAGGCTTAGTTCCCTCATGCCTGGTGGGCTCTTCCCGGACCAGGGATAGAACCCGTGTCGCCTGCATTGGCAGGAGGATTCTTAACCATGTAGATGTCCCCATGTCTACTCTTTTGTGTTACGACTGGGCTGCATTGCATTCCTGGTTCACAAATCTGCATCAATGGCTCTAGCGTGATCCTCTGAAGGGCAAATCGAAATTGTGAGGAAAATAGTTAACACTGAACTGCAGACAACACAGGCATGTGAGAGTTGATGAGACCTGGGGGAGCAGGGAGAGAGTTTGTTTCTGCAGAGACGAGTGAGTGAGGGCAGCAACAGCAGGACCAAGGGAAAGAAAGGCTTCTCCCTAGTCCAGGGATGATGTCTGAACGTTGGGAGTGACCCATGAAGTAGCCCCTCCCACGGCTCTCTCTCTTCTCCGCCCCCTCAGGACAGCAGTTATAAGAGCAGACTTGCTGGCCTGGCCATGGGCCACCACCCTGTCTCTCAGCGTTCGCAGGTGGCTCAGTGGTGAAGAAGCCGCCTGCTTATGCAGGAGACGGAAATTTGATCCCTGAGTCAAGAAGATCGCCTGGAGAAGGAAATAGCAGCCCACTCCAGTATTCTTGCCTGGGAAATCCCACGGACAGAGGAGCCTGGTGGGCTACTATCCATGTGGTCGCAGAAGAGTCCAACACAGCTTAGCAACTAAACAACAATAACACCCTGCCCGCCCCCTTCTTCTCTAAGCATCCCTTTCTTCAGCTCTCTTCCAACTGTCTTCATCTGAGAGAGCCACCTGTTTCTGGCCAGGACCCCCCAACTTCATGACAGAGTCTGAATTCACCATTGGCCAGTGTGTGGTAGATAGAGAGGTGCTCACGATTGTTGTCTTATTTATTGCTGAAAACCCCTGCTTCATGAGAGCACAATGTGGACTGGAAAATGCAGGCAGGAAGGAAAGGGACCTGGAGTCTACTAAAGAAATGGCGACTGTGTCTCTTCATTCTTGGACCCGGCGTGCACGCGGTAAGGTAAATCCGTACGACTGTGTACCAAACAGCCCAAGATGCCGCTGGCTGAGCACAGTGGGTGCTCTGTCCTGGGTTCTGTAACGGTCCAGTGTGGACGCTCCTGGTCACAGGCTTCCAGGGCGTCTCTGCTCCCATCGGTGATTCAGGGACCCCGGCTCCTTCTGTCTCACCTTCTCAGGTCCCTTCATGCCCTCTCTGTTCACCTGGCAGATGGGAGACAGAGTTTGGAGGGCTGCTCGAGGGGGTTTGACATCACTTCCTGTGGAGGTTACATGCTTCACTTCCTTCCACACTGCATCAGCCAGGGATCAGTTGCCTGACCCCAATCTGTGTGTAGAGAGGCTGGGAAATGTGTTTAGATGTGGGAAGAGGATTAGGGTGAGGCAGGCGGAGCACTCACCTCAGACTGAGGGTTTCAGGGGATGCCAAAGAATTCAGTCGGTTTTGAGTGTCTTATTGATGCTTGCTTCCATTAAAGCTAGGATGTCAAATTATAATAAATTCTGGTTTTGATATAAATAGAAACTTTAAACTTAATGTGAATTTTAATAGACCTTTTCAATTTTTCAATATTTTTTCAGCTCTTCGGTATTCTGTTAAAAATTATCCATTCAATATACATGATGGACTTCCCTGACTGTTCTGTGGTTAAGACTCCCCGCTTGCACTGCAGCGGGTGCAAGTGTAATCCCTGGTTGGAGAACCAAGATCCCACATGCCGTGGGGTGTGTCCAAGAAAATATTTTTTTTAAAGCACATGAAAGCATGCACCTCAAGGCCCACACTTCTGTGTGTCTGGTAGGAAAGGGAGCTAGATCTTAAGGAACACATAAGAGTCTCTGCCAAACCCCTACACTTTATGACTATTGAAAGCAAAATTATAATATAGTTGGTGGGATTTTCCATGATTATAGATTTAATATATATGATAATTACCACAAAAAGTGAACTTGGTAAAGAAAACTCTATGGTTATGAGGTGTCTTCATGTCACTTAAAATAGTAAAATATTAATTTTAAGTAAACTGAAAAATTAAGCACATATTATCATCCTAGAGCCCAAAGTATTCTCATCCTTTACTTATTTCATCTTTCTCCTTTTTTTTTTTTTGGCCTCGACACACCAAATGTGGGATCTTAGTTCCTTGTCCAGGGATCTAACCTGCGCCCCATGCACTGGAAGCAGAGTCTTAACCACTGGACTGCCAGGGAAATCCCTCATCTTTCTTCTTTGATCACCAATGCCTTTAACTCAGGACACTTTCCTCTGCATACACGCTCATTGTGGGCAAGGTCTTGGTTACATGTTGTCCTTATTACTGTTACCTGAGAGGTTTGTTATTTCCCTCTTAATTTCTTTTTAATCCCAGAGTTATTTAAGAGTGTGTCTCTTCATTTCCCGGCTTCCCTGGTGGTTCAGCAATAGAGAATCTGCCTGCCAAGGCAGGAGATGCAAGAGACACGGGTTTGATCCCTGGATCAGGAAGGTCCTCTGGAGGAGGAAATGGCAACCCACTCCAGTATTCTTGCCTGGAAAATCCCATGGACAGAGGAGCCTGGCGGGCTATAATCCATGGGGTCACAAAAGAGTCGGACATGACTTGGTGAATAAACAACAAGAACAAAACAACTCTTCGTTTCCCAGTATATGTAGTTAAGATTTTTTGGTCCCATTAAAAAAAAAAATCAGCCTCATGAACAGTGTATAGTTCTGTGGTTTTGGTATACTACATTATTGAGTTTTAATACTTGTGATAAAATATACACAACATAAAATTTTATATTTTAACCCTTTGTTTGTGTACAATTCAGTGGCATTCTTACACTCACAATGTTGTACAACCATCACCACTTTTTTTTTACAAGTTTTTTTTTTTAACAAGTTTTCCATTATGCCATACAGAAACTTCCTTCTTTTGCATGTAGATATTCAGTTTTCCCAGCACCATTTATTAAAGAAAACTTGTGTAGTTTTTAGTGATTACTGTAGGATATGTGTACTTAATTTTTCAGTTTAGTTAAAATTAAAATTATTTTATCATTTCAAGTGACACGAAGACACCTCACAACCATGGAGTTTTCTTTACCACTCACTTTATGTGGTAATTATCATATGTATTGTATCTATAATCACAGAAAATCACACCAACAATGTTGTAATTTTGCTTTCTATAGTCATATATATTTTAAAGAACTTAAGAGGAGAAAACCACCTCTTCTATTCACCAGGATAATTACCATTTTTGTCACTGGTCCTGGATCCCTGAAGTTCCAAGTTTTCCTCTGATTTCATTTCTCTTCCCTGTGAAGAACTTCCCTTAGCATGTCTTTTAGAGCAGGTTTGCTGGCCATGAGTCCATTCAGTTTTTCTCTATTTGAGAACATCTATTTTTTTTGCTGGAGGTAGAATCTGGGTTGACACTGCTTTTCATTCAGCACTTTAAACATGCAGTTCTGCTGTCTTCTGTCCTCCACGGTTTCTGATGAGAAATCAGTGGTCATTTGAATCATTGTCCCCTGTATGTAGTGTTTTGTGATTCTCTGGCAACTTGCAAGATTTCTCTATCTTTAGTTTTCTCTGGTTTGATTATGATGTGTCTGGATATGGTTTTCTTTGAGTCTGTCCTCTCTGGAGTTCACCGAGCTTCTTACATCTTTTTTTTTTTTTTTTGCTTCTTACATCTTTAAATTGATCTCTTTCAAGCATTTGAGAAGTTTGCAGCCATTGTTTGTTCAAGTGTTTTCTTCTGCATCAATCCCTTTCTCCTCTGCTTCCAGAATTCCAGTGACACATGTGTTAGATCTTTTTATATTTTCCCCTAGGTCTATAGGGTCTGTTCATTTTTATAAATCTTATTTTTCCTGGCTGTTCAGGTTGGATAGTTTCTTTTGATCTATTTTTAAGTTTACTGACTCTTTCCTCTGTTATCTCCATTCTGCTACTGAACTCCTCCAGTTAACTTTTTGTTCCAGCAAGATCATGTTTGTCAGCTTGAATGTTTTCTTTCTTTCTTTCTTTTTTTTTTTTTTTAAAATTAAGTCTTATTTATTTTGAAAACCAAACCACTAGGAAAATATATCACAGTCTTGAAACAGCAAACAGACAATATTATCATTTCAAGTAGTAAGTTGGTAAAAAGACAAGGTCCTTATCAAAATGATAAGGGGCCAGAACTGGGGCAAGAACAACGCATGTAGCAAAGGCCCTGGTAAAAGTGGTATTTGGTAATGGAGGGCAGTCCCTTTATCGCTCTAAAGGAGCCACAGTTCATCCCTGAGTTGCTTACTTTTCCTCCCTTGACTTTTTTTGTTGCCAGGGGATTGTCTCAACAAAGCTCTGTTATTTCAGGAGGCAAAGTAAGCAACACTAGGTTTAGGCTTTCATTCTGTCTCATGAAAAACAGATTTTTCCAAAGCCCGTACTTCACAACCCTCTTATTTAAGTAGCTAATAGTTTCCCTTTCACTGTTCATTCCTGAATATGAGCATATAATACTGTCAAAATCCCGTTTCCCTTCAAGGCTGAGTGTCACTGTAAGATTGTCTTGTCGCTTGGCTGACTCTGCTGCAGGCAGCCTCAGGGCCCACCATGGCTGCCAGTGAGAGGGAACACTTGCTTCCCTTACCAGTGTGATATCGTGTCTTACATTTCTGCAGGGTCTCCAGGCTGAATGATGTAATGTGTGAGAATTTTAAGAAACACACATCCACATCTTGATGGAGAAATGAGTACCTGCATGGACCCTTTCAAAATTTTTATCCAAACTGCCTCTCCCAACTTTACATCGTAACGTCATGCCCTTGTCTATAAAAGAAAAACAAGCAAAACAAACCCCCTGGAAGTCCCCTGCCCCTTTTGACATTAGTGACTGCATGGATTTTATTAGTTTGTGGAAAATGTTGTAGTGATCCTTCTGGTAAACAGCAGATGGGCAACAAATAGAAACACCTCCTTTCATACTCCACTAGACCATAAGCAGGTTACATGAACCTGCCGGCCTCTTGGTATCTGTGCAGTAAGAGAATCTGGTACCTTGGAGAGCCCTGGTTTGGGACAAGGGAGACTCCCTATTGGCAGGGGAAGTACTTGCCACATGAAATTCAGGCTCACAACAAACCTCCTGTGCTATCTGTGACCCAAATTTTAGCACCGTTTTGTTTTTTTTTTCCATTTCACTTTCTAGGATTGAAACACACAGGAACCAGCAACCAGAGGAAAGAAACACAGGCCTTAGACTTGCTGCCATCCTTACTTTCCTCATTCATCAACTCTCCTTAAAAGACCCAAATCCCCATTCCTCTTTTTAAATTAATTCCTGCCCTCAGCCCTGATGGCCACTAGCAGACAACTATTTCCCCATGGAAGAGAGAGACTCCTTCATCTTCCTGGTCATGGTTGGGATGAGGTTCATGTGGTCATCCACACACTTGGTCACGCAGGTCTCCAGCTGCCGCTTCACGTGAAACTCCTTACTCCCTGCATCTATCGAACCTTTGGCCTTGTCATTGCAATACATAGTGCACCAGGCCAGGCGGTCCTGGAACTTCTCCAACTTGCTGGTCACCAGGGCCTGAGCTTGAGCCAGAGGTGCATGGCAGCGCTCAATGCACTGGTGCACTTGCTGCATGGATGCCTGGCTTTCCTCACAACAGGCTGCACTGCACCGGAACATAAGGCCCTGCATCTTCCGGATATTTTCCCTCTCCAGACTCTTCACCATGGAGTCCACCGCCTCCTGCACCTGGAGCTGCTGCTGCAGCTCCGCCATGGTGAACTGCGTGGTTCCCAGCTGTGCCCAGCTTGAATGTTTTCATTTGGCTCTTACGGATTTTATTTCCTGCTGAGAATGTCTGTCTTTCTATTCATTTCAAGACTGTTCACCTTTATTTCATAGAGCAAGGTTGTCATTGCTGTGTTAAAGTCTTTGTCTAGCAATTCCAACATCTGTGTCATCGAGGTGGGCATGCCTTGTGGGTTGTTGAGATTTTTCTCTTTATTTCTACTTCCAGTAACTTTGCTTTATATCCTGGACATTGTAACTATTGTTCTATGAGGTGCTGGGTCCTGTTAGAATCTTTTGGAGAGTGTTGATTGCTGTTTAGGCAATGAGTTTCCCTGAGTCTTCAGCCCAGAGTCCCAACATGCCTGCTGTGGGCTGTGGTTCCAAAGCCATTTCGATTTTCAAAAACTTGGCTGTGGAGTTTGTCCTGTGTGTGCACCCACCCCCTTCCTCTCCTTCACCCCCTGCCCCTCCACTGCCCATGAGCCACCCTGGGACTGGGGTGGGGGTCTACATCACAGTTTAGTTCACAAAGCCTTTAGTATGTTCTTTAGGATCAGTTCCATGGATGTTTATCTTAGGTGAGAACTTGGGACTCCATATGCAGCTGATGGAATCCCTCTTTCAAGCTTCTTCCTCTTAAAGATAGAAAGCCCAGGTTTTAGCTTCTTCATCACTTTTTACAGGCACTTTCTGTGACTGCATCTGCCTTGCAGGGAAACAGTGAGAGGGAGGGGAGAGAGAAAAGCAAGGGAGTTCCTCCCAGGCTCCTTCAACCACAAGGTCTCCCTTTCTTAGTGTCTGTGGTCAGGGAGAAGAGTTGTTGTTGCTGTTGTTTTCTCTCTCTCTCCTAGTTTTTCTTTTTCTTTTTTAATATACATTTATTTATTTTAATTGGAGGCTAATTACTTTACAATATTGTAGTGGTTTTGCCATACATTGACATGAATCCGCCACAGGTGTACATTTGTTCCCCATCCTGAACCCCCCCTCCCACCTCCCTCCCCATCCCATCCCTATGGGTCATCCCAGTGCACCAGCCCCGAGCACCCTGTCTCATGCATTGAACCTGGACTGGCAATTCATTTCACATATGATAATATACATGTTTCAATGCCATTTTCCCAAATCATCCCACCCTCACCCTCTCCCACAGAGTCCAAAGACTATTCTCTACATCTGTGTCTCTTTTGCTGTCTTGCATATAGGGTTATCATTACCATCTTTCTAAATTCCATATATATGTGTTACTATACTGTATTAGTGTTTTTCTTTCTGGCTTACTTCACTCTGTATAATAGTCTCCAGTTTCATCCACCTCATTAGAACTGATTCAAATGTATCCTTTTTAATGGCTGAGTGATAGTCCATTGTGTATATGTACCACATCTTCCTTATCCATTCATCTGCTGATGGACATCTAGGTTGCTTCCATGTCCTGACTATTATAAACAGTGCTGCGATGAACATTGGGGTACAAGTGTCTTTTTCAATTCTAGTTTCCTTGGTGTGTATGCCCAGTAGTGGAATTGCTGGGTTATATGGCAGTTCTATTTCCATTTTTTTAAGGAATCTCCACACTCTTCTCCATAGCAGCTGTACTAGTTTGCATTTCCATCAACAGTGTAAGAGGGTTCCCTTTTCTCCACACCCTCTCCAGCATTTATTGCTTGTAGACTATTGGATAGCAGCCATTCTGACTGGCGTGAAATGGTACCTCATTGTGGTTTTGATTTGCAAAGTGAAAGATGAGAGTGAAAAAGTTGGCTTAAAGCTTAACATTCAGAAAACTAAGATCATGGCTTCTGGTCCCATCACCTCATAGGAAATAGATGGGGAGACAGTGGAAATAGTGTCAGACTTTATTTTTTGGGGCTCCAAAATCACTGCAGATGGTGACTGCAGCCATGAAATTAAAATACCCTTACTCCTTGGAAGGAAAGTTATGACCAACCTAGACAGCATATTAAAAAGCAGAGACATTACTTTGCCAACAAAGGTCCATCTGGTTAAGGCTATGGTTTTTCCAGTGGTCATGTATGGATGTGAGAGTTGGACTGTGAAGAAAGCTGAGTGCCAAAAAATTGATGCTTTTGAACTGTGGTGTTGGAGAAGACTCTTGAGAGTCCCTTGGACTGCAAGGAGATCCAACCAGTCCATCCTAAAGGAGATCAGTCCTGGGTGTTCATTGGAAGGACTGATGCTGAAGCTGAAACTCCAGTACTTTGGCCACCTCATGCGAAGAGTTGACTCATTGGTAAAGACCTTGATGCTGGGAGGGATTGACGGCAAGAGGAGAAGGGGACGACAGAGGATGAGATGGCTGGATGGCATCACCAACTCGATGGGCATGGGTTTGGGTAGACTCTGGGAGTTTGTGATGGACAGGGAGGCCTGGCATGCTGCGATTCATGGGGTCGCAAAGAGTCGGACACGACTGAGCAACTGAACTGAACTGAACTGAACTGATAATGAATGATGTTGAGCATCTTTTCTTGTGTTTGTTAGCCATCTGTATGTCTTCTTTGGAGAAATGTCTGTGTAGTTCTTTGGCCCATTTTTTGATTGGGTGGTTTATTTTTCTGGAATTGAGCTTCAGGAGTTGCTTGTATATTTTTGAGATTAATTATTTGTCAGTTGCTTCATTTGCTATTATTTTCTCCCATTCTGAAGGCTGTCTTTTCACCTTGCTTATAGTTTCCTTTGTTGTGCAAAAGCTTTTAAGTTTAATTAGGTCCCATTTGTTTATTTTTGCTTTTATTTCCAATACTCTGGGAGGTGGGTCATAGAGGATCTTGCTGTGATTTATGTCGGAGAGTGTTTTGTCTGTTTTCCTCTAGGAGTTTTATAGTTTCTGGTCTTATGTTTAGATCTTTAATCCATTTTGAGTTTATTTTTGCGTATGGTGTTAGAAAGTATTCTAGTTTCATTCTTTCACAAGTGGTTGGCCAGTTTTCCCAGCACCACTTGTTAAAGAGATTGTCTTTTCTTCATTGTATATTCTTGCCTCTTTGTCAAAGATAAGGTGTCCATAGGTGCGTGGATTTATCTCTGGGCTTTCTATTTTGTTCCACTGATCTATATTTCTTTGTGCCAGTACCATACTGTCTTGATGACTGTGGCTTTGTAGTAGAGCCTGAAGTCAGGCAGGTTGATTCCTCCAGTTCCATTCTTCTTTCTCAAGATTGCTTTGACTATTTGAGGTTTTTTGTATTTCCATACAAATTATGAAATTATTTGTTCTAGTTCTGTGAAAAATACCGTTGGTAGCTTCATAGGGATTGCATTGAATCTATAGATTGCTTTGGGTAGTATACTCATATTCACTATATTGATTCTTCCAATCCATGAACATGGTATATTCTTCCATCTATGTGTGTCCTCTTTGATTTCTTTCACCAGTGTTTTATAGTTTTCTATATATAGGTCTTTTGTTTCTTTATGTAGATATATTCCTAAGTATTTTATTCTTTTTGTTGCAATGGTGAATGGAATTTTTTCCTTAATTTCTCTTTCTGTTTTCTCATTGTTAGTGTATAGGAATGCAAGGGATTTCTGTGTGTTAATTTTATATCCTGCAACTTTACTATATTTATTGATTAGCTCTAGTAATTTTATGGTGGACTCTTTAGGGTTTTCTATGTAGAGGATCATGTCATCTGCAAACAATGAGAGTTTTAGTTCTTCTTTTCCAATCTGGATTCCTTTTATTTCTTTTTCTGCTCTGATTGCTGTGGCCAAAACTTCCAAAGCTATGTTGAATAGTAGTGGTGAGAGTGGGCACTCTTGTCTTGTTCCTGACTTTAGGGGAAATGCTTTCAATTTTTCACCATTGAGGATAATGTTTGCTGAGGGTTTGTCATATATAGCTTTTATTATGTTGAGGTATGTTCCTCCTATTCCTGCTTTCTGGAGGGTTTTTATCATAAATGGATGTTGAATTTTGTCAAAGGCTTTCTCTGTATCTATTGAGATAATCATATGGTTTTTATCTTTCAATTTGTTAATGTGGTGTATTACATTGATTGATTTGTGGATATTGAAGAATCCTTGCATCCCTGGGATAAAACCCACTTGGTCATGCATAATGTATGATCTTTTTAATATGTTGTTGGATTCTGATATTGGCCTGTGGTTTTCTTTTTTTGTGGTGTCTTTGTCTGGTTTTGGTATTAGGGTGATGGTGGCCTCACAGAATTAGTTTGGAAGTTTACATTCCTCTGCAATTTTCTGGAAGAGTTTGAGTAGGAACATAGACCTGAGTTTCAATATACAGGCCAGAAAATTGCAGAGGAAGCTAAACTCCCAAACTCATTCTATGAGGCCACCATCACCCTAATTCCAAAACCTGACAAAGATGCCACAAAAAAAGAAAACTATAGGCCAATATCACTGATGAACATAGATGCAAAAATCCTTAACAAAATTCTAGCAAACAGAATCCAACAACATATTAAAAAGATCATACATTTATCATAAATGGACACTTCATTGCACTCTAGAGGGAAGGAATTCAGCTCCATGCAACAGAACACTGACACAAGCTTCCCTAACCAGGAAATCTTGACAAGCCACCCATCCAACCCCACCCACAGTGAGGAACCTCCACAATAAAAAGGAAACACAGTTTTCGGCTTTCGGCTAGGAGGAGGCGAAGGTGCAACTTTCTTCGGTCGTCCCGAATTCAGGTTCATCCGACACCAGCCGCCTCCACCATGCCCCCTAAGTTTGACCCCAACGAGATCAAAGTCGTGTACCTGAGGTGCACCGGTGGGGAAGTCGGTGCCACGTCTGCCCTGGCCCCCAAGATCGGCCCCTTGGGCCTGTCTCCAAAAAAGGTCGGTGATGACATAGCCAAGGCAACTGGTGATTGGAAGGGTCTGAGGATTACAGTGAAACTGACCATTCAGAACAGACAAGCTCAGATTGAGGTGGTACCTTCTGCTTCTGCCCTGATCATCAAAGCCCTCAAGGAACCACCAAGGGACAGAAAGAAGCAGAAAAACATGAAGCACAGTGGAAACATCACTTTTGATGAGATCATCAACATTGCCCGGCAGATGCGGCACCGGTCTCTAGCTAGAGAACTTTCTGGAACCATTAAAGAGATCCTGGGGACCGCCCAGTCTGTGGGCTGCAATGTTGATGGCCGCCACCCTCATGACATCATAGATGATATCAACAGTGGTGCAGTGGAGTGCCCAGCTAGTTAAGAACTGCAAAGGAAAAAGAAAAATAAAGGATCATTTGACAACCAAAAAAAAAAAGGAAACACAAACTGCAAGAATACAGAAAGGCCACCTCAAACACAGCAATATAAATAAGATGAAAAGGCAGAGAAATGCCCAGCAGGTAAAGGAACAGGATAAATGCCCACCAAACCAAACCAAAGAGGAAGATACAGGGAATCTACCTGGTAAAGAATTCTGAATAATGATAATGAAAATGATCCAGTCTTGAAAGAAAATTGGAGTTACAGATAAGTAGCCTGGAGACAAGGATCGAGAAGATGCAAGAAAGGTTTAACAAAGACCTAGAAGAAATTTTAAAAAGTCAATATATAATGAATAATGCAATAAATGAGATCAAAAACACTCTGTAGGGAACCAACAATAGAATAATGGGGGCGGAAGATAGGATAAGTGAGGTAGAAGATAGAATGGTAGAAATAAATGAAGCAGAGAGGAAAAAAGAAAAAAGAATTAAAAGAAATGAGGACAACCTCAGAGACCTCTGGGATGATGTTAAATGCCCCAACATTCAAATCATAGGAGTCCCAGAAGAAGAAGACAAAAAGAAAGACCATGAGAAAATACTTGAGGAGATAATAGTTGAAAACTTCTTAAAATGGGGAAGTCCCAAGTCCAAGAAACCCAGAGAGTCCCAAACAGGATAAACCCAAGGCAAAACACCCCAAGGCACATATTAATTAAATTAACAAAGATCAAACACAAAGAACAAATATTAAAAGCAGCAAGGGAAAAACAACAAATAACACACAGGGTATTCCCATAAGGATAACAGCTGATCTTTCAATAGAAACTCTTCAGGCCAGAAGGGAATGGCAGGACATACTTAAAGTGATGAATGTGAAAAACCTACAGCCCAGATTACTGTACCCAGCAAGGATCTCATTCAAATATGAAGGAGGAATAAAAAGCTTTACAGACAAGCAAAAGTTGAGAGAATTCAGCACCACCAAACCAGCTCTTCAACAAATGCTAAAGGATCTTCTCTAGACAGGAAACACAGAAAGGGTGTATAAACTCAAACCCAAAACAACAAAGTAAATGGCAATGGGATCATACTTATCAATAATTACCTTAAATGTAAATGGGTTGAATGCCCCAACCAAAAGACAAAGTCTGTCTGAGTGGATACAAAAACAAGACCCCTATATATGTTGTCTACAAGAGACCCACCTCAAAACAAGGGACACGTACAGACTGAAAGTGAAGGCCTGGAAAAAGATATTCCATGCAAATAGAGACCAAAAGAAAGCAGGAGTAGCAACACTCATTAAATAGACTTTAAAATAAAGGCTGTGAAAAGAGACAAAGAAGGACACTACATAATGATCAAAGGATCAATCCAAGAAGAAGATATAACAATTATAAATATATATGCACCCAATATAGGAGCACTGCAGTATGTAAGGCAAATGCTAACAAGTATGAAAGGGGAAATTAACAATAACACAATAATAGTGGGAGACTTTAATACCCACTCACACCTATGGATAGATCAACTAAACAGAAAATTAACAAGGAAACACAAACTTTAAATGATACAATAGACCAGTTAGACCTAATTGATATCTATAGGACATTTCACCCCCAAACAATGAATTTCACCCTTTTCTCAAGTGCACACGGAACCTTCTCCAGGATAGATCACATCCTGGGCCATAAATCTAGCCCTGGTAAATTTAAAAAAATTGAAATCATTCCAAGCATCTTTTCTGACCACAATGCAGTAAGATTAGATTTCAATTACAGGAGAAAAACTATTAAAAATTCCAACATATGGAGGCTGAACAACACGCTGCTGAACAACCAACAAATCACAGAAGAAATCAAAAAAGAAATCAAAATATGCATAGAACCGAATGAAAATGAACACACAACAACCCCAAACCTATGGGACACTGTAAAAGCAGTGCTAAGGGGAAGGTTCATAGCAATACAGGCTTACCTCAAGAAACAAGAGAAAAGTCAAATAAATAACCTAACTCTACACCTAAAGCAACTAGAAATGGAAGAAATGAAGAACCCCAGGGTTAGTAGAAGGAAAGAAATCTTAAAAATTAAGGCAGGAATAAATGCAAAAGAAACAAAAGAGACCACAGCAAAAATCAACAAAGCCAAAAGCTGGTTCTTTGAGAAGATAAATAAAATTGACAAACCATTAGCCAGACTCATCAAGAAACAAAGGGAGAAGAATCAAATCAACAAAATTAGAGAGATCACAACAGACAACACAGAAATACAACGGATCATAAGAGACTACTATCAGCTACTATTTGCCAATAAAATGGACAAGTCAGAAGAAATGGACAAATTCTTAGAAAAGTACAACTTTCCAAAACTGAGCCAGGAAGAAATAGAAAAGCTTAACAGACCCATCACAAGCACAGAAATTTAAACTAATCAGAAATCTTCCAGCAAACTAAAGCCCAGGACCAGACGGCTTCACAGCTGAATTCTACCAAAAACTTAGAGAAGAGCTAACACCTATCCCTCTTCTAGTTTTTCTCACAGTGGCCATGACTGCTCTGTGACTGGGTTACCCCTACTGCATGAGCGTGCTTCTTTGGGTCTTAACCCAGGGCAGGGTGGGGTGCAATTACAAATAAAACCACGATTTTCCTTCTAGTCTGTCTGTCGTAGTCCTCTGATCAGTAAAGGAGGGTTTCTGTTGGAGTTTTTCTTCCTGTGTCTGCTGTGCAGTTCTGGGATTCAGGATGCTCTGAGTCTGGGATGAGAGACATGGGAGGATAAAACAAAACCAAACCATAAACTCACCACCATACCTTTCCATGAGTTCTGATTTCTCTCTCCCAGTCTCCTGTAACTGATTTTTCAGAGTCCTCCAATAATTCCATGTATTCTGTCCAGGGCTTTAGTGGTTATCAGTGGGGGAGAGACAGGGTGGAGTGTGTTTACTCACCTAACTAGACCTGGGACTCCTACCTTGGTATTTTCAATCACACAAATTAGGCATCATGTTACTCTTTTATAAGCTCAGTATTACTTTTGATTTACCTGTATGCTTGCTTCTTTTTTCTCACCATTCTCTTTTGTACCTCAGAGCTTACTTCTTTCTGTTATTTCTTATTTTGTTTATAAATATCTTTATTTTACTAATGTTCTTGAAAATAGCTTATTTGGGTACATAATTCAAGGTTGACATAGTTTTTTTTTCTCAACACTTCAAAGATAACTTTGCACTTTCTTTTGGGTTCTGGTGAGAAGTTAGTTGTCTGTTTGTGGTGCTTCTATGGATACTGGGTTTTTTATTTTGCTTACTATTAACATCTCCTCTTTGGTTTTGGTATTTTACCATTAAACTAGAATGTTTCTGGCTGTGACTTCTTTTTACTTATTATGCTTGGAATTTATTGGGCTTCCTGAGTCAATACTAGAAAATCTGTTGTCTCATCAAATACTGTTTATTTCCCAGTTTCTCGAGTCCATATTTCTGAGGTCGTATTATTTGACACATCAGGCCTTTTTCACTCTGTCCTTTGTTGTTGTTGTTCAGTTGCTGAGTTGTGTCTGACTCTTGCAATCCCATGGACTGCAGCTCACCAGGCTTCCCTGCCCTTCACTATCTCCCGGAATTTGCTCAAACTCATGGCCATTGAGTCAGTGATGTTATCCAACCATCTCATTCTCTGCTGCCCCTGCCTCATCCTGCCCTCAATCTTTCCCAGCATGAAGGTCTTTTCCAGTGAGTCAGCTCTTCCCATCAGGCAGCCAAGATTTTGGAGCTTCAGCATCAGTCCTTCCAGTGAATATTCGGGGTTGATTGCCTTTAGAATTGACTGGTTTGATCCCCTCGCTCTCCAAGGGACTCTCAAGAGTCTTCTCCAGCACCACAATTCAAAAGCATCAATTCTTTGACACTCAACCTTCTTTATGGTCCAATTATAACATCTCTACATGACTACTAGAAAAACCATAGCTTTTTATTTTATATTTGTCCTTTATATTTGACTTTTTTTCTTCCTTTGTATCTTCCTTCTCTGTGCATCCAGGCTGCCTTCTGACAATTTTATCTCCCACTGTATTTAATTTGCTGTGTAACTTATCCATTTACTATTTTATTTCAATGTTTATATTTTACATTTGAAGAGTTTCTATTTGTGCTTCCCCCCACCCCCACCCCACCCCACCCCCCAAACCTGCCTGGTCAGTTTTAAATTGATTTAAATTGATTTATGATTTAAATTTATTTATGATTTATGATTTAAATTGATTGATGATTTAAATTTAAATCATACTTCCAATATCTTATTTCCTTACACCTATTGATTTATGAACAGTGTCAGATAATACTAATATTAGCAGCCTTTAAAGCTCTAACTCTGCAGTTAATTGTTTCTATAGTTCTTTTGCTCATGATCACTTGTGTTGTTGTGTTTGATGATTTTTTAAATTTATATTTCATCCTATTTGGAACTTGATCCTTGTGAATTCTTTGAGACCTTGGTGCTGTGCCCTCCTCCAGAGGTGATCTTTATTTACATCTGCTGGGTGCAAGTGTACAACCATCTAGGGCCACTTTATTACATTTTGGGCTTATATTTTTCAACAGGCATTGTAAATTTTGGCCCAACTCCCAACCCCAGGACCCCCACAGGGGCTCCCAGGATGCTCTTCTCACCCGGCGGAGCTGGCGTCCTCTGCAGTGGGACCTCCAGGGAACCCTTGGGTGCCCGCCCCAAGTGACCGCTTCCCGGCGGGTGTCAGTAGCGCCACCTAGTGGTGCCCCACGGCTGGCTTTGGGCACCCGGTTCAAGATTCTTTATTAGGTTGGTTGCAGAGTAATTGTGATTTCAGACCTTGAATTTTAAATTATTATAACTAGGCTCAAACACATATTTATTAATCAAAATAGGAACCATTAAAATCAACACATTTTTGCCGACGAGAAATAAAGTGATTTATTCCTGTAGCGTAAAGATGCTTGAAGAAGTGGTCATTGGTTGGTGAGGGGTCAGTTGAGTATGATGGATCAGTCTAAACTTCGTAGCCCAGTTGGTTCAACTTTTGAAGCGCTGGTTGTGCGACGTGTGTGCGACGTGTGGTCAGGCATTGTCGTGGAGAAGAATTGGGGCCATTCTGTTGACCAATGCCGGCTGCATGTGTTGCAGTGTTCAGTGTATCTCATCGATTTGTTGAGCATACTTCTCAGATGGAATGGTTTCACTGGGATTTAGAAAGCTATAGTGGATCAGACAGGCAGCAGCCCACCATCAGTGACCATGACCTTTTCTTTTGGTGCAAGTTTAGCTTTGGGCAGTGATTTGTAGCTTCTTCTCAGTCCAGCCACTGAGCTGGTCATCGCCAGTTGTCATGTAAAATCCACTTTTCATTGCAGGTCACAATCTGATTGAGAAGTGGTTCATTGTTGTTGCACAGAATAAGAGAAGATGACACTTCTAAATGACAATCTTTAAAATTTTTGTTCAGCTCATGAGGCACACGCTTATTGAGCTTTTCCACTTTTCCAATTCGCTTCAAACGCAGAATGACCATAGAATGGTCAATGTTGAGTTCTTCGCCAACTTCTCATGTAGTTTTAAGAGGATCAGCTTCAATGATTGCTCTAACTGGTCAATGTCAACATCCGATGGCCGGCCACTACACTGCTCATCTTCCAGGTTCTGGTCTCCTTTGCAATACTTCTTGAACCACCACTGTGTTGTTCCTGAGCCAAATGTGTTGTTGATGTTTTGAGATGTCTCCACTGTTTTATGACCCATTTTGAACTCAAATAAGAAAATCTCTCAAATATGCTTTTTGTCTAACATCATATCCATAGTCTAAAATACATGTAAAATAAACAACAAGTAATTAGTCATTAGCAAAAAAAAAAAAAATAAAGTGAGAAATGTGTATTAAAATGATGTACAACATAACCACGTTTACTTAAGAATGTATTCCAATATCAAATGGCAAATTTCACAAGGCAAAAACCTCAATTACTTTTGTACCAACCTAAATACAATACTTTATGTCATTGTCCCTGCTGTGATAACAATTTTAATCTTATTTCTGTGTACATGACTTGCTCTCACTTGGAAAGTTCTTAAGAGTTTTCTTTGTCTTTGATGTACTTATCTTTTGTTATAAGGCATCTACATGTTTCTCTTACTTCTCCTAGTTGGTATTCAACAGGGCCATGCAATCAAGTAATTTCTCTTTTTAAATTAAATAAAGTGACTTTAGTAAATTCTGGGAAATTAGTTTCCGTTTGTATCAGTCAGGGGAGCAGACAGATGACACTCTCAAATGGAGGGACTGGAGGGGAGTTTAAAAGGGATCATTTCCAAAGGAGTGGGAAGGATTATGGGATGCCGGCAGAGAAGGTGGAGCACATTGGACGGGCAAGGGTGGAGTCCCTGTTGCCCGTATGCTTGAAGGAGCAAAGAGAGGGAACAATTACCAGAACGGGGAATAAGTAGCCCCAGTTATAGTGAGAGGGACGTTGGTGGAGGAGAACAGCAACCCAGGGTGCTTCAGTGAGGAGGGTGGTCTTCTCCCCTTGATCAGCAGGTGCCTTCCACTGGCAGGTCCCAGGAGGAAGCCAGGGGGCAAGGGCACCTGGGTGACGTGGTCCATAGGAATCAGCCTCCTGGGGAGTGTAAGGTGGAAAAGTTGGGAGAGTGGATGTGTGGGAGAAGCAGCAAATGGGAATCTTAGCATTTTTTTTTCCTCCTTAATTCAAGCAGTTTAATAGGCTTTTTTTTTTTTTTTTTTTTTTTGGCTGTGCTTGGTCTTTGTTGCTGCCTGGGCTTTTCTCTAGTTGCAGCAAGTGGGGGCTACTCTCTAGTTGCGGTGCTTGGGTTTCTTGTGGCTTCTTTTGTTGCAGAGCACAGGCTCTAGGCTATGAAGCCTTCAGTGATTGTGGTTCCCGGGCTCTAGAACACAGGTTCAATAGTTGTGGTGCACAGGCTTAGTCACTTTGAGGCATGTGGGATCTTCCTGGATCAGGGATTGAACCCATGTCTCCTGCATTGGTTGGCGGATTCTTTACCACTGCGCCACCAGGGAAGGCCCTTAATAGACTTCTTTAAAGAGCAGTTTTAGGTTTACCAAAAATTATCCCAAAATACAAAGAGTTCTGAGCATGAGCCTCAACTTCTCCTGCTAAAAAAACTCTTTAAGGGTTTCCTATGACATGAAAGATCAAACCTTTAAAGCCATGGCCTTCAGTGTCCGTGCTTATTTCACCTTCCTCACCCCTCCCTTCATCTCCCCATCCTTCCCCTTGTTCTCTGGGTCCAGGCAACCTGCTGCTCTTCCAGTTCTTCACACTTTCATGCAGCTTCCTGCCAGAAGGCACTTGTCTGATGTTTGCATTACCTGAAACTCCTCTCCTCTCTAATCCACTTTCTCCTGTTACTAACTCCTGTGGCTTCTTCAGACTTTAACACAAATATCACCACCTCAGGGAAGTTTTCCTGATCCCCCAAACCTGATCACTGTAACTTGTTATGCACTTGGTTATGTATTTAACATTGATCACAGTTTATCTTTTTTTTTTTTTCCCTTGAAGTATAGTTGGTTTACAACATTATGTTAGTTTCTGGTCTACAGCAAAGTGATTCAGTTATACATATATACTTTTTCAGATTCTTTTCCATTATACTTTATTACAAGATTTTTTAAAAAATTATGTATGTATTTATTTCTGGTTGTGCTGGGTCTTTGTTGCTGCACGGACTTTCCTCTAGTTGCGGCAAATGGGGGCTACTCTCTAGTTGTGGTGTGCTGGCTTCTTATCGTGGTGACTTCTCTTGTTGCAGAGCACGGGCTCTCAGACGCTCGGGCTTCAGTAGTTGCGACATGTAAGCTCGGTAGCTACGGCCCCCCCGGGCTCTAGAGCACAACAGGTTCAATAGTTGGGGCACTCGGGCTTAGTTGCTCTATGGCATGTGGGGTCTTCCTGGATCAGCGATGAAACCCACGTCTCCTGCGTTGGCAGGCAGATTCTTTACCACCGAGCCAGCAGGGAAGCCCCACAAGATACTGAATTTAGTTCCCCGCGCTATACAGTAAGACCTGTTGTTTATCTATTTTATATATAGTAGTTTGTGTCTGCTAATTCCAAACTCCTAATTTATCTCTCCTCCGTCTTTCCCCTTTGGTAACCACAAGTTTGTTTCCTATGCCTGAGAATCTGTTTTTGTTCTGCAAACAAGTTCATTTGTATCATCTTTTTAGATTCCACATATAAGTAACATCACCTCCCGGCCAGCTGCAGTGGGTGGGGGTGGGACTGAGGGACCCACCACGAAGCGGTCGGGGGGTGAGCGTTGCTTTGTTTCCTATGGTCATAAGGTGTCTGCTCCCTCCCAGTACCATAACTGCATCTTAGGAGGTCAAGAAGAGAAAGAGAAAAGGGCAAAAGTCTCACCAGCCAAGTCTCTCTGCCTGTCAGAGCACTTTCCTGAAGCCCAACTCAGAAATGTCACTGGCTTGAAGTATGTCACATGGCATAACCCCTAGTTGTGAGGAAGTCTGAGAAATGTGGCTTTTTCACCAAGTACTTTTTTGAGGGGATTCACATACAGGCTTTATTTACTTTCTAGCCTCCATAACACACTAGGTTCATTTTACAGAAAATAAAAATATGTGAATTTACAAAATGATCTGAAAGAAGGAACATAATAATTGGACCAGAAATACAGTCCCTAAGGAAACAGCAATAACAATGCTTAATTTTGGAAATGTAATTTTCCCTAATGTAATTAATTCCTGTTTATGATTCATGAACTGTTCCTTAATTTCCTGCTGCAATACGATTCTGTACCATTCATGTATCAAGCAGAAAAGCTCCTAGCTACCCTGTGTGCACAGAGACTGTCTATAAATATTTCTGTAGTCAGTTTCATTTGCTTTGCCCGGATTCGTTGGCTGACTGGCAATGCCTTGATTCATTACAGGGCAGATTCTCAGGAAGCCTTGATCATCCTTAATCGGATTCACGGTGGGGCTATATGGATGGAGTGACTCCACAGCAGAAATTTTAGTGAATGTAGGGGACTTCCCTGATGGTCCAGTGGTTAAGGCTCTGCGCTTCCACTTCTGGGGATGTGGGTTTGATCCTTGGTCACAGAACTAAGATCTGGATAAGGAAAAGGCAACCCACTCCAGTATTCTTGCCTGGAAAATCCCAGGGACAGAGGAGCCTGTAGGCTACAGTCCATGGGGTCACAAAGAGTCGGACAGGACTGAGCGACTTCACTTTCACTTTCATGGAACTAAGATCCCACATGCTGTGTGTGATGTAGCCAAAAAAAAATTTTTTAGTGACTGTAAAAATATGGGATCCATTGCATTTCTCTGTTTTTTCTCCAATATTATAAAATGCCTAGACTTTAATGCTTAGGCAGGGAACAGGAGCCAACACACCCTAGGGATTCTTCTGTAACCTGATTCTTCAACATTTCATCCATATCTATTAGAAAATAATGGCTGTATGGTTCACTGGAGCAACAAGGGTTATCAACACATCATCTATGGATCCCCTGTAAAGAAAACAGCGTTCATCTTTTATTAGCACTAACATCCCCACACGAAAAAGCAGGGCTGTGTTCTGGCTGTTCATTTACCCCACCTAAGCATATCAGTTCACTCTCTGGATGGCAATCAAAGATTTGCTTGTTCATTTTTTGGTACTTTTTCAGTTTTTCTACAAAGAGCATATATTACTTTTTACAATTTAGGAGACATATTTTATTTTACAAATCAATCTATTAAAGTCTTTATATGGAGAGTCAGGCTTTCTATTTGGGTGGCCGCTGATAACTGAAATGGAACCCATCTCCTATCTTTGCAAGTCTTCTTGAGGCTCTAAACAGAGAGCCCAAAACGGACCTTCACAGTGCTCATGCTCACTGATGGAGCAGGTGTTGTGTTCTGCCCCCGGAATCTCATCCCCTCCACGCAGCTTTTCACGTGGGAGCGGAAGCTCTTAAGATGCATTGGAGGACTGCCAGGCTTCTGCTGGTGCATTGGAAGGTGGTGAGAGACGACGTACCTACAGCTGAGGGGAAGGGCTTCCAGGCTTGATCATCGCACCAGCTTCTTCATCCACAGCCCCAGGACCGGCAGGAGAGCTCAGGTGGGGCAGACGTGGGAGAGCAGGAAGTCCACCTCGTTTCGGACGACGCACCTCCCCGGGTGGATGCTGTCGGGCAGGGCCAGGCTGGAGGTCATTTCCCAGGCGTCCACAAAGGCCACACGGAGGTCGGCAAAGGCAGCTCGGAGGAGCCGGTTCACCTGGAGGGTGAACCAGTCGCTGCCGTACACAGACTTGTAGCCAGTGTTGGCCAGTTTGATGACCACCAGGGTGCGGGGCTCCCGGGCCAGCAGCGCAGCCACAGCGGCCCGGACCCCTGCCAATCGTTGCACGAAGATGGACGGAGGGAAGGTGGTGAAGTGGGCGCCCAGGCTCAGCACCACCACAGTGTAGGGGCCCCCAGCCAGGCCCCCCAGTTCCCGGACCACGGAGTGCAGGGCAGCCACAGGGGTACGAAGAGAGCGCAGGGGCCAGCCATGGGCGCGCCAGTGAAGCACTATGGCCCGGGCGGTGTCCACGGCCATCAGCGGCCCCGTGTGGTACATGGCGTGTAGATCCACCGGCTTCAGGGCTGCGCGGAGGACGCGAGAGGAGGCTCAGGGGTGAATACAGGACCCTGCACCATCCTCTTGGACGGAATGCTAACGATAGCCCCCACTTCCCAGGACATAAACCTTCTCCCCCAAGCCCTAGGGCTGTCCCCGGCTCAAGTTTTCAGGGTTGCCAAGGATCTCCCTATTATCCATCCAAACTCCTATTCAGTTTGCTTTTAATTCTCTGGCGTGTAATTCCCTGTGCTGGTTGCCTTTCTCCTGAAACCTTCCTTTCTCGCCTCCCATCACACTATGTCACCCTATTTCTTCCCTCCCTTTCCGGTCATTCTTTGCTCGGAGCAAATAATGTGTCAGAGCACACAGCTGAGTGAACACACTGGGTCTCCGGACCCCCTGGCCTGGTCCGAGCCTGGTCTCCACTGGGAAAGGGCATAAACTGGGCAACCAGAATCTCTAGCCTGAGGCCAGTCTTTAGGATGAATCCAAGTGGGAGTGCTCGGTCATAAAGCAGAGAGGGACAAGACACCGCAAAGAAAAGTGACGTTTCCCAAAGAAAAGTCAATGGAACAAATTGCTCCAGGGGGCCGGGGAGCCCAAGAACTAGGACTGGGTCCTCAGACTTGGAAGCCAGGAAGCCCCTGGCAGCACTCGAGCTCAGGGACAGCAGACCAGTGCTGCCCTGGCCCCTCGCGGCTGCTCACCCGGCACGGTGTCACGCAGGTACTCCCACCACTGCCGGAGCGTCGAGTCCCCCATCATGTGGACGACGCGGCCAGCCAGGCAGCCCAGGATGCTGTCGGCGGTGGAGAAGGAGCGGCCGGAGCAGGACAGTGAGTGCCACACGTTTTGGTGGTAGAATCCAGAGGGCCTCGGGGCTGGGATCCCAGGGTGGCAGGGTTGCGGAGGGGACAGGACTGTAAGCCATCGTTCATTAGCAAAACAATCGGTGAGAACACAGAAGGCTAAGGCCACGGCCCTGAATCAGGGTTGCCCTTCCCGCCAGCCCCGGGGCCACTCACCCAGACTTCTGTTGTTCTCCTGGGCCACCCAGATTGGAGGAATGCCCTGAGGGAGGGTCTTGTTCGTCACATTCCTGAAGAGAAACCAGTGGGCAGAGGGGAGTGTGTGATGAGAAGGAATCCTGGGCTGAGGTGAAGGAGGGGTGCTTGGAGGAAAGGAAGTTCTCAGGGGTAAAGGTCATCTGTCCAGTGTCAGGGATCCTGGGACACAGCGAGTTAGGGGTCTGGGGAGGGACTGGAAGCTGGAGGTCAGGCATCCAGGTTCTTTGAATTCCATGACCTCAGGGATTGCATCCTTGCAGAAAGCAGAATTGTTTTAAAATGTACCCTGGGGTCTTCTCTGGTGGCCCAGTGGCTAAGACTCCTCCTTGCTCCCAATGCAGGGGGCTCAGGTTCAATTCCTGATCATGCTGCAACTGATGATCCCACATGGCTGTGACTAAGACCCAGCGCAGCCAAATACATAAATAAATACTTTTTAAAAGGTTGTTGTAAAGAAAACATCTGACCTTGGGGTTGCAAATCCATGTCCACTACACACTCAGGTGTGTGTGGTTGTCTGTTGAATGCCCATCTTTGATGGGCCCAGTGTTGGCTCCTGAGGGACGGGGCCCTGCTGCCCTGCTCTCCTGTCCAGGACCCCCAGGACCCTGGACAGTGTCTGGTACAGAGGCGGTTTTGGGGGTGCCGCTCAACAGCAGCAAACGCCTGAGAGCAGGTTCTCGGAGCCGATAGAGCCTGCTGTGCTGTCCCTGATCTAAGCACATAGCATACAGTAACTTATCTGAACCACACCACAGCTCCACAGGGGAGGTACTAACATTGTCCCCCTCTACCAGTGAGAGACTGGAGGTGCGGACAGGTTAAGTAGCTTGCCAGAGATCCCACGAATTGAGGCCGGAATATAGAAACAGGTGGAGCAGGAATTTGAGCCCAGGCAGTCTCGCTCCAGAGACAGCTGGTCTTTACCTCAAGAGACGTCCTGAGCTGGCTCCTGTATTGAATTTTAGATTATTTCCTGCCGACCAATGCAAAAAGGATGTGTGGTTCTTTTCATCTGACCAAAGGGAGTACAAAATTTGGTCTGGAAAGAACCAGGTTTCATGGTGCGGAATCCTAAACGCTGTGGGAAGTCACTAATCAATGCAGAGAGCCTCTGGCGATGGGTGTCTGGTGGAGCTGGCGCCTCGGGGGTCTCCAGCTCAGCTGCCTGGTGCTTCAAGCCCACCCGCCTCTCCCGTCCTCATAGAGCCAGTGGGAACCTCCATGCTCCCTGGGCCTCAGAGCTGCACCCCTCCTCCCACCTGCCCACCTCCACCTCTCCCACAGCTCCTTGTTCCCCTCCGCTTCCAGAGTGGGTGTCCCTCCCCCTCTGCCCTGCCCCCAGCCATCCTCTGGGACCCTGTTTTTGCCCCCTTTCCCTACTGTCTGTCCCAGAGACCAGATGCCCAGCTTCTCCTGTCTTTAAAAATGCTTCTTTCCTCTCTGGGGTCTCTCTAGCCCAGTCCCAGCCTCAGATCCCAGGGGCAGAAGCCAGTCCAGTTTCACTGTCTCCTCCCCATCACTCCCAGTCTTGATGGTCCCAACCGTCCCCTGGGGCCGAGGACGATTCTCAGTTTTGATCTTGCTTGGCTTCTAGGCTGCACCCTCTGCTCCACTTTCACCCAGTCAGCTGGCATCCATCCTCCCCACTCCGTGACCACAGCTGCTGGTAATTTTCAATGGACATCTTTCCCTGCAGGCCATCAGCACGGCAGAGGGGCCAGGACACTGCTCTGTGGCCGGAGGTCTGCAGGTCTCCTTCAAGCTTCAGCTCACCGGTCACTTGCTCTGACGATCCTACACCAGATGGG
Organism: Cervus canadensis; assembly: GCF_019320065.1. Taxonomy (NCBI): domain Eukaryota; kingdom Metazoa; phylum Chordata; class Mammalia; order Artiodactyla; family Cervidae; genus Cervus; species Cervus canadensis. The sequence continues at coordinate 29,817,002 of NC_057417.1, read as the reverse complement.
GCGCCCTTTTCCGTATCCTTAGACCCTCAGTGCATGCTGCAGTGAAGCACTCACTCCAGTGCATGTTTTTAAAGGTCCCGAGTCCCCTCACTGAAAACTCCTAGAAGGCAGGGATGCCAACCACTACATAAACGTTTCCAGCACTTAGCATCAGACCTGGTATATAGTAGGTTCTTGGAAACCTGTTTCATAGACGTGAGTAGATGAATGATAAGGGTAGGGGCTCAGGCAGAATGACCACAGGGACTGGATTCAGGGGTTGGGGCAGACACCCGGACGACACTGGGTCCCCTACCGTGCCAGCAGGGCCTCCTCGTGTGGTGTGGTCACATTCCAGTAGCGTCCACTTGAATGTCCCACCAGTGAGTCACAGGGCAGGGTCGGAGGTCGAGCACAGAACCAGAGCTCACCTGAATCTTCATCCCTGTAGTGACAGGTGCCCTCTTCCTCCCCAATTAACAGGGGGTTAACATTGCAAGTCACAGTTTCTTCGTATCCCGTGGGTCCCCGGAAGTAGCCCGTGAAATCAACCGTGGCCCATTGGTCTCTCCAGATCCCCCGCAGAACCCTGACTGCCTCGCTGGAGTGGATCAGCCGCACTTGCACCTGGGCCTGCCCAGCCCAGAGCAGGGGGAGCGTCAGCAGGTACGTGCCGTTCTCCAGATCCGTGACATCTCCGGGGACGCCTGCCTTCAGGTCAGGACCCAGCAGCTGTGCCCGGAACAGATCCCCACCATGGGCCTTGGGCCTGCCCTGGTGGTCTCTGGCGATGAGGATGGCCTCCAGGTAGCCTCCCAGGGCATAGCTGGTCTGGGCAGGACTCCTCAGGTGATAGGTGGAAGTCTGGGGGCTGGTGGAAGCCAGAAGGTCCCCCCCATCTCCTGGGGTCAGAGGCCAGTGCAGAAGATGGGTCAGGCCTGAGAACCCCTGGGGGAGAGAGCCGGATGACTTGTGGGCAGGGCGGGGCCCTGGCGGCAGAGGGACGGTGCGGTCAGGCCAGGAAACCCCGATGCAGAAGATCTGTGGGCAGAGAAAGACAAGCCCATCAGTGGTTTGTGTCTCTTCTCCTTCTGGGAAGAAGTTCTCAGTTCACTAGACTTAGTGTCTGGTGGTCTCAGGCAGAAATCCCATCTGCCCTGCTTCATGCTGCTCTGACCCGAAGCTGGTGTCTGAGCCACTATCACACACATCTGCAGACACCACCTCGTGTTTATTTTGTAATTTTTAATAATTTTTATTGAAGTCTAGTTGATTTAAAATGTTACATTAGTTTCAGATGTACAGTGTGATGATTCTATATATTTATAGATTATACTCCATTTAAAGTTATTATAGGGACTTCCCTGGTGGTCCCTATAAAGACTGCACTCCCAATGCAGGGGGCCTGGGTTCAATCCCTGGTCAGGGAACTAGATCCTGCAACTAGGAGTTCACATACCTGTGACTAAAAGATCCTACATGCTGCAACAAAGATTCAAGGTCCTGCTTTAGGGGGAAATTAGGATTGGTTAAAAAAGAAAGTAAAGGAGAAGATGACATGTAAGGGCTGTGATGAAGGAGAGGAAAATGGACCAATCTTAAAAGTGTGTTAGATTATCAGAAACTTATCTGAAGCTTTTTGAAATGATTAGGGAACAGTAGAGAGGAAGATAACACCAGAGATAAACCCTCTTCTACAAAGACAGATGTGACACAGAGAAATAACACATTAGTTACTCCAACACTGGAAAATTCAACAGCAGAAGAAAAGCATACGTGTTAGTTAGAAATTGCTTCTGGCTGGTAGTGACAGATACTATAGGACTTCAGTGGTGTGAGCAAAGAAAGGCTTGCTTTTCTCACAATGAGTGTCTGGTTCAGTTTCTTAAGGAAGTCAGGGCAAGGTCTCTAATTCTCTTGACATTTCTCTCATGGTCCCAAGAAGACTGCTGAAGCACCAGCCATCATATTCACTTTTGGAGCAGCAGGAAGAGGAAAAGCAGAGCACCCAAATAGCTTTTAAAATCCCACCCAACAACTTTTGTTTGTAAATCATTGACCCCCTTGTGCCTGTGATGAAGTCTGGACATAAAGTCCTCCCCCCTTTTCCCTGCTAGTAAGGAAGAATGGGTGCATATTTCTAAATGCTAAAATGAGGCAAAAGCTTTGAAGCTATAAGATATAATTTAGAGATCTGCTGAAAGTGAAATTAGTGGGGCTGGGAGAGAAACTACAGCAAAGCAATGCTCTGTCACGTGAAACATGGAAAAGAAGAGGCCACGGCCTTTGAACCGAGCACAGAGGATGCCTACACACAAAGTACAGTAATGCATTTGTCTCGTTGCGCCATTTGCAGAACCCACACCTTATGCAGCAGTTGAATGTCTGGACCATGGAAGTCGATGGGGAACAGGAAATCAAAATATTTTAAACAGACATGACAGCGGGGGACGATGGGCCCCTCAAGTGAGATCTGATGATGAGGGTTTTGTTAATGCACATTTCCACATTTTTCAAAAAGAAAGGAACGTCCCACACCCCATCCTCTTGTGAAGGAGGCAGCACACAGATGAGGGTTTCCTCCACGACTGTACACTCAGGAAACAATCACTCTCGGTGGGAGAAATTTTCCAATGACATCTATTCATTTATTTGATTGCGCTGGGTCTTTGTTGCTGCACTCAGGCTTTCTCTAGCCGTGGCGACCAGGGGCTGCTCTTCGTTGCAGCGCACAGGCTTCTCATCGAGGTGGTTTCTCTTGTTGCAGAGCGCAGGCTCTAGGTGCACAGGCTTCGTCAGTTGCAGGGTGTGGGCTTCAGTAATTGCGACTTGGGGACTCAACAATGTGGGCTCAGCAGTTGTGGTGCGCTGGCTTTAGCTGCCCTCAGCATTTAGGATCTTCCCTGACCAGGGACCAAACCCGTGTCCCCTGCATTGGCAGGCACATTCTTACCCACTGCACCCCCGGGAAGTCCTCCCAATGAAATTTAGGTTCATAGGTTGTAGGTGTTGGACAACCAGTGCAGGCCAACTGGTGGTCAGACGAGGCAGAACCTGAGGCGCTTTTCTCTTCTTTGCTCCTCACCTGGCTTCAGCTCCCTCTGAAGCTCAGCTTCCTTCTTTGGCAAAACCAGAAACTGGGTTGTGATAAGTACTGGGCTCTGGGAACACTGTTTTCTGGGCTAACTGCTCAGAGGGATGGGAATTTGCTATCATTTTCTGACTTCGGGAAGTGTGGGCCGGAAGTGTGGGTGCAATGATGATTGTAGAGTCCTGCCAACTCTGCAACTCGTTTTTGTCCTTCTCTCTCTTGCTCCATCTCTGGACCCTCAGGGCTGGTGTACGTGAGACCGTGATTCTCTATAAGTGTGTCTCTCGTGCGAATCCAGGCTCTCCTGCGGGCAGGTTTCCTGGGGTCTAGACCTGGGGGAGCTGTTTATGTCAGACACTGTTGTTGCCTATCCAAGACCTCATTTCAGTTTGGAGTAGCCACAGGTGACACATTATTATCATGTAATATATTATTATTGGTCTCAGTCAGTCATGACATCCACATCCCACACTTTCTCAATCTTCTTAGGAGTTTCTGAGTTCCAATAAGGCATAAGGAGGGGTCTGATGAGAAATACCAGGGCCAGCTTTCACTCACCTAATAAAAAAGACTAGTGAAGCTGGGACTATTTTATTTCCACCTGGGATGTGGATTCAGTGTGTGGCAAGGCATCAACCTTCTCAAGGTAAGAAGGGAAAGGCCATTTCAAACCTGGTTTCTCCTCCACGGCCCACATACTTCCGGTGCTGGGTGTCAGAGGAAGCACACATATCGTGATGGGACCGCTGGCCGTCTCTTCAGGGCATGATGCCGAGTTGGCACTGTGTGGCATAGGAGTGTTCCTGGAAGCTGTTCCTAGACTGAGACGTTTAGCTGTAACTGAACTATACACAGGAATGACTGAGAACCATGTTAAGTCAAAGCTAAATATTCCTCAACTCAAATTCCCCTTATCAGGCTCTAAAAAAAAAAAATGCCTGTGACCACTCCCACATCATCTGACGTGGAGGAAGTTGTAATAGAAAGATACAGAACCTTAACAGAATGAGGTTAAAATATTTTACTGTTGTAAATTTTACAAAAACACATTGACGCATAGTGCCTCTCCCAGGGCATCAGAAGGGGTCTTTGCAAGGGAAGGACTCTGAACCATGAGCCTCACTACCCTCTTGGCAAATATGTCTCAGGTTGTAATCACAGCAATGCCGACTCTGCCCCCAGCTGACTGCAATGTGATATACCATAATTTACAAGACAATGTCTCAATTTCAGAGATGTTCAAATGTGAAATGATTTTAGAATTGATCAATGAAATGTGATGTTCATCTTAGAATTGATCAAATATGGTACTTGCAACATATATTATAACCAAAGGACTACTATTCAGAAAATAGGAAGGATGGTCACAACTCAACATGAAAAAAATAGTTCAATAGAAAAATATGCAGTGTATGAATAGACAATTTACAGAAACAGAACTATAAAAATAAACATCAGGAAAAAAATGCCCAACTATGTTATACGTCTAGGAATAGTTTAGCTGCAAATTAAAGAAAACCCCACACACAGTGACTTAAGAATGATGGTCTTATTTTTCTCACATAACAAGATGTCCGAAATACAACATCAAGAGTTAAACATATTTATTAATTCTAGGAGTCTTTTGGTAGGCTTCCTGGGGTTTTCTATGTATAAAATAGTATCTTCCATGAAGAGAAAGTTTTATTACTTCCTTCCCAAACAGTATACTTTTTTTCCCCTTGCTTTATTGCACTGGCTAAGACTTCTAGTACAACATTGAAGGGAAGTTTTGAGAGCAGACAGCCTTGCTGTGTTTCTGATCTTTGGGGAAAGCTTTCAGTCTTTCACTATTAAGAATGATTAAGTAGATTCCTTCTATTATCTTAAGTATATTCCCTTCTATTTATAGTTTGCTAAGATTTTGAATCATGAATAGATGTTGAGATTCATCAAATGCTTTTTCTGCCTCTGTTGAGATGATCATTTGTTTTTAATATGGTGGAATATACTTTGATATACAATATCCTGGTTGATGTTTGAATGTTGCATCAGCCCTGTACCTAGGGTACCACTGTACCTAGGGTAAACCACTTGGTAATGTACCTAGGTACCCACTGTACCTAATGTACCTAGGTACATTACCTAGGTACCCAGTGTACCTAGGGTAAACAACTTGGTAATGATGTATTCTCCCTGGCAGATGTTTTAACTACAAATTCAATTCCCACAATAGATACAGGACTATTCATCATGTATATTTCTTTTTGAGTCATTTTTAATTGTTTTTTGTCTTTCAAGAAATTTGTTAACTGCATCAAAAACTTGTAATTTGTTGGCTTAAATTTGTTCATAGTATCTCATTATTATCTTAATATCTGTAAGGTATATATTGATGACACCTCTTGCATTCCTGATATTGATAACTTGTGTTTTTATTCTGTGGTCCTGATTAGTTTGTCTAGGGGACAGCCTTCTCCTTCTAGATGAAAGTAACTGGTTCAGGTTCTGCGGATGGATAGGACAGGCGGAAAGGACTATACTTACACACATTGCAATGACGGATGCCACAGCCACAGTCCTGGGCCACTTGAACTGTCTGATGAATAGGTCTGTGGAAGCTTGGAGTTGTTTATTAGACATCTGGTATGTGACCAAGACCCTAGGTAGATAAAAGTGTAAAAGTAAAAGGAGTGACATCATAAGCATGATGCAATGTGAGTTTCCTACCATCTCCCCACCAAAGAACAACAGTTCTCTAACATCACCCATATGGCTGAGAGGGCTTTTATAGAAGTTTGGGTGTTCAGTGAGGAAGTTCCAGCACACATTTGGGGCAATTATGATCCAGCAATTCTCATGTATGTACAAAAACATACACGAGAATGTTCATAGTGAAACCGCCAATTGGCGTTTCTGGGGGCCTCTGAAGAGCTCTGATCCTCATACCCTCAACGCAGAAAAAAATTCAGTGAGAGGCAAAGTGGTAGGTAAGAAGTGACTTATTAGAATAGGACTCTTGTGAGGCTTACAGGTGAGCAAGTGAGAGGGTGCCATCTAGGGAACTTAGTGGGCTACAGTTTTATAATCAAAGGAAAAGTGTGGAAGAGCAGAAACCACTTTCTTCCTTATTCTTGGGTAGACATCATGCTTCCATCATCAACTCCTCTTCCAGGTGGGGAGGGGAGTGCTTTTGTCTCTACATGGTCCAGCCAGGACTTTCATGGTGCTGTGGAAAAATCATTTCAGGTCTCAGTACAATGAGCGCCTCTCATTTTGAAATGTCACCTTTCATAAATTATTGTGTTTTTTCTTTTAAGTATTTATTTATTTGGCTGTGCCAGGTCTTAGTTGAGGCATGCAAGGTCTTTAGTTGTGGCATGTGGGATCTATTCATAGTTCCCTGATCCGGGATCAAATCTAGGCCCCCTGCATTGGGAGCATGGAGTCTCAGCCACTGAGCCCCCAGGAAAATCCCCATAAATTACTGTTTTCCTGTGCGCAGAGAACATGCCCTAAGGATCATTAACTTACTGAGCTTACTGGGCATGTGGGGCTCATGCCGCCATTGTTTTTATTTGGGGCCATGTCTTGTGCTTCTGTTGCATGGTTTTGTTGCTATGAAAATTTGCTTTTTTTAAAATTTATTTTTGGCTGCACTGGGCCTTGGGTGCTGCACACGGACTTTCTCTAGTTGCAGCGAGTGGGGACTACTCTCTGGTTGCAGTGCTCAGGTTCCTCATTGCGTTGGCTCCTCTTGTTGCGAAGCACAGGCTCTAGAGTGTGTGGGCTTCATTGGTTGCAGTGCACAGGGTTAGCTGCCACTAACTAACCCTGGTAAAGAGGGACTCTTTACCACTGGACCACCAGGGAATTCCAGGCCTGCTTGGTTTTGTGGTTAAGCAAACCTACTTCCTTGAATAATCATTAATCATCATCATCATTATTATTATTAATCTAACTTACAGGGGTCTCCTATAATTTTTCCTACTTACAATCCCCTAGTGGGATTAACTATTTAATCACCTACTCGTCTGTATCAGTAGCAGCCTTATTCATAATATTCCCAAATTTAAAAAAAGAAAAATATCCACCAGTGGAAGAATAGATAAACAAGTCTGGAATATTCACGCAATTGAATACCACTTAGCAATAAAAAGAAAACAATTACTGATAAATCCAACAATATGAATGATTCACTGAAAAAAAAAAATCAGGTTTGGTGAAAAAAAGCCACACAGAAAAGTTTCATGCTATATGATTCCTTTAATAAGAAATTCTAGAAGAGATAAATCAACCTATGGTGATAGAAATCAGAAGAGCAGTTGGCACTGGTGGAGGGCATTGACTGGAAGGGGGCATGAGAGAAACTTACAGGGTTCTGGAAAGCCCTTTATCTTTAACTGGGTGATGGTTATATGGGTATATGCATTTGTCCAAATTAATTATACTCAAGATCTGTGCATTTGACTTTATATAAATTACACTACAATAAAAAGAATTAAAAAAAACAGGATAATAGAAAAGACAAATAAGTACATTCATAAAACTATTGACTAAATTTCAGGCACTATCAACATCTAGAGGTGGTGCATTGGGTAAGATTAAGAGATGTGAGAGTATGTTAAAGTACTCTTATGGGTTCAGGGAGAAACAGAGAGATATTGATAAGATAAATCAACAGGTGTAAGTAAACATAAGAAACCAATATAAGACTAAAAATAGAATGTAAAACGTTTAAATCTGAAAAACATTTGATTCACCTATTGAAAAGCAGGGAAAGAGGAAAAAGAGAAAGTACAATAAATGGGGGACTTGAAACAAGTTGGAAGAAATAAGAAGCTATCATTGCAATAAACATAAATAGGTTAGGGGGAAGAAAAGGGTGTGACATTAGGAGAGTCGCACTGATACATACACACTACCGAGTGTAACACAGATGGCACGTGGGAAGCTGAGTACAGCGCAGGGAGCCCAGCCAGGCGCTCTGACTGGAGAGGAGGGAGGAAGGTCTGAGAGGGAGAGGATATGTGCACACATGTAGCTGGTTTACTTCCTTGTCCTGCCGAAACTAACACAGCATTGTAAAGCAACTGTATTCCAGTAAAATTTTGTTAATGTACATAAGTTAAACTAACCAATGAGTCAGAATGCAATGAAGAACATATACTCTTGGGACTTGCCTAGCAGTCCAGTGGTTAAGACTCTGCGCTCCCACTGCAGGGGCGTGACCCTGGTCAGGGAACTAAGTTCCCACATGCCTCAAGGCCCAGCCAAAAATAAAATTTGAAAAAAAAAAAGAACATATGCTCTCAGTGAACATCTCACTTCCCCAGAAAACACAGAGAAAGAGCCGGGTTTACCACACTCAACCTCTCAAACTAAAAAGTGTACTTTCATGGAGGAATTGTTTTCTTCCTTCTTTGAGGCTGGACCCCAGAGAAGGGCAGGATTAGGTGGGGACAAAGACAGGCATAACCCTATGTACTGTCTTGGTGGCTGGTGACATGTTTAAATAAGTGTTAGTTGCTCAGTCGTGCCCGACTCTTTGTGATCCCATGGACTGCAGCGCACCAGGCTCCTCTGTACATGAGATTTTCCAGGCAGGGTACTGGAGTGGGTTGACATTTCCTTCTCCAGGGGATCTTCCCAACCCAGGGATCAAACCTGGGTCTCCTGCACTACAGGCAGATTCTTTACCGACTGAGCTACAAGAGAAGCCCTAGTTTAAGTAGGGGAGGACTAAATACTTGAGGAAGGAGCTGGAGAAGGACCTGAGGGCCTCGGAGCAAAGCTGAGGAAGAATTCAGAGGGCTACTTACATGGGGCATATGGGGATGAGGGCTCTTTAAGATTGTCTAGAACTAGAGAGAGAGTTACATCCATTGGAATCCTGGCCTGTAGCTTGAGAAGCAGGCCTTCCACTGCCCATCCGGAATCCTGGGAGTTTCAAAGAGCTAATGCTGCCAGATTCAGTGACAGTCTGGCTATTTATGAGGATGGGGGACCAGCAAGCTGAATAGACCGAGACTTCTTGACCTTCTGCATTCATTTCTGCCTGTCCTCTAACCCAAAGCATCAAAGAACTCTGGGGCAGAGGGTCATACGGCAATTGAGTAGTGTCACCAATGTCACTGTAATTATCCATATTACTGATTCCAACAATTTCCCTGTGGCTACTGAGTAAGTATATGATGCATGCGTGTGTGCTGTCTTTTCAGTCGTGTCTGATTCTTTGCAGCCCTATGGACTGTAACCTGCCAGGTTCAGTCCATGGGATTCTCTAGGCAAGAATACTTGAGTGGGTTGCCATGCCCTCTTCCGGGGGATCTTCCCCATATGCCAGCACAGTTAAAATTATGAGGGCCCATAAAAATGTAAAGCAAGAGCAACAGCAGTAATACACTAGTAGCAGCAATACAAGGCACCTGGGCAGATTTTAGCTTCCACCCAAATGAGGATGGAAGGCAGGGAGAAGTGTATGAAAGAGATCCAGTCCCCCAGCTGCTATTACAAACTCCAAATATGTTCCCATTTTCCTTCTTGTCTTGAAACACAGGAATCTTAGCTCCTAAGTTCTATCCACCTACTCACCTCCCTCATCTCCATTTAAGCACCTAGAAATTCTACCTCTGCTTCCTTGTACCTGTACTGTTGGACAGACTTCCTTAAAGTAAGAAAGCCGCCCACGGTGCTCTAATAAATCCGGTCTTCCTACACTGTCTGCTTCCAGAATTACAGTGTCATGTTTATTCAACATCCTAACAAACCTAAGGCAAATACCAGTGAGAGAATTTAACCTGGGACAGAGCAACTGCTATCTATTATTTTCCCCCTTTCAGCCCCTCTTCGAGAAGGAAGCTTAAGTCCTCCTCAGCACTTACTTCTTGGGGAAGTAAGAACCCAGGAACCCGGACCATCCTCCCTTAGAAATTCCAGCCATCCAAACACTCAGCTGACCCTTTTCACCCCTAGGACTACGTAGCAGACCTCATTTTCACCCCAGCACAGCCCCAGGACCGAGGTCGGTACATTCAGCTAGAGAGGACTGCATAGTTATAAGTGATGGTCAGGGCAGGGTCAATTTGATACCATAATGCAAACCACAAAGGGATACCAGCAAAGAAAGCCATCTCAGGGAAGCCTGTTCCACTGATGGATGAAGTCACTGCCTTACGTAGCGCTGAGCTCACTGTTGGAATTTGGGTGGCAATCAGTGTGCAGGGTCCCCCAGCCAGCGCTGTATTCAGGACCATCCAGACATCTCTGTACATCAGGCAGTGGTCAGTGGCAGCAAAAAGAGAAGAGGGAACCGTAGTGTCTGGGTGCCCTGCCACCACCCAACGTCACCTTCCGCTTCCTTTTGGCCTAGTTCATGTATAGGAATGAGCACACAGGGATATCGGCATGGCCTACAGAAGCAAGGGTCAGCTACGGGCCTGTTGACACAGCCCCAAGTCAGGGACGAGGCCTTGCCCTCATTCCTGACTCTACCCAGTTGAACACTGGCCAGTGGTTTTGGCAGGCAGACACCCAGTACCCTATCCTATGTGCACGCGTGTTAAGTCGCTTCAGTTGTGTCTGACTCTTTGCAACTGCATGGACTGTAGCCCACCAGGCTCCTCTGTCCATGGGATTCTCCTGGCAAGAACACTGGAGTGGGTTGCCATTTCCTCCTCCAGGGTATCTTCCCGACCCAGGGATCGAAGCTTCGTCCCTTAAGTCTCCTGCATTGACAGGTAGGCTCTTTACCACTAGCACCACCTGGGAATCCCTAAATTCCCAGATATTCCAAATATTCTAGAAACAAAAGATCCATCCTACCCACCCCCCCCCCGAACCCACAAATCTACTTCCAGTTCTTCTCAGGTTTACCAGTGTTAACTGTCGTCTCTGAGATCTCTTTCTCCAGTATCTTTCTCAAATTCTCAGCACCATTTTAAACTGTCGACCACTTTCTCCAACCTGAAGCCCTGCCCAGTTCTGGTTTCCATGTGTACCTGAGTCTCCTGTCTTCTTGACCCCTCATCTGTGGATATGACCCCGTGTCCTCTTTGTTAAGCCCTGTACATGTCACTTTGTCACAATCAGGCACCGTATCTTGTGAGCTTCCTTGTACCCCAACACCAAGGACAGTACTTTGCCCAGACTGTGATTTCAATCCATCCTGGTCGCATGACAAGTGGACTCAGTGCCCTGTTCCCTGAACCTGAGTCTGCCCAGGAGTCCACTCCCCCAACTCACATTTCCTTTCTGAAGCCTAAGCCCTCTTACCTAATCGCAGGATACCCCTCGACTCTTCTTTCTCTCCGTCCTCTGCAAAACCCCCAAAGTCTTGTTTCCTGTCTTCACACTACCTCACAGGATAACATCCTGTTGATGCTGCGGCCACTGGCAAGGTAGATGACATGGCCAGTCAGGCCCCCAGAATGAGGTCAAATGGAGAGCGAGGGCAGCTGCAGTAGGAAAGAGAGAGCCATGCTCCTTAGCAGAATAAACTCGGAGGCTGAGAACACACAGTCAAAAAAGGAACGTGGGAATAAGGCTGCAGCAGGAGGAAATTAATCACCATAGAACACTGTGGTCCAAACCCCAGACAAAGAGGAATGACTTCCTCTTCCCACTCACTGGGGAGCCTTTTCTACTGATGTCTGAGGAACAAAGCAATGCCCTGGGAGAGGGCCATACATCTCTCCTTTCTAGAAAGAAACTCGACTTGAAGTCCATACCTGAGCGGATGAGGGAAGTGCAGGGGATGGGATACAGTGCTCTTGCTTGAAGACTGAGTGCTTTCCCCACCAATTTTCATTGCCTTGTATGTAGCACTCAGTACTAAGAGGAGAGAGGTGGGTCAGGCTGGAGGATTCCAAACGCTGTGGCTGCAGGAAATGGGGGAGAGGTTGGGAGAAAAGAGAAATTTTTAATTCCAAGGTTCGCATAGGAAAACATTATTTCGATTCTATTTCCAAAAGATATTATGCAAATTATTAGATTAGACCAGATAAGAACAATTCACAAAGAAAAAACTCAGAGAGCAGAGAGGGTAGTACACAGGCACACCTAGTTTTATTGCACTTTGCAGATACTGTATTTATTACAAATTAAAGATTGGTGGAACCCTGTGTCAAGCAAGTCTGTTGGTGCCATTTTTCCAACAGCATTATATTTTGGTTTTATTTTTTAATACAATTTTTAAAGCTTATACTCCAGTTAACAGTCATTACAAAATACTGGCTATATTTCCCGTGTTGCATAATACATCCTTGTAGCCTATCTTACATCCAATAATTTATACCTCCCACTCCTCTACCTGCCTCTACAATGCTACCCCTCCACCCCACCCCCCGCCATCTCTGGTAACCACTGGTTTGTTCTCTACAACTGTGAGTCCAGTTCTTTTTTGTTATATACACCAGTTTGTTGTATTTTTTAGATTTCACATACAGTACTTATCTTTCTCTATCTGACTTATTTCACTTAGTGTGAAATGAAGTGAAGTGAAAGTCACTCAGTCATGTCCGATTCTTTGTGACCCCATGGACTCCATGGAATTTTCCAGGCCAGAATACTGGAGCGGGTAGCCTTTCCCTTCTCCAGGGGATCTTCCCAACCCAGGGATGGAACCTAGGTCTCACATTGCAGGCAGATTCTTTACCAGCTGAGCCACAAGGGAAGCTCAAGAATACTGGAGTGGGTAGCCTTTCCCTTCTCCAGGGGATCTTCCCAACCCAGGGATGGAACCTAGGTCTCACATTGCAGGCAGATTCTTTACCAGCTGAGCCACAAGGGAAGCTCAAGAATACTGGAGTGGGTAGCCTTTCCCTTCTCCAGGGGATCTTCCCAACCCAGGGATGGAACCTAGGTCTCACATTGCAGGCAGATTCTTTACCAGCTGAGCCACAAGGGAAGCTCAAGAATACTGGAGTGGGTAGCCTATCCCTTCTCCAGCGGATCTCCCTAACCCAGGGATTGAGCCTAGGTCTCCCAAATTGCAGGCGGATTCTTTACCAGCTGAGCACTTAGTGTGAGGCCCTGCAAATCCATCCATGCCACTGCAAATGGCAAAATTTTCATTCTTTCTTATGGCTGAGTAGTATTTTATTGTGCATATATACACCATATCTTCTTTATCCATTCATTGTTGATGGACACTTAGGCTGGTTCCACATCTTGGTGATTGTAAATAATGCTGCTATGAACACAGGGGTTGTGTATATCTTTTCAAATTAGTGGGTTTTTTTTCCCCCCAGATATATACCCAGGAGTAGAATTGCTGGGTCATGAAGTAGTTCTATTTTTAGTTTTTGAGAGACCTCCATACTGTTTTCCACAGTGGCTGCACCAGTTTACATCCCAACAGTGTATGAGGGTTCCCTTTTCTCTACATCCTTGCCAACATCTGTTATTTGTGTTCTTTTTGATGATAGTCATTCTGACAGGTGTGAGATGATATCTCATTGTGGTTTTTATTTTCATTTCCCTGATGATTAGCAATGTTGAGGATCTTTTCATATGCCTGTTAGCCATCTGCAGTTCCTCTTTGGAAACTGTCTATTCAGTTCTGCCCATTTTTTAATCGGGTTGTTTGTTTGGTGTTGAGTTGTATGATCAGTTTAGATATGTTGAATATTAATTTATTATTGGTCATATAATTTGTAAATATTTTCCCCCATTCAGTAGGTTGTCTCTTCATTCATAAAAACTTAGACAAACACTCTTTGACATAAATCACAAGGTTTTTTTGGATCCATCTCCTAAAGTAAGGGAAATAAAAGCAAAAATAAACAAATAGAATCTAATTCAGCTTGGAACAGTGAGAAAAAAAAAATTTGAAGAGATAATGGTTGAGAATTTCCCAGAAATAAAGACACAATGAGGAGCATGGATCTACTGTCTCAAATATCTCAACAAAGCCAAAACATAAAATTTTGAAAAATCCATACCTAATCACATTTGATTGAAAATACAGGACAATCAAATGAAAAAATAGAGAAGACAAAAATAACTAATGCCAGGAAGGAAACAGAGGCTATGTCTACAGGCTCTGCAGACATCAAAAAGGGAATATTGCAAACAGCTCAATGCACATAAATTTGACATCTGAGATCTATTTCTGCTTTATTGACTATGCCAAAGCCTTTGACTGTGTGGATCACAATAAACTGTGGAAAATTCTGAAAGAGATGGGAATACCAGACCACCTGACCTGCCTCTTGAGAAACCTGTATGCAGGTCAGGAAGCAACAGTTAGAACTGGATATGGAACAACAGACTGGTTCCAAATAGGAAAAGGAGTACATCAAGGCTGTATATTGTCACCCTGCTTATTTAACTTATATGCAGGGTACATCATGGGGAACGCTGTGCTGGAGGAAGCACAATCTGGAATCAAGAGAGAGAGGAGGAATCAAGAGGAATTGGGAGAAATATCAATAACCTCAGATATGCAGATGATACCACCCTTATGGCAGAAAGTGAAGAACTAAAGAGCCTCTTGATGAAAGTGAAAGAGGAGAGTGAAAAAGTTGGCTTAAAGCTCAACATTCAGAAAACAAAGATCATGGTATCTGGTCCCATTACTTCATGGCAAATAGATGGAGAAACAGTGGAAACAGTGGCAGACTTTATTTTTGGGGGCTCCAAAATCACTGCAGATGGTGACTGCAGCCATGAAATAAAAAGACGCTTACTCCTTGGAAGAAAAGTTATGACCAACCTAGACAGCATATTAAAAAGCAGAGACATTACTTTGCCAACAAAGGTCTGTCTAGTCAATGCTATGGTTTTTCCAGTAGTCATGTATGGATGTGAGAGTTGGACTATAAAGAAAGCTGAGCACCAAAGAATTGATGCTCTTGAACCGTGGTGTTGGAGAAGACTCTTGAGAGTCCCTTGGACTACAAGGAGATCCAACCAGTCCATCCTAAAGGAGATCAGTCCTGGGTGTTCATTGGAAGGACTGATGTTGAAGCTGAAACTCCAATACTTTGGCCACCTGATGCAAAGAGCTGACTCATTAGAAAAGACCCTGATGCTGGGAGACATTGGGGACAGGAGGAGAAGGGGACGACAGAGGATGAGATGGCTGGATGGCATCACCAACTCAATGGATATGAGTTTGAGTAAACTCTGGGAGTTGATGATGGACAGGGAGGCCTGGCGTGCTGCAGTCCATGGGGTCACAAAGAGTTGGACACGACTGAGCAACTGAACAGAACTGAACTAACAAATAAACCAATTCATTAAAAAGCACAAACTAGGGACCTCCCTGGCAGTCCAGTGGTTAAGAATCCACCTTCCAATGCAGAGGACATGAGTTGAATCCCTGGTGGGAACTAAGTTCCCATGTGCTGGAAGTTTACAGCACAGTCACATAATAAATAAATAAAAATAAAATTTAAAAATCAAGGGACAAAACAGCCAGATCCCAGAATGGATTTGGCTTTGAAAAAACAATTGCATAAACTCCTGAAGGACAACTGAAGAAACTCAATTATGAACTGGATACTAGATGAAAAGAATCTAGTTTTGGTTATGTAGAATCTACTTTTGGTTATCCTGATTTTTAAAGGTTTATACTGAAATATTTGGGGGTGGAACATCATGATGTCTGAAATTCACTCAAAAATACTTCAGTCAGTTCAGTCGCTCAGTCGTGTCCAACTCTTTGCGGCCCCATGAATCGCAGCACGCCAGGCCTCCCTGTCCATCACCACTCCCGGAGTTTACTCAAACTCATGTCCATCGAGTTGGTGATGCCATCCAGCCATCTCATCCTCTGTCGTCCCCTTCTCCTCCTGCCCCCAATCCCTCCCAGCATCAGGGTCTTTTCCAATGAGTCAGCTCTTTGCATCAGGTGGCCAAAGTATTGGAGTTTCAGCTTCAGCATCAGTCCTTCCAATGAACACCCAGGACTGATCTCCTTTAGGATGGACTGGTTGGATCTCCTTGCAGTCCAAGGAGAGTCTTGGACTTCTCAAAAGTCTTCTCCAACACCACAGTTCAAGAGCATCAATTTTTCGGCGCTCAGCTTTCTTTATAGTCCAACTCTCACATTCATACATGACCACTGGAAAAACCACAGTCTTGACCAGACGGACCTTTGTTGGCAAAATAATGTCTCTGCTTTTTAATATGCTGTCTAGGTTGGTCATAACTTTTCTTCCAAGGAGTAAGCGTCTTTTAATTTCATGGCTGCAGTCACCATCTGCAGTGATTTTGGAGCCCCCCAAAATAAAGTCTGACACTGTTTCTATTGTCTCCCCATCTATTTCCCATGAGGTGATGGGACCAGATGCCATGATCTTAGTTTTCTGAATGTTAAGCTTTAAGCCAACTTTTTCACTCTCCTCTTTCACTTTCATCAAGAGGCTTTTAGTTCCTCTTCACTTTCTGCCATAAGGGTGGTGTCATCTGCATATCTGAGGTTATTGATATTTCTCCCGGCAATCTTGATTCCAGCTTGTGCTTCTCCAGCCCAGCGTTTCTCATGATGTACTCTGCATATAAGTTAAATAAGCAGGGTGACAATATACAGCCTTGACATACTCCTTTTCCTATTTGGAACCAGTCTGTTGTTCCATGTCCAGTTCTAACTGTTGCTTCCTGACCTGCATATAGGTTTCTCAAGAGGTGGGTCAGGTGGTCTGGTATTCCCATCTCTTTCAGAATTTTCCACAGTTTATTGTGATCCACATAGTCGAAGGCTTTGGTGTAGTCAATAAAGCAGAAATAGATTTTTTCTGGAACTCTCTTGCTTTTTTGATGATCCAGCGGATATTGGCAATTTGATCTCTGGTTCCTCTGCCTTTTCTAAAACCAGCTTGAACATCTGGAAGTTCTCGGTTCACGTATTGCTGAAGCCTGGCTTGGAGAATTTTGAGCATTACTGTACTAGCGTGTGAGATGAGTGCAATTGTGCGGTAGTTTGAGCATTCTTTGGGATTGCCTTTCTTAAGGATTGGAATGAAAACTGACCTTTTCCAGTCCTGTGGCCACTGCTGAGTTTTCCAAATTTGCTGGCATATTGAGTGCAGCACTTTCACAGCATCATCTTTCAGGATTTGAAATCACTCAACTGGAGTTCCATCACATCCACTAGCTTTGTTCGTCGTGATGCTTTGTAAGGCCCACTTGACTTCACATTCCAGGATGTCTGGCTTTAGGTGAGTGATTGCACAATTGTGATTATCTGGCTCGTGAAGATCTTTTTTGTACAGTTCTTCTGTGTATTCTTGCTACCTCTCCTTAACATCTTCTGCTTCTGTTAGGTCCATACCATTTCTGTCCTTTATCGAACCCATCTTTGCCTGAAATGTTCCCTTGATATCTCTAATTTTCTTGAAGAGATCTCTAGTCTTTCCCATTCTGTTGTTTTCCTCTATTTCTTTGCATTGATCACTGAGGAAGGCTTTCTTATTTCTCCTGGCTATTCTTTGGAACTCTGCATTCAAATGGGAATATCTTTACTTTTCTCCTTTGCTTTTTGCTTCTCTTCTTTTCACAGCTATTTGTAAGGCCTCCTCAGACAACCATTTTGCCTTTTTGCATTTCTTTTCCATGGGGATGGTCTTGATCCCTGTCTCCAATACTTAAGCACAGGCAAGTAAAGAGTAACATGTTTATATGCTGATGGGAATGTGATGAAAAGAAGGCTGTTAAGAGGAAAGATGATTTAGGAGGAAGAGGGAGAAATTGGCTGAGTGATGTTCTTGAGTAGGCATGGGGGGATAAGGTGTAGAGATGAAGTAGTAGCTGGGAGTGTGAAAAGTTATTGCTTCATTTTGTTCAAGAAAGTAGGTTAGGTCATCAGCTGACTGTGGGAATGCAGAAGGTTTCAGGAGAGAGGAGAAATACAGGGGCACTAGGGCGGTGGCTCAAACTTCGTGCGCGTCAGAATCACCTGGAGGACTTCTTGAAACAGACTGAGCTCCCCGTGTGTGAGTGCTCAGTCGATCAGTCATGTCCGACTCTTTGCGACCCCCTGGGCTGTAGCTCACCAGATACTAGAGTGGGTTGCCATCTCCTCCTCCAGGGTATCTTCCAGACCCAGGAATGGAACCCGCATCTCCTGCATTGACAGGATTCTTTTACCACGAGTCACCTGGGAAGCCTGAGCTCCTCCTGATTCTGGCGGTCCCGATTCCAGGAGTCCTGGTTCTGTAGGTCTGGGGCAGGGCCTGAGCAACTGTATATCTAACAAGCTGCAGGTGACGCTGATGCTGCCGGCCTGGGGATCACTTTCTGAGAACCACTGTGATTACTGTGCAGCAGTAGGGCCCTCTTGAAGTATGTGGTCAGACTCTAAAGTGAGAACAGTCAGTGAGAAAGTTCAGAGAGAACTTTTTCTCCAAGCGTGTTCTGAAGCACAGGTGCGGTTG
This sequence comes from Cervus canadensis, assembly GCF_019320065.1. Classification (NCBI taxonomy): domain Eukaryota; kingdom Metazoa; phylum Chordata; class Mammalia; order Artiodactyla; family Cervidae; genus Cervus; species Cervus canadensis. The sequence continues at coordinate 29,798,573 of NC_057417.1, read as the reverse complement.
CAAAAGAGGCAGAGGGTTGCATGAGCCAGAGATGATCACTGAGATCATCACAGAGCTGGCTGCTTCTTATCTGTATGTGTGTGTGCGCTTAGTCACCAGTCGTGTCCGACTCTTTGCGACCCCACAGACTGTAGCTCGCCAGGCTCCTCTGTTCAGAGGAGAATCCTCTGGGGATTCTCCAGGCAAGAACATTGGAGTGGGTTGCCATGCCCTCCTCCAGGGAATCTTCTCAACCCAGGGATCGAACCCAGGTCTCCTGCATTGCAGGTGGATTCTTTACCTTCTGAGCCACCAGGAAAGCCCTCTTATCTCTGGGCCAAGCCCAGATGAAACTGCCTCAGATGCATCTTTCCTGACCATCTAATCTGACTATCTTCCTCCTCCTCACCATCTTGCACTTTCACATTACTTTTTCTGGCAGAAAAATTTTCATTCTTCAGAATCTTATGTAAATTTATTTTGTTACCTGTTTCTGAATCTTTTCACTGGAATGTATGCACCACAAAACAGGAATCTTTTGTTGTTGGTGGTGGTCACTGCTATGTTCCTAGAACCTAGAAGAATGCCTGGACACCACAGGCGCTATTTACTCATGAAAAGTAGAAAGAAAGAAACAAAGGAAGGGAGAGAGGAAAAGAGAGAGAGAGCCAAGGAAACACAAGAAACCAAACGATAGTATTTGTTTTGACTACGAAGAGGAAAATATTTATATAATTATAAAATATAAACACAGATTACTAAGTCTAAGAGGCTGGGATGGTTAGATACCATCACTGACTCAATGGACATGAATCTGAATTTGCAAACTCTGGGAGATAATAGAGGTCAGAGGAGCCTGGCATGCTGCAGTCCATGCAGGTTGCAGAGTCAGATACAACTTAGCAACTGAACAATAACAACACAAAATTAATGTAAATACATCAGAAAGATGGGAAGGAGGAGCTAGCTAGTTGCATCTTCTTTTCCTGAAGACAATGCTTCCCAAATTCCCTGTTTGGACCACGAGCAGGTTGTGGTCATTGGAACTTGGGCAGTGAAGATGCACACCATTTTCATGCCTGGCTTTAAAACATCTCATGCAATCCTTCGTTCTCTGTCTCTGTCTCTCTCAGCTCATCAGTGTGCTGAGTGCAGAGGACCCAGTAGTGACTTCTGGGGAGGCCCAAGGGGACAGTGGAGTTGTAGGATGAAAGGGACCTGGGTTCGTGGCAGCTTGGAGGACAGCAGTGTAAAAGCCTGCTCCTGGACACTGGCGGGACTTCAGGTGAGCTGAAAATAAACTTTACTTGTGTCAAACAGCCACTGAAATTCCAGGGCTATTTTTATTACTGAGAAAAATAGAAATGTCAAAACGTGATTTATTAGTAATTACTAGTGTTTCCATTTATGTTCAATCAGGAGAAAAAGAAATCACATGTTAATTTGAACAGGGAAAGTTAATGTAAAGAATTATTAACTGTAACAGAGTAAAGAGAGTTCTAAAGAACAGTAGTGAGTTCTGGAATAATTCTTCACCTTACTAATTCGCTCTAAAGTGATATCCCTTCTGCTATGTATTCCATCCACTGAGTATTCTTAAAGAATATTTCCATTTGCAAGCTAGCTAATGGGTTCTTTGTAGGGTGTAAAGAATGCAAAGTAACATACATGCTAATCAAAATAAAATTGACTCCAGGAGGGATCTGAGTGTCTGTTCCCACATGGCAACAAAACAGCAGGAAAAAATGGAGTGAAGAAACACTGGTTGGCACTGCACTCCCCCACCTGATGTCAGTAGGGCAAAGTGTGGACCTGAACTTGCACCTTCATCTGGAGGCAACAAGGCCATGAGAACTGGTTCTCCACTTACACCAGGGTGGCACTGGCAAAGCCCAAAGGAATGACACATAGCATTTGTAATATCCACAATTTAATTTTTCAAAAATGTAAATACATATAAAAAAAGAATATCCTGTGGGTGCTCACTGAGCTTCTTGACACTGAGTTCCTTGAAGAAGACTTGGTCCACCTTTGAAATTCCAGTGTCTACCTCAGTAACTAGCACACTGCTACCTACAAAACTTTTTTCCTATATGCCAAATTGTAATTTACTAATTTCCAAGGATAAATATGTTTCCAAGACTTACAAAGGTGTGTATAATTTGGGGCACCATTTTCTTGATTTTAAATAAGGCCATTTCTTTAGTTAGGGCTTGGAGAATTGAACACTTTCCATTTAAGCATTCACCTCTAGATCCCCAGAATCTATGCTAACTTGCAAATTAAATTATTTTTTCCTATGTTGTCCCAGCTTTTCTCCCAGGACTTCCTTCTGGTTTTTGGAGACTTTTTTATTATGGCCTCTAGATCTCTAACTCTGCTCTTTGCCCTTCCTTCTTTTGAAAAGGAGGGAACAAATCCCGAGGTGTAAAATAACATGTTCTCATCCATCTCAGCGGCAGAGCTGGCCTGCTTCTTCCTGTCTGAGTCCGTTGCCAAAAGATCCCAACACCACCCCCCCACCTCCACCCCTCAGCCTAGCAGAGCCTCCCGACTGGAAACCACGCATTCTTTTATACACCCTTAACTCAACCCTTCCCAGTGCACACGGCTTGTCCCAGGGGATTGAAGGGGCTCATCTCTCAAGTGTTACTCTTACTACACTTCACGTGACTCCGCGCCTGCCTTGTTCACGTACAAGTTGAGCACTCACGAGTGAGGGCTGTGTGTTTTCACCATCTTATTCCCAAAGCACATGATGCTTACCCCGCAGCCCTTGAAAAGTGCTGGTTGAACTGGTGTCATCAGGGTGAAGAGAACCAAGAAAGGCAGAGTTGGAGCTGGGAAGTCTGTTGATGGCTGTTTGATAGGGTAATAATTTGTTCTAGCAAAATAAGAGAAAAGGAGGTTGTGTGTGACAGGCAAGGAGGTCTAGTTTCAAAGCAAACAACAACCCCCAGAAATCAGAATCAAAAAGAAAAAAAATGCAAAGGGAGGCAGCAAAGATGCCAAACCCACAGGAACCAGCCACAACATAATCACTTTGTTAGTCAGGGTTCTCCGGAGAATAAGGGGATGGGGAGGGTGGGAGAGAACATATTTATTTTGAGGAATTAGCTCACAATATGTGGGGACTGGTAAGTCTTGAATCTGTAGGCTAGGCCAGCAGACTGGAAATTCAGGAAAGGGCTGATGTTGCAGTTTGGAGTCTGAAATCTGCTGGGCAACAGGCTGGAACTCAGGAGCGTTTCTATGTAATTAAATTCTTGATGAGAATTCCTTCTTCTCCGGAAACCTCAGTCTTTTCTCTTAAGACCTTCAGTCGACTGGATGAAGGCCATCCACATCATGGAAGATAATGTGCTTTATTCAAAATTGAATACTTTTCCTACCTTAGATGCACCTTCACAGTGTAAGGGAGGATTTTTGTTTTTACCTCTACCCTCTTAGGGTTTTCAGCTGGGCCTAAGAATTAACTTGACAGAAGATAGATTAGCAGGAGAAAAGCGTACAAATTTACTTACTACAAGTTTTAAATGACATGGGAGCCCTCACAAGGAAATGAAGGCCCAATGAAATGGACAAATCTATGTGCTTTTTATAGCAGGCAGAAGAAAAAGAGGCAACTAAGGAAAAGTGACTAAGCTGTGGGGAGGCTAAGGAAAGATAGAAATTATTTTAATAAGGTCTGTTTTACAGAATTCTCTAAGTCCTGTAAATGGACCTCTGCTTTATGCAGAACTCTGCATAGCATTTCTCACTGCTCAATATACTTACTTTCTTATTTATTAATTTTTTATCTAGCTCACCCTCTGCCCCACAGCACCTTGAAAACAATAAAAATATGTCTTATTTGTATTCACTGCTACATCTCCAGTTTCAAGAACAGTGTGTGGTACACAGAAGGCGCTCAATAAACACTGGTTGAATGAAAGACTTTGCTCCCTTCATAAGTAGTATGATTCAAGTTGTTTGTGAAAATGGAACAATTCTAGCGATGGCTGATGAGCATTGTCCTGTGAAAGGTTCCTCTCTGTCAAGAACAATGAGAACCGGGAATTTCTGAGGTAAAATCAAGTGTAACTTCAAAAAAAAAAGTTGGCCAGTGGAGCAATGGAAAAAGCATCAGCTTCAGCAACAGCGGACTTAGACTGGAATCTGGCTCTGCCACTTGCCAGCTGTGTGCCGTGAGCAAGACTCAATCTCTCTCGAGTTTCCACTTCCTCATCTGTATAGTATCTGGGGATATTATTACAAGGACGGTTAATGAGGGTTTGGCCAGTGTATAGATGAAAATGCTTGGAACGAGTGTGTGCTTAAAAAAAAAAAATACCACAAGGCCACGGAAGGTTTTGCAGATCAAGCATCTCCACAGAACTTTCTCTCTCTACATCCCCCTCCAATTTAAATTTCATATTATAATCATACCTGATTTTTAAAAAGGCATCCATCTTCTCTAACTGGTTTTCTCTTCAAGCAACAGCACTTAGTTTTACTTTATTGATATGATTCACACACTGTAAAATTCACCCTTTAAAACTGTACAATTCAGTGGTTTTCATTATATCCACAAGGCTGTGAAACCATCATAACTCTGTAATTCCAGGACATTTTCATCATCCAGCACAGCCATTAGCAGTCACTCCCCATTTCCCCTTCTGCTCAGCCCCCAGCAAACAGCTAATCTGCTTTCTGTCTCTATGAATTTGCCTAGTGTAGACATCTCACAGATACACCCAGATGATATGTGGCCTGGCGGGTCTGAGTTCCTTTATTTAGCATGATGTTTTCAAGGTTTATCCATGTGATAGCATAGATCAGTACCTCATTCCTTTTTACAACTGGATAATACTCCATTGTATGGATATGCCACATTGCTTTATCTGGTCTTCAGTTTATGAATATTTGGGTTGCTTTCTATTTGGGGGCGATTATGAGTGATGCTGCCATAAATATCTGTGTACAAGTTTTTGTGTAAACATACAGTTTTCAGTTCTCTTAGGTATGTATTTAGGAGTGGAATTTTTAGGTCCTATTTAACTTTCATTTATAAATATAGTAACTCTATATTTAACTTTCAGAGGAACCACCAACCTGTTTCCCACAGCAACTGCACAATTTTACATCCCTACCTGCAATGTATGAGGGTTCCAATGTCTCCAAATCCTCATCAAGCTTTTTTATTAGTTTGTTATCATTTTGCCTCACATTAATATTGCAGCAGGTCTAAAAACTACTTAAATTAAAACAGAAAATTTCTATATGTCACTCATATATTCAAAAAATTACCCCAAGGTCATTTTCTAATTATTCTTGGCAGAGAATATTCAGTATTACAGATGCCTTGGCTAAGGAGGGATAATGCTCTATCACATAATTTCTTACAGAAACCCGGGACGAAAAATCGCTTTGGAACAAATTCCTGTCAGAGAGCTGCCTTAAGTAGGCACGAAAGTAGCATCTGAAGAGCTCTTGATCTACGTCTTTCGGCTCTGTCACGGTTCCACCTGCAAGCCGCCTAGCATTGCTGGAATCCGCCCCCACCCCCGTCCCCGTGTGCGCAGGCGCAAACTTCTCGGCTCGGCCTCCTCCCTCCGGCCCCGCCCCCAGACCCGCCCTCCGCCGACACGCCCCCCACCTTTGCGCTCTGGGGCTCAGGGGAGGGGAGAGGAATGTTCAAGAGGATGTGCGGCCAATGCGCGAGCTTCTCGGAAGCGGCGCTCCGGACTGGCAGAGTAAGTCTGATGACGTAGTCACTCTCCAATCGGCATCCTGGGGGCGGGACTAAAGTCGGGCAGGGCAGGGCCGGAGGAGGGGACCGCCGGGTGGAAGCACGTGATCGCGGTCTGGAGCCGGAAGCTAGGTCGGCTTCAAGCGCCCCCAGCACCTAGAGCTGCGATGGTGAGTGAGAACGCATGCGCAGAGTTACGCGCGGCGCCGGGGGTACCTTGCCCCTGTCCCCCAATCTCTTTGGTTGCCGCGTCCTGAGCGTGCCCTCCGGCCTCACCTCCTATTCTCCCCGGGACTGGGAGGGAATGGAGAAGGGAGGGGTGGCGACGTAGAAGGCCAAGGAGAAGTCGCTGGGAGGGTGTGTAGAGGCCGGGGACTGGTCTGAGGGGGAGGCGGAGGCCACAGGTGGGTTTGGGGAGGGGGCCCGAGGGTAGCGGAGGGGACGTGTGGAAAGCTAGTGGAGCCCCGGGCGGAAGAGAGGACTGACGGAGGCTCAGGAGGATCAGTGCTGAAGGCTGTGTAGAGGGAAGAGGGTCTGGAAGGGCCCTGGCTGGGTAAAGAGGCTTGGAGCGGGGGCAGGGGGCACTGTCAAGAGAGGGACTCGGGTTTCCCAAGGGCCATCCTTTCGGCCTACTCCTCACTAATTGCATCTTTACCCACTAGACTTCGGCACTGACCCAGGGGCTGGAGCGAATTCCCGACCAGCTTGGCTACCTGGTGCTGAGTGAAGGCGCGGTGCTGGCGGTGCGTTCTGGAAACGGGAGGGGCGTGCTCCAAGTACACATGACCCTAGGATGCCTTCTAATGTTGCCCTGTTTGGCCCGATTTGTCTCTGTTCTTGATCTTTACCTGGTATCACGCCTGGCATGTAGGAATTAAATCAATTAACCAATCTCTGGACTCTTAGTCTTGTAACTGTCCTGAGGTAAAGAGGTTTACTGACTTTACCAAAGTCAGGCTAGTTACAGGTTTGTTGATAACTGACAATACCCAAGTTACTCTTGAGTATGTCTATTTGGTATTTATTGAAGAGGCTTGGTATTTTGTTCTGTAGTACAATACAGTGTCAGCTCTAGAAGTTTTCAATCTAGCTAGAGAGACAAGGCTTAAGACTAAAAGTTCAAAGTAGTGCATGTGGTTAACGCAGCTGAAGGAGTCCAGAAAGTGAAGGATTCAGCCCTTCATACTATAACTTGTGTTTTGGCAAGGAACCTTCCTTGGATGAGGTAAGAATTCATCTGGGCTTAAAAGATGGATAGATGGCAGAAAAGAAAGAATATTCAGGGTTGGGAGGTGGACATGTTTGCAGGAGTGTAACACCAGCCTGTCTGAATTGGTGATGGGGTTATGTTGAAAAGATTTGGAAACATTTGGGGGAAGAGGAGGATATGGTAGGGAAAGGTCCGATTGAAGGACTTTGACGGCTGGGTTAACACATTTGGATTAATCTTGGGGGTAATAGGTTTGAAGGGTTTTTGAACAGAAACAAGCTGATGAAGTGATTGAGTGGCATTGTTCTGTTAGGTGTAAAGGTAAGCCAGAAGGGGCGGGATTCAAAAGCAGGGGTGCTGTTGCCGAAATCTAGGTATGAAACCTCTGGTTGCAACAAGGAGGAGCAAGGAGAGAAGGGGTTTTTAAAGGAAGAATTGTCTTAGTAATGATTTAATGTTAGTCACTCAGTCGTGTCCGACTGTGCAACCCCATGGACTGTAGCCCGCCAGGCTCCTCTGTCCATGGGATTCTCCAGGCAAGAATACTGGAGTGGGTTGCCATTCCCTTCTCCAGGGGATCTTCCCAACCCAGGGATTGAACCGTGGCCTCCTGCATTACAGGCAGATTCTTTACCATCCGAGCCACCTGGGAAGCCCTTGTAATGACTAGAGCTCAGTGATAAAGGGGATACTTTTCCATCCTGTACAACTTTGTATGCAAGCCTAGACCAGCAGGGACCTAAGAAAGGAAGTTGATTGGGGAGGGGGAGAGGTAACGGGGATTTTGATAGTCCAGCTTTAAACACTTGAGTTTGATATAGAATAGGGTAAACTCTAGGAGTTGGTGATGGACAGGGAGGCCTGGCATGCTGCAGTCCATGGGGTTGCAAAGAGTCAGACACAACTGAATGACTGAACTGAACTGAGTAGCAGTTAGATAATGCCAGGAGCTAGTCAGAGCATCTTGCCAGTACTCTTGTGACACTCACAAGCATGTAAGATAGGTACCGATGTCCCCAATTTACAGATGAGGAAACTGAGGTATAGAATCCAGCAGGAGGGCTATATTGAGGAGGTAAGAAGTTGAGCTCAAAAAAAAAAAAAAAGAAGTTGAGCTCATTATCAGAAAAGAGGAAGCCCAGGCCGCTGTGACGTCATTACTCAAGGGCCAAGTAGTCCGAAGGGGTTCAGAGACAAAAGGGATGTTTATGTGTCAGGTTCTACAGACAGGGTGACAAATGGGAAACGGGAAAAGATGGAGCCTGGGACTCTAGCTGTGGTGGTTGGGCACTGATATGTGAGAATGTGGTTTTTTTCAAATAAGCGGAGACAGGGAGAGAAACCAAGATTCAGGGATTGGGGAAACAGGGTCAGTGAAGAAATGGATGAGAGTTCCTGCTTCCTCGGGGAAGCCCAGTATTTTAAGGATGACAAACATGATGGCATCAAGAGGGGCAACAATGTCATAGGAGGGTTTAGGTTTTTCCAAAACTAGGGGTGATGTACGGAGAAGGTAATGGCACCCCACTTCAGTACTCTTGCCTGGAAAATCCCACGGACGGAGGAGCCTGGTAGGCTGCAGTCCATGGGGTTGCTAAGAGTCAGACATGACTGAGCGACTTAACTTTCATTTTTCACTTTCATGCACTGGAGAAGGAAATGGCAACCCACTCCAGTATTCTTGCCTGGAGAAGCCCAGGGATGGGGGAGCCTGGTGAGCTGCCGTCTGTGGGGTCGCAGAGTTGGACACAACTGAAGTGACTTAGCAGTAGCAGGGGTATGTAGGGGTGTTGGAAAGTGGAGACAAGAGAGGTTACACATGCTAGCACCAAAGTGTTCTTGGAATTGCCTCCCAGTTCTGTTCCCTGATTCCTGCTGCCCTCCCTCTGTGTGCAGTCATCTGGGGATCTGGAGAATGATGAGCAAGCTGCCAGCACCATATCTGAGCTCGTCAGCACGGCCTGCGGTTTCCGGCTGCATCAAGGCATGAGCGTACCCTTCAAGCGTCTGTCGGGTGAGCCTCGGCCTCTGGTGGGGGGGAGGGGGCGGTGCTGCTCCCCAAGGCCACTCTTCTAGGGGAAAGACACCTGTCCTCTACCAACTTCCCACCATCTCCTCTGGAATCCATGTCTTCCTCTTGGTATTTACCCTGTATCAGAACTATGAGGAGAGTAAGAGAAAGGAGGGGATTTAATGGAGACCTTCCATCTTCTAATGTTTGAGCTTTGAACTGTTGAATTCCTTTGGCTTTGGATCCTAGCCAGTTTGTGTGCGACCCCTAGGGAGGCCCCCACAACCCACTAACTCTCTGCTCCCTTCCCTCTCCTGGGGCGGGGGAAGGTGCGTCTCCCCTCCAGTGGTCTTTGGAGAACACACGCTGCTGGTGACAGTCTCGGGACAGAGGGTGTTTGTGGTGAAGAGGCAGAACCGAGGCCGGGAGCCCATTGACGTGTGAGCCTGCCCAAGGGCGAGGGGCAGAGGAGGAGCCTCTGTGACGAGAAAGATGGGAACCTCCGCAGCCTCTCTCTTGGTGCCGCTAGAACTAAAGCTGTCTGCTCACCCGCTTCCCCACCCCGACCTGGAAGGCAGAGGCTCGGGAACTTTGTACTCTGTTAAGGAGAGTGAAGGGGAGAGGACCTCCCTTCTTCTCACCCTCCCTAATAAACATGAGTGTGATGTTCCTGGGCCCGGGGACGTGTTGTGTGTATTGGGGGAGGAGGGTCATACCCCATGTGTCTTTCAGCTTCCGGGGCCTCAGTCCAGAGGAGTGGGGTGGACAGAGAAAACTGGGAATCAGAAGGAAAAAAAATGGGTGGGAAGGGAGCTATCTGGTGTACAGGCTGGAGGGAATCTTTCTGAGCCCTTAGGTCTCTGCTGCTGCCAACCCACGCACAAGTAACAGTCTTCTTCTTCCTCCTGAACAGGCATTTAATAGTCTTATTTCAGTTGGAAGCAGTAGTTGGAGAATAAGTTACAGGGACAGACAGACCAAAAAAAAAAAAAAACCAACCCAAACCAAAAATCCCACACAACTTAAAGTGCTTCAGGCTGCAAACGTAAACAGGAGGACGAGGGGAGGCCACCTAGCTCTCTCCCCTGACCTGAGACAGGAGGGTCGTGTCATTGTCGGGTCCCTTTACCGTCACCACCCTCTGATCTCAGCCCTGCGGGTGGGAGGGAGGGAGGGAATGTCAGAGGCGGGGAAGACAACGTAAGAGGAACAAGGAAAACACTTTGTAAACTTAGAACCAGGGTGCAAGGCGGGGGGCAAGGGAGCTCCTGGAGCCCCTGCCCTGGCCACGGGGTGGGGCCAGCCCCCCCAGGAAGTCCGGGAAATACTGTCGGCTTCACGCTGCAGCCATCCCCGGCCATTTCACAGCTTCGTCCCTCGTCCCTCATCAGTAGACACAGACAGGCGGCCCTGCGGGGGCCCCCTCACCCTAGGTGGGAGGCTCCCCGGGGAGGCGCAGCCTGGAGGGAGCACCCACGCTGGGGGCTGTCCATTTCCGGGAGTGTGAGAGGGAGGCGGCCGGATGGTCTACTTGACCGGCTCCACCACCAGGACCTTGCACTCGCGTTTGGCGATCTTGTCCAGAGAGAGCACAGCCTTGTCCGGGGGCAGGTAGAGGGGCCGGCCGACAGGGGAGGCCACGGGGGGCGTGATGGCCCGGCGCTCCATCACACTGCCCGACCTGGAAGAAGGTGGAGGCTATGGGCTCTGGCCAGACCCCAGGGTCCCGTCCTGCTCCCTTTCCAATCCCGGCCTCTACTAAGCCCGTGGGCCCCTGTCTGCGCACTTCCATACCTCATGAGGTGGCTACGGGAGGGCTGTTGGTGGGAGAAGGACTGAGAGCGGCCCAGGCTGGCCTGGTGCCTCTCCACCAAGTCCCGGACGGCAGGGCTGCTGGGGCTGCTCTTGCGAGAGAGGGGCCGGGCCTCGGGCGGCGGGTGGGACACGCTGGCAGTAAACTGCAGCTTCAGTTTCATGTGCTGGCTCAGCTGGGGTGGGGAGACACAGATCAGCCGGCCAGCTCGGCTGCCAGGCCCCTAACCTCCTTTCAGGTCATCTTCCCCACTTGACAGGCCGAAGTGGGATCTAAAGCCCACCTTCCCTCCACCCAGCTCTGTAGCACCCACCCACTTATGCTTCAGCCACAGAAGCCAGCAGCCCTGACTCCTCCCACCCGATGCTAGGCCTCACCCAGCCCACCTCGAAGAGCCCAGTCCGCAGAGCCTGGAAGGCCACACTGAAGGTGAGCGCGCTGCCCTTCCGGGAGAAGCCGAGGTTGTTGAGGGGTGTGTGGCAGACGATGGAGTCCAGGGCTGCCTGCATGGCCCGGCGCTCCTCCTCACACAGCTGCTTTCCTGACGGGCAGAAACAGGGCTGGGAAACAGTCTGTGTGGTCTTTCTTGGTCTGCAGGGGGCTTTGACGAGCACAGTCTTATTTGCTGCTCAGAGCCACTCTGTGGAGTAAACTGACTATATGCTATTGTTTGCTGAACTTTATAAACAACAGTAGCTAGTAGTTACTGTGTGCTGAGATCTATTCTAACCACTTCACATATATTAACTTATTAAGTTGCTGTGACAGCCACATGAGGTATTATTTTCTCCATTTTAGAAATGAGAAATCTGAGGCTCAGAGAGGTTAAGTAACCTACTAAAGGTCACACAGCTAAGAAATGGGAGATGTACAAGGCAAACAGGGAACCCAATCCCTTAAAATCACTCTGCCCCACAGCCTCTCTAAACTCTCCATTATGACACCATGGAGACCACCCAGGTACACAGCTGAAGCAGCCTGCCACAAATCACCCGCCTCCATGACATCTTCCTTTCCCTTCCCCTCCTAGCAGCTACCTACCAGCCTGGGCATGCTCCGGGGTCCACACGAGCCTTACAGCAAGGAAGTCTTGGAGATTGTTGAGCAGCGTATAGGTAACAGTGAAACGCTCATAGGTCCGAACAGGGGACTCACAAGAAGCAGTCATCACAAAGCACGGGCGGTCCAGGCGGATGCTGGGCAAGCTAGAAGCAGTGAGAGAGAGAGAAGGAAGCAGGATGTGTGTGTTTCGAAACAGAGATGAACAGGATGGTGTCCAGTGGGGAGCATTGGGGGGGGGGTGTCCCACAAACTCACCGGTAGTGGGTATAGATGCTCTGGGTGAAGGGCAACTTCGGTGTGGACCACTGAACCACAGCAATCAGGGGAACCTCTAGGCCCTGTCGGAGGGATGAGCAGAAATATCACCTGTGTGTGATGACCTGAAGGAGAGGTTCCCTCTCCCATTAGTCAACTCCCTGGCCTCCCTTCCCATTGCATTTTCTCAGCCTTTCTCCTTAAACACACCAGTCCCTTGTACTCACCTCCTTGGCCCCTGGAGGGGGCTGCTCACCCCCTCTGAGCTGAAACAGGAAGTTATGTTCCTCCAGGGCACTAAGTGGGCAGGGGAAGCAGCCAGAGGTACCAGGGAGCCGACAGAAGGAGCCCATGGAGACTTCCCCAGATTGGTGACTAGTTGAGAAGAAAGGGACCAGAGCTGGACCTTTCGCTGCCAGAGCTCTGTGCCCTGCGGCTGTGCCCAGCACTCTGTGGCCCCGCCCCTCCCAGGGCCTCACCAGACATTGTCCACCAGCAGCACAGAGCCGTCGGGCATGACAGGTAGATAACTGGCATTGAAGTTTGGGAGAATGCGGATATCCCAGACAGAAATTTCCTCCTGGGAGGAGCTGTTCAGCACTGTGGGAGGTAACCAGCTCAGCTCAGAGTATCTGAACTCCTCGGACCACACCAACTCCCCCCTAAAATGGATCTATCCCCACCGTATTGTCCAGGGTAACTGCCACCCAGCCAGCACCCTTGCTGCTACCCAAGACTGGAGCCTCCAGTCTGCTCACCCTTGAGCACGGTCAAGTGTTTTCCAGCCACAGTGAACTGGCGGCACTTCAGAACCGGAGGGGGCAGCAGAGTCAGCAGGGTGCTCACTGCAGGAGAGGGTGGAGGCTGGAGATGACGGGCTGGGCACACCTCACCTCCAACCCACAGGTCCAGTCTTCCTCTCCCCGGATCAGGCACTTGCTGGTGCCACCCCTCCACCGTCCCCACAAAATCCAGACACTAGCATTTCCTCTCTGCATTCTCGTCCCCACCTTGGGCCTTGAAAGCGCTCTGCTCGCCCCTGAAGGTCTCCCCAGGAGATCGGGTCTGCAACAAGCGCAGGTAGCCTTGATCTCTGACCTCTGGTGCCTCAACCTCCCGCTTCCACACGGTCACTACAATCTGAGCACAGGGGACACGGGACCACAATTAAGGAGAAACAACCTCAGAAAGGCGTCTGAATTCAGACAGAGCTCCACCCCGTGCTAACCTTACCTTGGCCTTAGGTGTCCCTGGGGGCAGTCTATCCAGTGAAACGGTGAGTGGGAAGATGACCTCATCTGTGGACACAATTGGTTCCTCCACAGGCAGCTGGGTTGCCAGAGGGGTGAAGAGGTCAGGAGAGTCAAGGCCGCCCGCCGCGCCCGCGTCCCCTTTAAGATCTACGGTACTTGGTTCTCGCCCTCCCCTCTCCTCATCCGTCATAGGCCTCCAGCTTCCCGCTAGCGTCCCTCTCCCCTCCGGTCTGGGGAGCCCAGCAAACCGCCCCTCAGCCCTGTGTCGTGGCGCTCCGGGCTCCTCACCGTGGTCGCTCCCCCTGAGGTAGCAGGGCCCGGGCCGTGGGTGAGGAGGGGGCTGCAGCCTCGAAACAACCCCCCACCGCCAGGGTCCCCGCCCCCCGGGGGTTCGGGGTCCTGGTCGCCCGAGCCACCGCCCCCGGGCGCCCCGCCTCCGGCGCTGACCGAGGCCAGGGCGGCCAGGGCGGTCGCCAGTTCCGCCCAGGCCCCACGGGAGCCCAAGCCTGGGCCGCCCCCGGCGCCGGACCCCGCGCCACCCCGGCAGCGCAGCACCAGCAGGAAGCGAACCGTCTCCCCTAGGTAGAGGTGGTTGCGCCGGGGCAGCGCCCGGTACCGGCCCGGGTCTCCCGCCAGCTCCGCGCGCGGCGGCAGCGGCACGGCCGGGAAGTACATCGAGTAGTCGCACTGGGACTCCATGGGCGGCGCGGGCCGGGGGGCGAGGTGGGCCGGGGCCGGCGGAGGACAGAGGGGCCGCTAGGGTGGTTCCGGGAGCCCCGAGTCCCGACTGGTGCTGCGCGCGGCCGGGCCGGCCCGACAGACCAGCTGGGGCCGGGAACCGGGGCAACGAACCCGGAACCGAGACCCCACGGGGCCGGAACCGGGGTGCGGGACCGAATGACTGGTGAGAAACCGGAAGCGGAAGGGAAGGGGCGTGGCCTCGGAGGCGCCGGAATTTGTAGGTGACCGGACTTTGGAGGAGAGGGGCGGGTGCGGCATGGGTTAGGCTGCTGTGGAAGGCTAGAGTTCTTGGACTACGAAAAGAACCCCCGCCAACCCCGTTTCTTCCAGGAAGATGCTCTATCCCCTTCCCTTGTCGCTCTAGAGCAGGTCGAAGTTTCAAATTATTTATTAATTGAACATTTCATTCATAGTGAAATGAGCGCAGCCCAGTAACAAGTGTTTCATAGATGGACGTATTATTCCGATCCCTTGTGTCCCAGACTTGCTCTGTCGTACTCCATGGTTTGCTCCTCCAGAAGGCCTTCGAAAGTGCAGCTTGTACCTTCGGGGTTGGGGGTAGGGTCGGGGGTGGGAAAGGGGAAAAGACAAAAATGGGAGGGAGCCTGCTGCTTGGTCTGGGATTCCTTGGCACAGGCTGGAGGATGTAGGACCCACATTCTTGCAAAGTTCCACTTGTCCTCTGGGGAGCAGACATGCTTTCTGAGGGAAGCCGAAAGGGCATCTGGCTGCCTCACACTCATCACTGGCGCCCTATGGCTTAACTGCTCTTCAGCTTAAGACAGTGGTTTGATGCCTAGGGGGAGGGTCGCCTTGAAGTCTTGAGGGGCAGAGAGACTGTTGGGGGGAACTGCTTGGCATCTAGCTTATCCTTGTACTGCAGCTCGGGGGTAGCCAGGCGCTCACACTCCTCCTGGTCTTGGAGGCTCAGCCCACTTCGGAGCACATAACCCAAAACCTTACCTGACCCAAACTGGAAAGGGCGGAATCGCCGGTCAGTGATGTACTTGGGGTCTAAAGCCTCACCCCCCACCAGACAGTGTTTAGCCAGGGCCTCTCGGCGAGCCCGGAGCTCCGCCACAGCACTCTCCAGCCGGCTCTGGCCATATTGCTTTATCCGGGCCCACAGACTTCGGTTGAAGTGAACATAGAGAGCCCAGTCCAAGTTGTTCCAGGCTCGTGCCCGGGCAGTCAGCTGCCTGTCCTCAGTGGTCAGTCCACCATCGTCAATGGTGCTTCCGTCCTGCCCACCTCCAGCTTGGGCATTGTGCATAAAGCCTACCACATCATCTAGACCCCAGCACAGCGCATCTGCCAGCAGGACCAGTGACTCATCAAAGTACTCAGCCACCAAGACCAGGTCAAAGACAGAGTCCAGCCAGGCCAGATTCCACTGGATGAAGGATGAAGACCCCAAATCTAAAGAGGCAGGGCTGGACATCTGGCTGTGACCGTCAGCAACAGTGGGAACAGGATGGAAGAGAGCATTGGGATCCAGGGTGTGGGCTGGAGGGCCAGCACCAGAAGGTAACTGGGGAGGGTTGGGGTCTCTGGAGACATGTGGATTCCCTCTCTTGGTCCTCATATCTGGGGGGAAGGGGAGGCCAAAGTCAAACCATAGCAAGTTGCGCGCGTAGTGGTCCCCCCGGGCCCCAGGTCGGTAGAAGGCTCGAGGATTGGCCAAGAAGGCAGCCAAGGATGGTGCTTTGCGGAAGGCCGATGACGCGGATTTATAGTAGGAGAAGGCAGAGCGGGCCAGAGCCGCTGGGTCTCGGACAATGGAAAAGAAGAAGCTGTCAGAAGGCATGACCTGAAGTACCTGGGGAGGAGAGGAAACCAGCACAGAGAGTGAACTATAGAGGAAGAAACTAACAGCAAACCCAGTGCGCACTGACCCCCCCGCCGCCTCCAGCCTCCTTCCGACAGCTCTGCTGGGAACCCCCAGCTGCCTTCACTAGCTGCACAGATCTTGGTAAGGTACTTGACATCTCTGAAATTCAATTTACTTATCTGCAAAATGGGACCCATCATACCTTCCTTCCCAGATGATTATGGAGGTTACATGAGATAAGGATAGGAAGGAACCCAGAATATGGGGAGCTCCTGGAAAACATTAATTTCCTCAGGCCTTTCTGTTTGCTTTGGTTGGTAACACTTCTAGGAATCAAGCCTTGTGTTCGCTTCTCCAACAAAAACCTATAACATGTCTACCCTGGCATTCTTGGTCACAGCTCCAAGAAAGGAACTGGCTTCAGGCCTCCTCAGGAGGATCACTGGCAGCAAGTAGATAGCAACCATAATTCTATCTCAGGCACAGGCGTCAGGTGGGCAGGCCAAGCCCAGCGTGGCCGAAGGTCAGGGCACTTGGGAGGCTCCTTGGCATCTTGGAAAGCAAGAGACATCCCTGAAATGGGCAGTGAGGAGCCATGGCCATTCAATAAGGAGCTGTTCTGAGTCTTGGGACGTAAGATCCCACTTGTTGGCAAGAAGGAAGGTGGGCATTGGGCTGAGCCACACCCTAGTGTGGTCCAGCAGGCAGATCCACACCAGAATCCAGCTCTGGGGCTCCCTGAAGGATTTCTGCCTCTGAGTGTGACTGTGGTCATTACCATGACTCCCTGACAAGTCCTCCAATCTGTTCTATGGATGTGGGGCATGCCTGAAGGACAAGCCTGTGAACTGTGTGTCTTTGAAGGCATAGGGGAAGAGTGCAGAGGACAGTCCATGGCATCAGAGGGACCTGGAATAAAATTCCAATTCAGCCACTTACCAACTGGTGTAACTTTGGGCAGGTTATTGTGCTTCTCAGAGCCTTTATTCCTCCATCAATAAATCTGGGTTAATACTCACTTTGAAGAATGTGCAAGTGCATGGAACATGGGAGGTAGTCAGTGAATGGTGGTGACAGTCATCCTAAACTCCAGGGACACCTGCCTCAGTGACTGCTGTCCTTGCTTCACTCTCAGCAGTGCCCCTCGCTGCCTGGTAGATCAGTTCATGCTGCTGCTCCTTTCTTCAGCTCCAGCTCCAACAGGACTGTCTTTGCAGCCACCACTGAAGTACTATCACCTACACACACACACCCCCCACTGCCACCGTGTCTTTGAGATGTTTTGCTCTGAGAACACCCGATATTACCCTTACTACAAAGTCACGTCCACTCTTGCCTATAAAACCCACCTGTTGAGAAAACCCCACCTCTTTTGATGAATATTCTCCCCACCGTTCCAAATAACAAACACACATACGCACACACACGTGCAATGGAAGGCACTTTGGAGCAGCTGGGCCTGGCTTCAAATGCTAGTCTGCAGCTTTCTGTTAACAGAGGGCCAGTCCCTTAGCCTTTCTGGGAGTGAATCTCCTCATCTGTGTAGTGGGGACACTTACGCCTTCCTGGCAGGGTGATGGTAGGATGACTACCCAGCACTCAAGACGTGTTCAGTGAAAGTTGGCTCTTGGCCTGTGTGTTTTCATTTGCCCATTGATTTCCTCCTCCAAGAGCTCCCAGGTTCCTCTGTGTGTGTGTGTGTGTGTGGATGACATGTGAGTGCATGCATGCATCTCCTCATTTAGAACTGAGGCTGCGGGCAAGGAAGGGGGGCTGGGACTGGGCTAGAGCTTGGCATATAGCTGATCCTCGGAATCTGGCAGACATGGTGAAGGGTGTGAGAGGAAGGCGGGTCCGAAGGCAGTGACTGCACAGGGCCCCTGGTGGTATCAGTGGGAGAGGCCTGGAAGGGCCAGGGGCACCTGGAGGGAGGGTTGGTGGGGTGGGGTGAGAGTTGGCAGGGCACTGCTGCCAGCAGGCTAAATGGATCAAGGAAAGAGACTAGTAAATTCTAGATGGGAGAAGGCAGAACTTCAGGTGCCAGAAAATTCTGAGGAAGAGACAGCTGAGGAGAGGAGAACAGGACTCCCACCTTTGTGGGACCGCCCCCCAGCACAACCTTTGGGTAAGGAGATGCCTGGGGAGCCCCCATTGCCTGGGGTCTCCCCCCTGGTGGTCTTGGCTACAGGCCCAAGCCCATCTCTCCCCAGTCCCTCCCACCCCCTCAACACTCCTCACCTCTTTCAGGTTGAACCTCATGTGATGACAGAGGATGTGGAAAGGGGGCTGGGTGTCTCCACTCTGAGGGCGGTAGCCTTTGACCCGAGAGGCCTGGAAAAGTCTTGGGTAGCCAAACTGGTAGCGGGCAGGGAGGGCAAAGCGCAGCCCGTGTCGGTCCCCATAGCGGTGAAGCAGACTCAGCACAGAGCTGCTCCCGGATTTATGTGTCTTCAGAAACACAAGGCGCTGCCGCGGCGGGCACGACGGAGCAGCTGGTCCCGGGGATGAGGCCCAGAAATGTCGGAGCTGCAGCCCGGGTAGCCTGGGGAGAGACGGGAGGGGAAGTATCCTGTCCCTCACCAGCAGGTGGATGGATGTCTCGTGGAGCCAGGAAGGCATGGAGTGTCCTCTGAGGCCCCAAGAGTCACAGACCCAGATGGAACAGACAAGAGCACGGGGGGCATCTGGGGGCCATTGGGACAAGATGGGAACTCACCTCCTCTGGAAGGGACCCCCCCAGAGCTGGAGGGCAAATCCGATGGTCATGAAGACTCCCAGAGCCACCCCCAGGCCCCGGGGCCCCCAGAGGCGCATGGTCCTGGTGGGAGACAGAAGGCCCATGTGGCCCGGGGAAGGGTGACGCTGGAGAGGGACAGGGCAAGGGCCAGGCGCAGAGGCAGAGACAGCTGGAGACCGCCGTGCAGCCGCGGAAGGCGCTCATTCGAGTTCGGGGGTTCATTCCCCAGGCCTGCTCGCAGCCCCGGTTGAGTCTGCCCCCTGAGTTAGCAGATTTTTGCCTCCGTCAGCGTCTAGAAGGGAAATGAGGGGGAAGGAGGGGAATCTAAGGAGCGGGTAAGAGCCTTCGCTCCTGCTGCCGGGCAGCCGCGACCTCATTGCAGGCAGGGGGGCGGGAGGGGAGCTCTCTCTACACCCAGGTCTTCCAGGTGCCCCGTGACTGTGGCTCTGCTGTCAGCTGCAGCTCCCTCCAACCTCCAAGGACAGTTTCTTCCCAAGCCCCAGGGATTTGGAAGTGAAAGGGAGGAAGATCAGACCAATCCACTCGTACCAAGGAGATGGACATCTCCAGGCCCCGGGCCACCTCCTCTGCCCCTCTGCCTGTGACAAGTCCGATGCGGCGCCCCTCTCTGAGGCTGAGAGGGGAAGCCTTAAGGAGGGCCTGACGGGGCACACAGCTTAGAAACCCAGGGAAGTGAGACCGCAGGAACGACTTTGTAAGGAGTAAGAGTCGACCGGCTCATCTAAGCTCAGGCATCCTTTCCCTCGCGGGAGCGGCGGGCGCGAGCAGACGCCAGTGTGTGAGAGCGGCCTGGGGGGTTGTAGGGTTGCTTACGAAGCCCAGTCCCAGCCATAACCTCCCCCCCAAACACACCCCCGTTTCCACTTTCCAATCCCAGCAGTGCACCCAGAGGGGATCGAGAGGGTGGGGTTGGGGAGAGAAACTCTCTGACACAAAGATAACAAGACAAAAAAAGCGAACGCTGAGCTTTGGAATTCCTTCTCAGGCCCCAGCTTCCCAATCAATTGGGAGTCCAGACCTGCCCCTTCATTCCAACCCACAGCCACGGGCCACAGCCCGTCTTTCCAGCAAGCCCTGACAGCCCCCTTCCAGGATGAGCCCAAAGCGACCCCAGGCAGAGAACCCACACTTGCTACCTAGAGACCCGCCCCCTCTGGCATCACCCCCCCTCACCCCCCCCCCCGGTTTCCTCCCCCAACCTAGCCCCACACCGCACCCCCTCCCATGTTTAGATTTCTTGTCTTCCTTCCACCCATCTCTGTCTCCTCCCATTACCTCCAATTCCAGCCCTCGGACCCCTCCAGCTTTGGGGATTGCTCAGTCTGTTGCCAGCCCTGGGTTGGCTCCCTCTGGGGTTCTCTCTGTGAAACCCCTCACAACTCCTCCCATCAATTCTAGAGTCCTTCCACTGATCTAGGCCTCAGCTTCGCTTGCCCAACTCACCAGGCCACCTGAGGAGCAGCAGGGAAATCGGGGTCTGGCCCTCCCGCCCGCCCCAGCCACCGCCCGGTTTCTCGCTCAGCTCAACTTTCCCCAGAAACTTTCTCAGCGCCCAGGCTCCTCCCCCTCCCTCCCTTTGTCCCGCTAGTCCGTGCCGCTGATTCGGCTTTGACGGCGGCGTCTCTGGGTCTCTCCTTCCCCGGGTCTCTCCTTCCCCGCATCTTTCCTTCTCTTTCAGCGCACCCAGCCTGCCCTTAGAAGACACTTCTACCCTCCTTTCGCCATTGTACTTTTTCTTTCAGCTTTCTGCAGGACAAAAGGCTCATTCAGGCTGAAAGAAAAAAGAAAGAAGATGGTAACAGTTGAAAGCAGACAGTATCAAGGATATAACAAGGTAGTCAGAGGAACCTTCACAGAGAAGGAGGAGATGGGGGCCGAGGAGGCCCACCCACCCTGAAGGCAGAGGGCAGTAGTATGGTGATATTAACGATGCCTTGGTTCCAGAAGAGTTTTGCTAGTCTCCAGAATTCTCCCCATTTTGCAGATAGGTATTCAGACCCAGAGGGTGGACAGCTTGCCCAAATTCAATCCGAGGGTACAGGTTCCAAGATAAGAAGGCAGAAAATGAACTGCCAGTCACAGAGACTCTGGGGCTAAAGGTACAGAAAGTCACACACCGGGTCCAACAAATTAGCCATTTATTTACAGAATAAACACTGAGTTGAACACTGAAACATGAAATGGGGATGCCTGTGAAGGATGTGGATGGCAGAGACCATGAGATGTGGGTTTTTGTTGATATTTTAGTTTAAGAAAGTGATACTGAAAAACTCAACAGAATCCAGGCCAATAGATCCTGACATCTTAGTCCCCTGCCCTGCACCCCATAAGCGCCCAGCTTTGTCTATTTCTGAGTTTCTGAGACTGGGTGCCGCACCCATCCCACTTTCAACTTCTTTCAATACACCCACCCCCCAACTGCAACTCTAAAACTCCTTCCTTTTTCCCTGTTGGGGCTCACCACCAACCTAACTATAGAGGCTGGGTTGGAGAGACCATACCTCCTTCCTAAATAAATACCCCCAGCCCTTCCTCCCCAGATACCAAATGAAAAAATAAATATTGTGAACACCCACCCCCCAACCCACCAATGGAAATCTCCTGGATTTGGGGCCCCAGCCATTCACCCAAAACGTCCCTCTCTACCCTCTCTGCAGCCCCCTTCGACTCCTCTCCCAACCCAACTGACGGGGGAGGGGAAGGGCCATGAACCCTCCCGATGCCAGGGCACCCCTCCCCTGTTATCGAGGTCCAAGCAGGGCTAGCGCTGAGAGGAAGAGAATGAGGAGGGGTTGTGTGTGACAACCAACAGATGTCCCTCCAGTCCTGCTCCGGTCCTGGCTGTGGCGGATAATGACACCTCCTTTGCCCCCTGCACCTTCCCTTCGAGGAGGGCGAGGAGCTCGCGCTGGGGGGGCCACAGCTGCTGCGCCAGCCATCCAGTCATCTGCATAGTGTTGTCCCTCTCCAGAGCCGCTAGCGTCCTCTAGAGGGAGGGGGAGGATCGGAAACAGGGATGGTGAAGAGGGGCAGCGTGAGACGGTGCAAGAAACAGCCACAGGCGGGGAGGAAAAGAACTCGAGAAAAAACAGTCAGAGGTTGGGGCAGGGGCAGGCAGGGTGAGAGGAGGGAGAAAGTGAGTGACAGGAAGGCGAAGAGAGATCAGACAGACATGGAAACAAGGCAACGAGACACAGGAAGAGACGAGACAGACAAAAAAGAGAGACAGATGGGGAGAGGATAAACAGGAAAAGACAGAGAAAACGGACACGGAAGCAGCGAGCCGACGGAAGAGGAGTGGGGGAGGAGAGACAAAGAGAGACGGTGGGGGAGAGGGGGAAAAAATGTACGTCAGTGCCTTGCATCTCTGGCAAATTCTGCTTTGGGGAGCCAGCCCCGTGGAACCCGCACCCCCACTTCCCCGCCTCCCTGGATTGCCGGTGTTCCCCAATCTCTTCCCACAGCCCACCCTCGGGAGCTTCCCACCGCTTTGTAAGAATGTTTTGCTGTCTCCCCCAAGGGACCGTGAAATCAAGGGTAGAGATCTTCTCATTGGTCTTCCACTCCCTACCTTTGAGGTAAGCGCTCAATACAGGCGTGTGAACTGCGTGAGTGAATGAATGAATGGTAACGGAGACGCGAGGGGAGGGACTACAGACGCAGGGGGCGGGGCTGCGGGTTGGCCTGCGTCCAATCGCGGAAAGCGGGGCGGAGCGAGGTCCTCTCGGTGTTCGCGGGTCTCACCCCAGTCCTCCAGCTCCAGGTCGCGTCCCAGGGCGGCCGCTTTCATCCTGGTCGTGGCGGCCCGGAGCTGCAGCCGCCGCCTCCGCGTCTGGAGGTCGGGGCTTGAAGCTTCTGCATCCAGCTCTGGGTTGTCGAGCTGCCCGGCCTGGGAGCCGACCACGGGCGACAAGTACCTGCGAGCAGAGCAGCCCCGGAGGCTCCCGCCCCACCCCGCCCCCGGAGTCAGCCTCGCCCGCCCGCGCGCCCGCAGCCCACCGCCCGGCTCTCACCGGCCCGGTCCAGCTCCGGTCCAGCAAGGCGCCGCCTCCTGCGAGAGGTCCGCCGCCACGCGGGGGTCCCCGCACACAGTCTGGGGCAGTCCGGCCCAGATGCCCCTCACCCGGCCCAGACGCTCGCGGAGCTCCCACACCTGGACGTAAAGAGAGCCGGCCGGGCGGAGATGGAGCGCGCGCCCCTGTCCCCCGCGCTCGCGCCCCTGCCGCGGCCGCCCGCCACTCACCAGCCGGGGCAGGCTGGCGCCCGCAGCAGTCGTCGGCCGCTCCTCCTCCGCCACCGCCGCGGACCAGAAGCGACCCACGTCCTCCCTTGGGGCTGGGGCACGGCGGGCGCGAGCCCGCGCTGGCTGGGGGCTCCCGCATTCCTGGAATACCTTCGGCACCGGGTAGAGACCCCACACACAGTCATCCCGCGGTAGAACCCACACCCCAACACTCCAAACGTCCTTGACACCCCGGTTTATCCAGAGACCCTACAGTGTCTCCCTAATACCCCACACTGTCCCCCCACCCCAGGGCCTCCCCTCCACGCTTCTCCCTCCTGTTCTCCTGCCAACTCCCAGTCTGACACTCCCACCCTTCTTGTGGCCCCTGTACCTGGGCTGACACCCCTACACTGTTTTCCTGCAAATGCATCAAGCCTTCTGAGATCTTCACCCCAATGGACTGGGCCGCGAGCTCAAAAGAAAAGGGGCCTTGGATCTTGTCGGCCAGCAACAGGAGACCATCTTGAAAGAGGGTAAGACAGAGAAAGGGTTAAATGAGGGGCTATCCAGGGAGATACTCACTGAAGTGGGATGTTCCCACAAATCCTGACCCAGGCCTTGGAGGCAAGCAGCAGGTCTTAGATTGGGGGGAGAACTGACATGAGAAGAGCCCCCTTCCTCCTCTCCACGCAGCATTGCTGAACACTCCCTCCCCAGTCCACCCTGCCCACCCCACACAGACAGCTCTCTCAGGCTTTCCTGAATCCCCTCACCCAGATAGGGCCCCCAGTCAGGATCCAGTCCTTGGCTGCTGATACAGCCATAGGCCACGTTGAGGCAGAAGCCCCGGCAGGGTGGCAGCGAGGGGACCCCCCGGCAAAGGGGGCAGCCTGTCAGACGCATCACGGCCCGCTTGCAGCCTTCGGACAGCGGCATCTGGGAGCAGAGAGCAGGGCTGTGTCATCCACAAACAACTGGCTGCCCTCAGCCAAGCCTGGTGCTGGGCACAGAGAGAAATCAAATACCCCACCCTGCCCTTCCCAGGCTCTAAGTGTGGAGCTGGATGTGAACCTCTAGGGTTGATGACCCCACGCGGCAGCAGGAGTGACCCCAGGACTGCGCCAGACCTGAGGAGGGAGGCTCCTCAGGTGTTGCACATCCTGCTTCTTGAGAGAGATGGACCAGGGGGGCAGTGAGGGGCCTGAGAAAAGGTTCAAGGACAAGAGTGAGCCCATCATGTTTGAGGGGAGAATGAGGATGCAGGAAGTAAGGCTGGGAGGCCAAAGAGAGAATGGGCAGTCGAGAGAGGGCCTTGAAGGCCAAACCAGGAATCTGGCCTCTAGGAGGGAGCCACTGAGGGGCCCTGGAGAAAACCAGGGGGGCCAGTGGGCCAGTCTCAGAGAGGCTGTGGAGATGAGCAGGTCTCGAGAGGCTGGCAGAGGGTAAGAGTCATCAGAGGGCAGAAGAGGGTCAGAGGTGGGAGGAGTCATGGGTCATGATGCTAGAAAGACTGCAGTCTTCCTGATTTACCCAGGACGCCAGGGCTTCACGGCTGCTAAGGGAAGGCCAGGCCTCTCCTGCCAGCTGGCCCCTGACTCTTCTTCATGGGGCCTCTCCCACTTCCTCTCCCTCCCTGGGCCCCACCCATACTCAAGCCCCTTCTAACCTTAAGTGTTTCGCTGACCACATTTCTTCCAGTCTCCAGGCCTTGGACAAAGGCCCGGGCAGCCACCAGGGCCCGGGTTATCTGGAGGAAGGGAAAGGTGAGAAAAATCACCAGACTGTTGAGGGTCAGTCAACACTGGGGCCAAGAGACTGCACCAAAGGGATGAGCAGTGGGGGTAAGGTTTGTAGGTTATCTTGGGGTGATTAGGAATGTTAGGTGGTTCTGGGAGGCAGGTTCAAGAAGATCAAAGAATTCAGAGTCTGGCAGGACCAAGGGGAACTGGGCTTGGGAAGAGGTGGAAGGATTACATTTTACAGGACTTGGAGATAAAGGGACTTATATTTTAACAAATGCTGAACCTGAAGCCAGGAGACCTGAGTGTGAAACCTAGCTCCACCCCTTACTGGCTCTGAGACCTTAACCTCTTCAAGGTTCAGTTTTCTCATCTTGTAAAATAGGAATGTGAACATCTACTTCATAGAGTTATGACAATTAAATGAGATACTATAAATGAAAATCCTTAGATAGTGTTGAATCGGCATTCAATACACTCGCAACCCACACACTACACAGCTGAACCAGAGGAAGTCAAGATATTGGGAATAGGGATGAGTTGTCAGAAAGGGGGGCGGGGAGCAAGAGCAGATGAGTGGGTCAACCACTAGTATGAAACTAGGACACAGAATTGGGGGGCGGGGATCCAGTCAAAGGAAACCAAGGAGATCTGGGTCAGGCAGAGGTGACTGGGGCTCAAGATAGGGATCACCAGGTCAGGGGCGACTGAGGCATGAAAAGGGGGTCACTGAGTTGGAAGTGAGTGGTACACAGTTCAGAGGTCACTAGGTCAAAGGTGGCTGAAGCTCAGGCGTTGGGGCCCCTCACCTGCAGGCGGAGGCGGCGGGGTGAGTCCCCAAAAGGCTTCAGAGAGTCATCAGCAGAAGAGGCCAGGCGTGTGAGGCAGAACAGGTAGTCGGGGGAGAAGATGTACTGTGGGTGCAGCAGGGGGAACATTTTCTCCAGGAGCTGAGCCCAGAAATCCACCAAGGCATCATCTAACCCCTCACCGGACCTCTCATAGTAGTCCCGTAGCCGAGAGAACAGACCACTGAACAAGGGGGTGTGCTGGGCATACAGGCGGCCGAAGGAGCGGTGGAAAAGCATGGACAGGGAGTGCTCGGCTGAGGAGAGCATCTCCCGAAAAACCTCTGTGGCAAGTGCAGAGAAAGAGGTGTGAGGTGGGGTGAAGCCAGAGAAGGATGGAAAAGTGAAAAGGCAGAGGCAGGAAGAAATGGGCATGGGGAGAAAAAAGAAAAGACAAGTGAGTTAGAAATTAAGTAACCCTTAGAGGTCTGGGCAGACTGGGGTGGGGGGGAATGTGGGGCAGGACCCTGAGAGAGCACAGAGTGGGGGAAGTGGGGGCTAAACCAGGGCTGGAGTGCCTTTGGGAGAAGTCAGGAGTAGGTACAGGATGCTTGTGGGGGTCATGAGCTCAGAGAGAAGGTATGAAGCCAGGTTTGGGGACACCAGGTCCTCACCATCGAATTTTCTGTGTCGGGCAGCCAGTGTGTGAACCAAGAAGGAACCATTCTCCTCCACCAGGCCTCGGAAGGTGGCCTCAGTTTCCCAGGTCAGCCTCTGCTCTATCTCACTGGAACAGCAAGTGTACTCCTGGGGACAAATCCGGAGGTGTTCACCTGGACAGAGGAGACATAAAGGAATGGTGGGAAGTGCTGTCGTGAAATTCCTTCCTTCTCCTGACCATCTCTGGGGGCCATCCTTTCTCTTCCAGCTGTCTGGTTTCTTTTCTATTGTCTGCCACCTCATTCCCACCTGGTCCTACCCCTTCCCTATTGTCCCCTCACCCATCCCAAGTGCACTGCCTTTAGGCATGGGATCAAATAGGAGTGGGCCAATTTAGTTATCAGAGGGTCCTCAGGTAGCCTGCCTAACACCACACACCCCAGGCCTCAAAGGACATACAGGATGGTTTCAATGGGAAGAATGGGGTTTGGAGGGGTGGGGTTACCTGGTAAGAAAGAAAGCACTACCATACAAGGGACTCATGTTAATAGCGAGGGAAACAAATTAGGCTGTGAAGAAAGAAACACAGAGGGGTTGCTAATTACTAGAAAGGGATTCCTGGGGTGAGGGTGGAGTAAGAGAGCTGTTATGCGAAGGGGAGTGTTATTGTGATCCTGATAAAGAAGTTCCGGAGGAGAAGAGACATTATTACCGTGAGAGGAAAAGATTATTACAACGGCCACTCTGAAAGGGAAGAGAGTTATTGTGAGATGGGGAGGACCGGCCCCCGCCCCCTCCCTCGCCCCCAATTCTCTAGTCTCCCTCTTTCTCCTCACCTGAGATCAGGGCGGGAGGGAGTACGCTTAAGCTATATCCCCGGGCCCCCAGAATCTGCCGGGTCTCAGTGCAACTCCGGGTGACCTTTGCCTCGATACCGGGTCCAGGACCAGGACCGGGACAGAGGTGCAACAGCAGAAGCAGAAGAGAGCGCAGCGCGTACATAGCTGCTGCTGCCACCTTGGGACTGCAAAGTGGGTCGTAAGGAGGAAAGAAGAGCCGCCCGAACTCAGAAAGCCGGTTCTCTGCCACAGGACCGTCCCGCCGGCCAGAGAAACAGCGCGACCTCCGAAAAGTGGACCGGGAGCACGATCGCTGGACCAAGGCGGCATCTGCCGAGACAATGGGAGCGGGGAGCCGGACAGGAGGCGGGGCCCGGGGCGGGGCCCCGCCAATAATGGTAAAGAGCCGAGTTTAGGGGCGGGGTCAAGGAGAAATTAAGCCAATGTACTGGGGAAGCTCGGCCGCGGGGCGGGACTCGGAAGGACTGGGAGGTTAGGGGAGGGGTGTGGTCTTCCTCTGAGGCGTGGCTATCTACATCGAAAGGCGGGGCCTGAGTGGAACTCAGCCTATGGTAGTTGAGAAGCCAGATTAAAGGAGTTACTACTGGGCGCAGTGTGAAGCCCAGCCAATGGAGGGGGAATTTGGGGACAGAGGGGCCGGGCTGGGGAGGAGTCAGGAGGAGCCGAGTTAAAGCAGGTGGCCAGCGCGCGGGAGCCCACGTGATACGGCTGCAAGCTGGAGAGCTCGTGGCCGCACGAGGCTGCTGGAGTGGCGTGGCTAGAACGTGGTAAGCACGAGCTCGCACACGCTCAAGTCTCGCGACAACTTGCAACTCTGAGACGAACCGTTGGGCTCGCGCTTTCCCGCGTTTTTCTGGATTCGTCTGCCACCCAGAGGGACGGGGGCGTGACCACAGAGACCTAAGGGACCCGAGACGGTGACTTTTCTTCAACGCTGCTCGGCCAGAAGTCGCTGTCCCGGGCTGTCACAGTGAGGCTCCCCTTTCACCCAGTCGTTCGCCATCCCCCGCACTCCAGCCCTGAGAGAAGCCCTCCCTCCCCATGGCTTCTTCCACAGAGGCCAGGAATCCCAGCCCCGGAAGACAGATAATCACTCTCTCGAGCGGTTAGACGGCTCTGTAACCCAAATAAAGTAGCCCAGGGTGGGGTACAGAGCCTCTCCTCTGGACAAGTGGAGAACGCGAGCTTTCCGTGACTCCTTCAGCGTTTCCGGCCCGGTTTTGATGGCGCCTCCAGACCCAAATCGTTAAGCGCGTCCCAGTCTGGTCCTTGTCGGGGGTGGGTGGGTGGGGGGCAGGTTCTAACCTTGCAGAAATGGAAGTTTATGTGCTTCTGTAGCGGGATGGGGGGTTATTTTCTTATTTTTCTTGTCTTTTGTTTACCCCGTGGGAGCTGGTTCCTTTTCACAGGCTCCTCTGAATCGTGGGGAAGAGAAGGGTGTGTTTTAACTACCCTAGTGTGTGCCTTGCTTGAGACTTGGGGAGCACCTTCAAACCCGAGGATGGCATTGGGGCAGTGGCGTCTTTAACTCCCTGATGCCTTGGGTCAGGACCTTCTCGGTCGTTTTTTAAGCTTTTTTTTTTTTTTTTTACGTATTGAAAAAAAAAAACGATTTACAATGTGCCAATCTCTGCTCTACAGCAGAGTGACTCAGTTATACACAGACATGCATTTTATTTTTGCCGTGGACTATTTTTGAAATCTTTAAAAAAATAATTCGTTGTTTATTTTTGGCTGAGCCTTTGTTTCTGCCAAGGCTTTTCTCTAGTTGTGGCGAGCAGGGGCTACTCTTTAGTTGCGATACCAGGGCTTCTCATTGCGGTGGCTTGTTTTGTTGGGGAGCACAGGCTCTAGGCCGAGTGGGCTTTAGTAGTTGCGGCTACTGGGATCTAGAGCACAGGTTCCTTAGTTGTGGCATGGGTTTAGTTGCTCCACAGCATGTGGGGTCTTCCTCGACCAGGGATGGAACCCATGCCACCTGCACTGGCTGGCCGATTCTTTATCACTGAGCCACCAGGGAAGCCCCATTTTTGAAGTCTTTATTGGTAACAGTATTGCTTCTGTTTTGTGTTTTGGTTTTTTGGCTGGGAGGCATGTGGGATCTTAGGTCCCTGACCAGTGATGGAACCATTGCCCACCCCCTACCCCCGTTGGCAGGTGAAGTTTTAACCACTGGACCCGACGGAAAGGTCCAAAACATACACATTTTGTAAAAAAAAAAAAATTCTTTTCCTTTATGGTTTATCCATAAAGCTGTGCTTTTCTTTTTTCTTTTTTTTAATTGACGTATAGTTGATCTACAGTGTATTATCCCTCTTATTTTGCACCCCCCCCCCACTCCCTGAATTCGAGCCATTCCCATGTAAAGAAGGGGGATCGTTGGAGCTGGGAATGGAGACGTGATAGGTCAGGACGCCTTCCCCCCTCTTCCCTCTCTCCCGAAGCTGGACCACCATGCCCACCCATCGGTCGTCCTCCTCCCGGTACCAGAGCTCCTCCTCCCCGAGCAACGCGTCCTCGCCGCTGCGCAGAGCTGTAGCAGCTGGACGGAGGAGCGTGTCTGCTTCTTCTAGTTCTTCTGTGTCTGTCGCTATGCCCTGCGATGACCGGGACTCGGAGCAGAATTCAGAGGGGTGAGTGGAGTTGGTGAGAAATGGTTGCGTCGTCCTCAGGTTTTTCCCATTTTCATTTTCCAAACGAGCAAACTGGCAACACATGTGTGATAGAAAAGCTAGGAGATGCTGTGCTGGTTCAAAACAGTGACCCACGCCTGCCCCCAGTTCTGCTGGGTGCCTTTCGGCTGCCCTAGGTGTTGGAAGTGTCAAGAATAATCCATCCTGTTATAAATCCATCATCCATCTTGTCTAAACTTTTCTTGAACACGTTTGTATGTTCAGCAGGGACAGCCTCTGGTAAGGGCCCAGACATGGGGGAAAGGGGAAAGAGTTCTTTATTTGGTGCCAGAAAGCTAGTATATCCTTTTTAGTTGGTGTCCTGTAATTCCTTCATTTGGGGTTATAAAAACAAGTCCTTATCTGTTGGCATTTATGAGCTTATTCTGTGATGGTTATTAAGAGTACATCTTGGGTTTAAAAAAAAAATTTTTTTTTTTAATCTTTCCAGGAAAAAAAGTCTCATACAAGGTCTAATTTATCCCCTGGTAATTTTTTTTATTGAGGTATAGTTGATGTTTGATATTAAATAAGTTTCAGATATACAACATAATGATTGACCATTTTTAAAGTTTATATTTCAGTTATAGTAATAAAAATATCCCCTGGTAATTTTAATTGGTCTCTTCTAAATCATTGTGCTGTTTAGGACCAGGTTATATTTATTTTGTACATTTTAGTCAGTAAGAGGTGAATTTAAGGGCTGAAATTTAACACCAGGCACATATATAATCTCCTGTTTGTGTATTCAGTTCAGTCACTCATTTGTGTCCAACTCTTTGTGACCCCATGAATCGCAGCACGCCAGGCCTCCCTGTCTATTACCAACTCCTGGAGTCCACTCAAATCATGTCCGTCGAGTCGGTGATGCCATCCAGCCATCTCATCCTCTGTCATCCCCTTCTCTTCCTGCCCGCAAACCCTCCAAGCATCAGGGTCTTTTCCAATGTTTGTGTATTAGTATTAATCAAATACGACTTCCTGACCCATGCTAATTTTACTCTACACAGCAGTGATCCCCCTGACTGCCTACATGAATATCTTTATCTTTTTTTTTTTAATGTGGATATTAGGAAAGAGCTTGGAGAAGGAAATGGCAACCCACTCCAGTGTTCTTGCCTAGAGAATCCTGTGGACAGAGGAGGCTGGCGGGCTACTGTCCATAGGGTCGCATAGAGTTGGACACGACTGAAGCGACTTAGCAGCAGCAGCAGGAAAGAGTTGTGCTTCATCTCCCTCAGTGCCTCATTTTTCATTTCCAATGCTTTCTTTAAGTGAAAGTTTTCTTTTAAGTGAAAGTTTTCCTTTAAGACATTGTCTGTACTTCCTGGCAATAGTCAGCTCATCTCTCCTTAAAATCTGAATATATTTTTCTCATGGAGAGGGGTGTACAGTTAGAGAAATTATAATTCATTTACCCTTTTATATATAGGGACTAGGGTGTTGTATCTAAGCAGAACCACACTCCTTCATAGGGATAGTGAATCTTTGTCAGCTGGTGAAGGCAGTGATTTCGAAGACAGCTTGAGACGAAATGGAAAGAAGAGAGCAGCAAAACGGCCACTCAAACCAACCCCAGTGAGTCAGTTTTGTTTTTGAACCTGGTCTGGGAAGCAGTGAAAGAAAACCTAGAAGAGGCTCAGGTGATATGTTTGATGAAAGGACAGGGCTTAAAGAGTATTAAGGGACAGAAGTAGAAAGAAGGCAGATTTTGAAGAGCGGAAAATACAGTTATTAGTGTATAGAGGAACAGGAATGGGGTTAAGGAACTTTTAAAAGGAGATAAGGCTAAAAATAATAAAATTTACAATATAAAAATCCTTGATTTCTAAGCTGAGTCAGTAACTCAAATTCTGCTGTGGAATTGGCAGCTTAAGCCTAACTGTGATTTTGATGAGAGTAAGTGTTAATGTCACTTTTACTTTTTAAAAACATTCATGATTTCTTTATACTAACTAGGCAAAACTTCCAAAGAAGAGGTCCCGAACAGTACATGCTCATGGTCAGAAAGAGTCAGAGCCACCAGCCAGTGATCTCTTTGATGCTGTGAAAGGTGCCAAAAGTGACATGCAGGTAAAACAGAGTATCTGACCTCTGTTTCTTGATACCATTGCATTCCTTGTTGGGTGGAATGATAACAAATGTCTACAAACTTGATTTAGTGAACATAACTGGTATCAAGAAAGGCAGATTAGGCCACAGGGTGAATCCTTAGAGTGATGTAAGGGAGATCTTGCATGAAGGGGAATTTTCCTTTCCTAATAGTATCACAGATGAGGGTGGGTCTTGCTTTTATTGATTGATGGAAGGGGCAAGGAAAGGCATTGGATAATTTAGAGAAGCAGCTTGGATTCGGGTGGCAACGTGTTCACCCCTGTCACTTTTAGCTCCACTTTGACAATTATACCTATCCATTCTGCCTATGTCTCCTTTAACAAGATTGATTGATTTACATGTATTGTGAGTACTGATATATATCAATTTATTTGTACCATCTTATGTGGTTTTGCTTTATACTGCCTTTTCTGTTTCTCTTTCCTCCTCTTTTTTCCTTTTGAATGTTTTATCTCCTACAAGAACCTAAGCACATTTTAATTCCGGTTAGTCCTTACAGTTTACATACTGTTTGGGTTTTTTTTTTTTTTGGCAGTGCCAAATGACTTTCGGGATCTTAGTTCCCTGACCAGGGACTGAACCCATGCCCCATACAGTGGAAGTGCGGAATCCTAATGACTGGACTGCCAGGGAAGTCCCCTTACATGCTGTTTGTTGTGCAGTGTTTTAGTTCTGTCCTTTCCTTCTCTTCCAAGTAGACATCATTGTTTTAAATAATGTTTGTTTATACTTATCTACATTTTAATCATTTTTTGTTCATCATTTCTTCTTTTAAAAAGTATTTATTTGTGCTGGGTCTTAGTTGCGGCTCTCAGGATCTTCAATCTTCCTTGCAGTATGCAAACTCTTAGTTGCATCATTTCCTTTCAAATCTGAAATCTTCCACACAGAATCATTCTCTTGCTGTCCAAAGTTTATGTTTTAAAATTTCTTTTAAATAGTTTATTAACAAACTCATTGTTTGCTTGTATAAAATGTCTTTTACCCTTGTTCTCAAAAGGTTGCTGGGTATCAAATTCTAAGATGATTTTTTTCTCTTGGCATATTAAAAAGATTATTCCACTTCCTTCTAATTTCCTGTATTGCTATTGGAAGTCAGCAATCAGTCTAAGCACTGTCTAATACAACAGTCTCTAACGATGGAGATGTCTGTATCACTGTTGTCTGGTACAGTAGTCCACCAGCCACACATGGATTTTTGATATGCGGCTGGTGTGACTGAGGAACTACATTTTTAATGTTTGATTTAATTGAATAACCACATACAGCTGGGACTGTTTTTGTGCACATCTAACTTGTAAATGTTTTTGTAAATGTTAAATGCATGTCCTTTGTAATTTTTTTTTTTTTTTACTTGACAGTTTTCAAGACTGTTTTGCTTTTGTGTTCTTATGTATTATAGGATGTTCAGAGGTATAAACTTTTCTTTTCATGCTTGAGATCAGTTAGGTTCCAGGCTCTGAGGACTGGTGTCTTTTGACAACTATGCAGAATTCTTTTTCAACGTTGCCTCTTTCTCATTCTGTTAATCCCCTTCTGGAATTCAATTAGACATCATTAGAAATTCTCGCTCTATTCTCCATGTCTTAATAACTTTTGTCCTTATTTTTATTTGTCTCTCTGGGCTACATTTTTTATACTTTCTTTGACTTAATCTTCTATTTCACTCATGTTGTGTTGTAGCCAGTCTGTTTTTAATCCATTCATTGAAGTTTCAAATTTTATTTATTATATTTTGCACTTCTACACATTTTGTTTGACCCCTTCCAAAGTTAACTGTTCTTTGCTTGTATTTTCAAGCTTCTCTTTTATTTAATCATGGAAATAATAATTTTATAATCTGTGATAACTTCAGTGTTTGAAGCCTGTGAATGTAATTCTGTCTGTTTTTCTGCTAATTGTTAGTTTTAGTGTCTTGTTTCTTTGTTGGGGTCTTTGTCAGGGTCTTCAGTGCTGGGTCGTTGTTGCTGTGTGCAGGCTTTCTCTAGTGGTGGCAAGCAGGGGCTGTGCTTTAGTTGTAGTGCGCAGGCTTTTCATTGTGGTGGCTTCTCTTGTTGCAGAGCACGGCCTGTAGAGTGCAGGTTTCTATAGTTGTGGCATGCATAGGTTTATTTGCCCCATGGCATGTGGAATATTCCCAGACTAGGGATTGAACCCGTGTCCCCTGCATTGGCAGGTGGATTCTTAACCACTGGACCACCAGGGAAGTCTGAAGAATCACTATTAATTAAATTCTGATTGAAATTATTCTGATTTTATTGGTAAGGTGGATCTGGACTACAAATCTAGATATGGGAACTGGCTTATGGTTATGAATTCTGAAGGAACAATTCTTTTTTTCTTCTACCGCACACTAAGGTCATAACAAGCTGTTGTCCTGCTTCCCCTTCTGACCTGTAAATTTATTTCTCATTCTTGCTTTCATGAAGGTGTGCCTCTTTGCAGGAGCCTCCTTTTAGACTACTCTCTTTGGAAGCCCTTTAGCCTTTGTCTTCTGTGCTCTACATTCTATACATCCATCTGGACAGAAAGTTAGGGTTCCCGGGGTTTAGTAGACCCTCAGCAAAAGTCAGCTTGCTTATCTCCCGGAATTGCTACCTTCACTTCCATTTTTGTTTTTATGGAATTCTACCTTTCATTCTCATTTAGTAGTACATTTTAAAAGATGTTTTTAATATTTTAATCAGAAGTTTAGATGCTTCAGTTAGGAAGCTTATACAGAATTTCTAGTCTATCATATTGCCAGAAATAGAAATGATCCACACTGTTTCCCTAGTCTTTGGTAGATGAGTGGCTGGATAGCTACAAGCAAGACCAGGATGCAGCTTTCCTGGAGCTGGTGAACTTTTTCATCCGGTCTTGTGGGTGTAAAGGTGAGGAAACGTCGCCCTTTTCTAACCCCCAGCCTTTTTCTCTTATAAAACTTTTTCTTATGAATATGAGTGAGGTTAGGCATTCCTAAAGAGAGAGGGTAAAGTGTAAGAAAAGTTTCCCTTATTTAACTACTATAAACTACACTGTTGATTGGTAAATAGGAAGTGATCCAGTAATGAAATGTA
Organism: Cervus canadensis; assembly: GCF_019320065.1. Classification (NCBI taxonomy): domain Eukaryota; kingdom Metazoa; phylum Chordata; class Mammalia; order Artiodactyla; family Cervidae; genus Cervus; species Cervus canadensis. The sequence continues at coordinate 29,763,811 of NC_057417.1, read as the reverse complement.
TTGGTTTGGAGACAGAATGCTTTGGAGAAAAATAAATAAACATACTAATGTGATGATGTTTACAGATTTGGACCATCAGACTTTTCTTTTCTCTAAGTAATCTTTTATTTTCTTATCCCTTATTTCTCAGCCATTTCATCTCATATTTCTCTACTGAAACTGTGGCCCCAGGTCCCCAAAGGCCATGACCTAATTTACTGGGGCAGATAGTGTTATAAGACTACAGGTTGTATTATAAGAACCTGGCATAGTTTTCTTGCTTTCTTTTTGTTTGGAATGTTTTTTTTTAACTGTAGTTTTTTGCTGTTTGATTTCCTGGGGTTTTCTAGACAGGTTGCCTTATATCAGATATTCCAGTTAGATGGTAGCAGATTTATGACTAGGATTCAGGTCTTCTGATTCCCTACCTGAGTTCTTTTCAGCATATTTTTAAGATCATCTTCAAATGTTTATGTAAATGGTCATGGTGTCTGTTGTTTTCCTTCTAAGTACCTCATGTCCTCCATTCCTCAGGCACTGTGACCCCTGAGATGTTCAAGAAGATGTCTAACTCAGAGATCATCCGGCACCTAACTGAGCAGTTTAATGAGGTGGAAGACGACTATCCAGGATCCTCTAGCCACTCTTATTGCAAAATACAAGGCCCATTACCCTCTTTTCGATTCTGGGAAATAGGATAGCTTTTAAAAGGAGGGGTTTAATTTCTTGGGAGCAAAAGGGACCTATACACATTATCCGAATATGCCTACAGAGTTGAGAATAAGATATAAGAGATACATTTTTTTTTTTTTTTTTTACTATATGGTTGGGTTTTGACATCCAGTCCCTATGACTCCATGGACCTGGTAGTAACTCTCCCATCTTTTTCATAAACTCTTCTTTAGGATTCAGGAGACTATCCTCTGACAGCTTCAGGCCCATCCTGGAAGAAGTTCCAGGGCAGCTTCTGTGAATTTGTGAGAACATTGGTCTACCAGTGCCAATACAGCCTCCTCTATGATGGCTTCCCCATGGACAACCTCATCTCCCTGCTCACTGGCCTCTCAGACTCCCAGGTCCGTGCCTTCCGTCACACTAGCACCCTGGCTGGTAAGCAGTCACTGTTAACTCTGTAAATGCTCTCATGGGAACTTCCCTCTGTTCTCTAGTCCTGGGTCTTCTTTCCTGCCTGCATTCTAGCTCTTTACTTCAAGGTCATGCTTATTTTGTCCTGAACCTTCATCCAGTTTCTCATTAGTGGGATTGTAAAAAGGGGTGGATCACTGTGACATTTTCAGCTTTAACATGCTTCTCAGAGCTCACTGAGAACAGGCTAATGATTAAAACAAGCCCAAAAGAGGGAGAGAAAAAGCCCACTCCAGAACAGTGAGTCTTGGGATTTTAGGGTTACCCTGCTCTAGCTTTTCTATTTCACTGCCCCTTTTTTCTTCTTTTTTGAACATACCATCCCTCCTCTCACTTAATGATTTTCTTACCTTGTTTTTACTGACTCAAAGCCATGAAGCTGATGACCTCCCTGGTAAGAGTTGCCCTCCAGCTGAGCCTGCACAAGGACAACAATCAGCGTCAGTACGAGGCTGAACGGAACAAGGGACCGGGACAGAGAGCGCCTGAGCGGCTCGAGAGCCTGCTGGAGAAACGCAGGGAGGTGAGCCGTTTCCCGCCTCCCGCTCTGCTCCCGCCTCCATCACCACTGCTTATCACAGCACCTTATCAGTCCCCCAGCTTCTCCCAGGCACAGTGCCCAGGCAAGCTTTCAGACTATGAATGATGGAGTCTGGCAGTAGTTTAATAGACCCATCCTGTTAGAGGTCATTGTATGTTCAGCTTGTTTCTGGGATGTGGGCTCAAGAGAGCATTTCTAGTTTAGAGTAAATTTTAAAAGTTCTCTGTAATTCTACTTTTGCTCAGTTTCTCTTGTCTGCATTCATTATCACAAGTGTTTAAGTGTTGTGCCTGCATCTTGTGCAAGGAATTAAGTACTGACTTTCATCTCAAGTGTTATGGTATGCAGGAGTGCTGGGAGGCCAGCTGCTGGTGGAGGAGGCCAAGTTTTCAAGGAGTGGAAAGGACACAGGCCTGTCATTCACTCCTGGATTTAAATTCTGTTCCAGTTAGCTACTAGCTCCATGGCCTTACATAACCTCTAAGCTTCAGTGTTCTTTCCTTTCAAAAGGGGGTAATTATTTTTGTGAGGACTAAATGAGACGAGTAAATTGCCTACCTAGGCACATAGTAGGTACTTGCTTTGATTCCTTTTAAACCTGAAGAAGACCACCAGAGGACATAACTCCCAACAAAATCTCTTACACTGTGTAAACCTTCAAACAGTTGTGTATGTCATGAGACTTAACACTGATTTTCCCCTCACTTCTCCAGAGTATCTGAGACCTCCCCAACCATGAGGTTGGCAGGACTCATCATGTCTAACTCTGCCAACTGACCGTTTTCCAGCTCTCATCAAAGATCTCTTCCACACTAAATCATTAGAGGAGGGAACGTTTTACTTCCCGGATTCTCTTTTGCTATTTTCACTGTCAATGTGATCTTAAACTGTGTATATGTTAAGTCTGTTTCAAATCTTATATACAGTCGTGTGATTGTTTTATTTGGACTTCTCTGGCTCTTGCTTCATCAGTTGTAGTTTTACTTTCTTTAATTTCTCCCTCCCCACTGGTTTCCTCTCTCCAGTTATAAATGTATGTAAGCGTTTGAGTCTATCCTTAATCCTTCTCTATAAGTTACTCCATTTCTATCCTTTTAGTATTTCCTTACTTCCTTAATATCCAACTGAATCCTTTTTGCTACCTAGCTTCTATCCCCATTTTTTTCTTTCAAATTGTTCTCTCCAAACCAGTAGCTTCTAAATCCCTATAGCCAATGGCCTTTTTTCAGTCTCCCTTTTTGACTTACGTAAAATTTGGTATTGATGGACCCACCTTTCTTCCTTCCCTCTTTCCTTTTCCTTTAAATATGAAAATCTTCAAATGTTCAAAAAGATAATACTGGTAGAATGAACACCACATATGGACTATCTAGATTTAACAACTATTATTTCGTTCAGTCACTCAGTCATGTATTTCACTATACTTCATCTATTTTTTTTCCTTGCTATTTTTTTTTTACTAAATTGTGGATGTGTGTGTGTGTGCTCAGTCATGTCCAATTCTCTGCGACCCCATGGATTGTAGCCCTCCAGGCTCCTCTGTCCATGGGAATTTCCAGGCAAGAATACTGGAGCCAGTTTCCATTTCTTACTCCAGGGGATCTTCCCAACCCAGAGATCGAACCGCATCTCTTGCAACTTCTGCATTGGCAGGCGGATTCTTTACCACTAGCGCCACCTGGGGATATTTTAACCTAAAGATTTGAATATGTCCTCTAAAAAACATGTTCATGTATTATCCCAATACTATTTTCTTATCCAAAAACATTAACAGTGATTTCCTAATATTTTCTAATCTCAACTCCTATTTAAAATTTTCCATTTGTCCCCAAAATGCCTTTTCAGTTCAGTTCAGTTGCTCAGTCATGTCCAACTCTGTGACCCTACGGACTGCAGCACGCCAGACTTCTCTGTCCATCACCAACTCTGGGAGTTTGCTTAAACTCATGTCCATCGAGTCAGTGATGCCATCCAACCATTTTATCCTCTGTCATCCCCTTCTCCTCCTTTCTTCAATCTTTCTCAGCATCAGGGTCTTTTCTAATGAGTCAGTTCTTGGTGGCCAAAGTATTGGAGTTGCAGCTTCAGCATCAGTTCTTCCAGTGAACACTCAGGACTGATCTCCTTTAGGATGGACTGGTTGGATCTCCTTGCAGTCCAAGGGACTCTCAAGAGTCTTCTCCAACACCACAGTTCAAAAGCATCAGTTCTTCTGCGCTCAGCTTTATAATCCAACTCTCACATCCATACATGACTGCTGGAAAAACCATAGCTTTGACTAGATGAACCTTTGCTGGCAGAGTAATGTCTCGGCTTTTTAATATGCTGTCTAGGTTGGTCATAGCTAGTCTTCCAAGGAGTAAGCGTCTTTTAATTTCATGGCTGCAGTCACCATCTGCAGTGATTTTGGAGCCCAAGAAAATAAAATCTCTCACTGTTTCCATGCCTCTTATATTTGGTTAATTCCAGCCAGGATTTAGTTAAGGACTGTGCATTTCATTTGGTCTTTTTGTGTTTCTTAAGTCTCTTTTAATCTTGTACAGAACCTCTGCCCCGGCCTCCACTTTCCCCTCAGGATATTGATTTATTGAGTTGGGCCAGTTGTCTTCAAGAATGTCGCCTTGCAATTCTGCTTCCCTGTTACCTGTTAGGGTAACAGATAACATCTAATCTAGGGTTTCTCAACAGTGCCATTTAGGAGTCTGGCATTGTTTCAGCATATGTGCTCAGTTGTGTCCAACTCCTTGAAACACCATGGATTGTAGCCTGACAGACTCCTCTGTCCATGGGATTTTTCAGGCAAGAGTACTGGAGTGGGTTGCCATTTCCTCCCCCAGGGGATCTTCCCATCCCAGGGATCAAACCCACAGCATCCCTGGCCTCTATCCACTAGGTGGCGGTAGTACCCAGGTCGTAATAAACAAAACTGTCTTCAGACTTTGCTAAAGTCCTGTGGGAACCCCAATTTGAGAATCACTGATCTAATTGCTTCCTTCTCTCTCTCTCCCTTTTTTGTTCCATTTCTTTTCTCAAACAAATTGCATTTATTAAAAAAATTTCCCCAATTGATGTTCGTAAAAAACATGTATAACTACCAGCTAGGACCTCTGAATAGCCAAAGATGGTCAAAATAACAAGACACAGAAAGGATATTACTCTTTTAAAACAAATCTCTGAGGCATTAGTTGACTATACAGCTTCTTCCAGAATTAGAAGGTTTAACCTTTTTCTATTCTGATAACTTATTGGCTACATTTTCTTTTTCTCTGCTTTAGACTGATGAGCTTAATTACTTTCATTTGCCAACGCCAGCTTTCTCATCAGCTTTGTATTTTAGAGGTATCTTACTGACTGCCTGACTTCACTGGGCTATCCACTATCACATGTGCATGAGTAGGTGATATTCTTTTCCAAGGTATTTAGTCCATACCCTCAAAGGAAAGAGAGAAAGTGGTTTGTAACTTTCATACCTTATTTATAGATGTGTATTTTTCATGTGGAGAAAAAAGTTATTTGGGGAGATAGAAGTATTGTTAACATGTGGGAAATAAAGTCAAATGACCTGAAAATAAAGAAGGTTTAAAAGGGAACATAGGATACAAGAGGTTCAGACTGTGCCCTGTAATTAATAGGAATCAGGTGAATGTCATATTTTTCTAATATTTTTGTGGCCCTGAACTGTTGGGGAACATGAGAGATTGACCTGTTCCTCCCCATCCTCCAGCTTCAAGAGCATCAAGAGGAGATTGAGGGGATGATGAATGCCCTTTTCAGGGGTGTCTTTGTACATCGGTACAGGTGAGTTACTGGGCTCCTCTCATTGAAGCAGCTGGGTCCTCAGTTACAGAGTCTGTAGAAATAACGAGGTCCCCTCCTAACCATGTTATCTGGTTAGTCCCACAGCTCACACAGCTGGGAAAAAACTCTTTAACAAATGTTCCAAATAAGGTTTAATTTATTCCTGCCTACAAAGGATTGTATAAATTCTTCTGGGAGGGAAGATAAGAGCATCAGGCTTTGATGAGTGTTCTGCTCCAACTTTGCCCAAGACCTCCCCTCCCCCATCTTCTGGGGCTTGAGCCTTGAGAGGACAAGAGGAGAGAGCCAAAAGCAGGGTCTTTCTGAGGGTTTACAGCTCTGCAGGCCTTTTCCCAGCCCACTTCACCCTGCCTTTCACTGTGCTAAAGACAGGGGAGTTTTATACTGGGTAAACAGCTGGTAGAATTAAGTTAAGGAGTGTATCCCACTCTTATCTAGATTTCAACCTCTGCCTTTTCAGAACCCTTCAACTGATTTAATCTTTCCTTGAAGTGGAATCAACACACACACATGGATATGTTGTACAACATAGGGACTATAACCCATCATTTTACAATAAATGAAACATAATCTTTAAGAATTATGAATCACTGTTGTACACCTGAAACTTATGTTGTACATCAGCTCTATCTCAGTTCACCACACACACAGTTGGGCTGATAGTTAAGATTCCAAAATCAGTTTTTAAAAGGGGCATGGAAGATAAGTTTTAATGACTGGTTACAGAAGGGAACTGTTCACTTTTTAATGTATTTTATTTACATTGGGAGGAGGAAGTGAAAGGGCTAGTACTTGATGTTTAGTCAAGAAAATAGACTCTTCTGTGATAAACAGATATCTGCTAGGATGGAAAGTCAGTTTGGAGAGAAGGTGAAAAGGGTCAGTTTTGTCTCTGTGCCTAGGGATGTCCTTCCTGAGATCCGTGCTATCTGCATCGAGGAGATTGGGTCTTGGATGCAGAGCTACAGCACCTCTTTCCTCACTGACAGCTACTTAAAATATATTGGCTGGACCCTGCATGATAAGGTGAGAGTTGAGTCAGTCCTCTTCCCTGCCCCAGGATGCTTCAGCTTTTCCTGATCTCACCACTTAGGTGTTTCACTAGTGATCAGTGATGAACTCATCAAGATGCTGAACCTCAAAACTCCCCTAGTACTGGGGAGGGTAGGAGAAGTTAGGGGAGAGACTGGTATATTTAGGAGATTAAATGCCTTAAAACAGAGTTGAGGGGAGAAAGACTTTCCCTATGAAAAGGCAAGAAAGTTATTGATAGGGTGGTAATACAAGTCCTGGGGTGGTAACCAAAAGATCCTTTTAATCAGGATTGCTGGATTCTGCTGAAAAGGAGAATTTTGGGCTTTAAGTGAGAAGACAGTCGTTCATTCTCTTTGAGACATCTCAGGGTCTTCAATATAGAGGACACCCAGGCCCAGAATGAGCAATCTGAGAGGGAAGTATGGACATCCAGTGGGGGTAAGTAGAGGAGGAGTCATTCATATTTCCATTCTCCTCAGTAGCATCGAGACGTGCGTCTGAAGTGCTTGAAGGCTCTGCAAGGGCTATATGGCAACCAAGACTTGACTGCGCGCCTGGAGCTCTTTACCAGCCGCTTTAAGGTAAAATCAGGACTGTGCTCCTGTGCTTGGCTCTGTCTGTGGTTCCCATTTCCTCACCTCATTTTTCCACTTCTATTGCTTTTATGTATCTGTGGCTATCCCAGTATCTGCTTCTACACCCCCCCCCCCCTTTAGGAATCTCTCAAATTCTAAGAGGATGGTGTTTGGGGATGGATACAAGGAGGTAATGAGTGATGTTCTCCTTCTTACAGGACCGGATGGTTTCCATGGTCATGGACCGAGAGTATGACGTGGCAGTGGAGGCCGTTAGGTTGCTGATACTTATCCTCAAGTGAGTCCTGGGAAGTGGAGAGAGGCATCTCAGGGTTATCTTTTCAGTATCAGACAGGCCCTTTCCAGAGTCTCTCTCCCTCCGCCCATTGTAGGTTGACTCTTGTCTGTGTACAGGTTGAAAGACAGAGATCATTCCCAAGTTGCCAGAGCTCCAGGGGGGAAATTTCCCGTCTTCTCTAACTCTCCATCCACCCCTGTCTCCCATCCGTCTGTCTGCAGGTTCTTTGTGAGTCAGTCCTTGTTGGCTCTGCCTTGTTTATAACCTTAGTTGTGCCGGAGGACAACGTCCACATCCACCTGCTCGTTCTGCTTTTCTCCCGGCAGGAGCATGGAAGGGGTGCTGACAGATGCAGACTGTGAGAGCATCTACCCTGTTGTGTACGCCTCTAACAGAGCCCTGGCCTCTGCTGCAGGGGAGTTTCTGTACTGGAAGTGAGCGGGGCTCCTTTTGTTTGTTTCTTTAACACCATCTTCTCTTGGTTTCTCGCCATTATCTGCTGCTGCTCTAAGCTCCTCTCCCCAACCCATTAGTCTCCCTTGGTGTCTCCTTCCCTCCTCAGTTCCTTGAGACTTGCCTTAGCTCTGTGTCTCTTTCTCTTTTAATCCTCTCCCTCCAAGGTAACTTGTACTCCTTCCTTTCTCCTGTGCTGTGCCCTTTCCCTGTGTCCCTTCTACCAGGCTCTTCTACCCTGAGTGTGAGACAAGAGCAGTGGGCGGGAGAGAGCGACGCCGAAGTCCACGTGCTCAGAGGACTTTCTTCTACCTTCTGCTGTCCTTTTTTGTGGAGAGTGAGGTGATGTATGGAAAGGAGCTGTTGTGCTAAGATGTGCAGGTAGAGAAGGATGGGAGCTGGCTCTACAGAAAGGGGAGAAATGATTCATCGGGAGCCACTTCTAGCATGTTAACATGTGGCTTTGGTGACTTAATATCTACCTGCTCCCACAGCTCCATGACCACGCCGCATACTTAGTTGACAGCCTGTGGGACTGTGCGGGGCCTCTGCTGAAGGACTGGGAGAGTCTGACAAGCCTGCTGCTGGAGAAGGACCAGAGTGTGTACCAGCTGGTAGCCAGGGAAGGGGACCTCTCCCCTCCTTGTAGGAAACCAGGAGAGATTGCTCTCCTGACTTGTAAAAGGCATAGGTCATGGTTGGTGGGGGCGATGGAGGGGGTTCTTAGGGATCGGGGGTGGCTAGTCTATGAATCTGTTTTCTGTCCTCCTGCCCACCCAGACCTGGGCGATGCACAGGAGAGCACGCTGGTAGAAATCCTGGTGTCCAGTGTCCGGCAAGCTTCAGAGGGCCACCCGCCTGTGGGACGGGCCACGGGGAGGAAGGTACAGCGTGAGGGGCGCGGGCTGAGGGTTGTTGGCAGGTACTGTCTGTCCTTACCCTCGAGTCTTAGGTTAGGGTGCTCCTTCCTCTGCCTCTCAAAGAATTCCACTTCTAGCAAAAGAAATCTGAAGGGAGCTGCTTATCTTCCTAGGAAGATAAGATTATCAGGCAGAGGAATACACATACATACACCTTTCCCCCATCCCCAAATGACTAATTTCAGGGCTTAACCCCAAAAGAACGTAAGATCCAAGCCAACGACAAGGTGAAGCTGACTGAGCACCTCATCCCCCTGCTCCCCCAGCTCCTGGCCAAGGTAGAGGTGCCTCATCGCTCAGCCTCTGGGAAAGAGAGGGTGGAAGGAAGTGGCCTCGAAATGAGCAGTGTGGCAGGTTATAAGCAGGCTTCCCTCTCAATCACCGCAGTTCTCAGCTGATGCAGAGAAGGTGGCTCCCCTGCTGCAGCTTCTCAACTACTTCGACCTCAACATCTACTGTACCAGGCGCTTGGAGAAAGTGAGGGGAGAAGACGACACATTCCCTCTTCCTTGCTGCTTTTGTCCTAGAGCCAAAGATTCTACTGCCAGTACCTGGTTTTTCTTAAGGACATGGATTCTAGAAAAACCAATAAGCCTTCCCTCTCTCAGGCATCTTATCCTTGAAGCTTAATGTCAATGCTGTTTCCTTTCTCCCCGTCTCTAGTCCCCTCAGGAGGAGTTCTCTTCCCCAGCTCCCCCACGACACTGTCTTCTCCCACCTTTTCTCTCTCAGCACCTGGAGCTGCTCCTGCAGCAGCTCCAGGAGGTGGTGGTGAAACACGCGGAGCCCGCAGTGCTTGAGGCTGGCGCTCACGCCCTCTACCTGCTGTGTAATCCTGAGTTCACGTTCTTCAGCCGGGTGGACTTTGCGCGCAGCCAGCTGGTGGATCTCCTGACCGACCGCTTCCAACAGGAGCTTGAAGAACTGCTTCAGGTTGGAAGTAGGGCTGTGTGACAGGACTCTCCAGACCCGTGTGGGAGAGGCCACAAGATATGGGGGTGTGGATCCGCAAGTTCTCGGGGAAATGCCACATGGACCTCCTTTCTTCCTCAGTCGTCCTTTCTAGATGAGGATGAGGTGTACAGTCTGGCAGCCACTCTGAAGCGCCTCTCTGCCTTCTACAAGTGAGCAGCTCCCCTCCTGCTCCCGCTTCTGTTGCTGCCAGTGTCTGTGGGGTGGATGCCTGTTTGTTCTGTTCCGTTCTGTTCCATGTAACATTTCCCTCTTCCCGTCCCCGACCCCCTCCCCCCAAACAGTGCCCACGACCTAACCCGCTGGGAGCTTTATGAGCCCTGCTACCAACTCCTCCGAAAGGCTGTGGACACAGGAGAGGTTCCTCACCAGGCAAGTAGACAAGTTGGAAATGTGGAAGCAGGTGTTTAAAGGGCCCCGCGTCCTCGGTGGCCACCTTGCAGGTGGTTCCAGTCCCAGGGATGTGGAGTGGATGAGAGCGAGCTCCATCATGTGTGTGGCTCCTTCTGTCCCCCTCTGGGAAGGTGAATGTACTTTTCTAGCACCTAAAAACAGTCATTCTCTCTGGCTTCTGGGGAGGCAAGGATAATATTGAGGGATTATAGGAGACTTTAAATCAGGAAAAGATGGCATTCCTGCTCAGGATAGAATTCCTCTGAAGACTGTCCAGAATCACTTTTTTCCTCACCAGAAAAGGACGTAGGTCTCTCCTCATCTCACTCTCTCTGGTCTGCTTTTTTCTTCATTCCTTCATGTGTATCTGCCTGTCTGTGTCTCTCCCCACCTGCCCGTTACTCTCCTGACCTTTGCTTTTTAACATGTGGTTCTTAGGTGACCCTGCCAGCCTTGACCCTTGTCTATTTTTCCATTCTTTGGACACTAACCCACATTTCTGGATCAGATGCTTCCCAGGTGAATATGGGTCTGAGGAGGGGGAAGAGGAATGGAGTACCAGTGTCTTCCTTCATTCCTTCCCCCTGAAGTCATTGTCTCCACAGAAGCAGCTGTTGGGTTTGAAGGGCAGGATGGTGGCCTTCTGTGAACTCTGCCAGAGCTGCCTCTCAGATGTGGATTCTGAGATCCAGGAGCAGGTGAGCGTTTGTCAAGGATGCATGTCGTCTGTAGCTCTGCTCCCATGGTCTGAGGAAACCCATTCTGAGGGGAAATTAGCAATATAATTTCTGTCATGGTCAATTTTCTGTCCTTTTTAAGCATTCTTTTTTTCCCCGACAGGCTTTTGTCTTGTTAAGTGATCTGCTTCTCATCTTCAGCCCTCAGATGATTGTAGGAGGACGAGAGTTCCTCAGGCCCCTTGTCTTTATTCCTGAAGCCACCCTGCAGTCTGAGCTAGCCAGCTTCCTCATGGATCACGTCTTCATCCAGCCTGGGGAACTGAGCAGTGGTACTGGGGCTCAGGGAGGGTTTGGGGCTCAGGCCTGCCTCGGGTTGGAGGGCAGGAGGCCTGAACTGTGATTCTGACGTTTGCACTCTGCCCTCGGGGTGAGCCAGGTCATTCCCAGGAGGACCACTTACAGATTGAGCAGCTGCACCAGCGGCGCCGCCTCCTGGCTGGCTTCTGCAAGCTGTTGCTTTATGGGGTGCTGGAGATGGATGCAGCCTCGGATGTTTTCAAACACTACAACAAGGTACAGTGGGGTGCCAGGCAGAGCACGGCCTGACCCAGGACCTCAGACACTGGAGTGCTGCAGGAAGGGTGGGGGGAAGTGATGGTACCAAGTTTAAAGGGAAAGCGGGGGGAAGGCCCGTAGTTTAGAATAAAGGGACAAAGAGACTTAGTAGTAAATAATTGTGGAGAAAAAGCTGTTAGGCAGAAATTCATTGGAGGGAAAATACCTTAATCTTCCTGTCCAGAAATTTTTTTATTTCTGTGAGCCTAGTCTGTGGAATGGGGTAATGTAAGAAGGGGAATAAAAAGAACAGAAGAGGCTTCAGTCCTTCCAAGGTACCTAGATACCTACGTTGGTCTCCTCAACCCACCATTGTGTTGATTTCTATTTATTGAGCACCTAGTATCCCAGGCACTGAGGGCTCCTCAGTGAACAAAACAGTCAACAGTTCCTGCTCCTTGGAGCTTCTGTTCTAGGGGCAGAGACAGTGTATTCTGGCAGGTTTACTACTCTTCTCTAAGAAATGGACTCCAGGCAGGGTTTCTTCCCTTAATTATTTGCCTAAACCATGATTTCTCTGGGGCTTTGTCTCTGCTGGCTGGAGATGTGGTTTAGTATGAGTTGTTTCATGCTTAGATTCATATTCCCTACCTCAGGTCCTTTTGGAAGGAGGTAATAGTTAGGGCTGTGAAGAAAAAACCAGAACAGAAACAGTCCTTTCCTGTGGTCGACATCGTTTCTCTACTTCCTTCCCGTCAGTTCTACAATGACTATGGTGACATTATCAAGGAAACATTGACTAGAGCGAGGCAGATGGACCGAAGTCACTGCTCCCGGATCCTGCTGCTGAGCCTCACGCAGGTGCCTTCTGCGGGGCCTCAGGCCTTCTGCGCCCTCCCTGCGGCCTACCCCTAGCTGTTCAGAACGTGAGATCTTTCAGAGCAGGAAGTTTCTAACTTACTTTGACTTTTATTTCACATGACAGTCTCCTTCATAACTAGTAGATCCATAAAAAGTAATTTATTTTAACTGTCGGGGCAGTTTCTACCCCAATCCCATAGAACTCCTGTGTGAGTTAGCACATGGGAGCACCAACAATAAAGTGATAGGGAGTTTCTAATTTTCTTCTAGTCTGTTGTCTCTCAGCTCCTTCAGTTACTACAGACATTTTAATTTATTGTTACAGAGCATGGTGAAGTCTTGTCTGGTGCAAGGCAGTCAGGAATAGGGTCAGTGTCCTCAGAGGAAAGGAAGTAAAAACAGCAGATGGTGTCCCAAGCCCTTTAGCATTTCTGGACAGAGAAGGGATTGCAGTACTTGCTTGTTCTATCTTGTTCCTCCCTCCCCACATGTGCCCTGTCTCCTGGACAGTTATACACAGAACTGCTGCAGGAACAAGGGCCCCAGGGCCTGAATGAGCTTCCAGCTTTCATCGAGATGAGGGACCTGGCCAGGAGATTTGCCTTGAGCTTTGGACCCCAGCAGCTACAGAACCGTGACCTTGTGGTCATGCTACACAAGTAAGGAAGTATTGGTGGAAAGCAAGGTACTCGAATCTTCCAGAGAGGGCTGCGCCAGAGGCTGTGTACAGGATCAGCTGGGAGTGAGGTCTCAGAGGGAGGGTCATCAGGTCCAAGAGTAGCAGTCACGTGGGTGAGCAGGTATCCCTGTGCAACAGGCTGGGTCCAGGGGGAGGAAGAAGCACGTGGACAGGATGCCTCAGCCCTGGGAGAGAGTTGGGAGGGGCCTGTCTTCCTAAAACGATTCTGCTCAACCAAGGGAAGGCATCAAGTTCTCCTTGTCTGAGCTTCCTCCAGCTGGCTCCTCCAGTCAGCCCCCAAATCTGGCATTCCTGGAGCTCCTTTCGGAGTTCTCCCCCCGACTCTTCCATCAGGACAAGCAGCTGCTGTAAGTTAGGGGTGGGTGGATAAAGATGTGGGTGAGAGAGGAAGGGTGTGGTGAGGGCTGTGACCACTTCAGCCAGGCTCCATCCCGCCTCTTTCTTAGACTGTCCTACCTGGAAAAGTGTCTGCAGCGTGTCTCCCAGGCACCTGGTCGTCCCTGGGGTCCAGTCACCACCTACTGCCACTCTCTCAGCCCTGGAGAGAACACGGCAGAGGTCAGCCCTCAGGGCTACCCCCGCTCCAAGAAGAGGCGAGTTGAAGGTAAAGTGCTATGAATGTGGGTGTACAGGGTGCTCAGTGCTACTGCCTTGATTGCCACTGCTTAGTGAAGCAGCATATGGTCTTTTGCCTCTTTCAGAGTCTTGAGTTTGGTCAAATAAATATTCATGGAGCCCCTACTATCATCAAGGCTACTCATTTTCTTCAAGGTTTATCTAGCCAAGTAATAATAGCCAACTTCTATGAAAAATTAAATAGAAACTCATGATAAAACCAAAGGTTGAACTAAAAAAATCTGTACATTTATGATGCCTTTTGTTGACATCTTATATTGTTATTTTGCAATTTTTAAACATTTTATAGTCTTCATGATTTTTATAGTCTTCAGATCATTATCTGTTATATTTACATAAGTTTTTTTTCTTTAAAGTGATTTTTTTCAAATATAGTTTCATCTTGTGATAATACCCTAGAAATCACAAATCTGAGGTGTAAGTTTGTTTTCTAGTGTACATTTTAAAATACTGGTAGTCATACCCCATTCCCCCAGGTCTAGGCAGTATAGTTACCTATTTCTTGTCTCTGGGTTTGCTTATTGTAGACATTTTATGTAACTGGAATCATAGTCTGTGACCTGTGTCTTCTTCTAATGAACATTTTTTAGGGTTCATCCATTCTTAGCGTTTATCAGTACGTCATAACTTTCCATGGCTGAATAATATTCCATTTGTATGGATATGTCATTTTATCCATTCGTCAGTTAATTGATACTTAGGTTGTTTCAACTTTCTGTTAACACATGATACTACTGTGAACATTAATGTGTAAGCTTTTGCATGGATGTAGGATTTCACTTCTCTTTAGAGAAATTGCTGGATTATATGGTAACTCTATGTGTAACTTTATGAGGAACTACCAAACTGTTTTCCAAAGTGCCTACATTGTTTTTGCAGTTCCTACAGAAATTGACAGGGCCCCAGTTTCTCTACATGCCAACACTTGTCTTTGATTTTATCCATCTCTTAGTGACTGTGAATTGGTATCTCATCCATTGTAGCTTAAATTTGTATTTCCTTAAGTACTAATACTGTTGAGCATCTTTTCACATGCTTATTGGCTATTTGTATATCTTCTTTAGAGAAATATCTATTCAAATTCTTTGCTCATTTAAAAATCGGGTTGTCTTTTTTTATTGTTGCGTTGTCTCTTATCAGATATACAGAAAAAATTTCTCCCATTTTTTGTTGTCTTTTCATTTTCTTGATGGTGTCCTTGAAATAACAAAAGTTCTTAATTTTGATGAAATTCAACTTACCTGTTTTTTTGTTTGTGCCTTTTTTTTTTTTTTGAAGGTGCAAACTAAGTCACTTTAGTAGTGTGATACTTTGCGACCTCATGCACTGAAGCCTGCCAGGCTCCTCTGTCCATCGGGTTCTCCAGGCAAGAATGTGGAGTGGGTTGCCAGGGCCTTCTCCATTGTTTGTGCTTTTGATGTCATATCTTAAGAAACTTGCTTAATCTAAAGTCACAAAAATCTATTCCTGTGTTTTCTTCTGAGAGTTTTCTAATTTTAACTAATACATTTAGGTCTGTGATCCATTTTTAGTTAATTTTTGTGTGTGGTGTGAAATATGGTGTGAATTCTTTTAAGGTCTTCTGTATACCACCTAAAATTATCTTTCATACCACCAGGAAACTCTGCTTTTAATCAGTAAAGTAATACTTGTTAAGGACCTACCATGTACAAGATATTGTATTAGGTGTTTTAGAGGCCATGACAGATTCTCAAGCAGCTTACCATCTAATAGAAAAGAAAGAAAATACATTTATAGAAAATCTGAGCTGTGAAGTCACCAGTAAGTGATAACTTCCCCGGGGTTTCACAGATGACTGCTATAGAATTCAGAGAAGAAAGGTATCATTTTATGTTCAGTTGATCTATGAAGTCTTTATCAAGAAGATGGTATTTAAGCTAGATCTTGAAAAATGGGTAAGATTTATATAAGCTGAGCAGAGAAAGAAAATAAGTACCATGAACTAGCAGAATAGCACAAGCAAAAGAGGTCAGTGTTTGCCAAAGCACATGAATATATAGATTGGTTTGCCTAAAACAGAGGGTTTGTAAAGTTAGGATAAAACTGAAAAAATTGGTTCCATTGTTCATTGGCACCTTGCATTCAGTTGTGCTTGGAATGCAGGAGTGAGCTTTCTTTGGAATACTGTCAGATAGTAATGTGCTGTGGAAGAGGGTGGGGAAATACTGGGGAGGTAGGGACTGCAGTCTTACAAAAAGTAATCAGGGAAAGCCACAGAGAGTGTGAATGCAGGGCAAAAACTGGAGAAAGTGAGAGGGGTGCCTGGTGTACATCAGAATGGCAGACGAGGACTTAACCTGGCGGTCCAGTGGTTAAGACTCTGTGCTTTCAATGCAGGGGCTGTGGGTTCAATCCCTGGTCGAAGACTAAGATCCCACATACAACACAGCCAAAAAGTTAAAAAAAGGGGCAGCTAAGGGAGTAGCAGACAGGCGGGTGCAAGTGGTCCAGAGGCCATGGTGGGATGTCTCTGGCTTGTTCAAGGAATAGCTAAGAAGGCCAGTATTGCTGAGTGGAGACTGTGTAGGATACAGGACCAAAGAGTTTGTCGGGGTCCCAAGCATGGGTCAGAATAAAGACTCTGGCTTTTACTCAGAGTGAAGTGGGTAAACATTAGGGATTTGAGCAGAGGAGTGACAGGATCCGCCTTATGTTTTAAGGGGCTCCTGGGTGCTGTGTGGAGAACTGACTGAAGGAGAGGCAGGGCTTGAAGGCAAAGAACTGCTGAGGAGGCTGCTGTACGGGCCCAGACAGGCGGGAGCTAGTGAACTGGGGAGAGGCAGATGTGAGAAGTGACCAGACTCTGGACAATTTTCCAAGCTATCACTAATAGAGCCTCATAATAAGAAAGAATGTAAAATATGAGAGAGAAAGGAGTTGAGGATGACTCCAAGGGTTTGGGCCTAACATTGGAAGATTGGAGTTGATAGCAGCTGAGATGGGGAAGTCTGTGAGACCAGGACTTCGGTATGTTACAGGTGGAGATGCTGGAGACAGGAGTCTGGCGTGCAGGGGGGAAGGCAGAAGCTTGAGATAGATGTAGGAATTGGTACTTAAAGTCATGAACCTGAAGGGCTAAGAAAGCCACTAAGGATGGAGATGGGGAGAGGTCCTAGGCTGAATCCTTGGACATTACACCAGTTAAATAGGCTGGGAGATTAGGAGTCACATGGGGGCTCAGGTTTATTCTCTGGGAAGACAAGCTCACAGGTGTGGCTCTTCCCTGTTTAGGGAATGTTCTGCTTACACCAGAAGCAGCTCACTCTCCGGTTACTGGTTTCAGAGTGCAGACAAGGCTGTGGGGAGGGAGACAATGGGGATATGAGTATTTCCAGTTGATAAATACTAATATCCATTTGACTTATGTTTTAAAATAGCATTACCTGGGTTTTCTAAACATTTTGGCTTCTTTCTCCTCTGCCTTCCTCAATCTCTATAAGAGATTTATATTTTGAGCCCCAGGTCTTCCTCTTACCCTTCATATTAGAACTATGCTGACATTACAGTCATTTCATTTTTTTTCTGGCTTTTAGAAAATCCAGTCTTTCATTTTTCTGTTTCTCCTTAACTCTCATGCTTCCTGCCTAGTTTCAGGCCATTCTAAACTTTTTCTCACTACAAAAACCTTGAATGAATGGAATCTCAGATTTCT
Source organism: Cervus canadensis (assembly GCF_019320065.1). Taxonomy (NCBI): domain Eukaryota; kingdom Metazoa; phylum Chordata; class Mammalia; order Artiodactyla; family Cervidae; genus Cervus; species Cervus canadensis. Next base: position 29,746,575 of record NC_057417.1, on the reverse strand, counting down.
TCATTGATTAAATGAGACCTCTCAATCTCAGGGACTCCAGCCCTCTCTCACATTTGTGTTTGTATATTACTGTTTATCTGTGGAATGTATGTCTCTTTCCATCTTGTTTTCTAAGGTATGTATGAATCTCTCCTGGACAAGCCCTTGATACAGTCCTATAAACCCTACATTTTAGTACGTAGGGCTGTGCTCAGTTTTAGTCATGTCGTAATGAGACTATCTAGATTTTCCATTGCCGCCTTATTTAACTTTTTCTTACCAAATCCTGAGCAGGTCTTGAAAAACTGAAGTGTCTGGTGGTACCTGGTCTCCAGTAAGCATGTGCCTCTGCTGCTTGCAGGGCCCTCCAGGCGGCACAGAGAGGACGTCTCTGCATCCCAGGAGGAAAGCCTACAGCCGAACAGCATCCCAGCCACACCTACCCTCACCTCCACAGCTGTGAAGAGTGGGCAGCCCCTCGGGGCGTCAGAGGAGATGGAAGAAGGCGGCAGCTCAGAATTGGCATTTCCCCAAGGGTGTGTCCCCCGGGGAAACTTGGCTCTGATTTCCCAGTCTGGTGTCTCCCCGTTTCTGTTGTGTTGTTCCCTGCCACAGGACCCCCTCATTCTTTATTCTTCCCAGGCCCTTTCCCCTTTTTTCAGCTTTTCATTTTCTCTTTTTCCCTCCACTCTGAACTTTCTGCTGGCTTTAATGCTGGCCACTTTACCTCCTCTTTTTACCCTATATTTTTATCTCTTGTCACTGATCCAACTTCATTCCCAACAGCCTGTACCTTTTAGGCAACCCAAGGTCAAGGTCCTTGAGTCCACAGCATTTCCAGACTCCACTCAACTCTTCAGGTTCTGGTCTGGGCAAGCAGCTGACCCGGTGAGCTTTTCTCATCATCGTCTGTCTTCACTTCAGGTCTGTCCCCCATTACGAGGGGATTCTCCCGGATCAGTGGTGCTGTGCTGGTGCTTTCCGGGCTGGTTTTAACCACACAGCACTTCCTTCCAGTGTCATGTGGAGCCCTAGTGTATAAAACGGATGGAAGTAGAGCTTCTGTGATGGGAGCAGGGGTGTGAATCTGGACCCCTGGTCTGCTTACTGCCCTGCCCCCGCTTCCCCATTCCCCTGGGGGTGCCTGAGAAACTCTTGGGTCCTTGAAAACCTCTACTCTTGGCCACTGCTTCCAGGCTTAGCTTGATGGAAGAGGATGAAGAAGAATTCGAAATTCAGAATGACTCAAGTGAAGAGTGGCAAGGTTCAGGCAAGGTGAGTGGACCCAACAGTCCCTGCTCCCTTTAGAATTGGAAGCAGATGCGAGGGAGAGAACCTAGAGTGATTCTCCTTTGTCTTGATGATGCCTTGTCCTTGGAAGCTGCCCCAGACTTTTTGAAAGAGTCATAAAAGAGGAAGGGTTTGTAAGTTTCTGTTCACTTTGCTTGGACTTAAAATATTTCTCCCCTATATCTTCTTAAAAAAGTAAAGTACCAAAAAGGACTGGAACCACACTCCCATTCTCAATCCCCATGTAAGTATTTAGTTTCTTAATTGCCCCAGAATTAAAGGGAGCCCTGAGCTAGAGAAAGATGGGAGGTTACCCAGTGCTTGGAGCCTGGCAGCAAGTCTCTCCTGTCACGGCACAGGCTCAGCCGACCTCCTCTCCTGGGAGGGCTGCCCTTGCCCGCCTGCTTCCGCAGGAGGAAGTGCTGCCAGTTCAGTAGGAGGCACATGGAATTCAAATGAGGAGGTCTCATAGGAGTCCTAGGTTCCCCTACTTTACCAGGTTAACTCCATAACCCCTCTCAGCCTCATCTAAAATGGACCTTTTACGCAAGATACAGAGAGAAGGCACCTTATAAACAGAAGAGGATTGTGTTTCTGCTGCTGTTCGCTCCTTTCTCTGCTCTTTTGAGGAGGAACGGGCACAGCGGAGTGCGGTGGGGAGTGGAGGGGTCTTGTGCTTGAAGGCAAAACCAGACAAAATGTTCCACCCAGAGCCTAGACAGCAGGACCTCTGTTAGGTGTTTAATCCTAAAGTTCCCCCAGGGAAACCCAATCTCTGGTTCCAGAGCTGAGCAGACGAAAGTCTCAGTTGGCAGGCCAGGAGAGGAGGCACTGCCCTGACTCTTAACTTTGCTCCTCTGCCCTCCCTGGCTGCTTCAGGGACCTACTCGGCCTCAAATTTGTCACGTGAGAGGGAAAGGCCCCTCTGCTGTTGTCTGCAGATGATGGGAATGGTGAGGGACTGTTCTGACATTTGACCCTGTTCTGTCTAGTCCTCCTCCTCCAGTGAGCACAGGCTGGACCTTTTAGATTCTACAGAGCTGAACATTGAGGTAAGCGTCCCCAGAATAGACTGCAGAAACAGGTCAAGAGGCCACAGCCCTGGGCTGCCGTCTCAGTTGCCAGGGGCTTTAGCATGTCCTGGGGGAGGGGTGGTATGGGAAGAGAAGGAGAGTTTGTCACCTGGAGGACGTTGCGATGTCCTTTGTCTCTTTGACCCCTGGTCCATTGTTAGGTCTCTGTATTCTACTTTTATCTTTCTCATTACAGGATTTCTGATGTAACCCTAGGCCCTTCCCCATCTCCACGACATGACCACTTAGAAAAAGGCCAGCAGAAGATGGAATGAAAGGAATCATTACTTCCCCACCCCTGGTCTCTGAGGGGAAAGAGGTGGGCTGTGCCTTGCTACCCTGGCCTGTCCTTCCTGGGGCTCCGTCCCTCTGTTTGAGCAGAGTGCCTATTTTCTGCTGTTTGGAGGCGGGGGTTGGGGGGGGGCGTTACCTTGGTCGTGGAGAGGGGCACCGCACACCTGTGTTGAAAATAAGGAGCCCATAATTTTTTCTGTATTGTGGGAAAGTTTCTGAGCTTCTTTTGTGCCCTATTGATTTAGCTCAATAAACATGTATGAGTCAGTTGCAGGATGTGGCTTGAGAGTGTTACACTGATGGGACGTCCCGTTCTTTGCTGGAGTCTTAAGCGGCTCTGCCCAGCTCTGTGTCCCATGGACAGGTGCTGGCACTGCCCCCGCCCCAAGCAGGTGCTCTGTGCACTGGCTCTCAGGGATGTGTTGCTTAGTAAATGGGAGACTGGCTGCCTCCGAGTAGTCTGTCGGGTGGAACGACTTTAGGTCGAAGAGGGAAGGTAGGGGAAACGTGGCGAAGGGCGGACTGTGTGCCTCCACTGAGACCAGGCCAGTTCCCATGTCTTGGCAGCCTTCACCCACGTGCTTCTTTCTAGGGATAATTTCATGCCCTCATCCCAGAGACAGCTGTTGTAACTGGAACTTTATTATAGAACCTCGGTATCTGAGAGTTGGGAAGAAACTCAGAAGATATTCTGAATGTCCAACCCCAAACCCTCACCACCACCCTCTCCTCGTCCTTTCATTCCTCAGCTAGTTCCTCACCAAGTCCTTGCAAGTCATTCTCCAAAATTTCTCTGATCTCTTTCCTGTCAGTGCTGCCGTCATCTCTCACCCAGACTCCATAGAATAGCCTCTGGCTACTGGACTTCTTGAAACTCTGTCTTGTTCTCATTTTGCTTCTTGGAACAGCTGTTCTCCGTTCCCTCTGACAAGTAATCAAATACCTGAAAACACTGTTGTCACTTTACTGCTGTGACTGCTTCCTTTTCAAGGAACTCTTCAGCCTCTCCTTTTAGACATGACTTCAGTTCTTCCCCTCCTGGGCATCTGCCGTAATCTCAAGTTCTCGCTGTGTGGTGTCCCAGGCTGGACAGACTCATCCAGCCGGTCTAGTGGTTTCTGCAGAAGGATGCATGGTTTCCTGTAATGAGGTCACTCAACCAAACTCATTTCTTCCTCCTCCCTCCCTCCCAGATAAAAGATAGAAGTTGGGTTTGTGAGTTTCATTTTAGAGAGGCAGAGTGCCCTGGGCACCTTTACCTGTATTCAGTGGAGCAGTTCCCAAGAGGAGCCTTTTCTGTGGGGTCTGGGAGCCAAGTGGGAAGACCAAGGTGAAGATACAGAGGTCACTAGGGGTCTAGGAGGAGAAAGAATCCCAAGTTACTTAAATATCAGTCAAGCTGGTACTTTATGAGATCAAAAGAAAGTTGGAAGCTCTGTAAATGTGGAGATCTTTAGGCAGCCAACAGACCAGTGTAGGAGGTTGAGCTCCAGCCTTAGAATCTGTACATGTTTTATATCATGTTCCCCAAATTCTCTGCCACTCTTCACATATTGAGAGTTTGGGTCTAAGTCCTTTCCCTTTGAACAGGGGCTCTGTGAGTGCTAGGTAAACAGAATATGGTGGAGTGATGCTGGGCCAGTTTCTGAGCCCAGACCTTGAAGAAACTGGCAGCTTCCACATCCCGTTTCTTGAGGTACTCACTCTTGGGGCCCCAGCAGCCATGTGGAAAGGTCACATGTCGTCGTCCCTCCAGCAGCCCCAGCTGAGGGCCCAGCCCGTGCTGAGCTCCGAGCACCACGCATGGTTCCGACAGGAATCAGGTGATTCTGATGCTCAGCTTTTGAGTCTTCTTGTTAAGGTCCCCTCTTGTTAAGATGGCTTGTCTCTAGTGAGACAAGCCATCTCCCCAGTACCTCTTCCAGATTCCTGACCCACAGAATCTAAGAGTGTAACTGAACAACGGTGTTTACACCATTTTGGGGGGTTCGTTATGTAGCATTAGTAACTGAAACAGAACCTTAGAGTCATAAGATGCTTTGAACATATTTGTCAGCTTAAAAATTATTTATATATTAAATAATAAATTACCACCTCTTTTATTATGCATTCACATGTAATGGATGAATTTATGATGGAATGTTCTTAAATATTTTATTGGTTAACAGTACAAAAACCCCTTTTTTGCTCTAAAAGAAACATTCTACTGAGAGCAAAGTGAGAAACATGAGAAAACATTTTTATTGCGATTGCACCCCTCCTAACATCTCCCTGTGGGACCTGGTCTTTGGACGTAGGATATCTTTCCTTGGTAGGTCCCAGCATTTGCCAGTGGTTGTTTAGCAGATCACTGTGATTTTGGCATTTTTATAAGAGGAGGTAAGCTCATGTCCTTCTCCACCATCTTATCTCTGCCCCTATTTTGAGAAACATTTTTAAAATCATGGCTTATTTTCTGAAGTTCTAGTTAAAAGTTTGTTTAAAACTATCAAAATAAACTGAACTTCTTAACTGAAAAGAGTATCTTTCAAACATATTTAAGTCCAAATGGAACAAGTGCTTCTTTGGCTGCATTTGTTACTTTTTAAACAGATGAGTCAAAACCCACTGAGACTCTTCATTTGGAAGACTTGTCAGCAGGTGGGAAAGTGATTTCAGAGTTGAAATAACAGCTTCTTAGAGGGAGAGACACTTTGTTTGGGACAAAAGCCACTACCTCCTGCAGCACATTCAGCTGCAGTTGGTCATACAAGCTGAGCTTGCTTCTCTGACCTTATGATACTCATCTTGTTAGCGATGAACCATGGCATGTGTAGCCAAGTGAGGGCACCATTGTGTCACTTGAAAATACAATGAAGTTAACTTTTTATTAGTTATCTTTGAAAATTAGAAATGTGCATTTTTCCTACATGACACCAGTGGATATTTTGCACCACCTGAGTTGCAGACACCCCACCTTGACAGCTGCAGCTCTGGAGGGTTCTGTGCCAGTAAGCCCCGTGCTGGCAGAGGCAGGGCTGTGGGCTTCCTAAGCAGCAGCTCCGGTCAGTCAGGCCCAGGTCAGGATGGACCCAAGCTGAGGCCAGTCCTGGCAGGAGAGGTGGAGGCCTCTGCACGGCCGAACCTTCCCGTGTTGACAGTGACACGAATGTCTGCAGGGGACTGGCGTTGCTATGCCTGGCCTGTCTGCTGAATCACTGCTTAAATCATTTTAAATATTTTTCATTAAGACATCTTCTTCCCTTGCAACCATGAGCTCTGCCAGAAGGTGAGTTGTTGAAAAAAAGTAAAGTGTTAGTCATGTCTAGCTCTTTGTGACCCCATGGGCTGTACAGGCTCTTCTGTCCATGGGATTCTACATGCAAGAATACTGGGGTGGGTTGCCATTCCCTTCTCCAGGGGGTCTTCCCAACCCAGGGATCAAACCCGGGTCTCCTGCACTGCAGACAGATTCTTTACTATCTGAGCCACCAGGGAAGCCCTGGAAGAGTTGGTGTTGTCTCCTAAAGTGAAGAGGGTTTTTCCAGTTTGTTGAGAAAAGCCGCCTGCTAAGAAACATTTAAAGTTTTCACTTTGTCCTTTGAACTCCAGGCAACACTGACCCTGGGGATTACAGGATGAAAGGAGAATTTGTGCCTGGGTGACATGAGAGAATGGGGTTGTATTTTCATAAATACATTTTAAGGTCTTCTCTGTAGTTCCTTCCCAGGGAAAAGGGAACATCAGGATCCTGAGAAGACGCCAAAAAGCAAGTCACCCTCTAGCACAGATTCCCTGAAAACCCTATGTGTTGAGTGGTATTGCTGAGAAGTAGGCCCTGAAGAGTGTGCTCAGGCAGGAGAGAAATGGAAAGCCTGCAGACTCACCAAAGATGAACCTAGGAACCTCAGGAAACTAGAGAACGGGAGCTCAGAATGCTGGGGAAACCTAAAGGACAGTCCATTTAATTCAGTAGATTAGACCCAGTCATGGGCTGAGTGGTGTGGCGGAAGCTGAGAAACAGGGTCGTGTGTTGGCCTCCCCCATCAGGATGGGGAAAGCGCCTGAGGTGGGAACTCCACACAAGTGCTCTGCTGAGGTGGCAGATGCTGCTGCTTTTGTGACAAAAACCTTATAATTCCACTTAAATTTTTCACTGGGACAAGCAGCTGAGCGTAGTGGTTAGTAGAGTGAGTTTGGGAGCTACAACTTTTGTTCACTGTGTACTACTAGCTTTGTGATGCTGGATAAAGTATTTGCTCTTAAGGTAGTTGTTATGAGCAATTCACATATGTTAGCTTCATAGTTACAAATTTAGCACATAGTATATACTCAGATATAATCTTTTAAATTATTTTGATGCAAGAACTTAAGTGGCCTATTATACACATTTAAAATAGATATAAAAATGAGTCTGTCTCTACAAACTCAAAATGAGGATGGTCCTCATTGTGGATGGGCACCAGGATCCACTGAGAGGGCTTGAGCCCGTCGCAGGCAGAGTGCTGCCCCGCGCTCTTTACCTGGTCCTCCAGTCACACTCAAGCAGCTTTCCTGCTGCTTTGCCTGATCGTGAAGACCTGGGAAATCCTAGCCCTGGTTCAAACCCTCGAGGTTTCCAGAGACTGATCACAGAGGCTGCTTGCTCTGCAGGAGGACTAGGGCTGTGGCCACAGGGGTTTCACCGAGAAATGTCAGAGCAGGAGGTGGCCAGTACCAGACCTGTGTTATCTAACCTGTACCTCCAGGCCAGAGGGCAAAGGCCAACAGTGGTGAATAAAGGGCTTCACTGTACTTGGATTTTAATGACCTTTGTGTCTCCAGAGCTCAAAATTCTGGAAACTATTTGGGAATAGCCCAAGAAAGTTCTGAGAAAGGATGAGCACCTTCACACACATCAGAACAAAAGCATTCTACTTAGGACATGTGATATGACACTGGAATAATCAAATAAATCAATGGATAGATAGGAAAAAATCCAGAAGTAGGCCCCTTTGTGAGAATTAATGATTAAGACACCAAGAGACTGAGGGGACTTGGCCAAAATGGAGTAGAAAGACCCTGAGTTTACCTCTTCTCATGGGCACACCAAAATTACCACTGTTTACAGAAGATTTAATGAGAAAGACCAGAATCTACCAGAAAAGATCTTCTACAACTAAAGATATAAAGAAGGAGCCACAAGATGGATAAGAGGGGCAGAGTTAGGACAGAGTCGACCCAGAGCAAGCAACCCTCAAATACAAAAGTAATTACAGCTGCAGAGGTTCTCCCCATGGAGTGTGGGGTTGGCGGCCCACATCAGGCGCCACAGCCATTGGGAAGATGAGCCTGCAGAATGGCCTTGAAGGCTAGTGGGGCTTGCTTGTGGGGGCGCCGGAGGGCTGTGGGAAATAGACTCCACTCTTAAAGGGCACATATAAACACACGGTGGGCGACTTCGGGCAGAAGAGGCTGAGTCAGAGCCGCCACAGACAGTCTCCCAGCGAGGCAGGTGGCCACCGACGTCCACCTTGGGGATGTAAGTGCTGGCAGAAGAGCTTGTTCTACCACAAGGACACTGGCGCTGGCAAGTTCCACTGTGAACTCCTCCCTCCAGTTCATCAGCCTTGGGACTTGGCCGCACCGCTGTCCGCACCAACAGCCTGGAGGCACCAGCACTGGGAGCCTCGGGCCAGGCAACCAGCCAGGGCTCCTGCGGTCCTGGCAGAGCAAGCTGCAGGGTCGCGGTGGTCCTGGAGTTGGTGTCTGCCCACTGGTGGGCTGGGCGGGGGTCCAGGGCACCCCGCCCAGCAGCTGGTAGGCTGCCTTAAGATCCCCAGAGCCCACAGCCACTGTCCACTGGAGGGCACAGGATCTGACTTCTCTTCACACACCAACCCCGGGACCCAGCTCCACCCATCAGTCAGCAAGTACCAGCCCCAAGACCCCTGGGCCCTGGGCCCATCTAGTAGCGAGCTGGCAGGCCCTAGCCCCACCTGCCAACAGGTAGACATTAGCCCCAGACCACTGCAGCCCCATAGCCTGCCATAGTGGGACACAGCCCACCCGTCAGCAGGCAGGCACCAGCCCTGGCGCCCCCCTGGGCCCTGCTCACCAGTTCTAGGACACCTTGGGCCCCTCGGCCAGAGAACTTGGGATTTAGCACCACCCAGCAAGCAGGTTAACACCAGTGTCAGGATCCACAGGGCCCAGTAACCAGAGACCCTGGGACCCATCTCTGCATACCAGTAAACCAGCACTGGCCCCAGGACCCCTGGGGTTCTGCAATCAGCTGCCTTGTGATCAGGCCCCAACTAGGAGCTGGTAGACTTTGCACAAGACAGGGCCTAGAAGCCAGCCCAACCAGGGGCCAGCTATGCCTACCAGACTGCCCACAGTAATTAGCCTGCCACCATAACCCACACAGGGTCACCCCTAGAGCGTGTACCCCTAGTGACCAGAGAGGAGTGCGCTGCTGGGGCGCATAGGACGTCTCCTACAAAAGGCCACTTCTCCAAGACCAGGAAACATAACCAATCTACCAGATAGTGTGTTGGTCACTCAAGTCATGTCCAACTCTTTGCGACTCCATGGGCTATAGCCCACCGGGTTCCTCCGTCCATGGACTTCTCCAGGTAAAAATACTGGAGTGGGTTGCTATTCCCTTCTCCAAGGGAACTTTCCAACATAGGGATCAAACCCAGGTCTCCTGCAGTGCAGGCATATTCTTTACGGTCTGAGCCACCAAGGAAGCCCAGGAATTCCAATACATTCATAACAAAGAGTCTGGCCCTACATAGAAATAAAAGCAGCCAATTAGGCAGAGTAAGGTGACAGAGCCCCTTGGACTGCAAGGAGATCCAACCAGTCCATCCTAAAGGAGATCAGTCCTTGGTGTTCATTGGAAGGGCTGATGTTGAAGCTGAAACTCCAGTACTTTGGCCACCTCATGCGAAGAGTTGACTCACTGGAAAAGACCCTGATGCTGGGAGGGATTGGGGGCAGGAGGAGAAGGGGATGACAGAGGATGAGATGGTTGGATGGCATCACCGACTCAATGGACATGAGTTTGAGTAAACTCCGGGAATTGGTGATGGACAGGGAGGCCTGGCGTGCTGTGACTCATGGGGTCGCAAAGAGTCGGACACGACTGAGCGACTGAACTGAACTGAACTGAAGGTGACAGAGCAACATGTTACAAATGCAGGAAAAAGACAAAGTTGCAGAACTACATAAACTGGAGACAGTTAATCTACTCAATAAAAAGCTGAAGGTAATGGTCATAAAGACGATCAAAGAACTTCAGAGAAAAATAGAAAAACAGTAAGAAGTTGGACGTTTTTAAGGAAGAGTTAGAAAATATAAAGAGGAACTGAATAATAACTAAAGAGAAAAATACACTAGAAAGAATCAACAGATTAAATGATACAGAGGAATGGATCAGTGAGCTGGAAGACAGCAGTGGAAATTGCTACAGCTGAACAGAGGAAAATAAAAAACGAGGACAGTTTTAAGAGACCTCCAGGACAACATTGAACACACTGATGTTCACATTACAGAGGCCCTGGGAGGGAGAGAGAGAGAAAGGGGCAGGAAACATATCTGAAGACATAAGAGCTGAAAACACCCATAACCTGGGGAAAGCAACAGACATTCAAGTCCAAGAAACAGAGTCCCACACAGGATCAACCAAAGAGGACTACACCAGGAGACACTGTAATTAAAACGGCAAAACTGGAGAATATTCAAAGCAGGAAGGGCAAAGGAACCAGAATCATACCAGGGAACTCTCGTAAGGCTGTCAGCTGAGTTTTCAGACATTTTGCAGGCCAGAAAGGAGATGCATGATACGGTGATGAAAGAGAAAAACCTACAACTAAGAATACTTTACCTGGCAAGGTTTTTGTTCAAATTTGATGGAGAGATTAAAAGTTTTATAGGCAAGCCAAAAGCTGGAACAGTTCAGCACTACCAAACCAAGAAACCTTAAAGGGACTTACCCAAGCGAGAGAAAGGTAACTACTAGAAATATGGAAATTACAAAAGGAAAAAGCTCATTAGTAAAGGCAAATATACAGGAAAAGTAGTAAGTGAACCACATACAAAGCTATTAGTAAGATTAAAAGTCAAAAGTAGTAAAAACCATCTATACTCACAATAAGCAGTTGAGATGCACAACAAAAAGACATTAAAATGTGTTTGAAATCAAGAGATCAGCAACTTAATCACATATATATACAGACTGCTATGTGTAAACCACATGGTAACAACAAACCAAAAATCTGTAATACACACACACACAAATTCAAAAACTAAAGATAGTCATCAGTTCACAAGGGAATAAGGCAAAAAAAGAACAAAAGAACTACAAAAACAAGCAGAAAACACCACTTGGACTGGAGACACAGTAATGCCACAGGTGTTAGTTTCTGCAAAAATCCCCCAGTCAACATTACCACCACAGGTGTTCGTTTCTGCAGAAATTCCCCAGTCAGTAATGTGTTAATAAAACAGCCATAAGTGCATACCTATCAGTAATTACTTTAATGTCAATAGACTAAATGTTTGAATCAAAAGACATAGAGTGGCGAAATGGATACAAGACCTGTGCTGCCTACAAGAGACTCACTTCTAATCTGAAGAGACAAAGACCAAGGGAGGGGATGGAAAAAGGTATCCGTGCAAATGGAAATCAAAAGAAAGCTGAGGCACCAATACTTACGTCAGACAAAACCAACTTTACAACAAAGACAGAACAGGAGACAAATTATGTAATGATCAGGGGATCACTCCAAGAAGAATAATTAAAGATATATATGCACCCAACATAGGAACACCTAAATACATAAACTAACATTAACCGACATAAAGGGGGAAGTTGACAGTAACGCAATAGATGGACCTGGAGGGTATTAATGCTTAGTGAAATAAGTCTGAGAAAGTCAAATACTGTACATTATCACTTATAAATGGAATTTTAAAAAATACAACAGACTAGTGAATATAACAAAAAAGCACTCATGGAGAAAAAATTAGTGGTTACCAGTGGGGAGAGGGAATGGTAGATGGGCAAGATAGGGGTGGGTGATTAAGAGGTACAAACTGCTATGTATTAAATAAGCCAGAATGATATTAGTATGTAATACAGGGAATATAGCCAATATTTTATAATTATAAATGGAATATAACCTTTAAAATTGTGAATCACTATGTTGTACACCTGAAACATATAATATTGTACATAAACTATACCTCAATTTAAAAAAATAAGGCTGCAAGGTTTGTACAGCACAGGGAATATAGCCAATGTTTTGTAACTTTAAATGGAGTATAATCTATAAAAAATTTAAATCACTATGCTGTATACCTGAAACTATGTTATAACTCAACTATCAATAATAATTTTAAAAGATGGCAAGTGACTATTCAACAAGGGGCTTGGGGACATTGGCTGGCCACCTAAATTGTAAAATAATACCACCTCCAAATTAAAATTCTTCGTGGATTCAAAGTAAACCCTCATAAGAGTTAAGCATAAAAACAAAACTATGAAGTTATAATTTGGCCCTCCTAAGCAATACACAAAATCCAGAAACAATAAAAGATGGACATTCTTAACCTTACTGAAAATTAAAATGCAGAGGGAAAAGGGAGGTGAAGAACAGTAATGTTTTCTACTCTTCAAACACAACAACGAACAAAACACCACCGTGGTGTTTGAATCTCCTACGATGAGAGCTTACTGGGGACAGTGTGGCTTAAAGACTGAAACAAACAGAAACTGCTGGTGAACAGTTAACTGTGTTCTCACTCATTGGGTCACCCAGTATTGAGCTCCTCTATGTACCTGGACCGTGTGGAGGTTAATAAAAGAGCCACCACGCAGGGCCTGCCATCTGGGCAAGAGGTTATCCATGAAGGAAAGGCGCTCTCGAGACAGCTTCCTAGAGTGGGTGGCGTTTGACCTGGGCCTCGCCAAGTGGGGAGAAGGAAAGGGTCCTCCAGGCCAGAGGCTGAAGTCGGTGGCCCCGTGCACCCTGGTGCTTGGCACCCGCGCTGGGCTGGGCCTCCTTGAATCCGGTGAACTCTGCACAGGGCTCCCTCACCTCAGGGGAACGAGGGGAGAAGGCGGGTGAGAGCAGGTCTGAGTCAGGTTTGGAGGGAAGGTCAAAGGGTAAGAGAATGCACGCCACCTGGGCTGGGCGCCGAGAAGCGACTGGCCCGGAGGCCCTGCTTATTCTGGCTCTTGGGTGTGGATGGCCTGACAGTTCACTTGAGACTGGCGGGCTGATGGCTGGCACCACGGAATCTGAAGAGATGCTGAATCAGGGGCGTGTGGGCAGGGCAGGCCTTGGCACCACTGCCTTCTGAGTTCTCTCCACACCCTGGACAGGAGTCCTCGACACAGGCCCGCGGCTCTATGCCTTAAGCTCAACAAGCCGCTCTCAGCCCAGATGCAAGTTCAGCGAAAGACAAGACAGGATGCAAAGCATTCTGATCACTCGTCACTGCGGACAGCAGCACTCTGGGCAGTGTGTGTTCTGTGAACGAAGGTGCACAGGAAAGCAATTCAGAGCGATTCTTAGGGGGAGAGACGGCGCGAGCCCGAGAGGTGGGGGTGAGGGTGGTTAAAAAGAGGCCAGGTGGTCAGGATGGGAAGCCTTCAGAATTTCTTGACGAGCTGGAGGTGAGTGAAGGGTTGCTAAGGCCTTTGGCCTCAGCAGCTGGAAGCCAGTTGCCCTCAGCTGTGGGCAGGAAGGCGCAGATGGAGCGGAGCTCCGCAGGCAGGTCACAGCCCAGCTGGGCCTGGCGGGCTCCGCTTCCTCTCCCCAAGGTCTGCCACATTCCCTTCAGTGAGCTTGGGCGGGGGGTGTCTCGGCCTTCTTCCTAAAGACAAACCAGGGGGTCCCTCCCTCTCCAGGGAAGGACATCTTCTGAGGTCCCCCTGCAGCGTATCTCCCCTCAGAGCCGGCCCCCCCAGGGCTGGTACCCTTAGGCAGGGCAGGGCTGGGAACCTGAGCCACCGTCCCGCTCACACTGGAGCGCAGCGTGGGGACACGGAAAACCTTGTCACTGTCACTTTAAATTTCTTGGGAGGAGGGGGGTTCCTCGACCCCAGATTCAGAGAAGGAAGTGGGGCAGGTTTGCAGAGTACCCAGCAGCTGCTCCCAGGGCCAGCTCATCCTCATACGTAAAACTTCCTGCGATGACACCGGAAATACAAGTGCTGTCCCCACGACCATAGCCCCCTGGAGCCCGGGCCAGAGGGGAGCCATGGACAGGCCCCGGGCCCTGGGCCTGCTCTGGGTGCTGCTGACTCTCTGCCTCACTGCCGGTGAGTGGGGGCCGCAGAGGAGCAGAGGCCCTGGGAGCGGGTGGAGACCCAGGCCCGGACCTCGTCCCTGCACCTTCTCCCGCAGGGACTCCGGAGGTGTGGCTGCAGGTTCGGAGGGAGGCCACCGAGGCCTCCTTCACCATCCGCTGTGGATTCCTGGGCTCGGGCTCCATCTCCCTGGTGACTGTGAGCTACGGGGGCCCCGACGGTGCTGGGGGGACCACGCTGGCCGTGCTGCACCCCACACTCGGCACCAAGAACTGGACAGCCTCCTGCCGGGCCCGCTGGGAAACCAGCACCAGCGTCTCCCTCACCGTGGAAAGCGCTCCCACCGCAGGGAGGGGCTCCGGCCCCAACACCACATTCTGCTGCAAGTTCACCTCCTTCCCTGAGGGCTCCCAGGAGGCCTGTGGGAACCTGTCCCTCAGCGCAGACCCAGGTGGGGCGGGTGAGGAGGGGGTCCGGGGGACAGGGAGGGACTCGGGCCGCCGGCCACCTGACTGGTATGTCTCTCTGTGCACAGGGCTCCCTGCTGCCAGTCCAGCCCCCGTGCTGCGGGCCGACCTGGCTGGGATCCTGGGGGTGTCGGGGGTCCTCCTCTCTGGCTGCATCTACCTTCTCTACCTCCTGCGTCGGCAGAGGCACTGGTGAGACGCAGCTTCCGCTGGGCCCAGTCCACCCCCCACCTCCCCTCCTCCCAGGCCGGCCACACGCTTTGCCTCTGACCCTCCTCTCTCCCCCCAGGGCCATCATGAAGCTTCAGCCGCCCAGACACAGCAGCCCCCAGACAGACGGGGGAGCCAGTGTGAGGATGGGGGCTGGTTTCAGAGGGGAACGGAGGGGGCTGCAGCTTGGGGGCCAGGAGAGGGAGCCTCACTCGGGCCTCTGTCCCCATCACCCCTGCAGGCAGCCGGCCAAGCCTCCCTGACCTCCTTCCACGCCCCCTATGCCACCGCCACCGCCACAACCACCAACTACTTCAGCCCGGCAACCCTGCACCCGGTCCCCCCACCCCAGCCACTGCCCGGGTGGGTGCCGCTCCCCACCCACGCCGCGCGCCTACCCCAGAGCCCCGGCCCCTGGGCACCCCCGCCGGCCTCCACGCGCAGCAGTTTCGTCTCGGTGGAGAACCGACTCTACGCTCAGGCGGAAAAGCGGCCGCTCCACGCCCCCGCCGACTGCATCCTGCTCCCGGACCCTCTGGGGCGCAGAGCCGCTTTGGGGCCTTCAGGAGTGCGATGAGAGGGACCCCAGGTCACTCTGCCCTTCTCTCCGGGCCTCTGGGACCCCCCCTCTGTTGGATGTCTGCGTTCTGGGGGCCACCGTCTTTGCACAGCTTGTTTTATCCTTAGGCTTCCAGCCAGCGTCTCCACACAGACCCTGCGGGCTGCGGATGTGGGCAGCACATGTTCAAGTCTGGGCACGCAGGTGTATGTGTGAGGTGACAAAACCCCATCCCCGGTGGTTTCCTGTTTTCAAGTCCTCAGCCCCCCAGGTGAGGGCGATAACTGTCAACAAAAATGGTTTCTCTGACCTGGGCCTTTTCTTCTTTGGGGGGGTGGGGGCAGGTTTGTAAAAGCTTAGCAGAGTTTCAACCCCTGGGAGGCAGAGGCCAGGTTAAGACTGGAGGGGAGGGGGCGTCAGCATGGGGACCTCTCCTCTACCCTACCCCAGCAGGGGTAGGGGGTGGGGGGTCCTGGCCCTGCAGGTCTGGCTGAGGAACGCCAGGTGGAAAGCCAGGTTGGGGGTCTGGTGGCCCAACCTCAAATTCCACTATGTCCTGGGACTGCAGCAAAGGCTTCTGGGGCTTCAACCCCAGAAAAGTGCCCGGGTCAGCGGCTCCCCGAGATGGCCCGGGGGTGGGGCCCTGATGCCCTCCCTCCAGAGCTGACACTCAGAGGCAGGGGACCCACCTCAGCTCTGCCCACGGCGGCTTCCTCCGGCTCCTCTCTGTTACCTGGGCACCAGGATTGCTCCCCACTGGCCACCTTGAAGGGTGGGGGGACAGGCAGAGGCCGCTCAGACACGGCCTGAACCCACGCTCCCCACCCAGGAGTGGTTTTCCTCCTGCAAACAGGCCCAGCGGCCCTCACTGGGCCTGGGCCTCCTCACACCTTTGCCACAGGAGACGTGGTGAGGGCCCTGGAACTCAAGGACCCACAGGCCGCGCTGGGTTCTGGGTGGCGGGCTGGGGGCCGCAGGATGGGCCTGGAGCCGGGCTCGGACAGCACCCAGCCAGGCGGGGGCACCTGCCGCCTGGCCCCCTCCTGGGTCCTGCCTGTGGGAAACCCCAGGAGTGCCACCTCTATCCCAGGAACCGCCTCCCCCGCTGGCTCAGGGAGGGTCTGCCCAGAGGCTACGTCCAACCACAGAATCTTCCAGAAATCTCACTTACTCCTGCAGGCATTGTTCAGACATGGTGCACCCAGAACCCATGGGGGCCCCGCCAGCCAGCAGCTCTCCACCACACAGGGGAGAGGGTGAACCAGAAAAGGCAAGGGGGTGGTTGAGGGGCATCAGCAGCCTCTGAGGAGCCCTCAGCACTGGCCTGGTCAGCTCAGTGGTTCTTGTAGGACTGGGGGTTCATGGGAAAGAGGTGGGGGTGCTGAGGAGGTCCCCGATGGTAAACCAAGGTAGAGAGATGTAAGGGAGGGAGTAGCTTGGGGCCAGGCAGCCTTGGGACCACGTCAAGACCAAGGACAGAGGGGTGGGCAGCGGCTGAGGGGAGGCCTTGAAGGAAGGCTCACTTGCCTGGTAGAGACTGTTCATGGGAGGAGGGGGCCGCTCTGAGGGCTCCTGGGCCCCCAGCCAGGCCACCTGCCCATCAGAGCCGGGAGAGCCCCCCACCCGCGGCCTGAGCAGGCCTTCCGCCAGCTCAGGAGGCCATGAAACCCTCATCCTCGGACCGGAAGGTCTCCGCCGCGGGTCTGTTCCTAGCCAGCCCCATGTCAGAGCCAGCGGTGGTGAGGGGCCCGGCTGAGAGCTGAGGTGTGGCTGCGCACAGCCCCCTCAAAACTCAGTCTTCGTTCAACATGTGGGGTCCCTGAGGCCCAAAGGGGCGAGGGCTGGCGCCAGGGGACAGGACTTAACCAGCCCCAGCACCTCCCCTGGGCACTGGGGCCATGCCCTCAGCCGATCAGGCGTAAGGTTTGGGTTCTGACCTCAGGCGCCGCTCCCTGCCTGGGGGACCCCGGGGGCTCAATTCACCTCTAAGAGGCTCACTTTGCTCCTCACAGGAGGGAACTAAGGCCCGAGGGGCATGAGGAGATGGTAAACCAGGCCCAGGTACTAAGCAACTCCGCTCGGAGCATCCTATTTACTACTTTGAAAACACCTGCCACTCGGGGTGTTTAACAGCCCACTTAACAGATGTGGAGCCAGAGCCCCAGGTCCCACAGCTGGGAAGCAGAGGCGTTCTTAGCGGGAGGAGGGGAAACGCTCGCCGCTGGGCTCGGGGAGTGGCCTCGCTCGGGCGGCAGAAAGAGACCGCGGCGGAGACCCCGGCCGGGCGTGCGGGGGCCACCAGGTGGCGCCACCGACACGACTGTGCGGCCACGCGAGGCGGCCCGGAGGCCCCTCCGCAGAAGCCGCCCGCCCAGCCAGCCGGAGCGAAGAGCGTCCTCGAGGCGCTCGGGGTGGGGACGGGGGCACGGTAGCGGGGGCGACGACAGAGTTGTGGGCCCAGCCCCCATCCGGGACCCCCATCCTCTCTAACCAGCCCCGCATCGCCGCCCCTCTCACCTGGCCCAGGAGCCCACCCCAGAGCCTGCGACCCCAGCCCAACCCTCAGGACCCTTCCTCCCCGTGACTGCCTGCCACCCCCGGCCACCTGCTCCTCCTGCCCCTCCCATCCCACCACAGCGGGGCAGGGGGGTCCCTGAGGACGCACCCCAACCTTCTCCCCCCTCGGCGACCCAGAAGCTCTCCTTCTGCAATTCAGCACCCACCCACCCTCGGGCTCGCCCCGCGGCCCCGCCCTGAGACCGCCCCCAATCCCCAGCGCTCAGGAGCCCTCCTCCCCACCCCGTCCTCAGGAGCCCTCCTCCCCACCCCGTCCGCCACCTGTCCCGCAGCGGCTCCCACCCTCCCTCCGGGTAGCCCACGGCGACGGCTTTTCTAGGCTTCCGACTCTCGGCTGCCAGTGCCCAGTGCTGCTGCCCGCCCAGACGGAGCGCTGGACCCTGGGCATCACCACCACCTGCGGGGTGTGACCTCGGGCTTCCTGTGGGTCCGGGGAGCCTCACACCCTTGCTGGTTCGCTGTAGGGGCTGGGCAACGTCGTGGCCTTGCCCCCTAGTCCAGTCCAGGCGCCCACCAACTGGGGTTGACCTTAGCAAAGGAAGGGAGGGGTCTGGGACCTAGGGAGCAGAAATCGGACGCTCCCTGAGGGCTTAACCAGCCCCAGCACCTCCAGAGAGAAGGGCTGGCCTGGATGAGCCGGGGGCTGGAAGGGGCCAGAGTTGAGGAGCCAGGAGAGCCTCTGGTCTCCCTGCTGGTCTCTGGGCCTCTCCCAGGCCCCTGGGAGTGACTCCCCAGAGAGAACGCACAGGCTGTGCCCCATCCCTAACACGGGGACACCCAAAAGCACAGGATACTATGTCTGCTGGCACAGCCAGGGGTGGGAAGGCCCTCCAAACTCAGGTTCCACTCAAACCCTGCTGAGGGTGGGCATGACATCTGGAATTTCCATTAGTGACCCCTCAACAGCTTCATTTCAGCATCCATGAAATGGGTCAGAAAACTATTTTAGATAAAATAAACAGACATTACAAAAGATTAGGGTGCTCTGAGAAGCAGTAGTAGGGCTCCTCTGGGATGACCTTTTTTCCCCAATTTTTTTTTCTGTGGCAAAATATACAAAATTTACCACATGAGTCATTTTTTAAGGGAAAAGTTGAAATGCAGTTGAGGAAAAATATTATGGTAATTCCAGGTGTACTAATTGATGCTTTTGAACTGTGTTGTTGGAGAAGACTCTTGAGAGTCCCTTGGACTGCAAGGAGATCCAACCAGTCCATCCTAAAGGAAATCAACCCTGAATATTCATTGGAAGGATTGATGGTGAAGCTGAAGCTCCAATACTTTGGCCACCTGATATGAAGAGCTGACTCATTGGAAAAGACCCTCATGCTGGGGAAGATTGAAGGCAGGAGGAGAAGGGGACAACAGAGGATGAGATGATTGGATGGCATCACCGACTCAATGGACATAAGTTTGAGCAGACTTTGGGAGATGGTGAAGGACAGGGAAGTCTATGGGGTCGCAAAGAGTCGGACACCACTGAATGACTGAACAACAACTACACAGTGATTTGGCATTTGCATATAACATGAAATGATCACCATTCGAAGTCTAGTAACAATCTGTCCACAAAGTTTTTACAATATTATTGACCATATTCCTTATGTTGTGTATTACATCCCATGACTTATAACTGGAGGTTTGTACCTCTTAATCCCCTTCACCTATTTTGCCCCCCATCCCTCTTCTGGTAATCACCCATTGGTTCTCTGTATTTAGGACTCTGTTTATCTTGTTTGTCTAGATTCCCCATGTAAATAAAGTCATACAGTATTCGACTTCTGACTTATTTTACTTATAATACCATCTAGATCTACCCATGTTGCTGCAAATAGAAAATTTTCATTTTTAAAAAATGGTGGTGTAATATTCCATTGTGTGTGTGTTTATCACATCTTCCTTATCCATTCATCTGTTGATGGGCATTTAGGTTGCCTCCATATCTCGGCTGTTGTAAATAATGCTGCAGTGAACTTGGGGTGTGTATACTTTTTCAAATTAATGTTTTTATTTTCTTCGGGTAAATACGCAGAAGTAAAATTCCTATATCATATGGCAATTATATCTTTAATTTTTTGAGGATCCTCCATACTGGTTTGCACAGTGGTTGCACCAATTGACATTCCTACCAACAGTGCCTAAGTGTTCCCTTCTCTCTACATCCTTGCCAACATTTGCTATTTGTTGTCCTTTTAGTGACAGTCATTCTGACAGGCGTTAAGGTGGTATCTCATAGTCATTTTGATTTGCAAGATGACATTTAAAATAAAACCTGAGGGACTTCCCTGGCCCCTGGTTGGGACTCTGATTCCCAGGAAGGGGACACAGGTTTGATCCCTGGTTAGGGAACTAGAATCCCACATGCCACACAGTGCAGCACCCGCCCCCCAAATTAAAATTAAACCTGAACACGAGTGGTAGTGCTCTATGCAAACATTGTGACGAGATCATTCCAGGCAGGAAAAAGTATGTACAAAGGCGCCGTGGTTAAAAAGAGCTTGGCACTAGCATGGCCCAAGGAAGGTCAGGAAACAAGGTGAGAGAGAGCGAGCAGTAAGCAAAGCCCATAAAAAGGGATTTGGACTTTGTTAGGGCAGTAGTCACTCTTGCTGGGTTTTAAGCAAAACAGTAAGATGATCAGATTTACATTATACAGATATCGTTCTGGTGCTGGCTAGAGAACACTTGCATGAGAGGGAGAATAAAGAGCAATTAGCAAGCTACCGTATGATCCAAGTAGGAGATGGAGTGTCTGAATCGAGTATGGTGAAAAGTAGATGGAAAGAAGTGGATGGATTAAAAATGTGTTTTGGAGGCAGAGGGTTGTTCCCGGCTATGGAAAGAAGGGATCAGGATGGTCTTAAGGGTAAAGCCCAGTTTTCCAGCTTGAACAACTAGGTAGGGGGAGATGCCATTCACGGAGGTGGAAGGTTGACAGCAGCATGTCCCAGGGAAAGGGTGATAAGGGGCCAATAAAAGCTTAAGCTGAGACAGCTGAGATGCTGAGATCAAATTAGGAGCAGGTATGTCAGTGCCTCCTAACAGCCCAGGCAGCATCTTAGGAAGGGACAAGAACTATATGCAAAATATTAGAAAAAAATAAAAGCTCTAAGTAAATGGTAAGATACACCATGTTTATAGATCATGGTATATCTATAGATACACCATGTTTATAGATCATGGTATATCTATAGATACACCATGTTTATAGATCATGGTATATCTATAGATACACCATGTTTATAGATCATGGTATATCTATAGATACACCATGTTTATAGATCATGGTATATCTATAGATACACCATGTTTATAGATCATGGTATATCTATAGATACACCATGTTTATAGATCATGGTATATCTATAGATACACCATGTTTATAGATCATGGTATATCTATAGATACACCATGTTTATAGATCATGGTATATCTATAGATATACCATGTAGAAACTGCCCAGCAGATTTTAAAACTTACACTGTATTTGGAAAATACAGAAGTAAAATTCCTATATCATATGGCAATTATATCTTTATTTGGAAAAAGCAAAACAATTCTGAAAAAAAATAACAAAGTTGGAGACTCATATTATTGAATTCAAAACTTATGTAAAGCTAAATTGAGGAATATTGGGGGAAGAATAGATGTAGATTAATGGAACAGAATAGTCTTGAAATAGACCCCCACATGTGTATATTGAGAGTCAGCCCTCTGTATCTGCAGATTCAACTAACTGTGGATCAAAGATATTTGGACTTTTTTTTTCAGAAATTTCCAGAAAGCAAAAGTTGAATTAGCCACATGTTCACAACTCTTTACATAACATTCACATTGTATGAGGTATTATAAGTAATCTAGAGATGATTTATTATTTTTTTTTCTAGAGATGATTTAAAGTGTACAGGAGGGAGGTTGCCAAGATGGTTGAGAAAAAAAAGTACACAACAGCAAAGAGTCTACAAATAATAAATGCTGGAGAGGATGTGGAGAAAAAGAACCCTCCTACACTGTTGGTGGGAGTGTAAATTGGGATAGCTATTAGGGAGAAAAGTATGAAAGTTCCTTAAAAAACTAAAAATAGAGCTACCATATGATCCAGCAATCTTACTCCTGGGCATATATCTGGAGAAAACCATACTTTTAAAAGATACATGCACCCCTAGCTTCACTGCAGCACTATTCACAATAGCCAAGACATGGAAGCAAACTAGTACATATATACAATGGAATATTACTCAGTCTTAAAAAAGAATGAAATAATGCCATTTGCAGCAACCTGGATAGACCTAGAGATTATCATACTATGTGAAGTGAGTCAAACAGAGAAAGACAAATATCATATGGTAGTGCTTGTATGTGGAATTCAAAAAAAAATGATATAAATGAACTCATTTATAAAACAGAAACAGACTCAGAAGATAAGCTTATGGTTACCAAAGGGGAAGGGTGGAGACAGAGAAATTAGGAGTTTGGGGTTAACAGATACACTTTATATATATAAAACAGATAATCAACAAGGACCTGCTGTGTAACACAGGGAACTATGTGCAATATCTTAGGATAACCTATAATGGAAGAGAATGTAAAAAAAAAAGAATATATGTATTTATTTACACATACAATTGAATCACTCACTTTGCTATACATCTGAAATTATCACAATAAAAATTTTTAAAAAATAAACTATACAGGAGGGAGGTGACCAAGATGGTGGAGAAGGAAGACCCTGAACTCACCTCCACCCATGAATAAACCAAAATTAAACTACTTACAGAGCCACTATCTATGAGAATGACCTGAAGATGAACAGAAAAGATTCCCCACAACTAAAGACAAAGAAGGAACCACACTGAGATGGATAGGAGGGGCAGAAATGTGGTACAGTCAGGACCCCACAGCCCCAGGTTGACAACCCACATATGAAAGAAATATCACAACCCTAGAGGTCCTCCCCAAGGAGTAAGAGGTCCAAGCCCCACATCAGGCTCCCCAATCCCAGAGGTCCTACACTGGGAAGATGAGTCCCCCAGAACATCTGGCTTTGAAAACCAGTGGAAGTTATGTTCAGGAGAGCATGAGGGCTATAGGAAACAGACTCAATTCTTAAAGGGAAAGTCCAAAATCTCACACAGAATCCCAGTAGAGAGGCAGATACACAAAAATCCACAACAGATACACAAAAACTAGAAAGGAATACAACCATACCACTGAAGAAAATCAGCCAAAGGGGAAGAAGCTAAACGAACAGAAGAACTACAAAAACAACCAGAAAACAAGGGACAACCAGAAAACAACTGACTCAGCTTGAAAGGAGCCTGGGTCAGTCCCACACGCTGATCTTGGAGCCCCCCAGAGAGGCAGAAGGCAACTGGGTCTCCCCCTAAGGACGGAGGTGCTGGCAGCCGCCTTTCCTGGAGTTCACTCTACAACCGTAACACCTGAGCTGGCAGGCACCATTTGGAACCCCCTCCAGCCTATGGGCGCCGGGGACGAGGCCCTGTCCAGCAGCAGGCCAGCGGCAGCCTCACGCCCTACCCCAGGCCGACAGGCCAACCACAGTCTACGGCTCCCCCACCCTCCAGTGGGCCTTGTAGCCAGCGGGCCCGGGATGCTGCAGCTGCTAGCACACCCGCAGTAGTTTTCTTGCTGCAGAGGAAGGGCCCAGGCAGTGTATGCAGGGGGCACCCCAGAACACATAGTTCTGGTGACCAGAGGGCACTGTGCTGCGGGGCCCCACTGAACATCTACATACGGGAATTTTTTAAATGTAGATCTTTCAGGATTCGTGTGAACTTAAATGACTACCAGTTTAAAACAAGTGAGTCTAGTTATAGGTCAACATATATGAACTCCGTGGTAACCACAAGTCAAAAATCTACAACACATAGACAAAAACTAGAGAGAAAGGAATACAACCATACCACTAAAGATGATCAGCCAAAGGGGAAGAAACTAAAAGCAGAACAGAACTACAAAAATAACCAGAAAACAAGGAACAAGTGGCAATAAGTAATACAGAACAATAGTCACTTTATGAAGAAGGAAATGGCAACCCACTCCAGTATTCTTGCCTGGAAAAGTCCATGGACAGAGGAGCCTGGCGGGCTGCAGTCCATGGGGTTACCTGACTGAGCACATGTGCATGAGGGTGGAGGGAGGTGGGTTGGTAGCAATAAAGTGGTAGAACTGAAAAAGAAAAAAAATCACTTTAAATGTCAGTGAACTAAATGCTCCAATCAAAGAGTGGCTGATTGGATTTAAAAAGACTCATCTATATGCTCTTTAAAAGAGATTTGCTTCAGAGCTGAAAACATTCGAATTGAGAGTGAAGGAATGGAAAAAGATATTTCAAGCAAATGGAAATGACAAAAAAGTAGCAATACTCACATCAGACAAAATAATTTTAAAACAAAGTCTATAACAAAAGACAAAGAAGGGCATTATATAATGATAAAGGGATTAATACGAGAAACTATAACATGCATTAATTCATTAATTAATTCATCGAATATAAGAGCACCAGTTATACACAGCAAATATTAACAAACTTAAGAGCAGTAACTGACAATATAATAACAGTAGGAAACTTTTAACACGTCACATCAATGGATATTCTGTTCGAACAGAAAAATAATAAGGAAATGATGGTCTTAAATGACACCTTACGCCAGTTAGACTTCATAGATATCTATAGGACATTATATCCAAAAGGAACAGACTACCCAACATTTAAGTGCATATGAAACATTCTCCAAAACAGATCATACACTAGGCACAAAAGAAGTGTCAACAAATTTAAGAGTAAAGAAATTATATCAAGCATTTTTTCTAACCACAATGGTATGAAACCAGAAAACAATTACAGGAAGAAAAATGGGAACATCACAAACACATGGAGACTAAACAACATGCTACTGGAAAAAAAAAAGGGGGGAGGGGTTGAAGAAATTAAAGGGGAAATCAGAAAATACCTCCATACAATGAAAAGGGAAACAACTTTCCATAATCTATGGGATACAGAAAAGCAATTCTAAGAGGGACGTTTATCGCTATATAGGCCTACCTCAAGAAACAAGCAAACTCTCAAACAACCTTACTTACCACCCAAAGGAATTATAATAATAATCATAGCCCAAATTCGGCAGAAAGAAAGACCAGAGAGGAAATAAAATAGAGACCAAAAGGAAAAAAAAAATCAATGAAAAAAAGACTGTTTTTTTGAAAGACAAAATTGATAAGCCTTTGTACAGGCTCATCAAGAAAAAGGACCTAATAAACAAAATAAGAAATGAAAGGAGAAATAACAACTAGTATTACAGAGACACACACAAAAAATCATAAGTGAATACTATGCATACCTGATGTTTAGTCTCTAGGTCGTGTCTCTTTTGGGACCCCATGGACTGTAGTCCACCAGGCTCCTCTGTCCATGGGGTTTCCCAGGTAAGAATACTGAAGTGGGTTGTCATTTCCTTCTCCAGAGGAATCTTCCTGACCCAGGGATCAAACCTGCATCTCCCACATTAGCAGGCAGATTCTTTACCACTGAGCCACCTGGGAAGCCCATACACACATACACATCACAGTATATTACTCAGCAATAGAAAAGAAGGAAACTGCCATTTGCAACAACGTGGATAGAAATAGAGGGTATTATGTTCAGTGAAATAAGTCAGACAGAGAAAGACAAATACTGTGTGTTAACATTTGTATGAGGAATCTAAAAAAATAAAATAATATAACAAAACAGAAATAGATTCACAGATGTTATCAGTAGTTACCAGTAGGAAATGGGGAGGAGTGCAAGATAGGGGTAAGAGATTAAAAGATACAAACTACTGTGCATAAAATAAATGAGCAAAAATGATATAATATATAATATAAAGGACCATAAGAGAGTACTATGAACAATTTATGTCAATAAAATAGACTACCTAGAGGAAACAGACCAATTCCTAGAAAGTATAATCTCCCAAGACTGAATCAGGAAGAAACAGAAAACATGAACAGATTACCAGTAATGAAATTGAGTTAAGTAATAAAAGCAAAGAAACCCTCCCAACAAACACAAGTCCAGAGCAGATGGCTTCATAGGTAGAGTCTACCAAACATTTAGGAACCTATCTTCCTCAAACTATCCCAAAATATTGAAGAAATGCTTCTGAAATCATTCTAGAAGCCCAGAATCACACTGATACACAAACCAGACAAATGAACCACAAAAAAGAAAATTCCAGGGCAATATCCCTAATGAACATAGGTGCAAAGTCTTCAAAATATTAACAAACCAAACACAATACATTAAAAGAATCAAACCCAAAAATCAAATGGGATTGATTCCAGGGATGTAAGGATGATTCAATGTCATTAAATCAAAGTGTTACATTACATTAACAAATTGAGTGATAAAAATCACATGATAACCTCAACAGATGCAGGAAAATCTTTTGACAAAATTCAACATTCATTTACAATAAAAAGCTTCCATAGAGTTGGTACAGAGGGAACTGACTTCAGTATAACAAAGGCCATATATGACAAACCCACAGCCAACTTTATACTCAACGGTGAAAGACTAAAAGCACTTTCTCTAAGATCAGAAACAAGACAGGTATGCCCACTCTTACCACTTTTTTTCAGCATAGTATATTGTAAATCCTAGCTGCAGAAGTCAGTAAAGAAAACAAAAATTCCAGATTGGAAAGGAAATAGTAACTCTGTCACTGTTTTCATATGATATGATACTATATACAGAAAATCCTAAAGATGATAGCAAAAAAATAACCCTACTAGAATAAGTTAATTCAGTGAAGTGCAATATACAAAACAGAACAAAATATGCAGCATTTCTGTATACTAAAAATGAACTATGAGAAAAATATATTAAAACAATCCCATTTACAATTACGTTAAAAAGAATAAAGTACTTAGGAATAAATCTAACCAGAGGGCTAAAAGACTTGAACTCTGAAAACCGTAAGACACTGATAAAAGACATTTAAGTTGACACAAATGTAAAGATACACTGTGCTCATGGAATGGAAGAATTAATATTGTTAAAATGACCAGACTAAATCTACAGATTCAGTGCCATCTCTATCAAAATACCCATGACTTTTCCCACAGAACTAGAACAAATAACTAAAAATTTGCAGGGAAACACAAAAGACCCCAATAGCCAAAGCAATCCTGACTATCACATGCCCTGATTTCAAACCATACTAC
The DNA here is from genome assembly GCF_019320065.1 of Cervus canadensis. Classification (NCBI taxonomy): domain Eukaryota; kingdom Metazoa; phylum Chordata; class Mammalia; order Artiodactyla; family Cervidae; genus Cervus; species Cervus canadensis. Next base: position 29,719,614 of record NC_057417.1, on the reverse strand, counting down.
AAAGCTGCAGTAACCAAAACAGTGTGGTACTGGCATAAAAACAGGTACCTAGATCAATGGAACAGAACAGAGACCAGAAAATGAACTCACATTTATATGCGCAATAAATATATAAAAAAGGAGGCAAGACTATACGACGGGGAAAAGTCAGAATCTTCAATAAACGGCACTGGGGAAACTCAACAGCAAAGTAACATGCTAAAGAAACAAACTGGATTACTTTCTCACACCATGTATGAAAATAAACACAAAGTGGATTAGAGACTTGAATGCAAGACCTGAAACCATAAAACTTCTAGTAGAAAATACAGTCAGTAGACTCTTTAACATCATTCTTGGCAATTTCTTTTCTTTTTTTTTTTTTGGATCTCTCTCCTCAGGCAAAGGAAACAAAAGCAAAAGTAAACAAATGGGACTACAGTGGATTGCAAAACTTTTTTACAGAGACGGAAACTATCAACAAAACATAAAGATCTCCTACTGAATGAGGAAATGATAATTGCAAATGGTACATCTGATAAGGGGTTAATATCCAAATACACAAAGAACTCACACAACTCAACATCAAAAATCAAACAATTCAATTAAAAAAAAATTAATGGGCAGGAGAATAGACATTTTTCCAAAGAAGACCTACAGATGGCCTCCAGACACATGGGAAAATGCTCAATATGACTAACAAGAGAAATGCAAATCAAAACCACAATGAAATGACCAAAAACTGCACATCTGCCACAATGGCTGTCATCAAGAAGATAAAAATGAAGTGTTGGTGAAAATGTGGAGAAAAGGAAACTTTTGTGCACTGCTAGTGAGAATGTAAGAGTGTAACCACTATGAAAATCAGGGTGGAGGTTCCTCAAAATACTAAAAAACAGAACTGGATATGATACAGCAATTTCACTTCTGCGTATTTATCTGAATGAAAACACTAACTGGAAACAGTATTTGAATGCCTATGTTCACTGCAGCACTACAGTACCCAAGATATGGAAGCAGCCTAAGTGTCCATCAATAGATGAATAAAGAAGATGTGGTGTATTTAAACAACGGAGTATTACCCAGCCATAACAAAATGACATCTTGCCATTTGCAGCAACATAGATTCATGGAGAGGGTACTACGCTAAGTGAAATAAATCAGAGAAAGACTAATACCACATGACCTCACTTATATATGGAATCTAAAAAACAAGACAAAATGAAAGACAAATTGATACAAACAACATACTGATGGTTACCAGAGAAGAGAAGGTTGAGGGTGGGGACGAAATAGGGGAAGGAGATTAAGAGGTACATACTTTCAGCTGTAAATCATGGGCATGCTTCCCTGATGACTCAGACGGTAAAGAATCTGCCTACAATGTAAGAGACCTGGGTTAGGAAGATCCCCTGGAGAAGGGAATGGCTACCCACACTCCAGTCTTCTTGCCTGGAGAATTCCACGGACAGGGGAGTCTGGCAGGCTACAGTCCATAGGGTTGCAAAGAACTGGACATGACTAAATGGCTAACTTCACTTTCAATAGTATTGTAAAACTTTTGTATGGAAACAGATGGTTACTAGACTTAAGGTTATCATTTCATAACGTATGCAAATGTCAAATCATTATGTAGTACACCTGAAACAAATTGTATGTCAGTTGTATTTAAGTATAAAATAATTAAGATTAAAATGTATGAGAAGATTGTGCAGGTTATATGCAAATACTATGCCATTTTGTATAAGGGACTTGAACATCCTGAGATTTTCGTATTCACAGGGTGGGTGCTGGAACCAATTACCTCCATAGATACGCAAAGAGTCGTGTCCGTCTCCTTGCAACCCCATGGTCTATATAGAAAATCTTTGTGACCTTGAATTAGGCAAAGATTTCTTAGATTCAATACCAAAACCACTGTCCACAAAAGAAAAACACTAATAAACTGAACTTTTTCAAAATTAATAACTTCTGCTTTTCAAAAGATGCTATTACAAAAATAAAAAACCACCTACAAACTGGAGAAAATACTTATAAAACACACATCTGATAAAGAACTTGTAACATAACATGTAGACTTCAATACTCAATAACAAAAATCCCAAGTTTTAAAAACTGGAAAAATACTTGAACAGCTATTTTATCAAAGAAGAGATACAGATGACAATCACATAAAAGGAATTTCAAAATTATAAGTCATTAGGAAAATGCAGAATAAAACCACAATCAAACAAGACTATAGTACCAAGAATTGGTGAGAATGTAAAGCAACTAGAATTCTCATACTTTACTGATGGGGATGAAGAATGGCACAACCAGTTTGAAAAATATTTTGACAATTTCTTATAAATGTAAATGTGAAAGTCGCTCAGTTGTGTCCGACTCTTTGCAACCCCATGGACTATATGGAATTCCCCAGGCCAGAATACTGGAGTGGGTAGCCTTTCCCTTCTCCAGGGGATCTTCCCAACCCAGGGATCAAACCCAGGTCTCTAACATTGCAGGTGGATTCTTAAAGCTGAGCCACAAGGGAAGCCCTTGTATAAATGTAAATACATATTATCATATGACCCAACAGCCACACTGCTAGGTATTTACCCCAGGAAATGAAAACATGTTCTCATGCAAATCTGTACACCAATGTTCATAGCAACTTTACTCATAATTATTCACAATGAAGGGAAGATTGTCCCTCAACTGATCAACTGGTGAGTAGGTCAGTAAGTCATGGCACATCCATACAGTGAATATAACTCAGCAGTAAAAAGCCATCAACTACCAAAACGCAAAGATGTGGGCAAATCTCAGAAGTATTTTGCTAAGTGAAAAAAAGCCAAACTCAAGAGGCTACATACTGCATGATTCCATTTATGTGCCATTCTGGAAAATGCAAAAGTACAGACACAGAATTCAGAGCAGTGATTGCCAAAGGCCAGAAATGGGAGGAGTACTGAATACACAGGGGCATGAAGGACCTCAGGGTTGTGGGGTTCTCCATGTCATGACTGTGATGGTGGCGACAGAACCTTATACCTTTTAAAAGTTCAATGAATTGCAACACCTAAAAAAGATATATTTTACTCTATGTAAATTACACGACAGACCTGAATTAATAAAGATAACAATTATCTAAAAAAAACACACACTAATAGCAATAAAATAAATCAAAAGATATGTAAGACCTTTTTGAAAAATTTATGAAACTATTAAAATTTAATTTTATACCATGATCATGGATAGAAACAATATCATAAATACATCAATTCTTCTCAAATTGGCCCATGAATGCACACTGTTCCAATAAAATCCCAAACAGGTCTTGTCATGGAAATCAACAAGCAGATTCTAAAATGCAATTAGAAAAACAAAACACTTAGACTAAATGAAATTTTGAAGAACCAAAATTAGATGAGGGTCTCAAATACCAGGTCTCACATACTGATACTACTTAAAGTTACTGAAATTAAGACAATATGGTTTTGGCATAAATAGAGCAATGAGAAGAGAGTCAAGAAATGGAAACTTCATGTGTAAGAGAGATGGCTATAATTCAATGGGGAAAATAGCCAGGACAATTGGCTATCCATCTGGAAAAAGTTAAGTTCCGACTTCACACCATACACAAGAACCAAGTTAACTGGATGAAAAACTTAAATATGAAAAGCAAACCTTTCATCTTTAACACAAAATACAGGAGGTTGTGTTTAGACCTTAAGAGCAACCAAAATTGCTTATAAAGACACACAAAAAGAGACGGATGAATCTGAGATCTGATTTAAATTTCTACAGTTCAAAAGTAAAGTGAAGGGCTTTCCTTGTGGTCCAGTGGTTAAGAGTCTGTCTGCCAATGCAGGAGACATGGGTTCAATCCCTGGTCTGGGAAGATCCCATATGTCTCGGGGCAACTAGGTCCATGGGCCACAGTCGCCGCCCTAGAGCCTGTGCTCTGCAACAAAGAAGCCACCACAATGAGAATCTAGCCCACCCCAACTAGAGAGTAGCCTCGGCTCCCCGCAACTAGAGAAAACCCGCGCATGGCAAAGACGCAGCCCAGCCAAATAAAAAGCTAAAGTGAAATAACAAGCCACCGACCAAAAGAGGACATATACAACATATAAGATTGACAAATAATTAAAATTCCAAATATCTAGTGAACGGCAAACCCAATTTAGAAATAGGGAAATATGTTACTGAACCTGGTTTGTTTGCTGGACAGGTAACTGGCGGAAGAATGAGACTCCGAGGTTTGTGTATTCATGAGGCAGCCATGCCAGCAGAGGGGAGAACATCCCAAATCTGCCTCCGGGAAGGGAAGTGGACGGCTCAGGAGTCTGATGCGACCAAGCTGAGGCTGGGGGAGCACGCGGAAGGTGACTGGAGAGAAGTGGGTAAGTCAATCGTCCTTCTGCGCAGGCGCAGTCAAGCCAAGGCGGCTTCACTGGGGGCACCTGCAGAAAAGGATGGTGTTACCATGCTGGGGCAGGGGGCGCGGTTGGGTCCTCTCGTGGCTGAAGGTCCCTGAGTGAACACTCGCTGGACATGCCCAGCTGGAAGGTCAGTGGTCTTTATAACCTGCTCAAGCTTGAAATGGACACAGCGGACTCCAGGTTACTAAAAGACCAACTTACGCAAACACCTTTATTCTTTAGGCTACAGGGAAGCTTGGAGGACATGCAAACCTTCTGTAGCAACAATTAAAGGAACTTGAGCTGTGAGGTCAGGTTACAGGTGTAGTGAATCTAACTAACGATCACCCTCGGTTTCCAGTATAAACAAGATAAGTACAAAGAGACAGTTCACAGAAAAATAAAATGGGGGAAAACACGAGACATCTTTTCTCTAGCCATCAAGGACATACCAATAAAAACAAAGTAGGTCAGAGACAGACGAATACTATATGATATCATTGATACGTGGCTTCTCAAAAAATGATACAAATGAAAATTTACAAAACAGAAACATGCTTGCAGACACAGAGAATAGACTTGTGGTTGCCAAGGGGGTCGAAGGGGTGGGGGAGAGGAGGATTGGGAGTTTGGGATTATGCATGCATGCTATGCTTCTTCAGTCCTGTCCGACTCTTTGCAATCCTGTGGGCCACAGCCTGCCAGGCTTCTCTGTCCATGGGATTCTCCAGGCAAGAAGACTAGAGTGGGTTGCCATGCTCTCCTCCAAGGGCTCTTCCCAACCCAGGGATTTAACCCACATCGATTATGTCTTCTGCACTGGCAGGTGGGTTGTTTACCCCTAGGGCCACCTGGGAAGCACTCTTGGATTAACACCTGCAAACTATTATATGAAGACTGGATAAACAACAGGTCCTGTTGTATAGCAGAGACTTATATTCAATATCCTGTGATAAACCACAATGGAAAAGAATATGAAAAAGAATATACATACTGAATATTCATTGCAAGGATTGAAGCTGACGCTCCAATGCTTTGGCCACCTGATGGGAAAAACTGACTCACTGGAAAAGACCCTGATTTTGGGAAAGATTGAGGGCAGGAGGAGAAGGGGGCAACAGAAGTTGAGATGGTTGGATGGCATCACCGACTCAATGGACATAAATTTAAACAAACTCCAGGAGATGGTGAAGGACAGGGAAGCCTGGCATGCTGTAGTCCACGGGGTGGCAAAGAGTCAGACCTGACTTAGTGACTGAACAACAACTGAATCACTGTGCTGTACAGAAGAAATTAACACAACATTGTAAATCAATTGTATTTCAATAAATTTTTAAAATAATTTATAAAAACAGACAAAATGTGGCTTTGCATAGAGACAGACACACAGAGCAATGGGAAAAGAGAACCTGGAAACAGATCCCTGTGCTTTTGGAAACTTTGAGATGGCATTACAATTCTATGGGGAGGGATGACCAGGACAACTGGCTATTCATCTGGAAAAAAAAATAAGTTACAACTTCACACCTTACACAAAAACTAGTTTTAACTGGATGAAAAACTTAAATATGAAAAGCAAACTTTCAGTCTTTAATGTAAAATACAGGAGACTGTCTTTATGGCCTTAAGAGTAGGACAGGATTTCTTACAAAGACACATAAAGAGATATGGATGAACCTGAGATCAGCTTTAAATTTCTATAGCTCAAAAGTCAGATAAGTGAAACCGACAGAAAGAGGACATTTGTAACACATAACACATATGGCTGACAAAGAATTAAAATTCCAAATACCTAATGATTGGCAAACCAATTTTAAAACAGAAAAACGGGCTTCCTTAGTGGCTCAGTGGTAAATCTCCCTGCCAATGCAAGAGAAATGGGTTCAATCCCTAATCCGCGAAGATCCGGCCACGGGAGCAACTCAACCTGTGCGTCGCAACTACCGAGCCTGTGGGTCGCAACTACCGAGCTTGTGCGTCACAACTACCGAGCCTGTGCGCCGCAACTACAGAGCCTGTGTGTCGCAACTGCTGAAAGCCTTCGTGCCTAGAGCCCGTGCTCTGCACCAAGATAAGCCACCGCCATGGGAAGCCCCGAGCAATGCAACGAAGAATCGACCCTGCTTGCTACAGCTAGAGAAAAGCCTGACCAGCAGCGAAGGCCCAGCACAGCCAAGAATAAATTAACTTAAAAAAAAAAAAAATAGAAAAACATAGTACCGAACCTGGTTTGTTCACCCAACAGGCAGCAAACCAAACACTGAGACTCCGAGGTTTAGAGCTGAGAAAAAGCGTCTTCACGAGGCAGCCATGCCAGCAGAAAGGAGAACATCCCAAATCTGCCTCCGGGAACGGGAGGGGCTCAGGAGACTGATGGGACAAAGCTGAGGACTGGGGAACAGGGGGAACGTGATTGGAGAGAAAAGGGTGAGGCAGTCGTCCATCTGCGCAGGCATAGCGAAGCCAAGGCTGCTTCGTGGGGCACACGTGCCGAAAATGATGGCGCTACCATGCCGGGCTAGGGGGAGGTAGTGTGGCTTGGGCCCTCTGTCATCTAAAGTTCCCTGAGTGGTCACTCGCTGAACATGCCCAGTTAGAGAGTCAGTGGTCTTAATAGTCGTAACCGGTTCAAGCTCAAACCGGACACAGATGATTCCAAGTTACTAAAAAACCAACTTGGCCAAACATCTTCTATAGGCTACGTGAAGCTTGGAGGACATGCAAACGTTCTGTAGGAACAAAATGAGCTTGCTCAGTGAGGGCAGGTGTGATTATCTAACTAATAATCACCTTGGGTTTCCACATACACAATAAAAAGAGGCAGTTCACAGAAGAGGAGACTAAAATGGTGAAAACATGACGCATGCTCTTTCTAGCAATCAAAGACATGTCAATAAAAATGGCCATTTTCACACACATCAGATTGGTTAAAAATTTAAATGTGACTAATAGATTGTTGGAGAAAATGTGAACAGTGGTGGAAGACTGTCTTGCTACTGTTTGGAGAACAATTAAATATAATCTCAAAAAGTTCAAGTGCACAAACTCTGTGAACCAGAAATTCCACTTTTAGGAATATACACTGGAGAAATGCTTGCACATACCAAAAGAAACATGTAAACAATGTTTACTGCAGCATTATTTACAAAAGCCAAAGACTGAAAATAACCTAAGTGTCCATGAACAAGAGAATGAAGAATGAATAAGTAGATCATTGTAAATATTTACACTGAAATATGTATATTTTTTATTGCGCTGGCTTCAGCCTGGGCTCAGGCATCCCTCTAACTGGGGCAAGCAATGGCTACTCTTCGTTGTGGTGTGTGGGCTTCTCCTTGCGTGGCTTCTGTTGGGGAGCATGGTCTCTAGGTGCAACGGCTTCCATAGTTATGACTCACGGGCTTAGTTGCTCCGAAGCATGTGGGATCTTCCGAGAGGAGGGATCGAACCCGAGTCCCCTCCATTGGCAGGCAGAGTCTTTACCACTGAGCCACCAGGGAGGCCCTCATTACATACATGTGCTTGAGTAAGTTACTGGTGATTAATTCAAACTTCAGCCTCTATGCCCACTACAGAAATCAAGGGATGTGGTCATGATTGGTTCCCTTGGCAACCAGTCCCCATCCTCACATGCTTTTTAAAAGGCACCTCATCAACACAAACCCAGTTATGGTGAAAAGGGGCTTGTTGTGAATAACAAGATGCCCATTTCACCTTTATGGCTCTGAAACAATAAGAACTGAGGATGTTGCTGCTGCTGCTAAGTCACTTCAGTTGGGTCCAACTCCGTGTGACCCCATAGACGGCAGCCCACCAGGCTCCTCTGTCCCTGGGATTCTCCAGGCAAGAAAACTGGAGTGGGTCGCCATTTCCTTCTCCAATGCATGCATGCATGCTAAGTCACTTCAGTCATATCTGACTCTGTGTGACCCCATGGACAGCAGCCCACCAGGCTCCTCTGTCCACAGAATTCTCTAGACAAGAATACTGGAGTGGTTTGCCATTTCCTTCTCCAAGAACTGAGGATAAGAGACCAAATTTTATAACAAAAGATGCTCCTATTGCTTTTATGGCTCAGGAAATTCCAATGGTTTGGGGAGCTCTGTAAATGAAGGGTTTGGGGAACTGTGAACGCAGACCAAATAAATATGAGAAATATGCTCTGGTCATCTGAATAACCAAATATATATTTCTTATCAATCACAATATTGTAAGAGTAAAAGGCAAGTTGCAAATGAATATATTCTGGGAGATACCATCATTCATCCAATCCCCAGGGGCCTAAAGATCTTTAAAGCCTGGTCTTTAACCAGTTTCCCAGTCCCTGGTGACAAGAGACAAAGCCCAGACCAGAGCAGGGTGGAGATCAGACAAGACCTCTGCATAAAGCTGAGACCCCTAAATCACTGGCCCTCAGACAGTGAGGCAACAGAAAAAGAACTGCCTGAAGGGGGAGGAAGTAGAGATGGATTCTTCAGCAACAGCTTTAGAGAAAAGAATGAAAAAATCTTCCAGAGTATCCCTAATCCTCACCCACACTCTAGAAGGTTTAGGCCAGAATCCACAATACCTATGAGACTTGAAAAATACAAAGCCAAATTTTTCACTTTAAGGTGACTCTGGAGGACTTCCCTGGTGGTCCAGTGGTTAAGAATCCACCTGCCGATACAGGGGACACGTGTTTGATCCTGGGTCTGGGGAGATTCTATAGAATCTCTTAGTTCCTGTGGAGCAACTAAGGCCATGTGCCACAACAACTGAGCCTGCATACCCCAGAGCCTGTGCTCCGAGGCAAGTGAAGCCGCTGCAATGAGAAGCTCTCACACCGCATCTAGAGAAAGCCCACATGAAGCCATGGAGAGCCAGCACAACCAAAAATAATAAACACATTAAACAAATTAATGAAAATAAATAAAGTGACCCTAAATGGGTGTACACCTATACCCAGCAGATGAAAACACAGATTATCTCTGGACGAAGGCACTTACCCCAAGGCCTCAAAGAATTCCCATGACCTAAGTTCCAAGTAAGATGTAACATCAAGGTAAAAACCATCAAACACAACAAAACAAGTGATCATGAGCAGAAAAAAAAAATGCAGAAACAACTGTAAAGTTAGGCCTTCAAAGACCGCTGATATTAGTGTTATCTGACACTGTTCGTAAATCAAATAGGTGTAAAGAAATAAAAAAGTATTAGAAACATGATGAAAGAAGAGAATGTAAAACTGACCAGGCAGATTTGGGGGGGATGGGGGCAAACACAAATAGAAACTCCACAAATATAAAATATGAAAATTGAAATAAAAGAGAAAAATGGATAAGTTAAACAGCAAATTAATTATAGCTGGAGATAAAAACTCATGGGTTGGTTTAAGATAGATCCAAAGACATTGTCAGAATGCAGCCTGGATGCAAAGAGAGGGAGAATGTGAAGGAAAAAGAGTCAAACATAAAAGAGTAAAAAGGTGGGATGTGTCTGCTTACTGTACGGGGCAGGGGACTCTACTCGATAGTCTGCAATGGCCTACACATGGCAAAAGAATCTAAAAAAGAGTGGATATATGTTTATGTATAACTGATTCACTTTGCTGTATATGAGAAACTAACACAATACTGTAAATCAACTATAGTCCAATAAAAAAAATTTTAAGTCTGATGTGTCTAATAATATGCCTTCAGAAAGAGAGTATAGAGAAAGTCGGAAATAAATAGTATTTGATGAGACAATGAATTTTCAGGAAGGACCAATAACTTCCAAGCATAATAAATAAATAAAAAGAATTCCACAACCAGAAAACGTTCTAGTCTAACTGTAAAATACTAAAGACAAAGGAGATGTTAATAGCAGGCAAAATGAAAAATCAGTATGTACAGAATGAACCAGCTGCCTATAAAACCCAAAAGACTGCAATGTCATCTCTGAGGTGTTAAAAAAAAAAAAACAATGTCCACCTAGAATCATGTACCCAGATAAGTTGTTTTCAAGAACACTAGCAAAATAAAGCCATTTCCATACAAAATAAAAATAACAGGAAGAAGTAAGGTCTGAGGGAATATGGAATTCTGGAAACAGAAGAGAAAGGGATCAATGCAGAAGAAAACATTTGAACAACCGATGGCTGCAAACTTCTCAAATGCTTGAAACAGATCAATTTAAAGGTGTAAGAAGCTCAGTGAACTCCAGACAGGACCAACTCAAAGAAAACCATGTCCAGACACATCATAATCAAACCAGTGAAAACTAAAGATAGAGAGGGAAATCTTGCCAGAGAATCACAAAGCACTACACACAGGGGACAATGATGCAAATGACCACAGATTTCTCATCAGAAACCGTGGAGGACAGAAGACAGCAGAACTGCATGTTTAAAGTGCTGAATGAGAAGCGCTATCAACCCAGATTCGACCTCCAGCAGAAACATCCTTCAGTAATGAAGACGAAATAGATGTTCTCAAATAGAGAAAAACTGAATGGACTCATGGCCAGCAAACCTGCTCTAAAAGAGATGTTAAAGGAAGTTCTTCACAGGGAAGAGAAACGAAACCCCAGAGAACCTTAGTGCTTCAGGGATGCAGGTCGAGCAACAGAAATGGTAATTATCCAGGTGAATAGAAGAGGTGGTTTTCTCTTAAGTACACATATTATCACACACAAAAAGTAAGTACACATATTATCATCCTAGAGCAACCACTGAAAAAACTACAAACATTTTCTTTAATAAATGGTGCTGGGAGGACTGGATAGCTCCATGCAAAAGAAGGAAGTTTCTGTCTGGGGTAATGGAAAACTTGTAAGGAGATAATGGTGATGGTTGTACGACATTGTGAGTGTAAGAATGCCACTGAGTTGTACACTAAAAAAGGGTTAAAATGTAAAATTTTATGCTGTGTGTATTTTACCACAAGTATCAAAACCTAATAATGTAGCATACCAACACTATAGAACCATACACTGTACATGAGGCTGATTTTTTTTTAATGGGACCAAAAAAATCTTAACTACATATACTGGAAATGAAGTTGTTCTTGTTGTTTAGTCACCAAGTCATGTCCGACTCTTTTGTGACCCATGGACTGTAGCCCGCCAGGCTCCTCTGTCCATGGGATTTTCCAGGCATGCCCTCCTCCAGGAGATCTTCCCGACTCGGGGATCAAACCCATGTCTCTTGTATCTCCCGCCTTCACAGGTGGATTCTCCACTGCTGAGCCACCAGGGAAACCGGGAAATGAAGTGATGCACTCTTAAATAACTCTTGGATTAAAAAGGAAAAAAAGGGAAATAACAAACCTCTTAGGAAGCAATAAGAAGGACAACATGTCACCAAAACCTTGCACACAATGAGTGTGTATTCAGAGGAAAGTGTCCTGAGTTAAAGGTATTTGTGATCAAACAAGAAAGATGAGGAATTTCCCTGACAGTCCAGTGGTTAAGACTTTGTGTTTCCAATGCATAGTGTGCGGGTTTGATCCCTGGACAGGGAACTAAGATCACACATGCTGTTACTCGAGCCCAAAAAATAAAAAAGGAGAAAGGTGAAATACGTAAAGGATGAGAAAACAGTGTGGGGGTTTGGCGGAGACTCTTATGTGTTCCTTAAGATCTAGCTCCCTTTCCTACCAGACACACAGAAGTGTGGGCCTTGAGGTGCATGCTTTCATGTACTTTAAAAACTATTTTCTTGGACACACCCCACGGCATGTGGGATCTTGGTTCCCCAACCAGGGATCAAACTTGTACCCCCTGCAGTGCAAGCGGGGAGTCTTAACCACAGAACAGTCAGGGAAGTCCATCGTGTATTCTTTTTTTTTTTTTTTCATCGTGTATTCTTAATGGATAATTTTTAACAGAATACTGAAGAGTTGAAAAAATATTGAAAAATTGAAAAGGTCTATTAAAACTCACAACACTATTTTAAGTTTAAAGATTCTATTTATAACAAAACCAGAATTTATTATAATTTGACATCCTGGCTTTAATGGATGCAAGCATCAATAAGACACTCAAAACCGACTGAATTCTTTGGCATCCCCTGAAACCCTCAGTCTGAGGTGAGTGCTCCGCCTGCCTCACCCTAATCCTCTTCCCACATCTAAACACATTTCCCAGCCTCTCTACACACAGATTGGGGTCAGGCAACTGATCCCTGGCTGATGCAGTGTGGGAGGAAGTGAAGCATGTAACCTCCACAGGAAGTGATGTCAAACCCCCTCGAGCAGCCCTCCAAGCTCTGTCTCCCATCTGCCAGGTGAACAGAGAGGACATGAAGGGACCTGAGAAGGTGAGACAGAAGGAGCCGGGGTCCCTGAATCACCGATGGGAGCAGAGACGCCCTGGAAGCCTGTGACCAGGAGCGTCCACACTGGACCGTTACAGAGCCCAGGACAGAGCACCCACTGTGCTCAGCCAGCGGCATCTTGGGCTGTTTGGTACACAGTCGTACGGATTTACCTTACCGCGTGCACGCCGGGTCCAAGAATGAAGAGACACAGTCGCCATTTCCTTAGTAGACTCCAGGCCCCTTTCCTTCCTGCCTGCATTTTCCAGTCTACAGTGTGCTCTCATGCAGCAGGGGTTTTCAGCAATAAATAAGACAACAATCGTGAGCACCTCTCTCTCTATCTACCACACACTGGCCAATGGTGAATTCAGACTCTGTCATGAAGTTGGGGGGTCCTGGCTGGAAACAGGAGGCTCTCTCAGATGAAGGCAGTTGGAAGAGAGCTGAAGAAAGGGATGCTTAGAGAAGAAGGGGGCGGGCAGGGTGTTATTGTTGTTTAGTTGCTAAGCTGTGTCGGACTCTTCTGCGACCACATGGACAGTAGCCCACCAGGCTCCTCTGTCCATGGGATTTCCCAGGCAAGAATACTGGAGTGGGCTGCTATTTCCTTCTCCTGGCGATCTTCTTGACTCAGGGATCAAATTTCCGTCTCCTGCATAAGCAGGCGGCTTCTTCACCACTGAGCCACCTGCGAACGCTGAGAGACAGGGTGGTGGCCCACGGCCAGGCCAGCAAGTCTGCTCTTATAACTGCCGTCCTGGCGGGGCGGAGAAGAGAGAGAGCCGTGGGAGGGGCTACTTCATGGGTCACTCCCAACGTTCAGACATCATCCCTGGACTTCGGAGAAGCCTTTCTCTCCCTTGGTCCTGGTGTTGCTGCCCTCACTCACTCGTCTCTGCAGAAACAAACTCTCTCCCTGCTCCCCCAGGTCTCATCAAATCTCACATGCCTGTGTTGTCTGCAGTTCAGTGTTAACTATGTTCGTCACAATTTCGATTTGCCCTTCAGAGGATCACAGTAGAGCCATTGATCCAGTTTTGTGAACCAGGGATGCAATGGAGCCCAGTCGTAACACGAAAGAGTAGACATGGGGACGTCCCTGGTGGTCCAATGGTTAAGAATCCTCCTGCCAATGCAGGCGACACGGGTTCTATCCCTGGTCCGGGAAGAGCCCACCAGGCGTGAGGGAACTAAGCCTGAGTGCCACAAATACTTAGCCCGCGCTCTAGAGCCCGAGGGCAGCAACTACTGAGACCTGAGCCCCTCTGCGTCCAGAGAAGCCACTGCCATGAGAAGCCTGTGCACCCCAATTAGAGAGCAGCCCCTGCTCGCTGCAACTAGAGAAAGCCCTCATGCGGCAAGGAAGAGCCTGTGCACCCCGACAAAGACACAGAGCAGTCACATAACAACAATAATAATTCCAAAAGGAGACGCGGGAGATAGAGATTGAAGCGATGCATCTACAAGCCAAGGAATGCTGAGGACGCTGGAAGAACCAGCAGCTGGAAAAGGCTGGGAAGCATCTTCCTCCCATGTGCCGCTGGGAGGCGTATGGCCCTCCTAACCTTGTGATTGTGGATTCTGGCCTCCAGAATTGTGACAGACACATTTCTGTTGTCTTAAACCAAAACCAGATAAATATGAGGGGCCAGTGACATGCAGTAACATTACGTTTTGTGGGCTGAGATGAAATGTATCTGGGGTCCAGGACCTTGGCTGAGATCCATTTGCCATTTCAGGCCTTGTAAGCAACTCTCACTCAGCTGTTCAGGATGAGTGTTTACTAAAAAGATATTGTAAAGAAAGAAGGAGGGAGTGGGAGAGACGGAGGAAGAAAGGGGGAAGAGGAAGGGAAAGGAGGATTTTTATGTCAATCATAATACATCATAAATTTGAATTCTTTGAAATGCACATGAATAAGATTATTTCATGGCTTTTGATCCTAAATTTGCTGACCAACCTGAGGATTGGTGGGGAGACCACATAGACAGGGATGTGCTGGAGTTGATTGTTAAATTTGGGGGAATGTTGCAAGCCAGTTGTTAAATACAGCCTTGTTAAAAATTAAATAGTACCTGTACAACAGTGGCTTAATGCCACTTGGTGAAAATGGTAAATTTCATGTTAGGTATATTTTACATAATTAAAAATCTTAATCAAGAAAAAAATATGAACTTAAATGTGTGCACATGCTAAGCCCTTCAATCCTGTCCGACTCTTTGTGACCCCACGGACTGTGGCCCACTGGGCTCCTCTGTCCATGGGATTCTCTAGGTAAGAACACTGGAGTGGGTTGCCATGCCCTCCTACAGGAGATCTTCCCGACCCGGGGTTCAAATCCACGTCTCTTAAGTCTCCTGCATTGGCAGGCGGGTTCTTTACCACTAGCACCACCTGGGAAGCCCTACAATTGGATAAATCAAATTAAAAATGAGGGACGGGCATCCCTGCCTCCTTATGTCATCATATTCCACCACTTTCTCTGCTTTCGGGGTTGCTGTGCTACTGCCCCTGCATGGTGGGAAGACCGCACACGGCACGTGCTGCACGTTTCTTCCCGCCTCACTTTCAGTGACTTCACATCGGTAGCTGTATTACCTGCTTAGGCTGCCAGGGCCAAATACCACAGACAGGGTAGCTAAAAACGAGAAATTGATTTCTTACAGTTCTGGAGGCTGGGAAGCCCAAGGCTCTGATGCTCACAAGGCAGGTTTCACCCTGAGGCCTCTTTCCCTGGGTGTGTAGGCGGCTGCCCTCTTGCCATGTGTTCACATGGCCTCTGAGTGTAGGCGGTGCTCTGGGCTCACTTCTGATGAGGACACTGATCCTATTGGGCCAGGGCCCCCTCCTGGTGACCTCATTCAACCTCCAGTATTTCTTTAGGGCCTTCATTTCCAAATACACACTGAGGGGTTAGGGGCTCAACATATGAATTTGGGGTGGGGGGGACACAGTCCACACAATAGTTAACTTGACATTGTGGGAGTGTTTACACATGGAAATTGTAAAAACCTACAAATCAAGACACCTTTTCTGAAAACTGGCAAACACTCACCAGCACGCTCCTCTGAGGGGAAGTGCAGACAACAATCCCCTGGTCCCACTCTTGTGATTGTCCTTCACTTCTCCCAGCCCGGGAGCTCAGCAAGGTCAGGGGCCAGCCTTTACTCCCCAGTTCTTTGCCCTCTGTTCTCATGTCCTGGGAGCCTAATCAGCATTTGTCGGTGGATCAGGAGCTGACACGCACCCTAGTGACGTGAGGAAACCTAGTCACACAAAGATGAACCTTGTGAATGTGACAGAGGCAGGAACTGCAGATGCAGGCTCTGGAGCCAACTGTGGGGCAGAGGACTTCCCTTCTCTGAGCTTCTGGTTTCTTATCTACAGAGTGGGGGTAATAACAGTACCTCCCTTGGAGGGGCCCAGGGAGGACAGGATGACACAGAGGGCTCTGCACACGGCCTGGATAGCTGCATGGATTATCACACTGATACCCATCCTTTAAAGATCTCTCCTTTCCATACACATTAGGTCCTCACCAACCACCCCACACCCTGTGCTGGGTGACAAGGACCCAAAGCGCCCTGAGCCACTGTCCCATTAGATCCTCAAGCATCTCCCTGTGTAGCAGGAAGACAATACAGAAAAGGGAAGCGTTGGTTGTTAATACGGCCAGAGGGCTGCTGACCTTTGTCGCTGCATGGGGAAGTGGTCGGGAGCATGGGCTCTGGGTTCAGACCCAACACCACCACCGACATTCACATGCAATGTGACTTCGGTTGAATGTCATAGTCTCACTTGGGGCCCAAGTTTATTCCCACACAAAATGAGGATCAAGATAGACCCTGCCTGCCTCCTGGGGTTAGTGGGAGAGTTAAAAGAAGTTGTTAATTTTGATGAACTCTAATTTTTAAATATTTTCTCTTATGGGTCATACTTTTGGCACTGAATATAAGAAATCTTTGCCTAACCGAAGGTCACAAAGGTTTTCTCCTGTTTTTTTTTTCCTTCAGTTGTATAATTTTAGGACTTACATTGATATCATTAAAATACTAATATATTTTTATATTTTTTTAAAAAACTGGATTTATTTTAATCAGGTATCGTAAGACAGACATACAAATAACTGTTATGAAGAAAGCAGTTTATATTTACAACTCCTTAAAAATGAGATGCCCATCACTCCATGCATGGAAGCACCAGGATCAGTCAGGAAGCAGAAAGAGGAAGGGGGAATTGTAGGCAGGAGCCTTTACTGTATGTTCTTTGAGAAAGATAGGCAAGGGAGAGCAGGGAGATTTAGGATTGGCTGGTTTGAATAGTGTCTACAGGCTCTGGGGATTAGGGGCTGTCACTGGTAACCTGGTACCTGGCCCTGGAGAGAATAAGGCAGAAGAATATGGGCTTCGTGGAGTGTAAGAGCCAAACGGAGGAAGTGGTGGGGAGTGTGAGCTCTGGACTGGTTGGTTTGCATTTGACAGGCGAGCTCCTGGGCACGTCCGTTGCTCTTCTAAGAACTGGCAGCCTAGGAGGGACAGTCCCTCCCTGGTCATTGAGGCCCCAGATGTCAGACCATCAAGAATACAGCAAATAAGAAAACACAGTCAATATGGGTACAAGACGCCCAGTACAGTAAGTGGGAGATGCCATTCATGCCTGTTTCAACATTAACTTTGTGGGGCCTGGGTCTCTGCTTGTTTCATGCTGTGGGTCTTCCCTTCCCAGCTGGACGCTAGGTCCTGGAGGGCTCACTGCACGCCTGCACCCAACCAGGGCAGGACAAGCCTTCTCTGGGCCCCTTTCCCAGGGAAAACAAGAGGAAATAAAGGGTGCTGATGTCAGCAGAGGCCCGTGGACTGTCTATGGGAGAGAGTAGGGACCAAGACCTTGACCCTCCTCTCTGCTCTGTCCCTGTCCTTCCGAGAACCCCTCGTCATCTTTCTGTGCCTCGTGTGTCCTGCCTCGCCCGGGCCCGGACCACGCTCACATCACTCCTGCCTTTGTTTCCCCAGACCCTGAGCAGTGGCCAGCTGAATGGAGTACAATGAATGACCCCCTCTAGTCTCGGCTGTGGGAGGAAGGAGAAGTGAGGGAGGGTAACTGGGGGTGCTTGGTTGGGGAGGGGCAATCTGGGTAAGAGCCAGGTTCACAAGGCAGACGGACATGAGTGTGGTCCAAGTCCTGTCCTGGAGGGAATGAGAGCCTGTGAGGTGACCCCTCTGAGCCTTAGTCTGTTCCTCTGTCAGATGGGAATCAAATTCCTTCATCTCACAGGATTGCTGTGAAAAGGGAAGGTAACACACAAGGCAATTTCCAGCGTCCTTGCCCCAGGGCAGTGGTTCTCAAACTTCAGCAGGTCAGGCTGGGGCCTGAGAACTGGCATTTCCCACCAGGTTGATGCTGCTGGTCAACTCTGTGATACCTGTGAGGGGTATGACTAGGTCATACGGTAGATGTGTCTTCAACTTTTAAAGGCGTGCCCAAAGTAGTCATACTGTTTCACATTCCCACCAGCTGTGTATGAATGTTCTGGTTGCTCCATGTCCTTCCCAACAGTTAGTATGGTTGGTCTATTAATGTTAGCCATTTAATAGATGTATGTTGGTATCTCACTGTGGTTTTCACTTGCACTTCCCTAGTGACAAATGATGTTATACATCCTCTCATGTGCTTATTTGTTACCTACATATATTCTTTAATGAAGTATCTATTCACATCCTTAGCTCATGTTTTTAATTGGAATTTTGTTTTCCTGTTAAATTTTGAGAGTTCATTGTACATTCTGTATACAAGTCCATTGTCATTCACATGACCTGCAAGTATTTCTTGTCTGTATCTTGTCCTTCATTTCCTTGATAATATCTTTTGAAGAACAGAAGTTATTAATTTTTATGAACTCCAATTTTTAAATATCTTCTTTTATGTTTCATGCTTTTGGTGTTGAATCTAAGAAATCTTTGCCTAATCCAAGATCACAAAGCTTTTCTCCTATGTTTTTCCTTGAGTTATATAATTTTAGGACTTATTTAGGCCTATGATTCACTGAGTTCATTTTTTTATATAGTGCAAGGTATGGATTAAAGGATTTTTTAAATATATTAATAAAAGTCAAATTGTTCCAGTACCATTTGTTTAAAAGACTACCTTTTCTTCACTGAATTGCCTTTTCATCATTGTTGAAAATTAATTGACTATAAATTGCTGGCCTCTTTCTGTCCTCTCTGTTCTGTTCCATTGATTTATTTGTCTTCCTTGATGTGAAAATGTCTTGATTACATTAGCTTTATAAGAAGTCTGAAAGTCAGGGTAAATCCGCCAACATTTTTCAATTGCAGAGTTTTTTGTAGCTTTTTTAGGTACTTTGAATTTCAATAGGAATTTTAGAAATGACTTGTCAGTTTCTACAAAAAAAATACCTACTGGGATTTTGATTGAAATTATGTTAAACCTACTTATTATTGGGAGGAGAATTGACATCTTAATAGTACTGAGTCTTCTCATGTAAGAAGTATCCGCCTATTCATCTTCTTTCTCAGCAATATTTGATAGTTTTCAGTGTTCAGATCTTGCACATTTTCTGTCATATTTATTCCTACATATTTTATATCATTGATAATATTATAGCATTGTTCTTATTTCAGTTTCTAATTCTTTGTTGTTAGTATATACAAATACATTTGATTCTTTTGTATTGATCTTGTATTCTGCAACCTTGCTTAATTCACTAATGGTTCTAGTAGCTTTTTTGTGGATCCCACTGTCTTCTACATAGACAACCAAGTCATCTGTGATAAAGACAGTTTTTACTTCTTCCTTTCCAATCTGTTTGTCTCAATTATTGTACCTGCAGGATTTTAATTTATAGAGAGGACTGAGTGATGATTCACAGAGGTTAATGCCACTGAAACATTTTCATTACTTACATTTCCCAAAGAGGGTATTACCTATAAGGTACACCACCCATTATATGTGGGGAAGCACCAGAGTCATTCAAGAAGCAGAAACAAGAATGAAGATAAAGAAAACACAGCCTTTATTATGCTTTCTGTGGGAAAAGCAATGCAGGAGAGGTAAACAGTTTGGGATTGGGTAGTTGGAATGATTCTGGTTGGCTTTGGGTTATAGGTGCCTGGTACCTGGCCATGAATTGATTTAAGGCAGGAGAAATACTAGGTTGGTGTATGAGAGTTAGAGAAGGGAGGTGGTTTAGATTATGAGCTCTGGAGTGGTTAGTTTGTATAATGAAAGGCACGCTGCTAGGAATCTCTATGGCATCTCTAAGAATTGGCATTAACTCCCTGGTCCATTAGGCCCCAGCTGTGAGAGCATCAAAAACACAAAAAATAAAATACAGTTAGCAAAACTGACCTTGTGATGAATGTATGCCAAACAGAAAAATAGAGAAAAAAATTTTTTTAGATATTTAAAAAATATGGTTAGAACAACTTTATTTGTTCCTTACTTTATTGCATGAACTAGAACCTTCCAGCACAATGAATGGAGGTAGTGAGAACAGATGCCTTTGCCTGCTCCCTAACCTTGGGGGGGAGACAGGAGGTGCCATGGAGGGGGAAGGGGTGGGGCAGTGATGGACGTGGTCAATGGGGAAAGGAGGATGGAAGCTTGGGAGAGAGTGAGAAGACCTGAGGCAGTGGGTCTCGCGCTGTGGTGCACGGCTCGTAGCCCTCACCTGTCCCTGCTGCGGATCACACAGCTTCTGGCCTCTCAGGGCCACCCGCTGGGCTAAAGGGCTGCATTTAGGTCCTGCTCATGTTTAAACCACACAGCTCCAGGCCCTTCCCTCCCACAAGGCCCTTCTCCTCTCCCTCCTCCTCTGGGAGTAGAGCCACAGTGCCAGGCAGAATCCCAGGCCCTGGATTTCCTGTTAGGGGAAAGGAGGATGACCACACGCCATCACCGAGCAGAAACCACACATCACAAACCCCCAACTCATGGGGGCCCAGCTGGGGTCTAAGAGTCCGAACATGATGTAAGATGTTCAACTTGCATCCAGGGAGACTATGTGGAAGCAACAGGGCCTAAGGGCACCTGACAGTCAGTGCTCTGCAAAGTTACGCAGAGCCTCTTTTGTAAAAGTTCTGTGCTGTCAAACAGAGTAGGCCCTGGGGCCCCCTGGTAGGATCCAGCTGTCTCCTCTGAAAGCCAGGCAAACAAGAGGCATTCCAAGTCCCAAGCCAGTGGGGTGAGGCCAAAATGGAACCCAGGGATCACCCCCCAACAGGTACTCTCTGAAGGCACTGCCAAGAAACCAGCAGGTCCCTGTCCTCCTCTGCACACATTTCCAACTGTTAGAATTCAGCCCAAGCACCTTTCAAAGCCCAAAGGACTCTATGATATGATTTTGTGCCTCAGTTTCCCCTGGGTGAGATGGAGACAAGGATACATCCACCACAGAATGTTGTAAAGCTGAAAAAGAGAAAATAGATGTAGGGCCTGACTCGGATAAGAGGGTTCCGTGAAAATGTAGAACCTTTCTTCTCAGGCCTGGGAGGAGGGGTAAGAAAAGCAGATATGGAGGGCAGAGGCCACTTGGCTGGCCATGGGAGAAGCATGGAAGAAAACTATCAGGATTGGACAAAAAACTAAATGGGAGAAAAGATGTCATTCTGCTCACTCCCACCTCTAGAACTGAGGCCCCTTCCTGTGATGAAATCATGTCCTTCCACCCCCACGGTCCATTCAGTAAGCCAATGCTGACTCAGCCTGCGGAGGCTCAAACAGCCTCATTCTCAGCCCGGCCTGGGGGTCACCAAGACCACCAGCCCCCCGTGTCTCACCCCACCCAGCACCAGTCACGCTGGCAGTGTCTCCCTCAGAGATGATCCCAGCGACTGTCACCAGGGTGACCCATGACTGCTCTGACCTTGCTCCTCTCTGTCCAGGGAAGGCCCTGGATGAGCCAGGGGCTCACAGCTGCAGATGGAACCCCCTGAGGAGTGTTATTAACTGCAGCCTCCTGGGGGTCACCTCCCAGAGCTCTGCACTCAGAGGGTGAGGCCCAGAAATTCTGAGGTGCGACCAGGAGGAAGCTTCCAGAGGGAGCAGAAGGCTCTGTGGGCTCAGCAGGACTGGAGCTCAAGTGCTGGTCCCACCGCTCAGAGTCCTGGACGCGGGCCTTGGTTCTGCCTGAAGACTGAGAGGGGGAGACACTGCAGGGGAACCCCAGCCTGGAGGGAGAGGGGCCAGAGCAGGCTGGTGCCCCCATGTCTGAGGGGGGCTGAGCGTGACCACCAGTGAGCGGCTCCCCCTGCTCCTCCCTGAGGGGCTGGAGCTGGGCGGGGACCCGGGCCCACCTCTCCCTGAAGGAGCCTGAGCTGGTCCTGCTGCCGCCCCTTCCCCTGGGAGGAGAGACACTCAGAGAAGCAGAGACCAGGAGAGACACAGAGGCGGCTAGCCAGGGAGATGTGAGGCGGGAGACAGGAGCTGAGGGGGGGGAGGCCCAGCAGGCGCAGGTCAGGACCAGCCCCCAGCGTGAAGACGGGGGTGAGGAGCCCCAGACCATGGCTCCCTCTGCACTGACCACAGGGAGGCCTTTTTGCAACAAAGGAAAAGAAGAAGCCAGGTTGATAAAGGAAGTGCCCGTCACTGTCGGGGTGGGCGGGTTTGGGGAAGGCCCCCACCCTCCTCCGTCCTCTGGAGGAGCCTGGTCCTCACTCCTGGTGCTGAGTGTCCCCCAGGGCCCCCACAGGCCTCCCCTCCGGCCTTGAGGGCTCTGCCTGTCCTCTCACCCGGGAGCGGGGCAAGGCCATGCGGCTGCCCCTGCTGCTGCCCCTGCTGCTCCTGGCGTCTCTGCAGGCTGGTGAGTGGCTGGGCGTGTCCTGCTCTGCCAGGGACCCCGGGGAGGGGCTGTGGCTGGGTGTGTGTAGAAGGGTCCCCTGGGGTAGCTGGCCAGGCCTCCCACCCCCAACAAACAGAAGGGGTCCCACAGTGCGGGGTCTCCCAATCTTCCACCCTCCTCCCTGCCCCAAGCGTGGAGAGAGGATCACCCAGGCCAGAGGGCCAGTCCTACCCCCCGTCACACATCCCCCTGCAGGTGAGGGTGCCCGACGGCCTGGGGTCACCTTCTGTGTCTCTCCTGGTGGCTTCAGAGTCTCTCCCTCCCTCCTCTAGGTCACTGGGCAGAGAGAAATCCAGAGCGTCTCTTTGGGATGAAGCAACCAACGGATCTCTCAGCCCCCGAGGGTGGCTCCATTCACATCCCCTTCTCCTTCTTTCACTCCTGGGAATTAGCCAAGGTTCCCAACATGAGAATATCCTGGAGATGGAAACACTTCCATGGGGAGTTCATCTACAACATGACCCCTCCATTCATCCATGAAAATTTCAAGAACCGGCTCTTCCTGAACTGGACAGAGCGTGAGAAGAGCGGCTCCCTCCGGATCTCAGACCTGCGGAGGGAGGACCAGTCTGTGTACTTCTGCCGGGTGGAGCTCGTCACACAGAAATACCGCAAGAAGCAGTGGCAGTCCATCGAGGGGACCAACCTCACCGTCACCCCCGGTGAGTCCAGCTGTCCCTGAGGCTCTTAGAAGCTGTTGGTACCTTGTAATGCTGGCCTGGTCTAGGCCCCCACCTCCTGACTTTTCTCAAACTCCTCTCCCTTCCCCTCCTACTCCTCCCCAGGCCTCTGTCAACTTTACCTTAATCTTCCCCAGCTCTGGGCTGCCTCCCTTGCCCATCCCCCTCTCTGCCCTCCAGATCCAGCCCCTCCCCCATCCCCAGGCCCCCGCACCCTCTGTGCTCCCAGCTGTCCTCCCTTCCCGCTCCAAGCTGGGCTCCACCCGGCCCCTGCCCGCGCCCCACGTCCTCCAGGTGACTTGACATCTCGGGGTGCGGCTCCTTCCCTTTGCCCTGAGTCCTGTGTGGAGCCCCAGCTGCCTCACGTCTGTCCCCCAACATCCATGAGCTCAGCCCGCACACACAGCAGGTGCCGAGGGGTCCTGTGTCCTCATCACCTGATTTCCCATCTCCCCTTCCTTCTCTGCTCTGACCCCCAGAATATGAATGTCAAGACCCCTACCTCCATCCCATCTCTTTCCTCTTTCCTCCTCCCTCCATCCTCTTTACCTCCTTGCCTCCCCCCAACCCCTGCCATGTGGTTCCGGTCACCCTGTCCCCGTGTCCACCCTGACCTTGCCCCTGTCCTGGTCATGACGAGGCAGCAGTCCCAGCAGCTCCCCTGACTGTGCCCTGCATCCCGGGGGGACACCTCGGCAGCATCGCCCCAGCTGACCTCCCCCACGACCCCCAGTACAGCGGTCCTGCTGCCATCCTCCCATCACAGGAAGGGGGACCGAGGCTCACACAGCAAACGTCACTCTGCCCCGTCACTCCTGGTGCAGGTGGGGTCTGACCCCAGTTTAACCCCAGGGCCTCCCTTCTTAACCGTGAGCTGCTTGGCCTCACCTCCTGACCTGTCATCTTGTTGTCTTGACTATTTTCAACCTAATAATGGGCGTGTAGCATCTGTCACTCAGTGGGGCTTCGGAACTTGAACAGTGTATCTGACTCCAGAGTAGAGAAGAGGGGTTCTCTTCTAGGCACAGGCAATAAGAGAGTGTGTTATCTGTAGATAATTTTTTTGAAAACTGAAAATCTATTACGTTTGTTTGCTTTTTGCAATCACTTGTGCTGGTGATTCTAAGCAGTATCAGTGAAAATTCTCTGCTCCCGGTGGGGATGGTCATGTTCATTTTTACAGGGAAGTAATAAAAAGAAATATTTTTAATCCAAGTGAAGTACCACCATGCAAAACATCATGCCAGAGGAATATATATAGCAAATATAACTCATAAGTTTGAAACTGGCTTATTAATTTCTAAACAAATAGTAGTTTTATTTATGTAGCCAAATCTAATTATATTCTCATTTGTAGTTTTTCTCTTTTATTTCTAAACCCAAAACCCCACATCCCACTAGAGTTAAAATATTTTTTCCTAATATTTGTAAGATTTGATTACTTTTCACACAAAAGCTCTTATATATAGTGAGATTTATCTTGGTAAATGGGGCGCAATAAAGAACTACGTTGATCCTTATACCAAGAAACAAATCAACTGTTCTCACTTTATTTATTGAATATTTTTTCCTTTTTCCACTGATTAATAGGCCTAAGCTTTTAAGTTATTTTGTAGAATAGCGTCCATTTCTGGTCTGTCTATTCTGTTTCACTAGTCTATGTTTTCTTTTTTTTTTAGTATTCATTTATTTGGCTGTGCCGGATCTTAGCTATGGCACGCAGGATCTTCGTTGTGCGTGGGATGCAGTTGTGGCATGCAGAGCCTAGTTCCCCGACCAGGGGTGGAACCTGGGCCCCCTGCATTGGGGGCACAGAGTCCTAGCCATTGGACCACCAAGGAAGTCCCTATATTTTGTTGTATTAGTACCACACTGTTTTAGTTATTATAACTTTATCATGTTTCAATGGCTGTTAAGACTTTTTCCATCACAACCACATTACTTCCTTCTCAAACTTCATTAGTGTTGCCTGCCTATTCTTCCACACAAATATTAGAATAAGTTTGCCAAGTTTCTAGAAAAACATTCCTGTTGGTTTTTAAAATCAGAATTGCATTAAATCTATAAAGTAACTGACAGAAATTTAAATCAGTAAAACGCACAATCTTTTCAGTGAGGAACAGGTCCTATTTTATATCCCTAAGTAAACCTTTGTAATGTTCTTCCAAAGATCATGTGTCTCATAAGACTTTCATATTCTTTATTTTTATTATTAATGTGCAATATGTTAAAAAAATGTGTACTTGATATAATTTTCACTCTAAAAGTAGTGCATAAATTCTGGCCAAGATGCTAGGTTATATGCATATATTTACCTCCACTCCCTCCAAAAATCTACTAAAATGACAGCAAAGGGAATTTTTTTTAAGACAAAAACCCAGAGGCACAAAAACATTTGCAAGTTAGGTGGACAAAAACAAAATTTTGGAAGCAGGAAATAGACCAGAGGATTTAAACCCTAAGTCAACAGTGGGGACATCCAGAAGGAAGGCAATTTACATTGCAAAACCCCTTAAAGGGTCAGGAATAGCAACTCCTAGTACCCATGAAACTGGGCGTGGAAGGGGATCTGAAAACTAGAGGACTAACTGAAATGTATTTAGGAAGCAGAGACACCTCCGCACCCTCACACCTCACCCCAGCAAAAGACTGGATATATGGGCTCTAGAAACAATAATCCACAGGGAGTCTTGGGGGGTACATTGGGGCATAACTGGGGACAAGGGTTCAGTTCTTAAATTCAGAGATTTGGTGAACTGATGAGACCTGAAATACCTTGACCCTTGTAGAGGCCTCACAGGACGCAGGCAGCCAGGCTGGTACTCCCACACCACACCCACTAAGGGCAGACAATCAGGAAACTCTTCTCCGAAATAGCTATCTGATGGGCCTGGAAAGATCTAGAAATCCAACAGATCACTCTACTCATTGTGGAGTGAGTCATACTGTCCTACTCACTGTAAAGTGATCTGAGATACACTTTCTGCTATAACACACTCACAGCTTCGTGCATGTTGGGAGCCAAGGGGACAAGGTGGCTGGGGTCTTGGCCTTGCACCAAATCCCCTGCAGTCAGGACTGGACCCTCACCTCAGCTGTGCCCAGGATGCCTGAGGTAGAGGGTCTGTTTTTAAAAGCTTTGAACTAAACATTTAAGGAATGCTTGTCTCATGAGATGCAGAGAGCAGATCAAGGGGAAGGGAACCTGGAAGAATCCAAAACAATGAAAGGAGATCAAAATTTTCAAAGAACCATCATCCTCATAAAGTTAAAGAATTTCATGTATATGACACAATAGAATGCTTTGCAAAGGAGCTTTCAAAACAAAAAAAGAGATCTTAGAAATTAGAAAAAAAAGAAATTAGAAGTATACTAGCAAAGATGGAAAAGTCAATATATGATTGAAAGATGAAGTTCATGGAAATACCTTAAAAGGTGGGAGAAAACTGAAAGATCTGGATATTGTAGTTCAAGAAACTTCAAAGAGCTGGATATTGTTGTAGTGGTTTGAACAGTGGCCCCCGAACAAGTGAATAACATCTTATATGGCTGCAGATGTGATTCCGTTGAGGAATTTGAGATGAGGAGGTTATCTGGGATTATCTGGGTGGACTCTAGATGCTAATAAACATGTATAAGAGAGGGGCAGTGGGAGACTGGACACAGATGGAAGAGCAGGCAATGTGACCACAGAGGCAGAGACTGGGGTGAAGCAGCCATAGAAGCCAAAGCAGCAAGGAACAGACTCCCCCCACACAGAGCCTCCTGAGCGATGCAGCCTGGCTGACACCTTGATTTCTGCCTTCTGGCCTCCAGAACTGTGGCAAGTAAACTTCTATTGTTTAGAGTCACCCAGTTTGCAGCAATTTGTCATAGCAGCCTTAGAAATATAATAAAGGAATTATAAGGAAGGATAAGACAAATTGAGAATTGGTCCAAGAGTTCCAATCTCTGAACAACAGAAGTTTTAACAGCAGAGAAAAAAGAAGGCCATGGGGAAGAAAATATCAACAAAACTACTACAGAAATTTTCCAGAATGAAAGAACCCAACAACATGAGTAAAAATAAAAAGACCAACCCTGGGGTACTGCAACATAAAAATTTCGAAACACCAGGGATAAGTTCAGTTCAGTCACTCAGTCGTGTCCAACTCTTTGCGACCCCATGGACTGCAGCACGCCAGGCCTCCCTGTCCATCACCAGCTCCCAGAGTTTACTCAAACTCATGTTCATTGAGTCAGCGATGCCATCCAACCATCTCATCCTCTGTCCTCCCCTTCTCCTCCCACCTTCAATCTTTCCCAACATCTGGGTCTTTTCAAATGAGTCAGTTCTTCACATCAGGTGGCCAAAGTATTGAAGTTTCAGCTTCAGCATCAGTCCTTCCAATGAATATTCAGGACTGATTTCCTTTAGGATGGACTGGTTGGATCTCCTTGCAGTCCAAGGAACTCTCAAGAGTCTTCTCCAACACCACGGTTCAAAAGCATCAATTCTTCGGCGCTCAGCTTTACAGTCCAACTCTCACATCCATACATGACTACTGGAAAAACCATAGCCTTGACTAGACGGACCTTTGTTGGCAATGGTTTTTGTGGTGATGTCTCTGCTTTTTAATATGCTGTCTAGCTTGGTCATAACTTTTCTTCCAAGCAGTAAGCATCTTTTCATTTCATGGCTGCAGTCACCATCTGTAGTGATTTTGGAGCCCCCCAAAATAAAGTCTGTCACTGCTTCCACTGTTTCCCCATCTATTTGCCATGAAGCGATGGGACCTGATGCCATGATCTTAATTTTCTGAATGTTGAGCTTTAAGCCAACTTTTTCACTCTCCTTTTTTACTTTCATCAAGAGGCTCTTTAGTTCTTCTTCGCTATCTGCCATAAGGGTGGTGTCATCTGCATATCTGATAAAGGGAGATCCAATACATTTCCAAGGAGGGAAGAAACTGGCCACATAAAGAGAGTCAGGAATTAGAGTGGCTTGGCTGTCTCAATAGCAATAGAGGACAGTGAAAGGCAACAGTTGAGTGTCATGAATCTCCAAGGGAAAATTATTTTGTTTAATCCTTTAACAAATCAAATAGCAAATATTGACTGAGTGCCTGCTATGTGTCAGGTCCTAAGCTGGGCACTGAGGAAAGAGCAGTTAAGACAATACAGAACAAAACATTAATGTCCTTAACCATGGAACTTACACTTGATTATAGAAAGAATATCACACACACACACAAAAATTAATTATGTGTGTCAGGTGATAGTGAAAAGAGAAAAGCAGGAAAATGAAGCAGAATCAGTGGCTAGAGGTGCTAGGGTGCTGCTTTATTCAGATGGAACAGGAAGACCGCTGGGACATAAGTCAGAGTCCTGGTAGGAGGCAGCTAATCTAACAGGGTAACTGAGAGTTTTGATGGGGGACACAGGGTAGGAAACCAGTCAGGGACAGTGAGACCCCTGGGACCAGCCACAGGCCTAAGAAGCAGGGGAGGAAGTAGGTTCTGGGACCTAGAAAGGAGCTGTGACCTCTGGGGAGAGAGTTTTGTGTCCATTTGACTGGCTGAGGGACGGCCAGACAGTTGCTGAGACATTATTTCTGAGTGTCTCTGTGAAAGTGTAGAGAGATTATCCCAGTGTGGAGAGAGGAGGTCCCAGGGTTCAATCCCAGAACCTCCTCTCTCTACACTCACTTCCCAGATAAGCCTGTGATTTAGAAATGTGAGGTTAATGCTAAAAAATAGCAAGAGGTGCTAAAAAACAGTTCAATCTGGGGAGTGGGAAAGGAGTGAGGAGGGGTTGCTGTTTTCATAATCTGTGGGGAATTTGTTGATGCTTTAAATTATGTGCCTATACAACTTATATAAAAATAGATGTTACATGTTAAAAATAAAAGTACTGGTAATACATACTTGCATATAGTTTTAAAAGCAGTCAAACAGCACAGAAGGGAATCAAATGAAAAACACATTCCTCTCCGCTTTATCTCTCAGCTACTACCCCTTTCTGCAGAAATGCTCTCTCCACAGATAAGAGATACAGATACAGATGTACAAGAGATGGAACATAATAGACTCAAACTGCACACTCTCCTGATCTTCAGCTGGCTATGTTTACTTCATGGGCCTGAAGTATCTTTCCACTTCAGCACACACACATCTACGCCTTTCTTTTTAAATGACTGTATGGTCTCCCACTGTAGCAATGGATTGTAGTCCACTTAATCAGTCTCATATTTAAAGGCATTTAGGCTGCTACCAAATCACAAATAAAGCTGCAGTGAACACCCTCAAACACAGGCCTTTGAACACTTGTACCAGCACGTCCATCGGGTAATTTCCTAGCACAGAAATCACTGAGTTTAAGGGCGTGCTCGGATATCTTACAGATACACCCAAACCCTTCCCAAAGGTTGTGCCAACCTGTACTCCCGTTGTGTCAATACTAGGTATTTTCCCCTGACTCAGGTCAGTTTAAAACAAAAATAGCCTTTTATCCTTTTAATCTACATTTCTAAAAGTTATGAATGATTATTAGCATCAGGATTATGTTATCATTTTATGAAATGAATTAGAAATTGTACCATTTTCCATATTTTTCTGTTCTAGAATCTTCTGAGAATTATCTGTTCCTTAAATATTCACAAGAATTTTTCCATTAAATCTTCTGAACTTGAAATCTTTATGAAAAATAGTTCTTTAATAGTGTTCTCAATTTCTTCTTTGTCTAATCCATTAAAGGTAAATGCATTTTTAAAAATTATTATTTGTCTCAGAAAATCATCCATTTCACAGAGGTTTTTAGAATTATCAACCTATAATTGAGCACACACTCACTCATGATTTCAATACTCTGTTGTTGTTCGATTTACAAGAGTCTTGTCTGTTTCCTTGTTGTTGTTGTTTTTCCCTCTAACCACTTTCTGCATTTATTATTCTTTCTGCTGTCCTGTTTCCTAAAAACATTTATTCCTACGTAGGTTTTCATTACTTTTAGTTTCCTTAGAGCTAGTTCCTCTCTGTTTGGTAACTTTTTTCTTTGGAAATTGACTTTTTAAAACTTTCATCCCATTTTAAATAATTATAGCATCATTCATTCATTGCAAAACTTTCATCCCATTTTAAATAATTATAGCATCTAATACTATGAATTTAGCTTAGAGTTTGGCTTTAGTCATATTCCAGTCCATGGGGTCGCTAAGAGTCGGACACAACTGAGCAACTTCACTTTCATGCATTGGAGAAGGAAATGGCAACCCACTCCAGTGTTCTTGCCTGGAGAATCCCAGGAACAGGGGAGCCTGATGGGCTGCCGTCTATGGGGTTGCACAGAGTCAGACACGACTGAAGTGACTTAGCAGCAGCAGCAGCAGCATATTCCAGGAGTTTTTAAAATATACATATATATTGCTGTTGTTTTTATTTTCTAAATAGCATGTCATTATATATATCTCTTTGACTAAGAATTTAAATTTTTTGTCTCAATTGAGAAACAGGATTCATACTTTCATTATTAATTTCTACTAAGTGGACACAGAATTCAGTCCACACAAGATTTTACTGGAGTTGGGTTTTTTGTATGTGGCTTAGTATTATGCCAGTTTTTTCATGGTGCCTTAAACATCTACAAAGGTAGCATCTGTTTGTAGTAAGTAAAGTTCAATACATATTCATTTAACAGTAATATATTTCCAATAATACTGGGTGCTTTACAGATGTTTTCTCACTTAGTAAAACAATCATGTAAAATGAAAAACACTGTTTGAATCCACTTCTACGAGGTACCTAGAGCAATCAAATACTTAGGGTCAGAAAGCAGAACAATGAATGCCAGGGGCTGGGGGGAGGGGGAATGCGGGGTCAGTATTTAATGGGGACAGAGTCTCCGTTTGGACAGATGAAGTTTGGAAGATGGATGGTGATGATGGTTGCACAATAATGTGAATCGACTTGATGTCACTTAAATATGGTTAAAATGGTAAATTTGTGTTGTATGGATTTTACCACAATAAAAAAAAATTGTTTTTGATCCTGTGATTTACTTCTCCCTATATGTAAGTAATGAAATGAGGTTCTGAGATCACAGCACTGATCAGTGGTAAAGTCAGGGTTCAAACAGAGTGAAGAAGATTCAGAGCTTCCAGAATCTCCCTTTGTTACTCCCCTCTCTGTGGGAGAGCTTCAGAGAGTTGCTCCCCACTCCCCACATTCCCCAAACTAGGGAACAAGATGTGACAGTTTTCACCCAGATACTTCCAGCCCTTCAGTGAATAATTTGCATATTTCTCCTGTCTTCCCAGGTCGCAAGACAACCACCCAGAACCCCACCACCACGGCTGCCACCACTGCTATGCCTGGCCTTAGGAACTCAGAGAGCGGAAAGAGCCCGCGGTCTTGGCTCCAGAGTACGGAAGCTATAGTCGGGTTGGCACTGGCCAGCGCTGCGCTCGTAACCACAATTGTGGGGCTGATTGTGTACTTTAGATGCAAGAGAAGCAAAAGTAAGTGATCCAGGACCTTCAAGCTCTCCCCAAGATTCCCAGCTAAGTATTTCTCAGAACCCTCCTGCATCAGAATGACCAGAGCTGCTCAGCAAAAATGCAAATTCCTTCTGGGCCTGAGGTCTGGGCCTGGGAATCTGCATTTTACCTCCTCATGTGGTATTTGTGTCAAGTTTGGGACTCACCGCTCAAGACCAATCCCTCTCTACAAACCTGATAATTTCTAGTTCTTGTCTCCTGATTTAATTATTTCTCATCAGTCTCCCTTCTGGTTCACAAGGAGGGAGGGCCTGCCCTGGGAAACATAGAAGAGAGAGAAAGAAGGGACAGGAAGGTGGCTCCACTCAGCAACTACTGGTTGGACACCGATTTTCCAGAGCCTGGCTGGTAACTGGAAATGCAAAAGTAAATAAAGCACAGGCCCTGCTCTCAAGGATCTGGGGGCCAGGAGGAAGAGGGGAGCAGTTGCCTCAAGGGCTAACGGCCTCGTGTGGAAAGAGCTGCGGTAGGTTGGGAGGAAGGAAGGGTAATCAAGGAAGATGTCCAAGAGGAAGCGCAAAACTATCAAAGAATGAAGAATTAGCCAGGTGGTGAGGGTGGTATAGAGGTCACTGTCGTTCCAGGGGAAGGAAGGCATTCTAGGGACTGTAGGTAGCTCAGGGCTGTGGAAGAGCCAGGAGATGAGAAAAGACGACCTTGGAAATCACATCCCAGAGCCTCTGACCCCAGAAACAGTGTGAAGCAGTGAAGTGGCCACCTCAGCTTGGCCTTGCAGATACACAGTCTACGGTGGAGAGGCCAGGATGGGGTCACTCTGAAATCGTTCTTTTATTCTGCAGAGCAAAAACCATAGTGGTTGTGTCCTGAGACTAAGGATGAGGGTTTGAGATGAAGAAAAAAACATGATGTAGTCACTGAGAAAATGCAATATGGTATTTAATGATCAATTTAGATGAGAAGCCATAAATCTGTACAAGCATCATTGTATTTGATTGTGGTTTTTTTTCAGCAGTATTCAAC
The DNA here is from genome assembly GCF_019320065.1 of Cervus canadensis. NCBI lineage: Eukaryota > Metazoa > Chordata > Mammalia > Artiodactyla > Cervidae > Cervus > Cervus canadensis. Next base: position 29,686,895 of record NC_057417.1, on the reverse strand, counting down.
TAAAACCTTTAGAAATGACTGATTAAGAACTAATTCCCTGGTGGTCCAGTGGTTAGGACTCTGTGCTTTCACTGCCCAGGGCCTGGGTTCAATCCCTGGTCTGGGGAGTAAGATCCCCTAAGTTGTGCCGTGGCCAAAAAAAAAAAAATAGTTGTGTTCATCTGCTAGCATCAGAGAACAGAAGTAACAGTAGGCAAATAACACAGAGGGGACTTTTTTTCCTCTCATCTAAAAGGATCTGGAGGCAGAAAGCAGAGAGTACTAAGACACTGAGTCTCCCACCTGTCTGCTCACTGTCCTGGATGCTGACTTCTATCCTGAAGGTTGCTTTATGTGCAAGACAGCTGCTAGGATGCCAGATTTGTGAATCTAAACAGGAAGTAGGACGTAGGAGGAAAAGACAAAAAGACTATGTTCCAGCTGTCTGTCCTCCTTTGAAAGAGTCTTCCTAAAATTCCTGCAGCCATGAAATTAAACACTTGCTCCTTGGAAGACCAGCTATGACCAACTTAGATAGCATATTAAAAAGCAGAAACATTGCTTTACCAACAAAGGTCCATCTAGTCAAAGCTATGGTTTTTCCAGTAGTCATGTATGGATGTGAGAGTTGGACTATAAAGAAAGCTGAGCACCAAAAAACTGATGCTTTTGAACCGTGGTGTTGGAGAAGACACTTGAGAGTCCCTTGGACTGCAAGGAGATCCATCCTAAAGGAAATCAGTCCTGAATATTCATTGGAAGGACTGATGCTGAAGCTGAAACTCCCATACTTTGGCCACCTGATGCAAAGAACTGACTCACTGGAAAAGGCCCTGATGCTGGGAAAGACTGAAGGCGGGAGGAGAAGGGGAGGACACAGGATGAGATGGTTGGATGGCATCACCGATGCAATGGACATGAGTTTGAGTAGGCTCCAGGAGTTGGTGATGGACAGGGAAGCCTGATGTGCTGCAGTCCATGGGGTCACAAAGAGTCGGACACGACTGAGCAACTGAACTAAACTGAAAAATCCTCCCCACAACTTCCCCTTATTTCAATACATCATCAGCTAGATTTCACCATAGGTCCCACATCTGCCTGTAGCGGGGTACCCTGATGCTCCAAATAAAATCAAGCTTCTGTAACTGAATAAGAAGGGAATGGATATGGGGCAAACAAATAGCATCCTCTGCCTGAGGGCACAGCCAGGATTGGAGCCGTGTCAGCAAGTGTGCCAGAAGCACAGGGGGTCCCAGGGGGTCAGGGAGCCCGTGAGAGGGCGCAGGTGGAGAGGAGAGGGCTCAGTGGGGGGCTTGGGTAACCTGAGAGAGACAAGAGTGTCAGGACAAGAGTGTAGTGAGGTCACGCACAGGTACAGAGGGATGATGACCGAAGAGAGCTGGAAGGAAGGAAAGTTGAAGCATAAAAATGATACCAGTGTTTACTATGTCAGAGTTCTTAGTCCCAATGAAAAAAAAAAGAGTCCAGGATGTGACTGAGTGGAACCGAGGTCACTGGAGTTGGGGAGGTGGATAAGTCCAACCTGTTCAGAGGGTGATGGGGCACAGGGGGCAGGGAAGAACTGCTCTTCTGACTGATGGTGAGGACAAGGCGGGACAGGTGTGGGCAGCCTCAGGGTGCCCGCATGGTGGCGGCTCTGAGTCCTGAACCCTTCCCAGGGAGGTTTCAGATGGGATAGGGCAGAGAAGGCGGGGAGGAGACAGGCCTTCGTGGACGGCACAGTGACACGCTGTTGGTCCTCCTACAGGTGCGCAGACTGAAGCCAGGACCCCAGCCAGGTGAGCGCTTGTCCTCCAGTATGGGGGGTGCGGTGGGGCGGGGCTATTTATGAGCAAGAAGTTTCCTCCTGAGAGCAGCACCAGGGAGCCTTTCACAGGCCTCCCCTCCTGGACCTCCATCCACATCCTCCCAAGCCCCCACAGGCCAGGCTCTTCACTTCCTGAGGCTCCCGATCCTTAGAAAGTCAGAGCAGTGGACCAGCACTTTCTCTGACTCTCTCCCAGAACATCTCCCTTTGTCTGTCTCTGGCACCCACCTTTCTTCCTTCCATCCCCAGGTCTCAGCCTTTCCCTCTGTTCATCCTGGTCTGTCTCCCCCTTGAACACCGTCCTTCCAGAACACACCCGTCCCCTCCACGCTCTGTCCCCTTTCTTGCTCCTCTAAAGTCTGTCCTCTGCCCTGTGACTCGGGGCCTCCGGCTGCCCTGGCCTGTCTCTCCTCAGAGCAGCTCCCTCGCCGCGCCCAGCCTGGCTCCCTCTCCTCTGGCCCCAGCTCCTCTTCCTTCCCTGACACTCACCCTCCTCACCGCCCACCGCGTTCCTTTCTCATCCTCTCTGCCACGTCCAGGCTTTTCCTTCTCACAGCCCCTCCCTCCTTTCTCACCTTCCTGACTCTTGACAGTGTCCTCCCGGGACCCCTCCCCGGACGGCGTCTCCTCGGGGACCAAGGCCTGAGCACCGCCCGGGGGACCTGAGGGAAGCTCCCTGGTTCTCACGCTCCAGTTTGGACCCAGGCGCTGCCGCAGAGAGGACAGGCGCCCCCTCCTGCTTCTCCTCCCTGCGCCCCTCAATAAAGCCGCTTCTCTGCAAGAGTCCACCCCAGTCAGCTCTCAGGGACGGGGCTACACTGCAGATGGCCCCTCAACCCGGTCCAGGCAGCCTCCTCCTGAGAGCCCCAAACCTCTGCCTTCATGTCCGAGTGTGACCAGGCAGGTCACAGAGTCCCCACCGAGAGAGCGGCCCGAGGCAGGTGGTAGCTCTTTCCCGCCCAGACTCTGACACAGCACTGCCCTCCTGTTCCCACTCAGGGAGTCCTCCCAAAACGCGGAAGAGAATTACGAGAACACCGGGAATAAAGGTAAGTCCTGCCGCCAGCATCCCCGCTCTCACCTGGGTCTTCCTTCTTCTCCCCACACCCCCTCCCCACACAGGTGCCCTCAGCATCCTCCTCTCCCCTGCCTCACCCACCCTCCCCTGAGACCCTGGTCCTGACTAGAGATGACCTCACTGCTGGAGCCCCTGCCCATTTCTCTACCTTGGCTGCCTGGTCACCTGATCCTGGCACATGTTGATTTTTTTCTAGGACAACATGTAGACCCCAAGCCGGATGCCAAGGTAAGCAGCTCAGATTAGGGCCTGAAAGGATGAGAGGGAGGTCTGGAGAAGGGGCGTGGAAGAATAGAGGGACTGCGGTGTAGTCAGGGCATCAGCTGTGGGATCATGGCTCTGAGATGGGACTCCCCCCCTTCAACTGTCTCACTCCCTCCCCTTTCCCTTCTCCCCCAGGATGATGGTGGTGGCAGCGGAGGAGTCCTCTACGCCTCCCTCACCCTCTCTACGTTAAACTCACCAGCAACAGCAGCGCCTCCCTTGCCCCGTCCCCAAGAGGGCCCCCAGGAAGAGACCCTATACTCTGTCTTAAAGGCCTAAGCAGTGGGACTGAGTGGGGACCTCCTTCGAGTCAGCTGCGCACAGGGATCTCAGCTCCTCATAATCTCCCCGGCCAGACGCAGACAGCTCAGAGGCCAGCAGGTGCGGGGCCACCAAGGACCTGAGAGTCACACAGCCCCCGCCCCGATTCCCTCTTCACCTCCCCAGACTTTCACCACAAAAATAAAAGGACCTGTGCAATCTGCCTGAATGCATCTGCGGAGAAAGCTGACGTCACCTTCAACTTCTGTCCTTCCGGAAGTTGAAAAAAATGAACCATGATAGATAGCTCACACCCAGATCCCTCCCCTAGTACTTCTGTTCAGTGACTGCCTCAGGCCAGAGACAAATAAATCCCCAAACAGTGGTAATCAATCTGGAACCCAAGGTCCGTCCCCCTAATCTAACCCTTCTACTTTCCTTAGGATAATAACTAGCACGTGTCGTGTTCGTGCTTTACGTGCATGGCCTCATTTCAGCATCATCAGCCACTCTATGTGGCACTGGATGCACCATTCGGGACAGGAAAACAAGAACCAGAATGGTCACAGCGCTTTCCCCGAGGCCATGTTACCAGTAAGTGGCTGAGGCAGGCTGTGAACCCAGACCTGCCCTCTCGATCTCCTTCTCCTAAGGCTCAGGTGTCATCGCCTTCCCAGATCCGTATACTGACAGGTCTCCCACCAGAAGGCACCATGTGCCCAGTGACACGGAGAAGAGGAAGAAGCCAAAAAACACCAAGTGGTTGGAGACAAACCAAACCAAGTAAACCAGTAACCTGGTTTATTAACATAAACTGCACAACTCTGGCTTTAGCCAAGTAAGCTCACAGCCAATGAACAACCCCAACACTTATCAGCTTCTTGGGGATCCTGAGAGGCTCTTCACCCAGGAAGGAGTGACAGAGAAGGAAGGAGGCACAAGTCCACAGCTATTCCTCACAGAAGGCCACAGTGAGCTCCCCTGTGTCAACTCTGTGCTGCGGCTCCTCCCTCGGCTCCAGCTCTTCTCCAACATCTTCCATGAGCTGGTCCAAATCCAGGTCACTGGAGGCTCCATCATCAGAAGGGACACTTCCAGCATCCTGGGGTTCAGGCCCCTCTTCCCCACCAAGACAGGCCCCACGAGCAGCTGGTGGGGTCAGGACTTCTGGCACTAGTCTAGCTTCTTTTTCTTCAGATAGGCTGCTTACTGGGGCTTTGCTTTGGGGAGCTTTAAATTTTTTCTTAGGGTCTAAATGAAAAAGTGACAAAACTGAGAGTCTTATCGGGTCATCTGTCCTCACCTTGTATAAGTCCAACTCCTAAACCTTCTATTTCCAAAACAATCTCTGGGAAAAGATGACCTTTCTTTATAGAAAGAAAATGGGGTTTGGAATCAGAAAGACTTGGATCCATGGACCTTGAGAAAACTTTAAACCCTTTGAACCTCAGTCTCCTTATCCTTAAAATGGTAAATACCCAGTGACAGAGACACTGAAAGAACTAAAGGGACGGTGTGAAGTATCTACCCAGCCGGCCCACAAAAACACCAATAAATGTTACTTCTACCTCCTTACCATTCTTGTGTCCCTGTATGTCCCTGAATAAAATCAAATAATAACCATAAGATGTTTCTACAGTGTGTGTTGTGTTCTGTGATTTAGATGATGCCCTTCTGGCCAAACTTTTGTGTGTTTTTTGTTTTGTTTTTGTTTTTTCTCCAAAATAATGAAAAGCTGTGGAAGTTTTAAGGAACTATCAAAGGAGGAAACCTGCAGACGTGAGTCTCCCTCCCCACAGTCCCCAAGTCTGAGTCTTACCCGGCTGCTCAGGTCCTGAATTTCCATGCCCTTTTTTCCTTCCTATTATGGGCACAGGTGGAGGTGCAGGTTCGTTTAACAGAGGTCTCTTTGTTGTTCTCCTTTTCAGGGTCCCATCTTGTCCATCTGCTCCACCGGCATCACTCCCAACCCCCAATCCTAAAGGACATCGGTTTATTTCTGAGTGACAGTGTGGCTAGGGTCCACAAACTCCAAACATCCAGTCTTTGCCCTGTGTCTTCTGCTCATTTTCAATCTAGTGAGTCCTTCTGGTTCCTTTCTTTTCCCCCAAATATTTCTTTTCTTTCCCCCTGGGTCTTCTTCTCTTTATAGTTCACCTCAAAACCTGCCTTCTCCAAGAAGTCATCCTTCTTGGCTAAGAATTTAAAATATTCATTCCACCTTTAACCTAAGATTTTGTAATTCAACTCACAGAAGTGAGAAGCTACAGATTCCCTGATCACATTAGCATGAGTCTTGCCCATTTTCTCAGGTTCTGGAGCCGAGAGGTCAGTAAGGCCCAGTCACCTGCAGACCCCTCGCACTTTCTGCTTCTGCCCTGCCTTAACAGGAACACGTCTCGTTTCCAATTATCCTGCTTACCTCTTGCCTTGGGTTTTTTTGTTTGAATTTTGGCTGACTTGGGATTAGGCAAAGTTGGATCCTGAGAAAAATAAAATATAAATGAAGTCATATAATTGTGATTTAATAGAGTAGGATGCTACAGAAATGATGGGTGTACTTAAGGAAGTTCCAGATGCTAATTCTACCCAGTTTGATCTACAAAATCTATCTAACTTCAGTCAAAATCCCAGCAAGTTATTCTGTACCAGTATATGATACCATGATGGATACGTGTCACTACACATTTGTCCAAGTCCATAGAATATACACTACCAGGAGAAAATCCTAATGTAAACGATGGACTCTGCATGATTATGATGTGTCAATGGACTGAATAGGTTCATCAACTGCAAACAAATGCACCACTCCGGTGGACGATGTTGATAACAGGGGAGACTATACATGTGTGGGGGCAGGAGGTACATGGAAACTCTCTGTACCTTCCTCTCAATTTTACTGCAAACCTAAGACTGCTCTTAAAAAGTCTTTAAAGATGAAAAATATCTATATTTCATATGCCTGAAAAGAGACTAAGGAAATAAAATAATGAATATCCTAAGTGTCCACACAGGGAAGAAAGTAAAGAGAGGCAAACTGCTATTCTGTAAAATTGCTCCAGTAAGAACCAAAGAACTACAGTGGGAAATGAGATTATCATCAAAAAATAAGTTCCTAGAGATATGAGGTATTAGAATAACTGAGGACAGAAGCTCTTCTTCCCTGAAGAGTCCTAAGACAGAAAACCAGTCCATCAGGGCTACCCTGATGCAAGCACAGGACAGTTCCTTAGAAAATACAAATCCATGCTAACCAGATGCCCTAAAGCAATCTCCTCAAAGGAATCCCCAAGATCAATCTTACTGTTTTATCTTGCTCCTCGTCTTCATCCTCCTCCAACTCTGGCTCTTTCTTTTCTTTCTCCAAGCAGGAATCTAAGCTGCTAGCCCCAGAGAGCAGTAAGTCTAGAACAGGAATAGGAAAGAAAGGTTAAATAATTTATCTAATAAAATAGGTGATGAGTTAGTGGAGCTAATCCCAGAAAATCAATCTTCCAACACTGTCTTTCATATCCAAGTCAAAATTTCTCCATAAAATCTGATGCCAGATTATCACGGTTCTACCCTCTTCCAAGTCCTTTCACTAGTCAACATGCACTCTCCCTTCCTACTCCCTTTTTTCTCCATTCCTCTCACTACCCATGTGTCCATCCATCTATCCCAGACATTTGCTCAACAGCATTTATGTAAAGCCTCCTATTATAGAATCCAGAACTAGGTTGACGGCACTGGATATAAAATAAAAGCTTCAGTAGCTGCGCTCATGAAGGAATCCCTTCTATCCCTCTCTGGTCCTTAGCCGCCTACTTATCCTACCTTTTTCTTCCCCACTATCGTCAGGTCCACTGTATCGGCTCCAGAAACCAAACAAGTTAACCCGCTCCTGAAGGAACCAAGAAACAAAAGCATCATCCACTAGTCTCCCAGGGGCTAGTTTTGCCTCCTGTCTTCAAGGTTTCTAGTTATAGAGTTTGTATTCATATTCCACACCATTTTCACTTGAAACTTCACATTAGGTTTATCTAAATTTTTGTAGAGCTTAACTACTATAGCATGTTATAACATTATACAATATTATTATAACTTCTTTTTCCATTTTGTTTATAATTCAGTTAATAGCTGGGAAGAGGAAATTAACTGTTTGTTATTCTCCACCCCCTACCCAAAGGCAGGATTTGCGGGTAAAATCTAACCCCACAGAATAAGGTACGTACACCTGAGACCTGAAGTTAAATGGGTGGTGGTATTCCCTCTACCACAAACTGCCTCTGTTTGGACAGAGAAAAAATTCCATTTGTCCAAGGGTAGGGAAAACAATGGATGGTTTAAACAGTCAAGGGAACTTGGCCTGGGAGGAAAAGACTAGTTCTAGAACTAAGACTGTGTAAGAGGGAAGGAGAGCCAATTTTCTACAGGAGGGACTGTATGACTTGTTTTGCATCCCAAGTCCCAAAGAGAAGGAGGTATGTGATCTAAACTTTCCCACCTGAATACTGATCTGCTCTGCCTTTTGAGCCATCATCACGGCTAACCCCAGTTTCTGGATGCAGTCCTTATTCTTGCACTTTCTCTGAAATAAAAGAAGATTAGAGTCAGTGATAAACATTAGGGAAGTGACTCCAACATACTGTTACTCACCAGACATTATCTTTACATTTATTTCTACTTCCTGGTATTGATATGATACTCCTATTCTTAATCTTTTGAGCTCAGAAACACAACCCTCCCTTGTACCAAAACAAACCTTTCATCAATTTCTAGCAATATTTTCAACCAACATTTTGGCATCCTCTCCAAAGTAAAGCCCATGGAAATTTGTAAAGGCAAAATTAAAGAAGTTCAGATGACTGCACTTTTAAGCTTTTCACAAGTTTCTTTATATCCAGCTGCTTGATTTAATACTCACGGCCTGATTATCTAAGGTCCCTGAGCTCCTCGGCATTATTGGTAAGGCCCAAAGTGATTATGGGCTTCCCTGGTAGCTCAGCTGGTAAAGAATCTGCCTCAATGCAGGAGACCCTGGTTTAATTCCTGAGTCAGAAAGACCCCCTGGAGAAGGGATAGGCAACACACTCCAGTATTCTTGAGCTTCCCTGGTGGCTCAGATCGTAAAGAATCTGCCTGCAATGCAGAGGCCTGGATTCAATTCCTGGAGGCCTGGGCTCAATTCCTGTGCTAGGAAGATCCCCTGGAGAAGGGAATGGCTACCCACTCCAGTATTCTTGCCTGGAGAATTCCAGGAGGAAATATCATTTAGTTACTTCAGTGGTTCTCAACCAGGGGAGACTTTTCTCCCAGAAGACATTTGACAATGTCTAGAAATTTTCTGGTTGTCACAACTAGGGTGAGGGCTACTACTGGCTAGATGCCATTAGAGCCCATGGATGCTGCTAAATATCCTACAATGCCTAGGACAGCCCCTCATAATAGAAAATTATCTGACCCAAAATGTCAATAGTGTTGAGACTGAGAAACCCTGAGTTAATCTGTGCCTTCATTTCTATCATACTTGCTTGGGCTAACCTGCAGAAAACCATGGTCTTCATGAAGGCCCTCTATCTGCAGACAGGGAATGAAACTAAGAAAAATCATTTTCCTGTTGCAATCATGGTAGAAAGAAGTGTTCCTCATGAATAACCTCACCCTGGCATACTTGGTCAGACATGCGACTTCCTCTTGGCATAGCTTCCTCTGGGAAAAATCACATTTAATAAAGGGAAGATTTTGTTTCTCAAGTTCCCTATATCACAACTGATCCCTGGAGGTTGCTTACCAGTCCACTTAGCTCCAGGGACAGCTCCTGGAAGTTCTTTAGCATGCTGACTGGGATCCAAGCACGAGAGACTGTTTCTCCAAAAAATGTCACATGGTACTTGGACTGTAATAAAAGGTAGCTTTGTTATAGCCTCTTGTCCTCCTCCTTGCTTTGACCCACTAGCCAGGAAAAGGCAGAAGAGCTGAGAATTCATAAGAAAGGAAGTGCTGGGCCTTGTCTGTTCCTTTAAGCCTGACCCACCTATACCACCTGATTCCATTGTTCTTCCATCCTGACCTCAGATGTCCTAACCAAAGCCTATTTGTCAAAATCACAAATGTCCTAGTAATTAATAAATATTTAATTAGATATTTGTTTGTTTATATATCCATTTGTCACTCTAGCTAAGTATCTGTTTCTGCTTGTGTCTGCTGGCTGTGTCTGTATTTCTAACTCTGTACATCTGTTAGGATGGATTTGTTCATTACTTTGCCCTGAGCACTGACCCACCCTGAACCAGGAAAACTCACCGGCAGGGAATCAAGATGAGAAGCAAAAAGAAAATATTCTCCCAGGTCAGGATCAGGTTCTACCATGCCTGGCCACCTGGAGAAGATGGGTGTAGGGGACGGAAGAGAAGGGGTTAGATGAACAGAACACAAACTCATCAATATACATGTACATAAAAGGGCACTGGGCTTCCCTTGTGTCTCATATGGTAAAGAATCCACCTGCAATGCTGAAGACCTGGGTTCGATCCCTGGGTTGGGAAGATCCCCTGGAGGAGGGTATGGCAACCTACTCTAGTATTCTTGCCTGGAGAATCCCATGGACAGAGGAGTCTGGTGGGCTACAGTCCATAGGGTTGCAGAGTCAGGACACAACTGAAGTGACTTAGCACATAAAATGGCAGTATGTTTTGCAAATAAAGGATCCCCGAAATAGACCCTCTGTCATCCCTCCACAGTGGTCACTACCAAATGACTGAGGTAACTTCCATCAATGTACAAAGAAGCTCAGAATCTTCCTACTAAAGAATATCTTATCTTCTAGGCCTCCTGGCAACCCCGAGAACAAAAATCTTCTGACTTGGGATACCTCCAAAGAAGAAACTATTCCACCCTTCCCTTTTTTCTCTTTACTTTGTATATCTCTCCTTTCCTAATGTCTAAAAAAAATCTTAGAGCCACTCATCTCTTTCTACCCATTCAGGGTAGAACTGGCTGACCCTTTTTCCCAGGAAGATACCACGTCCACCATGAAATCTCTAGAAATCACTCTTTCAAAGCCTCCAAGATTAGTACTTTATATTCTCCCTCACCCATGCTCTTTCTAGGTAGGTAATATTTCCATTATAAACCCCTTTCATTTTCTTCCCTCTCTGCCTGAATCTACCACTCTCAAGTTTATGAAGGATGCTCTGACTCTACCATGGCACCCTACCAGGGGTAGCCGTATTGCTTGGCCCAGATGATGGATCCTGGGATGTAGGAGGCATAGGCCACATCACTTTCATGACCAGTCCAGGTCTCCTCAGGGATATCACAGCGATTATACTGCAAGTCTGCCAAAAGAGAGGAGGAGTGCAGGGAAAGAAAGAGCCTCATGAAGTGAAAATCTGGATGAGGGCAGAGGAGAGGTCAAAAAGACATTGTTATGTGCAGCAGGTAGGACCAAAAGGACACCTGGGAGATGGGCCTGGAGGATGAAAAACGGTTCTTGAAAGAAATGCAGCTAGAGCTAGGAGAAGCCGGAGTGTTGGCTCATTATGTTCTGTAGAAAGAGATCCCAAACTTCCACCTACATCCCACATGTCTGACCCTGCTTCCATCTGTGTAACATCATGAAGATAATCTCTCCAATATTGTTTTCTCACCTGTAAAATAGTTGGGCTAGACTAGATCTTCATAATCTTTTTTAAGTAGTTTCAAACATTCTAGAATTCTAAGCTACTGAATCTCTCTTACTGGCTTTTCCTCATATATCCCATACCAACCCAATACCAAAAGTCTAGTCAGACTTTTGCTCAGAACAATTGTTTAGATTTACTCAGAACAATCATTTAGATTCCAGGACCCTCCCTACTCTTCAGAGTGTCTTCCTCTATCCCTTTATGCCGAATTCATTCTGAAAAGACAGCAAGATCCCCACCTCTCCCCCAACACTAACTACAAGGACCCCTGGAGTTATAGCTATACTTTTGTCATATTTAATCTAAAGCAAAAGCAGGGAAAGAAAGACAGGAATATAAAAACTGAAAAGAAATTTCCATTTTACCTGTGTTCTGGTCACAGGACCAATTATCTGGGAGGATTGAGGGGTCAATGTTCCCATGTAGCCGCCTCCATTTCTCACAGTTTGGGGAGGAACACTGGACCCAGACTAGACATTGACCTGTCACAGCAAAGAAACCTGAAATAAGAGACTCAAAAATCTTCTTCCTTCTTCTATTTAATTAAAATCAATATACTCCCTGCCACCGCCACTGCTGCCAGAAACACACAGCCCTAGAGATCAACTTGTTCAAGCCCTGACTTATAAACAGTAAAACCAAAAGCTTGGAGGAGAGAATTGACTGCTAAAGATCAGTCTAAATTGTTGGCAAAGCTGAACTTAGAACCCAGGTCTCACATCCCAGTCTTTCTCCTGAACCATGCTATCATCTCTTCTCCCCCAGGGCAGAAAGGAGTGTTTCCTGTATTGACATTTCTTTAAAAGGCTGCCTGGCATCTTTCCGGCTACTGCCTCATTTCCTGGCTGGCATGTCACTCCTAAAAAGTTCTCCTGAATGACTGTGTGCGCTTCAGCAGCACATAGACTAAAACTGGAGCGATACAAAGAAGATTAGCATGGCCCCCGCACAAGGATGACACGCAAATTTGTGAAGCATTCCAGTTTTTTTAGAAAAATGGTACTGAAGAATTTATTTGCAGGGCAACAATGGAGAAACAGACATAGAGAATAGATTTATGGACATGGGGAGAAGAGAGGAGAGGGTGAGATGTATGGGAAGAGTAACGTGGAAACTTACATTACCATATATAAAATAGATAGCCAAAGGGAATTTGCTGTATGGCTCATGAAACTCAAACAGGGGCTCTGTATCAACCTAGAGGGGTGGGATGGGAGGGAGACGGGAGGGAGTTTTAAAAGAGAGAGGATATATGTGTATCTATGGCTGATTCATGTTGAGGTTTGACAGAAAACAGCAAAACTCTGTAAAGCAATTATCCTTCAATAAAAAATTTAATTAATTAAAAAACAAAAAAAGTTCTTCCGAAGGACTGACCAGCATCTCTTTTGTGCACAGCATCCAGAGTTCCTATTTGAACTAACCTGTCTTATTTGAATTAACCTGTCACCAAATCACCAAGTTGCAGCCTTTGGGACCAAGAGCTCTGAGTTCACCCCTCACCAAAAGACAGGTTTAAGCCTATTGTTTCTCAGTCAACTATTTACTTCAGGCCCTGCTCAAAGGCCAAACATTCTTTTTATCCATTACATTCCAAACTCTCATCCCCACCTTTCTCTACCCCACATCTTCTAGGTTGACCCAAAGCTCCACACAGCCTCTCCTCTCTCCCTCCCAAACTCTTCCACTGTATTCTCTGGAAATGAAAATGAAATTAATATTCTTTGGAATTCCAGGCAAGAGCAACTAAAATCCACATATCTTCAACCTGTTTTCTGAACCACTGCCTCCTTTTTGAAATCTGGTGATGCTGTCCCAACCCGATCCCACCTGACCCACGCAGCCCTCTAAGCAGAGGCTGTCCTTCTCACATCCCCCAGACCAGAAAGTGGGGTCAGTATCACCCTTACCTCCCACTGACACTTGCAGACCATTACTATCCTCCATTCTATAAAAACACTCCCTCCCTTAAGGTCCATGCCATGAGATTACACTGCCCTCTCATCTCCCTTGCAATGACAATGCTGGTATCTGGTTCAGTCTTTTCCTTCTCTCTGCCTCCTGCCCTCATAGATTACCATATATCCACAAGGGTAATGTACAAGCACCCCATACGTTCTCCTCCATGCCACCTCAGTAGCCCCTTCACCTCAGGAACCCATGCCCATCCTGCATGCCACCCCCTCAGTCATCTGCAGGGACCGCACACTCCCCTGAATCACTTATCTAAACTCTTCTCTGATAAAAATGCCCCATCTGTCCACCTTGCTCCAAGAACCCATGGCAACTTTCACTTTATCTAGATCTCCAAGCCACTGGCCCCACCTTCCTCTCAACTAGTAGCAATCTCTTTTCTTCACTCTGTATAGTTACAAACATTTGATTTCCTTAGATTCTCTTGCAGACATCACCAACTCCCTTTCCCTCTGTCCTTCCCCCCACTCAGCTGGCAAACACAATTCTGAATGAACCCACTCTTTTTCTGTGCCTACACTCATTCAACTGAGCTTTGCTAGAGAAAATCACTGACTAGGTACACTATATATTCAGTTAACGACATCAACCAATATGTTTCTCTAGTAAGTTCACTCTCCCACTGTCAGTTTACCTTAAATGCTGAAACATAAGGGATGCCCTCCATCCCACCAAAATCATTCCTCAGAAAAGTAGATGACTTACATTTGGGTCCTTTCAAAATATCTCATATTATATATCACTTTCTCAGTTATTTTGAAGAAGTACTGGTTGGGAATGATGTATTAGTTTGAAATGACAGTTGCCACTGACAGTTTTAGATGTTTACAGAGGTGACCTGGCAAGGCTAGAAAAAAAGAGTGGGAGAAAGGGCCAGGGACCATAAAAGAGAACAGAGATCAAGAAAATAAATGGTGGTTGTAAAAATATAAATATTCATGAGAAAATGAGTGAGGGAAAAAAATCATCCTAATGCTATAAAACTAGATATTTATGGTTTAGGATGAAATTTCTATGACAGTTTTAAAGACATAAAGTTCCTTAAAGTTTCCTTTCCAACAACTTAGAAAGAAGAGAAGACGTGTTACAAAACTGAAGTTCAGATGTGGCTCTGTGTTAATGAAGGCTGATGTCACAGACACAGGTCAAGAGCATTTCAGTTGACCATTAATTTTTGAAACACTAGCTTCGTTGGGTTCTGTGATCCCTCACTCTCCCTTTTCCCCCATCCCCTCCCATTTTTCTGGTAACTCCTGCCTCAGTCTCCAAATTGGGTTCACCTCATTCTCTGTCCAATCTCTAAACTGGAGTCCCAAAGCCTAACCATGGGTCTTCACTCCTATGCTGCACTTTCTCCTGAGGTCAGCTCACCCATATCTTCCATTTGAAACACATTTTCATACCTGACAACACAGAGATGTATGCCAGTAGCCTCTGTTCTGAGCTCCCAGCTCCTATGGCCACCTCGCTCTTTGACATCTGTATTTGGAGGTCTCACAAAAATCTCAAACCCAATGAGTCCAAACCCAAATTCTTGATCTTATCCTACAGAACTGCTTTTTATCCACTCCTTTCACACAACTGCTCAAACCCTCTTCTCTCTCTCACTTTCCAATATTCAATTCATCACCAAGTTCTGACAACCTTACCTCCAAAACATATCTTAAAACCATTTGCTTTTTGTCTCCTTCATCATCCTAATCCAAGCCACCAAAATATTTAATCCGAGCACTAACTTCTTAACTGGTCTACTCTTGACTTCTCATACTCCACTCTCCAATTAATCACCAAAAGGATCTGTTTAAAACATCAATTTGAGGATGTCACTTCCCTGGTTAAAACCCACCAGGGGCTTCCCACTATACTTAAGATGAAATTCTCACTTTGTAACATGGTCTTTGAGCTAGCCACTGCTACCTCCTTGTGAAGGAGGAAACAGACAAAACAAGCTCCATCTTGAAACAGGACTCCATCGTGGGCCGGACTGTGGACTTTGAGCTATATGCCCAGTATCTATGGAAACGACATACCAAATGGAAAACCAGGCCCCTGGATGGAAGAGCCCCAGGGCTCATACCTAGACTCTCCCTCCCTAAAAGAATACCCTAATTAACTGTGGAACCGAATAGAATAAAACATTCTATTATGTTTACTGGGGTATGACCACAGGCCTGTTGATAATTGTCCACTGTTTACTAGGCCTAAGGCATATGAATCAGGGTTAACTTTGATTGTATCTTTCTTTTCCTTTGTTCAGACTAGTTTCGGGGAATTTGGGGAGGTGGGTTTGGGCACATACGCTTAGGGTATATAAGGTTTTCACAAAAACTGGTTGGGGTCCTTGGCTAAGGGGAGACTCTGCCTTGGACCCGCTGGTGTAACTGAAGAAGGAATTCATAGGGCCTGGACTCCATCTCAGGCCTGTCTGTGCTGATCGTGCTCGGCCACCTCTCCAGTGGACTCTGAACTCTCTGCTTAGTGCCGGCGGGAAGGACAATGGAAGGATAAGACCCCCTCCGGACAGGGGAACCTTGAAGATCATATCCAGGTTACTCATCACCTAAGAGAAAACAGACACTAATCACCCCTGCCTCCGGACACTATCTATCAGAATGTAAGCACAGGCTTATCGGTTATTAACTATTTGGAATGTAACTGCGGGCTTATTGATTATTGACTGTTTGAACACATAACACATGAATGATGGGGTTACTGTAGTTGTATTTACCCTTCCTTTGTTCATGTAAGTCTCAAGGGAATTGGGGTAGTGGGTTTGGACACGTACACGTCTTACACATGGGGTATAAAAGATTTTCACAAATGCTGGTCGGGATCCTTGGCTAAGAGGAGACTCTGCCTTGGGCCCGCTGGTGTAATAAACTGCACTCCACTATCTGCATTGTCCTTCTGAGTGAGTTTGTTTCCCGGAAAGTGTGGCTATAACATAACAAACTGCACTCAACTATCTGTGCTGTCCTTCTGAGTGAGTTTGTTTCCCGGAACACGTGGCTATAACAGTTATATTAATCTAGAGCCACTTTGCAGCCTTGCTTCCCCTGCTCCCTGAATCCCAGTTGTACCAGGTTTCTTCTGGCATCCAGAGTAAGCCAAACTTTACCTTATCTAAAACTTTCTCTTACACACTTTAGTTGGCTAACTTCTACTCTTGCTACAGGTTTCAGCTTAAATGTTATTTCCTTCCAAATGCATTCTCTGACTGACCCTATCTTAATTAGATCTCCACCGTTTCCTCTCAGGACATTGTTTTCCTTCCCTTCACAGAACTTAAAGCAAATTTTATTTACTGGATACTCCCTTTCTACTTCCTACTCCAGGAGCACCCATCTCTCCTCAGCAACTGTAAAAAAACAGGAAGGGTGGTTCACTGATAATAAGAGGCCTACACATTCGCTACAATCACAATTCAACCCACAAGCACTGCCAAAAAACAAACTTCCTCCAACAACTATGGATTACATGACTGAATAACTGAATGAATGAAATAGCTCTCTTTCTTCCTCAGCGCTATATCCTCTCAACAAGTAGCTGTGTGAGATAAACTATAGTCTTTGCAGAATTTCCTCTAACATCCTAACGTCGTTACCCTTCTCCTCCACCTCCAATTTTCAAGTTCAAGGAGGTTTGTCAAACCACGGCTGAACTTACCAAAACCACTTCCTTCTCCTTTTTGTTGGTCCCTGTTCTGGGAATGATCCTGAATGGTTTCCTTCTGTTGGTCATCCTGTCTGTGCTCATGTCCACTTTGGTCTGTCTCCATTTTCTCATCTTCTGGGAAGATAAAAGAAAAACATTGTAGGGTTAGGAGATGAAGAGAATCTTTGTAGATAGTAAAAGAAGGAAGAAGAATAGCAGTTCATTAGTTTTAAGTCTTGGGCTGAAAATTCTCAGGACGCCCACTGTCCCATTCCCTAATTTCATGGAATAAGTACTTGAGCCAGATGTCAAAGTATATCGGATTATACTTACGAGCTTCCTTCTTTCTTCTGCTTAAGGAGAATTTACTGAATTTCTTCTCAGAGGATGCAGAATCTGGCTGGCCTGGCTTAGATATCTTTATCTCAGGGATTATTCCATCTTCTTGAGAGGCTGAAATCTCTAGAATAGGAGGTACCACTACTCTGTCTCTGCAAATAAGATTTTTAATTAAAAGATAGAAAAGGGCAATTTGTAGTACCCCTCTTTTGAAAAAACCCAAGGGTAAAAGTTAGGAGGACAGAAGACTTGCAAGTTCTCTATGGCCTCCTGGGGTCATTTTGTCCATTTACTGGCCTATTTTTCCCAATTCAAGTATCTTTCCTGAGATGAGAGAAATCTACCAAGATATGAAAAACATCTAGATAGAAAGACAGATAGATGGATAATCATTTATCAGTATTAAGTCTACCCTGTGATCAACTCGCCACACTGGGATAAACTTACCCATCAGCATTATTATTATCAGAAGTATTAGAAGAAGCAATTCTTGGTTCCTTGTCTAATTGGGTACATCTTGTAGGCTGGGTACAGGAAGTCTCTGAAAAATCAAGGCTAGATTCCGTCCTCCCAAAACAAAATACTATAAGCAGAGAAGCAACTAAAGAAAAGAACTACTCCATTATTTCCAAACTGTAACCTCTCATTAACATATCTCCCATCAGTTGCCTGGAAGAACCTACCTTTAGACTTTTGCGATACCACAGAACTTGCAAGTTTTTTAATTCTCAGGAAAAACCACAAATGTGTATCTTTCTGAAAGCTTTTCCAGATCGATTTGCCTATTCTAGGATAGTCAGGTAATGTTAATTTTGTGTACATAACAGAAATTTTAGGTATCGTCTTTTATAGCATTTGTCCCTCAAGCTTTCTCTAGAAGTGGAAGTATACCTAAGAAAAGCTGAAAATGTCAAACCACTGCCCTTAGCCTCAAGACCTTATGGAGGAAGGCTTCAGGGCCTATACTATACAGTTTCTTATTCTAAAAATCAAATTCCTGAGCATATGTTAAAACAGTATTGGAAATAGAAATATACAAGAAATAGAAACCAAGGTCTTCAAATCTGGGAAAAATAATTTATCTTTTCTATGAAAATTGTAAACATATAAAAATAAATTTAAATTACATTAAAAAATCTAGATGAGCCTATATTTATATTCTGAAGTCAATGTAATCTACTTTTCTAAAAGTCTATACCTTCTGTCTAAGATGGTTTAGCTATAGTCCTGTTGATAGAAGATGAGTATTTAAAACTATTTCGAAGTCTCATCTAATATTTCCTATGTAGAAAGATGGAGAGAAGGAGAGAAGCTATTAACTTACTCCACCCTTCAGATAATTTCTTTGCCTAACTGAAATTCTCTCACTAAAAGCCATACCCAAGCACTCCTGGAAGGACTTCCGTAGCACAATCTGGACAATCTCCTCAAATTCTGCACTGGTAAGAGTTGATTTTTCCTGCAGAGAGACAGGTAGGGGAGAAAAACTGCTCATCTTTCCCCATTCCTCCTCTCTAGGAAGGAGGAAGCCTCCTTTGGATGAGGCAGCAAGTTCACAAAACTGAGAGCATGAATTCAACCTAAAGATGCCATCAATTCTATCACAGATAGCCTGGGAGTAAGAAGTCAAAGAAAAGGAAAACATTGATAGTCTCTACTTCTACTCTTACCTACATCCAACCTCAGCCCCTACCTGCCCAGTATTCCCTGCTAAATGCTTTCATTAAAACATTTTTTACCTCTTTGAGAAGAAAATACACACCCCCACACAAGAAAAAAAACTGAAACTACAGGATGAATCTCCCCTGTGGCATTTACTACATTCAAATTTATGTTATAAATATTTAAATATCTTCTGAAATGGAAAGATCCTATTTGCCCAGGCTGGATGACGAGAAGAAACTATCCCACTACAGCCATCCTTTTGATTTTTACCTTTTCTTTCTTTGCTTTCTTGCTGTCTTGAGCCTTTCCTTTTATCTCCTGGCCACTGACTGGACCATTCTCTGTGGTTGTTTTCTCCTTCTTCTTCTCTAACCCGGCCTTTAGCAGGCTTGGCCTGACCTCTGCCTGTGGGGAACTGATCTCCAGGATCTCCTCCTTTGATGAGTTAAGGTTATAGGGCTTCAGGCTATGCAATTTTTGTGCAGGTGGGGCAAAGGTATTTTTTTGTCCCTTCCCACATTCTGAAAGAAATTTTGTCATCAAATGTAATTTGTGAAACATGGAATCTAACACAGAAATGGCCAAACATTGCCCACTGACTCACAATATCAGAATTATCTGGAGAGACCTTTTAACAAATTCAAATTCCTAGACCTCTCCTTACCAAACTTCCCCAGGCCCCCACCTTCTCAACCCTGCCCTAAGATCCTGACAAAGTAGTCTGAAGTGAGACCCAAGAATCTGTAATTTTATAAGGCTATCCAGCTAACTCAGATGCACTTCAGGTTTAGGAACACTGAGTAATTCAAAAGCGATAAAAACAAGTATGTGGAAAACTGAAATATTCAAACATGAAATTTTTAAAATTTGCTTTTTTTTAAACTTTGCACAAAGTGTTACAGGAAATTAGAGGAAAATTTTAAAAAACTAGTCAAAATCTACAAAGGATACAATGAAAATTGTACTGATCCTCCCAAGCATAAGAAATCTATCTTTCTCTGGAGCTTCCATAATACTTTGTATCTATCCTGTGGCATTTACCACATTCAAAGTTATTTATAAATATTTAAATGACTCTTCTCTCCCTACAAGCTCATACATTTCTAGAGTAAGACTGTTCTAAGTCAAATATATTTCACTCAAAGTGGCTAGAAAAGCAGTAACTCTAACAAAGTGAACATGAAATACATATGAACTGAGCTTCCCTTTGGTGGGAAAGGTGCCTAGATGACCTAAGACTGAGAAAGAAGAGGAGAATGACTCTTGACTCACTTTCTTTACTCTCCAAGGTTGGCATCATTCAGCTCAGAAGCTACACTTTCTTTATGCCTCTGCTGAAAAAGAAATGAACTGTTATGCTCTGATTGAACAAAATTTATTTTATTGAAGCATAGTTGATATGTTAATTTCTGCTACACAGCAAAGTGATTCAGTTAAATATGTGTGTGTGTGTGTGTGTATATATATACACACACACACACAGTACTGATCAAACATGATTTTAAACTTTCTCCTCTTCTTGCCTTCTTGGGTTCAGGGTCTCTTTGCCTGGGATGCCTAACCTACATTTTCTGCCTTATTGACTACAATTCTACTCCCGGGCAATGCCAATTACATGCTGGAGGATAATGAAAGTTGTTTTAAAGATGAGCAACAGTCCTTAGTGTTTTAAGTGTTTAGAACTATGTCCAACATGAGGTAGGCACTTATAAGTAGGTGGAAATGATACTGGTAGTGGTTTGTTTAAAAAAAAATTCAACTGAGTAAATTTTGAGGATCTTATTGGCTTTATTCAACAACTCATGAATTGGGCAGCATTGAATCTACCAGGATAGGAGCTCCAAGGAGCTATACAAAATTAAACACTCTTACAGGCAGAAGAGCTAAGGAACACAGATGTAATACTAGGCAAAAAAGGAAAGAAAGAAAAAGAAAAAAGCAAATTGGTTATACAAGGTTACTTTCCTTTAAGGAATTACTGGGGTCTATCAGGCAGATTACCCAACTAGTGCTGATCAGGCAATTCCTGACTGACTGGTTTAAGATTCCATTTCTGAGAGAGCCAAAACTGTAATTAAGTTGTCTTGGTTTAGTGACAAGGGGCTTAGCATAAGCAACCCCATTTGGTGCCTCTTATTAAAACAAGATGTGTTTTTAACAGCCAGAAGTAAAAGTAGCAGTAGAGCAGCAGCAGTAGGGTGTAGACAGTCCTGGAGTTAAACAGTGAGATTTTTCTTCAGGGCAATAACCTTTCACAAGGTTCTTCTAAATACTCAAAACAAATATACTGTAGATTCACTTACCTATTTCAGACATCCCTATGCATAGAGAACTCCCCTTTTAACATCACTATAATGTATTATTTTCCTTTTACTTAGATCTTCTAGTCCAATAAATTTCCCAATGTGCTAGATTCTTGTATTAATAATTTTTATTCATGGCTCAGAAATATTTAGTAACCAGCAGATGTTTTTGAACTGTGGTGTTGGAGAAGACTCTTGAGAGTCCCTTGGACAGCAAAGAGATCAAACCAGTCAATCCTAAAGGAAATCCACCCTGAATATTCATTGGAAAGACTGACACTGAAGCTCCAATACTTTGCCCACTTGATGTGAAGAGCCAACTCACTAGAAAAGACTCTGATGCTGGGAAAGTTGAAGGCAAATGGAGAAGAGGTGGCAGAGGATGAGATATTTGGATAGCATTACCGACTCAATGGACATGAATTTGAGCAAACTCCAAGAGATAGTGGAGGACAGGGAGGCCTGGCATGCTGCAGTCCATGGGGTCACAAAAAGTCAAACACAACTTAGTGACTAAACACAGAGGTCTCCAGAGAAGCTAGTAATAAGAATCTAGCATATTCATTCTATATCCATAGTTTATCTGTAGTTATCTACTCAGATGTGTTCTAAACAACATCCGTACATTTCATTACTTCTACCAAAATTGTGACTAATAATAAATACACTTACTGGGCACTGACTATAATCTTTGAATATGTCATCTCATTTAATTCTCCCAATAAATCTATGAGATTGATGCCATTTTACACTTGGGGAAATTGACACTTAGAGGGAGTTAGAGATATTAAGTAATTGATAAATGGTAAAATCAGGATTAGAATCTGTCTGATTTATGTTTGTGTCATGAACTGTGCTACAGTACATCCCAGTAGTCTGGTTCAGTAGTTCAGTACTTCACACCCATTTTCACATCACAGCACACATGTAAAGCATCCACTAAAAGTAAACACTGAAACACACAGAAAATATTTCTAGGTACTCCAGAGTAAAAAGACCAGGCTGTTCACAGCCATAGACAACTGAGGGATGGGAGAGGGAGGCCTCCAGCCACACCAAAGGCTGAAGAGGTTAATATCTCTAGCTGTATGTCATTTGTGACCCAGCACGGTGCCAAGACTCATTTTATGATGTTCCAAGAACTTATACATTTTCCAGTTTTCACTTTCTACTACTGATATTATTTCTACCCAGCTGTGGTCTGCCAAAACCTCAGAGTTAATACATGGTAGAGTAAGATGAATCCAGGTCTTTGGCTTCTAAATTCTAATAATAAGTCTATTCTTCTCAGTGATCTGATTTCTGGCTGTTGGTTTTGAGTACTTTGAAGGCCTTGGACCTGAAACTCAATCCTTTAACTCTGCTATCTCCCACTATAAAGAGATCCAAGAGGTTATCCAGGTGGCACAGTGGTAAAGAATCCACCTGCCAATGCAGGAGGAATCAGTTTAATCCCTTATCTGGGAAGATCCCACATGCCATGGACCGATTAAGCCCATGTGCCAGGACTATTGCGCCCGTGCTCCAGAGCATGGGGGCTACGACTGCTGAGCCCACGCGCTGCAACTACTGAAGCCCCCACACCTTGAGCCTGTGCTCTGCAACAAGAAAAGCTGCTACAGTGAGAAGCCTGTGCACAACTAGAGAGTAGCCTCCCCTCATTACAACTAGAGAAAAGTCTGAGCAACAACAAAGACAAAGAAACAAAGAAAATGAATAAGTAATAATAAAAAAGAGAGAGATCCAAAAGTTGCATAAAATGGATCTTTGGATTTGTATATTTTTCTCTCTAAAGGGGCTGAAAATTTTATGACCCTCAAATGGTCAACTTAAACACTCAGTTGCTCAGGGTGTAGAATTCCACCCTCCAGATTCCAAGATGAATTCAAAAGTTACTGGGGACTTGACTTAGTGTGGCCACAGCATGGCTGAAAATAAAGTCTTTTAACAATTCTTTGGTATTTTTCTGCTCCTTTTCTTAATTCCATAAATGCAAATAATTGATATGTGCTGGTTTGCAGTAATTCTTTTTCGTTTATACTCGTCTAGTGTCTGTTAGTCGTTCAGTTGTGTCTGACTCTTTGTGACCCCATGGACCATAGCCCGTCAGGCTCCTCTGTCTATGAAATTCTCCTAGCAAGAATCCTGGAGTGGGTTGCCATTCCTTTCTCCAGGGGATCTTCCCAACCCAGGGATCGAACCTGGGTCTCCCACACTGCAGGCAGATTCTTTACCATTTGAGCCACCAGGAAAGCCCAATTTAAGGGGCACATTTTATCAGTTTCCATCTTAACTTTTCACCGCCAACTCCCAAACTTATTTGACAGTGAAAGAAAAAGCAAGTAGGAAATTGGAGGAGAATCACTACAGCAAACTGGTCTCCTTCTTCATGATAGTCCTAAATAAAAGCTACAAAGTGTATAAAATTAGGCCATAAAGGGAATAATAATAATAAATGACAAACATATCTTCTCCCAGACTCTAAAATTCCAAAAATGACTATGAGAAGTCCCTATGAAGATAATCAGAATTACAAAACTATACCAAACGAGGACTGCAAAATGAAATTAGTGTACTTGAGATGACAAAATTTGATTTTTTAAAAATGTTCATCTATACAATATGTTTGAGTGTCCATTAACTATCTCTGGAAGAACACACAAGAAATTGACAAAAATGTCTCAGTGGAGTGGTAACAGGTAGCTGAGGGTGGAAACAAGCTCTCTACTGTAGCCTCTTGTGTAAATCTAGTATTTTATACATAGACTGTCATTTCAAAGTGATTTTTTAATTCTATTTTTAAAATAAAATTTTAAAAAGAGTATTTTGATCAACCTAAAGAGGCAAAATTTTTCCAAGTTAGCTTTAAATCATTATCTAAACCTATACTGACCTCTCTAGGCCAAAGTGTGTTACTGAAGCCCCAACCAACTAGATAAAATTGTGATCACTGTTGAGTTAATAAGATGTAGTAAATATATAAACTTTCCTTATGGCTCAAACAGTAAAGAATTTGCCTGCAGTGCAGGAGACAAAGGAGATGTGGGTTCGATCCTTGGATCAGGAAGATTCCCTGGAGAAGAAAATGGCAACCCACTCCAGTGTTCTTGCCCAGATAATTCCATAGATGGAGAAGCCTGCCAGGCTACAGTCCATAGGATCCCAAAGAGTCAGACATGACTGAACACGCATGCAGAGTGAGGGTGTGATGAAAAACATTACTTTTTAAAGAAAATCTCTATCCTGATCAATAGAGAAGGGAAAGTTTGGAAGTCACTGTCTGATAAGTCTCTGCTCCTCTGTTTCAGATGAAGTATTTTCTTCCACAATAATGAATACTGAAATCCACCTCAGAGAGAGTAAGACAATTTTAAAGATAGTTAATAAATATAAAATACCACCAACTTTTATCTGGCCAGCTACAAAATGACTGGGGGCTCTAAACCCAGGAATAACATTTGAGATTTTAGTTTCTCTTTTCTTACCTTAGATGAAAAATATTGGGAAAAAATCCAATAAAGCTTTAAATGTTAAAGTAAAAGAAATTCCATAACCAGATCCTAACTCCTCAACTAACATAAGAAAGAAAGGTGAATAAGGAGGGGGAAATAACTTAGAAGTAATAAAGGGACCCAAGGGAAGGTGAATGAGGTGTTCCAAAAAATAGTTTTCTTTCATTTAGAACACCAAAAATCATCACACTGATTAGAAAGTGAAATCACCTAGCTCACCAGATCTCCAACTATTTATCTGTGTTAGGTTTTCTCATATTCTTCAACCAAAACAAGATATCACAACACATTGAATTCAGAAACAGATGAAAATCCAGCTGTTTTCTCTTAAGCCAGACATGTGAGAGATGTGCAGAAATGTAAAATAACACCATTCTTCATACTAAATTTTCTTTCACTTAGGAAAATATATTTTCATTTAAATGTTATCTACATTATGTAAATGGTTTATTATCATCATTTTAAAATTAGTCAATAGACTAATTTTTCTCAGTTTAATTTCTAATACTTAAGTATCACTGCACAGGTAAAGAGATATAAACCAATCTTTGGAGTCCTTCAAAATTTTTAAGAGTATAAAAGGATTCTCAGAGGACTTCCCTAGAGGTTCAGTGGTTAAGAATCTGCCTGCCAGTGCAGTGGACACAGGATTGATCCCTGGTCTGGGAAGATCCCACATGCTGTGGGACAACTAAGCCCATACACCACAGCTACTGAGCACATGCTCTAGAGTCCAAGAGCCACAACTGCTGAAGCCCAGGTACCCCAGAGCCCACGTTCTGCAACACAAGAAGCCACCGCAAAGAGAAACACATGCATCGCAACTGGAGAGTAGCTCCTGCTGCCCCAACTAGAGAAAGCCCACATGCAGAAACAAAGACCCCATGCAGCCAAACAACAACAACCAAAAAAAACTTTTAAAACATAACTTAAAAATAAATTTTTAAAAAGGATTCCAGGGCTTTCCTGGGGGCTCAGTGGTAAAGAATCTGCCTGCCAATGCAGGAGACTAAGATTCAATCCTTGATCCTGGAAGATCCCAAATGCGGACGAGCAACTAAGCATTTGCACCACAACTAGTGAGCCTCTGCTCCACAACAAGAGAAGCCGTCTCGGTGAGAAGCCCACACACCACAACTAGAGAGTAGCCTCTGCTCACCACTGCCAGAGAAAAGCCTGTGCAGCAATGAAGATCCAGAAGAGACAAAAATAAATAAGTAAATTTAATTTAAAAATAAAGGGATTCCAAGACCAAAATGTTTGAGAACTGACTTAGCTAAATAACTTAATTCAGTCTTGTCAATATTTTTCAGAAAGCCTTAATCCTCCTCCTCCCACTCGGAATGTGTTCACAAATTTCTCCCAAGTATCCAATTACTCCCTCTTTATATTGTCCCTGGAATCCTTGGTCTAAGAGGACAAAAATAAACCCTTTAGAATTGCCCTCTAACACAGACTCTGTGGGCCTCAAAAAATTGTATTTAAAAACTATATTTTGAGCAGAGAAAAAAAAAGATCAAGTTTCTATTCTTACTGAGCTGACATTCTAGTGGGAGTAGTTAGACAATGATCAAAACATGTAAATATATATATTGCAAAATAAAAAAAGATTATATATTCAGAGGAAGCACTTTTCTCAGGGTTACTTGAGATGCTGCCTCCCAGGCTTGAGTTCCTCAGTATGTCCACCAAATAAAATATAACTCTCAAAAAAATAAATAATAAGATAAAGACTATATTTTAACTCTCCTTTAAGCTGGAGTTGGATTTCTTTTTGTCTTAATGTCTGATGGTATGTAGATTCCTGCTTATTTTCATGCCTCCATCAGTAAGTTTGTTCTTTCTTCCTTCCTTCTCTCATGTGAGTTCAGCAAGCATGATTCTAAACTTTTAACAAGACAAAAGGAAAAAACTGATCCCAGCTACCCTTATTACCCATACTAGGCTGCCTAACAAGACATTTGGGGCTTCCCTGATGGCTCAGTGGTAAAGAACCCACCTGCCAATGCAGGTGAGGTGAGTTGATCCCTGGGTCGGGAAGATCCCCTGGAAATGGAAATGGCAACCCACTATCCTTGCGGTATCCTTCCAGTATCCTTGTGGGGTAACTCCCACGGGCAGAGGAGCCTGGCAGACTACAGTTCATGGGGTTGCAAAAAAGTCTGACACGGCTTAGCAATGAAACAAGACATTTACTGTCATAACTACTTGAAGTAAAACCTTTTACGGAATCTCATAAATTAATGGTGACTAAAGCTTAAAGTTCAGGGAGTGCAAGGAAGCAGAGAGTCACGGCCAATTATCACCAAGACAGACTCTTTAGTACCCTGACCTTGGTTCAGACCCTTTCTATCTAACCACTGAAAAGCTTCCACACGTGCCTGGAATAATGCCAACCTCAAACAAGCCATTTTGTGTTGCTTTCCAAGGGGCCATGCCCACGAACTCCCAGACCACTGCACCATTTCCCCTCACAGAATGCCAAGATTTGGAACGATAAAAGACCTAATCTCACTTTTCCCACTTTTAAAAACAGAGGGAAGAACTTGGAGACACCCACATTTTTTCTCTTTCCTCACCAATTCTCTCTTAAAAGCACAGCAATTCAGACCGGAGGTACCACAGAGCCAAAAGCCCATGACTCCTCTCTAAGGGTAAAACAGCGGCTCTCTAACCTCTCCTCTCCATCAACAAACCCCCCATGAGACAATTTCCCCTCAGCTCCCCCTCCCCATTCCCACCCCCAACCCACGGAGCACCAGGATCCTCATTCTCGCTCAGCTCGACATTGCCCACCATAATACTGAGCTAGTTTTGGTTTTCTCTTAGGAGCAAGTCTGCGGTTAGACATTCTGAGGAGAGGGATAAGACATCACCCTGAGGAGAAAACTTTTCCTCAGGCGACAGGTGCCAAGACTGGCCAAGCCTAGAACCTTCAGATGCAAGCGGAAAAACATCAACTACCTTCTGGAGCGTAGAGGACCTAAGGGTGAGGAGCAGACAGAGTTATTGCAGCGATTCTACCAGCCGCGCAAACCTCCAACCAGCTTTCCCGCCACCAAGGAAAGGCGCGAGGCCACTCACAAGCTCCACCTCCTCCGGCGGCGTGCTCGAAGGGCTAATGCGCATGCGCAGTTGGAGGCCGTTTCTGCGTTTGCGCAGCAGTTATTGCCGCCATCTTCCAACTGAATACCCCGTAAAACTACAAATCCCATAATCCCCGTTGGCCTCGCTTTTTTTTTTAGGTGGCAGCCGTAGCGCCTGATGTTTCAAGATGCACATCTTCCTTTTACTGACTTCTCTCTCTGCCCAAGACTGCCTTTTCCATCCTCTTTTCGTGCCCTCATTCGCATTCTTCTTAGTATCCTTCATCCCCTTATTTTGATATTTTATTTGAGATCTATCCTTAACCCCATTTTCGCCTCTTCCTCCCTTTTCTCAGCCACAGGACCCGCACCCCAAAGCGCTGTTGGCAAGGAGATCAAGCCACCAAACACCCAGTGGGAAGGCCGTCCAGTAGCTTCCTCCCCATAGGCTGAGGCAGGGAGCCCCCAAAGCGGACCGAAATCTCTTCCCCGCCCACATTCGTTTTTATATAAGGCGGCCCGGAGCCGCAGCGTGTGCTCGGGAAAGCCTGCGTGCGGAGTGGGGGGAGGGGGGGCGGCGGTGCTGGGTGTACTGCTGCTATTGGCAGCTGTAGTGGGCGTCGGATAGCTGTCCGCGGGCTGGGGGAGGGGCTCGTGCGACAGCGTCGGGTGGTGGGCGGAGGCTTTGGTGTTCGGGAGGTGGGTGTGGAGGCGGAGAGGAGGGCGTGGTGTCCCCAGGTGATCGCGATCGGGGGTACAGCAGAGGAGCGAGAAAACGACGCGGCCGTTTAGGGGGAAGAGGAAGTTAGACAACATCGTCTGTTTTAGTGCTTGTTTTTTCTTTTTCCAGTTCAGCAAAGACTATTTTCCAGGGGGGGGATGAGTTAAAATGATGTATCGTGTTATACTGAGAACAGTTCGTAGGAAGACGGTCAGTATGCTCCGCTCCTTCCCCTCCTCTCCTTTTTAGGTGCACCCCTCCGCTCCCTCGGAAGCCTTTCTAAATAGGTGGTCACCGGGGGGAAACCGGATAATGAATAATTCATAAAAACAGCCCCGCCCCTTAGCCACGCCCCTCCGAATCGTGCTGACGCATGTTGCGTGTTCCAAACCGAGGAAGTAACGTAACAGTCCCCGCCCCTAGCACGGAGGGCGGGGCGTCATCTCCAGC
Source organism: Cervus canadensis (assembly GCF_019320065.1). Classification (NCBI taxonomy): domain Eukaryota; kingdom Metazoa; phylum Chordata; class Mammalia; order Artiodactyla; family Cervidae; genus Cervus; species Cervus canadensis. The sequence continues at coordinate 29,658,114 of NC_057417.1, read as the reverse complement.
ACGTGCTGCATCTACCCGCGCAAGCCCAAAAGGGTGTGCGCAGGCGCTGCTCGCTAGGGGGAGGAAGGAGGCGGGGTGGGGAGGTTGCTGGGTTTAGAGCCGGGCGGAGACCGCTGAGACTCATTCCTCAGGAACAAGGGTCGGGTGTCAAGGAGACCTTTTCACACCAGCTCCCCGTCCCCCGCCTACGGTGGGTGGGATCGCGCGGCAGAGACAAAAGGATATCAGTAGGGACGGACATAGCTGCGAAGGGAAGTAGGGTGTCAGTTTGGGGTGGTGGGCTTCTGGGGGTGGGGGGCGGGCTGAGAAGGGCTATATTTAAACTCCCGGAGCCGTTAAGTTGGTTCGTACTTCGATGCGCGCGCAACCAGGGTGGTGGCGGAGTGCGCCTGCGTGATTCCAGGGAGCGAGGAACGCGCCCCAGCCGTGCGCGCTCGCGCCGGAGCGGTAGTGGTAGAGGAGAAAGGGGTCGGCGCACGCGCGGTTGAGTCCTCGAGTTGTTCGGGTCTCGCGGGCATCTTGTTTTGGTCTCGCGGGCGAGTGGGGCGAGCTTTCCGGGGAGGCGCTTGGGCGCGAGACCAGGGGAGACGAGCAGCACTGCGCGCGCACTCGGGGAAGGAGGAGGGGAAGGGAGCGTGGTCTAGGAAGGGGGGTTAAGCCCCCGGCCCCCACCCCTGGTTGCCCTCGACTGGAACGGAATAAGGGGAGGAAATGATCGAGATGGCGGCGGAGAAGGAGCCGTTTCTGGTGCCGGCCCCACCGCCGCCGCTCAAAGATGAGTCGGGCGGAGGGGGCGGCCCCACGGTGCAATCGCACCGAGAGGCCGCCTCCGGGGAGCTCCGCGGCGGGACGCAGCGTGCGCCGGGTCCGCGCGCTCACTCGGCGGGATCCCCGGCCTCTGGGGCCGGCAAGGAGAGCCCCGGGGCTGCATCCACCCCTCGAGGCGGTCAGTCGCAGCAGCAGCAACGAGGGGGCGGCCCCCAGGCGCAGTCACACGGGGAGGCCTGCTTGTCGGATCCGCACGGGCGAGCCGCTCCCCCGGACGTGGGGGAGGAGCGACGGGGAGGAGGCGGAACAGAACTGGGCCCCCCTGCTCCTCCTCGACCCCGGAATGGCTATCAGCCCCACCGGCCCCCTGGGGGAGGTGGGGGCAAGAGGAGAAATAGCTGTCATGTAGGGGGAGGTGGTGGAGGCTTCAAACATCCGGCCTTCAAGAGACGCAGGCGGGTTAATTCGGACTGTGACTCTGTCTTACCCTCCAACTTCCTCCTGGGGGGCAATATCTTTGATCCCCTGAACCTGAATAGTCTCCTGGATGAGGAAGTGAGCCGTGCACTCAATGCGGAGACCCCTAAGTCATCTCCGCTTCCGGCCAAGGGGCGAGATCCAGTGGAGATCCTCATCCCCAAAGATATTACAGACCCTCTCAGTCTCAATACTTGCACTGATGAGGCCCAAGTTGTCCTTGCTTCGCCACTCAAGACTGGTCGGAAGCGGCATAGACACCGGGGACAGCACCACCACCAGCAGCAGCAGGCAGCGGGAGGGAATGATAGCCACTCCGCGCTGCCCCCAGCCCCCCCCACTTCCTCACTCCACGGGGAGGGCACCACGCAGCAGCATGGGGGCCAGAACCGGGATGCCCCCCAACCCTATGAACTCAACACAGCCATCAACTGCAGGGATGAGGTCGTGTCTCCCCTTCCATCTGCCCTCCAGGGTCCCTCAGGCTCCCTTTCAGCCCCTCCAGCTGCCTCAGTTACCTCTGCGCCCCCGTCTTCCTCCTCACGACATCGCAAACGACGCAGGACTTCCAGCAAGTCAGAGGCAGGGGCTAGGGGTGGAGGCCAGGGTTCCAAGGAAAAGGGCCGAGGGAGTGGGGGGGGCCGCCACCACCCCCAGCCACTCCCTGCTGCAACCTTCAAAAAGCAACAGTGCAAGTTCCAGTATGGGAATTATTGCAAGTACTATGGGTACCGCAATCCTTCCTGTGAGGATGGGCGCCTTCGGGTATTGAAGCCTGAGTGGTTTCGGGGTCGGGACGTCCTCGATCTGGGCTGCAATGTGGGCCACCTAACCCTGAGCATTGCCTGTAAGTGGGGCCCATCCCGCATGGTGGGCCTGGATATCGATGCGCAGCTCATCCACTCAGCCCGCCAGAACATCCGACACTACCTGTCTGAAGAGCTGCGTCTGCCACCCCAGACTTCTGAGGGGGGCCCAGGAGCAGAGAGTGAGGAAGGGACCGCAGCCGTCCGAAAAAGGAGCTACTTCCCAGCCTCACTGACAGCCAGCCGTGGTCCCATCGCTGCACCCCAAGTGCCCTTGGATGGAGCCGACACAGCGGTCTTCCCCAACAACGTTGTCTTCGTCACGGTAAGAGGGCCCCCAGGCTCTTGGGATAGGGGTCAGGCATGAAGATGAGAGTGAATGAGAACATGGCAGGGGGGGTTATAACCCAGAGGGTTCCTGTGCATGACCCCTCCCTGGAGAAGCCAGGTCCTCAAGAGAATGGTCTGAATCTGCAATCGATTCCATTTTGGTGTATCTGTCCTATAACTTGGAAAGGCTGGGGCTGTACCTGGCGTCCTTGCTCGTGATCAGAAGCCCCAGGATAAGGGCAGGTTCCTTTTGCTCTGCTCCTGGGCAGTATCTAGACCCATCCATTGTAATCTAGACCCATCCAACTTCCTTTGGGGCCTGCTGCTCATACTCACTGGGGGATGTGGTCCAGATGAAAATTTGTCCTCCAGCCTTCTGTAGGTGCCTGAAGGGATGGGTGTCAGACACTGAATGTCTTGGGATAGGGAGGAGGATTAGGGTAGTGGCTGGCTAATTATGTTCTGTCCTTTGATAGGGACCTCATTTGTGTTACACACAGAGTTGATTGTCAGTGTCCAGAAACCCAAGTGACTTGGCCTTAGATCATTACCACACTGACTCTAGATGGTGGGATGGGGAAGCGTGTAGGAGAGTACCGAGTCTTAAGTATCTGTCCCTGACTGCACATGGGCCCCCATGAAATGCTTTAGTTAGTCCACCTACAGGAATAGTTGGCAGTGTGTTCAGTCACACCCATAAGAATGGACTTTGCAGAGGGGTGGTAATGAGCTAATCATCTAGGTTTGCTGAGGGATGGAAGTCTTCATTTCTCTGGAAAAAAGGAATAGGCCTGAAACTTTGACAGTCCCACCTAGGGAAGGAACCCACAGGTCTCCCTTTCAACCTGAGTTGGGGCCCTTTGCAGAACATTGAATCTCTCAGCTTAAATGCCTGTGGGGTGGGAATAAGTACTGAACAGGATCCTCGGAGAACCCAGCATTCTTTCTCTGTAATTTGACCTTAGCTTTGACTACCTTGTGGATAATTTGCTCAAATTTAAAATCACTCAGGCTCCCTCTATGTTTGATTGGCTTACCAATACAGAGCAAGAAAATGAGACAAAGAGGGTGCCACTTGGGAGTTGTTTTGAGGAGTGTCAGAGAAGGCTGGCCAGGACTAAAGTGAGGCTGCACAGTGGGTTGTGAAGGGGCGGTGGTTCTTTTTCACCTCTGTTGTCCTCACCCCCAATTCTCGCCCTCAGGGTAACTATGTGCTTGATCGAGACGAACTGGTGGAGGCCCAGAAACCCGAGTATGATGTGGTGCTCTGCCTCAGCCTCACCAAGTGGGTACATCTCAACTGGGGAGACGAGGGGCTGAAGCGCATGTTTCGCCGGATTTATCGGCACCTGCGTCCCGGGGGCATCCTAGTCCTGGAGCCCCAGCCTTGGTCTTCCTACGGCCGGAGAAAGACACTCACAGTGAGTGGGGGCTTCTGTGGAAACTGGGGCAGTCCTTCCTTTAGTTGAGGCAAGGAAGCAGAGAAGACTTTCTGAAGAAGGTGAAAAGGCCCCCCCTGGTGGGCCTTATCCTTCACCAGCCGAGAAGGCAATAAGCTGAAGTGGTCCCTTACCTTTCTCCCTAGGAAAGAATCTACAAAAACTACTTTCGAATTCAGCTGAAGCCAGAGCAGTTCAGTTCCTACCTGACATCCCCAGAGGTGGGCTTCTCCAGCTATGAGCTCGTGGCCACACCCAACAACACCTCCAGAGGTAAGGCTGGCTTCTTTTGTCAGGGGAAGGGAAGCCAGTGCCGGTGCAGGGTGCAGACCGGTGGTGGGGTCTGTAGGCCCTGCCAGCCCCTCCTGAGTGCACACTCTTCCCGCAGGCTTCCAGCGTCCTGTGTACCTGTTCCACAAGGCCCAGTCCCCCAGCCACTAAGTGGCCCCCTGAACAGAAAGTGTGAAGAAGCTGCCTGCTGCTCCAAAGGACCTAGGGGGAGAGGAAAGTATCTCAAGGTCTTTCCTTTCTGGCTCCAAAAATAGTTTCCTCTCCTGGATCTGCAGAGAAAGCTTTTCCTGTGTTGCTGCCCCAGCCTCTTCCCTACACCTCTGGCACCTAAGCAGCAAGCCCAGCTGTGCTGGAACCACCATCTTCCTCTCCCCCAGCCCACTGGGCTGGATGGCATGGACTGTTTGCTGACCTCTGTTCTCCTAGGGCATGGGAGGTGGGGGGTATCAAGTTCTCTGGCCTCTTCCTCCTGTTCTACCAAGGAGACTCATTTCTCCTTAGCCCTTGTCCTCAGCTGTGTTTCAACGGACCACGGATAGATGGGCTGAGGATTAAGAGGGGGACAGCGGTGGGGAGGCATGCAGGTACTGTGAAAATCCTTCCCTCTGCTGTCCCCCACAGGGAGAGGTGGTTGGGTTCAGAATGTGAGAACAGCACAATAAACTTGATGTTTAGGGCAGTGGCGCCCACACCTGTGTTTGGCACATTGTAGTTTGAGGGGGCATAGATGGTGGCTCCTGGTAGAACCTGTGCTTCCTCTCTGCCCAAACTATAGTCTTAAGGAAGAGAACAGGCTTTTTTCCAGCGGTTGGGAAGACTGTTGAATGCCAGTGTGCCCCTCTCTGCATGTGTGCTGTGCTGTGTCCCACTCTTTGCTACCCCACAGACTAGCCCACCAGGCTCCTCTGTCCTTGAGATTTTTCAGGCAAGACGACTGGAGTGGGTTGCCATTTACACACAAGTATAGAGAGAACCCTAAGCCAGGAAAAGGGAGTATAATGTGAATTTTGAAGAATCCATCTACCTTCCCCCAAAAACCCCACTGACAAAATTTGTTTTGTGGAAGCTTTGGGCACAGGCTGACTTTGGAAGTTAACCATGGAGTTGAAGTAGAACCAGAAGGACAGCACTTTTAGGACCAGAGTCGGACACGACTTAGCAAGAACCTGCCTGCTCTGCTTCTCATCACTACCAAGTTTCTTTAAAAGGGGGCCAAAACGTTGACTTTCTGGCCGCTTCCAGCCTGAGTCTTGACCCCATGTTAAGGCTCCCAAAAAGAGTCCCATTTATTAGCAAAACCACTTTATTCTGATAAATAGTTTGGACACCAAAAAATACGAATTAGCAATACAGGGAGCCCCCAGGTCTACGCTTCCCATCGCCTCAGTGTCCGATGCATAAGGAAGGTATCCTCTGAAGGGCGGGGCCGGAGTTGAAGCCGGAGTGGGGGCAGACCTTCCAGGGTCAGGTGTGGAGATTCATAAAATAATGTTTCCGGATCACACAATATTGTCATGTCTGGCCTTGGCCCAGGTGGCTCCTGTTGGAGCACAAACAAGATTGCACTCAGGAAGGGGAACTCAATCCCTGGCATTTGGGGGCGGGGAGGGGGGTGAGCGGTAGGGGAGACAGCCCAGGTACCTCACCTTTGGAGGTGGGGCTCGGGCCTGCGGCGGCAGGAGCGCCAGTTTCTCCCTCAGCGCTGCGTTCAGAACCTGTTCCTCCGGCACCTGCAGACTCACCAGGTCTCGGAAGAGCCGCTTGGAGCGCGGCACGTTCAGCCCTGAGACCGCAGGAAGGGCGGAGGTGAGCGGCGCCGCGCATCCCCGCTCCCGCGCCCGGCCGGCCGCCTGCCCCCCTCACCCTCGGTCACGCTCTCCTCCAGGCCGCAGCGGGTTTGGAACGACTTTCTCAGCTGTTCTTCCACGGCCTTCGCGGCATCGAACTGGCCCCCGGCTGCGGCCCTCGCGGCCTGCAGCTCGAGGCTCAGGGCCAAGCTACTCTGCTGCACCGGCGCCCCCAAGTCCTGCGGTGCCTCGGGCTTCTCGCTCGATGAGGCGGCGGCCGGCGGCCGCTCGGACCGGACCGGGGAAGGCGGCGCCAGGCGGAAGCGGACCTTGGAGCAGAGAACGGGGCAGTGAAGGGGTAAGCCGGGGGTCGTCAGCGAGCTGGCAACCAAGCTTTCCCCGAGCTCACCTGCCGCCCCTTGCGGGCCCCGCCCCGCCGGTCCGCCCGCCCCTTCCGCCGTCCGGGGCTGCAGTTGGTCCGTCCGCGTCCGGGACTCTCGGACCGCGGGCTCAGGCTCAGGCTCAGGTCCAGGCCGGGCTCTGGCACCGGGGCTCCGGGCTCTGGAGCGCGAGGTTCTGGGGGTGGCCCTGGGACCGCCACGGCCTCTCCCCCTTCCACCGACTCCAGCTGTGACTCGTCACAGACCATCATCTTGCGGCGTCTGTAGCGGTGCGGGGTCGCTGGGGGCCAAGGGTCACGGAACCGCCACTTCTCCCCCGCCCTCTCAGACGGCGCTACCGGAAACCGTCAGCCCCTACCCAAGGGGGCGGGGAGACCAGCTCCTGACCCGCCCTATTGGTGCGCCTAAGCGTCATTTCCGTTGCCTCCTCGCTCGCCTCCCGATGGGTTTCCGCCTGCACCGCCTCGCCCCGCCCCCAGGCCGGCGCTTTAGATTGCAAACCCGCGGAAGCCCTACGGGTCTTCATTAGGGCCATTTCCATTTCGAAACGAGCTACAGCCTCCCCGCCCTGTCCAGTCGTCACCACCCGGCTTCTGCTGGAATCCAGACTGTATCAGTCCTCCCTACCAGGGCACTAAGTGGGACACCTTTAATTAACGGTCCAGCGCCGTTGCACTCGACCTCCCTACTCCGTGCCTCCAGGGCATCTCCGGGTGTTCCATCGCTTCCCCACTCTGACCAGACTCGGTGTGAGTGAGGGCGTGGCTCGCTGGCTCCAGCCAGGGTCCTTCCTAGGTGGTGGCTTGGGTGAATGGCCCTTTGTGAATTTTTCCTCTTCGAAGGGCCACTAAAATATTCATCTATAAATTGAAAGAGACACGTGTACCCCAATGTTCATTGCAGCACTGTTTACAATAGCTAGGACATGGAAGCAACCTAGATGTCCATTGGCAGACAAATGGATAAGAAAGCTGTGGTACATATACACAATGGAATATTACTCAGCTATTAAAAAGAATGCATTTAAATCAGTTCTAATGAGGTGGATAAAATGAACCTATTATACAGAGTGAAGTAAGTATGAAAGAAAAACACCAATACAGTATATTAACGCATGTATATGGAATTTAGAAAGATGGTAACAATGACCTATCTGCGAGACAGCGAAAGAGACAGATATAAAGAACAGACTTTTGGACTCTGTGGGAGAAGGCAAGCGCGGGATGATTTGAGAGAATAACATTGAAACATGTATATTACCATATGTGAAATAGATTGTCAGGCCAGGTTCAATGCATGAGACAGGGTGCTCAGGGCTGGTGCACTGAGATGACCCTGAGGGATGGGATGGGAAGGGAGGTGGGAGGGGGGTTCAGGATGGGGAACACATGTACACCCATGATTCATGTCCAATGTGTGGAAAAAACCACTACAATATTGTAAAGTAATTAGCCTCCAATTAAAGTAAATAATTTAAAAAATCATCTATATAAAAAATAAAGATCTATGTTAAGTACTGTTTAAAAAAAAAAAGGCTCGGGAGATTGATCCTGGCCCCCTGGACTGCAGGGCAGGAGACATGAGCTCTCACCTCCCTCCCTCACGTTCCTTGAGGTAGACCCTCTCAGTTCTCTGAGCCTGTTTCTTCTTGGGTAAGAGTAATTTGTGTTCATGACTTTTGAGGCTCTCCCAAAATGGGTTAACAATCAACAGAAATGTTTGTGTACCATTTTAATTTGTTTTCCTATTCATTATCTTCCCAAGAAATGCTGTGGAAGATCAGACAGAATGGATAGTTACCCATATTTTACAAAAGTTTTCAAGGATCTCAATGGGGAAACTAGAAGATTTCCAGCTAAAGTCAGGAATAAGAAAGTAGGCCCATTCCCTCTACTGCAGATCTTCCTCCACTTATGAGGGGGTTATGTTGAGATAAATATAAGTCGAAAATACATATATTACACCTAAGCTACTGACCATCATAGCTTAACCTGCTGCCGCTGCTAAGTCCTTTCAGTCATGTCCGACTCTGTGCAACCCCATGGACTGCAGCCTACCAGGCTCCTCCGTCCATGGGGTTTTTCAGGCAAGAGTACTGGAGTGGGTTGCCATTGCCTTCTCCGATAGCTTAGCCTAGCCTACCTTCAATGTGCTCAGAGCACTGACAATAAATTCTGTTGTTGCATGTCACCAAGTTGGTGGCAATTTGTTACTGCAGCCCCGGAAAACTAATACAGCTGAAGAAAAGGTCTGGGCTGCACCTCAGGCTCAGACCACCGTCCCCCAGGATCTCATCCACACCTTCTTAGAGCATCCCCGTTTCTAGGGGGCTAGGATTGGAGGCTCTATGGTGGGAAAGATTTGGCCATGAAGGACCATCCTTCCTTTGAGGGCTTCTCCAGGCCCCAGAGCATTGCCAAGGGAAACCAGGGCCAAGGCAGGAGGAGAAAGCCTGGGTGGCGGGAGACAGGAGGAGTGTTGGAGGCACTGGGGAGGGAAGCCTGGTACTGGGATCACAGAGGAATAACTGTGGGTCCCTCTGTGGGGAGAAGGAAGCAGGAGCCATACAGTACAGATGGAGAGGTGGCCATGGGGAGGAATGCTGTGTAGAGAGGTTGACAGGGAAGGTTATGTCTAGCCATGCCCATCCAGAGGCCCCCAAGATCTTAAGGTTTTGAGTATGACCACCTAGCTGGTCACCGATCATACTCGAGTGTCAGGTTGTCATGCAACCCAGAAGGGTACTCAAGAAACAGGCCTTAGCACTTAGGTTTCCTAAAACCTAAGCTGCTAGAGAGCCCTAGGAATCAGGACCCAGCCCCCTCCCCACAAGTTATTCCCCCCCACACATAATGCCAGTCCTTCAACCTGAGAAAACCCCTCAACACCCAGTACATTTCCTACTGGCATCCCAGACTGAAGAAACACTGTTTACTTTGGCAACAAAGGGTTGAGGCTGGGTTGGTTCTTGGCTGAAGACATAGAGGGGGCTGCAGGCAGGGACTGGGTAGTCCAGCAGGAAGTGAACTTGGTGAAGAAAGAGGCCTTTGATGCCAGTGACCAGTATGCTATGACCACAGCACTCAGACCAGTTCCACAGTCCCAGGTCCAAAGTCTGTTCCTGGGGGGACAGAGAGAGGAGTAGGGAGGACTCACATCCCACAAAGGACTGGGCCTGGGGTCAGAGGTCAGAGAATCCCACCACCCCCCAGCCCAGCAACACCCCCTTTCTCCTCTTTGGGCTTCAGTCTCCTCATCCGTAAAATGGGGGGCGGGGAGGTGGATGGTGAAGGCTATACTGGTTTATCTCTGAGCAGCTTGTTTTCAGACAATATCCCCCAATATCATACACACACACACCTTATTTCAGTCCTTTGCCACCACCCTGGGGCTAGTCCCCTCTCCTTGGCATTTTTTTTTTTTTTTTTTTTTTGATGTCTGATCTTACTTATTTGTTACTCTTAGAACATCTCATTTTTGACTGGACTCAGAAGTAGAAGCTCTCAGAGAGGACAGCCTCCGTCTCTTGGCAATCTGTTCCTGCTGTTTTTCTTTGGCCTCCTTCATTCTCCTGGCCAAAAGTTTAGCATATTCTGCAGCCTCTTCTTTGTTTTTCTTAGTACACTGTTTCTTCAGAGCAATACGCCAGTGTTTGTGTTGCAGAACTCGTGGAGTCACGAGACGCTGAATCTTGGGTGCTTTAGACCTAGGTTTCTTACCTTCTTTGTTTAGGGGCTTTCCCACAACATACTGGCGGACATCATCTTCTTTAGAGAGACTGAAAAGTTTGCGGATTCTGCTAGCTCTTTTGGGACCCAGGTGACAAGGCACTGTAGTATCAGTGAGTCCAGGAATATCCTTCTCCCCTTTTTTCACCATGACCAAGTTGAGAACACTCAGATTGGCATCCACAATGCAACCCCGTACAGATTTGCGTTTTCTCTCTCCAGTCCTCCTTGGTCTGTAACAGGAATGCCCCTTACTCAGGAGCAGGTGAACTCGGCCATGGGTCAAGACACCCTGCTTCATGGGGAAACCCTGCTTATCGTTCCCGCCACTGATTCGGACCACATAACCCTTCCATTCTTCACCCAGAGCGTCAGCAGCAACTTCTGTGGCCATATGCTTCTCGTAGAAGGTACGAAGTTTTTATTCATCGTCCACTTCCATGAGCTTCTGGCAGACAGTGGCCAGGAAAGAGATGTTCAGCTTCATTCTGAAGTGGCGGACAGCCTCTGAGGCGCCACGAAAAAGAGCTCCTTGGCATCTCTTGCAGCCAGCCCCTTCCTCTCTCCTACCCAGGATTCCCACCTCTCCCCAGGACTCCAGCATCTCCCCTCTTCTGCCAAGGTGGCCTCCCTATCCAGCCCCCTCCAGCCTCACTCCCAGCAGCAGCAGCAGCTCAGGATAACCGGGTAGAGAGCGCATGCCCACAGCAGCCAGGTCTACCAGACACAATAGGAAGCAGCAGGTGTCCTGATACAGCTCAGAAATGGCAGATCTAGGGGACGCTGGATGTTGAAGATTAGCTGCTCCTCGGCAGGAGAGAAAGCCCTAGAAGCACAAATTGGGTGCAATGAGAGTTTAAGCAGTGGAAGAGGTCAGATCCTCTGCCAGCAACAAGTTGTATGCCAGGGAGTGGAAGAAACGTTGGGGAGATGGCTGCAGGGACAGCAGGCCAGCCCCAAGGCCTACTTTGTGCAAATGAGAACACTGCCCCTTCCTCAAAGCTCTTTACTGCCCTAATGGTTCTATATAGTGGTGGGCAGAATTGTGCAGCAGACAACCTGCACAGTGGCAAGGGGTGGCCGTGACGGATGGAGGAGGAAGCTCAGAGAGACAAAAACGGACCCCTGGGTCCAGTCAGAGAGGTGGTGAAAGCAGTGGTCCGTGACAAAGGCACCCGCCTGGCAGACCTGCTTCCCCTCCAGTGTCACTAACTGGAAACTTGAAGGAGCTGCTGAACCCCTCGAAGCCACCACTTACTGATTTGGAAAATGGGGAGGATGCTCTTAGGGCGAGTTGACGTTCCCTTAGGATTAAATAAAGCGACGCAAAGCTCTCTCGACAAGTGCCTCAATGGTGGTGAACCTGGCAAGAGTAGCGGGACTCTGGAGAGCTGACAGAGAGGCCGACTGTTCCCGGGCCCACGGACATGGTTTCACTAGCTTGTTGAGCTGTTTTACCTAGAAATTAAGTGTCCTGTAGAACCTGTGTCGCCAGTGGCCCATGTCACCATGGGTGAGCCGGAGTATTTAAGGGTATGGGAGTATTTAAGGGGAGTATTTAAGGGGCTCCTCCATAATCCTCCACCGGCTAATGCCGTCGGGGCTGGGATTGGGAGCACACAGGCCCTCGGTCCAGGCTCAGGGGTTCACGAAGGTAGGCCTTCCTGTTCGTGGACACCGCCACGAAACCCCACCCCCGCCGCCATCCCTGCCAGCAGGCAGCGAACTCTTAATCCAGAGGCCCAGGAAGGCGCGGCCAGAGGGCGATGGCGGCGCCGCAGGGATAACGGCTTCCGTGCACTGCCGCGCCTGCTGGAGCTCAGGACCGCGGGGTGGCCGGTCGTCCAGCGCTCCGGCTCCACCGCCACCCCTCTGTCGCCCCCGTGCTCCCCCCACCCCCGCAAGGCCCCCACCCTGCGCTCGGTTCCCTCTGGCCAGGCCTCTTCCTACCCACACCCACCGAACGAGGAGGCACGTCCCACCAGACCCGGGCGGAGGTGGGAGAGACCCCGCCTCCCAGAGGCCACGCCCCCTCGGACAGAGCGTCGCCCTCTCAGGGTGACGTCAGAGTTGGGCAGGTGTCCACGTGGGGCACGACCTTCCCTTATTGGACACTCCTCCTCCCCATTCCACAATGATTTCAGGGTAAAGTCCAGATTCCTCCCTTCTCCAGCTAGAAATCCCCCTTCTCTAGCCGTGGGGAGCCCTCAGCTCCGCAGGCTGGAGGCGGCTATGACCCGAAACGCTTTCCGAGATCCCCCCAGGGCAGCCTCTGGTGCCAGGTTCCCCCATCAAACTCATCTCAGGTTAAAATATAGATTCCCAGGTCCCACCTTAACCCTTAGCTTTGAGGCCAGGAATCTGAACTTTTAACAAGCTTCCAGGTGGTTCTGATGTCTCCTAGGCTTCAGAGTCTGATTGTTGACATTCCCATTCAAATGGCAGGAGTTCTCAAACTTCAGCAGGCTTGTTAAAACAGGTTGCTGGGCCCCACCCTCAGGGTTTCTGATTTCCAGAGGTCTGGAGTGTGGGGTCTGAGAGTTTGCATTTCTACCTTTCCCTGGGGATGCTGAGGTTGCTGGTCTAGGACCACACTCGGAGTACCACTTCTTTAATGACACATTCTGGAGAAGAGTTTCCACCTGTTGTTGATTCACGGGGTACCAAGCCCTTGTGCAAGGCACTTCACATTCATGCCGCTGTGTGAAATAAACATTTACCATATTCTCAGGATAAGGAAAGTGAGACTCAGACAAGTTAACTCACTTGCTCAAGGTCACATAGACAGGAAGGGCAGGTCTTTCTGAATCCAAAGGCTCGACTGGCCCAGCACCCAGTGCACTGCTAGTTATCCCTTCCCAGGGGCTTGTTCTTTCTCTAGACGTCAACCAGGCACTCTCTGAAGCCTGAGAGGTGCAGGATGGGGCTTTGTAGCTCCCCCTCCCACACTGGCTTGAGTTCAGGGGACTGGCTTGTCTGGGAACCAGTAATCTGCTGGGTACCAGCTTTTCTGCCCAGAGTTGATAAAGAAAGGCTAGAGAAGCCCATTCCTCATGTGGTCCTGCCTTCAGACAGTGAAGAATCCGCCGGCAATGCGGGAGACATGGGTTTGATCCCTCGATTGGGAAGATCCCCTGGAGAAGGGAATGGCAACCCACTCCAGTATTCTTGCCTGAGAAATTCATGGACAGAGGAGCCTGGCAGGCTACAGTCCACGGGGTCGAAAAGAGTCAGACATGACTGAGTGACTTTCACTTTCACCTGACCCCTCCTTTCTTCACTGTCCCTCACGTTGGAGTAGAGGTTCCCCTGACTCTGATTGGCTCCAGGGTCTCCTGGATGACCCCCGGGACTAGGAGAAGGAAGGACATTTGGGTGCTGCAGGAAGAGCAGGAAGGAGGCAGGGCCACTGGGTCTGCAGAGGAGGAAAGAGAGGTGGTACCACAGAGGTGCCCGGGCACCTGGTCAGTGCTGCCTGAAGATTCTGCCCAGGCAGGCCCCTGAGGAAGCCTGTGCTTGGGGGCAAGGACACACAGGTCAAGTCACAGCTGCTGACGGGGTAGAGAGGTGAGCAGCACATCTCAGTGGGGGCCTCAGGTGGAGGGCCGTGTGGTGAGGAAAAGAACGAATCTAGGTGCGCTGTTAGGGATGAGGAGTCCCTTCCGGGCTTCCTACTCCTGTCTACATCAGACCTGGGTTTCTCCCTTGTCACTCCCTAACCCCCACGTCTATGGAGTGGGCCAGAGATTGGGGGTCAGCAGCTCCCTCAGGACACTGCTCATTCTCCTCTGTCTCTTCCTCGCAGCCCGCAGCTTTCTGCTTCTCCTCACTGGCTCCTGGGTCTTAACCATTCCCTTGGGGTGGGGAGCACAGCCTGGAAAGGGAGTATAGTTGGGGAGCCAGAGACAGGACCTGGGAGGGAGGGAGTCTGAACTCTGGGTGGGCAGGCTAGGACGCAGTGGGGATGTCCTTCCCACCTGAGTCTTCCTTCCCTACCCGAGACACTACTGCCCGGAGCATCAGCTGAGCCCTGGGACATGGCCCTGAACAAAGCCCGGGGACGGGGTGTTGCGGGGATTCAGGGAAGGTACCTCTCTCTGAGGTAGACAGTAAATCTGAAGGAGAAATGAGAGCAAGCTAGTGAAGAATGTGGCGGAACCACTTTCAAAGCAGAACAGTCAGCATTTTCAAGAGGAAATGAACTGAGACTAGCCAAGCACAGCGGAAGTGACCGCAAGGGACACCTGCAGAGTTGAGGCCAGGCAGGAGGGCAGACACTGAAGTTTGGATTTCATCCTAAATGCTACAGGATGCCCTGAGAAGATCTTAAACGGAGAGATGATATGCGCCGAGTTACACTAAAATTTCTATCTAACCCCATAAACTTTTTAAAAAATATATCTGCATCGTTAAAAAAAATAAACAACCTCACCCCTGTTGGAATGGCTATAATCAAAAAGCAAGAAATAACAAGTGTTGGCCATGACATGACAGCTACAGACTGGGAGATTATATTTGCAAATGACATCTCCAACAAAATATTACATATATATATTACATACAAAGTATTACATATATATATATTGCAGGAGATGGCATAGATCACAGAGATCATAAAGAAAGCAAGGGAATTCCAGAAAAACATATACTTCTGTTTTGTTGACTGACTACACTAAAACCTTTGACTGTGTGACTCACAACAAACTGTGAAAATTTCTTAAAGAGATGGGACCGGTAAAAAAGGTCAGCAGATTGCATTAATGTCAGTTTCCTGGTGGTGATATTGTACTATAGTCATGCAAAATGTTACCACTGGTGGGAACTGGATGAAGGGTATACAAGAGTTCCATTATTTTTGATGATTACATACCAATCCAGATTATTTCAAAATAAAAAGTAAAAACAAAAATGGAGGACTGTGTTAAAATATGTGCAACTCATATCATAAAGGGCTGATGTCCCTCACATATAAAGCATTTCCAGATAAATAATAATAAAACCAAACATGTATACAACATATAATGTGTAGCAAGTACTGTTCTGTTTTATTTTTGATGCATTAATTCATTAAATTCACACATTAGGGATTTCCCTGGTGGTCCAGTGGCTAAGACTCTGCACTTCCAAGGCAGGGGGCCCAGGTTTGATTCCTAGATCCTGCATGCCACAACTAAGAGTTGGCATGCTGCAACTAAAAAAAAAAAAATCCAAGCCTATGCTCTGGAGCCTGCGAGCCACAACTAATGAGCCCATGTGCCCTAACTAAGGCTTTCCTGGTGGCTAAGCAGTAAAGAACCCGCCTGCCCATGCAGAAGACATAAGAGACGCAGATTCAATCCCTGGGTCAGGAAGATCTCCTGGAGAAGGGAATGGCAACCCAGTCCAGTATTCTTGCCTGGAGAATCCCATGGACAGAGGAGTCTGGCAGGTTGCAGTCCATAGGGTCACACAGAGTCAGACACAACTGAAACAGCTTAACACGCACGCATACCCCAACTATTGAAGCCTGCATACCCTAGAGCCCCTGCTCTGCAACAAGAAAAGCCACTGCAATGAGAAGCCGGCCCTCCCCAACTGGAGAGTGCCCCGGCTGTGCGCAACTAGAGAAAAGTTCCCTCAGCAACAAAGACCCACCACAGCCAAAAATAAACAAATAAAATTATTAAAAAAAAAAAATAGGACCCAGACCATTACTTATTAAAAAATCCTCAACAAAATATTAGCAAGTCAAATCCAGCAATAAACATAATGCCCCTCGATCAAGTGGGGTTTATTCTGTGAAAGCAAAGTGGCTCAAAAATCAATTAATGTAATTTGCCACACTAAAAGACTGAAGAAAGAAAATCACTTAATGATATAGATGCAGAAAAACCTTGACAAAACATCTACCATGACAAAACATCTACCATGACAAAACTTCCAGCCACCTAGGAGTAAAAATCAACTCCTTCAAGCTGATCAAAGGCATCTGCAAAAAAGCTATAGCTAACATATTTAATGATGAAAAACTGAGCACCTGGCCCCTACGAAAGGAAAGGGCAAGATGTCTGTTCTTACCACCCTGATTCAATGTTATACTGAAAGTCTTAGCGTAAAATGGCAAGAAGAGGAAATAAAAGGCATACAGATCAGAAGAAAACTAAAAGATCCCACAGGCTGCAACTAAGACCCTGCACAGCCAAATAAAGAAATAAATATATTTTAAAATTCTCGTTCTAAAAAAAAAAAATTCTTCCCATATCATCTTAATTTTATAGGTGAGGCAACTAAGGCACAGACAGGTTAAGCAACTTGCCCAAGGCCATAGAGCTAGTAAGTGGCAGAGCCAGGATTCAAAACCCAGCAGTCTGGTTCCAGAATACAAACTCAAACTCTGCAGGTCTCTAGCAAGGATCCACAGCCCAGTGGAAGAATTGTCAGCACGTATAAACAGTAAAGGAAAAGCAAGGGGTCTTCAACTTAAGAGGAGAGAAATCAGAGAAGAGAGGTACAGGCCTCCCTGCATCCAGGGAACCAACCTTGCCCAGCTGGGACAAGCCCAGCTCAGGCCACACCTCATTACACAAGGCACAGACTCCTCCCTCAACCTGAAAAGACCAAGCCCCGCCTTCTGGAACCTTCCCCTTTACAGCCACCTGCTCCAGGAGGCACTGAGGGAAAGGGAGACGGGCAGAAGGCCAAGCCTGAGCTTTAACGGGGAGATAGACACAGCATCCCAGGTGAGCTGGGAGACAGGTGTGGGGTGGGTGGGCTCAGCTTCGGAAACAAAGAGGATGAAGACAGGAAGGGGAGAGCCCCTCCCTTGGAGATCTTCCCAGCCGCCTACCCAGTCCCCCGGACTGACCCAGTGAGCAGAAAGGCAGCTTCACGAGGAGTGGACAGCACTGGCAAATTGACTCAGCATGAAGCCATCACCAGAAACATCTGCTCCCAGGCCTGCCGCCCTCCAGGCCCCATGCAAAAGCTCCAGCCCTCTGGGTCCCAGAGGTGACCCTTCCCATCCCCCTCCCTCCTCAAGTCCTGGCGGATTACGGGCATAGTTGGGGGGCGGGGGGAGGGCAGACCAAGGAAGCTAGCCCCACGACAGTCCTAGAGACTAACATCTCATTTGACAGGTGACTTCTTCCCTCGCATAGAGGGTAGAGAATGCCAGCCCTGCCGTTCTCCTACCTTTTCCTCTAGTGAATCAAAGTCCTGCCACTCATGAGAGGAAAACGAGAACAAGTTAAAATATAACTACAGAGACCCACAGTATGCACGGGCACATGCTCGTGCGTACTTACAGCTGCACACACACCCTGTCTGCCCGTCTCAGGCCAAGGCCTTTGTGCCCGTTCCCGGCCCATGGTGTGGCTCAGGCCGGGCTGGCTCTCCTCCCTGCCTTGGGGCTCAAATACACAAATGGATGAGGCTGAAGGGGAGGGAAGAACAGGGGTAGAAAGAAGATCTTGGGTCCAGGGTTGAGGCTCTGTCTCTGGTTTCAAAGGCTTAAACCGAGAATCTTTTACCCAGGTCAACTCTTCCCGTTGAACTTTGAACTGTTAGGAAGCAGAGCTGAGGGAGTTGAAGGCATCACATGTTGCCAACTCTGAAGAGTTTGCAGTGGACAAAGGGAGCACAGGACCTGACTGGA
The DNA here is from genome assembly GCF_019320065.1 of Cervus canadensis. Classification (NCBI taxonomy): domain Eukaryota; kingdom Metazoa; phylum Chordata; class Mammalia; order Artiodactyla; family Cervidae; genus Cervus; species Cervus canadensis. The sequence goes on along the minus strand of NC_057417.1, from coordinate 29,640,454 downwards.
CCCCCTGGAAGCTGGCAGGGAGCTGAGCAATCAGTCAGTTCAACCCATCATCTTATTTCAAGAGCCTGAGGCCCACGGAAGTAGAGGGACTCAGTAGAGCCCCATAGCAAAGTGGCAGCAATACTGAGACCAGGACCAAGGTCTCTCTCTTTTTTTCTAAATTAACTTATTTGGCTGCACCAGGTCTTAGGGCAGGAGCAGAATGGGGCAACAGGGGATGAGATGGTTGGATAGCATCATCAACTCAATGGACCTGAGTTTGAGCAAGCTCTGGGAGATAGTGAAGGACAGGGAAGCCTGGTGTGCTGCAGTCCATGGGGTCCCAAAGAGTCAGACAAGACCGGGTGACGGAACAACAAAGGTCTTAGCTGTGAAAGGCAGATTCTTCATTGGGGCATGCAAGCTCCTAGTTGGGGCATCCAGGATCTAGTTCCCTGACCAGGGATAGAACTGGGCCCCCTGCATTGGGAGTATGGTGTCTTAACTGCTGGACCATCAGGGAGGTCCCAGGACCAAGGTCTCTTGACTCTCGCTCAAACGCTCTTCCTGCTGTTCACTGCACAGGGCATTCTTTGTCACTTCCAAAAGTGGTGTTCCCTCTACCAGAGAGCAGTGGCTCAGACAGTAGAAGTGTCTGCCTGCAATGCGGGAGACCCGGGTTCGATCCCTGGGGCGGGAAGATCCCCTGGAGAAGGAAATGGCAACCCACTCCAGTACTCTTGCCTGGAAAATTCCATGGACAGAGGAGCCTTGTAGGCTACAGTCCATGGGGTCGCAAAGAGTCGGACACAACTGAGTGACTTCACTTCACTTCACTTCCCTCACTCTAGGTGAAGGTTTACTTGCTGGTTCATCCAGCCCTGTTTTAGGCCACGGAGATAGTAATCATAAACTGTAGATCGTAGCCAATAGCGTCATAATAGCAGGTAACATTTATTAAGCCCTTACGGCATGCCAGTCATCTCCCTGCCCCTCGTGACAGACCTATGACACCAGCACTACTGCCATGCCCACTTCACAGATGAGGAAACCGAGGCTCAGAGAAGTTAACCAACTTACTCAAGGTTGCACGTCCAGGAAGTGTTCGCGTAAACCACTTCCCATGCTCTGAACCACTGCAATCCACCGCTTTCATCCTGGTACACTGGTAAACAAATCAATACGATAATTTCGGATACTGATAAGTACTGTGAAAAAATAAAACATGGTGACAGCTAGAGGACGACCTTGACAGTGGCTCTCTCCTGATTTCTAGATCGGGTGTGGTCAGGGAAAGAGTCCACGAAGATGTAGCCACATTTGTACCGAGTCCAGAGGTGTAAGGAGCCCACCAGGCCAGGATCTGAGAGAAGGGCATTGTAAACAAAGGGGACAGTTTGGGCTTCTTCCCAAGGGTGATGGGAAGCCATTGGAGAATTTAAGTAGGAGAGTGACATGTTTGCTGTGCAGTGAGTAGATTATAGGGGGATCCCAGGGAAGAAAAGACCCAACATTTTCAGGAAGTCTGAGGATGAAGGGAGGAGGGGAGATGGGGCAGAACTGGGAATAGAGCAGGGGCATCTGGGACCAGCAATCTCCTTTGCTCCCCACACTTCCAGGGCGCCCCCTCTCTAATATGATGGGTTGTAGTTCAGTCACTCAGTCGTGGCTGACTCTTTGCGACCCCATGGACTCCAGCACACCAGGCTACCCTGCCCTTCACTGTCTCCCGGAGTTTGCTCAAACTCTTGTCCATTGAGTCAATGATACCATCGAATCATTCTCATAGGGCATGGAAAATAAAGACCCCTGCTCCCCACTGGGGCCATCCATAGCCCTACCACTTCTGCCTCATGGAGTCTAACAGCCTGGGAGAAGGTGAAGTGCCTGGGGTCTGATGGGGACAAGAAGGCAAGGTGTCCAAGGTGGGATTTTTCTTTTTTTGGCCATGCCACACAGCATGCAGGATCTTAACTCCCCAACCAGGGGCTGAACCCACACCCCCTGCAATAGAAGCTCAGAGTCTTAACCAGTGGGCCACAGGGAAGTCCCTTTTTCTTCTTTCTCTCTTTTCTTTGACCAAGGTGAGATTTTTGCTCAAGACTCTCACCAGGAGGTAGATTTCTCCAGGGGTCACACTGCTACCCACTGTCCTCTACCAGGAAAGGGCTGAGTGGGTAAGAATCCCACCCCCCACCCCCAACACAAATCTCCACCCCAGGAGATCCTGTATGCCTTCCCTCGATTGAGGACTTCTTCCTCACATCCCAACACGGGCCTTCTCCACGGTTCTGGACTGGATTACTTGGGGTGGGGAGGAAGGAGGCCACCTGAGTGCACTGAGACATCGAGGAAAAGTCAGTTCCATGGACTCTCCCCCTCCATCCCACCCCCTTCTCTCCCACAAGTCTCCTGCCTCCGCTTGGCCAAGCCCAGACAGGACTCCATCGAGTCTGGAGAGGGAGAGACGGTGGGAGGTGCCGGCAGCTCCCTTGGCTGCTGGCTGAACTCACCTTCTTCCTTCCCTCCCCTCACATTCTAAAGACAGAAGAACGGGAGCAGCATTCCTTCCCACAGCCGCAAGTCCGTTGGCCTGTAGGTACTTGCAAGGCTATTTACCAGTGATCCTCAGGGGCAACAGTCCTTCATCCTCCCCTCCCGTCCCTGAAACCTTAGATCCCCAGTAGGAGGAGGAGCTCATCTCTAAAGATTTGGGGGCGGTGGGGTACTGGGTGGGAGGGCAGATTTTGGACCTTAGACAGTGAGGGACTACTCCAGAGCCCTGGGACCCATTAAACCTCCAGGCTTCTTGGGACCCAGACCTACCACTGCTTGCTCCACCCCAGAACAGTTCCTGGCACATGATGGAGATGTGATGAGAGCCCCAGAACTGAGCCACTATGTACTAGTGTTTTGAGTCCCTGCCTGGCTTCAGGCTAAACTCAGGACTCATGCCTGGAAAAGTCACCGCATTCACACATGGAACACCTACTATGTAACATGTACCTGTGTGTAACTTGCATGTAACATGTTCCTCTGTGAGCAAGACTCCCTTGGATGAATGAAAGTGACAGGACCTTAAACATGACCTTTCTGTCCCTCAGTTTCCCTCTCTAAAAAATGGAAGTGATGTCATCACAACAGTCATTTGTGAGAATCAGGTAGAACAAGACGTAAAAATAGTCCCAGTGGGTGTTTAATAAGGGGTGGGTGGCATTACCAGGGCTGTAAACGTTGGGGTGTGGTGCCCAGCTAACAGGCTCAGGGTAGCAGGGCCGTAGGACTCGGGGCAGGGCACCCCGGGGCTGCTCCCGACTTTCGGAAGAGGCCACCCACTCTCCCGCCAAGGAGCCCAACTTTGCCAGAGCTGCCGGGGGTGGGGAGGGGGCAGGAGGCGCTTGCTGACTTTTCTAGTGAATTCGGTGCTTCCAGCAGACGGTTCCTGGGACTCCTCTCCGGCTCCCAGCTTTGCTCACGCCCACTGCCTCCTCCTCACAGCTAACCTCTGGCTGAGCGAGACGCCGCGTCACAGCCGTCCCTCCCCCGGTCCTCGGGACTCTGCTGCCCCCTAGAGCGGTCGCGGTCGCCAACCCTTGCTCCTTCCCCGACCTCCAAGGCCTGGGGACTCTCTGTCTAGTGGCTCAGTCGCTTCCGGACTCTTTGCGACCCCATGGAGTGCAGTCGACCAGGCTCCTCTGTCCATGGGGATTCTCCCGGCAAGAACACTGGAGTGGGTTGCCATGCCCTCCTCCAGGGGAATCTTCCCAACCTAGGGATCGAACCCAGGTCTCCCGCATTGCGGGCGGATTCTTTACCGTCTGAGCCACCAGGGAAGCATCCCTGAATTTTGCCGCCTTGCAAAATACTCTGCTTTTCCTTGGGGAGCCACCTCTGCGCCCTCGCGTGGCCCGGCAAGAGGGCAAGCTAAGGAGGGAGAGGGGACTTGCGCCTCCACGGCCTCCCCTCGCTCGCGTGGCCTCCCGCGCCTCAACCTCGCGTCAGATCGCCGCGGACTCCCCCCGCCGCTGGTCCCGAGGCGCCAGGTGGACATCCAGCTTAGCCCTCCGCCCGCGACCCCGCGGGCCCCGACCCGGGCCCTCTCCCCGCGGCGGCCCAACCTCGCCCCCGGGAACCCTGGGAGATGTAGTTTTCGGCAGCTCTGGGGGGAGCGGGAGTGGGGGGCCGCCGGCCCTAATGCGTGTCCGCGGCCGCCAGGTGCGCGCCCCTGACCCTCGCTGTGGCCCGGCCCAGGAAGGCCGGAGAGGCAGAGCGGTGGGCTGGCTGCGGAGGCGGAGAGTCCAGCGCGGTCTCGTTCGGCGACGAGCCTTGGACGAGCCCCGTAGCATCTGCAACAGTCCGTCTTGCAGGATTTCCAGGGAGAGCGCGGGCTAAGCACCCGGTTCCCAGCGTGTCCTCAATGAACCGGTGCCCATACCTGGTACCGTGACAGGCGGGGCAGAGTCCCCAAAGGCCGTCTGCCCTGAGAAGCGTGTGACCCAGGGCCAGACCCCCCTCCACCGCCACCCCCCACCCCCCCAGCAGGTCCAGAGATCACTCCCACACGTGTCCAGGCTGGAGCCTCAGGCCGCCCTCCCATATCCCACCCAGGTTCCCCTCCTTCACCCACAAACACACTCTACATCTACTCGGAAATATCTGATATTATTTCCCAACATTTTGATAATTCTTTTTACAAATTGAATAAAAGGAGTGGAGGGGAGTGTATGTGGGACCGCCCGGCCAGGCCTCCAGGTCTCGATGAGAGGTGACAGTGTGACAACTTCTCCTCACCCACAACCCCTGGCCTGCTGCTCTAACCTCTCCCATCAACCTTACCTAAGAGTGAGGTGGGGGCTTTCTGAGGATGTGGGGTTCCCCCCTAGAGGGGACTCCGGGCATCCTGTTTCAGACCCTGAACTGGGTCTGGCTGGGGGCCCATGTGGGCCCGGAGGTGGCGCCGGCGCCGTCTCTCCTGCCGGCGGGCCAGCTGCCGCAGCTGTTTCCGGATGGCCCAGAGCACCAGGTACACTTCCCGCAGCATCGCAGCCTCTCGAGACTCCAGGGGGGACCCGGTCTTCATTTGGGAGGCAACTGAGGTAGAACTCACAGATGACTGTGAAAGAGAGAAGATGAGCACAGGTGAACAGCGTGGTCTACGGAGAAACTGCTGGTGAAAACACCTGCAGATAAACAGCAAGGCTTGTTTAATACCTCCTCTTCTGTCAGGTCACAGCTTGGGTACCGCCTCCTCCAGGAAGCCTTCTGGGGCTGTCTCTACTCTGGGGCTTGCCCTGTTACACCACGTTTTATACACGATTTGTTCTGTGGACTCATCTGTTTTCAACACCAGCACGCAGATTCTTGGAAGCCAGGGACCATGTCTGACCTACCTTTGAGTCCCCACTAGAGTTCCATGGAGAAATGAAGGCCAGTCTCCAACCCAAAGCTCTCTCCTGACCTCAGGCCTGTATTTCCCACTGCTTCCTAGACATCTCCCTAAAGATGTACTTTGACACCTCAACTTATCCTGTCCCAACGCCCTAAACTCGTCACTCTCTTCCCTAAGTCAGCTCTGCTCCCAGTGAATGGCTCCAGCCTGCTTTGACCTCTATCTGTCCCTCTCCCCTCACCACCACCCAATCAAGCACCTGGCACAACAATTCTACCTCTTAAATATCCCTCCAACCCATTAATCTGTTCTACCTGATGCCTCCCTCCCCATCCAGAGCATTCTTCCCTGCTGACCTGAACTGCAGCACCTCCAGTGGGTCTTCCTGCCTCTCTGACCTCCTGGCCCCTTCTGACCTCCCTCCACAGGGCACCAGGTGAACTTTTATTTTATTTTTTGACTGCGCTGAGCAGCTTGTGGGATCTTAATTCCCCAACCAGGAACCGAACCTAGGTCTCAGCAGTGAGAGCCCCAAGTCCTAACCACTGGGCTGCCAGTGAATTCCCAAGGTGGACTTTTAAAAATTATTATTAATGTAGTAAAACATTGTTCAAAACCAAAATAAATTGACTTGATGGTGAGCTAGACATTTCCCTTTTTAAACTAAAATTTTGACTTTGAGATAATTGTAGACTCACATGCACTTGTGAGAAATGGATTCCTTATTCTGTTTACAATAGTAAAATATTTTGTAAAGATTTTCCCTTTATTTTCCCTCAATAGTAAAATCTTTCGGATCTCTAGTGCATACGATATTGACATCAATACAATCCACTGATCTGCATTTACTCATATTTCCCCAGTTCTACTTGCACTCATTTGTGTGTTTTTGTGTGTTGGAGTCTACCCAATTTTATATCCTATGTGCAGGTTCATGTATCCAACGACCATAGTGAAGATACAGGAGATTTCCATCCACATAAGGATTCCTCATGTTGCCCTTTTATAAGCAATCCACCTCCCCCAACTCTCCCTCTGTAGCACAGCCCCTGGAAGCCACTAAACCACTAATCAGATCACCATTTTTCTAATTCTGTTATTTCTGGAATGGTATATAATGTAAGTGGAATCATATGATATATATATATATATAAGCTTTTGGAATTTGTTGTTTTCACTCAGCATAACTCCCTTGAGAGCCATCCAAGTTGTTGTATGTATCAGTATTGTTCCTTTTCATGGCTGAGCAGCATTCCAGGGTAGGGATATAGTGAAGTTTAACCACTCATTCCTTGAAGGACAGGTGGGTTGTTTTGGGCTGTTATGAATCAAGCTGCTATGAACATCAGGTACAGATTTTTGTGTGAACATAAATTTTCATTTATCTGGGATAATGCCCAAGAGTACAATCACCAGGCCATACAATAATTGCATGTTTAGTCTGATAAGAAGTGACCAAACGGTTTTTCCGGAGTGGCCACACCATTTTACATTCCCACCGGCATGAATGAGCAAGGGGGATCCGGAAGGGAAGGGAGGGGCTGTTGGGGACAAAGGGGACATAGTGCTGACCTTCCAGCTGCACATGTGCCAGCCAGACTGCAGGGCGGAGGCCATGAGCATGGAGACGGACTTGATGGCAGCCTGGGGCAGCTGCAACAGTGATCTCCTATGGCGACCTGCCTCCACCGCAGCCCCATCCATGGTGGTCTTGGCTAACAGGCAGGGGTCAGCCACCTTGTGGGACACATCCATCTTGGAGATCTTAGCCTCCTTGGGGGGCTCAACCAACTTGAAAGTCTCAGACACCTTGAAAGCCTTCTCTGCCTTCAACTCATTTTTCTTGGAGTCAGTATGATCCATGATGACTGACTTAGATTTGTGTTTCCAGAAGAAAACCTACGAACCGGACAGGGAGAGAAAGGACAGAAGAGAGGAGGCGGAGCAAGAGAAAACTGTCAGGAGAAGGGAAGGCCCAGAGGGGAAGGGGCAGCGAGTGTCCCGGCCTCCTCCCCAGCTGCCCCATCCCTCACCTCCTCCCTCCCCAGCTTGTCTGGCCACTGGAGGCCAGGAGGGGCAGGACGCCAGGTGAGGAAGTGGGGGGTTTCTGTGACCTGGAGGTCACTGGCCAGCATCTCCTACCCCAGCATGTCGGGAGAAAGGGGCTCTGAAACTTACCCAGCGGCTAATCTTTTGCCAAATCCATCGGAAGAACCTAATAACCACTGCCATTTCTCCCAATTACATGAGCCCCAAGAAAGGGGCAGAACCAGCATTTAGTTCAGTGGGGACGGGGAGGGGGAGGGGCTGTGGGCCAGTGGCCGCCACCTGAGGGGTCTCTGGGGAACTTCAGGCACAGCAGTGAGGAAAGAAATAGGGAATCCTGGAGGAAAGATCCTCCCAGTGACTCATCCTAGGCCCTTCCTCCCCTCCCTGAGACAGGGAGAGGAGTCAAAAGTGGATGAGAACCCAGAGGGAGAGAGAGTTCTAGACCATTGTGAGAGTCTGCCTGGCCCTGACCCCAACCCCCGAGGCCCTTCCAGGACCCCCCAGAGCCAATCCTGGTGCTCTCAACCCTCCTTCCCCCAAATCCAAGGAAGGGAAACTCACATGAACACCTGGTGCTCCTTGAGCATTTCCCATGTATGATGTCATGTAACCCCTCCCAGCTGCCCTTCAGGTAGGTATTCTTGTCAGGGCCATTTCACCCAGGAGGAAGCTGAGACTCGGGAAAACCAGGAGAGCCTGCCGAAGCCGTAAATCTAGGGAGCCACGGGTTGGGGAGTCCAAACCCCAAGTCAGCCCCCAGGATCCCGCTCTCGGTGACCGCTCTCTCAGTCCCGAATGGCGGCTGCTGCTTCCTCGCTTCCCCACTAGATGGGTCCTTCTCCCCTTCCCCTTCCGCCTGGGACGGGAGCTGAGGCTGTCAGGGAGGGGCCTGCTCACCCGCAAGGCCCCAGCGTCAGCCAGCTGGGGGTGGAGGCCACGGAGGCTGGCCAGGCCTGGCGAGGGCATAGTGTGCCCGGGGAGCCTGGCCCACACCCAGCATTGAGACAAGGGGCCCATTCAGGGCCCCCCGCCCCGCCCCCAAGCCGCCACCCGGATCCAGCCCGCAGAGGGGACACGCTGGGAAGCTGGGGGCGGGGTGAGGGGGGAAGGATCCTGCACAATCACCAAAGGCTCCATTGTTCCCCTGTCCCCCACCAGCACGTGGGCCGACGCCCCCCCCTTCCCCACTCCCTCAGCCTCGCCTCGCCTGCCCCTTCCCAGGACCCAGGCCGTGGGCTCCCTTTTCCTCCCACATCTCCACGCTGAGCCACATTTCCCCTCCCCGGCCCGGGCAAGAGCTTCAGAGAAGCCCACAGCCTCAGTTTTTCCCCCACAAGTGGAAACTGGTGGTGCCGGTCCCCCATCTGGACGCAAGCAACAAGATGCCAACCTCCAGATTCAAGTTTCTTCGGATTTTTTAATTATAATTATTATTTCAATAACAACCTGAATCCCAGAACTTCCAGATACACTGTCCGTCCTCCCTCCCCTGGCAGAGGAGGCAGAGGGTGGGGGGGGTGCGCTCCAGGGAACAAGGTGGGGACGGCTGCCAGGGAGCCTCCAACTCCCCCAAGCCATCTATTGATGGGGGTCCCGGAACACTGACGGCTGGGAAAGGAGGAGGGGGGCTCCATCCAACGTCCCGTCCTGATGCATTCCCTCCTCCATCAATGTGCGGGGATGCCCCAGCCCAGTCCCCGGGCATCAAGGAAGGGTGGGGCCAGGCCCCTTCTCAGCCTTCGACTCCCATCCCCAGGGATCAGGGGGCATTAAAGCTGCATAGGAAGGGGGGCAGGCAGCTGGCACAAGGCCTAGCAGCTGTGGTGGCCCCCAAAGGCACATTGTGAGGGAAGGGAGGCTCAGACTGAGGGCCCGTTGGGCGCTGGGGGTCCAAGCCGGGGGACCCCCGAGGAAGGCAGCTGGGCCAGCTGCTCGGGGCTGGCCAGGGCACGCAGCAGTCCATTCTCCTGCTCCAGCGCGGCGTTCCGCTCCGCCAGGTCCCGGATCTGCTCCTTCAGCACCTCCACCTCCTCCCGGACCGCAAACATGAGGTGGGACTTCACCAAGTCCTGGGGGGGTCCAGGGACAGGCAGAGAAGTGTCAGGGGTCCCAGGCCACCACCCCACCCTCAGCCCCTGCCCGGTGCCTTGAGGAGGTGGGTGTTAAGAGATCCCCCTGCTCCCAGATGATGGGGGGGTGCTGGGGAAGAAGAAGTCAGCCAGGGAAGGGGCAGGGTGTGGGGGATGGGGGTGGGTAAGGACGCTGGACAGAGGCAAGGTCAGGGCTCAAAGACAGAGATGGTGGCCAGGAGTAGGCTAGGAACCAAGGTATGTCAAGGGTTCAGGTGGAGACAAGAAGGGGTAGAGGATCCAAGGGAACCCAGCTGGGAGCAAGTCGAGCAGCTGGGAGTCAGTATCCCTGATAACGGAGGGGATGGAGCTTTGGGGCTGGGGCCTGGGCATCTGCACGCGAACTGGGACCTGCTAGGATCAAGATGGCTTCTCTTACCATGGCTTGTTCGATCTTGTTGTCAATGCCAACCAGGCTTCCGGAGCCACTGGAGAGACACAGGGAGATGAGAGGTGAGAAGGAACAGGGGCCAGGCCAGGTGTCTGGACACCCCAGCCCACTGTCTTCCAGGTGCTTCCTCGGTGTGGGCTCTGGCCTCCTCCATGAGCCCCATTTGCCGCAGCCTCCCACCCAGACCCCTGCCTGTACCTGTGACAGTAGAGAATCAGGGACAGGAGGGTTTTGTCCATCCCCCGGCGGGGTGAGGGCCGCTGCCCGGGCCCCCCTAGGCCCCGGTGGGGTGGGGGTCCAGATGCCCCTCGGATGGGGGACGCTCCCCGAGGGGAGCAAGGAGAAGAGACACAGCCCCTTTTCCGGGGAGGTGCCGGAGCCATCCCCACCACTCGGGTCTCATAGGAGGACACCAGGGACTTGACAGACACCCCTGGCTGGGCCATGCCCGAGGGGGAACAGTCCTCAGGCCTCCCCAGAGGGAGAGGGCTGCAGCAGAAGGACCGCCTGGGGGGCTCAAAGCCCCCCGGGCAGAGCAGAGTCTGGCTGGTGCCAGGCAGGCAGAAAGGAGACAGTGCCTAGGGGGTGCTGGCGTGAAAGATATACACCACCCCCCAGGGCAAAGCCTGGCTGCTATTGGCTCCTCGGGGACACGGGGACCCCCTCCCGCCGGCTCCATGGTGGGCGGGAATTCCCAGACACGGTCAGTGCCAGTGTCCCCTTCTCACGCTGGCACCAATCCCGGCGCGGAGGGGAGGGGGCCGGCTGAGGACAGTCAGCTGGTGGGCCGAGTCGGGGGAGGGGCTGCGGGGCCAGAAGCCTGGGTCAGGGAGGGCTGTGAAGGGTGTGAAGGGGGAGCCTGGCCCTGGGAGGCCTCTTCCCACCTCTGACCCTATCCTGCCCCCTCCAGGTGAACACTGGCCTCCCTCAAGGCCTCAGCTGCTCTCGGCTGGGAGGTGAGAGAGGGAGTGGAGGTGATGGGGTGAGGGGCGTCTCTGATGTGTGTGTGATCTCCCTTGGACTAGAAGCACCTCCCTGAAGCACTAAGGCCACATCAGGGGTGGCCCCTGGGGCCCAGCCAGAGGGTGCCCCACACCTCCTACAGTGAGGGTGAGGAGGAATGGGAAAGATTACCATAGCAACAGAAAGAGCCTGAAAGACAAGTACCAGCCTATGGACCCGGAATCTGGGTCTGCTATCTGGGATCTCCGAGGGAGCGAGAGCTTAAGAAGAGGTGGGAAGGGGATGGAGGTGGGATCCTGGGGAAGAGGCGCAGGTGCTTTGAAGATTCCTGGGAGCGGATGGCAGGGAGGGGAGAGCAGGTCTAGCTGCAGTTTATTAAGTGGCCACCAGAGGTCGACTCAAGCCTGGCTCAATGGTCCCCAGGGCCAGGCTCTGGGTCCCAGAATCTGGCTCTCCCCCAAGCTGGTCTCGCCATGGCCCAGGGCCTGAGCTGTCCTTTGCGCCCTGTCCTCTCCTCAAAGGCTCCCTCTCCTCACCCCGTGGCTCACCACCCGCCCCGTCAGGCTTCTGCCTCAGCCGCCTCAGCCCTGAGACCAGCCCTCCACCCCAGGACCGCAGGAGCCCCGATCCTGCCCTCTGGCCCCCAGCTCCGCCCCTCTCAGGGCAAGGTGGCCCCAATACCCCCATATGCTGACTGCCTCGCCCCTGTGTTCCCTCGTCAAGCCCTCTCTCCTGGTTGTCAGTTCCAACTTGCTTCCCCGTGGGGGGAATTAGCACTCAACCCAAGGTGACCCGTGCATGGGGCCCTGCAGCCAGGGAGAGCGCACGAGGGCACTGGGAATTTTCCACTTCCCATCCAAGGTCTGGGTGCAGAAGCCGCTGACAGGTGGAGTAACCAACAGGGTGAACCAGGCCTGCGAGGGCAGGATAGGATGAGGGAGGGGAAGGACACCTAGGACACGCGGGGTTTTCGGGGAGAGGACAAGATTAAGAGCCGAGGAAGGGCCAGCCGGCTGGAGCATCTAAGCTTCGAGGTGTTTCAAACCAAGACACCTGGGTGGAGACTGGGCCACCGGAGAACCCCCACCCCCACCAGCACACACAGACACTCAGAGACCAAAGTGGCGCAGCTCCGCCGGAATAGGAACACTGGCCTTGCTTGGCGGACACTCGGTAAAGATGCCAAGTAAGTTGTTCCTTCTTGCCAGAAATAAAGGAAAAATACAACAATAAACATTTGTTGGCTGATAGATGATTATCTCCTGTGTGTCTAGTGCTGGAGAGGTTTTGACAGCACTTTCCACTGGCACTTTCTAACATTAGCATTTCAAGGGACCAGGACTCCGGCAAACCAAGCCCTCCCTTTGAGAACCCCCGAGTGAGGGACCGCTGGCACTGTGCTGGAATTCCTGATCAGGGTCTGGAGTGGGAAGTTTGAAGTTGATTGGATGGGCTCAGGCTTCACCACAAGCCCCTCAAGCAACTTTGTGTGAGTCAGAATAAAATCTTTCAAGACGCTTATCGCCATCTTCTCGAAAACTGTCATGACTTCAAGCGTGAGTGGCGCCCCCTGGAGTTGTGCAGCACATAACAGGGGACTCTGGCCCTGCGGGACTCTCAGGTCCTGGGGCAAGAACAGCGGTAGAGGCTAGTCCTCCTTTTTGAAGGTCAAACGAAACAGCCTCAAACTGAGGATTGGAGGAAGAAACTGGACATCTAGGAGAGTGGCGGTGGGGGGTGGTTTCCGATGCTGAGGACAAAGGCCAACCCTGCTTCCTCAACGTGTTTTGAGGAGCCCCCAGGGGCTAGGCCAGAGGCCAATGAAGTGGCATCCAGCTGCCCTGTCTATACTCCCTCCCAGATCTGTGGTGCCTCTGGGGTGGGGCCAGGCCAGGGAGCGGAGGATGGCTCCTCGCCCGGATTGGGAGAGCCGTCTCTGCCTCTGTCCTGGAGAGAAAGTGCATCCCAGAGATGGCTGTCTCCGCCTCTCCTCTTGGGACACAGGCATTTCAGTAGGAGAGTGGAGAGAAAGTGGCTTTGGGGGCCGACCCAGGCTCTGACAGCAGGCCTGCCACTTACTAGCGGGGTGACTTTGGACAAGTTTCTAAAACCTTCCTCCTCCAAGTCTCGGTTTTCTTCATCTAGAAAGAGGGATCATGGAGTTGCTCTTAGAATTATGTGAGATAAGAAGTAGCATCTGACCCCAAGGAAGCAGTAGATAAACAAATGCACCATTTCTTTCCTGAGTTCCTAGAATTTATTCCTTGTAATACTCAGATCCCCCATGCTGGCCATCTACCCAACCATCCACCTATCCCCTCATCCATCCATCCATCCATTTATTCAAGTACTTTTCAACCTCCAGGCCCTGTTGGAGGCCGGAAGGTTCTTGCAACTCAGGAGCACGTGAACAGTTTGATTTCACCATGCACCCTCTATTCTCCCATCCCCAGATTTCTAGAATGGTCAGGCACCCCCAACTCCCCACCTGGGATTCAGGCACTTAATATGCCAGCCCACTCTCCCTAATCAAAAGGGAGGTCCCATGCCACTCATATACCCTGTTCTGCCAGCTCCAGGCACACCAGAGAAATGAGGTGGGGGCTACACGCCCCATTCCAGGGGGCCAAGGACGTAGCCCAACCCAAACCCGCTGGCCCAGCAGGGTGGAGCAGGAGGGGCTGGGCTGGGCCTGAGCCCCAGAGGCTTGGAGCTCAGCAGGGTAAAGTGGAGGCTGGGAGGCAGACCGGTCAGACTCGGTCAGACTAGGGTGTCTGAGGGGGTGGGACAGTGGGAGGAAGGGAGGGAGGAACAGCCCAAAAGAATAGAGCTCAGGAGGCTTCTGGAAGCAGAACTTGCTAAGAGAAAGTAGGAGGCTGGCCTCTGAAATCGACAGAGGTGGAGGAGGGGAGGGAACCCTTCATGCCAGCAAACCTCCCAAGTGGGAGTGGGAGGGGGAGCGGGTAGGAAGCACAGAGAATAGCATCCACGGGGGCAGGTAACTCTCCCGCCGACCTCGCACCTCACTCATTCCCTAGAGCAGGGAACCCAGAGGCGGCTCGGCCCACCCCTGCTCTGTCCCTCATTCTCCAGGTGCCCCCAGCAGGCCCCTCACCCCTCCATCCCACTGGCTATCACCCCTTCTCTTTCCTCTCTGCCCCCACCTCAAACACTCAGTCCCTGATTCAAGGGGAAGGGGGCACCACTTGAGTCCAAGTCAGGAAGGAGAGACTCCCCTCTGGAACAAGTCCCCCGGCACCCACAATGCCCTGCCCCTTGGTGGCCTCCAAACAGGAAGTCCCTCCCCCCAAGGGCTTCAAACAGGAAGTCCCACTCCTCCCTCCAGAATGAAAGTGGCGGCTCCCTGGCCCCTCTCCTGGGCTCCTGTCAGTTCACAGCCAGAAGGCAGCCGCTTGACCACCTGCCTCGCCACTTCGTCCCTCCCCTTTCGGTTTGCTGACATTCCTGTGTTGAAACCTGGCCCTTGAAACAGGAAGTTCTGCCCACCGTGCCATGAACGGGACACCCTCTCCTGAAGGGCAAACCCCAGCAGATCCTGCTCTCCTGTGCCTTCCCTGTGACCGACAGCCAGCCTCTCCATGGCTCGGGCTTGGCCTTGGCCTCTGGGAAGGGTTCAGAGCCCAGGGTGATCCTAGTGCAGAGAAGAGAAACTTAGGCCCTGCTTTCGTGGTACCAGAGGTCCCGGGACCCTAAAGTAGTCTGCATGGAGTTTGAGGATGTCACCTCCACAGCCAGGAGCCCCACTGCCCTTGGGAGGGAGGGGGGGAAACGGGGAGGAGACCGACTCCCCATTCTGGTCTCCTGCACAGTTGCCAGTAAATTCTTAGGGTTGGCCAGATGATCGCTAAATCTGCAAGAGCTCTGGAATTTGACAACAATGACTCCCTTCAAACTCAAAAAAAAAGTCTACAATTTGACAGTCTTAAGCCAGGGAGTCCCACCCAGCTCTCTCCACAGAGAGGGGAGTAGGTCTCAAATCAGCTTTGCCCAGTTTCATGCCCAGGCCGGGCTTCTCTGTTTAAGAAGTCCTCTCCGAGTTCAAGCTGGGGGGAAGTTCACCTATCAGGCAGTTTCCCTGCAGTTATCCCAGGTGCTGGGTGTGGGGGGAGCCGGAGCCCACCTACCTATCATCATCGCTGTCCAGGTGGCCACTGATGGCCAGCATGGATCGGGCTAAGCTGAGGCTCTGGGCAGCCGCTGTTCCAAAGGGGTCTGGAGACTTGTGAACCAGACTGGCATCGGGGAAGAAGTAGAGGGCTGGGGAGCTGGGGCGAGAGTCGACCGGGGGCACCTGGAGACAGACAGGTAGGAACCGTCACAGTGAGCAAGAGAAAGGATCCAGCCACCTTACAACTTGCCTAGTAGTCTTCCTCCCTCCCCAGCTCTCCCCACACATCCCCTCTGTCTTCTGAGGACACAGGCGTCCTTCCCCCACAGACCTCCTTTCCCCCTGTCTCTGGGGAAGGCACTGGGCAGGTACTAGAGGCAAGGGAAACAGGGACCATGCTGAGGGCTGGATTGACTGGCTTCCAAAAAGTGGCTCATGGGGTATCACAGAGGGGCTCTGGTCTACCCTCCAGTATCTTTCCCCAACCTAAGCCAGGACCGCTAGTCAGAGGCTAGTCAGAGAGTGTGCCTTCTGTCACCTGACTTCTTAAGGCGACTCAAACATCACTTCCTCAGAGGGGCATTTCTGCATCCTTTGACTCGTGAGTTCCACTAAACTGTTCTATCTTTTTTTTTTAGTAGTCCCTACTATTATCTGGAATAAAAGTATTTTTGCCTCTCTGCTGCTGGAAGGTTAGCTCCAGAGGGCAGAGTTTATAGTTTGTTCAATAGCTATTTGCAGAATGAATGAATCCTCAGAAACTGGTCCTCCGCCTCCTCCCCGCTCACCCCTCCTCTGCCCATTTTAGTCTCTCCTCTCAGACTTCTAGGGACTCAGGTGAAGTCCTGCTCCTGAGCTTGGCTCTCGGGGGCTGGTGGGGGGAGAAGTTGCAGAGACGGATGGAGGTGGAGCCCGGGCGGGGACCTACACAGCCCAACAGGCGCTAGAGGTGGCTGCAAAAGGGCGGGGGCCACAGGAACAAGACGCCTCTGTGAGGCCCCAGGAGGCCCAGCTTCTCGGAAAAGTCAAGAACAGACAGTCCAAGGTGGTTGGCCGGGCTAAACAGAGGAAGGGGGCCCAGGTGGTGCCCCCGGCCCTCCTTCAGGCCCCTGTTAGAAGCAACCCAGGGAGAAGAGGCATGGGGGGAGTGGAGATGGGAGACAGACTTGGGGGCAGGGAAACAGCAGCACGGATACCCGCACACAGGAAGAGATCAGGGTGTGGGGGAAGGAAAGGGGGCTGGGGGCGCAGAGGGGAGAGGGGCAGGGTCTGCAGGCCCTGGGGACGCTCAGGCAGGGCTTAAGGATAGAGCGAGCCGAGACTAGGGGCAAAGGGGGCTTGCTTTGGAAGCGTGTGGGGAGAGGGACCAGTAAAGGACACACATATTCTCCCTTGGGGTAGGAACTAAATGAAAGAACTCAAGAAAAATGGGGGGGTAGCATGAGAGATGTGAGTTTGAGGCCAGGAGGGGGTGGGGGGAGCCAGTCCTGACCGGTCCTGACAAGGCCCAGACACACAGTCTCAGGTTATTTTTATACTGTGGTTTGTGCCCAAGGCCAAGAAGGGGAAAAGTTCTCATCCTCACACTCCCTGCCTTTCGTCCTGCGTCCAAGGTGTTATTTTCTCCTTCAGGACAGATGCATCCAACACCCCCTGGCTGCCCACCCCCTCCCACCCCCAAGGACCCAGGCATCCTGCCTCCCAGCCCAGACTTGTTCCTCTTTTGGAGGCAGCAAGCAGAATGAGCAAAGGATTGAGCCCTTTCTCGGCCGCCTCCCACCTCTCTCCTGCTCCACAGTGGCCGCCCCCAGGGATTGATCCTGGAGAGGCTCAGACACGGGAAATGGAGACAGACAGCTGGGGGCAGAAAGGACAAACCAGCCCAAGTCCCACCCTTGTAACGGGTTCCCTCACCCCCACCCAATTCTCCATGTCTTGGGACGAAGCTAGAGATGGGGCTGGGAGGGTGGCTCGTGAAAAGAAAGAAGATCCCCTTCCCCAACTAGAGAGGGGACTGCAGAGGAGAGATTTACAGTGGAGTGCCTACTTTTTCTCTTCTCCCCCAAATTCAGCAGCTCCCAGAGGCCCAACTACCCCAGCCCTGCCTGGGGCCTCCACCCTCAAAGCCTGAAGAAGTGAGATCAAGACAGAAGGTGAAGGCCGAAGTCAGGAGGCCACATCTCCACGACAGACAGAACTGGGCTACGTGGAGATGACGCTCAGGTCAAAGGCAACACATGGAAGGCCAAAAAGAAAGAAAGGACAGAACGTGGGGAAGAGGGAGCCTAAGAGAGAAAACAAGGGCCACGTAAGGAGCAGGAATGGGCTTCCAAGAGAGATGGCAGGAAGAAAAAAGACGGGCAGTCTGATCTGACAGACAGGTGACTGGGGAGCAGGCAGAGGTCAGTGTGGAATTGGGGGCCAAGCACTGACCCTCAGGTGTCTGCCCAAACCCTGGAACCCAGCTCTTACCTGTCCCATCTCCTCTGGAGCAACCAACTCCATCCTCAGCCGCAGGGCTCCATCCTTCACACGGGACAGTGGAGGGGTCCCTGCTCCTGCTGCCGCCGTGGAGCCTCCTGCCTCAGCTTCTACCCTCAAGGTGGGCAGGGGCGTGGCAGCCCGGGAAGGGCCCGCACTATCCCCTGTCCCAGGCTCTGGGGGGCGCTGCTGGGGTGGGGAGGCCGACAGCGGAGGTGTTTCCACCTTGGCCTTGCCGGGCACTGCCAGCTGGCCCAGTCCCCCCGTGAAGGAGCGGGCCTGAGGTCCAGGGGAGGTGGGGGGCGGGCGGAGCCAGGAGGTGGGGACCTGAGACAGGCCTGGCTGTGGGGTAGGGGTGCCCAGGCCCAAGCTGGCCAGCTCCAACCTGGAATCCAAAGATCTGCCCCCATTGCCCCCTGAGGCCCCTCGAATACCCTCCAGGAGCCGGCCAAAGCTAGGGGGCTCCAGGTCTCTCTCGTAAACATCCACACACGTCCAACGGCCTCGGCGATAAGGCTCTCCCAGGCCTTGGGGCAGCTTCACCACCCGGAAACGGGAGGCGGGGGCCCCAGGCGGCGGGGAGCCATTCCGGGGGGTGCTCTTGCCCCCTGGCTCGGGGTTGGGCTCCCCATTGGGCAGGCGGGGTGGGGGCCCGGTGGGGGCCGGGGCTGGTAGCCCAGCGGGGGTGGGGGCTGATGGCCCGGTAGGGGCCGGTGGCCCAGCGGGGGCCGGCAGGGCAGGGGCATCTGAACCCCCGGGGCTCCCTGGGCCCTCGTAGTCCAAGGTGACGCTGGTGATTTGGAAACTACTCTTCTTCTTGCCCCCACTCATGGTCCCTGGGGCTCAGGACTGGGCCAAGGTGGGCAGGGAGCTGGTGGTGGCTCTTTAAGGGGCTCAGGCACCCCTGGAGCAGGGGGGCCACATGGCGGGGACATCAGGGCCCCTGCGGATGTCTGAGTCCGACATGGCAGGAGGGCCTTGTGGGAACTGGGGGTGCCTAGTTGGTGAAGGGAGAACAGGGTAGGGGAGGCGGCGGGAGTGGGGGGGCAGGGGCAGGTTTTTCCTGCTGCTGTCGTTGCTGAACTCCAGAGCTGAGTTTGCAAACTAGAAAGAGAAGGAGAGAGAGAGAGAGAGAGTGTGTTTGTGTGTGTGTGTGTGTGTATGTGAGAAAGCAGTGGGCAGGCCACCTCTGGGGCTTCCTCTCTGGGGAGCAGAATGGGGGAGGAAGGGGAAACCGCCAGACACCCAAAGACAAAGACAGAAATGACAGAGACCCGAGCAGAGGGAACAGAAAAGACAGAGAACCCGAGCAGATCCGGGCGGGAGCAGAGAGCAGGAAGAGGCAGCCCAGACCCAAAGTTGGGCATTTCTCCCTGGGATTCAAACTCGTGCGAACCCAAGTTGTTGCAAGAGCAAGAGCTCCAAGGTCTGGGTGAATAGGGGTGAAGCTGCTCCTCAGCCCGGCCAGGCCGCGGGGAGGCCTGTGCTGGGCATCCGAGTCGCCCCCACCCAGGACCCGCCCCCCCAGCCCCCGGCACCCCAGCTCCCCCATCCCCCGGGCAGTCTCTGCCCCGGTGCCCCGCCCAGCCTAGAACCCTACCTCTCGACGGCGGCCACCGAGCTGGGCCGAGGGTCCCGGCCGCCTAAGGTGTGGGGCTGTCCCTTCCCTGGAGCCTCCTTGGCCCCAGCAGCTCGGGGTAGGGGTGGGGGGGCGGGCGCACAGGCGGCGATCAGAGGCTGTCAGGTTCTCTTCGGGGGCCGCACCTCGCCCCGCAAGGCATCTCCGCGGAAAGTTTGCTATCCAGAAAAGAAGGAACTCCCGCCTCCTTGGCGGAGCTCAGGCGCGGCCTCTGAGGTCCCCAGGCTCGGCCGACTGAAGCGAGAGGGGGGCGGCTCAGCCCCCTCCCCCCGATCCCGCAGGTGCTGCCGCCTCGGTGGTCGTCGCGGCGACGGGCCCTCCCAAGTCTCCTCCCGCGTGGCACCGATGGGTCTCTCTCCGCTCCTCTCGGTCTTTCTCTTTCTGGGCTGTTGACAACCCCCACACCAGGAAGTCCTGCCTCCTCGGGCCTGCTGACTGCTCCTCTCCTCCTCCTCCTTCCCCTCTTCCTCCCCTTCCTCCGCCCTCTCTCGCTCCTGGGGCTCCTGGCCAGCTGGCCCGGGGCCAGGTCTGCCACCGCCGCTGCTGGTGCAGTTGCCGCTGCCGCTGCTGCGGGGGCCCCGGGACAGGCTGCCTTAACCCCACACCTGCTGGGCCCCAGCCCAGCACTTCCTCGGAGGGAGGGGCCGCGGAGGGCGGAGAAAAAGGGGGAGGAGTTTGCGGGGAAGCCAGGGATTCCCTTACTTGTAGGCACTTGCTGCCATTGGCCTACGAACGCGCGCAGGAGTGGGGAGGAACTTAACCAGGGTTCCGCCGGGTGCCTGCCACCCCATCAGCGCCCAGTAAATGGTTATGGTGCTGCTGCAGCTGCTATTGTCATATCTTCGCTGGCTTTCACAGTAACCGAACGAGAGAGATACCGTTTTTCTCCCGTTCTTATTTTTTCAAGTAGATCTTTGTGGCGATTTTCAAACATGCCTCTACGTAGAGAGAACGATAAAAGGAACTCCTAAAGGACCCGAGATGCAGTTTCAACAATTGTCAGCTCACAGCCGACCTTGTTTCCTCTATATCCTCAAAATCTTTCGTGGTATTGTGCTGGAGGATTTGAATCAAACCCCAAACATTGCCCAAGTTCCTCTTGTTAAATGTGGATATGGAGACCCAGGAGATTCAGAAAGGCTGTCAGTGGTAGCGCAGGGACAGTTCTCACTCAGGTGTGTCCTTGTCTGGCTCCCTAGATAGGGAGACACCACGAAGACGCGCTAAGGAAGGTGCTGACTTGCATTTTCTCTACCAACCGCTGTTAACACACCAGCACCCATACAGATGTGCCCGCCTGGAGGAGGAACCTGGCTGGCCACAAACCCGGACCCTTTCTCTCACCCCCACCTCTCACCCTTCCCATCCCCTGCTCACTAAGGAGAATCCACGCACACTCATTAAGCGCCTACTGTGTGCTTGACAGGACTGAGCCACTAACACTTTCACTTTCATATGCTTGGCAGCATTCTGAGGGGAACTGTTTTAGCAAAAGCAGGGTTTAATGACCACATCTGCTGTCAATCCCAGGTTCGTCATTTGGAACTCTTTCCAAGCATATTAAAATTCTCCATATTTGTCCATTTCACATAATTAGCTCATGGATTCTCAAAACAGCCCAGGGCAGACATGGGGTGGGTTTTGAGCTCCAGTGTCTAAGCTGAGGAAACTGAGGCTTGGGTTACTTGCCCAAGGCGTCAGAGCTAGCATTTGATGCCATTGAGACTAGCTGACCCGTCCTTCCTTCCTCAGGTTAGCTCATGGAAATTTTTAATCACCCTTTAAGCAAAAACAAAACAAACCCCCTTCCTCCCGGTTTATATATTTCTTCTTTATGTCTTTGTTAACATCCATCTGCACTCCTCTCTCTCTTCATGGCAACAACGGCTACCACAGCCAGATCCCGTAGCCAGATCCCGAGGCCTCCCAAGTGATGAGGTCCAGGAAGCAGCCTCCCACACAACCCCTCACCCCACTCTCTCCCCTCTGGCAAAATTCACAACACAGCCCCGCGACTCCGCCCCCAGAGCCTCCTTCCTTCCGTGATGACTGGCTACAAACTATTCAAACTTATCTTTGAATCCTCCCCTTCCCACCAACTCAGACACTCGGCATCAACTTGGGCTCCTCCGTGTCTGCAGTCCCAGGGACATTGATGGTCTTTGTGTAAATGTTTGTTGAGTGAATAGATAAAAGTTTATTCACACCAAGGTGTGTAAATATGAAACCATAGTTATGTATTTTTGATGTGTTAACTCTCCCGGGGTACTTATAATGCCTTCTATTAAATGTGGGGCAATTTACGACTTACAAAGCTGTATTCATGATTTGGTGGAGTCAAAGGTTACTGGGAGGACGACTTGGGCCATGGGGGCGGATGGGCAGAAGACGTTAGTCCAGGTGGTGAAACAAGGTCTGGACTCCTGGGAAGCTGCAGGGATAAAGCGATGAGCACCCAGCGAAACAGCCTCGCTGCCCTCCCTGTACCTGGGGGGCAGCTGGAAGACGCCGCGCGGACAAGGGAGCACGCCCCCTGCTGGACAAAGACGCGGATGGTCCGGCTGCCGACTCTCAGAGCCCCTCCGCCCGGAAACCGGCCCCCCCTGCCGGCCTCGCCGCCTCACTGCACTCCGGGCCCCGCAGCCGCAGCCTCGCCCCGGCCGGACGCGGGGTGCGCACCCGGGGAGCGCCGGGCGCACGGGGTACGCGCGTGTGTGCCGGCCCCTGGCTGCCGCTGGGGGGCGCCACTGCGCTCGGCACCCCGCACCCCCGATTGCTCCGCCGGGGCCTTGGACACCAAACCCAGCGCGGCCCGGCGGGGCAGGGGCGAGGGGCGGCGAGGAGCGGACGCCCCAAATTGGGGGCGGGCTGGCTCCGGGTCCCCCAAATCCCACGACCTTTTTCCAAGTGCCCCCCGCGGGCTCCGCTGGCCCCATGCCCCCCACCCCAGCCTAGCGGCACAGCGCGGCCCCGCCGCTCCCACTCCGTCCTTGGAGGGTGTGGAAGGGTGGGTTTGGGGCCGGGGGCGGGTCTGGGGGCGGACCCGGAGGCGGGGCTGTCTCTGCGGCAGGGCCCTGTTCGGCTCCCCCCGGTCTCTGTCTCTCCTCCTCCCTCCTCCTGCTCCGGGCGGAGCCCGGCATGGGGGGGCCGGCGCCCGGCAGGCCAGGTACGGTGATGTAGAAATTGGGGAGGCTTGGTGCGGGGAGGTGGGATGGGGGGACAAGGGGTAGGGAGGAGTGGCGGGGCGAGAGACGGAGAAACCCAGGGTAGCAGGACAAGGGGAAGGGGAGGGGTGCCCGGGAACCTGGGGCCTTCGGATGGAGAGGGGGATGAAGCCAACCAGGTTTGGAACAAACCGGGAAGGGAGAGGACGGCTGTGAGGAGGGGCGCCTAGGAGGAGAGGTGAGGCTGAAGGCGCAGAGGAGAGTGTGTTTGGGGGAAGGGAAACCAGAGCAGGTATGGAGGCCGCAGCTCAGAAGGTAGCTATGGGGCCAGACTGGAGACCCCCGGGTGAGAGGGAGGGGCGGAGACTGGGAGAAGGAAGCCGGGAGCCTCCCAGATCCTGGAGGAGGAAGGTGATTTGGGCCATCAGCGAGGGAGGCGGGGACGGTCGCTGAGGGCCCAGGCGAAGGTCTGGCGAGGGGCCGGCAGGGAATGGAGAGACATGGATGGGTGGTCTTGTAGGTGCCCAACTCAGAGTGCCCTCACCCTTTCTCCAGCGTCCCCGCCCTGCCCCCATGACACCCCCCACCAGCCTCAGGTCCCAAGAGGGGTAGGGAGTCTGACTGTCTCCCCCTTCCCCAGCCGGGTGCAGTGTAGCCAAGTAGGCCCCGGCATAACTCCTTGTCTATAGGTACGTCCACTCCAGTGCAGCCGATTTGTGTGTATCTGGAGGTCTGTGTGTGCTGTGGGTGTGTCGGGGTGTTTATGTCTATGTGTCTGGCTGTTCTAGGTTGTGTTTACCTATGTCAGTTTGTGTGTCTGGCCCTCTGTTTGCAGAGATGGGTCTGTGACCTGGTGGTTGGTGTGTCTGAATGTGTGTTTGTGTGCCTGCAGGCTGCTATAGGTCTGTGGGCCCTGTCCGTGTGCTGGATCAGGCTGGATTTACAGGATGGGGATCTGTATCAGGCTGATCACTCCAGAGTGTGTGTTTGTGGCCCTGAACACCTTTGTCAGGGTGTGTGACTCTCTATACCTGTCTGTCTGTCTGTGGGTCCTGGAGGCGGAGTTGGGTTTTCTGTGCCTCCATCTGTTTTCCTTTCTCTGAGGACCCGAGTCACATCTCTGCTCCTTTCTCTCTCTCTCATTCATTCCTGGCCCCGACCCACCCCACATACTTCTTTTTTTCCTTTCCATCCCTCTCCACCAAGTGGATCCGGGACCCAGGGAGGGTCGCCCCCCGGGCCTGGTGGCGCTGAGCAGGGCCCCCCAGCCCCCACCTCCTGCCCCACGACATGAACCTCCTCTACCGAAAAACCAAGCTGGAGTGGAGGCAGCACAAGGAAGAGGAGGCCAAGAGGAGGTAAGGCTGCAGCCCCAGAGCGCCCCTCTCCTGTCCCACCTCTGCTCTCCCCCACCCCAACCCGGCCGGGCCACATCCCTCTCTGCCCTTCCTGAGCCCAGCAGCCTGGTCATCAGTCTGATCTCAGAGTCTGTGCTCAGTACAAAATTGCTGGAATTGCACACGCCCTGTCTCTGTCCTGCTCGTGGCTCCTGGCTCCAGCCCCTGCCCTGGCCTCTGAGGGGGCTTCCGGCTCAGGGGGCTCCTGTTGGCTCTGGCCCATCCCCAGAGGCCCAGGTCACTCCCTCCTGATCACCTCTGGCCTGTGATCTCCTATCTGACAGTGTGGGGCTGACTCCTGGTTCCCCTGTCACCTGACCTTGGAAGGGGCAGGCCCTGCTGCCCTCATGGTCCAGGATGGAGTCATCTGAGGGACACCAGAGATGATCCACTTGGCCCTTCCCAGTGACAGGATTGTGTGTGTGTGTGTGTGTGTGCGTGTGTGTGTGGTGGGGGACATGCAGGCTGGGCCCTGCAGAAGAGCCAGGGCTTGGAACTGACCCCCCCCCCAGCCCCGCCACTGCTCACCCCCTCCCCTGGTTCCCCCGGGACCTGGCGCCTGGCCTCTCCTGTGTTGTCACTTCTCTTTTTCACTCCCATTGACGGCACAGCCTCTTGGAGCCTGAGTCAGAGCCACCTCCCTGCTCCCTTCTCCCCCCTCGAAACTGTGGAGTTTAATTCTTGTTGTTAATTAGATTAATCAGAGCTATCGCTGCAGTGATCTCTCCCTAATGAAGGGTTAGTAGACAGGGCCCTAATGAGAGCCCACCCCACAGAGACTCGCCCCTCTTCCCCGCCAGCCGCCCCCCACCCCCTTCACTCACACAGAAGCTCAGGGACAGTGAACGGGAACTGGGGTGAGCCTGGGAGGGTAACAGAGAGAGGATGGCAACGGAGGGAGAGGGAGAGAAAGAAAGAGAGAGAGAGGCAGGGAGGAAAGAGAGATCAGTCGGGGGAGGCTCTCTGATGATGCGGCAGGCGGTACAGCCTGGGTCTGGGAAACGAGGCGCCCGCGCGGTGTGGGAGCGGAGGCCGCAGCAGCAGCCGGACACGCGGGGAGGCCAGAGGCCGGGCGTGGGCCCGCGTCAGGGGGAGAAGGAGCAGAGCTCGGGCGGCAGGTGCATGTGCCATGCAGGGCTGGGCAGCCCGGGCCGGCCTGCCTCTCCGTGTGCCGAGCTGTCCACATGTGCGGTGCCCACGCTGGGGCCCGCCAGCTCCAGGGACGCTCCCCTGCACACCGGCTCACCCCTCCTCTCATCCCTGTCCCCGGCCTCCTTCCCTTTCTCAAGGCCTTGGGATTCGGCCTCTCCCCATCCCCACCCCGGCCCCCGCCCTCCTCCCTGGGAGGCCCCAGGGTTGCCCACCGCTCCTCCTCGCTCTTGAGGTGGAAGAGGAGCGGAAGGCCCAGGCCTGAGGCCCGACCCCGGCTCCCCCTGGGTCTTCTCTCCCCAGCTCCAGTAAGGAGGTGGCTCCCGCAGGCCCGGCGGCGGGGCCCGGGGCCGGCCCGGGGCCGGGCGTCCGCGTGCGGGACATCGCCTCGCTGCGCCGCTCGCTGAGGATGGGCTTCATGACGATGCCCGCCTCCCAGGAGCACACCCCTCACCCCTGCCGCAGCGCCATGGCCCCCCGCTCCCTGTCCTGCCACTCGGTGGGCAGCATGGACAGCGTGGGGGGCGCGCCTGGGGCGGGCGCCGGGGGCCTCACTGAGGACGGCGGCACCCGAAGACCCCCGGCCAAGCCCCGGAGGCACCCCAGCACCAAGCTTAGCATGGCGGGGTCGGGGGCAGAGACGCCCCCCAGCAAGAAAGCAGGTGAGACACCCCCCCCCCGCCCCCCCCCGCAAGGGGGAACAGGGAGGATCCATTGGGCCACGGGAGGCCTGCCTGGAGGGTTCATTCGGGGAAGAACCCAGGAAGTGGAAGGTTCCATTCTCACAGGGAATGTGGGGGGGGGGGTATTTTGGGGAAGGGCCTGAGATGAACCATTCAAGGGCAGGGAAAAGCTCCTTGAAAAGTTCATTCTTGGGAAAGGGGTGGCCTTGAAGGGCCTTGAGGGTGGGGGGCAGAATTGAGGGTGCGAGCTGCAGATTCTGGAAAGTTCTTTAGAAGGCGCCAAGGCCAACTGGTAGGAAAGGAACGAACTGGGGCTGTTAGTTGAGGAAAGCTGGGGGAAATGAAGAGGCAGAAATGTCCTTGCAGGTGAGTGAAGAGGCCACAGTGGGTCTCCCCGTTTCCTTCCCCGACTGAGAGCCTGGTATCTCGTTTTCTTTCCTGTCCTACCCAGGCTCTCAGAAGCCAGCCCCCGAGGGCCGCGAGTCCGGCCGGAAGGTCCCTCCGCAGAAGCCCAGGCGAAGCCCCAACACCCAGCTGTCGGTGTCCTTCGATGAGTCCTGTCCCCCAGCCCCCTCCCCTCGAGGGGGGAACCTGCCCCTTCAGCGCCTCAGCAGGGGCTCCTGTGTGGCCGGGGATCCTGAGGCGGGCGCCCAGGAAGAAGAGCCCGTGTACATCGAGATGGTGGGCGATGTCTTCAAGGGAGGAGGGCGGAGTGGAGGAGGCCTGACGGGGCCCCCTCTGGGGGGTGGGGGCCCGACCCCTCCCGCTGGCGCTGACTCGGACTCGGACGAGAGTGAGGCCATCTATGAGGAGATGAAGTACCCGCTGCCCGAGGAGGCCGGGGAAGGCCGGGCCAATGGGGCCCCTGCACTGACCGCAGCCTCCACGCCACACCAGCCTCAATCCCTTCAGCCCCTCACCCACCGCCGGCCAGCTTCAGCCCTCCCGAGCCGAAGGGATGGCACGCCCACCAAGACCACTCCTTGTGAAATTCCCCCGCCCTTCCCCAACCTCCTCCAGCACCGGCCTCCGCTCCTGGCCTTCCCCCAAGCCAAGTCTGCTTCCCGAACCCCCGGCGACGGGGTCTCGAGGCTACCGGTCCTCTGCCACTCCAAGGAGCCAGCTGGCTCCACCCCAGCTCCCCAAGTGCCTGCCCGGGAGCGGGAGACGCCTCCCCTACCGCCTCCGCCTCCCGCTGCCAACCTGCTGCTGCTGGGACCCTCGGGCCGAGCCCGGAGCCACTCAACACCATTGCCGCCCCAGGGCTCTGGCCAGCCCCGGGGGGAGCGGGAGCTGCCCAATTCCCACAGCATGATCTGCCCCAAGGCGGCAGGGGCGCCAGCAGCCCCTCCTGCCCCGGCTGCCTTGCTCCCCGGCGCCCCCAAGGACAAGGCCGTGTCTTACACCATGGTGTACTCAGCAGTCAAGGTGACCACGCACTCCGTCCTGCCAGCTGGCCCGCCCCTGGGTGCTGGGGAGCCAAAGACGGAGAAGGAAATCGCAGTCCTCCATGGGATGCTGTGCACCAGCTCGAGGCCCCCTGTGCCCGGGAAGTCCAGCCCCCACAGCGGGGCTCTGGGTGCAGCAGCTGGGGTTCTCCACCACCGCGCCTGCCTGGCCTCCCCACACAGCCTTCCGGATCCAACCACAGGCCCCCTGACCCCCCTCTGGACCTACCCAGCTGCAGCAGCTGGGCTCAAGAGACCCCCTGCCTATGAGAGCCTCAAGGCCGGGGGGGTGCTGAATAAGGGCTGTGGGATGGGAGCTCCGGCCCCCATGGTCAAGATCCAGCTGCAAGAGCAAGGGACGGACGGGGGGGCCTTCGCCAGCATCTCCTGTGCCCACGTCATCGCCAGTGCGGGGACGCCAGAGGAGGAAGAGGAGATGGGTGCCTCGACGTTTGGGGCAGGCTGGGCTCTGCAGCGGAAGGTCCTGTATGGAGGGAGGAAGGCAAAAGAGCTGGACAGTGAGTGAGGAGGGGGAGCGGGCCCAGGGATGTCTGTGATGATCTGGGGGAGGTGTCGAAGGGGTTACTTGGAAGCCACAGCCCATTGTCCTGAACTGGGAACTTTTCTGGGAGAGCGGAGGGATGGGGACATGCAGCAGACTGAAGGGGTGAGGTCCCCGCGTGTGTGCACTGGTAGGGCAGGAAGACCTGGAGTAGGGAGGGGGCAGGACCTGGTCTCCTCCTCCTGTCCTGTCCCGCTGTACTCCCCGCCCTTCCCTCCACTGGGCTGCAGGGGTGTGTGTGTTTGTGAGTGTGCGCACATGAGGAGCTAAACACAGCTGCCTCCCAGCTGTTACCATAGCAACCCATCCAGACAGGAGGGAGAGGAGAGGGAGGCCCCTACGGTTGCCTGGCAACGCAATGCTCTGCCAGGCCTACTCAGAGATGAGCTTAGTTCACATGCAGCCCTTCCCCCAAGGCCCCCCTTCACGTTCCCCCAGCTCAGAATTTGGGATTCTCCCCTCGCCTAGGGAAGAGCCCCTGCTGCTCTCCGCTTGAGATCATTCTGGCCCTGTAGGGGGCTGGAGGGGTTCTGAAGTTAAAGCTGGGGTAGGGGAGACCCCTCTGAACAAGGAAAAGGGTTTGGCAGCAGTAAATATCTACAATTCTCAGCCCAGGGGTGGTGCCAGGACTGGCGTCCCTCCGCTGTGTGTGTGTGAAGTGTGATGTCGGGGCCCTCCTTTCCCAGCTGTGACCTGCAACGGGGCACATCTTTGTCCTGGTCCAGCCAGGTCGTGGTGCGTGTAGCTGGGGGGACAGCAAGACCCTTCACATTGTACAGCTTCTGAGCTCTCCTTGTCACCCAGCAGAGATCGAGGACAGTGCCCGGGCCTGGAATGGCAGTGCTGAGGGTCTAGGCAAGGTGGAGCGTGAGGACAGAGGCCCTATGGCATCAGGGATCCCCGTGAGGAGCCAGGGGGCAGAGGGCCTGCTGGCCAGGATCCACCACGGAGGGGACCGAGGAGGAGGCCGCACAGCGCTGCCCATACCCTGCCAGACCTTCCCCGCCTGCCATCGCAACGGAGGTGACACCATCTGCCCCCGCACACAGATGGGGTGGGCTGGGGGAATCTCCCAGGGCCCAGGCCCTACCTCCTAATAGCAGGTCTCCATCCCCCCCCTCCGTTGAGGCTAGGCTCAGTCTGACCAGGCCTCTCCTGTCCTCGGGGCATAGGGGGAGGGGAACCTGGCGCCCCCTTCCTTTCTCACTCCTCAATCTTCTGCCTCAGACTTCACTGGAGGCTACCGCCTGGGGCGTTCGGCCTCCACCTCCGGAGTCCGGCAGGCCGCGCTCCACACCCCCCGGCCCTGCAGCCAGCCCAGGGATGCCCTGAGCCAGGTGAGGAGGGAGACAGGCTTGGGCTTTTTATTTGGGAAGGAGCAGGTAGGGAAGAAGGCCCGGGTGTGGGAGGAAAGGCGAGAGGTCAGGGTGGGGCCTTGGCACGGACTCAGGGCGGTCCCCGCCGGATGGATGGAGAGCGAGCGGGTGGGGGAGAACCTGGGTAGCCAGGCTGGCACCACTGGCTGATGAGGGCCTTGGTGCCTTTAGAAAGAGTCTTCCCGCAGTGGAAAGATTCGTCCTACTGGGAAGACGGTTTTTATGAGGCAAGCTCTTCCTGAGGGAGACAGGCCTTGCCTGGCACCAGGGCGCAGGGGGAGTGGACGAGAGGCCTTGGGGTCAAGAGAAGACTCGTTTCTGGGCGACGCGTTGATCTTGGTGGGGTTTCGGCGGTGGGGACGGGGCCTGGTGACTCTGAGGTCCTTGACCCCCCTCCTTCCTTCCTCCCCCACCCCACCCCGTCGGGGGCCGGCGGCGGGAGGAGGGGGTGCAGACCCAGCCTGCGCTGCCGCTGCCGCTGCCGCTGCCCCTGCCGCCGCCCCTGCCGCCCCAGCCCGCCCGCGAGCGCGACGGCAAGCTGCTGGAGGTGATCGAGCGCAAGCGCTGCGTGTGCAAGGAGATCAAGGCGCGCCACCGGCCCGACCGCGGCCTCTGCAAGCAGGAGAGCATGCCCATCCTCCCCAGCTGGCGGCGCGGGCCCGAGCCCCGCAAGTCCGGCACGCCGCCCTGCCGCCGGCAGCACACGGTCCTCTGGGACACGGCCATCTGAGGGGGCGGGGGGCCGGCTCTCCCAGACTGGCCTCGAAAGAGGGACGCTTGAAGGACCAGGTGAAAGAGAGCCGCCGGGGAGAAGCCCCCGCTGCCCTCCACCCTAACCCTTGCCCCCGGACGGGGAATCGGCCGGGCCGGTCGGGCTTGGAGTCCCAAGCCGCAAACCCCAGAAGGGTGAGGGAGGGGTTGCTTGAAGTTGGGAGTGAGGTCCTCCTGCTGCTCTCCCCTCTGAGCAAAGTAGACCGCCCCACCCCAGGTCAGCATGGGGGAGGAGGGAGGGGTCAGGGAGGAAAGGGGGGCGGGCCAGCGAGGGACAGAGAGTGAGAGGTAGAAGGGGCTCTTTTAGAGAGTGGGGGAGGTGGTAATTATTTTGTTGTTTATTTCGGTTTGGAAGGCAATTCTGGGCCCGTCTGATCCACTCCTGAACAAGGAGTGGGGAATCGCGGGCAAGTAAAGGGAACTAAGTTGGCAGTCTCCCCAGTACCCAGAGGCCCCGCCATCCAGCTGTGCCCTCCCCGCCCCGTCACTCCCCGCAAAGCCAGGGACAGACTGGTCTGGAGAGCAGTGGAGCCGCAGAAGGGAGGGGCTCTGAGGGTGGAGAGTCGGGAGGGCCAGAGGGCTCATTCACAGTATTTACCAGTCGCCAGTATTGGGTAGTGAGCTTGGCCTGCTCTGAACCGGGCATCTTATTTAGCTCCAGGGTGAGGGTCTAGCACCAGGGATGGGCGGGGTGATAGGGAAGGAGGGGAATTTTCGCGGAGGGGGGTGGGGGTGGGCAGGGTATTTATTTAAATTAAAAAAAAAAAAAAACCCAGAAGAGATGTCAGGAACTTTTTTTTAATTCCTTTCTTTTCAGAAATAATATATTAAAAGACTAACGATCCTAGAAGTGGCTTCTTATATTTCAGTGCGCTCCACCTTTTTTTTAAAACACCTGTTTTGTTTTCCCTCTGGCCCCTGGTTGGTGGGAGCAGGGAGGGTTACTATGGCAAGTGAGCGGGAGAGGTGCAGCTGGAGGTAAGTCTTCGGGAATGCCACCGTGCACTGACTCCGCAGACATTAACGGAGCATCTGATGTGTGCTAGCCCTGCGCCAAGGCAGCAGGAACATTCTGACAGAAGCCTGCCCTCCAGCAGCTTGTAGTCTATTCAGGGGCATGAGATCCCTGAGCTGACACTAGACAATGCTCCAGGACTAAGAGAGGGAGAGGGCTGGGCTCTTCTGACAAGGCTTCCTGCACAGGGCACCTAAAAGTACAGGTAAGGTTTGGATGAGCAGGGAGAAAGTCCCACGCTCACAACATGATTGTGGGATTGGGGTGGGGGCAGCAATTGTGTTTAAATATGCAGATGGCAGTGAGTCAACCTTGATGAAGCTGGTGCAGAAAGAGGGGCCTCAAAGCCCAAGAGGCTGGTCCTCAAGAAGGAATCCGGGGAGGAGGATTACAAACAGAGTCTGGGAGAATGGAGGGCATGGGACAGATGACAAGATGCAGCTGAAAGAAAACATCCTCTGGTTGGAGATGAAGGAGCTGCAGGGGGAATCTATGAAGCCCTAGGTTGGCACTCAGATGACTGAGGAAATGGTCAGCTTGACAACCCATGGAAAGCGGGGTTGAGAGGGACTTTGAGGGAAGAATGTTGATTCTGAAACAACGGCAAATATTCAGGTTTGTTACCAGCTAGACCAGAAATTCAAAAATACAATGGATGATACCAGAGATGTCTTTTACGTGACATGAAGAACATTTTGAAAAACTTTAATAGTTTTGTATTTCTTTTCACGCACATTGAGAGAAATGACAATCAGCACACCAGACTATTTGTTATTTCATGTCGATTACTGCATGCACTAGATGAGGCTAAATATATTTTTAATGAGTTGGTTTAAAGAAAAATAGTAAGCAAAGAAATAATAGTACAGGTGATACTCAGATTATGAAAAATTATAACAGTGGTGTGAGAATATTTGAAATTTAGGAAACACCAAGTTAGGGATAAAATGATGATGGTTTGAGAGGGCTGACAAATGTGTGGATGTCAGGAGTCATCAACATAAAGATGGTACTCAGGGCCAAGACAGCTCTATAAGAGACAGTGTGGACAAGAGATAAGAGTTAAGAACAAGGAATAGCTTTTAAATTATTTACATTTTAAAAAATTGTATAATGGACATATAACAATGTAGGTGTACAACATAATGATTTGATATATGTGTATTTTGTGAAATGGTCATCGCCGGTAAGTTTAGTTGACATCCATCACCACAGAATTTTTTTTCTTGTGATGAGAACTCTTAAGATCTACTCTCTTAACAACTTTCACACATAGAACACAGTATTGTTAGCTATAGTCACCATGCTGTGCATGCCCTCCCCAGGACTCAGTTATCTTATAACTGGAAGTTTGTACCTTTTGACTACCTCCATCCATTTTTCCCCACCGCCCCCTCCCACCTCTGGCAACCCTCAACCTATTCTCTGTATCTATGAGTTTGGTTTTCTTTTTTTTTTTTCAGATTCTACATATAAGTGAGAGCATACAGTATTTGCCTTTCTCTGTTTTTCTTATTTAACTTAGCATCAGGCCTTCGAGATCCATCCATGTTATCAAAAATGGAAGGACTTCCAATAGCTTTTTAATAATTAGTTAGGAAATTATTGGAAGGAATTATCTCATTTATAAGAGCAACTAGAATCATAAAATATTAGGAGTAATTTTAACCAGAGTACAGGACCTCTATTTGATTAATCAATAAAACTAAAGTCTTTTGAGTTACTCAACCAAGGAAGACTTGACTAAACAGAGTAATAACTAGTTCTTATTACTAGTTATTACCAAACCATAAGGTAAAAGATGTAAGTTTTCCCTAAGTCAGTAAATTCAATGCAATCTCTAAATCCCCAAATGATAATTTGGGAAATCTGACAAAACAGTTCAAAAGTTCATCCAGAATGATAATGAACTTTCTGAAATAGATGAGTAATGGGGGACCTGGCCTATCATGTACTGAAAGCATGTGAGCTGGGACTGGTACAGGACTGGCACAATCTATCAGAAGAGTCCAGAAGAGCAGGAAATGCACACCGGAATTTAGCATGTATCTGGTGAAGGTGGCACTTGAATGGTGGGGAAAAGATTGTTTGAGAATTGTTTCTTAAAACAAGTAACTAGTCCAGGGAGAGTGTGGGAAGCTGGATTTCTATTCCATTCATTACATCAAGATTTAAATGTAAAAACAAATTATTAAAAGGGAAAAGAGGGTGAACATTCTTACAACCTTGGGAGGGAGAAGGCCCTTCTAAAATGATATGAAGACTAAGTAACATGTAAATTAACTATACTCCAATAAAAATTTTTTAAAAAGTAACAAATAAACCAAAAGGCTTGTAAGTTTGATTTCATTCATAGCTAAAACTTCTATATGGCAAAGTCAAACTACAAACATTAAACTAGGAAACTATTTCTAACACATATGAAAAAGATTGATATGATATATAAGAAACATTTGTGAACTGATAAGAGAAAGAAAAAACGACCCCAACAAAGGTGAAAAAAGGATGTGAATAGAGAATTCACCCAAGAAAAGAGAAATTACCAACAAACGTGTTCAACCTTAACAATAAGTAATGCAAGATAAAACAATAATAAAATACTGTTCACCTATCAAACAAAACTGAAAAAGATTCACAACATCAATCTGGCAAGTATGCAGAAAACATGCACTCATTGTGTAAATGTAAACCAATATAGACTCTGGAGGTCAGTTTAAAAATATTTGTGAAAAATTTAAATGTGCACGGTTTTGACTCAGAAATTCCATTTCCAGGAATTTATCCTACGGAAATACTTACACAAGTGTGCAAAGCTAAATGCACAAAGGTGCTAATTGCAGCATTGTCTGAAATAATGAAAAAGGGGAAACAACCCCAAAGTTCACTGGTATGGCACTGACTAAATGATTTATGGTAACAATGGAAAACCGATGCTGCTAAACAGACTGCAGGAAACACAGATGTTCCAAACACAAGAAGCCGCTCCCAATACATTAATAAGTGAATAAAGCAGTGTGCAGAAAACTACTAAGAAAGCACATCTTTAAAAAAATCATTTATTCATAAATGTTTACATAAGTCTGGAAGGAAATATACCAAATAATTGATGTTGATAATTTTGAGATCTGAGAAGAGGAAGGACTTAATTTTACTTTAAAAAAAAACAATAAAATTTATACTGCTTGAAGTTTTATGTGTACGTCTTCACTCCAAAATCAGAAAATAGATATTATTTTTATTTTCTTTTTTATATTTTTTTAGATATTATTTTTTAAAAAGAAAAATAAGTAGTGCTCAGCGCCAAGAAGCAGAGCACTTGGTGTCAGTGGCTGTGGACTTGGCACATGTGGTTCAAATCCCAGGTCAGCATGAACATCTAAGTTTCTCACTTTCCTCATCTATAAAATGGGAATGATTAGGGGGTTGTTGAGATTGAATAAGACAGCGCAGGGTCTCCTTTGAGGATGAAGAGAGACGCATAGAGACAGAGATGAGGGAGATGAGAAAGAGGCTAGAACCTGGAGTGAGAGGCAGGACTGGACAGAGTCGGGGTATGAGGGGCTCAGCCAAAGGTGGGCTGCTGAGGCTGACTTGAGCCAGAGCTACACAGCCTTCCTGGGCTTCCCAGGTGGCTCAGTGATAAAGAATCCGCCTGCTGATGCAGAAGATGCAGGAGCCGCCGTTCCATCCCTGGGTTGGGAACATCCCCTAGAGGAGGAAATGGCAACCCACTCCGGCATTCTTGTCCAGAGAATCCCATGGACAGAGGAGCCTGGCGGGCTACAGTCCACGGGGTCACAAAGAGTGAAGTCCAATACGACTGAGCACGCACGCAGCCCTTCTGCAAGATCAGAAGCCTGAGAAGAGTTAGAAGTTGAAAGAACAGGGTGTACTGGAATTATAAACCTCACATCGCGGCTGGAGGAATGAGCATCCCCTGGGAAGTCAGCCTGCACCCAGTCCTGCCTGCACGTGTGTGTTAGTCATTCAAGTTGTGTCCGACTCTTTGCGACCCCATGGACTGACTGTAGCCCACCAGGCTCCTCTATCCATGGAATTCTCCAGGCAAGAATATTGGAGTGGGTTGTCATTTCCTTCTCCACCTTCGTGCATGACACCTGTTAACAAACTCACCGGGACCCCACATCCCTTTCTGGGGTCACTAAGGCACTTCCAATGCTGACTTCCCACTTTTGAAACGCCAGCAAAGCAGGGAGCTCTTGGGCAGCACAGTCAAAGGTGAGAGGGCTCTGGAACATTTGAATCAAGGAGACAGGAGCTGAGTGGGGGAGACCTTCACTGGGGCAGGCAATGCTTTCGAGCCAAAGGGGAGAGGAATAATAAGGCCTCAGCAATAATACCCTGCCTTATTTTTCATGGCCCGTTTTGCCCAATGAGATCATATTTCAGCTCTGAATGGAGATTTCTATCAAAGATTACCACATGTCAAAAAGACTCAGGAGCAAACCTGAAGAGATTCCCAGTGGCCAAAGGATGGAATAATTTGAGCAGCAAGAAGGGTAAGAACTACAATAGATTGAAAGATGAATATGGTTAAATTCATGAGGTCATTCATGAGTAATGACCAATAAATTGCTCACCTGTGGATGACGCCAGAGCATCACTTGGTTATTTTGAAAACTTGTTAGTAAAGGGAAAAGTCAAGCATCTGTCTGCCTCCATGATGCCACTGAAGAGGAGTTTTTCTTTTTGGAACTATTCCAGCTAATAAATGAAGATAGAATTGTAGAATTGGAGTATCACCATGAAGGAATGGATCCAGGCATTGAGTTTTAACAACAACTAACACAATACATCACATTACAAGGGACAATCAGACATTCTCTAAGTCCTGTTGGAAGAAGGCACCACCACCTATGAAGTGTTCTGCCCCTCCAAAACGAACCTAGGAATATGATCAAGCCTCTAGATGCCACTACCAGTTACAGGAAATACAGAGGAGAGGGGAACGCATTGAATATCAAGGGATACCACCAACAAAATCTGGACTATGGGAAACACCTCAGGGCAAACCACCTGGATTCTTCCACAAATCTGCCTCCAGGGAAAATAAAGAGATGGAGAAAGAACCCATAGATTCAAAGACAAAGAGAAAGATATTGTTCATTGCAATTTATAGACCTTTTCTGGATCCTGATTCAATCAAATAAACTTTTAAAAATTGATTTCTTGGGTTTATGAGACAATCGGGATTATGACCACTGGGCTGGATATTTGATCATATTAAGGAATTTTTTTTAAGTGTGATAATGTATTGCGGTTGTGTATTTTTGAGTCCTTAAAGAGACAGTACAGCAATATTAATGAGATAAATTATGTGAGGTCTGGGATTGGCTTCAAAATAAAAAGGAAAAGGAGAAAGTATGCGGGAGGGGCAATAGAGGAAACAAGCATGGCCATGAGTTGATCATTGTTGAAGCTGGTAGAATGTTTTGTCTATGCTTGAGTCTCTGAAATTTTCCACAATAAAAAGTGTTGTTGTGTTTTTAAAAGTCAGTGTGATGAGTCAAAAATTTTCCTCCTTTGAAAAAAAAAATGAGGGTTGTGAGTACACAGTCTAGGAAGTCCCTCCCAGGTCGCACTCCCTGTCTAATTAAAAATAAACTTTTACTTTTACAAAGCAATATATATGCATTGTAGAAAGTTACCAAATACTGAAAAGAAAAAATAAACACCATATTTCCATCACCCAGTGGTTACCATTTCACAGCTTCCTGTGTAACGTTACAGAACTTTTCCTATACATATACTTGTTTTTTAACAAAATGAGATTATCTTGCACGTGATGTTTTGAAAGCTGCCATTCTCTGTTAATGGTCGCCACTTCCTCATGTCAACAGATTTTATCTTATCTAATATCCAGGCTATATGTACAT
Source organism: Cervus canadensis (assembly GCF_019320065.1). Classification (NCBI taxonomy): domain Eukaryota; kingdom Metazoa; phylum Chordata; class Mammalia; order Artiodactyla; family Cervidae; genus Cervus; species Cervus canadensis. The sequence goes on along the minus strand of NC_057417.1, from coordinate 29,603,843 downwards.
TTCCCTAATTGTGCTCCAAAGTGTTCCGGTGTCTTAGTCAGCATGGTCTGCCATAAGAAAACACCACAGACTGGGTAGCTTAGACAACAGACGTGTATGGAGGCTGGGAAGTCCAAGATGAAGGTGCTGGCCAAGTCCGTTCCTGGTGAGAGGCCTCTTACTGGCTTGCAGCCAGCTAGTCATCTTCTTACTGTGTCTTCACATGATGGAGAGCGAGCGGTTCTGGTCTTTTCTTTCAGTTCAGTTCAGTTCAGTTCAGTAATTCAGTCGTGTGTGACTCTTTGCGACCCCATGGACTGCAGCACGCCATGCCTCCCTGTCCATCACCAACTCCCGGAGTTTACTCAAACTCATGTCCATTGAGTCAGTGATGTCATCCAACCATCTCATCCTCTGTCGTCCCCTTCTCCTCCTGCCTTCAATCTTTTCCAGCATTGGGGTCTTTTCTAAGGAGTCAGTTAGTTCTTCACATCAGGTGGCCAAAGTATTGGAGTTTCAGCTTCAGCATCAGTCCTTCCAATGAATATTCAGAATATTGAATATTGATTTCCTTTAGGATGGACTGGTAGGATCTCCTTGCAGTCCAAGGGACTCTCACTATAACTCACACTCCCTAATGCCTGGTTTTTCCCTCAAGGTGCCTCTACCGTTTTAGGCCAAAGAGTTAGAGCCTCTTGCTAGTCATACTCAGGTGCCTCAACAGATGCACCTTCAGAGGGGCAGCCCATCCGGAGGGTCCAGCTTCCACTGCTCCTCTGCCACCTCTGAATTGCCCTCAGGATGAAATGAGGAGCCTACTGCCTGGGGACTCATCCAGGCCACCCACTGGCCTCTGCCACCACCCCAGGGCAGTCTTTTGCCACCAAAAATGGCTGGCAGCCAGAAATAGCAGGCTGGAGGCACCAGAGATGGTGTCACCACCATTTCAAAAAATTTCCACTGACCAAGTGGTGACCTTATGCTGATTGTGTTTGACATTCCTGCCTTAAAGCCCAGGGATGGGTGGAATGGCAAGATGTACACATTCCAGAGATTTCAGAGTCATGAGGGAGACTTTCCGGGAAAATTAGAAACAGGGAAAATTTTAAATATATCTATATATATCTATATATATATATATATCTTATTTCACTGCCCATTCAGATCTGAAATCACTTGGTTCATTTAATAACCAAAAAATGCATCCTTGCATTTGGGTCATAGAATTGTAATGGTTGGTCTTCTTACAGATAAGGAAATCTGAAAACTGGAGGATGCCTCCCTGCTTTATTTTTGAGGTGGGGGCTAGGTGAGTGGCAAGGTCTGTGGGGAAAAGTTCTCCTCCTCTCCTTCATTTTTCTTTCTTCCTCTTCCACCTAGCTCAGTTGGTAAAGAATCCACCTGCAATGTGGGAGACTTGGGTTCGATCCCTGGGTTGGGAAGATCCCCTGGAGAAGGGAAAGGCTACCCACTCCAGTATTCTGGCCTAGAGAATTCCATAGACTGTATAGTCCATGGGGTTACAAAGAGTTGGACATGACTGAGCGACTTTCACTTTTCCCACCTAGCAGGTCCCAGGACAAGAGAAACAAGACAGCTTTAGTAGGAACTTTGTACTGAGGCAAAGTCATACACCCAGAGTGGGAAGGAGAGTCAACTCCTAGAATTCCCTCCTGGGGTCAGGGTGGGGACTACCTACCTCCTTCCCAAGAAAAGAGCAGGAGGCTGCCCACCCAACCTCGCCTCCCTCAATCACTGCTTCAAAAGAGGCCTGCCCTAAGCCCACCCTTCCTGTGACGGATGGAAGATTCCCCTTCCATTGCCATTCTGAAGTGGGGGATGGGGGGTTCTTTGGGAGAAGGGGCATTGCCCCGCCACCAGCAGACCATGGCTCTTTATACCGTGGAAGGGGCGCCCACTTGGGCTCTGCAGTTTGTGCAGTGGGGGAGGGCTCAAGGGGCCAGCAGAGGGGACAGCCATTGCTCCTGGAGGTGCAGATGAAGAAATGGCATCAAGCCACCAGACCCACGCCGGGAGAGGAGGGACAGGTGCAGCAGCAGCTGCGTCCTGCCAAGGAGGAAGTGCTATCCCTCCCAGAGGAGGAAGTGCGATGAGCTCAGGTGGCCAGAAAGTGACCTAGGGATGCCTGCACCCGGGGTGGGCCCAGTGGACAAGAGTCCCTGACCCTGGTGATGTTGTAGCCCAAGGGGAGACTCTACCACCAGGGGATGTGCTAACCGCATGGCTCTCAACCGGGTGATTTTGCCACCTCAGGGGACATCTGGCAATATTACTGGTTGTCACAACGGAGAATGGAATTGCTCCTGGCATCTGGCAGGTAGAGGCCAGAGTTGCTGCCTAAGGATTCTACAAGGCACAGGACAGCTCCCCCACAGGACAGCACCTGGTCTGAAAGAAGCCTCCGGTCTGAAACATCAATAGCACTGCAAAGTCTTGAGTCTTGCAGTTGAGCAGCCCTGCAGGTTAGAGTATCTTAACCTTTAGAATATGGTACCTTGAGATTCCAATAGTAAAACCTAACAGCTTTATTTCATCCACCAGTTTTTGTATTTTTTGAGTGTGACAGTAAGACTTCTTATTTCTAACTCAGACTGGGTGAGGGGGGGGAATTACAAAAACCTTCCTTCAGTTCTAAACTTTGTCACTGGCTAACATTTTAAGTTTATATTATGTCCTGTTAACAACTAGTTATTGACCCCTGATGCATGCACAATGAAAGCTCTGAAATTACATTTCTATTTTTTTAGATCTTTTTGTTGTTGTTGTTGTTCAGTCACTAAGTCGTGTCCAACTCTGCAACCCCATGGACTGTAGCCCACCAGGCTCCTCTGTCCATGGGATTTTCCAGGCAAGAATACCGGAGTGGGTTGCCTTTCCTTCTGCAGGGGATCTTCCCGGACCAGGGACTGAACCTGCATCTCCTGCATTGGCAGGTGGATTCTTTACCATTGAGCCACCAAGGAAGCCCTTAGACCAGTTTTATGGACATGTAATTTACATATAACAAAACATACCCATTTCAAGTCTGCAGTTTGATGAGTTTGGATAACTCTATATGCCTGCATCCAAAAGTTAAGGAAAGAAAAACTAGGCGATGGGGGTGGGAGGGAGACACAAAAGGGAGGAGATACATGTATTCTCATAGCTGATTCATGTTGTTGTGCAGTAGAAAACAACATTGTAAAGAATATAGTGAGTATAGTATAGTGAAGTCGCTCAGTCATGTCCGACTCTTTGCGACCCTATAGACTGTAGCCAGCTTCCTCCATCGATGGGTTTTCCAGGCAAGAGTACTGGAGTGGGTTGCAATTTCCCTCTCCAGGGAATCTTCCTGACCCAGGGATCGAACCCCAGTCTCCTGCATTACAGACAGACACTTTACTGTCTAAGCTACCAGGGAAGCAATTATCCTCCAATTAAAAATAAGTTTAAAAAAACCCAAAAAACTATGCTTAGATTTATGGAGTAAAGATTAGTAATGTAGACTTTGAGGTCGATCAGACCTCGGTTCAAATCCCAGCTCTGTCATCCACCAAGCTTGTTTTCTCTGCAGTAAAATTGGATTAATGATATCCACCAAAGGGGTTATCCTGAGGATTAAACGGACACACTTGAAGCATTTAGCTCAGAGCCTGCCTGGCTCATAGTGAAGTGCTTCAGCAGTGGTCATAATTATCACGATCATTTGCATTCTCAGCATTTCATGATATACTTGGCTAATAGAGTCCTTTTTTTTTCTGCATCTATGTGTCTTTCCAGAATGATCACACCTTTCTGAAGGTTATAATAATCACATAGACACATGTGGTTCCCAGACTGGTATTTCCAACCTCTTTTCTGGCTCCAGAAGAACAGGTCAGTTTCCTGCACTTGTTATCCTCCTCACAAACCACCTGCCACATCTTAGGCTGCCCAGCTCCATGGCATCACGTCCAGTCTGAGGAGGCAGAGATACCTGCATCCTTTCTCTCTCACATGTGCCCTTTATTCATAAGGATGTCTTTTTAACTGCTTCAAAACAGACCCAAACAACAGTGGTTTTACTGAAATGTGAGGCTTGCTCATACAAGCATCTAGACATAAGCAATCCGTAGCATATCTGAAGGCTCCAGGGTATCAGGGGCCAGGCTCTTGCTCTTTCTACTTGGTTGCTCGGCATCCCAAGGCTGCTGCTTTTGTTCCCCGAGGTCTGAGTGGCTTCCTACCAGGTCCGCTTTTCATGCAGCAGGATGGTGCTTGCTTACAATTCAACAACCACCTAAGCAGTTGTGGTTTTATTGGGTTGAACCATGTACAAGTGCCATTTTTGTTGGTCAAATATGGTACAATCTTGGGAATTTCAGCTCTACTTTACAGACTAGGACCCTGACACAGAGATAAGCAACCTGCCCAAAGTCACACAGCAAGTAAATGGCAGAGAAGGAATTCAGATCCAAAGCCTTCCTGGGAGCTGGACCGATGGCACTTTCTTCATTGAGTAAGGTTTGGTTCCTCTGGCCACCGCACGCTTATAACCAAGTTGAAGAGCAACACTTGAACACTGGAAAGCTAAACGGCCTCAAAAGCGAAACGGCAACCGCTCAATACAGCTATGTTAGAATGTCACCAGGCCATTTGTAATTTTTCCCCCCAAATAAGTGGTAAGGCAAGACTTTCTTTCTCTAGAAATTGAGGAGACAGAACAATGGCTCCAGAACGGTGTGGCCAGGAAGGCTCCTAAGAGGAAGAGTCTTCAGCTGAGTCTTGAAAGCAGAGGAGGGCCAGTTTCATGGTGGTGGTGGAAGTGATATTTAGTGGTAATAATCCAATTGCTGCTGCTGCTGCTGCTGCTAAGTTGCTTCAGTCGTGTCCAACTCTGTGCGACCCCATAGACGGCCGCCCACCAGGCTCCTCCGTCCATGGGATTTTCCAGGCAAGAGTACTGGAGTGGGTTGCCATTGCCTTCTCCAAATAATCCAATTCTGTGCCATTTAATCCAAATTTGAGATGCTACTATGAAGACTCGGGTTTCTGTCCTTACTTGGGCGTGTGCACATGTGGGGTGTACACTCCAGCAGTGCACTCGTGGATTTCCTCCTGTTGTGTCGCTTCACGTGTCTTGTGTATGTGCATCGGGGTGTGTCTTTCTGTGTCCCTGTCTTTCCATGTCTTAGCATTCATTTCTCTCTCTCCTCCCGTTCTTTCTTTATTTCTCTATCACTCCCCCTCTCTCTCATCATCTGTCTCTCCTCGTCTTTGCTCTATAATTGGTCCCATATAATTCCTAACTGTATCTTTTACTATGAGTTGCACACAATATATAGTTTGACGTGCTCTATCCCTAATTTATTTATTTATTTATTTATTTTATCCCTAATTTAAAATGCAAAGGGACAAAATGTTCTATGGCCTCATCTAAATCTCTTTCATTGCTCCTGCCCCTGGCCTTCGATTTAATTAATGTTTTCATTTTTATCAAGTTAGACATAGACATCATTTTAAAAATCAAATACTTGAAGACTAATCCTGAAAGAAAAGCAATCCCACCTCATTATACTCTCGACCCGCATCTCAGATTCATTTTCAAGTCTTTTGGTCGATCCTTCTGGTATGTACCTCCTGTTCCTAAACAGCATGCTTATGTCTCTTTTTCTTGATTTTGTTCAGTTTTAGGTACTTAAAACATAAAATGAGAATTTAACTCTCACACCTTAATACACACGCACACACACACACACACACATACACACACACAACTCTTCCCCTTCCCCTATTCTTCCTAAAAAAAATTATATCCTAATTTTTGGCCAGAGCAGAATTCAGTGTTTATAACATTGTGTTAATGGCTCAGTTACGTCCAACTCTTTGCGACCCCATGGACTATAGCCTGTCAGGCTCCAGGCAAGAATACTGGAGGGGGTTGCCATTCCCTTCTCCAGGGGATCTTTCTGATCCAGGGATCAAGCCCAGGTTTCCTGCACTGCAGTCAGATTCTTTACTGTCTGAGCCACTTGGGAAGCCCCATTTATAACATTATTATTATACAAATATTATTTACAGCTGAGCCCATTGATAAGACTATGATTATATTTTCCTTCTTGGAGTTAATTGTCAAATAAACAAGGTTTTGTTTGTCTAGTTTTCCAGCTACCAATCACAAAATCAATCCCAGAAGGTAATGGATCAGCCTAATTGAATTGGGGCCATCTGTCCTGTAGCCCATCAGTCACACTCTAGGTGGCTTGCTGTAGGCTGGGACACAGTTTCTGCTGGAATGCCTTTCACCTCTCTCCCCTCCTCCTGTCCCTGAGTCCTGTGCTTCCTCTCCCTTGGATTATTCCCTCCTTTTATTGAAGCCTCTCCTCCAACAGCTTCTTGGGAAAATGTGCCAGGAAGATAATCTTTCTGCAGCTTCACATACCTGAGGGCTTCCCAGGTGGCACAGTGGTAAAGAATCTGCCTGCCAAGGCAGGAGGTGCAAGAGATGCGGGTTCGATCCCTGAGATGGGAAGATCCCCTGGAGAAGGAAATGGCAACCCATTCCAGTATTCTTGCCTGGAGAATTCCATGGACAGAGGAGCCTGGTGGACTATAGTCCATGGGGTCGCAGTCAGACATGACTGAGCACACACACTTCAACAACTTTGCATACCTGAAAATGTCTTTTGCCCTAACAGGACTGATAGTTTGGCAAAGTACAGAATTCTAGGTTTGCAACCATCTTTTCTCAGAATTTAAAAAAATTTAATAATCAGTCTTTTTCAATAATAGCTTTTCAATAAGATGTATTAATATAATGATTTTCCATGGGAAGACTGCTTTTTTAAAAATTGTGTTGTAACTGACATACAACATTGAGTTAGTTTTAGGTATACAACATAATGATTTGATGTAAACATATCTCCTCCAAATTTTGAAGTCATTGCTTCATTATCATCTTCTAGTTTTCAATAAAGTTGTTGAAAAGTCTGAAGTCATTCTGATTTCCTTTTCTTTCTATAAACTTGCAGGATCTTAACTTTGGCTTCTGCATTCTGAAATTTCAAGATTGTTTGTCTTCATATGAGTTTATTTTAATTCAGTGTATCAAATCACACTTGGGGCCTCCCTACTTAGAAATTCATCCTGTCAATTTTTCTAGAGGCTTATTTTATTTTGATACTTCTTCCTGTCTAGTTTTTTGATGTTGGATCTGTCTCCTAAATGGAACCTTGAATTTTCTTATTTTTTGTGTGTGTCTTTGTCATTCATAGGGCTTCCTTGATAGCTCAGTTGGTAAAGAATCTGTCTGCAATAGAGGAGACCCCAGTTCGATTCCTGGGTCAGGAAGATCCCTGGAGAAAGGAAAGGCTACCCACTCCAGTTTTCTGGCCTGGAGAATTCCATGGACTGTATAGTCCATGAGGCTGCAAAGGGTCGGACACGACTGAGAAACTTTCACTTCGCTTGTCATTTGTTCTACAGATTTTTTTCACCTACTTTCCAACATTTCTGTTGAATTTTTCATTTTCAATACCATAGTTTTAATTGTTAAGAGCTTTTTTTGGGGTTCTCTGAATGTTCTTTTTACATGGTCTTTTGTACTTACTTCAAGGATGAAATATCAATTTTATCTACCCAACAACTTACAATATTAAGTTTTTTCTCTAAGATTTTCTTCTGCTTCTGCCTCTCCCAAGATCTTTTTTTTTTTTTTTCTCTTTTTTGCTTTGGATTCTGCCTTTTACCGTCAAAGGCTGGTACGACCTTTTAGGCCTCCATTTATATGTCAGTCCACAGGGTCGCAAAAAGTCGGATATGACTGAGCGACTTCACTTCACTTTCACTTTATATGTCAGTATCCGAAGGTCTTTCTCTTAAACCAGTCAGTTAATCCAGAAAAAAAGGAAAGTGAAAGTGTTAGTCACTCAGTCATGTCAGAGGCGCCTCTGTCCATGGAATTCTCCAGCTAAGAATACTAGAGTGGGTAGCCATTCCCTTCCCCAGGGCATCTTCCTGACACAGAGAGCGAACCCAGTTCTCCTGCATTGCAAGCAAAATTTTTTAAACCATCTGAGTCACTAGGGAAGCCCCGGAATCCAGAGAGAACTCCTTCAGTGAGGGTGTGGGCATCATAGTCTTAGCTTCCAACACTAAAAAAGGCAAATGAAGGGAGAGGGCCTTCCCTCTCCCTTGGAGATCTCCCTGGAGACCTCCCCCTCCCTGGAGGGTCTCTCTTGCCCTGTTAAACCCCCTGCCCTCAGCTGTGTTACACCCTCTGGCCCAGACTTCCTCTTGCTATACCTCTCCAGACAGTCAGCATCACATCTTCAGCCTGGATAGGTGGAGGGACAGTCATCTTGCTCAGGATGAGGAAGAGGAGCTAAGAATCTGTTTCTTTTTCAACTTTATTTTAACCGTGGTAAAATGCCCTTAACATAAAATGCATCGTCTTAACCAGCATACAGTTCACTAGTGTCAGATCCATTCACACTATTGTGCAACCCATCTCCAGAACCCTTCATCTTGCAAAACTCACACTCCGTCCCTGTTAAACTCCTGATTCCTCCTCCCCACAGCCCCTGCCAACCACCATCCTACTTCCCATCTCCATTTGAGACTTTTAAGTACCTCAGTGAAGTGGAATCAAACAGTAGTTGCCCTTTTGTGGCTGGTATATTTCCCTTAACATAATGCCCTCGAGATATGTCCATGTTGTAGCAGGTGTCATCATTTCCTTCCTTTTTAAGGTTGAAAATATTCCGTTGTATATAAGTACCACATTTTGTTTATGCATTATCTGCCAATGGATATTTGGGTGGCTTCCACCTTTTGGTGGAATAATACTGCTAATACTTGTGAATAACACTGTTATAAACATATGTGTACAAAATTTTTTATAAACTGTTGCCTGATCTCTTTGTTCAACCCCATTTCACTGCCTACCGCTTTCAGGGATACCTGGTCTCTGTAACATCTGAGCCTTTCTGGGATCTGTGGCACCAGCCAGCTTTCTACCGAGATCCCCCACTGCTAACTTAGGTCTTAGCTGTCTTTGGTCTGCTATGAGGCACTTGCCATGGTCCATCGGCTTTTCAACTTCAAAACATTTTGTTATCATTTTCTCCTTTATGTCCTCTTTATCCACGAGGTTTTATATCTTAAAAGAAAAACTTAAACTATCATTTCAGTGGTGTTTCAGGAAGGAGAAGAGGTAAGTGTCAATGTACCTTCATACTTAGTCTCTAAATTGTGGTCCTTCTGAGTGATATCATTTCTGATTATTTTCCCCCTTGTGGGTAAGTGACTTTCAATTTTTTTTTTAAAAGTGTTATTTCCTCAGTGTAAAAATATACATGATTATGAAAAACAGTAACAGTTCCTCAAAAAGTTAAACTGAGTTACAAAATCACCTAGCAATTCTACTCGCAGGCATACGCTGAAGAGAATTATAGACGTATGTCCAGGGAATTCCCTGGTGGTTCAGTGGTTAAGACTCTGTGCTTTCACTGCAGAGGGCCAGGGTTCGATCCCGGGTTGGGGAACAAGGTTCTCACAAGCCAATAAAAAATAAAGATAAATAAAGATATGTCCACACCAAAACAAATATATACGAATGTTCATTGCAGCATTATTCATAATGGCTAAAAAGTAGCAACTATTCAGATGTTCATTAGCAGACGAGTGGATACACAAAATGTGATTTATCTATATAGTGAAATGTTATTCAGCCATAAAAATTAACTACATGACACACACAACAAGGATGAACCTTGAAAACATGGTGCTAAGTGAAAGAAACCAGACACAAAAAGGTTACATGTTGTACGAATCCATTTTTGTGATTATACTAGAAACCACCGAACTGTACACTTCAAGATGGTGAATTTTGTGGCATAGGAATTACACCTCAGTTTCTTTTTTGGCCATAGTTCCCTGATCAGGGGTTGAACCTGGGTCCACCACAGTGAGAGCTCAGAATCTCAACCACTGGACCACCAGGAAACGCCCTCGTTTTTTAAAATGTATGTGGGTGAGAGGAAGAGCAAAAACTAGGACAAAAAAATCTTTTTTTTTTCTTTTTTTTTGGCTGTGCCACACCGCATGTGGGATCTTAGTCCCCCCGCCAGTGATCAAACCCGTGGGATGGAAGCACGGAGTCCCAACCGCTTACCAGGATCAAAAAAAAAAGATTTTAAGTAAGAGACATAAAAATGCAGTAGTATATTAATTTCTCTTTTTTTGTCATGGACCATGGAGAGGTGGAATGTGAAGATCAAGATCTACCTCGTGGTAAACCTCTGAGCTCACATAATATTTAACCATCACACAGCTGGGATTAGCCATGATGCTGAGAAAGAAAAAAACTCTGGTGACAGCAGAGAGCCTCAGCATCGAGATCACAACCAGGTTTCTCTGCTGGCTCAGCGGTAAAGAATCTGCCTGCCAGTGCAGGAGACACAGGTTCGATCCCTGGGTCAGGAATATCCCCTGGAGGAGGAAATGGAAACCTGTTCCAGTGATCTTGCCTGAAAAAAGTCCCCGGGAAGATCCCACGTGCTGTGGAGCAAGTAAGCCTGTGCTCGTCAACTACCGAGCCAGTGCTCTAAAGCCCCGGAGCCTAAACTACTGAGCCCACGAGCCCCAACTACTGAAGACCACAGCTCTAGGGCCTGTGTTCTGCAACCAGAGAAGCCACTGCGACGAGAAGCCGGCACACCGCAGCAAGACAGTAGCCCCCACTCGCCACAAGGAGAGGAAAAAGCCCACACAGCAACGAAGACCCAAAACGGTCATAAATAAATAAATATTGTTTTTAAATCACAACCAAATGAGAAAGCCAGTGTTTGAGTCTCAACTCTGTCCCTTGTGTCTTTTGTTCTTTTCTGTAAAGTGAGAAGTTTGGATTAAATCCTAAACCCTACTCAGATAAGATTTAGCAGTTCTGGGTTGAGGCCCAGAAATCTGATTTTTTTAAAGTTCCCATGTGATTCTGATGCCTATCTATGTTCAGAAACCACTTTTGAGAAAAAGGAGTATTCCAACGGTTTAAAAAAAAAAAATTATGTCAGAACTTCCCTTTCAGTTCAATGGTTAAGACTCCGAGTTTCAATGCAGGGGGCACAGGTTCGACCCCTAGTCAGGGAACTAAGATCCTATATTCCTCGTGGTGCAACCAAAAAATAAAATAAATTTTAAAAAAGAAGATAAAAAATCATATCAAACTGTGTGTATTCTGAGACTCTTGAATTTCAGAAATTCTTTTTATGAAAGATCCATGGATTAAAAAGGTCAGAGCCCCCCCCCCGCCCCCCCGCCATTGAATGCTAAGTATATTTGCCAATAAGGAACGTGTAACAAATAGTTATTCTAGAGCAGAGCTGGTATCGAGTCCATCTGTCTGGGACCCTATTTGAAGGGGTACGTTATATATGCAGCTCATTCCCACACTCCATGCTCTTTAAAGCCTCAGTGGCCTTTACCTGTCCTGTCCCCTAGGCCTGGAATACTCTTCCAATCATCCTAGACAATGCTTATGCACCCTCCAAGACCCAGTAAATTTCCTTTCCTTCAGAAAGTCTCTTTGACCTCTCTCGCTGAACTAATGCACCATTTTTTGTGTTCTGTTAATGTTCTGTGTTCACCGGCCATCACGGCACGAGCTCTAACAAATTACCTCAAAACAGCAGCTTGAAACAACAATGATAACTTATTATCTCCCAGGGTCTACGGGTCAGGAACTGAGGACATGGCTTGTCTCTGGTGTTTGGGGCCTCAGCCGGAAGACTGGAAGCTTGGAGGGCTGAAGCCACTTGCTGGCTGGACTGAGGCTGGGGGATTCCTTTTCCAGGTGGGTCATGCCCATGGCAGACGAGTTGGTGCTGGCTCTTGGCAGAGGTCTCATATCCTCCCTGTGTGGGCCTCTCGGCAGGCTGCTTGGGTGGCCCCGGGATACGGCAGCTGGCTTCCCCCAGCATGGGCAATCCAAAAGACAGCAAGGTGGAAACACAGAGTCTTTTATGACCCAGCCCCAGAGGTCACACACTAGCACTCCATCACATTCTATTTGTCAGAAGTAAGGCCCTAAGCCTAGCAAACATTAAAGGTGAGGGGAATTAGATTCTGTTTTTTGGAGGAAGGAGAATCATAGATTATGTGGACACATTTTAGGACCACCACCACCACTGTGTATTACATAATAATTACACATTTTGCTGTGGACACCCCCATAACAGGCTGTGACTCAGGGCCTGGCACCAAGGGAGCACTCAAAAGATATTTAGCAATTGCTTGGATATCACAGAATTTAATCCCCTGGACGACGGAGCAGTTGGACCTTCTCTGGCTTGTGAGAATGGGCTCAACAAACTTGGATGCAATGGTCCAGGCTGTCTGATTGCTCCTCCAAAGGCCCTCAGCACTCTCCTAGCAAATCCCTCAGGCTTGGTTAGGACACTTCAAGGTTTAGGGTGGGACAGTAGTACAATAGGGCTTCCCAGGTGGCGCAGTGGTAAAGAATCCACTTGCCAACGCAGGAGACACAGGAGACGCAGGTCCAATCCTTTGGTCGGAAAGATCCCCTGGAGAAGGGAATAGCTATCCACGCCAGAATTCTTGCCTGGAGAATTCCATGAACAGAGGAGCCTGGTGGGCTACAGTCCATGGGGTCACAAAGAGTTGGACACAACTGAGCAGCTGAGCACGCACACACACACACACACACACACACACACACACACACACACACAGAGCGGTACAATGCTATAGAGCTTAAAATATAGCCTACATGTTCCAGAGACACAGTAAACTCAACATGCCCAAACCATGTGCCTCTTTCCTAAACCTGCTGCTCCCCTGGTATCATCATTCCAGTGAAGGACATCAGAAACCCAGGCACCATCCAGCCTTCCCACCTCTGCTTGCCCCCCTCCAGACCACTCAGACACTAAATCTTAAAATGAGGGACAGGGACCCAGGGGGAAACACCCAATTACTATAGGGGGGTGTTTGAATCCATATGAACACTGAGTACTGTCTATGGACTGGATAAATGATACGTCTCATTTACACAGTTTCAAATTTAAGTAACATGTTAATAACATGCTAAAATCCTTAAAGTATTCCTGAATTCAGGACATCTTTGGTAATATCAACAGGCTTCTTCATGGGGACCTGTGAAACCTTTTGGTGTTAAAGAGAGATCCCTAAAATCAGCTCCCCAGATACATTTGCACCTGTGAAAAATGTAAACTAATTGTGGAATAGCCATACAAAGGAATACTAGATAGCCATGAATAGCAATTAAGAGGTACTTAAGAACTGATATGGAATGATTTCCAAGATACACTGTTAGCTGGAAAAGGCAAGTTGCGAGAGCAGCGGGCAAGGCCCGCAGTGACACTGGTGCACCTGGTTTCCCCCAGAGGAGAAAGCTGGAGGCAGAGCTATAGACCAGAGTCTGAAAATGAGGGTTGGGAAGAGGTGCTTTTTCCAATACAGCCTCAGCACCTTTTGTATCTTAAATGGTGTGATGGCACTGCCTGTTTTTCGAAACCAAATTGAATTGAAATTTTAAGAAGGGAGAGTCATCCAAATAGTTGGCATCGATGGTTTTAGATTCTATCTCCTTAACATCACAGGCATCCAAACTTCTCTCATAAAACTCTTGAGCGGCTCCTCACTGTTTTTTGCATCAAATTCATCAACAAGACATGGCATTCACAGCCCTTGTGATCTGGCCCTTTTCAGCTCTCAGCTCGCTCGCTCTCTCTGACTTCTCTCCCAAAACCTCTGGTCCAGAACTGTGAGAAATAAACGTCTGTTGTTCACAAGCCTCCCTAGTTCCAGATATTCTGTTAAATTAATAACAGCTTGAACAGACCAGGCCACCTCCCATTCAATCCATCTTCTAAACAGCCACCACAGTTTCCATCTCAAAAACTCGGATCTAATTGTGTCCTTTTCTTCCTCAAAATCTTGCCGAAAATCTGAGGCCAGTTTACCTCTGCTGAGCTGAGTTCAGGGCTGCTGGCCTCCTTCCAGCTCCCCGAGCGGGATGGACGAGCCCCCTTCCTCCCCTAACCTCAGTGGTTCATCCCCACCCACAGTCCAGGATCCAACTCGTGTGTTACCTCTCCTAGGAAGTGCTTCCTGCCCCCTCTCTGAGGTGAGTTAGACAACTCTTCTCCTCCTTTCAGCCTTCTGTAAAGACTTATTGTCCCCAGTAGACTAGGACCTCTACCAGATGCTGTTGGAACAGAAGTTAAAAACACAGCCCTTACAGAGATTATCCTACCAAGTGAAGTAAGTCAGGAAGAGAAAGACCAGTATCATGTGATATCACATACACGTGGAATCTAAAATATGGCACAGATGAACCTATCTACAGAACAGAAACACACTCACAAGGAGAGCAGACTTGTGGCCGTCAAGAGGGAGGGAGAGGGATGGACTGGGTAGCTACAAACTACTACGTTTAGAATGGATAAACAACAAGGTCTTACTGTATAGCACAGGGAATTATACCCAATCTCTTGGGATAAACCATTTGGAAAAGAATATATAAAACCAGAATGCACACAGGTGTATAACTGAGTCCCTTTGCTATACAGCAGAAACGGGCACAGCCCTGTAAACCAACTATTCTCCAACAGAACCAAACAGCCCTCACTCTTAAGGAAACAGTAGATCAGTGACAAGGGATCCGTTAGGATTGCATCAGTGCCTCCTCGCCGAGTTCTCAGTCCTTGGACTGGGAAGTCAACTCGACTGTGGAATTTTCAATCTTTCAACCAACTGAACAGTTTCTGCCCTCCTTCCCCTGTCCTCCCAGGACACGGTGTACACAGCCAGAGTCTTATCGCCTGGTAATAGAGAGCTCAATTGTCTCATTTATCTCCTCTACCAGATGGTGTGCTCCAAGAGTGGGGAGTAAAATGAAAATTTTTTAAAAAGAAAGGTGACAAGAAGGTGGTAGAATTACAATCAGGCCTTGAGGAATGGAAAAAAAATCTCAACCCTTGTTGTAGATGTGGAAGCAGAAGAACATTCCTACTTGAGGAAACAGGGTGAGCGAAGGAGGGAAGTGGAGCAACATCAAAGAAGTCACGTGGTTCCCTGTGGTTCTAATGAAAGACATGTGTGTGTGTGTGTGTGTGTGCGCGCACACGCGTGTGTGCATGCACTTGTGCACAGTGGGGGAGGGGAGGTTGTGGGAGAGCTGTGTGAGATAAACTGGGTGCAGATTACTTGAGATTTTGAGAAAGTGATACAATTAGAGCTGAGTTTTAGGAAAGAAACTCTGATTTAGAAGATATACTGGGGGGGAGGTCTTAGTTTGTCTCTTTTAACAGAATCCCATAGATGAGGGGAGCTTATAGACTCCAGATGTTTATCAATCACACTTCAGGAGACTGGAAATCCAAGATCAAGGCGCTGGCAGATTCAGCGTCAGGTGAGGGTCTGCTTCCCGGCTCGTAGACTGGCTGCCTCTCACTGTCCTCACAGAAGGGGCAAGGAGCTCTCTGGGGTCGTGCTCGCTCTCTTTTTAAAGATTTATTTATTTATCTTATTTTTTGGCTGTGGTGGGTCTTCGTTTCTGCACCGGGCTTTCTCGAGTTGTGGTGAGTGGGAGCTACTCCTTGCTGTGGTGTGCAGGCTTCTCGTGGCGGCTTCACTGGTTGCGGAGCACAGGCTCTAGGCACATGGGCTCGGCAGTTACAGGGCGTGGGCTTGGCTGCACCAAGGCATGTGGGATCTTCCTAGGCCAGGGATCGAACCAGCGTCTCTTGCATTGCAAGGTGGACCCTTCACCCCTGAACCACCAGGGAAGCCTTCTCATACATACATACATACATAATTCTCAACTTTTAGGTTGTGCCTTTTAAAAATATTTTTATTTATTTATTTGACTGTGCTGGGTCTTAACTGCAGCATGCAAACTCTTAGTTGTGGCAAGTGGGATCTAGTTCCCTGACCAGGGATCAAACTTGGGCCCCCTGCATTGGGAGTGCAGTCTTAGCCACTGGACCCCCGGGAAGTCCCTGGGGTCTCTCTTATAAGGAGACTATCACATTCATGAGGGCTCTGCCAAAAGGGCCCACTTCCCAAAGGCCCCGTCTCCAAGTCCCATCACACTGGGGTTTAGGATTTCAATGTATGAATATCGTGGGGACAAAACATTCAGTCTGTTGCAGGGGAGAGAGAGGCAACAGGGAGATAGCTCTGTTAGGAGCCAGCAGGACGTGGTAACTAATCAAATGTGGAAGGTGAAGGAGATTCATATTGGACCTTTCCTTTTAGTCCCCAAATTCATCAAATCACCACATGACTGTAGCATGTCCCTTGCCACTGCCTCAACTGTATAGTGAAAGCTATGGTTTTTTTCACTAGTCATGTACATGTGTGAGAGTTGGATCAGAAAGAAGGCTGAGCGCCTAAGAACTGATGCTTTCAAATTACGGTGTTGGAGAAGATTCTTGAGAGTCCCTTGGACTGCAAGATCAAACCAGTCAATCCTAAAGGAAATCAACCCTGACTATTCACTGGAAGGACTGACGCTGAAGCTGAAACTCCAGTACTTTGGCCACCTGATGTGAAGACCCGACTCATTGGAAAAGACCCTGATGCTGGGAAAGATTGAGAGCAGGAGGAGAAGGGGACAACAGAGGATGAGATGGTTGGATGGCATCACCGACTCAAAAGACATGAATTTGAGCAAACTCCGAGATAGTGAAGGACAAAGGAGCCCGGCGTGCTGCGGCCCATGGGGTCACAAAGAGTCTTACACAACATAGCAACTGAACAACAACGAAGAGCTCAGCCTTCCCCATCTCATCCTCTTGTCTAGGGCAGGTTGTAAATCTTCATGATGCCTTCCAGTTACATTGCTCCCAACTGCTAAAGGAAAGCAGCCTTGCTCTATTTATTTTTGTAGGTATACATTTCAGTGGTTTTTAGTGTATTCATGAACCATTACCACAGTCTGTTTTATAACATTTTTATAATCCCCCAAAGAGACCCCATACCCTTTATCTGTCATTCCTCAATGCCCTCGTCCCCTCCCAGTCCTGCACAGCCACTGATTTACCTTCTCGCTCTGTTGACTTGTCTGTTCTGACACATCGTATAAATGAAATCAGTCTTTTTTGCGTCTGGATTTTTTCACTTAGAATAATGTTTTCAAGGGTGTCCATATATCAGTACTTCATTCCTTTTTACTGTCAAATAATATTTCATTGTATGGCTGTCCCACATTTTGTTACCCATTCATCAGTTAATGGACATCTGGATTGTTTCCACTTTTTGATTATTAATGCATAAATCTGCTAAAAACATTCACGTACAAGTTTTTGTGTGAACATATGTTTTCAATTCTCACTCATATATACCTAAAAGTGGAATTGTTGAGTCCTAACTCTTTGACTAAACTCCAGGCTCTTTCACAAGCATTTTACATTACCATCAGCAGTGCATGAGAGTTCCAATTTCTCTACATCCTCACCAATGCTTTTTTTTTTTTTTCCACTGTAGTCATCCTATTGGGTATAAAATGGTATTTCATTGATTTGAAGTTTTAATTTGCATTTCCCTAATGACTAATGATTTTGAGCATCTTCTCATGTGCTTATTGGCCATTTTTATATCTTCTCTGGAGAACTATCTCCAGACCCTTTGCTCATTTAAAAAATATTTATTTACTTATTTGACTGTGGCACATGGGATCTTCGATCTTCGTTTTGGCATGCAGGATCTTTGGTTTCGAAATGCAAACTCTTAGCTGCGGAATGTGGGATCTAGTTCCCTGACCAGGGATTGAACCTCTGCACTGGGACTGCAGAGTCTTAGCCACTGGACCACCAGGGAAGTCCCCCTTTGCCCATTTTTAATTAGGTTATTTGTCTTATTAACATTGCATTGTAACAATTCTTTATATGTTCTAGATACAACTCTTTTATCCTTTGTAAAATATATGATTTGTAAAAATATTCCCTCCTTCTAATCTGTGTGTTGTCTTTTTGCTTGTTGATGATGTCCTTTGAAACACAGACGTTTTAAATTTTGATGAAGTCTAATTCGTTTATTTTTTCTTTGGTTATTTATACTTGTGGTGTCATATCTAAGAAACCTTTGCCAAATACAAGGTCACAAAGATTTATGCCTATATTTTCTTCTAAGAGTTTTATAGTTTTAGCTTTTACATTTTGGTCTTTGGATCATTGAAAATTAATTTTTGTTTTTGGTATGAATTAGGAGTCCAACTTCATTCTTTTGCATGTAGTTATTCAGTTGCCCCATTAGTGTTTGTTGAAAAGGCTATTCTTTCCCTATATAGTTTTCTTGGCCCCATATGATATTCTTGTCAAAATCAATTTACCATAAATATAGCATTTATCTCTGGACTTTTGATTCTATTTCATTGAACTATATGTCTAATTCTTATGTTAGTACTATATTGCATTGTTTTGGCTCTTCTGAGTTCCTTGAATTTCCATACGAATTTTATTTTATTTTACTTATTTATTAATTTATGCCCATGTCACATGGCACTCAAGATCTTAGTTCCCCGACCAGGGATAGAACTTGAAATCCCTGCATTGGAAGCTCAGAATCTTAATCACTGGACCACCAGGAAAGTCCCTTCATATGAATTTTTAGAATCAGGCTGTCAAATTCTGCAAAGATGTCACCTGGAATTTTGATAGGGATTGCATTGAATCTGAAGATCAATTTGGGCAGTATTGCCATCCTAATATTAAGTCTTCCATGTCTTTCTACTTATTTCATTCTTTTAAAAATTTCTTTCAGCAATATTTTGTAAGTTTCAGAGTATATGTTTTACATTTCTTTTTAAAAAATTTATTCTGAAGTATTTTGTTATTTTTGATGCTGTTGTAAATTGAGTCATTTCCTTAATTTCACTTTCAGATTGTTCATTGCTAATGTATAGAAATATAATTGATTTCTATTTATTGGTCTTGTGTCTTGCAACCTTGTCCAACTCATTTATTAGTTCTAACAGGTTTTTAGTGGATTCTTAAGGACTGTTGATATGCAAGATCATGCCATCTCTGAATAGAGATAGTTTTACTTCTTCCTTTCAAATCCAGAGGACTTTTATTTCACTTTCTTGCCTGATCGCTCTGGACTGACCTCCAGTATAATGTTTAACAAAGCGGGTAAGACAGGCCATCTTTGTCTTGCTCCCAACATTAACGGGAAAGCATTCAGTCTGTCACTATTAGGCATGATCCTAGCTGTAAGGTTTTTGCAGATTCCCTTTATCAGATTGGAGAAGGTCCCTTCATTCCTAGTTTGTTTAAAGTTTTTATCATGAAAGAGTGTTGGATTTTATCAAATGCTTTCTCTTCATCTATTGGTTTATCTAAAGGATAAAATCATACGGTTTGGGGGTTTTATCCTACTGATACAGTGTATTATCCTAATTGGTTTTTGGATGTTAAACTGATACAGCATTCCACAGATAAATCCCACTTTGCCATGCTGTATAAGCCTTTTTATATATTTCTGGATTCAGTTTGCTCCTATTTTGTTAACAATTTTTCTGTCCATATCATATTGGTCTATAGTTTCCTTTGATGTCTTCACCTGGTTTTATTTATTTTAAATATTTATTTATTTATGACTGCACCAGGTCTCAAGTGCGGCATATAGGCTCTTTGTTGCACGTAGGCTTCTCTCTAGTTGTGGCGTTCAAGCTCAGTAGTTGCCGCACGCAGGCTTAGTTGCCTCCTGGCATGTGGGATCTTTGTTCCCCAGTCAGGGATTGAACCCAAGTCCCCTGCATTGAAATGTGGATTCTTAACCATTGGACTACCAGGGAAGTCCCTTTCCTGGTTTTAGTATCAGGGTAATACTGGTCTCATGGAATGAAAGTATTCCCTCTTATTCTCTTTTTTTTTAAGAGTCTGTGGATAACTGGTATTGGTCTTCTTTTCTGTATTGGTAGAAGTCACCAGTGAGGACATACTGACCTGGGTTTCCCCTGTGTGTAGTTTGCTTTGTCCTGAAAAGTAAATTTTGGTAAATTTTTATCATATTCTCCTTAAAGCAAATATTGGTCATATTTTATTTTTCAACTTGAGTAGCAGGTTTACCACTGCTCATTTATTTTTATGCATCATGCATATGTGTAATATGTATTCTTTGTATATTTTCAAATATGTTATCAACAAAATTTTCCTGTGAAATATTTTACATTGAAAAAAAGACACTATAAATTGCCAAATTACAGTGTTTGCTAAGTTCATAACTGTGCTTGGTTTCTGTGGTTAAAATTGAGGTCTTGATTATCAAAGGCTGAAATCCTGGCGGTTAGAATAGCCATATCTTGAGGGGAGGGAACTCCCCAGTCTCCTGGGCCCCTCCAAATAATTTCTGCTGCATTCACCAGGATTGCCAAGAAAGTGTGATGAGTCACCTCATAACGAGGAACATCTGGTCACAGGAGTTTGGAAACACTGTGAAACCAAGGATGGTGTGCAAAATCCAAGCAGAGAAAAAGAGGAATCATAGGCAAAATGGATTGCAGATATTTTCTAGGGAGTTGTTGTAGAAGTGTCTATGTGGACTTGGATTCCATGGGTTTATAATCAAGGAAGATGGAACAAATAAAGAAGGCTAGACTATGACTTCACTCTCCTCCCCCCTCCTTCCTCCCTTTTTTCCTCTGTCTCAGTCTCAGTTCCCTCCTCCCCACCCCTACCCCCGTTTTCCTTCTCTTCCTGCTCACAGTTTGCCTGATGATACTTTGTCGAGCTGACACTGAAGAGCCTGAGGACTCTTGGCACATCATCCTAGGTGAAAAAATACCAAGGCTGAAGGAGAAGGAACGCCAGTAGGTCACCAATGACCTGCTGACGGCTACATCCACCGCCCTCCTCACCCGCCAACACACACACTTCATCAGAAGACGTCTTCATCATCAGAAAAATTCACCACTGATGAAACACTCCTTAGTACAGCCTCTTGCTGGGGGGATGGGCAGGGCGGGGCACTGGAAGAGCTGTCCCAGCCAGGAACATAGAAGGAGGGTGGTTAACCAAAATGAAATCACTAATAGCACTGAAAAAGGTGGAGCCTAGATGGTTAAACTCAAAGACAGGCAGGTATTAAAAGCAAAGTGAATGGACTGTCCAGTCTATTCTTTGCTGAGGCCAGGCTGACCTTCTGCTTGTGGCCACACTGGTTGTTGAAGGACTGAAATGCTTCCCACCAGTTTGTAAATCGCTGCCTCGAGCCCCCTAGGGCCCCGCCCCCATTTACCTGTGTCCAGGCCCCAGACCTCCTCCTGATCCCGCAGCTGAACGGTTGATCCCTGGCACAGCTGTCGGCCTCCTGGGGTCTGTCTCCTCGCTACAGTCAGTGTCTATTCTGACCGGCTGGTAGCCATGTGGTAACCAGCTGCTAAATATTTTGAATATCACCCCTAGCTGTGGCCACAAAAAAGCAAAAGCCAAGTAGGTGTGGTCCTTTCGGTGCAAGAAATGGCCTAAGACACTGAGCTGAGGTTTTGGCTTCTGCGGGAGGCGTTGGCAGGAACAGGACAGATGGGCAGGTCCCGGTTCTGCTTGATTTGTACGGCAAAATAAACCCTTAGTTTAATGAACAAAGACGGAAGTCAGGCCAGCACAGTACACAGTCACATGCCCTCTGGCAGTAACCAGCCCTGAGTCAGTTATTGACCTAGAGCTTGGGAACCTTGGAGGAAGGCTGCTTGCTTCCTTGGGAACCTTGAAGAAAGGCATCATTCCATTCTCCAGGCTGGCTGGTCCCAAAGGTTGACAGGACTTGAAAAATAATGGAGGGTTATCTCAAGCTTAATTATGTAGGTACGTGGTATATGATTGAAAAAAAAATTTATCTCTTTATTCATACCAGCAGAAGGTATTTATCTTCTTGTGGCAGGTACAGCAGGGTATCTTCACAGACACCTCATCCACTTTACCAAAATTTGTCCAGGACTGTCTGAAAGTTCTGTATCCCAGGAAACACCTGGGTCCCTGGCCAACAGGGATGCTTGGTTACTCTAATTTATTCCTTCATGAATGTCACCTTAATCTGCTGCATTGATGATACAGTATCATCCTGATTTGCATTGGACATTAGGAAGTAGCAAGTATCTTCTTTTTTTAGAGGGGCTGCGGTTCACAGCTTGTAGGGGTCTTAGTTCCTCCACCAGGGATTGAACCTGCATCCTCGTGTAGTGAAAGTGCAGAGTCCTAACCACTGGACCACCAAGGAATTCCTAAATAGGAAGTATCTTCGTTCTCTTGCTGAGACATGACTGTAATGGGATGTGAGGGGAATTTTGCAGAAATAAAAGGACCTGCCACATCAGTGAAGTTCTTAGGAGGTCATAAAGTATAATGGAATCTCTCCTTCAAAATGAAGTGGAGGGAAAGAGCAGGAAGCAACACGTATCTCTATTTTTTTTTTTAAATGTTTCCATATGCCCCACAGCCTGTGGGATCATAATTTCTCCAACAGGGATCAAACCATGCCCCCTGCCGTGGAAGCACTGAGTCTTAACCACTGGACTGCCAGGGAAGTCCCTCATAGCTCTATTTTAGCAGGACTTTTTTTCACTGCAAGAAATAGAAGTTCACTCAACAAAGCTCAAATAAGGGAAATAGATTGATGAGAGAGACGAACTCTCCTAGATCTGAGGCTCTAATGGGATCAGGCTTCGTGTAATTGGAAGCCTAAGGAAGTCGGGAGTCCGGGAGAACTCTGGGAATAGGGATTTGTGGATTTTCCTCTATCCCAAGTTCTTAGTGTGGCTTAGCCACTGTCTACCATTCCTGTCAGTGTTCGTCTCCTACTGTCTGATGCCACATTTCTCACATGAAGAGCCCAGGAAAGAGAATCTAATTACCTATTCTTTAAAAAAATTTACATTTTAAAGTTCAATGAAGTTTGGCAAGTAAATAGTTAGATACTTCCAAAGGCTTGTTAGTAAAAACTGGAAGATCCCTTTCAATCCTTCTTCATCTCCAGCTCTTTCAGAAGTAAGCACCTTTTTCAGTTCTTATAGCTGATTATTTTGGCATTTGATATTTATCTCCATATTTCCAAATAATACGGATATATTTTGAATTCTTGATTTTTCTCGTTTTAACCATCATTTGTTGACTTACCACTGTTGGACAATGAGATCTAGCTCTCTTCCATTACCCAATGTCTCTCTCTCTCTCACACACACACTCATACACACACTATGTCACCATCCTCCAAATACACATTTGTGATTTTAGTCAGAAAGATATTTGAGATTATAATTTTATTTATTATCTTTGGCTGTGTTGGATCTTCATTGCTTCAAGGGCTTTCTCCAGTTGCGGCGAGTGGGGGCTCCTCTCGAGTTGAGGTGTGTGGGCTTCTCACTGCGGTGACTTCTCTTCTTGCGGAGCACAAGCTCTAGGGCACGCAGGCTCAGTAGTTGCAGCATGTGGCTCAGTAGCTGCAGCTCTGGGCTCTGCAGCACTGGCTCAGTACTCGTGGCACCCAGGCTTAGTTGCTCTGAAGCACGTGGGACCTTCCCAGCCTAGGGGCCAAACCCATGTCTCCCTCATTGACAGGCAGATTCTTTACCACTGAGCGACCAGGGAAGCCTAGGATTATAATTTTACAACTATATAAATGCTATTCACGATTGAACCCTATGTTATGACATTATTACTTTTCCATATGTTTTCCTTGGAGTTAACAATTGCCTTTGAGTTAATGATTCCTTTGTCTTTCCATTTGCCTAGTTTTCTAGGTATTTATTCCTAACTGAACCTCTGATATATAAATGTCTTCTCATTATATTCAAACATACGGAGTAGACTGTCACAGAAGTAAAGGTATGTTGCTGTGCCTGTCAGGTGAAAATAAATTATGAAGTCTTCTGTCAGTGTCATCTTCTTAAAGAAATCCCTACTGGAATCTTCTGACCTTCTCTACTCTGGGCTGGCTACCATCTAGGCCTGCAGCTCAGCTGTCATCCTTTAAGCAGCAACCAGGGGAGTCCCTTTATTTCCCTGGTGTTGGATATCCTTATTCATGGATCTCAAGTCTTCCTCTTTCTTGCCTTATCCCTTCACTTTAGGTAGTACAGACTTGCAACAGAACCCAGGATACATATGGCCAACTATACTGTTCCATTTTATATAAGGAACTTGAGCATCATTGATTTTTGGTAGGAAGGTTCTGGAATGAATCCCCTGCAGACACTGAGGGACAGCTGTACCCTCTACCAGGAGCTTCAGGAAAAGAATGCTCAAAAAATGTTCAAGACTGTGTAACAGGAACTGCTATTTAGTCCACATACCTGTCTTCTGTTTTTCCATAGTAATAAAAGTCTTTAGCTGGGCACAAGATCATCCAAAATCAAGTCTTTATTTCTACATTTTCCAGGTGAACAAATTCTGACCAGTGTGATGTAAGCAAAAGTGTTACTTGGCAGTTTCTGAGAAACTCCGAAAGATGTAGCTGGCAAATGCCCTTGGCTCCTTCTTCATCATCCCTTCCTCCATCTGGGGGCTGGGACTCAGATGCTACCATCCTGAACCATGAGGATGAAGCCCACATCTGGCCGTGGCAGAGCGAGGGCTGGAATGAACCTGAGAGCGTTTCATGGAACGGAGCCTCTCTAGTGACCTGGATTTTTATGTGAGAAAGAAAATTGTAACTACTGTTTTGGGTTTCTGTCACTTGCATCTGAACCTGGAATTAATGAATATGTCTTTATTCTAGAGTAATTCATAATTGCAGGTTAGCTGTGTACAGAATTGCAGGTTGGAAATTATATTCCAGCAGAATTTTTAATGCTTTTCTCCATTGCCTTCTGGCTTCCAGAGCTGCTATTATAAATTCTAATTTGGACCATTTGTTTGGATCCTTAGAAATATTTACTAAACATATTTAAACATATTAAACATATGTACTAAATACATATGTTTAATCTCCAGTATTTTAAATTTCAGAAGGATGTGCCTTGGTGAGGGTCTTGGTTTTTCTCAATTGTGTTGGGATACTTGATAGGCCCTTTATAACTAGAAATTCATGCCCTTCTATTCTGGGAAATTTCTTAAAATTTTTCAGTTTATACTTTTTCCTCATTTTTTTTCTTCTCATATTTTTTCCTATTTTTAATTTCTAACATCCCTTTCTTGTTCTCTGACTATACTTTTTTAAAAAAGCATCCTATTTTTGCTTAATCAAGGTAGTACCTTCTCTTATCAAGGGATATTAATTATGGTGGGTTTTTTGGTAAAGTTTTCTTCTCTCTACATTGTATCTGTTTCTTTCAAGTTGCTTATTTCTGTTTTTGGTTTGGTTTTTTGATCGTCGGATTTCAGTTTTGTATCTATGCCTTTCATATAAAAGATTTCCCTCAGAAATACTGGTGGTCCTCAGCAGGGCACTACGGTGAGAACTAGAAGATGACTGCAGCTCTGTGTGACTGGGTGGAGCTTTAGGCCCGTAGGATTCGCTGTAGGGATCCAGCAGAGCCATTTCCCTGGAGGAACTCCAAAGTCAGTGTCCTTAAGTCACTTCTCTTGGGCTAGTCATATTTCAGAAAATACTTCGAAGGTATTAGAAGGCTAGGTGTGGGGGTAGGTTTGGTGTCTCAGCATCTTACACCAGCTTCTTTGCTATTGTACATTCGCTAAGTCCCGTCTGAATCTTTAGGACCTCACAGACTGCAGCACGCCAGCCTCCCCTGTCCTTCACTCTCTCCTAGAGTTTGGTCAAATTCATGTCTCACTTTCTTTAAATCCCTGTATTTTCAATAAGGTACCCTCACCATCAACTAGGCTTGTGTCCCATAGTCCAGAAACCTTCTGTTTTATGGTTTCTAAGAATAAACCTCCAATGTTCTTTCCAAGTGGAGAAGGGGCAGTCACCCACCTGTGGGCCCTAATAGGTAGAGAATTTAGGGAATTTAGAGAATTTAGATCAAATATCTTTTTTAAAAATTGAGGAGAGAAAAAAAAAATTGAGGTGAGAGACTTCCCTGGTGGTCCAGTGGCTAAGACTCTCTGCTCCCAATACAGGGGGCCTGGGTTCAAGCCCTGGTCAGGGAACTAGATTCCCACATGCCACAACTAAGACCTGGCTACTGCTGCTGCTGCTAAGTCACTTCAGTCATGTCCGACTCTGTGCGACCCCATAGATGGCAGCCCACCAGGCTCCTCTGTCCCTGGGATTCTCCAGGCAATAATACTGGAGTGGTTTGCCATTTCCTTCGCCATAAGGCCTGGCATTATAAAATTAATTTATTTATTAATTAAATAAAATCGAGATGATATTCAAATAACATATAACTAATCATTATAAAGCATACAATTCAGGGGCATTTAGCACACACACGGTGTCTATCTCATTCTAAAGCATTTTCATTTCCCCTAAAGAAAGCCTCACAGACATTCAACAGTCACTCTTCAGTCCCCTCTCCCTCAAACCCAGGCAACTACCAACACACTTTCTGTCTCTATGGATTTGTAAGGATTTACCTATTCTGATACATTTCATGTAAATGTAATCATACAACTTGGACCTTTCTGTATCTGAATTCTTTTACTTCAGCATAATGTTTTTGAGATTCCTCTACATTGTTGCAGCATGTTTCAGCACTTCACTCCTTTTTATGGCTGGACAATATTCCATTGTACGTGTGTTCCACAATTTCTTTATCCATTCACCCACTGATGGACATTTGGGTTGTTTACACCTTTCGGCTATTGTGAATAGAGCTGCTATGAACATTTGTGTAAAAGTATTTGTTTAAGTGTGGACTTTCCTGGTAGCTCAGAGATAAAGAATCCATCTGCCAATGCAGGAGACATGGGTTTGATCCCTGGGTCGGGAAGATCCACTGGAGAAGGAAGTGGCAACCCGCTCTAACATTTTTGCCTGGGAAATCCCATGGACAGCAGAACCAAGAGAGATATAGTCCATGGGGTCGCAAAAGAGTCAAACATGACTTAGCAACTAAACAACAATAACAATTTGAGTACCTGTTTTCAATCATTTTAGGTATATACAGGCATACCTCATTTTACTGCACAGATACTGCTTTTTTTTTTTTTTTAGAAATTGTAAGTTTGTGGTAACCCTACATTGAGCAAGTCTGCCTGCATCATTTTTTTCCAACAGCATTTGCTCACTCCACATCTCCATGCCACAGCTTAGTATTTCTCAAAATATGTTAAGCTTTATTATTATTATTTTTGTTATATTGATCTATGATCAGTGATCTTTGATGTTACTATTGTAATTGTTTTAGGGCACTACAAACTGCACTCATAGAAGACAACAAACTTAAGCAATAAATGTATGTGTTCTGACTTCTCCATCAGCTGGCTATTCCCCCACCTTTCTTCCTCTTTTTGGGCCCCTCTATTCCCTAAAACAACAATATTGAAATTAGGCCAATTAATAACCCTATAATGGCCTCTCAGTGTTCAAGTGAAAGAGTCACATGTCTCTCACTTTAAATCAAAAGCTAAAAAAGATTAAGCTTAATGAGGAAGGCATGCTGAAAGCCAAGACAGACTAAAAGCTAAGTTTCTTGCATCAAACAGCCAAGTTGTAAATGCAAAGGAAAAGTTCTTGAAGGAAATTAAAAGTGCTAGTTCAGTGAACACACAAATGATAAGAAAGCAAAACAACCTTATTTCTGATACGGAGGAAAATTTTTTGATCTGCATAGAAGGTCAAACCAGCCACAACATTCCTTTAACCCAAAGCTTAATTCAGGTGACCCCATGGATTGTAGCCCACCAGGCTCCTCTGTCCCTGGAATTCTCCAGGCAAGAATACTGGAGTGGTTGCCATTCTCTTCTGCAGGGGGTCTTCCTGACCCAGGGATCAAACCCAGGTCTCCTGCACTGGCAGGCAGATTCTTTACCGTCTGAGTCACCAAGGAAGCCCTAGAGCGAGGCTCAATTCTCTTCAATTCTGTGAAGGCTGAGAGAGGTGAGGAAACTGCCAAAGAAAAATCTGAATCTAGCAGTTTGGTTAGCGAGGTTAGTGTGCAAGGTGAAGCAGCAAGTGCTGACGTAGAAGCTGCAGCAAGTTACCCAGAAGATCTAGCTAAGATAATGAAAGAGGATGGTTACACTAAATAGATTCTCAGTGCAGAAGAAACAGCCTTCTACTGGAAGAAGTTGCCATCTAGGACTTTCTAGCTAGAGAGAAGTCAGTGCCTGACTTCAAAGTTTCAAAGGACAGGCTAACTCTCTTGTCAGGGCCTAAAGCATCTGGAGACTTTAAGTTGAAGCCAGTGTTCATTTACCATTCCAAAAATCCTAGAGCCCTTAAGAATTAGACTAAATCTACTCTGCCTGTGCTCTATAAATGGAACCACAAAGGCTGCATGACAGCACATCTGTTTACAACATGGTTTACTGAATATTTAAGCCCACTGTTGAGAACTAGTGCTCAGGAAAAAAAAAAAAAAGATTCTTTTCAAAATATAAGATCTCTGATGGAGAAGGATAACAAGATTAATTTTTTTGAGGGGGGGACTTCTCTGGTGGTCCAGTGGTTAAGACTCCCCTTCCAATGCAAGGGGCATGGGTTGGATCCCTGGTTGGGGTATGGCCACATGCCTTAGGGTATGGCTAAAAATAAATGAATAAAATTTTAAAAAAAGGTTCATGTTTTCATGCCTGTTAACACAATATGCACTTTGCACCCCATTAATCAAGGAGTCATTTTGATTTTCAAGTCTTATTTTTTTCCCTTTGCTCTTTTTTTAATTTCACTGAAGCCGAGTTGATTTACAATGCTGTGTTAGCTCCAGTAGATAGCATGGTGATTTATATATCTAGATATAGAACATATATACATAAAGAATCTTTTTCAGATTCTTTTCCGTTATGTGTGTATGTGTGCACTCAGTCATGTCCAACTCTTTGCGGTCCCATGAACTGTAGCCCACCAGGCTCCTCTGTCCATGGAATTTCCCCTTATAGATTATTACAAAATATTGAGTAGAGCTCCCTGTACTATACAGTAGGTCCTTGTTGATTATCTATTTTACGTTGTTGTTTGGTTGCTAAGTCATGTCTGACTCTTTGTGACCCCATGGACTACATAGCCCACCAGGCTCCTCTGCCAGTGGCATTTCCCCACCGAGAATACTGGAGTGAGTTGCCATTTCCTTCTCCAGGGGATCTCCCAAAGCTAGGGATCAAATCTGAGTCTTTTGCACTGGCAGATGGATTCTTTACCTCTGAGCCACCAGAGAGTCCCTATCTATTTTACATATAGTAATAAAATGTTATTATTTAAGAAATATGCTTTGTAAGGCTATAGCTGCCAGAGGTAGTGATTCCTCTGATGTCTCTGGGCAGCCAATTGAAAACCCTCTGGAAAAGACTATTTTAGATGCCATGAAGAACATTCATGATTCATTAGAAGAGGTCAAACTATCAACATTAAGAGGAGTTTGGGAGTAGTCGACTCCAACTCTCATAGATGACTTTGAGGGGGTTCAACTTCAGTGGAGGAAGCAACTGCAGATGTGGTGGAAACAGTAAAAGAACTAGAATTAGAAGTGGAGCCTGAAGATGATACAATTTTCATGGATGAGCAGAGAAAGTGGTTTCTTGAGATGGAAACTACTCCTGGTAGAGATGCTTTGGAGATTGTTGAAATGACAGCAAATGATTTAGAATACTATGTAAACTCAACTGATAAAGCAGCAGCAGAGTTTGAGCGGATTGACTCCACTTTGGAAGATGTTCTCTGGGTAAAATGCTATCAAACAGAGTTGCATGCCGTGGGGAAATCAGGTGTAGAAGGAAGAGTCAATCAATGTGGCAAAATTCATCACTGTCTTATTTTAAGAATTTGCAATAGCCACCCTAGTCTTCCGCAATCACCCTGATCAGTCAGCAGCCACCAACACTGAGGCAAGATCCTCCATCAGCAAAAAGGTTATAACTCACTGAGATGATGGTTAGCATTTTTAGCAGTGAAATATTTTTAAAGTATATACATTGATTTTTAGAAAGAATGCTATTGCACACTAATAGACTACAGTATAGTGTAAACCTAACTTATATATGCACTGGGAAACCAAAAATGTTGTCTGACTCACTTTACTGTAATATCCACTTTATTTTGGTGGTCCAAAACCAAACCCACAATTATCTCCAAGGTACGCCTGTACCTATGAGTGGAACTGCTGAGTCATATGGTAATTCTATATTTACCTTTTTGAGGAACTGTCAAACTGTTTTCCACAGTGGCTGCTGCATTTTACATATCTATCAGCAATGTACTAAGGTTCCAATTTCTCCATATCCTCATTGGCATTTAATTTTTCTTTTTTGGAAAAATTATAGCCATCCTAGTGGGTGTGATTTTGATTTGCATTTCCTAATGGCTAAGGATACTCAGTATCTTTTCATGTGCTTATTGTCCATTTGTACATCTTCTTTGGAGAAATGTCTAACCAAGTCCTTTGCCCATCTTTTTAATGGTTGTTGTTGTTGTTCAGTCATTGAGTCCTGTCCAACTCTTTGTTACCCCATGGACTGCAGCACACCAGGCTTCCCTCTCCTTCACTATCTCCCAGAGTCTGTTCAAACTCCTGTCCATTGAGTCAGTGATACTATCTAACCATCTCATCTTCTGCTGCCCTTTTTTCCTTTTGCCTTCAATCCTTCTCAGCATCAGGGTCTTTTCCAATGAGTCAGCTCTTCACATCAGGTGGTGAACGTTTTGGAGCTTCATCTTCAGCATCAGTTCTTCCAACAAATATTCAGGGATGACTTCCTTTAGGATTGACTGGTTTGATCTCCTTGCAGTCCAAGGGACTCTCAAGAGTCTTCTCCAGCACCACAGTTCGAAAGCATCAGTTTTTTGGCACTTAGCCTTCTTTATAGTCCAACTCTCACATCTGTACATAACTACCAGAAAAACCATAGCTTTGATTATATGGACCTTTGTTGCAAAGTGATGTCTCTGCTTTTTAATATGCTGTCTAGGTTTGTTATAGCTTTCCTTCCAAGGAAATTTTAATTTCGATTTCACGGCTGCAGCCGCCATCTGAAGTAATTTTGCAGCCCAAGAAAATAAAATCTATCTGCCATGACATGATGGGACTGGACGCCATGATCTTCATTTTTTGAATGTTGAGTTTTATGCCAGCTTTTTCATTCTCCTCTTTCACCCTTATCAAGAGGCTCTTTAGCTCCTCTTCACTTTCTGCCATTAAAGTGGTATCAGCTGCACATCTGAAGTTGCTGATATTTCTCCCAGCAAATCTTGATTCCAGCTTGTAATTCAATCAGCCTAGCATTTAACATGATGTGCTCTGCATATAAGTTAAATAAGCAAGGTGAAAATATACAGCCTTGCTGTACCCCTTTCAAAATTTTGAACCAGTCAGTTGTTCCACATCCAGTTCTAACTGTTGCTTCTTGACCCACCTAAAGGTTTTTCAGGAGACAAGTAATGTGTCTGGTATTCCTATCTCTAAGAATTTTCCACAGTTTGTTGTGATCCACACAGTCAAAGGCTTTGGCATCGTCAGTGAAGCTGATGTTTTTCTTGAATTCCCTTGCTTTCTCTATGATCCAATGAATGTTGGCAATCTCTGGTTCCTCTGCCTTTTCTAAACCCATCTTGTACATCTGAAAGTTCTCAGTTCATGTACCACTGAAGCCTAGACTGAAGGATTTCAAGCATTACCTTGCTAGTATGTGAAATGTGCACAACTGTATGGTAGTTTGAATATTCTTTGGCACTGCTCTTCTTTGGGACTGGAATGAAAACTGACATTTTCCAGTCCTGTGGCTCCTGCTGAGTTTTCCAAATTTGCTGACATATTTGATTGCAGCACTTTAACAGCATCATCTTTTAGGATTTGAAATAGCTCAGCTGAAATTCCATCACCTCCAGGAGCTTTGTTTATAGTGCATGCATGCGTGCTAAGTCACTTAAGTCGTGTCCAACTCTGCGACCCTATGGACCTCTATCCTAGGGATTCTCCAGGCAAGAATACTGGAGTGGGCTGCTGTGCCCTCCTCCAGGGGATCTTCCCAACCTGAGGATGGAACCCAACCAGGATGTAAGCGTCTCTTACATCTCCTGCGTTAGTATGCAGGTTCTTTACCACTAGTGCCACCCAGAGTAATGCTTCCTAAGGCCCACTTGACTTCACACTCCAGGATATCTGGCTGTAGGTGAGGGACCACAACATGGTGGTTATCTGGGTCAACAAGATCTTTTTTTTTTTGTATAGTAGTCCTGTGCATTCTTGCCACCTCTTCTTAATCTCTTCTGCTTCTGTTAGGTCCTTACCATTTCTGACCTTTAGCATTCCCATCCTTGCATGAAATGTTCCCTTAGTATCCCCAATTTCCTTTAAGAGATCTCTAATCTTTCCCATTCAATTGTTTTCCTTTATTTCTTTGCATTGTTCACTTAAGAAGGCCTTCTTATGTTTCCTTGCTATCCTTTGGAACTCTGCATTCGGTTGGGTATATCCTTCCTTTTCTCCCTTGTCTTCCATTTTTCTTCTTTTCTCAGCTATTTGTAAAGCCTTCTCAGACAACCACTTTGTCTTCTTACACGTCTTTTTTGGTGGGATGGTTTTGCTCACTGCCTCCTATACAATGTTATGAACCTTTGTCAATAGTTCTTCAAGCACTGTGTCCACCAGATCTAATCCTTTGAATCTATTTATCACCTTCACTGTGTAATCATTAGTAATTTGATTTAGGCCATACCTGAATGGCCCAGCAGTTTTTCCCACTTTCTTTCGTCTAAGCCTGAATCTTGCAATAAGGAGCTCATGACCTGAACCACGGTCAGGTCTTGTTTTTGCTGACTGTATAGAATTTCTCCATCTTCAGCTGCAAAGAATATAATCAATCTGATTTCGGGATCACCCCTCTGGTGATATCCATGTGTAGAGTCAGATCTTTTTGCCTTTTCATACTGCTCATGGGGTTCTTGCACCAAGAATACCAGAGTGGTTTGCCATTCCCTCCTCCAGTGGGCCAGGTTTTGTCAGAACGCTCCACTGTGACCTGTCCATCTTGGGTGGCCCTGTATGGCATGGCTTACAGTTTCGTTTATGGCTTACAGTTTACAAGCCTCTGCACCATGACAAGGCTGTGATCCATGAAGGGGTTTTAATTGGGTGGTTTTTCTTTTTGATGTTGAGCCTAATGCCCTTGTAAACTGACTTTCAATTAAATCTAAAGTCTTACTTTTAGTCTCTATATTAACCCCACTTCCGGAGGTACCTGCCGCCACCAGTTCCTGAACTTGTGCCAGAGCTTGCTGGGCTTCTGTTTGTTTGCGGGGTTTTTTCCCCCCATCTTTTTTCCCACTGTATTTCATTTTCAGTAGTTGCTATTGGTATGACTTCAAGTTCATAGTCTTTTCTTCTGTAGTGTCTAGTCACTGTTTATCCCATTCACTATACTTGTCACCTGAGATATTTTATTTATCATTTCTAGAACTTAGATCTGGGCCTTATTATATCCTCTTCATCTTCGCTTATGCTTGTGCTTTCCTCTAGCTTCTTCAACATATATATATTTTTTTAATAGCTATTTTGATGTCCTTGTTTACTAATTCTACCATCTGGGTCATTTCTGAGTCCGTTTCTATTGTTTGGTTTTCTTGCCTCACTATGGGTTGTTTTCCTGCTTCTTTGAATCTTTGTTTGCTTTTGGCTGCATCACGTGGCTTACGGGATCCTAGTTCCCCAACCAAGGGTCGAACCTGTGCCCTTGGCAGTGAAAACGTGGAGTCCTAACCACTAGACCACCAGGGAATTCCCATCCAATTCTTTTCTCATTAGATGCCAGACATTGTGAATTTTACATCTGGCTGCTGAATTTCTTTGTATTCCTTTAAATATTTTTGGCTTCTCTGTTGGGATGCAGCTAAGCTATTTGGAGATAGTTTTGTAATTTTTTTTCAAGGTTTGCTTTTAAGTTTTGTCAGTGGGGACCAAAGCAGCCTTTAGTCTAGACTATAGTACTATTTAGCAAATAGTCTTCAGAGTATTCTCAAATGCCTTGTGTATGATGAGGTTTTCCATTTTGGCTATTAGGACTGTGAACTATTCCTAGACTTGTGAGATCACCAGAGAATGTTTCACCTGTTCCTTTCTGATGGTTCATTATCCAGCCTTGAGGAGTTTCTTCATTCACATGTGATGATAAGTACTCAGCCAAAGACTCGAGAGGAACCCTCTGAACATTTCGGGAGCTCTTTCTCTGTCTCTGTGGTGCAGCTCTCCTTCCAATACTTTGCCCTGTAAACACAAGCTCTCTTCACCTAAACTCTGTCTCCTCAACTCAGGGAACCCAGCGGCCTGTGTGTCGGGTCTCCCTCACTGAACTACAGCCTGGGAACTCCATCCAGACAGCAAATTGGGGCAGCAATAGGGTTGAACATATTCTTTTCCCTTTTCTCAGGTATTATTGTTCTGTGCTACCCATTGTTCAATATCTGAAAACAACTGTTTTATATACTTTGCCTTTTTTTCAAAAAATCTGGCTATGCTGCGCAGCTTTCAGGATCTTACTTCCCTGACCAGGGATTGAACCTGGGCCCTCTGCAGTGAAAGTGTGGAGTCCTAACCACTGAGCCACCAGGGAATTCCCCTTTGCCCATTTTTTAAGTCATTTAAAGTGGGAGGGTGAATGCAGACCCTGTTATTCCATCATGGGCAGAGCCGAAGTCTCCTTGCTTGTCTCATCACACCAGACAACTTTATTTCTTCTTTTTAAAAACCATTTATTTATTTTTGACAGCACTGGGTCTTCACTGCTGTGTGCAGGTTTCCTCTAGTTGCAGAAGTGCCGGCTACTCTTCATTGTGGTTTGCAGGCTTCTCATTGTGATGGGTCCTCTTGCTGCTGAGCGCAGGAGCTGCAGTAGTTGGGGCGCATGGGTTTAATGGCTTGTGGCATGTGTAACTGGCCCA
The DNA here is from genome assembly GCF_019320065.1 of Cervus canadensis. Classification (NCBI taxonomy): domain Eukaryota; kingdom Metazoa; phylum Chordata; class Mammalia; order Artiodactyla; family Cervidae; genus Cervus; species Cervus canadensis. The sequence goes on along the minus strand of NC_057417.1, from coordinate 29,568,911 downwards.
GATCGGGGATTGAAACCACGCTGCCTGCATTGCAAGGCGGATTCTTAATCACTGGACCACCAGGGAAGTCCACACCAGACAGCTTTAAAGGCCACAGGTCGTGATATGATTTGATTGTCTTAGGATCATGTGTCTTTCCATCCACCAATCAGTTGTGGCCAGTGACTCTGAGCACAAAATTCTACCGCTAGAGTGGGTTGCCTACTCAGTGGGGGCCATGGGAAGACAGGCCGATTTCCTTAGAAGAATCTGTGAGCCCGGACAGGCTCGTGGCCAGCTTGCATAAAGCAAATCTGCTTAGGAGTCCTTCTTTGACTTGTTTACTGGTTGGCCTGAAAACAAGTCTATTCGAGTGAGGAGAAGACAAGAAAGGAAGTTTTGAAACTAGTCCAGACTGCAGAGCAAACTGCCCTTATGGCCTTGCCAACCACAGTGCTGGAGGTGTCTAGTCCACTGAATTTCAGCATGGCCAACAGAGCATCACAGTGGGGACCCCAGGGAGTTGAAGAAAGACCACATTTCAGCAGATAACTACTTATTTCTTTATTTTTGGCAGCACTGGGTCTTCATTGCTTCATGCAGGCTTTCTCTAGTTTCGGGAGCAGGGGCTACTCTTGCTATAACTATTCTCCTTTCAGGAAACATGTTCAATCTTGCTCCTGAAGTACCATGTAAATAACTGGAATAGAAAGTTACCATGAAACTCAAGCTGAGCATTGTTTAATCCATCTTGCTTCAAAATGGGGCAACCCAGAGTTTCCCATTACTAAGTAGACTCCAGATTCTGAAGGCCTATGTAAGTTACCCAAGCACATTGTTTACGTCTTTATACCCTCTTCCCCTCCCCTGTCACATATGCTTTCATTTGCCCCATTTGGGAAGGAGTCCCCTATGATTAGTTCAGTTCAGTTCAGTCGCTCAGTCGTGTCCGACTCTTTGCAACCCCATGAACCGCAGCACGCCAGCCCTCCCTGTCCATAACCAACTCCTGGAGTTTACCCAAACTCATGTCCATCGAGTCGGTGATGCCATCCAGCCATCTCATCCTCTGTTGTCCCCTTCTCCTCCTGCCCCCAATCCCTCCCAGCATCAGGGTCTTTTCAAATGAGTCAGCTCTTCACATCAGATGACCAAAGTATTGGAGTTTCGGCTTCAGCATCAGTCCTTCCAATGAACACCCAGGACTGATCTCCTTTAGGATGGACTGGTTGGATCTCCTTGCAGTCCATGAGACTCTCAAGAGTCTTCTCCAACATCACAGTTCAAAAGCATCAATTCTTCGGCGCTCAGCTTTCTTCTCAGTCCAACTCTCACATCCATACATGACCACTGGAAAAACCACAGCCTTGACTAGACAGACCTTTGTTGGCAAAGTAATGTCTCTGCTTTTTAATATGCTGTCTAGGTTGGTCATAGCTTTCCTTCCAAGGAGTAAGCGTCTATTAATTTCATGGCTGCAATCACCATCTGCAGTGATTTTGGAGCCCAGAAAAATAAACTCAGCCACTGATTCCCCGTCTATTTGCCATGAAGTGATGGGACCAGATGTCATGATCTTAGTTTTCTGAATGTTGAGCTTTAAGCCAACTTCTTCACTCTCCTCTTTCACTTTCATCATAAGGCTCTTTAGTTCTCCTTCACCTTCTGTCGTAAGAGTGGTATCATCTGCATATCTGAGGTTATTGATATTTCTCCCAGCAATCCTGATTCCAGCTTGTGCTTCCTCCAGCCCAGCATTACTCATGATGTATTCTGCATATAAGTTAAATAAGTAGGGTGACAATATACAGCCTTGACGTATTCCTTTTCCTATTTGGAACCAGTCTGTTGTTCCACGTCCAGTTCTAACTGTTGCTTCCTGACCTGCATACAGGTTTCTCAAAAGGCAGGTCAGGTGGTCTGGTATTCCCATCTCTTTCAGAATTTTCCACAGTTTATGATGAGTTAAACAAGGGTAAAAGGATTTTAGCCACATTTACAGATGGTTCCGTGTGGCATGCTGGTACTATCCAGACATGCACTGGTTTACCATTAGTATATTAAAAACCATAGAAACTTCCATTTTGAAGATGGTAGTATAAAAACAGTATTTCCTCTCTACCTTTTTGCAGTCATCCAAAAGCAATGGGGAAAATAAGAAACAAAAATACAAATTCCAGTTTCAGCAAAACAATGAACTAGCTCAAACTTCAAACCACAATTCAAATGGAATTGTCTGCCAAAAGTAGTGAAGTTCTAGTGGAGGTGTGCATGGAACAAAGGGTAGCAAGCTCATGGCTTTTGCAGATCTGAAAAAGAGCAAAAACATTACGTTTCTCAAGGGTGAGAGGAATACATGACATACAAAAGCCCGGCAGGATCTGTCTCAGGTATTTGAGATGGGGGAACTGAGTAGACAGAGGCTCAGAGAGGTGCTTCCTGGACCCAGTGTAACTCAGAGAAACAGAAGAGTTGGAGTGGATGACAATCAGACTGGCAAGTCCTGGCATGGGGCCGTCTTTCTCTGAGACAGCAAAGTAAAAGAGGGACTTTACAGGACTTCCCTGGCAGCCCAGTGGTTAAGACTCCATGCTTCCACTGCAGGGGGCTTGGGCTCCATCCCTGGTCAGGAACTAAGATCCCACATGCCAAGTGGGTGGTGCAGCCAAAAAACAGACAGGGACTTCACATTATGAAAAACTCTACAAGTAAGTAAACAAGGAGTTGGATGAACTCAACAGCATAATTAATAAGGTAGGTCTGATATCATCAGACACACCTTAGTTTCAGGTACCAGAGAAAATTCACAAAATACTAGGCTACAAAGAAAGCCTCATTAGGTTAAAAAAAAATAGAACTAATACATATACATCATTCTCTGAACACTGTGTAATATCACTAAACATTAATATTAAAACTAAGAGGGAAAAAAATGCCCCTATCACCTGAATATTTTTTTATTGTTCTCTTTTAAAAGAACTCTTTTTTTTTTGCAGGTCAAAGGCAAAGGTAACATGAACTGGATAGTGAAGAAGGGAGGTGATTCGTACCAGCTACAGTTTTGCAGTAGAAAAAGTCTGAGCTGCTACACGTATTTCTTTAAAAGAAACTCTTCAGTCAATGAGAAGTACAAATCAAAACCAGAATATTTAGAAAATAATAACAAAAACTACAACATTTCAGAATCTATGAGATACAGCTAAAAACCAGTGCTTTAAAAAAAAAATATTTGACCTCAGCTGTGGGATCTTAATTCCTGGACCAAGGATCGAACTCTGGCTCCCAAAGTGAAAGCACCAACACCTAACCATTGAACCACCAGAGAATTACCTAAAACAGTGCTTCTGTGAGAATTTTTTGGCCTTAGTTAACAAAAAATTAAAATAAAGTAGTAAGTGTCCAGGCTTCCCCTTACTCAGCTGGTAAAGAATCCACCTGCAAATGCAGGAGACCCAGTTCAATTCCTGGGTTGGGAAGATCCCCTGGAGAAGGGACAGGCTACCCACTCCAGTATTCTTGGGCCTCCCTGCTGGCTCAGACAGTAAAGAATCACCTGCAATGAGGGAGACCTAGGTTCAATCCCTGGGTTCAGAAGATCCCGATGGAGGGCATGGCAACCCACTCCAGTATTCTTGCCTGGAAAATCACCATGGACAGAAGAGCCTGGTGTGCTACAGTCCATGGGGTCACAAAGAGTCTAACACAACTGAGCAACTAAGCACAGCACAGCAGTAAGCATCCAAGTCAAGAAATTAAGATCTTTAAGGCATTAACTGGTATACGGGTCACGGTGGACCCATCCCCTCTTTATCGCCTGTTGAAATGTGTGCCCCCTCCTCACTCTGCAGCTAGCAGTAAGCAAGCCCCACCTCACATTTTACCTGTGGCCCACCTGCCAGCTCCCAGCCCTTCCTAAGGGACATCAAGAGACACAGGTAATATTTTGTGAAGATCCCTTTTAAAGCTTTCCATGCCTTGCCTTACCCTAAGCTAATTACAACTCCAAGTGGCAAAGGAGAAGTACCACCAGAACCCAGGCTGACGGCCACAGCCAGGGCAACTACAGCTTTCTTGTAGAGCTTCTTCTGACATTTCTCTTCTTACAGAAGAAAAGATATCCACTATTATGTAACTAGTTCTAGAAGTTCAAACAACTAGATTACACAAGAGAAAGTAATTAGAGATTTTAAAAAATCAAAAGAAGTGAAAACCATCATTTTTGGAATATAATGTGATCCTTATTTGGAGAAAGGAAGAAAATAACTGAGGGAAAAAAAGTATTATAAACAGTAAGTGAAATCAGTAGGAGGCTGGATACAGTCCTGAGGCCTGAACAGAGCCCCAGGCTTCTTGGGAAACTTTCAGGAATCTAGTTGGCAGGTCAACTTTTATTAGGCCCGTTCTGTCACTGAAGGTGTGGTCATTTAAATATTCTGAAGAAACACTTATTCTGTATTTAAGTTTTCTTTCCCTGCAGCTCATGCCTATAACTATTTCACCAACCCTGAAGTTACTGACTTTGTGTAACACAGGATGGTCCAGACAAAACTGTCTCCAACCAAGAAACTCATTTCTCAGTGAGAGAAATGAGGCAGTTGGCCAGCCAGGGGCCATGATCATATTTCCCATCCACGAGAAGCAGCTGGTCATATCAAACAATGAAATGGTGTTCTGAAAACAGATCTAGCAGTACTCAGGAGATTGCACCTGTGAGGCTGGGACACTTTCTGGTAGAAAATGATATGTGATCTCACACAGTGACTGAAACGCAGTGTCAATTATCCCTCAGCCAATATCAGAGGTTCAGAAACCACAGGTTGGGGCGGAGGTGGAAGGTGGCAGCTCTCACTATTATTTTGCTCTCTGAAAACATTCACTTTCCATCCCCCAAATCATTCATGTTCTGTGAACTTCACTGTCCAAGGGTGTGAGGTGTTTTTGCCAGGGAACCCAGTGAGGGTTCCACCTGGCCATCCGGGACTCCTCCCCCGACCAGGGCAATGGCAAAGACTGGTGTTCCGTGCTAGCCGTGCTCTGGTTATAAAGGGGAAGCAGGGGTTGTTACTCCCCGATAAGGCTTGGGAGGGGCAGAGGTGGTTGCCTCCTTGCACCACCACACCCCGTGGCATAAATTAACAGAAAAAGATCACAATCCATATTAACGTTCTAATTTTCCTCCCCCATGACTATCATGTACATCGGGGTTTGTGGTAGCCAAGTCTACCAATTTGTTCAAAGTTTCAGGATAGTAAGAAACAACCCTTGGCGAGTAAGAAATCCAGGAGGAACAGGCAGCATTTGGAAACTGTGAACTCGAGAAGGAATGTTTAAAGTGGTCTGAGGTGTCATAGCTGCATATCTGGATGTGACTTGGTGTTGCCTTTTATTTTTTAGGGCTGTTAATGTGCATTTGCAAAGAGTCAGACATGACAGTGACTAAGCACACACACACAGTATGCATTTGCAGCTGTGAGAACTGGAGAGGTGAAACCAAGTGTATATATATATATGGGGTCCCCAGAGCTTAGTGCTGGGCCCTCTTCTTTATCTACATGCTGTACCTAAGTAACCTCCTCCAGTCTCATGGCTTTAAATAGCTACTGTATGCTGATGATTCCTAAACCTATATTTCCAGTTCCAGCCTCACTTGCAAACCTAAACTCCATATATCCACCTGTCTACTTGATCAACTACTTGCAGGCCTCACAAGTATCTTACATAAACACATCCAAAGCAAAACTACTGATTTCTGGCTATCAACATCTCCTAACCTTTACTTGGTACTGTTTCCTTTTTTTCGCCAATAAATGGCACCATAAACCACCCAGTTGCTCAAAACAAAAATCTAGAGCTGCCCTGTCTAATATGGTAGCCACTAACCACATGTGACTAATTTGATTTAAATCAATTTAAATAAAATAAAAATTTCAGGGGACTTGCCTGGTAGTTCAGTGGCTAAGATTCTGCATTCCCAATGCATGGGGCCCACGTTTGATTCCTGGTTGGGGAACTAGGTCCCACATACCACAATTAAGAGTTTGCATGCCGAAATTTAAAAAAAAAAAAAAAAGATCCTGCATGCTGCAACTAAGACCCAGTTCAGCCAAATAAATAAATAAATATTTTTAAAAATAAATATTTCAGACTCTCAGCTTTCTAAGCCACACTTCAAATGCTGAATGGCCACATGTAGCCAGCAGCTACCATATAGGACAGTCAGATACAGAGCATTTCCATCATCACAGAGAGTAATACTGGACAGCGCATCTCTAGAGATGTTGCCATTGATGCCTCTTTCCTATTCCTCCCACATGTAATCCACTAACAAATTCTATGGATTTTACCTCCAAAAACATTCCCTCTATCAATTCATTACTCTCCAACCCACTCCTACAACCCTGGTCTCTGGCCACCATCAGCCTTCACCTGGACTGCTGAACTCACTTTTTAATTGCTCTAGTTCCAATCATTCCCACTGCAACCATTTCCCCTATAGAAGACAGAATGATTGTTTTTTTTTAAGTGAACATCAGATCATGTCTTGCCCCTCCTACAATCCTTCCAATGGCTTCCATGGCAGAAACCGTGGTTTTATCCTAACGTCCTTTCTCCCCAACCACTTCAATAACAGAATCTCTGAAGTTTAGGAGCGCACACAGAAGCCCAAAATAAAGAACACATTTTCCAGACCCCTCCCTGCACTTAGCTGTGGTCACAGGACTGAGTTCTGACCAGGGAGAGACAAATAGGTTGTGTGTTTGTCCTTAAAAAAGCAGCCTCTTCTTGCTGCTCTAACAGGCATGATGGCTGAAGCTGGAATAGACCACAAGGTGAACTTGGGAGGGGAGGCAATGGCACTGTGAAGAAACAAGATACAAGGAGTATGGGTCCCTGGCACAGTGGAGCAACCCATCAGCTCTGGAATGCCTACCTGCACTTTTACATGAGAGAGAAACAAATTTCATCTTGTTTAAGCTCTGATTATTTGAGGTACCGGAGAAGGAAATGGCAACCCACTCCAGCATTCTTGCCTGGAGAATTCCATGGACGCAAGGGCCTGATGGGCTGCGGTCCATGGGGTCGCAAAGAGTTGGACACAACTGAGCAACTAACACACACACACACACACACACACACACACACACACACACACATGAGGTATTCTGTCATAGTAGGACCTAATTCTAACTAATACAGCTTCCCATCATACTTAGAATAAAATCCCAAATTCCTTACTGAATGAAATCTGAAGCATTTAACGCCATCAGGTCCCACTCCAGCATTACCTGCCCCCTATTCCTCACCACACTCCAGGCACCCTGCATTTTCCTTTCTTTATAAAAATAGTATAGAGGTCACATATGCCCTTTTTCCCCCTTATTTTACTTTTAAAAATTTCTTTATTTATGGCTGCTCTGGGTCTTCCTTGCTAGTGCAGGCTTTCTCTAGTTGTGGCAGCTGCAACTACTCTCTAGTTGCAGTGAACTGGCTTCTCATTGCCCTGGCCTCTCTTGTTGCAGAGAACCGGCTCTAGGTGCAAGGACTCTAAAGCCTGGTCTCAGTAGTTTTGGCACAAGACCTTAGTTGTTCCTCATCATCTGGGATCTTCCCAGAACAGGGGTTGAACCTGCATCCCCTGCAGATGTATTCCTTGGACTACCAGGGAAGTCCCTCTGCTTTCTTTTTTTGCTGCTTTCACACACCAAGCTTCCTCATGCTTTAGGGCCTTCGCACTTGCTTTTCCTTCTGCCTGGGTTGCTCCATTTCATAACTTCTTGCTACTCAGGTCTTAGCTTAAACATCACTTGTCAGAGATGGTTCCCTAACCAATCTAAAATACCCAACAAGTCACTCTCTTTTACAATACCTTGATTCTCTCCAATCATCAGAGCTGATGATTCTTTGTTTATTGTCTGCCTCCTCTACTAGAATGTAAGCTTCATGAGGATAGGAATTTTGATTGGTTGGTTTACTGCTGTACCCCAGTATCTACAACAGTGCTTTAACCTAGTAGACTACTCAGTATTTGCCAAATGAACACTCAAAATACTGTTTCACGGATAGAGTTGCGGTAAAATGTAGGGTTTCCAAAGTCAGACGTCCCAGATCAGAAATCAGTCGTGTGACCTATACCAAGGGGTGCACTAAGACTATCCAAAAAATAAGATTTCCTACATCAGAGTAGGATTTTAAAGAGAAAAAAAGCGTTGATAAAGCAATTGCTCTCCTCCTTTCCTTTGAGCGTTCCCTTGTTTTCTACCATCTCTTGCCCTCTCATTTGGCCTCTTCCTTTCGGTTTTGCGTTCCTCCAGGCAGTCTAGCTGAAATGAGTCCTTTGAAATTTAGCGGGAATTAACATCATGTGTCAGGAGGGCCACAGTTGCGCAAGCGCGGGACACCACTCTTTCTCGCGCGCTATCTTTGCAGTTTCTACAGCCAGTCAGAGTTAGCGTTGGGGCCAGAGTTCCTAGGACTCACCAATCGTGTGTGGGAGGCGGGGCGCCCTGGAGGCAGTGGCGAGAGGGGGCGGGAACAAGGAGAGAGCACGCAAGGTTCCCGGGGCCAGGGTCTCTGCAGGCCAATCCGAGAGGCCGGAGGTCTGAAGGCAGTGGGGCGTGGCGTTGGTGGCTCCCGCAACTCGAGGCCGTCCAAAGCCGAGCCAATCAGAGTGAGGAGGTGGAGGCGACTAGCCAATCAGCGTGCAGAACAGGCGAAGCAGGGGGGGCGGGCTGAGGATCCTTGCACGGATGCCGCCGGCTCCCTAGGTTCTGTCAAGGGAGCCTGGCGTGCGGAGGCGACTGAGGAGGCGGGAAGGCGGCAGTGGTTGAAGGGGCGATTGCTGACTTGCGGGGAGGAGGTCTGAGGGGTTGAGCAGCCATGGTGATGGCGGCGAAGAAGGGCCCAGGGCCGGGTGGCGGGGTCAAGGCGGAGGCGGAGGCGGCCTCGGAGGTGTGGTGTCGCCGGGTGCGGGAGCTGGGCGGCTGCAGCCAGGCTGGGAACCGCCACTGCTTCGAGTGCGCCCAGCGCGGGGTCACCTACGTGGATATCACCGTGGGCAGCTTCGTCTGCACCACCTGCTCCGGCCTCTTGTGAGTGGACCGGCGCGCGGGGAACAGTGGGGGGAGGACCGGGAAAGGAGCGGTGGAGAGTCGGCGTTGGGGACACCGGGACTCAGGGCGAAGGGCCAGAGCCGAGGTCGGGCGGGGGCGGCGGGGTGGCCTGAGACACGACCGATGTGCCGAGAGGGTCGTCTGCTGCAGAGGCGTCACGGGGAAGGGAAAGGATCAGGGGCGACAAGACATGATTAGAGTCGCGATGCAAAGGAAAGGAAAGACAGCGTGAGAACTGCAGAAACTCCCTAAAGGAGGGGGAGCGATCCGAAAGTGGGGAGAATTGAAGGAAACTGGGGTGGGGGTGGGAGGGTCAGAGAATGACAAACACCCCAAGGGAACTTCGTGTAGGTGGAGGGCAAACAGGACAGACTCAGGTTGACAGCAGAGTGATAATGTCAGGTAAAGGGCCATGTTCTAGTGTTCAGGAACAGATCCTAATCTTTCAGGACTTTGGAGTGCTACCCAGAGGGAAATTTCTTACAAATCTGAGAGATGGATGCTGATAGGTTGCCCTCTTTAGAGAACTTAACTTTTCCAGAGGTTTGGGGATCTGGATGAGCCATCCTAACTGTAATAATTTACACTTTCAAGCTCCTTGTTTCCACGGCTGACTCCTGGTAGTAGCATCTAGCAACCCTTCTAGATTGGGGGGGGGGGGCTCCCCTTGTATAATCTGCAACGCTACCCTTGGCACCGTATTTGGTCACACTTGAGCTAATTTAGAGCCACAGTGCTAGCCCAGATTTCTGGTTACATGGTGAAGTTCTTTTCCCCCTTAGGGAATTATTATTATTAGATGCATGTCTAAAATTTGATACCAAGCCTGTATGTCTTTAACAAGGGATTTATTTTTACTTTTTTAGTATTAATACATTGCTTTGGTTGGTTTTGATTTTAACTAGGAGTGCTTTCCTTGTTTCTTCTTTCACCTTTAGGAGCCAAGAAGGAGGCAGTCTTGTTCTTGGGTGACAGATGGGAGGACAGAAGCAAAGAGAGGTTTAGTAACTTATCCAATGCCAGACGGGGGTTGCTGTTTTCAGCATTTGTTGCTATTAGTTATGATCACGGCAGACCAGAAATGAGGATCCAGGTCCCCTCCTGCAGTTTAGGATTATTTCTCTATTTGGTTTTTACCTCCTTTGCCAAACTTTTATGTTTTGATCAACTTTACTTGTGAGGATAGAACTGACTTTGGTGTAAGTAAAAGTTTTGTGGCTCTTGGGACAGTGGTTTAGAACGCAAACTGGAGTTTGTCAAAAGTTGATATAGAGGCTCAAATGGAGTAGAAGAATGGAGACCGAAGACTGGGACAAGTATTTTGAGGAGAATAGGAGCAAAGTTTAGGACTATTTATAGGGTAAAGTAGAAAGAGCATATTCCTGAAGATCCTGTTATGAAAAGGCAAATCCAATTACAGACTCAGTAGAGAAATAAAAGGAAGCAGGGGGATAAAACTGATGGCATATCACAGTCTAGGTCCTAGGAAGAAAATGTCAGCAACAGCGTCAATTCATTGCCATGGTTAGCTACCATGGCATGAAACCTCAAACACTGAATAAAGGGCAAGTACTGACATCATTATTTTCTAGACCTTGGTTTAAAGTATCCCATAGACAACATTTCCCTTCTATAATGAATATCCCTCAACCAGGACAGATGGAGGGCCAAGGGATCTGGCTCACATTTACAACCTGGTTTCTTTTGCTGGAAAATTTAACTCTTTAAATGTCATTGTACAATTTACAGAACTTTACCACTTCCTCCTGTGGTCACTGTTGATCTCACTGGTGAAAAGTCGAACACCTGTGATCTGGACAGACACTGGGTGACGATGACCTAAGGACTGGTTAATGTAACAGAGAGGCCTGTCTCTTATCTGCAGCATGTGTATGTCCAGCTAGGGGCTTAGCTCCTCAGGAACTTAAGTTCCTATAGGATCAATGGTGGGAGTCTCCCAGCGCACCCCCCCTTTTTTTTTTAGTTTCAAAACAATTTAGAAAGGACATTTTTGCTTAGTATTTTGGTAAAGCATTATGAGATTCACTTGCAGTGATTCTCAAGGTGGTAGACTTTAGGGAACACATTTTGGTGGCTGGGAAATGAGAAGTTAGGCCAATCCTTTGTTATCAGGAAGTGAGGAGAGAGTGAAAGGTCAAGAAGCTGGACCAATAAATGAAGCTCAACTGTGATGGCATGTTGAGATTATAGAGAGAAATACAAAAGAAACTCCACAATAAAGCTGTAGTTGCCCTGGCTGTGACCATCAGACTGGGTTCTGATGGTACTTTTCCTTTGCCAATTGGAGTTGTAATTAGCATAGAGTAGGGCAAAGCGTGGAAAGCTTTCAAAGGGATCTTCACAAAGTATTACCTGTGTCCCTTGATGTTCTTTGGGAAGGGCTGGGAGCTGGCAGGTGGGCCACAGGTAGAATGTGAGGTGGGGCTTGCTGGCTGCAGTGTTAAGGAGGGGGCACACAGTCCAGCAGATGCTGAAGAGGCATGTCTCCATGGTGATCCACACACCAGTTAACATCTTAAATCCACATGGCTGACTGCCTACAGATTAGGATTTTGTAGTGGTAGGAAGTGAAATCGTAGTAGTAGGCCAGTAGCTTGCACATGCAGTCAGTCAGTAAGTCAGTCAACAAACATTTGTTGAGTGTCTCTGAAGCCTCAGATACCAGTTTAGGCACTGGAGATATGGTAATGAACAAAACTGACAAAGTCCCATCTTCAAGGTAGCCTGAATCCTAGTGGAGGCCGTGGCCTTAAATAAATCATCAAATATATAAATGCAGGTATTGATAAGCACTATGAAGTAAACTAAAGCTCAGCATGGGCTAGAGACTGATGGAAGTTCATATTGCGGTGTCATAATGAAAAGAGAAGAAAGATTCTTTCTTAAAGACGATATTGACATATACTTTAATATAGGTAGAGAAAGGAGACAGCAGGATTGGCTTTCTTCTGAAAGCTAGTTTTCTGTTGAGTGTGTTAGAAATATATCAACCACTTAGGGGGATGGAGTGTTCTGGGGGCAGAAAGCAGAACTGCCAGGGTTCCCATCTGGCCTGATTGACTGATATAACAAAGTTGACAGTTGCAGCCAAAGTTGAATCTCCCAAGATCTGAAGAAAAATTGAGATTCTAATGGTGGTGGGTGGGTATGACTATGCTTTCCTGTCTGCATGTGCGAGCTCATTCTTGCTGTCTTTTTAAATGAGACATTTTTTTCTCATCTCTAGCAGAAACCCACAGTGTTGGGTGTGGGGGCCTGAGAGAGAGGCTGCTAGCTTCTCCCGTTGCTAAATTTACATACATGCTGCCACAATTGTAGGTCCCAAATTTGACCTACTTTTATTCATTTGGTTTTCTTCCAATACCTAATTTCCTTAACCTGGATATAGATCCTTTTAATCTCCCCAATCTGTTCATGCGCTTGCCTGTTTAGTTATATTTCTAACTCATATACTAGAAGATGAGTCTGCCATTTGAAGCTCAGGAGGGATAAAAATTGTCCCTGAAAAGGATTTCTTTCCAGAGCAGTGCCTCAGTGCTCTCTCTTGTTCTTGCTTGCCTCAATGGATAAAAATGGATAAACCACTTTTTTGAAAAAGGAAATAGATGGCGAGGCCTGAGATCTCATTGGCATCTAGGCTAGGCGCTGTCTTTGACACCCAGTTTTTTCAGCCAAGTACGTGACATGCTTCCTTGACCTGTCTGTCTGGGTCTATCCTTCAATCCATCACCCTTCAGGTCTCAGTAGTGGATATTTGTGTCTCCTCTTTCTTTATATCTTTACTCTGACAATGGGACTAAGTCAGGACTCAGATGGACAGAGCTCTGGACTGGGTGTCAAGAGATGAGCTTGACAGATCTTTCTTTGTGATAAGTTGCTACCCTCCTGGTGCCTTAGTTTCCCTGTCTGCATCATTAGCAGCTGTTCCTAACTGAAACACTTTTATCTCCTTGGAAGGAAAGGTATAATATGCTGTTCAATAATTCAGTGCTTTTCCATCTGTCGGGGTTGGAGAGGTGGACATGTGCCTGTATGCCCTGCCCTTACTTTAGTCCTGTCCCTCCATCCCCTTGCACCTCACCTTTCATATTCACTTCTGCTGGGCAAGATGGACAGAGTCTCTAAAATTACAGATTTAGGCACTTTATCACAGAGGGCCCTTGGAGAACCTGAAAAGCTCCTAAGAAAATAATAAATTACCAAAGGGATGAGAAGAAAGCAAGGGATGGGAAAGGTCTGAGATTGAGCCTAAAGAGGAAAGTAGCTGCTAATATCAGATTCAGTGTGTCTCTATATGAAGGCAGCTGTTTATTATTGTCACTGAGGAAGAGCTTCGGGAAATGGGTCAAAGCAGGGAAATTTCGATTAGTAAGAAATTCCCTAAAATTAGTGAAATTGACCCCAGTACAGGGTAGTAAGGGAGCCTTCCTAAATAGGGACTCTTCTTGGTAATGTTTGGGTCCAAGATAAAAGCAAACCTGATTTAGCTGAACCCAGCTCAGAGGCAGAGAAATGGAATCCCAGGGGCAAAGAAACACAGTCTAGGGTAGATTAATTTGAACACAAATATTCAGAGGTAAGGAATTCCCAAGTTCAAATCTGGCACAAATGAAGGAACTTGGGTGCTGGGTGGAACTGTTTTTTTCCACTGTCGACCTGGCAGAACTTTCTTATTTGAGTAGCTGAGCAGGTTTGAGGCTTTTATGAAGCAAGATAGGAGCAAAATACGGGCCAGTTTGAGGGTGATGACCACAGAGAAACAAAAGTTGTGGTATTTGCAGAAATAGTAGTATGCTTAACAGAAGCCAAAGGAAGAGAGAGAGGCAAAGAGAGAGAGGATTGGACAGACTAGGATCTCTGCAAATCACTTCATTTGCCAAGTTATTCCGAGTACTTCAGAGAGTGATTCAGAGTACTCCAAAGGCCGTTTAGGTGCCCTGTGAAAAAGAAACTGAAGTAGAAAAAGGCTGAAGGCTTGAGCCCTAGTAATGTACTTGCTTTCAATTAGAAAAAGTTGCCCTATTCTGGGCAAATACCTTTATGTATTTCCCCAGCTCCTCCTGGTTAGAAATAACAGAATATATTTGTTGTGATAACCAAAGAAAAGGGCAGTGCCTCCTTTGGGCTCTCACTTCTTCTTTTGGGGAGAACCCGAGAGTTATGTTGGGGAGACCGGCTGCAAGTTGGAGAGTCAGGTGTGTTTAATTCCAGGCCAGTGCTTCCCATCTGGCCCCAGTGCATGACCCTGGTATGTATCCAGTAACACACAACACTCCTAGATCATTTGCTTTCAGCTCCCAAGGGGAGAGGGGCTCTCATTTCTAACTTGCTTCTCTCAGCCAGCAATGACCTCTCTGTGATTCAGAGACAAATGCTCTGACTCATAGGCTGTGTAACTAGGCCCTCTTCCTGGGCTGCAGAGTGTTACCTTGTAGACTCTCCCTGCCCCCAAACCGTGGCTCTGGTTATACATAATCCAGTCTACAGACATCAAGGTCAGAGCAGTGCTTTTTGTACTGTGGTATGGAAACATCCTGTTCCATCAGATTCGTTAGGCCCAAAGCACCTAAATCACTTCTTTTCTCTGCTTTGCCTTTATCCTATCTCCACCCTGTCCCTGCTCCCCCCCTCCCCCCCCACCCCTCCAGTCCAAGCTCAGCCATAGGAAGTTCTGCTCTAAGCATCTCCTCTAGATTGATGAGTGGGTCAAGTTCCTCACCCCCCACCCAAGGAAGCACACCTCCCTGTTTACACTTTGCTAACAGTTCCTGGTTGTCCTTTCAGGAAATGTCAATGACCTTTTTTGTGATAGGCTTAGAATCTGTTTTTCTAGTGTAAACATAATCCATTTTACTTTTCTCATGATCATTTGTCTTCCTGCTGCATCCTGGTGCCACACGCTCCCTGATCTGACTATGTGTGCCTGCTGCACTGGGAAGCACCCTCGTCCAGGCTCCCCTGGCTCCTTCTTGGAAACAAGTGACTGGTGATCAAGGACTAAGTCCTGTAATTTTTGTATCCCCCACAGTGCCTTCCACAATGCCTCGTATTTTATTTAGCAGAGTAAATATTTGTTAGTGGGAGGTGGCAGGGCAGCCCAGGCTCATAGGAACAGAGGGCTCTGTCTACTCTGCTGAGACCTCAGAAAGGCCTGGCACTCCCGGGGCAAGGGCACAGTGGTTAAGGTGAGAAAGGGCCAAGGAAAGAGTATCAAAGCAGGAGGTCCGGACTTTGGAACAAACAGAACCAAGCCACTGGTGAGAAGCTGAGGAGGAAAAACTGGAATCTCTCTGAAATGCAATCAGAAGACAGTCTTCAGGTCAAAGCAAGTTTAAGAGCTATTGTTTGACAGAGTTACAAAGCCTGGCTCTTGGTTTTTCCTGCTCTCGCCTTTCCTCAGGGCATCTATCCTCTTTGATATTGCTTATCTTTTAAAGGGTTATTTTGAGAACCATCCAAGTCTAGTAGCAGAATTGCTGAAAATGCCCCCAGTTGTAGCCTCCAGCGTCCTTCTGTCCTTGGTTAGAATCCCATTAACGGTAACCTCTCGTCCAGAAGAGCAGCTGCCCTTCACCGTTCACCTCGTTACTCTGTCCCCTGTCTGCTCTCCTGCCAGGGCTGCCTTCACTTACACTAACCCACACGCTCCCCGGATCACCTTTGTTCAGGGTGTGCACCTGGGAGCTCCTGTGCTTTCTCCACCTTTCCCTAAGATTTCTATCTGGTCAATTCTGTTTACTTTCCTGAGGGCATCAGTCAAGACCCTATGCTAGAGTTACTTTTATTTTCACATCTTGCTTTGCCCATTATTTCCAGGGAGTGAAAACCCAGAGGCCTCTCAGTTGGGACTGTCCTTCTCGCATGCACCCGTGGTCTTTCACTCCTGGCCCCAAGGTCCAGTTTATTTGTTTTGGTTCAGCTACTAGTGTTTTGATCTGTCGTGGGTGGTAGATTTAGATTAGAGCAAAACTGAAGGTAAGGAGACGGGAACCTCTGAAACCATGCCTGGCCTAGCCCCAGGTTCCCGTTAGAACACTCTGGAGGGGAGCTGAGTGGGAGGAAGGAAGCCGGCTTGGCTGTAGTCTCCACGGGGCATCTGTGGGCAGAGCTGGACTCCCAGGGAGTTAACAGAATGAAAACACAGGGCTGGCACAAAAGCATCCTTACAGGGTATATGTTCCTGACTCCTGCCCGTCTCGTAGCTCACAGCTGAGCCTTACTCTTGCTTCGTTTAAAGATCTAGAAGTGAGAGGAAAGTCTGGAGTACTTCTCTTCCCAGAAATCACTTCCTAAAAAAGGGACCCCCTCTCCATCCCTCCACCAGACAGCCTCCTTGCGTAGAGGAGAGGAGCAGCAGCCAGCCTAGGGACTCTTTTTGTCTCCAAATTTTATCTGTGTTGGTATTATCAGGAATAGTCAGAGGCCTTCATTTTTGCCTTCCCTCCTGCTTGAAAGATTAGTGTCTCCATGGATTCTGGGACCCTGAGCATGTGTTGTAGGCCTCAAACAATGATGAAGCAGGAGATAGGAAATGGTCACACACCTGAGTTCCCTGAAGTACCCCTCAGCCTGAACATTCAGCTGCCGGGGTCTGAGCCAAGAAGAGGCGGCTCTGGATGGACAGCCTCTACCTTCTTCTTGGGAATGACCGGGGTTCCCTGTCTCTCAGGAGAAGCCTCCAAAACATTCTGGTCTCCTTTCTTTCCTTGAATTAAGAAGGAGCTTCAGTCAGAGAGTTTGATTTACATGTGATTTTATCCTCTCTCCCTCCCTTTCCTCCCACAGTGCTAACGGCATTCTACTTCTCCTTTGTTCTAATCTCTCACAGGAGAGGCCTGAACCCCCCTCACCGGGTCAAGTCCATCTCCATGACAACGTTCACCGAGCCGGAAGTGCTCTTCCTGCAGTCCCGCGGAAACGAGGTGAGCCACCACCGCCAGGAGGGGTCCAGGCCGTGCTTGCCCTGTCAGCGGGGTTTTGCCTCAGATCACAGGAAAGCCCCTACAGTTTTCTGTTCGAGTTTCTCTTATTTGTTAGTATGAAAGGTATCTTACCTTATGTACATGTGTACATTTATGGAATCTTAGTTACACAAATTGGGGTTTGTCTGGGCCCATTGTTGGAAGAATCAGGGGAAGGAGCAGTCTCTGCTGGGGTGACCCTTGAGGGAGAGATGCTCCACAGTGATGCGTGTTCAGAGTTGACCGAGCGGCCCCTCTGAGCAGGAGCTCCTGGAGCTAGCTGTGCTGACGTAAGCAACTGGGTTTAAGCCCATGTCTTTACTTGAGAGTAAGTTAAACCCCTTCTCCAGCTAAATCTGCTGGTGGGAAGATTCCAACCTTGGTGCCAGCAGTACTCCTTTGAGGGGCTCACTTGGAAAGTGCAAACAAGAGCCTCTAGAGGGTGTTCTGGAAGCCACAGCTCTGAAAATTGCTCCTGACCCCACCCCCATCCAAATTTAGTTTCCCTTAATTCTCATGACCCCGGACTGTCTCTCACAAGACTTGTCACAGTGTGTCATTATAAATGTATCTGTATTTATCTAAGGACACCATTTCCCCATTAGATTATCAACTCTGTGAGGACAGAGATCATGTTTGTTTTGTAGTTGTACCCAGATCCTCATGTTGCATCCATGCTCAATAAATGTTTATTGATGGATGAGTTCGAAATGGTATGATTCCCATCTCATACTCTCTGCCCCAACTTCTCTGTCACTTGACTTCATCCCTTTAGGTTTGCAGGAAGATCTGGCTGGGTCTTTTTGATGCTCGGACATCTTTAATACCAGATTCCAGGGATCCTCAGAAGGTGAAGGAATTTCTCCAGGAAAAATATGAAAAGAAGAGATGGTAAGGAGGAGGAAAGAGATTACTCTGGAGACACATGTCCAAGACACTTCATCTGTGGTCCACTTTCCAGAGCTGAATTGGGGCTTCTTTCAAAGGCTAGACGAGGGTTGAGTCTGTTCCACTCAGATTCAGTTAGGGCTGAATTCTGACTTCTAAATAATAAAGGTACAAGAAAAGGACAATTTGCTCTTGGTCACTGACCCTGCAGATTTGATATCCCCCTCCTTTGGGGAGACAGAAGACTGTGTGGAGGGGAGAGCTAGGCTCCCCAACTATGAAGTGTGGACTAGTTTTTAGAGCTCAGATGATCTCACAGAGAGAGGTGGCTAAGAGCACATGGCCTCTAGATTTACTAGAGGAAATTTACTAGGGGAAGGAATTTATTAGATTTACTAGAGATTTACTAGGGGAAGCAGCATCTCTGTTCTCTCTTGCCTTTTCTTCCCCCACATGCTACTTCTTGTTCCATATCTGGGGGGTGTGCATGGTTGGGGATAACTGTAGGGTGAAGAAGAGAATGCAGAGAGCGAGGAGATTGGTGTGGGTACAACAGCATTTTGTAGTTCCTCCTGGGAGTGTCCTTGGGATAAAAAAGATACATCCCAAGTAGAGACCACATCCATTGGAGTGGAAGGGAATTTTATCAGAAGTCCAGGAGCCAGCAGGGTAAATCCTGAGTGCTTAGAAGATGTAGTGGCAGAGAAAGAGGAACCTGAAGACACGCCCAGGAAGTAAAAGGGGGCCCTTGAGTAGGAAGCTGGAAAATAGGATCACCTGTTGGTCAGCCTGATTGCAAGTTGTTATTATTTGAAACCCAGATGGTTCATGTGTCAGAAAGAGGAGGGAGAGCTGTGGGGAAGACTGGCACAAGCCAAAGCAAACTGAACAACATCCCTGCAGGAAAAAATGATCATCTGGGAGTAAAGGAGAAACTCAAGTTAGGTGGAACTCTCCTACATCGCTGCTTCCTTTAGTTCAAAAAAGAGAATCAGTAGGGAAAATAAGAAAGGACTTTGCTGAAACCTGTGTTCTCAAGCAGTTAAGCTGAGCAAGGTCCAAAGTTTCAAGGTTTCACCCCTCCTCTCTGCCTAACTATTCTTTTTCCAAGGTATGTCCCCCCAGACCAAGTCAAGGGGCCCACTTACACCAAAGGCAGCACCTCCACCCCTGTCCAGGGCTCCATCCCAGAAGGCAAGCCCCCCCGGACACTTTTGGGGGATCCTGTGCCGTCTCTCTCGGCTGCTGCCTCCAGCTCCAGCCAGGTAACTCTCAGATCTGCCCTTGACATTATTATGGGATTTGGGAGACAGGGGTGTCAGTTTCCTAAATCAAATCCCCTGGACTTAGCAGATGATCATCCAGGAGGTGTAAATGGGTTCTCAGCCCTGCTGTGACCTAGGTCTTGCATTTCTCACCTTGGACTTGTGTATTTTGGAAGAAAGAACCCAACAGGAAGTGGTATTTAGGGAAGTCAGAGTATCAACTTCAAACCTGACCACTCCTCCAAAGAAAAACAGGGGCCAGGACACTGGTTCAAGCACCTGTGAAAAACGAGGAGGTAACAGCTCCAGGGGGTGCTGCTGGGCGCCGTCCCTGTGTATCGGGGTTACCTTGACGCACACGCTCTAAAGTGTGCGGTTCTGGGAGCGGCTGTCCTGGGACGACAAAGGAATTAGGTATGAGAAGGGCTGAGGCAACCCTTCTTCCCAGGAACCCTCTTGGTTGAGGGCAGTTTCTCCCTCTGTTCTCTCTCCACTTGCCTATCTGGGGGCAGCCAGGGGAGCCATGCAGGGGCCTGGGTCATGACTGGGATCCAGGTGCTATATGTACTGCCTTCTCCTCCAAGCCTGTCAGCCAGCCTCGGACGTCCCAGCCCCGGAGCTCTCAACCTCCTCCCCCTTCCTCGGTCAAGAAAGCCAGTACTGATCTGCTGGCTGACATCGGCGGAGACCCCTTTGCTGCTCCCCAGGTGGCACCAGCTTTTGCTGCATTCCCAGCCTTTGGGGGTAAGTGGGATTTGGGACGAGAACTTTTGTCCCCATCAAACACGGAATTTCACTTAGCTCCAGCTCTGCACAGAAGTGAACGCGATGGTGATTCTGAAGCATCACAGCCTGGAGAGTGAGGGTCAGATGAGTACAGACACAATTACATTAGGGAGTCTGAGCAAAAGCATGACAGCGGGGGGCTTCTAGCCCTTCCTTTTAGATCACTGGGAAGAGCCTTTTTCTTACTTTCTCTCCAGTAAAATGGAGCAAGGGAATTGTGACAGGTTCCATTTCCCCTGCCCTCTTCCCAAAGATCAGCAGTAGCCAACAGAGGGTGGAACCAAGTGGTTATCTAGTTTCCCTTTTTCTTTTTTAAAGCCCTTTCCTGTAACAAAATTTTTTTCACACTATTCCACCCAAACTAGACCCTGACAAAAATGTTAATGCCTCATGGAGTAAGGATAAAAAGCAGGGAGTAAACTTGGAGACTCTGAGAGCCCCTTTCCCTCTGTATGGGTCTGGCTGTCTGCCTCAGGCTCCTGCCAACTCCCTCTGAAGAGGGCCCTGTGGGGAGGCAGATGTCTCATTGAGTGGCTCTTGGCCACTGTATGATACAGATTACATATATTTTATATAAACATAACCTTCATATTCTCTCCACCTACAGGCCAAACGCCTTCCCATGGGAGCTTTGCCAACTTTGATGCTTTCGGTAGTGGCCCCGGCTCTTCTGCATTTGGAAGCATTCCTCCAGCTGGCCAAGCCCCATTCCAGGCCCAGCCGGCGCCCCCAGGTAAGTGCTGCCCCTCCGGCTTCCTTTCTTTCTGGCAACTGCATTCCACTGTCCACCTCCATACATCATCCTTCATTCACATCCACACCAGCCCAGAGAACCACACTAAGAGAGGAAGCTCCAGGAAAGGATGAGAGGAATCTGATGAGGTTCTTGTCAGGGAGAAGGGGCTCTATTGTTCTTTTTTTTCTTTTTCATGTAAGGAAAATGGCTAAAACCTCAGCAGGAGTTGTGCGGGCTGTGCAGTAGGAGGTTGCTACCTGGCAAGTAAGGGAGACTGAGACTAGAAAACTTGAGAATGAGGATCTGAGAATGGACATGACCTTTCCCCTAGAGGGCCCCCAGAGCAAGGGCTGGAGCAGTGTCCAAGGTAGCCTCCAGAAGACCTCACCCATCCTCTTAGAGCAGAAGCCTGTCAACTCTGTGGTGTTGCTCTTGTGCGAATGAAGGAGAGTCTAAAGGCCCTTCAAGCACCCCATTGCTCCCAGATGACCGTCCCTGGAGCTTTCGGGCGGCCCTCTCCCTTTGGCCATCCTGCACGCCGGAGGGCAGTCGGGAGCACTGTGAGGACAGACATCTGGGGACAGCCAGTGACTGACTCTCTCTCTCCTCCCCACCTACCTGCCCTTCCCCTTCCCCACCCTCGCTGCCAGCCAGTCGGATGCTAACTGGAAGTCACAGCTTTGGTAAGTTACTCCTCCGACCCCACAGCCGACCCAAGGCAGGAGACTGTCTCAGACCCTCTGACCCTCAAGCTTTGAGGTCTGGGAGGAGCCCCTCAAATTTACCCTTTTTACAGGGGAGGCAGCTAGCAGTTTCCCTAGTCATTCAGTTCACAGAGAGGCACAGTCCAGCTCACAGCACAGATTTCTGACTCTGCTCTGCCCACAGCCCTCGCCACCTCCCACCATGAACTGGTTGATTTTTTGTTTTGAATTAAATTTTTTGAATGGAACAAGAGAAGACATTTTATATTGACAGGAGTTAAAATTCACAACAAAATTCTTACATTGTGAACTTAAAGTAACTGATGAGATAGCCTAAAAATCCATAAATCAAAAACTACTAGAATGAAAATCTGATAAACTAACAGAGATTATAATAGGTTCTCTCCTAAAATTAACTGATGGAATAGACGGACAAAGAAAGAAGGAAGGAAGTTGACCATCTGAGTAACACTTTAACAAGTTTGACCTAAGAAATACAAGTAGAACTTTATAACAAAAATAAATATATACTATTTTCAAACATATAACCCTTTTATAATTTGACAGTATATATTAAAAAAGTAAAAGAATATATATATAATTTGACCATACACTGGGAAACAAAATCTCCATAAATTCTAACAAGGAGAAATTGCATAAGTCAGAGTATTTTATATGGCAAAAGATGACCTAAACAAAGATGTCCTAAAAAAGGTCCCAAAACAATGTTTTGTGTCCTTAAAGGCATGAAGCAGATAAGGAGAAGATACATATTTACAACATGGAAACAGACAAAAAGCCAATAACCATAATGTGCCTTTAAAAATTCCTTTTAATAAGGAAGAATAGAATGATCAAGGGATAGAAGCAGATAATACCCAGCAAAAAACATGAATATGTCCTCAACCTAACTAATCAGAGAAAATACAATTATAAGAACTACATTAACACAGTTTTTAAAGATTAATAATTGCCAGTACTGTGTGGGGAAATAGGTATGCTATTGTTAAGAATATAAACCGGGACGCTCCCTGCGCGCCGCCGACGCTCTCAGATGCCCGGCGTAAGTTCTCCGCCTGGCGCCTGCGCCACGTTCTGCGAGAGGCCATGGAGCCGGTTCTGGACCGCCCCGCGCGGCCGACGGAAAGCTGCCTGAGGCGGGGCGCCGTCAGGGCGGAGGCGAGCGGGCGTCTCCCGGGCCGCTGCTCTGGGGCTGCGCAGCGGCGAGCGGGATGGCGGGTGTGCCTGTGGTTCCACTCCGTGGCTGTGGGCAGGTCGGTTTCGGCAGCTTCCGGCGCGCGGGGGCGTCGCCGCCACTTCCTCAGCGCCCCCCGCTGCCCCCCGTCCTCGAAGCCGCTGTGCGCGCGGGCTCCGGTGACGCGGAGAGACCGGGAGACGGGCTGCTGGAGCTCAGGAGTAAGAAGGGCAGCTCGCCCTTCGGCTCCTCCATCATCCCGGGGAGAGACGGCAGTCATAGAATCAACTTTCAGCCCGGGTACCGCATCCGAGACAAGGACCTCGGAAAGATCCACAGAGCTGCCAGCGTAGGCAACGTAGCTAAAGTGCAGCAGGTCCTGTTGCTCGGGAAGAGTGGCCTGAATGACAAGGACAAGATGAACAGGACTGCGCTCCACTTGGCCTGTGCCAATGGCCATCCCGCGGTGGTGGCCCTCCTCCTGGAGAGAAGATGCCGGCTTAACCTCTGTGACAGTGAGAACAGGACCGCGCTGATGAAGGCCGTAGAATGCCAAGAGGAGGAGTGCGCGACTCTCCTGCTGGAGCACGGCGCCGACCCAAACCTCACGGACGCCAATGGCAACACCGCGCTCCACCACGCTGTCTTTTGCCAGAATATATCACTCGCAGCAAAGCTGCTTTCCTATCACGCCAATATAGAAGCCAAGAACGAGGATGACCTCACACCACTATTATTGGCCATAAGTGAAAGGAAACAGCAAATGGTGGAATTTTTAGTAAAGAAAGAAGCAAATGTACACGCGGTTGATAAGATGAAAAGAACCGCCCTCATCCTTGCTGTCAGTTACGAGTCTATGAGTGTCGTCAGCCTTCTCCTGCAGCGAGGTGCTGACGTCTTTTCTCAAGATGTCTTTGGACGGACTGCAGAAGAATATGCTGCTCTGAGTGGTTTTAATATCATTTGCCAACTGATCTCTGAATATAAAGAAAAGAGGCCGAAAACTCCTCCCGAAAAGAGCAACCCAGTGGATACGAGTTCTGAAGAAGACTCTTTAAGCAGGTTTTCCAACAAACCTGGTGCTGACTCATGGCCTCCGTCAGATGATGAAGTCTTAGATTTTGCGACCAAGACTGATCATCTTCCAGCAGAGCTGGGAGCTGCGTGTTCAGTGTCTGCACCTGGATGCAACATATCAAGTTCTTCAACGGGAGTTGTTATCAATGAAAGGATGGCAAAGGAAGTGTGAGAAACTAGAGAAAGAGAACAAGAAGTTGGAGCAAGAAGTAGTGAAACTCAAAAGTCATATGGAACTGAAGATGATAGAACACACTCAAGTTGAGCAGTATAAACGGGAGATTGAAGAAAGAGTGAGACAGGACCTCGTAGAGAAATGGAAAGAAGTCAACCTATTTTTGCAGACACGAGCAGCATGTCAAGAAATCTCAGAGCAGTTCCACAAGGCGCATATTGCTTCCATAAGAAGTCAGATGGAACTCAGAATTAAAGACTTGGAATCTGAACTATCCAGGACGGAAACTTTACAAGATTATAAGAAAGCAGAGATGGAAAAATATAAGAAACTCTACTTAGAGGAACTAAAAGTTAGAAAGTCATTGGAAAATGAACTAGACATGAATAATGAGAGGCTGGCAGAGATGAGCACCGAACTTGAGGTGGAGAAACAGCAGAACAGATCTTTACTCAGCACTCTCAGCAGCAGATGTGGCGGGAGCTGGACAGGAGTATAACTAGAGAACTAGAAGAAGGTGCTGCTGAATTTGTATCTGAATTCTCTAGAGTGTCCTCTGTATTATCTACAGGCAGATCAAATCTATATCAGGACCTACCTGTGAGACATCAAAATAATATATACAGATTTTGAAGGAAAAAAATATATGATTTGAAAACTCAATAGTAAAAATTTCCCTACTGGACTGTTTCCATGAGATTTTAGTTGTTTCCCATTAAAAATGATGAGAAAATCTTTATTAAAGGAAAATATTTTTGTATTGTGAAAAAAAAAAAAAAAGAATATAAACCAGTACCAGAATATACAATTTAGCAAGAGGAAAGTATTTCCAGGCATGGTACCTCAAAGGAAACAGCCTATTACAAGATGGTTATAAACGGGTCGTCCAGAAATGCCTTCCTAGCACAACTGATTACTTTAAAGAGAGAGCTTAGGGGACTTCCCCTAGCGGGCCAGAGGTTAAGAATCCGCACTTCCCACTGCAGGAGCATACGTTCGATCCCTGATTAGGTAACTAAGATCGTGGGTACCTCTAGGTGTGGCAAAAAAAAAAAAAGAGAGCGTATTAAAGGGGCTCTTTTAAAAGAGAGAGTGAGAGAATAAAGGTGTCAGCCCTGGAGCCATCGCAGGCTGAACCTGGGATGGACTTTTGGTTCAGTGTCTGCTCATCTCAAGAAGCAGACAGCTTCCGCCCGACCCCGAGCCCGCCAGCCCCGATGGTGCCCGGAGAGCACCCGGCTATCATCTCCTCGAGGAAAGATAGCTCTCCGTTTGCAGTCGAGGAAGCTGGCTCACCAGGCTGGTGCCTTGGCCCAAATCAAATGGCTGCTCAGGGGCGGATCCAAGCAACTTCTCAGCCCACCACGGTCACGGTCACGAAGGGGTTTCTGTGAGGGTGACACGAGGAGCCACTAAGGTTCGGGGGAGACGTGGGCGTCTCTCCTGACGTGTCGGGTTATATTTTTGTGTTTCTGAGGGGGAGGAGAAGGGGAGGTTTCTAAAAGTGCGGTTTCCTCTGAAACTGTGAGGAGGCAAGTCTACATACCCAGCCGCGCAGAGCGAGGCTCTGGCGGTGGATAAGGTGCCCACCAGCAAGCGCGCAGGTATCACCCGAGCCCCGGCCGCTCTGCCCTCTAGCGGCCGCCGGGAGGCACGCAGCTCCGGCTCCCGCCGCGAAGACGGAAGGCCAGGTCCTCATCGCGAGGAGCACCCCAACCCGAGGGCCCAGAGCGGCGCTGAAGGGTCGGGCCCCAGGGAGGACAGAGAGCCGCGTCCGCTCGGCAGGTCCACGTACCTCGAGTCCGTCGGGCAAAGGAAGGGCCTGGA
Source organism: Cervus canadensis (assembly GCF_019320065.1). Classification (NCBI taxonomy): domain Eukaryota; kingdom Metazoa; phylum Chordata; class Mammalia; order Artiodactyla; family Cervidae; genus Cervus; species Cervus canadensis. Next base: position 29,543,187 of record NC_057417.1, on the reverse strand, counting down.
GTCTGCGAAGCGACGATCCAACCGTCGCCCCGCTGGTTTTGCAGTTGTCCTCACGGCCTACGGCCTCCGGCCTCCTGGTGGGAGAGGACTTAAGACCAGTGTGCCGTTACAGCCCAGCGCGTGTCCCTCGGGAAAGCCCGGGGTGGGGAGGGAGAGGGCTGAGGCGAGCCCTGTCCCCTGAGTGCCGACCCTCAGGAAGCAGCCTGTCCCCGGATCCTCGCGGCAGGCAGCCAGGCCTGGGCACCTGACTTCCCCGCTGGATTCTCTGCTCCTCCACGTTAGGCCGTCCCATCAGGTGTGCCCAGCACCAGGAAGGTGTCCTTACCAGGGGGGTCTGGACAAACGCGGCAGCCTCACGCTTTGGAAAAGGAAGCGCAGGGAGGTCCACAGTACAGTTCTGAGGCGCTCAGAAGAACCCCAAAGTTCACTGACAAGAAACCAGGGCTAAGGTCTGAGGGGGCCAGAGCGCAACCACATAAATCTGAGAAGCTCCTTGGCCCTGCCGTTTCCTTCCTAGCCCTGAATGTTAACTTTTCCTTTCCCTTTTTTTTTGGGTGGGGGGGCGGCGGGGCAAGGCTTTCTATACTTTTACGGCGTGTGGGCCCCACGTATGGACGTCTCACGTGTGGACGTCTTCACGTTGTTGACGTCTCCACGTTTTTGTCTTCACGTCATTGCAGCCTGGGGGGGCTTACGTGATAGACGTCTTCACGCTCCTGTGGCACGTGCTGGCTTACGTGGTTGACGTTTTCACGTTGTTGTGGTGCCTGCGGGCCTTGTGCTGTAGTGTGGGGATCGCGTTTGCGTCAACTGCATTGGGAGACGAGAGTCTTAATCTCCGGCCACCAGGAAACTCACTCCTGTCCCTCTTTTTCCTCTTGTATCTGAGGAAGTATTTTCCCTTGTGAAGGTTACCCCTCGCCCCCTTCCTGCCTTCTGCAAGGTTTTGTCCCGTGAACTTTCCTATCAGTTTCACCTCCACTTTCTCCACCTCTGCTGGCATGTTCCTTTTTCCCCACAAATACATTTCAAGTCTCCCATCCTACAGAATGTTTCTGCAGCCTGACCCACGCTGGTCTCTTGTCTCATCTCCTCTCCACAGCCCTGCTTCTGGGAAAAGGAGGGAGCCGCCTTCACTTACTCATTTTTATTGTCATGTTTTCTTTCTTTTTTTACTACACATTTTATGACATAATATACATACTGTTCTGCACTTTGATTTTTCTTTAGCTAAACAGTACTGTTAGATTTTTTTTTTAGTATATGTGCTGCAGAAGCGAGCACTGTTAGATTTTTTAAAATCAGTACATTAACAGCTTCCTCCTCCTTTTTTATAGCTGCACCACTGTCCAATTTATGTCTATACCATAATTTATCTACTCAGTCTCCTGTTAGTGAATATTTAGGATGATCCAGTATTTTGCTATTAAACAGCACTGCAGTTAATAATTTTTTGGGGGGAGGCATTGGTTAAGTTATATCTGAAAGGAAATTTCCTGGCAGTGGAATTGGTCTAGTGGGGATCCAGTTGATACAGAAGTAAAATATATCACTACAAACATGTCAGGTGCTGGGAAGCAAAAGGACAAGGTTCTAGGAGAGAAAAGCCAGAATCAAATATTGGGGTCAGGAACGCCCGTGGAAGACATAGTTCACTGGCCCATGGGCAGTGCATCCCAGCTGTGATCTGAGGTCGTGGCATCAGGGAGGTCTCTCCAGAGGGGAGGAGGTGGCTGGCTGGGTGTGGGAGGATTCTGGGGAGGCTGGAAACCAATGCTCAGCACCTCCAATGCCATCTGCATGTTCCCTGAGTCTCCCAAGTGACCCTGAACCTTTCTGCTCTTCACAGTGCCTCCCCCACCCCCACCTGCCCCTACATACGATTTATCCATAAATGGAAATGCTGCTTTAGGGAAAAGACGAAACTTTTCCGTCTCTTAAGGAAAAAAATGGGAAGTGTAAGCCAAAGTAGAGCAGGAGGGACAGTGACCTGGACGAGGAAGAACTGCTTCTCTTCCAGAGGTGGCAGTTTCCAGCATTTGGGAGACTAAGAAGGGCTGGGTATCACGTTGCCTAGAATCCTCAGTGGGAGACAAGCCCTCCAGAACTGGGCGATCAGGGGAAGAACTGGCTGGCTCAGAGGACCCTGTTGGTGCCATTCATGCCATCCCTCCCCTCCCCGTCCACTGCACCCCACCCCCATCCCTCCTCTTGGCCGTTCCCTCCTGTCTCACACCAGCACGCCCTGTTTTACTCCTCTTCCTGCCCAGGGAGCAGCCAGGGGACTCCATTTGGTGCCTCTCCTCTCGCACCTGCTAGTCAGCCCAACAGCCTCGCAGATGTGGGCAGCCTCCTGGGGCCTGGGGCATCAGCTGGAGGCATCCCCAGCAGGTAGGTCCACACGTCGGGGAGCTCGCCCTTGGGCAGGAAAGCCAGCTAAGAAATCCTGGCCTTGGTTATCCCAGCCTGCTCAGCTCCTCCTGTCTGGCAGGATGGGGTCTGCACCTCCTGGTCCCTTGCCCAGCCCACCTCCTCGGTGCTGGGTGATGTGCGTGCTGACTTCTCTCCCTGTGTCACAGCATCTTCGGGATGGCCGGCCAGGTCCCCACGCTCCAGTCAGCCACCACTGGTGGAGGCGGCAGCCCAGGGCTAGCTTTTGGAGGTGAGTCTTTCGTGTAGGGACCCGAGGAGGGGATCTAAGGCCAAGAGGAAATTGAGGACTCTAGAGGGAGGGGGTGGGGAGAGTTGCACACTGGGATTTAGAGGAATGCTCAGTTACGATGTTAACCAAATGAGAAAAAAATAACCAGCTCTTCCTCCCACCTCTACCCCATTCCACCCTGAGCAGCCTTCAACCCTTTCACCACACCTGCTGCTCACGCCCAGCTGCCTTCCACCAACCCTTTCCAGCCCAATGGCTTGGCCACAGGTAAGCCTCCCAGACTATCCCCTGATGCTAGCTAGCACTCTCCAGTCACCAGCCCAGGCCAGACCGGTTTAACTTCCAAGCCACCTAGTGGGCAAAAACTGGAGACACCCAGGTCACGGAATTTCAGAGTTAGAAAAAACAGCCTGCCTCTTCCCTGATCCGGTTCCGAATGGTTGGCGCTGACTGGTAGTGGTGGGGGTGCTTTTTCCTCCAACCCTGTCTCCCTCTGGCCGTCCAGCCTCCTCCCTTCTGCGTCCCACCTGAAACCATGGCTCTGTTCCCTGCCCTCCTCAGCCGGAGTTTTCTCTCTCCAAACTCAGGCTCTTGTGCCTCCTCCTCCTTTTTTTTTTTTTCCTGGTTGTTCTCAAAAAAAACTTTGAAGCCAGGGAGAGAACAATACTCCCTGCTAAGCTGACCCACGTGGCAGGCCCAGCGCTTAGGGCTCTGCACCGTTATTTCATGTTTGCAGCAGTCATGCCGAGGAGATAGGCATGGTCCCCATTTCAGAGATGAGAGTAACTTGCTGTGGTTTGTGCAGTATAAGAGATGCGGAAAGCGGACCCCAGTTCCGTGTTGTGCCTGTGCTCATAACTAGCCTGTTCTCTGACCCACAGGCCCCAAGAGGGCAGGTTTGGCAGGGTGCAGGGATGCTGAAGGGTTTTGTGCTCCTTCCGGGTACTTCCACTAGGTACCTCTGGGTAGGGAAACACTAGCTTCCATTTCCCTATCTTGGAGGGATTAGGAAGACCTGTTCTCCAGCCTACCTTCCAGAACCTCGCCTATCTCACGTCCCTCCTTCCACAGGGCCGGGCTTTGGGATGAGCGGTGCTGGGCCAGGCTTCCCCCAGACAGTGCCACCCACCGGGGCTTTCGCCAGCCCCTTCCCACCACCGCTCTTCCCCGCACAGACCTCGATGACTCAGCAGCAGAATGGTAAGGGGTTCAGACCAAGCCCTCCTTTCTAACCCCATTCCCACCCTCAGGGTCTGGGCGGGTCTGTGACTGTGTGAATATCAGAAACATGTATTAGGGAGCCAGGTGTCTGAGCTAGTTCCCTTTTGGACCAGCAGGGGGAGCCCAGGGAAGCAACAGACATGCTTGTGTCCTCTGATTGTTCCACATGTTTATTCCCCACTTTGGAGAGGACCCGGCTGGGCCCCTGCCTTGGGTTGTGTCTGGGCCTGCCGGGCAGGGAGACAGGCGAGCTGGGCAGCACCCACCTGAGCGGCAGGACTCCCGTCAGCTGAATTTTTGCTCTTGCCTCCCAGGCTATTCCTTCGGAGACTTGGGATCCGCCCAGCTGGGGCAGGGGCCACTGAGTCAGCCAGCTGGCATCTCCACCAACCCCTTCGTGGTGAGCGCACCAGAGCAGGGCCCGGGCCTGATTAGGGCGCTTGGCCTTTCCCTCTGGGGGCTGGGGACGGAATCCTTCCAGGAGAAGAGGGCAGTGTGGGACAGGACGCATGCTCGTTCCTGGTGAGACTCTGCTTGGCTCAGCCAGGGATGAGTGGGCTAGTGACGAGGCGTCGGCTCTCCTCGGCCCTGACTTCATCCACCCTCCCCATGCCCTCTGCTGGCCTCCTAGCGCCCTCATTTGCCCTCTTCCCTCCACACAGTCATTTTGAAGGAGAAAGGAATCCTGGGCCACACGTCCTCTGTGGCCTCCAGCTCTTCCTCCCTAATTTAACAATTTGCGGTTGTTCTTTCTCTCCAGACTGGATCCTCATCAAGCCCATTTGCCGCCAAACCTCCGACCACCAACCCATTCTTGTAGCACTGTGTCCTGGGGGGCCTGCTCTCCGGGGCCCCTCTACTTCCTGGAGCTCTGAGGACCACTTGCCTGTGGCATTTCTGCGGGTCTGAGACCAGATGGGTCTTGTTTTGCAGGGTAGGGGGCTGAGGGTGGCGGAGCCGCTAATGCTTTGCTTGGGGCTTGCAGATAAAAGGACAGCTTCCCAGGTCAGCTGCCCCCCAGGTCTCCTTCCTTTCCTTCTCCAGCCCCCACCCAGGCGGGGGGGGAGGGGAGCCCAAGAGGCAAGATGACAGAGCCAGGCCTAGAGGAGCTGTGGTGTTTTATTTTTCAAATTATTAACGATGATGACAGTAGTCCTCCCCTCCTGCCCTTAGCGCTCCCTTCACTCTGAACCCTATCAGGGGAGGAAGCCGTGGGCATAGGCTGACCAGTACTCCCCGTGGGAACAACTCCCCAATGCCCAGCTTGCTGATTCTGTTCTCCTCGTGGTCGGAAGCACTGTGGGGAAAGCAGGGCAAAGGTGCGGGGTGAGGCGCAGAATGGTGATCAGACAGGCTGAGGAGGCCCTGGGGGGCCAGAGTGCCCTGGCTCAGGCCAGCAGCCCTTTCTCCATGTTCTCGCTTCCCCAGCTTCCTGCCACATCCTGGGCACTTAGGATGAATCATTTCACCTACAGACTTACACATGCCCAACTGCCGTCAAGCACTTTAGTTAGCTGTGGTGTCATGTTTGGATACCAGTGTTTTATATTTATACATAGAGAGAATTTTCTAATATAGCCTATTATCTATCTATCTATATATGCACACACACATATCCACACGCAGCCATTCTCCCCTCCCAGACAGCTCTTCCAGGCGAGAATGGGATGAACCCCTATCGGGGCCTCGACTGCAAAGCCGGCCCTCAAGGGGGTGCAGGAGGGAGCCACATGTCCCAACCACCCCAGGGCCTGAGCTTTTTCAGGAAAAGGCTTTGGGCAATTGGCTGGGGTTTTTTTTTTTTTCTTTCCTTTTTTTCCCCATGTGCCTCCCTCCCCCTTCCCTGCCCCCCAAATCTCTGCACCAAAGCTGTTGCGGGCAATGTTGGGAAAGAACTGCATTAAAAAAAAAAAAATGGCTCTCGTAGTCTTGCTTTGGGCCAGCCTCAGGGTCCACGTGTCAGTCAACGTGACTGCCTGGGTTGGTGACGATGCTGCTGTTGGCCAAGGACACGGCCAGCCCCTGCCTGAACTGCAGTCCAGTTTTAGCAATGGAGGGAGCTGGAGGGGGTGGGGGGTGGTCATCAAAATCCAGCACTTCCGGGTTGGGGGCATCCTCAGACCCTACCCAGACCCTCACCACCTGAGGATGTTTTGTCAATAGTCACATGTCTGGGCTGTTTGTGTGATGACAAGACAGATGGCTTGGGTTAAACACCGCAGCTGGTGAAGGAGAGGCCCAGGACTGGGTGCAGCTCCCCACCCACCCCACCCACTGCCCAGGAACCCTGACCCTTCAGCTGCCCTTTCTTGGGATTTCTCTGGGTCTTTCCACTCAATGACCTTTAACAACCTGGCAGCCAGGAGAGGTGGGGACAGTGTTATCACTGATTTACTTTGAGGATATTTTTTTGTAAATACCTTAAGCTGCTGCTCTTCGCCCAGCCAGGTGTGGCCTTCCCACCTCCCCAGGGCTCAATCTTCCTCACATCTTGTGTCTGTCTTCCCTTTCTCTAGCCTCTACCCTCCTTCCGTCTCCTGGTGGTGCTCCGAGAGTGGACCACCATCTTTTCTCCCCCTGGGTACTCCATGGCAACCCACTCCAGTATTCCTGCCTGGGAAATTCCATAGACAGAGGAGCCTGGCAGGCTACAGTCCATGGGGTTGCAGAGTCGGACACAAGTGAGCAAGTAAACAACAGCTCTCCTCTGTCACTCTTTGTCTCTGTTTCCCATTCCTTGCTCAGAGCCTGCGAGGGGAGGGAAACTGAAATCTGGGGGGTGGGGTGGGGGAGGAGCCTTTTCTTCCTGTTCCCCAGCTCCCCTTACTCCTTTCCCAGCCAAGAACACTGAGGTTTGGAGGTGAGATTTAAAGGACCACGAGCCACAGTGCCTCTTACTGTTTCAGCCACACTCCTGCTGCTTCTCAGAGGCATTTCCTTAACTGCTTGGTGCCTGGGCCCAGGACCTCCCTGCAGTCCCCGTCCATGCCCCCGGCCACTCTGCCCGACATGGACCCCAGCCAGCTCACTTGCCAGGGCAGGATGACCAATCAGAGAAGTAACCCTGGGTCAGCATCCAACTCCAGGGGAGAAAAGTCAAGAGCTCCCCAGGCACAGGCCGGGCCTAGGACTGCAGAACAGCCCTAGCACTGCCTCCACTGGGTGCCCTCTCTCCAGGGAGGCAGCCAGGATGGAAGAATCCCTGACCTGATAATGACTGGGCTGTGTTCCCCCTGCCCCGTCCTCCAGGGTCTCCCTGCAGGCCCAGCCTGGTGGTTGCCAATATGAACCCACACCGCGGGGCTAGAAGGACTCCCCCAGGCTGCCCCTGGGCTTCTGACCAAGTTCTCATGGTCCCCTGGCCAATGCTGTGACCGCGCTCTGCAGGCAACAGCCCTCTGGCTTGACCCCAGCCTTCAGTAGGTCACTGGCAGCTGCTTCTCTGGGTGAGGAAGCAGGAGCCGGTCCCCATGACTTCTGCCAAGCTCGCTGTTCTCGCTACATTGGGGCCTGGGAGCCGTGACAGCGGGGAGAGGATGGAGGACGCAGGTGGTGCTGTCCCCGCATGCTGCTCCACGGGAAGCAAGAACCCGAGGGAAGAGAGGGAGCCAGGGCCTCAGAGCCCAGCCTCCCCCCTGTAGGCTCCTCTGTGGTGAGTCTTCCCGAGGCACATGGAATGTGGGAGTCCATCCCTCAGCTGCCCTGCACCTGGCAGCTGGATGCGCAGGGGCACCCCCTCAGGTTGGGGGAGGCATTCTCACCCAGCAGAGCTGAAGTTCTGTCACTTCCTGTCACTGGGGGGTAGTGAGACGAGTTACCAGGGTAACCAGCGGAAATAAATCTTGTCTGGGTAGAATCAAGGGCAGTGTTGTTGCCAGGGCAACTGATTAGATCAGGTGTTTGGCTCGGGGCTTTTCCTGGTACCCAGCAGGGTAAATCACCTGGCATTGATGACCAACCCACTGGACCGTGGTTGCTCACCCAGGGCCCATGCTCCTATCCCTGCTACTTCCTGCTTTGTCTTGACCCAGCCTTTAGGGGTTCAGTGACACAAGATGGTCTGGAGCTGTTCTCTGTGACAGCGGCTGTGATTTCACAAGGCCTGGGGTGCTGCAAGGTGGACTGGTTGGTGGGAATTAGAAGGATGGATATGAAGAGACCCTCCCGTGGGGTAGCTTCAAATCAAGGCTGGGGAGTAAAGGCTCCAGGCAGGCTCACAGCAGGTACATGGGCCTGTGAGTGCCCTGCTTCTCGAGGCAGCACCAGGACTAGGAAGCGGAGAGGCCTGAAGGTGTCTTTTGTGTCCCTGCAACTTCGCACGTGGCACATATGTCAAGGCCACACTGGAGGCCATGACCTTGAACATACTTCCAGTTGTGATGTCCACTTCAGGATCTACCAGACCTGCCTCTCCCTAGACAACATCCATCAGAGGTGGAGGCTGCAGCTGGCCCCCTCTGGCACCTGCTGCAGCTGTACCACCTCTCTGGCACCTGCAGAGGCTGCAGCTCACAGGGAGGCACCTAGAGCAGGCCTTGGGCATCGCCTGCCCCCTGGCCAGATGCTCATCCTCACAATGCCAGGTAGTATTCTGCATCACACTTTGAACACACCCCTTAAAGCTGTTCAAGGATCTTAGCCTCCCTGCACATTACACCATTGTCTTCTCCAGTATTCCAGCTCATAGACCAGCCCCTTCCTTCCATGCCTGGAAAGTGGAGGAGCGTGGGTGGGAAACCCAGCCCTCCCTGCTCAGGCTTACTTGGCCCACGGACTAGCCTGAGGAAAAGAATCAGGAGGCTTTGCTTCAGCACTGCTGCTATAGCTCCTTCCTCACCCTACAGTACCACCTCTAATAGGGGCTACAGTCACCCTCTTCCTCTCCCAAACCCTCAGCTCCCCTACTTCAGATAAACTACCTCCCACAACAGTGGTATGGTAAGGTCCTCTAAGACCCCCACCCACGTGTCAGCTGCCAGTTTGTCTCACAGAGTGTGCACTGACCAGCGCCATCACCTCCAACATGAGCGGGTGGTCCTTGGAAGGATCAGAAGTGGGGTGTCAAAATGTCTGAATTCCAGCCCCATTTCAAACGTCTGGGGGATGCGAGGGGTAAAGGGCACCTCCCTCAGTGCAGCGAGTCTACATAATCAGAGCATCCAGCTGGCCTGGGCAGCCTTCCTTTTGAACAGTGATGGCGGGGAGGGGCCGAGGACACTAGTGCAGCAAGAGGGAAGGGCCCCTGAGAGAGGGTCTCTACATCCTTCAGTGATTGGGACCCCGGTGGGTAGGGTCCGCACCAGACGAACACAGAAATTAACTCCTCCCAAGACACCTGCTATCGGCCCTAACCCCGCAGAGAAACTAAACCTCTAGTCCCTCTGAAATCCGCATGGCCCAAAGCTCGGCGGCCCTGGCTCCCAGAATTACATGGGAAGGAAGAGAACAGAGCCATTCATGGGTGGGAAGCGGGGGACCCGGGTGCCCAGAGCCCAAGTGGGGAGCGGCGGGCACCGCTGTAAGGATGACCAGGCTCAGCGGTCCGCCCACCCCCAGGACCCACCAGCGTGTTCACCGCAGACGTGGCTCCCTCCACACGCGCCTCCCCTCGCTGCTTTCTTGGCAATCAGCTCAGATCACTCCCCGGCTCCTGCGAAAGCCCACCCACGGTGTGGGGTGGGGTTAGGCACAGGCCGCCTCTCCTGGACTTCCCCACTCAAACTCCACTCCCACCGCCGGGGCGCGCGAGGGTTAACCTCGGGGGGTGGGGACTTCGGCGCGATCCCCGCTAGGAGGGAGGGGAGAGGCGGGGAGGCCGTCGGAGCCCCGGGTATCTCAGGCCACCGGGCGCCACTGGGGCACACGCTGCGCGCAGCGAGGGACCAAACGAAGTTGGGAGCAGGAGAGAGACGCGGAGTTTCCAGACGGGTCAAGACGCCGCCCCCGTCCCCGGGGACCGCTCTTTCTACCCCGCCTCTGCCAGCCCCTCCCCAGCCGTCCCAGCCCCTTGCTCCGGCCACCTGATTGCTTTGGGCAAGAATGAAGCCCGGAGACCCCACGACTACCCCGGAGGCCCAGTCGGCCGCCGTGGCTCTGGGTCCGCCGCGGCCCTGGGTCTGCCCGGCTGACGTGCGGCTCTGCGGCCACCTGAGGAAGCAGAAGTCCCAGCGCCGCCGCTTTTTTGTGCTCCGCGCCGACCCGCCGCGCCTCGAATGTTACGAGAGCGAGAAGAAGTTCCGCGCCGGCCGAACGCCGCCCAAGTTCAGCGTGAGCCTGGGGGGCGCCTGCACCATCAGCAAGCGCATGGACGCGCGCCAGCGCCACCTGATCGTCCTGTACACGCGCGACCGCAGCCTGGGCGTGGCGGCGGCCAGCGAGGCGGAGCAGCAGGCGTGGTACAGCGCCCTGCTCGAGGCGCGCGCCGCCGCCGGTGAGGCCCCAGCCCCGCGCCGCGGGAGATGCGGCTGGTGCAGTGTGTGTGTGTTGGGGCGGGGGTGGGGGTGGGGGGGTGGGGCCGGGTTGTGGATTTGGTTTATCCGTAGGCTGTCCCTCCCAAGGGTCTTCGAAGTCAAGTCCAAACCTGAAGGGTTTACACCTTCGGGTTTTCATTCCCTGAGGCAGTGTCTCCAACCTGCCAACCTGGAGTCCCGGTGACCAGCCCATTGTTTCTTCAGGTCCCAGTTCCCCCGAGGACCCCGGGGCCTGGATCCTCGCTCCGTTTCAGGACGTCTGGCCTGTGACTCTGCGACCCAAGGGGCTGGGGCGGGCACGAGGCCTGGGCAGCGGCGGCTACTGCCTGTGCCTGGGTTCCGGGGTACTGAGCCTGCTGCGGAAGCCAGGGGGCAGAGGCTCCGGGGCCACCGGGGCATCTCCGCCGCCGGCTCTGCGCCTGTCCCTGCTCAGCGTGCGCCGCTGCGGCCACGCAGACTCTTTTTTTTTCCTGGAGCTCGGCCGTTCGGCACCCACGGGTCCCGGGGAGCTCTGGCTACAGGCGCCCGACGCCGTGGTGGCCCAAAGCATTCACGAGGCCGTCCTGGCCGCCATGAAGCGAACCGGGGACACTGGTGCTGTTGGCAGGGCTGAGCCACTGCCAAGAAAACCCCCAACGGGGGCCTTCAGACCCTCTGCCCCCCAATCTTATGAGACCCCAGACTCTGCGGCCCAAACAAGCGAGCTGAACCGTCGGGATGGCCCGAGTGAGACCAGCGAGCAAGCAACCAAGACCCTGGCAAGGCTGGAGGAGGCAGCCTCCAACCCCGTGAAGTTGGAGCGGGGCGGGGGCTACATAACAATGGGAGCCGGGAGTGACTACGAGCCCATGAAGGGCGGCCAAGCCGGCGGCTACGTGGTGATGGAGCCCCCGGGCCTTCCGGCCTCCACCAAAGCAGCTTCTCGCCAGCCGCTCCAGGATGGAGGGGTCACTGAATACGTGACCATGAGCTGCTGTGCACCACGGTCCTTTTCCTCAAGTTTCTTGCCTCTTTCCTCCGGGGCCGGGGAGCCTGGACCCGGGCTCCAAGGCGCTCCTCTCAGCATCAGAGACGGCTGGGGACGGGCTGGGGCTCAGCCCTGCTTGCAGCCGCCGTCAGAGTTAGCCGGGGAATACGTGTGCATTGAGTATGCGGCCGCGGACTACATAGGAATGGGCACTGCCATCCCGGAGCCCCCAGACCGTGGCCTCAACTACGTCGACCTGGATCTGGTCCCTCCCCTGGAGGTGCGAGGCCACGCCCCCGGGGCCAGGCCCCGCCCACACAGCTACGCTCGGCTGGAGTTCCAGAACCTCGCGGACACCCGGGTGAGGAGACACCCCACCCCCAACTCCCCGCCAACCCCCACCCCCGCCTCCCCTCGACAGGACACCAGTCAGTATAGCGGACAGACAGGAGCATAGGGAGGGAAAAAAAAAAAGTGCAAGGTTAAGAATGCGTTCCCACCCACCCCTTCTCAACCCCGAAGCCCCCTTCCCCACATCGGAGTGGCTCTGAAGTCCAGATGTGCCCAGGACGTGTGACCAGCAGAAGCACCGAGTTGCCCCCTAGGACCCGCTGCCCACTCCACTCCTTCCAATCTTTGGGAGGAGGTTTCCCAAGAAGCTGGATTCTTTTAAGGGAGAAAATTCTAGAACTCTTCTCCCCTTAAAAAACACCACCACCACCAGAACCCTACACATTTCTAGATCTTCTGAGCCTTCTGAGCCAAAGCCCTGATCCTGTTTCCCCACAGAGTTCCTGCAGCATCACTCCAGACTCTCAAGTCCGCTTTGGCCCCCCACCCTGCCCCTGGCGATGACAGTATCGATGATGCAAAAGACATACAGACCTGGCCCTCCCCCCACCCACCTGCAGGTTTGCCGGGTGTATGCCAGTCCTGGGACTCCAGCGCAAGAGGGATGAGAGCACCAGGTATCTTACACTAGTGCCCCCACCGCCCCCCTCCCCGGCCAAAATGATGACACCCCCTTACTCCCTACTCCCTAGTTTACTTCTCCCAATTCCAGCTCTGTGCTCAGACAATCCTCCTTCTCCCAGGCCTGGCAAAGCTGAGGGAGCCCTTGCTTCTAATATATTCAGTCTAGTCTAGAGTAATATTCTGTACACTCCCCCTCTTCATTAAAATTTCCCTGCTTGGTCAGCCTGGAAAGGTCTTAGGTCCATAGGTTCCCCACCTCATGGGGGAATGAGTAACAAGAATCAGAGAGGGGCAGCCAAAGCTGTGGTAGAGGAAGAGAACCCATCCCTGCCTCCGCGCCCCCCCCCCCCCAGCTATTTACCACGAGGAGCCTGTTTGCAAACCAATAGTTTTATTATCAATAGAACCTGCCTGGGGAAGTAGAGGGCCCATTCTGTCCCTGGAGGAGGTATGGACCTTCAGCGTCTGGGGTCCCGGGGAGAGATGGTTCCCCGCAGTGAGAACAGCCTGAGCCATCACTGGCAGCTGGGTGATCAGAGACAAGGGCTGGGGGGCCAGAAGGGAGCCCGGGAGCTCCTGAGGTGCTGGGTCTCGGTTCCCCCTGGCTCATCTGCAGGAGGCCAGTGAGGGCGATCAGCTCTGGCCCACTGAGCCAAGCAGTGGAGCAGCGCGAAGACGGAGTGGGGAGGAGCCAGGGGGACATGATCGGGCGTGGGAGCAGCAGCTTCAGAGAGCCCATCACCTGAAGAGAGAGGAGGGGCAGTGTCTCCCTGAAAGCCATGCCTGAAGGCTGGGGTGAGGCCAAGGCAGCAGGAGCGCTCACCTGCTGAGGGGCCTCAGACAGGTACAGGGGAACACGCTGCCCACGGGGCAGCAGAGGGTCCAAAAAGAAGACGTCTTCAGAGCACATCACCGGGAACCCTGGGGAGGAGAAGCGACTGGGGTGGCAAGCTCTGCACTGGTTCTCTGTGGAGCCTGAGAGGACCAAGGGCAGTACCTGCACCCCTGGGCACTTGCTCTTCACGCTGATGTCCTGCTAGACTGGGCCTGAGGCCCCTGCATGAGGCTGCCTGGTACAGAGGCCAGAACGAGGGATGGTACAAGGTCCGGCCTGAGAAGGAGATGCCAGATGCACAGCTGGGTCCCTGTAGAGGGAGGGACAGGAAAGATTCCTGGCCCTTCAGCCCCTCCCAAGGCATCCCTGTCCTACCCAAGGTCGCTGTCACAGGCACCCCCAACTCACCCACACCAGCTGACATCCTGCTGTAGCCTCATAGTTGGGGTCCCAGGGCGCTAGCGGGGTGATCTCTGATGGTGCCACCCCCCAAGTCCTCTGAGGGGAGAAAGGAACTGGGGCGGGGAGGGGAGAGAGAGCAGGAGATGAAGCGATTAAAACAGGCTAAGTAATCAGTAAAAGGGTCTTGGGGGTAAAACGGCAGGACCCTGTACCTACCTGGAGTTCCCGGGGAATGCTTGGCAGCCAGGCCTGGGAGGAGCCGAGGCCGCAGCTGCTCTTTCCGAGTCCAGGAAAGCCTTCGAGGCCAGGGCTGAGGGCTGGGGGCGGGGAGAGGGGTACCGAGATGCTCCAGTGACAGCCTCCCCCAGTCACCACCCCCACTCCAAGTCTGAATATCTCCAAGGCAGAGCCCAGGGTGCCCGGTGTGGGGAGACGGATCATACCCATTATTCAGTAGGGACAACTGAGATTTCCTCATACTGTGGGCCCCTGTTGGGTTCCCCCCAAGTGCCGTCGGCCGAGCCCCTCACCTGCCCTCTGTGGCTGTTCCTGGCTCCACCAGGGCTTCCTCTCCGGAGTCCCAGGCCTGGAAGAGGCCGCTGCCCGCCGAGGGGCATCGTTCCATGGGCGCCTGCTCTTCACCCGCGCCCCACCGCCGGGGGTTCCAGGGCAGCATGTCGAGTCAGGAAGGTGGGCAGGGCCACACCTCGGCGCTCGCGCAGCCCGCCGGGCCCCTCTCGGTCCCTCCTGCGGCCCGGCCTCCCTAAGAGACCTGTGCTGCCACGCGCGTGCCCACGAGCTCAGGTTGCGGCCCACCTCGCCGGGTCTCGCGGGGCCTCGCGATGCCTCGTGACGCCGGCGCCCAGCGCGTTTCCGGGACACGTGGCGCGCAGACCCGCCGGGATTCCCGCGAGTGCCCCCTGGCGGCGGGGTGGCAGGGCCGCGCGCGAGGGCGAAGCCTGGGAAAGAACCGCAGCCCCCGAAGTGGACGTGGAGGCCACCCTGATGTGGACGTGGGGAGGGGGCACCCGTGCCCTGCTCTTGTTCGCGCGCGCACACACACACACATCTGAGGGGTGACCTAGAGGGCTTCCGGCTTCTCTTTATTGCACTTGACACAACATCATCCAGCTCCCCGTCTTCCACCCTTGGCCGCACCCAGAGGCGGCTGCGCGCCTTGCTGGGCCGGCCTGCTTCCAACCTCCCGGGCAGAGGTGCCCGAGGCATAGGGCCAGGCCCGAGGCCGCCCTCACCAGTCCTCGCTAGAGAGCGGAGCCCAGACGCCGCTGTCTTCGGTTCCTGGGGCCCCCGCCGGGTTGGGCCTCTGCACCCCGACCTCAACCCTAAGGCCGTTCCAGCAGTGCATGGATGACAGCAGCGATGTAGGGGAGGCCCCTTCCCGGGGCCCCCTCCTCCTCCAGGATGTGGTGGGGCTGGCACAGGGACTCCTGGGGGGAAGGGGCCCGGGTTAAGTTCCCCTTGTCACCTCCTCCTCTTGGCCGTGGGGTAGGAGACACCCTAAAGGAGCCTGGACCAAGGGGGCTGACGGGATGTAGCAGGCAAAGGTCAAGTGCACCCTGGACATGGCTTGGGGACCACTGAGATGCAAGGAAGCTGCCAGAGGGTAACAGAAGGGAGATGACACAGCGGGCCGAGGCTTAGAGGGGAGGACAGACCTGCCACTTTCAGAGGAAAATGCTGGAGTAGGCGGGCTGGCACATAGAGCCCCGGGGACACAGCTGGGCTGGGCCCAGCACAGCAGGAGCAGACGCGCACACACACACAAACACACACACACACACAGGCGGCCGCGATCTGTACAATTTATACAAGAGACAGGGCCCCTACCTGGGCCCCTGCATCCCCTACAAATATAGAGTTCTCTCTACAAAATATAGATAATTTAGCCCCCTATAGCAGTGGGGGGTGGGGCGGGGTGGGGGGGGGTGCAAGGAGGAAGGTTAAGCTCCACCCTCTGGGGAAGCAGGGAGGACTTGAAGGCACCATCAGCACGCAAGGGGCGGGGCAGGGGGAGGGGCTACAGGAGGGGACCAGAGGCTGGGGGCCCAGGGTCTGGGGGTGCCAGAGTGGGGCCTCTGAAGTCAGTGTGTATGAGGGGTGCGGTTCACTAGTGTCTTTGGTAGGGGCTGAAGGCACCACTGGTGGGGAGGGGGTTGCACAGGAGTCATAAATAGAAAGAGGGCAAGGGGCGGGGGAGGGGTGACTGCAGGTCCTAGGAGCCCAGGAGCCGAGTGTAGACGACACAGAGCAGCAGCATAAGGACCACGTAGAAGAGGATGAAGCCGCCCAGACCCGAGGGGGGCCAGGGGGGCGGGGGCGCCCTGCCCCCCACCCGCGTCACAGCCTCCAGGGTGGTCCGCAGCCCCTGGGCGGTGCCCTGGAGGAGATCTGAGGGCGAGCACAGGTCAGCCTGGGAAGGGAGAGTAGGACAGATGGACAAGACAAAGGACACACGTCAATAGCAGCAGCAAGACCATCCTTCCCACCCCTGCCCTCACATGCAGGGCCAGAGCCACGCCAACATGCAGAGTGCGGGAAGGGAGGCATGCGGGGGGACACACAGGCTGGTGGCTGTGCTTCCTTCTGGGGAGCAGAGACCCCCGTGAGCATCCATGCAGAGGGCCCCGCTGAGCCCAGGACAAACTGTACCCTTTATAGGAGAGACCAGCCCTGCGCCCGAGAGCACATCCCCATACCTCAGGTACCCCCATTTTTCGACAGGCTTCTAAGAAACTCTCTACGTTCTTCCGAGACTTGAGGGCACTGAGTTTTGGCTGAGGGTGGGTAAGAAAGGAAAGAGGGAGTAAGAAAGAGGCCCCAGGGGTTCCTGCCCAAACCCCTACTTCCTGCCCTGGGCCCCAACTGACCACAGCAGGTGAGGGCACGTGAATGAAGGGCACGGAGCGGGGCCGCAGCTGGTTGGCCAGCTGACAGAGGATGACCCCGTTGGCCAGAGCCTCGGCCAGGTCATCGGGCAGCGGCCGCTGCAGCTGGGACTCAAGCACCTGGGAGATGGGAAGGAGGGGGAGAGGTCAGCGTCCCCAGAGGAAGTACCAGGCTGGGCAAGGAGGAGGCTGAGGGAAGCCAGGAAGCTTGGGCCCACGCGGAACCCAGGCTCCACCCACACGAGTCCCACCTCTCATACCTGGCGCAGCTGAGCCATCACCTCCTTTTCGTCCAAAAGCTGGGGGGATCGCCGAGGTCTCAAGACAGTGTCTGGTGAGGAAGGGCCTGGAGAAAAGGGGGATGTGGGGCTGTCTCCACCGCCCACCATGGACTTTGTAGCCGGGTTGCAGTGTCTGGCACCCACATCTCCTGCCTCTGTGCTTGTGGGATTTTCCACACAAAGGGACAATTGACCAGAGAACTTCTAGGCCACAAGGGATGACCCCAGCCCGGGGCTTAGTGCTGGATTAGTACTGGGTTAGTACTGGGGAGGGGGCAAGACCCACCTGAGCTGCTCTGAGAGGAAGAACGGAAGAGGAAGCTGTTTGGTCTCTGAATGGAGCTGAGCGGCCGGGGAGCAGGTGCGGTCGCTGGGGGCCAGGGCCAGGGGACAGGGACGGGGCAGAGAAACACCACCTCAGTGTCCTACCCCTCCGTCAGGCTGCCAGGCCTCAACCCGCCCCCCGCCACCTACACAGGCCCCCATCCTCCACCCAAAGCTCCTCTCCCACCTGGTCCAGATGGAAGCGGGGGCTCCTGGGAGGTGGAGGCAGGGGCGGGGGTGGGAGTGGGGGCTCCCTGCCCCCCTGATGCTCCCAGCTGGGTGGTATTGGATCTGGACGTGCCGCTGTGGAGACACAGAGGGGAGTCAGAGGGGTGGCCGGGGCAAGGGTGTGCACGCAGGGCGGGGACTGAGGGACGTGGAGTCCAGGACACATACTTGAAGGCAGCCTGAGTGGACGAGGCAGCAGGACCCCCACCAGCAGCCCTGACCCCCAGCTTCAGGAAACTAGAAAAGGAAGGAGACGTGGCGTCAGCAGTGCCCAGCTCCGCCAACCCCAAGAGACAGAGAAGCTCGTGGGGGCTCCCCTGCGCGCACCTGTCCTTCCTGGGGGCCCCCCACACTGCACTCTGCTGCTGCTGCTGCCGCCGCTCGCGCTCCTGCCACAGCTGCAAGGTGTCCGGGCGCCGCCGCTCCTCCCCTGCCGGCTCCTCCCGCCTGCGGGCAAGGGACGAGAGGCAGAGCTGGGTGGGGGAGAGGAGACACGCGTGAAGGGAGGGGGTGCCGCCTCGGGGGGCTCCGCGTGTACCTGCTGCTTGGTGCCCTCTCCCCGTCTCCTGCCACAGGGCTCGACTCTGGTGGCCGCGGCTCCTGAAGACAGAACAGCAGAGGGGCTGAGGGGGTCCCCCGAGCCTGCACTGGCTCGCTCCCTCCGGCCCTCTCATGGTAGATGGACACGGGATGCGGCAGCCCCTCACCTCGCCGGTACCTCGCTCCTCATCCTCCCCAGGCACGTGGCTGTCGATGAAGTCGACCTGCTCAGGGTCTCCGTCAGCTAGAGAGAGCAGGGCATGTCAGAGAGCGGAGCGGGGCGCTGAGGGCCTCGTCCACACCCCCAGCCCGGAGCCCATGTCCCCGCTGCTCACCAGAGCCATCCTCCCTTCGTTCTCTGGGCCCCCGAGGCTCCCGGGCCAGCTCTGAGATCCGGAACGACAACTCGGAGAACTCATCCGTTGACTGGAAATGCAGAAAGGCAGAGACGGGAGATAGACCCTCCAGAGTCCGGGGCCCATGGTGAACCAGCCCTTCCCTGAGGCACTTGGATGAGGGACTGAAGAAGACGGCTCCAGCCACCCTCATCACTCTGAGCTTTCGAGGCAGAAGACGAAGGGTCCTAGCTCAGAGGTTCTCCCTGGGGCCGAGATCCCCTGTGGTCCCATGGGAAGGAGGCCCTTACCTCATTTCCAGACCACCTCTTGCTGCCACTGTCAACGCTGTGGAAGCCCGAGTCCAGCCCGCCATCATACCGACGTCCTGGAAACAAGTCCTCGGCGGGGCTGGAACCAGCCAGGGAGAGCTGGTCAGCCCCGTTCTAGGCGGCCACCCTCTCATCCACCCTCCGGAAACCATGGGGTCCCTGGTGCTGGGGAGGGGTTTAAGTATCCAGGGGCTTCTTTCCTTCCCACATGGAACTTACCAGGGGCTGAAACTTGGGGGGCGGGAAGGGGCAAGGTCCCCCAGTGCAGACCCACCGCGCCGCCCAGCCTCTGTCGACAAATACTTGAAAATGTGAAGTTTTCCCTTCAGGCAGATCTGGGTGTGGAGACGCATAGTGAGGGGAAGGGGGGACCCCGAGATCCTGCTTGGCTACCATAGGGACCCACACCCCCAACTCCTGCCCACTCTCAGCCAGCCCTGTGCCCCCTCCTACCCCTACCGCCCAGCCCTGCTCCCAACTCACCTGGGCAGGAGGGCTCTGCAGGGGGTTGCTGTCCAACAGAATGACCTGCAGGTGCCTGAGGCGGCAGAAGGAGACCGGGATGCGGGAGACACGGTTACAGGAGAAATCCAGGCGGACAAGAGGAAGGTCCCCCAGCTCTGGGGGTGGGTGAGGGAGAAGTCAGACGCATGCTCAGGGGCGGGGCCTTGTGCTCACTTCCTCTGCCCCCTGCTCTGGCTGGCATGTCACCTCTCCAGCAGCCCCCTCTGCCCTGGTGGGCGGAGGGCGCTCCCCAGGAACCACCGCCCTGCTCCTCTGCTCACTCAAACTGACTTCAGCTGCTGCCCATCCGTTTCTCCTCCCTGCCCACTCCACCCCACTGCCACTTCCTCCTCCTCAAGTGTCCATCACAGGGCTCAGATCAAACTGTGACACCTTGTTGCTCAAAAGCCTTCCAGGACTTGCAGCCAGGGCTGCTGCAGGTGAGCGGGCGGTGCCCTGCACAAAGGCACAGGCAAGCGAGGGCTGCAACCCCCAGGTGCTCTACTAGTCAAGCCCTGGCCCACCCGCAGGAGAATGGTACCCTTCTCCACTTCTCAGAGAGGTCCCCTGGATTAGTGATGAGCCGAGACACAGGATGAGAATAAAAATCACTGCTCTCTGGTCAAGCAGCATTCCCTGGTTAAGGAGTTCATGATCTGGCTCCGCCCACATTTCCCACCTCGCTTCCCACCGTCACACCACATCGGACCACCCTCCAGCCCCTTGGCTCTGGCCTCTCTACATGCTGTCTGCTCAGCTAGGAGAACCCCATTTTCTGTCCATGCATCTTTCCAGGTTCAGCTCAGGTGTCACTTCTCTGAAATCTTTCCAGACACTAGGCTGGAATTTATTGCTCCTTCCTCTGTTTCCCCAGGGCATTTTGCTGGGGTCTCTTATGGCCCAGAGGGAGCCCTGATCAAATTCTTATGTACCCCTACCGTCTTAGAAGAAGGATGTGAGGAGCCCAGAGAAACAGGTAGCCACCTGACTCCCCTCGCCTGCTCTTCAAAAACACGGGTAGCGTGGCCGCGGTCCTTTCCACCAGTCCTGGCTTACCTTCCTAACCATTCCATGCTGGACCTCTATGCTCTACACATAGGGGTACTTCTGCCTCGGCTGCAGAAGGATAGGGAACTCTCCTTCAAAGGTCAGCTCCTCCTGTGCCTCAGGGCCGAGGTCTTCCCCAGGGTCCCCAGCAGAGCCATGGCTCCCTCCAGCTTCTACGGCTTTGAGTTTCCTATCCTAGCACCTCCCTCCGCTTGTCTCTCCCCATTAAGCCCTTAAATCTTCAGAGCTGGCCCCAGAACTGAGTGACATCACTCACATCTACCTAGTCCCCACCTAAAACACAGGAAACACACACACACAGCTAAGTGAATAAAGGAAGGTGTGCCTGTTTTGGAGCAGAGGCTATCAAGTGTCAAGGTGCATCACAATTAGCTCATTAAAATGGGCTTGCTTGGGCTCCAGCGCACTGGTTCAGAATCTCTGGGGAGGCAGCACGGGGCCTCACCAGACTAAGGTTTTGAGAGCTTCATCTGCACTAAGTGGTGACACTGGGTGGCTTCGAAGGCCCTTTCTGACCATGAAATTCTACAGGGTACCTGCTGACACAGTCACCTCCTGCCCTTCCTGTACCTTTCCCCACATCTGTCAAGGACAGCTAATAAACCCTGCCTTGCCGGCTTCAGAGGGGTGCTGGTCAAGAGCAAGGAAAATAATTTACAATGCATTTCATGCATGGCAAAACCCTGGGTGACTAAGGCACCATTGTTCAAGGTAGATACATACACACACACACACCCCGACACCCTCTAAGTCTTCCTCTCCCTCACCGTCAGGCAGGGTGCTGAGCTGGTTCCTCCGAACGTTGAGGTCCCGCAGGGTGGGGAGGCTGCACAGCTCTGCGGGGAGCGCCTGCAGCTCATTGCTGCTCACGTCCTGGAATAAGGAGAGACGTGGGCAAGGAGCACCAGAAACTGCCTCCTGGACCAGGCTACTTCCTTTAGTCTCATGCCTTCCCCTAGGGCGCATCCCGCCTTTCCCGGCCCTCCCGCCAAAAGTCCCTAGTGCCTGGCTCAGCCATCCCCCCAGTCTCCCTGCTCCTCATCCTCACGAGCTGGCGCAGGCTCCCCAGGGCACTGATGTCGGGAGGCAGGGCCCCCAGTTTGTTGTTGCTGACGATGAGCACTCGCAGGGGCAGCTGGCAGATGTAGGGCGGCAGCGACGACAGCTGGTTTCGGCTGCAGGAAGGAGAAAGGCAGTGGGCTCCCCCTCCAGGCAGGAACTCTCCCGTGTTGCCCTACTTTCTGGGTCACGGGGAGGGTCCCTCAGGGTGCCATGCACTGGTACTTGGGGCTGAGAAGGACAACCCCCTACCCTCCTGTGGCCCTGCCTCCCTACCTGAGGTTGAGGTAGGTGAGAGCAGTGAGATTCCCCAAGGCTGGGTTCAGGCATCTCAGACAATTGTGGTACAGGCTCAGGCCCTCCAGGGACACCAGCTGGCACGCCGCCTCTGGCACCTCGGGGAACCGGTTCCGGGACAGGTCTAGGGGAAACAAGTGTCGGGGCGAGCTTGCAAAGGCCCGGTCCTGGATTCCCCGGAGCCAGTTGCCCAGCCTTCTACCTCCCCAGCGGACCTAAAGAATCAGACCTATCTCTGGACTCCCTAGAGTTTAAGAAGAAAGACTTTGTAACCTGGAGCACACTCCAGGTATAACCAGAAAGGCAGAGGCAAGACTGGGCTGGAGAAGCCTAGACTGGGGGGTGGGGGGAGGGCAAGCCACAAACACCGTCTTCAGACACACACAGGGCTATTCTACAAGGGTGGTTAGATTCTCTCATTCCTGTGGCTCCCGTTGTCCTGTGATGCCTGAGGAGGTGGAAGGCAAAGGTCATAGGAGAAAGCTGATGCTCCAAAGGAACTAGCAAGGTGATGGGCTGGGAGACTCAAGGTAAGACTATGAACCACCCTTGAGGGAGATGGCCAAGGAGGCTCCTCCCTCCTCAGGGCTCTGTCTCCCACCCTCAACCTATTTTCAACCTAGGGGAAAAACCAGGGGTCATTAGAGCCTAGTCTAGAGACCTGATGCTGACCTACAGTTTTTCACCAGCCCCTGGGATCAGCGAGCCAGGTCCATGAAGTTACAGATTCCCGAGGACCTGAGGGAAAGACAAGTGGACCAAGCCAGAGGTGGGAGCTGGAGTCCCAGGCAGGGACTGGCCTCCTTCCTACCCTCTTCCACTCCCAAGAGCCGGCCTCTATGTCCTCTCTCACTTTTACCTGGACTTCAGACCAGCGCCTGTGTCTTGGGCCTGGGCAAGGCGTGGAGAGGGTGGAAAGGAGGGGAGAGCCTACTGCCATCCTTTTATCTCAACCAGTGGCTTCCTACACTGAGGCAGGGTTCCCGCCAGGCTGGAGGCACTCGCTGCTCAGACCTCCGCAGCCGGGTTTCTGCTTCCTCTGCTCAGCCCGTACTGGGAGGGGCCCAGGGCCTGCTGCGGGAAGTCCCAGGCCACGGTGCTTGGGTGAGCTTCTTAGAGGGCCCTCTCCAGGGAAGGGCAAGCAAAAGCCGAGGGGAGGGGAAGCTGGGGTTATCCCCCAAGGAGGTGAGTCTTGTGACAGGAAATGAAGCAGAGGCAATCTGTCGGCTTCTGTCTCTGGTGGGCCCTGTGTTTACCGGGGTGGGTGACAGCTGGACGCCCCAGGAGCCCCCACTGCTCCCAGCCCTGCTGTGCACAGAAAGACCTGATCCAGGAGAAGACGGTTCTGGAGAGGCTGGGAGGGCCAGGCGCATCCTCCAGCCCCGCCCCCTCCACCTGCCTGCTTTCTCTTGTATGCACTGCAGGGGCCTGTGGGAGAAGGGGTGGGGAGCAAGTTCTGATGGGGCGCACAGGGGGCAAAAGCTCAGGGCGGAAGGGAGCAGGGCTGGAGGAGGCAGGGCCTAGGAGGCACAGGATGTGGTCTGTGAGAGATCGAGCTGCACTTCTCTTTTGCGAGCGCAGCCCTTCCCCCACCTCAGGATTCATCCTGCTATCAGGGCCCCAGGAACAAGTCCAAGGGACATCAGGGACCTGGGCCATGGGACAGCATGTGCAAGGAACACGCTGGTTCAGAAAGAGCTGGGGAAACAGGAGGAGAGCTTCCACATGATTGGGGCGGCAGTGCTGGAAGCCTTTATCTGTCAGGACTGAAGGGCAAGGAGATGTGGAGATCAGGGTATGGGCAACACTGAGTGGCTTCCTGTCACTTCCTCTTTTCCACCCCAAGCTACAGGCACCCTGCGTGGGGAGAGGGGCCAGAGAAGAGAGCTCGGGATGAGACCCACCTGGCCTAGAACCTGGGCCCTGAAAGGACTGAGGGTTCCTATGTGGAGAGCAGGGCAGAGAGGGGTTCACAGGAAGCTGGGGCTGTCCCAGGAGAACAGGCTGCACCCTGAGCTGGGCTGCACCCTGAGCCGGAATGCTGGGGAGGAGGCGGGAGGGGGTGGGAGCTGGGAGGGGCCCCGGAGTTCTCGGGAGTTTTCCCCAGGAGTCCACTCTCACAGACAGAGCCCTAAGGAAGTAAAGAATAACATTTGGTCTTTGTCAAAAAACAAGCAAGGGGGAGGGGAAAGGGAACAGACGGCGAGTGTCACACAGCTGCTGAGGTCAATCTGGAGCTGGGGGGTTAGGCGGCTGGGGGAGACTGAGAAGGACGGGAATGGCTCCTGGGTTCCCTGAACTCACTCACCGCAGAGCCGGCCAGTGAGTTTACCTAGCAACCCAAGACAAGCAGAGTGGTTTCAACTGGTTCTCTCCAGACAGCTGAGGAAGGACTAGGCTGTTTGCAGGTGAGCAGGCACCTGCTAGGTGGGGAATGCAGTCCCAGGGGAGTGTCATCAGGGGTCACTCTCATCCAGCCCCAAGTCCCACCCTGGGCTCCGCTGGGGTGGGGCTTTGGGAATGCGATCCTCCGCCCCTCTCCCAATCCCCACCCCCCCAGCTGCCAGCCCAAGGTCAACGTTGGCCTTCTGAGCAGCTGAGGCCTGACTCACCTGTCACAGTGGAGTCCCCTACACCCTACCATCAACAGACACCAGGGTAGGGGGCGCATGATAGCGGGATCCTAGGGGTGGGGGAGTGGGAAGGGCAGTGGGGACCGTCTCAAAAGATTTCCTTCCTTTCAGCAACTGCCTAAAGTCCCTCGCCCCTGGGGAAAAGCAGAAACTGAAATGGGAATTCTGGGGTGTCTATGAGATCACAGGCTGCACAGTGACCTCACACACGCAAGAAGGAGGAGGAGTCTCAGATAAAGGGGTCAGAATAATGGGAGGAAGAACTCGCGGAGAAAAGAGATGGGGGAGGTGGGAGATTTGCTTCTTTTCCACAGGCTGGCTGGGTGAAGAGTGGAGAGAGGCAGCAGCCTTAGGGGGCGGGACTACCAAGAGAAGGACACAAACTTGGGGTTGTCAGGGGCAAATCTATGGGAAGCGGGGGCCTGGGGCTGCTCCTATCTCGGTGGAACAGGGGAAAGAGTTGGAAACGAAGTGAGGAAAGAGAAAGGAGTCATGGTGGGGGGTGGGCTTTCGGGGGCTGCTGTATGGAATGATCAGAACTGAGGTTGAAGAGATCACGCAAATAAGCCAACCAGGTGAGGGGCGGGACCATTCTACAGGTGCGCAGATATGCAAATAAAGAGCAGCAGAGGGCGGAGAGAGGGGGGCTCTCACGACGCTCGGCCAGGGACTCTAGGTGTTACAGGCAAACGAGAAAAGGGCTCATCGTCTAATAGTTCTTAAAGTGGGGAGGGGGCTGGTAGCGGACTTATGCAAATCCACAGAATCCAGAACTCCGATGGCCAGGTGATGGGGCGGGCCAGACGCCCGGGTCCCGGGAGAAACAAGCAAGGGGCGGGGCTATGCAAACGAGGGTCCCAGCCGGGCTCTGGGCCTGGTTGCACACTCACCAGCCTGGGTGATGTCTGACAGGTCGTAGCTGCGAGCCGCGCCCCGGGGGAAGTGCTTCAAACGCCGGTTAGACAGGTTCAGGGTCCCGGTGGCCACGGCCTCCTCTAGGGCCCGCTCTGCACTGCGGCTCCCGGGCAGACCTGGAGACCCTGGGACGGAGGTCGTGGCCGCCGCCTCCTCACCCCCGGCGGCGAGTGGGGCCGCCACCGCCGCCGCCATCCGCTCCCGGCGGCTCCCGCTGCCTGACTGACGGCGACCGGCCGTCCCTCCTTGCCCCTCCCCCTCCTCGGAGCCGCCGTAGTCGCTTCCCGGGGGGAGGGAGCGGGCTCAGGGACCCGGCGGGCCAATCGGGACCCCGAGGCGCGTCGGAAGTGGCTAATCAGAACCGCCGGGAGGGGTGGAGACTCCTGCACTGAGTGAGGCGAGAAGAAGGGAGGGGGGACGAGATTAGAGCGCTCGCCAACGGCCGAGGTTCCAGGCCGGCCCGCCCCGCGCAGCCGCACCCAATCACAAATCTCAGGAGCGGGGATGGAGCCAATCAGGTCCAATCAGGAGGCGGAGACGCCCAGGGCTCCACTCTGCGGGGATGGAGGCAGAGAAAAGCAAATCCTGAGCTTCGTCCAACGAAAACCAATCGCAAGCCAGACACAGGCGAGTGACTGTCAAGAAGGCCAATTAGATCCTCCCAAGGGAACCTGGCCCGGCCTCTTCTCTGAGGGACGGCTCTACCAACCAATAGTATGGGCGAGAAGGCGGCCCCCCTTCGCTAAGGAGGAGGCGGGTGAACTACAACTTTTTGAGACTGAGATAAAAGAATGCAAGCGCAGCGCGCTGGGCCGGCTGCAAGCGGTTGCAAGGACTGAAGTTAATGTGTGCATGTAGGACTTTTGAGCAAGCGAGCTCAGAGCTTTGAGGACCGTGGGGACTAGGGGGAGCGGGAGGCATGGTGATGCCTGAGGCCAGTGTACCGAGGGGTCGTTACCGCAGAAGGGATAGTGGATGCCACTCCCGCTGCGAAGGCTGAGGGCCCCCAGACAATCTGGAGTCCGAGCCGACCAGTGGCTTCCTAGGGTCTGAAGATGCCCAGCTCAACTCCTGGAGGAAGGGTTAAGGAAGACCCGGAAAGCCTCGAAAATACGCCGGGCTATCCCGCTGCCCAAAGGAGGGCGCCTGGCTGGTTAGAAATTGTGATGATCAAACCTGCGGGATTAATCTAGAAGGGACCACCCTCACGTAGAAGTCCTCCGTTTTACAAATGAGGAAACAAGCGGAGGGAAGTTGATGAGCTGTCAAGAGAAAACAAGTTACTGACAGCTCGCACTAGAAGCCAGGCTTCTCCCTGCATCAGCTTTTGCGTTGGGCTTTTTTTTTTTTCTGTTTGCACCCTCTTCTTTGGCTTCCAAGGTGAAACGGAGTGGATAAAGAGGACCCAGATGCAAGAGGAAGCTGCCTATACTTGTTCGGTCTGCTGAGAGATCTTAACATCCTGTTAGGTGGCATAAGGACCTAGTATAATCCACTTAACTGGTTAACAGATGCCTAGCCACAAGTAGCTGAAGAATCTCTCCCATAAGTCACAACTCAGATGTTGACATTCCGAGACATTTATTGAATTGTTAGAATTCCATCCTATGTGTGTCAGTCTAGGTGTTTACTGGTCCCCCTAAGTAAGGGAGTTGGATTGGATGGTTGACAGTCTACTAACTAACACAGAAAACGAATGAGTCTATAATACTGTGCAGCTGAGGGCTGGTTGTCCAGGCCTGAATTCTTCAGTGTTGCTGGGACAGCCAGCCACTCCTTGGATGTATCAGTGCAGATCTTCTGTCACCCACATGGACAGATGCAGCCCCAGCTCCTGCTGCTTCTCATCCACGTCATCCCCCTCTCCCCATAAGACTAAGTTAATAGCTTAGACTCTGGGAGATATCCTAAGCTTTCAGAGTAAATCTATCTCTTTCTTCCACCTTAATAGGTTGCCCTTCATGCATGCAACCATGTTACTGTCCCAGTCTGCTTTTGGATGTGTTCTTCATGAGAAGAGTAGTGTTTCTGCTCAGCTGTGCTCACTGTCATCTCATACATGCTGTCATGAGATAAATGGTCTAATTAGCAGGGTCACCTTTCCCCCTTGCCTTTCAAATTGAGTTTATATCCCTGAGCTACAAATCCCCTGGCAGCTCTGACCTGCTGAGATATGAAGAATTCACCAGTGCTTCTCTTGCTAAAAGGGCATCAAGTGGAAAAGCCTCCTCCTACTCCCTGAAAGGAAAGGCCTCATCTACCAGTAGCTCACACTTTCCTTCTCCTGTCCAATGCATATCCCATGAGCCCCTGGGTGGCCAGAACTGAGCTAGAACCAAGGAGCTGAGAGAGAAAATCCCAGGCAAGCTTGGGGAAAAATAGGTCACAGTGGCTGGGTGGTGAGGTCACAGAGAGAGGTTTGTCTGCCCCAGACTCCATAGGGGAGGAGCCTAGCAGGCCAAAGGGCCCCAGAAAGTCCCCCAAGCCCAGGCAGGGGACATGGTGTGGGGAAGGCAGCAGGGACGGGGGCCAGGGAGCTGAGTACGGGGGGCCAAGGGGCCCGGAGAGATGAGGGCAGGCGCAGGGAGGGGGCAGTCAGGATGGTGAGGAGAAGCCGGAGCCGGAAGCTGCAAAAATTGACCGGGCTGTGCAGACGGGAGGAGGGGCTCAGGGTGAGGGGGGAGGGCGGCGAGGCAAGGTGGGGGGCAGCAAGATGGCAGCCAGAGGTCAGGGGAGGAGTTGGACAAGGAGTCAGGCAGACAGGGAGGGGTAACCCACAGACCCAGAGGAAAAAGATGGCAGGCTCGGACAGCACAGAGCTGGGAGTCAGAGCAATGGGCCCCCCAAAACAGCAGTTAATAAGTAAGAGACGGGAGAAAGAGGGGCATGCCCGTCATGTGCGCCCCCTTCTCCTTGGGCAGGTAAAGCGGAGCTGCCCTTCATGTGGCCCTTCAGAACCTGGCGGTGAAGAGAAGGGGAGAGGAAACCCTGTTTCTGTGCAACTGTTCCCCCCAGAGCTGGTGAGTCCTTGGGGGTGGGGGGTTGGTGCTAAGAATAAAGGAACCCCGGGGCAGGATGGCTGGGCGGGGTAGGGGGGTGCCCCCTGACCCCTGCTTTCCCTGTCCTGCCCGCCCCCCCAGGTGGAGCACATCGTCTCATTCCTCCCAGTCAGAGATGTGGTCGCTCTCGGCCAGACCTGCCACTACTTCCACCAAGTTTGCGACGCTGAGGGCGTGTGGAGACGCATCTGTCACCGGCTCAGTCCTCGCCTTCGAGAGCAGGGTTCTGGAGTCCGACCCTGGAAGAGAGCTGCCATTCTGAACTGTACACCTTCCCCCCCAACCTCTAGTTCTCTCTGCCTCTGTCCTACCTTATCCTGGGGTCCCTCCTGCCCCATAAACTTGTTTGATGACCTTAGTATTCCCAGCCAACCTTCCAGGACCCCTTTCTCTGGAAGAAACTTGTTAGATTGAAACACACTCCAGCAAGGTCTTACTCCAAGTCTCTAGAGCTGCTCTCAGATGTCACCCAGAGTCCCTACTCCTTCTAGCATCCCTGCCAAGTTGCCCCCCACATTCAAACACTTCCACATTTTGCCTTGAAACATCCTCCTCTCCCAATACCTGGAGTTTTCCCTCCTCTAAACCAGGATTTCTCAACCTGGTCCCTAATAGAACTTGGGGACAAATAATTCTTTGAAGTCGGGTGAGGGGGCTATCCTCTGCATTTGTGGGATGTTTAGCAATTTCCCTCATCTCTACCCACTAAATACCAATAGCACCTCCCCCAGCTGTGACAGCCAATGTCTGCTGAGGGACAAAAATCACCCCCAGGTTGAGAAATATGCTCTAATCTCCAATCCAATAACTTCATCTCACACACCAGAGTGAAGGGAGATCCAGATAGCACATCCAGAGCTAGGGACAAGGGAGGGCTACCGGCTTTTCCCAGTCATTCCTTTTCACTCCTCTTTCTACTTTTCTATGAATTCTTGTAAGTCCTTTGATGTCTTCACCCTAATGCAAGTCTGGACCAAAGAAGTGCTCACTTAGCAGCAAGTGTATGGCCCTGGGCTGAGGTCAGGCAGAGAATTTTAGTTCAGACATGGGGCATAATTTCAGGTATCTTCTGAGCATTGCACAGGCCCTTTGGAAGGGGTCGTTCCCCAGGCATGGGGATGGGGAGGAGCTAAACACCTATCCATTGAGAAACCTAGCTTGCCCAAGCTCTGATTCATCTCCCTTGTGCCTTCCTGAGCCTTTAAATTTCCTTCTGTCTGTCTTCTCCAGACACAAAGGGCCTGTATTTCCAGGCATTTGGGGGCCGCCGCCGCTGTCTCAGCAAGAGTGTAGCTCCCCAGCTAGCCCATGGCTACCGCCGCTTCCTGCCCACCAAGGACCACGTCTTCATTCTTGACTACGCGGGGACCCTCTTCTTCCTCAAAAATGCCCTCGTCTCCTCCACCCTTGGTCAGATCCAGTGGAAGCGGGCCTGCCGCTATGTTGTATTGTGTCGTGGAGCCAAGGACGTGAGTAATAGGACCCCGACAGCCGAGACCCCACCTTTCCTCCGGGAACCCAGGGCCACACCAATCTCGAGCTGGCATCCTCAGGACAGCGCCCTCCTATACCAGGAACCTGAAGCCAAGTCCGCATTTCCCAGCCCCACACCCAAGGACCTCATTGCCTACCCCCGGATCCAGCCGCCCCGGGCCTCATCCCACTGCAAGGTTCTAGATCCCGGACACCTTCGTCTTATTCCACTGTTGTCTTTTCCTATAGTTTGCCTCAGACCCGAGATGTGACACAGTGTACCGCAAATACCTCTATGTGTTGGCCACTCGGGAGCAGCCAGGAGTGGTGGGCACGACCAGCAGCCGGGCCTGCGACTGTGTCGAGGTCTATCTGCAGTCCAGCGGGCAGCGGGTCTTCAAGATGACCTTCCACCACTCCATGAGCTTCAAGCAGATTGTGCTGGTTGGTCAGGAGACGCAGCGGGCCCTGCTGCTCCTCACAGGTGAGGCTTAAAGCAACTGGTTTACATATTGTTTTCCTACAGTCTTCAGGACCCGTGGTAGGAGGTTGGGGGGAGAGGGGCACCTCGTCCTGGTGTCAAACCAAGTATCTCTGCTTTTATCTCTCTGCTAGTCTAGGATTCTGGGTAACGTGTCATAGGAATAAAGGGCCCTGCTGCAAAAAATGGTTTGGAAACCACTGTTCTAGTGAACGCCTGATTTCTTTTTATTTATTTTTTTGGTACTCCGCATGGCATGCGGGGAGGCTTCCCTTGTAGTTAGTTGGTAAAGAATCTGCCTGCAATGCAGGAGACCTGGGTTCGATCCCTGGGTTGGGAAGATCCCCTGGAGAAAGAAATGGCAACCCACTCCAGTATCCTTGCCTGGAAAATCCCATGAACAGAGGAGCCTGGTGGGCTGCAGTCCATGGGGGTCACAAAGAGTCAGGCACGACTGAGCAACTAACACTTACTTACTTACGGCATGTGGGATCTTAGTTCCCCAATCAGGGAATGAACCTGGGGCCATGGCAGTGAAAACGCCGGGTCCTAACCACTGGACCACCAGGGAACTCCACTACTTTATTTATTTTTGGCCACACCCCATGCTTGTGGGATCTTAGTACCCCCAACTCAGGATTGAACCCACACCCCTTGCATTGGAAGGTGGAATCTTGACCACTGAACCACCAGGAAAGTCCCTGCACTGATTTTTAAAATTCTAATCATCCCAACCTCCACCAGGCACTGTACTTTATACCTGAGCTACCCCTGGCTTTTTTCTCAGTGTTCCCTAGATTTGACCACACTCCCAAGCCCCCAGACCTGAGACCTTCTGGACTTCTTTTTTTTTTTTGGCCATGCCTTGCAACTTGTGATGTTGAACCTGGGTACCCTGCAGTGGAATCACAGAGCCCTAACCACTGGACCACCCGGGAACGTTCCCCCCCCCCCCCCCACTTCTGGACTTCTTAATGCTAGGCAGGGCCGTGAATCCCCAGACATCATTCTTCCCAGCCAGGAATCAAATTAGATTCCACCAAATCCACCTGCTAGGTTTTCTCCCCACTTGTCCCTCACACTGAAGAACTCCCCTGGTTGATTTTCAGTGGTGAGGACTGGAGGCCAGGGAACTTGAAGTCACCCCCCCACCATTACCACTCCTTGCTTCTTCTCTACACTTTTCCCTCCAGCCCACTCTAGGGCAGTAAATGTTTTGTCTTGTTAGGGCTTAAGGAGTCTCTTGAGAAGTTAATGTGATTGGGAGTTCCCTGGTGGCCTAGTGGTTAGGATTCGGCACTTTGGGTGTGGCAGGTCCAGGTTGGATCCCTGGTCCAGGAACCATCCGGCATGCCGCATAGCATGGCATCAACAAATAAATAACATTTTTATTTAAAAAGAAGTTAATGTGGCTATTGGAGGGTCCCCTCCCCCACACAGTTGTCTGCCTCCCTGCCCCTTCCCCCAGAGGAAGGAAAGATCTACTCTTTGGTCGTGAATGAGACCCAGCTGGATCAACCACGCTCCTACACGGTTCAGCTGGCCCTGAGAAAGGTGTCCCGTTGCCTTCCTCACCTGCGTGTGGCCTGCATGGCTTCCAACCAGAGCAGTACTCTCTACATCACAGGTAAGAAAGACAACTATCTTCCTGCTTCTCCAGACCCCAGCCTTGGACAGACCTTCCAGATACAGAGCCCTCCCTTATCCTTATTCCAGCTCAGCAGGGGATCCATAGGGCATCCTAGCCAAAACAGGTGTTTAAGTTCCCAGACATCATAGCTGGTGCATTTCTAGTGGGTGTGAGACTCCCCAGAACTTGCACTTTTCATCCCAGGTAGGGCCCGATCCCTGGGACATGGGTGCCCAAAGCTGCTGAGCTGAGGGCTCCCGACCCCCCAGACCAGGGGGGAGTGTATTTTGAGGTGCACACCCCAGGGGTGTATCGTGATCTCTTTGGGACCCTTCACGCCTTTGACCCTCTGGACCAGCAGATGCCGCTTGCACTCTCACTGCCTGCCAAGGTAGGATCCTCGGGAGGGCAGGGGCGGGGGGCGGGGCTTAGGGGCCTGCAAGGCACTGAAGGTCTGAACTATGAGCAGGAATCAAATGACTGATCAGGGACGGAAAGGGGGCCTGGGAGAGGGGTGACGTGGAAGGCACAACTGGAAGCGATCAGCTGGGTAGGGCAGGTCAGCAGCGGGGAGACTCTGGAACTCAGAGTTCCTCCAAAGACCACTGAACACTCACTTTTCCTTTCTGCCTTATGTCGTAGATTCTATTCTGTGCTCTTGGCTACAATCACCTTGGCCTGGTGGATGAATTTGGCCGAATCTTTATGCAGGGAAATAACAGATATGGGCAGCTGGGAACAGGGGACAAAATGGACAGAGGGGAACCCACACAGGTGAGGATGCTTCCCAGCTACTCATCCTGCCCCCACTTTCTCTAATTCCCTGACCCCTGGATCTTTCCATGCCTCTAATTTCCATAGAATCCACTTCTTTAAAAAATACTGTATTTTGTTTATTTGCCTGTGCTGGGTCTTAGTTGCAGCATGTGGGATCTTTTAATCGCAGCACGTGGGATCTAATTCCCTGACCAGGGATCAAACCCAGGCCCCCTGCATTGGGGAGCGCGGAGTCTTGGGCACTGGACCACCAGGGAAGTCCCAGAATCCACTCTCTAATCCCTAGGAAGTTAAGCCAACCAGTTTGTAATGCTTGTGCTACTGTTGCGTGTCTCAACCAGGTTGGCACCATGAGGTGAATTTTGTGTGGCTCGTGCTGTGAGGGCAGTAGTTTAGTGACATGAGGAGACCTGGGTGGGCTGAAGTAACTCGAGGAGCCAAGATGTGAGCATCTCAGTGGGTTAGAGAGGATTTGGGTGGGTACCGGGCAAGGCATCCTGTGTAACGGGGGTGAGGACACAGCTTGCGCATCCCTGGAAAGGTGGAAAGACTGGCCTGACTAGAGCAGAGTGTGTTTTGGAATTCAGTAGCTACAAGGTGGTATTAAGGTGGTATTGTGTTAGTCGCTCGGTCGTGTCTGACTTTTTGCGACCCTATAAACTGTAGCCTGCCAGGCTCTTCTGTCCATGGAATTCTCCAGGCAAGAATACTGCAGTAAGTAGCCATTCCCTTCTCCAGGGGATCTTCCTGACTCAGGGATCAAACCTGGGTCTCCTGCATTGCAGGCAGATTCTTTACCGTCTGAGTCACGAGGGAAGCCCTACAGAAGTGTTGCTTTGGGAAAGAGCAGTTTTGGGTTCTGGAGCAGGAGACCACCCCCTTGGATGATTGAGACTGGATCACCTGGCCGGAGGGCACAGCAAGAGGCCGCCCAGAGGCTGCTGAGGGACACTTGGACTTGAGACAAGGGGTTAGGGCTGGCACAGTGGAAGCAGGAACAGAGAGGAATGGAGATATGAGGTGTTTTCAAAGAAAATGAACAGCCTCTGGAAAGTAATTACACATGAGGACAGCAGGGTAGGACATACTTGGCCCCGGCAATAGGCAGCATCACAAGTAAACACGTCATTTGGAGAGGGATGCTGGTTTTGGCGGAGAAAGTGAATTTAGCCTTTTTTTTTTTTTTTTTTGCCGTGAGATTAAAACACTGAAATAGAAATGTATAGCTGGATTCCAAGTTGGAACAAAGTTGAAATGACAAAAGTAGAGATAAGGGGAGTAAAGCTGGGTGGTAGCCGCCATTGTTGGCAGAGGGACTGAAACTTCTCTCAGACACACCCTCAAATGCCACATCTCATGGGTATAGAAAGTTTCACCCGGGAGGCGGTGGTTAATAGTGACAGTGATGACGTAGGAATATACTCCCTGAGGTGGAAAGATGGTTGTGTCTTTTTTTTGGCAGGGGGTGCTGGACACATTATGCGGACTTCTCAGGTGCCTCAGTGGTAAAGAATCCGTCTGCAGTGCAGTTTCCATTCCTGGGTTGGGAAGATCCTCTGGAGGAGGAAATGGCAACCCACTCCAGTATTCTTGCCTGAAAAATCCCATGGACAGAGGAGCTGGTGGGCTACAGTCCATGGGGTCACAAATGTGTTGGACACAGCCGAGCATGCATGCACAGCATAGGTTATGCAGGCTCTGACCTGACCAGGGATTAGACCCATGCCCTCTGCAGTGGACGCACAGAATCTTAACCACTGGACTGCCAGGGAAGTCCCAGTTATGCCGTGTGTGTGTGTGTGTGTGTGTGTGTGTGTGTGTGTGTGTACACACATGGATATATATGGCATATATATATATATCTATATATAACTGCATCAGGTCTTAGTTGCAAACTGCAGGATCTTTTGGTCTTCACTGCAGCATGGAGGATCTTTAGTTGCGGCACGTGGGATCTAGCTCCCTGACCAGGGATCCAACCTGGACCCCTGCATTGGGAGTGCGGAGTCTTAGCCACCGGACCACCAGGGAAGTTCCCATACTTTTAAGGGGGAAAAAAAATCAAGAAATGATTTACACAGCACAATCCCATTTTTGTTTAAAAATATACAGCTCGTGTGTGTATATTTATAGAGGCAACACTGAGGAAGAATGCCCAGCAAGAGGTTAATAGAAGGTGCTGGGGCTTCTTCCAGTGATTTTTAAGTGAATTTTTGCTTGACAATATTTTATAATTTTTCCTATAAACTTTCCTATAATGGCCATAAATTATATATCTACGTCATCACAGTTAAAGCGCTCACAGTCTCAGGAGCAAGTGTGCAGGAGAGGCCCTGGGATTTGCCTGCTGGGAGGTACAGTGCCTTAGGAGAGAAATCATAGCATAGTAGGGAGAGAAGTCAGATCACAGAAGGTTCAGGTGAGACTGGCTGTGGAAAGAACAAGAGGCCCACCTCAGACTGATTGTATAGCCAGTCTTGCTGCCTAAAAGACAGAGGTCAGAAGCAGCAGGAGTCGGGTGGAAGTGTTTTTCCAGAACAGCGTGGCCATTTTGAAAGGTAATGATATGACAGACTGAAAATGCTAGATGGAAGGAAGGAATCCGTGGAAGGCAGGTCCTTCCTGGAATGGCACGGGGACAGAGAGAGAGGCTCTTTTTTCCCCCTCGAGGCTGGAAGGCAGCATGAGAGACTGGCCAGGCGCAGGCCTGGGGTGAGACTAGGATGCAGACAGCAGGCCCTGGCCTTGGGCAGGAAGCCTGTTTTCCAGGGAGCCGAGAGGAGGAAGCAACAGCTGTGCTAGCGCTTCTGTGCTCAGACTGGGGCTTCGCGAGAACCGAGAACCAAGGAGGAGCCACGCTGCCTGCTGGGGGATGGAAGGGTGTTCTCGGGCCCATCTCCGCCCTCCCCTCATTTCCCCAGACTCTGCCCTGAGCTCTTCTGTCACCCTTCTTCAAGCTGCACCCCTAGTCCCTCGGCGTTCCCCACTTAGGGACCCCGTCCTGTGCCCTCAGGTACGTTATCTGCAGCGCCCCATCGCCCTGTGGTGTGGCCTCAACCACTCCTTGGTGCTGAGCCAGGGCTCGGACTTCAGCAAAGAGCTGCTGGGCTGTGGCTGCGGGGCCGGGGGCCGCCTCCCCGGCTGGCCTAAGGGCAGCGCCTCCTTCGTCAAGCTCCACATCAAGGTCAGAGCCCAGGCTCCGGTGAGAGGGCAGCTGGGGAGGGCCGGATTCATCGAGCCCAGGGGACTGGAGCTGGGGCTCCCATCGGCACCCAGGGACCCCACTTCCCAGCACTGCCCACTTCCCTTTCCTGCTGTGTACCATGGCTCCTGGCTCTCCCCCTGAGCTGATCCTGCTGGCCCTTTCTGATCTCACACAACCCTGGGGCTCAGCCAGCCAGCTCAGTTGCTGGCTCCGGGCTGGTCTGAGCGGGTGGAACACAACAGCTGGGGATCCCTGGGAACCCCGTCCTGGGGCCCCGGCTCAGCCACGCAGTCTCCTCTCCTCCAGGTCCCTTTGTGTGCCTGCTCTCTCTGCTCCACCAGAGAGTGCCTCTACATGCTGTCCAGCCATGACATTGAGCACCACCCAGCCTACCGGGACCTACCAGCCAGCAAGGCAGTGGGGACCCCTGAGCCCAGCCTGGGGGCTGGAGCACCCCAGGACCCTGGTGGGGTGGCCTGGGCCTGTGAGGAGTACCTCAGCCAGATCCACAACTGCCCCACACTGCAGGACCGCATGGAGAAGATGAAGGAGATCGTGGGCTGGATGCCCTTGATGGCCGCACAGAAGGATTTCTTTTGGGAGGCACTGGATATGCTGCAGAGGGCTGCTGGAGGGGCTGGCCAAGGCCCCCCACCCCCTGAAAGCTGACCCCCTCCTCTCCTAGTCTCACCCCCTGGAGGGAGAGTGTGGCCCTGGGTCAGGGGCTAAGGAGAGGTGGAGTGGTCGCAAGGAACACGGTGTGCACGCACGTGTGGGGAGGGGACGCAGGGGGGTGGGGCCTGCTAGACATGCCAGGGTGGGCAGGGAATGGTTTTGTAAGATGTTCATGGGGCTGCCCAGGAGGGGCCCCCAACCTGACTATCATGGATGAAAGATTTGATTGACAAATAGAATAAAAGGCTGAATCAAGGCCTGGTTTGGAACCCTGGGGCCTGGGAGGAACCTGGGGGTCAGGGTGGGGGTGCGGTGCAGGGCAGAAGCAGCTCAGGCTGTCAGTTCCTGCATCCATCAGCTTCTTCTCCCCTCCAGCCCCTACTTGGTTCTGCCACTTGGATCCTCCATCCACCAGACTGAGCAAGTTGCTTCCTTCTGACTCCATCCCTGTGCAGCCAGCCACCCCCCCAACCACTCCCCTCCTCCTGCTTTCCTTCCAGATCTGAGCTCACACGTTGTTCTTTCCCTTACTTCCTACTCCATCCTCCCCTTCCTCCATGGGGAAGACACTCCCTTTGCCCACGTACCATGCCTCCCGCCCCCCACCAACCCTAACCTCCAAGTATTTGGGAAAGAAGATGGGTAAGCAGCATTCTTTCTCTGTGGCCTGGTCTGGCCCCTGGAGGGAGAGGACAGTAAACATTTGAAGTGGAAAATAAGCTGGAGCCAGGGGGTGGTCAGGAAGTGAGTGATTAGAGGTTGGGAGTCCAGAGAAGGACTTCCTCTGGGTGCTGAGGAAGTGGGAATGGGGAGGTGCACGGGTGGTCTGGAGGGTCCGCAGGAAGGACCCCAGGCTGTGCTGGAAGGATGCTCAGGCTCTGGACAGAGCAGGGTTGCTGAAGACATTCCTGGACCGCCTGGATTATGCTGAGAGCCTGATGCTCACTCTGGCCTTCATTGCTCCACCCCTGCCCCACTAGGTCAGTATTTGTGTGTCCTGGACCTAGAGAGGCCCCTGGACTCACCACTGTCCCGGCTCTTCTCTCCCTGTCCCGCCTTCCCCACCGCCCGCCCCACTGGCCAGTCCCCACGCCCACACGCCCGAGGCTGCCTCATCTGGCACTGATTATCCGTGCTGCTGCCGCCGCCGCCGCCGCCGCTGCCACACTCAGCCGCTGCCTCTGTCTTGAAGACCCCAGCACTTCTCTCCACCCCCGCCCCTGGCCATGCTGCCTGCCGCCACAGCCTCCCTCTTGGGGCCCCTCCTCACTGCCTGGGCTCTGCTGCTGCCTTTCACCCATGGCCAGACCCCCAACTACACCAGGTAGGTTTCTTGGCACCTTCCAGATGGCTTGAGTGAGCTTCAAATCCCTAATTCCTGGGGGGGGGGGCGGGGGGGAGTGGTATGCCTGTAGATCTGGTGGCTTCTTTCACTAATACCCCCCTCCCCGCCACATCTCCCTACCCTTCTCTGGCCCCCAAGTCCTCCTTCCCTGCGGCCAGACTAGTGTTTCCTGTGGGCACCACTGCTCCCCATTCCTCCGCCCTCCGTCCTCTTCCCATCCATCTAGACATCTAGATCCTTGCCCCCCCCTTCCCCCCCCCCCAGCCCCATGGAACCTGAGAGCACCAAGACCTTGAACTTGCCTGGCGGCTGGACGTCTGGATTCCAGGAGGGAACTGGAGATGGTGGGGGGAAGAGGGGAGTGTGAGGGGGAGACCTGAGAGTCAGACACTCAAGCTCTTAGCTGGAAGCAGAGCAGGGCAGAGGTTGGGACCACGGGGCCCTGGCTGCAGCTTCTCCCTCATCCCCCACCCCCCGCATGGCCTCGTGTCTGTGTCCACATCTGGAAGTAGTTAGGCGGCTCCTGTCCCCACAGCCAGGCAGGGTGAGGGGGGTGGAGAATGAGAGGATTCCCGGAATTCCTGTTGGGGTGGGGGGTAGGGACTCTGAGGGGCTGGAGGGACAGCCAAGTGGCTGGCCCCACTTTCCCTGATCCTCTGCTGGAGTGTATCCCACCGAGGTCCTGTTTGGGCTGGCTGAGGCCACCTCGGATCCCTTGGGCCTTCCTCCCCCATCCCCCTGGCTCCCCGCCCATCCTCATCACCTCCTGGCCTCTCCAGCACTCCCCCACGCAGGGCTGACCTCTCTTCTGTTCCCCAGACCCGTGTTCCTGTGCGGAGGGGATGTGACTGGGGAGTCGGGTTACGTGGCAAGTGAGGGTTTCCCCAACCTCTACCCTCCCAATAAGGAGTGCATCTGGACAATAACGGTGAGAAGGCCCTTCTGGCCACTCTTCCCTCCTCCAAGTGTCTGAGGCCTGGGTCCAGGCAGCCAAAGGCCAGACTGCTAGGGGAATTCCCTCCCCGCCAAGTCCCACCATTTCTCCCTGGGGAAGTCCCAGCCCGCTCCCCTCTGGTCAGTGCCCACAATACCACGTGGCAAGTGACCTCACACCTTAATGCAGAGCCTGCTTGTCCATTCCCACCTTCATCTGCACCCCCTCTGGTCTCTCCACAGACCTCACTCCGGTCTTGGTGCAGTCATGCACCATCAGACTGGCCCTTTTAGGCCCAGTCTCTGTAGGAAACGCTTGGGGGAAAGAGAGGTGCCCTCTTCCTGGTCGTGTTTGGCCTGACTTTGGAGGACCCCGCCCCTGTCCCCACCGTCAGGTCCCTAAGAGCCAGACTGTGTCCCTCTCCTTCCGAGTCTTTGACCTGGAGCAGCACCCCAGCTGCCGGTACGATGCTCTGGAGATCTTTGCCGGGTCTGGAACCTCGGGCCAGCAGCTCGGACGCTTCTGCGGGACCTTCCGGCCCGCGCCCTTAGTCGCCTCCGGCAACCAGGTGACCCTGAGGATGAGATCGGACGAGGGCACGGGAGGACGAGGCTTCCTGCTCTGGTACAGCGGGCGGGCCACCTCCGGCACTGGTGAGACCTCCCTCACCTCCGCCGCCCCCTCTCCTGGCCCCGCCCCCGGCGCAGGCCCCACCCCAGCCTTAACCTCCACCCCAAGAGCCTGGGGCCCCCATGATCTCCCTTACCCTTCCTCCTCACTAACTGCCCCTTCAGTCCCTCCTCCCCGTCTTCTCTCCCCTCTCCCGCTCCCACCCACCCCCTCTTCCAGGGCCCCCCCCAGGCGCGAGGCGGAAATGGGTCACCGACCCGCGGGTGGAATGGGCGGCCTGGGGTTACTGGGACGGTGAGTAACGCCCGCCCCCGTCCGCAATCGGGCTCCCTCTGACGGGCGCGGGGGGCACCCCCGGGCTGGGGAACTAGGTTCCCCCTGACCCGGAGCCCCCTACACCCAGCCCGGGGGCTCCCGATTGCGGTCCCATCACCCCCTCCTGGCGGCAGAAGTCTCCTTAAAATCTTTAAGGCGGGACCTCCCCTGAGGGACCTCGGGGCTGTGCCCCAATTTGAGGGCACCCTCACAGCATGGGGACTCTTTCAGCCGTGATGGGGACTTTTCTGCCGGGCCGGGGAGATGGGATCTCCCAGGGGAAGAGGAGCGATAAGGCCTCGGGTCAGGGGGAGGGGCAAGAAGGGAGCGGATCCTGTCAGTTGCTTCCCCTCTTCCACCGCCCGCCTGGGCGCCCGGCGGTCCTAGACTTAGCCCTCGCGGTCCAAAACCTCTCTGAGCCCCGCTCGGCCGAGCCCCATCTCTGCTAACCTTCCCCCCTTCTTTCCTCTCCCTCCTCTCGCCCCCTCCTCCTGAGACCCAGACATCTGAGCTTTCTGCACGGTCTCCTCCAGCTGACCGAGGGTCTCCACCGCCCCCCACCCCCACTCCTCTCTCCCCTCACCAGAGCACCAATTTTGCGGGGGGCGGCTGGAGAAGGCCCAGGGAACCCTGACCACGCCCAACTGGCCCGAGTCCGATTACCCCCCTGGCATCAGCTGTTCCTGGCACATCATCGCGCCCCCGGACCAGGTACTGACCCCCTGCCCCGGTTGCCCTCGGGGACTCGGGCTGCGCCCTCCAGCATGCAGACTGCAAAGATTTACTGAACATCGACAATGTCCCCAGCACTGAGCTGGCCATGGTGGGGAGCACAAACAGACCCAGACCTGCTCGCACCCAAACAAAAAATGTAAAATCACAACTGTGAGGAGCCTTACGAGAGCGAGGTACCCGATGCCGATATATAAACAGATTTGTGTGTGTGTGTGTGTGTGTGTGTATGTGGTGGTGACGCTGGAGGTAGAGTCTGGGTCTTTTCCTTGAGAATGAGCCAGGGCTTGGCCTTGCGGACTGCGGTGACGGAGGGTCCCCGGTGAATGTGTGTGTTCCTCCGAGCCGCGGTGTGAATGCATTAAGAGGTGGGCTCCAAGGCCCGCGGGCGATGAGACAGGAGGCCCCGGCGAGCGTCCCGGAGGCGGCGGTGGGGTGGAGGAGGTGAGAACTCCGCACCTTTCCGCCACCCGGAGTTCCCCTGCGCAGCCTCCGCCTCTGCCCCGCCGCCAGGTGATCTCACTGACCTTCGGCAAGTTTGACCTGGAGCCCGACTCCTACTGCCGCTACGACTCGGTCAGCGTGTTCAACGGACCCGTGAGCGACGACGCCAAGCGGCTGGGGAAGTTCTGTGGCGACACAGTCCCGGGGTGAGGGGGCGCCACCTGGGTGGGCGACGGCGTCGGGGCGTCTCTGCAGCCCCAGGTGCGGGAGCTTGGGGTTCCCGGCGGCCGGCGGGAGGGGCGGGGCTTAGCTGAAGCCGCGGGCGGCCTACGTGTCGGCCCCAAACGGGGTGGGCGGGGCAGGTAGCGGCCCCGGCCGAGGCTTGGCTCCAGGCCTGCGGTCTGCGGATCACGAGGCCAGTGGAGCTTGCGAAATCGAGAAGCTGATGCAGCCAGCTGAGGGGCAGAGGTCAAAAGGCCGCTGGGAGCAGGATGCGCTGCCCGCCTGACGCCTCCCCCGATGCCCCGCCGCCCGCAGTTCCATCACCTCCGAAGGGAACGAGCTCCTCGTCCAGTTCGTCTCGGACCTCAGCGTCACGGCCGACGGCTTCTCGGCCACCTACAGGACCCAGCCTCGGGGCGCCACCGAAGGAGGCCCAGGGGAGGTCGGCCCGGGCCCCAAGCCCGGAGCCGGGCCCAAAGTCAAGCCCGAAGTCCCACCTGAAGAGAAACCCAAAGCCGCGCCTAAGGCAGAAGCAACTCCGGTGGGCCCGGGTGAGTCTGGAAAGGGAGAGACAGCGACGCAGGCCTCAGGGAGCTGTATCAGACAGAGCTCCTTCCTGCGCCCATTCATTCATACAGCGCCCACGAGCGCTGCCTCTGTGCTAAGGCCGGGCACTGGGTGCTGGGACCCAAAGCTGGATAGAGCTCTGAACAAGTTCAAAGCAATGAGGCTTTTGTGGGGAAAGTGGTCCTTCCTCCCTGCTGGGTAGGTTGCCCTCCACTAAGGGTGCGCCCTCCCCCACCAGATGCACCCAGTGTCACCTGCCCAAAGCAGTGCCGGAGGACAGGCACCTTGCAAAGCCACTTCTGTAACAGCGACCTGGGTAAGAAGCCCATCCCCAAGCTCTGCCCTTCCAGCTCCTATAACCTCCCCTCCTGTCTCCAAAGCTCTCCCCAAACTTCTGGTTCCAGCCCTGCCCTGGCCTCCTGTCTCACCTCTCCCGGCTCTCTCCCACAGTGGTGACAGGAATGATTAAGTCCATGGTGCGGGGCCCAGGGGAGGGCCTCACAGCAACTGTCAATGTCACTGGTGTTTACAAAGCCGGAGGCCTGGACCTGCCCGCTCCACCCACTGACACCCTCCTGAAGTTTTATGTGCCGTGCAAGCAGTGCCCGCCCATGAAGAAAGGTAATGGAGACGTGGGGAAGCGTAGAGGGAGACTGAGCCTCATGAAAACGATGGAGGT
This sequence comes from Cervus canadensis, assembly GCF_019320065.1. NCBI lineage: Eukaryota > Metazoa > Chordata > Mammalia > Artiodactyla > Cervidae > Cervus > Cervus canadensis. The sequence continues at coordinate 29,501,065 of NC_057417.1, read as the reverse complement.
GGCAGACCTGAGGGACTGGGATGAGGCCGTATTTCTATAAGCTCTCAGTTACACAAATCCTCAATCCCTTCCTCCCCTTCCCTAGGAATCAGTTACTTGCTGATGGGCCAGGTGGACAAGAACAGAGGTCCCATCCTTCCTCCAGAGAGCTTCGTGGTTCTCCACCGGCCTACCCAGCACCAGATCCTCACCAACCTCGGCAGGAAGTGCCCCTCCAAGCCTGTTTAGCCTGCTGGGTCTCAGGCCTAAGCCCAGGCCAACCTCCCCACCCGGGACCTAGGGACCCCTTTCTTATTCAAATAAATGTTTCTTGATTGAGGAAGGGGTCACATTTCCATTTCTATGGTTTTGGTGCTCCTCTTGGGGGATTTGTTTTCATTCCTTCTTTCAACTCAAGGGTTACTACACAGAAGAATGTAAGTTGAATCTTGTCACCCCTTTGCTCAAAATTCTCCCGTATTCTCCACACACACACAAAGTGGCAACTATTAATATGCAGAGGTGATGGATATGTAAATTAGCTTGACTGTGGCAATCTTTTCACAATGTATACATATATCAAAATGTCCAGTTGTACATCTTAAATATATACAATTTTTATATGTCAAAGATATCTCAATAAAGCTGTTTTTAAAAAACAAATTAAGGGAATTCCCTGGCGGTCCAGTGGTTAAGATTCTGCACTTTTACTGCCGAGGGCCCAAGTTCAATCCCTGGTCAGGGAATTAAGATCCTGTAAGCCACGTGGCACAGTCAAAAAAAAGAAAATGACTCTCCCATGGTTTCCCATTAGTCTCAGCATAGAATCTGAAGTCCTACTATGGGCTCTGAGGCTCTAGGTGATCTGTGTCCTCTCTCTCACCTCATCTCATCTCTATTATCTCCCTTTCAGCCTCTTCCATCACACTGGCTCGTTGGCCATTTCTAGTACACATTTGCTTCCAGGCTTTGCTTTTGCTGTTCCCTCGATCTGGAATTCTCCTCCACAGACATTTCCTGGTCCACTTCCTAACTTCAATCAGATCTCAGCTCAGAAGCTCATCATAGTCACTCACTCATTTGCTCATTCCAAATGTCAGGCACTGTTTCAGGTGCCAAAAATACAAGAAAACAAAGTCCCAGCTCTTGTGAAGAAGGGAGCACATTCTACCCGAACAGAGATAAACTAACGAGGTCAAGTAGCTATAAGACTGCTATGAATGAAGAACACAAAAGCATGATTAAGAGGACAGGCAAAGGGAGATTCTCTATTTGATAGGGTGCAGAGAAGACTTTCAGGTAAGATTAACTTTGTTTTGCTCCACTGCTAACCAAGTGTGTGGCCTGGGGCCTTCACCTTGTCGAGGCTGTTTCCTCGTCTGAGAGTGGAGTTGACATTTCGTGGGATGATGTGAGCAGCAGGACTGAACCATAATTCCCTCTGCAAATATGAGAGATTTCAACGATGAGCTCCGTGCAGGAAGGAATCAAGAGAAGTGCTGTGGGCAGAGATCCGAGTCCAAGGGGGAGCAACATTCAACTAGCACTGTAGAAAACGGCTTTTGTTGCTGCGGAAGCTCCTAGAAGAGCCTGGGATTGAAGAGGGGAAAAAAAGAGGGCTCCCTCGTGGGATGTGATGCTAGTGATTTGGACAGCCTCAAGAGTGGGGAGGAAGGAACAAAGGCCGACTCCCATCTTGGCCCGGGTCCCTCCCGCTAGCCCTCCGCTCCACTTATTCCAGGGTTAGCGTTCTGGCTCGAGACGCTCGTCAAGTGCTACGTCACTGTGATCAAGCCAATCACCGCTTTAGGCTCACCAATCGGCGAATAGTCATAGCTGAGTCGAGGCCGCCCTGGCCAATGATAAAGACCGTACGGCGGAAGTGCAGAAGCGATCTCCCGGAAAGATGGCAGCCCTGGTCCGGCCACAGGTTGATTGGCAGGTGCTGTGACCAGAGGTGAGCTTCCGAGCGCGAGCCGCCGTTCGGAGGCGGAAGCCCGACGAAGCGCGGCCCCGAGGTCAGGAAGTGATCGGAGGCCCAGATACAGGAGAGCAAGAGGCGGAAAGAGCAGCTCCGGAAGAGGCCGCGGCGACCGGCGGAATCGGGCCTCGGAGGCAGGGGGCGGGTGCCCCGGGACGCCCGGAAGGGGCGGGGCTTATGGAGATTAGGAACTAAGACGGAAGACTAGGGCCGGGGCTGGGAGCCGCGAGGGGCCGGGTTTCCCGGGTAGGCGTGACCCTCGAGGTAGGGCTTGGGGGCGGGGCTTAAGGGGACCCAGGGCGCTGCTGGGGGGGAAGAAGGGTTTGGGAGACCTGGGCCTGGTCTGCTGGGGGGCCTTATCTAGTGGGGTTCTGAGGCGGCGGCGGCGGAACCAGCCCACGCCCTGCCTTACGATCTCATCCCGTTCCCTTCGCCCCTCTCACCCCTCAGCTTTATACTCCAGGCCCCGTCCCTTGAGCTCTGCCCTCGGATGTTCCACCGCCCAGAGCTTGCATGCGCCGTGGGGCGCCCCAGGACCAGGAGCTGGTGGGTCCGGGGGCTCCAGGGCGGGGGTCCCGGGGCGCCCCTCCTCCCTCGGGATCTGTTGTCCCGGTCCTGGTCTTTCCCCCGGATCTAGTATTCAGGGCGGACCAACGGAGCGGACCCCGGCAGCTACTGACCCTCTATAACCCCACGGGAGCAGTGCTTCGCTTCCGAGGTGAAGGGGATGGGCGCCTCGTGCTCGGGATGTGGGGACTAGCGGCAATATGCTGGGGAGCTGGGTGGGCTGGAGGAGTCAGATCAGTACAGTTGACTGTCCGGCCTTGGCAGAATGGAAGGGTCAAGTCCAGTCCGAGGGTAGAAGGCTGGGGGGACTCCATGGGCGGGGTTTGTGCAGGATTCTCTGAGGCAGTAGTCGATCGATCTTTCTGTGCCTTTTCCCCCAGTGCTGTGCACAGCCCCTGCCAAATACACAGTGTTTGACGCGGAAGGATATGTGAAGCCTCAGTCCTGCATTGACATGTGAGTTGAGCGGATGGGGAGGCTGATGAAAGCCAGTGGTCGCGGCCAGCTTTCTCTGATTTACCCTGCTGTGACTTAGGTCTCAGAGCTGGTGCTCTTCAGCCTTTTTTCCCCCACCCTCTGTCTGCATCCTTAAGAGGGAGTTTCCTGGGAGGGTGGGGCCTGGATTCACTTGGATCACTGCCCCTCAATGGGCCTCTCTCCTTTCTCCGGACCAGTGTGATTCGCCACGTGGCCCCCAATCCCAGGCACTATAATGTCCAGGATCGCTTCCGCATTGAGCTCTCTGAGGAGGGAACAGAGGGCCGAGTGGTGGGGCGCAAGGACATCACCTCGGTTCTAAGGGCCCCAGCGTACCCCCTTGAGCTTCAGGGACAGTCTGACCCAACGCCCCACGCAGAGCCTCATTCCTGGACAGCACCATCCGCGGCCCAGCCCTTCCCAGAGAGTGAGTTTGGGGATGGGAATTCTTGAGTTCTGTAGGGGGAGGGGACCTAGCATGACCTTAGAGGTGAGTTAATTTGGAGTAGAAGAGGTTTTTTGTTGTTATCGGTGTTCTGGGTTTTTGTGGGTTTTTTGGTGCCCCTTCTGGGCTTGCAGAATCTTAATTCCCGAACAGGGATCAAACACAGGGTCCTGAAAGTGAGAGCGCAGAGTCGACCACCTGGGAATTCCCTTCTGATTCAGCCTTTTGCTTTTTAATAGAAACATTTCTAGGAGTTAAGATTTTATATCAGGTTAGGGAAAAAGCAGACTTCGCAGTTTCCTTGGTTTCTGGCCTCCACCTAGAGAGAAAAACTCTTCGTTTATCTCTAACTCCAGTACTTCCCATCCTGTGTCAACTCAGTTCAGTTCAATAAGAAACGCGGGTTGAGCAATTATGTACCACATTGTATTTTATGGGAGACAGAGGTCCCTGCCTGACACACAGGTACACGGGAGCCAGTAATCAAGGCAGAGTTGAAGAGCGAAAAAGGATGAGGGACCAGAGGGGAGAGGGTTTCTTGCGCAGTGGGGACAGGGGCTCCAGGGAGAAGAGGACACTTCCAGTGTCCAACGAAAAGTGGGTACACCTTCCACCTTCAGCCTCCTCCCTGGACTGAACAGGAGTGGAGGCTGGAACTCCTGACGGGCCTTGTTCCCCAGACCCTCACCCGCAACTGGCCACCAGCTCCTTCCTCCTCTTCTTGCTGATGGGCACAATCTCTGTGGCCTTCCTGCTGCTCCCGCTCCAGGATGAACTTGGCAGCCAGCTGCCCCAAATGTTTCACGTCTCCCTGGGACAAAAGTTGGTGGCAGCCTACGTCTTAGGTGAGCCCAGTGGATCCAGGCCCAGCAAGAGGAGAATGGGGGCTGGAAAGAGGGTATACAGAGCCGGCAGGCTCCACACACAACCTTGCTCTTTCTTTCTCCCCTCCCCAGGGCTCCTCACCATGGTGTTCCTCCGGACCTGAGCTCTGTTCCACCTCCACGCCGCTTCCCTGGGCCAGGACATGGATGTGGATGTGGACGTGAGACAGCCACTGTGATGTTCATAACCTCGTCTCAACTCCTGCTTCCTTCTTCCTCCCCATCTCCCTCCAGACCTAGGGATTTGTTATCTTTTTCCAAGTTGAATCAAATAAATTTGTAAAACTGAACTGAGAAATAGGTAAGAAACACGCCCCTTTCTTCCCATGTCATTTCTCCAGTTCCTCCTACTCCCACCTAGAGGCCCATTGAGGAGTTAGAAGACCTAGGTCGAGGCCTGGTGCTGCGCCAAAAAAACCATGTGATCTTGAGCAAGTCATTTAATTTTTCAGAGTTTCAGTTTATGCCTCTAAAATGAAGAAATTGAGATAGTTGATTCTTAAGATTCCTTTTAACGCTGTCTTAAGGAGAGGATCATGTTGCTAAGCCAGCATGTTGTTCATTCACTGTTGTGTCTGACTCTTTGCAACCCCATGGATGGCAGGACACCAGGCTTCCCTGTCCTTCACCATCTCCCAAAGTTTGCTCAAACTTATGTCTGTTCTGTTGATGATGCCATCCAGCCATCTCATTCTCTGTCACTCCCTTCCCTTCCTGCCCTCAATCTTTCCCAGCATCAGGGACTTTTCCAATGCCAAAGCTGAAAAGAAACAAACACAAATACCACCTATTCCCACCTGCTGTAGAACTCAGGTCCCACCATCTTAAGCCATCAGAGCCTCTTGCCAGGGTTGCCAGGAGGCTTCCCTTCCCCAGAATCCTCTTCTGTCTTTTTGTCTGTTACTCTGCTTTTATTTTGTCTCTTCTTTGACCTCAGCCCCTGCAGCTAAGAAACACCAAGGTCACTGGCAAGATGGGGGGAAGTGGCACTGCCTGACATAAACTTCAGCCTAACCAGGCGGGAAAAGTGAAGGCAATGGAAAAAAAAGCTGCTTGAAAGGCAGGCTTCCAGCCCTCCTTCAGATGCAAGGCAAGAGGGGAGGGGGGAAGAAGGACAGCCAGTGACACTGGCAGATAGATCCTTGACTGGGAACAAAAATCAGCAAGATAACATGCAGACAGACTCGGTCTGCTATGCTGCTGGAAGGTTATCAGTTGCTCCAGCTTTGCTTTGGGGGCCTTGGGAGCTACCCCACTGCCCTGGGAGGGCCTTGTCCTTCCCACACACAGAGCAGGGTTCAGTGACATGTGAGTCTGATTCTGTGCAGAGGGTGGCAGCCTGTGTCCAGGATGTGAGCAGGGCTCTCCCCACAGCCCAGCAAACCCTTCAAACCACTCACACTGGCCTGGCTGTGCCCAGGACCCCCAAAAGGCATTTGAGGTATCACACTTGAATGATCTTGCTGGTATCTGCTGAGAAAAGGCCTTGCTGCCAGTGAGATCCGGTGGGAGGGGCTTGGAACACATTTTTTTAAAAAGCAGATTACTTAGAAAACAATGCTGAGTTGGCAGCAAATTGGAGTGGGTGGGTATTAGTTTCCAGTGTCTGTTGTAACAGTTTATCACAAGCTAGTGGCTTAAAACAACACAAATTAATTCTCTTATGGTTCTGGGGGTGTGAACTCCAAGATGAATCTTCTGGGGATAAAATCAAGATGTCCCCAGAGGTGGTTCCTTCTGGAGGCAGCTGAGAGGATGTTTCCTTGGCTTTTCTAGCTTATAGAGGCCATCTGCATTCCTGGGATGGTGACCCCTTCCTCCATCTTTAAAGCCAAGAGACAAAATTCTAACAAATGATCATTGTTTTAAGTCACTTTAAAAAAGAAGCCAGGAGTATAGCATCTCCAAGTCTCTGATTCTGACCCTCTGCTTCCGTTGTCACATTTCCTTTATCTCTGATCTTCCTGCCTCCTTTAATAAGAACCCTAGTGATGGGCTTCCCTGGTGGCTCAGTGGTAAAGAATCCACCTGCCAACGCAGGAGACACCGGTTCAATCCCTGGTCCAGGAAGATCCCACATGCTGTGGAGCAACTGAGCCAGTGCACCACAACTACTGAAGCCCTCGCACCTCGAGCCGGAGCCTTTCAAGAGAAGCCACTACAACGAGAAGTCTGGGCACCGCAACTAGAGAGTAGTCCCCACTCACCATAACTAGGCAAAAGCCCTCACAGCAATGAAGACCCAACATAGCCAAAAAAGTAAATAAAATTTAAAAAAAAAAAGAAGCTTTGTGATTAAGTCCACAGTCCCACCTCTAGCATATCACTCTAGACTTGGTGGCTTAAAAACCAGCAATTAGTTTTTTTCACAGTTCTGGAGGCTGGCATCTGAGATCAAGGTGTCGGCAGGTTTGGTTTTTCCTGATGCCTCTCTCCTTGGCATGCAGATGTCCCCCTCCTCCCTGGGTCCTCACATGGCCTTTTCCCTCAGTGCACACGCATCTCAGGTCTCTCCTTGCATCTGGTTTCCTCTTCTTTCAAGGACATCAGTCAGATTGGATTAGGCCCATTCTGATGACCTCGTTTTAACTTAATCACTTCTTTCAAGGCCCTCAAAAACATTCTGAGGCACTAGATTAGGGTTTCAACATATGAATTTGCACTCTCCATCTCAAAATCCTCACTTAATCACACCTGCAAAGTCCTTTTTGTCATGTAAGGTGATGTTCATTTACAGATTCCGAGCATTAGGATGTGGACCTTTTCATCCAGGCCTTTATTCTGTATACCAACAGGAGCAAATGGACAAGGTGGAGAGGGCTGAGAGACAACTTTGGGAAATTTGTTCCGGAGAGTATGTCAGGGAAGCAAGGAATCAAGGAAGCTTCTGACCCCTGGTCTAGGCTCCTGAGAGTCCACAAAGTCAGACTCAGGGGCTAAGGAGGGCGCAGTTTCATCCCAGAACCCAGGGGCATCCTGAGTCATAAATGAAGAAGCGTTTACTTCCCAGCCTGAGAAGCAGCCTAGGACCTCTCACACCATCCCGGGAACAAGAGAGGATGAGGAGCCTGAGAGACAGGCCCTAGGATTTACGTAGCTGCCGGGAAATGAGAACGAGGCCCGCAGCCTCCCGAGCCCATGATTAAAGCTAAAATGGTGCCGGCAGCACCTGGAATTTCCTCCCCTCCTGCAGCTTCCACCTCACTGTTCAACGAGGGGCCACAGGGGACCCTGGAGGGGAGAGAGGTCCCAGGCTGGGCCACCCTAGGCTGTGTAGCCATGGCAGTCTCACAAGGCTGTGCTCCAAAGGGGCCACCGTGCTTGGCAGTTAGTGCTCTGCAGTCTCTATCTTGAAATTTTTAATGCTTTTATCTCTGAACTTAAGTTTTGGAAGTGCAGTCCGATGAGGCAACGGAGCCTATGCTGGGGGTCCTGCCACCCCCGATGGAGTCTCACCTGTCCCCACCCAATCACAGTTGTCACCCTCCACTCCCAGCAGGGACTGGATGCCAGCACAGGTCTGGGTTTGGCTCTGGTTAGGCACGTGGGCTGTCTGTAGCAAGTTGCGGGGCAGAACTCTGCGTGCCTGTGGGGATCTGCCCAGAGTATCTTCTTGTCTGAGTGATCTGGACATTAAATAACAAATGAAGAACCACTATGACAGACTGAGAGGCTGTGGAAGGAAGAAAAAAGCTTTGCTTTTGCTTTTCAAACAAGAATCTCCACACTTTCTTTTCTTCTTTTTTCCCCACACTTTCATTTTGTACCAGCCCTTGTAAATTATGTAACCATCCCTGGTTCCAGGATAGGGTACAGGGCCAGTCTCCTAACTGGTGGTGGTCTTGGGTTCAGTTCAGTTCAGTCGCTCCGTCGTGTCCAACTCTTTGGGACCCCATGAACCACAGCACACCAGGCCTCCCTGTCCATCACCAACTCCCAGAGTTTACTCAAACTCATGTCCTTTGAGTTGGTGATGCCATCCAACCATCTCATCCTCTGTCATCCCCTTCTCCTCCTGCCCTCAATCTTTCCCAGCATCAGGGTCTTTTCAAATGAGTCAGCTCTTTGCATCAGGTGGCCAGTACTGGAGTTTCAGCTTCAACATCAGTCCTTCCAATGAACACCCAGGACTGATCTCCTTTAGGATGAACTGGTTGGATCTCCTTGCAGTCCAAGGGACTCTCGAGTCTTCCCCAACACCACAGTTCCAAAGCATCGATTCTTCGGTGTTCAGTTTTCTTTATAGTCCAACTCTCACGTCCATACATGACTAATGGAAAAATCATAGCCTTGACTAGATGGACCTTTGTTGGCAAAGTAATGTCTCTGCTTTTTAATATGCTATCTAGGTTGGCATAACTTTCCTTCCAAGGAGTAAGTGTCTTTTCATTTCATGGCTGCAATCACCATCTGCAGTGATTCTGGAGCCCCCAAAAATTAAGTCAGCCACTGTTTCCCCATCTATTTACCATGCAGTGATGGGACCAGAGACCCTATGTCCTCAGGAAGCTTCCTTAGTTCCTTAGAAGGAGCTCTTTCCCCCGTGTAGACAGCATTCCAAGGTGCATCCTCTTTGGGTCCTTCTGCCCAACCCTTCCCCAGGTCTCCAGGGTGAGGTGAGGGTGAGTAAGCCACATAAAAGTACTGTAAGCAACAGATGCCACAGGTGGTTTATTAAGGTTCAAGCCCCAGCCCCTCCCACTACAGGCCACATGTTGGCCATAAGGTTATGGCCCCAGCAGTCTTTCCCAAGGATGGCCAGGTCCCAGGGCTTAGGAAACCTTCCATAGTGGTCTCTAGCTGTTAGCGGGACCGCGGCTACTGAAGAGGAAGGGGCTGTGATTGAGGGGCAGATGCTGCTCTCTGATTGGCTGACAGTATGACCATCCCATTACGGAAGGCACTGCTCACCTACTACCACCCTGGGTCTGGGATGCAGGGTTGTCTGCGCCGGCGTCATCGCTGGGCCCCTGAGAATTACGGTAAGGACTAATAAATTAGTCAGCAATGGGAGGTGGTGCACAGGCATCTCTGTCACCCAGAAAGCGCTCAAGAGAGACCAAGCGCTCTCGCCAGGGGGCAGGGGCATGTTCCCAACCCCCGCCCATACCCCGCCATGGGCCTCAGAAGTTGTTATCGATGTTCCAGACGTCCCCGCTCAGCGCGTTGGCTGCCCCCTGCAGCGTCCAGGTAAGCAGGGCCAGTTGGCGCCGGAAGCGGCTCTCCTGGAAGCCCAGGCCCCTTGCCACCTGGGAGGAGGTGGCCCCGGGGCCGCCAGCGCGCAGCAGCCGCACGTGGTCCAGAAGCGCGCGGAGCGTGTGGTCTCCGCGACCCAGGAAGATGTGACGGAACGGGGAGTCGGCCGGCGACACGTACTGGGACAGGAAGTAGAACTCCACCTGCGCCGAGAAGGGGACCAAGTCGAAGTCCGAACCGCAGTTCCAAACCCACCTTGGGACCTCATGCACGCTGAGTCAATACAGTTGAGCAGCCTCTTTAAGGCCCTTCTTTTGGCTACCCAATCAGGAAAGGCCGGAATGTGACGTCACCAGTAGTCAGGTAGGATGCGCCCTCCCACCGTGTTTCGGACTGGATCCCTTTCTTTCTCCCTTGAGCCTCCAACCCTGCATCTAGGACTCCCCGTCTTCCTTCCTCTCCCATTCACTTCTCTGCCCAAAGCCTCAAAGAACCGTCTATCGTCCTGCTGTTCCTCACCTCTCCACACCCCGGTCATTCCTGCATCCCTCCGTGAATGTCCACAGCCCAGAGTCAAAGGTCAAGGGGACAGGCCGGCCCTTAGGAAGTGCCTGACCCTGGGTCCTCACCCTCTTGACTTATATGTTGTTCAAACTTCCTGTGATGGCCTCGCTCCTAGCCCAGTTCTCCCACCGTTCTGCCAGCGGCTCCGATTCCTTCTCCTCCCACCTGTGGGCAGGCCCAAGTTTCGACCTCCACCTTCCTGCTCTTCTCATGACCTATAATACAGTGGTTTTTCACCCCTGGCTGCACATTAGAATCATTTGGGGAGGGTTTTGGGGTTTTGTTATTGTTGTTTTTTGAGGGGCAGCATGCTGGGATCTTAGGTCCCTGAGCAGGGATCAGATCTGTGCCCCTTGTATTGGGAGCACAGAGTCTTAACCACTGGGCTGCCAAGGAAGCCTCCAGCCTGTCCATTTTTCCTTCCAAATGTCTCACTTCAGGTGGTATTTGCCACCCCCACCAAAAGTTCAGCTGCTACTAACTTCATTCCCTCTTCAAGCCATTACAATCTGGTCAAGACCTTCCTAAAATTCCACTTTGCTTACATCACCTGCCTGCTTAAAAACCTTCCAGATTTCCTTGATGCCCCAGACCCCCCAAACCCAAACCCCAAAGTTGATCCCTAACCCACTCCCCTCCTCTCCTTCACAGGGCTTCTGTTCTGGCTCGGCTGGTCCACACCCTGCCCCCAAGGAAAGTCAGACCTGTCTCACTGCCATGCCTTTATACCTGGTCTCTCCACCCTGAAACATCCTCTTTTGGCACCAACCCAAGTTCTGTCTGTTCTTCAAGACTTCTGTTATAGTCTAAAGCAGGGGTCAGCAAACTTTTCTCCTTCTTGCAAGAAGCCAGACAGTCACTATTTTAGGCTTTGCAGGCCATACTGTTTCTGTTGCAGCTCCTCAGCTTTGCTGCTGTAGCACACAAGCAACCACACACAATAGGAAAACCAGTGAGCATGGCTGTGTTGCAATAAAACCTCGCTTACGAAAACAGGTGGCAGACCAGATTTGGCCTGCTGGCTGTAGTTTACCAACCCCTGGTTTAGAGCCACGAAGTTCTCTGGGTCTGGCTCAGCCCTGTTTCGGGTTCTGAAGCCCTACCTCTTATTTTTCTTTTCTTTTTTAGCTCTACATCTTTTACTCTCCAGCTCTGAGTGTGAATCGTTTCTCATGGCCTAATCGTGTCCAGATGGCCTTTATCTCTTGGGGGGCACACAGCAACTTCAGGGGGAGGAGGTGTCTTTTTGTGTCTCTAGAGCCTGGCACAGTGGGGGTTAGAGCAAGATCTGTTAATGAGAATAAACCAAGTCCAATCCAAGAGAAAGGAGCCAGGACAAAAGAGCAAGAGGGGTGGGTTTGTCAACAGAAAGACAGTACGACAGAAAAAGGAAGGGGGAGAGAAAGAACAAGACCTTGCAAAGGCCAGACACAGCATCCCCAAACTGCACATGCATGTGGGGTTCCCTGTTCACCCCACACTCACTGAGGATGGCCCTGCTTAGCATTTTGCTCTAGACTTTCCCCCACACCCACAGCCCCTACGCACTCAATTCTAGAGGTCAAAGGGTTGCAGAGTTGAGTTCTTGGGGTAAGGAAATGGAAGAGGAGGGGTTGGAATTGGAGATGGGGTGCAGGTTGCAAAGTATTCAAAGCAAGCGGGACTGGCAAGGGAATAATAATCTTGTATAACTTTCACATGACACCTCCTCCAGGCAGCCTTTCTGGGGTTCATCCATCTCACCAGAAGGAAGAGGGCTCTCTATGCTCTGAATTTAAGCTTTTTGCACCTCCCGAACCATAATCCTGCACCTCTTAGACTGTGGACCACCGTGGACTTGCTTGTGGGCAGGGGGTGGGTCGGCAGTGGGGAACCGGAGGAGGAGCGATCTGTCTTAGTTCTGCAATTGCGGTAGCCAGGCAACTGTAGCCAAGGGGCTGGCGCGCCCTGTCTCATCACTTTGCCGGCCCGCCTCAGTGGTGGCTCCAGCCTGGCGGGCCTGTAAGCAAAGGACTGCGCGTCTAGGACTGGCAGCGCCGGGACGACAGAGACCCGTGAAAGCGAAGGGGAGGAGGACAGCGCGCAGGCGCCAGGTCTGGAGGTGGGACCCGGGCCTGGAGGAGGGACCCCAGGCCGCCGGAAGAGGGCGGGGCGGCGCGGACGGGCTGGGCGGGGCCTCACCCGCATGATGCGCACGTTGTACATGCGCATCAGCCTCTCGTCGCTCTCCTCCGAGCTGTAGATCTCCTTCCGCAGCTTTTCGGCCGCACGGATGTAGTCCCCTCGCGCCGAGTACACCCACTGGAGGGTCAGCCCGCGGGCCTGAGGGCGGAAGCACAGGCTGAGACCGGCGGCAGGGGCCAGGACCCCGGCCTAGGGTGGTGGGGGTCCAGGTGCTGGGGGGATGGGCCTGGGACCCTGGGACTGGCAAGGGTGGGGTGGGGGGTATAGGGGGACAGAATGCTGGGAGCAGAAGGAAGGAAGAGAAGCCCTGTGCTGTCGGGTGGGTTCCAGCGGGGTCCTAGGGCCTTAGTGACTGGGGCGGGTGTAAAGGGGCCAGATTGGCAGAGGGGCCCTAGACCAAGGCGGAGATGGGGCAGATCCCCCTGGCCCCGGTGGCATTTTCACGGGATGTGGCGCGTCGCTCCCCATACCCCACCAGAAACCCGAAGCGAGGGTTGGCGTCTCGAACCTTAAGGTCCCCAGAGAACTCGTTGAGGCTGCCGATGTGCCTGAGGACCACGTCTCCGTAGCGACCGAAGTCGAGGGGCAGTAGGTGATCGTGGCTGAGCCGGATGAGGAGCTGCCCTGCGAGCTGGGCCACGGCCTGGGCCACGGCGGGCAGGCGGCCCCGCAGTACCCTGTGCAGGTTCTCATAGGTGTCATCCTTTGTGTGCAGGAACGGGTATGCCGGGCCATCCTGCCGGGACAGGGCGGGAAGTGGGGTGTAGGCGCGCGGGCAGGGTGCGGGCAGGCCCAGGGGCTACCGCTCTGGGACAGGGCCCGAAGTCTCACCTCCATGAAGGAGAACTCAACGGCAGGAACCCCCGCAAAGGCCGTGAAGGAATAGGCGCTGCTGTCCATGGGCAGCGGCCGGATCCTGGGGAGGGGCAGGAGGGAGCGCAGTGTGGCTTCAGGGTCGCCCACGTGTTCCCCCTGCCCCCAGCTGTCTTATGTGCCTGCTGCCACTTACACCTCGGCTTCCCAGCTGTGGTTGGTGACCACCACCTGCTCGTAGAGGGTCTGCCCACTGCGGTTGGGAGAGTCCACCTGGGGGCAGGGTTGGGGGGACACTGGTCAGGCTCTAGCGGCCAGCAGCTTCCCTTCATCCCCTGCTCCTGGCCGGGCTCTTGCCTGCTTCAGAATGTTCTCAATGAGGCTGATGAGAAGGGGGCTGGTCTTGGCGTGAAACTTGTCATCCCCTGCGGAGAGGGAGGGATGCCAGGCCTCAGGCTTGGCACCCAGGGGCAGGGTGCACCCAATGGGGCCAGGTGGCGGCACTGCCCCCCACTCACCCAGCACTGCGTTGTCCAGGCTCACATAGACCACAGCCTTCAGGTGCAGCACACTAAGGTAGCCCTGTGGGTGAGGTGTGGACTGTGAATTCCCCCCTCCTGCCCCCTCCCCACCTCTCCCCATTGCCTGACTCCCTGCCCAGGACCCCAGGGTACCTCCAGCCACTCCATGGAGCCCACACTCCCGAAGTCACCACCATCCCAGCTGATGAAGAGAAGACTTCGGCGAGGCTGGAAGCCTGGGGGCAGCAGTGGGGGGATGGTAGGGTGGTGGGAGGGGAGGGGAGGTGGGCTTGGCTGGGGGGCCAAGCAAATATCCCCACCTCATTGTCTTCCTCGGTCCCGGTCCCCTGGGGTCTCTCCTTCCCTCCCACCAAGCCCCCATCCCAGCCCATCTAACCTGGGTCTGCCCTGACTCAGCTGTATCAGTGATGGGGACTGCTTGCATAAGGTTTTTCACTAAGGACTATTAGTACTTTCATGTTTAAGTGAAGAGATGGAGGTGAAGTGACTTGCCTGGGACCAAGCAGCCAGGACGTGGAGGAAGCCAGGTTTGGAGCCCAGGTCTCAGTGGCCACCCTCCAGCCTGTGCTCCTAACTGCCTCTCTGCCCTGTCCTGGCTCAGGCCACACAGCCCCAGCTGCCCGGCCCAGGCCCAGGTCCTGACCTTACCATTGCTCACCATGGAGGAAAAGGTCCGCACCAGCTCCAGCAGTATGGCGGTCCCCACAGCAGACTTGGCCGCTCCTGGGCCCCATGCATCCCTCTGGGCCCCGATGACCACATACTGATCTGAGGGAGGGATGTTGGGGGCCCACCTGTTACGTGGGCAGAACCCAGAGACTTCTCCCTCGACCTTGGGAGGGTCCCTTTCTCGAGGACCCTCACATCTCCGCAGCCCCAGCCTGCAATCCTGGCTGTCCCTAAAGAGTGCCTCTCCTCCCGTTGGCCCTTCCCAGATGGTCCGCTCCTTCATCGGGGTGCCTGGGGTCATTCTGGACTCCATTATCTCCCTGATCAGCATGTCCCTCTGTTCACCGAGTCCTGATGAGTTTTCCCCTTTTAAATCTCTCTCTGACCCTTCCCACTCACACTCGCACCACCAGCATCCTCATCGGAGCCTCATCACAGGCCTCCATGTGCCACTCCTCCAGTGCTTCGAGGTACCATGCTCTTCAGCTCAAGAACTCTGATTCCTCACTGTTATCCACATCAAGTTATGTTTGAAAGGCTCGTCTGTTGTAGTCTGACCTCCCTTTCATGCTCTAACATCATCCAACTTAGGCTTGTTCACCTCTGGTGCTAGGGAACTCGCTACTGTGCAGAACTGCCCGTTCTATCTCTAGACAGCTTTGAGCATGAGGTCTCAGTGCCCCCCACTCCCACTCAATCCGCCCGGGCCCAACTTGCCAGCCTCTCCCCCGCCTCCCCGGTAGGGTGTGTGTGTGATGCTGGGCAAGCAAGCACACCTGGCTCGGAGCGGCCCTCGATGCAGCCAAAGATGTTACTGATGGGGGTGGAGGCCCTGTGGTTGTTGACCCCCAGGTGCAGGCCTGGCCCAGGGCCCAGGCGATAAGGGGAGACTGGGAGGTGCCCCTGCCATTCCTGGGGGGCCACAGGGCCTTCAAGCTTCCTGGAAAGGGGTGGGACAGAAAGAATTAGAGGCAGAGAGGCCCAGGCTATAGACGAGTCCAAAGCCCCCCTCTTCACTCCTTCTCTCCCTCCCATCCTCTGGCTCCAGCTCTCTGCATCTGTACCCTGGCTGAGGGGCCAGACTGCCTTGGACAGTTGTACAGGTTGTATCCTGCTCAAGGGTGCCCAGCAGAGGTTGTGATATGACCTGGAGTTCCACTCACCAAAGGGTGGCCCCTAGCAGGAGGCTGTGCCCACCCAGAAGAGCCGTCTTGTTCTAGCTCACCCAAGACACCTTATGAGCTAGCTGCAGCCTACCTCTCCCTGCCTCCTCCCCTCCCGGTCCCTACATGGTCCTCACCTCAGAAGGAGGGAGGCAGTGTCCGCACTGATGGGTTGGGCTGGGATGCTTGGGAGACCTGAGGATTGGACTGGAGGGAACTGGGTCTGATTGAAGGAAGGGAAGCCAGGCGTATAGGGGTCCCCCGTTCCCAGGTGCACCTGTTGGGAGAGGGGTGCCCAAACTGAAACGGAGCCAAGCTGCCAGAAGAGCATGCCAGCCTCATCCTAGGCAGGGCACAACAGTCCAGGGACCCCAGGAAGGCACTACAGCTCCCCCAAGACTCACATGTCCATACACAGCCCGGTGGCTGGACAGGCTGAGCTTGTGCGGGCCCTGGGAGAAGTCTGCCGGGTCCGGATATATGAGCACTCCTTGGGCCCCAAAGTCCTGAGCACTGGCCACCTGTGGAAGGCACGCGGCTAAAGGACCCATTCTCCCAGAAAAAGCAGGTTGAGAAGGGAAGAAAATGCAAATAAAAGTGGGATGGCAGGGCCTCTGATCTGTAGGTGTGGGCACCGGGTGGACCTCACCTTCGATGCTCCCGCAGTGCCTTGGCAGCCCCCAAGCCCCATATTCCCTCCTGATTCTGTTCCCCTGGCGAGTTTCTTACAGCCCATTTGGTTCTCCCTTTTCTCCCTCTGACAGCCTCCTGGACGCTTCCAATTTGCCGCCATCCGATCCTCGGGTTGCCCAGCGGGCACCCTCCCCGTTCCACGGCCCCAGGTTCCATCCCCCGGGGACCCTCACCTTCTGGGCAAAGTTGATCACTCCCAAGCGCACCAGCAGGAGGCGCCCCGCCGGCTCCACACCCCGAGCCCGCAGGTCCTGCAGGTCCTCCGGCCGCCCGTAGTGGGCGTACACCAGCTTTCCCTGGGGAGAGGAGGATCGGGAGGCCGTGAGGCGCGTCCAGGCAAAGGACAGGCCGCCCCATCCTGAGGACCGGCAGGCTCACCGTGGCGTTGCCCGTGGCGCTGTAGGGGCAGTAGACGTCGGGGTCCTCCAGTGGCAGCTGCTCCCCGTGCTTCCCGGAGGCATCAACCCAGTGCAGGGTGTTGGGGCGAGCCCTGAGGAGCCGGGGTGGTGAGCGCCCCACCGACAGCCCACCCCACCCCCGCCACGCCCCACCCCACCCCCACCTCGCAGCACTCACGGATCTGGGAACTGCAGCCCCACGTAGTGCGTGTCCATCCACACGTGGTCCAGCCTCTGGCGCAAGAGCTCAGCCCTGATGTCCTGAGCCAGGGCTGCCATTCCGGCAGACCCGGCTACCCTTTCCCGAAGACTGGTCTGCCTGTGCAGGGAGAACGGGGATTGAGGTGCTGGAGGAGGCAGGGGCTGGGACGTCTGAGTGCCTGGAGGAGAGGGCTGGAGCAGGGAAAGATGCCAGAGGTGTAGGCCCCAGCCCTGGGCGGTGAGGGGCTCTTAAATCTCTCCTGCCATGACTGCCAGGGTCTCCAGGACTTCCTTCTGCTTACGCCTCAGCTTCTGATGGTCAGGGGTGCTCTCCACCATCCCTGAGGCTCTCCCTGCGGCAGGCCAAATGACCCGCACCACCAATCTATCGTACTGTCCCCTCCACATCTACATGCACTGGCCTGCGCTTTGCCCCTGGCGTGAAAATACTTTTCTTCCAAAGGGCTCTCCAGGCAGAGGTGAGGGTCCTGCACCCCTCTCCTCCTCCAGCTGGGCCTCGCGGGGACACCTTCTACCACGGTTGCCGGTGGAAGCTGGGGTCACTTGTCTTGGAGACCTCACCCTGTCTTCTTCCACAGTCACCACTTAGCTAGCCAGCCTGCTGTCACCTGAACGCTCCCCGATCGTCCATCTTACCTGTGCCAGGGCCACCTCCACCCCCCCACATCCCACATGCGCTCTCTCTAAACCAGCTCCACCTGTGCTCTTTCCATGGTAAACAAAGTCCTCCCTCCTCAGCATCAGACTGAGTGCCCCTTCTACCTTTCACCTCGGCAGAAACCTGACTGTCCCCTGGGAAGCCGCGTCTCCTGCAGGACGCTCGAAGGCAGCTCAGGCTCTCATACCACCAGAGGCCAGAGAGGCGCATGCTCCTGGCTCCACTGCGCACATTTCTGACCATTTCTCCACAGGTGAAACTCTCTTCCTTCGAAGCCCGTGCCATCCAGCAACCCCATCCTTTGTCCCTCCTTACGGCTCTTATCTTCTAGCCAATTGGTCACTTATCCACTGTCAGTGAGGACCCTGGCATCTGGCCAGCCACTTTCCCGGCCACATCCTGAGCCTTGTCCCCACAAGTCCATCTTTGGAATATTGATCTGATTTACTGAACACCTACTAAGTGCCGGGCAGAGCGGTAGGTGCTGGAGACTCCAGGATAAATAGGACACAGAATCTCACTCTCTGACCGGAGCTTTTCAGTTTGAAACTCACTCCCTTAGCATCACCATAACCTGTTCTTTGACCCCATCGGGCACTCCACACTGTCTGATTTCTCCATATCTATCAGTTCTTCCCCAGCTTCCCTCCTTCCCCATCCAGCCTACATGGCATACATCACCTATTGCCTGCTCCCTCTCACTGCCTCCCTCTTGCCTCCCTGCCCTTTGATGGCATCCACAGTGCCACACCCCACCCCTAGACCTGTCAAACCATCCACTTACTCAGGCTGTACCCAGACTACTAAGTGTTGCTCAAGAAAAAAAAAAAAAGTCCATGCATTTTGCTGATGCCATAGATTTAAGATCTTCAAGCAAAATGGATCCAGCAATGTATCAACAAATAATGATACACCTCGATCAAGTTTATGTTGATCTCATGAAAACAAAGAAATCTAATAATACAAATGACTACATAAACATTAGAGAAGAAAAATCATGTGATCACTGCAATACATTATGGAAAAATGTTTGAAAAAAATTTTGATTCTTGTTCCTCTTTTCTGATCATTAAAAAAAAGTCTCAGTAAGCTAGGAATAGAAGGATACTTCCTTAATTCACTTTTAAAAAGCTGACTGGGGGGATTCCCTGGTGGTCCAGTGGTTGAGACTCTGCTTTCACTGCTGAGGGCCCGGGTTCAACCCCTCAGTTCCCCTTAGTCAGGGAACTAAGAGCCCTTAAGCCAGTGCGCCATGGACACAGTGACAAAGTATTAGAAAAACATTCCCATGAAAGTTAGGAAATAGGCAAGGATATGTATTATCATCATTACCTAAATTCATATCTTCTTCAATGCAGTAAGAAGTGAAAAAGACCTAAAAGATGTATGCATTTGAAAAGGAACTATGCATCTCTCACTAAATATAGATTATATGATCTTCAACTTGGAAAACCCAGGAGAATCCACTGAAAAAATGATTCCTGACGTCTTCTCTGGACCTACCGGGCGGCAGCTCCTTCCCAGAGGGAAAAGTTGACCTCAGCAGGACAAGAGGAACACCGGCCTGCTCCTGCTGGGATGGCATCCCCCACAGATTGAGAGACAGTCTCTGCCCACAAATGCATTTGCTTCTTTTTCTGGTTCCCTAAACCCCTATTTCTCTGAGCCCCCCAGAGCTCCCCACTGCCACAGGTCAAAACCTAAGTGTGTCCTCAGTGTGTTGTTCAAGATTTTCCTGGGTCTGTCCCACCTCATAGGTGGAAGCTGGACCCCCTGTGCTTATTAAGTCAGTTCCCTTGGCTCCTAAATATACCTTCTGCAGTCTCATTTCTGGAAGTCCCCCCTCACCCCCCAATGCCTGCCATCCTTCCCAGGACCACTGCACAGAGAGGTCAGGGCGGCAGGTGGAAGGACTCAAGGTCCTGGGCGAGGAGGACTCGAGCGGATGATGGTTTTTGAGGGCCGGAATGGGACAAGCTGATCCTCACCTGATGGTATCTTCCAGATGCCCCTCCCCCAGGAACCGCAGGAACATGGCCTGGAGGTCACTCCAGTACAACGTGCCCTGGTGAGAGTCTGGGCTCAGCTCATCATTCAGGTCCTCGCTGACCACCATGACGTCATCTCCGCATGCCTGGCACGACCCCCGGAAGGCCACGTAGCCCAGGAGGAAGGCTGGTGGGTGGCAAGATGGAGATTCTCCTTGTGCCCTTCCCTGGACCCCAGACATCGCCCCAAGCCCAGACCCTCCAGTGGGAGTGGGGGTGACTCTCACCCCCAGTGAAGATCAGGAGGGCTGTCAGGACCAGGTAGGGGGCCGCTCTTCGTCCTGCTGCTTCCCAGAGTCCAGGGTTTTGCCGAGCTGGTCGAGAGCCCAGGGGCTCAGGGCCTCTCAGCTCCATGGGGAAGAAGTGGGCCGGCGGTTCAGCCCCCTCCTCCCCGTCTTCCTCTTCTTCCTCCAGGCGTCCCTGCTGGGTGCCCTCCACACGCTTGTAGATGGTCTGAGAGGGTCCTGGGGACAACCTTTGCTGTGGGGGGCGTGGTGTGCATGAGATAGGGAAGGGGAGGAATCTGGCAATAATAGTGACTTTGGGGTGCCATGAACACAAGGCAGGGAAGAGGGTCCTGAAAGGCAGGCTGGAGGGGAGAGTTAGAGATGGGAATGGGAGGAGTTGGGGAAGGGGCTGGAGGACCTGGAGAGAAGGCCTAAGGATCTCCCAACCGCGCCCGATCTTACCGCTCTTCGGAGTAGACCCCCAAGCCGGTCCATGCTCGTGCCCCCTCCTGAGCCCTGCAGGCTGTCCCCCACCCCAGTGATAAACCGTTTGTGGGAGCCCCAAGAGGCCCCTTATCAGTCCTGGCAGGCAGCCTGAGCCCAGGCCCTTCTTCACCTCCCCCCCTCACAGGGTGGGGTAACAGTCCTGGTTTCAGTCCAGCCTTCCAGACATGGCCCCCCGGCCCAGGCTAGAGGACGGACGAGGGGCTCTGTCCTCCCCTGCCAATCCTTCCACAGTTCCACTCCTGCCCCCTTCTTGCAAAACAATCAATTTTTTTGACCTTGGGGCAGACTTTGGCCTTTAGTTCCCATCAGGGCTGGGGGAGGGAGGCTGACGGCCAGGGAGGGTGGAGATATGGATGACCCTTCCCCCCTCCTGCTTCTTCCCCTCCCAGTGTCCTAGGGGACTCCGTCCTAAGCTCCTTACCACTAACACCTCTGCCCCTTCCTCACTGGCCTCACAGGCTCCCCAGTACCCACGCCCTGAACACATTAGCTACTCTCCCTGTTTGGACTCAGGGGATCCCCAGCTGAAGGGGCTACAGGAGTGTGACCTGGGGTTTGGTCTGTCCCATTGTCTGTCTGAAAGGGGGGCCTAGGCTCCTGCCAGCTGCTGGGGAGGTGGGTGCATGGGTAGGAGCACGTGGTCAGGCAGGACCAGAGAGTGTTCCAGGATGGGGGTCCTGCCTGGAGTCGGGAATCGGTGGAAAGAGTCCTGACTGAGACGTGGGCAAAGCTGGGTGACGTTGGACAACTCATGGTCCTCTTTGGTGGCCAAAGGACTTGGACCATCTTTTTGGAGCCTGGGGGCCTCAGAACACATATCACAGACACAAACTGCTAAATTTTACCTACAATTCCAGGCCGAGAGCGCAGGTCCCCAAGCCACGCGGAGGAACCCAGCACAACGAGTTCTGGAATAGGGCTCAAGGAGCCGGTGTCCGGGTCTCCCTGGGAAACCTCGGTTCCTGCCCAAGCTGGGAGGGAAGTTCTGAGCTGCTGCTGGGGCGAACCAGTGCCCCAGTCCCTGCCCCACACTTGTCACCACCTAGCGCCCCGGGAAAGACAGCGCTGACCGGCTCACCTGAGCTGTGTGTCCAGGGGAGTTTTAAGTGCGGCCTCGCAGGGGGCCAGAGGCCCCGCCCACCAAGGCCCCACCTCCGGCCCCGCCCCCGCCCCGCCCCCGGGGCTGCCCCCCGGCTCCGTCCCGCCCCGGCTGCCTCCTCCCCCAACTCTGCTTCCCTCTGCGGCCTTATTGAGCGTCTCTAACCCGTACTCGCTTCGTGATCCTCCCTGGATTGCGGCCCCTCTGAAACCCGAGGCATCCGTGATCCCGCGGCTCTGCCCTCGCCCGCAGACTTTGCCCCGGTGTCCACCGTGTAATTCCGAATGAATGTAGGTGTGGCCCTCCCCTCTCTTCCCTCCAGACTCCTGCCCCAACTGCCCACCCCTAAAGAGGCCAAACTTCTTTTTTTCTTAAAACATGTTTACTCCATTTAACCCAGAAACTTCACAATCAAGAGGGTAAGTGGGGAGGGGAACAAAAGGGGGGCGGGGCTGTCAATCCTGCGCCTGCAGAGCCGAGGTGAGGGAAACCGTCTCCTTCCGTTCGCTTTCCCTCCCCCACCGCTGCGGGGCGGGCCTGTGGGTGGGGAGGGGGCGCCCTCAGGGGCACTTCCGCTCCACGCACTGCTTCCCGCCCTCCTCATATTCCTGCTTGGATATCCACATTTGCTGGAAAGTGCCCTGGGTGGGGGCGACATCAGCGGTCAGGGAGGCCCAGGATGGAGGGAGAGCAGGTTCCCCACACTCCACCCGTGGAGGTTCGGAATCCTCCCCCTCCCAAGCCCACATTCCTCCCGCAGCCACCAACTTGCCCCATCTCCCTGCCCCCTCCTTTGTATTCAGAGGGCGGGTACCCGCTTCATACCGTTCAATCAACGATGCATTCATTGAGCATTTACTGAGCACCTGTCTGCTCAGAGCCCAGGGCAGTTCGAGCTGGGAGGTGGACCTGCCAGCCGCAGGCCAGCGAACCGGTGCTCCAACACTCCATATCCCCTCTCCACCAGATACCCTGTCACTCCATCGGGCCTTACATGCCAAGTCTCTCCCTCCTTCCCAAGAAAAATCTTTCCTCCACCCTTCTCACCATCCGACACCACCTAACATCAAGGTGGGGATGATGTCTTTACTCTGGCACCCCACCCCCACCCCCTGTTGAAATACACCCCGTGAGGTCCTCCAGCCCTGGCACTTTAGACTGTACCATCTCTATGATTAGTTGCATCTGCCTGAAAGTTAGTGTGTGTGTCCCTGTTTCTGGACACACCTTCCTGGACCACGTTGCCTCTCCCTTGGCTTCTGCTTACTGTGCCAAAGCCCCACCCTTCCCACCATCTCTAGTTTCCAATGCAGATCTCCGTGCTGAGTTCCCGACCCAAATTCTCAACTGTCTTTCGGACACCTGGTCCTCAGTGTCTCCTGGGACCTCACACACTCAACATGTCCATGACTGCTGTCACCATCTTCGCCCAGCCTTGCCTCAAACCTGCTTCTTTGGTCTTTCTCGCCTTCTACAGTTGCCCTGTCCAAATCCAGTGGCCCCTTGCCACGTGGAACACTTGAAATGGAGCTATCGAGCACTTGAAATGCAGCTAGTCCAAGATGAAATGTGCTCTCGGTGTCAAATCTGCACTGGCTATTGAAGACTAAATCCAGAGGATATAAAACATCTCAAATTTTATATTGATGACATATTGAAATGATAATACTTTGAATAAATAAGTGTGTTAGTTGCTCAGTCGTGCCCGACTCCTTGTGAACCCATGGACTACAGCCCACCAGGCTCCTCTGCCCATGAGATTTTCCAGGCAAGTATACTGGAGTGGGTTGCCATTTCCTTCTCCAGGAGATCTTCCCAATCCAGGGATCGAATCTGGGTCTCCTGTACTGCAGGCAGATTCTTTACCAACTGAGCTATAAGGGAAGCCAATAATTTGAATATACTGGATTAAATACAATATATTCTTAAAACTTAGTGTGTTTCTTTGGACTTTTAAAAAATATGGCTACTAAGCAATTTTAAATGACATACATGACTCATGTTACATTCCTCTCAGACAGCACTGCCAGCGGCCAGCATCCTGGGTTTCATCCTTGACCCCTTTCCCTCTTACCTCTCATCCAAACAGTGCCTACATTCTCAGTCAGACCTCTGATGAGCTCCCAACCCTCTCTCCCCCACATCCGCTCTGCTGGAAACCCCGGGTCACAGTGGAGACCACGGTAATCCTCTCCCACCCACTGTCTGCTCTGCAGCCCAGGTTGTGTGCTTAGTCGCTGAGTCGTGTCCGACTCTGTGTGACCCCATGGACTGTAGCCTTCCAGGCTCCCCTGTCCACGGGGATTCTCCAGGCAAGAATACTAGAGTGGGTTGCCATGCCCTCCACCATGGGATCTTCCCAACCCAGGGATCAAACCTAGGTCTCCCGCATGGCAGGCGGATTCTTTACCGTCTGAGCCACCAGGGAAGCCCAGGTGAACTTCCTCAACTCTGACCCCACAGCATCTACCCCCCACCTGTGGCCTTGCCTGACCCTCCCCTGGGGCCACACACCCTCTCTCCTGCTTGGCCTCCTAAGTTCTCACTCTCCCATCTCAGCTTGAAGGCTCCTTAGAGGCCCTTCCTGACCCCTGAATGAGATCAGGTCTTCCTTTGAAGGAACACCCCGCACTTTGTGGTGACCTCCTGTTTGATGGTCTTGGCTTCCAGACTGTCCCCACGCACGAAGGCAGGGACTAGGTCGGGCTGTCTGTCCAGGTGCACGGGAGGCTTGCCAGGACTTCTCCCAACCCTGAGCTGTCTTCAGGGGGTCAGTCTTCTGTCTCTCTGACCCTTGCTTCTGTCCCTTTGGGGGCACCTCCTCTAGCCAATATCCTCCTTGTCCTGTCATGTCCCTGCTGTCCCCCTCTGTGTGGCTGACACCCGTCAGATGCAGTTTGCATCTTTACCTCTCTGCTCAATGTCTTGCCCCTGCCCCAGCAGCTGCTCCAGACTCAATTCCCCCCACCCACCGCTGCAGAACCACCCTGACTGCTGCCTTCGGTTTGTCCCTTGCTCACCACACTATGCCCACTGCTACCCATTCCGTGACTCTAGGACAATAGAAAGAGCCTCCCGTCAAGGTCCCCTTGAATTCAGCTCATACCCCCATCCCCAAAGACTCATGTCGGACATAACCTTCCCAAACATGCCTGTGGCCATCACATCACCTTGCCCCAAACCTCTAGGGGCTCACCCTGGCACACAGACCACCACAATCTCATCCCAGCCAACCAGTCTGGCTTCCTGTCCTCCACTCCCTGCTTTGTGTCCTGAGATTGCATTCACCTTTCTGGGAGCACTGAGTGCCCTTTCATAAACAATGAGTGAATGAGGCAGCAGGCAAGGCAGTGGGGGCGATCTGGATCTACTGTTCCCCACATTCAGCCCTAGACCAGGGCCCTCCCCTCTCACCAGTGAGGCCAGGATGGAGCCCCCGATCCAGGGGCTGAACTTGCGCTCCATGGTGCTGTTGCTGGCGATGAGCTTCAGTCTCATGCTCTATGAAGAAAGAAGGGCTGGGGGAAGCAGACACCTGGTTCTGGGAAGTGGGAAGGGACAGGGCTCGGAGTGGGGAGGCCATAGCGGGAAGGAGCTGCTTTGGTGGCCGGAATACTGGCTCAATGAATGGGAAGGAGGAAGGACTTGGTGTTGAAGGGCTGGCCCAGGGCCCTGGCCGGGGGTGGGCTCCTACCGGTGGTGTCTTCTGGGAAAGCTCTCGATTGAGCCTGTCAGTGAAGCCCTGCAGGAGCGTGTTCCCGCCGGTGACGATGACACTGCCGTAGAGGCCCTGAGAGCAAGGGAGGAAGAGTGAAGGGGCAGGGGACGGCCCCGCCCTGCCCCCCACGCCGCCACTTCTCCTGGACCCCCCCACCCAGATGCAGGCTTGGGCCTCACCGGACGAATGTCAATGTCGCACATGCCGATGCTGGTGGTCACCACGTGGCCCACCCCTAACATGGTGTTCCCCGACAGGCCCTGTGGAGAAAGGTGACTGGGCTTTGGGCCCTCTGTCCCCTCTCCCCAGCCCCCTGTCACCCTTAGCTTCCCCCCAGCCCCAGGATCCAAGGACTCCAGCCAGCCCTACCTTGACGTTGGAGGGATCAAACAGGCCCTCAGGGATGCGGAGCCGCTCTGCGCCGTAGTCTGTGTTGTAGCCGTTGGGCATCTCATAGTGCACTGTAGGCATCTGTGCAGCCACCCTGCCCGGGAAGGAGTGAGATTCCGCTTGGGGTGCTCCTGAAGGACCAGGGGACCCCCCGAGTCCCAGGCCTGCCCCTTTCCCACCCCCTCCCCGCCAGCCATGGGCCCCACTCACTGCTCATCGTAGGGAGAGTCTGAGACCTGCAGCACGGAGGCCTGGAAGTCCTGGATCACCTCCTGAGAGCCCAGGGACGTGGTGAGGGCTGGGCTCCCTTCTCAGCCCCCACCCCCACCCCACCTGCAGGGCCTCTGTCCCTCCCCGCCCCCCCCCCCCCCCCCCCCCCGCTGCTCACGGTGGGGGAGGGCGATGAGGGAGGGCATAGGAGCTGGAGGGGTGGTTTCCGGGGACCCTCTCCAGTGCCTCACATTGCACATGTAGTTATGCCAGGACTTGGAAACCTGGGGTAACTTCTCCTTCTTCTTCCAGTTTGGGGGTGCACCCTCCCGTACAGGCTCCTGTAGGGGCACAGCCTGCGATCGCCCTTCGCATCCCACACTGACCCAACCTGCCCTGTCCACACCTGCCTCCCCAGCACTCGCCAGCTCTGCGGCTAATGGGCACCGGGTTCTCTGTTCTGTTGCCCAGAAAAAGTGTTTCTCCCCCTTCCCTATTAGAGGAGAGAGAATGGGGAGAGCCCACCCCATGGATGCTGTGCACGCAGTGGGTACAGATGATCTAAAAGGCCTCGGTCAGAGAACTTGGAGGCTTGGTCGAGGGCTTGGAGAATCCAGTAGGAGGCCAGACCTTATGGAAACAGCCTTTTACTGAGCCATGTTCCACGTGGGGATCCCTTGCATGCAGGGTCTCATTTAATACTCGCAGCAGCCCTACATGCAGTTTTTCCACTTTGCAGAGGAGGAAACTGAGGTTCAGGAGCTTCAGTCTCATGCTCTATTTCACACAGTTCTTCTGTGGCAGAAGCAGACCTTGAACCTTGGTCTATTGGACCCCAGAACCCACCACACTGGCCCTCATACACACATCCTTCTAGCAGTTGGCTATGGGACCTTGGCCATGTCCCTCAACCTGCCCGGATCTCTGATGCCTCAATTGCAAATTGAGGACCCAGGATCCTCTTGGGGCCTGGCTGCTCCCCGCCCTGATATCTGATAGGTCAGGGGGTTGACAGTCATAGGGTCAGTGCCCAGGACATCCCAGCGGCTCCACCTTGGCTGCGATCATGTAAGGTGGGATGATGTCAATGGCCATTTCCTGGAAGAGCTCTCGGCACTGCATGGAGATGAAGTCCCCTGCCAGGGGTGACTTGACAATGCCTGGAAAGGAGGGGGTGTCATTGCCTGGTTCATCAAGGTGCCCCCGACCCCTATCGAGGCCCCACCTTGCTGCAGGACGTAGCCATCATGCACTGGAATGGCCGTCGTGTGGGTGGCCCCACTGTCCAGCACCAGACCTGTGGAGCGTCCATTTGCAAAGCTGGCATGGGAGGGGTAGGTCAAAGAGCCAGCAGCAGTGAACAAGGAGGCTGGAAGCTGATCTGGCCTACTCTCTATTCTCCTAGGTCCAGCCCAATCCCAGTCTGTGAATCTCTCCTTCTGGCTTGTGACCCATTTGCTAGAGAAAGGCAGCTGAGACCCTTTGCCACTTTTTTCTTGTCTGAATCACACTTTCTTCCTCTATTCCTTCCTTCTGAATATCCAGCCTCTCTTTTTAGTCTTAGTTCTATGTCCTACGGGATCCCTGAAATTAGGGTCTATATAGCCCCAGTGCCTGGCACAGGGTACAATGCAAAGTTGATCCTTTTAGAAAAATAAATGGGAAGGGAACATCTCAGTGTTCATATACCCTTCCCTTCTCTCTCCAGCCCCAGCCCCTGTTGTTTAATTGTCCCAACTCTCCACGCTTAGCCTGATCCAAGGAATAGGAAAGGACCACTGGTCTGGCCACCCTAAGATACAAAGCACTCGGCTCCCAAGGGCTCTTAGCACTAATGGGGCTTGGGGGTGGGGGGTGTCTGCCCATCCAGGATATTTATCTCCATAGGATCAGGCCCAGCCTCCATCTCAATGCACCACAAGCTCCACCCTGACTCTCCATTCTCGCAGAGCAGCTTAACCCAGAGGATACGCAGTAAGCACAGCTGTCTTGCATAAGAAGAAAGCAGGAATGTTGTACTGCTCAAACATCAGCTCTGTCAGCTTCTCCCGTTTGGCCCGTGTGTTCCACTGGGGAGAAAGTGCAAGAGGCGAAGTTTCAGGAAATGAAAGGCACCAATCTATGTACACACCTTCCATATACGCAGACCTGTTTTGCACTGAGGACAGAGGTCAGGTCCCCTGACCCTCATAGGTCTTTAGAATGTTGAAACTATAAAGAATTTGAAATATCACAATTAAAACCCAACTGAAGAAAATAAAACTCAGAGAAGGAAGTTGGCCAAGATCACACAGAAAGCTCTTGGTAGAGCTGGGTCTAGAGTCACAGTCTCTTGACTCCTAGCCCAGAGCTTTCTATTGTGCTATACACACTTCAGGCCAACACCCTCCCCCTGCCCCCCACAAGACCCCAGTACATCCCTCTTTCCCACTCTACTCGTCTCAGAGATAAGAAAGCTGAAAAAGTACATATTTCTGGGTAAAAATGTTGGATTGAATACAAACATTTACTTTTACTCTCTCCCAGGCTACGCAGGTAGTCGTGTTTGACTCTTTGTGACCCCATGGATTGTAGCCTACAAGTCTCTTCAGTTCATGGGATTTTCCAGGCAAGAATACTGGAGTGGGTTGCCATTTCCTTCTTTAGGGGAATCTTCCTGACCCAGGGATCAAACCTGCAACTCTTAAGTCTCCTGCATTGGTAAAATAGTCTCCTGCATTACCACTAGTGCCACCTGGGAAGCCCTTATTCCCTCCCAAGATCCCAGCAAAATTATAATAAAGGGAGAGTTAAAAAAAAAGAAAACCGTAAACCCACAAAAGCCAACAGGCACATAAAAAGATGCTCAACATTTTTGGCCATTAGGGAAATGCAAATCAAAAGCACAATGAAGGACTTCCCTCATGGTCCAGTGGCTAAGACTCTGCACTCCCAATGCAGGGGACCTGGGTTCAATCCCTGGTCAGGGAACTAGATTCCACATGCCACAACTAAAGATCCCACATGTTGTAACATGTGCTACAACTAAGACCCGACACAACCAAACAGATAAATATTTTTTAAAGACAAATAAAAAGTAACATTCATGGGACAGGAAAGAGCTCCTGGAAAATAAAAATAGAGGAGCAGAAATTAAAAGCTTTATAGAAGAGTTGATAAATAAATTGAGGGAATATCTTGGAAATAAGAGGAAAGAGATACATAAAATATAAAAGATGAAAACATTAGAAGAATACCAGTTTTGGAGGTACAAAATCCAAATAATAGGATTTCTTAAGAAAGAACAGAGAAAATTGAAAGAAATAAATCAACAAATAAGTAATTAACTTTTTAATTGAATTAAAAGACATAAGTTTCCAAATTAAAGAGACACATTGAGTGTCCAGAGCCATGAACAAAAATAAACCAATACAATATTGTGAAACTGTAAAACACTGAGGACAAAGTGAAAATTTTATAAACTCTCAGAAACAAAAATAAGTTACATCAAAGGATCAGGAAATATATGACCTTGACTTTCTTGATGGCAACAGTAGATGTTGGAAGACATTGAAGAAGTGCCTTCAAGATTCCATAAAAAGGGATTTCCCTGGTGGTCCAGTGGCTAAGACTCTGCACTCCCAATGCAGGGGGCCTGGATTCAATCTCTGGTAAACGCATGCCACAACTAAAGATCCTGCATGCCACAACAAAGACTGATGATTCCATGTGGCACAACTAAGACCTAGCACAGCCAATTAAATAGTTTTTTAATAAAAAAGTTCCAAAGAAAAATTATTTCCAACCTGGAGCATTATACCTAGCTAAACTATATATCCAAGGTTAGGCACGAAAAGTCTCAAAAATGTTACTTCTTATGTCCTTTCTAAAGCAATTACTGGAAGATGTGCTCCATGAAAACAAGGGAGAAAATCAAGAAAAGAGTCATGATCCACAGGAAACAGGACTTCTAATACAGGAGAGAGGTGCAGTGTTTCCTTAAGATTAAGGTGAAGGGAGATGTCAGGATTATAGCTACATCTTGTGCCTAGAAGCTAACTAGTCTAAAACAGAGCAGGTCAGTAGGCTCCTGGAGAGATTTCTTGAAGATGAAATTGATGAAACACCTAAAGCAATTAATGTCTTCAGGAAAGATAAAGATAACTGATGAATAATTTCAGGTCACATTATTAAGTAGATAGAAAATGAAGAAAAACAGAAACAGAAACAGAAGAAAAACAGAAAATTTTCAGTGCTAGAGAAAACAAATAATTGCACAAGAGGAAAATAAACCATAGTTTATTGCCTGTCTCAGCATACAGGCTGATTAGCTTACATAATAATAAGAGTATAAACACTGAATCTTAAAAAAAAAAACAAAAAACCCTAAACTGCAACTGTACTCCAAGTAAGAAAAAATGTGTGTGGTGTGGGTTGGGGAGGAAACAGAGCTAAGTGCTCATTTTGTATAGTGGGAAATCCATAGATAATACCTAGAGCTAAAAAAATTCACAATCAGCAATTTATGATATTTAGAGACATAAAAGGTAATGGTAAAAAAAATTAAAAAGCTAAAAGAGAGAAAAGCAATTGTTTCTGGAAAAGGGATAATAGAAGGAGGAGGCTATGCATGGCAGTTTATTAAAAAAAATTGATTCTGTATAGGTGTATATAACATTGACCAAACATTTCAGTTAAAAGGTCACACGGCGACTTGGGGGGTGGGGCAGTGTGTAAGGATGACTGGGGGAAAGGTAAGTGGAGAGAGCAGAAGAGAAGGAGACATGGAGACTAACCCAGGGCGGACGAAAAAGTGGTTGAACCTGACGGAGTTGGAAGGAAAAGTTTGAAAAGTAAAGAGGAGTGATTAATGGCTTGAGGAGAGGTGAATGGCCTGCCCCAGGGCTGCAGAAGGGGCTGGACTACGCACTTACCGGGGCCTCTGACATGAGCACTGGGTGCAGGTTTGGCTCAGACTTGACATGCTTGCTGTAGGTGTGATCCAGGATTGCACGGAAGCACTCCCAGTCCTCAACTGGGGCCAGGACACCAGTGGAGAGATGAGGGTGGGCAGGCAAGGGTCCAGAAACAGGAAGGAAGGAGGGAAGCCAAGTCCAGGGGAGGGGAAGTGAGACAAGGTCCAGCAGAAATCCCCCCTTTCCCGGGAATCTGGTGGCCCCTTGTGAGAAACCAGGCAGCTTTGGAAAGTAGTGAGGGCATCCCTGGGACTTGGGCAGCTGCAAGGAATACTCCGTGAATGTGGGGTCCTGTGCCCCGGGTTGTGAGGTGTGGGTTCTGGGTCTGTGTCAGGAGTCGGTAGGTGGGGGTCCCATACTCATGCCATTCTTGAGGGGAGACATGACTTCCGCTCCATCTCGAGGCACGTGGAGGGCGTTGGTGTCGATGTGAAAGATTTTCCCTTTCTTCTCTTTCTCCCCCTCCAACTCCAGCCCGCCCCCCTCCTCCGCGGCCAGCAGCCCCACCGTGGTGGGGAAGTCAGCCTGGAGCGGGGCATGGACAGGAGAGAAAGCCGTATCTTGCAGGGCCCTCAGCCCACCCCCTGGGTTTACTCCCACATTCCCGCTCAGCAGAGCTTTTCTCTGGGCGCTGAGAGCCCTGGATGACTGGGTAGCCTGGAGGGGAGTCCTAGGATTTGGGCAGGGGGCTGGAAGGCTCACCTTGGGGCAGTCCTCCCCAGCGTACCCAGCGCGGACTGAGAAGGAGCCAATGTCAAAGACCAGCGCCCCCACCTCATCTGTGCGGGAGACAAACTTGTGAGGGGTTATCTCCCAAACTCTCTCTCCATGGATTGCTCCGAGAGGAGATCTGGGCAGAGTCACCTTCAACCCGGAAGGGTCAGGTGGGAGCTCGGCCAGGAGTTCAGAGTTCTGGGAGTGGGAGATCAAGACTCCAAAGTCCCTTTCTGCCCAGTGGCCCTGTTCAGGCCACTCTCCTTGCCTGGCTAGGGGCCGGGCGGAGACGGATTGAATGGTGGAGAGGTTGGGCCAGGTACGCGCAAGCATTCCGAGGAGGGTCGAAGGTTGGAGTGATGCAGGACCCAAACCCAGGGCTGGACCCGCTCGAGCGCAGAGGTGACAGGCCCCGGGGTGCCCAGAGCTTGGGTTGCGTGGGCTCGGGGCGCTGGGATTCGGGCGAGGCCGCGCCAGGCTGGAGATCCCGAAGCCCGAGGCTCGCTCACCTCCGCCGTAGACGCCCCCGCTCATAGTGCCCTCTCAGCGCTGCTCGCGGCCCGTGGGCGGCGGCAGGATCAGCACCGAGACAGCCGGACAGCTCCCGGGATCCCGGGCGGGGCGGGGCGCGGGACGGCCAATCGGGAGGCCAGGGCCCCCGCCCCCAACGGCGCCGCCGATTGGCTGAGAGGCGAGACAATAACCCGGCCGGGGGCCGCTGCTTTAAAGGGCCAGACACCTCAACCTTAGGTGGCGGGGTGGGAATTGAGGGGAGCGAAGACCTCGAGGCTGGTCCTAAGGGACAGGCTGGAGAAGAGCAGGACTACACAAGAGATTCCTTGTCCATTCGAAGACCTGCGGAGTGATTGAAGGGGCCCTTGCTCCCTTACTTTTAAAAATGGGATCTAGGAGAGGGCGCCATACTCTTGGGAGACGTGGCCATTCTCAGGCTCCTTAGCAAGGTTCTGCCATACCCAGGACTGAATGGGAGACAAGGGAAGGGAAGAAGAGAGGGAGAGGGACGGGAGGGGGTGTGTCTCCATTTCTCCCTGTTTCTTTCCGTCCTTGTCTTTCTGATGGCCCCTCTTTTCCTCGTTGGTCCCTGTTGGCCTTATACATACACATATGTCCACACATGGCTCTCAGCTCACATTCACCTCTTTTTCATCTGTTTTTCTCAGGAGTTATTTATCAAGCAAGTAGGTTTTCCCCTAATAGGCTACTAAGTCCTTCCGGGCTTCCAGTATGAGGCCACCTCCACAGTAGTTTTGATAGAGAAGGGGAAGGAGCACTTCTGACAGCCTGGCTCAGCTGAGAGACTCTTATGTGAGCATGTGTGAAGGTGTGTGTCTGTATGTATGTGTCTGAGAGTGTCAGCATATGTGAGTACATGCATGTGTGTGTTAGTCATTTTCAGTCATGTCCAACTCTTTGTGGCTCCGTGGACTGTAGCCCTTTAGGTTCCTCTGTCCATGGGATTCTCCAGGCAAGAATACTGGAGTGGGTTGCCATTCCCTTCTCCAGGGGATCTTCCGGACCCAGGGATCGAACCTGGGTCTCATGCATTGCATGCAGATTCTTTACCGCCAGAGCTACCAAGGAAGCCCTTGTGCACATGCATATGTGCGTACATATGTGCATATGAATACATGCTTGTGTTGGGAGCACTCCCACCTACTTGTTTAGGGGTGAGTGGAGCACTAAGAGCAGAGATAGCAGAGGAAGAGGATTCTGTGTGATGACTGAATGCCTCTGAAGTTCTCTGCTTACCAGATACTCACTCTGTAAGGGCTCCACCCTTCCTTAGCCAGAGGACAGATGGTTTGAGCTGGCTCATCTGTTATCCACTGGCGGCAGTGGCATTTCACATTCCCAGGGTTGGTTCTGAGTCCGGACCTGGCTCCCCTGCCTGGAGGCCTCAGTGGGAGCGGTGAGCTGTAGGAGAGAGCTGACTCAGGAGCTGGGAAACTGAAATAGTCCAGAATGACCCTAGGGTCAGTCATCTGCCTCTATATACTGTGGTCTGGATGAACTGGAACAGCCCCTTAACCTCTCAGCGCCTCATTTCTTCATCTTCTAAAATGTTGAGGTAAGAATTAAAGGAAGACACTGGATGAGAAGTGACTCTATTCATGGCCTGCACCTCTCCTTTTGGTTGTCATTGAATGATGCTGCTTCACTTCCCCTTTAAATTCATCTTGTCAATTGCCACCACTCCCTCCCCTATCCCAGTCTGGACCTCAGATTCAGAAACTGTCCCAGTCAAGGGGAAACTTTACTGATCATGGAAATAAGGCCTAGATTTTATTGGGATTTTCTCAGATACAAGAAGGGCTCTATCTTGGGTCATACAGTTCACTGGGGCAGAACCAGGACTAGAACTCACATCTCTCGTCAGCCAGTTGACAGATGATTCTGTGTCCCTCTGCAAGTTTCACTGTTCCCATCTGTAGGACAGCTGGAGGTGAGGACTCAATCTGATGCTAGAATCAAGTTCCTGGCTTGATTCACTCCTGGCTAAGTGCTAGGGATACAGGACTATTCAGCAAACATTGGGTCTTGAGAAAACCCCTGGGTGTTTTTAGGCTTTAATATTATCATCCACATATTCATAGAAATCTGTAGTCTATCTAGTAAGGTGACTTTCCCTCTCATGGTTGGTACAAAAGCTACAGTGAACTACAGGACTAGACTTATTTCCCAGTCAACTGTGGCCAATTTTCATTTGTCATAGGATCTGACATGATATTCTATTGCATGATGCAAGTGGTTAAGGTAAAGTTTATTAATGTATTTCATCCATCCATTCATTCATTCAACAAACATCCTTTATGCCTATAGTGTGCCAGGCATTATGCAAGCTATGGGAATACCAAGGTGCATAAAATATATCCCTGCTCTCAAGCAGTTTTAGTGCAATGGGGATCTCAGCTGTGCATGAAAATGTGGTGAAATGGAGGCTCAGAGGAGGGAGGGGCTACCTGTCTCTGAGAGTCCAGGGAGACTTCCAAAAGTGAAGTTTGAGCTGAACTGTGAAGGATAAATAGGGGCCACTAGTGAACTAGGTGGAAAAAGTCTTCTACCCAGAGAACACTGTGAGCAAAGGTCTAGGGAGGTGGACATTTCTGCCATATGTGGAAATAGGAGAGTTGGATGCGAGCTGCTGGCAAAGACCAGTGTCAGGGGAAGATGAAACTACAAAAGTAGTCAAAGACCGACACATTCGTCCCTGAACTCTATTTTTACTTAGCAAATACAAAGCATCTGCTATGTGCCAGGCACTGTTACAAATGCTTTACAAATACTAAGTAATGTAGTCCTCATAATGATCTGATCATCATCCTCATTTTGCAGGGGAAACAGAGGCACGGAGAGGTAAGTGACTGGCCCACTCAGTTTGTAAAGGTATGGAGCTGAGATTTTATGTATATATTTGGCTATGCCAGGTCTTGGTTGCAGCACTCAGGATCTTTTTTTTTTTTCCTTTCTAGTTGCAGCAGGCGAACTCTTAGTTGTGGCATGTGGGATCTAGTTCCCCGACCAGGGATTGAACCCCAGTCTCCTGCATTGGGAGCTCAGGGTCTTAACCACTGGACCAGAGTTGAGATTTGAACTGTGGTATGTGAAGAGTATTGATCTGGGGGAAAATGTTGCCATGCTTCTATTCATTTCTTAGGTGTTTGATGTTTTCCAGGTGTCTGATAGGCACTGGGAATAAAATGACTCACATAACTTGATGTGACTCTGAGTTTAATGTCTGTTTTGGAAGATGGATGATTAGATGATTAGCTCAATAAAGTCATCTAACGGTTCTCACATTGGCTAAACCTGAGCACCTGTTAACGACAACAAACCACATCTTGGATGTGACTTGGCATCTTGTGAGGGTCCGTTCATTGCTGGGTGAACTCTCACCAGACAAACCAAGTGCCCTGGCTTCCCAGGGAGCCCCTAGTGCAGGTGGCAAGTGCCCAGGAAAAAACAGTCCAGTGAAGGCTGCAACAGGCATGGAGCCAGCATTGCAGTGGGGCACAAACAACGGTGTAGTCAGGAAGGCAATATTTAAACCAAGAATGAGAAAATGAAAAATTTCCCAGTTGACAAGGAAGTGGAAGGGGAGTCGGGGTGGAAGGCATTCTTAGTAGACAGGACAAGCCCCAGCCTGTGTGTCTTGCAAAGAATTTTGGCCCTTCTCATGGAGTCAGTGGGGAACTACTGAATGGTTTATATGTGTGTGTGTGTGTGTGTGTGTGTGTATAATTTTTATTTGTTTATTTTTGGCTGCTCCGGGTCTTTGTTCCAGCACACTGACTTCTTCATTGCTGTGCATGGGCTTTCTCTAGTTGTAGTACGCAGGCTTCTCTAGTTGCGGAGCGCAGGCTCTAGGGCGCGTGGGCTTCAGTAGTTGCCACACATGGCTTCAATACTTGGGGTGCACAGGCTCTGTTGCCTGGCGGCATGTGGAATCTTTAGTCCCAGACCAGGGATTGAACCTGTGTTTCTTGCATTGGCCGCAGATTCTTAACCACTGGACCCTGCATGGTTCTGAACAGCAAAGTTATATGATCCAACTTGCATTGTAGAAAGACATCTTCTAGCAGCTATTTGGTAGGTTGATTAGAGAGGGACTATCCTGAAAGACTAGGAAACAGGCAAGAACAAAGGTAGTAGCTGTTGGCATACAGTAGAAGGGATAGATTTAAGCAGTACTGGAGAAGTAGCATTGACAAGCTGTATCTACAGATGACATTGACTGCCAGCCTTACCTCAATCGCCATCTCCCTTCTTTCTTTACAAGCTATGTTTTAGCTGGGTATATGGCTACAGACTACACTTCCCGGCCTTCCTTGCATCTGGCCAACTTCTGAGTAGAAGTTTGTGGTGTCCTTAAATAGAAAAGAACTTGTGCTTCCATGCCACACCCCCTTCCTGAGAGACGAGGTTCAGATACAGTAGTGGGAAATGCCTGGGCCACACTGGACACAGAGGTGGAAGCCACAGGTTGAGGAGGGCCAAGATGTCCCAGAATCCTGAAGGATCTAGTTTGGGGTTGTTGCTTAAGCCACTGAGTTTTGAGGACTCTTCATTCTAGCAGCTTGGACTATAGCCTAACTAACTGACTATCCTTTGGATATGAGGCATGAGGAAGAGAGAAGCTCCTGGGTGGATGGTGGTGCTGTTATCTGGGCCAAGAGACTCAGAGGAGGGGTAGGGCTGGGCAGGATGGGGTGGGGTGGAGGAGGATTACTTTAGTTTTGAATATGTTGAGTGAGACATCTATAAACAGTGGAGTGTGGTCATGGTTTTAACAACCAACTCTGCAGGGAAGGGGAACCTCGATCTCAAGCATATGCTGACTTCCATGGCGTAAATACTCCCACCATGATGATGATGTTACTATTATCAACATGACCTCATTGAATAAGGAGTTGGGAAGAGAGGGATACAGTAGGCTCTTGTGAGCTGGTCCAAGCTGGCACTAGCTGACTCCAACAGTGCACCAATGTCCAAAAACATCCAGGTGGAGATGTTCAATCTACAGTTGGACAGACATCAAATCTGCATGAGAAGATAGAGATTTGAGAGTGATGAGCAATCGTGGGTAATGAAAGTCCCAGTACTGATTGGAGTCACCGTGAATAACTTGGAGTGAGAAGAGGCTGAAGTCGGGATCCCAGAAAATCAGTGTTTATAAAAGATCCTGGAAGGTGGCAAAGGCTGAGGAGAAGCCTGAGAAAGAACAGTCAGAGGGAGGACGAAGTGTCCCACATCGGGGCCAGATTTTCCACATGTGCTCCAGAGCTTCTGCCTTCTCATAGAAACTGGCCATCCACTGGTCATCCCCTACCTATCTGTATCTTCACCTCTCTCTCCTCACTGTCCTTCACATTATTATCTAAACAAGCTCTCGTAGTTCCCATCAAAACACAAATATCTTGATTCCACATTCTCCCACTGCTGCTGCTGCACCTTCCTCCACCCGCTCCCAGCCAATCTCCCAAAGCTTGGGCCACCTTGGTCATCTCCACTGCCTCATTTCTTACTTGCCCTCAGCCCGCTGCAAGCGGAGCACCCAGTGCAAAAGCTCCACACAAAGCCAGCATCAGCCTCCATGGTGGTCAACCCTATGCCCGCTTCCCAGTTCAGCCTTATCTCACCTCTCAGCAGCATTCAACAACATATACCATTCCTTTTTGGAACATTCTTTTCTTTTGCGTTCCAGAATTCCACCTTCTCCCGATTTTCTTCTTAGCTGGCTTCTCCTTTGGCAGTTTGTTCTCTGCCTGACCTTTAAATGTTGGAGCTCCTCAGGGCTTGGTCTGAGGCCATCTTGTCTTTTCCCTGAACCTCTTTATGACTTCATCTGCTCTAAAATGCCACTCATTCCCAAGGCTTTATTCCAACCCAGATTCCTGCTGAGCCCCAGACCTACTTAGACTGCCACTGCTGAGCATTCTGCCTTGCACCTCTCCTAGGCACCTCAAGCCTAACACGTCCCAACTTAGAACCCTTGATCTTGGGACGTCTCTGCTGATCCAGTGGTTAAAAATATGCCTTCCAAAGCAGGGGATGCAGGTTTGATCTCTGGTTGGGGGACTAAGATCCCACATGCCACCGGGCAACTAAGC
This sequence comes from Cervus canadensis, assembly GCF_019320065.1. Taxonomy (NCBI): domain Eukaryota; kingdom Metazoa; phylum Chordata; class Mammalia; order Artiodactyla; family Cervidae; genus Cervus; species Cervus canadensis. The sequence continues at coordinate 29,463,133 of NC_057417.1, read as the reverse complement.
CCACGTGCTATAACTAGAGAGAGGCCTGCGTGTCGCAACCAAGACACAGCGCAGCCAAATAAAATAAATAAATAAATGTTAAAAACCAAACAAAAACTCTTGATCTTCCTCCCCAAATATATCCCCTCTCAACTGCTCTGCTCTCAGTAAATGGCACTTCCAAGCCACCAGTACTGATAGTTATGCACATGATTGTCTACCATCATCTCTTCTGTATACACTAAGCTCCCTGCAGGCAAAGGAGGGTACACAAACTCAAGGCTGTGTCACCAGGGCCTAAGACATCACTGGGACTCAATAAATATTTGCTGACTGAGTTAAAGTAAGGAAGCATATTAGTACAGAAACCAAAGTGAGAGGAAGCAGTGTCAGATGCCTTATAGAGATAAACAAAATTGGGTTCTAGTCTGAGGCTGCTAGTTTTCTAAATGACTTTAGGGAAGTCTCTTTGCCCATATGTAGATTAAGAGGAAATAGAAGTAAATTATAAGGTCCCTTCCAAATTCTGACATCTATTATCTACTGTTAATATATTACTGAAATGGTGAGTGCACGTAAATGGAATTTGTGCATAACTAAGAATGACTTTTTAAAAAATTTCCTTTAAAAATTGGTGCTTTGATGGGAATTCCCTGGTGGTCCAGTGGGTTTAGGACTCCGTGCTTTCACTGCTGGGGCCCAGGTTTAATCTCTGGTTGAGGAACTAACGTGCTTCCCCCATGGTTCAGATGGTAAAGAATCTGTCTGCAATGCAGGAGACCAAGTTCCATCCCTGGGTTGGGAAGATCCCCTGGAGAAGGGACTGGCTACCCACTCTAGTACTCTTGCTTGGAGAATCCCTTGGACAGAGGAGTGGTTTGAAAACTATTTGTAATGCCTTTAACAGAGGCTACATAAAAAGTGTTTGGTACTTTTAAATTGCATGAGGACTCAATGAAGGCTCTTCATTGACTTGAACTTACCAGAACATTTTCACAATCCGTCCGGATCTCATAACTAACCAAGGTGATTTGCAGGGGAAGTAGCTATCAATAGTCTCATTTTGTAAATTTGGAAGCTGAGGCACTTATATTCTCAGCCTTTTGCAGGGATGGTCCAGAGAGGGGTTCATCAAGAGGCTAGCATCGCACACAATAAAGTCGATAAAGCTGCCCTGGTTCATGTCGCAACTCTGCAGCCCTAGGAATGTTTCCACTATTTTAAATGGGGACAGTGCCAGTACTTCATAATATTTTCGTGAGGATTAAATAAGCGTGGAAATCAATAAATACGAGTTGTTATTACAGTGTCATGCAGCCCACTGGACAACGCGGGGACATTGCCTGGGCAGGACTTTTTTCACAGCACACCTGAATTCTCAGGAGCTGGCCTGGCCCCTACTCCTCCCTGCTCGGCTACCTTCAGAATGGCCGCTCTCTCCTCTACCACCTTTGAGACCCGCTGCCCGGCATCTCTCTAACCCCGCCCCTCCAAAGGGGCGTGGCCTCACAGACAGGGGCGGAGCCAAGGCGGAGAACTGGGGCGTCGAGCTCCTCTTCCCAGTCTGGAGCCGCCCAATCCGGGAGGGCGGGTCACGTGACCAGCCAGCGGTTTCACCCTCCCCTCTGCCGGTACCACCTCTGCCAGCCCCAGGGGGGGATGTCTTGCGTCTTTTCGGGAAGCAAAGCATTTGTTTCGGCCCGTTCTGCTTGAGAATATCGGGGAGAACTATCTTTGATGTGACAGGGTCAATCTTTGCCGCTTAAGTGATATTTTCCCTTCCGGCCTCCCCCCACTGAGCAGTTGGTCTCGCCCAGCCGGGCCCTGGGCGCGGCGGCGACGGCCGCGTCACTGGCGGGCGGGATCCCTCCGCTCCGGGGAGAGCAGCGCTGGACGGTTGAGTTGGGGTGACTGAGGAAATCCATCCGCGTCGCCGCTGCCGCCTCCGCCGCGGAGGAAGACAGGACCTCCCGCGCTCCTCTAGCGACCCTTCGCAGAGTCCCACCGCCACAGGTACCTCCGCAGATAAAAGGAGTCCTCATCCCCCCCGCAAACCCCAAATTCCCATGGGGGAACCTCTCTTCCGTCTGTCTCCCCGGTCTGGCCTCTCGGGAGCGGACGTAACTCTCCAGACCTCCCCTCCCTTCTTTTGGCCCCGTCGCTTCCAAACCCGGAAGGGGAACAGGGGGACCCTCGCCCCCAATTAACTCACGCGCTCCTGGCACCATCGCGGGGTGTTTCGCCTGGCCCCAGACCCCATCCTAGCCCCACCTGCCTCTTGCTCCCTGAGAAGTTGGGGGTCTAAATTCGGGGCTTCCTCTAGGCCTCGTCCCGCCCCCTTTCCCCACCACTACCACCCTCCTGCCGGCCCCTGAGTAGCACCCCTCGTGTCTTCGCATTTCGCACCCCCGCCGGCGTTCGTCTTGCAAAACTCCAGAATCCTCAGAGAGGCAGGCAAGGCCGCGAGGCTGTCCCTCCCTTCGTCTCTCCTCGATTTGGGTTCTGCCCCGTCTTTTTTGGCCCCATTACCCTGAACCAGACACCTCGGCACCCTATTCCCTTTAGTAGTCCTGACCCCACGCTTGGCTCCCAGCCGACCTCCCACACACACACACCTAGCTATCTTTTGGGCAAAATGGAGGTCGTGGGGGCCGGAGGGCCAGGCCCACTGCGCCTCGCAGCGCGGCACCGGCCCGCGCCTTCCAGCTGCCAGATCCAGGGACCCTCCCTTGTCTCCTCCCCTTCGCCCCGCCAGACCTGCGGAGGCGGTGGCACCCACATTTCTCCTTGGGACCCCGGCTGCTGTATGCCCAGAGTCCGGGGCCGCCGAGGGGGGCCCTGGAAGGTGATGGGGATTGAGGGCTGGGAGCGTCGCCCCCGCCCCCAGCGGCTTCCTCCTGGCCTGCTGCTTCCTTCTGGCCTGCTGCTTCCTTCTGCCCGGGGCGTCTGGCGTTGCCGCCCGGCCTGGCCTGCCGGCAGCTGGAAGGAAGGGGCTTTGTCCGGAGCTGGGGAAGTAGGGTGGGGAGCTCTGCCCCCACTCCTTTCTTTGGAGGGGCGTCCTCTGGCGCTGGCGTAGAAATCTGAACAGACCAAGGGGAAATGTCAGTGGGGAAGAAGAACACCCAGGGCCCGGGGGAAGTGGGACCCGGGCGGGGGGGATTGGGGGGACGCCTGGGTCGGCAGAGTGCTGTGTGCATGGCCAGATCACACAGGTGTCCAAAGTGGGGGGTATGACTCCGGGTCCTGGAGCAGAGCCATCCAGGCCCCTGAGGCCCCGGCGCCGAGCTCGCGGCAGGGCTCTGGGGGAGCGGAGGGCGCAGGGGCTAGGCCGCCTGGGGCCGCCCGCTAAGCGCGCCCGCCGGCGCCTGGGAGAGAGCAGCTCCGCGCTTCGGGGCCCGGGACCTCTCTTCCGAGACCTAATTACCGGAGAGCGGCTCCCACGGGCTTTCTGCGGGCGCGCCGGGGCGGGCGGCCTCGGCGCTGGAGGGAGCAGCGGCTTGGGGCTGCCTTCCCCGCCACCCTCGCCTCCACCCGCCGCGGGTGGCTAATGGGGCGCAGCCGGCCCAGGGATAATCCGGGGTGAGCCGTCCCGAACCTATTAGTGCCCAATCGGCTTTCCCCAAATCCTATAAACAGCCACCTAGGCCGGCTCCGGGAGGGGCGGGAGGCTGGGTCGGGCGGGGGCGATGGGGCCGGGGGTGGGGTCACCCACCCTACAGGTCTCAGCCGTGGATGCGGTTGCCCTGGCAACCGGGCTAGGGTGGGGGCACTTCACCAATGAGGTGCTCTCAGTCCGGGTGACGGTTGCCTAGGCAACCCCACGAACAGCCCAGCTTTCCCTTGTGGTCTCCCCCACCCCCAGTCGAAGCTGGGGGTGTGTGTGTGTGGAGGGTGTGCGGCGTATAGGGGTGAATTTAACGAGGCACCGCCCCTTTTAAAATTAGGTGCTAGGAGGGCGGTGCCTGTGCGGCCGGGGCGGACGCCGGGTCTGTTTTCGAAGGGACTCTCCCCGGCACCCCTCCTCCGCCAGCCCCCCAGTTCCTGCCACGGGTGTCCCGCCCGGGCTGCTGTCCGAGGGAGGGGTTTCCCTTGCGCTTCCTCTTGCACTTCTCGCTCCGTTTCCGGGGGGCGGGAGGAAGATTGGGGAAGTCAGCTGTTGCTCGGGTCACAGCTACGTCTCTCCGGGCCAGAGACCCGGGCTCTGCCCCGGGGAACCGCGGCCACTGCTGGCGCCCCTCCCCCTCCCTCCCACCGGTGCTTACCCCTTCCGGGCCGCGCTTCGGCCCCGCCTTTACCCCCGCTTCCCCGGCGGCCTTGGGCCTGACGTCAGCCCTGCATCCCCCAGGCCTCGGGCCAACGGCGAGGAGCTGCCTCCCCCAGCCCCCGTCCCGCGGCCCCCAGCCGCCCCCAACCCCGCCCCACGGGCCCGGCGCCATGAGTGAGCTGGAGCAACTGAGACAGGAGGCCGAGCAGCTCCGGAACCAGATCCGGGTGAGGGACTGGCGGGCAGCCGAGCGGGCAGGGCCTGGTGGCTTGTGTGTACCGGGCCAGGGGAGGCACGGGAGGGGTGTGTGTGTCTGCGTGGTGGGGGGCAGTACCCTAATCTCTTCCTGTCTCATCCTTTTCATTCCCCTGTCTTCCGTTCTCTTTTCTCTCCTCCCCATCTTCCCTGCCTCTCTGACGGGCTCTGCCATCTCTTATAGGATGCCCGAAAAGCATGTGGGGATTCAACACTGACCCAGGTGAGAGGAATCAGTGCTGGACTTGGCTTTAGGGAAGGAGTTCAGGTGGGAGGCATATTTCTCCGTGGGCCCTGCCACCCGAACCTTCCTGAGCCCATTCTGCCTCCACCCCCAGATCACAGCTGGGCTGGACCCAGTGGGGAGAATCCAGATGAGGACACGGAGGACCCTCCGTGGGCACCTGGCCAAAATCTATGCCATGCACTGGGGGACAGACTCAAGGTGGGTGAAGTCAGGGCTGTGTGCTGAGCCATCGTGTTCACCCTGGGCTGAGGCAGGGTGGGCAGGGGCCTCCTTGCACATCGGGCACCTCAAATAGGATGCCCGTGTTGGCAAGTCAGTTTGGGAAGACCTGACTCCCAGATGCCCCCAGGGGCCGGGGAAACAGTACCAAACCGAGCGGGGAACTTCTGGGCTGCTGCCGGAAGTTGTCTCTCACCAAATGGGAGGGGGGAAGGGTGTCCTGCCTCCAGAGGGGCCTTCCCACCCTGACCCCTCTGGCTCTCCTGCCTCACTCCCGCAGGCTGCTGGTCAGCGCCTCCCAGGACGGCAAGCTCATCATCTGGGACAGCTACACCACCAACAAGGTAGGGGCGGCGCCTGCGGCTGACGGGTCGGGGCTGCGGCGCCGGGCCGGCTCTCACCCTGGGCACTACCCCTCGCTCCCAGGTCCATGCCATCCCGCTGCGCTCCTCCTGGGTCATGACCTGTGCCTACGCGCCCTCAGGGAACTTCGTGGCCTGCGGGGGGCTGGACAACATCTGCTCCATCTACAGCCTCAAGACCCGTGAGGGCAATGTCAGGGTCAGCCGGGAGCTGCCTGGCCACACCGGTGAGTGGGCCTGGCCGTCCCGGGCCCTGTGGCGGGGGCAGGGGCTGCGCCGGCCTCTGACAGCCCCCCGCTCACCAGCCGCTTCCCTCAGGGTACCTGTCGTGCTGCCGCTTCCTGGATGACAACCAAATCATCACCAGCTCTGGGGACACCACCTGGTGAGGCCCTGCCAGCGCCAGGCGGCCGGGGCTCACCCTCACTTCCTGCCGGGGCGGGGCGGGGGAACACCGCCTCAGGGCTTACGCTGCAGGTAGTGCATCCCCTGCTCCAGCAGTGGCAGCACCCTCCTTGCGAACCCCTCTGCCTCTTGTTCTGGCGGCAGGAAGGAGGCACGAGGGTGGGACCCCTCCTCATCTGGGGCAGGAGCAGGCGCTGGCTGCCAGTGCTCCCAGCGCCGAGGCGGGCTTGGGCCTGGGCTCAGGCGGTGGGGGGTAGGGCAGAGGGCATCTGTCCTCACCCGTCTCTGACCCTTTCCTTCTTCCCATCACCTCTCCAGTGCCCTGTGGGACATTGAGACCGGCCAGCAGACGGTGGGCTTTGCCGGACACAGTGGGGATGTGATGTCCCTGTCCCTGGCCCCCGACGGCCGCACCTTCGTGTCGGGCGCCTGTGACGCCTCCATCAAGCTGTGGGACGTGCGGGACTCCATGTGTCGACAGACCTTTATCGGCCACGAATCTGACATCAACGCCGTGGCCGTAAGTTCTGGGCGAGCTGGGACGGCCCCTCTCTGCCAGGCTCCCAGCCCTCCCTGCGGCCTCACCCCACTCTGGTCTTACGTCCTGCAGTTCTTCCCCAACGGCTACGCCTTCACCACGGGCTCGGATGACGCCACATGCCGCCTCTTTGACCTGCGGGCCGACCAGGAGCTCCTCATGTATTCGCATGACAACATCATCTGCGGCATCACCTCTGTTGCCTTCTCGCGCAGCGGCAGGCTGCTGCTCGCGGGCTACGACGACTTCAACTGCAACATCTGGGATGCCATGAAGGGCGACCGCGCAGGTGAGACCGGGAGCTGAGCAGGGGGGCAGGCAGGGACAGGGGAACCGGGCCAGAGGGGTTCTGATGCCCCCTTCCGCCCCAGGTGTCCTCGCAGGCCACGACAACCGTGTGAGCTGCCTCGGGGTCACTGATGATGGCATGGCTGTGGCCACAGGCTCCTGGGACTCCTTCCTCAAGATCTGGAACTAACAGCCCCGACCCCAACTGGGCCCAGGCTAGGAGGGGCCCTGCCCGTGCCCACACTACAGGCCGGGAGCTCTGGGGCTGGGTGCACACCGAGCCTCCCTCCCCGGGCCACGGGGCCTTGGGTCCCTGCTCCCCTACCCAGGTTTGGTTCCTCCCGGGGCCCCCACTGTGGAGATTAAGATGGGGATAGAATGGGGAAAGAGGAGGGCCAGAAGGCCCTCATCCTTTCGCTGCCCTGGGGTTGGGGCCTCATCCCGCTGGAGGGCCAGAGGCAGGAGGTGGAAACTCCAGGGGCTGGCTTTTTTAAAACTGGTTTTATTTTAATTTTTATTATATTTTCAGTTTTTCCATAAAGGAACCAATTCCAACTCTGTACCTGGTCTCTACCCTTGCTTGTTGTCTTCCTCACTGTAGTCTCAGCTTCCAGCAGCAGAGGGGGTGGGGGTGGGGGTGCCCCCGAGTAGCAGTCAGGGGGATAACACGCTGCCTCAGTCAGAGGCTTCCTCAGTCAGAGGCCGGATCACAGGCAGGACCACCTCCTCTGGGTCGAAGGTCATGGGCATCCCACAGGCACAGCGCTCCGGTTTCTGGTCTGGCTGCCCCCCACCCAAGGCTCATTCCCAGCTCTTTGAGTTGTGTCTGTCATTCCCAGCATTCCCTTCGCCCAAGGAAAAAACTCAAGAAGCAGATGGGGAGAACACACACCAAGTTTTATTGGGAGGAAGTATTTACAGAGGCAGATAGAAGAGAAGGGGTCACATGGGGTGGGGGAGATTGTGGGTACAAGGCAGACGACAGGTTACAGAATGGCCCCTGCACCCACCCCAACCCCAGGACGGGCGGGCGAGCAGCAGGGGCCCAGGAAGACGGGCTGGGGAAGGACAGCAAGGGGCAGAGTCCCTGGGCTGGGGGGCTCAGGGGCTTGTAAACATTGACCACTCTCAGAAGGGGATGGGGGTGGGAGAGGGCTCCCCCTACACTTCCTCACAGGGTTAAGGCCTCTCCAGGCTCAAGGGCCCCCTAAATTCAAAGTCTCTTTAGCTGGGGGGGAAGGGGAAGGAAGAGACGGGGAAGAGTGTCACCCCCCCTCCCCCTGCATTGGCTGCGGCAGGGGCGGGGGCAGTTACATTCAGTCACAACAGTACTCCCCCCACACCTCTAATGCCACCAAACACTGGCTTGAGGAAAGGGGGAGCTGGGGGGCCAGCAGCAGCAAGACGTTTCCCCCTGGCCCATCACCCCCTTATTGCTTTAGAGAGAATACAATATTGTCTTTTCACGGACGCTAACACTGTTGAAACCAGGGAGAAGCAGGTGGAGGGGGCCCCTCCACCCCCGAGGCCAGCTTTATCCCCCGACACTGACCCAGTTGCCACTTTGGTGCAAAAAAAAAAAAAAAAGAAAAAAATGTCGTCTCTCTGGGGATAGATGGGGAAAGAAAACGGGGGCTACTCCCCATTTCCCCAGGGCAGGAAGGATAAATACATTCATGGAGGGGAGGCAGTGGCAGAATCTTGCCCTAATACTGCGCTCTGAGCAATGAGGTCCATGGGAGAAGTTAGATGAGAAACTCAAAAGATACAACAAACTTAAAAAAAGAAAACCCACGAATGGAGACAAACCTAGGTAGGTGATTGGGAATAAGAAGTTGGTGAAGGGCAGCCTACCCCGACCCAGGAGAGGACCCAGGAGAGAGACACTCCCGTTCTTGACACCGCCCCCCCCAACCCAACATTTAAAAAACGTCAGGGGAGCAGGGAGGGAGCGGTCCCTCACTCCACTCCCGTTTGGTCAACAGAGGGGGCAGGGCAGAGCTGGGTGGTCCACATCCCACACAGGTGGCTGCAGGTGGGGGGGCTCCCGCTGCAGCCCGAAGCCCCCAGCAGCCCACTCCCAGGGCCTCCTCAGCCCCGCCTCTGCCCCCTTCACAGGAGAAACAACAGTCGTTGAGTGGCGCCTCTCTCCAGCTCCTGGAGGAACTGCTCTGCCCCAGCCTTGCTCAGGGTTGAGGCGGGGGCGCAGCAGGGGCTCATGGCCCAGGGAATACATTCATGTGGCAAGGCAGGGAGCCGGGCCTCTCAGCTTCACACCCAGGCCGGCCCCCTGAATGGCAGCGGCCGGGGGCGCCCCTCACCAGGGCCAGAGTGGGAGTTCTGCCGGCCTGACGACAGCCAGATGAGGTTGGCACCACAGGCCCTCTCCCATTCACTCCGTCGGCCAAAGCAGGATGGCAGCCTGGGGCGCCGAGGCGGCCTCACGCATTTGTGCAACTTTCCCCGAAGCAGCAAAGCCAAGGGGCTACTCTGGCCAGGCCCCCTGGCCCCAGACACCTCTGCCAGTCACAGCACAAGGGGGCCGTTCACAGCGGGTCCGGCCGGCGGGGCTGAGGGGGCCTCGCTGTGCAAACTGCTGGCGCCCCAGCTTCCAGTTACCCCAGTGGCCCGCCTTGGGGCGGGGAGGGTAAGTGCAGCCTCAGGGGCCAGGCAGGAAGGTCCGTGGGCCATGTCCCCAGTGCCCCAGATAACAGTGTGTTTTTACTTTCAGTCTCCTAACCATTTTTTTTTGTTGTTTTTCTTTTTTCTTAAAAAAAAAAAAAAAAACCCAAAAAACAAAAACCTCTGTGGATCTTCCATTATCACTCCCACTATCCGACAAAGGGAAAGGGAGTGCTTAGAGTCTACTTCTTAACTATTTTTTTTTGTCTCTCCTATGTTTCCTTCAATGTCATTTAAAATTAAAACCAAAAATACAAACAAAAAAAACCCTTCCCCCAATCTGTAAAGTGCCTCGTGGTGGGTGAGTTAAGGTGCATCGTGTGGTTTGTAACAAGTGCTGGGGACCCTGCCCCTGCTTCCTCCTATGCTCCCCGTGAGGAGCCTGCAGACTGGGGACCGAGGGGTCCAAGCCGCTGCTGCTACCCCTGGCCTACAGCCCAGGGTGCTGGTGGGACGGGCTGGTCAGTAGTCATCCACGCTCTCGATCTCACCAGAAGGTCCGTGCAGGGAGTACCCTGAAGCCAGGGGAAGCTGGGTTTGAGCTCGCCCATCCAGGCTCCTGCCCGGTTCTGAGGAAGGAGCCGCCTCCCCGCTCCACACTCACCCAAGATGCTGGGGTCCGAGTGCAGCATCAGCGCCCGCCTCTTGGCCTTGCTGCCCTCCCCGGGGCCGAGCTTGGTGCTGTGGTTGGTCTGAAAGGCTGTCTGCAGGGAGCCACTGCTCAGCCAAGCCTCCTGCAAAGCAACAGAGAGGAAAGACAGGGGTCAGGGGACTCTGGGCCCCTCGCCGCCTCCAGCCAGGGCTCTGAAACCTCACCTGCTGCTGCCGCTGCTGGCTGGCCTTCTGCTTGGCCCTCCGCTCCAGGAATTGTTTGGCAAATTCTTTGGCTTCCAGCGTGTCCCCCAGGCAGGAACGGATATAGTCGTGGACGTCATAGGGGGATTCCACCTCCTTGAGGATCGCTACAGCCATGGGCACTGTGGGGCAGGATGGGGGGTCAGGACCCACGGGACGGCATCTGGATCCCCTGGCCCGGCCCCCTGGGGTAGGTGTGCCGCCCCTACCGTCCAGGCTGCCCGTGGTGCTCAGCGTGTGCAGCATCTGCTCACACCACTGGGTGAAGCCGTCCTGGGGCCGGGGGATGCCCTGCAGCAGCTTCAGCAGTTTCTCTTCCTCCTCCGTCTTCTTGCGCACAGGCCGGCCGGACAGGTGGCTGTACGAGTCACTGCGCGGGACGGGGTGAGTCGGGGTGTCCCCTCAGGAGGCCCGCGCCCCACCCCACCAGGGCCCGGCACCCACCTGAGAGAGGGGCTGCTGCGGCTATTCTTCAGGCCCAGGCTCCGGGCCAGGCTCCCGCTGCTCTTGAGGGTGTCTTCCCAGAGTCCCAAGCCGCTGCTGCCCCCACTCTTGTCGGGCCCGCCCCACAGTGGCCCGGCCTCAGATACCCACTGGTTCAGGGGGGCGGTGCCCAGGCCCCCGAGCTGCTGCAGATGGCAGGAAGTCAAGGGTGACCCACACAGGAGGGCACATGCTCAGGGGTGCTGAGCGGGGAGGTGCGTTCAGGTGGCAGAGGCAGGGTGAGGTGAGGGCCTCACGGCAGAGCGCGCCTCCGGAGTCCGACAGGGACCCGTGCGCCCCCCCACCCCGGGTCACCCTGGGAGCCGACCAGAAGGTGCCCGCCAGCCTGCTCACCACGCGGTGGTTGGGGGCCTGGGCCCGCGATGGCTCCCGAGGCGGGGGCTGCTTATGCAGGTGCCGCTCGCCCTCCAGCTGCAGCTCCAGCAGCGTCTTCATGGACAGGCCCTGCTTGGCCAGGCCGGCCCACAGGGGGGGCGGGGAGCTGGGTGCAGGAGGCACGGGGACGGCGGCCGCCGCCTGCTGCTGCTGCTGCTGCAGCAGCTTCAGCAGCAGCTCCTGCTGCCGCACCTGGAGGAGAAGCCGCTGTGAGGGCCGCCCCCCAAACCCCACTCCGAGCCGGCGGCGGGCGGGGCCCCACCTGCTTGCGCCGGAACAGCTCCTCTTCCTCCTGCCGCCGCTTCTGCTCCTCCTGCTGCTGCTGCTGCTGGCGGCGCTTCTCCTCCCGGCGCTTGCGCTCCTCCTCCTCCCGCTTCGCCCTGAGCTCCACTTCTCTGCGCTCCTGGAACTGGCGGGTCGGGATCAGACACCAGGCTGTCCTGGCCATAGCCTGGCCCCTGACACCCAAGGACTCCGGCCCCAGGGGCCCACTCACTTTGTGTTGCAGCTGGAGTTGTTCTAGAATTGGACCCTGAGTCGAAGAGTTAATTGGTATGTCCCAAAGACTGGCCTCACCGCCTGCGGGGGCAAAGGCAGCTGCAGAGGGGAGCTCCGGCCCCCGGCCCCCCACCCACTGGGGGCCTTCGGGGGTGGAGAGGGGACTCCCAGACCTGGGACAGGCTGGGCGGGCAGCCGCGGGCCACACACCTGACTGTGGTGAGGCTGAGGTATGTATGTCCCAGAGGGAACCCGAGTCTGGCACCGACAAGGACCGGTTCATCGTCGGGAGCAAGTTCTGGTCCCCACCCCTGGGGAGAAAGCACTGAAGCTCAGCGCCCTGAAGCCTCCTCCCGTCTGCCCCTCTCCCCACACCACCTGAGGGCCATCAGGTACAGACAGGCCACACACATGCTCAGCCCCGGGCACACAGGGCGGGAATGGCAGCCCACGCACCTGGGGGGTTTGAGAGCTTGGAGCTGCTGCAGGAATGCGGTGAGCTGCTGCTGCTGTGGCGGCGGCAGGTCTCCCAGAGCTGCCTTTTCCCGGAGCACGCACTGCGGAAGCTGGCGGCTGCCGAGGAGCGTGCGTGTGAGGCAGGCCAGCCCCGCATCAGCATGGGCCCTGCTGACCAGCCCTGCTAGGAGCCCCGTACCTGCCGACCAGCTGGAGAAACTGCTGGTGCTGCAGCTGCTGGTACAAGGCGGCCGCTGCCAGCTCCTGCTGCTTCTTCAGCCGCTCCTGGTCCAGGTTCCCCTGAGTGAGGCCACAGCGTCCCCGGGGCTCTGCCCATCTGGCTCTGCACCCACCGCTGCCCTCCGTCACACTCCTGCCTCCCGTCCCTGTTCCGCGCCAAAGGGGGTACACTCACCAGCAGTGGGGGAGGTGATGGACCAGGGGCGAAGGGTACGCGACCCCACATCTTGATCACCTCACCCAGTGGCTGGAAGCCCTCATCACAGCCCCGCTTCACCAGCAGGGCCATGGAGAAATAGCCCGCCTGGAACCACTCTGCCATCTCCTGGGTCGTGAAGGGGCCTGGGCCAAGGGGAGGGCAGCCACCGTCAGAGAGGTGCGCCAGAGAAGCCCATGACAAAGATGGTGCTGTCCCCGAGCCCCACCCGCACCCCCAGCCTGTGCACCTTGGATCTCGCCCTGCGGGTCCTTGTAGAACCACTTCCGGGCCGCACCGTGGCTGAGGGGGAGGGCAGTGGCGGCTGCAGAGTGGCGCAGGCCCTGGGCCTGGATGGCGGCTGTGAACTGCTCCTCCTCCAGGGAGCTGTCCTGCAGGGAGGCCACGAGCTTCTCCGCCTCCTGGGAGCCCAGGGGAAGAGGGAAGGCTCAACTGCCCACTTCCACCAACACAGAGGGGGCTGGGGCTGAGGGGGTGGGGTCAGGAAATCAGGTCTGAACATGGCGGGCAAGATGGGGAGAAGGTGGGAACCTGATCGAGGACAGACAGAACCAAGACTCTCTGTTCCCTGCAGGGGAGGGTTCCCAGAGCCTTCGAAGCCCGCCTCCATCCCTCCCCCCCGCCCCACACCTGCTGCAGGTGCTTCAAGCCTTCATCATCTTCCAGATCTGGTGGGCCGGGGGGTGAGCCCGCCCCAGGACTCAGCTGCATTCCCCTCATGTCATCTCCTAGAAAGAGCCAAGAAGGGAAGGTGGGACAGGGCAGTCAGAGAAGGGGGCAAGACAGTGCCCATCCACTACCCTTACTCCAGGAAAGTGGGTGCTAACTGCCCCCACCCCCCCCCCACCTCCCGACCAACTCCCCTGCAGCCTCCTTCCCACAGGAATGGGAAGCCCTTTCCCCACAAGCTCCAGGCTCCAGGGAGATGGTGGCTCTGCCCTCAGGCTACCTTCAGCTGCAGGCAGGTCTTTCTCCACTGGGTCATCGCCTTCCCCATTAGCTCCCCAGAGTGGGCCCAAGGTGGGCAGTGGGGACGGGGAACTGGACTTCTCCTCCTGAGGAGGCAGTGGGGTCAGTTCCTTCCCACCTGAAAACCAAGGGTAATTACCAGAACTCAAAAGCAAGCCGGAAGGCCTGAAAAGTGACTAAGCACAGATTGTATGATTGTGGCCAGAAGAGCCTCTGGGTATTGAGTCCACCCACACAACTCTGGTCAACACGCCCAAGGTTTGGTGAGCAGACACCACAGAGGCTCCTCTGCACACTCCTTTCTGCTCCTGCAGTAAGGCCGCGCATCTGCACCGCTGTCCAGGGCTGCGGACACACTACCAATGACTTAACACCGTCTTCCACAGATTCGAGTGATTTTCAAAGGTCCTTTTGATTCTGCTTTGATTTTCATCTAACACTCGGCCTTTAGGACAGAGGCCTACTGTTTCCAGGCTCCTCCACACGCCCTGTCCACACCGGCCTTTCTCCGCAGACCCAGCTCGAGGCTGCAGGTGTCCACCCCACAGGCTTACCCGCCTCGGGCCCCTCCTCGTCCAGCCCTTCGGAAGGTTCTTCCTCCTCTTCCTCCAGGCCCTGGAAGTCGAGCTCCTGTTCCTCAGGAATGGGCTCCTTGGGGCCCTTCTGCACGGGGTGGGGGGATACGACAGGGAGGTGAGTGGCAGAGAATAGTGCCATGAAAGGACCCCCCTTGGGGCAGGCAGGTGCCCACCAACCTCTAACAAAATCTCCCTCGCCTCCCTGCAGATACCTTGAGAGGCAAGAAGGCCCCGGAGGCATCGAAGGTGCCCATTTCTTCGTCCTCATCATCCAGGCACCACTCCGGGAGCCCGTCCTTGTCGTCATCGAAGCCGTCGGGCCCTCGGCACCTCCGGAGGTGAGAGCTGCCCCCCCCACCCCGGCCCTCCTCTTCACCACACCCGCCTCGATCCCCTCGCAAATCAAATTCAAACTTGCGACGCCGGTCCCCATGTTCCCGCCAGCCAGCAGAGCGGGGGCCGCCATCTGGGCAGGAAAAGTGGGGGAAGGAGAGTCGGTACCCAATCAAGCCAGAGTCTCCACCCTTCTGCTGATCACCAGGACCCCCCCCACCCCCACAACGCCCACCTGACCCCCATCTCACCAGGGCTGGCGGAGCGCCAGCGGTCACCGTCTCGCCGGGGTCCTGCCCCAAGTCTCCAGCTGCCTTCTTCTTCCTCCTCTTGCTCCTCTCGGAGAGAACGCCAGTTTTCGCTATCTGAGCGGGCGTGCTCCTTCCTTGGGCCAGCCCCTCCCTCATCGAACCCGGAGCGTGCTTGGGGGCAGGGCAGGAGGGGAAGACACAGTCAGTGGACGGCGGCCATGGTCCCTGTAAGGCTCTTATCAGACACTTTGTGGGGAAAGAAGAGCCCAGCACTCCTGCCCCCACCACCTCCCCCAGGAAACGGCCCCAACCTGGGTCAGCCATTTCAATCTCCACCCCCTCTCAACAACCGGCAGGGCCCGGCCACCACCCTGGCCCCTCTGCATACCTCCATCCCTCCTGGCCGACTTCTCAAACCGCCTCTCGCCTCTGTGGGAGGGAAAGGTGTGGGTCAGAGGACCAGTCCCTCCCTCCCTGCAGGATCTCAGCTCACCTTGTCCATTCTGCCCTGAGAGAAGTGGGGGGTGGGAGGGGGACTGGGATTGGAAGGGAGCCCAAAGGCAAGGCCACAGGGGTCAGAGAGCGTGGACAGAGCTCTCTGACCAGGGCTAATCTGGCAGGTCTCCCGGAGTCCTCTGATGACAAAGACCCAAGCCTCCCTCCGTGGGGCCCTCTCTGCCACCCTGTCCCAGCCTGCACCTGTCATCCCAACTCTGGCTACGCTGGATCTCCCGGGGGTTTCGGCCAAAGGCCCCTTCACCTTCTTCAATGCTTCTTTGGTAAAAGCAACTGTCACCGCGGCCGCGGCCTGGAGGAGCGAGGGGCGCGTGGGAAACCTGCCGATCACCCCCCAGGTCCTCAAGCCCGCCCGCCCCGGAGCACGCCATGACCCCTCTACCTCGGCTCCGCGTGCTGCCCCTGCCACGGGAGGCGCCACCTAGGGGGGGCCCAGCCCCTTTCCCCATCAGCCTCAGCACGGCCACGCTGTTCACTGACAGGGAGAAGTTTCTCTGAGGAGGGAGCCAGGGGTGGGAGTGAGGACCCAGGCACCCGAGCACCCCCCGTCCAGAACCACACAGCCTCCGCCCCCGCTAGCAGCTGCCCGGGCTGGGCCCCACCTGCTCCTCCTCAGTCAGCGGCTCCAGCGCAAGGGGCTGCAGCGGTTCCTCCTGCAGCAAGGCAGCAAACTCCTTGTCCTGCAGCTCATCAGGGACCTGTGGATCGGGCAGGAGGTATGCATGCTCCTGGGCCTTCCCCACTAGCCGGGGCCCCGCGCCCTGGGCCGCACCTACCTTGCTCTCCTTGACATAGAGGGCCAGCATCTCCTCGCGCCCGTAGCGATAATCGGCCAGCTTGTACTTGGGCATGGCGGGGGACGGGGGTGGGGAGGCCACACTGCCACCACTGGAAAGAGCCCTCAGCCTGGAGGAGGAACACGCAAAAGGGAGAGACGGGAATGTGAGCAGCCCTCTTCTTCCCGGGCTTCTCCATGCCCCACTAAGCACGCCTGACTCACCACTCAGGCCCAAAGTTGAGGGTCTCCGCTGCCATTGTGGAGCTGGGCGTGTCCCAGAGGTTGGTGGGGAGGAGCAGGGGAGGGGGTACCCGGTGTTCACTCTCCAAACACCTGTGGAGGCACAGGGGATGCCAGGTGTTGGGGATGGCACACCCAGCGCCCGAGAGGGAGAGCACTAGGCCGTCACCTAAGTGGACACAGTAACGGGCTCACTAAGGACTCACCGAAGCCAGCCACGTGTCACTCACACCATCAGTTACCCAAAGAGTCACGCTGGGGGAAGGCCTGGGGGAGGGGAGGAGATAGGCAGCTAGAGCCCCTGCCAGCTTCCACAGAGGGATGCCCTCCCTCTGGGCCTGACTCACCTGGCAGCCTTGCCCGGGGAAGCAGGTAGGGCTGGGGCTGGGCCCTCTCCAAGAAAGAGCCTGTGCTGGGGTGAGCCAGGACCCCTGGGCAACCAGATGTTGGTCTGAGCAGAGCAGTGCCCAGGGAGGGACCTTCACATCTGGGAAAGATCCTTAACGAGGAGCAAAAAGAATAAAGTGGCTTAAGTGAATGGTCAGACAGACCTCCCTGCCTTCAGCCCTCCTGTCTCACATAATAGGAAGGCCCACAGGTGCCTGGAAGCTGCTGGTTAGGGAGCACAGGGGACCACAGCCCTGGCTCCTCCTCATCTCCGCCCTCTGCTCAGCAGGCCTCCCAGGTAGTGAGTTGACTCAGCAGAGCCTGACGGAGGAGCTGGAGGTGCGGCAGAGAACGCCAAGGGCCGCGGCATTCAGTAAAGGGGGGCTGGCCTACAAGTGATGTTCGTGTCAGCTGCTCAGTCGTGTCCAACTCTTTGCAACCCCATGAACTGTAGACCACCAGGCTCCACTGTCCATGGGATTCTGTCCGGGATTCCAGGCAAGAATACCGGAGTGGGTTGCCATTCCTTTCTCCAGGGGATCTCCCTGACCTAGGGATACAAACCGGGTCTCCGGCATTGCAGGTGGACTTTTTCTTTTAACCATCTGAGCCACCAGGTAAGCTCACACATGATGTTTAGGACAAAGATAAAACACACACAAACTAGCAAAAAACCCACTGGAATCACAAATGTTCTAGAGAGAAAAAAGGCTGGTTAAGAGAATTAGAAATTGATCTGGGGGTTACTTCCCTGGTGGTCCAGTGGCTCAGACACTGCACTCCCAACGCAAGGGGCCTGGGGTTCGAGCCCTGGTCAGGGAACTAGATCCCACATGCTGCAACTAAGACCTGGTGTGGCCAAATAAATAGATATTAAAAAAAAAAAAAAGAAAAAATTTATGTGGGAGCAAAATTACCTCTCCCCTGAAAAGACTCAGGTCTGGGTGCTTGGCAGCTAGAATCCTGAGACTGAGTTGGGGGAGAAACCTGGTACAAAGGGAGCAGGGGGGCCATTACCGAGCCAGAGGCGGGGCGGGGAGGGGGGCGGAGGTCGGGGTGGCGGCACACCAAAGGCTGCAGGCAGGCAAGTCTGGCCAGCATGCCCAGGATTCACTCACCAAACAAGGATCAACACCGAGGTCCTTTCCCTGGGATCAGAAAGAGCCTGATCATAAGCACAAAGAGCCAAGAAGGGGACAGCGTCACTGTAAGCTAGGAAGAGGGTTCCCTCACCATAAAGCAGAAATAAGGTCAGAGTCACTGAGGCTGACAGAAGCGCGAGGGCGGTGGCAGTGGCCTGTCCCTCTAAGGAACAGCAGAAGGGGCTGTCAGGAGGTGGCTCATCCCTGGTGGTTCCGAGCACGGGGCAGGCGGGCAGGGTCTCAGGGAGCCGTGTGCAAGGGCCTCCCTCACTGGCTGGGGCGGGGGCTGGACCGGAGTGCCTCCACAGTTCCCATCAACTCCGAGACTCCACCGCTCTGGGAAGGAAGGGGGAAGAAGGGTTTCCACCTGAGGGGCCGTGGGAAGTGGCTCTCGACCACAGCTGCAGGCCAGAAAACGAAGCAAAGTCCACCCCAGACACAGGACCCACCCCAGAACCCCAGCAGCCTAGGCTGAGATGCAGCGCTGCACACCACCCAGAGCAGGGCTGGTCTCCCCCGGCGCGGGCATCTCCTTTGCATCAGCCTCAGCTGGCCCCTTCTGGAGGTGGAGCCCACCCCGGTGAATACGCCATCAGAAGACAAGCCTGTTGCAAAGTTCTTCCTGTCACTCAATTTGACTCAGTCTCCCAGAACGGTGGAGGCCAGTTAAGTCTGTGGATGCTACAGGCCTTATGGAATTCACCCAGTGGATGAATCTTGAAAACATTAGCTAAGTAAAACATGCCAGTCACAAATGAACAAATACTGGCTAATTCCTCTCACCTGAGATGCCGAGGTGAGTGAAATTCAGAGGGACAGAGAAGAACAGTAGTGCCAGGGCTGGGAGGCAGGAGTGGGAGTTGTTTTTTAGGGGGGACAGTTTCAGCTGAAAGGGGGCAAAGGAAAAAGTTCCAGGGATGAGGTGGATGGCTGCACAACATGAATGTATTTAATGCTGCAGAATTGTATCCTTAAAAATGGCTAAAATGGTGTATGTTACATCTGACCACCATTTTAAAAAGGTTTAGGGGAAAAAGAAGACATATGGGGATAGCTCTCCCATACCGAAGTCTTCTCCATTCCAAGAAAAACACCCCACTTCCTAACAAACTCAGGAGAGGCTGTTCTGAGCCTCTTCCAGGCCACCCCAGAAGAGCCCCATCTCCCAGGCGGACAGGAGGAAGAGCCCGCGGCGGGGCAGGGACAGAAAGGGGACGACTCACCCTCCCGCCTGTCCAGGGAGTGGGAAGGCGGCTGGCCGCCAGGCGCTCTCCTCTTCGGGCCGTCACCTCTCTGTCGTGTGAGGAGCGAACTGAGGAACGGCGGCTGACTCTGGGCTGAGAAGCAGGGAAACTGCACAGGTGTGAGAGAGGCAGTCAGGCGCAAGGACGCAGAGCAGCCGTGAGAAAAACCGAGGGTCTGGGCGGGCCCAGCCAGCGGAGGCCTGGGCCTCGGGAGCCGGTGGCTGCCTGGCCCCTCTTCTGACCGCGAGCAGCACACAAGCGCCCTGTGGTTTCTAGTGCCAAACAGGCATGCACCTTTTCCACTGCTTCTCAAGTGGGGGCAACGCTGCTCCCCAGGGCACATCCTGGGGGACATTTCTGGTAGGTGAGACTGGGAAATGCGACCAGCATCTCAGGAGCAGAGGTCAGCGACACTGCTAAACATCCTACGAGCCACAGATGTCCCCCAACAAGGGATCATCTGGACCCAAATTATCAACATCTAGGGGCTTCCCTGATGGCTCAACAGTAAAGAATCTGCCTGCAATGCAGGAGACCCTGGTTCGATCCCTCGGTCAGGAAGATCTCCTGGAGAAAGGAATGGCAACCCACTCCAGTATTCTTGCCTGGAGAATGCCATGGAGAGAGGAGCCTGGCGGGCTACAGTCCACAGGTTCGCAGAGTCAGACAGGACTGAGCGACTCTCACACACTCACACACACACACAGATTAACAATAGTGGCAGAATTAAGAAACTCTTCTGTACGCCTCGGGCAGGGGATAACCACACCCACTGTCTGTTTAGGGGGAAGAATGGAAGACAAGGAAACCAAATTGACTCCAGTTCATTCCCCTCTCTGAAGAGCAAGGGAATCATCCCCTAATTACACTGTCCCATGAGAGAAATCTGAAATCCCGCCAGGAGGGAAATCCTCCAGAAAAGAACAGATTAAACAAAATTGTCCCAAGTCTATCACAAACTTTCAAAGCCCAGCATTTGGATCCCTTCCCAGTGAAGGAAAGAGCGGGAGGTGGCAGGCAGAGGACTGGAGACAGCCTCCCTCCCTGGCTATCTGATCTAAGGGTGTCCTGCTTAGCCCCCACCGCTCAGCATCTGCGTGCCTCATCAATCCACAACCCTCCCCACCCCTTCGCCTTCTCAAGCCTCACTATACCCTCCCTCCCTAGGGCATCTGAATTATTGCCATTAAAAGGCTGCCCCCTACCGGAGTCCAAGGGAGAGGACACTGAACCTGGTGTTCACCAACAGGCTTGAGGAACAGGAGGGGAGCCTGTTCTCCCGCGTTCCGAAATCACAGGAGAAGGAAAAGATCCAGAGACTAGGCGGTCCCAGTACACACTAAGTTAAGAACATTATTTCCTCATTCCATCACCCCTAAAATTAGCCCCAATCCAGAGTAATGCGCCTTGGCACAGGAAGGCACCACCATTAACAGAAGTAGAATCCCAAATTCCCCAACATTTGAGCAAGCGCCCAGCCCCAAGCTTGTTGGAGGTGACTCCGCCCTTTCTCAGGGTGGAAAGAAAGAGTCTCCACTCGTGGTAGGAAGAGAACTCGCAGGCTTAAAAAGAGGTGCAAGCCTGTGTTCCTCTTGGCAGGTATGTTAACCCAGCTCTGCCCTCTGGGCTGTCAGGACAATACCCTGAGGAGTCTAGTAGTTAACAGTTTTCAAAGCACTTTCACACTTTACCTCATT
This sequence comes from Cervus canadensis, assembly GCF_019320065.1. Classification (NCBI taxonomy): domain Eukaryota; kingdom Metazoa; phylum Chordata; class Mammalia; order Artiodactyla; family Cervidae; genus Cervus; species Cervus canadensis. Next base: position 29,442,614 of record NC_057417.1, on the reverse strand, counting down.
TGATCCCTTCTGCCCACTTGCTGAGGCTTGGGCTCCAGCCAGGGAAAACAAGGAAGGGAGGCTGTAGCTGCCCTGACAGGAGACCCCGAAGTCTCTGACACCCTACCCGAGCCTGGAGAAGGGGCACACGCTCGGCGGGAACCACCCCAAACTCACAAGCATACTTTGTGAGTTTTAAACCATTTTTCTCATTAGCATTTAAAAAATCCTTCCCAGAACCACCTCTTCTCACCTCCTCTGCTCGAAAGTGGGGCTTTTTTTTTCTATCCCAAACTCCAATCACAGATGTAGAAACCAGCACAAATGAGAGGTCCTTTAATCCATCAAATCACACACAATACTGACGCATCCACCAGCTGAGAAACCCAGGCCAGGAGTCAAAGAACAGAACTCACTTGAGTGTTGCCACCACATGGGACCCTCAAGGTCCCCGGTCCCTGCCATGACAGCAACACAAAGCCCAGATCTGTTTCAACCCGGCCCGATGACACACCGGACCTGCCATCTAGGAACTAAGACTGATGCTGGTGTGAGGGTAGGTGGCCTGGGACAGCACAGAAAATGGTACAGATGAAGGACCAGAGAGCAAAGTCCCACACCGTGAGAAGCTAAGGGGACCAGCCTGTAAGTACTCAAGGTGTTCCAGGTGCAAAGCCAGGAGCGGGGGCTAAACTGCAACCGAGTGTCAGCTCCCGGGGCAGCAAAGAGACTGTGAAGGCTGATCACTGGAAAAGCCGAGATGAGAAGCAAGAGGGGAGTGAGACCGGGGTGAATGGAGGAAAGAGCTGGGCTAACAATTACCGGCTGAGCATCTATCTTCCTGGGCCAGGCCCGGCCGTATGATGAACCAGACCTGGACTCTTAATGGGAATTCTAGTAGTGACTGCGTACGACCTGCGAGGTGAGGGTCTCTTTGAAGTTAACTTGAAAAAATAAAAAACAGTCAAAGTGTGAGGGGCCGTGACTGGGGAGCTACTGCATCAGGAGAGATGGGCTGAGAAGGGCCCAGCCCGGCCACAGGACAGACTGAGGTGTTTCACTCGGCCGGGCAAGCGGGAGGAAGGAGACCCCAATGACCAAGCATTAATCGCTCGCTGAAATGTAGGGGCAGACCCAGTCGAGGTACTGTGGTTAAGAGAAGAGGCTTCCACGTTAGCCAAAGTCACGGATCGCTTGCACTTTAAGACCCGCCGGGCCCAGCTCATGCCGAGAAGAACCCGGGGACACGTTGGGCGAAATCTCCGGGGAGCGCCGGGCATTGGGGTCCCAGGCTCCCGGGCGGAGGATGCAGGCGAAGGGAGGTGGGGGGGCCAGACCGGGGTTCCGAGGGGCCGGAGGGCGACCGTTAGGAGCGCGGGGGTGGGAAGAAGGCGGGCCGGCCCGGGAGGACGGCGTGCCCTTCAGGGAGGGGGCGCCAGGTGCGGGGGCGCCGGCGGCCGCCCCCGGGAGGGAGCCGGCCTCCCTCGGGGCGGCGCGGGGGCCCGGGCCGCGCGGGGCAGGGGAGGGACCAGCAGGGAAGCTTGGGAGGCGGGCGCACCGGACGGCGGGGGCGGCGGCCTCGGGAGGAGACGGGGGAGGGTCCGTGCCGGCGGCCCCGCTCCCGCTCTGGCTCTCGCAGGCTCGGCGCGGCCGCCTCGGCGTCGGGGGCGGGCCTGGCCCAGGCCCGGCCGCGGGCTGGGGGTCCGCGGGGCCGCCGGGCGCTTACCGCGGCGGGCGGGCGGCGCGAGGCTCCGGTCCCGGGGCGTTGGCGACGCGCGGCGGGCCGGGGGGCGGCGGCGGCGGGGGTGGGGGCGCTGGCGCTCCCGCGGCGGCCGCTCCTCTCTGTTTGTGTTTGTAGCAAGATGGCTGCCCGCCTCGCACCACGTGACGCGGACGCGGGGCCGCCCCCGCCGCCGCCGCCGCCGCCGCCGCCGCCGCCGCCACCGCCACCGCCCCCTCCGCGGCTCCGGCCCGCTCCGACCCGCACGGCCTGGCGCGCTCCCCGCCTGCCCGGCGGGCACGGCCCGGACGCCCGCCGCCCCCGGACCCCCCCGACCCCGGCACGTGACCCGGGAGCCCGGTTCCTCACGTGACCCGGCCTGCCGCGGGGCCGGGGGTGGGGGGGGTGAGGGTGTCCCGGGGGTGCTCCCCGGCAGCCCCCGGCACGTGACGCGCGACCATCGCGACGAAGGCCGTCTCTGGCCGCATCGCCAATCTCCGGACGGTCGGCTTCCTCCGGGAAGCCCGCCTGGGTTGAAGGAGACCACATACAACCCGGAGGTGTGTTCGTCAGATATCCCGGGGTGTATGAAGTAAACGAGGAGCCGAATGATTTAGAAACTGTCCGTGGCAGCGCTGGTTGGTGAGATTTGGAGTTTCTATCTGACTCCTCCACTGAGTGGCCCCTAGACCTCGGGGGCAAAGGATTTAACGCTTTAACGCTATCGGGCCCCAGTTTCTATTATATAGTAAGGTATTGATGCTTTTCTCCGCCCCATCCCCGGCCCCCATTCCACTCCCTTTCCAGAGTGCTGAAAGAATTAAAATAGGTGCGTGTGAGAGGCTTTGGCAAGAGAGAAACTACTATGCAAACACAAGAAGTAGATTGACATCGTCTTTGTTTAAAAAGGAGGTTTTCAAGAATGACTTTTCCGATTCCTAAACTTTATGAGGATGAAAAAGTTTTGCGTGTGTTTTCACCGTTTTCTTTGGAAGTTACTCCAGAATGTAGACTCTCACTTCCCAGCTTTCTAAAACAGCCGTTACCAAAAACAATGTAATCCTCAGGACCAGGAAAGGTAAATTCAAACTTGGAACTTGAGCCCTCTGTGTGGTGCCAAAACGGATCGCGGACCTCGGGAGCTACCAGGAAGGCCCTTTGTTCTTGCGCGGAGCACACCCCAGGCTTCTGTGCACTTGCAGTTTTCATGTCTGCTTTTTTCAGTTCCCTTGACTTTCTTGCAATCAGGATTCCTGTCTCATTGTAGTCAGTGAAGCTGCTTGCTCAGAGGCTGCAAAATCCAACTGTTTAAAGCGAGGGCTTGTTGGGACTTCACTGGTGGTCCAGTGGGTCCCTGCTCCCAATGCAGGGGGCCTTGGTTCACTCCCTGGCCTGGGAAATAGATCCCACGTGCCACAACTAAAGATTCAGCAGGCTGCAACCAAAATCCGCTGCAGCCAAATAATAAATAAATATATTTTTTGATAAAAGCTGAGGGCTTGTATCCATTCCAGACTATGGCCATGGGCACTTTACTAATCTCTGAGTCTCTAGATTGTATGGTAAAGTGCTGGAACACAGTACTTGGCATAGGGCAAGCACTTCACAAATGTTAGCTAGTAGGGCCTTCTGAGTCCAGGAGATTCAGATTGTTAATACTGTATGAAAATGTATCAGCAGAATCCAATCTCAAGTCAAGTTCTCATAGAAAAAGATTCTCAGTTATGGCAGCTGTTTTTTTCTTACTCCACAACTTTTGTTGTTGCTGTTTTGTTTCTTCACTTTTCCAGATTGTGTCTTCCCCTCTGAGTAAGGTCTTCAGTTCAGTTCAGCCGCTCAGTCGTGTCCGACTCTTTGTGACCCCATGAATCGCAGCATGCCAGGCCTCCCTGTTAAGGTCTTAGCATGTTTTAATTATTAGTTAGCAAACATGAGATTGTCAGTTACAGTAGAGAAATGTTACAGGGGAAAAGGGGGATCCCTGTGAAGTAGAGGCAGTCAGGGACAGTGGTGGCTTGTGTGGAGCAGGAAGGGCAGGACTTGGGTAGATTTGAGAAAAGTGGGCATCGGCTTTAGAATAGTGACAGTCCAGGCTGATGGGAGAAGATTGCCAACCTGGATTGCCCGTTGGATGAGAAGCGAAGAGGAACTTAAAAGTTTAGGGCTTTGACTGCTAGCATGATTTTATTTTTTTAATCTTTTGGCCTCACCCCACAGCATGTGGGATCTTAGTTCCCTGCCCAGGGACCGAACCTGGGCTCCCCCTGCATTGGCAGTGCAGAGTCTTAACCACTAGGAAAGTCCCCATGAAAATGCTTTTGATTGAGGAGGAGTACTTTCCTAGGGAGAGCACGCCAGACTCCAGGGTGGAAAATTGGGAGTGAGTGATCAGTCACCCTGGGTTCCCTGTGTACCAGCTTGTGATCCTGGCCAAGTAATTACGCCCCAGCTATAGAGTGGGAATGCTTCTGCTGCCGGTGACACTGTGGAAGTTGAATTGTATATGCAGCCTCTGCGAAATGACATAATTCAGAGCTGTGAATTTTCTATACAAAATTAAAGAAAAATTTCTGAATGAGGAAATCACTTGGACCTAAGATTTTTGTTTATTCAGGTGAAGTGAAGTGAAGTCGCTCAGTCGTGTCCGACTTTGCAACCCCATGCACTGTAGTCCACCAGCTCCTCCGTCCATGGGACTCTCTCACAGGCAAGAATACTGTGCTGTGAAATATCTCGGTTTAAGAGAGGTCTCAAGTAAGACTGAACAGCCAACCTCTCTGCCTTTTTTTCTAATGGCAGATTCCCCCGCGGTGTTTGCCTTCCATGAAATGCAAAAAGTAAGGACCATCTTAGTGTCAGATCAGTGTATTACAATACCTGGCTTCACCCACCTAAGTTGAGAGCCTTTATGTTTATCTGTCAGAGTTTATATGTCTGTGTCTGTCAGAGTTTATATGTCAGAGTTTGGAAAACATTCTAGATATCGTGAAAAGACAGGCAGCCTGTGTAATGGAATGATAGTTCATTAACACTGCTTATTTATTGTTAATTATCAGACAAAATGGGCCTTACAATTAATTTGTTGTATTCAGAATTACTTGCTGCCATGAGCGAAGTTCTTTGGTTGATCAAGTGTAAATGCTTGTCAAGTCACCAATGCAAAATCACCACATTGCTAAATCCAGTGTGGCCTGTCATCAGTGTTTGACACAGTCGGTCACTACCTCCTCCAGGAAATGCTTTCTTCACCTGGTTTCCATATCACCTTTGGTTTTCCTCCTACTTCACCAGCTTCTCTTTCTGAGTCTTCTGCTCATTCCTTTGTTTTCTCCATCTCCTAGAGCTCAAACCTTCCAGGAACTGCACAGGATCTGTGCCCCACTACTAGATATTCCTGCCTCGCCTTAGACATTGCTTCCTTTGGAAAACCTTGCATCCCCCAAGGTTATATTGGCTTTGCCTCCTTGGGGGTCCACGGAACCCTCTACATGCTCCCCGCTGAGCAGTGGTTACACTGCCTCGCTCATCTTGTTCGCTTTTCACAGTAAACCATGAACTGCTTGGTCCAGTATTGTTCAAGGATGTTTCTAGTCTTCCAGCAGCCTAACGAGTCTCCTTGATCCAACTTTATTGCTGAGTAGTATTCCATCATATGGATGTACCACACTTTAACCAGTCACCCATTTAAAAATGCATGGATTGTTCCCAATCTGGGGCTATTACAAATAAAACTGCTGTGGACATTCATGTACGAGTTTGTGAATTTCCGTGAGTGCTGGGTCATGTGGTGAGTGTGAGTTTAGTGTTAGAAGAAATTGCCAAACTATTTTCCAGAGTGACCAGACCATTGAAGATTTCCACAGTGTATGAGAGATCCAATTTCTTTGCATTCTCATAAACACTTACTATTGTCAAAAAAATTTTTTTTAAATTATTTTTATTTGGGGTTGCACTGGGTCCTCTTTGCTGAGTACGGGCTTTCTTTAGTTGCAGAGAGTGGGGGCTTCTCTCTAGTTGTGATGCTTTGGCTTCTCGCTGTGGGGGCTTCTCTTTGCAGATCACAGGCTCTGGGACGTGCTGGCTTCAGTAGTTGCAGCACACGGGCTGCATAGAGCCAATGGGCCTCAGTAGTTGTGGTGCATGGGCTTAGTTGTCCTGTGGCACATGGGATCTTCCCAGACCAGAGACTGAACCCGTGTCCCCTGCATTGGTAGGAAGATTCTTAACCACTAGACCACAGTCAGTTCAGTCGCTCAGTCATGTCCGACTCTGTGACCCCATGGACTGCAGCACGCCAGGCTTCCCTGTCCATCACCAACTCCCGGAGCTTGCTCAAACTCATGTCCGAGTCAGTGATGCCATCCAACCATCTCGTCCTCTGTCATCCCCTTCTCCTGCCTTCAATCTTGCCCAGCATCAGGGTCTTTCCCAGTGAGTCAGTTCTTTGCATCAGGTGGCCAAAATATTGGAACTTCAGCCTCAGCATCAGTCCTTCCAATGAATATTCAGGACTGATTTCCTTTAGGATGGACTGGTTTGATATCCTGGCAGTCCAACGGATTCTCAAGACTCTTCTCCAACACCACAGTTCAGAAGCATCAATTCTTCAGCACTCAGCTTTCTTTATGGTCCAATTCTCAACATCCATACATGACTACTGGAAAAACCATAGCTTCGACTAGACAGACCTTTGTTGGCAAAGTAATGTCTCTGCTTTTTAATATGCTGTCTAGGTTGGTCATAGCTTTTCTTCCAAGGAGCAAGCATCTTTCAATTTCATGGCTGCGGTCACCATCTGCAGTGATTTTGAAGCCCAATAAAATAAAGTCTGTCACTGTTTCCATTGTTTCCCCATCTGTTTGCCATGAAGTGATGGGACGGGATGCCATGATCTTCGTTTTTTGAATGCTGAGTTTTAAGCCAGCTTTTTCACTCTCCTCTTTCACTTTCATCAAGAGGCTCTTTAGTTCTTCTTCACTTTCTGCCATAAGGGTGGTGTCATTTGCATATCTGAGGTTATTGATGTCACAAGGGAAGTCCAAAATTTTTTATTTTAGACATTTTAATAGGGGGGTAAGGGCTTCCCTGGTGGCTCAGCGGTAAAGAATCTGCCTGCCAATGCAGGAGACTTGGGTTTGATCCCAGGGGCGGGAAGATTCCCTGGAGAAGAAAATGGCAACCCGCTCCAGTATCCTTGCCTGGGAAATCCCATAGACAGAGGAGCCTGGCGGGCTACAGTCCGTAGGGTCACAAAAGAGTCCAACAGGACTTAGGACTAAACAACAGAAGAAACAATAGGTGGGGAGTGGCATCTCATCATGATTTTAATTGCATTTCCGTCGTGGCTAATGATGCTGAACATCTTCTGTGCTTTGTCATCCTCATACCCTATTTGCTAAAAAAAACCCCTTTGTTCAAGCCCATTTTCTAATTGTTTTCAAATGCTTGAGTTTAGAGAGTTTTCTAATCTGGAGACAAGTCCATTGTTGGATATACAATTTGCAGGTATTTTCTTCCCAGACTATGGCTGGGTGGCCTTTCACAGAGGAAAAGATTTTTAATTTTGATGAAGTACAGTTAATTCTTTTCTTTAATGGATTGTGCCCTTGGAGTTGTATCTAAGAACTCTTTACCTGACTATATGTCATGAAGACTTTTTTTCTCCTATATTTCTTCTAACAGTTTTATAATTTTACATTTTATGTTTAGATCTACCATCCATTTTATGTTAATTTCTTTGCATTGGGCTGAGAATTCAATTTCAATTCTTTGCCTATTTATTCAATTGTTTTAGCACTACTTGTTGACAAGACTCATCTTTCCCCATTCTGCTGCTTTTGCACCTTTGTCAAAAATCAGCTGGCTGTACTTGTGTGAACCTATTTCTGGGTTCTCTACTCCATTTTATTGACTTTTGTGCCTGTCCCTTGGCAGGTACCACACTGTCTTGATACTGTGTTTAGACAATAAGTCTTAAAATCAGGTAGTGTGATTCCAACTTTTCATTTTTCAAAGTTGCTTTAACTTCCCTTGCCTTTCCATATAAATTTTACAATAAACTTGTCTACATCTATAAAACTTTTGGCTGGGGTTTCATAGGAATTGCATGAAACTTTGGGAGCACTGACATAATATTTTGGTCTTCCAATATCTATCTCTTCATTAATTTAGATCTTCTTTGATTTCTTTGATTAGCATTTTGTATTTTTTAGCATACACATTTTGTACATGTTTTTGTTAGACTTATATGTAAATATTTTCCCTCCCCCTCCCTTCCTCCACCCTCTTCCCCCCTCTCTGGAATGATTGTGAATGATTTTAAATTTTGGCTTCTGATTGCTTATTGCCAGTATGTGCTTAGTCGCTTAGTGTCCGACTCTGCCACCCCATGGACTGTACCCCGCCAGGCTCCTCTGTCCTTGGGGATTCTCCAGGCAAGAATATTGGAGTGGGTTGTCATGCCCTCCTCCAGGGACTCTTCCCCACCCAGGGATTGAACCCAGGCCTCCTGCATTGCAGGCAGGTTATTTACTGTCTGAGCCAGCAGGGATGCCTCCATTTTATCTGTGTTGTGGAATTCATCTATGTAGAGTTGTTAGTAGTATTCTCTAAGAATATTATAACGTGAGGGGGTTTTAATGCTGTTCCCTCTTTCATTTCTGGGAATCATAATTTGAGTCTTCTTTCTCTTGTTCTTTCTTGTCAGTCTTGCTAGAGACTTACTAATTTATTGATCTTTGCAAAGAACCAGCTTGTAGTTTGAGTTTACTTCTGTGTTCAGTTTCATTGATATTTGCTCTTTTTATTTCCTCCCATCTTCTCCCTTTGGCTTTATTTTTTCTAGTTCCTTAAGGTGAAAACTTAAATTATGCATCTGTTGTTTTAGAAATAGTGTTCAGTGATTCCAGAAAACTCCTTGGTTCCCTGAAGAACTCCTGTTTGCCCATCAAAATTCAGTTCAGGGACTTCCCTGATGGTCTAGTGGCTAAGACTCCACACTCCCAATGCACAGAGCCTGGGTTCCATCCCCAGGCAGGTAACTAGATCCCATATACTGCAACTGAAGAACCATGTGCCCCAACTAAGACCCAGCGCAACCAAATTATATATATATATATAATAAATATATATATATATATAAAATTCAGTTAAGATGTCACTACTGAGACAGAAGAGTTGCAGCCAGCCTTTCCTCTTCACCCCCAAATAAATGCCACCTAACATAAGAATCTGAAGCTTAAAAAAAGCAGCTCAGGCTTTAAATGGTGCTGGGAAGTTAAGTTTGCAAGAGCCTAGCCTCTTTCCAACCTTTAGTCATATGGGGTCAAAAGCCACCCTAGGCAATAAGAGAGCGGTCTGGGGGGACATAAAAATGCCAATTCACACGTGTAGGCTTACAGTTTATAAGGTTATATTGGGTTTTGAAACTCAGTAGCAAGATGGGAATTGTCATCCCTATTTGAGTGATGAGGAAACTTCAGAGGAGAGTAGTTGAGGTCTCCAATGCAGGTCTAACTCATTTTCGAATGTAATTCTCCAAAAGCTAAACCAATCTGGGCAGAGAGCCCCTTCCCAGTGGTCTTGGGGAGCCACCAATCCCCCAAAGTGCTGCGCCCCGCTTCCCGCCAGGGGGCGCACGTCCCAGCTTCCGAGTGGTCGCAGTGACCGCAGAGCTGGAGGGCAGTTGAGGGGTCTGAGTGGGTCAGGGGGGGCCACAAGCAAGCTGTGAAGGCTTGGGAGGGGGAGGCTTACGGCTCAGGAGAAGGGGCCAACAGAGGATAAGATGATTGGATGGCATCACCGACTCAATGGACATAAATTTGAGCAAGCTCCCAGAGATAGTGAAGGACACGGAAGCCTAGCGAGCTGCAGTTCATAGTGATTCAACCACAACGGCTCATAGCCCTCGGTCCCCAAGGGATTGGCCTTTGAGTCAGCCCTGCCAGAGGAATGGGAGGACGGCTCCCCGTGAACTGCAGAGGGGTCTCAGAGCGCTGTCCTCCCACAAGTACCGGGCCTAGGCACTCGTTTACCCGCTCTCGGTCTTTAGGCGACGCAAACCTTGGGCGGGAAGTCGGTCTGCCAACTCTGCCACGCCTCCTGACCCGAGGGACCGCAACAGACGCAGACACCTTCCCGATCACTTTCTATGGAACTCGGCGCCCTCCCTATCATCTTTGGAAGGCCCTGACTCCCAAATTCTCAAAGCCCCTACAATAGCCTCCTCTCCTCCATTCTCCCTTTGGGGACACCCTCCCACCCACCCACCCCTCGCGAACCGGGGACTTGGACTGGCCGCAAAAAGCCCTACCCTGAAACTCCAATACTTTGGCCACCTCATGCGAAGAGTTGACTCATTGGAAAAGACCCTGATGCTGGGAGGGATCGGGGACAGGAGGAGAAGGGGACGACAGAGGATGAGATGGCTGGATGGCATCACCGACTCTATGGGCATGAGTTTGAGCGAACTCCGGGAGTTGGTGATGGACAGGGAGGCCTGGCGTGCTGCGATTCATGGGGTCGCAAAGAGTCGGACACGACTGAACGACTGAACGGAACTGAACTGAACTGAACTGAACTGCCCTACCCAAGTCCTCCCCGGGCTCGGACTTGGTACACGCCTCCCGCCTCCGCGCCCCGCCTGGGAGGCGTACACGTGGTAGATCCCGTCAGCCTCGGAAGCCTCGCGTTATTCAAACACATCGCGCGGTTTTGCGAGCTCTGAGGAAAGGGGCGGGGAGAACGGAGGCCGGGAAGGCGATTCGTGGATGCCGCGGGCCTAGCCGTGGCTGGGGATGGGCGCGCGTGCGCACTCGGCACCCTTTTCCGACGCCTCGCGCCGGCAGGGCTTCAGCGTTCCGGTGTCCGGGCGGCGCGTCTCGCTTCTCTTCCCTGCTGGGGCTCCGGTGGTCGCGGGCAGCGCCACCTACTCCGGCCAGTCGGCGCAACGCTCGAGTGGCCTGGCAAGGGAGCGGGCCGTGTGCTCGTGGAGAACACGGGGACCGGAGAGAGTAGGCGCTGGAGAGCTGGGGAAAGGGGGCGGTGGAGGGACCCGAGGTGGGGAGCGATGTGATGCCTGTCCGGGAACTGAGGGTGGGGGAGCTGCGGGAGCTGGAGGTGAGTGGGAGGGGACTGAGAGTGGAAGGGAAGAGGGGCGTCGAGCGCGCCCCCTCCCGTGTGCACCCTTCGGGCTGGAAACCGGGTGGGGAAGGAAGCGTGGGTCACTCCTCACCCTTGGCTGATCTCGTCCCTTTCCCGTGCCAGGGCGCACAGCATGGCCGAAAACCGAGAGCCCCGCGGGACCGTCGAGGCTGAGCTGGACCCGGTGGAGTACACCCTGCGGAAGCGGCTTCCCCACCGCCTGCCCCGGAGGCCCAATGACATCTATGTCAACATGAAGACTGACTTTAAGGCGCAGCTGGCCCGCTGCCAGAAGCTGTTGGACGGAGGGGCGCGGGGTCAGAACGCATGCAGTGAGATCTACATCCACGGCTTGGGCCTGGCCATCAACCGGGCCATCAACATTGCCTTACAACTGCAGGCGGGCAGCTTCGGGTCCTTGCAAGTGGCTGCCAATACCTCCACCGTGGAACTTGTCGATGAGCTGGAACCAGAGACGGATTCACGAGAGCCGCTGACCCGGATCCGCAACAACTCTGCCATCCATATCCGCGTCTTCAGGGTCACGCCCAAGTAACTGAGATGAGGCTGGCCCACCTTATCCACCCACCCCCATACACCTGGGGCTCAGATGTGGCTCTTCTTGTCCTGAGTACTGTCATGGATCTTCAGCCAGAGCCATGTAGGAAAAAGCCCATCCCCTGGCAGCCCGGAGGACTCTGAATTGAGAGGGCAAATACCGTCTTTTGTTGGGCCCAAGCAGTGGGTCTTCTTGGATCTTTGTGGTCTGTAGCCATTGTCCTGTACAATAAAAAGTTTCAAGTTATGTTGGTGCCTGGCCACCCATCCCGCTGCACTGCCTCTGCCCTGTAAATTCTGGAGAGGAGAATAGGAAGAAACTTGACGAAGATTTAGATACAGGAGGGGAACCCTGGTGTTTCCTGCTTTCATAGAAAGAGCATAAATTGTCCTACAGACATTGCAACATAAGACAAACGTTAGTGCAGTGCAGAAGCCTGACAATCCCAGTGTTTGTTTTAAAATATTTCATCCTCGCATAAGAAGGCAGGGAGAATAAAGTATATACTCCTGCCTGCTGGCGAGCATCTGGGGTCTAGTTGTGTGTGAGGAAAGTATCAGCTTCTCTGTTGGTAGTTCCTGGGCACAGGAAGGATGAGGGCTTATGGAGAGAGAAAGACAACGATGGGGCCTCCTTTGTATTAGGTTGTGGGAGGGATTGACACTGCTTCATTTGATTCATGGTCCTGGGGGATCCAAAGTGTTCTAGACAGCTGTGGTCCAGAGCCCTTCACACCCTGTGGCTGGGCTGTTCTGAGTGGGAAAGAAAAGCTTTCCCTCTGACTTACTGGGTACACAGGTCATAAGCACTTATTTGCTTGGATATTTGTAGGAGGATCTGATTTTTCCTATTTATAAAACAAGTCATCTAAAGCAATGTTTATCAGAGTGGTTGATAACCCATATGAGGGTCTTGATTTACTAGGTCAAAACCTTTTTAAAAATCAAGTAAAAAATAACTTCCATGGTAATATTTTGTTGGCAGTTTTATAGATATGTATATAGACACATGCTAGTTATGACATTGATTTTACTGTTGGGGGAGGTCACAAGAGCTTGAAAGACTTTGATCTAAATTTGAATTTGGTTCTAGTTTGCTTGAACGCAGTTTGGTTTGGGGTTCTGAAAATCAGCCTTCTCGTTTAGCAAAACCTCTCCCTCTGGCTTGAGGGTTCCTGCGGAGGAGGGACTCATGCTGTGGAAGTGACTGCCAGTGGAATAGGAAAGTGAACTCTTCACAGAAGGACTGGTGCTTCATTCTAATGACTCAACACAGGCCAAGTGCCTGCTGTGAGCCACAAGGCCTGGGCCGGGCCCTGGGGATACAAAGGTGGGTATAAAACGGCCACTACCTTCAAGGAGTTGACCATTTAGTTGGGAAGGTGGAATAACAGTTTTTGTGCAGTGAATAAGATGTGTGATGTAAGAGATAAGAATAGCCACAATAGAGAAGCACAGAAAAGGGAATGGCTAACTTCCTGGTGACGTCTGAGATGGTTTCACCTTTGACCTGGGTTTTGAAGTATGAAGAGGAGTTTGCCAGGCAGAAGAGACGGGAGAGGTGGCATTAGGCAGAGGCATCAGCGTGCACAAAGGGGACTCACGAACAGGCACGGTGTGTTGTAGGACTAGAGGTCACTCGGCAGCTACAAAGTAGGAAGCACTGGGGAGATTTGAGGGGGACAGACTGGAGATGATTCTTATCAGATCCCCCCAACTCCCTCCCATCCGAATTTCCCTATCAGCCTTGACTGCAAGGCTCCCTTGCCTAGGAGGCCCCAGTAACAGAGTGGGGAGCCAGCAGGGAGCTGGAGGGAACTGTGTGTGTCTTTGCACGTATGTGCTCTGGTCTCTCTGCTCCTGGCCCAGGCCCAGCAGAGGTGGTAGCAGCAGCCCTTTTGCCTTTGGTTTGTTTTGGCTGCGACATCTTCCAGCTTATTTGTTTGTTGTTTCTGCTCCATGTTCTCTCACTGCTTGCCAGTGGGGCTTCCCTCAGCGGCAGAAACAGCCCCTAGACGTTGCCACCGAAGGAAGAGAGGGTGTGGGGGCAGGTAGGGGGTGTGGGGAAGGCACCTGCATCTGTCAGAGTCCACGCCTGGCGGATGGGGCAAGGAGCTCTGCACTCCTGTAGGGAGGCCACCAGCCACCTCTGCTCCCCTCCCTCTCCCGGTTCTCTGCAGTGTCTTCCATCACAGCTTGGGAAGTGGGAAGGTGATGGGGGCAGAAAGGGTGTCCAGATGCAGTTCCCCTCCCTTCTTTTTGCTCAACAGCTACAGAGCCCACAGTGAGCGCAAAATGACCTCCTACTTCAAAAACAGATCCCCCGAGGTCAGATTTGAAATGCTTGTCTTCCCTCCTCATCTCTAGTATTATTGAGAATCCACTGCTTGTGCGGAATCCGTGTTAGGTGCCAGGTCTGCCCAGAGAGGTACAAACCCCTGGGTCTCTAAAAACTAATAGGAAAAAGGACAGATAGATTTAGAAAGACAAATAATTTACATAGTGCTTGGAGCTGTCCTGGCATTAGCAAGGGCTCCAAAAATAGGGGAACTGTTGGTAGCGTGAGCTATTTTGCTAAGGAATGGTTTGGTCCTCTTCATGGAGATGGGGAGAGGGGAGGGAAGGTGGTTTGTGTGTGTTTGATCTACAAGGCTGGGTTCTTAGTCCTGCTGGCTTTTACTTTTGTGGCACTGGCAACGGGAAAGAAGACGGGCCCTCAGGACACGTGAACTGGTCTGGGTGGGTGGATGATCCTTCTAGGAGCTTCCTTGCACTCTGTCCAGGGGAGTTCCTGGTGCTTGGTCAGGAGCTGGGAGAACAAACCCTGGAGCCTGTGGGGAAGATGGACAAGAGGTGTGTATAAATGTACTTCTGAAGGGAAGAGATGACCCACTGCAGATTTGGGGATGAGGCAAAGGTTATCCCACCAAGAGAGAAGTCTATGAAAATAACCACTTAAGACTTCATCTTCCTAAATGACATTTATGGGTGCTTTTGAATTGATGTTTTATTTTTGTTTGGACAGGAAAGCTACTGTGGCCAATTTAGCACCTCTGTCTTCTGGTAAAGGATGGGAAGGACGTGGGTAAAGGATGTCCTTCTGGTAAAGGACATGTGAAGGAGCTTGTGAATGTTCAGCCGTACCTGTGAGCAGGAGATCCTAGGATGCGGCTGATACTTCACAGAAACCTCAGTTGGGGAGGTGCATCTGGAGGTGGAGGTCTTGGTGCTTTGCGTGCCCTCTTAAAAGGGCTCAAGTACTGGGGGAGAGTCGAGACTAGTAACCAAGGAAGGTGGCCTGGTAATGCTTCGGGGCCTGTCCAGGGTGGGCCCGAAGGCCTCATTCAGTCCAAGGTCCTTGAGACCCATGTTAAGGGGACGAGAAATCCCTGGGCGGCTCCAGGCTTTGAATAAACTGAGTGTGAGCATTGCCTTGATATCTACGTCTTCACCTACCCCCAGCTCCAATCAGTTGTGTTTCGGCAGCAGCTTTCTCCAAAGAGCAGTGGAGGTGTCCACCCAGAGAGACTCCCATCCTCCATCCAAACCTCCCTGTCCCCGTGACCTTTGCCAGTGAGTGGCTTAGTGAGGCAGCTACAACACCAGGGATAAGGTGTCACAAACCCATGCCCACCTCCCCAGAAGGAGCGGCAGTAGACACTGGAGGAAGGCTGAAGAGTATGCTGGGGATCTGGTCTCCAGGCCTGCAAAGCGAGGATAAATAGCAGGGATAGTAAAGCCAAGGGTGCAGTGATAATAGGTAGCATGTATTGATTACCTCGTGCCGGGCGTTACATAATCACACAACAGTCCTGGCAAGCGGTTAC
This sequence comes from Cervus canadensis, assembly GCF_019320065.1. Taxonomy (NCBI): domain Eukaryota; kingdom Metazoa; phylum Chordata; class Mammalia; order Artiodactyla; family Cervidae; genus Cervus; species Cervus canadensis. The sequence continues at coordinate 29,427,389 of NC_057417.1, read as the reverse complement.
TATCGTTTTTTCTGCCATCCCCAGGCTCGGACATAAGGTCACCTGTCCAGGCTGGGTGCTGGTAAATGGCAGAGCTCACCCGGTCACCAAATCTGGGCTCCCTTGTTTACCAGACAAGCCTCGTTAGGCTTCTGAAGTGGCAGAGCTGCTCGCTGAGAACAGAACCCAGATATATGGTCCTAGGGGCTACCTTGTGGCCAAGGAAGCAGAGATTGCCTCCGTTTCTCCAAGCTGATCTTCACACAGGACTTCCCAGCAGGAATCCCTTCTCCGAGTCCTCACTCCCTTCCCAGTTCCCCAAGCGCCAGGAAGCCCTCCCCCATCACACCCTCCGAGGTCTGAGCCACCCCATTTCCCAGCACAGAAGGTCTGGGCCCCTGGCGGAGCTCCCAAGCCTGGCTGAGAAACTACTGATTGGAAAGGAGGAGGGCAGAGAGGTCCGGAGGCCCCCCCCTTCTCCGCCCCGACACGACTCCAGGCAGCTGGGACTTCGTGCTTCCTGGGGGTCTGCACTAGCTCAGGGGGGCTGTAAATTTGCTTCTTGGAGATTCAATCTGAACCGGCTGCTGGGACAACTCCAGCTTGTCTCCACCCCCGCCATCCTCTGGTCACGATTGTCCCTTCTCAGGCCTCGCCTCAGGGGCTCCATGCTCAGGAAGTAGATGAAGGCCTCTCAAGCCCCGGTGAACCCAGAGCTAGGTTGTCCAGGCACGGCTCCAGCAAACATGCAGAAGATGAGGGGCTCACTTCCTCCCTCGAGGCCTCCCATTCTCTGGTTGAGTGATCTGGAGTGGACAGACCACACAATGCCAGCCACACTTGAGCGAGGACCGCAGACGGGCAACATGCCAGGTGCCTGCTGGCACCAAGGCGAACAAGACCTGCCTATATTTCGTCCTTTGCTCTCTCCTCCGATTAACAGAGCACCTGTGCTGCATGACTCCAGAGAACACCACTCTCATCAGGGTCCAAATGAATGGCGGCCCCTGGAGTTGTGCAGTGCTCAACCTTGACAGCTGTACATGGTGGCCCCAAGAGGGGAGGCTTGAGGCATAAAGTAGAAGTGTTAGTCGCTCAGTCGTGTCCGACTCTTTGCATCCCCATGGACTGTAGCCCACCAGGCTCCTCTCTCCGTGGAATTCTCCAGGCAAGAATATGGGAATGGGTTGCCATTCTCTTCTCCAGATGATCTTCCTGACCGAGGGATCAAACCCAGGTCTCCCTCACTGCAGGCAGATTCTTTACCATCTGAATCACCAGGGAAGCTCCAAGACATAAAGGATGTACATAAAGAATGGCAGCCCAGAGCAGGGAGACAGCTTCCTGCTGGGGAATCCGGGAAGGCTTTGTAGAGGAGGTAACGCTTGAAGAAAGGGATCGATAGTGTGGGAGGGCGAGGGTGATCCAGGTGGAGGGCACAGTGAGTGAAGGGCAGGAGGCAACAAATCATGTAACTGAGCTCCTGTGATGCGGGCAGGGGAGTGAGCGAAGTGGGAGAACAGGCTGGAAAGGTGGGTGGGTGGCAGAGCGCAGAGGGTCTTAGTTCCAAGGAACCAGGAGCCACTGCAGGCTCATGCTCAGGGGAATACCCCGAATAAGGCTGTTTGTTCAGCGGGAAAGTTACTCTGGTGGCTGTCAGGATGACGCCAGCCTGTCTCCAACCCTGCCATCCAGTTGGGGATAACTGGAGGGGACAGTGTGGCGACCTTCTGCACTGGCCCTGCACTGGACCAGCACCATGCCCTAGAGATACAGAGGCAGATGGAGGGGGCGCTGGCAGGGGGCACTGGGCATCGGAGGGAGAGTCCCACGTAGCTTCCTCCTCCTCAGGGTCCCCTGCTGTCCAGGCTGGACAGATGGACCCTGCTGGGTGGTATCCATCAGCACCTGGGTTGAAGTTGGCCCCCAAATCAGCCTCTGCCCTCTCGGTAGGATTCCTACGGCTTCGGGATTGGATGGAGGTTCCATCTCTTCCCTCGTCTCCTCTGCCTTCTCTCCTGGGCCGCAATCGCAGCTCTCTTTCCAAAAGCCCCAGCGGATGAGCCAGCGTCACCCTTGTCCAGCAGGCCCCAGCACCTAGGGGCTATTGCTCAGGGCCCATCTACCTTTCTCGAAGGCAGAGGCCTGGGGAACCTCTGCCAAGTTGCCATGAGGGGAGAGGCAGGTCCCACAGCCAGAACGGCTCCTCCTCTCCTCCCTCTCCTCCGGCTGTGTCTACTCCCCGCCATCCGCCCCGGCCCCCTCTCCATGGTCAGGTCAGGGCAGTGACGCAGGAGTCTGGGGACCCGGGGAGCAGAGGCTGAGGCGTGCGGGAAGTCAGGACAGAACGCATGTGCGGACGTGTGTGGACGTGAGTGTCCATGTGTTTCTCCCACAGCTGGGATCTTGTCCCAGGGCTGGGCTCCGAGGACCATGTGGGGCTGGGAGGCCGCCTGGGTGCTGAGGGGGAAACCAGGATGAGGGGGCACAGTGAGGGGTGCAGACTGACACTCGGCACACCAGGTTTGAGGGGAGGTCCCGAGAGCAGGCCGTGGGCGAGCAGAGGGCAGGCGAGCAGGTCGGGGCCTCATTATTACCCTCAAGCCTCTGCCTCCCTGCCCCTCCCATTCATCTGTCTGAACCCTCTTTGATCGCCCCTTATCTCCCTCACTTTGTCACCTTCTCAGTAGGCATTCTGCCTGCTTCATCTAAAATTGCCACCTCCTCCAACATTCCTGGGCCTTCAAAGCTTTTTGCCATTGGAGAGCCTCTGTCTTTTATTCATTTTTGTGTTTGTCATCCATCTCTCCACTAGAATGTCAGCTCCGCCAGGGCAGGCAGTCTTGTCAGTTTCATTCACTGCTCTAGTCCCAGGTCCCTGGTCAACAGTAAGTATTCTTTTTTTTTTTTTGGCTGCCCTGGGTCTTCATTGCTGCCCTGGCTTTTTCTAGTTGCAGCGAGCCAGGACCACTCTTTGTTGTGGTGTGTGGGCTTCCCACGGCAGTGGCTTCTCTTGCTGTGGCGCACAGGCTCCAGGTTGTGAGAGCTTCAGTAGTAGTTGCAGCGCAGGGGCTCAGCAGTTGCGGTACATGGGCTTGGTGGCTCCATGGCATGTGGAATCTTCCCGGACCAGGGCTCGAACCTGTGTCCCCAGCACCGGCAGGTGGGTTTCTATCTCCTGGGCCACTAGGGAAGTCCGAGTAGGTACTCTTATATGTATATTTCTTGAATGAATGAATATTTCCCACTCGTTCCAAAGTCCCAATTCTTCAGAGTGGCCCTCAAGGCCCTTCACAACCTGACCTCTCCCTAAGCAGCACCCTAGCCTCCACCCCAAAACACTTGACCCACCAACACAGGGCTGGATTGGCCTCCCCCATCCACCTTACATCTTTTCCCAATGAAATCCTGCCTGCCCTTCAAGGCTGAGCTTGTTTGCACCTCCTGCAGCAAATCCTCCTTGATTCCCCAGCTAGAGGTGAGCTCCCGCTCTTCCAAACTCTCATAGCTCAGCTCTGCACACCCCGGTCCTCAAACATGGCTCCACATGCCCATCCTATATCTACTGTAAGTTACAAACTCCAGGAGGCAGAAGTTAGGTCTTAACACATGTTTCTGTCCTGAAAAGTTTGTAGTCAGTTGTCTTTCACAAAGAAGGCACTGAATGCATAAATAAAATATATCTAATATTATGGGACTGGGGAGGGAGTGAAGGAACATACAAATAACCACCAGTATTTGTCAGGGTTCCCATTTGTGAAAGCAACATGAGCTGGGACAGTGCTTTCAGGAGGCCCATTTGACAGGTTAGAGCACTGAGGTCCAGGCACTCAGGCCACTTTCCAAGGTTTGAGAGGCCAGCTATCCTTGGACTCCTGCTCCCTGGAGTTCGCCCCCTGCCCCAGGGCTTCCTAGAAACCACAGAGGCTTAGCCGCAGACCCCAGGTGCCATCCCTCTGGGGGTTCGTTCTATTCAAGATTCTTAAGAATTTTGCCAGGCACACTGACCTGAAAGTTCAATTTCTGGGTTTTCAGGGTCCTCAAAAGTGAAGAGTGGGAGGAGAAGACCCCACCAAATGTCTTGTTCTGTGCACTACCCATACTAAATTCCTCAGCTCGAACAACACCGGTTTCTAGAAGAACTGGGACCGTGAGAAGGAGGCCACTGACTTGCCCAGCCAGCACCTTCCTGGCTGCCTTGCAAGAACCCAGACAGGCCCATCTCTGGGGGGGAGAGGGGTACGTCTGGGTCCCCAGGCGCTCCCAGCAGAATGGCATTACTCTCCCAGGGCAGCCTTGTGCCCGTCCCGCGGCGCGCACCCAGCCTCACGTTCCGGAACCCGGAACCCGGGGGTCGGACGGCAGGCAGCCCCGCGCCCCACACCCGCGCCTGCATCTGCTCCGCCCCGGCGAGCCCCCGACCCAGGCGTCCTGCCCCGGCTGTGACCCCTCCGGTCCCCACCTCCCGCGACCCCTCACGCACACAGCCTCCCCCCAACCCCCCACCCGCACGCACACAGCTGATAACAGCCCCGACCCCCGGCCGCCGCCGCAGTCCCCGGGCCAACAGTCCCCGGGCCAACCCCGCCGGTCGCCTCGCCGCGCCGTCCTCCGGACCCTGGCCCCGGGCTCTGCGCGCTCTGCCCCGACCCCGCTCGGCGCCCGGGGACCGCGGCCCCCTCGTTCGGCCGGCGGGGCTGCCCCGTCGAGCTTCCCGGGATGCTGGGCCGCGGCGCAGGCACCCGCCGAGCCCCAGGTCGCTGAGGGGCCAGGCGAGGCACGGAGATGGGGGCGCGCGGTGAGTACTCCCGGCCGGGGCAGCGCTGTTTGAGGAGGAATTTACTGCTGGGGCTCTGGGCCCCGAGGTGGCCTGGTTCAAGGACTTGAGACTTGCCAAGGACCCCGGAAGGGCAAGGGGGTTGGGGCAGCCTTCACCTGCCGGTCGGTCGGGCTGGAGGAGTCCCCCGAGGAGAGTCGGAACCTGAGCCGGAGACGGGGCGGAGGGCTGGGGGTTCAGGGAGAAGAGGCGCGGCTCTGTGGGTGCCGAGGAAGACTCAGACAGCTGGGTCTGAGAGCCACAACCCGGATCTGCGAGAAGGGACGCCGCTGTCACACCGGGATTGAAGTTTGGCCGGGAGAAGTGGATGCCGGTAGCTGAGGGGGGTGGGGTGTGCACGCGGCCGCGGGATTGAATGAACGCGGAGGCAGAGCCGGAGCGCTCCCAAGGTCCGGGTGGGGAGGACTCACTGGGGGCCGCGCAGCGGGATGGGTGAACCTGCCGGTCCAAACTAGCCCTTCTCCTGCGAGAACCCACCTTACCCGCAGCCTGGCTCTCTTTCCTAGACTGTTCTCCGCTGCTGCTGCTGTCCTTTCTGCTGTTTCCTCTGGGCCTCCCAGTCCTGGGCGCCCCCCCACGCCTGATCTGTGACAGCCGAGTCCTGGAGAGGTACATCCTGGAGGCCAGGGAGGCCGAAAATGCCACGGTGAGGTCCCCTCACCAGGACCTTCCACAGAACTCACAGCTGGGGCTCTAGGGTGTACCCCCCAAGATTCAGGAACCTGGCACTTGGTTCAGGGGTGGAAGCAAGGAGCCAAAGTCCCCAGTAAAAATCCTAGGAGTGGTAGTCCTCAGTGCCTAAGTGGAAGCTAGGTGAGGGGCTAAGCTGGACAGAGGCCCTGGGAGCCTTGACTCCAGGCTTGTGCATTTCAGATGGGCTGTGTGGAAGGCTGCAGCTTCAATGAGAATATCACTGTCCCAGACACCAAGGTTAACTTCTATGCCTGGAAGAGGATGGAGGTGAGTTCATGGGTTCCTTCCTTTGGGGAAGTCTCATTTTGGGAACCTCTTAGGATGGACAGGAGAATGCTAGAGAGAGAAGAAATGGAGCAGCAAAGATGAGGGTGAATGTTCATTCATTCTACAAAACTTCTGTTTGCATGGGGCTGCTGAGAGGGAGGAGGGTGAGGCTGGCTTGGGCCAGCTGACTCCAAGTCTCTTTTGCTCCCTTTAGGTCCAGCAACAGGCCCTGGAAGTCTGGCAGGGCCTGGCCCAGCTCTCAGAAGCTATCCTGCGGGGCCAGGTCCTATTGGCCAACGCATCCCAGCCATGTGAGGCCCTGCGGCTGCATGTGGACAAAGCTGTCAGCGGCCTCCGCAGTCTCACCTCTCTGCTTCGGGCACTGGGAGCCCAGGTGTGTCTGGCCCCTTCCTTGCCCCCAGGGTTTCTGTTTCTGTAAAATGAGAGAAGGGTCCTGCCAAGGAAACCCCCCAGCTATTCTACCCCGAAACCCATCTCCTGCCGGGGCCCCTGGCGCTGTGCTAACCTTCAGTCCTCTCTTTGCAGAAAGAAGCCATCCCCCTTCCGGATGCAACCCCTTCCGCAGCCCCACTCCGAACATTCACTGTTGATGCTTTGTCCAAGCTTTTCCGAATATACTCCAATTTCCTGCGGGGAAAGCTGACGTTGTACACAGGGGAGGCCTGCAGGAGAGGGGACAGGTGACCCGGTGCTATCACCCTGGGCACGTCTACCACCTTGCTCACCATCACTGCCTGCGCCATGCCTTCCACACCGCCACTCCCAACCCCTGTCGACGGGCCACCAGCTCCGTGCCAGCCTGTCCCACGGACACTCCAGGGCCAGCGGTGACATCTCAGGGGCTAGAGGAACTGTCCAGAGCTCAACTCAGATCTAAGGATGTCACAGGGCCAGTCTGAGGCCCCAAAGCTGGAGGAATTCAGAGTTCAACCTAAACTTGGGGGCAGCACCATGCTGGGGAGACACTGAAATTCAGCTTGGCATGCTGCTGAGCCGCAATGCTGGGACAAGCTGGAGGATGGATACCTCCTTTTACACGTACCAAGCAGGGACAGGATGGACTGGAGAATTTAGGGAGCAAGACATGAATTCTCCGGGTCTCATGGGGACTCCGTGACAGCAGAGTCCACTGGACAAGGAGGGTGGTGGGAGCCATGAAGATGGAATGGGGGCTGGCCCCTGGTTCTCACTGGGTCCAAGTCTTGTGTATTTTTCAACCTCACTGGCAAGAAGTGAAACCACAAGCTGGCTCTTGGTTTTTCCTATTTTCCCGGGAGCCCCGTACTTCCCTGGGTCTGCCCCCATCCTGGCAGTAGGTGGCAGGTCCGGGAAGCCAGAGGTGGAGGGTGTGGGGCGCTACGTGCTGCCTCGCATGGCCTGTCTGACCTCTTGACCCCACTGGCCTGAGGCCACAAGCTCTGCCCACGCTGGTCAATAAGGTGGCTCCATTCAAGGCTAGTCCTTAGTAGGTAGCTGCCAACTGGCCCAGGATAAGTATTTTTTTTTTTTTGGCTGCACAGCACAGCTTGCGGGCTCTTAGTTCCCTAACCAGGGATTGAACCTGGGCCCTGGCAGTGAGAGCGTGGAGTCCCAGCCACTGGGAATTCCCCAGGGCAAGCCTTTAGTGAGCTTCCGGTGCCAGGAGGAGGGGCCCTTTTTAGGATTGCTGGTAGCTGCCAACACTGTCCGCTGGAACTTTATTCTTTTCTGCCTCTTTTCTGTGGCCCCTTCTTCTAATGCTATCATCCCAGCACCAGGCTTTCCCAGCATACAAGCTCCCTCTAAGTCCAGCAGAACTCTCCTTGCCTGGGGATGGTTACCATTAATGTTCCAACCTGAAACTTGCAGAAAAGGCCAGTAGATGGGGGTACAGCGGGAACCAATTTCCCGGACAACCATCTCATTGGGCAGTCACTGCTCAGAGCTGCTGCACATAGTTCACTTATCCGACCTCACTGCATTCCTCACACAGCCCTGGGAGAACGTCACTGCAGTCATTCCCATGGTGCAGACCAAGAAGTAAAACAACTTGGTGACTTATTCCTGTCACATAAGCCTTCTCAGCTCCTCTGGGATGGGGACACGGAACAAACTCATTCAACCTCCACAGTTGATCTCTACTTCTTTCTTCTTTTTTTTTTTGTCCACATGGCATATGGGACTTTAGTTCCCTGAGCAAAGATAGAACCCATGCCCCCTGCACTGGAAGCAAGGAGTCCTAACCTAACCACCGGACTGCCAGGGAATTTCTACTTCTGATTTTACCCTTTCCCCCGACAGTCAACTTCAAATTCCTTCCCAGAAATAATGTTTCAGCCGCAAATGGTGGAGAAATACCTGTGCAGACCGCAAAAGATGTCACGAAACTGGATGGGGACTGATCCTGACCATTATCATACGTGGGGTAGGGGGATTGGTCTTTCTGCTTATATGGCAAAACAGAGAAGTTAGCCTGCACCCCTGCAAATATGCTCAAGGGAGGGAATGTTTTGCAATCTGCCGCAGGGAAAATATGAGCAGGTTGAGGGGTTGGAGGGTATTTGCCAAATATCTGTGTGTGTGGAGTGGGGTGGGCCGAAGCTGCGGTGGGAGGAGTCAGCCCGAGAATTTTCACTCTGCCCAAAGTGGCTCCTGGGCTACAGTGCCCTCTTCAGGCCCTCTTGGGAAATGCTAGGGTAACCTACAAGCTATAGAACCCTGAGGACTCCAACCACGTTTCGGGGGGAAAAAATTCATATTATGGTTTCCACACATGCCATCTGGTTCTTACTCCACCTCTGTGAATCAGGAAGGATGGAATCTCTCTTTGCTGGCAAAAATAAAGCAAAGAGACTTATCTTGAAGTCCAGGAAATCCAGTTAGTAAGTCACGGCTGGGACCTGAACTTGAGATTTAGGACTCATAACAAGACTCTCCTGGCCCGAGTGCTGCCTAAACATCTCCTGGATCTTTCTTCCCCCTGATCTGCTTCCTCCACTTAGCTTCAGACTTCTTATTGCTTTCAATTAAAAAAAAAAAAAGGACTTCCCTAACGGTTCCTAGTGGTTAAGACTCTGTGCTCCCAATTCAGGGGGCATGGGTTCGATCCCTGGTCAGGGAACTAAGATCTCACATGCTGCATGGCATGGCCAAAAAATAAAATTTAAAAATTAAAAAAAAAACAACTAACAGAACCTGAAGTATATGACCTGAGTCAGGTGTGATGAGTGAGTAGGTTAAGAACATAATTTAAAAACATAATTTGTTTCACATTTATGAAGTTCCTACTGTATGCCAGCCTTTGGACTAAGTACATGGAAAAGCAGAATTGTGGTCTGTGCTACTCACAGCCGAGTGTCCTCCCAGAGTGGACAGTCCCCTTGGGGCAAAAAGACCCGCTTTCTTATGCACTATTATAATGATGATGATTTGACGATTAACAACACATTAATCTCTGGCACCTACAAGATCCCCTGTGATTCTCACCATCATTCCATGAAAGAGGACAGCAGGCATTATCCCCATTCATCAGACAGGGAAACTAAAACTAAGTTCCTCTGGGTGAGTGAGTGAGCCAGCTCTTCCAACTTCCGGGTGGGACAGGTGCCAACTCAGCCTGGTTCTGAGTCAGCAGGTTACATAACTGTTTCATGGAGATGCCTTCTGTTTGTAGAGGGCTTTGCCACTTCCAAAGTGCTATCCCAGGCAGTCTTGCCTTTGCTCTCCTAACCCGATGAGGAAGGCAGAAACTGGAGAGGAGGACAGGGAGATCCAGAGAGATCATGGATGGATCTGGCCCGGGTCATAAGATACTGAGAAGAAGTGTCAGGACCAGGAGCCAGGTTCTGGGACTCTGGGTCCCTCTTCTGCTGGAAGCAAGCCTCATGGGGAGAAGAGTAGAGGGAATGGACGGAGGGAAGGAAACAGCTTCAGTCAATGAGGCGTGAATCCCAGGCATTTCTTGTTACCACTCTTTCCCCATCCATCCCCTGGAAAAGTCGAAGGTGCCTGCCACCCTTCCCACCATCCAAGTCTCCCAGCTCTGGGGCCCACGCCTGCAGCCCCAGCTCCCACCCTTGACTGCAGCCTCTTGGCCTGCACATCAGGCTGACCGAATGCATCTGCCTGAGCCCGGCCCCCGGGCCACCTCAGCTTCTCCTGGGTCTACTCAGTCCACTGACTTCCCCCAGTAGGTGACTGCTGCTGGAGCTGAGTTAGCAAAATGGGGCCTCTGAGACACTGGAATCTAGGTTGAAGGTTAACTATGTTATTCCCAGCTGGTCAAGGCTCATTCCTCCAAAACTCCATCATAAAACTTCGACACCGTGAAAGATTATTGGCAACAGAAAAACAGCCGAATGGTTTTCCTGCCTATGTGAATCATGTCCAAATGTCTATAAATCTCTCGATTAAAAAAATGAATTATTAAAAAATTATGCCAACCACACACAATTTCTGGTTTTTTATAACAATTTTTTTGGTTTTTGGCTGTGCCTCACGGCGTGGGGGATCTTAGTTTCCCAACCAGGGATCGAACCTGAGCCCCTCAAATTGGAAGCGTGGAGCCTTAACCACTGGACCGCCAGGCAAGTGCCATGATTTTTTTTTTAATAATGATTTTCTTTTTCTGGTTTCTTGAAAACCTGAGCTATGCTGGTCTTTCTATCTTACAGATGAAACTGAGGACCAGAGTGGGTGAACTAAGGGTCCAAAGCCACACAGGGAAGCCAGGAGGGGCTGCATCCCCTGGAGTTATTCCCGGGTTCTTCCACGTCCCAAGGTCACCGACACCTATTCCTACCACAGCCAGTCTTGTCAGTGATAACGGCCCTGGGGCCTTGCCCGTTCCGGCTCCCCAAAAAGCAGAGCTCCTCCCACACCACCATCCCCTCCTGTCCTGCCTGAGCACCAACCCCCAACCCCAGACAGGTTGGAAGCTGTGACCGTCCAGCCCTGTGGCGCCAAAGAGAGGTCAGCAGAGCAGCCCTCAGAGGACTTATTGACTAACCTAGAGGGGCTGGGGGTCACTGGGCTTCTGCGGCTTGTCCCTGGGTTAACCCTTTCCTGGCTCTGTCCCGCTTATTGATCGTTCTCCTCACCTGCTCTGGTGTTTTGCTTTGTTTTGTCTTGGCTGCACCACCAGACATGAGGAACTCCCCCAACCAAGGACTGGACCGGTGCCCCCCTGCAGTGGAAGCTCAGAGTCTTAACCACTAGACCATCAGGGAAGTCCTCTCCTAAGCTTCTCTGGAGGAAGGGGAGATCAGGGTTTGGGCTGGGCATCCTTTGTACTCCCAGCTTTGGTGCAGAAGGACAGAGAATCTCTTTTCTGGGGTTGGGCCCTGTGCATGCTCATTCAGGCAGAAGGAGTCCCTGGAACTCCGAAGGGAGTTGGGACTTTCCTCTCCAACACTTGGAGCAGGGCAGTACCAGCCCCTCCCTGACAGCTTAGGAGGATGGCCAGCCCGGGCAGCCCCGTCACGTGTCGGGGCCAAGGCCAGGCTCTCTGGACACAGCTCTGATAGTACGGAGTGGCGGGGTGCTCCTGAAGTGCAAGGAGTGAAACTGAAGTTTACTAGGAACACCTGGGCGTGGGATACCGGAACTCAGGCTCATGAGAGTTGAGCTCTGGACAGCCCTCCAGCCAAGATACAGCCATGAGAATCAATGGGGTTTTTAAAAAGTGGCAAAGCCACCCTCTTATCTGCATGCTCATGTAGACTTGCTGTTGATGAAACTGATGAAGGTAGATCTGCTCTGACTGGGGTGTGACTTCACCCCCTGTTGGAATACACTTCTAGGAACCATGGGACTTGGCAGGACTCTGAGTAGGTACAATGCTGGACAATTGACATCATTTCTCTAGAGTTCAGTTTTCACATGAGGAAAATGAGGACAATAATTTTACAATGAACAGAACATGAGATTCTACAGACAGCCAACAAGCACATGAAAAGATGCTCAGCATCGTTAATCATTACAGAAATACAAATCAAAACAACAACGAGGTAACACTTCAGTCTGGTCAGAATGGCCATCATTAAAAAATGTACAAATAGCAAATGCTGGAGAAGGCCTGGAGAAAAGGGAACCCCCATAGACTGTTGGTGGAATGTAAACTGGGGCAGCCACTACGGAAACCAGTGTGGAGTTTCCTCAAAAAACTGAAAGTAGAGTTGGCATATAATCCAGCAATCCGACTCCTGAGCATATATCTGGACAAAACCGTAACTCAAAAAGATACATGCACGCCTATGTTCATAGCAGCACTAGTCATGATAGCCAAGACATGGAAACCACTTGAATGTCCACCAATAGATGAATGGATAAAAAAGATGTGGTACATATATATAACAGAATACTACTCAGCCATAAAGAAGAATGAAATAATGCCATTTGCAGCAACATGGATGGACCTGGAGATTATAGGACTAAATAAAGTCAGAAAGGGAAAGACAGATACCATATGCTCTCATTTATATGTAGAATCTAAAGAAATGACACAAATGAACTCACCTATAAAACAGAAACAGATGAAACAGACTCACATAGAGAACAAATTTGTGTTTGCCAATGGGGAGGTGGCGGGGGGAGGAATGGAATGGGAGTTTGGGGTTAGCAGATGCAAGGTATTATCTATAGGATGGATAAACAACAAGATCCTACCATATAGCACTGGGAACTATGTTCAATATCCTGTGATAAACCATAATGGAAAAGACTATGAGAAAGAATATATGTATAACTGAATCACTTTGCTGTGCAGCCACAAAATATTCCTTCATATAAATAATATTTCTTAATACAATCCAACCATCCATCTGGAAAACATTTGCGTGCATGCTAAGTCATTTCATTCATGTCTGACTCTTTGCAATCCTATGGTCTGTAGCCTGCCAGACTCCTCTGTCCATGGGATTCTTCAGGCAAGAATACTGGACTGGGTTGCCATGTCCTCTTCCAGGCGATCTTCCTGATCCAGGGATTGAACCCACATCTCTTGCATCTGTTAGGTCTCCTGCGCTGGCAAGCAGATTCTTTACCACTAGCAACACCTGGGAAGCCCAGCAAACATTTAGGTAACCTTGATTTTTCCTTCCTGTTGTAAATGTTGCTACAATTAACATCTTTAAGGCATGTACATCTTTGTGAAAATACACACATATTTCTGCAGATAGACTCCTAGAAAGGTAAACTGGATCCAAGAGAAACACATTTGAAAGTTAAATAGTCATTGTCAAATTGCCTTCTAAGATGCTTTCATCAACATATTCTCAGCATCAACATATTTGAGTGTGTCTACCTATACTGGGACCAACACTCAATGCTTCAATCCTTTGAACTGTTGCCAACATGAACGTTGTAGTCTTGATCAGCATTTCCCTTATGATGATGGAAGCAGAACCTCTTTTCCAATGTCACCTGGCTCCTTGTCGGTCTTCCTCTGTGACTTGTCTTTTTCAATTCTTTGCCAAGAAGCATTTTCAGTCCTCACTTTGCTGCATCTTTCTGTTGCCTTCGCCCCTGTTGCCAGCTATGTAGAACTTTAGGTTTGAAATGGTTGGAATTCTGGAGACAATGTTCCACTGGATCTCAGAATCCATGGTTACTATTGAAAATTCTGGTGCCATGCTGATTCCTGATCTTTAGTAGGTGACCTGCTTTTTTCTGTCTGAAAGTGTTTGGGATCGTCTCTTCAGCCCTGACAGTCTGAGATTTCATGACACACCTTTCATGGGTCTCTTTGCATTTGTCAGAATGGACCCCTTTTAATCAAGAGACTCAATTGTCAGTTCTGGGGAATCTTCTGTGTTTTTTCTTAAGTAATTTCTTTTTCTTTGTTATTTCTTTTCTGGACTCTCCTGGTTGAATGTCAGTCATCCTGGACCGAGTCTCTCTCTCGCTTTTCTTCCTCTCTTTCTTTCCCTCTCTCTTGTTCTCATTTTATTTCTCTTGATTTCAACGTTTAACTCTTCTGTAGGGGTTTAGGTTTCAGTTCTCATAGTTTTCATTTCCCAGAGCATTCTTGTGTTCTCCGGGCAGTTCTCATGGCTTCCTCAGTAGGATGCCCAGCGAGGAGGGGCAGGGGGGGATAAGGTGGCCTGGGCTCCTCACTCTGCCTTCCTCCTCTCCCCGAGAGCCGCCTCTGAGGTCCTGCATGGCTCCTCCAGTTTGGACTCTGGTGCTGCTGCTGGGGGCTGCCTGGGGCCAGGGCCACATGCCTGCCCCCACCCGGTAAGCTGGGCTCAGGGTGATTTTGGAGGTGCCTCTGAGGAAGAGAGTGAAGGGCAAAGCTGGAAGGGACAAGTGGGCTGGTGATGAATGGTGTGGCCCTGGGGAGGAAGGAGGGACCCCCTGATGGGTGTTAGGAGGCTCCTGAACAGAAGCGGGCGGGGCCCTGCAGGCCGCTGAGCCTGGACCTGGGGGTGTGAGCCGCTGAGCAGAAGCAGGACAGAGGTGAAGTGTCAGGGGACAGGGAGGAGGTGCAGAGCTCGGAAGATGGGTCTGGGGGCGGCAGGGGAGGGCAGAGAGGCTGGGTTCTCAGAAAATGGACAAAACCCAGGGCAGACCCAGTGGACAGAGACACAGCAAGTTGGAAGCAGCAACAAATGATGGATGGCTTGGTGTCCTGGAGCTTGTTTGAGAGGATTTTTTTTTTTTTTTTTTTAACATTTATCGATGTGGCTGTGTCAGGTCTTAGTCGTGGCACTCGGGATTTTCGCTGCATCGTGCGGGCTCAGTCACTGTGGCACGTGGGCTCGGTCGTTGCCGCACGCAGGCCTGGTCGCCCCAGGGCATGTGGGATCCTAGTTCCCCAACCAGGGATCGAACCCTAGTCCCCTGCATTGCAAGGCAGATTCTTAACCACTAAACCACCAGGGAAGTCCCGTGTTTGAAGGGATATGGACAAGCAGGACTTGAACTACTAAAGCAAACAGCTGTCCTGTGTGGCCCACACCACCGGGGAAAGGCCACTGGCTTCTCTGTGGAATCTGTAAGGTGTCACTGGCCTCTGTGTTCAGTCAGGGCAGGACCGTCCCCACCACCCATCTGGCAACACAAGACCCATATGGTCCCTACTCCGTGGGGAAAACTTGGGCAACAGCCCAGGAAAACCTCGACCTGAAAGAAAGTGATGCCTCAGATGTAAACTCTCAGGTGGTGTGTGAGAATTCCCAGACAGAGAAGCTGGTTCTTCTCATGGAAGAGAACCACGCGTGACATCCCGGCACAGCGGGTGGAGGGAGCCAGAGGGGAGGTGAGGCGCTTGGAGGGGAGATGCTTTTTAGGGGACAGATGACAAGGTGAGAAGGCTGTGCGTGACCTTTTTGAAAACCCTCAAGTAAGTGTATGTTCCCTGCATACACGTTGATACAATATGGATAAAAAGAAAGGAACAAACTTCCAGAAAGCTCACAACCGTGGAGGCTTAGCAGTTCTTGGTAATAACGAGAACTACATTTCCCCCCCACCCCCCACCCCCTCTCTTTCCAAATCAATACCAAGGAAAGAGAAGCCTCCAGACTGGAAGCCCCTCACTCGCAGCTCACGGGAAAACTGTGAGTTGAAACCTGGAACTGCTTGGACCTCCGGTCCCTCCCAGGGGTGGCCACCGCAGGTGCCCTCGGCCCTGCGTTGACATAAACATGTAATAAATACGTGAAGGGCAACCTTCAGAGGATGGAGGGTGGAGGGAGCCGGGGAGGAGCAGAGAACAAGCCCTGCCTACAAGGTTCACATTCAAATGAAAACAGCAAGGCAGGAGGCTGCCTAGACGAGCCTGCCTGCCTGGGACCTCGGTTTGCCACCCCCGACCTAGACACCCTCCGCACACACCACCGGGGCTGGCTCTGCAGGCTCCCCTCTCCTCTCCCCAGCCATTCTCACCCACTGTGATTTTGAGGATGACTCCAGACCCCTCTGTGATTGGAGCCAAGCGACTAAAGACGATGGAGATTGGACTCGAGAAAGCCAGCCCTCCCCCGCCAGCGGCACTGGGCCCCCCGGGGGGTACCCCAGTGGAGGTGAGGAGGCTGAAGGTTTAGGGAGGCAGTTGGAAGGTGGACATGGGCAGGTCTGGGTGCAGGGAGCTGGCCCGAAGTGGGTGTTAGGGCTCTGGGAAAGGGCCGGGGGGGGGGCAGCCCTTGGGGGGGGTTGGGTGGGGGGTGGGTAAGGCTTCATCATTCAGGGCTCTGCCTCCCCCAGAGGGCTACTACCTGCACATGGACTCCAGCGCCTTCCACCCGGGCGGGGTGGCCCGCCTGCGAAGCCCCCCGATATGGGAGCAGGGCCCCCTCTGCGTGCGCTTCGCCTACTACATGTTTGGGCTGTCGTGGGGTGCCCAACTCAAGCTGTGGCTGGTCTCAGACACCAAGGGCAAGCACCCCAACCTGCTGTGGAAACACGTGAACACGCAAAGCCCCTCCTGGATCCCCACCGCTGTCACGGTGCCTCTGGGCCTCGTCCTGCCCAGCCGGGTGAGGCTGCAGGCAGAGTCTGAGGTCCCCGTGGGAATCTGGGTGTTGGGTGGGGGTCCAGGAGGGGGCACGGGGGCTGGGAGGGGCTTCTGAGTTCAGGCAGGAAAGTGGGAGCCTGAGGCAAAGGGGCTCATGGGGCGGTGGCCCCCTCCTCCCTCCCGCAGCTGATATTTGAAGGCACGTGGGGCAGCACGACTTATCTGGACATCGCTCTGGACGCTATCTCTATCCGTCGGGGCTCATGCAATCGGGGTGAGCCCACATCCTGCCTCCTCTCTCTCCTCACCCTTTATGTAGGTGCCCAGGTGGCAGGACTCGCTCAGGTACCATGACCCTGGCTTCTCCCAGACTTAGGGCGACTTGCTTCCATCTACCTCCACACCCCACACCTGATTCCTGAAGTTGCCACGCCTGAAGACAGGTTCTCCTGGAACACATAACTGGGGCGACACCTGTCCTAAAGTGACTGGCCTTTCTGGTTTGCCCAGGGCTGTACCTACATTAGCACCAAAAGTCCTGCATCCCAGGAAACCCTCAGTCTCTGACAAACATGGGTGTCTGGTCGACCTGGCTGTAATTAATACTCCAGATCCATTCAGAATTGGCCCTCTAAGCTGATGTTTGAGATTCGAGGGGAATAAAATCAAAGGAAGGGGAATAAATGCACCAGAAGGTGCATGCAAGGAACTAACACTTAATGAGCACAGGCTCCTGCACGTGATGTAGCTTACAACAGGCTGGTGCTCTTGTTCCCAGTTTATTGATGGGGAAACTGAGGCTTGGACAGCTTATGTAACCTGTGGCAGGAACACAGCCGCTGGGGAGTGGGACCAAATCTGCCTAACATCAGGACCCAGGTTGGGACTTGGGAGTCTGACTCCAGACTGAGGCGATCTTTTCTTTTTTTATTTTATTTTATATGCGAGTATTGGACTTCCCAGGTGGCGCGAGTGGTAAAGAACCTACCTGCTAATGCAGGAGACTCCAGAGATGCGGGTTTGATCCCTGGGTCAGGAAGATCCCCTGGAGGAGGGCATGGCAACCCACTCCAGTATTCTTGCCTGGAGAATCCCATGGACAGAGGAGCCTGGTGGGCTACAGTCCACAGGGTCTCAAAGAGTTGAATACGACTGAGGAGACCTAGCATACATACACACACATGGAGTGTAGCTGATTCGTGATGTTGCATCTGAGGCGTACTTTTCTGAGCCGTCTCCTTCCTCCTCTTTCTCCTCTCAGTCTGCATGATGCAGACGTGCAACTTTGACACTCTGAAAGATCTCTGTGGCTGGAGCTGGATCTCGACGCCCTCTGGGGCCAAGTGGGTCCAGAAGAAGGGGCCGACGGGGGTGCAGGACGTGGGGCCCGAGGGAGACTTCTCTAGCCCTGGGGGTGAGTAATGGCCACGCTCTGTCTTCTGACTTTCTGAGCTTCTAGAGACCTTTGCGGCATTTATGATGCTTCTCTGACCACCCTACAGTAACTCCCGTGGGATGGAGTTACCTCCAACCTCCATCAGCTTAAGTTACAGGGCAGAAAGCAAACTCTAAGTGCCCAGCCAGCTCCCCCCGCCATTGCCACCCCCAAAGCTCTACCCGGCAGACCCAACACCACCCTCTCCTCACCTCTTTTCCCCGTCACCCTTCCTTCATTCACCCAACAAACATTTATTGAGCACCTACGGTGTGCCAGGTACTGTCCCACACCAGATAGGTGTGGGAGGAGATGGGGAGACAGTTCCTGAAACAATGAAGAAGTAAATTATACAGTTATAAGTTGACCAGTGCTATCAGGGGGGAAAAAATTGAACAAAGTAAGGGGATTGGGAGAAGGGTAGGCTGGGAGTTTTAAATAGGGTGGCCAGAGGAGGTCTCATAGAGGTCACGTTTGAGCATAAACTTTTAGGAGGTGAGGGAGAGGGGCATGAAATTATTGAGGGGAAGAACATTCTAAGCAAAGGGGCCAGCCTTGCAAAGACCCTGAGGGGGGAGTGGATTGGGGGGTGGTTGTTGAAGCACAGCAGGGAGCCACATGCCTAGGATGGAGAAGATGAGCCCAGATGGGTCCTGGGAGGTTCAGACCACTTGGAGCTTTGAAGGCCGTTGTCAGGACTAACTGTGGCTTTTATTCTACATGGATGCAGGGGCCATTGCAGGAGCAGGGGAGTGGCCTGCTCTGACTTACGTTTAAAAGGATCACCAGGTTGTTTTTGTACTAGAATCCACTGAAGGGACAGGGCAAGGGCAGAGTCCATTCTTCTCCATCCTTCCCTCTGATCCCCTCCTCTGATCTTTTCTGCTGCCTGAGGTTTGCCTTCTAGAAAGACTTGGAGAAAACCCCACCTCACCTTCATACTAAGACCCTGGAGAGCAGGGCCAGCCCATCTCTACATCTCCCTCAGCATTCAGCACTATACCTCATGCCTAGCAGTTTCAGCAAATGTTATCGGGGGTTCCCTTCCCTTTTTTCTCTCCTCCTTTTCCCATCTTGCTCCCTTATGTCTTCCCATCGTTCTTTCCTTCTTCTCCTGCATCTTCTTTTCCGCTTCTCAGATGTCCCAGTATCAACACTTGTTGCTTTCTTTCACCCTTTTACCCCTTCCCTCCTCCTTCCCTTTTGGCTCCTTTCTTTTCTCAGGCCTGCTTCCTGCCATTCTCTCCATTTCAGCCTTCTTCTCTCCTCTACAAAGCCCACCTTTCTCGGGGGCTCCCTGGGCCAAGCGTGCTCTCCAGGTAGAAGTCCTTGGGTGTCGTGACACGTGCCTCCTTAATCCACACCCCTCCGTGGCACCCCCCTCCTGCAGCCCAGCTTCCAGGCTACCTACCAGTTGCATCACGGAGTGAGGTCCAGGCTGATCGGCTGCCTGAGCTGGTGGGCTGGTGGGGGTAGGCGGCTGGGCGCGGACATCCCCACAGTCAGCATCATACCCGCATTCTCGCCACTCCGTGAGTCACTTACGTCCAGTGGCTCAAGAACAGGAAGAGGATGTTTGAGGGGACCTCAAACATCAGAATCCAGAGGACAGGTCTCTGACTGCTGCTTCTGACAAGATGCCGCCTTTCCTGCCTCCTCATCCACACCTGCCAAGCATTTCTGGAAGAATCCAAGGCCTCAGCCATTCGTGTGATGGGTGTGGGCTCGCCTCGGTGCTGGCTCATCCTTGGCAGCTGTTAAAGGTCCCTGGGGCCAGGCTCCCTGCCCCTGCAGCCCCCAGCCCAAGTCACTCAGCACTTTACTGATCTTTTCCTCCCCAGATGGCTATTACATGCTCCTGGACCCCAAGAATGCAAAAGCGAGTCAGAAATCTGTCCTCCTAAGCCCCCTGATCCAGTCCTCCGGCTGCCTGAGTCTGTCCTTTCACTACGTCCTCCGTGGCCGGTCTCCCGGTGCAGGCTTCATGGCCTACGCGTCTGTCTTGGGTGAGAATGTCAGTGTCACAGGACTCACACTGTCCTGAGGCTCTTTTTCCAGGGTTGGGTTGACGAGGAAATGGGGGGCATCCCCCAGGGTCTGGGGAAATCTGGGATACTGGCAAGATGATTCCATGGGGTGGAATTTGGGAGCAGGGAGGGCATGGGCTTCTGGAAAAATAGATTTTAAAAAACCAGGAGAGTGAGACAAAAGGATGTGCTGAGAACCTACTCCAGGTATTCCCTCGGCTACTCATCCTTCGGAGTACTGGTGTGACTTCATTTCCCAGCCCCCTTCATCTCATGGCTCTCTTGGGTTCCTTCCATCGTAGGCAGCATCCGGAAACACACCATCTTCTCAGGACAACCTGGACCCAACTGGCAGCCTGTCTCTGTCAATTACACAGGCCAGGGACAGATTCAGGTATAGAGCAGCAAGGGGTCAGGTCTCCTTTTATGGGAGGCGTGCTCGATATTGACATGGACTGAGAGTCTGGGCCCTGGAAGCCGGGTGCCTGGGTCCCTGCATACAGTAAAATCAGATGGAGGGGGCTGAGCTTTTAGGCAGGGCTTCTCTGGAAGCTCAGCTGATAAAGAATCCGCCTGCAGTGCAGGAGAGCCCAGTTCGATTCCTGGGTTGGGAAGATCCCCTGGAGAAGGGATAAGTCTACCCACTCCAGTATTCTTGGGCTTCCCTGGTGGTTCAGGCAGTAAAGAATCCATCTGCAATGCAGGAGACCTGTTCAATCCCTGGGTTGGGAAGATCCCCTGGAGGAGAGCATGGCAACTCACTCCAGTATTCTTGCCTGAGGAATCCCTGAGGACAGAGGAGCCTGGCGGGCTACAGCCTATGGGGTTGCAAAGAGCCGGACATGACTGTTATGCTTTTCCTCACTCCTGGGCCGTTCTCCCTCTCCCTTCAGTTCACCCTGGTGGGCGTGTTTGCAAAGATCCCAGAGCCAGCGGTGGCCGTGGATGCAATCAGCATTGCTCCCTGTGGGGGTGAGAGGGGCTCGGAGAACAGGGTGGGGGTTGAGAGGGGAATAGAGAGCATGGCGCAGATTTCTTGCACCTCCCATTCTGATTCTCCAGAGAGCTTTCCTCAGTGTGACTTTGAAGACAAGGACCACCCCTTCTGTGACTGGGTCCAGGTATTACAGGATGGCGGACACTGGACCCAGGGAAGTGCAAATACGCTCATCCACGGTACAGGTCCCTTCGGAATCTCCCTCAGTGGAGGTGAGGAGAGGGAGGAGCCCTCAAGGCAACGAGTTCCTGAATCTGCTCACAGCTAGTGGGCGGGCTGGCGTGATTGACACAAGATGTAGGTGGTGAGGATCAACCAGGGGGTGTTTACTGGAAAGCGGTAATGGGGCCAGAGCTCTGGAAGCAACAGAGGTAGAATGAGTTGAGGATTATTATGTTCTGGGTTCACTTGAAAACCCCCTAAAAAAATCCAGGCATCGCATTTCTCATTGAGCCCAAGGCCTCAAAATCCACTGTCGTTTTCAGTCAAGACATTTACTGATGCAGCCAGTACAGGAGTCTGGGTTGCTGGTTTGGTTTTCCCTTTCTTTCTGATCCTGCCTTCTTCCAGTGAGAAGTCTACAAAGAGCAGGAAACCAAACCAAACAACAAACAAAAAAGTCCACTGCAATGTGGGGAGTCTGGGTGTTTGCATCTCATCCCCACTTGGAAAGCAAGGTGGCGCTCAGGAAAGCACAGGCCTTGTCCTCTGGGGGTTTCTCACCTTGCCCGTTCCCTTCTTATGCCCAGAAAGTCACTTCGTCTACCTTGAGGCTGACAAGTTCTCCCAGGAAGGCCAGTCTTACAAACTGGTGAGCCGGCCCTTCTGTGCCCCGGGTGCCATCTGTGTGGCATTCGCCTACCACATGGATGGCCGCGGAAAGGGCACGAAGCTCAGGCTTCAGCTGGGGAGCCCTGCGGGCAGCCCCCCAAGTTCTCTCTGGGAACGAGTTGGGTCTCAGGGCCCTGACTGGCTGAACGAGTCCACGACCATCCCTTCGGGACATCAACAGCCTATGCAGGTGAGGAAGGGCGAGAGGCACTGTGTGAGCGCCACCGTGGGGCTGGTGAGGGGGGTGAATGGCTGGGGTCCAGGAGCACAACCAGGACTGCGAGGATGGATCTCTGGAGGAAGGGCGGAGCAGAGGGCACTCTGTGTCCCCCATCAGGCTCTCCGGCCCCTGGGAAGGCCAGGGTCCACAGGGCACTGTTGAGGCCAGAATAAGGCGACATCTTGGTGGAAGACAGACTCTCTGCCCAGAGTCACCGCGTTGCCAGGCCTTCACTTCTATTTCTCTCTTGTTTTTTTCTCCCTCGGACCCTCAGCTGATGTTTGAGGTTGAGAGGGGCTCCCACGCTGCCTTCGTCGTTGCTTTGGGTTTCATCTTCATCAGTCAGGGGACCTGTCGAGGTAAGACAGGACCCCAGGCCCCGGAAAGGGGGCTGCGCTCTGGGATGAGCAGCACTTGAGCTTCTCTGCACACGCTGCTCACAACTCACTGATCAGAGACTTATGAATGCGTCCTTTGTCACCCGAACGTTACTGACCGGAGGCGTTTCAATGTTCACTGACATAACAAATTGCTGGCCACAGGCGTTCATTTCTGCAAACACCAACACCGCCCCCCCCCACTACCCTTTCAATAATGTGTTAAAATGCAAGTCCTCTTTTGTGTCCTGGTGGCTCAGTTGGTTAAGAATCCACCCGAAATGCAGGAGACCCAGGTTTGATCCCTGAGTCAGGAAGATCCCCTGGAAGAAGGGATAGGCTACCCACTCCAGTATTCTTGCCTGAAGAATTCCTTGGACGGAAGAGCCTGGTGAGCTACAGTCCACGGGGTCGCAAAGAGTCGGACACAACTGAGCGACAAACACTTTTGTGCCCGAGGCCCCACAAAGCCCCACAAAAAACACCCCATTTGTTTCGTTTCCCAAACCCGGCGCAAGAACAGACATATATTCGGGGCAGTTTTTGTTGAGTGTTGAGTGAATGGAGATTGGGTTGGGATTAGAAGAGGTGTGACAAAGTTACCCACTCCAGTTAGATGGGGGTCAAGATGGGGGTGGTGTGATTTTGACTAAACTCCAGGAATTTTTTTTCTTTGCAGGATCTGCATCTACAGCACTCCTTCCCAAACCTCTAGGTCCCCCTACTGGCCCTTCTGAAACCCCTGCCCACACAGAAAAACCTGTGACCCCTGAAGAAACACCCACCACCTCTAGTGAAATATCCCCTGTCCACACAGAAAAACCTGTAACCCCTGAAGAAACATCCACCACCTCCAGTGAAATATCCCCTGTCCCCACAGAAAAACCTGTGGCCGCCACAGAAAAACCAACTGTCCCCAGTGAAACACCTCCTGTCCCCACAGAAAAGCCTGTGGTTCCCGCAGAAAAGCCCACTGTTCCCACAGAAAGACCTACAGTTCCCACAGAAAAACCCACCATCCTCCCTGAAGAACCCACCTTCCTTCCTGAATGGCCCTTTGTCCCTCCTGAAGGGCCCACCATCCCCACAGAAAAGCCCACTGTCCCCACTGAAAAGACCACCACTCCCACTAAGAAGACCACCATTCCCACAGAAAAACCCACCATCCTCACTGAAGAACCCACCTTCCTACCTGAATGGCCCTTTTTCCCTAGTGAATGGCCCCCTGTCCCTACAGAAAAACCCACAATCCCTGCTGAAAAGACCACCATCCCCACTGAAAAAACAACCATCCCCACAGAAAAAACAATGGTCCCCACAGAAAAGACCACCATTCCCACAGAAAAAACAACCACCTCCACAGAAAAAGTCACTGTCCCCACGGAAAAGACCACCATTCCCACAGAAAAAACCACTGTCCCCACTGAAAAGACCACCATTCCCACAGAGAAAACCACTGTCCCCACTGAAAAGACCACCTTTCCCACAGAAAAAACCACTGTCCCCACCAAAAAGACCACCATTCCCACTGAAAAGACCGCCATTCCCACTGAAAAAACAACCATCTCCATAGAAAAAACCACTGTCCCCACTGAAAAGACCACCACTCTCACCAAAAAGACCACCATTCCCACTGAAAAAACAACCATCTCCACAGAAAAAAACACTGTCCCCACTGAAAAGACCACCTTTCCCACAGAAAAAACCACTGTCCCCACCAAAAAGACCACCATTCCCACCAAAAGGACCACCATTCCCACAGAAAAAACCACTGTCCCCACCAAAAAGACCACCATTCCCACCAAAAGGACCACCATTCCCACAGAAAAAACCACTGTCCCCACCAAATATACCACCATTCCCACTAAAAAGACCACCATCCCCACAGGAAAACCCGCTGTCCCCACTGAAAGGCCCACAACTCCCATGACACCCCAGCCCAGCCCAGCTCTTGTACCCACTCAGCCGACAGTCTTCACGATGCCAAGTACCTCCATGACCCCTGTGACCCCGGCCACCACTACAACCCCGAGACCTACTCCTGGTATGTGGTGGAGCCTCGGACAAAGAGCTGGAAGTCAGAGACAGTGGTGAGGAGAGAGGGCTGGGGAAACGCATGCTGTAGAAAAGTGCAGTCTCAGAGGGAAGAGGAACCAATCATGGTGACTTTAGAAAGATGAGGACAACCTTGAGAAGGATGGTGGGGGATGGGTGGGGTGGGGTTGTTTCGAACCAACCACTAGACTTACTAGTGCTTCTTCTTTTACTAAGATATAATTCACTGCCGTCAAATTCATCCTTTCAAAGTGTATGATTTGGTGGTTTTAGTGTGTTCACAAAATTGTGCAACCACCCTCCCTTTTCCATTTCAAGACATTTTGCATCACCTCGAAAAGAAAGCCCATATTCATCAGTGGGCGTTCCCTGTCCCCCAACCCCTCAGCCCTTGACCACCACAAACCTGCTTTCTGTCTCTATGGATTTGCCTGTTCTGGACAATTCATACACAGGAATGATGTTATAGGTGGTCTTCTGTGACTGGCTTCTTTTTTTCTCAGCATGTGTTGTTGTCAAGGTTGTGGTTTATCCAGGCTGTGGTTTGTGTCAGGACTTCGTTGCTTTGAATGGCTGAGTAACATGGCTCTACTTCCTTGAGAAGAATGGTGGTGGGGTGGGGGGTTGCCGGGTAGAGGGGAGACAAGAGAAAAGCTGGGGGTTTAATGGAGGCTGGTTTCCCCTCAGCCATGTGCCCCCCGAATGCCCACTACGAACGCTGTGCCTGCCCAGCGTCCTGCCAGAGCCCCAAGCCCACCTGTGGTCTCCTTTGCAAGCCTGGCTGTGTCTGCAATTCAGGCTTTCTGTTCAACGACTCCCGCTGCATTAATGCCTCTTCCTGCAATTGCTTCTACAATGAAAATTACTACAAGGTGAGACCTGGGGCTGTCCACTTCCCCAGAGGGAGACTGTGAGCCGAAGCCCTGGGGTCTGGCGCCGCCTGCTCTCCAGTTTGGCATAAATTTGGATCCACGGGACATTCTCACGGGGTCAGCTCTCGGGCAGTGATGACCTGGTGCTGGAGTCTTTCACTCATAGTTCCCCAGCCAGGGATTGAACCCTCAACCCTTGCAGTGGAGGCGCAGAGTCTTAACCACTGGACCGCCAGGGAAGTCTGGCGGCATGTGGTTTTTGATGGTCACTCTGTTCACACAATAAATATTTGTTAAGCAGTCACTTTGGCCCAGCCTGACTCTAGACTGTGCGAAAGATCCTGTCTTCCTGAGGCCCTGTCCTCGGTGCTCCTGGAAGCTTTGAAATTTTTGTATTTCTCCATCCTGTACAGGCAGCCATGATGCACTAGACCCTAGACCAGCCAGCTATTGCAGGGCCCTTATCTCCATCCTGAGGAAAGTCATGGGTCCCTGTGTATACGGAGAGCCCCGGACACTGAGTACATTCAGGCATTTTCAGGGCAGAATGAAGCATTCCAGAACCTTCTTCCAAAGGAACTTGCAGGGAATTCTCTGGTTGTCTAGTGGTTAGAACTCGGCACTTTCACTGCCAGGGCCCTGGGTTCAATCCCTCATTGGGGAACTAGAGATGTAGCCAAAACAAAACAAACGAACAAGGAATTTGCAGATTCTGATAGGATCCGTCAAAGGAGAGGTGATACTAGTCTTGTCTCTCCTAATTGATTGCCCCTGGGCGCCCCCAGAGTTTCTGGAGGCTGCTGGCCAGTGCTGTTCAGAAGGGACAGATACAAGCCTCATATGGCACTTATGTGTCCTAATAGCCACCTTTAAAAAAAGGATGGGACTTCCCTGGTGATCCAGTGGTTAAGACTTCACCTTCCAATGCAGGGGGATGTGGGTTCAATCCCTGGTCAGGAAGCTAAGATCCCACAAGCCTTGGGGCCGAAAAAAACAAAGCAAAACGTAAAAAAGGAGTATTGTAACAAATTCAGTAAAGACTTTAAAAATGGTCCACATCAAAAAAAAAATCTTGAAAAAAAACAAAGGTACAAGGAAACAGGTTAAATTAACTCCAGTCATCTACCTATTTCAACAGGTAATTAATATTTATTAATGAGATTGTTTATGTACCTTTTTTTTAATCCAATGAAGTCTTCAAAATTCAATGTGTATTTCACACTTAGAGCCGATGTCAATCTGCACCCGCTACATTTGAAGAGCTCAGTGGCCAGATGTGGGCTATTGGCCTTTTGGCCATTATATTAGACAGAGCTGCCGAGAGTCAGGCTGATCTGAGTTGCAGCCTGGCTCTGGCACTTGTTTACTGAGTGACCCTAGGCAAGGTTCTCTCTTGACCTCTTCAAATCTGTTTCCATATCTATAAAATGCGCACAATGAGATTTTTTTACCTCATGTGGTTGCTGTGAAGATGAAATTAGGTCCTAATACAGACCAGTTACTTAAATGTTAATTATTATTGTTAGCAATTTATGATGAATATAGTCAACCTATTAAATAAAAGTGCAGTCAGCTACTCATTATTGAATAGTACGTCTTCTCAGCTCTGGGGTTCTTCCCATGGAGCATCAGAGTTCCTGCTCGTCTCCTTGAGGGTTTACTTCCTCCTCCAGCCCTCTTAACCTGTCTCCCGGGTGTCCCTGCGTCAGTGTTGGGATAAGCTTCAGCTGTAGCTGGGATAGAACCATCTGGTGATGTCAGAACCATCAGCACCAGGCATCTCTTCCCTCTGCCCCAGGAAACACATATGGATTTATGTTCACTTATAAATGCAATAAACATAATTGGGTACCTTTAACCCTCTTGGCATTAGGGTCACCATGAATAGGGCAGGTCCACATTCTGGGGGAGACTGAAGGAAGTATTCATTAAATGAGAACTCTTTGCCAGGCACTGTGCTATGTGTTGGAGCTAAGATAGCAAGTAAAGATGGACACAGTCCCTTGTGGGGGAGCTTATCAAATAATCACAAAAATTAATATAAAAGTGTGGTTGTGTTAAGTCCTGGGAGGGAGAAGTACCCACAGCTAGTTGGGGTGGTCTGGAAGGTCTTCCTGAGAAGGTAGCCACCCTTGAGCTGAACTCTGCTGGTTGTATGGGAATGGTTTAGATGGCGGGAAGGGGGACAGGCTCCAACACGGCATGTGCAAAGGGCCTGGGGCGAGCAGGAGTCTGAACAAGGTAAGTGGTACCCTTGTAACCCCAGCCCCCTCGCTCTCAGTCAGGGACGGAGTGGTTCAGCCCCAACTGCACAGAACATTGCCGCTGCCAGCCTGGCAGTCAGATAGAGTGCCAGCCCTACACGTGCGGGACACACACCGTGTGTCAACTGAAGCATGGCCAGTACGGATGCCACCCCTACGGTGAGACCCCTCAGGCTCTCCCCGCCTGTCCCCACGGGTGTGACACTGGGGTCCCCATCCCTTCCTTGACCAGGGGAGCTGGGACCACTAGGTGGGTGAGGTGGCCGTGGCGCCTGGCCTGGCAACCCAGCTTCACGCATCCCCCATGTCCCCTCGGCAGGCACTGCCACCTGCTTCGTCTATGGAGACCCTCATTACTTCACCTTCGACGGGAGGTACTTTAACTTCATGGGCAAGTGCACCTACGTCTTGGCCCAACCCTGCGGCAACTCGACAGGTAGGACCCTGGGGGTGCCTCCCCTCCTCGTCCCCACGGCCTGGCCGTGGAGCCCGAGGTCGGGAGAGCTGGGCCTGGGAGCGCATGGGCCGGCGGGGCAGGGCCAGAGCTGACGGCGGGGCAAGATGGGAGCGGACCGACTGTAGAGTGGGGGGTGAGAGGCCCACCGGCACGCAGGACCAGACCACGGGGCGAATGCAGGTTAAGACCCCTCTCGGCGCCAGTTGCTTCCTTGGCCTGCTTGGACTGAGGGCGGGCCCGGCAGCAGACACCCCCGCTGGCCGGGGTAGGCCGGCTTCCCCGGGGCACGGCAGTCCCAGGCTGTTCCGGAGGACACCCCCACTCCCGCTGGGGTCCTGCCTCCCCTCTGGCTTTCTCCCCACAGAGTCGGGTGGGGGCGCCCCCCCTCCCCCGTGGGGGCTCAGAAATGTTTCTGGAATGAGCGAGCCCGCTGGCGTTCTCCCCTGACCCCTCCTCTGCCGGCCCAGAGCCCTTCTTCAGGGTGACGGTGAAGAACGAGGAGCGAGGACAGGAGGGCGCGTCTTGCCTGAGCAAGGTCTCCGTGACCCTGTCGGAAACCACCATCACCCTGCTCAAGGGCCGACACACGCTGGTAAGGCCGTCCTCCGCTCAGCCCCCTGCGGCTGCCGCCGTGGCCTCATCCGCCCAGCTCCTCCAGAGCGTTCCGCGTGGAGCCGAAGAGGTCACGAGCGTGGCATGGGGTTGTGAGAGTCAGCTGGGGGGGTCCTCCTTGACCCCCGGATCTGTCTCATCTCCTCCCTCGGCACCCCCTCCCGCCTTCCAGGTTGGGGGTCAGCGAGTCACCCTCCCGGCCATACCTTCTGAAGGCGTCTTCTTGACTCCAAGCGGGCGGTTTGTGCAGCTGCAGACGGCGTTCGGTCTGCGGGTGAGATGGGACGGTGACCAGCAGCTGTATGTGCGTGTGCCCAGGTGAGGGGGCGACCCAGGGAGGCAGCTGCCACTCCTGCCACTCTGCCCCTCCCTCCCTCTCGGGGACTCTCCCACCCCCCTTCCCCTGCCATCCCCGGGCGTTCATTCTCAGTTGTGGGTAGGAAACACCTAGCTCCACCGGCAGGCCTCCTTTTGGTTGCAGAGGGGGAGGAAATGCTTTTAGGGCCGTGGGATAATAGCAGGATATATACACAAGGCTTCAGGAATGTTCTAGAAGGAGTTGCTAATGAGCCATGGGAGCCTTCAGAACAGTGGTCTCTTGACTGCAGTCTTCACAGATGAGTCGATTCCCCAGATGTCCAAACAAGGGAAAGAAAGACTTGACAGAAATAGTGGAGGCTTCCCTGGTGGTCCAGTTGTTAAGACTTTGCACTTCCAATGCATGGGGCACAGGATCGATCCCTGGTTGGGGGACTGAGATCCTGCATGCTGCTTGGTACAGGCGAAAAATTTAAAAAAAAATTTTTTTTTTTCAGTAAAAAGAAGAAATAGGGAATAGTAATTGCAAGGGATTGCAAGTAATTGAAAGACATTCCAAAAGTGGAATGTCTTAGGGCCAGCAAGAAGTGTGCCATGACTGGAAGATGGGGTGTGAGCAGAAGACTGGGAGGAGTGGAGACGTGAAATGGCTTAAGGGCGAGAGCTTGAAGTCCTGCGGCCTGGTGCCTGGCGTGGAGCTCTGGTTCCCTGTCTGCACCTCTTGGTCCGCAGCCTGCCTGGTGCCCATGGCCTCCCCCGACCCCCACCCCTCTGAGGTCCCTCAGATGATGGAGACCCTTACTCTCCACTAACACCCTTCCTTCCCCGGCCCGCAGCACCTTCTCCAGCAAACTCTGCGGTTTCTGTGGCAACTATGATGGCGACAGTAGCAACGACAACCAGAAGCCGGATGGCAGACCAGCACAAGATGAGAAGGAGCTGGGTAACAGCTGGCAGACCTCGGAGGATGAGGACCAGGCGTGAGGACCTCCCCGCCCCCCACTCCGCTCTCCTGCTCCTTTGCCCCTTCGAAGAACCAAGAACCCTGACCGGCATCACTCCTGTTCTGCCCTCTCTGTATGCCCCCACGTCTGTCTTTCTCCTGGATCTGGTTCCCTGCAAAGTTCACCGCCACCACGTTCACCCCACCCTCACCATCAGTGGTCCCCAGGCGATTCTGAGCAGCCCCGCCTCCTGCTTGCGGGCCCCGTTTTCCCACCTCTTGGCGTTCAGATGTTGTCCACTAGGGGGCGTCGAGAGCGGGGAGACTGCCCGGGCAGGGAGGGGATGGAGGCGAGCCTCGGTCCTTAAGGCTTGTGGGGGTGAGTCTCTTCCAGGTGCCAGGAGAATCAAGCGTCTCTCCCATCTTGCAATACTGACCTGAAGAACACACTGTCGGGGCCGGAGTACTGCGGACGGCTCGCGGTCGATTACGGAGCCTTTCAGTACATAGTGGGGGGGAGCAGGAGGGCCGTGCCCGGGCCCATCAAAATGGGAGGAACGAGGTTCCGTCCTCTCATCCCTTCTGACCTGGCCTCTCTCCCTAGGGCCTGCCTGCCTCACCTCAAGGTCTCTTCCTTCTACGACAACTGCATGCTTGACATGTGCAACTTCCAGGGGCTGCAGCAGATACTGTGTGCCCACATGTCGGCCTTGACTGAGACCTGCCAGGAGGCCGGCTATGCGGTGAAGCCCTGGAGGGGACCCCAGTTCTGCCGTGAGTCGTGCGAAGATGCGGGGCCCCTTTCTTCACGCACACATCAGAGGGCTGGGGGCTTCTGAGAGTGGTGGCACAGGCCAGGGGGTTAGGGGGGGCAGCACCCGGTGTAACCCCTTCACCCCTACACAAGGACCAGGAAATCCGCAGAGTCGGAAACCTCCCCTGAGAAAATCACACGGTCACCTGCACACTCAGGAAGGCTTCCTGGGATTTCCTCCCAGCTGTGGATTTTCCAGGCAGTATTTTCACTCTAGGGCTTCCCTGGTGACTCAGACGGTAAAGAGTCCACCTGCAATGCAGGAGACCTGGGTTTGATCCCTGGGTCTGGAAGATCCCCTGGAGAAGGGAATGGCAACCCACTCCAGTGTTCTTGCCTGGAGATTCCCATGGACAGAGGAGTCTGGTGGGCTACAGTCCATGGGGTCACAAAGAGTCAGACAGACACGACTTAATGACTCAACAACAACATTTCCACCCTGGGTTCAGCTTGGTTTTGTTACGTCTGATCTGGGCCTGGAGTACACTCTGACCTTTTTTATTTCTGTTAAAGTCTTAATTAAAGTTCTTTGGGAAAATATTTTTTAAAAAGAAAGAGACGAAAAAAAAAAGAGAGAGAAAGAAACCCTCCCAACGACCTGAGGATATGGGTGTGAGAGCAAGGCACCCCAGGTGGAGTGGTATACACGTAAAATGCAGACTGGTGGGTAAGAGGGTGCCCTACAGCCCCCAGTCCGGCCCAGCTTCCTGGGGGGCCTGCTTGAACACCTTGGTGGGGCCACATGGGTTCTGACTGCTCCCCTGGGGCCTGCCTACCCGGCAGAGCTGCTGAGGCTCCTGGTGGGTCTGCTCCCGTGGTCCTGCCTCTTGGCACCTCCCTGCAGGGCCCCCTCCTGGCCCAGGGGGTGGAGGCTGAGTTTCTTGGTGGTTTCTCCCAGTTCCTCTCTTCTGGAGATCAGGCTGAAGCCTCTGGCCATGGGCCTTCTGAGCTCTAGGCTGGGAACCACCTCTTTCGTCTTCTCCCCACCCTGCCTCACCTGTGCTCCCCTCCACCAGCGCTGGCCTGCCCACCCAACAGCAGATACACCCTGTGTGCCAAGCTGTGCCCTGATACCTGCCATTCCACGTTCTCGGGCATGGCCTGCCAGAACCGCTGCGTGGAGGGCTGCGAGTGCAACCAGGGCTTCGTCCTCAGCGGGCTCCAGTGCGTCCCCCAGTCCGAGTGTGGCTGCCTCGACCCCACGGCCGGCTACTTCAAGGTGAACCGCCGGGGCTGGGCCTTTCTCAGTGCTACAGCCAGAAGGCACTTGTGCGGGTTCTGAAGTCTCTGCCCAGCTCGTGGGCAGGAGACAGGAGACCGGGGGTGGGGGGAGGGGTAGGAGGAGGGCTTAGGTCTAATTCCCCATTTTCTTTCTTCAATTCCAGTACTTTACACCAGAGTCAGCCCAGTCTCCAGCAGAACCTGGGACCCCCAGTTCTCTCCCCTCCCGTCTCCCCTGCCCATCACATCCCTCAGTCACTTCCCTTGTTTCTCATCCTCTGAAGGCCCAGGCGTTTCTGTGTCTCACCTGCACTCTGTCTCCTACGGAGGGTCTCTTTCTCAGTCGCTACCTGGACCCCATCTGAACCATCTTCTCAGAGGCAGTGCTTGAGGCTGGCCCTGGTCCGTGAAACTTCTCTCTTCCTTCTTTGCAAGGCCTGAGGATGAGGTCCATCCAAGCTTTCCACCACCTGATATCCACGGGGCTCTCCCCTACTCAGCGCCGCGTTCCAGGCTGGCCCCCAGAACACTCCTTATCCGCATTTTACTGTTTCAATTTCACCTTCTTTGCAGCCCCCTTTCCCCTGCTTGGCCTCCCAGGCACCACCCGGTTAGCCACCTTCTCCTCCTTTGAGGTCCTGTTGAAATGCTGCCTCCTCCTTGAAGCCCTCCTGATGGCACCCTGATAAGCATCCCTAAACTCTTGCAGCACGTGCCAATGGCAGGAAACACCCTGGGTGCCCTGATGGTCACCTCTGGGTGCATCACGGGCTGGGGCATGGGATCTGTTTGTTTACGTGTTGACTGTCCCCTCTGAACTGTGAGTTCTGTTAGGGCAGGGGCATCGTCCATCTGGTTCATTACTGAATTCCTGACGCCTGGCACAAGGCAGATGATAACTGTATGTTGAAATAGTGGACAGACAAATAATGGAGTGACTGAATGAACGAGCAAATGCCAGAGTTTTGCAACTAAGCCTGGAGTTTTGGGATGACATGAATGCTTCCCAATGAGCAGGCAGTGATCTGAATAGCAGAGCTAAGATGACTTCCTCTTTTAAAAATCATGTCTATTCATGGTGGCACGCTGACTCTCTAGTGGGGCCCGTACTCCAGTGTCTGCAGGCTTTGTGGTTGCTACAGACAGGCTCCGTTGCTTTGCCACATGTGGGATCTCTGTTCCCTGAACTAGGATCGAACCTGCGTCTCTCTGCCTGCATTGCAAGGCAGATTCTTAACCACTGGACCATCGGGGAAGTCCTGACGAGGGGACAACTTCTTTTCCTTCCAGATAGGGGAGCGGTGGTTCAAGCCAGGCTGCAGACGGCTCTGCATCTGTGAGGGCACCAACAGAACTCGCTGCGTGCCATGGCAGTGCCAGGCCCAGGAGACGTGTGGTCGGCAGGAGGGCACCTATGGTTGCCACCCTCAAGGTGAGCCTGGGGGCTGCCCAAGCGACCTTGAGCGGAGGCATGGTCCTGTCCTAAAGCAGAGAGCTGGGGTATAACCAGGGGCTGGGAGGTGATTGCCCGGAGCCAGAACAACGCCTTTAAGAACCCAGACAGGGAGGCTGCAGCAGTCCCTGATCTTGACCTCTCCACGCCTCACCGACCACCTGGATGAGCTGTGGGTACCATCACCGCATGGACTCACCCAGATGGCAGATCAAGGTGAGTGCATCTCTGAACGCCGTCTCCTCGTGCCCAGGGTCGGCCACCTGCACTGTCTGGGGGGACCCCCACTACCTGACATTCGATGGAGCCCTGCATCACTTCATGGGCACCTGCACCTACATCCTCACCCGGCCTTGCTTGTTGAAGTCCCTGGAGAATTACTTCTTTGTGAGCGCCACCAACGAGTTCCGCGGTGGAAACTTGGAGGCCTCCTACGTCAAAGCCGTCCAAGTGCAGGCCTTCGGCATCAGAGTCTGGATGCTCAAAGGCCGCAAGGTCATGGTGCGTGCCTCCGCCTGCCTCCCTGTCCCCACCCCCAGCCCACGTGGCATCTCTCTTCCCTTCCCCCTTGCCTGTAGTTACAGCTGTCCGGCAGACACCGAAACCCCAGTTTCTGAGACACACCCACCATCCCCCGGCTCCCGACCCCCGCCTGCTCCCTGGTCTCTTGCCCGTTGTTATCCTGTCCCCGGAGCCTTTCCCAACCTCGTCCTCCCTACCTCTGCAGCTGGACGGTCGCCAGGTGGCTCTGCCCCTGTGGTTTGCACACGGCCGGATGACCGTGAGGTCCAGTGGCTCCTTTATCCTCCTCTACACGGACTTCGGGCTTCAAGTTCGCTACGACGGGTACCACCTGGTGGAAGTGACCGCTCCCTCCTCCTATGCCGGCCGGCTCTGTGGGATGTGTGGTGAGTTCCCTGGGCACATGCAGGTGGAGCCGGGGCCACGGGCAACCCGAGCCTCTCGGGGTCTTGCTCATCCACACGGGAACAGGTGCTTGGTTGAGGGCGTTGTGTGTGAGGGTGGGCGTGAAGGGAAGCCGAAGATGAAGGAAGAGAAAAGGCTTCTCTTGGAGAGAGGGTGGCCTCTTGGTCCTGGGACCGAGCCTGCGGCCTCTCTGACGGCTCGGCCCCCAGGGAACTACAACAACAACAGCCTGGACGATGATCTGCAGCCTGATAAGAGACCTGCTGTCAACTCCGCGCGCCTGGGGGCCTCCTGGAAGCTAAATGAGTTATCTGAATCTGGGTGAGCCGGGAATGGGGAGAGCGGGGAGCTGGACCTGGGCAGGGAGCTGGGTCAGGGCAGGTGGGGAAGCCTTGGCAGGCAGCCTGGTGGTATCCCCAGTCTCTCCTGGAATTGATGGAAGGTTGTTCTGACCTCCCACACTCCTGCCTGCTGATTTCTCCTGGGCTTCCTGACCTGTCTCTGGGGAAGTCCACCCTGAGATCTAACCTTTCTCCTTCCTGCTCCATCTGCTGACCTTACCACTCAAGGCCCTCGCTCTGTTCTCTCCCACGCTGGTTCCCCTCCCCGCTTCCCTCTCCATGTCTTCTGGGAAGACATGGCTTTTCTCCATGGCTTTTGGGAAGTGTCCTCTGATCCTAAGTCCCTGTCCCTTCCCCTCCTCTGTTAGCTGCTTTGCTGCAGACGCCAGGCCCCCCAGGTGCCTGGAAAAGAATGCAACTGACCCCTGGAGTAAGAACTGTGATATCTTAGTGAATCCTCAGGGTAAGCCACGCAAGGGCCCCTGTTTGCTCCCCCCCCAACCCCCGGGACAGGAGACAGAGGAGGGGGCTGATCATTGAGGGAGGGCGGAAAGGTGAGACAGGAAATAGAGACAGCAAAGGGGATGCGGAGGCAATGGTCACCTGGGGGCGCCGATGGATCTGTGGGTTTTTTTTGCATCTCAGGCAGTAGGTTCTTAATAATCACGGGTTTGGATGGAAGTGGATGTAGACTTTGCCCCAGAGCAGCCTCATGGTTCTGCTTCCTCCCGAGGGTCACTCTCCCCTGCCTTGTTTCATCCACCAGGACCCTTCTCCAAGTGCCACAGGGTGGTGGCCCCGCAGGCCAGCTTCGCCAGTTGTGTGTATGGCCAGTGTGGGACCACGGGTGACGCCTTCACGCTGTGCCGCTCTCTGCAGGCCTACGCGTCCTTGTGCGCCCGCGCCGGCCAGGTCCTCACCTGGCGGAACAGCACCTTCTGCCGTGAGTGACCCAGTGGCGTCCCCTGAGCCCCGCCCTCTCTTCCTCTCCCTCAATTCTGCTGCTCCACTCTCCCCTTCGCAGCCCGGCCCCCAGCCCGCATGGGGGTGCCCTCTGCCCCCTACTCCCCGGTCTCTCGGAGCCCAGCCCCCATCCTCCCCTCGACTCCCTCCACTGGGAGCCCCCATCTGATTTCCACCTCACCAATGGCACTAGTGGTAAAGAACCCCCCTGCCAATGCAGAAGACGTAAGAGATGCAGATAGGGACCTAAGAGACCTGGGTCAGAAGACCCCCTGGAGGAGGGCATGGCAACCCACCTCAGCATTCTTGCCTGGAGAATCCCCATGGACAGAGCAGCCTGGTGGGCTATAGTCCACAGTGTCACAAAGAGTCAGACCTGAAGCGACTTAGCACCACCAAAAAGTTCTGAACTCATTTGGTTACTGTCTCCTTCCCATCTTCCCCAGGTCACTGCTGTGATGACCGTTCTTCCTCGTTCCCAGGAACTCATTTTGTTTTCTTAATTGTAGTAAAATATACAGAACACAAAAATTACCATTGTAACAAATTTTTAAGTGTCCAGTTCAGCAACATTACGTGCATTCACTTTGTCATGCAACCATTATCACCATTGTTTCCAGAACTTTTTCTTCTTCCCAAACTGAAACTCTGTCCCCATTAAACACAGGTCCCCATTCCTCTCCCCCCAGCCCCTGGCAAGCACCATCTACTCTCTATCTCTATGCATTCGAGGACTCTAGAGACCTCGTCTAAGTGGAATCACACAGTATTCATCTTTTTGTGACTAGCTTATCCTAGTATAATGTCTCCAAGTTTCACCCACGTTGCAGCAGGTGCCAGAATTTCCTTCTTTGTAAGGCTGAATCATATTCCACTGTATGGATGGACCCCTTTTTTTGTTAATCCTTTCATCTGACACTTCCAGGAGCACTCTTTAAAAATTTTTTTGTCCTTCTCACCTTGTAGGATCTTAGTTCCCCAGCCAGGGGTTGAACCTGTGCCCTCAGCAGTGAAAGCGAGAAGTCTCAGCCACTGAACCGCCAGGGAATTCTCTCTTAGGAATTCTTTTCTCTAAATCCATTAAAATTTTTTTAAATTAATTTATTTAATTTGGCTGCGCTGGGTCTTCATGGCTGCACAGGTTCTTCTCTAGTTTCGGTGCTCGGGCTTCTCTTTGCGGTGGCTTCTCTCGTTGCAAAGCACCGACTCTAGGGCATGTGGACTTCAGCAGTTGCGGTGGATGGGCTCAGTAGTCATGGCCCCCAGGCTCTGGAACACAGGCTCAGTAGCTGTGGCGCATGGGCTTAATTGCTCCGCGGCACGTGGGATCTTCCCGGATCAGGGATCGAACCCATGTCTCCTGCATGGGCAGGCGGATTCTTGACCACTGGACCACCAGGGAAGCCCTTAGGCGCTCTTCAGTCCCCAAGGTCAAGAGAGCTGGAAATGACTCTTCCTTTCCACACGCAAATCTCTTCTTAGCTCTGAAGTGCCCGTCAGGCAGCAGATACAGCCCCTGCGCTGACCCCTGCCCGGCCACCTGTCTCAGTCTGAGCACCCCATCGTACTGCCCTTCCTCGCTGCCCTGCGCCGAGGGCTGCGAGTGTCAGAGAGGCCACATCCTGAGCGGGACCACCTGTGTGCCCCTCGGCGAGTGTGGCTGCACCAGCCCCGGGAGCGCCTACCACCCGGTGAGAAGCCAGCCTGCAAGGGGGCCTCCGTGAGTTGGGGGCCAGAGGGCTCAGGCCGTGCAAAGAAGTGGGGAGGGGCAGTGCTGGGGGCTGAGGAGCAAAATTCAGAAGCCTGGAGCTTGAGAAAGGCTGGCGACGGCGGCGGGTGGCCTAACGAAGCTGACCTCTTGGGGGCCCTGGGGTGCGGTGTGTCAGGGGGAGGCCTCCGTCCCTCTCCAGCTTCCAAGCTTCTATCGACTCCGCTGATACCCACACCCCACAGGTCGGGGAGAGATGGTACACGGACAACACGTGTTCCCGGCTCTGCACCTGCTCCATCCACAACAACATCTCCTGCCTCCAAACCGCCTGCAAGCCTGGCCAGATGTGCTGGCCCCGCGATGGGCTGATGCGGTGCCGGGGGGCAGGTAGGAGGCCCACCGAGCGTGGAGGAGGACCTTCAGCCACCAGGACTGCCCCTCCGTCCAGGAGGGCTCCTCGGGGTTCACTCATGGCTCCCATGGCAGTCGTGAGCTTGAGATATTATAAGTCTCTCCCGGGCCGAGTGGCACCTGCTCCACGTCCTTGGGTCTTGACTCTTTTCTTTGTCCCCTTCCCTTCTGAGGCTCCCTCTCCTCCACTTCCTTTCCTTGAAGGTGGGGAGAAGGCCTGTTCCTGCTAGAGGCTGGACCACCCCTCAGCCACCTTTCTGTCCTCCAGGGATGGGAGTGTGCCGAATCCAGGACAGGTCCCAGTACATAAGCTTCGATGGCAGTTACCATGCTGTCAGGGGCGCCTGCACTTACGTCTTGGCGAAAACGTGCCACTCCACCATGGACCTGCCTTTCTTCAAGATCAGTGGCAAGAATGGGAAGCAGCAAGACCAACCCCACACTTTCTACCTCCGCACGGTCTATGTGCACGTCTTTAACTCCCTGGTCACCCTGAAGAAGGACCACGCACTGGTGAGCAGGGCGGTGGTTGGGGGAGGACGTGGGCTCTGGGGACGGGGCTCTGGTCCTTCCTGCTGCTCACGGGTCCTGCCTTCCTCTCTAGATCAATGGCACATGGGTCCCCCTGCCCGCGACCTCCCAGATCCGGGGGGTCAAAGTCATTTCCAGGGACGGCTACATGGTGCTCACCATCAGCATTGGGGTGGAAGTCAAGTTTGATGGCAATGGTTTCCTAGAGATCGAAATCCCCAAAGCCTATTATGGAAAGGTGAGGAAAACACCGGGGTCACTTCGTAGGGGCGTCAGCCTGCAGGGAACAGAGTGCCCGACTGGAGAGTGCCCGACTCCCCACAATGGGAAAAAGCTGCAGGGAGGGGGTACCTTTCTCTGCGGAGTGGAAAGGGGGTGCCAACCACAAATGCCCCCTGCCATCCCTGGTGCAGAAGATCCTTCTTTCCCCTCTGCCTACCCAGACCTGTGGCATGTGTGGGAACTTCAACGGTGAGGAAGAGGATGAACTACTGATGCCTAATGACGAGCTAGCCCCGGATGACGTCACGTATGTGGACAGTTGGCAAGATAAGGAGATCGACCCAAAGTAATTATGTTCAAAGACTCTCTGCCTTGGTTTGCATAGGAACGCAAGTTGGGGTTCTAGACCGGATGGCCTACCTGGGGTGGAAAGACTGGAGTGGTCCTCTATGCATATCGCTTGACAGGGGGTGGCATCTGGGTCTTCCTGTCTTGGCTTCAAAACGTGGGAGGAGACTGGGGCCACGTGGAAGGCTGGCCAGAGCCCAGGCCTGCTTCCCAGTGAAGACAGGAGGGGTCTAGAGGGTGGTTTGGGAGCACCAAGTCGTTTTCATAGATGAAGCCGTGGCTGTCCCTGTGATGACCCCCTTTCCCTTCCTAGTTGCCGAGATGATGACAAGATCAAAGAAGAATCGGAGGAGGAGCCAGAAACAGCCTGCCAGCCAGCTGACCTAGAGAGAGCCCAGGAGCAATGCCGGGCAGTCTTTCAGACTCCGGGCTGGGCAAGGTGTGCCAGCCGCGTGATCCTCAGTCCCTTCTTGGTCAAATGCACCGACAGCCTCTGTGAGTTTGGAGGCCTGAGCAGCGCCCTCTGCCAGTCTCTGCAAGCCTTCTCGGCCGCCTGCCAAGCCCGGGGCATCAGGCCTCCCATCTGGAGAAACAGCAGCTTCTGCCGTGAGTGTCCCCTCCGGCCACCCCCAGACTGCTCCCAAACCTTCTTTTCATCTGTGTCTCTCTCTCTCTTTTTAAAAAATATGAGTTTGGTACTTCTTTAAAAAAAATTATTTTTATTTTTATTTATTTGATTGTACCAGGTCTTAGTTTCGGCCTGCTGGATCTTTAGCTGCAGCCTGGGGGATCTGGGCTTCCCTGGTGACTGAGACAGTAAAGAATCTGCCTGCAGTGCAGGAGACCTGGGTTCGATTCCTGGGTTGGGAAGATCCCCTGGAGGAGGGCATGGCAACCCACTCCAGTATTCTTGCCTGGAGAATCCCCATGGACAAAGGAGCCTGGTGGGCTACAGCCCATGGGGTCGCAAAGAGTCGTACACGACTGAACGACTAAGCGCACACACACGTGGGATCTAGTTCCCTAATCAGGGATCAAGCCCCAGCTCCCCTGCTTTGGTGGAGTGGAGTCTCAGCCACTGGACCACGGGAAGGCCCCCATCTGTGGAGCTCTGAAAGCTCCTCCATTCTTCTTTTTGGCATTTCTTGACCTATTTCTGGCCTCATTTTCTCTGATGTGGACCATTTACAGTAAGCTCGTAGCCGGTGCCCCCTATCACAGGATGGCACAGGCTGCTTCTCAGCACTGTCGTTCCAAAGGAAATGTGACCATGTTACACCCGTGAGCCATTGTGCCTGCAAGTCCGAGCTCCTCTCTGGGATGTTTGAGATCCTGTGAGCTGTCCACCCCCAACTCCCCCTGTTACTTGTGCCCTGGCATCACCTGCAACAAACCGTCCTGTTCCCCACGTGGGCCTCGCTTTCCCACACCCCTCCCTGCCTTTATACACACCCTTCCCTGCACCCCAAAAGTTCTTTCTTCTTCTCTCCTGGCAGATTCCAAGGCATCCTCTCTAACTCTTTCCTTTAAAAATTTTTTAAAAAATTATTATTCACGTACTATATTCTTCTACCCTTTAAAATTATATAATTCGGGGATTTCCCTAGTGGTTCAGGGGTTAAGATTCCACTACAGGGAGTGTGGGTTCGATTCCTGCTCAGGGAACTAAGAGCCCACATGCCACATGACGCACAAAGGAAAAAAAAGTATATAATTCACAAATTTTCATTATCTTCACGAGGTTATACAACCAGCACTGCTATTTAATTTCAGAACTTAAATTTTAAAACAGTAAAGTGTTTTTTTCATATGTGCTGCATTCCTATGGTTCAAAAATTTTTTAAGTATTAAAAGATTCCCAGTGAAAAGTCTCTTTTCACCTTGACTCCAGGGGCCCAGGCCCCAGCCTGCTCTTATCCGCATCTGAGTATTTTTCCAAAAGTCTTTTCTTTCTGCACATACAAACAAATGCGAATTTATTTTCCATATTTTCTTACAAAAAACAGACAGGACACAGTCGTTTGTACTTCATTATTTTTCACTTGGCTGCCCTTCCTCGTCAGATATGTAAAAAGCATCCTTACTCTCTTTTGCAAACACGTCATAATTCCTTTATCATAGTTTAACTAGTCTTCTCTTGATGGACTTCCTAGTTGTTTCCAGTCTTTGGCTATTGCAAACAGTGCTGCAATGCATAACCTTACTCAGATGCAATTTTCTGTGTGTGTGTCTCTTATCTGTAGGATAAATTCCTAGCAGAGGAATTGTTGGATCGAGGATTGTGTGGATTTATGCTTTTGAGAGATCTTGCCAAATGGCCTTCCATAGAGGTTGAGGCATTTACATTCCCACCAGCAACACATGAGACTGCCCATTTCCCCACAGCCTCGCCAACACAGAGTATTATCATGCTTTTGGATTTTTGCCAATCTGATAAGTGAAAGATAAAAAGAGTCTTAATTTGTATTTTTCCTATTATGAGTGAGGTTGTGCATTCTTTCATACATTCAGGAGCCGTTTGGATTTCCCTTCCTGTGATTTCTTCCTACCTATTCACCATTTTTCCACTGGTCTGTTGCCCTTTATTGAAATATTTTATAGATGCCCTTTGTCTGCTACAGAGAGTAGCCAGCCCTTCATTAGTGCTATGAGTCACACAGTTTTTTCCATGTCTTTTTTTTTTTCATCTCTGACTTTTTTTTCTTTTTTACCATGCAGAAATATATATATATATATGTATTAACGAGGTCAAATATAACAGTCTTTGTTTTACGGCTTCTGCATTTTGAGCCCCAGTTACAAACGCCTTCCCTACTTTGAAGTTAAAAAAATTTGCCTACATTTTGCCCTAGCAATTGAATGGTTTCTTTTTTTGCATATTTAAATATTTTGATCCATGGGGATGTATCCTGGTGTGTAGGGTGAGAACTCAATCAACTTCATGTTTATTTTTTCCCAGTGTTATTAAATGACCAGTCTCTTTTTCCACTGACTCAAATGTCACGCTTTATATTAAATTCCCATGTGTATTTGAGTTCCTCTTTGGGCTTTTTCTCCTCTTCCACTGCTCCATTTAGCTTCATTTACTAGCAACACAATGTTGTGATCATTGAGAGTTTAAGTAGTGTTTGGATTTCTGGCAGGGACATTTAGTTTTTTTTTTTGTTTGCTTTGGTTTAGAGTTTTCCCAGCTTTTTTGGTTTGTTTATATCCTCATCTCCACTTTAATGTCATCTTTCCCTATTAAAAAAAATCCTGTTGGTATATTTTATTGCTATCATATTAAATGTGCAGATTATCTTAGGGAGGGAATTCCTGGGCAGTCCAGTGGTTAGGACTACAGGGTGCACAGGTTCGATCCCCAGTTGGGGAGCTAAGACCCCGAATGTGGCTTGATGTGGCCTAATAACGGTAATAAAATTAATTTAGGAA
Organism: Cervus canadensis; assembly: GCF_019320065.1. Taxonomy (NCBI): domain Eukaryota; kingdom Metazoa; phylum Chordata; class Mammalia; order Artiodactyla; family Cervidae; genus Cervus; species Cervus canadensis. The sequence goes on along the minus strand of NC_057417.1, from coordinate 29,385,375 downwards.
GAACTGACATCTCCATGTTGTGGACTCTTGCTGTCTGTGAACGTTTCCATTTGTTTGCAATTACTTCTGCTCCAAAGGCTTTATCTAGCTCCCCCCAGCAGAGTGAGTCCCTTCCTGCCCTGGGCTCCCATCACTGCCGGTACACAGGCCAGTCACATGCTTACTGCCCAGATGCACCAGGGTCGCGCTGCGCCTGCGGCCTGACCTCCGGCTCCCATGCCAAGATGGGAGGACCATCCTCACTCTATTCTGTCCTCGGGGCCACCACGGAGCCCACGCTCAGTCCGCGTTTCTCCCCCACCCTTCCAGCTCTGGACTGCCCCACCCACTACGTCTACACCAACTGCTTTCCCCACTGCCCCCCGACCTGTGACAACCCGGAAGGCCGGTGCAAGGGCTCCAGTGGTCCCTCCATCTGCCAGGAGGGCTGCGTCTGTGAGCCCGGCTACGTGCAAAAGCAGCGGCGGTGTGTGCCCAGGAGTCAGTGTGGCTGCCGGGACGCCCGGGGCAGAGACCTCCCCGTGAGTGGGGAATGGGAATAGGGGTGCAGGGGGGGCCACCCACACACCTTCAGGATGCCGCCTTCCCCTGGCCTGTGCCGCTGCGGCTGGCCCTGGGTGTGAAGGCTGGTGGTCGGGCTGGGTGGCCTCCTGCCAGGACTGGGGTGGAGGCTGTGTGTGGTTTGGATGTGAGGACTGAGGCATGGTAGAGTGGCCTTGGTCTGAAGATCTTGGTGGTACCCCTCATGAGTCACAGTTTCCTGAGTGACCTCAGTTTCCTCATCTGGAAGATGGGTTCAGCAGTACCTCCTGAGTCCCTAGCGCAGTGCTCTAGGGACAAAGGGTGGGATGGCACTGGGGCTGCCTCTGGCCTGTGCCAAGTGAGCCTTCAGACCCTGGGCTTAGACTGAAGTCGTCGCGGAAAGAGAGCTGGCCCTTCCCGCCTCACTCCTCGTTCTTCCCGCGGCGTCTGCAGGAGGGTAACGCCTGGTTCTCCAGCAGCTGCTCCCAGAGGTGTACCTGCAGGGCGGGAGCCATTCAGTGCCGGCCCTTCGCCTGCCCCGCGGGCTCCCAGTGCAAGACGGACGAGGACGGCAAAGAAATCTGCAAACCCCACAGTAAGGGGGCCCTCGGGAGGTGCAGTAGGGGGGCGCCCAGGCTGGGGAGAAGGGGCTGCCGACATAGACAGAGGTGGGCTCTCACCGCTCACCAGCTCCCCGATCGCCTGCAGATTCTCTCTGGGATCTACCTTCAGGGCCAAAAAAGGGAAGCAGGCAAGGGAGCTCCTCTCAAGCTGGGAGAGGGAGAAGGTGGAAAAATCAAGTTCACGGGGAGCCGGGGGCTAAGACGGAAGGGAACAGGAGGCACCGGGGCAGGTGGGTGAGGGGCCCTGGGGCCGTTCCATCGGGCCAGGCCATTCCTGCTCAGCACTGGCTCTTCTTGGCAGAGTCGGAGCGATGCACAGTTTATGGGGACCCCACTTACCGCACGTTTGATGGCCTCGGCTACCGTTTCCAGGGCCGCATGACCTACTATCTGGTCAAGACCGTGGACGTGCTCCCCAATGGGGTGGAGCCCTTCATCGTGGAGGGACGCAACAAGATGTATGCGTCTCACACCCCTGTTTTCCTGCACGAAATCATCGTGATGGTCTACGGCTACACGGTCCAGCTCCAGCACGAACTGGAGCTTATCGTAAGACCCGGACCAGGCAGGGTGGGTGGGGGGAGGCAGGTCGGTCCAGGAGAGGCCACTGGGAGCAGGTGAAGCCAGGGCTGCCCGTTCCCTGGGAGGGTCCCGGCAGAGGCTGCCTAGTTGTAGAAATCAGAATCAGTGTTGCACTCACCTTCTTGGGAGCCCAAGGTGGGCAGGAGGATTTCAGGTAAGGTGGGGGAGAGACAGGGCAGTGGGGAGAAGGTAAGATGCAATAGCCAGTCTGAAGAAGCACCAGGGGTGCCCACCTGCCAGTTGTTTTTTGTTTTTTGTTTTTTTGCAAAGAAAGGGGCTGCAACAGGAGCAGACCTCAGAGAGGCTTTTGGAGTTCGGGATAGTAAAGCTTCCTGGGGTGTCCTGTTCTCGGGAATGATGGAACCGCAAGGTCCCGAGATGCGCGGAGAAGCGGAGCCCAAAACAGCAAAGAGTCACCTTTTAAAATATAATTGTATTTATTCATTTAGTTGTGGCTGCACTGGGTCCTCGTTGCTGCACACGGGCTTTCTCTAGTTGTGGTGAGCGGGGCTACTCCTCGTTGCGGTGCTCAGGCGTCTCATTGCGGTGGCTTCTCTTGTTGCACAGCACAGGCTCCAGGAGCTTGGGCTTCAGTAGCTGCCGCACATGAACGCGGTAGCCGAGGCTCCCGGGCTCTAGAGCCCAGGCTCACTAGCTGTGGCGCACAGGCTCGGTCGCTCCGTGGTATGTGAGGTCTTCCCAGACCAGGAATTGAACCCACGCGACGCTCGTGGGAAAGAACTTGCTTGCCAGTGCAGGTAGACATAAGAGACACGGGTTCGATCCCTGGGTCAGGAAGATCCCCTGGAGAAGGGCATGGCAACCCACTCCAGTATGCTTGGCCTGGAGAATCCCATGGACAGAGGAGCCTGGTGGGCTGCAGTCCACGGGGTCGCACAGAGTCGGACACGACGGAAGCAACTTAGCACGCACGCACGCACTCCTGCATTGGCAGGTGAATTCTTTACCACTGAGCCACCGGGGGAGGCCTGAGAGTCACCTTGATTCAGGCTTCCCTGCGGCTCCCATCTGTCTCCTCCAGGTCAACGGTCAGAAGGTGACCGCCCCCTATGAGCCCGTCGACCAGCTGCGGGTCTCCCTACGAAGTGATCGCCTGTTCGTGATCACAGACTTTGAACTGGTGGTCAGCTTCAACGGAAAGAACAACGCAGGTGCCTGAGCGTGGGAACCAGAGGGCCAAAGGGAACGTTCCTGGGAAGTGGGACAGGCTGGGCTCCGTGACAGGGACCCCTGCCTGCGAGCAAGGCCTCAAGCTCCAGGAGATGACCCAGGAGGGCTGGGGAGGGACGAGGTGTGGCGTGGGGGGGGGTCTCACTCCGGGGCCCCTCCTCCCGCAGTGATCTCCCTGCCTGTCACTTACCGGAAGCTTGTGCTCGGCCTGTGCGGCAACTGCGACCAGAACAAGAGGAATGACTTCATGCTGCCCAATGGGGCTGTCACCCAGAACCTCCTTGCTTTTGGCAACAGTTGGGAGGTAAAGATGACCGAGGGAAGCTTCCCCCGCGTCTCAAGGTGAGAGGGCTGGGGCTCAAAGCAGGGAGGCCCTGACCCGGGCGGTAGCGGGTGCGGCCGGCCAGAGTGGGCATGAGCGCCAACCTAAAATCTGTCCACACAAGCTCACTTGCACTTGCTCAGCAGAGGAGGAGCCCCGAGGCCGAGGGCTCAGACGGGCCTGATTCTTCTCATCCCGTCACATCTTACCTCTCCCACTGACTGCGGGGCACCGGCCCTGTGGATCCCAGCCTGTGCCCGGGCCCTCCCCTCCCCGGTGGTGGGCTTCACCTGTGTCTTCACTGTCTCTGCCCAGGGCCGTACATGAGGAGGAGGTGACAGAAGAAGCGGCGCTAGGCTTTCGTGGTATGTCGGGATGCCACCCGGAGGAGCTGCAGCTCATCAACCGCACCCAGGCGTGTGGGGTGCTGGTGGACCCCGAGGGGCCCTTTGCTGCCTGTCACCAGACTGTGGCCCCCGAGCCCTTCCTGGAGTGAGTCGGGGACCTGAGACCCTGTATCCAGCTCCTCGGCCTGTTCTCTGACTGGCTGTCTGTTGGGCACAATTCTGTCCGTAGTACCTTGTCACACGCACGCACACACGCACACACATCCCCACAGCACGCCGGCCTCCTTTCCGATGGGGCTTCCAGGGCCTCTTCTGCAGGTCTGGGCCTCCTGGCCTCCCTCCCCCTCTCTCACAGCCCCCCACCTGTCCCTGCCATCCCCCCAGGCACTGTGTGTCTGACCTGTGTGCCGCCCGCGACCCCAAGGAGCAGGAGGAGCTGCGTTGCCAGGTCCTCAGCGGGTACGCCATCATCTGCCAGGAGGCGGGCGCCACCCCGGCCAGCTGGCGGGACCACACCCACTGCGGTGAGGCCCTGACCTGCCCCAGCAGCTGGCCCCTGACCCCCTCGGCTCTTTCCACCCCCTGTTCCTCTCTGGGCCTCCACGGCTGCCCCCACCTTGGCTTTCTGTCTTGGTTCCCCCGGGCCTACTCTCCCCCTTGTCAACGTCCTCCCGACGGAACCCCTTCTCTGCCCTCACCCCCGTCACCCCGTCCCCCTCCTTTCTGCCAAGGCCCACCTTTGATCCTCCTCATGAGCTAGTGTCACAGACGAAAAGACTCACGAAGCCGGTCCTCCCCGCCTCTAGCAAGCTCTGTGCTCTGTTGGGTGACCTTCTTCTCCATACCTGGGGGGCCTGCCCCTGCTCAGCCACCTTCTGACTATGACTGTGTCCCCGCAGCCTTGTCATGTCCAGCCAACACGGTCTACCAGAGCTGTATGACCCCCTGCCCGGCCTCCTGTGCCACGCTGGCAGCCCCCCGGGGCTGCACGGGCCCCTGTGTGGAGGGCTGCGCCAGCCTCCCGGGCTACGTCTACAGCGGAGCCCAGAGCCTCCCCCTGGCCCGCTGCGGCTGCACGGACAACGGCATCTACTACCAGGTCTGGAAGCGGGAGGCCCCGGGGGAGTGCAGGCGCGAAAGGACAGCCCGCCCTGGAGGCCAGGCAGACCCCCCGCTTCCCGGGCCTTCTCCGTCTCCAGCAGGGTGACGGCTTCGTGAACGACGACTGCTCCCAGCGCTGCACCTGTGCGCGCACGGGGCTCCTGCTATGTGAGCCCCTCGGCTGCGGCCCTGGGGAGGTCTGCACCTTGGGGAACCTCACTCGTGGCTGCTTCCGAGGTGAGCCGGACGGCCCTCGGCGTTCAGCTGCCCTGATCCCCTGCGGGGGCGGGGGAAGGGGGAAGCCCCTGGACCCGGAACAAACCAGCTCTCCCAGTCCTGTCCCTGGGACGACCCCACCTCATCAAGGTCAGGACGCTCCTGCTATTTCATCTTCCTCTCTCTCTCTCTCTCTCTCTCTCTCTCTCTCTCTCTCTCTCGGGAGGGACAAGGCAGAGACTCAGCCTTCCATGAGCCTCTGCTCTCTGCTCTGCACTAGTGTCTCAAGACCTCCTTTAGTCCTTACTCAGTGCTTGGGGTGAGCATAGCATTCCCACATTATAGGGTAAAGAAAATGGAGTTCAGAAGAGGGTAAGCAGTTTCCCCAGATCTCAGGGGTATAGAGCCAGGACTGGAAGCCCGGCCAGCGGACCCCAGCGAATCTCTCAGGGAGAAATTCTTCCCTAGCGTCCCAGCCCCCAGGCCCCTCTCCCTGGCTCTGAGTGTCCTCCCAGAAGCCCCTCCCACCCGCTTCCATCCTTGCAGACAGCCCGTGCCTACAGAACCCCTGTCAAAATGACGGGCGGTGCCGGGAGCAGGGAACCCACTTCACCTGTGAGTGCGAACCTGGTTACGGGGGAGACCGCTGCACGGAGCCGCGGGATGTACCTCCCCCCAAAGAGCCAGGCAAGAGCTTCACCCCAGACCTGTATCCTCACAAGCTCCTCACCTTCCCCACCAGCAATGGCCGCAGAATAAGTCGGTGTATATAAGATTAACCTACAGTATCTATTATAGATGTATGCGTGTGTGTGTGTCTTAGTTGCTCAGTCGTGTCCGACTCTTTGTGACCCCATGGATTAGAGCTTACCAGGCTCCTCTGTCCATGGGATTCTCCAGGCAAGAATACTGGAGTGGGTTGCCATTCCCTTCTCCAGGGGATCTTCCCAACTCAGGGATCGAACCTGGATCTCCCTCATTGCAGGCAGATTCTTTACCATCTGAGCCACCAAGGAAGCCCATAGATGTATAGTAGATAGTGTATTGTCAATGTCTTATATTACTATATAAGATGTAATAATATAATATTTAGATATGATCCCTAAAGATTAGCAGGATCAGTATCCTCAAAGAATCTCAGAGTCCCTATGCCCTACCCGGCACTCTGGAATCTTCTCTCTGACCCTGAGCTCCCCACTTCTATGATCTGTATGCCTCGCCCTGCTGTTGTTCCCGTCTCTTGTGTCCCTCTGAGCCTTCCTGGTACCTTTTATCAGTTTTCTCCATCCCAAACTATAATTCCCATGTGCCTCTGCACCAGCAATTCTCTGACTGTATCCTTGTGCCTAAGATCGGGTTGGGGCAAGGTTGTCTGTGGGACTCAGCCCCAGAGACATGGATTTGGTAGGTCTCGGTGGGGCCCCAGGATGCCTGAATTTTTTCACAAGCTCCCAGGTGACTGATGGAAGTGATACCAGGGCTACTCTTGGAGAAGCACTGGCCCAGCTGGTACCCTGGACTCTGGGGGACCAGCTGGGTGAACATCCTCCTGAAGGGTTTGTGGGAGTTGTGTGTCTGCCGAGAGCAGGAGGGCGGCATCAGGTCTTGAAAGCCCTGGGAGTGGCGTGGCGGCTTCCTGGAGGGAGAGCCAGGACCCAGAGATGTGCAGGGAATGCAGTCCCTCCAGGGTGGCAGCTGAGGGCCGGAAGGGAGTGTCCCCCCCCACCTCTTCTTATCCCACACCCCTATTTCTGTTCCCCGCACCCCAGAAGCATCCAACTTTGCCTCCATCCTGTTGCCATTGCTGGTGCCCATGGTGGTTATAGTGCCCGCGGCAGTGACCAGAGAATGCATTTCCAGGAAGAAAAGGAGGAGGTGAGTTTCTGGAAAGGGGCAGAGGCGGGCCGGCTGGTGGGGGAGCAAACATGGGGAGTGGGTGCTGACCTTCATCACTCGTGTCTGTTCGCCACTCCCTCTAGGGAGAAAATGCAGAGCCAGACCAGAGACAAGCCTCCGGGTACGGGTGAGCCCCAGCCCCACGGCCCGCAGCTTTGGCGCCCGGCCTGAGGCTGCCTCTTATCCACGTCTTCTCTTTTTTCCCTCAGATTTTAGTCCAGAGCACGCCCTCAGAGTTGCTCAGTTCTGAGTTGTCCACAGAAAAAGGAGAGATAAAATTATTTATTTTTGAGACATGACTTTCCACGTGATTCTGGTGGAGGAAGGGTCTGTGAGGTGGACCTTGGTGGGGAGAATAGAAGGGAGACGCGGGCCCGGGGACCTAAGGCTGGATGCTCCAGAAAGTGTCCACAGGGAGGGGAACCGAGGTCTGAGGATGTAAGGGGCTCTCTGTCCCTTAGACAAAGTCACGTGAGGGGCTTCGGGGATGCAGGAGAAAAGAGGTCAACCCAGGAATCCTGGTTCTTGTAGAACTTGGCCTCTGAGCTTCCCACCTGGGTAAGTGAAAGGTGATCCTGAGGTTTTATGTTTCCAATGATGAGATTAAAGCTCTGGGCAGAGGCTCAGGATGGGAAATGTGGCTTTTTCCAAAGGGTGAACCGGTCTGTGACCCAAAGGGCCTTGGGGTTGCTATGGTAACTGAAGATGGGGGCTGAGGCCTGGCTTGGGAGGAGCTTGGGGCTCCATCCTACTAGGAGTGACCGGCTCACCTCAGCCAAGGGCCAAAGTGCAGACACGCCCGCCCTGAGCCCCACGCCTCATGCCTCCCACCAGGCAGGTCCTGGGGGAGGGGGCTGGGAGCAGAGGTCCTGCTCGGGCTCTAAGAAGAAAAGGAAGGCTGCCCACTGGGCTCAGATGTGAGATACCAAAGACAAGGGATGCCGAAGCAGGCAGGACCCTGGGTTCTAGAAAGGAATCCTTACTCTGTCCTCCAAATGAGCCCAGTGGCCACCTTCATGTGGCTGACCCAAGGAAGCGAGACCCAAGTTGGTTGGGGAAAGGGCTCCAAGAAGGAAGGGGTGCCCCTGGCCAGGTCACCCTGCCTCTTAGCTGGATGGAGCAGCTCACACTCTGGAGCTGGGCTGGTCATGTTTAAACATACCTGAGCATCACGGGACTCCCAGCGGCATGCCTGGCACCCCCCCTTGTCCCCCCGCACTGACCTCCGTTTTCCTGCTCTTTGACCCTTTGCCTCTCTGTTCTTCATCTGTGTCCGGCTCCCCTGACCTCTGACCCACCTAAGGTCTCCTTATCTAGCCTGGATGTCTGGTTGGCAGGGGGAGGTGGCCTGGACCAGCATCCTAAGTCCTCAGCAGGATAGAGTCCCACCCATCCTGTTAGAGGTACAAACATGAGCCATGTCATCAAGGAAGGCGACAGAGGATTCCAGAGAATATTAGATTCCCAAAGGCAGTAGTAGAGGCAGGAAACGGGACAGGACCACTCCTGGAGGCTTCCTGGGCTGGGAGGGGCAGAAGCTGGGATTTGGGATCCTATACCAACCGGGGCGAAGCTTCCCTGGTGGCTCAGACGGTAAAGAATCTGCCCGCAATGTGGGAGACCCAGGTTCAATCCCTGAGTTGGGAAGATGCCCTGGAGAAGGGCAAGGCAACCCACTCTAGAATTCTTCCCTGGAAAATTCCATGGACAGAGGTGCCTAGTGGGCTACGGTCCATGGGGTTACTGAGTTGGACACGACTGAACAACTCACACACACCAACCCCAGCACAACAGGGGGCAACTGAGATGCAAAAATGGCAAGGCTGCACCAGCTTGACAAAGCGGGCTGGGTTCAGGCCTGTCCCTGCAGGTGTCCCCTGGGGCGGGCAGGCCGGGAAACTGAACTGAACGTAGTGAGAAAGACATCAGGGAATTGACCCCAGCCTCATCTTCCTGTTCAGGAGGGAGAAGCTAGGGGAAAGATACTCAGGTGCTTTCCCCTCCCTTCCCAAGAGGCTGGGAGAACCTGCCTGGGCAGCATCTTGAAAGGGAGAATTGTCCTCCAGACCCAGCCCAGCATATGTGTCTGTGTGTGTACATACACGTGGGGGGTCCGTGTCCTCCACGCCAGCCTCTGCCCCTCCCCCACAACCAAATGCAGGCACTCCCCCCACTGCCTCTAAACCAACCCCAGCTGTCAACATCTGGCTCACATCTGTCTCCCTCATCTGACGGGGCCTCCACCCCAGCAGATCCCCCTCCCCACGCCAGGGGGCTGTAGGACCAGGGCCCTGAGCTCTGGCTAGGCCTCCCGTCTCATAGAGCCCCTCAGCCAGGGTTCGGAAACCAGGGCGGGTGGGGTGGGGGGGAAGAAGGGCAGCCCCACCCCGGAGGTGCCCCGGGCTCTTGGCAGAGCCATCTGGAGCCGTTAGAAGCAGCTGCCGATGACTCATCTCCAGTGCCCCCACCCCACCACCTCAAACACACCCTGGGGCTGGGATCCAAGCACCCAGCCCCCGCCCTATCTCCAGACCTCCGACTCCTCTCAGTCAGCCTGGCTCAAAAGCCCCTCCATACCAGAGCCCCCACTCCACAGAAGTCTATTCCATCACCCGCAGAGTGAAGACACTTCCCATTTTCTTTTATTTATACAAAACAGTCATTTTAAATATAATTTAAGAACCCCTCCAAGCACCGGTGTCTGTCTCTGCTTTCCACCACTTCCCCCCCAACCCCCGACACGCCCTCATGGACACAGCTTGGGGGTACTTGGGGGGCAGGGAAATGTCGGGGGGTTGTGGCGTGACCAAGGCACTGTTCTGGAAACAAGACACAACGACAGGTCCCTGTTTCCACTTGGGCCGAAGAGGCAATGATGAAACAGGTCCCCTCTAACACAAAAAGTTACGACAAGGACTGTGGAAAACAAAAAACAAAAACCGAAAAAAAGGGAAGGAAAGATAAGACCAAAAACAAAAAATTAAAATTCAAAAACCTTCAATATGAAGGCAGCAGATGGGGGAGGGGCATTTACAAGGGAAAACTGAGTTCCGCGGAGACAGCAGCAAGGTTGCGACGTCCAAGTCCAATGACTTCGCCACTGGGCCATGACGCCCCTTCCCGCCTCCCCAGCTCGCAGGCTCCTCCCCCTTCTCTTTGGTCTGCAGGGCCCGCTGCCCTTCAAGGTGAGGGGGGGCACCTGGGGGCCCTAACTGGGGATCGAAGGGAGGCTGTGGAGATCCTGCCCAACTAGCCCTGGGATGCTGGCAGACTCCGGGGGCTCCTTTTCCTCCCGTCACACCCAATCCTGAGGGAAGGGCTCCTGCACCCTCGGTTTGGGGTCCCCCCTCTCCCCCGCGGGGGGTGGGGGGAGTGTTATGATCCCACACTGCAGAATCCCCAAATCCTCTCTCTCCAAACAGCCAGCTTCCCGTCCCCATGGGTTCAAAGTGCAATCCAGTCAGTGGGGCGTGGGGATGGGAGCTTCTTGCGTACCCCCCCACCCGACTCTGCCCCAGGAAGAAAGGGAAGGGATCCCCGGGCGCTGGAGTCCCTGCCGCTCCAGAGCTATGGAGCCAGGCATGCAGATGAAGTTCAGTACTGGGGGGCCGGTGCTCCCGACCCGCCTGGGGCTCCAGGCTTGGCCTGGGACTTCATGTGCTGGACACTGGCCAGGATTTTCTTCTGGTGTCCCGCCAGAGTGACTCCGATTCGGAGCAGGTCCCTGGGGGAAGAATGAACAGCTAGGTGAGACCACTAAGCTCCCAGGTCATCTCTCCTTCAAAAACCCGTCCCGCCTCAGGCGTGCCAGCCAATCAGAATGGCCAGCGGGGAAGCGGGTAGACGTCAATAGTTGTCGGGCAGTTTCCGGGGGTGGGGGCCGATTTAGGCGCCCACCACAGTTCTGCGCAGCCGCAGTAGGGGGCGAGGCTAGGTACCCGCAGGGATAGAGAAACAAGGGGTGGAGGGCTGCGCCCTGGATGCTGAAACTAGAAGGAAAGGCGGAGAATCAGGGAAGAGGAGGAACGAAAGGGAGAGAAAAGCCCATAAAATGAGGTTGGCGAAAGACTGCTTCAGAGGACAAAGAAGTCAGAAGGAAAAGTCTCCCGGACAAAGAAATCAAAAGGAAAACTCAAAAGGAGAAAGAGAGAGGAGGAGCTGGGTGGGTGGAGAGAGGAATGGGCGAGAGAGCGGACAGAAACATACTGCTCCCAGCCCCCGTCCTGATGCGGGGAGGCTGAGATAAGAAAGAAGCGAGGAGAAATGGAAGGCAAGAACCCATGTCAGTGAACCCGTCAAGGGAAGGCTCCAGCCAGTCAGGGAGGAGGGGCCCAGACCTGCTGGGACAAGACTGGCTTCCCAAGGAAAGGGCCTCTTGGACCCTCTGTGTCTGGATTTCTAGTCCTTCTATTTCTGTGATTCAAACCCGGGGGTGAGAGGAGTCCTTGGGAGAGGAATGGAAAGGTGGAAAGGAGGACCAGGGAGAGGCCAAGGAGGGAAAAGCAGTATTTGGAAGGCACTGGAATTGTAAAACCATTTAACATTAAAGCTGGAAAGGATTTCCAAAACCCAGGCCAACCTTCTCCTTTTATGGGTGGGAAAACATCCAGAGTTGACACATTGTTAATGTGAGAGCAGGGTCTGGAATGTAGATAGAGGCACAAAGATAGACACAGATTGCAAGGCGGGAGCGAGATGGCCCAAGGCCGAGGTGGTGCAAGGGGGTGAGGGGGGCACAGCTGACCTGGAAGATTCCCGAGCTCTCAGCCCCTGCAGCTGTTACTGTTTTCAGGGGGAGGGGCTCTAGAATGGGCACCAGAAGCTGACCTCAAAGGCCCCTGCTTAAATTGTGGGCCTGACTCTGGTCACCCAGATTCCACCCCTCCTGGCTGCCTGGCCCTCACCACCGCCCCTTGGCCCCCCGGCTCCCACCACGACTTACTCAGTGGAGATCTGGCTGACCAGCTCGAAGGAGCCAAACCCAGCGGCTGCAAAGCTTTCTTCGTATCTTCCCATCTTGATGGCTCGAAGCCACTCTCCCACGGAGCCAAAAGCTGAGTAGTGAGGCTGCCGCTGATCCAGGAGGGGGTGTGAGGCCCTGAGGGGCAAGGATGCGGAGGATACCCTGAGCACCAGCGTGTGTCAGGGTGGGGATGCAGAGCCCAGGCCTGGAGAGGCGGAAAGAGACCATCCCACATCCCACCGAAAGGATGGATATTTCTGGGGGGGAAGCAAGGTTCTTGGGGTGGCACAATGTGGGAAAGAGGGTCCATCCTCTGGGGTCCTCACCCGCCGTTCTCCCGGGCCACGATTTTGAGGCTGGCAGGGTTCCGGATCATCTTGTCGAGGGCGCTAACCACCTGGGGGAAGCGGGGCCGCGCATTCCGGTCTTTCTGCCAACAGTCCAGCATGAGCTGATGCAGGGAGGTGGGGCAGTCTGGGGGCGGGGGCAACCGGTAGTCCTGTTCAATGGCGTTGATCACCTGGAATGATGGGTGGAAGCAGCACTGGGTGAGGGCGTCAAGGGGAAAACGAAGCTGCTGAAGGACCCCAGGGAAGTGGCGACTTAACAGACGCTGGGATGTGTGCTGCAGGCCCCTAGAAGGGCTAATCTAGGGGTGGTCCTCCCGGCCAGGGCCCAGTCTGGCTGTGGCTCAATGTCCTAGAAGCTCTTGAGCTATGATCCAGACATGTAACCTCCCAAGCCTGCCCTCCATCTCCACCTCCGTCTGTGACCAGATGAGCTGTTATCAAACTCTTGACACAGATCACCTCCTCACCATGCCACCCTCACCACCTCAAGGACCCAACAGTGATGAGCTCTCTAAGAACACATCCCCCGCCACCCTGCCGCCCCACATCCCAAGAGACAAGAGATTCCAGGGCAGGTTGGTGGGACCTCGGGATACTTACATCCTGATTGCTCATATCCCAGTATGGCCGCTCCCCAAATGACATGACCTCCCACATGACAATCCCGTAGCTCCAGGCATCACTGGCAGATGTGAACTTCCGGAAGGCAATGGCCTCAGGGGCTGTCCAGCGGATGGGAATCTTTCCTCCCTAAAGACGGGGGAAGACAAGGTGAGTTGAGGGACTCCCAGGACTCAGGCATTCTGCGTCTCCCCCAGCTCAGGCCTCCTTTCTTTCGGTGCCCCAAACGGCCAGCTCCCCAACTCTGTTCTTTTCCTGGACTCTTGGCAGTCAGGTTCCTTAAGCTGATCCCCCAGCCCCCACATCCACAATGTAGGTCTGCTCCTACATCCTGGCCTGGACCAGAGCTGTCAGTCCCTCAGCCTCCTGCCTTTCCAACTCGGCCCTAAGAACCTAGATCACATGGTTGTCCCCCAGCCTCACCAGAGAGCTCGTGTAGGTGGGGTCGGAGGAGTTTTCCTCCAGGAATCGGGAGAGGCCGAAGTCTGAGACCTTGCAGACGAGGTTGCTGTTGACCAGGATGTTGCGGGCGGCCAGGTCTCGGTGGACATAGCTCATCTCGGCGAGGTAGCGCATGCCTGATGCGATGCCCCGTAGCATGCCTACGAGCTGGATCACAGTGAACTGGCCATCGTTCAGCTGGAGATGGAAACGGTGGGGGTGGCAGTTAGGACTCCCCTCTTTCCCTGACATTCTAAACCACATTTATGGGACTTCCCTGGTGCTCCAGTGGCTGAGACTCTGCACTCCCAATACAGAGGTTCCAATCCCTGGTCAGGGAACCAAGATCCCACAAGCTGCAGCTAGGGGTTTGCGTGCTGCAACTGAAGATTCTGAAAACTGCAACCAAGATCAAAGATGCTGCATGCCACTACTAAGACCGGGCACAGCCAAATAAATCAATAAAAACAAATACATTAAAAAATAAAATAAACCGTATTTATCCCTTCCAGACCCATCTCACTCCCACTTGTAGAACAGGTGTGCTGACATCCCAGGTAAACCCCTTCTGCTTTATTTTACTGTTGAATTCTCTCAGTTCTCTTTGCAGTATCGTGACACAATGCTTATAACTTGTTCCTGTTTCAGATACATGCACTCAAGTCTCTCGTAATTAGATTATAAGGAGCCGGGAACCTACTGTATAGCACATGGAACTCTGCTCAATGTTACTTGCCAGGCTGGGTGGGAGGGCGGTTTAGGGGAGAATGGGTACGTGTCTATGTATGGCTGAGTCCCTTCGCTGTTTACCTGAAACTGTCATAATACTGTTAATCGGCTATACCCTAATACAAAATGTTTCAGTGTTAAAAAAATAATAAAAATGAAAATTTAAAAAAGATTATACTTTCTCCCACTTAACCTAGTACAGTGCATTCCATCCAGGAAATATTAGACAAATGGTTTGGATCTAACACGTTCTTTTTATTTGACAGCAACAGAGCAATGAAAGTTACGAGTGTGCTCTGAAGACACCAGTCTCCAGATGGAGAGGTGTGCCTTGGCATTGATCCAGCCGCACTCTCGCTCAGCCCTCTTGGACCAACTGTATATAGGATGCAAGAGAATGGTGAGGAGTCAGGTGTGATTGGTAACCACAGCACCAAAACCAAGGTCTAAAGCCTGACCTTCACCTTCATAGAGCCTGCTCTCATCAGGTAAGCCCGTCAGTCATGGATGGTTAACTAAGCCCGTCCTCTGGGTTCAGCTAGCCTGCAGGGGATTCTTAGCAGCCCTGCAGGGACAGAATTCTGAACCCATCATCCAAGTCTGCACCTGCTCCATGCCTTGCATCTCAGTTGGTGGCCTCACTTCCAGGCACTCAGGGTAGAGACCTCGGAGTCTCCACCATTCCTCTCTCCCCACTGTTCACAGCCTAAGATCCATCAGCAAGTTCTGCCGGCTATGCCTCCAGAACACACCCCAAACCCAACTGCTTCTCCACACCCACTAGAGCCCCCACAGCCTGCGTGACTGCCAGTCTCCTCGTCGGCAGGCTTCCCTGGTGGCTCAGCAGTCAAGAATCCGCCTGCAATGCAGGAGACCTGGGTTCGATCCCTGGATTGGGAAGATCCCCTGGAGAAGGGATAGGCAACCCACTCCAGTATTCATGCCTGGAAAATTCCATGGACAGAGGAGGCTGTCCTCCTCTGCCTCCTCATGCCAGAGGAAAATTCCATGGCAGGCTACAGTCCTTGGGGTTGCAAAGAGTCAGACATGACTGAGCGACTGACAGTCCTGCTGATATCCTCCCCAAAGCTTCCTCTTTTGGTCTTCTAATCACACCCACAGTTCTAAGGCCACAAGACCCAGCCACCAACTACGACGTGATCCACCACTGCTCCTCTGCTGACCTGGTTCAGCTTCACCAGCCTTTCTGCTTCTCGAACGCACCAGATCCCGTATACTCTGGGGGGGCTCTTCAGTCCCCAATATGCTTCCCCCCACCCCCATCTTCTCACGGCTGGCTTTCTCATCTACCTAGATGCCATCTCTTCTAAGACAGACCCCCTTCCCTCTCCTGCACCCAGACAATGGAACAAACTCCCAAATCCACAAGGCACTGCCCCAGCATCTGCCGCAGCATCCCTCGTGACGGGAGCTGGGCAGCTTGTGTTTCCTAGTGCAGTACCGTGGGAAGTACACCGTACCCCCTGATGGAGGCTGACCACAGATGTAGAATCCTGAACTTATCACAATGTTAGATACAGCTTCCCTTACGGGAAACACAGAGAAACAAGCTAAATGACCCCACGAGGAAGAATCCAGTCAATCTAGAAGGTAACACATTCGAGTGGACAAGTGGCCCAGCCCTTCAGCCTATCAGAACGACAAAGGACTGTCCTGGGATGTAAAAAGACTCAAAACAGTAACCACCAGTGCGATGGTTGATCCTGAACTGGATATTGGGACATGTTGGGGACAACTGGAGAAATATGAGTATCATGTAGGTATTAGGTGATACCAGGGGGTTTTTGTCATTCTGTTAAATGCAGCATTGTTTTTGCTATGTAGAAAAAACTTTTGGGGACTTCCCTGGTGGTCCAGTGGTTAAGACTCTGCACTTCAAAAAAAACCAAACAAAAGAAAAAAAAAAGACTCTGTACTTCCCCTACAGGGGGCACAGGTTTGATCCCTGGTCAGGGCAGTGCCATAGGCCGCGTGGCATAGCAGAAAAAAAAAAAAAAAAGTTTTGTTTTTTTTCAAAAGATGCCTGGTAAAGTTTAATAAAACTTCATACAATTTTGTTAAAGTAGCAAAATTGAGCTCTTTCCTCTCATTTCTATGAGCCTGTTTAATTTTTTTCACATCTGAAATTTTGTTTACTTTCTATAAACGCTTGCTTGTACTTGTTAACTTTCAGCCTCCCGCATTATACCAGCAGCTCGCCAAGAGCAGAGACGTTCAGCGCTCGAATTCCTGAGGCCCCGGATGGTGGCGGGTGCAGAAAGAGAAGCTCAGTAAATATTTGTCTCAAGGACAGATGACAGCTCCTCCAGATCCCGGGGTCGGCCGGCCCCAGGACTCAACCTTCCCTGGTGGAGGATGAAGGGCTGAGGGGCAGCGACACGGGACCCACCATCTGTCCTGGGCTCTGAGCTGCCTGACTGTGCTGGGGGAGGGCAGGGTGGACTGGGGTGTTGGGGGGCTCACCCGCAGGAAGGAGTCCAGGGCGCCGTTCTCCATGAACTCGGTGAGGATCATGACGGGCACGCTGTTGGTGACCACGCCCTCCAGGCGGATGATGTTGGGGTGCTCGAACTGGCCCATGATGGAGGCCTCACTCAGGAACTCCCGCCGCTGCCGCTCAGTGTAGCCGCCTTTCAGGGTCTTGATGGCCACGCAGCTCTCCTTCTTCCCAGGGGCCTTGAGGCGCCCTCGGCACACCTCCCCAAACTCTCCTTCAGGAAGAATGCTGAGGGTCAGCTCTCCTCTTCCGGGGGGTCTGGCTGGCCCTGCCGTCCACCCCACCACCAACTCCACCCTCCTCCCCGGCACCCAGGCTTTTTCCGCTCACCTGCACCAATCACCTCTTCAATCTTGACATAGGAGACATCGATCTCTTTTGCAAACTCCCTGACAGCCTCATTAGGGTCTTCGTAAGTGAAGGGGTCAATGTAGACCTTAGTACCTGGGGAATCGCACGGGGCCCGTTAGCCAAGAGGTGACTCCCACTGCACTCAGATGCCCTGGGCTCACAGCTCTCGCCCCAGCCCTGAATCCTTCAGGAAGGGCCTACCCACCGTGCCCGATGAGATACTGGCCGTGTTTGTCCGAGTACTCAGCTTCTCTCCCGCTGCTCTGCTTCCTGGAGTGGATGGGACAGAAGAGGTAAACTGAGTCACGTGTCCCAGAGGAAACTGAGTTCCAGAGGGAATGCATGGGAAGACAGGAGCAGGAGTCAGAGAGGATTCCAAGTGAAAGCAGGTAGGGTCCCTGGATATCCAGGAAGCCTTGACCTGGAGCAAGAGGGCAGGCGGTCAGCCCCAGGGGTTTCACTAGGGCCTCCCGGTGCCCAGGACGCTCACCTGAGGCAGAGAACTGCGATGACAATGACCACGAACACCAGCAGCACGCCCACGACCGCCGTGCCTGCAATCAGGGCCAGCTGCTCCCTCCAGCTCTCATTCTCTGGAGGAGAAGAAGTGAGATCAGGGAGACCCCGAGAGCTCATGGGCTCCACTCGGGTCCCTCAGGGCCAGGGAAGAAGTCTCCCGGCCTGAGTGGGTTTGATTCTGTTCTGTCATAAACACTGGTGACCACAAAAAAGTCCCACTTGAATAGGAGGTACCTAAGGCTAAAAATGAAAAAGTGGAAATAACCTAAACATCCGTCAACAGATGAATGGATAAAGAAAAATGTGATAGCCACTCAACGGAGTATTTTTCGGCTACAAGAAGGAATGAAGTCCTGATATAGTCTACAATACGGGTGAACCTATAAAACATTATGCCACGTGAAAGAAGCAGCAGCCAGTCACAAGACTGCATCGTATGACAGCATGTGTATGAAAGTTCAGAATGGGCAAATCTAGACACAAAAAAGTAGATGAGTGTTTGCCGGGGGCTGAGAGGTAATGGAAGGGGTATATGTGTCTTTCTGAGGTGCTGAAATGTTCTAAAATTAATTACGGGGATGGTTGCACAACTCTGTGAATATATTACAAGCCAATGAATTATACATTTTAAATGTGTGAATCATAAGGTAGATGAATCATATCCCAATAAAACTGTAAAAAAAAATTAAAAGGTTTAGGACAAAAACCCTTGGGCCAGCATATAAAAACTATCAAAGTGTCACCTCATTTAATCCTTGGGAGCCCTGGGAGAGAGGCCTCCTATTTCCATGTGTTGGATGAGAAGGCTGGGGCTCAGGGGTCAAGTTTTTGCTAAAGGTCACATAGCTGGAAAGCCGCTGAGCGGGCCTTCACACCCAGCTGTTGGATTTGGTTTCTGTGTCCCATCGCCAGGCCAGAATGCTTCGCGGTGCAAAGAAAAGCAGGAGGGATGTGACTTCAGGGGTCCTGAGAGCCAAGGCCTCCTTGCCTGGTGGGGGACAGCCAACCCCAGGCACGCCCTACCCCCCAGACTCACCGTCCAGCTGGGTCTGGCTGTGGTGCTCCTGGCCAAAGGGCCCGTAGCCGGCCTCGGAGCGTGCCCGCACCTGGACCAGGTAGCTGGCTCCCCGCTTCAGTCCCCGCAGCTCTGCCCGGTTCTCTGACGTCTTCAGGAACCGCACGCTGCTGGGGCCCTCAGCGCCCTGTTCGGGAGGACAGGGGGGCTGGTCGTAAGCCAGGGCCCCCAGATTCCACGGCTCTTCCCACCTGCCTTCCCCTGCCTCCATCACTAGCATCTCCACCCTGTTGTGAGACAGGTGAGGCCTTTGTGCTCAGTTATGTATGCACTGGGGCTTCCCTGGTGGCTCAGCTGGTAAAGAATCTGCCTGCAATGCGGGAGACCCCTGGGTTGGGAAGATCCCCTGGAGAAAGGAAAGACTACCCACTCCAGGATTCTGGCCTGGAGAATTCCACGGACTGTATAGTCCATGGGGGTCACAGAGTCGGACACGGCTAAGCGACTTTCACTATATATGCACTGAGCTGTGTGTATTGCATGAATTACATCATTTAGTCTTGGTAGCCATTCTGTGGGGCAGGCTCCATTATCTAGCATTTTTTTGCGGGGGGGGGGGCGGGCATCCTGCTTGGCATGCAAGATCTTAGTTCCTCGACCAGGGAAGTGTGGAGTCCTAACCACTGGACTGCCAGGAAATTCCTTTCTTAAGCATTTTACAAGGAAAACATGAAGCTCATAGAGGCCAAGAGATTGACACGAGATCATTTAGCTGGTATATGGCAGATGCCTGTAATTCAGGTGTCCCGGCCTCCGGAGCAGGTCCCACTGCCCACCTCCACCCCCCAGGGCGGGGCCTGGTTCTCACCTTCTCATGGTACTTGACCTCGTAGTCCAGCACTGCTCCGCTGGGCGCCCGGGGAACGGCCCATGCCAGGCTCAAGCTGCTGGGTGATGACCGAGTCACCCGGATGTCAGACACTGGGGGTGGCACTGCAAGAGACAGATGCGCTGGGGCCCTGGAGCGTGGCGGGTCTGGCCCTTATCTTCCCCAGCTCTCCCTCTGCCGGCCACACTTGTCTGGGTCCTCCAGCTGTTTCGGGATTTCCTCCCGGCTCTCTCTGAACTCTGGAGCCCGCCTCGGCATCTATTTAACTCTCTTTCTGCCTCTTGCCCCAAGGCCTTGACCCAGTGTTACTTCCTGGGAACTCCACTCCCCAGCTGCTGCCTTTTCCCTGCCTCAGGCCTTTAGACTGTCCACCCCCTTGCTGGCCTCTCCCATCCAACCACAGGCTGCCCCCAGTCCCCACTCACCCTCGCGGTCAGTGGTGACATTCACAGCCTCAAACGGGACCGGCCCACTGGCCAAGGAGGACACCCCATTCAAGGCGGTGACCTCGAAGGTATAGGTGACGTCAGGACGCAGCCCGCGAATCGCCACCCAGGGCTCCACCAGGTCCCGGGGACCGGGGTTGAAGGTCAGGTCTCCCCCGCAGGGCGTGCAGGACCCACCGGGGCGGCACTCCCGGCAGCGGAGTGCGTACGTGAGGTCCTCCCGGCCGCCCGACTCGAGGGGCGCGCTCCACTCCAAGCGGAGGGCGGAGCCGTTCAGGCGGGGAACCACGCTTCTCGGGGCGGACGGTGGGGCTGCGGGAGACCAGGGCGTCAGGCGGAGGCTGAGACAATGGCAGGGCATGGGCAGTGGGGACAGACCGGCAGCCACACTGACATCTTGTGTTGACAGGGCACCAGGCCAGGGTCAAGAGGAGGAAGGCATGGGTGGACGGGGGCTGGGGTGAGGGGTCCACCCCAGGGGTCACTGGTCACTTACTGGTGCAGGGCGCACTCCGGGGGTCTGTGCTGGCCCGGAAGTACCCGATGCGACACTGGCAGATGGACGAGCCGAGGGCGTTAGAGTGGCTGTTGGCTGGGCACGGCTGGCAGGACCCCTCCCCGGACAGGGGCTTGAAGGTGCCCTGAGCACAGGCTGAGAGAGAGAAAGCATCCATCAGAACTTGCATCAAAGACATTCAGCGGTGGGGTTGGGGCTGGAGATCCAGGGGGAAGAAAATAACATTCAGCGGTTATTAAAGGTGCATGAGGGACTTCCCTGGTGGCCCTTTGATTAAGACTCTGAGCTTCCACTGCAGGGACTGCAGGTTCGATCCTTGGTCAGGGAACTAGGGTCCCACATGCCACACAGTGTGGCCAAAAAACAAAGTTGCATGAGGTGCAAAGAGGGAAGCAGGGAGTGAGGAGCTCAGAAACCTGGCCTCTAAGAGAAGACTTTCCTCCAGAGCAAGGGTCTGAACCCTGGCGTGCACCCCTCACCATCCCATGGCAACCTGGTGAAACTCAAGACCCTTGCTCAGAATAATGATTTTAAATGTACACCACCAAATACACAGATTACCAATAAAACCAAGTAAGTGAAAATACAAAGAGCAAAACAGGTGGAGAAGGGAATGGCAACTGACTCCAGTATTCTGGCCTGGAGAATTCCATGGATTTAAGAATAGATACTTGAAAAAAAAATACAGGAAGAAAAGTTCGCAACATGGCAAAGGGTATGTTTCTCTATTAATAAGATACAGCAGCAGGACTGACAGCCAACGAAATCCTGAAGTCGCAGAGAGTGAAAACAACATTTTGCCCTTCTTGCAAATCATCTCTATTGAGCTGTGAAAACCCCCAGCATTTCAATGGGGCCCAAAGCTCAGGTCTTGCTCTGACCGCTGAGCTGTGACTAACATTCTAAAAAGAAATGACCAGTTTCAGGTAGAGATGGGTGAAAAGGAAAACCCATCTTTTTTTTTTTTTAATTCCACCAAAGTTAACAGCACATTAAAAAGCAGAAACATTACTTTGTCAACAAAGGTCCGTCTAGTCAAGGCTATGGTTTTTCCAGTGGTCATGTATGGATGTGAGAATTGGACTGTGAAGAAAGCTGAGTGCAGAAGAATTGATGCTTCTGAGCTGTGGTGTTGGAGAAAACTCTTGAGAGTCTCTTGGACTGCAAGGAGATCCAACCAGTCCATCCTAAAGGAGATCAGTCCTGGGTGTTCATTGGTAGGACTGATGTTGAAGCTGAAACTCCAATACTTTGGCCACCTCATGCGAAGGGCTGACTCATCTGAAAAGACTCTGATGCTGGGAAAGATTGAAGGAAGGAGGAGAAGGGGACAACAGAGGATGAGATGGTTGGATGGCATCACCGACTCAAGGGACATGGGTTTGGGTAAATTCCGGGAGTTGGTGATGGATAGGGAGGCCTGGTGTGCTGCAGTTCATGGGGTTGCAAAGAGTTGGACACGACTGAGCGACTGAACTGAGCTGAAAGTTCACAGATTCCCTCATCCTATCTACAAAACCCAGATTAAGAACCTCTGGTCTCGAGAACAAGCTGAGTGAGAATTCAGTATCAGTCAATTAGAGATAACCATAATGAATAGGACTAGAGTTCATGAAGCCTCTGAGTCCAACAAGGTCCCCTAGCCCAGGAGCAGGTCCCGAAAGCAACTGCGTGGAGTCAGGAGCAAGAGCGTGGAAGTGATAGAGAGCTCAGAACGGTGCTGGGGGTCCTGAAAACACACCCTCCAGTAACTGAGTGCCCAGGAGAGCAAAGAACGTTCAAACTGGAAATCCTGAGAAGCGGGTCCGCAAGCAGGGTACCGGCCCCCTCCCCTCACCTCGGCACTTGGTGTTGCCCTCAGCGGCCTCGAACCCTGCATTGCAGCTGCAGCCCGTGACCGGCTGCTCGGCCCACTGGCCGTCTTCCCGGCAGTAGAGGCTGGGGCTGGGGCCGGGGGCTGGCATGGCGTCGGCCACGCAGCTGCCGGCCACGGGCACCACCAGCTCCCGCGGCACGGTCTCCGGGAAGTAGGTGAGGTTCACGGTCTGCTGGGCGCACTTCTTGTAGAAGAGGTGCAGGGACAGCAGGGCCATGCAGGCGCCCTGGTCCTGGAAGGCCAGGTAGAAGCCGGCCTTGGTGAGCGGGCCCAGGCGCAGCGTCTTGACGTTCACCTTCCCGGTGGCCTCAGCCCCAGGGCGCTTCCGGGTGAGGTGCTCAGCAGCCACTGTGTCCACCTGCCAGGGCGGGAAGAGACTCACTGCCACAGTCGTCCACTCCCCGAGGACCCCGCGGGACTGTCTTTTGCCCAGGCTCGCCCTCTCTGTGACCTTGCTCAGTCCCTGTTCCAGAACCTTCTCCCCACCTTACCCGTCGTGTGCTTTCTTGCAGGCCGCAACACTGTCCATTCACGTTCGCTGAGTCCAGCCTCCCCCTGCTGTGCACTCACTCCCCCTATAGACACTTATCAACACCTATTCTAGGCCAGGCCCCGGACTCTGTGCCCAGGAAACAGAAAGGAAGGAAATGCGGAAAAGTTAAGGATAAGTTAAAGGTATAATGAGTGCGACAGCAGGCGGACCCCAGAGCTGGAATCACAGGACAAGTAGGAGCCGGGTGGGAGAGGCAGAGAGAAGGCACTGCAGGGTGAGGCATCAGTTGGTGCAAAGGCTGTGAAGGGGCGAGGTGGGAATGCCCTGGGACCCACTGGTTAGCACTTCACACTTTCACTAACAGGGCATGCGTTCAGTCCCTGGCGGGGGAACTCAGATCCTGCAAGATGTGCTGGCCCAGCCAAAATAAAAGGTGTAGGGGGGCGCCGAGGTGTACTTGCCCAGTGGAGTAGACTGGCCATTCCACCTAGCAGACCACCCGCTTCCCTCCTCAAACCGGGGGCCTCCTGCTTCCATCCCCCAGGCCAGACCCCCCCCTCCAGCCCCGGGGCGCCTGGGTACCTTGATGTAGGGGTTCTCCATCCAGGCTGGCGTGTGGGCCGTGGCCGTGTCCGCGTCGCTCTCAAAGTAGAAGACGGTGAAGGTCTCCTTGCAGGAGCGGCCGGCCCTCGGCAGGGAGAGGCACTCCAGCATGGTGAAGCGCAGCGTGGCGTACACGTGGACGGCCCCGCGGCGGGGGACCCAGCCCGTGCGCAGCCAGTGGGCCAGGCCTGGGGCCCGCTGCAAGTCACACACCTCGTAGGTCCGAACGCTGTGCTGCTCCTCGTCCAGGCCGCTCAGCTCCTCCCACTGTGGGGAGACGGGGGCTGCTGAGCCGGTGGGCAAGGGTTAGTTCCAGGGTCTTTGCCGTGAAGCCAGGAGGGAGACTGGGGGGACCCTTGTAGAGCGAAGGCTCAGACGACACCTGCCCTGGCTGCTGAGATGTGGGGGTTGGGTGTATGGCGCCGGAAGCAGCAGCACAGTGGCCCCCGCATCGGTTTTCCTCCCGAGCCCCAGCTCTTACCTGCCCACTGTCCACCTGAGGGAACGTCACCCACTTCAGATCGGCAGTTTCCAATTTTGTGTTCAGCAGGGTCTCTGAGACAGACAGACAGACAGAATCAGTCGGAGCTTGGGAGAGACACAGGAAGACCTGGGAGCTGACATAGACAGGCAGGCCGAGGTCCTCTGCCCACCCTCCCTCCCGTCCCCAGATTTCAAGCCTCTTTTCTGAGTGCCAGCCCCGCCCCTGACAGCTGGCAGGCAGGGAGCTGACCCCCAGGTCCAGGCCTCTGTGAACTGCTGTGCCCCAGAGGAGGGGAGACACAGCTGCTGAAAAGGAGAAAAACCGGCAAACAGCTCAGAAAGGGCCAAACTCTAGCCCAGACCTGACGTGGGGTAGGGGGACACCCCTCCTACCAGGGTGTCCCTCTGCCTCTGCAGTCCCTCCCCCAAACGCAAAGATGCTGTCTCTGTTCCCCCGACTCTGATCCTTCAGACCAAACACCCCAGCCCTGACCCCCCCTCCCCACTGCCTAGCTGTCCTCGGAGGAGGACATCCTGGAGGCCAGGACGCTGGGGTTCCTTGTCCTCGGCCTCTGTCTGGGGGAAGCCTCACATCTGGATTTCGTTACTGGAAAGAAGAGGGGAGGGGATTTTAGGGGTGTGAGTATGGGGGTGGTGAGTACACCTGGCTGGGCTCTGGCCTCCGGGGAGGGGGGAGGGGTGTCGGAGGTGGGGAGGGGCTCTGGTGGAAGGTGGGGATTAGGAGAACTGCGCCAGAGGAGGGTGGAGGGAGGGTAGGGGAATCCCCTGGGAGAGTGGGGAGGGGGCCGCTACAGGTCTGATGGGGAGGAGCCTGAAGCACACCTGGGCCCAGGTCCCCCTCCCCGGACTGTAGGAGAGACCGGAAGGCAGGTGTGTGGGCCAGCCTCCTCCCAGAGACCAGGTGATGTCCACTGAAGGCCGGGGTAGCCGGAGGCCCGGCCAGCCCGAGGAGAGGCCCAGGCCCCCCAGGGGTGGCAGGAGACAGCCCGGCACGCTGGGGACAGGATGCCCGGGTTCTGGGAAGCGGGTGGATAGAGGCAGCCGTCTCCACCCTCCATTGTTCCAGACTGGAGAGTGTTTTCCTGTCTCCAATTTACACACTGTCTGTTTCAGGCTGTCCTGGGCGCTCCAAGCGGCTCCCTTTTCTCTCATCCTACCGCGGCCCTGCCTGCCTCCCTCTCTCAGAGCACTTCTCTTGCCTCTCACCTCTCCCCCGCTCTCCGGCCACCTCCATCTCTCTGACTGTCACTCTGCTTTCTGTCTCCCATTTCACCTTCACTGAGGCACAGGGCCTTGGATAAAAGACTGAATGCCTGCCTCAGTCTGCTCACCTGTAAAATGGGGCTAACAATACTCCCCACCACAGGGCTGTTGGGACGGTGAAAACCCTGCACAGAGCAGCGGGCCTTGGGCTCGGCAAGCACTTAGGTAACAGGAATTCAAAGTTACTCCCTGTTCCCCTTGGCATCTTTCTTTCTCTCACCACACGTCATCCTGGCGGGTTTTCTCCCTGCTTCGCCTTCCCCCCTCTCTCCCTCTGGTTCTTTCTTGGTCTTCCTGAGCCCAGCAAGTCTCCCTTCTCCCCCACACCCTGCCTTTGATCCCCAGTCCAGAGCAGCACTGCCCAGCCTGGAGGAGACGCGTTTCCAACTGCCTTTGATTCCTTCTTTTCAGCAGCCCCCCATGGCCCACTCCCCAAAGACCCCTTTGATTGCAGGCAGTGAAGGAGGGGAAGGAGGCAACTCATTGAAAGGAGATTAGGGTTGTGGGAGGAGGGTTTATAGGGCTCTCTGCTCCCCTGCTAGAGGTTGAGGGGAGGGCAGAGGCTCATGGATAAAGTAACATTTGCAGCCTTGCAGAAAAAGTAGAAACTTAAGAGAGCCTAGGAGACAGAAGTCAGGCTGAGTTCAGGGAACAAGAGGGAGGCTAGAGTTAGGGAAAAGGACTCTGGTGGGACTGGGGCAAGGGCTGGGGTCTACATTGCATTTAAAGGGCTGGCGTGCAGCCTGGGGAAGCCAGGGCGGGAGCCTCCCTGCTCCAGGGGCCGGGAACTGGGGAGAGATTGGGAGGTTTGGAGACTTGAGTGCAGAAGGCGGCCATCCCCTACTGCGGAGGGGGGAGTTGTAGGATCAAGGTGTGAACGCTCTGGAATGGGGGGCGGGTGGAGTTTTATGGCCTAGCACAAAGTTCTGCCTGTCCTCTTGTTCCTCCAGAAATGTTTCCTCCTGTTTGGTGGAGGTGGGAAGAGGGACAGAAACTCTGGAGAGAGTTCTGCAGGTTGGAGTCGGGAGAAAACGAAAGGCTGCCAAGGGCGTCTGGAGAAGCGAGTTTAAGAGTTCGGGGAGCCGGGACCGGGGTAAGTCCCGGGACGGAGCTCGACTCCAAGTCTTTCCCAAACAAAAGAAAACTCCACTCCCCGCTGGGCCGCCTCCTCCCCGCCCCCCTCCCGCGCTAGCACTATTGGTCCGGAGCGTTCGGGGTTGGGGTGCCGGGTTAGGGGGAGACAGAGGTCGGCCCTTCCACTCCGAAGCCCCTCTTCGGGGGCCCCAGAAGGGCTGGGGTGCCCCCAAGGGAACTTACCTTCTAGGGCGGCTGCAAGCGAAGCCCAGCAGAGCAGAGCCCGGAGCTCCATGGCGCCGCCTCACTCCTGTTGGATCCGACCCGAGTTTGGGGGGCTCTAGCCCCCCCAGGTCTGAACCCCCGCCGGTGCGGGTGGACGCCGACTCCCCGCGCGGGACTCGCTCGGGGCCCTCAGCGCGGGCCCATGCGGGCGCGCCGGGCACCGGGCGGCGGCGCCCAGGTGTGGCCCCGCGTCCCCGCCGCGCGCGCAAACGACAAGGCGGGGGGCGTCTTGGCAGCGGCCGCGCCGGGCGGGCGCAGAGCTAGACGTGGCTGGAGTCGGGGTCCCTCCGGGGCCTCGGGGTCCCGCCCCAGCAGGCTGCTGGGGGTGGGCCGGCCGCTCGCGGTCTCCCCCCCTCCCTGGAGTGGCGCTGCTCGTGCCGCCGGGCCGAGTGCGCTCCGCGCCGGCGGGGAGGGTGAGAGCCAAGCGGGGAGCGGAGCGGGAGGGAGGGAGACTGCGGCGCGGGCCGGGCGGGCTGGGGCTGGGCCGGGCTGGGGACTGGGTCGGGCGGCGCCTGGCCGGGAGGGAGGGGCGCGCGGGGGGCGGGGGGAGCTCCCCCACCCCCCAGCCGCGGCTCGGCGAGGGGGCCGAGGCGCGCTGATTGGAGCGCGCGCTGCTGAATAATTCATGAGGGAAGCTGAGCGGGGCGCAGAGCGGAGCAGGTCGGGAAGTTGGGAGAAAGTTTGGAGAAGGGGGAGGGGCGGCGGGCGCCGAGCGGGGGACCGCCCGGACCTGCACCGAGGCCGTGCGCCCTGGCCCGGACCGCGCGTGTCGGGGCCGGGGCCCAGGGATGCCTGCCCCCTCCCCCGCGCGCCCCACCGCCACCGCCCCCGTCCGGGGCAGGCCTGAGCCCAGCAGACACCAGGGAGCAGAGAAACGCACCCAGCAGCTTGGAGGGCCGCACACACGAAGCCCTGTCGGACGCTTCCTGCGGACTTCGGATTCTTCTGGATTCGCCCACCACCCCCTAGTTGGCGCAGGGGACCGTGTTTGGAGGGAAACTTTTGAGGACGGAGGGGTGGCCCAGCGGGCCCCGAGGCAGCGATCTCAGTTTAGATAACCGTGGAGCGAATGTTCACACAGTCATTCAACAAACATTAAATATTGGGGACCTACTATGCGCGCAACCTAGCGCTGAAAACGTGCGGAGGAACGGGGCACCTGGGTTGAGATGGGGAGCAAGCAAGGGTAAATAAAAGGTACTTGGATCCGAGAGAAGGAGGGCCAGATTCCCAAATCATGGTCCTCTCTCTCCCACCGTCGCGTTTAGGAGGGCTCCCGCGCTGCCCTCAGCCTTGACCCCTTGGACTCGGGCCGGGTCTGATGCTGTCTGTCTTTCCTGAAGCTGTTTCCTGTCTGGCTCCTGGGGGCCCTCGGCGTGGCTGGGAGGGCCCTTCCTTTCGTGGCCATTCCCCCTCCATCTCATCAGTTAGAGGGGAGCCACAGAAAAGCAGCTCCTCCCCCCAGCCCGGTTCTGTCTGGGCACCCGTGGGGTGGGTCTTGGGGAGACCAAGACAGTACTGCAGGAGTCAGCCGTGGAAGAGCTGGAAGGAAAGAGCTTAGACTCAGAAGGCAGTTAAGGGGGACAGAGTCTTGAGCAGCCCAGGAGCCAAGAGAGAGGGAGAGAGGAGTCCTAGATGTTTGCGCGGCTGCCAAGCCCCTCTAACCCACGGTGAGGACAGCAAGGCCTGTAAAGACCTCTTGTCCCAGCGCACTTATCTTTCTGCTGCAAGTGGTGCTCCCCACACCCCTGCCCTTCCTCGTGGCCGTGCCTGGGTCCTGCTCCGGGGTGGGGGGTCACGGAGGGCAGGAAACAGCCGGCTTGGCTGGAGCCAGGCAGACCAGGTCAGAGCTGGGAATTCCCTCCTCCCTCCCCCATCCAAGCCCCGTCTCCCTCCTTACTCAGCCTCTCCTCCAGGTTATCCATCTCCTCCCGACACCCTCTGACTGCTCTCAACCTGTACTGATTCTCCAGCCTCTAAAAGTTATGTTTGTGTCTCCTCCTGGGCCCTGCCCTCAATCCCCCTCAGGCTCTTGGTTGCTTAACTCCTCTCCTTTGATGGCGGAGGCAGTTCATCATCATGGTGGGGGTGGGTGAGGGGGGGTGCATGGCCTGAATGGAAAGGAAACCCAGGTGCCCCGAGAAGTCAGGCTGGATGGAGTGATGGGCTGATGAGTCAGAGGGGTGAAGGGATGCAACAGCCCATCAGAGATTCAAACCCTGTATTTCTGACCCCTGAGCACCTCCCTCAGCAAGAAGGAGCAGAGCACCACAGGGAAGAATATACACAGTCCATCCCTTATCATGGGTCCTCAGCCCTCATCCCACAGCATGTAATCCAGTTCCTAATACCTGTTGTTAAGTCGCTGTGTTGTGTCCAATTCTTTTGCGACCCCATGGACTGTAGTCCTCTGTCCATGGGATTCTCTAGGCAAAAATACTGGAGTGGGTTGCCCTTTCCTTCTCCAGGGATCTTCCTGACCCAGGGATAGAAACCAAATCTCCTGCATTGGCAGGGGGATTCTTTACCACTGAATCACCTGGTGTTTACCAATCAAAGAGTGAATAAAATGAAACCTTTATTGAACATCTACTATATGCCAAGTGATCACTCTGCCAGTTTGCAAGATTTGTTTGTAAAACAGGGCTCCTGACCTGAAAGATCTATGCTCTGGTGGAGATCCCATTATTTCCCTCTTCCATGGAGATGATCCACTCAAGTGCTCAAAAACCATGCTCTGCCTCTTCTGTGGGTGTGAGATCATTTCCTCCAGCTTCCTACCACCCAGAACCACTTTGGAGGTAAGCTAATTCAGTATCCACAGGGTTAAATTACACAGGTGAGCATCCATGGCACTACCTGGTTTGACGCTGGCTCCGCAGACCCCAACAAGTCTCAAGCCCACCTTTCTTCATTATTAGGGCACTTAGAGTACTTTGCTGTTTTCCCACCCCAGCTGTTAGGCTATTGCCCCTGTTCCTTGTCCATGTTCGATATACTGCCAATGGCAGTACCTGTGTGGGGCACCCCCCCACCCCCAACAGCTGGTAGGGTTTTCTTTATGCTAGCCACATGGTTACAGTTGTTTGGAGTGGGCTTGGAGTTAGGATTTTTTTTTTCTTTTCTTTATGTATTAAACAACAAAGAAGCCATCCCTTTCATCAGTTGTAGAAATTGTCTCTCCTTTTCCCATATCCCAGCCCCTCCTTGTAAGGACCACCTGACTCTGTTAAAGTCTAGAGTTAAGTTTATCTGGGAGCTCAGAAAGTTTTAAGTTTAGGCATCTCTCACCTTCCAGGCTCCTCCTACTACCCGAGTTAATGAGTACCATCCATTTAAACAGTGT
The DNA here is from genome assembly GCF_019320065.1 of Cervus canadensis. NCBI lineage: Eukaryota > Metazoa > Chordata > Mammalia > Artiodactyla > Cervidae > Cervus > Cervus canadensis. The sequence goes on along the minus strand of NC_057417.1, from coordinate 29,355,772 downwards.
TCAAGGTTAGTCACAGCAGGAGAACATTTGAAGTGGCCCCAAATCTCACCCCTCTTGCACAAAAGGAATTTGATAAGAGATTTTGATGGTACCAATAATAAGTTGTAAAGCTCAATGAGATTTTTTTTTTCTCAATGAGATTTTTAGAAATTCTCAATAATGAAAGAAAAAAATTCAATCAGCCATACTAGAGAAAGAGAGAGAGAGAATAGAAAATAATAGAAAATCATAATATGAAGAGGTGGTCAGAGTTCACATCTAAGAGACAGGACATGATAGAATTGTAGTGATCTGTTGGCAGTTGTTAACTACAAATATTGTATTGTTTTTCTAGATTTTGTGATATTTATGGTGTCTGTCATCTTAACAGTGCAGCCGGTTGTGATTGCTCAATCTAAGTAAACTTTAACTTTTACACCTAATTTTATATTCATGGTTTTATTTTTGTTTTCTTAAAGCAGGTTCCCCCACATTGTAAAAACATCAGGGCCCACAAAATCTGAATCCACTCCTTACATGACCACCACAAACCTTCCTGAACTCATCACATACAAAGTTGTAATAGACACATGCTTTTATTAATATAATTTATTAGTGACTGTGTATTTGCTTGTATGTGGCTCTAAGCTTCATAAAAGGTTACATGTTGTGTTCACTTGAAGTCCCATGCAAGCCTCTCTCATAGTAGATGCTAATAAATATTTGTTGACTGTTTATCTCCTTATTGGTTAGTCTCTCTTTTTTTTTTGTTTGTTTCCCTGGGTCTTCCTTGCCATGAGTGGACTTTCTCTAGTTGCACTGCACAGCATCTAGAACATGTGGGCTCAGGAGTTGCAGTGAGGGCTTAGTTGCCCCATGGCATGACATGTAGGATCCTAGTTCCCTAAACCGGGATCAAACTTGGGGAAGGTGCATTCCTAACCACTAGATCACCAGGGAAGACCCTGATCTTTAATTTACCCAATGTTTATTTTTAGAACAATTACTATTGAAACAGGACTGGGGACACAACATGATCTCTACCTTCTAGGACTTGACAATCCAGGGGTAGAAATTGTCATAAAATCTCCACAGAACACAGGAGGCTATGTGTTGAGCATAAAGGGTGGTAGGCAGAGGGTCCTATGGGATCATGGAGGAAGCACACGGATCCAACTAACAGGTTCAAGGTGAGTTTTCTGGAGAAGACAATGCTGTCTGAATGAGTCCTGGAGGAGATTGGTGGGAAAGGTTGCTTGCAAGGCAGAAGAAGCAGCAAGTACAAAAGCATGGATGTGGTGAGACTGTCCTCAAGCTGCCAGTGTTCACGATGCCCGGTGTGGGGTGCCAGGGCAGTGACAATGGGTGAGCTGGAGGTGAGCAAGAACCAGTCTCCATCTTTATGGGACCTTCCAGAGGTGCACTTGTCCTGAGTACCTGGGGAGCTGAAGATACTTTTTAAAGCAAACTTTTATTATCCTATTATATTGTAATTTCTTTCTTTCTTTCTTTCTTTTTTGGCTGAACCTAGAGGCACGTGTAACTTACCCAACCAGGGATCTGACCCGAGCTTCCTGCAGTGGAAGTGGGGAGTCTTAACCACCCTGACTGCCAGCCAGGGAAGCCTGAGTCAGAAGCATTTTAGGCAAAGAAGTGACATCGTCAGATCAGTATAGAAAGTCCTTGCTTGGCTTGTACAACTTTGGAGAATAGACTGAAATCGATCAAGACTGAAGGCAGAGAAACCACATACAGTTCTTCAAATGACAGTGAGGGGAGAATTCAAAAGATGTCAGGGAACTAGAGTGGACAGGACCTGAAGCCTGGCTGGGAGAGGGAGGAAAACTGAAATCAAACATGATTCAAGTTTCAGACTTTGGCAGCTTGGTCAGTCAGTTCAGTTCAGTTGCTCAGTTGTGTCCAACTCTGCGACTCTATGAACTGCAGCACGCCAGGCTTCCCTGTCCATTGCTAACTCCCGGAGCATACCTAAACTCATGTCCATCAAGTTGGTGATGCCATCCAACCATCTCATCCTCTGTCATCCCCTTCTCCTCCTGCCTTCAATCTTTCCCAGCATCAGGGTCTTTTCCAATGAGTCAGTTCTTTGCATCAGGTGGCCAAAGTACTGGAGCTTCAGCTTCAGTCCTTCCAATGAATATTCAGGACTGATTTCGTTTAGGATTGACTGACTTGATCTCCTTGCTGCCCAAGGGACTCTCAAGGGCAACCTGGTAGGAGCTAATAAAATGGAGACCACAGGGGCAGGGATGGGGCACATGCTGGGCATGTTGTATTTCAGATCCCTGTGTACCTTCAGGCATCTGGGTCAGAAGTCAACTAGATCTGAGCTCATTGGGTCTGCAGCTCAGAGAGCTTTTTGGCTGGAGCTACTGGTTTGGGAGTTATTGTCACATGATGGTGATGGAAACTGCTGGGGGTGGGAATGAGGGGTGTGGAGGAGGTTGCAGAGATTGAGAAGACTAAGGAAAGCTTTACTACCTACTTCCTCTTCTTTCCCCCCAAACAAACATTATCGTATTTAAAACGTAACAACCCCGTGAGAGGGGCAGGATGGGCGTTATTATGATTTCCACTTTAAAAATGAGGCAGGCTCAGAAGGTTAAGTGACCTGTCCAATGCACTCAGCTAGTAGCCAGCAGGTGGGCCAGACTCCGCACTCAGCACCAGGATGGCCTTTCAGCCCCACCTCCAAGGACCTGGAGGACACGTGTGCCCTTTCCCTCCTTCCTCTCTCACCCAGGCCAGGCTGAGGGCACGCCCCTCTCTCTGTGGCCTTGGATGCTTTCCCTCCTGGAGCCCCTACTTCCCACTAGCCGTTAATGAGGGTGTAATTTACCCCCTAACATTCACCAGAGCCTTGCCCAGCCAGGCCCCAGTCTTGGCTCTGGGGACAGAAGGGGCCCTCCCTGAGCACTGATGGGGTGGCAGGGGGCTGAAACAGCCAGGACTGGGAGCAAGCATCAGTGCGAGCTGATCGGAAGGAAGGCAGGAGAAGGGCAGAGCTCAGCGCAGAGGCCGAGGTTGCTGAGGCTACCCGAGGCCAAGGAGGTAGAGACAACGGGGGCTGGGGGGCTGGGGGCCAGGGCAGAAAGGGAGGGGTGGGGAGGTAGTTGGGGGGGGGTAGGTAATGGGAGGCTCATTGTCTCAGCAGGGGGAAGTCTTTTGTTTCCTCTCTTCCCTTGGCAGCCTGACAGGATGTGAGGCCAAGCCCCCTCTCCACGCCAGATCCCCCCACCCACTGGACGGGGGCCCTTCCCAGACCATTGTGACCATGACAGGGATGGGGGCAGGGGCAACGGCTCTAGGAGGGAATGTAAGGACTCTGAGAGTCTGGGGGTTAGGCTACCAAAGCTCTGAAGAGACCAGAAGCCCCCGGGCTGGTTCCTGAGCTTGGCAGGGAAAGCTCTGTGGCTGGGGAGGAGCAGGAAGCCAGGCCAGGGTGGGGCCCTCACCGAGGGTAGCAGGTCGGGCCAGGGGGCGGTAGGCTGGGCCCCAGAGGAGATGACGCAGGGCTTCAGGGCTCTCCCAGCCCCCACCGCTCCAGCCTAGGGGCCTGAGAGCTCACCTGAAATCCAGTGTTCCCCCCACCCCCTCCATTCCCTACGGCTGACATCACCCCCACCAGGGCTGCTGGGATCTGACAGAGCCCAGCAAACTGTAGTGTCCTGCCTGGGCCTTGCACATCCACTTTCCGGGACTCCCTCCCTCCTTCCCCTAGATCCAATTGTCTGGCCTCCTGCTGCGGTCCTCCTGGAACCCTGGAATTTCATCCCTCCCCTCCTCTCCCTCCTGGGTCATTTTGCTCCATCAGCTGTTCCTGCAGGAAGGGCGCCCTGCTCAGCCTCGCCTCTCTTCCCGAGCCTTTTGTTTGCTGGGTCTGCAGGAAACTGGAGGGGCGGTGGCCAAGGGCTCATCTGCCCCTGGGGCCTGGGGGAGGCGGGGGGTGGTCGGGATTCACAAGACTTAATCCTGGGGAGCTCACGGCGAGAGTGGGGAGGGTGGGTCTCCGGGGAGGTAGCATTTAGGGCCTGATCTCGGAGTGGGGCACCTGGAGGCGGGGATTGGGCGTCCTGTCTCCGAGGGGCGGTCCGGGTGTGTGTTCGGGGATCCCTAGAACTGGAGGCTGGATGGATACCCCGAGATGTCCTAACAGGTAGACCCGGGAGCCAACATGAGGGGAGAAAAACCTAGATACTGAATCCCACAACCGCGTCCTAACACGCCTCGGATCCGGGAACCCCCAGCGGTAGGGAGACAGCGGGCAAGTCAGACAGAGCACTTTCTGAGGATTAGTTAATTCCTTTCTCCTTTAAAAATGGTGGGGAGGAAGACCAACACATACTCTCTGAATTCGCGCCTTCCCAGGACGCAACCGCAGACTAGGCGGCGGCGCGGACGCTCTAGCGAGCCGGCGCCGTCTCGTTGGTTACCCTCTTTCTGCGGCCCCCTGGGCGCCGCCATCTTCCCGTCCGAGCGGGCGGGGCGGGGCCAATGCAATCAGGTGCGGAGTAAGCCCTAGGTTTGAGATGGTTCCGTGAGCAGTTGATGCATGGCTTTTTTTTTTTTTTTTTGATGCATGGTTTTTGAGGGCCACTCGGGTGCCCGGGACTGTGAGAAGTACTGCAACTAGAGCAGCGAAGCAAAGAGAAATTCCTGATTTGTGCAGCTTAACGTCCTATTGGGAGCTTAACTTTTTGTGGAGCTTCGCTTTACATTTCTCAGTGAACATGAGAAACCAGTAAAGGACACGTATTAGATGGTGTTAAGCACTATGGAGGGAGAAAAAAAAAAAACAAAAAAACAGAAGAGGAAAATGGGAAAGTGGGATGGGAAGGAAGGCGCAGTTCAATTTTAAGTGGGACTGGCAGAGAAGGTTTCACTAAGAAGATAATATTTGAGTCCAGAAGACAAAGGAGACTCTTTGGGTGTGCTCATAGCGCCTTGTTGGAACCAGCCCAGAGGTCGTTGTGGGGCAAGGTCAGGGGAGGTGAGGACGAGATGAAGATCCGGTAGGGCTTCATGAGTAAGGTACCCATGTAATATATAGACGATCTGAGCGAACAGGTGCTGTTACTACATATGCCAAGGCAACAGGCATAAACTATGGTAGTCGGACTGTAGTCAGTGAATCAGGAGGTAGGTATGGTTACCTTAGGTATCAGAGCCTTTGACTTTTATTCTGAGGAAAATGGGAAACCACTGGACAGTTTTGAAAAGAGTAGTGTCCTGAACGGACACTTACTTTACTAGCATAACTAATCTGTTAAGAATAGACTGTAGTTGTTCTGTCGCTCGATCCTGTCCGACTCTGCGACCCCATGGACTGCAGACTGCCAGGCTTCCCTGTCCTTCACTATCTCCTGGAGTTTGCTCACACTCATGTCCATTGAGTTGATGATGCCATCTAACCATCTCATCATCTGTTGCCCCCTTCTCCTGCCTTCAATCTTTCCCAGCACAAGGGTCTTTTCCAACCAGTCAGCTCTTTGCATCAGGTGGCCAAAATACTGGAACTTCAGCTTCAGCATCAGTCCTTCCAATGAATATTCAGGGTTGATTTCCTTTAGGATTGACTGTAGGGGCCAGGGAGAAGCAAGCACATCAGTTAGGGGGCTGTTGCAATAATACAGATGAGATGATGGCAACCTGGACTAGTGTAGTATTTGCAGTTGGATACTGTTTGTATTTTAAAACTACTGGCCAAAGAAATTGTTATGGGTTGGATGTGGGTTGTGTGAAAGAGTATTCAAACATAACCCCAAGGCTTTTGACCTGAGCTACTGGGGAAGTGGGACAACCACAAGAAGAGTGGGCTGTGGTCAGGCATTGGATTTTGGACATGCCAAGTTTGAGTTGCCCATTTGATGTCCAGGCCCAGGTGTTAGCATGTTCTTGGACATACATACAGTCGGAAGTTCAGAGTAGAGATCTGGGCTGGAGATACACCCTTTCGGCACTCCTATAGAGAGGTATTTCAAAAGAGGAGATTGGATGAGATCACCAAGGGAGTGGGTGTAAGTGGTTAAAAGAAGTCTGTGAACTGAGCTTCTAGTGCTCAATGGAGCCTCTGGTCCAATGGGGCCTCTTGGCTGTTCCTCCAAGAGAGGAGGAGGAGCCGGCAAAGGAGACTGAAGAGGATAGTTAACATTTACCAGGGCTGTGATTTTGCTGGAAGGTGTTATAAAGTGAGCGAGGGGTAAGGCAGTGCTTTTCACTGACTGTGACCTTGAAGCTGGGTAACAAGGGAAGTGAGTGGAGGGCAGTGGGCAGAGGGCAGGATCAATGAATTGGGGGTCCAGTGAGGTGGAGGATTGCTGGGGTCAGGGCACGACAAGGACCCTCTTCTTCATCAAACTTCAGTCAGGTTCCTCTGAAACCTCTTCTGGACTTGGCCTCCACCTTGGCTGTCATCCTTGCTGGGCATGTCGAGCCCAGTTTAGAGAGAATCCATCCCGCCCTTCATAATTGATCACCCTGGCCTTCCTTCAGCAAGGATCCTGTTAAGCCTCTTTAGCTAGAATCCTCCTATGCTTGATGCTTCCTCTTAGTAATTTTCCATTCACTGAACCCCTCATTCTGCTTGTTGGCTATAAATCCCCAGCTTTCTTTGCTGTGTTTGGAGTTGAGCACATTCTTTCTCCCCTATTGTGTCTTGACACCTATTGCAGTAGCCCTGAATAAAGTCTTTCCTACTGTTTTAGTAAGTGTCAGATTAATATTTTTCCTCAACAGGCGTAATTAGAAGTGATGGACGAAAAGAGGAAGGGGTCCAGTTATTGGTAATGATAAAGTCTAGGCATAACCATTGGGTGGGATGGAGGGTGAGATCTATGCAGAAGTGGAGTTTAAGGACGTGCCAGCCCAGAGTGTTGGAAGTCTCATCAATGTGGATATTGAAATCACCAAAAATTGTAATAGGAGGGATGTGAGAGAGACTCTGGAGTCAAGCTCCATGTCGTGGGTAGCAGGGATGACTGATGAAAATGCCACAGTTTACTGCTCATGAGACCGCTCTCTGGCAAAGCCACATTTGCACTGGTTTGAATCTCTTCCTCTCCTAGGGAAACGTTACAGCTAATTTACAGCCAAAGCCCAGTGGCAGGAAAAGCAGTGTTCATTTCCTGAGGCTCAAATGACAGTGTAACCACAAAGGCCTCTATGAAAGTTAGGAAATTATTACTGAAGTTCTCCAAGCTTCAATTTCCTATTGTGAAAAATGGAAATCATAGCAGGATCCACCTCACAAAGTGCTTATGCATATTTAATACAGTACGGTATGCAGATGGTTTGTTGAACATTTCAGTATTGTTCTCAAGTGCCTGTTCAAGTTTATTGAACTCACACTGCAACCTTATGCAGGAGGATCTATCTACAGTTGACGGATGGGATGTTGCCAGGTAGTGCCAATGTCGACCAAACCTGTAAAGAGTTGAGGTGGGCGGTGGTGATTTAAGTGACTAAGTGGTGTCTGACTCTTGCAGGCCCAAGGACTGCAGCCTGCCAGGCTTTTCTTGTCCATGGGATTTTCCCAGCAAGAATACTGGAGTGGGTTGCCATTTTCATCTATAGGGAATCTTCCATTTCTTTCTCCACGGGATCTTCCGTCCCAGGGATTGAATCCGCGTCTCCGTCTCCTGCATTGCAGGCGGATTCTATATCGCTGAGCCACCTGGGAAGGCCGTAAAGAGTTAGGAGGGGAATCCTGACTCCTGAAGGTTCACAAGTCCTGTAATTCCTGCTGGAGGGGGCTTGCTTGCAGGGACTCGCGAGAGCGGGCTTCCTTGCAGGGAATCACGAGAGCGGGCGGGGGACGAGACTGAAACCAACCGAGGCCGGCGCCTCCAGGGCTCGCCCGGCTCGGCAGCCAATGGCGCCCTCAGGTGGTGGAAGCGAGGAGAGCAGCCGGTGGGCTGGAACCGGCGCTAGGGGAGGGCGCCGCAGGGGTGAGGGCTGGGGCTGGAACCTGTGCACTGGACGGGGATCCCGGAGGCTGGAATAGGCGGACCCCTTAAGGCGTAGGCCGACAGGGCCCCGCCTTCCTAGCGGCGCACCTGGGCCAGGTGTCGTGGCCCCGCCCACCTGCCCGAGGCCTTCCGCCGTCAGGCCACGCCCCTTTCAGCAGCGTCACCGCCCAGCTCCGAGTAGGGTCCCGCCCACGCGGCGGGCGCTCGTTTGCACCAGGGTGATGGGTGCAGTGGGAGCTGTGGCCCACACCGTGCCGGAGACCTGCGTGTGAGGGGCGACCCCTGGCAGCACCCCGATCGCACTTGGGGCGGGGAGCCGCGCTTACAGCGTGAGCCTGGTGGGGCGGGGCTTCCCCCGGGCGCGCCCACGGGGCGGGGCTGGGCTCGGGGACCAATGGGGCGCGTGTGTGCTGGTGGGGGGGTAGGCTCCGGGCCTGGCATCCCGGTAGCCGCAGCTGGCTTTTCCGGCACCCGCGCCCCCTCAGCCAGTAGCAGACCCCTCCCGCTCTCGGGGATCACCCCCGAGCGGCTGCGTCCTCCAGTGGGTGAGTGAGCGCGCTGCCACACCCGGGCTGTGAGGGTGCGCCTGGCCGGGAAGAAGCGAATCTCGGCCCGCTTCAACCCGCCCGGGGGAGAAAGTGGGGAGGAACCGGTGCAGGAAGGAAGACCACCTTGGGTGGCAGGCCGATGATGTTTTTGTTTTGGTCGTCGGGGAGTGGCGAGAACGGTAGAGTTTGGGGGATGCCTTGTGTGGGTGGGAGGAATCTGGTGAGGTTAAAGAGAGAGGAGGCTGTCTGAGATGGGCTGGGGGAAGAGGGTTGATGGAGGGCGGGGCTTTGGAAGATTGAGAAGTTTCCTATTGCCCGGGGTTGAGGTGATTGCATGGAGGATCTTGGGGGGAGGCTCAGGACCCCGGAGGAACGGTTGAAAAGGGCCTCCTGTCCATAACTCACTTCCCCTTTGAGGGATTTGCTTCCTCTTGTGCTGCTAGTTAAGAAGGTGGAGGATCTTTGCACCTTTCCAGAGCCACTGCCATCCCTCCTCTCAGGGATATGGGGGAAGGGGTGGCCCCAGGAGCTGGGAGGGGCCTTGGTACCCAGTCCTGAGGCTTGGAGCCTGCTATTGGTGGGGCAGTGGCCAGGATCAGCCTGCCCGCTCCCCCCCCCCCCTCCCCCCATTGACTCTTGGAGTTGCTGGTGAACGTGAGTGTGTGTGTGTGTTTCCTTTTGGAAGAGGTTTCTGGGTGTTTGATTAGAGGTGTTTTGTGGGGTCTCCACAGAGCTGCTTCCACTCAGCAAACTCTTTGCAGGCCTGGTACCCCGTTGGTGGCTTTCTCTGCCCGCTCTCGACCATGGCCAGTGAGAACTCTCCTCTGCTGGCCTACCGGCTCCTGGGGGAGGAGGGGGTTTCCTTCCCTGCCAATGGGGCTGGAGGTCCTGCAGGGGCACCGGCCCGGAAACTCTCCACCTTCCTGGGTGTGGTGGTGCCCACGGTCCTGTCCATGTTCAGTATAGTGGTCTTCTTGAGGATTGGTGAGTTGGCGCTGGTTTACTCGAGGGTGGGACTGGAATGAGGCTGGGGAAGGGCCCTGGGAGAAGCTGGTGAATGAAGGGCTTGGGGGAGGGGCTCCCTGTGGCCTTGGGCTTAGCTCTGCCCTGGGGTAACTGATGATCGGGTCGGGGCGGGAGGGGCGGGAGGGGCGAGCCGCCGTCCGACCTGCTTTGCCACTCCTGTCCCAGGGTTTGTGGTGGGTCATGCTGGTCTGCTTCAGGCTTTGGCCATGCTCCTGGTTGCCTACGTCATCCTGGCCCTCACGGTGCTGTCCGTCTGTGCCATCGCCACCAATGGAGCCGTGCGAGGGGGCGGAGCCTACTGTATCCTCAGCCGTGGGCGGAAGGGGGTCCGGGCCCTTCTGTCTTATGGGGGGAGGAGAGGGCCCCTCCCTGCGTCTCCCCGGGGGCAGGCCAGTTCTAGTGAACATCCAGTGGACAGGCTGGCATGGAGAAGGTCACCAGCGCGGCCTTACACGGTAGCGCCCCTGTCGTCGAGCCCGCCAGCTGTCTCCCCGGCTGCCATTTTGGTTCTAGCAGTCCTGTCAGATTCAAGAGCACTGGTGACTTGGACAAAGCCACGTGGCTTCGAGTGGCCACAATGGGACATGCCACCTCTGGGAACAGTCCCATGCGTTCTGGGAGACGAGGCCTGGAGGACCAGCTGCACCATGCTGTGTTCCTGGGCCCTGCCTCCCGTTCTGGTTCAGTTTCTTTTCCCTTGACACTCACCCCCTACTTCCACTTTCAGTCATGATCAGTCGGACTCTGGGGCCCGAGGTTGGCGGCAGCATCGGCCTGATGTTCTACCTGGCTAACGTCTGTGGCTGCGCCGTCTCCCTGCTGGGGCTGGTGGAGGCCATACTTGACGTCTTCGGGGCTGGTCTGTGCTCCCCACTCTGGTCTGGGCGGCCCCGAGGATTTGCAGGGTCAGGGATTCTGGGATCACAGCAGGGGGAGAATCCCTCTCCTGGGAGAGATGCATTTTCTTGAGCTCCTGCTGTGTGCCCAGCCTCATGCAGACATCCGAGAGAACATCCTGGCCCACGAGGAGCTCGCCATCTAGTCAGGGGGTGGGGGCAGGCTAATACTCTGAAAATTGACAAAGCAAGATTGCTGGTACCCGCCCCCCCCCACCCCCCGCCAGGGAGGGCTAGGATGCTGGAGTACAGTTGGGTGAAGTGTTAGTTACTCAGTCATGTCTGACTCTTTGAGACCCCATGGACTGTAGCCTGCCAGGCTCCTCTGTCCATGGGATTCTCCAGGCAAGAATACTGGAGTGGGTTGCCATGCCCTCCTCCACGGGATATTCCTGATCCAGGGATCGAACCTGGGTCTGTTGCATTACAGGTGGATTCGTTACCATCTGAGCCACCAGGGGAGTCCAGTTGGGTGGGGGAGTGGGAAAGATGGTCTTTCTGAGGACAAGTGGGCCAAAGATGGGGTCTCTGCCTGCTCTGAGTCATGACTGGGGTCCCTCCTTGGAGGCGTGGCCATCTAACTCTGTTCTTCCCCTCTGCAGATGCCTCGGGGTCCAGTGGCCTCCGGGTCCTGCCCCAGGGCTACGGCTGGAGCCTGCTCTATGGCTCCCTGCTGCTGGGCCTGGTGGGCGGGGTCTGTACCCTGGGGGCCGGCCTCTACGCCCGGGCCTCCTTCCTCACATTCCTGCTGGTCTCCGGTTCCCTGGCCTCCGTGCTGGTCAGCTTTGTGGCTGTGGGGCCCAGAGACATCCCGTTGGCCCCTCGGCCTGGCCCCAACGGCTCCTCCCTGCCGCCCCAGGTCGGCCACTTCACTGGCTTCAACAGCAGCACCCTGAAGGCTAATCTGGATGGTGAGCTGGGTGAAGGGGTCCTGGGGTTCTCAGGGCAAGGGGTAAGCCCGTGGTGGGGGTGGCTTGGAATCTCTGGATGAGAACAGATGTCAGATGATCAGTAGTGAGAGGTCTGAACATGGAGCAGTGCAGGTTGATTAGAATCTGCTGGGCATGTGTTGACCGCTGTGTGTTTGGCCCAGCCGAGCGGTAGGAATGACCGCAAGACAGTCTCTGCCTTAGAGGAACTTGTTTAATTGGAGAGATAAGATGTACACTCAGGAAACAAATTGCATATTAGGATGGTATGATTCAAGGAGATAAGAATCACAGAGGAGTCCAGAGGAGGGAGACCTGCGTATGGACTGAGGGGAGGGGGTCGGTGAGAGCTGGAGGAGCTAGAGGTGGCTTGAATGGGGCTGGGAAATTCATTTTTATTTGTTTTGCTGTGCTGGGTCTTACTTGTGGCATGTGAGATCTAGTTCCTTGACCAAGGATTGAATCCGGAACCCCTGTATTGGGAGCTTGGAGTCCTAGCCACTGGACCAGCAGGGAAATCCCAGGGGTTGGAAAATTCAGATAGGAGGGCGAGGGAAGGCAGCTAGGAAAGAGCGTTGATGAAGGTGTGGAGGGAAGAACAGAGGCGCATGGGGGAGAAGGAGGAGCTGAAGTCAGCTGAGACTGGGGTGGGGTCAGGGCTGGGGTCTTGGTGAGCTGGTCAGGATGGTGGGGAGGCAGGGGGTGTGTTTTAGAATAGGAGGGGAGGGAGGCAGGGCCAAAACGCCTGGATCCCTAGGAGGGAGGCTGACCCCCTTTCGTCCCCGGGAATGACCCCTCCTCCTCAGCTGGCTACGCCAAGGACTACACCACGGGGGCCATGATGACCTTCGCCAGCGTCTTTGCCGTTCTTTTTAACGGCTGCACGGGTATCATGGCTGGGGCCAACATGTCAGGTGAGCGTCCCTGGGGGAGGGGGCTGCCTTGCCACCTGGTGCCCCTACAAGGTGCTGCGGGGGCTCAGGGACGCGGGGTCTGGTGGAGGACCCTCCCCCTCTGCTCCCTTCCCTCCAGGGGAGCTGAAAGACCCCAGCCGGGCCATTCCTCTGGGCACGATCGTTGCTGTTGCCTATACTTTCTTCATCTACATCCTGCTTTTCTTCCTCTCCAGCTTCACGTGTGACAGGTGCCTGGGCACGGGGCGAAGTGGGGTGTGGGAATGGAGTTGTCACACCTGGTTCCCCAAGTGAAGCGCTGGCTGGGGGGCGTGGGAGATGCCCACATGGTTGGGGTGCATGGAAAATGGGGAGTGAGTCGGAGCTGATGCCTGAAATGGGGAGGGCTGGTTACGTGGTAAGAGCCCACCGGAAGCCAGCATTTGCTTCCTGCCTGGTGCTGCTTGGTCTGGGGGTGGGGCTTGCCAGTCAATCTGTGGCTCCATAAATATTTGGCCTCTTGTGCCTATACCGTTGGGAACGTCCACCCTGTGATTAAATCCACAGCAGCCCAATGACAACCAGTAGAACCCCAGCCTGACCCCCCAGGCCCACTCGATCTATCAGTATGATCCTTGAGGTCAGGGATGGGGTCAGTCCGGAACGCCCAGCGCTGAACCCGCCCGGTGTTGAGAGCACTGTTCTCATCAGGTCCCTGGGAGTGGACACACCTTTATGTCCGGCTTCCTCCTCCTCTCCTTGCCTGCAGGGTGCTGCTGCAGGAGGACTATGGCTTCTTCCGAGCCATCAGCCTGTGGCCCCCGCTGGTGCTGGTTGGGATCTACGCCACGTCGCTCTCCGCCTCCATGAGCTCCCTCATTGGCGCCTCCCGCATCCTCCACGCCCTGGCCCAGGACGACCTCTTCGGTGGGCTTCCCCTGCCTCATGCGGGGCTCTGAGCGCACCTTCGCGTGTCTGTCTCTGTCCCCTGCTCGGCCCCGGGCTCACCTTTCTGCCTGCTGCCTTTCGGTTTGCACAGGAGTGGTCCTGGCGCCGGCCAAGGTGGTATCCCGAGGGGGGAACCCCTGGGGGGCTGTGCTGTATTCCTGGGCCCTTGTGCAGGTAAGCCTGCCTCCTCAAGCTGCCCTCACCTCAGCCCCTCCGGTTACACTCCTGGGACTGGGGAGGGTTGGGCATGCGTGCGGGGAGACGTGCCCGAGGAGGCAACGGACGCCCAGCCTCTCGGTCCTCATCCAGCTGGTGCTCCTGGCCGGAAAGCTGAACACGCTGGCCGCCGTGGTCACTGTCTTCTACTTGGTGGCCTACGCTGCCGTGGACCTGTCCTGCCTGAGCCTGGAGTGGGCCTCGGCCCCCAACTTCCGGTGAGAGAAGGAGCCGCCTGTGTCCCCGGAGGAAGGGCGGGAGTAACGATGGTGGGAAGGCCTGGGACCAAGCGGGCAGATTTGGGGCGGGAGCGGAGGTGATGATGTGATGTCGGGGGCCTCCCCGAGCACTGTTCCTTCTCTGTCGGCCCCCAGCCCCACCTTCAACCTCTTCTCCTGGCACACCTGCTTGCTGGGGGTGGCCTCCTGCCTGCTCATGATGTTCCTCATCAGCCCCGGGGCCGCCGGCGGCTCCCTGCTCCTCATGGGCCTGCTTTCTGCCCTGCTCACGGCTCGAGGAGGGCCCAGCAGCTGGGGCTACGTCAGCCAGGCCCTGCTTTTCCACCAGGTCCGGGGAGCTGGTGGAGGGGAGTGTGGGGCGGGTTGGGAACACCCCCATTCTGGGGAGACCTGGGGGATGGATTGGGGCCACCCGCCAGATCCCTTCCTCCCCCCTCCGCCTCCCCTTGACTCCAGGTGCGGAAGTACCTGCTCCGGCTGGACGTCCGGAAGGACCACGTGAAGTTCTGGCGGCCGCAGCTGCTGCTCCTAGTGGGGAACCCCCGAGGCACCCTGCCTCTGCTGCGATTGGCCAACCAGCTCAAGAAAGGGGGTCTCTACGTGCTGGGCCATGTCACCCTGGGAGACCTCGGTCAGTTGCCCTCCACTCACCACCTACCCCCCCACCCCCCACATCCTCTCTCTCTCTGGCTCCCAGATGCTCTTTGTGTTCTTGATATCCCTGAGACTTCTTGCAGTCTTCCCAGATCGCCCTTCCTAACCAGCCGCGTCCCTGCCCAGACCCTTCTTTTCTGCCCACCTGGGATCTGGACTCGAGGAGGAAGTGCACGAGTCTGGCCCATACGTGTTTGCCTGCCTTCTCTGCAGACTCTCTACCCTCAGACCCCGTGCAGCCGCAGTACGGGGCATGGCTGAGCCTGGTGGACCGGGCCCAGGTGAAGGCCTTTGTGGATCTCACCCTCTCGCCCTCTGTGCGCCAGGGAGCTCAGCACCTGCTGCGGATCTCGGGTCTTGGTGAGCTGCCCTTGGCCCCCTCCGGGGCCCCTCTCCATCTCTGCTCCCCTCCCCCCGAGAGTAAACCACAGATTGCAGACTCCAAAAGGAATCTGCCGTCTCGTGCAGACAGGACTTGATCCTCAAAGATAAAAGACAGTGTGTGAGGAGGTCTCCGAGGAGCTGCCTTAGGACTAGAGATGGAGGGACATGGCTTTTTTTGGTTTCTTTCTGACCCATGATTGGGGCACAGGCTGTGAAGAGTGTGTTGTCTTCCTGAGGACAATGGGAGAAGGATTTGAGGCTGGGCGTTGCCCCCATCAAAATCCAGGGCAGATGCTTTCTAACCACTGGAGTTCAGAAAGAGGAAGACCGTGGTCACTGATGTGGTGGACAAGGTTTTGTGATGAGATAGTATCTCAGCTGAGCCTTGAGCAGAGAAGGGGGAAGTGATGTAACTAACAAGGCCCCCAGACACTATAAAGGGTGCCGAGGGTGGCAGGGGCGTGGCTGATGCTCTCAGATGGAGTGGAATGTTCCCGGCTTTGTGACCCGTGTCCTCTGGCCCAGCACCCCACCTTCCTCCAAACCCTGCTGAGCCGCCTCCTTCTTTCTCAGTCTTGGGATTAATGTTTGCGCCCTCCCTGAGTGCATGCTTCCTACCCCACTGACAGTCTGGCTAAAGTTCAGGTGTTGGACATTGCCCTGCTCGCTTGGTTGATGTCAATCAGAACCCTGGAAAATGCTCAGGAGGGGGTTTGAATAGTTTAATTTGCAAGGTCGGTTGGAATTCCCACCTGGTAAGGAGTTGGCAAGCATCATGAGATAGTATCAGATAGACCTCGCAGCATCTCCTCCAGTCCCATCTTTTGTGGGGGAGCCCGGACCAAGAGACCACTCCTTCCATGCCATTCATCCTGCTGAAAATAACTCACATAAAAAGGGAAAGGTTTCCTTTAAGCAGTCAGTTCCCCAGCATGGAGAATTTGATTTGGTAGTAGATTTTGAGTAAACCATTTGCCCCTTGAGAATGGGTCTTAGAAGAGGTCTGAGTCTTCCTGTAAACACAACCCTGCCACAGGGGAAATGATCCCATCCTATATTGGTTGTTCAGATGCTTAAAGCCCGGGAGCTGTCAGCAGGGACTGGGGGCTTTGTGGTTGGCGCACCACCCACTTAGTGGCTAAGAGAACAGGCTCTGGTGCCCGAGACATCATGGTCACTTCCTGGCCCCAGTGTTTACCAGCCGTGAGCCTTTGGGCTAGTGACTTCACCGCTCTGGGTCTCAGGTTCCTTATCTGTAAGAGAGGGTGAGTAATCGTCTCTACCTCATAGCGTTGCTTCAGGGATCTGATGAGTTAAAAATATGAAGTACTTTCAACAGGACGGGGCCCCGTCAGTGTGCAGATGGTAAGCTCACTGGGGACGGTGCTTTGGACAGGCCATCATTAGGACTCTGGGGTCCTAGAAACGGATTGTGCAGCCCCCCGTCCTGAGCTCTCATCCTCCGCTAGCAGGGTCTGAGTGTTATCTCCCTGGGAATCGAGGCCATGAGCTTGGTTAATCAGGGGTCCCATCTGCCAGTGGAGTCAGACTCCTCTCTCCCATCACGAAAAGGTGTGCGGCTTGAAGCCCGGAATGAATGCATCCTACTGCCATGGACTGGAAGTGCTCCTTAGTTAAAGCAAGCTTTAGGGCCCACTTTGCCTATTTCGGTGGGGGAGATTAGTCATGGAGATAAACCAAATAAATGCATGTGAAAGTGTTTGGGAACACGGAAAGTCATTATGCAAATGTGCATAATGTTGCCTTAAGAGGCCATGTTATGCACATGTCATACCTGATGGCTGACACACAGCGCTGTCAGCAGATGGGAGTGGGCGCCCGTTAGCGTGCTGTGAACTCAGCCCACCCATCTGATTCCCCTGGGTTCCTTCCCACCTACCTCTCTGCCCCCCCAGGTGGCATGAAGCCCAACACGCTGGTCCTGGGTTTCTACGACGATGCTGCACCCCAGGATCACTTCCTGACGGACCCGGCTTTCTCTGAGCCTGCGGATGGCACCCAGGAGGCCGGGGCCCCGGCCCTGAGCACCCTGTTCCCTCCACCCCGGGCTCCTGGGAGCCCCCGGGCTCTCAGTCCCCAGGACTACGTGGCCACCGTGGCAGACGCCCTGAAGATGAACAAGAACGTGGTCCTGGCCCGGGCCTGTGGGGCCCTGCCTCCCGAGCGGCTGAGCCGGGGGTCTGGGGGCACCTCCCAGCTGCATCATGTGGACGTGTGGCCCCTCAACCTGCTGCGGCCCCGGGGCGGGCCCGGCTATGTGGACGTGTGCGGCCTCTTCCTGCTGCAGATGGCGACCATCTTGGGCATGGTGCCTGCCTGGCACAGCGCCCGCCTCCGGATCTTCTTGTGCCTGGGGCCTCGGGAGGCCCCGGGGGCGGCCGAGGGGCGGCTGCGGGCACTGCTGAGCCAGTTGAGGATCCGGGCCGAGGTGCGGGAGGTGGTGTGGGGCGAGGGGGCCGCCTCCGAGGAGCAGGAGGAGGAGGAGGAAGGGGACTTTGTGAATGGCAGGCGGGGAGACGCCGAGGCAGAGGCCCTGGCATGCAGCGCCAACGCCCTGGTTCGGGCCCAGCAGGGGCGTGGTAGGGGAGGGCCCGGTGGGCCTGAGGAAGGGGATGGTGAGGTGGGGCCCACCACCGCCCTCACCTTCTTATACCTACCGCGGCCGCCTGCTGATTCTGCCCGCTACCTGCGCTACCTGGCGCTCCTGGAAATTCTGAGCCGAGATCTGGGCCCCACGCTGCTCATTCATGGTGTCACCCCTGTCACTTGCACTGATCTCTGATGCCCACGCCAAGCAGAGAGAGCATCCAGATCGGTGGCCCACCTTGATTATAGGGTGAGAAGGGGAAGGGCTGCCTTGCGCCAGTCTGCCACGTGGGACTCGGCCGCTGGTGGGCGTATTAGGGCATCCTGGTCTCCTGGCCCCGAGTGCGGGGGCAGCTGTCCCCACCACCTTCCCCAGGAAGTCCTCAGCCCTCCCTGCGGGCCTCCCTCCCTTCACCCGTGCCTTGACGGGGGCTGGGTCTCCGCTTGTGACTCTAGGCTACCTCAGTCTCCCCCCTCCACCTCGCCCAACAGACCCCCCTCCCCCACCCCTGAGGTTGTGATGTTTTTGTTCTGTTTTATTTTTCTAACTGCTCAATGTGAATAAAAGATCAAAACACTAAGCGCGGACTGAGCATTTCTGGAGGCGGGATGGGTACGTGGGATGGAAAGAGGGAGAAATCTGTATGGGGGATGGGGACAGAGGGGTGTTGGAGAGACTCCCAGCAGGGACCTGGGGCGCCGGCCTGGGGGTGGGGGTGGGGCGCTGGTGGAGATGCAGGCTGCCGGTCGCCCCCAGACTCGGGGCTCCGGAGGAAAGCGCTCCCTGCTCGCAGGAGGGGGCCCTACTCGGGGAGGGACGGCAGTTTAGGGCCTAGGGGGCCACGTGACCCTCCCCCAGGAATGCGATGATGTCACCAGGGGCGTGGCCATCCCCAAAATTAGGGAGGAAGGGGAAAAAAAAAAAAGGCCAGAAAAAGTTTCTTTCCTGGAGTCCCAAGCGAGGTGTGGGACGGAAGAAGGGCTCCAAGTCAGAGCCCCGGTACTCCGTGGGGCCCGACTCGCTGTCTGGAGTCCCCCTTTCCAGACCATGTCCGGGCCCACCTGGCTCCCCCCGAAGCAGCCGGAGCCCGCTCGAGCCCCTCAGGGGAGAGCGCTCCCCCGAGGGGCCTCGGGGCCGCCCCCGGCCCACGGAGCAGGTAAGGCAGCCCCAGTGAGGCCCAGAGGCCGCCCCCAGGCCACCAGCGCTCTCAGCTCTGCCTTGTGGCGTCCGCGCCCCGCTGAGCCGGCCCCTGCCGCCCCTTCCCCTCGCAGCCCTCCCTGTCCCCGGCCCCATTCGCGAACCCCAGGTGCAGGGCGAGGGGCGAAGAGGGACCCAAGACAGTGGCCTCCACAGGCGTCCTCACCCTGTCCTTCCTCATCCCCACCTTGGCTCTCTCTTCCCTCACCCCAGCGCTCCAGCCCCACCCCCGGCTCAATTTTTGCCCCCTCCCATCTGAGCAGTGTTACCAGACCCCCGGGGGACCGGAGGACCGGGGGCTGGCCTGGGTGGGGTGCCACGGAGCACCCCAGCACTCACAGGTGAGCACGGGCACGGGGGGATGGGGCGATTCGGGGCAGGAGGGGAGACCCTGTGAATTGCATTTCTGTCTGCTTTTTGCTCCCTCCCCAGGGCTTCCCCCCAGACAGGGGGGGCTTGCGCCCGGGAAGTCTGGATGCTGAGATAGACTCCCTGACCAGCATGCTGGCTGAGTTGGATGGGGGTCGAGGTCACGCCCCGCGGCGGCCTGACCGGCAGGTGACTCCCCTGTCCTGCCCCTGCCCCTTCTGATCCTTGACCCCGCCCCTCCCCCACAAGCCTGGTCCCTACTTTGAATACCCCCCCATTTCCCCTTCCAACAAGCCCCATGTGAGGGATGCTTACTCCCGGGCCCTTGTCAAAGCTGGTTCTTGCCTGGGTGCCCCAAGAGGTGTGTGGGGGGGAGTTCCTATAGACGGGTGTCCTGGAAATGGGCCCAGCTCACTCCCGCTCTGTGTCTCTCCCCAGGCTTACGAGCCCCCTGAACCCCCTGCCTACCGCTCAGGCTCAGGCCCCCTAAGGCCAAATGGAGGGGCGCTTCCTCCCCCACCGCTCCCAGGGCCCCCCTATGGGGGCCCCACTCCGGCCTCCTATGCTACGGCCAGCACCCCCGCTGGCCCTGCCTTCCCTGTGCAAGTGAAGGTGGCACAACCCGTGAGAGGCTGCGGCCCTCCCAGGCGGGGGGCCTCTCAGGCCTCCGGGCCCTCCCTGGGCCCCCACTTTCCTCTCCCAGGCCGAGGTGAAGTCTGGGGGGCTGGCTACAGGAGCCACCGCGAGCCAGGGCCAGGGGCTAAGGAGGAGGCCGCGGGGGTCTCTGGCCCTGCAGGAGGAAGAGGAGGCGGGTACGGGTCCCAGGTAAGCCCTGGGTGCTGGGATTTCAGGTCCATCAAAGACAAGTGGATGCTGACTTGGTGGGGTACGTGGGGAGTGGTTAATGTCAGAGGTCTGGGATGCTGGGGCTCTGGATTCCCTGTGGATGTGGGGAAATTCAAGACTAAAAGGAGGGTCCTAGATCTACACCCTGGCTGCCAGAGGGGCTCCCCCAGCCTGTGGGCTGGGACTTGTTCTCTGATCAGCTTTCGGGGTAGAACGGCCTGGTCACCCTGGGGACCCTCAGTGACAGCACTGGGAGCCAGAGGAAGGGCCAAACCCCTGATTCTCACCTCCCAGGTCCCCCCGAGCCAGCCTCCCGAGGAGGAGCTTGAGAGGCTGACCAAGAAGCTGGTGCACGACATGAACCACCCGCCCAGCGGGGAGTACTTTGGTGAGCTGACTCCCCGGCCTCCGGGAGGTGGGACTGCAGAGTCAGAGGGACACGGCTCCCCCGGACAGGCTTCCAGGCCTGTAAGGGGGTTGACCCTGTCCCTCCCCGCCCCCAGGCCGGTGCGGTGGCTGCGGAGAAGACGTGGTCGGGGACGGGGCCGGGGTCGTGGCCCTGGATCGCGTCTTCCACGTGGCCTGCTTTGTGTGTGCCGCGTGCCGGGCCCAGCTGCGGGGCCAGCATTTCTACGCTGTGGACAGGAGGGCGTACTGTGAGAGCTGCTATGTGGTGAGTGGCTGGGGGCCGGGAGGGCTTCTGTCCAACTGGAATAAAGGAGTTGGAAACTAGACGAATAGGGCTTGAAGCAGGGGAACTGACACTGATAAACCAGAAGAAGGGATGAATGAAGTAAGTAGCTATACACTGGCTGCTGAAGAGGAAGGACAATATGCCCTCATACGTGTGAAGCATTTGTTTTTATTTATTTTTGGCTGCTTTGGGTCTTTGTGTTGCCAGCCAGCTTTCTCTAGCTGCGGTGCACCGGCTTCTCATTGTCGGCGCTGCTCTTGTTGCAGACCATGGGGCTCTAGAGTGTAGCCTCAGTAGTTGTGGTGCATGGGCTTAGTTGTTCTGAGGCGTATGGGATCTTCCCAGACCAGGGATCGAACTCATGTCCCCTGCCTTGGTGGGCAGATTCTTAACCACTAGGCTGCCGGTGAAGTCCCAGGCATTTATTTTAGATTTACAGGAAGGTGCTAAATTCCCACAATATCCCAGTGAAGCAGATATGACTACTGAAGGAAAATGAAGCTGAGAGGTTAAATAACTTGTCCAGGAAGCTGCAGTGCTGGGGTCAGTACTCAGATCTGTTCAAGGTCACGTTTCACTGAATCCCACGAAGGAGGCTACAGAAATAAGATGGATGGGCTGGCCGGATGCCTGGAAGGGCTCCTGAGGGTCTCCCCAGCCCCCGACCTTCCTGCCCTCTTTCCCGGCAGGCCACCCTGGAAAAGTGCTCCACGTGCTCCCAGCCCATCCTGGACCGGATTCTGAGGGCTATGGGGAAGGCCTACCACCCAGGCTGCTTCACCTGTGTGGTGTGCCACCGCGGCCTCGATGGCATTCCTTTCACTGTGGATGCCACGAGCCAGATCCACTGCATCGAGGACTTCCACAGGTCAGCTGGGTCCCCAGCTTGTGTCTCAGGATGTCTGGGCTGGCCTTTCCCATCTTCCTCATGACTCCTTCCTATCGCAGTACCAGCCTCTCCTGTTTGGCAACTCTGGCCGTGCCTCATTCTCTCTTTCCCTAAGATCCCAAACCCTACCTACCTTTGGCCTCTCCCGTCCCCTCCCTTGTCCCACCTTCTCTGGGCTCCGTTGTTAGTCCCCTCCAACCCTGGGACCTGACGGCCTCCCGGGTTCCCTTCCGCCCCCAGGAAGTTTGCCCCAAGATGCTCAGTATGTGGTGGGGCCATCATGCCTGAGCCAGGTCAGGAGGAGACCGTGCGAATCGTAGCTCTGGATCGCAGTTTTCACATTGGCTGTTACAAGTGTGAGGTAGGGGGGCCTGGGCAACGGTGTGGGTGGGGGGGAGGGTTATTGGGGCCTGGGGCACTGGGTGTGGTAAAGCATGATGGAGAAGGATCTCAGGGGTTGGGGCCTGATGGAAAGCTATTGCTTCTTTCTGAACAGGAGTGTGGGCTGCTGCTCTCCTCTGAGGGTGAGTGTCAGGGCTGCTACCCGCTGGATGGGCACATCTTGTGCAAGGCCTGCAGTGCCTGGCGGATCCAGGAGCTCTCGGCCACGGTCACCACCGACTGCTGAGTCTCCCCAGGAGCACCTGCTGTGTCCTCCCTTCCCATCCACCACCCTCCCCGACAACTACCTTTATAACTTTGTCACCAAATGCTGTCTCCTCGTCCTCCAGTCATGAAATAACAACCCCGCCAGAGTTTACAAAACACTTTGAAGTCTGTTGTCTCATCTGATATTCTCACATCAGCTCCACACAAGCAGGCTGTGGTGACTGGCCTGCATTTTTAGCTGAGAAGTGACGTCCTCAGGTTGCATCGCTCCCAAATGGCAGAATCAAGATCAGAAGGGTCTTCCTAGTCCTGGACCAGTTTTTTGCAACTCCATTGTACACTCTTTTTAAAGTAGTTTCTGTAAAGACACCCCCCCCCCCCCCCCCCCCGCAAAGCCCCCACAAGCCCTGGGGACAAGGATGCAGTATGTGCAAGAAAGGCAGCATTTCCTAAAGTCTTCACACTCAACTCACTGAACAAGCACTTTTTTTGTTATCCCTGGGGTGGTGCTGCATTTAATCTGCGGCAGCCCAGATCCTGCTTGGCGGTCAGGATCACAACCTACAACCGATCTCATCAAGGTGCTGGTTGGGGTCTGCCACTTTTAATTAAAGATGGGGTGCCTTTGTGGAAGAAGAGCAGGAACAATGGGTTTTGCAGGTAGCGTACATCGACGACCAATAAAGGTTGGTTCTCTAGTGGGATCACAAAATGGTGGGAAATGTTTTAAAATGGTTGCTGTGTCCGCGAAAACGGAAGAGTCCCTAAACCTCTGCCCTGCGCAAGGAGAGGGGAGAACCATTCCTGATGAAGTCGGGGGACTCCGCGATTAAACACAGGTGGAAAGCAGCTGAATGCCAACTGGTTTAGACTTCGGATACATCCGGGGAAGCGCGACCTCCGACCTCGGCGGGAGGAAGCGCTCCCTCACGGCCAGAGCGGGGAGGGGGAGTCTACCGCCCTCCCGAGGCTTGGTCCCGCCTGGCTCCCGTAGTTCCTCTCGCCCGCACAGGTCTCGTCCCGCAGAGCGCGCGAGACTTCTGGGTGCCCGCCCCTTCCCATCAGTCCTCGGTGCTCCCAGCCTTTCCCTCTCCTAATTAGTTCTCCATCAGGCCCTGCTGGGTGCAGTGTGTGGTTCCGGGAGCTGTTCTGCGGGTGACGCAGGCGCAGCTCGAGCTGCGCGCGCCGACCGTCCGTTCTCGGCTGTCCCGGTTTCTTCGCGTCTATTCGGCCCCGTCGCCGAGAGCCCTCAGTCTCCTCACCCTCCTCGACTTCCCCGTCGCGCGCCCGAGGCAAGGGGCGGGCCCAGATCTCCCAGGGAACCTGCTGGCTGGACCGCGAGACTAACGGCCGCGACCGCTTCCAGGTGGGGGGAGGGGCCTGGAGCGGGAAGAGCCGGGCTGGGGCTGGAAGCTGGGAGACGGGCTTGCGGGTGGGCGGGGAGGCCGCTGGGGGCGACTGGAGAGTCGGAGGCCTTATGATGGCGGGGTCGGTGGAGGGCTGGCCTTTGTGGAGGGAGGCGGGCATGCTGCTGCAAAGGGGGTGGGGTGGGGTCCTCTGCTCCTGTCGTCATTGTTGAACGCCCAGATCATCCCTCTCCGGATTCCAGGCCCCCTCAGCCAGCGCCATGGGTGACAGTGATGACGAGTATGATCGAAGGCGCAGGGACAAGTTTAGACGAGAGCGCAGCGACTACGACCGTTCCCGGGAGAGAGATGAAAGACGTCGAGGGGATGATTGGAATGACCGGTAAGACACAGTTTTTTCTTAATTTCGTCCACTTGTTTTATTGTCGGGCATTCAAGTTTCATTGCATTTTTCTTAAAGCTTTATTAGGTCGAGCCATATGAAATCGCTCGTTCTTGACTGTTTTATGTGGTTCGACTTCATTGCTCTATGGCTTAATTTTTGAAATGTCCAGAAGATCAGAGCAGCAGAAGTAAGAATTTGACTAGGAAAAAGCAGTGTTTGCGTGTGCATTCTATTGTTTGTAAGTTATACCCCCAGAAAGTTGACTCAAAAAAAAAAAAAAGTAATAATACAGAATTGGCTTGATTGGAGAGGTGGTCAGACTAGTTCTCTATCAGGATATGATTAAATTTCTTGTAGTAGTGTAGGCTGGAATCAGAAAGAGTTCTTTGAACAGTGATCAGTTCAGTTCAGTTGCTCAGTAGGGTCGGACTCTTTGCGACCCCATGGATTGCAGCATACCAGGCTTCCCTGGAGATTGCTGGAGATTGCTCAGACTCATTGAGTTGGTGATGCCATCCCTGATCCATGGATGGGATTAATTGATTAGGTTTGGCGTAGCTAGTGATTAGCTTTCTGGGATGTTCTGGAGTAGATTAGAGTTGAGGTTTTTCCCTTAAATAATTGCTATTTAAAGGAATTGAGGAAGATTTTTATCTAAGGAATATCACGAGTATCTAGTCAGTGACTTGATATCACAGACTTGATTTGGAAACAGGTTATCAGAAAAAAAGTTTGAGATGGCTTACTGCGGTAGCATTTATTCATTCAGTGTCATCTTGAAAAAGAAGCTTAGTAAGCTGTTCAGTGTTTCACTAAACATATCTCTTCACTGGAGGTGGTCTGCGCCACCTTGTTTTCTTTAGTATTTTTCTAAGAAAGTCCGAAGATGCTTTTCCGGTAAGCAGCCTGGGGTGACCTCTAAAAATGGTGTGCTATTCACTTGTCCCGGAAAACCCCTCAAAATCATGCAGATCAAGAGGTTCAGATCTTCTTGTTCACTTTAAGAACACTCATGAAACTGCCCAGGCAATTAAGGGTATGCATATCTGAAAAGCCATTAAGTATCTGAAGGATGTCACTTTAAAGAAGCAATGTGTGCCTTTCCATCCTAACGGTGGAATTGGTAGGTGTGCATAGGCCAAGCAGTGAGGCTGGACACAGGGTCGGTGGCCCAAAAAGAGTGCTGAATTTTTACTGCACATGCTCAAAAATGCAGAGAGTAATGCTGAACTTACAGGCTTAGATGTAGATTTTGTGGTCATTGAGCACATCCAGGTGAACAAAGCACCCAGGATGCTGTGTAGGACTTACAGAGCTCATGTACAGGTTGATCCAACCGTGAGGGTCGGATCAACCTGTACATGAGCTCTCCTTGCCTCGCTGAGATGATCCTTACTGAAAAAGAACAGCTTGTTCCTAAACCAGAAGAGGAGGCTGCCCAGAAGAAAAAGATATGTCAGAAAAAGCTGAAGGAACAAAAACTTATGGTCTGGGAATAAATGCTGCAAAAAGTTAATGCAAATAAAGGTGTAAAAAAACAAAGGAAGACAAGTAAGGGCACTCTTCTGAATTCTGAAGATGGCCAAGGGATAGTTATTGTCCTTAAGGAGTTGACAGTCTGGGGCTTGGAGTGTGGGGCAAAATGGCCTTGGATGTATGCTGTAAATGAATATATTCATCTATGAGAGGTCATGATGAAGATGTGAAATGTTGAGGGAACAGATGTGAGGGAGGGGAGAAGTGGTGGAGGTGGTGTATGGGAGGCTGACAGGAAAGGGACACTTAGCAAGGTTTGGAAAGATTAGTGGGAATTCCTCAGACACAGGTCGGGTGAACAACTTGGAGTTGGAGACATAATGTTGTTCACAGAAAAGAACATATGTTCTAGTTTTTTTTCAAGTAGTGGTTCTCAAAATCCCTCAGAGGTCTGTGAGCCTACAACTGTTTTTTATCTTTTAAAATTTTTGTTCTTTTTTAAAAGTTCTTTTTCATTATGGTTTATCACAGAGTACTAAATAGTTTCCTGTGCTATACAGTAAAACTTGTCACTTACCCATTCTACATGTAATAGCTTGCACTTGCTAACGCCAAACTCCCACTCCATTCCTCTCCCCGCTTGGCAGCCACACGTCTGTCCTGTATGTCTATGAGTCTGTTTCTGTTTCATAGGTATGTTCATTTGTGTTGTATTTTAGATTGCACATGTAAGTGATATCATATAGTATTTGTCTTTCTCTTTCTGAGTTGCTTCACCTAGTATGATAATCTCTGGGTCCATCCGTGTTGCTACAATGGCATTATTTCATTCCTTTTTATGGCTAAGTAGTATTCCTTTGTGAATACTATACACCATAGTGTATACACTATACATGGTTTATCCATTCCTCTGTAGGTGGTTATTTAGATTGTTTTCATGTCTTGGCTACTGTAAATAGTGTTGCTACGAACATAGGGTTGCATTTATCTTTTTGAGTTTCGGTTTTGTCTGAGTGATATCCAGGAAAGAATCCATTTGCAATGTGGGAAATCTGGGTTGGGAAGATCCCTTGGAGGAGGGCATGGCAACCCAGTCCAGTATTCTTGCCTGGCGAATCCCCATGGACAGAGGAGCCTGGCGGGCTGCAGTCTGTGGGTTCACAGAGTCGAACACGACTGGGTGACTAAGCAGGATTGCTAGATCATACGGCAAGTATAATATCAGTCTTTTGAGGAACCTCCATCCTGTTTTCCGTAGTGGCTGCAGACAGCTTACATTCCTGCCAACAGTGTAGAGGGGAGGTCCCCCTTTCTCTACACCCTCTGCAAGCATTGTTACTAGCTTGCAACTTTTAATAGTAATGCTAGGGTAGTATTGCTGCTTTCACTGGATTGAGGTTTGGTGCTCTGGCAGTGGTGAGGGAGACTGCAGGGGCCCTAGCACAGTCAAAGCAGTGGCAGCAGTTTTTAGTAAAAAGTTTCATGTACTGTCGTTGAAGAAGCAATAACAATTTTAAACTTTACTAAGTTAGATTCTTAACTTCTTAATATAGTTCTTAATATATATGATGACTAGGAAGTATGCATAAAGCACTTCTGCATATAGTATCACCTGGGCTTCCCAGGTGGCGCAGTGGTAAAGAATCCGCCTGCAAGGAAGGGGTTCAATCTCTGGATTGGGAAGTTCCCCTGGAGTAGGAAGTGGCAACCCACTCCAGGATTCTTGCCTGGAAAATCCCATGGACAGAGGAGCCTGGTGGGATACAGTCCTTGGGGTTGAAAAGAATCAGACATGACTGAGTGACTAGCCTGCACGCTTGTAGTAGAGTGTTTATCTTGAGGAGGAGCTTTTGTGGGATTGAGTTGTGAGCTGAATTAACAGCCTTGAACCCTCCTCCCCAACCTGTGAGATACCGTTTTTGTTTTTTACTTGAATGGACAGCTGTCAAACAGTGCTTATTCATATTTGGGTTTTTGGTAGACATTTTCTTGGGAATAAAAGCTCAGAGAACGCGATGCTCTTGTTCAGTCACTAAGTCGTGTCCGACTCTGGTCCCGTGGCCTGCGGCATGTCAGGCTCCTCTGTCCCCCCTGTCTCCCGAGTGTGCCCAAAGTCGTTTCCATTGAGTTGGTGCTGCTGTCTAACCACTTGTTGCTTTAGGGAAAATAGTCAGTTTTGTTGCCAATAAGAAAGTGGAACTTGCCAGTGAAAACTAAAATTTTGGAAAACTTTTATCTGCAATGTCAGTTTGTCAGCTCCCCATTGCTTTAAAGACTGTTATGATGAGATAGGTAGTGATACTAAGTGATTATATTTTAATACTGTGTAATGAGATGTGCCAAGGTCCATTAAAAGAGCAAAGTAGAATAATGAACTTTAATGTAGCAGAATACAAAATGTTGATTTGGTTTCAGATTCAGCATTGCAACTAGCCTTTAAGATACTATCTCTTGCCAAATTTTGGGGAGTATCAAAAACAGTGAATAGGAAATTCCCTGGCAGTCCAGTGGTTGGAGACTCGGGGCTGTCACTGCTGAGAGCCCAGGTTGGATTTCTGGTTGGGGAACTAAGATCTCAAAAGCTGCATGGCACAGCCAAACCAAACAAACAGAATATCCCCAATAATCTGAACAGGTTATTAAAGTACTCCCTTTTTCAAGTACGTATCACTGTGAGGCCAGATCTTCACATTTTCCAACCAAACAACGTATCTTAACAGGTTGAATGGAGAAACATATACCAGTTGTCTCCTTTGAAATTAAGCCAGACCTTGAAAAAATTTGTAAATGGAAAAAAACAGTGCAACTTTTTTCACTAAATGTTTTTTTTGGAAAATAGTGTTTCTTGTACAAATATATAATTTGTATTACTGTGTAACTTCAAAGTTAATAGTTTTTTTTTCTGTTCTAATTTTCAGCTAAATGTTGATAAATATAATTCACATAAGCAAAAGCTCTTTAATTTTTAAGAGTGTAAGGAGGTCCCAAGACTGAAAAGTTGGAGAACTACTGGCTTATAGCAGAGGATTTTCTTTTGTTAAGATGGAGATGGGGTTCACTGGTGATTGGTAGAGAATCTGGAATGGTCGCCAGGAACCAAAGTTTTGAATTTAAGCGAGGGCATGACACGTTCGCGTTTGTGTCTGAGAAAGAGCCCTTTGACCTTGGAGAGGAGGAAGGGGAGAGACCAGAGGTAGGGAATACAAACCAAGGCTCTACTTAAAAGGAGAAGTGGCCAGGACCAGGGCACGTGGACCTGGGCTGAGTTTATGGGAATGGCAGGGAAAAGGACAGCCTTCGTTGGGTTTGAGACAGAGAATTAATAAGCTGATAACAAGTTAGTGGTGAGAGTGACCCTTGATAACTGGATGCGGGACAGTCTGTTGGTGCAGCCAAAAGTGGGAAATCGTGGGGGCAAGGGGCGGCAGGTTTGGGCCCATAGCGATGGAAGTAACAGGTTTGATTCTGATTGCATTGAATTGGAGGGGACAGTAATAGAAGGAGTTGGTAACATTGGTCTGGAGTTCAGAAAAAAGGCCAGGCTGGAGGAAGGGTTGACGAGCCATCAGTTTGTGGGTAGTGGCTGAAGTGATGGAAGTAGACAAGTCTTTCTCCTTAGAGGGTGGTTTTGGAATACAGTTTCCAGCTTTTAGTCTGGGTATCTCAGATCCAGTACTTCAGCTACCTGATGCAGAGCCGACTCATTGGAAAAGGCCCTGATGCTGGGAAAGATTCACGGCCAAAGTAGAAGGCAACAGAGGGTGAGAAGGTTGGAGAGCATCACCGACTCAGTGGACATGAATTTGAGCAAACTAAGAGATAGTGAAGGACAGAGGGGCCTGGCGTGCTGCAGTCCATGAGCTTGCAGAGTCGGACATGCCTTTGCGACTGAACAACCACTCAGATAGGACAGAAAGAGCCCGTCCAGGAGTGTGATCTTGGGATACCCGGCTGTGTCGTTGTATTCACCGCCACTTGTTCTTACCTCCAGAGAGTGGGACCGTGGCCGGGAGCGCCGCAGTCGGGGCGAATATCGTGACTATGACCGGAATCGGCGAGAGCGCTTCTCCCCTCCCCGGCATGAGCTCAGCCCCCCGCAGAAGCGCATGCGGCGAGACTGGTGAGATGGCAACAGTCTCTCTGTCCTCTCTCCGGGCCTCAGCTCTCCTCCCTCACTTCCGCTGAGAGCTTTCTTGGTCATTTCCTCTGCTCAGATTTCCCCTCAAGTCATCTCTTTTGGTCCCTTTAAGCCCTTGTGGGAGAGACTGCAGTCCACGTGCACCCCTCCCTTGGTCCCATCCTCTGTCCTCTGGAGAGATGCGTGCCTTCTCCGTCTGACTTTTGTGTCCCCCACCCTCAGGGATGAGCACAGCTCTGACCCATACCACAGTGGCTATGAGATGCCCTATGCTGGGGGGGGTGGGGGCCCAGCTTATGGCCCCCCTCAGCCCTGGGGCCACCCAGACGTCCACATCGTGCAGCACCCTGTTCTGCCTATTCAGGCCAGGTGAGACCTGCGCTTCCGGGGGGCCGGGAGAAGGGGGTCCACACTTGGGGATGGATTGGGGTGGCTGAAGCCAGGAGAATTGGGTTGGGCACACAAGAGCACCAGTGGGCAGTGGCGGCCGTTGGTGCCTCGGGTGATGGTCTTGGTGGGCAAAGGGAGAGGGCAGCTGGCTGCCTTGGTCCCCCCATTCCCCCACCCTCTTCCCCCACATCCAAGACTTCCTGACCGGTGCATCCCCCTGCCACCCCAGGCTGGGCAGCATAGCAGAGATTGACTTGGGTGTGCCGCCCCCCGTGATGAAGACCTTCAAGGAGTTCCTGCTGTCCCTGGATGATGCTGTGGACGAGACTGAGGCGGTCAAGCGCTACAACGACTACAAGCTGGACTTCCGGAGGCAGCAGATGCAAGACTTCTTCCTGGCTCACAAGGATGAGGAGTGGTGAGTGCCCCCCCTGCCTGCCGTCCTGTCCCTGGCACGTCTCCCCTGGCCCCCCAGCGGAGCCTGCAGTCCTGTCCTCTCCCCATCTCCCCAGTCCAGCACTTCTGGGGGCGGGGGAGGGGAGTGTGCCAACCCTGGCTGATGGGTCTCCTCACCTCCACGTCCGCCACGGCCCCCCCACCTCCCTTCCCCGCCGTCCTCGGTGAGCGAGCCACCTCCAGGCAGCTGGCCAGAGCCACCTGTCCTCTGGGGCGGCAGACGCACTGCCTCCCCCTTGCCGTTCGGGGTCACTGCCATCCCTGGTCGCCGGGACCCTGTGTGGTGGTGGCGTCCTCCCAAAAGCAACGAGCGAATCCAGACAAGAGAAGCAAAGCTCTCAGGATCGTTTGACAGAAAAAGAATTTTGATTTTTTTCCTTTTGTGGATGTTTTAATTTTAATCAACCATCTTTTCCCCCCTTCCTGCTCCTCCTCCTCCTCATCCTCTTTCTGCTCCTCCTCCTTGAAAAGAGCCAGAACTGGGAACTACACCCGCTCATCGACGGAGCTCGGAGCAAACCCACCTCCACCCCCACCATACCCAGCCCATACATGAGCCCCCTGGGCTGACCGCGCTGCCCGGGCCAGGCAGACAGGCAGGGCACCGTTGTGCACAATGCAGCGGTTTAGCTGAATGTGATTGCTCAGGCAGCTAGTCAGTCAGGGCCCCCACCGCGGAGTCCCGCGGGGGTGGGGCACCCGGGCCGGGCGCCCCAGCCAGGAGCCAGCCGGTGGCCCACCAGCCAGCATGGGCCCTGGGCGCGGCTAGTTAAATCTTGAGCTCTGTTTGACCAAGCGGCCAAGGTAAAGATCCTGGAGGTGACGCCTGCGGCTTTCCCTTCCTCTTCTGCTCAACTTGTGGTTCTGTTCTCTCACTGTCTCCTCTTTCTTCTTAACCCATGTCTTTGTCTTACTTGATCATAAACCTGTCATTCTTTCTCTGTCCCCGTTCTTGCTGCTAACACCTCTTTCCACTGGGTTTTTGTTTTTTCCTGGTTTCTATTTGGTCTTTAGTTTTCCTCCTTGTTTTTGTTCTGGGACTTTCTCACACTTTGCCCTTTCTTCTTTGCATATCCTAATTTCTTCTGTCCTCCCCGCCCCCTCCTGCCCAGGGTCCTATTTTAAGTGTTTTCTTTTCATGCTCTACCTTAACCCTCCATCCCTGTCCTCTCTTGACCCCTGTGGGCAGTACCTGAGGTTATAAGGGCACTTCAGTTTCTCCCTTTGGTCTTTCCCTGTCCCTTCACCAGCTGCTTATTTTCCCTAGGGGGGAGAAAGGTGTCCTGCCTTTTGTGGCTTTTCCTTTCTGGTGATTTCAGGTTTCCCTGTCTTCCACCAAGGGATGGAGGGAGCTGGTGGGAGTAATCCTTTTAATGATTCTAGTTTGGGGTTGGCTCGGAGAGGGAGGTTCTTTGGGACCTACTGTTTCTTTAGTGTTACTCTGGGAAGCTGTGGGAAACTACACTCCTTAAAATTTGTGTTTCCCAGACACTTTGGGCAGTCAGTCTGCCTCCAGCCCTGACTCCCCTGTAGTCATACTCTTTCCAAATCCAGAGCTCTTAGTTCCTGGCTCTCCCCCAGATCTTCTCAGAGCATAACCTCTGGTTCCTTTCTGGGGGTTTGGGTGGTTCAGGTGCACCCCCTCCCCTGATCTCCACTGTTATGACCTTCTGTGGGTGTGAGAGGATGGGGGCTGTGCCCTGACTTTCCTGGGCCCCTCCCCATGTCCTGGCTCTGGCCTCCAGTGACTGTTTGGCTCTTCCTCGCCCTTTCCTTCTCAGGTTTCGGTCTAAGTACCACCCAGATGAGGTGGGGAAGCGTCGGCAGGAGGCCCGAGGGGCCCTGCAAAACCGACTAAGGGTGTTCCTGTCCCTCATGGAGAGTGGCTGGTTTGATAATCTTCTGTTGGACATAGACAAAGCTGATGCCATTGTCAAGATGCTGGATGCAGGTGTGTGGATTGGGAGGGGTGGACCTGTCTGGTGACCAGGGTCTTGGCTGAAGATGAAAATCTATAGAAAGCCAGAGACAGAAGGCCAGGACCCTTGGATTGTGACCTCTGCTCCCTGTGTTGGTAGCTGTGATTAAGATGGAAGGAGGTACAGAGAATGATCTGCGGATCCTGGAGCAGGAGGAGGAGGAGGAACAGGCAGGAAAGCCTGGGGAGCCCAGCAAGAAAGAGGAAGGCCGTGTCGGACCAGGCCTGGGCGATGGAGAGCGCAAGGCCAACGAAAAGGACGATAAGAGAGAAGACGGCAAACAGGTCTCAGGGCTGGGGCTTCTGGCGCTGTCTGTGAGGCCTGTGGGGCGGGAAATGGGTATTGGGTGGGCGAGAGGCGAACCTGTGGGCTGAGCTGCTGGAGGGTGGGGCAGGGCCCGCTGAAAAAGGCTGAAGGAGAGAATGATGTTCCTGGTGATTTGTCTACCTCTAGGCTGAAAATGATGGTTCCAGTGATGACAAAACCAAGAAGTCTGAAGGTGATGGGGACAAAGATGAGAAGAAGGAAGACACCGAGAAAGAAGCCAAAAAGGTAGGTTCTCGCTTGGGCGAGGTCGCAGTCGGGGTGGGGTCCTGGTACCTGACTCCCCTCCTGGTACCTGACTCCCCTCCTTGGCTGTGGGTCTCACAGAGCAGCAAGAAGCGGAATAGGAAGCACAGTGGCGATGACAGCTTTGACGAAGGCAGTGTGTCCGAGTCGGAGTCAGAGTCTGAGAGTGGCCAGGCTGAAGAGGAGAAGGAGGAGGCTGGTGTGTTTCATTTTCAGTCTCTTCCTGCTGACGGTGCTGGGGAGGGTGAGGGGCTGGTGTGGAGGCGAGAGATGGGTGAAGTCGGTAAGGAGGGGGGCCTTTTGGGAGAGACTGGTGGGGGGAGGCTTTGCAGCCTCTCTGTCCTCCGCTCATCCAACGATGAGTTTTCGCCGACTCCCACTGCTCCCTGCATAGATGAAACACTCAAGGAAAAGGAGAAGTCCAAGGAAGAAGAGAGGGAGAAGCCTAAGGACGCCCCTGGGCTGGAATGCAAACCCCGACCCTTGCATAAGACGTGCTCTCTCTTCATGCGCAACATCGCGCCCAACATCTCCCGGGCTGAGATCATTTCTGTGAGTGGGGGCAGGGATGACAGGCAGGCTTTGGAAGGGGACGGCAGGGACAAGAGAACCCCGCACTGCTGCTGATGCACACACAGCCCTGTTTCTCTAACAGGGAGGTCCCTTTCCCCTGGGCCCATGGCCTTCAAAGAGGCCGGCCCTGACTGCAGCATTTGCTTTCAACTGCTGCTATTCTTGAGCCCTGTATTGTTTTCTCCCCTAGTCCAAGGAAAGATGAAAAGGCAGTTCCCCAGGGTTCTAAGGACATAGGGATTGGAGGAAGAAATAAATCGTTGAGTCACTAGGTAGGGTTTCTCTTTCTCTGCTTTTCCAGCTTTGTAAACGATATCCAGGCTTTATGCGTGTGGCATTATCGGAGCCCCAGCCGGAGAGGAGGTGAGGAAGGTGGGGAGGCGTGACCCTGGATACCTTGGGGAAAAGGTTTAGGGAATATGAGTGGCCAACATCACCTCCATCCCAGGATTATGTGGGCATTTTCTTGTTCAGGTTTTTCCGCCGTGGTTGGGTGACCTTTGACCGCAGCGTGAACATTAAGGAGATCTGTTGGAACCTGCAGAATATCCGAGTGAGTGCTGGGAGTGGGGCTGTTGAGGAAGAGAAAGTAGGGCCTCGCATGCTCCGCACAGTCTCGTTCCTTTGTTCATTGACGGCTTCATCCATCCAGTCCTTATTTCACCCATGGTGTCTGCCCATGTGGACTGCATGCAGTTGTCTCTGGGTGTGGCCCTGAGACTGCTGGAGTGAACAAGACATCCTGGTCCCTGTCATCAGGGTGCTCAGTCTGATCACTGGCGTGCTCAGCTGGGCCAGTCTTTAGTGGCTTTTCTCGGGTGAGTGTTGGTAAGCTTTCGGTTCCCTCCAGCTCCGGGAGTGTGAGCTGAGCCCTGGCGTGAACAGAGACCTGACTCGTCGTGTCCGCAACATCAATGGTATCACCCAGCACAAGCAGATCGTGCGCAACGACATCAAGCTGGCAGCCAAGCTGGTCCACACACTGGACGACAGGACCCAGCTCTGGGCCCCGGAACCCGGGACGCCTGCTTTGCCAGCGGTCAGTGACTCCTTGGGGAACTTTTTACCACCTCGTCAGCTGGGGGCACCTCTGGCCTTACCTGATCTGTAGCATTGACCCCTTCTACCCACCCACGTCTTTGCCCTTCTGGGCGGCACCTTCAGCTCCAAAGAAACAGATTGACATTAGTGAGTATTTACGGGCTAAGGCAGAACGTAAATGTAATATTATATTTATTATAAATGTTATATAAAATATTATATTAAAACATAATAAGGGAGAGGTAACAGGCCAGCTGAGTCCTGAACTCCTTTCTGCCCCACTTTGCCATTTCAAATGCGAAGGTTCCTTGGCTTCCCTGAGGAGTTTTGTCTGCCTCTCTCACCTCATCTCTCACCCTTCCAGAGTCTGCCCTCGCAGAACCCGATCTTGAAGAATATCACTGACTACCTGATTGAGGAGGTGAGCGCTGAGGAGGAAGAGCTACTGGGGAGCAGTGGGGGGGCCCCTCCCGAGGAGCCTCCGAAGGAAGGGAATCCTGCAGAGATCAACGTGGAGCGGGATGAGAAGCTGATCAAGGTGCCAGTGGGAGTGGGGCGTGGGGTGAGGGAGAGCCTGGCTCTGGCGGTAAAGGGGCAGGAGTGATGAACTCATCGCTTCTCATTTCTCTTAGGTATTGGACAAACTCCTCCTCTACTTGCGCATCGTGCATTCCCTGGATTATTATAACACGTGCGAGTACCCCAATGAGGATGAAATGCCCAACCGTTGTGGCATCATCCACGTTCGGGGGCCTATGCCACCCAACCGCATCAGTCATGGGGAAGGTGAGTTCCCTGCTCCTCATCCTGGTTTCTCTTGCTCTCAGCTGCCTCTGGCCTTGGTTCTGCTCTGGTAGTAGTGCTCTGCCACCCTCTCCTCCCACCCTCTTCTCTGATCCCCTCCTGGCTCCCTTCTCCAACCTGCTCCTGTCTGTACCCCAACAGTCCTAGAGTGGCAGAAGACATTTGAGGAGAAACTGACTCCGCTGCTGAGTGTGCGAGAATCTCTTTCAGAGGAAGAGGCCCAGAAGATGGGTCGCAAAGACCCTGAACAGGAAGTGGAAAAGTTTGTGACCTCTAACACCCAGGAACTGGGCAAGGATAAGTGGCTATGCCCTCTCAGTGGCAAGAAATTCAAGGTCTGTGATTACAGAGTTGTGTTGTTAGGATAGTGGGAAGAGAGGGTTGAGCCCGGAAGCCTCAAGCCTGGGGAGGAAGTGCTCACTGGGATTGGAGAGGGGAGGACGGTCCTTGAAGCTTAGGTCTGGGCAGCGAGGGAGCCCACACTGTTCAGTCTGATCCCCTCCTCTCTTCACCCAGGGCCCCGAGTTTGTACGTAAACATATCTTCAATAAGCATGCAGAAAAGATTGAGGAAGTAAAGAAGGAAGTGGCCTTTTTTAACAACTTTCTCACTGATGCCAAGCGCCCTGCTCTGCCCGAGATCAAGCCGGCTCAGCCACCGGGCCCTGCCCAGAGTAAGATACGATCCGTGAGGGTCTGCCCCATTCCCTGTCCCTTTTCTTTTTTTCCCCCTTTTTTTTTTTTCCCTGTCCGTTGACTGTTCAAAGACTCCAGGTTCTAACTTATCAGACCTGTTTTTACCCCACTCTCAGGCCATATTACTAAAAGCTAGTTGTGTCTCTCCACACCCCGCCCCCCTCCCCGCAGTAATTCATGTTCCTGTCCTTGTTGTACTCCCCCCAGGTCTGACTCCGGGACTTCCCTACCCACACCAGACTCCCCAGGGCCTGATGCCCTATGGTCAGCCCAGGCCCCCCATCTTGGGCTATGGAGGTAAGTGTAAGAGGGAGTTGAAGGACTTGAACTGGGGCTGGGAGAAAGAAAACTTAGGGTATAGTTGAGGTCACAGTGTTTCAACTCTGTACTGATCTTTTTCCTAGCTGGTGCTGTTCGCCCTGCAGTCCCTACAGGGGGACCCCCATACCCCCATGCTCCCTATGGTGCTGGCCGAGGAAACTATGATGCCTTCCGAGGCCAGGGAGGTTACCCTGGGAAACCTCGAAACAGGTGAGAATGGGCTAAGATGGTTACGTTTTTTTGGCCCTCTGCAAACTCCCTCTCAGAGACCCTCAACTCGAACCCCATCTTAACTCTTTCTGACTGCACAGGATGGTCCGTGGAGACCCACGGGCCATTGTGGAATACCGTGACCTGGATGCTCCAGATGATGTCGACTTCTTTTGACTCACCTACTCTTCCTCACTCCTGGTATCATCTGTACTTGTGACTGCCTTGTCTTATCCAGCTCTGAGAAGTTTTTGTACATTCAGCCCTACTGCCAGTAAAAGCACTTGCGTGGTGACTCTTGGCTTAGTATATATGAAGTGTTCATTGCTCAGTCGTGTCTGACTGTTTGTGACTCCATGGGCTGTAGCCCACCAGGCTCCTCTGTCCACGGAGTTCTCAAGGCAAGAATACTGGAGTGGCTTGCCGTGCTCTTCTCCAGGGGACCTTCCTGACCTAGGGATCGAACTTGGGTCTCTTGGATTGCAGGCAGTGTATATATATATATATATATATATATATATATATATAGTACAATATAGACCTCCCCGAATTCTCCCCCCAAATTGCTAGGGCCATGGTTAGCTGGGTCTTGCCACTTTATTGACAACAAAGGTCCCAGGCTTTGCTGGGACTTACTGGGGGGTTTGACATTAAGCAGCCTCTGCCTTTGAGATGAGGGTGGATGAATGTGTACAGGGCTAGAGGCTGCTCAGTGCTGGGAACTTAGCCTCAGTCCAGGGTGCGGTTCTGCTCTTTGGAGTTACAGCTGGTCATGCACAGGTTGTAGAAGGAGTGGGGGTCAAAGGCTGTGCTTACCTCTTGCCAGCCCACCCAACCAGCAGCCTGTAGTTCACTGGGGTTCTTCGGAGCACCCCAGCAGTGAGGGTCCAACACCAGGACATAGGCTTCGGTTCCTGGGCCCAGGCATACTCCCAGCAAGGCCTTGGACTGGGCATCTGCATCCCCACCAACCATTACAGGCCCCCCGCCCCCCGCGAAGTGGGAATACAGCCTCTCCAGTTCCCCCTGAAGCCCTGCTCCACGGGGAACATGACACAGCCGCCCTTGGGGCCCCCCAAAGTGGTCCAGGCAGAGGCTGGCTTCTACACAGCCAATCCAGCTCTGAGAGCCCCGGAACCCGGGGGGCTTGTCGCCCATGTCCTCCAGGGCCGCCTGCACTGCACCCAGTTTGGGTACGCCCATGGGCCGGCCCTCTGGCCACGAGAACAGCGTCTGCAGAGTGCGGTAGCCACATCCCCAGCCGCGGTCGTCCACTCCGTCGCAGCCGTAGTGGTAGTAGAGGTAGTGGCCCGAGAGGAGGGCCAGGCGGGTAGGGCCGCGGCCGGGCAGGGCCAGGCCCAGGTGGACGTCCTTCAGCAGCTCCAGGGCGGCGGGCGGGAACGGCGGTTGTCGGGCCAGGCAGATGCGTCCTCCAGGCAGCGCGGCGCGAACTCCGGGTTCCAGCGCTCCTTCTCCGCCCCAAGTCTAGGGCTGACCGCAGGCAACACCGGCTCAAGGGCCCCGGGATCGCTCGTCTGGCCCCTGGTAGCAGCGCATGGCGCGATCGCGGCGGTGAGGACCAAGTAGGTCCTCGGGTCTCCCACAATGCACCGCCGCGCCGGCGCCGCCGGCTTCACTGCGCAGGCGTGAGCTCCTACT
Organism: Cervus canadensis; assembly: GCF_019320065.1. Taxonomy (NCBI): domain Eukaryota; kingdom Metazoa; phylum Chordata; class Mammalia; order Artiodactyla; family Cervidae; genus Cervus; species Cervus canadensis. The sequence goes on along the minus strand of NC_057417.1, from coordinate 29,317,796 downwards.
CGCGGGCGGGCTCTACCGGCTGCGGCGGGGAAGACAGTACGCTGCGCCCAGCATCCTCTCCCCGGTCTGAGTTTAGCACCCACCCCTTTATTCACTCCGCCCCAATGGTTGGAGCATTCTGCCCGGACCCCGGCTCCCCAGTCGCGCACACTCCCGTGGCTGTTAACAGTTTATTGGCAGCCCAGAGGGCGAAGGCACCGCGGGGGAGGGGGCTTGGCCCGAGGCATGCAGAGGGCCGGGAGCCCCAGGGGAAAGTCGAGGGTGGCTGGGCAGGGTCTAGGGATCCTCCGTGTAATATCCCAGCCCATAAATAAATAGTATATACAGCTGAGGGGCCAGGCGGAGCGGGCAGGGCAGGGGATGTGGGGGGTCCCGCCTGGGTCACAGGTCTGAGCAGCGATCCTGCTTGCTGTAATGGTCAAACTGGTTCTTCCAGTGCACCATGTAGGAGCTCCAGCGATGGAACTCGGCCTTCCACTGGCGCTCCGCCTCGTCCAGCGTGTCTGCGGCCAGCGTGCCCGGCAAGTGGGTGGGGGGAGGACATGGGGAAGAACGGGAACGGACATGCGGGGGTTGGAGAGGGGGTAGCGTGAGTTCAGAGAAGACACGGAGAATGCAGGCGACCACGTGGGGTGGTGGAAAGAGGATCAGGAGAATATGCGAAAGACAAGACCAGAGGGCGGGCGAGGGTAGAGGCGGAGCCAGAGAAGGATGGCGGGGAGGAGGAGGGAGAGGAAGAAGATGACCGGAAGACAGGAGGACCGAAGGGATCAGAGGAGGAGGTCCGTGGGTTGGTGGGGAAAAGAGAAGAGACAGAAATGGTTGGCGTTTGTAGCTCCACTAGGGGGTGCTATCTAGCCCCAGGGCCTCCCTCACCCCCAACACCGAGCTCAGGCTCCAGAGAATAATTTTATAAAAAAAAAAAAAAGAAAATTGACTTTTTCATTTCCATTTAAACAATGAAGGTGTGTGGGTCCCTGAGATGGGTCGTAGGTGTACCGCCGCCCCCCGCCCCTCCTCCCGCCCTTCCCTGTCTAGTTTCAGTTTCTCGGTTTGAGGAGGGAGGGGGCGCTGGGTCGAAGATCCCTGAATGAGGCCCTTCCCCACGATCCGACCACTCTTTAGAGGAGGGGGTGGGGGGCCCTGAGGCCGGAGAGGGGAGAGGCCGTGGTCACAGCCGCAGGAGCCGGGAGAGGAGGAGAAAGAGGAGGAGAAGGAGGGGCAGGGGGAGGCCGGGCCTGGGCCTCGGGGCCGCCTCCCCGTGGGCGGGGCCTGAGCAGGTGCAGGGGGCCTCCGAGGCTGGGGGGAGAAGAGAGGGGTTACACCCGGCCGGCTCCCAGTCCCCTCTCTCTCTTTCTCCATGCCCCTTTACGCCCCCCGCTCCCCCGTTCCACCCAGCCCCTGCCCGCAGGCCCCGGCGTACCGGTGGCGCTGAGCAGTTTGGGCAGGAAACGATTCCAGAAAGCGCAGGCCTGGGCTCGCAGCCCTCGCCGCACCTCTAGCGGCCGCAGATTCAGGCTCACGTACTGCTGCGCTCCCGCCGTGTACGGTGGCCACTGTGGGGCTTTGGGGTCCCGGGGGTCATTGGGGTCTCTGCGGAAGGAAAGGGGAGGCTCAGCCCCTGGGGGCTGGGTAATGGAGATGGGGAGTAGGAGGGGGCAGCCTGCTTCCTGACCCCTGACCTGCCCTCTTAGGCTCCAGGGAGAGCCCATCTCCTCCCTCCCACCACCTCGTTAATCCTTTCTCTTTTCCAGCATGCTCTGTCCTCTGGGGTCTTTCCCTTCCTCCTGCCCTCCCTCTTTCTGTTGTTCCTATTCTTGTTCTTTGTTTTTTTTTGTTTTTTTTTTTCCTGGCTGCACTCTGCATGCAGTAGTTCCACACCCTCTGCTGTGGAAGCCGGAAGTCTTAACCACTGGACCATCAGGGAACTCCCCATTGTTCCTCTTCTTTACTCTCAATTATTTCTGCTCCATCTTTGTTTCTCCCATTTAAAAAATTGCTCTGATTTACTGAGCCCTTTCTTTATAACCAGGCCCAGTCACAGCTCTAGGAACATCATTACTTCTGCGGACACCCAGGTGATGGGGATATTTATGGTCCCCTTCTTCAGACAGCTAATAAAATCATCACCGGTCCAACTGATCCAGTTCTACAGTCCATGCTCCAATCTGCTACGGTGATTCTTTTATCCCTCCGCTCTCTCCTTGGGTCATCAGGACCTTGCCTTCCTCCTCCCCTTCTCTTGGGGTCTCCTCCATCATTCTCTCTCTCCCTCTGTGTCTCCTTTGTGAACTTGCCCTCTCTCTCTGGCCCTTTGTTTATGTGCCTGCTTATCTCCCCCCCTCTCTCTGTTTATCCCTGGCTCCTGGAGGCCCTCCTTCCCTCAGCACCGCTGACCCTGTGCGGGCGAAGTTGGCCCAGTATCTCATCAGTCGCTGGGCAAAGGTTCTCTCCTCGATGGTGTAGTTGAGCGAGGGTTCCAGGGGGAGCCCGAAGATGAACTCAATCTCGTAGCCGTGGGGCACCCCCATCCAGAGGGGCCAGGAGAGCGTGGATGCACGATGTTCAAAGATGTAGGCATAGACGCGAGCGCCCTGAGCGGCCAGTCGCCCAGCCAGCTGGGCCACGGGGCACACGACGTTGTGGTCACCCACCACATCACTCAAGGCCTCCCTCAGGCGTGCTGGGTCCTCAGGGTGCAGCCAGTCTGTGTAATGCAGGACCACAGCCTCGGCAGCCAGGTCACTTGCCTGGGGGACCCCGACCCGCACCCCGGCCAGGAACTGGGCCCGGCTGATGAGAGACTCGTTGTCTTTGCTGAAGCCTGGGGCCCCATAAACCAGAAAATAGGAGCCCTCATCCTTCACCACACCCACCAGCACCTGGGGGGACAGGATGGAGGGATGCGGGGGAGGGGAAGCACAGACAGACAGGCAGACAGAAACAGATGGACAAAAAGCCAGAGAGATGAAGTTATAGACCCGGAACCAGGGAGGAAGAGAGAGGTTGGGGAAGGGAAAGAGAGAAAGAGAAAATATACCCACATTTCCTTTCCTCTCTGACCCTCTGACCACCCTGGGATGGAGCCCTCGGGGAAGAGGAGGGGGCCATGGGGCCCAGAAGCCCGGGCCTTTGGGAGTGGGTCTGGAGCCACCCTCATGCCTGGGTCCCCAACGGGAGGGGCGGGTGAGAGAACAGGCCTAGATGAACCAGCTCCACCCACTCTAGCCACTAGTCACCTGCAGGCCATGGAAGTCTCCAGCATTGATGAGGGCCTCGGGTGTGTCACTGAGGAAGTCTCCGTCCACCACAGGCACGAAGGAGAAGCGGAAGACGCTTTCCTGAGGCAGCACGTGCCACTCATGGTCCACCAGATCCTGAGCTGGCCGCATTCGCAGGCAGGCCACCAGCTCTGTATCATTGCCACCAGCCCCGCCCGGGGGACAGCCCACGAGGCGGGCCAGCAGTGTGGCCCTGCGGCGGGCCTCTCCTACGCCCACTGTGGCCCAGGGCCCATTGGGTGCCCCGCTCTGCAGCACGGCCCTGTGGAACAGGCCCCGGCTGGGTGGGGACAGCAGGTGCATGCCCACGGAGGCGGCACCTGCACTTTCTCCAAACAGAGTCACCGACGTTGGGTCCCCCCCGAAGGCTGCCACATTCTCCTGCACCCACTGCAGTGCCAGCCTCTGATCCAGGAGCCCTACATTGCCTGGGGCCTCCCGGCTCCCTGGCAGGGCCAAGAAGCCAAAGGCGCCCACCCGGTAGTTCATGGACACCAGCACAGTCCCCTCGGCCTGGGTCAGGAAGCGGCCATCGTACACGTCCAGGGAGGAGGCCCCGCTGTAGAAGCCACCCCCATAGATCCAGACGAGGACAGGGGTGGGGGACGAAGGCCGGGGGTATGGTGTCCACACGTTGAGGTAGAGGCAGTCCTCGCTCAGCTCACGGTTGGGGTTCCACATCTCGGTGCCCTCAAATCCGGGGTACAAGGTGTCCACATATTGGTAGCAGACGCTTTGGAAGGCCGTGGCATTCAGCACCCCTGGCCAGGGCCGCTTGGGCTCCGGTGGCAGAAAGCGACGGGGGCCCACAGGTGGCTCTGCGAAGGGGATGCCCAGAAAAGCAGAGACAGGGCCCCTGGGGGCCATTAGGCGGAGGCCCCGCAGCCGGCCCCCACGCACCATCACCAGCAGCTCTGGGTCCTCTGGGCCCTCGGCCTCTGCCCCTCCTCCCAGGAAGAAGAGGAGGAGGAGGAGCGGGGAAGCCAGGGAGGGCGTGTGCAGGGGACACCACGGGGGCCTCATGGCTACCAGGGCAGGCAGGCGTCTGCTGGGAGAAAGAAAGGCAGAGGGTGAAGGCCCGAGGCTGCCAGGAGGAAGGAGATGATTAGGTAACACTCTTGCCCAGGGGTTATCACTGAGCTGCAGAGGAGGTGGGGCAGTTTGGCAGAGAGGAGGAGAGAGTGGAGGGAGGGAGGAAGACAGAAGACAGGCAGAGGCAAGGACACAGAAGAAGCTAGAGGGGACAGAGATCAGGCACACGCGCGGGTGCACACACACACACACACACACAGAGACAGATAAATGCAGGGAACGGAGACAGACCTGCCCAGCAATACCCTCCCCTGCGAGACAGAACCCACTGCCCTCACCTCCTTCCCCCAGTGGAGCGCCCTGGGCCCAGTGGAGGCACCACAACTACAGGCTGCAGGCCACCGACAGGGGCGGGGCCCTCACTGACGGGAGGCGCCCGATGGGGGAACTTGAGGTGGCGTGAAGGCGCAGCCTCTCCTGCAGTTGGCCAGGGCCGGGCCCTGGAGGGGTATGGGTTGGGCATTCACGGTGTGGGAGTCACAGGCCCTGGGGTACCCCAAATACTGCCTACTCCATACCCTGCCCCACCCAGCCCCGCCTCATCCACTGTCTGACACAGCGCACTGGTACCGGCGGGTGCCCGTCTACTGCGCACCCCGCTCGCCTAGCTTCAGACAACAGGCTCGCCAGCCCTGGCCCCCCAGGACTCAAGTCTTCCATCCATCCGATGATGCGGTGCACGCTGCCGCCGGCGGGGGGCAGTAGAGGCCGAGAAAAGGACGGCGCTCCCCGCCCCGAGTCCAGAAGCAGGGAACTTGGGGCGGGGGTCTGGGGGCTCGCGGGCATTGCCGAGGGGTCTGAAGGGCGAACCGGGACGCCTGTATTCTCGAAGCTCCGGAGATCCCCGGCTGCAGGGGCAGGGGCGCTATTTTGGGGCAGCAGCTGCTGCGGTTCCGGCATCTCCAGCCAAGGGATCAAAATTCCCCGGGTCGGAACTCCCCCCCTCTCCCGCCGGTCACCCCTCACCCAGCCCTCGCCGTCCTGAGCTGGGTGGTGGTGATGGAGATTAACTAGGAAACCCGAGTGGGGCTAATTATAACTCGGGGCTTCCGCTAAGCCTCCCCTATCCCCAAAATAGAGACGGAGTCCCCGCGGGAGGGGGACGCCTGCGTCTGGGAGGGGGCTTCGGCTGGCGCTGCGCAGGGGCACTGGGGTCGCGGGATCCCGGAGGACCCAGCCGCGCTCCAGGAACCTGCGCAGCTCAGATTCCGCCCCCAAGCTGGGGGCATCTTCCGGGGGGCTCCGGACTTGGGAGAGAGCAGGGGCAGCGGCGGTCGGGGGTCCCCACAGGAATACGGGAGCAGTGGCGGTGGCGGGCCCTGCGGGCTGCAGTCTCCCGCGCGGGAACCGTAAGTATGCGGCGGCGGCGGCGGCGAGGGAAGAGTTAAGGATGAGTGTGGGGCGGTGGGGGGCGTCGCTGGGCAGGCCCCGGGGCGGGGGGCGTCCCGTTTGGGGGCCTGGGTCCCTCGGGGAGCTCACCGTACCCGGACCGCGGGATGGACCTCTGCCCGGAGTGGTGGTGGTGGGGGTCCCGGGTGGGGCGGGAGACTCACCTGAGGCGGCCGGGCCGGGCCGGGCCGGGCCACGCCGGGAGCTGGAGGCGGCCGATGTTCCCCGGCGCAGGCTGAGCCGACTCTGACAGCCGCCGCCTCCGGCCCCCCGCACACACCCCCTCCGGGCCGCTCGGCGCCCCCGCCCGCCCCCGCCCCTTGTCTCCGCCCCCGCCCCTCCCCGCCTCCCCCCGCTGCCACCTCCCCTCCCTCTCCCTCCCTCCGAGCCCAGACCCAGAGACCCCGGGGCTCAGACGGACTCCAGTGACAGACGACGACAGACGACAGACACGCGCTGACAGACACGACCGAAAGAGCCTCAGCGGCGGAGCAGACACCCACAGGGACAGGCAGACGGACAGAAGAAGCCCGCGGAGACAGACACGTGCGGACGGCCTCCTGCAGTGACAGCCGGAGACAAACGCAGTGACCGACACTCACGGACGGACGGACACACTTGGAGAAGGCGGGGCTGGGGGCCAAATAAATGAGCATCCCTGGCCACGACAGCGCAGGGGTGGAGTGGGAGGACCAGCACGCGAAAACTTGGCTGACGACCCTCTCAGGGGTCCGGGTGACACTAGTGGAGGAAACGTGACACCTGTGGGAATGAGGCTGTGAACAGGAGAGCAGACGGGATAGGAAGTGGACCCCCGAAGAGGGAGGAGACCCCTCGTGGGAGGGAGAGGTGACCCCTGGACGCCCGACAAGGAAGGCCAATGTGGTGGCACGCGAAGAGGCTGCGGGGCGAGGCAGCATTCCGCCGCCGCCGCAGTGGAAACTTCCGGAACCCCCGCGGGTGGGTTCGCGCCGGTTCCCTGACGGGTGACCTCGGACTTTCGTCACGAGGGTCCGCTCGGGGCATGACATCACCAGGCCAGGCTCTCATTGGTCGCCGCGGCCAGCAGGTGGGAGCGGCCTGGCCCGGGCGCCCCTAGCCGGGTCGGAGGGGCTGGGCTGCACAGACCACCCGCCCCCCTCCCGCAACCCAGGTCCCGCCCTACAGGGAGTCACCCATGGGGACGGTGCGGCCACGGCGGCGTCCCCGCGCCAGAGGTGAGGTGGAAAAAGTGGGCAGCGGTGTGCTCACACGAGCGCGCCGCACGTAAGCCCCTTCCTCTCCTGGGACCGCGGGCTCGGCAGCCCGCTCACTGCGTGGGAGAAACGCCGGCGCCGGCGAGCTTTGGGGTGAGCGTGCGCGTCCGCGCGCGCGCGGCGGTGCGGGGCGCTGCGTGGGGTGGGCGCGCGCGCGGACGCGCACGCTCACTTGGCCGCCGAGCTCTCCTCAGCGCCCTAAGTCGCCGTCAGCCGTCACTAGGGGCCGGGGGGGCGGGGCAGGGCGCGGGGTCTCGGGGTCTCGCGAGGACCGCGGGAATCCAGAGCCGTGCCCCGCCCGGGGCCGCTGGTTCACGGCTCTCCAAGCTGGGCGGCCCCTAGTCTGCCCGCCCATCACGCGGGAACAAACACCGGCCCTTGCTAGCGCGGGACCGGCGCTGGGTCCACGTTCCGCTTGCGGGAGGCGGCCGCCAGGTGGCGCGGAATGCAGCCGCTCCGGCCTTGGAAACTGGAGGCCTTTGAGGGTGGTGGGGGTGCCGCTACGGAACCGTCTGTGCCACGCGGGCGCGTCACTTGACTTCTCTAGTCATGAGGTCCTAGGCTGGAGCACAGAGATAAGGGAGTGAAGCACAGTTTATAGCCTGGGGGTGTGAACTAGTGATAGCCTAGAAAGTGAAAAGACAAAGGGCGTGTTCCCAGAGTTGACTGCTTGCTCTTGCCCACTTGGGGGGCAGTACCTGTGGGGTAATCCATGGCCGGTAAGGCCAAGGCAGGTTGTGGAGCTTTCTGAAGCCAATCAGAACTTAATTTTTTGGGGAGGGGGTGGAATATGGAAGGTCAGCCAGTAGGAGAGGGAAGGGGAAGTTGCCTCTGAAGATGCTCGAGATTCGGGGGCGGGAAGGGGTTGCCCCTTTATGTCATCACTCTCTCCTCCTACCCCAGGCGTGGGGAGGGCAGGGCCAGAGCTGCAGTAGGGAGATGGAAGGAAGGGCAGGCAGGCAGGCCGGTAGGGGGGTAGGTGGGGGATCCGAGGAGAGTGTTCTGTTCTTGGAGCCCCTACTGTGCTTCCCCATGCGCTCGGGGGAAGTTGAATGTCCAGTCAGAGGAATCTGCAAGTCTTCGTGGGGTCCTGGGGCTCGCAGGCCCTGTGCCTGAGCAGTAGATGCTGCAGAAAGAGGCCCCTGCCCTGGGAGATGTGCGAGGCACCCCCCCCCCCCACCCCAACATCCTCAGCCTGAAGTCTGTCCTAGAATTGTGAGGATGGAGGAGACCATGCAGGTTGTATCCCCACCTCAGAGAATTTTAAAATTAGCAGCGGACCACCAGAGAGAGCCAGGATAAAGGGGTGCAGGTGTTGGGAGATCCACAGGGCATTGGAGCCAGCCCTGGACTGGGTTTTCACTCAGTGTTCTGCTGACTGCCGGGGAGGGCCCTGCAGGGGCCCCACTCCTCTGGGCTTCAGTTTCCCAACTTGTCAAAAGGTGGATTGGACCTGAGTGAATGTCAGAATCACAGGGCCACTTAGAGGGGCTGATCCATTGGGTATTAAGTGGAGTCGTTAGGTAGGCATTTTTAACAAGCGACCAGGACAGATCCCTGAGGAGAGGCCCACAGGAGGACAAATGCTGGATGAGGCACCCCCCCCCCCCCGCCAGCCCCGCCGCCAGTGGGGCCAGACTGACTTCCTTGGGATCAACAGGCTGTGTAGGTCAGTAGGAGGTGCTGTGGGCAGTTAGCGGATATAAGAACAGGGAGTCCTCTGGCCACCAAGCTGGATGGACAAGGACTTGAGCCTGTTCTTTAAAGTGGATAGAACTTCTGGGAACAATTCCTCTTTGTACCTTGAGCCTCTCCCCAACCTTTGTCAACATGGGGACCTCACCTGTCTAGCCATGACATCTGTCCCTCCCTAGTCCAACATGGTCAGCTCCCCAGTGTCCTCTGTGAGCCCAATCTTGGGTATAACCACCGCTACAGAGATGTCCTGATCCATTTCTTCCTTTACCATGTCTGTTTATTCAGGAATCAATCAGGCTTCTACCACCAGTGATGCCAATTCTACTTCCCTTGCACCTCTGTCTCCCACATTTGCTAACACAGGGGACCTCTACTTCCATTATAGTCCTTGCCCCACCTCTGCCAACAAAAAGGATTTTCATGTCCTCTGTTTATCGGTTAGGATTTGGTTCAGGTATGTGAGACAGAAAACCACACTATAATGGCTTGAATGAAATGTAATGGAAATGTATTTCTCTCTTAGATAAAAGGGACCCGGAAGCAGGCCATTCAGGGTTGGCGGGCTGTCCTCGATACCAGGGACCTGGTTCCTTGACAGAGAATTTTGTTACCTGTCTTCGGTATGTAGCTTCCACTACATGGTATAATATGGCTGCTGGAGCATCAGCCATCACATCTACATTCCCAGCCAGAAGGAAGGAGGAAGGTCTGAAGAAAAGGGCATTACTCCTCCCTTTAAGGACATTTCTTGGAAATCACAGACACAGCACTTCAGTTTATAGCCCACTGGCCAGAACTTAATCCTAAGGTCATAACTGGCTATACAGGAAGTTCAGAGATGTAGTTTTTGTTCCAGATGACTGTGTACTCATCTAAAATTTGGCTGTCCTGCTACTAAGGAAGAAGGGGGAGCAGATACCAAGGATACTGACGTTTGTCAAACCCCACGATGGTCTCCTTCACCTCTGTCAGTGCAAGACTGAAACACACTTCTAAAATGTTTCAACTCAGGGACGATGTCCCCCACCCTGTACCCCCATCTTCACCCCCCCCCCTTTTTTTTGGCCATACCCCAGGACATACAGGATATAAAATCCCTAACCAGGGATTGAACCCTGAGCCCAGGGCAGTGAAAGCAGGAAGTCCTAACCACTGGACCTCCAGGGAATCCTGCCTATCCCACTTCTTTCATGAACATCCCCACCCTGCAATTTCTGTGACTTGGGACCTCTGCTAAACCCGGCTGCTTCTCCAGGGATATGTACCAGTTCTTGGGTGTTGGGCGAGGGTCTGGCGGAGGCTGGGGTGCTGCTGCCACAGCTGCTGGTAGCAGTGAGCTGAGGGACTCGGTGACGTGCTCCTTATCCTGGAGGAGGCCGGTGAGTGCGCTGGGGGTGAGAATGAGGGTGGCAAAGGGGTTCCAGATGCTGAGCTTGCACTCGGGTCCTCCCATCATCCCCATGCTCGTGCTTGGAGCGAGGCTGTGCCGCGGGTTCAGGCCAAGGATATCCTCTAGGACTGCCCCCACCTCAGGCTGGAGGGCACCTGATGTGACCTCTTCCCCAACCAGCATTAAGTTGGGTGGTTGACCCGCAAAGTTGGGATCCTGAGCCATGCAAGAAAGAGACCCTCCTCCCCTCTCTCCACCCTGCCCTGCGACCCTATCTGAAGGTTGGCCTAAAATTCATTCTTGCTACAAGTTACATCATTTCACGATTCCTCGTTGGATTCATTCATCCATCCTGTTTGTACCTTTTCTCTCTTTTGGTAGTTTTGAGCATTTCACACTTTTAGTCAGTCTCTGGATAGTCTAATTTTCTTTTCACATTTCTGTTAACTATTTAACTTGTTTAGTTGCTAAGTTGTGTTGGACTCTTTGCCACCCTATGGACAGTGGGCCGCCAGGCTCCTCTGTCCATGGAATTTCCCAGGCGAGAGTACTGGAGTGGGTTGCCATTTCCTCCTCCAGGGGATCTGCCTGACCCAGGGATCAAACCTGCATCTCCTGCGTTGGCAGGTGGATTCTTTACTGCTGAGCCACCAGGGAAGCCTGGTATTTAACTAGTTTATAGTATTTTCCATGCAGTTCATCAAACATCCTTTATTCTCTCTCCTTTCCTAGCTGAGAGCAGGGTGGAGTGGGGGATTCATATCTTGTGCTCCAGATTGATTAATTATAAACATCAGTATGCTTCTCGGGTACTGATTTCTATCCTGAAACATACAGGTTCTGAAAGAAGTGAAATGTGTAATTTAATTCACAGTGAATACATTTAGCCCCAGGTTATCATTTATCTGCTCTGTGTCAGAATCCTGAAGGAACTCAGGATCTAGGAGTGTGACTCAGCACCCATCTGTTGGATCCTGGAGCACTGACCTGTTGCCTTCTCAGGTCCTGGTTTCAAACAGGCTCCAGCCAATCCTGATGATGGCTTTGGTTGAAATGTTAGCAACGCATCTTGGCTGACTCCTTGGGAACAGCTGGCAAGGTTGAATGAGGTACCATCTATGTCTGACACCCAGGGAGTAAATGTTCCCAGCCACTCCTGGCTGCCCTGCACGTATTAGCCAGCTAGTGAGAGTCAGCCCAAAGCAGAGGTTCCTTGAATGAACCTGGCTGTAGTCCACGGACACTGAACATTGGACCCAGGAGTGGTGCAGAGGACAGCAGGACCTGTCTGGAACTGACTGCAGAGTTAGCCACATGGCCAGTGGTCCTTTGGACAGCTGGAGTCCCAAGTTGAACATCCATAACATCGGGGACACCTGAGTGGGGTTGGTGAGTAGCCCAAACTCAGCATTACTTCCACACCGGCATTTACTGGGAGCTTGTTTGCTAGCCACTGGCCTGACCACTTGGCAAAGCATCATCGTATTTAATTCTTGCTCGCAACATCCCAAAGGGATACACCCTGTAATCCTTACAAGGTAACAGACAGGAAACTGGAACTGACACACAGAGAGGTTAAGCCTTTGCTTCCTTTCGGCTGGTGAGAGGAGGCCCTGGGTTTTCGATGGGAACTCTGGCCTGTGATGGAGTTGGCGTGCTTGGGAGCCAGTCTCCTCTTCTGTGACTTACCATATGACCCATCGATCCCTCTCCAGAGTGTTGGCACTGGAAAAGTGAAATGTTCTGTTCTCATAGAAAGGCCACACATTGGAAATGATCCAAATGTTCATCCAGCAGTGAATGAATGAATAAACTGTGGTATAGCCATACCACAGGATAAGTCCGCGATAAAATGGAAGTTGTGCTCAGTCAGTCGTGTCTGACTCTTTTGTGACCCCCATGGACTGTAGCCCACCAGGCTCCTCTGTCCATGGAATTTCCCAGGCAAGAAGACTGGAGTGAGTTGCCATTTCCTACTCCAGGGGATCTTCCCAACCCAGGGATTGAACCCGTGTCTCTTGCATCTCCTGCATTGGCAACTGTATTCTTTACCACTAGTGCCACCTGGCAAGCCCAAATTGATATACCAATAACTTGGACGACTCTCAGAGGCATTATGCTGAGTGAAAGAAGCCAACCTCAAACGCTTCATTTATATGACTTCTCACAAGGACAAAGCTGCAGGAATAGCGGGCAGATGAGTAGTCTTCAGAAGTTGGAAGTGGTTGTGATACAAAGAGTGCTGGAGAGAGGTCTTTGTTCTGAGTTTTTTCGCCATGTGCCATGTGGCATCCGAGTCCCCCATCAGGGATTGAGCCCACAACCCCTCTGACTATAATTTTAATGTAAGAGTTGTAACCAGGATGCTCGTTGGTTCTTAGATCCCTGTTTTCCTTTGTGTTGCAACTGTGTCTGTGAATCCACACGCTGGATCTTTGCTGTTTTCAAAACATTGTGTTCTAACTGCTGGCACACAGATTGTCAAAACTCTTAGCCTTGGATGCCCTGGCAGCTATTCCAAAGGAAAAAAAATTGTAGAAAGGAAGTAAGGAATAAAAGGATTATAATAAATGAGAATAATATTATGACCTTCACTTTCTCATTTGCATTTGCCTAGGAAACTTTTGGCCATCAAGTTTCTGAATCGAGAAAAGAATTTAAAAAGAGTGAGCATATATCTATACGTAACTGAATCACTTTGCTTTACACTTGAAACTAACACAACACTGTAAATCAACTGTACTCCAACAAAATTAAAATATTCAAAAAAGTTTCTGAATCACTTTGAGATGTATCTTTTATATAGAGCAGAGTTGGGTTTTTCTTTGTGTGCCAATGGTAAAGTCTTTTTGAAATATAGGTGAACTTAATTCATTTTCTTTTATTTATATGACACCTTTTTTTTTTCTTACATTTTCTCCCCTATTTTTTAATAACTTAAAAACACTTTTATTGTTTGGACTCTGCTTTATTTTGTGTATGTTTCTTCTGATAATTTGGAATATTAAGTTATTTAACAATGGTTTGTATTATAGAAAGTGAAACTGAGCGACTTCACTTTCACTTTTCACTTTCATGCATTGGAGAAGGAAGTGGCAACCCACTCCAGTGTTCTTGCCTGGAGAATCCCAGGGACAGGGAAGCCTGGTGGGCTGCCGTCTATGGGGTCGCACAGAGTCGGACACAACTGAAGTGACTTAGCAGCAGCAGCAGCAGTGTTATAAAATATGTAACTTACAGTTGTAATTCTGTTCTTTAGGAATTAATTCCCTACTATGAGCAATAGTGAGATCAATATCTTGATACTTTTCTTCTTCTGCCTTCCCGCCCTTCCTTTATTTCTATTTATTATCTTTTTATCTTATAATTTTTTTAGTTTTTTTAGTATAGTGGTTTTACAGTGTTGTGTTAGATTGTGGTGTACAGCAAAATGATTCAATTATATATATATATATATATATATATATATATATATATATACACACACACACACCCACACATATATTTTCACATTCTTTTTCATTATAGGCTATTACAAGATACTGAATATAGTTCCCTGTGCCTTACAGTAGGACCTTATTGTTTATCTTCTTACCTGTTTTAAGATTTTCCTTTGAACCTTTAAGTAGTTTTGTAAGTTTAATACTTGTTAATTAGTTTTACATGACATGTATCCAGGGAGTGTTCGTGGTGACAGAATATATGCCCACTGAGCTTTGGATATAGGTGCCAAGTTTCAGCTAAAGGCCAGGAAAGTTAGCAGGCATGGTTGGTGCGGCCGTGGGCCATGAGAGGTGATGGTTTCCCTGACCCGGCAGGAGGCAGAGAAAATATACAGCACCAGACACTCTAGCCTCCGACAAGCCTGCAGGAGGTTCAAGGTCCTCATTCCCTTAGAGACTGGATTATTCTGTCTGGCAGGGAGGCTTGCTCAATGACAGGGACCTTCCTGGGCATGTGGGACCCTGGAAATCTATAGAGGAGGTGCAACAAATTCATAGGAAGCTGGGAATGAAGCAGGCAGTCTGTGTGCCCCCGCCCTTTTTAAGTTTAGTTTTTATTTGTCTGTACCAGGTTTTAGTTGCAGCATGCATGATCTTCAGTTGCAGCATATGGGGGTCTAGTTCCCTGACCAGGGAGTAAACCCAGGCCCCCGGCATTGGGAGTATGAAGTCTTAACCACTGGACCACTTGGGACATCCATTATTTATTTGGCTGCACTGGGTCTTAGTTGCACATTGCCCCTGTCTTCAAAAGCCCTGATTGGGCCACCTTCACTGCAGGAATGAGAGCTAAGATGCTCCCGTCCACCCTCACTACCTGGCGTGGGAAGGGTTAGCCATGCTGAGCCCAGTTGTGACTCATGATATTTATGATGTTGGGCAACCCATTGCTGATCTAGGGGAAAGTGACAAATCCCAGGAATGGGTGCAGGCTGGGGGAGAGACCAGAGACGGAGAAGCAGCTCAGAAAGCCAAAGGGGCTATCCTAATGGGCTCTAAAGGGTCAGGGGAAAATGACCTGGAAGCACATGTGGTTTGAGCTCATGGCTGCGGGGACCCACCTGAATAGCTGGACCAACAGCACATTGTTGAGTGGGTCAACCTGTGGAAAGTCTTAAAACTCGAACAACAGGAACTTCCCTGATAGTCCAGTGGCTAAGACTCCATGTTCCTAGTGCAGAGGGTCTGGGCTCGATCACTGGTCAGGAAACTAGATCCCATATGCCACAACTAAAGATTTGTGTGCCCCAACTGAGACCTGGTGCAGCCAAATAAAAAACAAAACCTGAACAACAGATCAGATCTCCCCCTCTGCCCGCACCGTCCCTGAGGCCCTGCCTACCCCAGCAGAGCCTTCAGGGGTGCAGGCTTATTCTTTTCTCCTAATACAAAGAACATGGTAGCTCAGCTGGTAAAGAATCCGCCTGCAATGCAGGAGACCCTGGTTCGATTCCTGGGTCAGGAGGATCCCCTGGAGAAGGGATAGGCTACCCACTCCAGTATTCTTGGGCTTCGCTGGTGGCTCAGATGGTAAAGAATCTGCCTGCAATGCAGGAGACCTGGGTTCGATCCCAGGGTTGGGAAGATCACCTGGAGGAGGGCATAGCAACCCACTCCGGTATTCTTGCCTGGAGAATCACCATGGACAGAGGAGCCTGGCAGGCTGCAGCCCATGGGGTCTCAAATAGTCAGACAAGACTGAGTGACACAACGCACAATACAAAGAACATGTCCTTTGGCATCCTGCAAGGTCAGACTCTGCCACTTCTATCAGTGAATTCTGCCTCTGGGTTTATCAAGCCAGAGCTGAAGGAAAATAGCAACTGGGAGCTGGTAGGCTTGTCCCTACTTGTGCTGCCAGGTAGGAAAGGTACATATGGAACTGGGGATCAGAGCACAGAACCACTTTTGAGAAGGCAAAATACTAGTGAAATAGCTCAGGGTATCTCTCTAGCAGGGCTGCTGTTTGCATTAGATGGATCCGTGACTCCGAAAGGTATGGCTCAGACATTGTGGCACAGACAGCAGGAGGGGAGGAGTCCCCTAGGACTTTGGTCCCAGCTCCGGAAGGGGACAGAAATCCCACACACCCCTGCAGAGTCACAGCTCCTAGCAGTGTACATGTGCTTCTCTAGGCGGAGCTCTCAGAAGGGAGTAAACCACAGCCACCAACGGGCTGACCTCAGAGTGGTCTGGCTGCTGATGGCTCATGAACACTGGTTGTTAGCTCTCTGAGCTGGGCTGTTGTAAAGAGATTAACCCTATGGTTGGACAATGGGAAGCCAAGAGGTGGAAGATTCATGAGCGGGCACTTGTTGGGGTCAGGATGTGTGGCAGGAAAGTGAAACGGAGCAGGACTCTATGGTCCTTGCCGTGTCTTCTGCCTGCCTTTTGCCTGTGAAAAATCTTAGTCAAAAAATAAGTTTAATCAGAGAAGTGAAAAATGCTGAAACAAAGGAAAACAGTCTCAGGAGACTCAGTTCAGTTCAGTTCAGCTCAGTCGCTCAGTCGTGTCCGACTCTTTGCAACCCCATGAACCGCAGCACGCCAGGCCTCCCTGTCCATCACCAACTCCCGGAGTCCACCCAAATCCATGTCCGTTGAGTCGGTGATGCCATCCAACCATCTTATCCTCTGTCATCCTGTTCTCCTCCTGCCCTCAATCTTTCCCAGCATCAGGGTCTTTTCAAATGAGTCAGCTCTTCACATCAGGTGGCCAAAGTATTGGAGTTTCAGCTTCAACATCAGTCCTACCAATGAACACCCAGGACTGATCTCCTTTAGGATGGATTGGTTGGATCTCCTTGCAGTCCAAAGGACTCTCAAGAGTCTTCTCCAACACCGCAGTTCAAAAGCATCAATTCTTCAGTGCTCAGCTTTCTTTATAGTCCAACTCTCACATCCATACATGACCACTGGAAAAACCATAGCCTTGACTAGATGGACCTTTGTTGACAAAGTAATGTCTCTGCTTTTCAATATGCTGTCTAGGTTGGTCATAACTTTCTTTCCAAGAAGTAAGCGTCTTTTAATTTCATGGCTGCAATCACCATCTGCGGTGATTTTGGAGCCCAGAAAAATAAAGTCAACCACTGTTTCCACTGTTTCCCCATCTATTTGCCATGAACTGATGGGACTGGATGCCATGATCTTCATTTTCTGAATGTTGAGCTTTAAGCCAACTTTTTCACTCTCCTCTTTCACTTTCATCAAGAGGCTCTTTAGTTCCTCTTCAATTTCTGCCATAAGGGTGGTGTCATCTGCATATCTGAGGTTATTGATATTTCTCCTGGCAATCTTGATTCCAGCTTGTGCTTTCTCCAGCCCAGCGTTTCTCATGATGTACTCTGCATAGAAGTTAAATAAGCAAGGTGACAACATACAGCCTTGACGTACTCCTTTTCCTATTTGGAACCAGTCTGTTGTTCCATGTCCGGTTCTAACTGTTGCTTCCTGACCTGCATACAGGTTTCTCAAGAGGCAAGTCAGGTGGTCTGGTATTCCCATCTCCTTCAGAATTTTCCACAGTTTATTGTGACTAAATAATAATAATGTAGTCACAAAGCATAGTCAAGGACCCTTAGTCCTTTCTCAAGGGCTATAGATAACATTCTGAGCCGTATCCTGTGAGCTGTCATAGGTACCAAAATATGAGGTGGAAAAGTTAATTACAGGATGACCAGACTGTACCCAGGACTTGAGGTGCCACAGTTCTGAGAATTGACTGCAAAGAAATTCGAACAGGTGCACCCTGGAACTAAAGATTAACTGTACCTAAAACCACCAAGGTGACACTAGTCAGACCACTGATGACCGATTTGAAAGTGACTATTAGAGATGACTATGCTGTTTCTGCATGGACCCCTCCTGCCACTCGCCCCCCACCATCTACAAAAGCTCTCACCCCCTGCTTGTCGGGGGTGGGGAGAGTCGGCCTTTGGGCAGATGTCCATCACCCTCCCCCCACTAGTTGTCAGCATCTGAAATACAGCAAACTTTCCTTTCCATCAACCTGGCCTGTTTACTGACTTTTGAGTGGCGAGCAGCTGACCCCCACACATACCTTTCAGTAACAAAAGGACATTTGGGTTTGCCTGCAAGGGTCTGAGGCCATCTTTTTTCCCCCACATCCCAGCTCATAAGGCACTGGTTAATCAAATCCTCACCAATTGGAACCCTAGTGAATAGCCCCAAAGTCTTAGTTGCCTTGGGTGTTGTTTAGAACTCACAGGACATGCTGTTACTACACTAACCAAGTCACTGTATCTCAAGAGTAACCCAACACCCTTGACAATGCACAATCCCACGTGGGCACTGCAGTGGTCACTCTTTCAGTCTCTCCTTGCCCTGCATGTATGGCATTTAGTTTTTTTTTTTTTTGTTATTGCCGTTTTACTGTCTTTATTTTTTTTTTCTTTTTTTAATTTTTTTTTATTATTATTTTTTTTTCCAGTGGGTTTTGTCATACATTGATATGAATCAGCCATGGATTTACATGTATTCCCAATCCCGATCCCCCCTCCCACCTCCCTCTCCACCCTAATGAGATGGATGAAGCTGGAGCCCATTATACAGAGTGAAGTAAGCCAGAAAGATAAAGAACATTACAGCATACTAACACATATATATGGAATTTAGAAAGGTGATAACGATAACCCTATATGCAAAACAGAAAAGAGACACAGAAATACAGAACAGACTTTTGAACTTTGTGGGAGAATGTGAGGGTGGGATATTTCAAAAGAACAGCATGTATACTATCTATGGTGAAACAGATCACCAGCCCAGGTGGGATGCATGAGACAAGTGCTCTGGCCTGGTGCACTGGGAAGACCCAGAGGCATTTAGTTTTTAAACCAAAAAGGAAACCAGTCAATTTCATCTGGGAGATGGAAATGGCAACCCACTCCAGTGTTCTTGCCTGGAGAATCCTGTGGATAGAGGAGCCTAGAGGGCTCCTGCCCACAGGGTCACACAGAGACGGACACGACAGAAGCGACTTAGCATGCATGCATGCATTGGAGAAGGAAATGGCAACTCATTCCAGTATTCTTGCCTGGAGAATCCCAGGGAGAGAGGAGCCTGGCAGGCTGCCATCTATGGGGTTGCACAGACATGGACATGACTGAAGTGACTTAGCAGCAGCAGCAGCCATTTCATCTGTGTTATCAAATTTGTGGGCATAGACTTATTCTTAATATTCCTTTATTATCTTTTTAATATCCAGGGGATCAGTAGTGATGTCCCCTCTTTCATTTCTGATATTAGTAATTTGTGCCCTTTCTCTTTTTCTCTTAAAACTATTTTTATTTATTTGGCTCTGCTGGGTCTTAGTTGTGGCATGTGGGATCTAGTTTCCCAACCAGGGATTGAACCTGGGCCCCCTGTATTGGGAGTGTGAAGTCTTAGTCACTGGACCACCAGGGAAGTCCCTCTCTTTTTCTTAGTTAGCCTGGCTAGAGGCTTATTGGCTTTATTGATCTTTTCAAAGAACCAGCTTTTGCTTAGTTGATTTTTTTTATCTTGATTTCCTGTGTTCAGTTACATTGATTTCTGCTCTAATTCTTACTGTTTCTTTTCTTCAGCTCGCTTTGGATTTAACTTGCTCTTCTTTTTCTGAATTCTTAAGGTGGAAATTTAGATGATTAAGTTTAGATCTTCTTTTCTAATACATGCATTCGATGCTATACATTTCCTTCTAAAGCACTATTTTCACTGCATCCCACAAATTTTGATAAGTTGTATTTCCATTTTCATTTAGTTCAACATATTTTAAAATTTCTCTTGAGATTTCTTCTTTGACTCGTGTTATTTAGAAGTGGGTTGTTTAATCTCCATGTAGTATGATGTTTTTCTAGTTATCTTTCTATTAGTGATTTCCAGTTTAATTCCATTGTGGTCTGAGAGCAGACATTGTATGATTTCTATTTTAAATATGTTCAGGTGTGTTTTATGGCCGAGAATGTGGTCTATCTTGGTGAATGAATGTTTCATGTAAACTTGAGGAATAGTAGTTTGCTTTTAACAGTCCAATCAACAATGTTTTATTTTAAACCCATTAAATGAAATTTCCTGTAGTATAAAGTGTAAGAATGGTACTGGACCTGGTAATATTTTTTAAAATATGGCATTCATTTACGTCATAAAAGTGGAATGAATTGTAAAAGCACTACCCAGAAATGAAAAGTGTGACCCAAAAGCTACCTATAACAGTTACTGAGTAATCCATCATTGTGTACCACAAGCCAAGTTTTCTAGATGTCTATGTGTTTAATATATATTTTATCTTAAATTTTACTTTTGAATAAAATGCACACTTGAACCAATTCACCAAGGCTAGATGCTATAGCTACTTCAGATTGCAGTTAGAGAATAGAACTATTAAAATAAAAACTCCTAAGATAGTTTCTTTTCTTTTTTTTAAGGTTTTCCTGGTGGCTCAGTGGTAAAGAATCTGCCTGCCAGTGCAGGAGATGGGGTTTGATTGCTGGGTGGGGGAGATTCTCAGGAAAAAGAAATGGCAACCCACTCCAGTATTCTTGCCTGGGAACCGCATGGACAGAGGAACCTGGTGGGCTACAGCCCATGGGGTCTCAAAAGAGTCAGACATGACTTAGTGATTAAACAACAAAAAGGATAGTTTTTAAGATCACTGACATGGAAAAAATAGTTTTAACTTCTGAAACATTCCTAAGACTTGGAAGCAAAAGGGTTTCTTAGTGTGGTTTGAGTTGGAAGTTGGTCTAGATATCAGAATTGAAAAAAAACAAACCCCAAACTCAGCAAGAACTTAGGTTCATCAAAGCGAGAGGATGACTTGTGCATTAATTTTTTAAATAAACAAACAAAAAACCAAATCCTAAGAGCAAATTCCATGGAGTGTATAGTCCATGGGGTCGCAAAGAGTTGGACATGACTGAGTGACTTTCACTATTAAGAGCAAATTTGTATTTATAAGTGCATAGTTTTACAAAAGCAACTTTTCCAACCAGAAAACAAAGGCAAACAAACAAACAAAAACCCTCAAGAGCTTTGAAGTAACAAGACTGTAACTAATAGGAAGTAAAAACTGAGTGTCAGATTATGGTCTGGGATACTCAACACACACACATTTTTCAGTTTCACCAGTTTTGGTCCAAAGCTTCAATTACATTTTAGTTGAGTGTTTACTGTTCAGTATTCTGTTGGCATTATAGTGAAAGTTGCTCAGTCGTGTCTGACTCTTTGCAAACCCATGGACTTCTCCATGGAATTCTCCAGGCCAGAATGGAGTGGGTAGCCGTTCCCTTTTCCAGGGGATCTTCCCAACCCAGGGATCGAACTGTGGTCTCCTGCGCTGCAGGCGGATTCTTTACCAGCTGAGCTCCAGGGAAGCCCATTGGCATTCTAAGTAGTAGGGCAACAGTGCCCTCCATATTTATAGTTGTTCCTGGACTGACTGTATAGGGTAGGCTCGTGTTAACAGAACTTTCTAATACACCAGACTTCAGGAAGCTGACTGAGAGAAGAAATAAACGCTAGGGAAAGGTGAGATTAAATTTCCTTGAGTTAAAATCGCTTTGGTGAACCTTCAGAAGTCCTCAAGCTGACTTGGTCTTCCTTATACACAGTTCTCAGAAGTCAGTTGCTATGTGAGAAATACTTGCGCAAGCTTCCTGTAAGTTTAAAAAAAAAAAACAAACTCATAAATCTATAAATGGTGTCATTCATTTCTCTAACTTAATGTGAGCATTCCTCCTAAGAGGATAAATCTCATACTGAAATTAATTAGGGTATTAGTCCTCATTAGAATGAAAATGATGGCAATAATATCAATTCATATTGCAAATAGAAACTGGCAAACTCTTGTTCTGTTACTCCCTCCCCGTCCCCCCACCCCCACTTTCTTTTTCTCAGGCTAGAGTGTTTGCGTTAAATCGTAAAGCTTATATAATGAATTTATAGGAACTACATTAAAGCGGTGGTGATAAAATAAAACTGCCAACACGAAAGTTAAGAACAGAACTGGCTGCTACTTGAAATGCCACTTTATGATCTTGGGTACATGAATAGGGTGAGCTAGGTACTCCTTTCTTAAGAATCACTGTGCATACATAAAACAAGGAAGAAGAGAGAAGCAGGGGTGAAGAGAGAAGGGGGATATTGATTAATGGGAAAATTTTCACAGGGAACAAACTTCATATGGAAACAGAAGTTTCAAAAAATATACTGAAAAGCATTTTACCCACGATGTTCCTATATCATAAACATACTACAGATATACAGAGAGCCAACAGGTAGAAGAAAATGTGCTCAGCATCACTGATCACCAGGGATATGCAAATCAAAATCACAGTGAGATATCACTTTAACACCCCTTAGAATGGCTGTTATCAAAAGACAAGCGATAACAAGTGTTGGAAAGGATGTGGAAAAGAGGCAGCCCCTGTGCACTGTTGGTGGGAATGTAAATTGGTGCAACCACTATGAAAAAAAAGTATGGAGGATCCTTGAAAACATTAAAAGTAGAATTACGATATGATCTAGCATTTCCACTTCCGAGTATTCGTTCAAGGAAGATAACCCACTAACTTGAAAAGATACCTGTACCTTCATATTCACTGCAGTATTATTTACAATAGCCAAGACAGAGAAATGTCCATTCATGGATGAACGGAAAAGGAAATGTGTGTGTGTGTGTGTATATATATAATATATATATATATATAATATTCTAATATCACAATCTGATATTATTTAGCCATAAAAATAAGGAAATCCTGACACTTGCAACAATGTGGATGGACCTTGAGGGCATTATGCTAAGTGAAATAACTCAGGCAGAAAAATGACAAGTACTGCATGATCTCCCTTAGATATGGAATCTAAAACCAAAACAAAACTCACTGATACAGAGAACAGATTGATGGAGTCTTCTGTAGTTCCATATAAGTTTTAGAACATTTGGTTCTATTCCTGTGAAAAATATTGTTGGGGTTTTGGTAGGGATTACACTGAATCTGTAGATTGCTTTAGGTAGTATGAACATTTTAACAATGTGAATTCTTCTAATCCATGAGTACAGAATACTTTTAAAAAAATGAATATGTGTATGGCACACTGGGGTCAACTGAAGGGAACTTGGGGATGGCTCTGTGGGGCATGAGCATGGAATATCTTTCCATTTCTCTGTGTCTTCTTCAATTTCTTTCAGCACTGTTTTACAATTTTCATTGTGCAGGTCTTTCACTAGTTAAATTTATTCCTAGGTATTTTACTCTTTTTGCTATGATTATAAATGGGATTGTTTCCTTAATTTTTCAGTTAGTTTGTTGTTAGAATATAGAAATGCAACATATATTTGTATATTGGTTTCATTCCCTGCACTTTACTGTATTCATTTATTTTTTCAAATAGTTTTTTTTGGTGGAGTCTTTAGGGTTTTCTATATATAAAATCATGTCACTTGCAACTAGTGAAAGTTTTACTTCTTCTCTTCCAATTTGGAGCCTTTTGTTTTTCTTGCCTAATTGCTTTGCCTAGGATTTCCAATACTCTGTTGAATAAGAGGAGCAAGAGTGGGCATCCTTGTGCTGTTCCTGATCTTAAAGAGGTAGCTTTCAGTTTTTCACCATTGAGTATGATGTTTGCTGTGGACTTGTCATAGAAGGCCTTTATTATGTTGAGGTAGGTTACTTTCATACCCATTTGATTGAGAGGTTTTTAAAAAATCTTAAGTTGTTGAATTTTGTCAAGTGCTTTTTCTGCATCTAATGAGATGATCATATGATTTTTATCTTTCACTTTGTTAATGTGGTGTATCATGTTGATTGTTTTGCAGATATGGACTCATTCTTGCATCCCTGGAATAAATCCCACTTGATCATGGTATGTAATCCTTTGAATGCAATATTGAATTTGGTTTGCTAATGTTTTGTTTCTTGTTGAACAATAAATATTTGAATCTAATAGTGTGGAAACTCGAAATCAGACTCTCCTCCTTCCCTAGGGCCTGCTGTTTTCTTTTATTTTTTGATTATTGTGCTCTGTCTCTGTGCCAAGGATCTCAGCATAATATACAAATTAAAATCCTGTCAGGTCTAATACTTCCCCTAGGCATGCATGGCCACTTTCAAATCTTCCCCATATATGCAGTTGTTTTTGAATGTCCTAGTCTTTAATATCTGACTCTCAAAAGGAGAAAAGACAAAAAAATGAGGGGGGGAGGCCTGTTGGCCTTTAAATCACCCAGAAATTGTTTCAGGTGGAGAGGGAGGGGCTTGTAAGAATGCAGAAGTGCAACAACTATGGCCATCTACATCTTTCCCCACACCTACGTGATCAGCAGCAATCAGTGATCAGAGCACAGATCCTTGACATTTGGAGTACATGGTCCTTTTTGCCTATCCTAGCTCCCACAAGCTGTGCGTGAGCAACTCCAGAAACACAGGCATAGCTGCCTGCCATGTGGCTGGAAGTGTTGAATGTGTAGCTGCTACTGTGCTAAGAACTAAAATTGACCAAAATTTGCAGTTTACCATCCAGGTCTTCCCCTGCAAGTTTCAAGCCTTCAACAGACTCTAAAATTCCAAAATAGTTAAAGCAGACAGATTCTGCTAAAGCAGTTGTTGTCTAGCTTCCGGGAAGTTGAAGCCCTGGTGTATCCTAGCCCACAGCCTTCCCAGAAAATTCCTCTAAAGTATTTTTTAATTACCTTTAAAAACATATTCTCCAAGTTGTCAAAGATAAACAAAGCCAGACATTAAAGTGGTAAGGACAGATCTTAATCAGTAATATACTATTTCAATAGGAAAGAGTCTAGCATAAACTGAATTCCACTTATATCTGCACAGAAGTGATACTTGAAAGGGTTTTCCAGATGATGCTAGTGGTAAAGAACCCACCTGCCAATGCAGGAGACATATGAGACATGGGTTCGAACCCTGGGTCAGGAAGATCCCCTGGAGAAGGGCATAGCAACTCATTCCAGTATTCTTGCCTGGAGAATCTCATGCATAGAGGAGCTTGGTGGGCTACAGTCCATAGGGTCACAAAGAGTTGGATGTGACTGAAGTGACTTAGCACGTGTGCATGATATTTTAAAGGGAGAGTGAAGGTGTAGGCAAGAGAGCAAGCAAGGGCTCAGCAGTGTTGGGAAAGTGAAAAATTCCCCAAAGGGGTGAGTAGTCCATGTGAAACTCATCTTGATTTGCTACCTGGTTTCTCAGGTGGCTCAGTGGTAAAGACTCCACCTGCCAAAGCAGGAGACACAGGAGAATGGGGTTCGATCTCTGGGTGGGGAAGATCCCCTTAAGTAGGAAATGGCAACCCGCTCCAGGATTCTTCCCTTGGAGAATCCCATGGATAGAGGAGCCTGGCAGGTTACAGTTCATAGAGTCTCACAGAGTTGGACATGACTGAAGCAATTGAGCACGTGTGCATGAGCAATGCATTCTTATTCATTCTTACAAATTTAGGCTCCTATGCTTCACAAAGCCCAGGTGACAGGAGCCCTATCCTCAGCTGTTGGCTAGAACAGTTAGTAAGTTCTTCTGACAGCCTTGAGTTTTCTTAGATCAGCACTTTTAAGGAGGGCTGGGGTCATCCTAGGGACCTTGAGTGGTTAGAAACTATGTTAGTGTCTGTCCAAGTCTTTATAGTTCAAGGTTGAGGCTTAGCAGAGAAGGAGACTCAGGGGGGCCAGGCTAGAGTCTGGTCAAGGAGACAATGCTTGTCAAAGTAAAAACTACAGATAGGGCCAGAGCTGCCTGACAATCATTCCCAATATTAGTTCCTTTATGCTTCTTTGAGCTAACCTTACCTCTGTTATTGGAGTAAGTGAGTCTCTTTCCAAAGTTTGAATGCACTTATACATATGTATGTGTATACGTGTATGTATGTATTCATAGGAAACATATATGTGTGTGTTTTAACAAAACTGTGTACTGGATTCACTGTATAAACCATTCTTAGAGCCTTGCCATGACAGTGCCATTATTTTTGATTTGAACATGGTAGTCTATGTTATGACTTGTCCATAGTCCTAGTTTCCTATGGAGGGCTATTTGGGTTGTTTCCAATTTCTACTGGAAGTGCAATAAACTGGATGGCAATAAACACTCTCATGAATGCCTCCTTAAAGTGCTTCTTGAATACAGAGATGGAAAGTTGGAATTACTGGGTCCTTGAACATGCATTTAAAATTTTAATAGATGCCACCAAATTGCCTTTTTAAAGCAGCCCAACCCACTTACACTCCTGCCAGCCACGTAAAAGTGTTTATTCTTCCCACTTTGCCCAACACTGGATAGAATCAAAGTTCCTAGTACTTGCTAATCTGCTAGGTCAAAAGTAGTGGTTTTATTTGATTGTTTCCACTAGCCATTTGCGTTTCCTCTTCTGAGACCTGGACCAAGTCCTCTGATATTAAAATGACTTCTGATGAAATTCTGCACTGTTCCCCGGCTCTAGCAGTGGGGTCATAGGCCCGAGTCATGCTAAGCGCAAGATGGAGAGGGGGAAGAGTGAGGGGCAGAGGGAGTGAAGAAGAACACATTTTTCTCTCCCCCTAGGGCAAGAAAGTGAAAAGTGGAAGTGAAGTCTGACTCTGCGACCCCATGGACTGTAGCCTACCAGGCTCCTCCATCCATGCGATTTTCCAGGCAAGTGGGTTGCCATTTCCTTCTCCAGGGGATCTTCCTGACCCAGGGATTGAACCCAGGTCTCCCACATTGCAGGCAAACGCTTTACCGTCTAGACCAATGGGAGTGAAACTGAGGAGAGGCCCCAGACTCCAGAGTCCAAGGTCTTGGCCAAGTGAGTTCTCTGTCCAGTTTTGCTAGTTCTTGGTGGAGGGCAGGGGAAGGGTAGGGAAGGGAAGTGTCCTAGGAACTGCTCTGAGGGGGCCAGGCATCCTGGGGTTGGGCCACCAGCAGCTCTTCCTGGTTGACACCCCCTGGGCTTGTCTTATCTTCTAGGTAGTCCACCCTCCCTGCAGCAACATCAGATCCAGGGAGGAGGGGGGAAAGGGGGAAGGTGGAGCCCTGCAAAGGTGAAGCTATGTTCAGCCCCCACGCCTGGCAGGGCAGATAACTTCGTCTGGTGCCGCTGTGCACACGTGCCGCCTCCCCGCTGCAGTCCCCCGTGCTGGCGCTGGCCCTGCTCCCAGCTTCCACGGCGCCTCCGGACCCATGCAGTTCTTCAGGGTGCTGCGTCTCCTCTGGATGCTCAGGGCCTTCCTGGGGTCCACAGGTGAGGAGGCGCGGTGGGGGAGGGCTGCGGAGACCGTCCTGATGTCCCAGGGCAGAGTGTGTGTGCCTGTTTGGGGGGACCCTGAGGTCTAAGGAGCCCGAGGAGGGGTCCCTCAGAGCTCTCTGTGCGAGCAGAACCGAGGCAGGGGGCGGGGAGGGCAGCTGGGTCCCAGGGGCTGCTCTCCCCCAGGGGCCGAGCAGGTTTGCAGGAGTCCGTGTGCATCAGTTGGATGGGATAACCTCTTTCTGGAAGAGTGCTCTTCCCACTTGGACTCAGGTTTCGGAGCCCCCTTCCTCCTGCTGCTCCTGCTCCCCCAGCTCTGACGCTTCCTCCATCCTGGATTCTCCCTCCCTTTGTGCGTGCCTGCCCAGTCACTTCAGTGCTGTCTGCCTCTTGGCAACCCCATGGACTGTAGCCCGTCGGGCTCCTCTGTCCACGGGATTTCCCAGGCGAGAGTACTGGAGTGGGCTGCCATTTCCTTCTCCAGGGGATCTTCCCAACGCAGGGATTGAACCCACGCCTCCTGCATCTCCTGCATTGCAGGCAGATTCTTTACCACTTCCCCGGGGAAGCCCCATCCCTCCCTTTACTTCTGCCCATTCAGCCCTCCTGAGGGACCTGTGTCTGCCCTGGGAACCCCTCCTTTCTCTGGGGCATCTCCACTTTTGGTCACGGTGGCCCCTCCTCCAGCGCTGCCCCTGACTCTCCCACCCCGACCCAGCCCACGTTTCTGGACACAGCTGTCCTTGGCAGGGTGGTGGGGGGAGATTCTGATAGCTCCCAAGACGTGCTGAGTCTAGTTGAGGACGCTAACCCCAGCGAGGGCAGGGGTTCTGAGTGTTTCCTGCTCACAACTGCTGTGTCTGCCGGTCACCCTCAGCGTCATGAGATCTTTGAGCTTCACTCTGGTGAGAGCGGTAACCTGTAAAATGGGGTTGAGGATACCGTATCTGTAGAGAGAAGGGCTCATGTTTGTAGACTAGTTAATCGAGATAGAATAGGTAATAGAAAATACATATTTTTGGTACCTTTTTAAAAAGAATATTATTTATTCGGTTGCACCGTGTCTTAGATTCAGCTTGAGGGGTCTAGTTCCCTGACCAGGGATCAAACCCAGGCCCCCTGCACTGGGAGCATGGAGCCTTAATCACTGGACCACCGGGGAAGTCTCAAAAACATCTATGTTTGTTATTAACACAGCTACACATTAAGGTCTCCCAGGACTCATGCCTGCCTGCCGAGGTGTCTCTTTCTGGAAGTTTCCTTTTCTGTCCTGTATCTCAGCCTGTGTGTGGTCCTCTCTTTTTGCCCCTCAAACTCAGTGAAGTCGGAGCTTCAGTCTCCATCTTCCACTTTGGTATTCTCTTGGCAACTTTCCGTCTCCCTTGCAACCCTGTCTCCCAAAGTCTATGATGGGTCCCCATTCCTCAGCCCAGGTTTGGCTGGATTCTCTCTCTCTCCAAAGAGGAGAGTCAACTCAGACAGCAGTGGGTCACAGGGAGAGGGGCAGAGGTGGGCCAGAGGGTGGGGCACAGCAGCAGAAGGGACAAAGACTCTGGGCAGCAGGTGAGGGTGGGAGGAGCAGACTAAGGGGGACGTGGGTGTGTGAGGAGGAAGGGATGGGAGAGGTGATGGCAGGAGGTAGGACCTTTGCGGAACCTGTATGCTCAGCACATGCCATTCTGGGACTGTGAGGTCAGTGCTCAGACAAGGTGACCAAGGAATCAAGGGTGTCTCCACTGCAACTTCCCATGGGGAGGCTGCCCTGGGGAGCAGACAGATGTTTTGGCCCTCATTTATTTATTATTATTTAAAAAAATATTTGTGTATTTGGCTCCGTCCGGTCTTAGTTGCGGCACATGTGATCTTTCAGTTGCGCCACGTGGGATCTTTAGATGCGGCTTGCGAACTCTTAGTTGCGGCACGTGGGATCTAGTTCCCCACCAGGGATCGAACCTGGCTCCCTTGCATTGGGAACATAGAGTCTTAGCCACTGGATCACCAGGGAAGTCCCCAGATGTTGGCCTTTAGAAACTTGAAGGACCCCAGCCCCAAAATGCTCTGATGGGGGAATAACTGGTGGCACTTCCTATCTTCTGTGACACGTACCTGGAACATGGGGAAGTGAGTAACCTATGTGGTGTTAAGGTGACAGACTGACCTACCACTGAGTTCCTCTGTTCTACGCCAATACAGGAACTTCAGCCACGGCCACATCCACCTCTAATGAGCTTTGGCGCTCTGCTCTGAGGAATCCCCCACACTCCAAAGGCACAGCAAAGTGGCCACTGAACACCCCCAAAACTTCTCCCACTCCTAAGAGTAGGAAAAATATACCGATGACTACTACCACCTCCCCTAACTTGAAATCCATTTCTAAAACATTGCTCAAATCACCCATCAATTCCAACCCCCCAACAATCCCCACGTCCAAGTTTGTCTTCAAGGTTGAAACCAGCCCACCTACCATGATTGTCTACATGGGCTCGACAGAGTGCACCAATCCAACAAGCCTCATAATCACCACCACTTATCCCACCACCACCTGCGTGAGCCAGACCCACGTGTCCTTCCCCAGCTCTCACCCCACCACACCGGGGACAGAGACACCACGGACAGCCATCACCAGTGCTTATCCCGTGTCAACAACCAAGAGAGTCACCTCCGCCGTGACCAGTCCCCCCACAGTCACCACTCCAGGGAAAACTCCCACAACCACAGCCCCACCCTCCTCCTTTGTCCCAGCCACACACACAACCCCAGATACTCTGATCTCCTCTATGACTGGTACCACTAAAAGGACCACCCCAGCCGCTGCAAGTGTCCACACAACTGCGTCTCCTACCCCAACAAGCGTGCCTACCTCTGCTACTACCCCTTCTCTGACTACTAGGAACACCTTGATAACAACAGTATCTGACAAAAACTTCTCACCCACCACCCATACTATGAGCACTGCTTCACTTCCAGACACTCTCAGTACATTTAAAACATCCACAGCCACCACGCATGCTCCGACCTCAGCTGGTTCACTGACAACACCTACAACACCAGTTGCACCTGCTGCTACTGAAGCAACCACTGGAATAGGTACACCAAACACAACTCCTGTGAACACAACGGGCTCCATGAAAACAACACTCATTCCAGTGACTGACATTCCCACAGAAACTCTCACTGCCTCAGTTACTTCAGTTTCTCCAGTCACGTCCTCAACCAGTCCTGCCACATTTACCACATCCAAATCCAGCCCTGCGCCAACCAGCACTGATACACACATGACATCCACTACCAAGGGACCACCCTCCACCACTGCAGCCACTACAGAAATAGACGAGACAAGGGACCCAACATCTCATGCTTCTTCCACCAGGAAAACCACATTTCTTACTACCACTGATGTTTCTACAGAGGCTCTAACAACAGAGATTACTTCTGCAGCCCCAGTCACACCATCATATACTCTCACAAATACAATCATTTATCCAAGTGCTTCTACTTCAGTGACCACCAGTACCTTGATATCACCCATCAGTAAGCATCAGTCTTCATCTGCTTCAACCACACAGCAGGCCTCCACTTTGACCAGAGACAGGAGCCCTTTTTCCACTCTGACTACCAGATTCCCTAATACCCACACCAGTGCTGTCCTTTCAACTCACAAGAGCAATTCCACTGGATCCACAACAGAAATCACCATTCCCACAGACACTGCAGAGCGTGCCACCTCAACAACAGCCATGCTGCCCACTCCTTCCACGACAAAAACAAGAGAGAGTTTGAAAACATACATGTTAACCACACTCACGCCGAACACACCACAGAGTACTCTAGGCAACATATTTAAAACTGGTTCCAAAACACGAAGCACAGAAACATCTGCAATAACCTCAGTTTTCCCTAACTCTAGATGGACACAGACAACCACAAAAATAATCCTATATTCCAGTAGTAATGGTAACAATACCATATTACCCAAAACCACTAAACTCAAAACCAGGCAAAGCATGAAAACAATGAATGATAATGATTCCAAAATTACTCTATCCAGATTATTGAAAAAGCAGCAAAATAATACTGATTTTTCCAACACCACCTACAATATTCAAAAAATAATAGGCACATTGAACACAAATAATATTACACCTACAGTGACATGGAGAACAGCACATGCCATCAGGACAAAAACTACCCCTCAAAATCTGAGAAGTCCAGTAAGGAAGAAAAGGGCTCTTTCAGAAAAAAACAAAAAAACAACAACAAATAAAACAATAACCATCAAAACGACAAGAGAAACCACAAAATCAGATGAAATAATGCCAGTGACTGACAAAAGGAGAAATACAGAGATGTTCCTTATGACACAGAAAACAGCAACCCACAGATTTACAATATTACAAAAAGACAAACACAAAGAACATTCTGTAATCAAACAATTATTTCCAGACTCAGTGAATTTGGAGAACTACACACACACACTTCCATGGATTCTGCCCTCTGCGTTTGTGGCACACACTAAAGGCCCCTCGCAACCCACCAGAAATCCCACCGGGTCTACCACGCAGGTCGCCACTCCCAGGGACACCGCAGCCCCGGCCACCTCTCTCACGGCCCCTCTGGCCTCGGCCTCCGCTGCCCACACCACCAGGGCTGCTAGCACCCTCCTGGTGACCACACCCGTGCCCACGGCACCGTCCAGGGCCCCGGTCCTCACCTCCTCCACCGTCGGCTCCCCCGGGAGCACCCTCACGTCCGCATTCACCTCACCCCTCCCGGCCTCCGCCACGCTGCACACATCCACGACTCTCCCTCCCTCCTCGGTCAGGACGGGAGCCCCCAGCTCCACGCCCGCCACCACCGAGGCCACATCCACCGGCCCCGCGGGTCCATCCACCGCCACCTCCACCGCCACCGTGGACCTCAGCTCCACACTCGCCCTGGCCAGCACCTCAGCCACACCCAAAGCCCCGGCCACGGCCTCGGCCACGCCCATGCCCACGCCCGCGGCCACGCCCAGCACCGGGATCATCTCCTCCGGCCCCAGCACCCACCACACACACAGCAGCTCCCCTGTCCAGGCAACCTCGGCCAGCACGCCGGCCGCCCCCTCCATCTTCACCACTCCCCGCAGCACGGCGACTCCCTTCCGCTCCAGCACCATGCCAGCCACCTCGCTAGGCGCCTCCTCCCCGGCCTCCGGCAGTCCCAGGGCCACTCCGACCGAGGGTGCCAGCCCACCTGCCCCGAGCACCAGTGTGCCGCCCCCGCACCCGACCCCCGCGGGGACTGCCCCCAGTGACACCTCCAGCCAGCCTGTCGCCACGGAGGGGCCCTCTCCGCCGTCAGTCACGTCCTCCGCCACGCCCAGCAGCACCCTCTATGCTCCCGCCTCCACCACCTCGACTCCCGTGGCCACCCATAGCCTGACCTCGTCCACGGGGGTGCCTCGCTCCCCTCCACCTGCCCCCAGCACAGAGCCCGCCTCCGCCTCCACCCCGAACACCAGCCCTCTGCCCACCGACACCACCACACTCCCCACCACCCACACCACGGCCGGCCCCTCGCCTCCCGCCAGCACTCCCACCGGGTCCACCACGCAGGTCGCCACTCCCAGGGACACCGCAGCCCCGGCCACCTCTCTCACGGCCCCTCTGGCCTCGGCCTCCGCTGCCCACACCACCAGGGCCGCTAGCACCCTCCTGGTGACCACACCCGTGCCCACGGCACCGTCCAGGGCCCCGGTCCTCACCTCCTCCACCGTCGGCTCCCCCGGGAGCACCCTCACGTCCGCATTCACCTCACCCCTCCCGGCCTCCGCCACGCTGCACACATCCACGACTCTCCCTCCCTCCTCGGTCAGGACGGGAGCCCCCAGCTCCACGCCCGCCACCACCGAGGCCACATCCACCGGCCCCGCGGGTCCATCCACCGCCACCTCCACCGCCACCGTGGACCTCGGCTCCACACTCGCCCTGGCCAGCACCTCAGCCACACCCACAGCCCCGGCCACGGCCTCGGCCACGCCCATGCCCACGCCCGCGGCCACGCCCAGCACCGGGATCATCTCCTCCGGCCCCAGCACCCACCACACACACAGCAGCTCCCCTGTCCAGGCAACCTCGGCCAGCACGCCGGCCGCCCCCTCCATCTTCACCACTCCCCGCAGCACGGCGACTCCCTTCCGCTCCAGCACCATGCCAGCCACCTCGCTAGGCGCCTCCTCCCCGGCCTCCGGCAGTCCCAGGGCCACTCCGACCGAGGGTGCCAGCCCACCTGCCCCGAGCACCAGTGTGCCGCCCCCGCACCCGACCCCCGCGGGGACTGCCCCCAGTGACACCTCCAGCCAGCCTGTCGCCACGGAGGGGCCCTCTCCGCCGTCAGTCACGTCCTCCGCCACGCCCAGCAGCACCCTCTATGCTCCCGCCTCCACCACCTCGACTCCCGTGGCCACCCATAGCCTGACCTCGTCCACGGGGGTGCCTCGCTCCCCTCCACCTGCCCCCAGCACAGAGCCCGCCTCCGCCTCCACCCCGAACACCAGCCCTCTGCCCACCGACACCACCACACTCCCCACCACCCACACCACGGCCGGCCCCTCGCCTCCCGCCAGCACTCCCACCGGGTCCACCACGCAGGTCGCCACTCCCAGGGACACCGCAGCCCCGGCCACCTCTCTCACGGCCCCTCTGGCCTCGGCCTCCGCTGCCCACACCACCAGGGCCGCTAGCACCCTCCTGGTGACCACACCCGTGCCCACGGCACCGTCCAGGGCCCCGGTCCTCACCTCCTCCACCGTCGGCTCCCCCGGGAGCACCCTCACGTCCGCATTCACCTCACCCCTCCCGGCCTCCGCCACGCTGCACACATCCACGACTCTCCCTCCCTCCTCGGTCAGGACGGGAGCCCCCAGCTCCACGCCCGCCACCACCGAGGCCACATCCACCGGCCCCGCGGGTCCATCCACCGCCACCTCCACCGCCACCGTGGACCTCGGCTCCACACTCGCCCTGGCCAGCACCTCAGCCACACCCACAGCCCCGGCCACGGCCTCGGCCACGCCCATGCCCACGCCCGCGGCCACGCCCACCACCGGGATCATCTCCTCCGGCCCCAGCACCCACCACACACACAGCAGCTCCCCTGTCCAGGCAACCTCGGCCAGCACGCCGGCCGCCCCCTCCATCTTCACCACTCCCCGCAGCACGGCGACTCCCTTCCGCTCCAGCACCATGCCAGCCACCTCGCTAGGCGCCTCCTCCCCGGCCTCCGGCAGTCCCAGGGCCACTCCGACCGAGGGTGCCAGCCCACCTGCCCCGAGCACCAGTGTGCCGCCCCCGCACCCGACCCCCGCGGGGACTGCCCCCAGTGACACCTCCAGCCAGCCTGTCGCCACGGAGGGGCCCTCTCCGCCGTCAGTCACGTCCTCCGCCACGCCCAGCAGCACCCTCTATGCTCCCGCCTCCACCACCTCGACTCCCGTGGCCACCCATAGCCTGACCTCATCCACGGGGGTGCCTCGCTCCCCTCCACCTGCCCCCAGCACAGAGCCCGCCTCCGCCTCCACCCCGAACACCAGCCCTCTGCCCACCGACACCACCACACTCCCCACCACCCACACCACGGCCGGCCCCTCGCCTCCCGCCAGCACTCCCACCGGGTCCACCACGCAGGTCGCCACTCCCAGGGACACCGCAGCCCCGGCCACCTCTCTCACGGCCCCTCTGGCCTCGGCCTCCGCTGCCCACACCACCAGGGCCGCTAGCACCCTCCTGGTGACCACACCCGTGCCCACGGCACCGTCCAGGGCCCCGGTCCTCACCTCCTCCACCGTCGGCTCCCCCGGGAGCACCCTCACGTCCGCATTCACCTCACCCCTCCCGGCCTCCGCCACGCTGCACACATCCACGACTCTCCCTCCCTCCTCGGTCAGGACGGGAGCCCCCAGCTCCACGCCCGCCACCACCGAGGCCACATCCACCGGCCCCGCGGGTCCATCCACCGCCACCTCCACCGCCACCGTGGACCTCGGCTCCACACTCGCCCTGGCCAGCACCTCAGCCACACCCACAGCCCCGGCCACGGCCTCGGCCACGCCCATGCCCACGCCCGCGGCCACGCCCAGCACCGGGATCATCTCCTCCGGCCCCAGCACCCACCACACACACAGCAGCTCCCCTGTCCAGGCAACCTCGGCCAGCACGCCGGCCGCCCCCTCCATCTTCACCACTCCCCGCAGCACGGCGACTCCCTTCCGCTCCAGCACCATGCCAGCCACCTCGCTAGGCGCCTCCTCCCCGGCCTCCGGCAGTCCCAGGGCCACTCCGACCGAGGGTGCCAGCCCACCTGCCCCGAGCACCAGTGTGCCGCCCCCGCACCCGACCCCCGCGGGGACTGCCCCCAGTGACACCTCCAGCCAGCCTGTCGCCACGGAGGGGCCCTCTCCGCCGTCAGTCACGTCCTCCGCCACGCCCAGCAGCACCCTCTATGCTCCCGCCTCCACCACCTCGACTCCCGTGGCCACCCATAGCCTGACCTCGTCCACGGGGGTGCCTCGCTCCCCTCCACCTGCCCCCAGCACAGAGCCCGCCTCCGCCTCCACCCCGAACACCAGCCCTCTGCCCACCGACACCACCACACTCCCCACCACCCACACCACGGCCGGCCCCTCGCCTCCCGCCAGCACTCCCACCGGGTCCACCACGCAGGTCGCCACTCCCAGGGACACCGCAGCCCCGGCCACCTCTCTCACGGCCCCTCTGGCCTCGGCCTCCGCTGCCCACACCACCAGGGCCGCTAGCACCCTCCTGGTGACCACACCCGTGCCCACGGCACCGTCCAGGGCCCCGGTCCTCACCTCCTCCACCGTCGGCTCCCCCGGGAGCACCCTCACGTCCGCATTCACCTCACCCCTCCCGGCCTCCGCCACGCTGCACACATCCACGACTCTCCCTCCCTCCTCGGTCAGGACGGGAGCCCCCAGCTCCACGCCCGCCACCACCGAGGCCACATCCACCGGCCCCGCGGGTCCATCCACCGCCACCTCCACCGCCACCGTGGACCTCGGCTCCACACTCGCCCTGGCCAGCACCTCAGCCACACCCACAGCCCCGGCCACGGCCTCGGCCACGCCCATGCCCACGCCCGCGGCCACGCCCAGCACCGGGATCATCTCCTCCGGCCCCAGCACCCACCACACACACAGCAGCTCCCCTGTCCAGGCAACCTCGGCCAGCACGCCGGCCGCCCCCTCCATCTTCACCACTCCCCGCAGCACGGCGACTCCCTTCCGCTCCAGCACCATGCCAGCCACCTCGCTAGGCGCCTCCTCCCCGGCCTCCGGCAGTCCCAGGGCCACTCCGACCGAGGGTGCCAGCCCACCTGCCCCGAGCACCAGTGTGCCGCCCCCGCACCCGACCCCCGCGGGGACTGCCCCCAGTGACACCTCCAGCCAGCCTGTCGCCACGGAGGGGCCCTCTCCGCCGTCAGTCACGTCCTCCGCCACGCCCAGCAGCACCCTCTATGCTCCCGCCTCCACCACCTCGACTCCCGTGGCCACCCATAGCCTGACCTCGTCCACGGGGGTGCCTCGCTCCCCTCCACCTGCCCCCAGCACAGAGCCCGCCTCCGCCTCCACCCCGAACACCAGCCCTCTGCCCACCGACACCACCACACTCCCCACCACCCACACCACGGCCGGCCCCTCGCCTCCCGCCAGCACTCCCACCGGGTCCACCACGCAGGTCGCCACTCCCAGGGACACCGCAGCCCCGGCCACCTCTCTCACGGCCCCTCTGGCCTCGGCCTCCGCTGCCCACACCACCAGGGCCGCTAGCACCCTCCTGGTGACCACACCCGTGCCCACGGCACCGTCCAGGGCCCCGGTCCTCACCTCCTCCACCGTCGGCTCCCCCGGGAGCACCCTCACGTCCGCATTCACCTCACCCCTCCCGGCCTCCGCCACGCTGCACACATCCACGACTCTCCCTCCCTCCTCGGTCAGGACGGGAGCCCCCAGCTCCACGCCCGCCACCACCGAGGCCACATCCACCGGCCCCGCGGGTCCATCCACCGCCACCTCCACCGCCACCG
Organism: Cervus canadensis; assembly: GCF_019320065.1. Lineage (NCBI taxonomy): Eukaryota > Metazoa > Chordata > Mammalia > Artiodactyla > Cervidae > Cervus > Cervus canadensis. Next base: position 29,280,868 of record NC_057417.1, on the reverse strand, counting down.
TGGACCTCGGCTCCACACTCGCCCTGGCCAGCACCTCAGCCACACCCACAGCCCCGGCCACGGCCTCGGCCACGCCCATGCCCACGCCCGCGGCCACGCCCAGCACCGGGATCATCTCCTCCGGCCCCAGCACCCACCACACACACAGCAGCTCCCCTGTCCAGGCAACCTCGGCCAGCACGCCGGCCGCCCCCTCCATCTTCACCACTCCCCGCAGCACGGCGACTCCCTTCCGCTCCAGCACCATGCCAGCCACCTCGCTAGGCGCCTCCTCCCCGGCCTCCGGCAGTCCCAGGGCCACTCCGACCGAGGGTGCCAGCCCACCTGCCCCGAGCACCAGTGTGCCGCCCCCGCACCCGACCCCCGCGGGGACTGCCCCCAGTGACACCTCCAGCCAGCCTGTCGCCACGGAGGGGCCCTCTCCGCCGTCAGTCACGTCCTCCGCCACGCCCAGCAGCACCCTCTATGCTCCCGCCTCCACCACCTCGACTCCCGTGGCCACCCATAGCCTGACCTCGTCCACGGGGGTGCCTCGCTCCCCTCCACCTGCCCCCAGCACAGAGCCCGCCTCCGCCTCCACCCCGAACACCAGCCCTCTGCCCACCGACACCACCACACTCCCCACCACCCACACCACGGCCGGCCCCTCGCCTCCCGCCAGCACTCCCACCGGGTCCACCACGCAGGTCGCCACTCCCAGGGACACCGCAGCCCCGGCCACCTCTCTCACGGCCCCTCTGGCCTCGGCCTCCGCTGCCCACACCACCAGGGCCGCTAGCACCCTCCTGGTGACCACACCCGTGCCCACGGCACCGTCCAGGGCCCCGGTCCTCACCTCCTCCACCGTCGGCTCCCCCGGGAGCACCCTCACGTCCGCATTCACCTCACCCCTCCCGGCCTCCGCCACGCTGCACACATCCACGACTCTCCCTCCCTCCTCGGTCAGGACGGGAGCCCCCAGCTCCACGCCCGCCACCACCGAGGCCACATCCACCGGCCCCGCGGGTCCATCCACCGCCACCTCCACCGCCACCGTGGACCTCGGCTCCACACTCGCCCTGGCCAGCACCTCAGCCACACCCACAGCCCCGGCCACGGCCTCGGCCACGCCCATGCCCACGCCCGCGGCCACGCCCAGCACCGGGATCATCTCCTCCGGCCCCAGCACCCACCACACACACAGCAGCTCCCCTGTCCAGGCAACCTCGGCCAGCACGCCGGCCGCCCCCTCCATCTTCACCACTCCCCGCAGCACGGCGACTCCCTTCCGCTCCAGCACCATGCCAGCCACCTCGCTAGGCGCCTCCTCCCCGGCCTCCGGCAGTCCCAGGGCCACTCCGACCGAGGGTGCCAGCCCACCTGCCCCGAGCACCAGTGTGCCGCCCCCGCACCCGACCCCCGCGGGGACTGCCCCCAGTGACACCTCCAGCCAGCCTGTCGCCACGGAGGGGCCCTCTCCGCCGTCAGTCACGTCCTCCGCCACGCCCAGCAGCACCCTCTATGCTCCCGCCTCCGCCACCTCGACTCCCGTGGCCACCCATAGCCTGACCTCGTCCACGGGGGTGCCTCGCTCCCCTCCACCTGCCCCCAGCACAGAGCCCGCCTCCGCCTCCACCCCGAACACCAGCCCTCTGCCCACCGACACCACCACACTCCCCACCACCCACACCACGACCGGCCCCTTTCCTGCCAGCATTAATACCTTGTTATTTTCTCGTAGTTTGCCTTCATTCACTCGTACTATAGCAATAGATGCAGGCTCCAGTTCTACCGAAAGCACACAACCCCTGTCCGTTTTGACGTCCAAGTTCATTAGTCCGTACACCACCTCTGTTTTTTCACCTGCTTATCGGTCTGCCCCCTCTTCTACGAGAAGAATCACTGTTCCCACTATCGTTACAAATTTTCCCACCTTATTCACCACCCCTTTTCCCTTGCCCTCCAGTACAGAAACCACCCAGGTTGGTATCACACAGTTGGTGATCAGTCACATCCCCACAGTAGAGCAAAGTGCTTTGAACTTCACCTTTTCAACCACCTATTCTCCTGGGAGCATGGCCAGGTCTGCTTTAGATGCATCCGTGCAGAGCTCCACTATTGTGCAGACATCCACAAATGTACCTGCATCCTCTGACATTACAGACACGTCTACCCTGTTACCAGCCACTACCCAATCCATAGTCATGGGTCACACTGGTTCCTCCACCTCCAAGATTACACTTTCCCTTTCTGGCACCTCCCCCACCACCACAAATACTATCCCATATTCCCCCACTACTCATAATACAGGCACATCATCTAATATCATCCCAACCTTGGCCACTCGGCCTAGTGAGACATCTGTGTTCCCTAACATCCAAAGTACAGCAACTCCCATCCTCTCTACCAGCATTCCAGCTCCATGTTTTGGTCATTCTCTCATGCCTACCAGCAGCACCTGGACCACTCAGGCAGAGAGTGTCACCTCATATGCAATTAGCATGTCTAATTCAATGCAGGAAGTGGCTGAAACCACTTTGGCACCCATCACCACTGATACATACCTGTATCAGTCCAGTTCCATGGGACTGTCCTCCACTGCAGCTTCTATAGAAACAGCCATGGTGAGCGACACAACCCTGCTTGCTTCATCTGCTTTAAGAACCACAGCCACTCCTATCAGCACCATTTCTTTAGAGCCTCTCACAACAGATATTACTTCTCTTTCTCCAATCACACCCTCAGTCACTCACACAAGTACAGTCCATGTTCAGACATCTCCACTCTCTACTCCAGTGACCAGTAGTACCTTGACAGCATCTAGTTTCCCTGTATCATTTCCATCTTTCCCAACCACAGAGCCAGTACCCACCGAAACCACAGACACCACCCCTCTGTTTACCCTACCCACAATCCCTTCCACCCAGTTCACGTCCACCCCTTCACCTCCGACTGGGACGTTTACCACAGCCAGAACTGAAGTCCCCACTCCCACATATACGTCTCCCCCTGCCACCTTGATCACAGCGTCTCTTAGCACTCCCTCAACCACAGAAGTTGTTAAGACTGGGACCTCAAACATGGTAACACCACCCACCTCCGTAACAGCTCTCAGTACTTCAGGTGTTTCTCCCTCTTCAGCTTTCCCCATATTGAGTACCTCTACTAATGCGATAAGTACCCCTTTTGGCACCATCATCTCCTCTTCAATACCTGCAATAATGTCATCTTCCATTAGCCCAAGTTCAGAGGTCCCTACAAGAAGTAGTTTTTTTTCTACTTCCTCTAGTATGTCCAGTGTAGAAAACACAGGCCCTTCCTCTGTCACTGCTTTTCCCACCATTTCGTCAACTGAAACGACAAGAACTTCCCCCACCGTGACTTCCCTGACAACCTCTCCCACCCGAACGACCACCATGCTGACTCTGTCTTCCACCACCCCATGTCCAGAATCCATATCAGTTACAATAGTGTCTGCTTCTCCCACCACACCATGTATCGAAGTGGGTCCAAATGCTGAAGTTACCTCTATGCCCACTGTCCCATTATCAGTTTTTACCGCTACTACTGAGATGGTCACCTCTCCCAATTCCACAAGCATGACAACTCTGTTCCCTGATAAACTGGGCCCTTCTCCTCCCATGCTGGACACTAACCCCTCCAACAAGACTGCTGCTCCTAGTTCTATCAGCATTGGAAAAATTCCCATCAACATGGTTTTCCTGAGCACACGAAGGCCTAAGAGTGGGACCTGGATCAACTCCAACTTCATAAATACTCGGCCTGTGCCTGGCTCCACTACCATCCCACACAAGGCGAAACGTAGAAGGAGATCTTCATCTTCCATGGTGACTACACGCAAGTTGACACCTCAAAGCCTACCCATCACCAGAGTTCCACGGATACCAGTGGACACCAAGACTCTCTCTACCCATACATCTCACAGGACAACGTTGACCACGACTCAGATGACCACACAGTCTCGGTTTATCAGCAGCCCAGGTTGGATCTCCTGCCTCTTTCTTACCCCTTCTCATTCCCCTACTGAATTCCATGACCATGGTCAGTCCTGACCTGAACTTCCCTTTTCACTTGCTACCCAGGCACTTGTGACAATGGTGGCACCTGGATGCAGGGCCACTGCTCCTGTCCCCGAACTTTCTATGGCTCCCGCTGCGAGTTGGCTGCCAGAGAGATATATCTGGGTGAGTTTCTTTTTGCACTTTCTCTTGGGAGGTGTCACTTTAATGAGACCAACCATTTTGCCAAATCTCTTTATCCCTGTTTTCTCCCTCATGCTCTCTTCTACCCCATACCATACCTACCCTCCACTCTCACCTCAGAAGGTCACGGGGGCCACTCTCTTTCCGAGGACCTCCTCCCAGTCTGCATTGCTTGGAGTTGTATTAGGTTCTAATTTCTGCTGTATCAAATTACCACAAACTCAGCAGATGAACCATGCAAATTTATTACAGTAGAATTTTGTAGATTAGAAGTCCAACCTGAGTCTTGCAGGGCCAAAATCAAGGTGTTGGCTAGGGCTGGGTTCTTTCTGGTAGCCCTAGGGGAGAATCCAGTTCTTTGCCCTTTCCACATTCTCCAGCCTCCTACATTTCTTCAAGACCCCCTGGCTACATCTTTGATACCAGCCACATTGCATGTCTGTTCCTTTTTCCCATACATCCTCTGAGTGGTTCTCATTTCTGCCAAGTCCCTCTTCCCCTGCTAAGGACTCTTGTGATTACACTGGGCTCAGTCATAATTTCCCATATTAAAGTCAGCTGATTAATACCCTTAATTCCTTCTGCCACTTCAGCTCCTCCTTGTCATGTAGCATAGTATATTCCCAGGTTCTGGGGATTATACATAGACACCTTGGGGCCACTATTCTTCCCACTGGGGCAGACTAGAGAGTGACTACAGAACTGACTGTGGGACATCCCCGCTTCCAGTATTTCTCACATCTCAGGACAACACATCCCAGAAATCCTACCTTTCTTCCTTCTGCTATTCAGTCAGTCCTCAGGAAACATGGAGAGGTGCAGTGGGAGCAGCTTCTGGGTTAGTGTGGTGGTGGTGATGTCAGATAGGAATGGACGTTGAAGTGACCAGAGCAGGGCATGTTGTGTACAGATACAGTGGACGCTGAAGTGGGCATGGAGGTGTCTGTCAACCAGGAGTTCTCCCCGGACCTCAATGACAACAGTTCTAAGGTCTACAGGGATTTCACGAACACCTTCCGGGATCAGGTGAGGAGGAAGGGGGGAAAATTCAAAACTCAAATGACCTTGGAGTGGAGCTTGGGCCCTGGGGTGCCATCTGATTGGAGGTTCAGATGTGAGCTGGGATCCTTGGCATTTCAGATAAAGAAGATTTACCAAAACGTGCAGGGATTCAAGGAGGTGCAGATCCTTTCTCTGAGGTAGGACCCCTTTCCGGGGCTGTGGAGGCAGTGTCAAGTGTGTGTGGTGGTGGGAGGGGTGCACAAAAAGGGCCAACGAAGCCATCCTTTGCTTTTGGAGTCACTCAATGTCATAGAGAGGGATGGATGGAGGAGGCGAAGGAACTAGTCCATGGAGGGTGTTTGGGGATCACCTTCAGGATTCATTCCTCTGTAGGAGGGATGTCTCCCCTTCCCTTGAAGCATGTTGGATGCAGAGTGATTGGGATCTACAGGGAGGAGGTTCCTGAGGCTTGGTGCCTGGTGTCTGGACCATAGCTGGTCTCTCTGGTTGGCACCTGATATAGTGGACGGGTCAGCAAGAGGGAGGCAGAGAGAGCCGCCTACCCAGGCTGCCCAAGGCAGAGAAGCTAGCAGCCCCTTCTGGACACAATCAGTCTGGAACCCCATCTTGTTGCCTCTGCCCCTTCCTGCCAACACCCGCATAGCTGTGGCTGGTCTGGAAATGCCCTTCTACAGTTGCATGGTGGCTTGGGCCTGGGCACCTTTTAAGGCTCTCTGCACCCCGCTCCCACCCCCAGGAATGGCAGCATCGTGGTGGAATATCTAGTCCTGCTGGAGTTACCCTTCAGCACCCAGCTGGAGGAGGAGTATGAGAAGGTGAAGGTGGCCTTGAAGGAGGAGCTCCAGAATGTCAGCCAGGACGGGGACAACTGCCAGAATGACCAGGGTGAACAGAGGCTGGGGGCCTGGGGCTGGAGGGAGGGGTCAGGGTCACAGCCACCATCCCAGCCTGCTCCAGCTCACACAGGGGCTTACGGGGGGCAGGTGTCAGCTCTGCGGTACCTCAGGCAGGATAGGAGAAGGGAGACGGGTCCACAGAAACCTGGGTCAAGGGTGAGCCTAAGGAAGGGTTGTCAGAACCTAGGAGCTGCGGAAGAGAGAGTTGCTCAAGGTCTCCCGGGTGGCCGAGGACCCCTGGCTCTTCAGGGGACATGAGGGAGGCCCAAGGAGCCTTCCTTCATGGCCCATCCAAACCTCGCCCATACTGACAAAGCGCTCTCTGTCCCTTCCCGTGCCTCCGCCGACTCCACCTGTGCCTGTGGCCCGCAGTCCTGTGTTTTAAGCCTGACTCCATCAAGGTGAACAACGCCACCAGGACGGAGCTGTCACCGGAAGGTGAGAGGTGGGGCAAAGGGCTGAGTGGTCCCAGGTGGCAGGGATCCCTCCCACAAGGGACAGCTGTCCATTGAAATTCCCAGGGAGGAGGGGAGCCCTTTTGGGGAGGCAAGTGGTACCGACCTGGCAGGGCTGCCTCTCAGGTCCTTGTTAGTAGCTTCCACGTGAGGAAGGATCAGCAGAGAAGGTGAGGAGAGGGTGACGGGCCTAGCCTGCACTCATCTAATCCCTCGGTCTACCCGCCGACACGCCACCAGCAGAAATGCAGTCCTCTATCCATTTTCAGAATTACCATGGCCAGGCCCCAGAATAGAATGCATGAGGTCTTTACGTCTGCAACCCCTTACCTATCCCCCAGCCATCTGTCGCCGCGCTGCTGCCAAAGGTTACGAGGATTTCTACTTCCCTTTCCTGGAGGAGAACCAGCTCCGCTGTGTCACCAAATGCACGGCGAGCTTGGATGGCGCCATTGACTGCCATCAGGGCCAATGCGTTCTGCAGAAGAGTGGTCCTTCTTGCCGGTGAGGCCCCGCCCACAACCAGCTGGGCCAATCCCCGACCCCTAACCGCGGCCGGCCAGAGGCCCCGCCCACAGCTAGCTGGGCCAATCATCAGGCCCCTCCGACCCCGCCCACTCGTCCCGCCCACCTGCCAGGACCTGGGTTGTCTAGGGGCACTAATTGTCCCGGCGCGGGAGGTGGTGAGGGTGTTGACTTGTGATCCCCTCCCCCAGCTGCTTCTCCACGGACACTCACTGGTTCTCGGGCCCGCGCTGCGAGGTGGCTATCTCCTGGAAGGCGCTGGTTGGGGGCCTGGCGGTAGCCGGGGCCCTGCTTCTGCTGTTGCTGGTGGTGGCGCTAAGCATGTTCGTCGTGCGCTCCCGGAGGAGGGACAGGCAAGGCCGAGGCAGGTGAGTGGGCTGGGGGTGGATGGGTGACGGGAAAGGCGTCCCGGACTGGGTTACCCTGTCCTGACGACGCGGCCACCTACTGGCAGGTCCAGGGACGACAGGAAGTGGTTCGAGACTTGGGATGAGAGTGCAAAACCGGCTTTTTCTAACTTTGCCTTCCAGGATGACAGAAGAGGTGAGTTTTGTCTCCTGGAGAAGGTGGGGGCTGGAGGGTGCTTCCCTGGGAATCATTTTGGTCTGGGCAGACCAGAGGACTTCTCTTGTTCTTGGCCCTGCCTTCCTCACGTTTCCTTCCCTCCCCCTTTTACTCCCCATCTCTTCCTCTTCCTCCCCGTTGTCTTTTCTGTCTCTAGTTAAAGATAAAAACTTCCCTGTGGCCTTGGACACCGTGGACGCCAATGCCACGGTGAGGGGTCAGGGATGGATGGATGGTAAGGAGCTGTCACAGGTCCAGCTCCTGATGCCCCTCTCCCAGGGCAGGGGGCCCGCTGGGCCAGGAGGCAGTGACCTCTTAGGCAGGCCCCTGAAGGGTGATTCCCTGTTCTCACTCCCCATCTTGTGAATTCTATGGCAGGTGCATATTTGCAGACCTGAGGTGGCCTCGTCCTCACTGTGAGCCCACACTGCCCTCTCCACCTGCCCGGACAGCGGAGAGAACCATCTGCACTGCATTTGGAGAGATGGCCATGGGCTCATGCGGCGCAGTCTCCTGGTTTCCTAGGGCATAACAGACCTCCGCCTACCCTCATCCTTCCCCCAACTTGGGTGTAACCCACCTGGAGACCCAGTTCAAATCCACGCTCTTCCACTGTAGGACCTTGGGCAAATCAATAACTTCTCCAAACTTCGGTTTTGTCACCTGTAACATTCAAGTGGCCCACTCCTCCTGACGCCTCCTGTGGGTTTCAGTGAAGCCAGGTGTCCTGGGTCCGACCTCTGTCCAATGCACCTTCCTGTTGGCCTTCATCTCATATGGCTTCACTCACATCCCAGTCCCCATGTCCTTCCCCGAGGCTCGCGCCTCTGTCTCTCCTTTTCCTGTGTGCACCCCTACTGCCAGCCAGGTCCTCCCCCGGTACCTGTAAGCAGCCTGCAGCCTGTCCCAGCCTCTTACCCTGTCTTCCTGTAACTCCCTGCTGCGCCCCTCCACCACTTCTTAACCCTCTCCCCTCTGAACCCACTTCTTCTTAAGTCCCTCCTCCCCCCCACTCCTGCCCTGTGTCTCCCTGTTCCTATACTTTCCCCTTCCTCCTCTTTCTACCCTCAACCCTAAATGCCCCCTGCCCCCCACATCTCCGTGCCCCACTCCTAAATCCTCGCTCCTCCCCACCTCCCCTCCCTAGGTAGGTACAGATGCCCTCTGCATCTTAGGACCCCCAGCTGGTGTTCCCTAGGCCAGGTCCCCCATTCTGAGTCCCCATCCTTCCTGTCACCCCTAAGGGCCCTGGATCCTGGTGGGTGGGGGGTGGCAGGCAGGTTCCCAGGTCCCTGAAGATGAGGGGAAGAGGGGCCCTGAGGTGGGAAAGCTCCCTCAGCCCCTCCTCCCTGTTCCCCTAACTCTCCCTCCTCTCCCTTAGTGCCCCCCACTTTCTACCCCTCCCCCACCTCCCCTCCCCCTTCCTCTCCCTGGTTCACCCCCATCTCTGCTATAACCTGTGAAGCCAGAAGCCTAGCCTCCTTTGCAGGAAGACCTCACTTGGGGACAGGGAGTCTACAAATCTCCTGTTCACCCAATTGATCATAATATAACATTGTAGTTTATTTTTTTTTTAGCATTGTAGTTTAATATAGCATTTTCAAAGTAACTGCTGTATGTCTTTTTCTTTCTAATGCTCTGGTCTCTTGACTCAGTTGAGGAGCAAGGATATCAGAGGATATGTTTTTAGGGGCCTCAGAGTGCTGGTTTCTCCCATTGAGGAAGGAAGGGGTCTATGGATGGCTCTCTGAGTCCATGACCATCCTCAAAGGGAACATCAAGATTGAAGGACCCATTTTTCTCAAGGAGTGGGTGGGGAGCAGGGGGTGGGAGCCTGTTGGGTTTGTTGTCTGTGCCCCTGATGTTAAGAGCTCAGGGCTGCCTCAAGGAGGTGGGTGACTCTGGCTCGGTCAGCTGCCATTGGTTCTGATGGGTAAGCCTGGCTCCTCCAAAGACCTGGAGACTCCATAAGACCATGGGGTCAGGGTGAGAGCTGCTAGGGTATTGCTCCAGAATTCTGAGGGGCGAGAGCCAGGGCAGGATGAACTCTGAGGGAGAAGGGCAGGTGATGCTCTCTGCAGTTTCCAGGGACCTCACACCTCCACTCCACTCCCACACCCAGAGAACTCTCCAGACGGCAGGAGATGACAGCCGGATACTGCCCTCCCCTGCCAGGCCATGGCCTGAGAACATGGGATACTCAGACCCTTGGCTGTGGTTAGAGAAGGTTAGCATTTTCTGAGCAGCTCACAGGACCCACAGTCCAGCACAGCCCCAGGCCCCAACTCTCTGACCCTTCCCTGACCACTAATGCAATACTGTCTAGTTCTTTTGATTTAAAGAGAAATGTTCTCTTTCTTTGGTCTAATGCGTGTTAATGTTTGTTGATGTTCTATTGGTAGCTGCTAAAGAGATCTATTCTCTGTCTTCAGGCTGCAGTATTCATTATATTATTCAACCAGACTTGCCTTATCATGTTATTTAGGCTCTTTTGGTTCTATCAAATCCTTTCTACATTTATTTCTTTTTTGATCCATTCGACTTTTCCTGGGCTGAGAGAAATGAATTAGTTTTCTATTGCTCATATGCTTCTGTCTGTTCCTTCTTCTATTTTGTATAAGTATAGCTCTAATTGCAAATTGGCACATAGATAACTTTCTTATCATCATTGTGAATCATACACCCTGCCATTAGAATGCATCTTTTGTGGTACCCAAAATGCTGTCTGTAGAAGGAAAAAATTGATAAATTGGGCTTTGTCAAAATTAAAACTTTTGCTATCTGAGAGACACTGTTAAGAGAATGAAATAAACTACAAAATGGGAGAAAATATTCATAGATCATGTATCTGACAAGGGGCTTGTATTCAGAATACATAAAGTACTCTCAAAATTCAACCATAAGAAAATAACTAAAAAATGAGTAAGACTTGAACATATACTTCAACAAAGAGGATATACAGGTAGTAAGTAAGAATATCAAAAGATGTTCAACATCACTAGTCATTAAAGAAGTGCAAATTAAAACCACAATGAGGTACCATTACACACCTATGAGAATGGCTAAAATTTAAAAGCACTGACAGTTGGTAAAGTGTTGATGGTGATGAGGAGCAAAACCCCTATCCATTGCTGCCAAGGCGCAAAATGCTACAGCCACACTCTGGAGAAGAGTTTGGCAGTTTCTTACCAAGTGTCATCTTAAAAAATATTCACCATCTAAACGCCTAGAGTTATGTTTTATTTGGTGGGAATTTTTAGAGGACTACAAGCCTGGGAGACAGCATCTCAAGTAACCCTGAGAGAACTTCTCCGAGGAGGTTAAGGGAGGAACCAGGTTATATAGAAGTTCTGCAACAAAGGGCAGGTAGTCTCAACAACAAAAGATTATTGTTAATTAAAGGAAGCCAGAAACAAACACATGAAAAGATGCTCAACATCACTCATTATCAGAGAAATGCAAATCAAAACCACAATGAGGTACCATTACACGCCAGTCAGGATGGCTGCTATCCAAAAGTCTACAAGCAACAAATGCTGGAGAGGGTGTGGAGAAAAGGGAACCCTCTTACACTGTTGGTGGGAATGCAAACTAGTACAGCCGCTATGGAAAACAGTGTGGAGATTTCTTAAAAAACTGGAATTAGAACTGCCATATGACCCAGCAATCCCACTCCTGGGCATACACACCGAGGAAATCTGATCTGAAAGAGACACGTGCACCCCAATGTTCATCGCAGCACTGTTTATAATAGCCAGGACATGGAAGCAACCTAGATGCCCATCAGCAGATGAATGGATAAGGAAGCTGTGGTACATATACACCATGGAATATTATTCAGCCATTAAAAAGAATTCATTTGAATCAGTTCTAATAAGATGGATGAAACTTGAGCCCATTATACAGACTGAAGTAAGCCAGAAAGATAAAGAACATTACAGCATACTAACACATATATATGGAATTTAGAAAGATGGTAATGATAACCCTATATGCAAACCAGAAAAAGAGACACAGAAGTACAGAACAGACTTTTGAACTCTGTGGGAGAAGGTGAGGGTGGGATGTTTCAAAAGAACAGCATGTATATTATCTATAGTGAAACAGATCACCAGCCCAGGTTGGATGCATGAGACAAGTGCTTGGGCCTGGTGCACTGGGAAGACCCAGAGGAATCGGGTGGAGAGGGAGGTGGGAGGGGGGATCGGGATGGGGAATACATGTGACTCCATGGCTGATTCATGTCAATGTATGACAAAACCCACTGAAATGTTGTGAAGTAATTAGCCTCCAACTAATAAAAAATAAATAAATAAAATAAAATAAAGGAAGCCAGAGATCCCAAGTTAGGGAAGTTAGCGCTTTTCTATGTATGGGAAGATGCAAGAGTCTGGGCTCCCTGAAATCATTCCTCTCATAGCCATCTCAGCAATCCAGGGCCAGTAACCTGTTTTTGTTTTGTTTTACATCCTCTGCTCCCTTGGGGCTCACTGGTAGGGAATGGCTGCAGTCTGTGATGACTGCTACATCTCAGGTAGTTTTCTCCTTTCTGAGTGTCCTTAGGGCTCCAGGTTAGACATTTACAACTGGCCTTCTGTTTGCATTTCATGGGACATGAAGAAGTGGGCTTCAGGCTGGATACATAAAACTGTTAGAATTTCCTGAGACAAGAGTTAAATGGGCTCCAGTTAATGCATTTACAATCAGCCTCCTATTTTCCCTCTGAAAAGGAAGTAACAACAGAAACTGGGTAAATAGCTAGCCTTTTTTTTTGTAAACATCCTAAGGTAATAATCATGGCAGGGACAAAGAGGGGCAAAACCCTGTTTGAGTAAAGGATTAAGGAATCTCCACTTACCGCCTTTTGGGGACAAGGTCCCTGGAAGTCAAAAGTCAGGGGATATCTCCAGGCCATAATGAGTCTTGCTCCTCCCAGAAGCCTTCACTTTGAGGTCCATCTTGGCTGAGGGGTAGGTGCCCACCCAGGGGAAATCAGATGTGGAAAAAGAAACCAGATGACTGGCCTGAAGGAAGACAAAGACCTAGAAGAACTGACCTACATAAATGACTTAACTGCCTCTTTAGGGCTTCCCTGATAGCTCAGTTGGTAAAGAATCTTCCTGCAATGCAGAAGACCTGGGTTTGATCCCTGGGTTGGGAAGATCTGCTGGAGAAGGGATAGGCTACCCACTCCAGTATTCTCAGGCTTCCCTTGTGGCTCAGTTGCTAAAGAATCCACCTGCAATGTGGGAGACCTGGTTCGATCACTGGGTTGGGAAGATCCCCTGGAGAAGGGAAAGGCTACCCACTCTAGTATTCTGGCCTGGAGAATTCCATGGACTGTATAGAGCCCAAAAACTCACAAAGAGTAGGACACATCTGAGCCACTTTTACTTTTCAACCGCCTTTTTACAGCGCTCCTCCTCGCTAGGAGTGACACCCACACCCTTTCTCTCTAGGTGTGCCTCTCTGCCTTTTGTTCCTATTTTAACAGTTTAAAAAAACTGTTTTTCTATGTGCTCTCCCACTTGTTGTGCTATGTCTCAGGTAATGAACTTAGTACCTGCATTTACAGTTTCTGCCTCTGTGATAAATGCATTTTTCATTGGGGGCAAAGATTCAGGGAAAAACAGCTTCTAGCCTCCGGCCCTTGCTAGTCTGTTGGCTAGGATTCCTGGTTTTCATCCAGGCTGACAGTGAAAGTGTTAGTAGCTCAGTCGTGTCCGACTCTTTGCGACTCCATGGACTATGGCCCACCAGGCTCCTCTGTCTATGGGATTTCCCAGGTAAGAATACTGGAGTGAGTTGCCATTTCCTTCTTCAGGGGATCCTCCCAACCCAGGGACTGAACCCTGGTCTCCTGCACTGCAAACAGATTCTTTACCATCTGAGCCACTGGGGAAGCCCTACCCAGGTTCAATTCCTAGGCAGGGAATTAAGATCTTGCTTCAGGTCACCACTCACTGCTGCCTCACCAAGATCAATATGGCAGGAAATATTCCATTTCTCACAAGTAAATTAAATATGCACTTACCATATGACCCTCATCAATCCATCTCCTGGGTGTTTGCACTAGAGAAGTGAAATCTTCAGTTCTCAAAGAAACGCCACACATTGGAAACAATTCAAATGTCCATCCAGCGGTGAATGAATGAACTGTGGTATATCCATACTGTAGACTACACCAGCGGTAAAATGAAAGATCTAATATTGACACAGCTTTCCAGGTGCTCAGGGGTAAAAAATCTGCCTGCCAAGCAAGAGATGTGGGTTCAATCCCTGGGTCAGGAAGATCCCCCAGAGAAGGAAATGGCAATCCACTCCAGTATTCTTGCCTGGAAAATTACATGGCCAGAGGAGCCTGGCAGGCTACAGTCCATGGGATCACAAAGAATCAGAGTTGATTAGTGACTAAACAACGAAATTTTAATGTAAGAATTATAACCAGGATACATTTCAGTCCTTGGATTTTTTTCCCCTCTTTTCCTTTGTATTGCAACTATATCTGTGATCGACACACTGAATCTTTGCTCCTTTCAAAATATTGTGCTCTAACTGCTCACAGAGAAGGCACCCCACTCCAGTACTCTTGCCTGGAAAATCCCATGGGCAGAGGAGCCTGGTAGTCTGCAGTCCATGGGGTCGGGAAGAGTCGGACACAACTGAGCGACTTCACTTTCACGCATTGGAGAAGGAAATGGCAACCCACTCCAGTGTTCTTGCCTGGAGAATCCCAGGGACGGTGGAGCCTAGTGGGCTGCCGTCTATGGGGTCACACAGAGTCGGACACAACTGAAGCGACTTAGCAGCAGCAGCAGCAGCAACTGCTCATACTCAGATCGCCAAAACTGTTAGCCTTGGATGCCCTGGCAGATATTCCAAAGAAAAATAATAAAAATTTATGGAAAGAAATGAAAGAGTAAAAGAAGAAGAAGAAATCAATTAATATCATGACCTTTGCTTTCTTGTTTGCATTTGTCTAGGAAACGTTGGGCCATCAAAAGTTTCTGAATGGATAAAAGAATCTAAAAAACAATGATGTATGTATATGTATAACTGAATCACTCTGCTGTACATCTGAAACTAACGTAGCATTGTAAATTAACTATGCTCCAATCAAATTCAAGTATTTTTTTAAAGTTTCTGAATCACTTTGTCTGAGATGTGTCTTTCATATACAATAGAGTTGAATTTTCCTTTGTGTGTCAATATTAAAGTCTTTTTAAAAAGTGTGTGAACATGTAGTCGCTCAGTAGTGTCTGACTCTTTGTGACCACAGGGACTGTAGCCTTCCAGGCAAGAATACTGGAGTGGGTAGCCATTTCCTTCTCCAGGGGCTCTTCCTGACCCAGGGATCGAACCTGGGCCTCCTACATTGTAGGTGAATTTTTTTTACTATCTGAGCCACCAGGGAAGCAGCTAAGTTAAATTCGTTTTCTTTTATTTATGACAGCTGTTTTCTTTCCTCACATTTCCACCCCCCCCCCATGCTTTATAACTTAAAAACACTTTTATTGTTTGGATTCTGCTTTCTTTTCTGTATGTTTCTTCTGACAATTTGGAATATCAGGCAATTTACTACGGTCACTGTTATAGAATATGGAACTTATATGTAATTCTGTTTCTTTAGGATTTAATTCCCCACTATGAGCAACAGTGTTTCTTCTTCTGGCTTCCCATCCTTCACTTCCTTTGCTTGTATATATTATCTTCTCATTTTCTAATTTTTTAGATTTTTTAGTATAGTTGATTTACAATGCTGGTTTAGATTCCAGAGTACTGGAACATGATTCAGTTCTACATATATATATATATATATATATATTCTTTCTCACATTCTCTTTCATTATAGGCTATTACAAGGTACTGAATATAGTTCCCTGTGCCATACAGTAGGACCATACTGTTTATCTTATTACCTTTCTTAATATTTACCTTTGCATTGTTAGATACTTTTTTTTTTGGTTCTTTTTTTTTTTTTAGTCATGTAATCCCATGGACTTCAGTCCAACAGACTCCTCCGTCCATGGATTTTTTCCAGACAAGAATACTGGAGTGGGTTGCCATTTCCTTCTCCATGTTAGATACTTTTATAAGTTTATTACTCATTAGTCAGTTTTAAATGATGTATATAAATCTCTGGCTGTAAAATGTAAGGAAGTCATACTTCCTTTTCCCCTCCCAATTAACAAAACATTATTTTTATGCTGTTAGGTTTTATAACGGAAGCATTAAAGCATTCAGTTTAACCATAGTCCTCATATTGCTTTTAATTTTACTTCATCAATTAGAGAGATTCAGTGATCAGAGTTAGTCCTTTATCCACTCATCTCTTGGCTGACTTTTGGTTGACTTATTTTTTTTTCTTTTAGTATTTTTTATTTTCGAAAAAGGCTCATGAGAACAGTATTTTCTAATATTTTCCTCACTCCCATCCCCATCCAATATTTACTTTTTTTAAAAAAACATTCATTTATTGAGCTGGAGTATACAATTCAGCTTTTTAATGTGTACAATTCAGTGGTTTTTAATATATTCACACAGCTGTGCAACTGTTGAAGGCATTAGTTGCTCAGTCATGGCCAACTCTTGCAACCCCATGGAATGTAGCTCACCAGGCTCCTCTGTCCATGGGATTTTTCAAGGCAAGAATACTGGAGTGGGTTTCCATTTCCTTCTTCAGGGGAATCTTCTCTACCCAGGGACAGAACCCAGGTCTCCTGTACTGCAGGTAGATTCTTCACTGTCTGAGTCACCAGGGAAGCCCTGTGCAACTATTACCCCAGTCAGATACAAAGGAATGCAAAAGCATAGCTACAGCACCACCAGACAGGGTTGTGGGGTGGGGAGATGCCCCCAGTTCAGGAAACTTTCATGGTGACAGAATACATACCTGCTGAGCTTATGGATATAGGTGCTAAATTCTAGCCAAAGACCAGGGAGAGTTAGCAAAGTTAGCAGGCATGAGATCTGAGGAGCAGTGGTTTCACTGATCCAAAGGAGGCAGAGACAAAGTACAGAATCAATCAATATCATCTGACAAGCCCACACACTGCTGGCAGTGAGTCAGGGAGGTTCAAGGTCCTCACTCCCTTATAGATCAGATTATTCTACCCTGCAGGGAGGCTTGCCCAATAATGGGGACCTTCCTGGGCATGTGGGACCCTGGAAATCTATAGAAGAAGTATAACAAATTCATAAAGAGCTGGGAACGGGACAGGCAGCCTATGCCCCTGTCTTCAAAGGCCCTGATTGGGCCACCTTCACTGCAGGAATGAGAGCTAAGATGGTCCCGTCCACCCTCACTATCTGGTGTGGAAAGGGTCAGCCATGCTGAGCCCATTTGTGACTCACAATATTTATGATGTTGGGCAACCCATTGCTGATCTAGGGGAAAGTGACAAATACCAGGAATGGGTGCAGGCTGGGGGAGAGACCAGAGATGGAGAAGTGGCTCAGAAAGCCAAAGGGGCTATCCTAATGGGCTCTAAAGGGTCAGGGGAAAATGACCTGGAAGCACATGTGGTTTGACCTCATGGCTGCGGGGACCCACCTGAATAGCTGGACCAACAGCACATTGCTGTGTGGGTCAACCTGTGGAAAGTCTTAAAACCTCTACCAGAAAATTACTAGAGCTAATCAACGAATATAGTAAAGTTGCAGGATATAAAATTAACACACAGAAATCCCTTGCATTCCTATACACTAAAAATGAGAAAACAGAAAGAGAAATTAAGGAAACAATACCATTCACCATTGCAACAAAAAGAATAAAATACTTAGGAGTATATCTACCTAAAGAAACAAAAGACCTATACATAGAAAACTATAAAACACTGATGAAAGAAATCAAAGAGGACAGAAACAGATGGAGAAATATACCGTGTTCATGAATTGGAAGAATCAATATTGTCAAAATGGCTATACTACCCAAAGCAATCTATAGATTCAATGCACTCCCTATCAAGCTACCAACGGTATTTTTCACAGAACTAGAACAAATAATTTCACAATTTGTTTGGAAATACAAAAAACCTCGAATAGCCAAAGTAATCTTGAGAAAGAAGAATGGAACTGGAGGAATCAACCTGTTTGACTTCAGACTCTACTACAAAGCCACAGTCATCAAGACAGTATGGTACTGGCACAAAGACAGAAACATAGATCAATGGAACAGAATAGAAAGCCCAGAGATAAATCCACGAACCTATGGACACCTTATCTTCAACAAAGGAGGCAACAATATACAATGGAAAAAAGACAACCTCTTTAACAAGTGGTGCTGGGAAAACTGGTCAACCACTTGTAAAAGAATGAAACTAGAACACTTTCTAACACCATACACAAAAATAAACTCAAAATGGATTAAAGATCTAAATGTAAGACCAGAAACTATAAAACTCCTAGAGGAGAACATAGGCAAAACACTCTCCGACATAAATCACAGCAGGATCCTCTATGACCCACCTCCCAGAATATTGGAAATAAAAGCAAAAATAAACAAATGGGACCTAATGAAACTTAAAAGCTTTTGCACAACAAAGGAAACTATAAGTAAGGTGAAAAGACAGCCCTCAGATTGGAGAAAATAATAGCAAATGAAGCAACAGACAAAGGATTAATCTCAAAAATATACAAGCAACTCCTGCAGCTCAATTCCAGAAAAATAAATGACCCAATCAAAAAATAGGCCAAAGAACTAAACAGGCATTTCTCCAAAGAAGACATACAGATGGCTAACAAACACATGAAAAGATGCTCAACATCACTCATTATCAGAGAAATGCAAATCAAAACCACAATGAGGTACCATTACACGCCAGTCAGGATGGCTGCTATCCAAAAGTCTACAAGCAATAAATGCTGGAGAGGGTGTGGAGAAAAGGGAACCCTCTTACACTGTTGGTGGGAATGCAAACTAGTACAGCCGCTATGGAGAACAGTGTGGAGATTTCTTAAAAAACTGGAATTAGAACTGCCATATGACCCAGCAATACCACTTCTGGGCATACACACTGAAGAAACCAGATCTGAAAGAGACACGTGCACCCCAATGTTCATCGCAGCACTATTTATAATAGCCAGGACGTGGAAGCAACCTAGATGCCCATCAGCAGACGAATGGATAAGGAAGCTGTGGTACATATACACCATGGAATGTTACTCAGCCATTAAAAAGAATTCATTTGAATCAGTTCTAATAAGATGGATGAAACTTGAGCCCATTATACAGACTGAAGTAAGCCAGAAAGATAAAGACCAATACAGGATACTAACACATATATATGGAATTTAGAAAGATGGTAATGACAACCTTATATGCAAAACAGAAAAAGAGACCCAGATGTACAGAACAGACTTTTGAACTCTGTGGGAGAAGGTGAGGGTGGGATGTTTCGAGAGAACAGCATCGAAACATGTATATTATCTAGGGTGAAACAGATCACCAGCCCAGGCTGGATGCATGAGACAAGTGCTTGGGCCTGGTGCACTGGGAAGACCCAGAGGAATCGGGTGGAGAGGGACGGGGGAGGGGGGATCAGGATGGGGAACACATGTAACTCCATGGCTGATTCATGTCAATGTATGATAAAAACCACTACAATATTGTAAAGTAATTAGCCTCCAACCAATAAAAATAAATGAAAAAATTAAAAATAAATAAATAAATAAAACCTGAACAGCAGCTGAGATCTGCCCCCTCTGCCCCTACCGTCCCTCCCCCATGGACTGAGAAGGGGAAGAGTGAGGGTAGAGGGAGTGAAGAACAAGTTTCCATCTCGGTACCCCTCCCTGCTACAGCTGGAAATGAAACTGAGGAGAGGCCCCAGACTCCAAAGTCCAAGGTCTTGGCCAAGTGATTTCTCTGTCCAGTCCTGCTAGTTCTTGGTGGGGGGCCTGCAGAGGGAAGGGCAATGTCCTAGGAACTGCTCTGAGTGGCCCAGGCAGCCTGGGGTTGGAGTTCTTCCCTGCTGACACCTCCTGGGCTTGTCTTATCTTCTAGGTAGTCCACCCTCCCTGCAGCAACATCAGATCCAGGGAGGGGGTGGGGGGAAAGGGGGTAGGTGGAGCCTTGCAAAGGTGAAGCTATGCTTAGCTACCACACCCAGCAGGGCAGATAACTTCGTCTGGTGCCACCTCCCCGCCGCAGTCCCCTGTGCTGGCGCTGGCCCTGCTCCCAGCCTCCGCGGCGCCTCCGGACCCATGCAGCTCTTCAGGGTGCTGCGTCTCCTCTGGATGCTCAGGGCCTTCCTGGGGTCCATAGGTGAGGAGGCGCGGTGGGGGAGGGCTGCGGAGACCGTCCTGATGTCCCAGGGCAGAGTGTGCGTGCCTGTTTGGGGGGACCCTGAGGTCTAAGGAGCCCAAGGAGGGGTCCCTCAGAGCTCTCTGTGCGAGCAGAACTGAGGCAGGGGGAGGGGAGGGCAGCTGGGTCCCAGGGGCTGCTCTCCCCCAGGGGCTGAGCAGGTTTGCAGGAGTCTGTGTGCATCAGTTGGATGGGATAACCTCTTTCTGGAAGAGTGCTCTTCCCACTTGGACTCAGGTTTCGGAGCCCCCTTCCTCCTGCTGCTCCTGCTCCCCCAGCTCTGATGCTTTCTCCATCCTGGATTCTCCCTCCCTTTGTGCGCGCCTGCCTGGTCGCTTCAGTGCTGTCTGCCTCTTGGCAACCCCATGGACTGTAGCCCGTTGGGCTCCTCTGTCCATGGGATTTCCCAGGCGAGAGTACTGGAATGGGCTGCCATTTCCTTCTCCAGGGGATCTTCCCAACCCAGGGATTGAACCCACGCCTCCTGCGTCTCTTGCATTGCAGGCAGATTCTTTACCACTTCCCCAGGGAAGCCCCATCCCTCCCTTTACTTCCGCCCATTCAGCCCTCCTGAGGGACCTGTGTCTGCCCTGGGAACCCCTCCTTTCTCTGGGGCATCTCCACTTTTGGTCACGGTGGCCCCTCCTCCAGCGCTGCCCCTGACTCTCCCACCCCGACCCAGCCCACGTTTCTGGACACAGCTGTCCTTGGCAGGGTGGTGGGGGGAGATTCTGATGGCTCCCAAAGGGTGGTTCTGAGACCACCTAGTATGGGGTCCCTCCCACCCCTTAGGAACCTTGGAATTCCTCTGCACTTCTCTTCCCTCTGCTTCTGCCCCAGGGTCTGCTTCTGAGCCCCAGTCCTAGACCTTCCCATCACAGAGGTCCCCCCCAGTCCACCCTCTCACTTATCTCCAGTGTCGGCTCTTGGTGACAAGGGCTCTGGGCCAGGAATCTTCAGAATCCCCTGCCTTACCTCCACGACACCCCAGCAAAGCTGAGAAGTGAAATCCCAGCTCTCAGAGCAAAGACATGATGAGTCTAGTTGAGGACACTAACCCCGAGAGGGCAGGAGGTCTGGGTGTCTCCTGCTTGTAACTGCTGTGTCTGCTGGTCACCCTCAGCATCATGAGATCTTTGACCCTCACTCTCATGAATTACAAGGTGGGGTTGACAATATCTGTAGGGAGGACTCGTGTTTGTAAACTAATTAATCCCTTGCTTAAATAGATGATAGAAAATGTATCTGTGTTTATTATCAACACTCAAGGCTGCACATTAAAAGTCTTGAGGACTCATGCCTGCCTGCTGAGGTGTCTCTTTCTGGAAGTTTCCTTTCTGTCCTGACCCTCAGCCTGCATGTGGTCCAGTCTCCTTGCCCCTCAAACTCAATGAAGTCTGAGCTTTAGTCTGTTTTCCCCTTTGGTATTCTCTTTGACATTGCTGCTCTCTGACCCCTCATCTCTTGAATTCCATGATGTGTCCCCACCCCAGGTTTGGCTGGGTTCTCTGTCTCTCTCTCTCCAAAGAGGAGAGTCAGCCTAGACAGCAGTGGGTCACAGGGAGAGGGGCAGAGGTGGGCCAGAGGGTGGGGCATAGAACCAGAAGGACAAAGACTCTGGGCAGCAGGTGAAGGTGGGAGGAGCAGAGTAAGGGGGACGTGGGTGTGTGAGGAGGAAGGGATGGGAGAGGTGATGGCAGGAAGGAGCACGCTGAACCTGCATGCTCAGCACTGCCATCCAGATACTGACCAGGGTTCTTGGGTTTCTCCAATCCATAGAAATTGACAAGAGGCCAGACCAAAATTTCAGGCAAGACTTTACTGGGGCCTCTGCTGCAGAAGAGGGAAGTGAGAATAAATAGCAGGTTCCCTTGCTTGCTATTAATAACTCCCTGAGGAGGGGGAGGCGAGCTTGTACCTTATGTGGGGCGAGGGTACATGTGTGTCCAGGGGATGGGCCAGAGGGGTGGCTTAGGTGTTTTGTCCACTGCTTAAGTGGCATTGTGTGAAGGTGGCAAGCACAGTACCCTGCTCTTTGCTCCTGACTCCCTGCTTTTGCTTCTTTGTTCTGGGCTCTTTAAAAATGGCGCTTGAGTTTTTGGTCTCTTTGTATCTTTTGTCCATAATATTGCCCCAACTGCCAATGCATGCAGTTATTTTAGTTCCATATAATAGTCCCATGTGGGCTTCCTTGGTAGCTCAGACAGTAAAGAATCCACCTGCAATGTGGGAGACCTGGGTTTGATCCCTGGGTCAGGAAGATCCCCTGGAGGAGAACATGGCAACCCACTCCAGTATTCCTGCCTGGAGAATCCCATAGACGGAGGAGCCTGGAGGGCTCTAGTCCATGGGGTCCACAAAGAGTCAGACCTGACTGAGTGACTAAGCACAGCATAGCACAGTAGTCCCATATAGTTTCTCCGTATTTTGTTGCCTGGGGAGAGGTGGGTCTAGGTGAAATCACTGCAGCACTGCAGTGAAGGGTCCCAGGTCCCTGTCTATCTCAATCCCAAGGCTGGAAGACACGTGGGCAAAGGATTAAGGTTTCCTTCCCATCCCAATTTCTCTTGGTAAGGCTGCCCCGGGGAGTAGACAGATGTTGGCCTTTAGAAACTGGAAGGAAACCAGTGCAAAAGTGCTTCTGATGGAGGAAGGTGGCACGTCCTACCTTCTGTGACATGTACCTGGAACATGGGGAAGTGAGTAACCTATGTGGTGTTAAGGTGACAGGCCGACCTACCACTGAGTTCCTCTGTTCTACGCCAATACAGGAACTTCAGCCACGGCCACATCCACCTCTAATGAGCTTTGGCGCACTGCTCTGAGGAATTCCCCACACTCCAAAGGCACAGCAAAGTGGCCACTGAACACCCCCCAAACTCCTCCCACTCCCGATGCTAGGGAAAACATACCCAAGACCATCCGCACCTCCCCCAACTCGAAATCCCTGTCTGAAACATTGCTCAGATCACCCATCAATTCCAACCCCCCAACAATCCCCACGTCCAAGTTTGTCTTCAAGGTTGAAACCAGCCCACCTACCATGATCGTCTACATGGGCTCGACAGAGTGCACCAATCCAACAAGCCTCATAATCACCACCACTTATCCCACCACCACCTGCGTGAGCCAGACCCACGTGTCCTTCCCCAGCTCTCACCCCACCACACCGGGGACAGAGACACCACGGACAGCCATCACCAGTGCTTATCCCGTGTCAACAACCAAGAGAGTCACCTCTGCCGTGACCAGTCCCCCCACAGTCACCACTCCAGGGAAAACTCCCACAACCACAGCCCCACCCTCCTCCTTTGTCCCAGCCACACACACAACCCCAGATACTCTGATCTCCTCTATGACTGGTACCACTAAAAGGACCACCCCAGCCGCTGCAAGTGTCCACACAACTGCGTCTCCTACCCCAACAAACGTGCCTAACTCTGCTACTACCCCTTCTCTGACTACTAGGAACACCTTGATAACAACAGTGACTGACAAAAACTTCTCACCCACCACTGATAGTACCTTGATTACAACCACTACTTCACTTCCAGACATGCTCAGTACTTTTAAAACATCCACAGCCACCACTCCAGCACCCACGTCAACTGATATGTTAACAACACCTACAACACCAGTTGCATCTGCTGCTACTGAAGCAACCACTGGAATAGGTACACCAAACACAACTCCTGTGAACACAATGGGCTCCATGAAAACAACACTCATTCCAGTGACTGACATTCCCACAGAAACTCTCACTGCCTCAGTTACTTCAGTTTCTCCAGTCGTGTCCTCAACCAGTCCTGCCACATTTACCACATCCAAATCCAGCCCTGCACCAACCAGCACTGATACACACATGACATCCACTACCAAGGGACCACCCTCCACCACTGCAGCCACTACAGAAATAGACGAGACAAGGGACCCAACATCTCATGCTTCTTCCACCAGGAAAACCACATTTCTTACTACAACTATTGTTTCTACAGAATCTGCAACAACAGAGATTACTTCTACTCCCCCAATCACATCATCAGACACACCTACAAATACACTCAATTATCCGACAACCATTACTTCCACTTCAGTGACTACCAATACCTTGACATCACCCGTCGGTAAGCCTCAGTCTTCACCTGCTCTGACCACAGAACCAGTCCTCACTACAACCTCAAACACTTCCCCTCTATCCACTTTGATAATAACTACCACCCAGGCTACGTCCACCCCTCCATTCCCCACTACTACTATGACCACGATCCCAACAGAAATCACCACTCCCAGCTATATTTCAAACCCAGTCACCTCAATTACGGCAACATTGCCAACCACCTCGATTACAGAAACGGACAAGACTGGGACTCCAAACACAGTAACATCCACATCAGTAACATCACAAAGAACATCAGGTGTCACATCAACCAGCTTCTCTACAGGAAGGAAAACCACACTAGCCACAACTGAGTCCACACCCAGTACCACTGTCGCATTGACCTCTACCACCAACCTCAGCCCCACACTAACTCTGTCTAGCACCTCACCTACAAGCACAGACACAAATTTCATTTCATCTTTTGCCACTACCCAAGATACTGACACAACCTTCAGCGTTGAAGCAACTTCAGCCACCAGGCCGAGTACAACATCCATGTTCATGAGTGCCCACAGCACAGTGATTCCTTTCCCCTCTACCAGCAGGCCAGCTACATCTCTAGGCACTTCTTCCATGTCTACCAGCACTACCAGGACCACTCAGGAAGACAGTACCACCTCACCTGCCACAAGCACCGATGCACTGCACACAACCACAGTGACTCCTCCCAGTGACACCTCTAACCAGCCGGTCACCACGGAGGTGTCCTCTCCTCCATCAGTCACATCATCTGCCACTCCCATCAGCACACTATATTCTCCTGCATCCACCACTTCGACTTCTATTGGCACCAATACCTTGACATCACCCACGAGTGTGCCTTCATCCACTCCTACCACAACCACAGAGCCAGCCTCCACTTCCTCCAGAAGCACGAGCCCTCTATCCACCTTGACAACCAAGATCGCCACTCCCTACACCACTTCTGTCCCTTCACCTCCCACCAGTAGTTCCACCAAGTCCACTACAGAAATCACCACTCCCACGGACACTGCAGCCCCCACCTCGACCACAACCCCTCTGTCCCCGCCCTCCACTACAGAAACCACCCAGGCTGCTAGCACACACTTGGTGACCACAATCACCCCCACAACAGTCCATACCACTGCGATCCTCACCTCTTCAACCACCTACTCCACCACGAGCACAGCCACATCTGCATCCACTGCATCCCTCCCTGTCTCCACCACTGTGCAGACATCCCCAACTGTGCCTCCATCCTCTGTCAGTACAGATACCCCTACCCCGACACCACCCACCAGTGAGTCCACATCCACGAGTACCACTGCCTCATTGAGCTCCACACGTGACCTCAGCTCCACACTTGCGATGTCCAGCACCTCAGCCACCACCACAATCAACATCCCATCTTCCCCCACCACCCAGAATACAGACACAACCTTCAGTGTTGTCACAAACTCGGTCACTGTGCCTGCTGAGACATCCATGTCCGCTACCACCCACAGCATAGTGACTCCCTCCGTCACTACCACCATTCCAGCTACATCTCTAGGCACGTCTCCCGTGTCTACCACCACTACAAGGACGGCTCAGGCAACGAGTACCACCTCACCTGCCACAAGCACCGGTGCACTGCACACAACCACAGCGACTAGTCCTAGCAGCACCTCTACCGAGTCTGTTATGACAGAGGTGTCCTCTCCTTTTTCAGTCACATCCTCAGCCACTCCCACCAGCACACTATATTCTCCGCCATCCACCACCTCGACTGCCATCACCACCAATACCTTGACATCGTCCACGAGTGTGCCTTCATCCACTCCTACCACAACCACAGAGCCAGCCTCCACTTCCTCCAGAAGCACGAGCCCTCTATCCAGTATCCCCACTCCCTACACCACTTCTGTCCCTTCACCTTCCACCAGTACTCCTACCAGGTCCACGACAGAAATCACCACTCCCACGGACACTGCAGCCCCCACCTCGACCACAACCCCTCTGTCCCCGCCCTCCACTACAGAAACCACCCAGGCTGCTAGCACACACTTGGTGACCACAATCACCCCCACAACAGTCCATACCACTGCGATCCTCACCTCTTCAACCACCTACTCCACCACGAGCACAGCCACATCTGCATCCACTGCATCCCTCCCTGTCTCCACCACTGTGCAGACATCCCCAACTGTGCCTCCATCCTCTGTCAGTACAGATACCCCTACCCCGACAACACCCACCAGTGAGTCCACATCCACGAGTACCACTGCCTCATTGAGCTCCACACGTGACCTCAGCTCCACACTTGCGATGTCCAGCACCTCAGCCACCACCACAATCAACATCCCATCTTCCCCCACCACCCAGAATACAGACACAACCTTCAGTGTTGTCACAAACTCGGTCACTGTGCCTACTGAGACATCCATGTCCGCTACCACCCACAGCATAGTGACTCCCTCCGTCACTACCACCATTCCAGCTACATCTCTAGGCACGTCTCCTGTGTCTACCACCACTACAAGGATGGCTCAGGCAACGAGTACCACCCCACCTGCCACAAGCACCGATGCACTGCACACAACCACAGCGACTAGTCCTAGCAGCACCTCTACCGAGTCTGTTATGACAGAGGTGTCCTCTCCTTTTTCAGTCACATCCTCAGCCACTCCCACCAGCACACTATATTCTCCGCCATCCACCACCTCGACTGCCATCACCACCAATACCTTGACATCGTCCACGAGTGTGCCTTCATCCACTCCTACCACAACCACAGAGCCAGCCTCCACTTCCTCCAGAAGCACGAGCCCTCTATCCAGTATCCCCACTCCCTACACCACTTCTGTCCCTTCACCTTCCACCAGTACTCCTACCAGGTCCACGACAGAAATCACCACTCCCACGGACACTGCAGCCCCCACCTCGACCACAACCCCTCTGTCCCCGCCCTCCACTACAGGAACCACCCAGGCTGCTAGCACACACTTGGTGACCACAATCACCCCCACAACAGTCCATACCACTGCGATCCTCACCTCTTCAACCACCTACTCCACCACGAGCACAGCCACATCTGCATCCACTGCATCCCTCCCTGTCTCCACCACTGTGCAGACATCCCCAACTGTGCCTCCATCCTCTGTCAGTACAGATACCCCTACCCCGACACCACCCACCAGTGAGTCCACATCCACGAGTACCACTGCCTCATTGAGCTCCACACGTGACCTCAGCTCCACACTTGCGATGTCCAGCACCTCAGCCACCACCACAATCAACATCCCATCTTCCCCCACCACCCAGAATACAGACACAACCTTCAGTGTTGTCACAAACTCGGTCACTGTGCCTACTGAGACATCCATGTCCGCTACCACCCACAGCATAGTGACTCCCTCCGTCACTACCACCATTCCAGCTACATCTCTAGGCACGTCTCCCGTGTCTACCACCACTACAAGGATGGCTCAGGCAACGAGTACCACCCCACCTGCCACAAGCACCGATGCACTGCACACAACCACAGCGACTAGTCCTAGCAGCACCTCTACCGAGTCTGTTATGACAGAGGTGTCCTCTCCTTTTTCAGTCACATCCTCAGCCACTCCCACCAGCACACTATATTCTCCGCCATCCACCACCTCGACTGCCATCACCACCAATACCTTGACATCGTCCACGAGTGTGCCTTCATCCACTCCTACCACAACCACAGAGCCAGCCTCCACTTCCTCCAGAAGCACGAGCCCTCTATCCAGTATCCCCACTCCCTACACCACTTCTGTCCCTTCACCTTCCACCAGTACTCCTACCAGGTCCACGACAGAAATCACCACTCCCACGGACACTGCAGCCCCCACCTCGACCACAACCCCTCTGTCCCCGCCCTCCACTACAGGAACCACCCAGGCTGCTAGCACACACTTGGTGACCACAATCACCCCCACAACAGTCCATACCACTGCGATCCTCACCTCTTCAACCACCTACTCCACCACGAGCACAGCCACATCTGCATCCACTGCATCCCTCCCTGTCTCCACCACTGTGCAGACATCCACGACTGTACCTCCATCCTCTGTCAGTACAGAAGCATCTACCGTGACACTAGCCACCAGTGAGTCCACATCCGCGAATCCCGTTGGTTCCTCAACCTTCAAGCCCGACCTCAGCTCCACTGTTACGCTGTCTAGCTCCACCGTTACGCTGTCTAGCTCCACCCTCCCCACCACAGATATCATCCCATCTTCCCCTACTACCCATAATACAAGCACAACCTCTAACATCATCACAACCTTAGCCACTGGGCCTAGTGGCACATCCGTGTTCCCTTCCACCCAAAGTACAGCAACTGCCTTCCTCTCTAGCAGCATTCCAGCTGCATCTTTAAGCCCTTCTCTTGTGCCTACCAGCAGTACCTGGACCACTCAGGCAGACAGTACCACCTCATCTGCCTTGAGCACGTCTAATTCAATGCAGGAAACGGCTGAAACCACTTTGGCACCCACCACCACTGATACATACACGTATCAGTCCAGTTCCATGGGACTGTCCTCCACTGCAGCTTCTACACAAACAGCCAAGACGAGGGACACAACCCTGCTTGCTTCATCTGCTTTAAGAACCACAGCCACTCCTATCAGCACCATTTCTTTAGAGTCTCTCACAACAGATATTACTTCTCTTTCTCCAATCACACCCTCAGTCACTCACACAAGTACAGTCCATGTTCAGACATCTCCAGTCTCTACTCCAGTGACCAGTAGTACCTTGACAGAATCCAGTTTGCCTGTATCATTTCCATCTTTCCCAACCACAGAACTGGTACCCACCGAAACCACAGACACCACCCCTCTGTTTACCCTACCCACAATCCCTGCCACCCAGGCCACGTCCACCCCTTCACCTCCGACTGGGACGTTTACCACAGCCAGAACTGAAGTCCCCACTCCCACATATACGTCTCCCCCTGCCACCTTGATCACAGCGTCTCTTAGCACTCCCTCAACCACAGAAGTTGTTAAGACTGGGACCTCAAACATGGTAACACCACCCACCTCCGTAACAGCTCTCAGTACTTCAGGTGTTTCTCCCTCTTCAGCTTTCCCCATATTGAGTACCTCTACTAATGCGATAAGTACCCCTTTTGGTACCATCATCTCCTCTTCAATACCTGCAATAACAGTATCATCTCTATCTTCTACCAGCCCAAGTTCAGAGACCTCCACAACAAGTAGTTCTTTTTCTACCTCCTCTCAAGCGTCCAGCACAGAAATCACAGGCCCTTCCTCTGTCACTACCTTTCCTACTTTTTCATCAACTGAAACGACAAGAACTTCCCCCACCGTGACTTCCCTGACAACCTCTCCCACCCGAACGACAACCATGCTGACTCTGTCTTCCACCACCCCGTGTCCAGAATCCATATCAGTTACAATAGTGTCTGCTTCTCCCACTACACCATGTATAGAAGTGGGTCCAAACACCAACGTTACCTCTACACCCACCGTTCCATTGTCAGTTTTTACCTCTACTACTGAGATGGCCACCTCTCCCAGTTCCACAACCATGACAACTCTCTTCCCTGTAAAACCGGACACTTCCACTTCCTTTCTGGAAACTCACCCCACCAACCAGACCACTGCTCCTGGTTCTATCAGCACTGGAACCACTCCCATTAGCACGGTTTTCCCGAGCACACAAAGATCCACCACTGGGACCTGGATCAGCACCAGCTTTCTAACTACCCCACGTGTAACGGGCTTCACCAGCCTCCCACCGACCGTGAAGCCAAGTAGCAGCTCTTCATCTTCCATCGTGACTACAAGCAAGTTGACAGCCCCCAGCCCAGCCATCAGCAGTACTTCAGGGATACCAGCGAGCACCACCAAGACTCTCTCCACCGTTACGTCATCCAGGACAACTTCAACCACAACCCAGACGACCACACAGTCCAGGCAGACCACCACCCCAGGTTTGGATCACTTGCTCCCTTGTTGCCTCTCCTCCCTCTCCTGCTAAATTCCCATGACCAAGGTCAGTCCTGGCCTGAACTTCCCCTTTTTCTTGCTACCCAGACCGTTGTGACAATGGTGGCACCTGGACACAGGACCACTGCTCCTGCCTTAGCACTTTCTATGGCCCCAAATGCGAGTTCGCTGTGGAAGAGATAAATATGGGTGAGTTGCTCTCTGCACTTTCTCTCAGGAGGTGCCACGCCTCAAATGGGCCCAATCATTTTGCCAAATCTCTTCATTTGTGCTTTCTCCCTCGTGCTCTCCTCAATCCCAGACCATGACTACTCTCCACCCTTACCTCCAGGAGGTCGCTGGGGTCACTCTCTTTTTTGATATCTCCTCCCAGTTTGTGTTGCTTGGAGTTGTATTAGGTTCTAATTTCTCCTGTAGCAAATTACCACAAACTTAGCAGATCAACAATACAAATTTATTATTTTGCAATTCTGTTGATTGGAAGCCTGATATGAGTCATGAAGGGCTAAAATTAAGGTGTTGCCTAGGACTGGTTCTTTCTGGTGGCCCTCGGGAAGAATCCATTCCTTTGCCCTTTCCCAGACTTGAGAGCTGCCCATCCTCTTTGTCACAAGGCCCCCTGGCTCCCTTTGATGCCAGCAGCATTGCATGTCTGTTCCTTATTTCCATACTTACGTCATTCTTTGAGTGATTCTGACTTTTCTGCCTCCTTCCTCCTCTCTCTATGGACCTTATGATTATACTAGGCCCACTGGATATTCCTTGTTAATTTTCCAATATTAAATCAGCAGATTAGTACCCTTAGTTCCATCTGCCACTTTGATTGCTCCCTGTCATGTAGCATAACATATTCCCAGGTTTGGGGGTTAGACATAGGCACCTTTGTTATTCTGCTTCACTGGGGGAGCTGAGAGACTACAGAACTGACTGCTGGACACTCCCACTTGCAGTATTTCTCACATCTCGGAACAACACTTTCCAGAATTCCTACCTCTCTCTTTCCTGCTATTCCGTCAGTCCTCAGAGGGTCCATGGGAGCATCCTCTGGGTTGGGATGGTGGTAGTGATGTTAGACAGGAACGGAACGTGAAATGACCAGAGCAAGGTATGTTGTGCAGACAAGGTGGACGCTGAAGTGGGCATGGAGGTGTCTGTCAACCAGGAGTTCTCCCCGGACCTCAATGACAACAGTTCTAAGGTCTACAAGGATTTCACGAAAGCCTTCCAGGATCAGGTGAGGAGTAAGCGGGGGAAAATTCAGAGGTATGCCCTTGCAGTGTAGCTTGGGCCCGGAGGTGCCCTCTGATTGGAGATTCAGATGTGAGCTGGGATCCTTGGCATTTCAGATAAAGAAGATTTACCAAAATGTGCAGGGATTCAAGGAGGTGCAGATCCTTTCTCTGAGGTAGGACCCCTTTCCGGGGCTGTGGAGGCAGTGTCAAGTGTGTGTGGTGGTGGGAGGGGTGCACAAAAAAGGGCCAACGAAGCCATCCTTTGCTTTTGGAGTCACTCAATGTCATAGAGAGGGATGGATGGAGGAGGCGAAGGAACTAGTCCATGGAGGGTGTTTGGGGATCACCTTCAGGATTCATTCCTCTGTAGGAGGGATGTCTCCCCTTCCCTTGAAGCATGTTGGATGCAGAGTGATTGGGATCTACAGGGAGGAGGTGCCTGAGGCTTGGTGCCTGGTGTCTGGACCATAGCTGGTCTCTCTGGTTGGCACCTGATATAGTGGACAGGTCAGCAAGAGGGAGGCAGAGAGCCCAGGAGGGCACGGTTTGATTATGGCTTGAGGGAACACAAAGAGAATGTCAATCACTCCTTGTCCCGCCTACCCAGGCTGCCCAAGGCAGAGAAGCTAGCAGCCCCTTCTGGACACAATCAGTCTGGAACCCCATCTTGTTGCCTCTGCCCCTTCCTGCCAACACCCGCATAGCTGTGGCTGGTCTGGAAATGCCCTTCTACAGTTGCGTGGTGGCTTGGGCCTGGGCACCTTTTAAGGCTCTCTGCACCCCGCCCCCACCCCCAGGAATGGCAGCATCGTGGTGGAATATCTAGTCCTGCTGGAGTTACCCTTCAGCACCCAGCTGGAGGAGGAGTATGAGAAGGTGAAGGTGGCCTTGAAGGAGGAGCTCCAGAATGTCAGCCAGGACGGGGACAACTGCCAGAATGACCAGGGTGAACAGAGGCTGGGGGCCTGGGGCTGGAGGGAGGGGTCAGGGTCACAGCCACCATCCCAGCCTGCTCCAGCTCACACAGGGGCTTACGGGGGGCAGGTGTCAGCTCTGCGGTACCTCAGGCAGGATAGGAGAGGGGAGACGGGTCCACAGAAACCTGGGTCAAGGGTGAGCCTAAGGAAGGGTTGTCAGAACCTAGGAGCTGCGGAAGAGAGAGTTGCTCAAGGTCTCCCGGGTGGCCGAGGACCCCTGGCTCTTCAGGGGACATGAGGGAGGCCCAAGGAGCCTTCCTTCATGGCCCATCCAAACCTCGCCCATACTGACAAAGCGCTCTCTGTCCCTTCCCGTGCCTCCCCCGACTCCACCTGTGCCTGTGGCCCGCAGTCCTGTGTTTTAAGCCTGACTCCATCAAGGTGAACAACGCCACCAGGACGGAGCTGTCACCGGAAGGTGAGAGGTGGGGCAAAGGGCTGAGTGGCCCCAGGTGGCAGGGATCCCTCCCACAAGGGACAGCTGTCCATTGAAATTCCCAGGGAGGAGGGGAGCCCCTTTGGGGAGGCAAGTGGTACCGACCTGGCAGGGCTGCCTCTCAGGTCCTTGTTAGTAGCTTCCACGTGAGGAAGGATCAGCAGAGAAGGTGAGGAGAGGGTGACGGGCCTAGCCTGCACTCATCTAATCCCTCGGTCTACCCGCCGACACGCCACCAGCAGAAATGCAGTCCTCTATCCATTTTCAGAATTACCATGGCCAGGCCCCAGAATAGAATGCATGAGGTCTTTACGTCTGCAACCCTCTACCTATCCCCCAGCCATCTGTCGCCGCGCTGCTGGCAAAGATGTCAAGGATTTCTACTTCCCTTTCCTGGAGGAGAACAAGCTCCGCTGTGTCACCAATTGCACGGCGGGCTTGGAAGGCTCCATTGACTGCCATCAGGGCCAATGCGTTCTGCAGAAGAGTGGTCCTTCTTGCCGGTGAGGCCCCGCCCACAGCCAGCTGGGCCAATCCCCGACCCCTAACCGCGGCCGGCCAGAGGCCCCGCCCACTTGCCCCACGATGGAGCCCCGCCCACCTGCCAGGACCAGGATGGTCCAGGGGCGTGGATGGACCAGACCCGGGAGGTGGTGAGGTGATGTGACCTGTGGCCCCCTCCCCCAGCTGCTTCTCCACGGACACGCACTGGTTCTCGGGCCCGCGCTGCGAGGTGGCCATCTCCTGGAAGGCGCTGGTCGGGGGCCTGGCGGGAGCCGGGGCCCTGCTTCTGTTGCTGCTGGTGGTGGCGCTGAGCGTGTTCATCGTGCGCTCCCGGAGGAGGGACAGGCAAGGCCGAGACAGGTGAGTGAGCTTGGGGTGGATGGGTGACGGGAAAGGCGTCTCCAACCGGGTTACCCTGCCCTGACGACGCGGCGCCCTTCTGGCAGGTCCAGGGACGACAGGAAGTGGTTTGAGACCTGGGATGAGAACACTGCGGGGACTTTTTCTAACTCGGGCTTCGAAGATGACAGTGAGTGTTGACTTCTGGCGAGGGTGGGGCGTGCCTCCCTGGGCACCATTTCCTCCCAGGGAGACTAGAGGACTTCTCCTGTCCAAGACAGGCGTTTACCTCCTGCCCTCGCTGCTTCCACGCGCCCCCCCTCTAATGCCCAGGTCCTGCACAGGCCCTCGCTGCACGGAAGCCCCCTGAGGCCCCACCTTCCTCACATTTTCTTCCCTCCCCCTTTTCCTCCCCACCTCTTCCTCTTCCTTCCCCTGTTCTCTTTTCTCTCTCTAGTTAACGAAGAAAACTTCCCTGTGGCCTTGGACACCGTGGACACCAATGCCATGGTGAGGGGTTGGGGATGGGTTGATGGTAAGGAACTGTCGCAGGTCCAGCTCCTGATGCCCCTCTCCCAGGGCAGGGGGCTCGCTGGGCCAGGAGGCAGTGACCTCTTAGCCAGGCCCCTGAAGGGTGGTTCCCTGTTCTCACTCCCCATCTTGTGAATTCTATGGCAGGTGTATATTGACAGACCTGAGGTGGCCTCGTCCTCACTGTGAGCCCACACTGCCCTCTCCACCTGCCCGGACAGCGGAGAGAACCATCTGCACTGCCTTTGGAGAGATGGCTGCAGGCTTTTGTGGCTCAGTCTTCTGGTTTCCTAGGGCATAACAGACCTCCATCTACCCTCATCCCCCAGCTTAGGTGAAATCTACCTGGAGACCCAGTTCAAATCCACACTCTTCCACTGTGGGACCTTGGGCAAATCAATAACTTCTCTGAACTTTGGTTTTGTCATCTGTAAAGTGCAAGTGGCCCACTCCTCCTGACGCCTCCTGTGGGTTTCAGTGAAACCAGGTGTCCTGGGTCCGACCTCTGTCCAATGCACCTTCCTGTTGGCCTTCATCTCATATGGCTTCACTCACATCCCAGTCCCCATGTCCTTCCCCGAGGCTCGCGCCTCTGTCTCTCCTTTTCCTGTGTGCACCCCTACTGCCAGCCAGGTCCTCCCCCGGTACCTGTAAGCAGCCTGCAGCCTGTCCCAGCCTCTTACCCTGTCCTCCTGTAACTCCCTGCTGCGCCCCTCCACCACTTCTTAACCCTCTCCCCTCTGAACCCACTTCTTCTTAAGTCCCTCCTCCCCCCCACTCCTGCCCTGTGTCTCCCTGTTCCTATACTTTCCCCTTCCTCCTCTTTCTACCCTCAACCCTAAATCCCCCCTGCCCCCCACATCTCCGTGCCCCACTCCTAAATCCTCCCTCCTCCCCACCTCCCCTCCTTAGGTAGGTACAGATGCCCTCTGCATCTTAGGACCCCCAACTGGTGTTCCCTAGGCCAGGTCCCCCATTCTGAGTCCCCATCCTTCCTGTCACCCCTAAGGGCCCTGGATCCTGGTGGGTGGGGGGTGGCAGGCAGGTTCCCAGGTCCCTGAAGATGAGGGAAGAGGGGCCCTGAGGTGGGAAAGCTCCCTCAGCCCCTCCTCCCTGTTCCCCTAACTCCCCCTCCTCTCCCTTAGTGCCCCCCCACTTCCTACCCCTCCCGACCTCTCCTCCCCTTTCCTCTCCCTGGTTCACCCCCATCTCTGCTATAACCTGTGAAGCCAGAAGCCCAGCCTTCCTTTGCAGGAAGACCTCACTTGGGGACAGGAAGTCTGCAAGTCTCCAGTTCACCCAACTGTACATAATGTAATATTTGTTGTAAACAAAACAAAACAAAATACCTGCTCTGTGCCTTTTTTTCCCCTCATGCTCCCATCAGTTGAGGAGCAAGTACATTGGAAGAGATATTGTGTGGGACGCCTGGGAGTGCTGGTTTCTCCCATTGAGGAAGAAAGGGTTGTTTGGCCAGCTCTCAAGGGCCATGACTGTCTTCAAAGGGAATGTAAAAACTGGAGGACCCGTTTTTTTCAGGGAGTGGGTGGGAGCAGGGGGTGGAAGCCTGTGGAGTTTGTCATCTGTGCCCCTTAATGTTAAGAGCTCAGAGCTGGCTTTGGGTGGTGGGTGACTCTGGTGGGGTCACCCACTGGAGTGGTGACCACCGCCACTGGCCACAATGGTCAGAGCTGCCTTTGGCTCTGATGGGTAAGCCAAGCATCCCCGAAGACCTTGAGACTAGAAGCCTCGGTGGCAGACACACTCCTGCCAGAGCCTGCCGTACCTGGGACCCTCTTGTTCCCACTATTGTGGGCAGCCAGTCCTGTCAGACCAGAGCTGAGGGGGGTCAGGGCTGGCACAACCTGCTTCCTTGGGTGGGGGTGTCGGAAAGCCCCTGGGACTTTTGTTCAGGACAGAAGAGGGTACTGGCGGTGGCCACTGTGAGGGTGGAGACCAGGACCATAAAGCCTCAGGTGTGAGAGGCAGCCCCACCCGGGAGAGGCACTGAGGTCAGAGGTAGCCTGGGGGAAGAAGCCACTGCTCTTCTTCGGAAGGGGCCAGCACTGGGTGGATGACGGGGAAAGAAGACCAGAAGGGAGGCCCCCCCGGGGGCAAAGGTGGAGGGTTCTTCCCTCGGCCTGGCCTGGCCCGCAGCCCCATGCCCAGGCTCTGGCGCCCCTCCCTCCACAGTCACCGTCTTTCTGGCATTTCTTGGCCCCC
Source organism: Cervus canadensis (assembly GCF_019320065.1). Taxonomy (NCBI): domain Eukaryota; kingdom Metazoa; phylum Chordata; class Mammalia; order Artiodactyla; family Cervidae; genus Cervus; species Cervus canadensis. Next base: position 29,244,547 of record NC_057417.1, on the reverse strand, counting down.
ACCTCTTAGCAAGCGTCATGCACTCACACCTCTGACTGCCTGTCCCTCCCTCCCTTCCTGCCCTGCCCCACCCGTGACTCTGGCTTCTGCTGCCTAGAGACCCTGCGGAGGGTGGTTCTGGTCTCTTAGAGAGGAAGAGGGTGGCCCGGCTGCCCTTTGGCCACCTCCCCGTGGTCAGTATGTGTCACCTACTCAGCCCCATGTGCTCATCTCCACCCTGGGCCAGACCCTGTTCTTCCCAAGGCAAAGGTCTCTGGGGTCCTTTATATAGCTGATCCCTCCCTGGGAGGCACTCATTTCTTAGTCTCTGCTGATGTGGGCAGACCCTGCAGCCAGGGCCTCACGCTCAGGGAGATGCTGGTGACCTGGATCCTGTCGATGGTTTTCTGGCTCTGGGTGCCCAACACTGCCTCCTCCTCGGCCACTGCCACATCCACATCATCAGGTGAGTGAGACCCGGCCCTGGTTCCCAGTGGTCCTGATGTGGGCTGGCCTTGGGGAGGGCTGCAGGGGCTGACCTCCCTTCTTTCTTCCCTCCCTCTCTTTTCAGGGGAGGGGGCTGCTCAAGGGCTGGACACCCTGGCCATGACCTCATCCTGTCTTTGGGAGCTAAAGGGGTCACTCTGGAGACCCATGGGTGCAGAGGGAAGGGCCTGGGCTATGCTATGTTGTTGACGGTTCACTGGAATCCACCCTCCCCAAGGGGCTTCTTCTTCATCTGGGCAGTGGTCTCTGCCTGCCTTCATCCTGGGGGTTGCATCGGCCCAAGTGTTGGGTCAGCTCTTTCCAAACTTCATGGAGACACTGCACAGGCTGCTGGCCCTGGCTGGGACGACAGGAGCCCATGGGGTGTCCACTAGCTTCCCTCCTGGCCTGGGGAGAGCCTCAGGGGGGCCAGGGGCAGCCCCTCTAGTTAGAGATCATGGAAGGGCTTGAGGGGGAGGCAGGCTGTGAGGTCCTTGTTATACGTTGTCTTGGAGGGACTTCCCTGGTAGTCCAGGGGTTACGACTCTGGGCTTCCACTGCTGGGGGGTGCGAGTTCAGTCCCTAAGTGAGGAAGCAAGATCCAGAAAGTCGTGCAGGGTAGCCAGAAAGCAAACAGATAAAAAAAATAACCTTGTCACGGCTGTTTGTTTGGGAAGAGACTGGTTAGAAGCTGATTCCCCTGGGTTCAGACTTTCTGACTCCCTAGCAACAGGGAAGCACCCTTGGGGGAAGGAGTGGGCAAGGTGGATGCTCCCGTGAGGGGCATTGGGGAAATGAGCCCAAGGTGCCAGCCAGTTGAAAGTGGCATCGCTTGAGTTGAAGGGCCTGCAGGGTATGTGGTGAGGGGTTGTGAGTAGATTGAGGGTGGGGGACTACAGGTGGGGATGTCTCTGGAGGTCTTCAAGGGCAGCTGTGAGATAGCCCACATGGGAACTTAGGTCCTTAGAGGCAACCTCAGTCCACAATGCCTTGATGTACTTCCTTCTCCTCTACCAGGACGCACTGAGGGTAGTGGCTCTGGCTGGGAGAACCTGAGGGGAGAGGAGGCAGGACTGGGGGTGTAAACTTTGTGTTAGGGACTAACACTTCCCCTAACACTGAAAATACATTAATTACAGACATATTAGCTTTAAGGTAATATACAGAGAAAAGGACGCTATGGTGGGGGTCAGCCTTAGGAAGGGTCCACCTGTCCCAGCTCCCCAGGCGGAAGCTGAGGGCAGTGACAGTGAGGAAGGACCCAGAAGTCAGCAAGTGTGTTGCCTCTGTGCCTCCTGCCATGCCTTGGAGATCCCACCCACACAAGCAAAGACCCCTGTTGGCAAGATGCTCATAACTGCAAGGAAAAACATCATGTTGGATCCATTAGCACACTAAGGAGTCCAAAAGTGTCTATCTCTGATAAGTGCAGACAGCTGTCAGGTGTGAAGAGGTCAGGCAAGTGCCATTCCAGGGCACTCCAGGTCAGAGGACGCTCCAAGGCCCACTGCCCCTGACTCAAAGAAGGATCTGCTATTTGCAAAGACATTTCACAGCATGCAGTCAGTATGACTTATCAAGAAGATTGTGAAACGAAAGGAAGGCAGATAGGAAAGCAAGGGTCAGAGAGGGTGAGTGACTTACCTGGGAACAGTGTGACCAGTAATCATATGATGATCACCATGACCTGACTCTAGGTTTGTGCTGCCCTTGAGCCCACACTGGAGGGCCCTCAGCCCTCTGCAATACCTCCACCCCCTGCATGTATTCTGGGTTCTCAGGGAGGTGTTCAGACATCAGAGCAGACACCAGTGGTGGCATCTGTGGTTTTCTTTGTTTCTCATCCCCTCCGACCTCTGGGTTCCCCAGTTCTCATCATGAAGACTGATGAGGTCTTGGACAAGTGAACAGTAGGGACAAGGAATGCCAGCCGGAGAAAGTAGAAAAACACTGCAGGGCTGTGCAGGGGAGTCAAGGTGTAGGAATGCCCTGAAGGCGAGGGGCATGTGCCCGGTTGGGGAAAGCGTACTGGTGCAGGGAGCATCTGTAGGCAACAGGAGCATTAAAACCAGGTGGAGGCTTTTAGACACCAGAGAATGTCCAAGGACAGAGCAGGGGTGGGTCACCCTGGTAAGACAGATACATTGAGAACCAACCTGGTTTTGCAGGAAGGGAGACCCCTTCCAGGGCCTGAGAGTGGGCTCCTGCCTATCACTCAGAACTGAATTGCTTGAGGAGACACACGATCTGACAAAGCAGGAGACTTCACTGGGAAGGGGCGTCCGGGTGCAGAGCAGTAGGGTCCGGGAACCCAGGAGGACTGCTCTGCCTCGTGGCTCCCTGGCTCCGGTTTTTTGGTGATGGGATTAGTTTCCAGGCTGTCTTTGGCCAACCATTCTGACTCAGGGCCCTTCCTAGTGGCTCAGCCAAGATGGGTGCCAGAGAGAAGGATTCTGGGAGATGATTGGACCTGTGGTGTCTCCTTGTGACCTTTTCCTAATTCTTCTGGTTGGTGGTGGCTTGTTAGTTCTGTGTTCCTTACTAGGACCTCCTGTCACAAAATAACTCACACATGCTTACTATGGTGTATGGCCAGGGTGGGTGGTTTCTGTCAGCGTGCTTCCCCTAACACTGGCAGGAGGCCTTGAGGGTCCATCTGGGAACCCAACTCCCCTGGAAATGGCGAGGAGTTTCCTCTCGAGGATGGGCTGTGGAGGCACCAAGATAGATAGTTCTAGAGACTGTGTGACTCAAGAAGCAAGAGACTCTTTTTGGTGATTGACAATGGGCTCCAGGCAGGCCTGTTGAGCTTGGGGTGAGCTTGGAATTTCTGGATGGAGCTTTCCTAGAGGTCTGGGCTCAGGAAGGAGGACAAAAACAGAGACACGGTCTAGAATTCTCCATTCTCCACTGCTGCAGGGGCCACAAAGTTCCTACATTGAGGACTGGAGTCTGTCCTGTCCTGTGGACGTGAAGTTCCAAAGTGTTCCTAGGAAGGGTGGGGGAGTGGAGCTGCTTGGAATGACAGCAGGGAACAGGGACCGAGTGTCTCTCTTGGAAGGGCTGCCTCAGGGGCCCCAAGTAGTCAGGGGAGTTCTAGAACCTAGAAAGGCCAAAGTGGAAGTGGAAACGTTCGATATATAAAACTGTGACGAAGACCAGAATAGATTTGTTCACAATAGCCAAAGGGGTAACCTTTGGAATGTAGGTGATGTAAATTTAGAGCAATTAAAAGGAAGTGATGCTTTATGCAGAGTAATAAACTTACTCATTCTGCAAACACAGGAGGCTTGGCTCTGCCCAGGCAAGTGCTCTGAACCAGACAGAATGAATAAGCCAGTTTACAGTCTTGTTTACTAGATGGAAACATGGGAATGGGGCAGAAAGAACCACAGCCTAAGGCTGGTGGTGAGGCTCAGGCTGGAGAGTGGCCGCAAAGAGTTGGACACAACTTAATGACTAAATAACAACAACAGTAATAGATATTCAAACACTTTAGACAATTTCAGAACTGACAAAGCCATACATAGCTATGGACGTAACTGGAATATTGACAACTGGATCCTCCAGGTCTAACAATTTGGAAAGCCAGCGCTCCTTGTAGCCTGTGCTCAGCTGCTCAGCTGTGTCTGACTCTTTGTGACCCCACGAACTGTAGCCTGCCAGGCTCCTCTGTCCATAGGATTTTCCAGGCAAGAATACTGGAGTGGGATGCCATTTTCTTCTCCACCTGTGGCCTGAGTATGACCCTAATGCTCAAAATTGCTGGTGCTCATTGAGGGCCTACTATGTGCTAAACAGTGTTCTAAATGATATCTGTTATCTCATTTAAATTTCCCAGTAACCCTGGAAAGAAGTGCTGTGACTGATTTCTGTTTTATACCTGGGGAAACTGAGGCATGGAGACATGAGCTAAGTAGTTTAAGGTTTCCGTCCATCAGGTGGAGGAGCCGGGAGGGGTTAGGCTCCAGAGCCCACTTTCTTTACCACTTGCTCTAAGTGGAAGTGTCTGTGTGTGTTAGTTTCTTGGGGCTGCTGTAACAAATTACCATAAACTTGGTGGTTTCAAACAACAGAAGTGTATTCTCTCATAGTGACGGAGGCCGGAAGTCTGAAATGAGATACCCCCAGGGTCCAATCCCTCCAAAGGTTTTCATTGCCCCCTCTGGATCCTGGTGCTTTGTGGCGTTCCTTGGCTGTGTGGCATCACTCTAGACTCTGCCTCTGTCTTCTCATGGCCTTCTCCCCTGAATTTGTGTCAAATGCCCCTTACCTTTCTCTTATAAGGACCCCAGTCATTGGATTGAAGGCCCAACCTAAATCTAGAAGGATCTGATTTTGAGATCCTTAACTTAATTGTATCTATAAAGCCTATATTTCCAAATAAGGTCACACTCAAGCATACAAGTGTTAGGACTTGGACATATCTTTTATTGTTGTTGTTTAGTGGTTAAGTTGTGTCCAACTCTTTGTGACTCAATGGACTGCAGCCCACCAGGCTCCTCTGTCCATGGGATTTCCCAGGCAAGAATATTGGAGTGGGTTGCCATTTCCTTCTCCAGGGGATCTTCCCAACCCAGGGATCAAACCCACATTTCCTGCCTTGGCAAAACACAATTCAACCCTCTATATCATTCTTCTGCAGCAGTCAGAGCAACTGCTGTCTTTTCAGGGAGGCAGTGGGCAGGGGCAGGTGGCACTGGCTGCTGATGTTGGAAAACCAGGAAGCCCATTCATTCTCCACAGGCGTGTGCAAGGGGGTGGGGGTCAGGGACAGAGCCAAGGTGGCCCCGACCCCGTGTCACCACTGTGGTGACTCTGCCGGGTGGGAATGACGTTACCAAAAAGGAGATGGGTCCAAGTCACTGAGGTTGTGTGTGGCAGGGCTGAGAGTACACCCGGGACTGAGTGACACAGCCCAGTGGTCGCCACACTGCTTCTCTTGGAGAATATTCTAGAATGAGCAGAGTGGTGAAGGCGGGCATCGGTCATCTCCATTTTCTGGAGGAAATGGAAGCTCAGAGAGGTTAACTGTATGAGATCCTGAACCTGGGTAGCACCTGCCCTGACAGGAGTGCCCCCAGCTCCACACTCCACTCTTCAGGACTGTTCCCATGGACCTCGCTGAGTTTTGAAGATATGAGAGTAGGAGGGGACCATCTTATATCAAGGTGGTGGTCTTCAGACTTGTCCCAAGGTGCTTTTGAGGGCTCTTCCTCAAGAATGTCACAGTGAAAAACTTGCCTGGCAAACCAGCTGCCTAACTCAAATGATTACCTTTTTAAAAATAATTTAGTTTATTATTATTTTTTTGGCTGAACTGTATCTTCTTTGTGGCGTGTGGGCTTAGTTGCCCTGCAGCATGTGGGATTCTTAGTTTGCAACCAGGCATTGAACCTGAGTCCCCTGCATTGGAAGATGAACTCTTAACCACTGGACCACCACAGAAGTCCCTAAAATGATTATGTTTTAAAGAAAGAGGCGATAAGAACTGTACACAGGGCAAGAAATTTTATCAAACAAATTTTTACTTGTTTGATAGGAGACCTGGTGTCTTGGATAGCTAGTGTAACACAAAAATGACATTAAGGTCATTCTTGTTAAGCATTTTGACCACAAAATTGTGGGGAATCCCAGCTTGGGAATTATTAGTGATTTTGCCTGGGTTCTCCAAGGTACAGGGTGCACCTAAGGTTTTATTTTTATAGCATATACCTTTACTGTGTTTAAACATTATATCAGGAATGCCTATTTATGGTACAACATTCAGAAAATATAGACAGACCAAAGGAGGAAAATGTCCCTTAAGCCTGCCACTCAGATACACGTTGTTAACATTTTGGTCTTTTTCCAAATAACTATTTAGATTTATTCTATGGGCAGTTTCTATTTTAATGACTGATCAATATTCAATTTTATGGAATACTTTAGCCATTTAACCAGTCTCCTATTCTCCTATTCTTAGACAGGTTTTCCCCAATTTTTCATTATAATAGATAATAATGTAATAAACATTGCTGTAAAGAAATTTTTTAAACAAAAATCTGCATTGGACTCCTTTACTTCAGGGTTAGTAACTAGAGGAGGAATCATTGAAATGGTATGACTCAGCCCATGATCCTTAAGGTACATTTTCAAATCACCCTTTAGCAATAAGATACTAAATAAACATCCATCGGCATCTTATTCCCCAACCAATACCAGCTACATCACTTAACATCACAGAGGGGGTGCCATGTGATAAGTAAAGATAAATAGTATCTTGTTTTGTTTTGAAAATCTTTGCTTTCTAGTGATGTTGACCATTTTCTTCTTGTAGGCTTGTTGGCCATGTAAATCGTTCCTTTGGAGAACTTCTGTGTTTTTCCTTGGCTCAACTTGCTTGTGGAACACCCCTGACCCTGGAGGTTGAGTCTGGGAAGGACTTTGCTCAAGTTCTCTGCCTCATCCTTTGGTGATGTTGTGGCCACCAGAATTTTGGGCTGGGAGGGTTCTGAAGCACTTCACCAGGGCAGTGCTGTCTAGGGGGCCTACTTCTTTTTTTTTTTTTAATATTAATGTATTTATTTTATTTGGCTGGGCTCAGTTGCAGCACTTGGGATCTTTAATTGTGGCATCTGGGATCTAGTTCCCCGACCAAGGATTGAACCCGGGACCCCTGCATGGAGAGCAGGGAATCTTAGCCGTTGGACTACCAGGGAAGTTCTCTAGGGTTCCTTTTCCTTGTCCCTCCCAGAAATGAGTTAAAGCCTTGGGCACAGAGGGGATTGCTGCTGGAATATGAGGGATATGGCAGAGCCTTTATCTTAAGGGTTTCACTTAGATCTTGTTGCTGTTGTTTAGTTGCTAAGTCACATCCAACACTTTGCGACCCCGTGGACTGCAGCACAAGGCTCCTCTGTCCTTCACTGTCTCCTGGAGTTTGCTCAAATTCATGTCCACTTAGTCAGTGATGCTATCTAGCCATCTTATCTTCTGCTGCTCTCTTCTCCTTTTGACTTCAATCTTTCCCTGACTCTTTTCAGCATCAGAGTCTTTTCTACTCTGCTCACTTAGATACTGAACAGGAAAGAACAGCACCAGGGAGGAGAAAAAGGGTGATTAGGAGGCAGTGGTGTCTTAGAATCTGAAGGAGATGAGAGATTCCAGGAGGAAGGGCAAACTGATGAAATGGACAGCGATTGGGGTACTCAAGCTGGTCGGCAACTATAGTGGACATGTGAGTGGCAGCAAACTGGAGTAAATGGTGTGGATTCAGGAATAAAGACAAAAGAAAGCCTGTTCAGAAACTGTCTCAACATGTGTCATCAATCTTCCCCTGCCCTCACCACCCCTTCTCTCCAGATTCTGCTCCTAACGCACAGTGACCATGGCCTTTTCTGGACACTCTTCACTATTGCTGAGTCAAGTCCAGAGCTGGCTTTACACTCACCTTGCCAGCCTTCCCTCTGCCTCTTCTGGTTTCTCAACATCCAGCTTCAATCCAAACATGTACTCTGAGCCTCCACACATGCTGTTCCCTAGACTTGAAACCTTTTCCTTGTTCTTCTCCTCTTTGCAACCCCCTTCCTTATGCTGAAAGTAAAAGCTACCTTCAGATTGTGCTTGAATTCTGTCTTACCAGTTGGGTGAACTTGGAAGATATTTAACCCTTAGAACCTCAGTTCAGTTGTGAAACAGGAATAGTCATGTCTTCCTCCAGAGATGACATTAAATAACTAACAAAAGGTATCGGGCAGGCTTTTCAGTGTTCATTAGCTCCTTTATCCAAGACCTCCTCATGGAACATCTGCTCTGGGTCAGGCTGAACATGGCAGAAGTGTTTCCTCTGTTATCAGAAAGGAGCAAAGGCAATTACATACACGGTCATTGAATTATAGTGTGATACGACTACTCAGGAATTTGATAGGCAGCCAATAAATGTCACCTCTCCCCCCACCTCTACTCATTCCTGTGATTCAGTTAGGGATCATAAATTGCCTTTATATGCTTTCTCATTCTTGACGTGTCACAACAAAAATAGTCTACTTTTATAACTAAAAAGTCCAGTAAAACTTATAATACCTAAGTCCACAAAATCCTTTCGTTTTAAAGAAGGAAGGAAAAAGATAGCTTGGCTTTTACTTTCATTTTGAAGCCTTCTGAGAAAGGCAGAGGAACAGTTCCCTCCCCCCTCCTCCCCCTCCCCGCCACCGTTGACTTCTGTGTCCCTTAAATGGGCCTTGACTGCTCTAGAATTGCGCTGTTCGGGGGAGGGCCAGGAGCATCCTTGAGGGGTGGGGGCCCATTTGTCCACCAGCCCGGGTTTACTCTGAGCCATGTTACAGTGTGTTTTGGGTTGACTAAAGCCCTCATTGTGTACTCTCTCTCTCTTTCTGATCCTTCCTATGCCTAAGACTCAAGGATGCCCCCACCTCCACCCCTGGCAGCCTCTCAGCTCAGCCCCTTCTCTTCCTCTTGGTAGGCAAGTTGTTCAATTGCTCAGTCGTGTCCAACTCTTTGTGACCCCCACTGACTGAAGCACGCCAGGCTTCCCTGTCCTTCACCATCTCCCAGAGCTTGCTCAAACTCATGTCTACTGAGTCGGTGATGCCATCCAACCATCTCATCCTCTGTCATCTCCTTCTCCTCCTGCCTTCACTCTTTCCCAGCATCGGGATCTTTTCTAATGAGTCAGCTCTGTGCAAGAGAACTGGGCAAGACAAACTTATCTACTGACTTAAAAACAACCAAGTAATCTTGTCAAGTTTTTAACATTAATTTAGAATCCTACAAATCATAGGCATTATGGCACCTTTGACTTGAACTACCTTAATCAGTGGTTTGATATCACTTTTCCCCTAAAGTTCTGATGGAAGCTCTGCAAAGCCAATGATCCAGAACCATTGGTGTGAATGTCATGTCTTCACTAATGGTCCACTCCCATGGCCTCCAGTCCTGGTCCAGCTCCTGGTCTCACCCTGAGACTGTCTGCCTCTTTAAGGACCCTCTGAAAATGGGAGCATCTGGGATGGTAGAGGGTGCTGCTGCCCTGATGGCTTCCACTGTCCCCTCTGCCAGGGGCCAAAGACCACCTTCCGGAGAGATGAGAAGCATGCAGCTCCAGGGTATCTTTGCAGAGGAGTGGGGACTGATAGGAGGGGCGAGAGGCCGAATTCCCTGACTTCTCTAGGAAGTTTCCTGCACACTATCCTGTGGAATTCCTGATAATTCCTAGATTTATGGTGTAACTGTCTCAAAGATCCTTTCCTTATTTGATCTTATTCATCTTACAGGCAGAGTGAAGAGGAGCCAGGGGTATAGTCCCACCTTACATAGGAAAATAGAGTTCCACAAATGCAGCCACATGTTCTAAGTGACCCAGAGAACACAATAGAAGCCCTCCAGCCCCAGGGTGCAAGCCCAGCTCCCATTATTAGAGAGTTGCAACCCATTGAGTGGGCTGTGGGACCAGCAGGGAGAGGAAGAGCTTACCTGGGCAGTTGTGATGAACACAGGACAGCCAGGTAGAGGTGGCAGCATTCCAGTAGAGTGGCTAGTCCCTGTGTAAGTGTATCTGGAGAGAGAGGACAGGCGATGAATTGTCCAGGGTAACGAGTGACTGCCTTAGCTCTCCTATTCCTTTGGGGTCAGTAGGAAGTATTGGGGTAGAGGACGAACCTCAGATGTAAAGGATGGGAAGAGGGATTTGTCTGACTAAGTACTGGCCAGAGGATGGAAGGGGATCATGTGGCCTGCAGATCACAAAATGTAAGGGGCAAAAGGAATGTGCAGGGGGCATTTGTGTGAGTACAACTATCCACTAGAATTTATGCCAGATACCCAAGGAGACGCACACGTCCCAGGGTGCCCAGGGAGGAATGTACAGGCAATATTGGGCAAAAGTATACATATGTACTTGACATGGAGGCATTCTCAGTTCAAGTGTTTGCAGATGACACTACGGATTGAGAAAAATGATATATAGGTATATGTGCATGTATGTATATATATGTATGTGTGAGTATATATGTATATATATATACTTCCCTAGTGGCTCAGCTGGAGAAGGCAACGGCACCCCACTCCAGTACTCTTGCCTGGAAAATCCCATGGATGGAGGAGCCTGGCGGGCTGCAGTCCATGGGGTCGCTAAGAGTCGGACACTACTGAGCGACTTCACTTTCATTTTTCACTTTCACACATTGGAGAAGGAAATGGCAGCCCACTCCAGTGTTCTTGCCTGGAGAATCCCAGGGACGGGGGAGCCTGGTGGGCTGCCGTCTATGGGGTCGCACAGAGTCGGACATGACTGAAGTGACTTAGCAGCTGCAGCAGTGGCTCAGCAGTAAAAAAATCTGTTGCAGTGCAGGAGTTGCAGTTTCCATCCCTGGATCAGGGGGAGGACAGGGCAACCCACTTCAGTATTCTTGCTGGGAAAATCCCTAGGACAGAGGAGCCTGGCAGGCCACAGTACATAGGGTCACATAGAGTCAAACACAGCTGAAGTCACTGAGCATGCACACGTGTATATATATATGTATATATACATATACATACATATATACATATATATATACACATGCAAATTTGTCAAAATCCACAGCCACAGCCATAACTAACAATTCAAGTCATAAATCACAATCAGCTCCCAGAACATTAGCTAGAGATATTATCTTGCTCTATAAAAATTTCTATATTTAACAGAAGAGATCAAATTTCTAGACTACCATTGGTAAGTTGTCCAAATCTACAGATGCTCTGACACTTCTTAAACCCTTGGAAAGGAAAGCCATGCTTCAGTGTAACAGACTGATCAGCTATGTCCCAGGCAGCCTGGGACAGACTGCCACTAAATGCAATAACAAAATCGTAGACCATAGTAGTGTCATCTCTGAGTTTTCCCAACTCGTTCTCTACAAGCATCTTAACCAAAAATGCCCCCACAAGTCCTGGTGACACCGACACATCTAGGGTGATGGACCATCAGCCATATTGACTAGAAGGCAATTCATTTTTCCTAAAACAATCTAAGAATTATCAAATCTTTCAGTTCCATCTGCCTTCTTAAATACCACTGATAATAAAAAAGCTTCTGTATATTCTGGTCCTGGTGAATCAAGCACCACTCAAGACTCTAGACAAACAGTGACAACATTCAATAAAGACAATCTCTACACACATTTCATATTTGTTCAAAATAATAGTCCTTTGAAACCAAATATATCAAAGTTGAAAAAACTGCATCCCTTTCAAGTCCTGACCAATTACAACTTCTTTTATTTCAGGGATGACAACAACAGATTACCCAAAAATTACTAGCACCACAGTCTCTGAAAAATCCACCACAACTTCTGGTCCGTTTGAATCTTCAGTCTCTTCTACAAGTCCCCTCATCACTGTACTGGGGAGTTCCACCAACACTTCTGCTCGGACTGAACCCACAGTGTCTTCTGAGGCTTCTTCCACCACAGTCACTGGAAGTTCCACCACTATATCAGTTCAGTCAGAATCCACAGTGTATTCTGAGAGCTCCCACACCATATCTAGTCAGTCTGAATCCACAGTCTCTACTGAGTGGTCCCCCACCACAGGCGCTGGGAGCTCCACCACCACATCAGTTCTGTCAGAACCCACAGTGTCTTCTGAGAGTTCCCACACAACATCTGATCAGTCAGAATCCACAGTCTATTCTGATGCTTCTCCCACCACAGTCCCTGGGACTTCTATCACCACATCTGGTCAGTCTCAATCTACAGTCTCTACTGAGTGGTCCCCCACCACAGGCCCTGGGATCTCCACCACCACATCAGTTCTTTCAGAATCCACAGTATATTCTGAGAGTTCCCACACCATATCTGGTCAGTCTGAATCCACAGTCTCTACTGAGTGGTCTCCCACCACAGGCCCTGGGATCTCCACCACCACATCAGTTCTGTCAGAATCCACAGTGTCTTCTGAGAGTTCCCACACAACATCTGATCAGTCTGAATCCACAGTCTCTTCTGACGCTTCTCCCACCACAGTCCTTGGGTCTTCTATCACCACATCTGGTCAGTCTCAATCCACAGTCTCTACTGAGTGGTCCCCCACCACAGGCGCTGGGAGCTCCACCACCACATCAGTTCTGTTAGAATCCACAGGGTCTTCTGAGAGTTCCCACACAACATCTGATCAGTCTGAATCCACAGTCTCTTCTGACGCTTCTCCCACCACAGTCCCTGGGACTTCTATCACCACATCTGGTCAGTCTCAATCCACAGTCTCTACTGAGTGGTCCCCCACCACAGGCCCTGGGAGCTCCACCACCACATCAGTTCTGTCAGAATCCACAGTGTCTTCTGAGAGTTCCCACACCACATCTGATCAATCTGAATCCACAGTCTCTTCTGACGCTTCTCCCACCACAGTCCTTGGGTCTTCTATCACCACATCTGGTCAGTCTCAATCCACAGTCTCTACTGAGTGGTCCCCCACCACAGGCGCTGGGAGCTCCATCACCACATCAGTTCTGTCAGAATCCACAGGGTCTTCTGAGAGTTCCCACACAACATCTGATCAGTCAGAATCCACAGTCTATTCTGACGTTTCTCCCACCACAGTCCCTGGGACTTCTATCACCACATCTGGTCAGTCTGAATCCACAGTCTCTTCTGAGGCTTCTCCCACCACAGTCACTGGAAGCTCCACCACTGCATCAGTTCTGTCAGAATCCACAGTATATTCTGAGAGTTCCCACACCATATCTGGTCAGTCTGAATCCACAGTGTCTCCTGACGCTTCTCCCACCACAGTCCTTGGGGCTTCTATCACCACATCTGGTCAGTCTCAATCCACAGTCTCTACTGAGTGGTCCCCCACCACAGACGCTGGGAGCTCCACGACCACATCAGTTCTGTCAGAATCCACAGGGTCTTCTGAGAGTTCCCACACCACATCTGATCAGTCTGAATCCACAGTCTCTCCTGATGCTTCTCCCACCACAGTCCTTGGGGCTTCTATCACCACATCTGGTCAGTCTCAATCCACAGTCTCTACTGGGTGGTCCCCCACCACAGACGCTGGGAGCTCCACGACCACATCAGTTCTGTCAGAATCCACAGGGTCTTCTGAGAGTTCCCACACAACATCTGATCAGTCAGAATCCACAGTCTATTCTGACACTTCTCCCACCACAGTCCCTGGGGCTTTTATCACCACATCTGGTCAGTCTGAATCTACAGTCTCTTCTGAGGCTTCTCCCACCACAGTCCTTGGGAGCTTCACCACCACATCAGTTCAGTCAGAATCCACAGTATATTCTGAGAGTTCCCACACCACATCAGGTCGGTCTGAATCCACAGTCTCTTCTGAAGGTTTCCCCACCACAGTCCTTGGGAGCTTCACCACCACATCAATTTGGTCAGAACCCACAGTGTCTCCTGAGAGTTCCCACACCACATCTGGTCAGCCTGAACCCACAGTCTCTTCTGAGGCATCTCCCACCACAGTTACTGGAAGCTCCACCACTACATCAGTTCAGTCAGAATCCACAGTATATTCTGAGAGTTCCCACACCATAACTGCTCAGTCTGAATCCACAGTCTCTACTGGGTGGTCCCCAACCACAGGCCCTGGGATCTCCACCACCACATCAGTTCTGTCAGAACCCACAGTGTCTCCTGAGAGTTCCCACACCACATCTGGTCAGCCTGAATCCACAGTCTCTTCTGAGGCATCTCCCACCACAGTTACTGGAAGCTCCACCACTACATCAGTTCTGTCAGAACCCACAGTATATTCTGTGAGTTCCCACACCATATCTGCTCAGTCTGAATCCACAGTCTCTACTGGGTGGTCCCCAACCACAGGCCCTGGGATCTCCACCACCACATCAGTTCTGTCAGAACCCACAGTGTCTCCTGAGAGTTCCCACACCACATCTGGTCAGCCTGAATCCACAGTCTCTTCTGAGGCATCTCCCACCACAGTTACTGGAAGCTCCACCACTACATCAGTTCTGTCAGAACCCACAGTATATTCTGTGAGTTCCCACACCATATCTGCTCAGTCTGAATCCACAGTCTCTACTGGGTGGTCCCCAACCACAGGCCCTGGGATCTCCACCACCACATCAGTTCTGTCAGAACCCACAGTGTCTCCTGAGAGTTCCCACACCACATCTGGTCAGCCTGAATCCACAGTCTCTTCTGAGGCATCTCCCACCACAGTTACTGGAAGCTCCACCACTACATCAGTTCTGTCAGAACCCACAGTATATTCTGAGAGTTCCCACACCATATCTGGTCAGTCTGAATCCACAGTCTCTACTGAGTGGTCCCCAACCACAGGCCCTGGGATCTCCACCACCACATCAATTCTGTCAGAACCCACAGTGTCTCCTGAAAGTTCCCACACCACATCTGGTCAGTCTGAATCCACAGTCTCATCTGAGAGTTTCCCCACCACAGTCCTTGGGAGCTTCACCACCACATCAGTTCTGTCAGAACCCACAGTGTCTCCTGAGAATTCCCACACCACATCTGATCAGTCTGAATCCACAGTCTCTTCTGACGCTTCTCCCACCACAGTCCCTGGGACTATTTTCACCACATCTGGTCAGTCTGAATCCACAGTCTCTTCTGAGGCATTTCCCACCACAGTTACTGGAAGCTCCACCACTACATCAGTTCAGTCAGAATCCACAGTATATTCTGAGAGTTCCCACACCACATCAGGTCGGTCTGAATCCACAGTCTCTTCTGAAGGTTTCCCCACCACAGTCCTTGGGAGCTTCACCACCACGTCAGTTCGGTCAGAATCCACAGTGTCTCCTGAGAGTTCCCACACCATAACTGATCAGTCAGAATCCACAGTCTCTTCTGACGCCTCTCCCACCACAGTCACTGGAAGCTCCACCACTACATCAGTTCAGTCAGAATTCACAGTGTATTCTGAGAGCTCCCACACCATATCTAGTCAGTCGGAATCCACAGTCTCTACTGAGTGGTCCCCCACCACAGGTGCTGGGAGCTCCACCACCACATCAGTTCTGTCAGAATCCACAGTGTCTTCTGAGAGTTCCCACACAACATCTGATCAGTCAGAATCCACAGTCTATTCTGACACTTCTTCCACCCCAGACCCTGGGGCTTTTATCACCACATCTGGTCAGTCTGAATCCACAGTCTCTTCTGAGGCTTCTCCCACCACAGTCACTGGAAGCTCCACCACTGCATCAGTTCTGTCAGAATCCACAGTATATTCTGAGAGTTCCCACACCGTATCTGGTCAGTCTGAATCCACAGTCTCTACTGAGTGGTCCCCCACCACAGGCACTGGGAGCTCCACCACCACATCAGTTCTGTCAGAACCCACAGTGTCTCCTGAGAGTTCCCACACCACATCTGATCAGTCTGAATCCACAGTCTATTCTGACGCTTCTCCCACCACAGTCCCTGGGACTTCTATCACCACATCTGGTCATTCTGAATCCACAGTCTCTTCTGAGGCTTCTCCCACCACAGTCACTGGAAGCTCCACCACTACATCATTTCTGTCAGAATCCACAGTGTCTTCTGTGAGTTCCCACACCACATCTGATCAGTCTGAATCCACAGTCTCTTCTGAGGGTTCTCCCACCACAGTCTCTGCAAGTTTTCTCTCCACATCTGGTCAGCCTGAATCCACAGTCTCTTCTGAGGGTTCCCCCACCACCATCCCTGGAAGCTCCACTACTGCTGGTTGGTCTGAGTCTACTGTCACTTCTGATGGTTCCCTCACTATAATCCCTTGGACCTCCACCACCACATCTGCTTGGTCTGATTATACAGTCTCTTCAGGGAGTTCCCACACCACATCTGGTCAGTCTGAATCCACAGTCTCTTCTGAGAGTTTCCTTACCACAGTGCTTGGGAGTTTCCCCACTATATCCAGTGTGTCTGAATCCACAGTGTCTATTGAGGATTCCGATACCACAGTCCCTGGAATTTTTCTCACCACATATGGTCAGACTGAACCTACAGTCTCCTCTGAAGGTTCCCACACCACAGTCCCTTGGAGCTCCACCACTACTACTGGTTTGCCTGAATCTACATTCTCTTCTGTGGGTTCCCTCACCACAGTTCTTTGGAGTTCCACTACCACATCTGATCTCACTTCATCTACAGTGTCTTCTGACAATTTCCACACCACATCTGGAAAGTCTGAATTCACTGTCTTTTCAGAGGACTCCCTCACGACAGGGCTTGGGAGTTCCCCCACTCTTTCTGTTCAGTCAGAATCCACAATCTTTTCTGAGAGTTTCCATTCAACAATCTCTGGGAGCTTAACCACCACATCTGGTCGGTTTGAATCAACAGTCTCTTCTCAGGGTGCCCACACCACAGCCCCTGGGAGCTCCACCTTTACTTCTGTTCAGTCTGAATCTATAGTCTCTTCTGAGGGTTCCCTCATCACAATTCCTTTGAGCTCTGTCAGCACATCTGGTCAGTCTGAATATACAGTCTCTTCTGAGAACTCCCACACCACATCTGGTCAGTCAGAATCCACAGTCTCTTCAGAGGGTTCCCACACCACATCTCATCAGTCTGAATTCACAGTCTCTGTGGAGGGTTCTCACACAACATCCGGTCAGTCTGAATCCACAATCTTTTCTGAAGGTTCCCACACTACAGTCCTTGGGAGCTCCACCATTACTTCTGGTCAGTCTGAGTCTACTGTATCTGCTGAGGGTTCCCTCTCCACAGTCTCTTGGAATTCTTCCACCTCTGTTTGGTCTGAATCCATAGTCTCTTCGGAGAGTTCCCACACCACGTCTGGTCATTCTGAATCCACAGTCTCTTCTGAAGGTTCCCTTACCACAGTCCTTGGGAGTTCCCCCACTCCTTCTGTTCAGTCAGAATCCACCGTCTATTCTGAGGGTTCCCACACTACAGTTCCTGGGAACTTTATCACCACATCTTCTCAGTCTGAATCTACCGTCTCTCTGGATGGTTCCCATGCCACAGTTTCCATGCCCTACCCAACCATTTCTAGTCTGTCTAAATCCACAGTCTCCTCTGAGGATTCCCATACCACATTCCCTGGGAGCTCCACCACTTTATCTGGTGAGTCTGACTTCACAGTGTCTTCTGAGGGTTCTCTCACCACAGTCCTTTGGAGTTCCCCCACTACTTCTGGTGGGTCTGAATCCTCAGTCTCTTCTGAGAGTTCCTACACCACAGTCCCTGGGAGCACCATCACCACATCTGGTCCGTCTGAATCCACAGTCTCTTCTGAGGGTTCCTACACAACACCTGGTCAGTCTGAATCCTCAGTGTCTTCTTCAGGTTCCCCCACCATGGTACCTGGGAGCTCTACCACTACTGGTCTGTCTGAATCCACAGTGTCTTCTGATGGTTCCCATACCACAATTCCCATGTCCTCCCCAACCATTTCTGGTCTGTCTGAATTCACCGTGTCTTCTGAGGGTTCCCTCACCACACACCCTGGGAGTTTTGCCACTACTTCTGGGTGGTCTGCATCTAGTGTTTCTTCTGAGAGTTCCCACACAGGAGTTGCTGGGAGCTCTACAGCCCCATCTAGCACTGGAGAGACACTTTCCAGCTCATCTGGTTCAGTACAGTCTACCACTTTTGTCACTCAGAAATCCACAGATCACAACACCATATCTGATTTTTCTCAAGTCACGGACTTACCTACATCGACAATTTCTCAAGAGGATGGAAGTCCTGTGTCCACTTCAAGTCCAGCTGAGTCTATTACCTCCTCCACTGGTGATGAAGAAAGGACCACATATTCTACTCCTGAAGCCACTGTGTCCACCATAGTCTCAGCACCATCAACACATACAGTCTCCTCTGACACCTCAACAATTTATATACCTTCAAACTCTGAGGGACTTTCTACCACCACCTCCAGCACTGGACTCAGTACAACAACAATTACTGAGATGTCCTCTGTCCTTTCAACCATTTCTGAATCTTCTATGTCAACTTCCTATCCCAGCCATGGTAGTAGCCTAGCTTCCTCTTCAATTCCCAGCCTGCTGTCTACCACCCTCTCTGTCTCCACACAGACAATCACAGGCCTCACAGAGGAACTCACTCTTGCTACTTCCACCCCTGATTCATCAAAACCGACAGGCACCTTGAACAGCACTGTTGCTGTAGGGAATGAAATTTCTGCTTCCACATCAAGGCCTGGAGAATCCTTAACCACTTCCGTTGGAGATGGACACACGACCACATCTTCTTCTCTGGGATCCACTCTCTACACCAGCTCCTCAGATGGGTCCATGCCATCATTCTCTACCCATTCTTTGTACAGTACAAACAGTGCAAGTCCTTCCTCATCAAGCCCCAGTGAGATCTCCACCCACACTGTGGTCTCACAATATACCACCATGACTGCCAAAGAGGAGTCGACTTCTGGCTTTTCTTCTCCTGTGTCCTCCACTTCACCTGGCTCCACTGGTGTTCCAGTCCCTGGATTCAGCACCACTTCAACCCCACATCCACCATTCACTAGGACACAGACAACTATGAGGACAACCCACTCTTCAACTACGACACCATGTAAGTCTACTTGTATGTCACTCTGTGGGCTCCTCCTGCTCATCTCCTTTATCAGCTAATCAGTTTTGTCCTCCTTGTAGTCTTGTTCCACACTTCCAGTACCATCTTGTTGCCAGTATACATCATCCAAGTGGATGGTGTGTCTCTCTTTTGAGTTGTAGGACTCTTGATTTCTTTGAGTGTCCTCTTTCATCTCTTGCTTCCTTTCATTCTGTTGTTCCTTCTCCTTTCCCCACTGTCTCCTGGGGATTGAAATGGTGGCAGAGGGCTTTCAGTTGCAGCATGATTATCTAGTCCCATTTCCATCTTTCAGTGCAATGTCTGAATGATGGTACTTGGAACAAGAGTTGGTGTTTTGTGTCTTGGGCTTCCATGGTAACCTCTGGAATGTTCTACTTTTTTGCAGTGCAGTGCTACAATGGGGCCACTTGGAACGGAAAAAAATGTGTCTGTGCCAAAGGCTACTCTGGTTACCAGTGTAAATACCCCAAGGAATCCTTCCCCATAGGTAAAGACCTTTTTTGAGACTTGTAGATCATCTCCACATCCCTTAACCATTCAAAATAGGAGGGCAACATTGGAAGGTTCATTTGCTACCATTGCCTAATTGTGCAGGTAGAGGAGAAAATGTGACTTTCACCCAGGCCAAAACGCAGGTAGAGCATAGATTTTCTGCATGCCACTTCTGAGCCCCTTTCACTAGTTAACCTGCCTCTCTCATCTGAATGAGTATCTGGTGCCCTCCAGTCAGGTCTCACTGAATCAAGATTCTGACCAGTAGCTCCTCCTGGTCTTCAGAGACAAGGGGCAGATGTTTCAGCTACCCCTACTTGCCTTTTGAGTTTCCGTCTGCCTCCCTACACACTTTCTCCTCTCCCACAAAGCCAACAAATGAAGAATTAGCCCTTCCTGGAAGGCATTACTGTGAGGTTGTGTCTCATGCATAATATCCCCTGTTTCCATAGAAACCCCCCAAAAAATCAATGCCACTGTAGACCTGCGTGTGAAAGTGACTAACAGGGATTTCACAGATGACCTAAATGACAAATCCTCCGATGCATACAAGAACTTCGTTCAAGTATTCAAGAGTCGGGTAAGAGGAGAGGAAGCTTAGATTCCCTGATGTGAATCCTGGATGAGGGGACATCCCTATGCACCCCCTTCCTTCTTTCCTATGGGCGGATGGCATCACTGACTCAATGGACATGGGTTCGGATGGACTCTGGGGTTTGGTGATGGACAGGGAGGCCTGGCATGCTGTGGTTCATGGGGTCTCAAAGAGTCAGATGCGACTGAGCGACTGAACTGAATACAGGGACTCCTTGGGGAAAGGAGGTTCTGAGGGACTGCTCCCAGCACAGAGAACAGAGGCTGCTGCACACTCCAGGCTTCTATGAACTTAGCTGTCTTGTTTCTTTCAGATGGATAAAGTTTACAGGGACAAAAACTTTCCCCAATACAGAGGCGTGAATGTCACAAGACTGCGGTGAGTATGGGGGTGAGAAGGTTTAGTGACTGTGGGAAGCTCTTCTCTCTTGCCTGCTCTCCTGCCTCCTCCTATTATAAATGGTTAGAGCATCAGTACCGGGCTGGGTCAAAAAGGCCCCCAGCTCAAAGGCGACACCTGAGGGCTCTGAGACCATGCATTTATTCATTCAGCATTCATCCATTTATCAAGCTAATGGTGGACATCTACCCTGTGCTAGGTGTTGGGAACATTGGGTTCTGCTCTTCATGAAGCTTAGAAGGGCAGACCACAGGTAGCTAGAGTCATGGCAGTTATGATAGCTCAGTTACTGAGGCTAGAGTTGTGATAAGGAACACACGAGGTGCAGAGGGAGAGGTCCTGAATGCAGGGTCAGTGAGACTGAGAGAAATCTTCCTGGAGGAAGTGACAGCTAAGCTCAGGCTTGAAGGATGAGGAATGGGCCAACTGGAGGCAAGGGAGAGAGTGTTACAAGAGGAAATCCATGACGTGCCTACAGGTAAGAGAAAGGAGCGCAGATCCTAGGAACATAAAGCACATTTGGCTTCTAGAAGACAAAGGAGCTGTGGTGGGAGAGGAGGTTGGAAAAGTGACACGTGCTCATTTACATGTGAAGCATCAGCAGTTGTGGCCCATGTAGCAGAGTAAACACTTTGTACTGCAGACCGTGCAATCTGGTTGCAGGGTTGAGAATGGATGGACAGAGGAGGGAGATGATAGTAGCCTGGGCCTGAGAGGTGTTACTGAAGAAGGAAAGTAGTCCAGTGTGAGAGGTCTTTAAGAGACAGGCCCAGCAGATTATTGGATTTTGATGGGTGTTTGGAGAAAAGGAAAAATGACACCAGATTTCTGGGCTGCTGGGAGTGTGGGTTGCCCTTGGCTGAGATGAGGAACATAAGAAGGAGCAGGAGGACGGTGGAAGAAGATAATGAGTTTAACATGGGCCTTGTTAAGCCTCAAGTGTCTGGGGCCCAGCCATGTGGAGTGATGGAGCAGCTGATGGTCAAATGTATGATAGTAAGGGTCTACAGCAGAGACATCGGTATTGACGTCCCTAGATAGGCTTCACTGGAAGCTCAGGGAGTAGACCAGATGGCTGGGGCAATTGTCACAGCATGGAAGTGAAGCTGTCCCTGGGCAGAAACATGGGAAGCATCCATATTTAACAGATGGGCAGGAGAAGCAGAGCTCTCAGAGGAGGATGGGAAGAAGGAGACAGAAGGGTGGGGAGGGAGCCTGGGGCATGTCAGTTACCAACATATCAAGAACCCGTGGGGT
Source organism: Cervus canadensis (assembly GCF_019320065.1). Classification (NCBI taxonomy): domain Eukaryota; kingdom Metazoa; phylum Chordata; class Mammalia; order Artiodactyla; family Cervidae; genus Cervus; species Cervus canadensis. The sequence continues at coordinate 29,222,782 of NC_057417.1, read as the reverse complement.
TTTATAACCCAGCATCCTCCACCCACACCCTGCCTCAGAGCAATGGTCTCTGTCTCCATTCTGACTCAGGATTTTGTTGGGTTAGGTCCTCTTGGGTCCTGCTTCTGACTTCTCTGTCACAAGGACTGTGGGTAGTGACAGACCTTGTCTCGGGAGCTCTCTACTCAGAGCATTGCTGACCATCTAACAAGAAGCTTCTGGGTTGGAATCCAACATTGCTAGTTGGAATCCAACATTTCTAAAGCGCCCTCATGTTTTTTCATATCTAAAACGTTACTTATTTGGTTTTCAAAATACAACCCATTAGCTTCTGTCTTAAATTTTTAAATTTAGAATATTTTCATTGTGGTGGAATACCTATAACATAAAATCTGTCCTTAGCCACTGAATTCACCATGTTAAGTATATGGTTTAGCAGCATTAAGTAAATTCGCATTGTTGTACAACCACCACCACTGTCCATCTCTAAAACTTTTTAATTCTTTTTTTTTTTTGTGGCTGCACTGGGTCTTCGTTGCTGTGGGGGACTTTCTCTGGTTGCGGCAAGCAGGGTCTGCTCTCTCATTGTGACACATGGGCTTCTCATTGCACGACTTCTCCTGTTGCTGAGCAGGAACTCTAGCACAAGTGGACTTGAGTAGTCTCAGGCTTAGTTGCCCACAGCTTGTAGAATCTTCCCAGGCCAGGGATTGAACCTGTGTCCCCGGCACTGGCAGGTGGATTCGTAACCACTGGACCACCAGGGAAGTCCTCCATAACTTTTTCATCTTCCCAAACTGAAACTCTGTACCCATTTAACAGTAACTCCCAATTCCCCCTCATCTGCCCTTTGACAATCACCATGCTGCCTTCTGCCTCTATTTTGAATTTTATTACTTCAGGGATCTCATATTACTACTCATAAATACTCATCCAGTATTCATCCTTTTTTTGACTGGCCTATTTCACTTAGCATAATGTCTTCAAGGTTCATGCATGTTGCAGCATGTCTCAGAATTTCCTTCCTTTTAGACCCTGAATAATATTCCATTGTATGTAATATTCGATTGCATTTTGTTAATCCAGTCATCTGCTGATGGGTGCTTAGATTGATTGGTTCCACTGTTTAGTTATGAATAACATGGCTATGAACATAGGTGTACAAATTATTTCCTCATGCCCCTGCTTTCAATTCTTTGAGGTGGATACTCAGAGGTAGAATTGCTGGATCACATGATCATTCTATATTTCATTTTTTGAGGAACTATCATACTGTTTTCCACAGTAGCTGTACCAGTTTGCTTTCCCACCAATGATGCACAAGGGTTCCATTCCTCCATGTCTTTGCCCAACAGCCTCCATTTTTAGGAATAAATTTCACCCGTTGACATATATTGTAATCCCAGGCTTATGTTGTAGCCTTGCTCTAGGTTGTTAACTGCTGGAGGGAAGAGTCTATATTCTGTCCTGCCCCTGGGTCACATGACTAACTGTTTCTCATCACCCTTCTTGCTTCTTGGGCCCCACTTGCTGGGAGGGCGGGCAACAAGGGTTGACTGATGACTCCCGTTTCCAGTCCTGGCAGCGTCGTGGTGGAACACGAACTCATCATGGAGGCCAACTACACTTCAGGGTACCTGGAGCTGTTCGAAAACCTCACTAAGATTGTAAGGGCCAAGATTATGAATGAGACTGGACAGCTACATGGGAATTCTGAAGACTGCAAAAGTATGCTCCCCGAAAACCCCTTGATATTGGTGGGGAAAGGATGGGCGGGGCCCCTTAAGGAGGTCTCAGGCCCACCCCCATGTCCCGCATCTCTCGTCTCTTCTGGAACCCCAGAGATCTCCCTCAAGGAATCCAGAGGTCAAGCCCGGGTACCTTCCCCATATTTTGCACTGCTCCTGGCAGCCCCTCTCAGTCCTGGGCTAAGGTGGTCAGCAGCCCCAATGACCCCCTCAGAGCCAGCTCACAGCCTCAACTGCATCTACTAGTCTTGGCCACAGCAAGGAGGAAGGGGAGGCTGACTGCCCGCAGCGGGCAGGGGGAGGCACATCTGTTTTGTTCTTTTTTACCACCCTGGGCAGACCTCTCACTCCTGTGCTACGATGAGACGGACACCATCGTGAACCCCGTGAAGATCAACTTTGACCTGCAAGGTGAGCAGCTCCATGGAGAGTGGACAGTAAACCTGTGGGGTGGGGGGGCCTAGGGACGGGGTTTCATCTGGCTGACACTTCCTGCCCGCCCCCTACCTGCCCCCAGAGCAATGCACTAAGAATGCTGCAGAGGAATTAGCCCAGTTCTACTACGTGGATGAGCTGGATGGGAAGCTGGCCTGTGTGAACAAGTGCACCCCAGGGACGAAGTCGGAAATGGACTGTCACCACGGCAGGTGCCAGCTGCAGCAAAGCGGCCCCCGTTGTCTGTAAGAGCTTGTTTCCTCTAAGGCCGGCATCTGCCCTCTCTGGGAGTAGGGTCCCATTCTCCCCAAAGGTCATCCAAGGGTGCAGGCTGAGGGTGGGCAGAGCTCCCAGGCACCTCCAGCCCAGTCTCTACATCCTCTTTTCTCTACCCAGGTCTCCCACCTCCCATATACCACGGGAGATTACAGACTCAGGCCTCAGAGAACCAAGCAGTCCCCTTTCTGGAAAATGTTCTGGTTATCAATTGCAAATCTGTATCTATGGACCTCTCTCTCCATCTATCATTCACGTCCCTAACAACATCCCAGCCACCATGCCACCATGCCATTATCACCTCCTTGCTGGCGCTCTATGTCTTAAACTAAAGTACAAAATATAAAACATGGTGACAGGCCATCCAAGTGCCAGCTGCTTAGCGATTACATGGGTGAACATTACGTGCGTGGGATGAGGTGCCCGGCCATCTCAGATTCTGCTCTGTGGATCTGCGGTCCCTGCACCCACTCACCACCCCTTAGACTTGGGAAGTCAGGGAGGGTGCCCAGCAACTGCCCTCAGTGGGTGAGATGGTTTCCTGTGCTTTGATATTGATCTTTTTTTTTCAGGGGCAAGGGGCGGGGGAGGCAGAAATTGGGTGGGTGAGGGAAGCTGGTGGACTGGCCTGAGCTTGTCTGTGCCCCCAGATGCCTGAACTCAGACACACACTGGTACTCGGGGGAGACCTGTGAATCCAGCACCAGCAAGAGCATGGTATATGGGGTCGTGGGGGCCGTGGCAGCACTCCTGGTGATCTTGGTGGTGGTCCTGATCTTCTTACTCAGCCGATCCCAGAGAAAACTGCACAGGTGAGCTTCCGGGGCTGGGCCTAGGGGAGAAGGGACCGCAGTCAGAATATCCTGAGGCCCTGCTGAGGCCAGCGGGGGTGGCTGAGGCCCTGCCCCCCACCCCCAAGTCCCTCCTATTTCCTGCTGGTCTGTCCCAGCTCTGTGTCTGGCAGAGGGCAGCCTGCAGATCTGATAAGACATATCCGCTTGGCAGAGAAATGGAAACAGAGACTTATGTACTGAAACTGGATTGTGTAATGAAATGACCTGGCACCTCTTATCACCTTGGCTGCCCCAGAGCAGCCCTGTCTGACACACTAGGACGCTGGGAATGATCGCTCTCTTCCCACCTATAAGAGACTGAGTGATGTTTTGTACAGAGCCCGGCCGGCAGGCCGAGGAAACTGCCCTGACTCTATTCCGATGCCCCCAGCTCACAGATAAGGTCACTGAGGCCCTCTGAGGGGTGGGGGTGGGGGCAGGCGGTGGGGACATCCCCAGGAATGCTATTCGGTTTCTACCCCTGCCACAGGGGAAGGCCCCTCCCTCCCTGACTCAGGGCTTGGCCAGAGCAGACTCTTCTGGAGGCCGAGGGTCAGAGGTCTCTGAGCCCGTCTCCTACTTCTCCGTCATCAGCTGCTCACGTCATTTCTGTTAGCAGGCAAGAGTACGACATGTCTCGAGAGTGGCAAGATGCAGGCTACCCTGGCAGTTTTGAGAACACAAGCGTCTGGGAAGGTAGATCTTATCAGGGGCCAAGGCGGGGCAGGCTGGCAGGGGTGTGGGGGGGTGTGGAGAAGGGCCAGTCAAACTCCCGTGGTTGTGGGTGACACACACACACGTCCTGCCAGCCAGTCCTGCGTCTGCCGCAACAGTCAGACAGCCTGCAGCCTCCTGACCCCGAGTCCCCACGGGCAGCCCTGCTGACCCTCCAGCCTTTACTTGGCTTCTCCCTATCAAGTTCCCTGCACTCCAGTCTGTGGCCCACCGCTTTGCAGAGCCTGTGCTGCTTCCGGTCGTCTGAATCTCTGCACATCCCCATCCCACTGTTCCCGAGATCCAGGTCACATGCGGTCCTTCCACAGAGCTTCCCGTGGGTTAGCCCACTCTGGCCGCCAGAGCCGCTCACAATGGCTGAGAGCCTGATCCTACCCCAGAGCCCAGCCCCAGCATGTCACACACTCAGTGGGATGAAGGGCCATGGCCAAGTGAGGCCTTGTCCCGGGACGGGAAGGGAGAGGGGCTTTCCAGGCAAGGGTCGCTGCTTAAGAAAGGGCGTGGAGGTGGGGAAGACGTGGCCTGTAGGGAACCAAGGGCGGGTCAGTGGGACGGGAGGATGACAGAGCCAGGTCAGGACTGGTCAGCGGACCGTGGTTGTGGGGGGACCCATTGGAGGAGCTTGAAGGGACGGGGACCAGACATGCATTTTGGGTGGCTCATTCAGGAGGATTTGAGAGGGCTACATGAAGTGGGGAGTTCAGGGAGGGAACAGCACAGTAATGCAGGCCAGGGATGATGAGCCTGAGTGGGGGGACAGTGGGGACCAGGAGGTGTGGACAGTAGTCAACATAGTTCAGATGCCAGTGAGCTAGCTGGGCAGGGCCTGTTGTTTGCAGGCTCTGGGAGGGGATGACAGAGACAGGGTGCAGTGAGGAGAAGCCGCAGGTGGGGCATACTGTGGGGCAGTTAAGTGCGGAGGGAGAGATACCCCAGATCTGGCCAGTCTGAAGTCTGCAGAGAGGCCTGTGGCCTACGGGCAGCGCTGGGGAGTCAGCTCAGCTCAGCCTACACTGGGGGGAGAGCGAGCCAGGAGGGCAGACGGTGGGGGAGGATCTTGAGGGAGGGAGCAAAGGAACATTCAGGAAGATGCCAGGCGGACCTGGAGGTTGAGGAGCGAGTTTATCTGCATGACGGAGACAGGGGGTGCTGGACTCATGCCAATTCACACAAGATTTCAGGCACAGATGCTTCTGTCTGTTGTCGCTACTGTTGCTATGAGGGAGTGTGCCCGTTTACCCCAGGCAGTCTCGCCCTCCTACCCCACCTAAACCAAGTGACTCCTTGGGCACCCACTCACCAGGCCTTGACTTTTGACCATGGGGCATGTCGGAAGGCAGCTCCCATCCCCTCCTGTCCCTGCGTCACCCCAGGCTACCTCCCCAGCCCCTCTTCCGCATCCCTGAAGAGCTGGGCTAGGGGGAGGACGGACAGGCAGTGGGAAAGGAGTTTAGGCAGCTCCGGGGCGGACTCCCCAAACCCATTCCTTTTACTGTGAACAATCCATCCTGGGTGTCTCTTCAGCTTCCCCAAGGCTCACTCTCACCCCAGTACCTCTCCTTAACAGGTCAGGATCTGAAGGGGGACACGTTTGGCCTTGAAAACATCTACAGAAACTTCCAGCCCTCCCTGAGAAGTGTGGACCCCACTACAGAGGTGACTCAGGAGCCCCCAACTCCCCGTCCCCCTACCCCCCAGCTAGGGGCTTCTCCCCTCCGTCCACTGCCTGGGGCTGCCTGGGGAGGGTGGGCTCCCCTCAGCCCAGAGGCAGCTCACTCCCCCTGGACACGGCTGTCACTGGGGCCCCGTCCGTCTCACCTCCTCTCTCCCACCCTCCCCAGCTCCACATTCAGAGGCCCACAGTGGTGACGGCTGCTCAGTGATGGGGACGGGACTGCCACCCCTCACTCAGATCCGGGTGATGAGGCTGCGGCCAACAGAGGCCTCCGCCGGCCACAGGCTGCCAAGAGGAACCTGAAGTCTGGAGTCGTCGGGCCCGAGGATGGCCCTCTCCAAGTGAGCGGGCTGGCCCTGTCCTCACTGCTGTGAACACTGCTCCCTTGCCCTCCAGCCAGGAGCCCCGAGGCGTCTTGTTTACTCAAACTGTTTACTCCACCTGTGACAACCGTGCAGGAATTTCCTGCCAATAAAGGAACAAGTTTTATAGAGCTGAGCGTGGCCCGAGCAGTCGCCTCCCCTCCCCTGCAGGGGGGCCCTGCGAGTCTGGGCAGGTCCTTCTCGGAAGAGCACTGCAGGGTTGGACGGCATATCTGGGCCCCTTTCCGTGCCCACGTGTGGAGCCTGGGGCCCCTCGTCTGCTCCAAGCCCAGGCCGGATCAGGCCCACCTCTGCCCAAGGGTTCTGCGGCAGCTGAGCTTGGGGTCACATCCGGGAGTGTACCTCGGGCCAAGGGAAGGAGGAGCGGGGAGTCCCCAGAAGGCAGAAGAGTGACCACGTTGCCCTGCTGACCTTGAGAGGGGCCAAGGTCACTCCAGATGACCCCAGGGGCTGCGCTTATCTGCAAACCTCCCAGACCCGAGAACTCTCAGCCCTCCTGGGGCTGGGCACTGGCCTGTACCCATGACCTGGCGGGGTACCCAGAGCAGAAGTAAAGCCAGCTCGAGAAGAGGGGAGGGGGTCTCCACTCCGAGGACTGGAGTCAAAAGCAGGGCACCCTCTCCTCCACCTTCCACTTCCCTCCAGGGCCCCCCTAGTTCTTCCAGGCCGCTTCAGGCCCTGTGCCTGACAGATCTGATGGCCTGTGTGCCTACGTGCTGTTTGACCAGGGAGGACCTCCCCTTCCCTCTGCCCTTTGACCTGAAACAGGGCCGGCCTCTCACACTCCCAGTCATCAGTGAAGCTTTCCATACTGCCTTAGGTGGGCCCCAGCTCTCCAGCATCTCCGGGATTAAAGGGCTTGGGGCCCGTTTATTTCTGGGGTTCCTTGACCAACGTTTGTTTCACCAATTCCCCGAAGGGTGAAGGGCAGGTGTGCTGCCCTCCGGGCTCTGAAATCGATACTGGTGACAATGACGCTCCGCCTGCTGCCTCTGTTCCTTCAGCTCCTGCCCCTCTCCAGGGTGACTGACCCCCACACCACCCCATTGCTCTCACAGCCTCAGCCCTGCGGGGTCCTGGACCTGCCCATGCCCAGGGAGGGCTGCATCCTGGGGGCCCAGGCGGGGGTACTCTCAGCCTCCTGCCCTTCACCTGCTCCTCTCTCCTCCCCAGTGAGGTCCAGAGCAAGAACCAGGTTTTAGGGCTCATCTGAGTTGGCCTTGCAGAACTTCAGTTTCCGTTCCAAAAAGGGAGAATAAGAAAGCTGACTTGTCAGGGCTGGAGAAGCGGGCAGAAACCCCCAGACAAAACCCCAGGCATGTGACAGATGCTCAGCCAGTGGTGGGACCTGTCCTTACCCCGTGGGTGCTCCCCTCCTCTCCTCTCCACCCCTGCCCCAGATGCCCAGGTTCTCTCTTTCATTGTTGTTGTTGTTCCGTGTCCGACTCTTTGTGACCCCATAGACTGCAGCATGCTCAGGCTTCCCTGTCCTTCACCATGTCCCGAAGTTTGCTCAAACTCATGACCCTCAGGCCGGTGATGTTATCTAAACATCTCATGCTCTGTCACCCCCTTCTCCTTTTGCCTTCAATCTTTCCCAGCATCAGGGTCTTTTCCAAAGAGTCGGGTCTTCAAACGCCTCGCACCTCTGCTCCCTCAAACTCTTGGCCTGACCATTTCTGCATCACCCTATCCCCACCTGGTGCCCCAAGGATGTCACAGAGCTGTCAGACAACCCAGAGCCAGGCAAAAGGCTACTGCTGTAGCCAGATGGGCACAAGATAGGGTTTGGGAACAAACCCTAACCTTACCTAACATAACCCTAACTCTAATCCTGCCTGGAAGCAGCTGTGTGCCATGGGGCAACTCAGGTTGTCTCTGGCCTCAGTTTCTCCCCCTGAAGAACAGTGGTTGGGGCCTCTAGGACTCCTTCCAATTCAGCCTTTCTGGGCTCCTTGGCCGTGGAACTGGGCTCAACTCAGCAGATGATCACAGGTCCTAGTCGGACCCTCCAGGATCCCCTCTGCCCCTTGCCTGCTCCCAGAGAAAGAGGGAAGGGGACAAAGGTCAAAATCAAACTGTGGGCTGCAGGACTCCCAACCCCCTTGGGTTGTCGTCCTGGGATTGCCTGGGTGGGGAGGGAAGGGAGCTCAGGGCAGACATGGGGGCTCACGCTGGGCCCTGTCAATGTCATTCAAGCAGCCACGTCCTGGACTTTGTCCTGCCCTGAGCTCACGGCCCCAGAAGCAGGGGTTGGGGTGGGGGCCTCATGTCCCCTTGCCCCAGACTGTGGACAGCTCTCCTTCAAGGTGGAAATGGAGTGGGGGAGGGGGAGAAAGTACCCCTGAGCGTAATCAGGGAGACCGTGGCCTCCTTGGTCCAAACCTGCCCGCAGGAGGCAAGGTGTTCTTGGGGGCCAACCTGAGAGCTGAGGGGGTCAATGAAGAAGATGGAGGTGGGAAGAGGGGGAGGGAGTCTGGGCAGAGCAGGACAGCGGCTTGGCTTGCTCTAAAGGGCAGATTCATCACTGATTTGAACTCTGCCGTCCCTTGGCACAGATTTTCCCAGGATAACGTCACCAGAAGCTATCTTATCTGTAGTAAGAATGACGCCGTCTCTCCCAGTCCCGACATTTTCAATGCCTTCCAGACAATGGTGGGTCTGGGGACCCGTGATACGCCCTAGGGAAGATCTTTCCGGGTCCCTCTCATCCCTCTGCTCCCCTGCCCTTTTCCTTTCTCCCTGCTCCTCCATGCCCTCTTTCTGGCCCTCTCTTCCCTTCCCTCTCCCTTTCTTCTTCTTTTCTTTCCACCTTCCCCCATCACCCCTTAGCCTCTAACCACATTCTGGACTCTGGGACTCATGGCCTCTCTGGCTTCAGTCTCCCTCTCTGTGAAATGGAGAATTTCAGACTCTCTGCTCCTGGATTCTGTGGTCCTCTCTCTGTGCCTGGCGTCCACTGGTCTGGAGACCCCTGGCCAGCTTTGCCTGGCATCTGATTCGCCCATGCTTTTTCTCTGGGGACCCAGAGCCAGGTATACTTCCTCAGGCTACAGGGCCGAGGCAGGGCCTTGAGCAACATTGTAGCGGCCTCTGCCTGGCCTTGCCTTGTCCCAGCAGACACACCCCCTCCCACTGCCCTCCCTTGCAGCACACCCAGGTTATATTGGACATAAGAAACACAAGGTCCTTTCAGCCCAGGGCAGGCATGTCCAGGCTTGCCAAGAGCCTTCTCCTTGCCCACACCCGGCACGAATGGGACCCAGGACTGGTTGCTAAGCCCTCTGCCTACAGCAGGCCCTTCTGTCTTTTCCACCCTCCCCCTCTCCTCTCCCTGCCCACCCCCCATCCTGCCTGGGCCCTTTCATTTGCCCATGATCCCTGTTTCCACTGCTGTCCTACTCTCGTACTCTGGCTAAGAGAGCCTGGGGAAATTAGACTCAAGCCTCTATCGCTCCCACACCCCCACCCCACCCGGAATCAGGCCCTCCTCCTCTGAGGACCTCCCCTGGGGATCTCCACTAACTTATCTCCTCTCAAACCCACCCTGGCAGCAACAGGTGATCAGAAAGGGTGCTCACTTCCCGTGACTGCCTTAACCAATTACCACAACCTGGGTGGCCTAGAACAACAGGTATTTATTGTCTCACAGTCACAGAAGCCAGAAGGCCAAAGCCAAGCTGTCAGCAGGGCTCTGCTCTCTCTGAGGTCGGCGGGGAAGGGTTTGTTCCAGGTCTCTCCCCTGGCTTCCGGTCGTTGGCTGTCGATCTTGGCTTGTGGCCACATCACCCTTTACCTTCACGTGGGCTTCTGTGTCCGCGTTCAAACTGCCCCTTTTCACAAGGGCACCAGTCATTTGGGATTAGGATCCACCCTACTCCAGTGTGACCTCATCTGAGCTAATTATATCTGCAATGACCTCAGTTCCCAATGTCACCGTCTGTGGTACTAGGGGTTAGGAATTCACTGCATGGATTTGGGGAGGGGGGACACCTTGCAACCCGTAACAGAGGCCCCAAGGAGTTTGCAGCACAGAAGTCACTTGACAAATGTGTTTTGAAGCAATCGTTCTGGCTCTGATGTAGAGGACTGTTCGGGGTGGAAGCCCGAACGGGAAGCAAGGAGGTGGGTGGATGGGGATGATGACAAAAACTCAGCCTCTTTGCCCTGGGGCCGAATTGAAACTCAGAGACAGACTTTGGAGTAAATTAAAAAAAAAAAAAAAAGAACAGCTTTATTGCTTTGCCAGGCACACGGGGAAAAGGTGAGCTTCTGCCCTTGGAAACCATGTCCCAACCTGGGAGGGATTTGGTGAGAAGCTTTATAGAAATGAAAGTGTTAGTTGCTCAGTCATGTCTGACTCTTTGCAACCCCATAGACTATATCCCGTCAGGCTCCTCTGTCCATGGGATTCTCCAGGCAAGAATACTGGAGTGGGTTGCCATTCCCTTCTCCAGGGGATCATCTCAACCCAATGACTGAACCTGGATCCTCTGAGCCTGAGCCTGGCGGGCTACAGTCCATGAGGTCACAAAGAGTCGGACAAGACTGAACAACTAATACTTAATAGTAATGATTCAGGGGTGGGGTTGCTGATAAGGTTTAAGGTGTGTGCAGGTCTGCAGTCCTTTCATGTGGTCTTTATTGATTGATTGAGTCAACTTAGGTTCTTAGTTTCACCCCTTGGAATCTATCTTGTGGTTTGTGGGCTCTCTAGTTGAGGTGTGCAGGTTCAGAAGTTGTGGCAAGTTGGCTTAGTTGCCCACCCACCACCCTCCCAACATGTGGGATCTTAGTTCTCCTACCAGGGATCAAAGAGGCAAAAAAAAAAAAAAAATCAAACTACACAGCAGTCCTATCTTTAACCCATTTCCCGGTTCTACCAGTTTCCTAGGGCTGTAGCAACGAAGTATCACAAACAGATGACTTAAAACAACAGAAATTTATTGGCTCACAGTTACAGAGGCCAGAAGTCCAAAGCCAAGGTGTTGGCAGGGCCGTGCTCCCTCCAAAGGCAATAGAGAAGAATCTGTTCCAGGCCTCTCCTCCTGGCTTCTGGTGATTTGCCAGCAATCATAGGCCTTCCCTGGTGGCTCAGACAGTAAAGAATCTGCCTGCAATTCCTGGATCGGGAAGATCTCCTGGAGGAAGAAATGGCAACCCACTCCAGTATTCTTGCCTGGAGAATCCCATGGACAGAGAAGCCTGAGTCTGGTGGGCTACAGTCCTTGGGGTTGCAAAGAGTCAGACACAACAGAGCAACTAACACTTTCACTTCTGGTGTTCCTTGGCTTGCAGCCATATCACTTTGATCTCTGTCTCCATCTTCTCGAACTTCTCCACGTGCATGTGTGTGTCCAAATTTTCCGTTTTGAGAAGGACACCAGTCATTTTGGATTATGGTGAGAAATGGATGAATCACAAGCTGGAATCAAGGTCACTGGGAGAAATACTAATAACCTCAGATATGCAGGTGACAGCACCCTTATGGCAGAAATACTAAAGAACTTCTTGATGAAAGTGAAAGAGGAAAGTGAAAAAGCTGGCTTAAAACTCAACATTCAAAAAACGAAGATCATGGCATCTGGTCCCATCACTTCATGGCAAATAGATGGGGAAACAATGGAAACAGTGAGAGACTTTGTTTTCTTGGGCTCCAAAATCACTGCAGATGGTGACTGCAGCCACGAAATTAAAAGACGCTTGCTCCTTGGAAGGAAAGTTATGACCAACCTAGACAGCATATTAAAAAGAAGAGACGTTACTTTGCTGACAAAGGTCCATCTAGTCAAAGCTATGGTTTTGCCAGTAGTCATGTATGGATGTGAGAATTGGACCATAAAGAAAGCTGAGTGCCGAAGAATTGATGCTTTTGAACTGTGGTGTTGGAGAAGACTCTTAAGAGTCCCTTGGACTTCAAGGAGATCATTTGTCAATCCTGAAGAAAATCAGTCCTGAATATTCATTGGAAGGACTGATGCTGAAGCGGAAGCTCCAACACTTTGGCCACCTGATGCCAAGAGTCGACTTATTAGAAATGACCCTGATGCTGTGGGAAAGATTGGAGACAGGAAGAGAAGGGGATGACGGAGAATAAGATGGTTGGACGGCATCGCTGACTTGATGGAAATGAGTCTGAGCATGCTCTAGGAGTTGGTGATGGACAGGGAAGCCTGATGTACTACAGTCCATGGGGTTGCAAAGAGTCGGACACGGCAGAGTGACTGAACTGAACTGAGAAATGGAGGATTTCCTGCCATATCAGTAAACAAGGATGTCACAGTCATCAGAGATAGCAGCTCTCAGCTGTGAGCTCCTGAGTCCTCGGGAAAGAGAGGAATACCTGCTATCAGGCAGCCATCAGACTGCAGCCCTCCCCACCCCTACAGTAAACCCTGAGAAAGGAAGCACAGGATACTGGTCCCAATAGCTGAGATGCATATGGAAGGAATGATTTTAGTGAGCCCAGACTCTTGCGTCTTCCCATAAGTGCTCTGTGGCTCAGTCATGTCTGACTCTTTGTGATCTGGACTGTAGCCTGCCAGACCTCTCTATCCATGGAATTCTCCAGGTGAGAATACTGGACTGGGTTGCATTTCCTTCTCCAGGGGAGCTTCCTGACCCAGGGATATAACCTGTGTCTCCTGCGTCTCCGGCATTGACATGGATTCTTTACCACTGAGCTACCTGAGAAGCCCTTCCCATACATAGTGAAATTCGCTCAGTTGTGTCCGACTCTTTGCAACCCCATGGACTATACAGTCCCTGGAATTCTCCAGGCCAGAATACTGGATTGGGTAGCCTTTCCCTTCTCCAGGGGATCTTCCCAACCCAGAAATTGAACCGGGGTCTTCTGCATTGCAGATGGATTCTTTACTAACTGAGCTATCAGGGAAGCCATTCCTATACATAGAAAAGTGCTAAATTCCTTAACTTGGGATATCTGGTTTTCTTTAATTATCAATAATCTTTTGATGTTCAGACTAGCTGCCCTTTGTCACAAAACTTCTGTACAACCTGGCCCCTCCTCTCATCTCCTCAGAGCAGTTCTCTCAGGATTACTGGAGATGCTGCCTCCCAGACTTGAAATGCTAAAAATTCCCACCGAATAAAACATAACTCTCAACTTTTAGGTTGTGAATATCCTAAGGACCTCATTTTAACTTCATTACCTGTCTCCAAAGAAGGTCACATCCTGAGGTACTGAGGGCTAGAATTTCAATATATCATTTTTTGAGGGGTGAAGGGACATTTCAATATATAATGGTTGCCAAGAATCAAAAAGCTAGCTAGCATATTGGGTGTGGGAAACATCACCCCCACAGAGGGCTAGAGGGAGCGCATCTGGTATTGTTCTACAGAAAAAAGTAACACAACATTACTTACACTCTTTCACTGGGCAATTCCGATGTTTAGGAATTTACCCCACAGGTACATTCAAAAACCCATCCAAGGTCGCTTGTACAAGAAAATTCAGATTCCCTTCAACAAAGGACAAGACCTGACTCTATTGGTTTTCTATCACCACCCTGACAAAGTACCACATATTTAGTTCAAACAACACCCTTTGATTATCCAATAGTTTTGTGGATCAGAAGTCTGGACACAGGGGTGGTTCTGCTGAGTTCTCAGCTTAGACACTCATCAGGCTGAAATTAAGGAGTCAGCCAGGCCACGCTCGTTGCTGGGGGCTCCGTGGAGGAATCCACTTCCAGACTGATTCAGGTTATTGGCAGAAGCGAGTTTGCCAGGAGGTCCCCTCCACCCGCAGAGCCAGCATCGGCGTGCCCTCATGCTTCAAATTTCTCTGATTTCCTTTCTGCTCTTTCCTCTGCTTTTAAGGACTCATGCAATAATACTGAGCCTCCTCTGATAATCCAGGATAATCTCCCTATTGTAACTGATTAGCCAGCTGACTAGTAACAGGAATCCTGTTACTCTATTTTGGCCAGAAGCAGAAGGACAATCACTTTGGTGAAAGCCTTTGATTAGTGTGTAATCTATTTTACATTCTTGGGCTTCCCAAGTGGCTTAGTGGGTAAAGAACCTGCCTGCAATGCAGGAGACAAAAGAGACAGGTTCGATTCCTGGGTCAGGAATATCCCCTGGAGAAGGGCATGGCAATCCACTCCAGTATTCTTGCCTGGAGAATCCTGTGGACAGAGCAGCCTGGTGGGCTGAAGTCCATAGGGCTGCAAAGAGTTGGACACGACTAAAAAGACTGAAGCAGCTGAGCACATTCTTGGCTAGTCAAATTCCATGAAATGTTTTCAGCTGCATTTATAAAATTAATGCATTACATTTCCTATTTAAAGATTTCCATCTTTTTTGATGAATAAACAAAAGCTTTCCAACTACCCAAGAAACTCTGTAAATCTAATTCAATTAAATGTGTTTTTTAAAGCTTTCTCCATGCTTAATTTTACAAACCCAATAAATTAAATGCACCTATATGATGACCCTTGGAGAAGGAAATGGCAACCACTCAAGTATCCTTGCCTGGAAAACCTCATTGACAGAAGAACCTGGCATGCTACAGTCCATGGGGTCGCCAAGAGTCAGACACGACTGAGCACCTACACAGCACAGAACAACGTGATGAATCTCAAGTTCTCTTAAGTGTTTTAACACTGTTTACAACCTCAGCAAGATTTTAGTGTAAAATTACAAGTCTAAATCAATCACTCAGTTATATACTTTAAATCAAGGTGGACATTCCAATAGGCCAAATTCGCTTGAGTGTTATAAACATATTAAATCCCAAATGTAAGGAGATTATTTGATCCAAAAATATTAATACTAAAGATCTGAACTTCTTTAGGATGACTGATGGTTCAGCAGGTAAAGAATCTGCCTACAATGCAGGAGACACAGGAGACACAAGTTCGATCCCTGGGTCAGGAAGATCTCCTGGAGGAGGAAATGGCAACCCATTTCAGTATTCTTGCTTGAAAAATCCCATGGACAGAGGAGCCTGACCAGCTGCAGTCCAAAGGGTCACAAAAGAGTTGGACATGACTGAGGACAAGACAAGTGTAATTCTATTAAATATCTGTTTCTGGGATTAAACAACACCCTTCCCTGTAGCAGTTAGGATATTTTAAAATCTGCTGTAACAAATATGCCCCAAATGTATAATGGCTCAACCACAATAGAAGACTTTTTTCCTTGCTTATATAACTGTGCTCCTGATTGGCAGGTAGCTTTTCTCTACGTGGTGATTCAGGGATCTAGGTTCCTTCTTCAGAGGTTTTGCTATTCCCTTAGGTCTCCTCACCATGTGTCTCTACCTGGAAAGGCAATCAGTACCACCAGGGACGTTGTATGGACCAGGTCTGAAAGTGGCAACCATCATTTTGCTCACATTCCATTGGAAGGGACTTAGACATGTGTATTTACTAACTTCCCTGAAGTCCAGCTCCTGAATTGCGTGTGAGCTCCCTTTCTTACAGCTGCACAATTGGACATTATCCCCACCTCCCTGAACACTAACAAGACCTCATCCCCTACCCCTAACTTCTTGCTTCGTTTCTATGTGTATTAAGTCCTGATGCCAAATTTCTAGGCTCTGAGACAAGCAATGTGGTTGAGGCACCAAGGCCCTTCCAGAGAAAAGTGGGTGAACTCATAGAAGTTGTGAGAGGATGAAGGACCCCCTAGAATGGGAAGGAGAATTATAGTTTCAGGAGACTAATTTCCCTTTCTCTCCTTAAGATCTCAGGGAGGACAGGGTGTCTGGGATGGAAGAGGCTGTGTATCCCAAGAGGACCCCTAGTGCCAGTAGCTATGGAAGAGCTATAAAGTGAGGTACTGAGGCTCTGGAGGTACTGAGAAGGGGGCACACTCATGCAAAGCAATTGGAACAACCCCTAGTAGGCTAGCAAAGGAACCAGATTTTATAGTCCAGGACTACTTGTCTTCTGGGGCCTTACAAAGATTCTTGAAGGGGGGAAGGGAAGCAACCAGGGTCTGTGGAAGGGATTTCAGGCTCATCTCAATTCAAAACAGATTAGAAGAAAAGGCAAGAGAGACCCAAATATGCCTGGAACAATTACTCTCATGGCAAAGGCCTTGACTGCAGGGGCCACAACTGGTGTTGGTCATCTCTCTGAAGGTGATGGTCAGACCTGTCTTTCTGTTCTCCACTTGTACTTACCAAGGGGGAAGAGGGGATAGACCGCAGTGCTGGGAAACTCTCAAACAGAAACACCATGGAAGCTCCGATAGGTGCAGCCCTCTCACTCATTCCAGGAAGCTTGTGCCACCTGCCAGCTCAGTTTCAGCACCAAGGACAGTGCCCCAATCACTTTCGCTTGGAGCCGAGATCCCTAAAAACACTGGACTGAACTTGCCATTAAACAAAATGCTCCTGTAAGATTCACTGCATTCCACTGTTACGAAAAACGTATGTTTTTAAGCATAGAGAATTTTCTTTTAATATATAGTGTTGTGAGTATTTTTAAGTTCTTATTTTTATCTGCAGGTTCTGATTTTTTTGTTAGTCCATATCATCATCTCTATCTAATAAATAAAAACAAGAAAAACAACTTCATTAAATTTTTCATGGTTCCCAGACCTTTCTCCAGTTAATGCCCTATGCAAGTTTCCATTTCTCACCTGCCAGTCTCTCCCTCCTCCCCTCCTCTGGGATATAGATTCGGATAAGTTTGGCCTCCAGATGACAAGGGGGAAGTCTGAAGCCAGGAAGCGTGCTAGTCCCTGACCTCCCCCATCATCATTTGCTGAGCCCCAAGGATGCCACAAGTGAGGATACAGATACAGATACGCACTTCCTCATGCAAGAGAACTAAGTTCTCTTTCTGGATATGGGCTCATGTGTCTTTACATAGATCTGAAAAGATAGAGTCTTGGGTTCTCTTTCCAGGTTTCTCATCAACTCCCTGAGTTACATTTGGGAAAAATTATATTTGACCATTTGGACACAATTTTGCCTTCTGTTGTGTAAAAACTAGGTTGCTTGTAGAGCATCCCTTATGGATGTCATTTTTAACATTTTTAGGATGTTTTATTACTGTTCCTTCCATGCAGCTCAGGATTCGTTTTGTTCTGGAAGGTGTCTCCTATAGGCCATCCCAGTTAGACCTTAACCTAAGAAAGAGGCTAAGCTCTGCTGCCCCCTCATGGACATTTGGAGCATCTGCAGGCATCCTTCAGCTTCTCCTCCATGAGAAATCTTTAGCCTTCACTTGCTGCGTTCTCGTATTTGCCATCAAACTACCCAGATCCTAAAACTGGGCTGTCCTAGTCCATTCTGACTTCTATAACAGAATGCCATGGAACTGGGTGACTTAAAAACAACAGATAGTTATTCTTCACCATTTTGAAGGCTGGGGAATCCAAAATCAAGGAGCTGACAGATTCTGTGTCTTGTGAGGGCCCACTTCCTGGTTCAAAGACAGCTGTCTTTTTGCAAACCTTCCCACATCTTCCTCTCTAGGACCTGACTCATCCTGAAACTCCAGTTCCACTTCCTTCAGGAAGTCTTCTTTGATACAACTCTTCACAATTAATAGCTCTCATCTATGTTTTTCTGTCTTAGCTCTGGTGGCTATAACAAGATACCATACAATGGGTGGCTTAAACAATGAATTTTGATTCTCCCACAATTCTGGAGGCTGGAAGTCCAAGATCAGGGGGCTGACAAGATCGCTTTCTGGTGAAGGCTCTCTTCCTGGCTTGCAGAAGACCCCTTGCTCGCCATATGCTCACAGGACCTCTTTTGCTGTGCATGCCCACACCAGAGGTAGGGGAGGGGGCGAAAAAGCAAGCTGTCCGATGTCTCCTCTTCTAAGAGCTCGAATCCCACCGGGCCAAGGCCCTGCCCTCATGACCTCATCTCACTCCACCTCCCAAAGGCCCCATCTCCAAAAACCATCACATTGGGTGTTGGGGCAAGGGGCGCACATCTTTTCAATCCACAGCACTCCCTAACACTGCTATATATACTTCTAACATCACATTCATAATTTTTCCTTACATCTGTCCCCTCAGGGTGAGGTCGTGTTTTTGTTCCCCTCTCTGCTCCCACAATGCTTGACATAGTGCCATGTACACAGAAGATGCTATTAATGCTTGTTAAATTTAATTGAATCAAGACTCATCTCCACAAACTCTTTAAAAGCATCTCCTGCCGCATTCATCCATCCTTCTTCAGCCTCCTCCTGGGCTTGTGTCAATGTGACAAACCAGAATTCTTATTTGTTCTCCAATCACGTCATACATAGGTATCTCCCATCCCACAGAAAGCACCGTGTTTGAAGCCCTAGAGCCAATTCAGGCCATGCAAGTACAGGGCACTTGTACTTCCTTCCCTCTCATAGCTAAGACTTGCCCTCATTGGAAAAGAAGGAACAGTCAGAAGAGCTTCTTCTTTCAATACAGTGGGGGCTGGGATTTGGGGATAAGTAAACATCCTCATCTTCTTCCTTCTCCTTCTCTGGATCTTTCCACATCAGATACTCAGAAACCCTGAATGGGTCAAGTATAAAATAAAGCTGGAAGTTCAAAAACTATCTCTTGATGATAAACTAAGACTAATACCACTAGCCCACTCTCAAAA
Source organism: Cervus canadensis (assembly GCF_019320065.1). Classification (NCBI taxonomy): domain Eukaryota; kingdom Metazoa; phylum Chordata; class Mammalia; order Artiodactyla; family Cervidae; genus Cervus; species Cervus canadensis. The sequence continues at coordinate 29,204,138 of NC_057417.1, read as the reverse complement.
TGTGTAGAGACGAGGGAGATTTTCCAAAGCTTCCCCTAAAAAGCAGCTCTAAAAGATTATAGTATAATCTTTAGAATAATAGCAAATGTCTGGGCATTTAGAACCCCAGAGATTTTACTAGACCCAGGAAGACGTGACAGTTGTGTTTTGCTGCTGAGGGTGATGTGACTGTCGATGGTGTTTAGATTACACCCCCGTGTTGGGCAAGCCTGATTCATCTGTGATGATATGGCAGGCGGCAGGCGGGGAGCTGGCGGCTTCCTAAGTCGGGCTGCCTGACAAGAGGCAGGGCTCACAGGGGAGCCTGGCGGCTGAGGAAATTTACTGTGCGTCGTAGCCAAGAAAAGTGGAATTGGACCTGGGCAATAATCAGCCTGATTAGCTCAGTGCCTCCTGGAGAGAGCCAAGGGCGGGGAAGCAGTGCGGGGTGGGGGTGGGGAGGATAGGTCAGCCAGCACCAAGGTGGAGCCCCAAGGGCTGGGGTTTGCTAAGGTCAGGAGCAACTGGGGTCTGGAGAAATGTATGGAGCAGGAAATTCAGAGAAGACAAGCCCCATGCCCAGTCGTGGGAGTGAGGGTGACTCAAGAGCAGCGATCAGGCTGAAGGCGAGGAGTGGGGATGTGTGGGCGTGGGGGCAGGGGGGAGCCAGGATGGAGGAGGAGGGCAGTGGGCAGAGCCGAGTACCCACAGCACCCTCTCACTGGGCCCTGGTCAAGGGGTCGCTCCCGGCCAAGTTAAGGCTGACAATCCACCATCAGCCTCAGACCCCACCCTCAGAGACCCCTGTGTGTGTTCAGAGCAGAGATCGGCAGCACTGATCTTGGGGGAGGTCACGAGGTTCTTGTGCTGTGACTGCAGGAACCCCAGCAGCTCTGGTTTGCGAGATAAAGCGGCAGGCTGCAGACTCTGCCCTCTCCCTCCCACCCTGTTTCTTGCCGTTGTTTAGTTTTTCAGTCGTGTCTGACTCTGAAATCCCAGGGACTGCAGCATGCCAGGCTTCCCTGTCCTTCACCATCTCCCGGAGTTTGCTCAAACTCCTGTCCATTGAGTTTGTGATGCCATCCAACCACCTCATCCTCTGCTGCCCCCTTCTCCTCCTGCCCTCAATCTTTCTCAGCATCAGGGTCTTTTCCAGTGAGTTGGCTTTTCACATCAGGTGGCCAAAGTATTGGAGCTTCAGCTTCAGCACCAGTCCTTCCAATGCACATTCAGGGTTGATTTCCTTTAGGATGGACTGGTTTGATCTCCTTGCTGTCCAAGGAATTCTCAAGAGTCTTCTTCAGCTGCTGGCTCTCTCATGCCTGGGGCTGAGCTTCCGAGGTGGGGAGGAGGGGGAGGAAGGTACAGATACTCAGCTGTTTTCTCATCTTCCTCCCTTACTGGAATGGGGCTGTCTGCACTGCAGAGACTGATGCTGAGAATATCCAGGCCTGGGATTTGGTCCAATAAGTCAGGGACGCCTGATCTGATGCTAGGGCAACCAAGCATTTCCTGTGCCTTCCTCCCCTCTTAAACTTGGAGAGCAGGCTGAGCCCAGGAAGCATGATGCTCTTCTTGGGAACAGCCCCTCCCTCAGCCTGGTTAATCCCCCCCAAGACTCATTCACCAGGCCCCGGATCAAGATGCCTCCGCAAACACACTCCAAGGAGAGGCTAACTCCCCTGCATTTGTTTCCCGGGGCTGCCATAACAAAGCACCACAAAGTGAGCAGCTAACGCACAGAAATGCATTCTGTAGCAATTCTGGAGTTCAGAAGTGGCGTCAAGATCGAGGTGTCGAGGTGTCGGCAGAGTTGGTTTCTTCTGCGGGCCTTGGAGAAGAATCTGTTCCCTGCCTCTCTCCTGGTTTCTGATGGTTGGCTGGCAATCTTGGCATTTCTAAACTTGTAGAAGCATCACCCCTTCTGCCTTCGTCTTCAGATGGCATTCTCCTTGTGTGCACCCAAATTTCCCCTTTGTATAAGGGCACCAGTCCTGTTGGATGAGGGCCCAGTGGACTCCACTGTAACTTCATCTCAGTTTGACTAACTATATCTGCAAGACCCTATTTCCAAATAAGGTCACATGCTGGGGTAGTGGAACTTAGATCGGAGTCCAAATAGGAATGGGGTGGAGGGCACAATTCAATTTACAGCCCGGTTCTTCTCTTGCAACTGTTCTTACATTTGGGTGAGGATCAAAATCACCGTCGGGGGCCTCCCACTCTCATAATCGTTGCCTATTTCTCTTTGTGTTGCTTGTCATTTTAAAATTGATTTGCAGGAGTCTATTGATTATGAATCCTCCATCAATTTTAGATATTGCAGGTGTCTTTTTCCAGCTGGACACCTGTATATTAATTGCCTCTACAGTGCCCTTTGTTGAACAGAAACAATTTTTTTTGTCCTGTATATGGTTTGTGTTTTGAGGCTCCTGTTCAAAAAGTCTTCTCCTAAACAAAAATCTCAAAGATACTTTCCTGCACAATCTTCTGTTAGTTTTGTAATTTTTTCACATTTAGGTTTGGACCTATTGGGAGTTCACTTCTGTATATGGTGAGTCAGAGGTATGCATTAGCTTCCCATTGCTGCTGTAACAAATTACCATAAATTTAGTGACGTAAAAACCGTGCACATTTATTATTTTACAGTTCTGGTGGTCAAAAGTCCTAAATGAGTTTTTTTTGGGGGCTATAACCTAGGTATTAGCAGGGCTGTTCTCGTCTAAAGATTTTAAGGAGAATCTATTTTCTTACATTTTCCAATTTCCAGAGGCCAACTGCATTCCTTGGCCTATGGCCCTTTCCTCGATTCCAAAAAAAGAAAAAATTATGCTATGTTTCTCGCCCTCTGACCACAGGTAAGGTTTTCCACTTTGAAGGAATCATGTGATTAGACTGGACCCAAGATAAGAAGTTAAATGAAAGTCGCTCAGTTGTGTCCGACTTTTTGCGACCCCGTGGACTATTCAGTCCACGGAATTCTCCAGGCCAGAATATTGGAGAGGGTAGCCTTTCCCAAAATAATCTCCCCCTTTTACAACTTAATCGGTCTAGGAAATTCCATCTGCCATAGACAGTAACATTGTCACAGGTTCTGAGATTTAGGATGTGGACATCTTTGAAGTGAAAGTGAAGGTGTTAGTTGTTCAGTTGTGTCCGACTCTTTGCAACCCCATGGACTGCAGGCCACCAGGCTCCTCTCTGTCTATGGAATTCTCCAGGCAAGAATACTGGAGTGGGTTGCCATTCCCTTTTCCAGGGGATCTTCCTGACCCAGGGATCAAACCCAGGTATCCTGCATTGTAGGCAGATTCTTTACTATCTGAGACAGCAGGGAAGCCCATGGACATTTTTGGGAGACCATTATTCAGTGAGCATGGGATCCCGCTTTATTTGTGCTCCATTTGGTGAGATGGTGTTTCCAGTGGCATCTGCCAACAACCAACTCCCCTATTGATTTGTGGTGTCTTATCTTCCATATGCCAAGTAGCTGCATTCACACAGATCTAATTCTAACTTTTCACTTCTGTTCCATTGCCAGCACAAGTATCAGTGTGGTGTTGGTTGTTGTTTTTTGTTTTTTTTTTTAACCTCAGTTTTATAAAATATTTTTTTAAACTAGTAGAGTGAGTCCTCCTTTTCAACATTTTTTTACCCATATAAGGACTTTATTCTGCCATATAAATTTAGGATTACACTTAATAGCTTAACTTGGGGAGAATTGTCATCTATGCAGTGCTAAGTCATCATATCCATGAGGATAGTATATTTTGCCTTTTATTCAAAACTTTAAAGTCCCTCAAGGGAGTTTAAGCCTTTTCTCTAAGGAGTAAAGGTTTTGATCATCAACCTCCTATGTGTGTGTGTTGAGTTTTCCCCACATCAACAAGCAACTCTTTGACACCAACTGGGTGTGTCTTACTATTCAATTCAATTCTGACACTGTCTACCTGGAGACAGCGTCTGATTCTGCAAGTAAAGTGTTCACTCCCACAGGGCTGCCCTCCACTTCGGATGCTAATCCCAAGTCCAGGTTGTCATCTATACTTCTCATCAACTAGGTATAAATCAGAGGTTCCCATGACTTCCTCCTTAGGTTGAGTTAACTTGCTAGAGTAGCTCAAGGAACTCAGGAAACATTTATTCGATAGATTACAGGTTTATTACAAAGGGTAATAAAAGATATGGATCAACAGCCAAATGAAGAGATACGCAGGACAAGTTCCTGAATAAAGGAGCTTCTGTCCCCATGAAGTTTGGGGCTGGCCCAGCAGCATGTGGAAAAGTTCTGGTTCACCAACTTGGAAGCTCTCCAAACCATGTCCTTTGGGGCTTTTAAGGAAGTTCCATTACGTAGGTGTCTTTGATTGAATCACTGCCATTGACAGTTGATTCAACCTCCAGCCCCTTTCCCCTCCCTGGAGGTCAGGGAGGTGGGACTGAAAGTTTTAACCCTTTAACCACCTGGTTGGTTCTTCAGGCAACCAGCCCCCAACCTTAGGTGGGGTCCAAAAGTCATCTCTGGAACCTAACAAAAGACACTTTCAAGGCTCTAATCACTTAGGAAATTCCGAAGATTTTAGGAGTTCTGTCCCCGGAACTGTGGACAAAGATCCAATATATATTTCTCGGTCTAAATCACATTGCAAGAGGTCACATAGATCTCACTGATGGCAACATTGGGCGGGCATTCCCCACTTGTTTTTCCACTAGGTACTTTTCCTGGATCTTACCACCTTCTCACACTTGGAATGGTGAGTGACAGCTATTTGTCTGAATCCCTTGAATGATCTGGCTAACCATTAAAAGGCTTTAAATACTGAGATTTATGACTCTTCTCCCTCTGCCCTGGGCAGTGTGAGGGAATGGTTGCAAGTGCCTCTGATGTTTAGGGTCAGGAAGATAGGATAATCCAGAGAAGATGTGGGGAAGGGAGTAGGAAGACAGCCAGGGATCCAGGAGGCCGACACGCCAAGAGGAAAGAGTTTCAAGGAGTGTGGATCTCCTCTGCCAGACGCAGAATAAGAGGAGCACAGACGAGGTGAAGGTCGTTGGTGACCTTGACCAGAGCCGCTTCCCAGGGAGCATTGAGAACAAAAGCCCAATTGTAGTCAGTTCCAGAGAAAAAGGAAAACAAGACAGAGAATGGTAGGGCAGGCGAGGTCAGGCGGGGGACTGGTTTTCTTTTGTTTTAAGACAGGAAATATGCTAAAGAAGCATCCAGGGGCGAGAAGAAAGGTTATTCTGCAAGGAAGAGGCGAAAACAGAAGCCACGTCCTTGACTAAGTGGTGGGGGGTGAAACCCAGCCGTGCCCGGCTGAGCCAGATTGAAGCCTGAGACCAAAGGAAAAAAATCAGTAATACTGATTCCGTCTTGACTTAAATTTTTGATAATTTGTTCATGATGCATTTTTGCATCCATTATAATTATTAAAATATCAAGTATGTTGATTAATGACATTTGGTGGGTTCTTTTAGATTTTGCACCTGAGGAAGGAATCTTTGAGAGAGACATTCTAGTATAAGAGGGAGTATGCAGGAAGGGGGTGTATAAGAAAAAGGGGGCAAGGGCCTCCGATGATTGGCAAGGGCAGCCCACAGGTTGACAGGCCCTAGCAAAGCCCAGAAAGAAACAAGGAGAGGTGGTGTGTACCCTCCGCAAGGCGACGGACCGTGTTCCAGAATGCAGCTTCAGCAGGGATAGAGCTCCCCCTGATGGGCCTAGGAGGGAACGACAGCTCAGGATGGATGGGGCGGGGAGCCTAAGGCTCGCCCTGGCTGGAAGAGACCAGAACGGACCTCCCGAGAAGGGGCGTGGTCCCAGAGGGAGAGGGAGGAGCAGTCGAGAGCAGAACAAGTTTTGAGAAAGGAGTGATCAAGAGTTTGAATAGTCAAAATAGTCATAGGTGCCTCCTTGAATTTTGGCCTGACTGTTTGCATAGGTGCAGCAAGAGGTGAACATTTAAGCCAGTCAGCCTCTTCAGGTATGCGGTATTACACAAACTAAGATGAAAAGCTTACCTTTTATGTGCAAATGCTCTAAAGGAATCTTGGCTTGGACCTTTAAAAGTCTTGATTATTTACCCTTTTCTCCTAAGTCTAGGATCAAGGCCAAGAAAGTCCCTTCACACATGTCACCTGCAGCGCCTATGAGTGGAAGTGAAGTTTCATCTCAGAGATGCTCCCAACATTTTACAAGGTTCTGACCATCAAGGAGCAGTCTTCTTTACCACTGTGAGGCTGGGATCTTAAAAAAAAAAAAAAAGATTTAAAAAAGTATTATTGAAGTCGAGGAGTGTGAAAGATAAAAGGAACCGACTATCAACCTGGGTTGCCAGGCAGGTTTTGCTGTCACTGGGCATCGGATCCCGGGGTCTTTGGTGCTGGCTATGACGGCTGGCTGATCAGAGATCAGATGGAGTTTGAATGACTCAGAGCAACTTTAGTTGCTATAAGACTGAGTGACTCCAAGACTCACACCAACAAGAAAACTGGGACTGCGTTGGGAACTTGACATACAGAAGGTGAGCAGGCATTTGGAGACTGCGACCTGACTTGCTTGGACAGCGGGAGGTAGGATTCCTTTGGAGCAAGAGATAAGCATCAGTCATGCTTCTCAGAGAAAGTGGACACCTCCAGCCTGATGGGTTTAGGATACATACAAACCTAAAGCAGACAGCCAGCCCATGTTGTCGCAGGGCCCCAGGTGGTGTCTGCCTCTATAATTTTACTTTAAGTGACTATTATCTAATAATTTCATTTGAAACTATATTGGAAGCATAACTACTTCCAGAATGTAATGGTTCTTTTTAATGATACTTGTCTGGGAAATAATGCTAAGTATTCTGTGAGATGAGATGGTTAGATAGCATCACTGACTCAATGGTCATGAATTTGAGGAAACTCGGGGAGATTGTGAAGGAGAGGGAAGCTTGGGGTCATAAAGAGTTGGACCCGACTTAGTGACTGAACAACAATGTCCTGGGAGACCTGCATGTCAGTTTCTTCTGGAAAACTGAGGGGAGCTGGCAGAAAGTAAAAACCAGGGGAGACATCTTCATATTTCAAAAGGTTATTAGCTTTTGCTATTCAACAAAAAATAATAATAAAATCTTCATAACTTGTTTGGAGAATTTCAATGTTCTTCATTTGTCATTATAAAAATCAAGGGCCACTTTGTAACTTTTTAAAAGTATGTAGTTGTTACATGTATGGTATTTTGTCTTTAGTGAAAACTCCTTTTAAAGAAAGGTTTTCTCTTTGAGTTAAACATCTTGTTTAAATAAATTTCTCATTTAAAATTTAATTTAAAAAAATAAAGACATTCTCAGATAATTACAAACGGAAGTCGTTGCTAGTCAACCTGTTTTACAGAAGGAAGTCCTTCAGATTGATAAGGAAGGACTCTGGATAGTAGGTTTAAGTCACAGGAAAGAAGAATACAGGGAATGGTAAACTCGTGGGTAAATCAAAACACTGATCTATATCTTTCCTTCTCTTACTGTCTTTTAAAAATGAAGTTGTTTAAATAATTATTATAGGGCTATATTGTCAGGTTTTTAACACACGTAGATGTAATAGATTTGACAAAAAGAATAAAGAAGGGGAAGAAATAGAACTACATTGCTATACTTTATTGAATTCAAGTCATTATAAATCTGAAATAGTTTCTCATAAGTTAAAAATTCATACTGTAGTTCCTAGAGCAATCACCAAGAAATGAGCTTAGAAACATAGAAACAGTGGAATTAAAATAATACAATAGAAATATTGTAAAGAATTTATCAGTTACACCTTATATATATATTCTGGCTGATCTGTCTTTGTTGCAGCACGCAGGGGCTTCTCTGATTGGGTTCTCTAGTTGTAGCCCCTGGGCTTAATTACCTCACTAAATGTGGGCTCTTAGTTCCCTGACCAGGGGTAGAACCTGTGCCCTCTGCATTGGAAGGCGGATTCTTAACCACTGGACCATCAGGGAAGTCCCAATAAAAATATTTTTAACACAAGAGAAGGCAGTGTAGAAGGAACACAGTTTCTCTGTGTTAATGGGACAGTTCTGTGTTGATTATTGTGGTGGGTGCATGGTGGTTATACTTGTGATAAAACTGCATAGACCTATACCCAGTAACAGGGGGCTACCCAGGTGGTGCAGTGGTAAAGAATTCACTGGCCAATGCAGGAGACACAAGAGATGGGGGCTCTATCCCTGGGTTGGGAAGATCCCCTGGAATAAGAAATGGCAACCCAATCCAGTATTCTTGCTGGAAAATTCCATGGACAGAGGAGCCTGGCAGGCTACAGCCCTTGAGGTCATAAAGAGTCGGACATGACTGAGCGACTGAGCACACACATACACAACATATGCACACACACTTGAGTACACGTGAAAACTGGTGAAATCTGAATGAGGTCTGTAGTCAAGCTCACAGCATCGTGCCAATGTCAATTTCCTTATTTTTATATTGTACTATTGTATAGTGTAATTGTGTTGGTAATTATTTAACTGTATACATTGGCAAGAATCATTGAGCTCTTCATGTAAATTGATGGTTTTCATTGTACATAAATTATACTTCAGAAAGCTAATTTAAAAGTATAAAACAATTTAAAAAATAAACAAAAGAAACTATAAAACAGTAAATACTACAGTCACCTAAAGAAGGAGGAAGGAAGGGAAAGAGGGGGGAAGGAAACCACAACTTGGAAGTAACAGATACTGTGCAAGACGAAGAAAACACTCTCACACACACACACACACACACACACACACACACACACACACACACACACACCACCAACCACAGCAATGACAATAACAATACTATCATTTACATCCTCAGAGACATAAACGATAAAAGGGACTCATGAATTAGCATTGTGGCAGCAGATTTGAAAAAGCACAAGGACCGAAAGTTTAAGTTAGAAGAAACCTCCCAGAAAGTAGTAAAAAAAAAAAAAAAGAAGAAAGAAAAAAATAAGATTAAATATAAAATTAGAAGACCATCTGGGAGATGCAACATCTGAATGATGGAAGTTCCAGATGGGAAAACGGAGAAAGCAGAGGGGAGAGAATCAACAAAATACTTCAGGAGAATTTCCCAACCCTAAGATGCATATGTATTATGATTGACAAGTAGACAAAAAGTACATGTACACTATAAATACAACTATGTCAAATATGTATAAATATATATATACAGTTGTGTAAAATATACTTACATGAACAGAGACCAGAGGAAATACACATAGGAAAAAAAAGTTATTTTGTTATAATGATGACATGAGTCTTTTAAATTTTATTTTAAATTATGCATATTTATATAAATTAAGATAAAAAACCTTTGCTTTTAATCTTGCCCCCAAGTGCCTGCAGAACAAGTCCAAACTTGCCTAATAAAAATTCTATAATGGCTCTCCATTACCTTAAGATCTTTCAGGATTCTCAACAAGAAATTGTGAAGTTTGTTCTGCCTGCATGCTCCCATCTCCTGCCACATCCCTCCACCCACCTGCAACTCCCATCTTATCAGAACACCCAGCAGCAGAGGCTTCTTGAGGAACCCCCAGCATCTGGAAGGAACTCCTCCTTCTCGCCAGGTCTCCATGGTAACACTTAACCACTCAGTTGTAAGCTGAGTTATCCCTTGATTTGGATGCCTGATTTCAAGCAGAAGAAACCAATTTCCTGGGGTCTGCTGCACACTGTAGGCACTTTAAACAATTGTTCAATGTTTGGGGTGAGGGAAGGGCGGTCATTATAATGCTGCTTCTTTCACGAAGACTTCCTGATTCCCACACAACCACCACCACCTCCGCCATTCCAGGAGAAATCAAACTTTCCCTCTGTGTTGCCACAGCATTTTGTGTGACCTTGGGTGACTTATTCTATTACTGTTTCCTCATCTGTAAAATGGGGGCAAGAATGCTACCTACCTTATGAGGTTACTGTGAGGATTAAATCAGGTTACGTTTGGTGCCCTAGGGGTAAAGAATTCACCTGCCAATGAAGGAGATGTGGGTTTGATCCCTGGGTCGGGAAGATCCCCTGAAGAAGGAAACGGCAACCCACTCCAGGGGTATCTTAATTCCCCAACCAAAGATAGGACCCGTGCCCCCTGCAGTGGAAGCACAAAGTCCTATCCACTGGACCACCAGGGATTATAAACTGCCCATGGGTGGGGAAACTATCTTGTTGATCTTTGTATATTGCACATATATATGGCATGCTGTCTAGCAGCTGTTGAAGTTCTTTAGTTGCTGTCATGTCTGACTCTTCTGCAACCCCATGGACTGTAGCCCACCAGGCTTCTCTGCCCATGGGGTTTCCCAGGCAAAAATACTGGAGTGGGTTGCCATGCTCTCCACCGGGGGATCTTCCAGACCCAGGGATCGAACCCTCGTCTCCTACATTGGCAGGCGGATTCTTTACCACTGAGCCACTAGGTAGCCATCCAGAAGATCTTCCTTGACTGAGCACAGACAAGCACACACAGGGTCTGTATGCATGTGCAGGTGTGTACACACACTTGGGGACACGCGTGGTCAGCACGTTTTTCTGTGCTCATCATGGCTGACCGTCCAGTCTGCAGCACTCGGCCGTGATGACCGCCTCCCCCTTCTGGAGGTGCAGCATCCTGCAGCCAAGGCTCGTGGGACCTTCTCTCTCCTGGATTTCCACCTACGTCTCTGGAAGTACCCCTCAGCCTCTTCTCGCCCCAGGCCCTTCCCCCACTTGCCCTTGAATGTCTTTTCCTAGTGCATCTCAGCCCTGCTCTTCTCCTTTGGACTCTGTTGCGCGAACTTCATCAAAACCAAGGATTCACCGGAAAAGTCCGGAAATGTCACAAGCCCGGGTTATCACCCGCCGAGCTCTCTGTGCTGACCTCCAGGCCTGCAAAACCCAAAGGACTTCCTACTCTCCTTCTGTCATCTCCCGTGCAGAGCCAATTACAAGACCCCAGCTGTTGTCACCTGCACCAGCTTGCTCACACCTGAGGCTCCCCTCCTCCCCGCCCACCCTGCCCCTAGTGGCGTAGTGTCAGCTCAGACCCCTCCGCTTTCCACTTGGAAAACAAGCTCCCCTCTGTTCTCTTGGCTGATGCCAGAGTGAGTTCTCACCGGTTGTGTTTCTTCCTGAAATCCCGTCCCTGTGAATAAACGGATGCCTACCTGGGTAGCTGTGTGATGAATCAACTATGGCAAGGTGTTAACTGCAGAAACTAGGGGATAGACATGGGGGTGTTTGTTGCAATTTTTTCAACTCCTTTGTGCTTCATAATTTCCAGAAGGTGTTGGGGGAAATATCCTTCAGTGGCTTCTTTTGGCTTTGGGGATAAATCTCAGACTCTGTCATGTAGACCATAAGACTCTCTGTGATCCAGCCGCTGCTTCCTCAGTGACATCATCTGCTACTACCAACACGTTCCTTTCCCACACATCGTTCCTTTTTTATTTTTTAACTTTTTAAATTTTGTATTGGGGTACAGCCGATTAGCAATGTTGTGTTATCACAACATTGTGATAACAGGTGGACTGCAAAGGGACTCAGCCATAAATATACACGTATCTGTGCATGCGTGCTCAGACATGTCCGACTCTTTGTGACCCCATGGATTGTGGCCCGCCAGGCTCCTCTGTCCATGGAATTCTCCAAGCAAGAGTACTGGAGTGGGTTGCTATTTCTTACTCCAGATGATCTTCCCTGGAATATAGAACCTGCATCTCCTGCATCTCCAGCATCGGCAGGTGGATTCTTTACCACCGCTCCACCTGGGAAGCCCATATACATGTATCTAATCTTCCCTAAACTCCCCTCCAATCCAGGCTGCCACATAACACTGAGTGCCCTATGCTATAAGTAGGACTTGTTGGTTATCCATTTTAAACACGGCAGTGTATACATGTCCGTGCCCAAACTCCCTATCTCTTCCCCCATCCTTCCGCCTGGCAACTATAAGTTCTCCCACAAACCATCCTGAATTACTTGGGAACCCCAGCAGAGTATGTGGTATCTCATTCCTCTGGGTCCAGGAACTCGCTGTTCCCAATTCCTGGAATGCCCTTCCCTGCATTCTTCTCTGGTGATCCCCAACCCCTGTGCACTCTTCTGACTCATCTCAAGGGACACCTCCTCCAGGGAGCCCTCGCCCATTCCTCATTTCGAGCTCCCTCCCAAATCTCAGCAAAGAATTGTGGTAGAAGGGTCTCACCTAGGGCTGGATTTGCAAATATGCGGCAGCCCTGGAAGCCTGGCCTGAGGCCCGGGCTCTGGTTACCCTGCGCCTCCGAGAATCACCTAAGATCTCTCATTTCTTCCCTCGGAGGATATCCTCAGGCAGCTGCCGTGCCCTTGCGACAGACACACTTAGCAGGCTGAGCAAATCCCCAGGCTCAAACGGACAGGCCGACCTCGGAGACTCCAGCCGCGAAAGCTGACCCGGCCCCCACGAAGCCCGGGAGCCTGCGGGCGGGGACTGCGCCCCGCCAGTGGGGGAAGGCCCCCCCGAGGAAGAGGTCCAGGCTGGGGAGGGAAGAGGGCGGGGCCTGCGGCCGTTCTAGTCCGTGTCCCGGGCCTGGGACGGAAGTTGCAGAAGTACAATTAGTTTCAGTTTTGTTTCTCTTTCAGGAGCCCGGCAACAGCCGCATCAGGGCCTCCGAGGGGCGGGGCGGGGGGTCCCCCAGCTCTGGGTCCTGGAGCCCAAGCTAGGTAAGGAGGGGGCTTGGGGGGCGGCTGGAGGGAGGGGTGGAATGGAGGGGGTGGGGGAAGGGAGCCGGCCGGAGGAAGAGGAAGGGAGGGGAGGGGGACGGAGACCCAGAGGGCGGGAGCAGAGGGGAGGCTCCTCTTTTCGGGGCCAGAGAGCTGAGGTCTCCTTGGGAAGACCCCCCCCTTCCCACTCTCTCAGCGCTGCCCACCCCCCTCCCCCGGCCCCTACTTTCTGGAAGTTTGGGGAAAACGCCCCAAGTTTCTTTATCAAGTATTTCACCGGCCACTGTGCCGGATGCTGGGGGCATTCACAGACGGAGCCTCACGTGACTCCGACCCTCCAGAGGCTCCTCGGAAAGGAGGAGGCCTCCAGCAGCAAGACTGGCGGAAAGAAAAGGGCTGGGGGAGAGAGAAGGGCTGGGGGAGCCGGGGCTCGGACCCAGAGTCCGAGAAGCTGGAAGGAAAGAGCCTGGCAGCCCCTTCCCCTCGGCCTCCCCTCTGACTTCTCCAGAGCCCATTGCGGGGCAGTCGGGGCAGGAAGTGGGGGGGGCCCCCAGTTCCTGTGATGCTGCTGCTGCTGCTGTGGGGGAGGGGGGGTGGTTCCAGGAGGCAGGTGTACCCGACCCTGGGACTTGGGGCCCCAGCAATTGAAGCCCGTTGTTCCGCCCCACCTGCCAGGAATCAAGGGGACTCTGCCCCTCTGGACCCTCAGCTGTGTCCTCCCTGCCCCCCCACCCCAGCCCGGCAGCTCTCACCCAGCAGGGTGCCCAGGGGCTGTTCACACCAGACTCTCACCCCATGCGCCACAAGGCCTGTCAACAGCGGGGCGGGCAGGGAGGGGCACCCATCATTACCCCATGGGCTCGCTAAGGCCCGGCCTTTTGGTCTCTTCAGATCTCACAAGGGCCTGACCCGCGCCAAGGCAGCCTTTACTTTTTCGCATTTCTGAATGTCTGTACGGAGGAGGGAAGCAGTTCTTTAGCTCCAGAGACGGCAAGAAAATTCCCGGCCATTCAGGTGAGACCCCAGACCTGGTGGGGCCCTTGAGTATGGGGGAGAGGTGGGAGGGCAGAGGGCGGCCGCTTCAGGAGTGCCCTCTGACCTCTGACCTCGACCTCTTGCTTGCAGAATGGTTTCCCAGGGCTCCTCACCCTCCCTCCTGGAGGCCCTGAGCAGCGACTTCCTGGCCTGTAAAATCTGCCTGGAGCAACTGCAGGTGCCCAAAACACTCCCCTGCCTGCACACCTACTGCCAGGACTGCCTGGCACAGCTGGCCGAGGGCGGCCGCCTCCGATGCCCCGAGTGCCGCGAGTCCGTGCCCGTGCCGCCCGCCGGCGTGGCCGCCTTCAAGACCAACTTCTTTGTCAACGGACTCCTGGATTTGGTGAAGGCCCGGGCCGGCGGCGACCTGCGGGCGGGGAAGCCGGCCTGTGCCCTGTGCCCCCTGATGGGGGGCGCCAGCGCCGGGGGGCCGGCCACTGCCCGCTGCCTGGACTGCGCCGATGACCTGTGCCAGGCCTGTGCCGACGGGCACCGGTGCACCCGGCAGACCCACAGCCACCGGGTGGTGGACCTGGTGGGCTACCGGGCGGGGTGGTACGATGAGGAGGCCCGGGAGCGCCAGGCGGCCCAGTGTCCCCAGCACCCCGGGGAGGCCCTGCGCTTCCTGTGCCAGCCCTGCTCCCAGCTGCTGTGCCGAGAGTGTCGCCTGGACCCTCACCTGGACCACCCCTGCCTGCCCCTGGCTGAGGCTGTTCGCGCCCGGAGGCCAGGCCTCGAGGAGCTGCTGGCCGGCGTGGACAACAACCTGGCCGAGCTGGAGGCCACCCGGCTGGCCGAAAAGGAAGCCTTGGCCCGGCTGCGGGAGCAGGCGGCCAAGGTAGTCATGCAGGTGGAGGAGGCGGCCGAGGGGGTCCTCAGGGCCCTCCTGGCCCAGAAGCAGGAGGTGCTCGGGCAGCTGCGGGCCCACGTGGAGGCTGCCGAGGAGGCTGCTCGGGAGCGGCTGGGGGAGCTGGAGGGCCGGGAGCAGGTGGCCAGGGAGGCGGCCGCCTTTGCCCGTCGGGTGCTCAGCCTGGGGCGCGAGGCTGAGATCCTCTCGCTGGAGGGGGCGATCGCCCAGCGGCTCCGACAGCTGCAAGACTGTCCCTGGGTGCCTGGGCCTGCTCCCTGCCAGCTGCCCCAGCTGGAACTGCATCCTGGGCTCCTGGACAAGAACTGCCACCTGCTGAGGCTCTCCTTTGAGGAGCAGCAGCTGCAGAAGGACAGCAGGAAGGATGGAGCCCGAAGCCCGGGAGGTGACGCAACCCAGCCCCAGAGCAGCGATGGAGTTCAGACCCCAAATCAGGACAGAGCGCAGACACCCCAAGAAGATGAAGCCCAGCTCCTCAAGGCGGAGAGAGCTGAGACGCCCCAGGAAGATGGAGCCAAGACCCCAAAAGAGGGCAGAGCCCAGACACCCCAAGAAGATGGAGGAACCCAGGCTGCGAGGGGCGGCAGATGCAACAAGAAGAGGAAGTTCAAAGGCAGACTCAAGTCCGTCTCCCGGGAGCCCAGCCCCGCCCCCGGGCCAAACCTGGAGGGCTCTGGCCTCCTGCCCAGGCCCATCTTTTTCTGCAGCTTCCCCACGCGGATGCCGGGGGACAAGCGCGCCCCCCGGATCACTGGGCTCTGTCCCTTTGGCTCCCGGGAGATCCTGGTGGCGGATGAGCAGAACAGGGCCCTGAAGCGCTTCTCTCTCAATGGCGACTACAGGGGCGCGGTGCCCGTGCCCGAGGGCTGCTCCCCATGCAGCGTGGCCGCCCTGCAGGATGCCGTGGCCT
The DNA here is from genome assembly GCF_019320065.1 of Cervus canadensis. Lineage (NCBI taxonomy): Eukaryota > Metazoa > Chordata > Mammalia > Artiodactyla > Cervidae > Cervus > Cervus canadensis. Next base: position 29,188,634 of record NC_057417.1, on the reverse strand, counting down.
TCTCAGCGGCCGCGCGGCTCTATCTCATCAACCACAACGGCGAGGTGCAGTGGCGCCGGGCGCTGAGCCTCTGCCAGGCCAGCCACGCCGTGGCCGCCATGCCGAGCGGGGACCGGGTGGCGGTCAGCGTATCCGGCCACGTGGAGGTGTACAACATGGAAGGCAGCCTGGCCACGCGATTCATCCCCGGGGGCAAGGCCAACCGGGGCCTGCGGGCGCTGGTGTTCCTGACCACCAGCCCCCAGGGCCATTTCGTAGGGTCTGATTGGCAGCAGAATAGCTTGGTGGTCTGTGATGGGCTGGGTCAGGTGGTTGGGGAGTACCGGGGACCCGGCCTGCACGGCTGCCAGCCGGGCTCCATATCCGTGGATAAGAAAGGCTACATCTTTCTGACCCTTCGCGAGGTCAACAAGGTAGTGATCCTCGATCCAAAGGGCGCGCTGCTTGGCGACTTCCTGACGGCCTATCACGGCCTGGAAAAGCCCCGGGTGACCACCATGGTGGACGGCAGGTACCTGGTTGTGTCCCTCAGTAACGGGACCATCCACGTCTTTCGGGTCCGCCCTCTTGACAGTTAAAGGGCTGGGACCGGGGAGGGACTGGGTGGTGGGGGGAAGGAAATGAGGGGGGGAGAAGGCAGGCAGGGCCGCCCAGGACACGTGGCGGCCAAGGGCATTTTCTCAGAGGGCAGTGGTTGACAGCTTTTCACAATGTGAAGTGCCAAACCCGTCTGCAGATGCAGGGATGGGGACCAAGCAGGGTTGGCATGACCATAATTTTCAGATGCAGAAGAGGAGGGGTTGGAGAGGTACTGGGCATTAACGCCTCTTGCTTTTGAATTGGGGGGAGTGACTGCCACTGCCGCTAGTATAGAGTCTAGGTTTCCAAGATATGTAAACTAGTTCTGATTTGCGTTTTTCTTCAAAACCATTCCTGATGGGGTGGCCCGGGGAGAGGCTTGGGGAGGTGGGTAGAGATTGTCCTTGGAGCCAAGAAGGGCTCAGGGTATGTCGGTTATGTACTTTGCCGAAGAGAGCTGAGAACCCGTTCTTCAGCTGGAAGGGGACAGGCTAGGTTAGCGGGGGCCTGAGATTTTGAACCCGGCAGTCAATGACATCTTTCACCGCAGAGATGGAAGGGCTGAAGTCATTCATTGCCTTCAGCCACAGCCGGGAAATTGAGGCTCCTCCCCCAATAGTGGCATCCCCCAGTGAAGAACAAGGTGGGCTTCATGGGGGACCAAGTACAGACACTACCCCAGGGCAAAGGATGTTTACCTTAAAGCCCGTGAAGAGGATGTGCTGTTAGAAAACAGGACTGGAGTTTAAAACCCAGGGTTCCTAGTGTGAGAGAAGGGGACACCCTGGGGCTTACCCCAGTCCTCACCTCCAAGCCATCCTGGGGTCACACCTCTGTAGAATATAAAGTCTCTTGTGTTTTGATGTCTTAATACTTCCTGGAGTTTGTTTTTAGCCCCTTCTTAGTTTCCCAGCACAATTCCTTTTGAGAAATTCTGGCTGAACGAAAGTGTTAGAGGCATTTGTTTGTATTGCTATTAATGGGTGGGGAACACACCTAATCCTAGAGGCCAGGTGTGGAACTCAGGGGCCAAACCAGTTGGAAGACCTGAGAAGTCAGGAGTGGCGCTGAGATGGGTGGAGGAGTGGAAATCGCATGGAGGGATCGTGTCAGAAGTGAGCCATGACCACAGGCCCTTTGCATGGGCCGTGGCAGTGGTGGAATGGAGGTGGCCATGGTTAGCCAGGGGCTGTTGAGAGATGACCAAAGGGAATCTTAATGTAAGGGTCATGGACCAGGAGTGGTCATGGGAACCAGAGAGATTTTGGACAAGTCCAGATGGAAAGTACAGGACATTAGGTGGAAGGAAAAGAAAATCTTAGGGCATTGATTTGTTTCATGAAGTGAAGGGGGAAATAATCAATGTCAAGTGTATGGATTCAATTATAAAATTTTGGGATGTATGCACAGCAAATAATAATGAAGATTAAAGGAAAAATCGATGAGGGGAGGAAATTACAGAGCGTTGATCTGAGAGCTGAGTCTCTAGGGTATACAGTGACTTAAAGAGATCTACTTGGTCAAAGGACCAAATAAGTTGGGTCCCCAGAAGGGAATCCACACAAGCCAGGACACATAAAATGAAAAATAAAATCAACCATTTGCATTCATCAAAAAAATATTTTGAAGCTATATCATGGGGAAATAGGCTCCTGGCATGATAAATACTGCTTCCTGGAGACCGGTTTGGCAGGACTTGACAGGAGTCAAAGAAATGATTGTAAGATGAAGTTACTTCACATTGGGGAATACATTCTGGGAAAAGAATTGAAAAAGGAAAAGAATTTGCAGATAGGTATTTGTGACCATGCTGTATATAATAGTCATTGACAGGAAACAGCTCAGTTCTGGAAGGAATAGCCAAGTTGATTGTGGTCTAGCAGGACAATGAGTTACTGCCTTCATGTATGACAACTATGAGAACTATTTAGACGAGTATGATGTTCTGTGATGCAATCATAACAAAAAAAAATCTTATGGATTTCTGATCACATCATTATAGCAACAAGGTAAAAGCATGTCTGGATAGTTTACTGAGCTTAAACAGGTTCAGAATGTGTAAATAGTGACAGGGGAGGTTGGGTTCTTTTTGAGTTATTTCATGCTGTTATTCATATATGCACATTTCTACTTCAGTTACTATTGTCCATTAAATAACATATATGCTTAACTACTTGCTGCAGAAAAATACACCTCTATAAATGATATTCAAGAATAACTCCTGGATTTGCAAATGAATGTCAGAATAAAGGAGACTGTTCTGGCAGGGGTAGGGGTAGGGCAGGAGCAAAGGGGAGAATCCCAGTGGGTCTGGACCCAGTAGGGAGGAAAGGCCAGCAGATCAGGGGCCTGTTTGGTGACTGACCATGGAATCTTCCCTGGGAAGGTTTGCAGTGGTCAGGTGGTCGCCATGGATGATCTGTCATTGTGGAGTGTCCAGAGGCAAGAGACGGTCTTTTTTTTTTTTATTGAGTTCACCAACTCATTCAGACCAATGGGAAACCGAGTTGCGGTTCTGCGGAACCAGGTGGTATAGGATGAGTTGCATGAGCGGGGAGACTGTCTGCCTTCTTTACATCCCTCTCTACAGAGTCAGCACAGTGACAGCTCCTAGTAGGTGCTCAGTAAATATCTGTGGAGTGAATTCACGTCTAGTAAACAGTGGGACCCACTAAGGTGTCCAAAACCTTGGCTTGTGGGAAATCTCCAGTAGGGGGCACTGTGGACTCAGCCTATCCTAAGCCTCCAGGAACGTGACTCAGCTCTGAGTCACAAAAGAGATGAAATCGGGGTGTCCTGTTTATATGTCCTGGGGCGTTCTGGCCTCTAAGGGATAAATACCTTCAGGTTAGAACAGCAGTTTTGCAGAGCTGCATGGGAACGGCGTGCAGAGAGCTGGGCTGGTGGAATGGCTCCAGCCAGGAGGTGGGAATAGAGAACTTCAGAGGGGAAATACCACCTGGATACAGGAAGAGAATCCCACCAGAGGTTCTAAAGATGAAGCAGTTGTGGGGGACACTATGAGAGCCCTGGGAAGCCAGGCTTGGGGCGATTGACAGAAGTACTGCGTTTTCCCGGTGAGGGGCTCGATCGAGGTGGGAAGGCACACAGCAGTGGGGAAATGTGAAATGGATGGGAAGTATAGCATTGCGCATCATTTTGGAAGGAAAATCCCCAGCCTCCCAACTGTGACCTGGGAATCCTAACAAATCCTGGTGCCGAAAGCACCACCCAGCACGGGGAGGAAGAGTTCTTTGTTTCAACTACAGATGTTAAGAAATCAGGAACATCATGAAAGATATGACATACCCCCATCCCACCCCCGCATTGGACTGTGACAGTTAGCTTGATCCATCATTCCTTTTCCTGTTTGGGACTTCCCAGATTGTGTACAAAAGGAGGATGCCATCTAGGTCGTATTTTTGTGCCTGCAAAAGGAAAATGAGTGAGGCAGCGGAGATCTGGGTTGAGTGCTGGCTTCCCTTGTGGCTCAGCTGGTAAAGAATCTGCCTGCAATGCGGAAGACCTGGGTTCAATCCCTGGGTTGGGAAGATCCCCTGGAGAAGAGAAAGGCTACCCACTCCAGGATTCTGGCCTGGAGAATTCCATGGCCTTTATAGTCCATGGGGTCGCAAAGAGATACGACTGAGCGACTTTCACTTTCACCTTCCAACTAAACAACTGTGTGATATTGGTCGAGCTCCCTAACCTCTCTGGACCTCTTTCTACATCAGTAAAATACCCATCATAATATCCACCATGCCCACCTCACAGGGTTGTCGTGAGGACTGGCTGAGTGGCATGGAGAATTTTGTACACCCGAAAGCTCAAACTGGAGGTCTTGGTTAGAAAAAACTTTAACCGACTTGTATTCATAGTACTGAGTTAATGTTTTTCTGTCAGGGTAAGCCTGAAAGGGGATGTGGTATGCATGTAATGTGAGGGAAAGGCTCAAGAATGTCTGGGTAGAGCTGTTACCTGCTTCTCTGTTGGAGGAGACTCTTCAGTTCTGCTTTCCAGCGTTTATTTGAAGAAGCCATTTGCTAAGACTCAACAGTGACCATAGGTGCAGAAGGGACCAGTGACCAGCTTGCTGAGGCTCAGTTCTGCTCCTGAAAGCCAGCTGAGAATCCGGCTATACTAACCTGTATACTAACATGTAGAAGAAATGGCAAAAGTAACCCAGTTTTGTTTTGTTTTTTTTGTAAGTTAGAGAAGATAACAATTTGGGAGGGAGTCGCTCTCCTTTTGCCATAGTCTTATTATTACTGTATCTATAAAGCCATTCATAGAATATTCTACAGAGCTAATATTCCAGTGGGGCCAATGTCCAAGAGAGAAGTCAGAAATCTTCCAAGGACGTTGATGAGGTTGGAGACCAGAGCTGGGCAGGATGTGATAAGTGTGTGCCAATAGCAAGGTATTTTGATCATCTCTCCTGAGCTTCCTTGGTGGCTCAGCGGTGAAGAGTTCGCTTCCTGGGTCAGGAAGATTCCCCTGGAGAAGGCAACAGCAACCCACTCCAATATTCTTGGCCAGGAGAATCCCATGGACAGGGGAGCCTGGTGGGCTACAGTCCATGAGGCCTCAAGAGTCAAGACACAACTTAGTGATTAAACCACCACCTAGACGGGTTAGCTGAAAACTAGAGCCACCTGGAAGTTAAGTGGGAGGTTGGACGGGGGTGCAGAGTTCTGTCTGGGGGAGACAGTAGCCTTGGACTGACGGGGGCAAGGAGCTGCCAGAGACACTGCTCAAGAAGTTGTTCCCAACAGGAGAAAGAGCAAGTTCAGATGTAGGCTTAGAAAAACAGGCAACTTGACCAAAGGCAGCAGATTAAGCCAGCCCAACTAGTTCATGAATGTAGTTTAATGAAATGAATCCGGATGGGAACAGAAATAGATTAAGGGACCACATAGTGACTGGAAGAATGGAGAGGGCTCAGCAGGGTCTGGCTGACCTCACCCGAAGCCTAGGTAAGGAACCTGGGGCCAGGCAGAGAAGAGCCGTAAAGGCAACTGGGAAGTAGTTTGGGGAGGTTTTGGAAGGCAATCTGACTTCTCTTCGGAGGGTGTTTTGAGCTGGTTGGGTTAGCAACCGAGAGAAATGGGATTGAAAATGGAATTGGGGCCTCCCTACCCTTGGTGTCGGCCCAGCAAATATTTCTTAGCTGCCACTGGCCTGAAGAAGCTATGTTGTAAACGCTTTCATTCCTTTGTGTACTTTATACCTTTTTCCCACCCCACCCCCCCTTTTCTTAATAAATGCTTTTGAAAAAGGTGAACCTTTTCTCAGATGGTTCCTGCGTGTGGGGAACGATCAACAGCCAGGTAGGGAAGGGAAGCAGATACTATGGCCCTCCCTGCTGTGACTGTGAAGATGCTACCCGGAGTCCTTGGAGACATTTCAGGCACAGGGTGATTGGCCCTGTCATCATCTGTGGTTCCCTGTCCTCGTCCTGGGCCACTCCTGCCTCTGTAGAACAGGGGGGCCCTCTGGGCAGAGGTCTGCATCTTCCAGGCTCACGTTCTGTGGGAGGGAGCCAGCAGGTGATCTGGCCCAGCAGGACCCCTGACGTGTGTAAAGAAGGTGAGTGAGGGTGCAGGGCGGGGTGGCTGTGCCCATCACTGGTCTCTGCTTGTTTTCTGGTTTGGGGGCTCCACCTGACCTGCTGCGTCTCTGACTCCAGGGTGGCCCCTGCAGGGCTGGGAGGTATCCAGGCTCTAGGAATATCCGCCTACTGGCTAAACCTACCCCCTCTGACTTGCTCTCCAAAGTCCCTTCAGGAGTCCTTGAGCCTCCCCTCTGAGTCCTGAGCAGGAAGAAGGAAGATCTCCGGTCCTTACTTCTTCTTCTTCTTTTTTTTTTTAGTTCTACCACTTTATTGCTACCAACCCACCTCCCTCCACCCTCGTACACACATGCTCAATCAATCATGTAACCCCATGGACTGCAGCCCGCCAGGCTCCTCTGTCCATGGACTTTTCCAGGCAAGAATACTGGAGTGGGTTGCCATTTCCTTCTCTTGGTCCTTACTTCTAATTCACTCCACCTCTGTCCTCCCCATCAAATGCAGGGATCAAACAGCAGTTACCGAGGGTCGCCTCCCTAAGCTTCACACCCGTTGACCGCCGGAATGGAAGCGGCCACCACCAGCACTGTTACAGATGAGGAACCCGAGACCTGGGAGGTTTGCTCACTAGAGGCAGATTTTGTTTCTGACCCCAAAGCTGTAGATTCGAGCAGCTCTGAATCCTAAGCCCGTGTCTGTTTCCTCGTTCATCGATGAGAGAGCTGAACGAAACGAGATCCGAGGTTCTTCCCTGAGCTAACAGGCCAGGACCTATCCCCAAACAGGTCCAGAATCTAGACACAGAAAGGAAAGCTTGGCAGTGCCCCATGCACCCCAACACCATCTTGTGCTCGTTGCCAGAGCACCCCCTCCCCCAGATGGAGCAGGCATGACAAGTGATAAGAGAATGCTCTAAGTGGCCTGGTGGGGAGGCGGGAGGTGGGGATGAGGGCCCACCACTGCTGCTGTGACAGCCTGAATAAGAATTCTGCAATTCATCATCCAATGACTCAGCCTGGCTCTGGACCGGCGCCTCTGTGAACCCTGGGGAGGGTGACTCAGCAGCTGAGGGGGCTGGGCGCGGGAGCGCCTGCGGGTCCATGTGAGCGCTGAGTGTTGGGAGAACGGCTTGTTCTAGCTCCAAAGCCCCAAGGCGGAGCGTCTGTGCCTGTGGTCAGAAACACGCGGCCTAGGTCCCCAGCCATGCGGCTGAGCCTCCTCCCTCAAACCTGGGTCTCTCCTTGAAAGGTTGTTGCTGAATCACGCAAGGACACCAGGGTTCTTGGCCTCTGGACTTGAAGAATTCAATCCGGGGCCAGAGACGAGGCTGGATCACTCAGAGCTTTTGTGTAATAAAGTTTTATTAAAGTATAAAGGAGATAGAGAAAGCTTCTGACATAGACATCAGAAGGGGGTAGAAAGAGTACCCTCTTCCTAGTGTTAGCAATGGCGTCACATACTCTCCAATGAATCCAAAGAATGTCTGGAGGTTGTAAAGGCCTCACCAGACCTACTCCCATAATTTACATTTTAAGATAACAGAATTAGCCAGGTTTAATCCAAAGACTGTCCTCAGGCAGGATACATTATCGTTCTATAATCCTAAGGACTGTAGAGGAAAAAAGTAAAAAGTTTGTCTTTTCTTCCTCCTTGAGTATTCCAGACCTCTCTCCTTGGGGACCCCTAGAGTTCTTATCAACCTGCCTAGGAAATGACCCTCTCATCCTCTGCACTGGAGAAGTCACCGCCCCAGAGGCGGCAGGCCCGTGGCCTCTGCTCACGGCTGTGGGCCCGTCTGCGAGTGGCCAGGCCACAGACTCTGCAGGGTGGGGAAGCGGGGCCATGTCACAGGCCAGGCACACAGCTGGACAGATGGTCACAGCATCTCCCTTCATCACTGAGGTCGGGGGAGCAGGGCTCCGGGGTCTTGCTTTTGCTTCCAGGTCAATTCAGAAAATGTCTCTTTCCCTTCAGAAAGAGTAGCGTCTATTTTCTCTGCCTTGAACCCTACATTAGGGACTGTCTCATTGGAAGAAAAAATCCAAAGCAAGGAGCCTGCGAACAGGCCCCGGGTTCACACGCAGGGTGGCTGCACTCAGACCGCTCGCTTCTCCCCTCCAGCACCCGCTTCCCTCCCATCTCTGGCCGCCCTGACTACTTTCTCACCTCGATTATTCACACACATCCTCACCTGCAAAACCCTTCAGGTCAAGAACTTCTTCTGATTCACACTGAACCTTCCATAATCAGGTGTTCTGTAAATACCGGTGAGTGAAAACAGCAAATGAGTGAATTTGCGCTAAAACCTCATCCCTATCACTCACAACATTGGATCGAACTAGGGGAGGAGCTGGAAATGTTGCTGGGGCAGGCCCGGAGGCAAAAAGAATTTATCGCTTTTCCTTAGGAGGAAGCGTGATTAACAGTGAAATGATCCAAATTCTGGGGAAAAAAAAGATGGTAATCTCACTCCTCTGTACTTTTTCTTTGTTTCATAGCACTTTGACCTCCCAACACACTGTTTCATAGGATTATTTACCCTGCTTATGGTTTATTGTTTTGTCTCATTCCCTAGTGTCTACCCCAGGTACAATGCAAGCCCCAGGACGGGGCATTTTGCCCGTTTTGTGCACTAACACATCCTATGCCTGTAGAATAGTGTGTGAGATGCAGTAAACTCTGGATGAATGAATGCACAAATGAATGAAGGTTATGTGTGAACATTTCCTCTGAGAGACAGGTCTCTCCATCCGCTCTGTATTTATTAAAGTATATTAAAGTCCAGCAGGTACGTAATATTATCATGCTTGATTTAAAGATGGGGATGGTAAGGTTCAGTTCAGTTCAGTTCAGTTCAGTCGCTCAGTCGTGTCCAACTCTTTGCGACCCCATGAATCGCAGCACGCCAGGCCTCCCTGTCCACAAACTCCTGGAGTTTACTCAAACTCATGCCCATCGAGTTGGTGATGCCATCCAGCCATCTCATCCTCTGTCGTCCCCTTCTCCTCCTGCCCCCAACCCCTCCCAGCATCAGGGTCTTTTCCAATGAGTCAACTCTTCACATGAGGTGGCCAAAGTATTGGAGTTTCAGCTTCACATCAGTCCTTCCAATGAACACCCAGGACTGATCTCCTTTAGGATGGACTGGTTGGATCTCCTTGCAGTCCAAGGGACTCTCAAGAGTCTTCTCCAACACCACAGTTCAAAAGCATCAATTTTTCGGCACTCAGCTTTCTTCACAGTCCAACTCTCACATCCATACATGACCACTGGAAAAACCATAGCCTTGACCAGATGGACCTTTGTCAGCAAAGTAATGTCTCTGCTTTTTAATATGCTATCTAGGTTGGTCATAACTTTCCTTCCAAGGAGTAAGTATCTTTTAATTTCATGGCTGCAGTCACCATCTGCAGTGATTTTGGAGCCCCCAAAAATAAAGTCTTCCCTCCTGTGCCCTCGCAGCAGCCACTCCTTGGAGGTGGGGTAGCTCCTCTTGATGGTGAGGTTAGATTATGTAAATGGGATCACCAGGAGCTGGGCGAGGAGCTGGGCAGAGGTCAGTGCCAGCCACAGCTGGCCTGGGGCCAACTCTCTACCACTCCCTGGTGAGGTGAGGCACACGACGCCTTCCTGGGAGCCACATCTATTGCTGGCCAAAATCTTGGCTTTCTCTGCCCACCGAAGCCAAATGAAAAATATGGAGACAGGTTTGGAGGAAATAGAAAGGTGGTTTTAATTCTCAGCCGGCAGAGAGGGGAACCCAGAAGGCTCATATGTCTCAAGAACTGTGCCCACCTTTCATGAGGAGTCTATGTGTATGTGTTGGTCGCTCAGTTGTGGCCGGCTCTTTGCAACTCCACAGACTGTAGCCCGACAGGCTCCTCTGTCCGTGTGATTCTCCAGGCAAGAATACTGGAGTGGCTTGTCATTTCCTTCTCCAGGGGATCTTCCCGACCCAGCGATCGAACCCTGGTCTCCTGCATTGCAGGCAGATTCTTTACCCATTTGAGCTACAGGGAAGTCCTTTAGGGGAGGAGTCTAGGGTCTTATATAAGATGAGGGCTCGCAGTTGGGGGTCAGTGAAGAGGACCAAAGGTGTTTGGATCTTGTCAAAAAACAGTCACAGGCCGATGTCAGCAACCCAATAATGGAGTCTGGCAGTTCCATGTCTCTGTGGCCCTCTTTCTGATGTGTAACTACAAGGGGAAGGATGTTGTAAGGATAAACACCAGATACAGGATGCATTAGGCATAGAGTCAAAGGAAAATAGGTGCGAAGTGTAGCTCCTGCGGAGTTAGGGGGCAGAAAAGCAAACTCAGTTATAGACATGCTGAGTTAGGAGCAGCTGAAGTATGGACTGTAGCCCGCCAGGTTGCTCTGTTCATGGGATTCTCCCAGTGTTATAGCCACGCTTTCCGGGAAACAGACTCACTCAGAAGGACAATGCAGATAGTGGAGTGCAGTTTATTACACCGGCGGGCCCAAGGCAGAGTCTCCTCTTAGCCAAGGACCCCGACCAGCATTTGTGAAAATCTTTTATACCCCATGTGTCCGAGTCCAAACCCACTACCCCAATTCCCTTGAGACTTACATAAACAAAGGAAGGGTAAATACAACTACAATAACCCCATCATTCACGTGTTATGTGTTCAAACAGTCAATAATCAATAAGCCCGCAGTTACATAACAAATAGTTAATAACTGATAAGCCTGTGCTTACATTCTGATAGCTAGTGTCCAGAGGCAGGGGTGATTAGTGTCTGTTCTTCAAGATTCCCCTGCCCAGAGGGGGGTCTTATCCTTCCATTGTCATTCCCACAGGCGCTAAGCACAGAGTTCAGAGTCCACTGGAGAGGTGGCCGCGCACGATCAGCACAGACAGGCCTGAGATGGAGTCCAGGCCCTATGAATTCCTTCTTCATTCCCCCCTCTTGATGCTCTTAGTTTCCATAACGAGCATCATTTATTGAGATATATTGTACCTTAGCCCTCCTGCCACCCACATGAGAGAATGCTATCAACCTCTGGGTTACAAAATTCACAAGGCATTGTAGGAAGCAGGGTCCACAAAGCAGTATGATCGAGATTACTATAACAACAGTTCATTAGACATGGCTTTCACTTGATTTTGCATATCCTCCAAGGCAGCAGATACATCTTCAGACAGGTCAGGGATGTACACACCATTCGCCAAAGTCCCTCCTTGGGCTGCTGTGAGTATGTCTAATGCCATCCTATTTTGAATTACTGCCTTCCTCATCTGAATCTGTTCTTCGTTCAAAGCTTGAATGGCTTTAGTACTGTCTAAGAGGGCCTGTTTAATGAAATTAGTTAAGGCCTCTACCTTAACCATGATATCCGTTGTCCCTACAGAGGGTATAAACAAGGCAGCAAGATAGTCATACCATTGGAACACAGATCGTGTCCATCTTGCATGCAGATAAGGCAGGTTTACTGGAGGCTGCTGTAGGCTAGGCTTAATTCTGCCATAGGAGAAAGCAAATCCTAATGTGCAACGCCGCACCCAGCCAACTGGTAACCATGGCCATAAGTTAAGCCCACAGAGCCACTGGGTCCCATTGGGGGCTTCCCAGCGGATTCCAGGATTATATTTCCAGTCGGAACTGGGCCACTGAGCAGACTGATTGGGGTGATAGGTAACTTCCAAGATTTGTTTACTTTGTTCAGGGGACAAATAACAATTCTTTTGGGTCTAGGGGATGGTCTCCAAATCCAACTTTCTGTTCTTTTTGTTCCCAGCAAATAGTAGCAGGGGCAATCAACTGTCCTTTCTCAGGAGTCATCCAGAAATATTCATCCCAGACCTGGTAGTATTGCTCAAGGCACCGGGAGGCCTGTCCCCCTTTTGTAAGGGAGCCCTTTTCCTCTTTAATTCTCATATATGAGGTATAAGCCTTTGTTATCTCCGTAAGGCTGGTGTTTATGTTAAATGTAACCCTATGTCCCCGGCCCATTGATGGCTTCTTCTAACACCAGAGGGCAAAGAAAGGTTATGGTTGGTGAGAGAGAGGAAAGTTCCTTTCTGTTGTTAAAGTCCCCATAACGGAATGACGATACCCACCAGGGGAGTCTGTCTATTACTGACAGGGGCATAGCCCCACATACCCAAGTTCAAAATTGCATTGGTGAGGCCGAGCAGCAGGAGTCGTTTACCCAGCTCCATCCTGTGGAGGGCTCATCTGGGACCTAGTTTTCTTCTTCCTCCTCAGAATGATTTTGGTTTCCCGTGGGTCGGTGGGGTCCTTCTGGGTGGTCCACTCGGCGTCCTCCCGGTCAGCGTGGTATGTCTTCTTTGCTCTGGTGTGATGGATCAAGGGACAATACCTGTAACTTTAACTGCAGTAGGGGTAGTTAGAATAACATAAGGGCCCTTTCACCAAAGGGCTAGCAAATCATGTTTCCAATCTTTGACCCATACTTGGTCACCAAGTGTAAACTCATGAATCTGTTCCCCAAGGGGGAACGGCACCCTTTCTTGTACAAACTTAGTCACCCGATTTATTACCTTACCCAGTTCCATCTGCTGTGAAATCCTATCCCCCCTTACCTGAGGCAAATTTGTTGACACCTGTTTTCTTATGGGAGAAGGCCTCCCATACACAATTTCGTGTAGAGAATAGCCTTGGGACTGTGGGGTCATCCTGAGTCTGAGCAGAGCCATTGGGAGCAAGTCCACTCAGGAGCAGTCAGTCTCTCTGATCCACTTGGAGAGTCTCTTTAAGTGTCCGGTTGGTTCATTCCACCATCTCAGAACTCTGGGCCTCCTCTTTGTAGATCTGTGCCTTCTTCTTCGACACCCGGTAACCTGCTTCCATCAACAGCTGGAGCAGTGCATTTGTCCCTTTCCAGCATTTTTCCTTGGTCTCAGGCAGCCAGCAGCAGGTCATCCCCCTATTGTAGGAGCTGACATCCATACTCTTCCGGATGGAATGAGTCCAGATCAGAAGCCAAGGCTTCCCCAAAGATGGCTGGGAAGTTTTTAAACCCTTGTGGGGGAGTCCAGATGAGCTGTTGTTTGGTGCTCCCCACTGGATCTTCCCATTCAAAGGCAAATATGGGCTGTGACGCTGGGGCGAGGCATATGCAGAAGAAGGCATCCTTGAGATCTAGGCAAGTGTAAACTTTAGTCCTCGGTGGGAGGAGGCTAAGTAAGGTATAGGGGTTTGGAACAGTGGCGTGTAAAGTCACAGTAGCCTGGTTGACTAGCCTGAGATCTTGTACAGGCCTATAGTCCTGTCCTCCTTCCCTTTTGACTGGCAGGATTGGCTTATTCCAAGCCGACTGGCACTCTACTAGAATGCCTGCTTGTTTCAATCTATTGATGTGGGGCAATATGCCGGTTCAGGCCTCCATCCATAGTGGGTACCGGAGCCCTCTAACCGGGATGGTGCCTGGTTTGAGTTCCATTATCACTGGGGCGTGATGTTTAGCCAGCCTGGGGGGAGGAGGGGTTGTCTTCCACCCAGACCTCAGGGAATAATTGAGTTAGCTCCCTCATGCTCTTCTGGCCCACCCGGTTCTGCCTTCAGAGGCTCATGCAACCTCCACTCATCTTGGGTTGGTATTGAGAGAGAGGGCAAGTAAGTCATAAGAGTCCGTCCAGAAGGTGGGCCTCTCCTCAGGGGAGAAAGTCACTTGTGCTCCTAGTTTGGAGAGCAAGTCTCTTCCCAACAGGGGTACTGGGCACTCAGGAATGTAGAGGAATTCATGAATCCCTTGGTGCCCCCCACCCCCCCATCTGACATTTTCTGGGCTGGCAAAACGATTTAGTCATCTCTTCTCCCGATACCCCAGTTACAGCGGTAGTCTTTGTGGACAGAGGTGCCACAGGTTTTGTTACTACCGACAATTCTGCTCCTGTATCCACCATGAAGTCAATGTTTTGGTCCCCCACTTTTACGGTTACCATGGGCTCTCAGGGACCTGATATCTCTGAGCCCTGGCAGCCCTAGTTAATTTCCAGGTCAGCAAGCCCCACAACTGCAGGAGCTTCCTCTTCCTTCCTTGCCTTAGGGCATTCATTCTTCCAGTGGCCAAAAGCTCGGCGCCAGGCACACTGGTTTGGCTGTAATGGGCCCAGGGCCTCCCTTGGGACCGGCTGAAGGACTGTCCTGTCCTTGGGGCAGATGAGGTTTTCTGGAGGGCCCGAGATAGACTTTCCCAGAGCAGCAGCTAGCACCGTAAGTCTCTTGTCTGTTCTCTTTTATTCCCTCCGGCTCTCTGGCAGAGCACGGTCTCTGCTTAATTCCAACATCTCCCTCCCCTTCTTGTCAGTACTCACCGGGAGAGGCGGGTATAGCTTGGGCGGTTCGGTTGGAGCCGGATTCTGGAAGTGCTGGCCAGAGGCTTCTGTCACCGGGATCGGAGCCTGCCCAAACGGCGGCTCTACGAACTCCGGGAAAGCTGGCTGTTGCAGAAACTTCACCTGGCCCTGGATCGGGCATTAAGGCGGCCTCCAGTCCTGGTGAAGCACTGGGAGGCAGGCGTGTCATTATCCAGCATGCGGGAGGGGTCAGGTCATCCCCGTCCAAATCCTGTAGAATTTCCTTTTTTATCATCAGTCAATTTTTGTGCCATTAATATTTTTCCCTTTCCCTTCTGGATATAGAAACTTGTCCAAGTAGGAGGGTCTCGAGCTAACCCTAGCCATGAGTCAATAGATGGATATTGATCCAGGTGTCCTGGCTCTCCTGTGACTTTAAGTTTACGGTGTTCTCTGGTGGCCATCCTGCTCCCATAGGGGTCCATTCGACCTCACAGAGTATGTGGAGGCAGCTAGGCTTCATCTTCACCCCATAGTCTCCTCCTAATCCCTTCTTTAAATTTTTAATCATGCACTCCAATACAGTTGCCTTAGATTCACTTTCCCCCATCTTGCTTACCTTCTCGGACCTTCTTCTACTTTTCCTTTTCGTTCTGTCTACGAAGTTCTCAGTACCCTATGTACTTCTGATATTTCCACTCAGTGACGCTTAAATTGCCATTCTGCCTCCTTCCTAATTGGGGCGAGAAGAGCCTTACCTGCCAGACCCCAGAGGGAGAAGGGGGATCGGCGTGTCTTCACCTGCCAGTCAGCATAGCTGAACCAGAACATCACATGGTCCAAGACTGTTTCTCCCTTAAAGTCCATTCTGCCTTGGTGGGCTTGATCAGAAACACAGATGGGTTAAATATCCCATGTCCCAGGCCATCTCCAGAAAAGCCAATTCATACTCACTTCTGTTTCCCCCTCCTTCTAGCCTAACAATTCTGAGGGGGTCAAGAATTTCACAGCAGACAGGACACCTCCTGGGGGAGGGCAGAATACGAGCATACAAGGACCAGTTTCCTATTCTAAAAATCCCCTGGCGATCGCTTGGTAATAATATTCCACGAGACGGCGTGGAAACACCTCCTAAATGACCTTCACAAATTTCCTTCCTAAACCCTAGCACGCTCGTCGACCTGTGTACCAAGCAATCGCCGCCTGCCTATTCCAGGCTCCTGTGGGTCCCCGCCCCTTCTAGTCCCTCCCAGGGGGGTGATCAGGCCCCCTCTTCCACCCTGCTGGGTGGGCTCCTCCTCACCTGAGCGCTCAGGTCCCCTGCTGCCGTCCACTACCTGCTGACGTGAAAGGTCCGGGCGTTGAGAAGCAGAATCCTTCCAGAGGGGCGAGGCGCCTTCCCCCCTCTAGGAGATTCAAGCCACAAAGCCTCGGGGTGGCCTCAAATGACACCTGTCTCCTCAAAGTGAGGAGTTTCCCGGCCCATGCACCAAATGTTATAGCCACGCTTTCCGGGAAACAGACTCACTCAGAAGGACAATGCAGATAGTGGAGTGCAGTTTATTACACCGGCGGGCCCAAGGCAGAGTCTCCTCTTAGCCAAGGACCCCGACCAGCATTTGTGAAAATCTTTTATACCCCATGTGTCCGAGTCCAAACCCACTACCCCAATTCCCTTGAGACTTACATAAACAAAGGAAGGGTAAATACAACTACAATAACCCCATCATTCACGTGTTATGTGTTCAAACAGTCAATAATCAATAAGCCTGCAGTTACATTCCAAATAGTTAATAACTGATAAGCCTGTGCTTACATTCTGATAGATAGTGTCCGGAGGCAGGGGTGATTAGTGTCTGTTCTTCAAGATTCCCCTGCCCAGAGGGGGGTCTTATCCTTCCATTGTCATTCCCACAGGCGCTAAGCACAGAGTTCAGAGTCCACTGGAGAGGTGGCCGCGCACGATCAGCACAGACAGGCCTGAGATGGAGTCCAGGCCCTATGAATTCCTTCTTCACCAGCAAGATACTGGAGTGGGTTGCCTTTTCCTTCTCCAGGGGCTCTTCCTGACTCAGGAATCGATCCTGGGTTTCCTGCATTGCAGGCAGATTCTTTACCGTCGAGCCACTAGGGAAGTCCAAAGTAAACAAGAAACAAAAAACAGCTGGCCCCCACCGCCGGCACCCCACAGACCACGTGGGAGGCTCCCAGGCCCAAGCCCAAGGCAGGAGGAACTCCCCAGGTCACTTGTCTGTGGGAGCTGAGCTGGAACCTAGGGAAGGGCCTACGCAACCCTAGGCATGAGGGCTCCAGGCACTGTCTTCTTCCCAGGCCGGCCCTGCCGGGCTCAGGCAGGGGGAGCCAGGCTCCTCTGTTCCCTTCTCAGCTCCTGTGCCTCTGTGGTTCTCTTCCAGAAGAAGTCTTTTATAGCTGAAAAGAAGCTCTACTCTGGGGCAAAGGTATCTCTTGGAGGGGTGCAATGGTGTCATGTGGGAAGTTACTGGAAAGGGAGATAGAAAGTAAAACATCTCCCAGGAGAGATGGACTGGGGTGTGGTTCCCAGGAAGGCATTGCAAGCATCATCGCCCCCAGGGAAAGTGCTAGGAGTTGGCCCCAGGCCAGCCGCTGGCTCCTGTGTGATCCCGGGAGAAGAGAACAGAGACCGGAGAACGCCAGGCGGCAGGGGAAAGGCTGCCGAGACTTGAAAACACGCGCATCCATGCTCAAGGAGACCCTGTGCCATAGATCTCCTCCATCGGGGGCCTGGGGGAGGCAGCGGGAGGGGAAGGGAAGGATACTGAGATGTCTGAGCATCAGCTGTGGCCCATCGGGGGAGACGGAAGCTGGATTGGGGTTTGTCGGGGAGAATCTGTGCCCAGAGTTGAGAAGCAGTGCCCCGCCCCGCGTGTGGGTTTGTGCCTGTGGCCGGGCCCGCCGGGCATCTGTGTGGGTTTGTTTAGGTGAGGTGTATGCCTGCTCTCTGGTGTGGGGGACTTGCTGTCAGGGTGTTCCTGGGAAGGGCATCCTGCCAACTTTTGCCTCATTAGAGAATCAAGCCTGGAATTTCCCTGAAGCTCATTTCCTACCACTTAATCCTTAGCACAGGATCACAGTGGCCAAGTCTGTCCCCCACCCGAGGGCAGATTCTGGGCGTAGGCAAGCAGCAGAGCCCTCCAGGAGTGCCCCCACGTCCCGTCCACCTCTCCACCCCGAGGCCCCTCTCCTAACACACAGTCACAGGTGCCTTCCCTCCTGGCTTCTGCCTCCTTCTCCTAAAAGACCGGGAGTCAGGCCAGGAGATCCCCATTTAACCCCAGCTCCACCGCTGCCTAAGCAGGTGACCTCGGCAGAGGCTCCTTCACCTCTTTGAACCGCCGCCCCGCCCTCATCTGTAAAATGGGTGCGGTACAGCAGCACAAGGGCTCTCGCGTGAATAAGCAAGATGAAGAACGTATAAAAATAAATAAAATAGATGACCAACAAGGACCTACTATATAGCACAGGGAATGCTGCTGAGTAGTCTGTAATAACCTAAATGGGAAAATTTGAAAAAGAATAGATACATGTATAACCGAATCACTTTGCTGCACACTTGGGACTGATGCAACATTGTTAAACAGCTAGGCTCCAATATAAAATATTAATAAACAATTTTTAAAAGTAAAAAAGATGAAGGATGTAAACGCACTCAGACAGTGCCTGGCGCAATCCTTTTAGAGACAAAACACCCCTTGCACCCATCACTCAGGCCACTATGCAGCGGGTATTTATTGGGCCCTGCCTCTAAGTAACCAGTGCAAACAGCAAGTGCAAAAATGTCTGGGAATGGGATTTCCCTGGAGGTCCAGTGGCTAAGATTCTGCATTTCCAGTGCAGGAGGCCCAGGGTTCGATCCCTGATTGGGGAACTAGATCTCACATGCCGAAACTAAAGATTCCGCATGCCACAACTAAGACCTGGTGCAGCCAAATAAATTAACTAAAAATAAAATGTCCAGGGAAGGCATGACCAGGGGGAAGGTAACCTGTCACCTAGACACAGAGGCTTTGACACGGTGCTTCATCACAGCCCAGCACCTGCTTCTTGGCTACATGTGTGCACTCTGGACCAGCCAATCTCAGGTGCCTGTAATGCAGGAGACCTGGGTTCGATCCCTGGGTCAGGAAGATCCCCTGGAGAAGGAAATGGCAACCCACCCCAGTATTCAAGACTGGAGAATCCCATGGACAGAAGAGCCTGAGAGGCTACAGTCCACGTGATTGCCAAGAGTCAGACATGACCGAGGAACTGACACTTTCACTTTCAACATAAAGTGGACGCACAAAGAATAGCTTACAGACCCCACATGCTGGCTTGGACATCCCCAGGCACGTGGACTCATCTCTCCTGGGAGCCTTAGAATGTGGCTTTAGCGTGGAAGCAGAAGAAAGCCGGGGTGCCGGATGATCTTAATGGCTGGATGACAGTCTGGGGCATCCTCGCCACCTCTGGACACACCTGTCCTGGGTCCTGGCCGTTGCAGTTGTGGGAAAGTGAAAAGTGAAATTGTAAGTTGCTCAGTCGTGTCCAACTCTTTCCGATCCCATGGACTGTAGCCCACCAGGCTCCTCTGTCTATGGGATTCTCTAGGCAGGAACACTGGAGTGTGTTGCCATTCCCTTCTCCAGGGGATCTTCCCAACCCAGGGATCGAACCCAGGTCTCCCTCACTGCAGGCAGATTCTTTACTGTCTGAGCCACCGGGGAAGCAGTCTATGGGATGTGACACCAATTCTCCTGCACAGCCTGGAGAACTGGCACCAAGCTGGGTCTCCTTGGATCTGCCTTTATGAACAGAAGGAACTTTCCCCTAGTCTTGGCATCTTCCTTTGAGCAGAAGACAATGCAGTTACCTCGCTTAAATGCAATCACAACCTTATCTGCTCCTCTGAGGTTTCACCCAGGTTTCCTTAATTGGATTTGGGATATTCACAGACAGACAGTCTCCTAGGTAATTTCTACAGAGGGCTAATATCCTCTCCTAAACTGAGTTTCTTCCTAATTGAATTCTCAGAAGTCGATGTTAACTTTAAGGTACTTGGCCGTCTGGCCCAAGTCCCGCCCACGTGGGGCACTATCACAGGACATAGGCGGAAAGTTTACACCCAAACAGTTCCTACCTCTAAACGATATATAAGACGGTAGGGAAAACAAAGCAAACGCATGTGAATAATCCAGTGCCAAGTGAGTGTGTGGTTGTGTGGGTCGTATGAGAGATCCAGTTCAAAGGAGAGATAGCCCAGGGTGGCCCAGAGGAGGCTGGAAGGCTTCGAGAAGAAGCAGAAGCTGAGGCAACTTGGGAATCTCTGTGGACAGCTGACTTTCGTAAGAAAAGCAGGGGAGGTGGAACATTCCAGAGGCAAGAAATGGGTGGGAAAAATGGAAATCAGATGGTCTCGATGGAAAGGGGACAGATGTGGCTGATTCAGATCCCGGCCCCCGAGACAAACCCCTTCCTGGCTCCCTCTCTCACTCCCACCACTCTGGGTCCTCTTCCCCATCCTTGAGCTGGGCTTGCTGAGAGTGTCAGGGAGGCTGGCGGCGGGGGTGACCCCTGGCTGAGGCTTATCTCCTCCACTCTCCCCAACATACACAAACGCACGTGTGTCCAGACACAGCAGAACTAACGGTCTGCCGGACAGGAAAGCCCTGTCAGAGGGCAGGGAACCTCCACCCCAGGCCCCGAGGGACAGCCCTGGGCCGTCCACCTGCTGCACAGCTCACCACCTGATTCAGCCCGGAAACCAGCCCCCACCCCATCCCCCACCCCCGGTGCTAGACACAACACGACCTCTTCGCCTCACCTACCAGCCCCTTGGGATTCTCAGAAGTGGTAGCAGGGAGTTCCCGAGTCAGGGGCTTTCCATCTGGCTCCCACCTCCACCCCCATTTCCCTGAGTAAGCTACCAGCACACAGAACATGGAGTCTGGCATGCCATTTCTGGAAAGAGGGAAGGAAGGCTGGAGGAGAAAACCCCTCTGAGCCCCGCTCTGTCAGTTCAGCTTTACATGCATTCATTGACACACCCAGAACAGAACGGTTTCTAAAGCAGGAACTCAGAGGAACTTCCCTAGTGGTCCAGTGATTAAGAATCCCCCTTCCAATGCAGGAAAAGCAGGTTTGATCCCTGCTTGGGGAACTAAGCTCCCACATGCCTCGGGAGCAACTAAGCTTGTGCTCAGAAAAGAAGCCAGTGAGCCACAATGAAGTCAGAAAAAATAAATAAATAAAATGGGAGTTCAGAAAGAGAAGGGATGCCCCTTAATTTCCTGGTGTCCCCTCTGAAGGAGCTAGACCCTGAAACAAGACAACGGCTCCTCCGCTTCCCCAGACCGCCCGGTCCTTAGACAGAGCTGGCCCGTGTGGAGCCGAGGACTCAGGAGGAGGGTGAGGTCTCTGCCCGCAGGGCCCCCAAGGCTCCTGCTGACCCTG
Organism: Cervus canadensis; assembly: GCF_019320065.1. Taxonomy (NCBI): domain Eukaryota; kingdom Metazoa; phylum Chordata; class Mammalia; order Artiodactyla; family Cervidae; genus Cervus; species Cervus canadensis. The sequence goes on along the minus strand of NC_057417.1, from coordinate 29,167,728 downwards.
GCATGCCTGAGGCTGTCTGGGTCTGGGGCCAGCCTCGCGGAGTGGTGAGCTGGCAGGCCGGGCTGCATCCTGGGGAAGAGGGAATGGGCCCCAGGGAGCCGGTTGTCTGTCTGGGCTGTGAATAATGGAGGCCTCATCAGCACCCCAGAGCTTAGGGGCAGAAGCTCCCAGCATAGGTTCTGACTAAGAGAGCAGGTCTGGGCGGGTGGGCAGGGATCAATCGGCGAGGCTGTCAGGCTACACACACACACACACACACACACACACACACGCGTGCACGCTAGAGCAAATCTCCTGGCCTTCTGTTTGGGGTCCTTCTACCCAAATCACCCTCTACTTCTCCAGGCTGTCATGCTCCCCCACACCCCTCAGCCCAAGCCTAGAGGCTGGGGCCCTGGACTTCTCCTCACCTGCCCCAGGCCTTGGCTGCCTGCCTGGTTTCATGTGTCACTCAAGAGGCATTTGGCCCAACCCTCTTTGGCCCTTATCTTTAGAAATGCCCGTCTTTCTCTAGAACAGGACTCTGAGTCCCTCCAGGGCTAAGCCATATCTCCAGCTCCAGCACTTTTATATTCTCCCCATGAGCAGAAAACACAATGAAAGCATCTCTCCAAGAATGCCAGCAGAGGACAATTATGATAGTGGCCTTCAGTCTTTATATCCGAAGCACCTTCTGGCACCTCCAGCCCTGAACTAACTTCTCATCTCCTCTCTCCCTTCTCCACCCAGTTTAGAGTCAAACCGGAAGTGCAAGGTAGCAGAAAACCAGTTCAAACTGCTCACGGAGCAACTGGCTCAAAGTTCAGCACACCCAGCCTCCTCCCCAACCCACCGCCAGAGGCTGCAGCTCCCTGTCACCAAGTGACCCAGCCTCCAGGCCTTGGAGAACACTGACCACCTGTCAGGTAGACTCATTCGAGTGTGATAAAAGAAGTCTCTGCCTCCAACAGCCACCCCAGGGCATTGGGGGCCTAACATTTCACGTCACAGGCTCATCGGGTCTAAAGGTCCTAGTCACAATTTCAGAAGCATCCAAAGAGCTGAAAAAACAAAACAAAGTCCAGTATCCCAGGATTCTAGTTCAAGATTCCAATAGTCAGGGTTGAGTCTGGGTCTCAGGACTTTTCATAAGATCCTGGGTAGGTCTAAGGTGAAGTAGGGGGTGAGAACCGCTGGATCAAGGCACAGAATATCATAATTCCAAAGCAAGTGTGACTTAGAAGGGTTTAAAATGATGAATCCTTAAGACCTGAGTGGGAATCAGTTCCTTGCTTGGTAGCAGATCTGAACGGAAAGAGGGGATGAGACCAGGATCGGAAGAGTTCTAAAGGAAAGAGTCAAGGGTGATGAATTGGGATTGACATATATACACGGTTGATACTTTGTATAAAAGAGATAATGAGACTCTACTGTATAGCACAGGGAATTCTACTCAGTGTTTTGTGGTGACCTAAGTGGGAAGGAGATCCAAAAAAAAGAAGGGATATATGTATATGTATGGCTGGTTCACTCTGCTGTACAGAGAAACTAACATAACACTGTAAAGCAACTGTCCTCCAGTAAAATTTTGAATATAAATACCCCCCCAAAAAAGAATTAAGGGCAATGGGAAGGTGGCTATGTGATGTGCAGTGAGGGAAGGGCCTGGTTCCATTCTGGGTTGGGAGGTTTGGGGGACAGGCATGCAGGGGGACAGCTAGGGGGATATGTGAGGCACTGAAAAATAGGAGGGAGGCTAGTTAAGAGTTGAGGGCTTTGGAACCAGCTCCTCTCTTTAGCTGAGTGACCTCGAGCAAGAAATTCAACTCATCTTTGTGTCAATTTCTTCATCTGTAGGATGCAGACAGCGTCATTCCCTGACTCTGAGCTGTAGGAGAATGAACTAAGGTGATGAGAGTCAGAGTCTGGTGTGGGACTTCCCTGGTGGTCCAGGAGATAATACTGCGAGCTTCCAATGCAGAAGGCATAGGCTTGATCCCTGGTGGGGGAACTAAGAACCCACATGCTGCATGGTATGACCAAAACAAAAACCAGAGCCTGGCAGACAGCAACCACTCAGCATACCTTAGCCTGTAGTCTGGGGAAGAGAGCACCTCCTAAAACCCTAATGAAAAGGCACACAGACCCCAATGCTTTAGAAAGGAATTAATTTGCAGATCAGAAGCCTCCTCAACACTCTCACGGGGCAATCACAAACCCAGGCTGCTGGGCACAAGTCTTCAATCCTTCATCCAGGCTTGCCCACACAGGCCTCTGGGGTGCTAGGGGCCCTGCAGTCCTGCTGGGGTGCTCCTTTCTGTCCTTTCCATATGTCGGCTTCTTCTCTGGTTCCAGGATTTGCCTCACTCTTGCTCTTTCTAAGTGCCAGTCAGGTCTGGGTCCTGAAATAGGAAGGAACTTGCCCCTCTGGTATCACATACAGTTGAGGTTTCAGTAAGGGGGACCCCTTCCAGGGTCCAAGGAGGACTCTTGTCTAACATTCAGAAATTAATTGTCCAAGGAGACACATGTGTTGACAAAGCAAGAAACTTCATTGGGAAGGGGCACCTGGCTGGACAGCAGGGTGGTCAGGGAACTCTGGAGAACTGGCCTGCCATGTCGCTCACAGTCTTGGGTTTTATGGTGATAGGATTAGTTTCAAGGTTGTCTCTGGCCAACCATTCTGACTCAGGGTTCTTCCTGGTGGCGCATGTATCACTCAACCAAGATGGATTCCACTGAAGAGGATTCTGGGAGGTGAAAGACACAGGACATCTCCTTTTGACCTTTCCTAATCTCTTCTGGTTGGTAGTGGCTGGTTAATTCCATGTTCCTCACCAGGACCTCCTGTCATAAAATAACTCACAAATGGTTACTGTGATGTCTGGCCAGGGTGGGTGGTTTCAATCAGCGTACTTCCCCTAACAGTGGGGGACCCTGGGCTGGCCTCCACCCTGACCTGGCTATGACCTCATCCCTCCCCAGTGAAGCTCCTGCAGGTTCCAGCTTCTGCAAATCCTGCCTTAGGATCTAGAATTGTCTCACTTGATTTCCAGCAGCCACCTGGCCATTCGGGGGCTGTGGCTGTCCCCATATAGGTGGGCTTCTCTACCAGACGCTCCTTTGGTTCTCCTGGGATCCTCCTGACCTTGGCAGGAGACCCTGTATCCCCACCCCGGGAGCGCATCTGCCTAAAGCCAGAAAAGGAAGTGGGGACCATTTCTCCCAGTGGCTCCAAAGCAGGACCCAGACCTCTGGCCTTCTAGTCCAGTGCCCACACCTGGAAGACAATTCACACCGGGTTTTCCCCAGAGTTGTTTACCTGCTTGGGGCAGGAAAGCCCAGTCCCTTCCCTTGCCCCCTTGCCCCTGGAAGGTGACTGTGTCCCCTGCGCATTGTTTTCTTTCCGGTGGAATTTCTGCTCTTGAGGACTCAGTGTTTTGCGTCCCTCCTGCCGCCGCCGTTCCTCACATCCTGGTTTCCTCCTGTCCAGACAGGGCTGGCTACCGGCCAGGACCTTGGCCATTCGTGGAGAGGACAGCAGCCGAGGATGCAAAGGGTGGAGGCAGGAAGTGGGAAGCTCTTTGGTCAGAGCCTCAGGCCTCTTCTGTGGGGCCTGCGGTGTGTATCCCATGGGTGGTGCGTCCACTGTGGGTGGCGTGTCCCCCATGAGTGGGGCATCCACTGTGGGTGGCGTCTCCCCCATGGGTAGCATGTCCGCTGTGGGTGGCCTGTTCACCATGGGCAGTGTGTCCACGGTGGGTGGCCAGTCCATGGGAGGACAAGCCCTCCCCACTGTAGTGGGCAGTGAAGCCCAAGGAGCAAGCCTGGAGTGTCCACACAGATGCAGACAGACCCTACAACCTTGGACTTCCCACTCCCAATTTAGTTCCTCCCTGGATTGAGTACAAGACCCTCTGTCTCCAGGGAAGGCAGGGAGCCCAGACAGTCAGGCTAAGCTGAGGCTAATCTCCAAGGTGGTCTCAGAATATGGCATAAAGGGTGAAGGTGGGGGGGGGGGCAGGCAGTTGCCCAACTTGTGCCAACTCCTCTGCCCACAGCACTTGTGATTGTGCAAGGTGGGGAGGTGGGGAAAGTGTGTGTTCGGGGGGATGCCTCACTCACACCTCCCCTCTCCTGACCTAGGCCCTAGCCCACAGGCCAGTTCCAGGAAAGAGCCCAGGTCCGATTCCTGAATGTCAAATGCAGCCCAGGTCACCCTGGTCTTCCAGCCATGAAGCAGAAGGGGCCCCAGAGCCCTTGTCAGGTCTGGGCCACCTCATATCTGCCACCTCAGCTCCCCTCACTCCAGCAGCCCAGCCCCTCCCCCCAGGCAGAGCTGCCATGTGAATAACAGTTACTCGTTAGCCTGCATCAGCCTTTACTCACAGGGCCCTGTTAGTTCCTGACACAGATGGGAGTTGGGGGCATAGCAAGCATACCTCCCCACCCCCCACACAACCCCCCACTGCTAGGGACTCAGGAGGAAGCCATGTTATAATTCTGGGTTCTGGTAATAGGCGAGACAGCAAGCATTGCCAGCTCTGAGCATCTGCTTTAGATCGAATTTCTTAACTCAGTAAAGATGCCTTTTTGGAGCATCTGCGGGAAGCCTGGTCCTACCCTGCTGGTACCAGACATGGGCCTTCCTTGTCCCAGAGCCCCGGCACCACCTGCTGAGTTTCAGGGCTTCTTCCCTGAAGACCTGATTAGCTAATCTCTTCTATCACAGGGGTCCTGATCTCTACCCCCAGGAAATCAAGAGGCTCAAGAAAAGACACACACACATTTTTTAAAGTTAGCTGAAGCCTACTGATTTGCTTTCTTCCTAAGGATAGATACAGTTGGCCTTTTCATTTACACCATCTTTTGAAACTCTAATAAGATAGTTATGAAAGTGGATCATTTCCCCCTTTTTGCAGAAGAGAAAAGTAAGATTCTGGAGAGTAAAAGAAGTTGCCCAGCCAGCCTAGATGGGAGGGGAGTTTGAAGGGGAGAATGGATACATGTGTGTGTATGGCTGAGTCCCTCTGCTGTCCACTTGGAACTATCACATCATTGTTAATCAGCTATAGACCCAATACAGGGGCTTCCCGGTGACACAAGGGATAAAGAACTCACCTGCCAATGCAGGAGATGTAAGAGATGTGGGGTCGATCCCTGCGTCAGGAAGATCCCCTGGAGGAGGGCATGGCAACCCACTCCAGTATTCTTCCTGGAGAATCCCATGGACAGAGGAGCCTGAAGGGTTGCAGTCCATAGGGTCGCAAAGAGTCAGACACAACTGAAGCAACTTAGCAAGCACACCCCAATACAAAATAAAAAGTTTAAAAGACAAAAAAAAAAAGAAGTTGCCCAGAGTCTCCTGCTTTTCCTCAGGCCACGTCTGCCTCTTTCTATAGAAAGCATCTTGTTCAGACCCATGGTGTCTGTCTAGGGAGACCGAGGCACTCTGGAGGGAAAATGATTTGCTCACGACCACACAGACAACTAGAGCCTGACTGTCTGGTCACAGTGATGACCACCAGAGAATCCTGAGAGCAAACACTTGTGGCTCATAAGAGTCTGACTGAATACAGTTTTCCCTTGGTCTCCGCAGGGCATGGGTTTCAAGGGCCCTGTGTTAGCTCTTCAGTCGTGCCCGACTCTTTGCAACCCCATGGACTGCAGCCCACCAGGCTCCTCTATCCACGGGATTTTCCAGGCAAGAGTACTGGAGTGGGTAGCCATTTCCTTCTCTAGGAGATCCTCTAGTCCCAGGGATCGAACCCAGGTCTCCTGCACTGCAGGCAGATTCTTTACCCACGGAGCTTCCAGGGAAGCCCAAGGGCCCTGCAGTACCCAAATCCGCGTTTACACTGCTGCTAAGTCACTTCAGTCATGGCCGACTCTTTGTGACCTTATAGACTGTAGACCCCCACCCAGGGATCAAACCCAGGTCTCCCGCATTGCAGGCAGATTCTTCACCATCTGAGCCACCAAAGAAGCCCAAGAACATTGGAGAAGGTAGCCTATCCCTTCTCCAGGGGATCTTCCTGACCCAGGAACCAAATCCAGGTCTCCTGCATTGTAGGCAGAGTCTTTACCAGCTATGCTACTGGGAAGCCCTCAGACTTGCTAGACCCTTATATAAAATGGCGTAGCCTCTTGATGAGGGTGAAGGAGGAGAGTGAAAGAGCCAGCTTAAGACTAAATCCTAAAAAAAAACAAACACTAAGATCATGGCATCTGGCCCCATTACTGCACGGCAAATAGAAGGGGAAAAGATGGAAGATTTCCTCTTCTTAGGCTCCAAAATCACTGCAGGTGGTGACTGCAGCCATGAAATCAGAAGACAATTGTTTCTTGGCAGGAAAGTGATGGCAAACACAGACAGTGTGTTGAAAAACAGAGACATTACTCTGCCGACAAAGGTCCGTATAGTCAAGGCTGTGGCCTTCCTGGTGGTCACGTACAGTTGTAAGAGCTGGGCTGTAGAGCAGGCAGAATGCCAAAGAGGTGATGCCTTCAAACTGGAGAAGACTCCTGAAAGTCCCTTGGATAGCAAGGAGATCAAACCAATCTTAAGGAAAACAACCCTGAATATTTGCTGGAAGGACTGATGCTGAAGCTCCAGCATTGTGGTCATCTGATGTGAACAGACAACTCATTGGAAAAGTCCCTGATGCTGGGAAAGATTGAGGGCAGAAGGAGAAGAGGGCGTCAGAGGATGAGATGGCTGGACGGCATCACCGACACAGTGAACGTGAACTTGGGCAGACTCTGGGAGATGACAAGGGACAGGGAGGGCTGGCATGCAGCAGTCCACGGGGCCGTAAAGAGTAGGACGTGACTGGGTGACTGAACAGCAGCAGCCTCCTGCTCTGCCCTTTGTATTCGCAGGTAACGCATCTGCGAATCTTGCATCTGGGATTCAATCAACTGTGATGTGATTGGTTGGTTGCATCCAGAGATGCAGAACCTACAGATACAGAGCCCTAATTGTGCTCAACAGGAAGGGAAGGGGAATCTTCCAATGACGGATCTCCTTGGGACTCCTTTCCCAATCACGACAGGCTCTCTGAAGTCAAGAGGAGGCAGCAACCAAGATCCGGGAGAGAAAAAGCAGGACTCCCGAGGGAGATATGAAGGACAGGAGCAGTGACTACAAGGAGCTGGGTGCTCTGGAGAAGGGAGTGGGTTCAGGAAACTGGGGCTCACAAAGTGGGGGGTGGGCAGAGGCAGGAAGCGTTTCTAGGTGGCCTCCAGCCTGCAAGGGGGTAGAAAGTGGTGCTTAGGACTGCGACTGCCTTGCAAGCTCCTTGAAGGCACCTCTGAATGTCACATCAAATACGTCCCAGAAGAGACCCAGAGAAGCTCCTGAATGAAGCTGAGCTGGTGGAGGGGAAGGCAGTTGTCCCCTTACCCCCACCCCCACCCCCCAACCACACTAAGGTCCTTCTGTTCCTCTTCCTTCACACTCTGCATCACTCCCCACTGGCCCTTTCAGTCGCCGCCAAATGACCCAGAAAGGCATGGGAAGGGTTCTGGGCCCTAACTGATCCAAGCAAGCCAACAGCCCCACTGCCTTCCTGCTCACCAAGCCAGCTGAGGCCGCCCTGGGTGACTCAGATAAAGAGACACGTAGAGAAGGCCTGCTTTCATATGGTAAGGAAGTAAGAATGGTCAGCGACTTGGGACGTCCCTGGCTCCCCAATAGCAAATTCCTTCTGTGTTGCATCACTGGGCTGCTTCATTCCTGGGACCTCCGTCACCCACAGGTTCCCCACTGACCCAGGGTCACCGTCTCTCTGGGCGTCTGCCCGGCTCAGTAAACGGGTTGTGTCCAGAGCCAGGATGCAGATTCGAGCAGGAAAATCTACTTCAAGAACCTTGGGGGGGTGGGGGGAGGCTACAGAAAGAACAGACCTAGAAGAACATGAAAGCCCATGAAGAGAGCATGACAGAGATAGGATGCCTCAGCAGAAAGGGTTGCTGCCCAGCGATGGAGATGGGTGGAGAGGGGATGGGGACATTGTCACCCCTTCCCGTCCTGGGCTCTGTGACCTGCCCCCTTCTGACCCACCCCAACCGTGCTGCCCTCTGCTTATCCCTCACAACCCAGCATCAGTCCCTCTTCCTCCAGGAAGCCCTCCCTCCACATTCAGAGCTACACCCTGATAGCCCGAGTCTTACCGCTTTGTATACAGATGGTTTGACAGATGGTTCTAATTTAATCATTGCATATATATTAATCTGTCCCAGGACGTGGGTCTGTGCCTTTGGGGAAGGAAGAATCCTGTGTTTCTCTGAATCAAATCACGGAGTGTTGATTGTCAATAACTGGCAATTTCGGGGAAGACTCACATAGCAGGCAGGGTAAAATGAAACAGAACGTGTCCAGAGAAAGTGCTAAAGGGAGGCTCAGGAATGCAGGGAATGCGGAACGAGTTCTGGTAAAAAGGAAAGAAGTGAATCAGAGTTAGACCTCAGTGTGCATGGAGAGAGAAGTGGGAGGAGGTTGGGATCAGGCTAGGGTGGCCCTTGGTGGGGTCGGGGGCTCCCAGGATTGCACTACCTCATTCTGACAGCCACTGGTGAGCTCTGCGGGGACACCTACCCCAGAAATCGCTCATGCCATCTGCCCCAGGCTTCCTCCTGTGACCACAATGGGTCCCATTTGCTCCCTCTGCTTCTTTCTCCCAAGAGAACAGGCTCTTTCTGGCCCTGGGGGCCGGGGAGGGTCTCTGGGGCTCATTGAACACATTGTAAGAGGCCCTTCCAAGAGAATACTGCCCCCCAGTGACCTTCCCCCAGACAAATGAGGATAAATGAGACATGGTGATGGCCGCAGCAAAGTGAAGGATAAGCGCAGAAATGACTGTAAGGCAAGGGAATTCATGTAAAAGGGGTTCAATTGTTACGGAGTGTTAGAGAGGAATCAAAAAGACACAGGGGATGAGGGTGGCAGAGAAGGGGCCAAAGAACCAAGACTAGAAGAGAAGGTCAAACTCCGCCTAGCTTTTACCAGCTGATAAAACAAGCCCCCCTACTCCCTGGTATGTTGGAGGGTTCAAGACATGGGTCATGTATCCGTGGGGTGCACATGTGACCCTGCAGCCCAGAGAGGAAAATCTTCCCAGGATCTAAAGCCTGAAAGGGGCTTCCCTGACGGTCTAGTGGTTTAGAATCTGTCTGCCAATGCAGGGGACACAGGTTCTATCCCTGGTCCGAGAACTAAGATCTCAGATGTTATAGAGCAACTAAGCCCTTGGCCCCCAACGACTGAAGCCCGTGCTCTAGAGCCCGTGAGCCACAACAAGAGAAGCCACCACAATGAGAAGCCCGCGCACCCCAACCGGAGAGTAGCCCCCACTTTGTCACAAGTAGAGCAAAAGAAGCCCGCACAGTAGCGAAGACCCAGCACAGCCAAAGATAAGCAAACAGTTTAAAAAAATAACAAAGCTTGCAAAATCAGCCAGAGGAGAGCATGTCAGGACTCAAGTGAAACCGGGAGCTGGCCTGAAATGGACAGAGGGGCTGGCAGCGTTTCTCTTGGGTAACCAGCCAGTCCACTTCCTAAGGCCTTCCATCCACTCTGCTTATCACTGAGAGAAGTCGAAATATGTAACCCAGGCACTTGCCTAAGGCAAGAATTAACAGCTCAAGTTGTCTGGGTTTCTGTCGTGCTTCTGCCCCAACTGGGAGCGGCTGCCAGTCAATGAGAGACTGGAACACGACAGACACTTACAGTATTTCATTTCATCTTCACAACAACGCTGAAGGGTGGGAATCGGTGTCTGTCTAACGAAAAACTTCTGTCTACCTACCTACCTGCACATAAAAACCCCGAGGCCCGCAAAGTGCAGTTTTGCCCAAAGACGCATAACTAGCTAAGTGTCAGAGCCCTGGCCAGGCCAGGCCAATGGACAGTACTGTTCTCTCACTTATGGGAGGTCGCTGTGTGGCCTCACACATATCACCCTGCAAATTCAAAGGAACAGACCAGATGGTTCTTAGAGCCCTCCTGCTCTGAGACTCTGTGATATAAGTGGAGAAGAAAAGCTTCCCATGGCGGAGGCATGCAGGTTTTTCTGTGTCGGGAATGTAAGATAGATGGCAAGAGGTAGGGGCCAGAGAAGGCAGAAAGGAGAAGGGCTCCATGGAATCGGACTGGGGGTGGGGGCGGCAAATCAGGCTTGGTGCCACTGTGCGGAGGGACCCTGGACGGGCCGAGGCTGTCTCAGGGCTGTGATCTTCAACGAGAAGAGGCTGACACAGAGCCCTGGCCTCTGCTCACTCTTAAGAAGCGGGGAGAGTGGGGCTGGCGAGAGCCCAGCCCAAACATAGGCTATTTTGGGCCTTGTGATGTTTGGAGAGCAACCAGGCCAGAAATAGCGCTGTGAATTAGCAAGACCCCAGCCTCTTGCCACCCCCGGCTCTCCCAGTGAAATCACCAAGAATCGGGAGGCCAGCTCCAACATTCCAGGCAGCCTGTGTAACTGACAGGAGGCCCCTCCTCTCCCCGCAGGAAGGCCTGGAGCAGAGCCTTTGACTGTAAAAGGGATTCTGCACATGAGGGAGAGGGAGAGGGAAAGAGGGACTGAGTCACGGACAGCAGAGTGGGAGAACGGGGAGAGATCTTGGGGGGCTGAGACTAGAGGAGATCACCGCGGGGGCGGGGGGTAGGTAATGAGGGTCCCCAGGATGGAGGTCCCAGGATGGAGGAGTGAGCAGAAGAGATAAGAGCAGGGGAGTCTTGGAAGCAGAGAAAGGGAAAGTGAAAAAGTGGCGGGTGGCTGGGACTCAGAGAGGAAATGGGGACAGAGGAAGAGCAGAGAGCAAAGAGGGCAGCCAGAGGGCAGGAGATGAAGAGCTGGAGGGGAGACCCAAGGCAACAAGGGAACCAGGGCTGCAGGGGTGGGAGGGGGCGGGGGCGGGCCTGGGGACAGTCACGGAAACGTTGCGTCTGGTCTTGTCACGAACCACCTGCTGAAGCGCAGTTGGAAACAGCTTTCCTAGTTAGCTACAACTGGAACTTCCCAGAGAAATCCACAGCAGTGTAACTCATCCTCTTATCTCTGATTCTCCCGGAATCAGAGATCAGTTATTTCAACAGCAGGGACTTTTGACCCCTTACAAAAGAGCCAAGGCTTAAAAGAAGTGATGGGGTCACAGCTGTTAGTTTGGGGGATCAGGGAAAGGATAGAAAGTGACATCCCCTTGAGTCAGGCTAGGTTCTGAGGAGGATATTCCTGGGAGGTCTACTTTAGGGCCTGCTTCCCTGGTGGCTCAGTGGTAAAGAATTCGCCTGCTATACAAGAGTGTCAGGGGATGCGAGTTTGATCCCTGGGTCAGGAAGATCCCATTGGAGGAGGGCATGGCAACCCACTCCAGTATTCTTGCCTGGAGAATCCCATGGACAGAGGAGCCTGATGGGCTCCGGTCCATGGGGTCACAAAGAGTCAGACGCAACTGAGCACTCATGCATGTACTGCTTTGGGACAGCGGGCCATTGGCTGCCCCTGCGGTGGGGAAGGTCTCCCCAGGGCAGGCCGGGGGGAGGTGAGGCCATTTCACAGAGAGAAGCGGCAGGGGCCACAGTCAAGTCTGACTTCAGATCATATGGTGGCCCCAGCTGCTCAGAAAGACAAAAGGACACCATCAGAAAACCCAGCATGGGACCCAGTTCCTCTAGACTTTGCCTCCGCTTCTAATCCACACCCAAACACTTAGAAGGTTTCCCCGGTTTGGGAAACGACCCCTTAGTAAGTCAGCCCTTTCTGTTTCCAAAGTAAAAATGTGCCCCTTCTCTCCCCAGCAGGACACAGAGCTGCTCCCAGCTGCTGCCCAGGAACAGAATGGAATTTTCTGGAATGACCTCAGAATCATTCAGGTCCAGGGATGGGGACAGAAGTGGTCACGTCCTTGGCAGGGCCCAGGTGGTCCCAGAAAACAGCAGGGCCTTTGTGGCCGAGACCTGGCAAGGAGATAGCAGTAGCCCACAAAGGGAGGGATGAGGCTCAGCTGAACGGCTGGAGAGGCTGGGCAGCGGGGCACCTGGAGGGCAGGTCCCGCTGCCTCTGGACCTGCTGCTCTTCCAACTTGGGGCTTGGCACTTCCAACCCAGACTCCCAGGACTCTGTCCCCCTGTGGCCCCCAAGGGTGTAGGGCAAGTCACTGGGGCCTTTCTGGGAGTCGGAGACGGCTTGGGGACCGGACTTCTGCTTTCTCCATCCGAGAGACAGCAGACATAACTGCTCTTCCTCCTCGCGGCTAACCACTTTCTCAGGGACTCTGAACCAGACTAAGAAAGAAAGACATAAACAAGAAGCAGTGACAGATGAACAGTCTGGTCCTGGGAACGGGTCGGTGACCCTAACTTTCCAGCTGAGGTTTCCCCTTCTCTCCCGGTTACCCACACCCCCACCTGGATCCCAGGAGCAACGGAGAAAACAAAGGCGGAGGCAGAGTGAAAACGGGAAAGCCCTCCAGCTGTGGTTGCCCTTGGTATCTGTTTACTGAAAAAATCCAAAACAAACATCCGGACACATCCACCCACTTCAGCTTCCTATGATGCTGCTGTCCGCTGTCTCCATGGATACCCCCAGTTGAATCCCACCACCCACACAAAGCATGACAGTGTGTGGACCCTCAAGTCAAGGGCGCCCAGCCCCCAGGACCCCTTCAGCCCCACCCTGTCCATGACATCCAGCTACACCGTCCAGGGTGCCTGACCCCACCAGCAGCCCAGTCTTACTCACTAGCCTCTAGCCAATATCCATCATCTGTAGAATTCTTGGGTTACTTTTTACCCCAAATTCCAGTGCCTTAGCAGCACACTCCACAAACCCAGCCATGAATTAACGCTCTTAATCTCATCCCTACTCGAGCCCTCCCAACGTCTGCATCTGGAGGAAAAGGTGAAGGGGTATTCCTCCGCAGCCGCAGCAGGCAGTTCAGAGAAGTGAAGCCTACACACTGAGGGCTTTATCCCCTGCCGAGGCTTTACCCTTCTGCCCCGGGAAGCCACCACCCCACCCAGCACACCTCAAAACCCAGCCAGACAGAGCTGTTGACACAAAGAGAGCCCCGGGGGCACCAGGAGAGTCTGGACACGTGGGGGAGTCAGCCGTGCATCACCCGACGGCCGGCGGGCGGGCGGGCACTTGGCAGAAAAGAGAGAAAGACGGGAGAGAATCCTCACATCCTAGACAGTCAAAACCCAGACAATCAATAAGGCACACTCCGTGCCCTCTGGCTTCTGGGATGCAGCCACAAGGAGGGTGGGGTGTTCTCCCCAGTTTAACCAGCGCACCGGGCTGATGGACAAGGAATTTGTAGGATCTTTAGCTTCTTTGATAACTATGCGCTGGTCTGATTCTCCCAAGGACAAAGAGGAAGTGTAAACTCTCCCCACTCTGAGCTCTGAGGAAGGTAAACACTGGGTGCCAGGGGTCAAACTGGCTTAACATCCTGAGGGCAGCAAGATCAAGGGCGGCCCTGGGGCCCAGGGCAACCAGGGTTGGCTCAATTGTTCCAGAGCCCTCTCTCTCACGTACACACACGGATGCCTCAGCAAGTCCCACAGAGGGAGGCGCTGAGGGGGCCTTCGGGGGGCTCCCCGCGGTTCAGACAGACTTCCCCAGCCAAAAAGTGGGCGGGGCCGAACCATGAGTTAATCAACTTCCGGCCCACATCTGCTATAAAGGGAGGCAGCAGCCTGCACTGGAGCAGAGCTGCGACTGGGTGAAGGGCCAAGAGCACCGTCCAGAGAGCCACACCCCCTCTCCAGCCGAGGCAGGGCTACCAGCGCCAACACTCGCAGCGGCAGCAGGAACAAACCGCCCATCCCAAGGCACTTTGAGAAATTCAGGTAAGAGCAAAGACAACCCTCTCCAGCTCCGTACCTCCGGCTAAGGCAGAGAGCTCCCATCTGCAGAGTCCCTTCTGTCCGTGGTCCCCAGTGTTCCTCTTTCTTCCCCCGACCCGGAGACCTGCAGCCCTGAGTTGACCCCCGTTACAGCGGTGATCACACGGGAGCGGGGAAGATGGTCAGGATGCCCCAACAATCCCACCACCCAGAAGCAAGGGCCTCGTCTCTCTAGGACCCTCTCCATGGAAGACATTCCTACCTTCCCAGCTCAGGAAAGGGGGTTTTCACGCCTGCTAACTTGAATAAAACAACGATTGTTGAAGGCATTAGAAAAGAATTAGGAAGCACTGTGAAAATCACAGATGTTATTGTAATTTAGCATTTCAGCCTCCTGGAAGGGAAGGGAGATGCCACCGGGCTCAAGATTCGCCAGGGCTGAGACAGAAGGGGAAAAGGCTCAGGATCTAAACCCACCGCGGTTTCTATCTTGCCCGCTTGTTCACGTATCACATGCCAGCGGCAAACACAGGAGCCTGGCCGTGGCTGGGCTGCCATCGCCCCTCCTCCCTCTCTGTCCTTTCAGAACTATCCACTTCATCCAGTCTTTTCCCACTGATTCCAGGATGCGGATGTCTCTGGTCTCTGCCTGCCTCGCCCTGGGCCTGGCCCTCACCTTTGGTGAAGGGTCTGCCTCCTACCAGCACCAGTCTCCGGCGGCCAGCCTGGCCACAGACTTTGGAGTGAAGGTGTTTCAGCAGGTGGTGCAGGCCTCCAAGGACCGCAACGTGGTTTTCTCACCCTATGGGGTGGCCTCAGTCCTGGCCATGCTGCAGCTGACCACAGGAGGAGAAACCCGACGGCAGATCCAAGAGGCGATGCAATTCAAGATTGAAGGTGAGAGACGACGGGGCAGAGGGGCAGGCGGGCACTCAGGGAGCCCTCCCAGGACAGGGGTGTAACTGACCAGAAGAAGAGGGAGGGCTGACCCCGGCTTAGTGGGCCAACTCCTGTCCCGCCAGCCACAGGGATGGACCGCTGCATCTTCTTCCCACCACATCCTGTGTCCTTTGGCTCTTGGCTGGTCACAAGGCGTATGAGCCAGCGGATCTGGTGTGAGATGGCCCTGCCTCACCACTCCTGCACTTTGTGATCTTAACCCCTCGGAACCTCAGTTTTCTCACCTGCAAATTGGGGACAATCAGAGTATCTACCCCATGGGGCTGTTGTAAGGATTAACTCCAAAATGATGCATGTCAAAGGCCTACCTAGCATAACTATTATTGTTATTAAAAGAAGACGGTTAGGGTTTATAACTTTAAAAACAGATAAAAATATGCTAAGCCAAAGCAAGGGTTAGGACCTGTGATTTTTGAGGAAAAGAGGGAGGTGTAGGAGAGATTAAGATTTGGAATGAAATCTCCCTTCAGAGACCCTTGGGGGAGCAGAAGAGTCCTGTCCATGTGGACAGGTTTGGGGGAAGTTGGCCCTGCTGGGAGCCCTGGGTTCAAGGGGAGCTTAATGTGTCTTTTCCTCCCTGTTTTGGCCCAGAGAAGGGCATGGCCCCTGCCCTCCACCGACTGTACAAGGAGCTCATGGGGCCATGGAACAAGGATGAGATCAGCACGGCCGATGCCATCTTCGTGCAGCGGGACCTAGAATTGATCCATGGTTTCATGCCCAACTTCTTCAGGCTGTTCCGTACCACGGTCAAGCAGGTTGACTTCTCTGAAGTGGAGAGAGCCAGGTTCATCATCAATGACTGGGTGAAAAGACACACAAAAGGTAAGCAGGTAGAGAAAAGAGGCCAGTCCCAAGGGCCTGCAGAGATTGGGATTCAAGTCTCAAGGGTCCTGACCCTTCCCTTCCAGCACCTTCTGCTCTGTAGACAGACGGTAAAGTGCTTTAAGAATCAAAGCATCTTGTTTTTTCCATAAATAGACTTGCCCTCTGAACTACCTCTAAAGGCATCCCTAAAAAGTACTATGAGATGTTATAAGCACAGTAATAACCCATGGCAGGGGGAAAACACAGTCCTTCAAGATTACAGCTTAGGGAACAAAGAAAGGGGAAACTTACATTTCCAGGTCTGATCCTAGACAGGATCTCAGGACCAAGACAGTGTGGTGAGCCGGGGAAGGCTTTCTGAGACACTTAGGAAGATGGAACGGATTGAAAGCAGCTAGACTGGGTTCACTAAATCTTACCCAGTCCGTCTTCTGATGGGATCCCTTCTGACACACATCCATTTGATGACTGGGAGCTCAAGGGAACCATCTACAAGGATTAAAACAATATCCAGCCTCCTGATCACCTCGATTTCCCATAGGCATGATCAGCGACTTACTTGGTGAAGGGGCTGTGGACCAGCTGACACGCCTGGTCCTGGTGAACGCCCTCTACTTCAACGGCCAGTGGAAGATGCCCTTCCCAGAGTCGAACACCCACCACCGCCTCTTCCACAAATCCGACGGCAGCACCGTCTCTGTGCCCATGATGGCTCAGACCAACAAGTTCAACTACAGTAAGTGCAAGACTCTCCCTTCCTCAAGTCCCATAGTGACTGATCCTCATCCCTGGGGTGGTCCCCTCCAAGGGAGGAGAAACCCTAGAACACACCCCAGCTGCGACAAAGACTTCCCAAGTAGGAGACACGGGGATTATCGGAGCAGCAGAAAGTAGCTTATATCTTGTGCAAGATGAAGCTGAAATCCAGAAATTACCTGAGGATCCCACTTGACCACCTGATACCATCTCTCATCTTCATGTGGTTCTGGTGTGATAACCTGGGCTTCTCAAATCCTCCTGGGGAAGAGCTATGTGAAGGCTGAGATTCAGGAGGTTGGGATCGGAATAAATCAATAGCTGGAGATTGGGGAGAAGGGTGTGAAGGTAAAGATGGCCAACCAGAGACAGAGAACCCCCAGAAGACACTGTGAATTGGCAGAAGAGAAGGCAAATGGAAATAAAAAATGAACAGGGGAGTGGTGGTGCTGGTGGGTGGGTGGGGAGCCTCAAAAGCCAGGATGGAGAGTTGGTTTCCAGAGAGGATGGAGGGGCCTGGAGGACTAATGGGAAAGCCAACACCGGGTTAGAATCAACAGGAGCTGGAGTTATTGCCAATGCTCTATCTTGGTGTCTTTCCCAGCTGAGTTTACCACCCCCGACGGCCATTACTACGACATCCTGGAATTGCCCTACCACGGGAACACTCTCAGCATGTTCATTGCTGCCCCCTATGAAAAAGAGGTGCCGCTCTCTGCCCTCACCAGCATTCTGGATGCTGAGCTCATCAGCCAGTGGAAAGGGAATATGACCAGACTGACCCGCCTCCTGGTTCTGCCCAAGTAAGCCACCCCTTGCTCTAGTCCCCTCTGCCTCCTCCCTCCCCTCTCCTCTGGCTCCCTGCTGTTGCCACACACAATAACACCCCCCCCCCCCCGCCCCCCGCCAGCCACGTGGAGTTTCCCAAAACTGACTTTTGCAGGGCAGGGAGCTGCTGCGTGGGTGCGGATGGGACACACTCTGGCCTGGGTTTGATTAAGATTCTGCTCATCTTCCCTTTGGCGGTGGAGGGCAGCGGGGGTGGGGGTGGGGGGGAGTGGGGGGGAGTTTTTCGAGACCACGCCACGCCCACCAACCCCTGAATACCCAGCAAGAGCTAGCCAGAGGAAGAGCTGGAGAGATGACGGGAGGTGGGAGGGCCAGGGAATACATTGGTCGGCGCCCTTTTATGAATACCCCTCACTCCCACCTCCATCTCTTCAAGTCAACATTCACACAATGGAGACAAAAGGAATCACTTGTGCAGATGAAGCAAGCCTGAACTCTGGCTTCTAGCTGGCTTGCCATGAAGCAGATTTTAAAAATTCTTCTGCAGAAGTGAAGAGGGTGCTGGAGGCTGAGGCTGGGTCCATTCCAGAATCGTGGGGAAGCCTCCCACTATGCCGACCCCACATTTCCAGATGCCATAATGCCAGGCTTAGGGAAAGAGGACAATTTAGTTGGTTAGCACGCCCTCTCTCTCTCTCTCAAAGAACGGAGGTAATTAGTTGTGCCCTGGTGGGAGGCGGAGCGAGCTCCCCAAAGCCTCGCTGCTGGAGTCCTCTTTGGACTCAACTCTCAGAAACACAAGCTACAGACCAGATTTCTGTTCAGCTAGCCTTTGCAGGGGAATTTGCCCTTCCCCACTCCCACCCCAGTGAGACTGAACACAATTGTGCTGCAACCACTGCCTCATTTGAGGAAAGTAATTAGTCAGAGGTTCGAGGGGGTGGGGAGCTTGCAGAAGAAATGTTCGTTAGTATCAGAATCTTCCCAGCAAGGAGAGAGACCTTGCCAACAGATTTGAAAGAAAAACAAGCCTCCCACTTCTGTGTTCACATCAGTCCCCCTCCTGTCGTGTGTGTGTAGCGGGGCAGGGGTACCTGGTAAGGCTAGACGTGGCCTGAGCTGGAGCTGTGTCCTGCTGCTGTCTGTAGGTTCTCCCTGGAGACTGAAATTGACCTCAGGAGGCCGCTGGAGAACTTGGGAATGACCGACATGTTTAGGTCAAGCCAGGCGGACTTCTCCAGTCTTTCAGGTTAGAGGTTTCCCTTTCCTTTTCTTCCCCTGGTGGACAGTGGGGTCTCCCGGAGGACAGAGGTGCTTCCTCTCCCCACCCCGAGGACCAAGGCTAATGCACTCTGGGGTCCGCCTCCATTTCAGATCAAGAGTCTCTGTACGTGTCGCAGGCGCTGCAGAAAGTGAAGATCGAGGTGAATGAGAGCGGCACGCTGGCGTCCTCCTCCACAGGTGAGTCAGGCTCAGGTGAGGCCTGGTGAGTCTCAGCCCCAGGCTTCCACGAGGGGCCATGATCTAGTAGTACCCACACCCAGGGTTCACCAGGAAGACCCCACTGCCCTGGTCTATCTACCAGGCCTCCCCGGGAAGAACAGGGCTTCCTGTGTGGAGAGCATTACCTGATCCCACTGGAAAATGGGCCTGCTTTCCCCGGGATCCCTTTCCCTCCCCACTGGCTCTGAAGTCCCCCTGAATGGGAGGGCCTGGCTTGCTCTCAGAGCGGTCAGTCGACTTAAAGGTGCTTGCTTCCGACGTGCCTTGAAAGAGTTTAGACAAACCTGACTTCGAGTGAGTGGGCTTCCCTTGTGGTTCAGATGGTTAAGAATCTGCCTGCAATGCAGGAGACCTGGATTCAATCCCTGAGTTGGGAAGATCCCCTGGAGAAGGGAAAGGCTACCCACTCCAGTATTCTGGCCTGGTGAATTCCATGGACTGTATAGTCCACGGGGTCACAAAGAGTTGGACACGACTGAGTGACTTTCACTTTCACTACTCAAGCGAGTAGCTGCTAGATCTCTACCCAACTGCCTTAGAGGACACCTTGACACTTTTAGGGTTCACATTATGGGCTCAGTAGTGGCACATGAGTTCAGTTGCTCTGCGGCTTGTGGAATGCTCCTGGACCAGGGATCAAACCCATGTCCCCTGCATTGGCGGGCAGAGTCTTATGCACTATGCCACCAGGGAAGTCCCTGCTATGATTATTTGGCTTCCCAGGTGGCACAATGGTAAAGAATCTGCCTGCCAATGCAGGAGATGCAAGTTTGATCCCTGGATTGGGAAGATCCCCTGGAGTAGAAAATAGCAACCATTCCAGTATTCTTGCCTGGAAAATCCCATCAAAACAGAAGCCCGGTGGGCTACAGCCCATGGGGTCACAAAGAGTCAGATATGACTGAGCACACACGCGCCAGGAAACAACAAAGCCTCCCAAACCACCCACTCCCCAGCGCTGGTGTCACTGAATCACTTGTGACCGATCCAGGCGCCAGCGCCCACGTCCCTCTGTTCTAAGATGCTGTCCTGTCTCTTCCAGCCCTTATAGTCTCAGCCCGAATGGCCCCCGAGGAGATCATCATGGACAGACCCTTCCTCTTTGTGGTGCGGCACAACCCCACAGGTAAGCCGGGGACCCGAGAGACCCCGCCACTCTCAGCCCCCCTCCCCATTCTCCTGGACTCAGGTACCATCCAGGCAGGTGTAGACGCCCCCACTTCCCCCAAGAGGACTCCAGGCAATGAATCACGGCTGTGTTCCCCTTCCACTTCTTGGAGGGCAGTGCTCTCTCTCCAGACAGGGTGCTTGTCTGTCCCTCAGTCCCAGCTTAGTCACTAGAGCAGCTGGGCCTCTGAACACTCATTCATGTCCCCATTATCTCAGTTCGTCCATAAACACCCAGCTGGGTGAGCTGTCCCCCGCCTCCCCCCACTTCTCATCTCCTGTGATGCTTCCATCCTCAGGAACCGTCCTGTTCATGGGCCAAGTGATGGAACCCTGACCGTGGGGAAGGCAGCCCTCATCTGGGACAGAACTGGAGATGTCCAAGAGGAAGAAAGTCCAGAGCAAAGAATTTTTATTAATTCATTTTTCTGGAAAAAGAGAAGATGTTTATTTATTTTTTTCTATGGTAAATTCTTTCGAATCTGCCTCTTAGGCCTAACTTTGGGCTCTCTCAGGAGGGGCAAAGAGGACCTTTGAGTTAAACCCTCCAATGGAGACCCTGGGAGAGACTGGGAGGCGTAACACCCAGCCGGCCTCCCAACTGGACTGCAGGACTCCCAGGACTGCTGGCCCAGCTGCTTCTGCCCATCGCTCTGCCTGTTCGGGTCTTGGGTCTCGGATCCCACCAAGGCCCTGGTAGGATGGCACCACAAGGCTTACATGAAGGAGCGTTTGTGTGCTCGCTAGAATTGTGTGTTCCGGTCACGTTGCCGTCACTCTTGCACTGTCTGCCACTGCTGAGAAGGCGGGCAGCAGGCCCGAGAAGGCCAAGGCGAGAAACACCCTTTCATGCCAAGTTCCATCCTCCCCCAGCTCCGAGGTTCGAGACCCACGCAGGCCTGGCTGCTCCCTCCCCAGGAAACCGTGTGCATATATTATTTTGGAGTGTAGGTGACTTGTTTACTCAGAGAAGCAGGTTTCTGCTTCACACACACTTTATGTTGCAGAAACAGAAGGAGAGAGACGAGGTGTGTGCCTGGTCTTGGTTCCCGTCTCCTGGTGGGGAGGGGGAGATGCCAGGGGTGTGCCCGAATATTTATCACATCCTTGTCCTTGTGCGCTTGGGAGAGAGAAAGGTCTACCGAGAAGGCACGTTGTTTAACGTGTTCACCGTGTTCCCTCCGGGGGTCTGTGTCACTGCATCTCAGGGGAGGCCTCTTGAGTGTCCCTCCCCTCGCCCAGGTGGCAAGCCTCCCGGCACTCACACTGCCACCTGGTGGTGGCCCAACGCCCCCGCGCCTCTCCTTTCCCGGATTTTCCACCCGATGGAGCCGCGTCCCTGGCGGGACCATCCAACTTCGGCTCACTTTCAGAGAGCGAAAGGATGTGGCGGGTGAAGGGAGATGGAGTGGTTTCAAAATTTTCCAATATATTTAGGCGCAGGAGTGCAAGGGGCTCCACGACCTAGCAGGACAGAACTTTCCCCAATTACAGGGTGACTCACAGCCGCGCTGGTGACTCACTCCAATGTGTCATTTCCGGCTGCTGTCTGTGAGCGGTGGACACGTGAGAGAGAGAGAAAGAGACAGCCTGCTCGGGCTCAATTACCTCCGGCAGATAATCTTTCTGAAAGCCAGCTAGCTGAGGGGGTACAGAGAGAGGACCGACTGATTGAAGAATTGCACATAGATGTCGAATGAATGTAACCTAATACAACCCTAATCATCCTGCTGTGCCCTTCAGTGAAGAATCTTCCTTCTTTGTGCGTATGTTGGTTTTTTTTTTCTTTTTTCATGATGCACTGGACAGTGACAGCCACACTCAGTACCCCCACTTGTGGGGTCCATGGCTCTTGAAATTGCTTTTTCACTTTTGATATAGAAGCAAGTAAAAAAAAAATGTTTTTTAAAAAAAATAATAAGTAAATAAAAAGAATATTCCAAAATAGTCCTTGGCCTTGACTTTCCTTGTTTCCCACAGCACAAAATCCAGACCCCATCAGTTCACAGACCTGAAGAAACACACACCGGCAATGGGCAAGGCACACCAACGTGTCCTGGGCGAATTCGCAGGGCTGGCCGCCGGGGCCCACAAGAAGAACCCGGGGACACTGTGTAGGATGAAATTCCCCCTTTAGGCATCATCCTCGAAAAGAAAAGAGGGACTTCCTTGGTGGTCCAGTGGTTAAGACTCTGTGCTTCCACTGCAGGGGGCATGGGTTCCATCCCTGGTTGGGGAAGATCCCACATGGCAGCCTGGCATGGGCAAAAAAAAGGAAAGAGGGTTCCCCAGACACCTGCCACCCACCCAGACACCCCTTTTCACTGTCCCTGTCGCTTCCCACTCTGTTCATTTCCTTCCCCACCAAATGTTCCATCCTCCCCACACCTACCCCACTCCCCATTTCTCAAAACACAAACTAAATCCATTTCCTCCATTGTGGATTCCCAGTGGATCCAGTCAACATCATCGCTGTCTACTTGGCAAGTACTCACCTTCCTTTTTCCTGGTGTGTAACAGTGCTTGCATGCATGTACGCTCTTTAATTTGGGGTGTGTATGTTGTCCTCCCCACTGCCCATATCAGGTTCTTTGAAAGAAGGCTCTTTTGTTACATAGATTGTTAATATCCTCCTTAAAATGTTATCCTGAACAGGCCTTCATTGTCTTCTTCCACTATCTTGAAGGCTCTTGCCAGGGGACCTTCTTCCCCCAATTATTTTCCATTTGTATATTCCACAAGAATTTTTAAATCGAAAAAATACCAAGAACTAGCTGTCACAATCGTATGCTCTCCGGCTCCAGAGCCCTAAAGACGGGACTGATAGACCCAGCCCCCCTGGAAACTTGGATCATGTCTTAATAGGAACCCATTCTTGTCTGGGGGCTGTTGGTCAAAACATTGTCTGATAGTTAAGCGGTAGTGAGCTTTCCATCACTGGAAGTGTTCAAGGACAGGCAAGATGACCTGCTGGTGGGCATCATTCAGCAGTCAGGGTAGAGGAGGTGATTTTTTTTTTTAATGATAAGGAATTCCTGCTCATACTAAGACATTTGAACAGTTTGAAAGAGTAGAAGTGGATTGTTGATTGACATTTTGTTTCCTGGCTTAAAAAATACATCATTGTTGTTACCAACAATGCGGAGATGGACATCCTTGTACCTTTATCCCGGTGCATGTGTGCTCCTATATCCATAAGATAACTTCCTAGCAATGGGATTAAGTGTTTTAAGAAGCTCTCAATCCCACAAGTGTGTGATTCTGGTCACACAAACATCTTTAAATGGTATACAAAACAATTTAAAGTGACCATTTTGCATGGTACGAATCTTACCTTTTCTGAAGCTTAAAAATGCCTTCACAACTTTCCTAAATAAGCGCACTGCCATGAATAAAGACAGACTTTAGGACTTTTCTGGTGGTCCAGTGGCTAAGACTCCGAGCTCCCAACGTGAGGGGTCTGGGTTCAATCCCTGGTCGGGGAACTAGATCCCACGAGCCACAGCTAAGTTTGCCTGCCGAAAGTAAAAAGATCCTGCGTGCCGCAACCAAGACCCAGCGCAGCCAAATTTAAAAAAAAAAAGAAAAAAAGATAAGACTAAGACTTCAGACCTTGAACTAAAAGAAGCTTCACATTATAATTTTCCCTAAGATTATGTTAGCCTTCCTTGGAGCAAACTTTGATTATAATGTTTTGGGGAGTAAATCCAGAAAGTGTCTTCATTCATTGCCTCCCTCCTCAACCATTCAGTACGTACTAAGGCTTTCTCGCTAGCCTTCCCATTCCTGTTTCCCTCCCAAGGGTCAGTCTAGGGGCATCCTTGGGTGCCTCTAACACAATGTACTAGGATGTTCCGAGGAGATGTGGCAACCACATCTCTTCCTTGTGGATTCCTCTCTTTACATTTCAGGCTGTCCTGTCCCCCATGAGGCTGTTGCAGTGAGAGGGGCCCCACAGTGCAATCGAGCCTGGAGGGGAAGTCTTCTTTTCTCCTTAAAAATCCAGTGGGAATCAGGGCAAGACCCAGAAGAAAGAGGCCAAGGATGAGTAGCTCCCCAAACCTACTCTCAGCTTTATTCTTATTTTTAATTAAAATTTATGTTATTAATAAATTCATTATTTCTGGCTATGCTGGGTCTTCATTGCTGTGCTTGGGCCTTCTCTAGTTGTGGCAAGTGGGGGCTACTCTCTACTTGCATAGCACAGGCTCTAGGCACTCAGACTTTAGTAGCTGTGGCACATGGGCTTAGTCGCCCCAAGGCATGTGGGATCTTCCCGGGCCAGGGACTGAACCAGTGTCCCCTGCACTGCAAGGCAGAGTCGTAACCACTGGGCAACCAGGGAAGCCCTTAAAAATTATTTTGTCATTTACTTGGCTGCATTGGGTCTTAGTTGGGACTTCCCAGGTGGCACTAGTGGTAAAAGAAACCATCTGCCAATGCGGGAGACAAAAGAGATGTGGTTTCGACCCCTGGGTCAGGAAGACTCCCCTGGAGGAGGGCATGACAACCCACTCCGGTATTCTTGCCTGGAGAATCCCATGGACAGAGGAGCCCGGTGAGTTATAGTCCTTGGGGTCACAAAGAGTCGGACAGGACTGAAGCGATTTAGCACACATGCACAGGTCTTAGTTGTGGCACATGGAATTTTTCCTTGCGGCATGCAGGCATCTCCTTAGTTGTGGCGCATGGGCTCTGGAGTGGGCTGGCTCAGTAGCCCCATGGTATATAGGATCTTAGTTCCCCGACCAAGGATCGAACCCCCACCCCCTGCACTGGAAGGCAGATTCTTAACCAGTTGGACTGCCAGGGAAGTCCCTACTCTCAGTTTTGGATGAGAGACGCTCTCTTTTAACCTCAGTGACTTCTCCATCTTTCCTTTCCTATTCTCACCATGCAATTGACAAGTCTGGCAGGGCTGAGATATGACTGCAGAACTAGCCGGGAGAAAAGGCCATAGAGGTTACTTGGCCTCTTCCGAGCTGGCTTAGACCACAGGCACAAAGCCTAGACGTGGCGTCATTTTGTTAACAAGATACTTCTATAATGAGACCTAAGCCCAAAACTTCAGCTGGTGCCAAAGCATCCCTCCTACTTCCTGCCTCCTAGACAGATCCTGCTTTGGGCTCACAGCGGGTAGCTGCGCTCATGAAAGCAAAAGTCCAAGAATTCAGGGCACCAGGATCCAGATTTATCTTTTGTCCTCCTTATACCCTGAAAAGATGACCGATATCAGGTGCTGGGCTAGTTGTTGAGGAGTTACCCATCTGAAACAGATCTGCTTAGAAACCGCAAGAGCTTCCTTTTTCTGCACAAGATGCTGCTTCCAAAAGCAGGACACATTGTAGCCTTAATTCCGCAGGATGTAGTTCAAACACTGTCCGTACCCGCTGAGAAGGCTCAGAAGAAAAGAGTCCTTCAGAAAGGACCTCTTCACCACCGAGGGAGTTCGCTCCAGGAAGTGCCCCAGTTAACAGCCCCTTTTGCTCTTCTAGGATATTTTGAGGACAAAGACAGGCATGCAGCCTCAGAGTGCAAAGCCAGCCCTCCTCGGCTTCACCTGGGCCCCCTCCGTAGCTTTTCCAAGCCACCCTTCCTCTATTTCTAGGGATGAAAACCCCACAAGATTTGCCCTGCCTCCATTGTAACTGCCAATTTCCTGTTCATCTCACCCAGTGGAAATTTTGTCTGCCCTCGTATGGGCAAGGACTATGGATTCTAAAAATCCCTCAATAGTAAAATGACTCTATCAGAGGGAAACTCGTCAAGGAGACACCATCTGTTTTCCAAATCATTTTTTAAAGGCGGTTCTTCAAGTGAGTTTCCTTGTGCTAACCGTAGCAGGCACTTCTGCAGAGACACAGAAGTTGAATCACTCGCCCCAGGCTCCCAGGCATGACACTGTACCGCCCTCTCCGGGACATCGTTTAACCCAGGTCACCCTGAACACACAGGAGGGCTCAAACGCAGCCAGGGTCAAGGGTGCTGCCCTTCTGTGTCGTCACTAGGGCATCCCGCCTGCACACCTGTGTCCTTCCAGCTGGGACACCAGCATCCTGAATGCAGCCTTCTGTCCCCTGGCCACCAGAGGTCGCTTTGACTCCAGTGCAAAATTTCTGAAGCAAAGCAACTGTGGCGTCCACCATCATCTTGCCAAGTTTGAACTCCAATAAATTTAACACGTTTTTCTTTAAACGCGTCTGTATACTGGGGGCGATGAAGCACTTTTCTGTGTGCGAAGCACTTTTAAAACTGAGCATAAAGTGATGTTTCTTATTATCAAGTACAGGCATACCTTGGAGATACACACCTTTGGTTCCAGAATCTTGAAATAAAGCAAGTCACACAGATTTTTCCAGTTTCCCAGTGCATGTAAAAGTTATATTTATACTGTGCTGAAGCCTAGTAGGTGTGCAATAACATTATGCCTTAAAAAATGTATGGACTTTACATAATAAAGGACATCTTGCTGTCTGTGACAACACGGATCCCAGGAAGCTGAGGGTTTTCTGCTAAGTAAGGTAAGTCAGAGAAAGACTACACTGTATGGCTTCCTTGTTTGTGTAATCTCAAAAACAAAACCGAGAATAAGTGAAAGGAAAGAAAACAAAACAACACTCACAGATACACAGAATAGATTATCTGTTTATGAGAGGGGAAGGAATTTGGAGGGGAAAAAGATTTAAGGGCGTCAATTTTATGGTGGCGGGGCATTAACTAGATTATTGTGGGGGTCACTTTCTAGTGTGTACAAATATCGAATTATTATGTTGTACACTTGAAACTAATATAATGTTGCATACCAATTCTACTGCAAAATAAATAAATAAGAAACATGTACGGACTTTATAAATACTTTATTGCTAAGAAATACTAGCCATCATAATTTTAATCTCTTTGCTGGTGGAAGGTCTTGCCTTGATGTTGATGACTGCTAACTAATCAGGGTGGTGGCTGCTAAAGGCTGCGACGGCTGTGACAATTTCTTAAAATAGGACAACAATGATCGACTGCATTGATTGACTCTTCCTTTCACAGTTTCTCCGTAGCATGCAATGCCGTTTGATAGCACTTTCCTTATAGCAGAACTTCTTTCAAAATGAGAGGCAATGCCCTCTAACCTTGCCATAGCTTTGTCAACTAAGATTACGTAATACTGTCACTCCTTCCTTGTCACTTCAGCCTTCTTCTCGGCAACAGCAGCAGGAGTAAATTCTATCTCAAGAAACTACTTTCTTTGCTCACCTGGAATAAAAGACTCTTCATCCATTAGTTTTATCATGAGATTATAGCAATTCAGTCACATCTTCAGGCTCCTCTTCTAGTCCTCCTGCTTTTTCCACTGCATCTATAGTTATATCAAAGGTCACCAATCGCAGGTCACCATAACAAAGATCATAGTAATTTAGAAGTTTAAAATATCACAAGGATTACGAAAATGTGACACAGAGATGCGAAGTGAGCAAATAGTGTTGGAAAAATAGTGTTAAGAGGCTTGTTCAATGTGGGGTTGCTATGAACCTTCAACTTGTTAAAAAAAAAAAAAACAACTCAGGATCTGTGAAGCACAATAAAACAAAGCATAATAAAATAAGGTCTGCCTGCCTCTACAGAGAAGAGACACCAAAAAGCTGAAATGATGTGGGTATACTGCGTGCTCAGTCACTCAGTTAGTCGTGTCCGATTCTTTGCAACCCCATGGACTGTAACCTCTGTCCGTGGAATTTTTCAGGCAAGAATACTGGAGCAAGTTGCCATTTCCTACTCTGAGGGATCTTCCCAATCCAGGGATGGAAGCTGCGTCTCTTGCATCTCCTGCATTGGCAGGTGGCTTCTTTCAACTGTGCCACCTGGGAAGTCACTGCAAAAATGGTTGAAAGGAACACTGCAGAAATAGTCACTAGACGAGACTAGAGTGTAAAGGGTCATCAGGACTGGCTGCTTGGTTCAGACTTATAGGATGAATAAGAGGGATTTGGGTTTGTTGGGAGAGAATGGCAGGGCATTCCAGAAAACAATGTGAACAAAATCACAAAGAAAAATAAATAACAGCAAGGCAGGTTCAAGTCATCTGAGAATGAAGCCCCAAGTCACCAGGGTGGTTTTCAGATGGCTGCCTCCCTCCTCTGATAACCGAGCCAGTCGACTCCCCTTTTTTCTTACACCTTCTCTTAGTCCAACCAAGCTGTCTGATCTTTATCCCTTGAACAGCCATACTTTTTGTTACCCTTCATGTCCAAGGCTTAGAGTCTGAAAACTAAGAAAAAGGTAGCTGGGAAACCAAGAGATGGGATGGTTTCAGGGGAAGGGAGAAGGAAGGTACTCATTTGTGGCAAAGGAAGTTTGAGATGACAATGGAACTTTCGAGTGGGGGAATCCAGTACATTTATTCAACAAACAGTGGCACCTGCTGCATGCCAGGCACTGTGCTCAACACAGGAGCAACAGAAAAAGAAGGCCTGGTGGCCCAGTGGCTAAGACCCCACGCTCCTAACGCATGGAGAGGAGCCGAGGTTCCACCTCTGGTTAAGGAACTAGGTCTCACCTGCCCGCAACTAACAATACTGCCTGCCATAACAAAGACCTGGTGCAGCCAAATAACCATTTTTACAAGAAAAAGAAAATGAAGACAGCTTGTCCTCTAGCAGGAATAATAGATACTATATAGGTACTACTATTTTGAAATTAGAATTTAGCATATTTGGGGTGAGAAGTAAGATTTAAATATCTAGGACTTCCCTAGTGGTCCGGTAGTGAAGAGTTCACCTCCTGCCAAGGCAGGCGACTCAGGTTAGATCCCTGATCTGGGAAGATCCCATGTGCTGCGGACAACAGCCTGTGCACAACTAGTGAGCACCAGCTCTAGGGTCCCTGAGCCCCAGCTACTGAAGCCTGAGGGCCGCAACAAGGGAAGCCATCGCAGTGGGCACCGCAACCAGAGAAAGCTCCAGCGTAGACAAAAGTAAATGAATAAATTAAAATTTAAAAAAAGATCTAGATTAGGTAACATGCACACCAATCATAACTGAAGTCAACCAACCAGCACTGTGATAGGTGCTATAAAAAAATAAAAGATGAGTAAGACATCATCCCACGAGGTGCTTCCGAACCAGCTGAACAGGTGGGGCCAACTCACATGTGTGGTCAACGGATGATACAACCTGATCACCAAGTTTACCAGAGTCCCGAGTTACCGGGGATTGAAAGCAACTCTGGCTAAATGAAACACAAAAGGAAACTGGGGAGCTCAAGGAATTGTCAGGAGGGCCAGAGAACCAGCAGAAGGTCTCATGCTAGAGACAGTGGCCCAAATCACAAATCATGGGATGCCTACATGGTACCCCTCACTAGCACAGGACGCTGCCGTTGGTGCCACTCTACCTGCACCCTAGGTTTTGTCCTCTGACCCTCTGCCAGAATTCAGAGGTATTCAGGACCCTTCAGAATTCAAATTCAATACTTTGAATTCAGAAGTCAAAGGATTCAGGACCCTTACCTGTCCTCATTACCCCATCCCCACCTCATTCCCTCCTGGATCAAAGTCCAGGTGGGTGCATGGATTGGCCGAGTCCAGCAGACAGGCTCATGCTATGGGCACAAAAAGCAAATTCAAATGCTACACTGCAAGGTTGTGCTATTTCCCCCTGGCATCATAATGTGAGGATTCCCAAACCCTTGGAAGGGGGTTTAGAGCCAGGGAAG
Organism: Cervus canadensis; assembly: GCF_019320065.1. Lineage (NCBI taxonomy): Eukaryota > Metazoa > Chordata > Mammalia > Artiodactyla > Cervidae > Cervus > Cervus canadensis. The sequence goes on along the minus strand of NC_057417.1, from coordinate 29,138,192 downwards.
TGAGAAATAATGGCAAACATCTACCACACAAAGTATTCAGGACTCTTATGAACAGCATATGATAAGGTCTCAGTTGCTTAGTTAAAAAAAGAAGTTAAAAAAAAAAACCTCAGAGATGACTCCAAATGACATCAGAGAACAATGACTACTTAAAGAATGAGCCAAAAATGGTTGCAGGGAGCATCATCAGAAGAGGGAGAAAGACAGATCACAGACTCAGAAATGAAAGGCTTCGGGGGCCATATGGACCCCCCCTTCCACCCACTGCAAGAACTGCTTCTACAACCAGATGAGGGAAGGCTCGGGGAGGTGTCAGCATGGGCTTTGCCAGATAACAATACAAAGACCAATGGTACCTATGAAGGAGAATCTCACCTCTTCTATTTTTCCATTTATACAAATGGCATCACTAATCCTTCAGGCTCATCTTTGATTCTTCTTCCTTCTCTACTTAGATGAGTTCGCAGCTTCAATTGATTGGCCCATTACAGGTATCTCTCCAATTTGTCGAACTCCATGGGCTTCCCTCATAGCTCAGTTGGTAAAGGAGATCCCGGTTCTCAATTCCTGGGTTGGGAAGATCCGCTGGAGAAGGGATAGGCTACCTACTCCAGTATTCTTGGGATTCTCTTGTGGCTCAGCTGGTAAAGAATCCACCTGCAATGTGGGAGACCTGGGCTCAAACCCTGGAATGGGAAGGTCCCCTGGAGAAATGAAAGTATTCTGGCCTGGAGAATTCCATGGACTGTATAGGCCATGGGGTCCCAAAGAGTAAGACATGACTAAGTGACTTTCACTTTTCATTTCATCTTTGTGTCTAGATTCCCAAAACTGCCTTCTAACTGGTGGTCCCCAATATTTTGGGCACCAGGGGCCAGTTTCATGGAAGATAATTTTTCCATGCATGCCTAGGGGTGGTTTTGGGATGATTCATGCACATTATAATTACTGTGCACTTTATTTCAATTATTATTACATCAGCTCCACCTTAAATCATCAGGCATTAGCTCCTGGAGGTTGGGGACTCCTGTCCCAGATGATCTTGCAGCCTTCCATTTGTTCTTTCAAATCATCCCCATATTACTATAAGATTAACCTTCTGAAAATGTTTTCACCAAGTTATTCACCAGCTTGGACAATCATAATGACTTCCAACTTCCCACTGCATCAAATCCAAACTCACTTGCAGATACAAGTTTATTGGAGTCTCTAACTCATAGACTATCTATGTATATCATTCACTAACAATGAAGAAACATAGTCCATCTTCTAGCTAGTTTAAACCACTTAGATCTATGATTTTATATGAGCAAAACCCATATTTCTAACAATTCTCTCATGAATCTTATCTTCTCTGCAGCTAGGCACAGCATGTTGAGATAAGGAATTCTAGAAAATGCCATCTTTTCAAGGAGTGTAGGAGCTTACATCTCTGGATCTTCTGCACTTCCTCGGGCTGTTGCCTAGATCTCTTCTTTGCCTCACTGCTCATTACTTCTTTATAAACAACCTTCTCCTCTCCCCTATGAGCACATTCTATTATTTTGCCTTCTGTCCTTCTTACACACTGTCATTCCTTCTTTTCACTCTGTAACAAAGTACCCTTTCTAACTTTAACAACTTACCTTATTGATATTATTTCTGACCTAAAAAAATAACACCAAGATAGTTCAGCCAACATCTATGCCATTGGCAAGCCTATGTCATAGGCAGAGGAGAAAAGGACATGAAAAAGAAAGGATGAAGAAAAAGTACTAGAAGAAAGAAGTTGGGAAAAGCAAATAGTAGTAATTACTACTGTTATCAGTAATTACTACTGATATTACAATATCAACTGTTGACAATGTTTCAGATACTTTCTATCCAGCCTCAAATCAGACTTGCAAGGTTGGTATTGCTATCTTCATTTTTTAAATGAGGAAATGGAGGTTTAAATGACCCACCCGAGACTGTACATCAGGTAAGGGTCAGAGACCAGATTGCATCACAGGTGAATTAAGCCCACCATCTTGCAACTAAAGCATATGACCTCCATAAAAAAAGAGTAAGAAGAAAAGAACACAAAGTGGAGACAGGTAGGGCCTTACCAACAATTGCTTCAAGTGCTACTCAAAAATAATAGCATCATTGCTGCTGCTGCTAAGTCACTTCATCATCAGTTACCAACAATTGTCTAGAAATATACCATTAAGCTTTGGCATGACGAAATTTAAGATTTCCTCTTATCCATGTATATGCAAAGTCCTTTAGCATGTGGACACTCACACTTGCAAATCCTGTCAAAAAACATGTATTGCAATTTACCTCCATCTCATCTTTACACTCGTGTCTGGGTTACACTGTCCCTTTTAGCTTTCACCCATGCTAACTTTTCAAGATTTTCTTTATTTCTTCCTCTTTCTTTCTTCTTAATCATGTTTCTCATCCTCTTCCTTACATCACTTTTCTATCAGCTTCTCCTCTTCTCTTTTTATTTCTCGTCTGCCTCATTACCTACACCTTTCTCTTACTTCGAGTGTTGTTGCATCCAGCAGGTTCTCAGTAGATATCTATTTTGAGCTCCATACTTTTCTCATACCTGCCCCACCACCACCCTTTGTCTTTGCCTTCCTCATCATTCCTCCTTCTCCACAGATAGTTTCCACCCTGCTCCCTCTCAATCGCCCTCACCCCTTCCATTAAATCACCCTACTTCCTCACAAACTCCAGGGGTCATCTTATCCACCTCTCACCCCTTTTCCCGCCTTTTCCCCCCTAGGTTCCAAAGCGCGAGGACCTCATTGTCCTCCTCCCTCATCTTCCAACCAGCCCACCAGACAGCCTTGTTTCCATGACGACAGGGCTACTCAAAGCTGAAGTCAAGGACCTGGTTGCCATGGCCACCGCTTCGCCGCCTCCGGCCCCGCCCGCGCGCCCCGCGGCGTCGGCGCCTGCGCAGTACGCAGCGCATTGGTTCCCGGCGCCCTGGCGGACGGGGCGTGGCTTCAAGCGAGAGGGAGGGAAGGAGGCGAAAGGGTAAGAAAGGGAGTGGAACTGGCGCCTACGGTGGCCGAAGAGGGACGCGCAGGGCCGGAGGCTGCAGGATGGTAGGCTGTGCGAAGCGGGAGGGGAGGGGGGACCGAGGGGCGTGGGCTGCACCTGCAGGGGTCCTTGGGGGCTGCCCTCTGTGAGAGCCGCTCTTTTCCTTCTTCCAGTTCTCAGAGGCCCTCACTTACCTGGGCGGGTGGGCGAGCCGGCCTCGGAAGGAAGAGCAGCTGGAAATGGCTTTTGGGAGAAGCGGCGGGGAGTGGGCGCATTTGTAGGGCGAGAGGGAGGTGACTAGGGGGCGGCGGGACCGTCCGGAGCCAGGGGCAGCGCGCGGGTCGCGATTTCAGGGGTCCGAATCACTGCCGCAGGGAACTCGCGCGAGGAACGGGGGCTCGGGGGCCTGCTGGCGGACGGAGGCGGCGGGGGTCGCCTGTCTCCGAGACCCTCCGTCCACGTGCAGCCCAGAGTGGAGCGGCGGCCTGCGGGGAGGCCGGTGTGTGGGAGGGGATCGTTCCGGGTGCGAGGTGTGGACGTCCTGCCTCGGTTTGTCGTCCTGCCCACCTGGAGGCGGGGATGAGGTGGGGGAAGCCAGGTGGGCTCGAGTTTTGCTCTCTGGGACCTAGGCTTTGGCTTCCCGGCTCCGGTGCTCTTGGCTCTCCGCCCCCCTACCCTATCCTCTTTCCGGAACGCAGGCCTTCCGTCTTCCTGCTCCCTGGCCCACCCTCCCATCCTAGCCTCCCTTGCACCACTCTTTTGCCCTCCGGCCACGCTAGCAGCGCTTCCCCTTCCCCGCGAGCAAAAAATACAGTTCTCTGGAATTCTGATCTGTAGCCGTCTAGGCTAGCAGTGTCCCACACACCCAGGACTCCAGCCCTGGTGGGCATACACGGAGAGAAGAGCTACAGGGGGAGGGAGATGACTCCAGGATGTGGCCTGGAGCCCCCACCCCCTGGAAATGGGAAACTGGGGGTGCACGGTGTAGCGAGAACTCTGCATGTCTTCCTGCTCCACCTCCTTGTGCTCATTCCAGGAACATTCTCTAGGCGAGCCACCCAGAATGGCTGGGTCCAAACTGAGGAACTGAAAGGGAAATTGATCACCTGGTATCTGGGGAGGTGTGGGCATGTTAGGGAGGCACCCTAAAAGGAAAAAAAAAGGAATACCTCTAAAAAAAAAAAAAAAAGGAATACCTCTGGCTGTATGCCTGGATGGCTGAGTAGAGTGGAGGGTGGTGGAATCTAGGGGGTCCTGGTATCTTGTGCTAACATAAAGGATACCACTGGGCATAGGAATGGAGGGTAGTGTGTTGGGGACATTGGCTAGGGTATATGGCTAGGATGGGGCAGAGGGGTAGCTTCTTGGAAAGAAAATACCTGATTTTAGGATGGTGGTGGGTAGAAAGAGCAGGAAAGAAAGCAGACATCTCTTTGCCATCAACTAAGGGGCTGCTAGTCACTGTGCTAGCATTTTACTGACCTTTGGAAACCAGGTTTAGGAAACAGCAAGTCAGGAATAATAATAATGACATCCAAGGTGTTATAGTGCTTACTTCGTGCCAGGCACTATTTCCTATGTCAGTTCCACCTAACAATTCTGTAAGGTAGGTACTTTTATTATTTCCATCTGACACATGAGGGCACTGAAGCCCAGAGACCTGCAGTAATGACCAGGGCAAATTTCTCAACTAGTAGAGCCAGGATTCAAACCCACACAACAGACTCAGAAGCTCTGACGCCCCCTCCAAGGAAAGGCACTTGCTGATGGGAATCCCCAGTTGACGAGAAGGGCTGATGTTTTGAAGAAAGTAGGGTCTATGAGGAGAGAAGAGTTGAATGGGAGGAGTTTGGGACTGTGTGGTTTTGGAGGAAACAAGCTCAGAGAATCAAAGCTCTAAACCTCGGCTCTGACTCCTCCTTCCTCTCCCTACCCCCCACCCCCAGATGCGGTTCATGCTCCTGTTCAGCCGGCAGGGGAAGCTGCGGCTGCAGAAATGGTACCTGGCCACCTCAGACAAGGAGCGGAAGAAGATGGTTCGCGAGCTGATGCAGGTGGTTCTGGCGCGCAAGCCCAAGATGTGCAGCTTCCTGGAGTGGAGGGACCTCAAAGTTGTCTACAAGAGGTGACTCCTCACTTACTTTCAGACCTGCCTGTATCCTGCCTGACTGGGGTCTGGGATGGGTTCAGCTGGCTGGGAAATAGGCAGTCCCGTATGTCTGGCAAAGTTTCCCTGGTGGCTCAGACAGTAAAGAATCTGCCTGCAATGCAGGAGGCCTGGGTTCTATCCCTAGGTTGGGAAGATCCCTGGGAGAAGGGAATAGCCATCTGCTCCAGAGAATCCCATGGCAAGAGGAGCCTGGCAAGCTATAGTCCAGAGTCGCTAACACTTAACTAACTAGGTCTGGGAGAGCTGAGAGCTAAGGACATCCGGAAGGCAGTGATGAACTCCAGCCATCCTTTACTTTCCAAAATCACCTTGAAGAGATTCTTGTTCCCTTTTGGTTTTGCTCAAGCCTGGTGCCTATTTCATGCACCTACCCTCTGTCCCAAAGGCCCGATCTTACTGATTGCACACATCCCTTGCAGCCTCACTGAACAATCATAGACCCTGTGCCACTTTGCCAATTCACACACTCACAGACACACAAACTCTTTGTGGTTCCTCCTCTGAGCAGGTGAATTTGTTGGCTCAGGTTTTTGCTGAGTCAAACTGAATGGGTCAGAGGTCAAGAGGGAAAGAACTTGTGTCTTTGCCTGTGTTGATGAGAGGCACTAAGAGACACAGTGAATTACTATTTGCTTACCCTGGAGCTACACCACCTGTGTCCAGTAAGGACACAGATCCAGGAGTGGGGGGAAACGGGAGGTTCGGACACAGAATGCCTGGGTCCCGAAGCAGCCCCGGCAGCACTCCCAGCCATCCATCCCTCCTGTGTCCCTGTCCTCAGATACGCCAGCCTCTACTTCTGCTGTGCCATCGAGGGCCAAGACAATGAGCTCATCACACTGGAGCTGATCCACCGATATGTGGAGCTCCTGGACAAATACTTTGGCAGCGTAAGTCTCTCCACCCACCCGTTTCCACGCCTGGCAATCCCCTCTTTCTACCAGACTCTGGGACCCTTCCAGTCTCTGTCCTGTCTCAGGAATGGGGAAGTTGGAACAGTGAGAACAGTAATTAATCTCCCTCTTTAAGCCTTAAGCCTATTAGCCATGCCTCTTAATCAGCCCCCCCCCCCCCCACCGACCCGCCGCGGGAGAAGGGTGGGAACCAGAATCTGCCACTTAATCAATCCATCTAGAGCTCAACTCAAACTTCCCACACAAGGTCAGAGGCCACATTCAGATAGTATCAGTGGTTCCTGACCTTGACTTTGCTTTGGAGTCTTCTGTAGAGTTTTTTTTTAAACAGTAGCGATGCCTGGGTATCACCCCCAGAGATTCTGAGTGAACTGATCTGAGCTACAGTCTGGGCACTGGCAGTGAGGTCATATTTTAGATGGGGAATAGTAATAACTCCATGATTTGTGTTTTACTTAACAGTTTACAAAGAGCTTTCAGGTTCTCCTGTTTGTTCCTCATTCCATGAGTAGGTGTTGGTGTCTCCATTTTTGGAAGAGAAAACAGACTCAGAGAAGTTAAATGGCATGTAGAGTTAGCTGGTTTCCTTCTAGGCTTTCCTGGCTCAGTGATAAGAATTCGCCTGCCAATGCAAGAGACGTGGGTTCGATCCCTGGCTTGGAAAGATCCCCTGGAGAAGGAAATGGCAACCCACTCCAGTATTCTTGCCTGGGAAATCGCATGGACAGAGGAGCCTGGCAGGCTACAGTATATGGGGTCACAAAAGAGTCGGACATGACTTAGTGACTAAAGTAAGAGTTAGCTGGTTAGTGTCAGAGTGCGGCCTAGAACTGAAGTCATTTATTCGGTGATCCAGAGTCTCTGAGTTCCCTGCTCTGTCACAGCGCCTGGGGGTACAGGGGTGGGGATGTGCAGGGAAGCTGACCCGACCTCTGGTAGGATTTGTGCCATAGATTTAGGAGAGAAGGCAACAGGAGTCAGGGTCAAGGGTAGACTTGAGCAACTAATATCTCACGATCACAGAGGGAGACGCAAGAGAAGGAGAAGGAAAAGCTGAACCCAGGACGAAAGCCTAGGGTTTGGGAGGACATAGACCTGGGGCGAGAACCCAAGGTGGAGAGGAGTGGTCATGAAGGCCACGGAGCCAAGGTGGGGAAAGAGCTGGGGAGGCTGGGGTGCAGGTGATGGGGGAGCATGCACCTTGACCCTCACCTCTGCCTCCTCCCCCCACCCCCAGGTTTGTGAGCTGGACATCATCTTCAACTTTGAGAAGGCTTACTTCATCTTGGATGAGTTTCTGATGGGGGGAGACGTCCAGGACACCTCCAAGAAGAGTGTGCTGAAGGCCATCGAGCAGGCGGACCTACTGCAGGAGGTACGGGTCCGGGACAGTGAGGAGGAGGAAGAGGACCGTGGCCGAGGGCGCCCTCCCTACCCTGGACCCCTTGCCTGCGGACCCCAGCTGCCCGCTTCCCGCCGCTACCGAAATGGCCCCCCTCCCTGTGGCGTCTGGCCCCCACGCTGCCAGGCTGGCCAGCTGGCCCTCAAGCCCTGACTGCTCAGGGTAGGAGGTAGTGGGGGTGGCAGACAGCCTGCCTGGACCAATTCCCCCGTCCTTCTCCCGAGACCCAGAGTGTCTCATCCCAGCCAGATCACCTTTGCCCCATGCTTCTCTTGGTCTTTAGGGTTGCCTGGAGAATTGGGGAAGGGGCACACAATAGGTCATTCTTTTTCTTCCGTAGGGTTTTCCCTTTTTGTAAGGGACACACATACTCAAAGCCTCTGCTGCTGAGAAGCAGAATTTTGCCCTGGGGATTTTGGGGGGTGGGGTTGAGGGCACCTGGTTGTTGATTCTCTCTTTTATGCGACACCCCCGCCCTCACCCCATTACTGCCTGCCCCCTCTCTGCTGTGCCACTGCTGAGCCTTGGTGCAAGGAGATGAGTCACCGGAACCTGCAGTGATGAGCAAGCCGGCCTGAGCTGGCTCTGAGGAGGGGGAGAAGAGAGGGGGGCTCATCCATGCAGCAGGAGAAAGGGTAGAATCTAACTTGCCACCTCACTGGTCCAGCTCCCCTCATCTCTTTCTCTCTCTCTCACACTCACACACACACACACACACACACACACACACACGTGCCCTGGCACTCACACACCCACCCTGTCACTAGTGCTCTGCTCAGACCCTTATGACTCATCTCTCTGCAGTCTGGTCCACCTTTCCTCGGGGACCCGATGCCAACTTCTTACCGCCTCCCCTGACTCTGGAGGAAAAAAAAAAAAGGTCCCACCCAACCATCTGCCACCTCCAGCCCTGGGAAAGCAGGTTTCCCAGCCCTCCCAGCCCCCATTTTCCTCCCTTCCCTTCAGCGAGTAAGGTCAAGGCCCCTGCTCACCAAGCTCCTGGCTTTGGGTTCTCTGGGTGGTGGTGGACTCAGCCTGGTGGCCTCGGTTGGCTCTACAGGGTGGTCTCAGGAGGCTGGGGTGCTCCCCTGAAGGGTCGCCAGCCATTCCAGCCTTGGGCTTACTTGGGCTTCTCTCTCCCCTCTCCCCCGTGTCTCTCTGTGTTCCCCCCCACCCCGGTCTGCCCTTGTGATTGCTGCCCTCCCCGCGCCCCTCACCCTCACCCTGTCTCTCCTGGTGTCTCCCCATCACCCTCTGTCTGTCTCTGCCTTAGGAGGATGAGTCGCCACGCAGTGTGCTGGAGGAGATGGGTCTGGCATAGCCCCCGCCCCGGGGCCGAGTGGAGATGTGGGGATCTGGTGCAGAGGTGGGGCGTCGGTGGCCCTTTTCCTCTTGGTGGGACCCAGCTGCGCCTGCTCTGCTGCCTCACCTTTTTCTGCAGTGAGCTGTGGGCTCAGGACCCTCAAACATTCTCTCCCTCCACCCCCTACCTCCTGTTTCCCCTTTTCCCACTGAAGGTTTTAAGGAGCTAGGAGGCAGGAAAAGGTGACCAAGTCGGGGGTGCTATTTGGCTTTCATTCCCTGCCTTTGAAGAACCAGTGTCACCCCAAACTTCCCCCCACCCTTATAACTGTAAATATATAAATATGTCAGGTTAAAGGGAAAAGGTTTTCAGGGCTCTTCTCTTCTCCCTGCCCCATAACCTACCTCCAGCCCTCTCCGCAGCCAGCCGGGGGCGGGGGCGGGCGGCCTCTCTGCCTGGGAGGGGGACTTCTCTGTCTCCAGAGGGAAGTCCTTTTCCCTCATCTGCCCCTCCCCTTCCTTCTTGGCTGCAGTGGGGCCTCTGTCCAGTGCCCGGGGAGGAACAACATAGTTAATTTTTTTCTAACCTTGCTATTTTGAGGGAAGGGAGGGCTGGGGGGAGGGCAGGCTTTACAGAAGACTGGGCCCTGTCCCTCCTTCACTCTTCTTCAATTCTGGGTGAGGCAGGAGCTAAGGGGGTGGGTGGGGAAAGTGTCTGATTCTTTTTCCTTCTCTCTGAAATAAAAGGAAAAGCATTTCTGGACTTTGGCTTGCTTAGGCTCTGTGAAGGTAGGCAGGGCTGCTGGGATCAGTGAGGACAGAAACTGAACCCTGCCCATTCCATTCCACTCTTCCCTGGAACTAGGATTGCCCCATTTAGGGTCAAAAAACAAAAGAGGACACCCAGCTCAATTTCTTATAATAATGAATAGTGATTTTTTAGGATAAGTATGTCCTATGCAGGGCTTCCCTGGTGGCTCAGTGGTAAAGAATCCGCCTGCCAATGCAGGAGACTCAGGTTCAATCCCTGAGTCAGGAAGATCCCCTGGAGAAGGGAATGGCTACCCACTCCAGGATTCTGGCCTGGGAAATCCCATGGACAGAGGGTCTTGGCAGGCTACAGTCCACAGGTTTGTAAAAGAATCGGACACGACTAAGCATGCATGTATATGCTTAGAAAAGGTTTGATAAGCAGCTAAAACCAGAATGTTTCTCTAGCTGCCAACACCTCCCCATAGGAGGTGGTGGTCTTGTGAAGTACCTAGGACCAGGGAATTTAGGGAGCAGTTAAGGAAGGTGGGTGGGCAAGGTGGAGCAGGGGCGGTTGGGGAGCCACCCATACTGCCTGAGTGGCCCTGAGATGCTTCAAAGATCTTACTAGGTGGCCCAGAGCTGCAGTTCCTTATTTACTCTACATCTCTCTGCCCAGGTCGTGGGGTCTTGTGACTAACGGTCAAGCTGGTAGTGGAATTTAGGGCTTTCTAAAGGATGCGAACCTATTCTAACCCCGCCCCTCAAATATGGCTGAAAGAGATTCTATCACTCAACCCTCGCTTTTGAGCAGGAGGTGGCTGGCGCTGCCCTCACCGCCCCTTGGGAAGGACCACACAGGCCCAAGGGGTCGGGTGAATAACCGAGAACAAAGTCCTAATAAAATAGTCACTTTTATTTCTTAGCAAAACTATTTCCTCCGTGAGGGGTATTTACAACCGAGTAGGGAAAGAAGGGGTAAATTCACAGCGATCCAGAGAGGGCAGAGTGGCTCTTGGGAGGCCCAAGGGGCGGGAGACGAGACACTTCACACAGTTAACTGGAAATGCTTTTTCCGGTTTCAGGTCGGGACATCCCGAGAGAGGGACTAGGTGGGGACAGGGTCCCGCATGGGGAGTCGGGGAGGTGGGGGGCAGGGAACCCGCACAAACTACCCGCCCGCCTGTGCTGGCCCCGGGACCCCCGCGAGTGAGTTCGAGGATTTTGGGCTTCCCACCGGCGAAGAAGTCTTGACCGGTCTGGGCGCAGCGCGGGGGCGGGGCGGCCCGCGGGCGGGGGCGGGGCTGAGTGGCGGCCGAGGGCGGGGCCGGGCGCATGCAAACACCGAGGGGGAAAGAGGGCGACACGGAGGGGGGCGCGCGGGGGCGGGGCCGGGGCCGGGGCGCGTCACGGGCGCCGGAGCAGCACGTGCTCGATGTAATTCTCCAGCTCCTCCTGCTCCTGCAGCCGGCGCTCCTCGGCCTCCGCCTCCTCCTGCGCGCGCCGCGCCTGGGCCTCCCGGTCGGGATAGTGGCGCGAAGGCGGCAGGGCGTGGTGGTAGTGGCGACGGCGCGAGGCGGCCGGCGGCTGCAGCGTCCGCGGCCGGATGTAGTTGGGGAAAGGGTGGTAGGGCCCCGGGGAAAACACCTCGTCCTCCTCCCGATCCCACGGCGGGAGCACCTCGTTCCAGTCGGGCAGCTCTTCCCGGGCGGGGGCGGGGGCGGGGGGCGGGGGCTGCGGGGAGCGGGCGTGAGTGGGGGCCGGAGCGGCCCTGGGGGGCGGCACAGGCTCGGGAGGGGCGTTCTTCTTCCGCTTCCGCTTCTCTTCCACCTCCTCGATGATGCTGACCACGTCGTCCGCGGGCAGGTGGAGTTTGGTGGACAGCTCAATGAGGCTATCGATCGTCTGCGGGTCCATCTCTTCGTCGTCGTCCTCGTCCTCCGCCCCGCCCTCCTCTGCCCCCTCGGCCTCCTTTCGTCGGTGGCCGGGCGTCTCCTCCTGGGAGCGCTTGTCTTCGGCTCCGGCTTCGCCGTCCTCCTCCTCGGCGAACAGGAGCGCGTTCTGTCTCGCCCTCTCCGCCTCCTCCGCCTCCGCCTCCGCCTCCGCCGCCTCCTCATCCTCCTCCCCCACCCTCTCCTCCCCGCCGCGTCTCTCCTGCTCCGCCTCCTCCTGCTGCCTCGCAGTCTCTTGCCCGCCCCCCTCCTCCTCTTGCAGCCCCCGACCCCCCAGGCCGCGCTGCCGAGCCCCGCCCTGCAGCAAATACTGGAGCAGCAGGTCGGAGGCGAGGTCGGCCAGCCGCTCTTCCTGCGCCGCCGCCTGCCGGGTGGCCTCCGCCTGCCGCCGCCCGGCTTCTACCTGCGCCAGCCCTTGCTGTAGAAGGCGCTCCCCCGCCTCAGTGCCGCCCAGGAGGGAGGTCTCCGGCCGGCGCGCCTTGGGAAAGGGAGCGGCCAGGCCTTGGTACGCCTTGGACAAGGGTGCCAATGCCTCACCTAGGTGTGTTTTGGGGGAGGACCCTCCTTCCCCTAACTGGTGGACATCGGGAAGGGGTCCGCTCTCTGGCACACGCGCCTGGAATTGCGGGGGAGCAGGGGGCGGCAGGGGCGCGCGCTCTGGGACGCGCGCCTGGAACTCTCCCCAGGAAGCGCGCCACACGCGCTCTGGCCCGGGGCTCTCCAGGTTGACTCGGGTCAGCGTGTGCGTGCGGGTTTCCGTCTCTGCTGCTGCCGTCTCTCGCTGACGTTTGGCGCTGCTCGGACTGAAATCTCTCAGTTCCTGAAGCAGGGAAGCTAGCGCTTCGAGCTCCTCCGAGGGGTCGGCAGCCTCGGCACCATTCTCCTGAGTCTGAGGGCGAGGAGGGGCCGCGGGCGCCTGGGTCTCTGGCGCTGGGAGACTGTGGGTCTGGCTGCGCACGGTCTCGGTCAGCAGAGATTCTGCTGTTTCTTCCTCTGGCCGCTGCTGGGAGCCGCCGGGCGCCGGGGGCGAGGCCGGGCGGTCGAGTGCCTGCAGCAGCACCGCGGCCAGCGCCCGGGGATCCACGCCCTGGAAAAGCTCTCCCTCGTCCTGCGGCTCTGAATTTCGAGCGGCTCGGACCTCTAGGGCGCTAACATCCTTCGGCCCGAGCACTGCGTCCCCAGCTACCGGCTCTTTATGCTCAGAGCTGGGAGGAGGTGGCTGAGCCTCAGGGTGCCCGGGGGGCGCTGCTCCCAACCCCTTGATCAGTAGGAGCAGGCAGAAGAGGATAGTAGCCGGCAACCTGAGCGATTTCATGACCGAAGGACTGCCGGAGACTGAAAAAAAATTAAAAAAAAAAAAAATAGAAGGGACCAAAGAAAGCGTTTCTGTAAGAATTTTTCCGCTCCCTGATTTTATATCCCCTTCCCCCATATTTAATCAGGAAATCCGGGGCTTCCCTTGTCCCCCTAACCTTACCCAGAAAAGGGACGTTTAGGAGCAAAGGAGGACGACGTTGTGCCGATCTCTGGAGTCGTGTAAATGGGGAAACGCCTGCAACCCTTGCTCCCCCAGTGCCTCCTCGCCCCCTTCCCTGAGCCATCTCACTGCCAGCGCCCACATACTAAGCAGCAAGGATGCAGGGGGAAAAAAAAAAATCTGCTCCCTCCCCGCAGGACTCCCCGGATGGTGCGTGGGCGACTTCAGCAGCAAGAGAAAAGCGGCGACTCCCCCACTTACAAGGACCCTTCCCGGGGGCTCCCCTCTGTGTTTTCAACACTCCCATCTGTGGGGAGAGAGAACCCTCCCTTCACGCCCACGACTGTCGAGGGTTTGAGGGACGGACAGCAGAGTATTTACCAGCTGGTGCCACGACGCGGGACGTGGAGAGGAGGGTCGGGGCGGGGTGGGGACAGGGGAAGATCGGGACGCGTCCGCCTCGGCTCCGAGCGGTGGCTAGGATACGAGCGATGGTCGAGGTCTGGCGTCCAGTGCGCTTGGCTCAGCTGGGTCCGCGCGGCTCCGGGAGACTCGCTCGCTCAGGCTTCAGCACGCTGGACAGCGCCCGCGCCGCCACCGCCTTATAAAGAGGAGCGCGCAAGGTCACGTGGGAGTCGCCCCGCCCCATTGACGTCAATGTTCATTCATGGGGAAGCGGGCGGGCGCCTAGAGGCGGGAGGACGCCCAACGATTGGAGGATGCGTGCATCTCCCGGCCCGCGCCTGCGCACTGCAAGCCTCGGTTGGAGGGGCGTGCGCTAGCCTAGCACCGGGGAAATGAATGAATGAAGGAATGAATGAATGAAATGCTGAAGCGGGCGGGGCAGGGGGCTATGAATGAATGAAGGAGGGACGAGGAGAAAAGGATGAATGAATGAATGGAAGAATGAATGGAAGGGTGAATGCAGAGCCGCTTCAAGGCGGGAGGGTGGGTTACAGAGCAACCTGCAGCGGTGGGAACCCGGCGAGTGGAATAGGGTGGGGGCACTCCCAGCGTCTGACTGGGCCCCAGTAGGAGATCCATACTGGGAAGGGGGAAGATAAGACTCCAAAACTGAGGAGGGAGCCAGACTCTCCGTCTCCTGACTGCAGGGTCCATGGGAAACACGCCCAAGGACGGCGTGAACCTGAGAGAGGAGGGATGGTTCTGCGCGCCTGCGGGCGCTGTCCGCGGATCTGCGGTGCGGGGTGCGTGCCCTGGGCTGGGGCACATGGGTGGATCTTGCGGTTTGAGTGTTCTGGGCGGAAAGGATTCGAGTTGGAAGAGACAGGGGAAAGACTGAGGATGTGTGTGCCTCTGTGTCGTGTCTGTCCATGGTCGGTGCGTGTCTGGAGAAAAAGGTGTGTCTGTCCTTCTGTCCAGTTGAGTCTGTAGCGTATGTTGGCGCCCCCGCTGTGCCCTTTTTCAGGCCACCTCTCCCCACCACCTTCCTGCTTCTTTCCCACCCGCTGCTACCCCCCAAAGGACGTTTGGAGGACGAGAGCAGACCTGGTGGGCAGGGGGTTGTGCAGGTGGTGGGGGTGGGGTGACTCAGTTCAATCTCTCTTCGTTGCTTAAAGGGAAGATTTGAACGCGATGCGGGTGGGGGGTGGAGGGTGGGAGTGCAACGTCAGAAATCACCCCTCTCTGCTACCAGACCCCTCGTCCGAATCTCCTGTCAGAGGGCTTGGGGTTGGGGGCTTGGATAGTTAGAGGTTCGGGGTGGGGGGGGACGGTGGGGGGCGATGACGCACAGATTGCGCAAAGAGAATCCATCAGCCAGCCGGGTCCAGTGAAGGGAGACCAGCCGTAGGCGGGGGTGCGGGGAGGACGGAAATGAGGAGGGGGCAGGGAGAGGGGAGGGAGGCAAAGGGAGCAGCCACTGCAGGAATGAGGGGGTGGGAGGGAAGCTCGAGGGGGGCTGCGGTGCAGGCAGAGAGCTGTGCGGGGGTGTGGGCAGGGAGAGGGGGAGTGGATGACACATGCCAGACACACCAGAACTGCGGACACACGGCTGCCCGTGGGCACATACAGGGCACCCTCGCCCTAAGACTCTGGAAACCAGGATTGGGGCTGCCTGCCAGGAGCTCAGAGACTCTTTCAGAGCCAGTTCTCAACCCCTTCCTCATCTTCCTAGTATTGACCCTCATCCTCTCCTCTCTCTCTCTCTCTCTCTCACACACACACACACACACACACACACACACACACACTCACGTGCTTTCCCTCTATAGCCAGCAGTGGCTTCT
Source organism: Cervus canadensis (assembly GCF_019320065.1). Classification (NCBI taxonomy): domain Eukaryota; kingdom Metazoa; phylum Chordata; class Mammalia; order Artiodactyla; family Cervidae; genus Cervus; species Cervus canadensis. The sequence goes on along the minus strand of NC_057417.1, from coordinate 29,122,955 downwards.
CGGGTCCATCAGTGGCTCCACTTTCCCAGAAGAAAGCCCATCAGCTCTGCGGGGAAAAAGGTGGGGAGGAGTAGAGAGAGAGGAAAGAGAGAAGAGATGGGGGCAGGAGAGGGAGGCAGGCAGGCAGGCATCTGGAACAGGTAGAAGGATCAGGCTAAAGAGAAAAAAAAAAGAAAGGAGAACCAAGGTGACTGTGAAGATGCCGAAGAAAGGAGGGAGAGGAGGGGGCAGCAGACCTGAGACTGGGTTTCATCCCCCTCCCCCCAAACTATCCAGGGCCTCCCCCTACCCCCATGGGTTCCCCTCATTCCTCTTCCTCTTCGTCCCACCTCCCCTTTATCCTCCCTGCCTGGTTACTGAGAGCAGTGGAATGGGGAGGGGGGGTCACGTTACCTTCCTGAGGAGGATGAATCAGAGAGAGATGGCTCAGACATCTGGTGGGGGGAGGGGAGGCCATCCAAGAGAGAAGGAAAGAGGGAGGGAGGCAAGGGGGACAGACTGAGAGGCTGACAGGGCTAAGAGACCAAGTGTGAGAGGAAGGAGACAGGCATCTAGAGAAACTGTGTTCCCGTGGGCTTGTGTATGTGCATGTACATATGTATGCATTGTGTTTGTGTGTATAGAGATTAACGAAACAGGGGTGGAAAGAAAGGGAATGGGGAGGCCAATTATGTGTCTAATCAGATAGAGAATGGATAGGCATGGGAGCGTTCCAATTCAAATACGTGAATTTTCTCTTTCAATCTGTGGGGCTGTGTTTTTGCCTGTTTCCAGGTGTCTGTGTGTAACTAAGAGTGTTTGTGGGTCCTGATTCCTCTGAGTGCCTGTATGCCTGTGTGGTTGGGAGTCTGAGTGCATCCACTCTGGGCATCTGCTAGTGTCTGAAAAGCGTCAACTGGCTTGGTGTGTCAACAACGTGTGTGTACCCCTGTGTCTTTGTGCATTTCTTTGGATCCTTCTGTGCTTGTTGATATATGTTGTTATGTGACTTCTACATGCCTTTGATCTTTCCTACCCCTCCCCCACATTTACCTTCATCTCTAAATTTCTGTGCAGGAAAGTCTCAGTATCTTAGCCACTCTTCTGCAGCCCCCAAGTTCAAGCTTTTCCCCTTGGTTTTTTTTTTTTTTTTTAGCGTACTCCCTCTTTCCTTCATTCTTCTCCAACCCTTTCTTCCTCCACCCAGCCCAGAAGTCCAGGGGAGCTTCTCAGAAATTGACATCCCAAGAGTCTCAGTCATTATGGCATGGGGGAGGGGACAGTGAGGTAGAAGCCAAGGGCAACAGTGTTGGTAATTCCACCATCTAGATGATGTCTGCATGGGCTCTGAGTCTCTGGGTCTGACTGTGCCTCTCTCCACCCCAGTTCCCTGCCCGGGGTCAGTTCATTCACACACACCCCACCTCTCAAAGATGTGCGGTGCCTTTCACATCCTACTGCCTCTAGGGGCTTCTGGAAAAGAGCTGGGCTGGGGACAGGTTCCTGGGATTGGAGAGAGGAGGGAGATGGCAGGAAAGAAGGAGCAAAGAGAGACAGAGCTGGAAAAGCAAAGCTGAGATGGGGAGTAGGAGGAGATGCCTGTTTGCTCTGAGATACTTGTACAAATCCATCCCTGTGTCTTTGTTTCTGAACGTCTCATACTCTCCAGGAGGGTGCTAAGAAAAGATGGGGTCCAACCAAGTAGAGATCCAAGCTGAAGGTTTGGAAAACCAAGGAAGAGGGACAGAGCCCTGGGTCTTTTCCCTGAGAAGGTTTGGGAAAGAAGAGGGTAGGGGGTTGGGTCCCCCTCCCCACCGTGCAGTTCACTCCCCTGTCTTCTTCCCTTCCCCCCAACCGGTGACTCACCTCTGCAGCCTTTAATGCGTCACTGGTGGGGGGGGGGGGGCCGGCAGGGAGGGGCACTTTATGAGGGAGGCTGGGGTCTTCACTTTGAATTGAAAGAAGGTGCTTAAGAACCCCCTGGAAATGACCCCATTAGAATGCATCATTGTTTATCCCCTGCCCACCCCAGTTCAGGAGGGTTTGGAGTCCTGGGAAGGGGACTGAAAGAGGGCTAGGGGCTACTGGTGGGTCTGGGAAGGATGAATAATAGGAAGGGGGTCCTCACTCTGATTTTTAATCCCAGGGTCCTATTACTTCATACCCCCACCCACTCCTGGATGGGGGAGGGGAGACCCAGCAAGACGGGGGAGGGCAAAGCCGCAGAGATGAGTCACCAGGACAGGAAAAGAGAGAGAGGAAAAGAGACAGAGATGAGGAGAGACACAAAGAGAGACAGCTACTGGAAAGACCAAGAAAGGAAGACACACATACACACACCTGGACACCATCACACCATGAAGATGGTGGCCACAAACTAACAAGAGAAAGGAGACTGTGTATTTCCATAGTCCTGAGCCAGACTTCTTCAACATCCACTTGCCACACACACCACTGTCATTCACAGTTACACTGATATTCTGAGGCACACCCTCTTACACAAACACAATGTCACACCTAGTCTAGCAGAGTCAACCAGACACATGTTGAAGATGTAACCAAGACAGTGGAATGGAGGTTCAGATTGAGAGCCCTCGATTTCTTTTACACGGGATGATGGGAGGGGGTAAAAGCCCTAAAGGGATATAACTTCAAAAATCCAAGACTCACAGGCTATGCCTTGCGCACGCAACAATACAGAGTCCCCCACCTCCCCATGCACACATACATGGTAACCTATCAAGAATCCTCCTTATCAAGAAGCCACTTGAAGTGCCTGGTTCTGGGGTACGCCAGGCGCGTAGCCCCGAATACATCCCACCCAGACACCCCCTGATAAGTACACACATGTACAGAAACACAGACACACAAAGACGCCCATGGACACACTCACATGGACGGAAACCACCTTGCGCTGCCTCGCCCGCGTCCGCGCAGGTCTTGGCGCCCCCGCGTGGTACTTTTCGGGATCGCAGTCCCCGCCGCTCCGGAGCTCGGCTCCCGCGGGGCGGCGCCCAGGCTCCCTCCACCTCTTGCCCCTCCGGTGCGGTGCCCACCCAGGAACGGGGAGAAGGGGAGCGCGCTGGCCACGAGAGCGCCGACAGCTGGGAGTTAGACCCCTGAGTCGTGGGGATGAGGCAGGCTGGTTCCGGATGCCTCGGGGAACTTGCTTAGAAGAGCAAGAATTTGAAACTGCAGTGGACCACCCCTCCACCGCCCCCTACCCCAACACACACACACCCGTCCCCGGTCCCGGGGAAAGCGAGGCCCGGGGCCGGTTCAGGCGCCGCGCCGCTGCCCGCCTCGGTTCTGAGCAATCACTTCTTTCTGCCGCTTGGCTGGGGTGGGGGTGGGGGCGCGCCACGGCCAGCAGCCCTCCAGGAAGTCATTAGCCCCGTTGCCACAGGGCTTAGAGATCCTCTCTAATACAGGCTGCTGGGGAAGTGGGGGAGGACTATGCATCTCAGCCCTCCTCACTGAGAAGTGAAACAGACACTGAAGGTGGGCTAAGGGGCCCGTTTTATTGCAACACAGCCACGGTTGAAGTGGCAGGGAGGCTCGGCAGCTCGGCCAGGCGCAGGAAGCAGCCAAGCAACGCAGGGCAGCACAGCCCAAACTGGGGAAAGTGGGGAACAGAGGCTGTCCCCTTGGTCCACCCCCGCGCACCCCCCTGTCGCCCTCCTCTGTCCACGTCTTTGATTCCATCCCACCCACCCTCCCCGCCCCCCACCTCGCCGTGCCCGCTCTCAATGACTCCCTTTGGACAAGACTGTCCATTGTCCATGGACAGTGAGGTTCTGACGTGTGCTCTGGCCTGGGGACACCTGGTTTCTGGTCCCTGCCAGGCTCCCAGCTATTGTGAGGCACTTGGAAGTCACTCCGGTCTTTCGGAGCCTCCGTGTCCTCCCTCTGCGGGAGACGTGAGGATCCCGTGTTGGAGTCGGCGCTATGCAAATGCAGCTGTTACTACTTGCATTTAAATAGAAGACTGTCAAAGTCCACAGAAAGCGTACAGAGGATGGGAGGGGTGTCCAGAAATATCTGGAGGTGGGGGTTCCAGTTGTGTTAGAAGGCAGCCCCGTTAGAAGGACGAGATAGCCTCGCACCAGGCTCTGGGACCTGCCCTCCGCCATACCAGACTCCCCACCCAGAACTCTGATTCACAGACCTGGTTCAGGCTCCCGGTTGGTGGCATAGGGAAGGGAGCCAGCAAAATCCTGCAAAGCTGGAGGAAACCCCAGTCAGGAGAGGCAGCCTCAAAAAGGTGCATCACCGGAGCATAAGCAGGGGCCAGATGGAGATGGAGCATTACAAATTTATTTCCTTTTACAGAGTCTTTCTCCATATTACACACACAGGGTGAGAAAGGATTCATGGGGAAGGGGAATCGGGGCGGGGGTGGCGGGCAGGCAAATGAGAAATGGAGAACCAAGAGAGGTCCAGGCACAGGAGGCCGAGACGGGGCGAGGGAGGAGCGCGAGGCAAGCTCTGAGGTCCTGAGGAAGATGGGGAGGAAGAAAAGTACTATGAATTGGGCCGCAGAGCTGTCGGCTGGGCGCTGGGCGTTGCGCGTACTTCTGCCAGCTTCCCTCCAAGAGGGGGCAGGAGGGAGAAGCCGGAAAGGGCAAAGTACCTTCCCAGGCCGGGGCGGAAGGCTCTGAAGCTGTGAAGGAACTCAATCTTTGGCCGGGAAACGGGATGGGTGGACAAGAGCAGTAAGTGGCTCCCCCAAACTCCGCGGTTCAGATCAGGGTGTGGTCAACTGCGTTTGTGGGAGCTAGAATCCAGATGGCAGAGGTAAGGGGAAAAGGGAAGGGAGGAACAGACAGCGGGTAAGTGTAGGCATCAGAGCCGAGGAAAAATTGATGCTTTTGAACTGTGGTGTCGGAGAAGACTCTTGAGAGTCCCTCGGATTGCAAGGAGATCCAACCAGTCAATCCTAAAGGAAATTAATCCTGAATGTTCATTGGAAGGACTGATGCTGAAGCTGAAGCTCCAATACTTTGGCCACCTGATGCAAAGGGACAACTCGTTGGAAAAGACCCTGATTCTGGGAAGATTGAAGGTAGGAGGAAAAGGGGACGACAGAGGACGTGATGGTTGGATGGCAAAACAGACTCAGTGGACATGAATATGAGCAAGCTTGGGGAGATGGTGATGGACAGGGAAGCCTAGCTAGCTGCAGTCCATGGGGTCGAAAAGAATCGGACACCACTGAGCGACGGAACAACAGACTGAGGACCTAGAGCAGGGGGAAGGGGCGGAACTTGAAAACAGTAGGGGCAGGGCTGGGGGAGGGGGCGGGGATCCGAGGAAGGAGGTGGGTCTAAAGTGCATTTTCTCTCCTCTCCGACTGTACTGGAGAAAGCCTTAGTTGTCGGCCTCCAGCAACTACTGTTCAGTATAACCCTTGACCAGCGCGAGCCCCCAGCCAGCCTGGTGGAAGTCAGCCACCTGAGACCACAACTGGGGCGCCGGGAAGAGTTGGCACACGACGTTGAGGCTGAAATGGGCTCTGGCGCTGCAGATGCTACAGAAGCTGGCTCTGCCTCTGCGCACCGTCGCTGCTGAAGGCGTCGACGCGGAGGTAGCGCCACATGCTGTCGCCACGGTGAGGGATGCGGGAGGGAGCGTGCACAGCGTGAGCACCGCGCGGGCGCGCGCGGCTGTCCACGCGCCACTCCAGGCCCTTGGCCACCAGGAGGCGCAGGTTACTCTCACTCGGCCAGTAGGGCGGCCACTCCTGGGATGGTTCCTCCCGTCGCGCTGCAAGGAGGGCGACAGCAGGAGGCGTGCCAGGTCACCACCAGCCTCCCATACGGCCTCCCGGGGCAGCTGCGAGAAGACGCCGGAGGCCTAGCAGCGCCGACGAGTTGAATTGGACCAAAAGGATGCCCTGCGTAGGGCACAAGCGAGCACGGCTCTGAGCGGCGGGAGGGCTGAGAGCCTGGCGCCTCTTGGCTTCTTCACTTCCACAGTCACACCATGGGCTCCCATCTGGGTCCCTGGGGAGGGCCGACGGTGCAAGGCCGGGTGGGGTAAGGTATGTGAGAGCAAGGAGGAACCAGGGGCAAGGCCTCCGAATACCTGGATCCCCGAGGACAGCAGGGATTGACGTGGAGTAGTCGGGGAACTGGGGATGTGGGCCTCAACAGCGGAAGCAAGGGAAGCTGATCTTGAAAGGCCCCTGATCACGGTAGGATGGGGGAGGCGGAGATTAAGGACAAAGGCTCAGATTAGAATGCTTCAGTCCCTGGACCGAGGCGGGATCCACGTAGGGGAGGCAGGGTCACGAAGCCTGGACTCCTGGGCTCCAGCCTCCCAGAGTAAGGATCGAGGGTTTAAAGATTGGAAGTGGAAGCTGTTTGATTTTCCCTGGGCAAAAGGGCCTGGGTAAGGACTGGGATTCCCAGGGCAGGGGTCATGGGCGCCTCCACTGGGCAGAGCGGGCAGCGAAAGAAAGGCGGTGACTGACTGCAGGAGAGGGGACGAAGCCCGGAGGCCCCTTGAGAAGAGGCCTGGCCCTCCGAGCTCCTTTGTTCTACTTGGTGATTAGGCGGAATTTCTTCAGCTTCCGGGGCCCAGCTGATCGTCCCTGCTGAGTCTTGCCACTCTGATGCCCCGAGTGCTGTCTCTTACCAGCTGCGAACAGAAGTGCTCTAGCAGCCGGGCCACCCTCTCGCCGCGCTCCTGGGGCGCCGTCTCCCCGGCGTCGATCCCGTGTACCGACTCCTTCGCGATCTGCAACCGAGGCCATTGTTGGCGGTGGGGGTTGCTCTGCAACGGGGCTCTCGGTTCAAAGGACTCGCCTCTTCTCACACGCTGCGCACTCCGTCGCCATCCCCCCGGGGCGCCAGGCCAGACCCGTGACCTGCCCAAGGAGCTCTCCTCAGTGCCCGGGTCTCGGATTCGAGAGCCTGCAGAAAGATCATTGCCGGGCGTCTCTCCCACCGCTTGAGATGCTCCAGACCCCGGGAGCATCGGTCCCTGCCCGTTCGCCACGCCCCCTCGCATTGGCTCCACCCCCAGGCGCTTGCCACGCCCTGCTACCTCTTAGCCCAGCCCCCAGCCCATCTCTGAGCCAACGCTGCATACAGGCTCTCTTGCTGGGAGAGTTCAGTCTACTCAGGGGTCTGGACCCCATTCTAGCTGCTCCCATCCCCAGACTACTCCCTCTTGACTGCTCCCCTCTTTCTGTGCTCTTACCCCCCCCCCAGAAACTCCTCAAAAGAATCCTAAAATACTGAAGCTGTCATCTGTCTCTCGAGTTCCTCGGCCATTCCAAGCTCTCTACACATCCCCCACCCACCCCCACTGAGCAGGCCCCTGGATCCACACGCCCTGCTCTTTGGTTCCAAAAGCCGAGTCTATTTCCTCAGCAACCGGACCAGGGCCGAGGAGAGGCTCCATTTGTCCTCCCCCAAAGACCCAAGCACCCAAACCCCTTTTCACCTGCTTCCCGAACCCTCGGCTCTCACCTGTTCGTTGCACTTGGCCGGCACTGCTCTGTGGTCGGTTCCTGGAGCCAGCTGTGGCAGGGGCTGGGAAGGTAGTCAAGGTCACTAGATACCCCCCACACACACACCCAGGATGGCCAGCACCTCCTCAAATTCCTTCTGTGGCCACTATGAAGTCCAAAGGGCTGGCCTCAGCCTCAGGCCCTGATCCAGACCTGGGCTTGGACCCAGGGACTTGGCCTTGGCCTCAGGTCCTGACTCGGTCCCTAGCCCTGGGAGCTTGAACTCAGCCTCAAGCCCTGATCTGGAATTGGACTTGGCCCTGGCCTCTTGGGATCTCTGAGCATACCTCTGCATCTGGCTCGACATCTTTTTCAGGCTTAGAAACCTCTGAGGTGACTCCATCACAGCTGGCTCCCAGCATCATGATCCTGCAGAAAAGAGAGAACCCAGCGCAGGGTTCAGAGCCCCCTGTTTCCACAGCAGGCCCCCTCCACCCGATCCACACTTAAGCTCTTCCTACTTAAACACCCCTTCTCTTCTCACAGACCCTGGGAATAGAGGGCTGGCCATTCCCCTCCCACCACAAGCTCCCAGAGCTCCCAATCTTGCACTGTTCCACCCTCTGGGATGCTCTTCACACACTCAGGACCCCTTGAATTCCTTCATCCCTGATCACCCTGGTCACCCCCAGAACTGAGATGAAGAACAGAAGGCCCCTGTGGGGGGTAATAGAAGGACTCCACCCCCTTCAAGGGCTGCACCACCTCTCTGCAGAATGACAGGTGAAGAAATTCCCAGCACCTCCACTCTCCCCAGGAGGGTTCCCGGAGCTGTCTTTCCCAGCTGGCGGAAAGTGGGGAAGGAGAGGGTTCAACTGCCTCCGACTCCCAATACTGCTCATCTCAGAGCAAAGAGTGGGGGTGTAGACATCAGATCTCTCCATATTGCTGCCCCAGTGTCCTCCACCCCACGTATTCAAACATAAACCAAGGAGTGGACAGATGAACAGTTCTATTAGAAAATGTCAAGCTGTTCCTTTCAGGGTGATCAAAACCATCCTTTCCTTCCTCTTTGAGTCTGTTCCCTCCTTTTCCAGAGGGAGACTTGGCTAGGTGATTATTTTGAAAAAAGCTCTGTTGGAGCTTCAGCAAACAAATATCCACCAAGATTACCTATCCCCTCTCCCCACTGACTTCACCTCTAGAGATGGAGTCCCTTCCCTTCTCTCTCTCTTCTTCTTCTTTGGAAATTTCTTCCTATAATCCTTGTTTCATGTCCCACTCAGCCTGCCCCTGCTCTTCCCATTCCTCCAAGTCTCCTTTTTGGATCTCCAAGTCTCCCTGTGGATCTGCTAACCCTTTGGTATCCAGTTCGTCTTTCCCCCTGCTGCTCAGAGACAGGGCCAAAGAGAAAGCTCCCTGCCCAAGCCCAGATGACTCCTCATTTCTAGACCTCTCTTCTCCAGATCAACAAAATAAACCAATCAAATCCCTTCCTCTCTCTTCCAGCCAGGTAGAATTGTTCCCTCGTGTAACCTACATAAGCCTCAGTAACCAACATCCCAGGGGACACATGTGCCTGCTACTTTATGGGGGGCGATATTAATTTGATTGAGATTGAGAGAATGAATACAAGGATGATAAGGAAAATGCTGTCCCCTTTCCTGGAACCTGGCCCAGGGGGGTGCTTGGACTACATCTCCCAAAGTGCCCTGGGGCACAGGGCTGCCTCAGTCTTATAAAACATGACGGATTTGGGAGATGGGACCAGTAAGGGCAGCAAGGGGTGGCTTAGGGGTGATTTCCTGGTGGCTCAGCTGGTAGAGAATCTGCCTGCAATGCGGGAAACCTGGGTTCAATCTCTGGGTTGGGAAGATCCCCTGCAAAAGGGAACAGCTACCCACTCCAGGTATCCTGGCCTGGAGAATTCCCTGGACTGTATAGTCCATGGGGTCACAAAAAGACATGACTGAGCAACTTTCACTTTCAGTTTAGTTTCCATATCACAAACATGGCTTATGTAAACACAACATGCTTCCTATACCAGCAAGTTTCAAACAAGGGCTCCATCTCCTTTTTTTTCTTTTTTCAGTCTAATGATGCTCAAGGCTCTCCCACATAAGCTGGGGTGAGGTCAGATAGCTCAGGCCAGCACAGGCTCAGAAGATCTTAGAGCGGTCACTAGGGCCATCAGGACCATCTAGCTCCATCCTTTCATGGAGATGAAATTAATCGAGGCTCAAGATGGTTAAGATCTTGCCTAAGGTGACTCAGCTAGGCAAAGCCAGGCAAAAAGTTCCATTTTCCTGGCTCCGAGGCCAGTGGGGAGATCTCTGACCCCAGCCTGAAGAGCAAGGATAGGAATGACTGGGTCCTTGGCAGGAGTCAAAGGTTCCAAGTGCTAAGGGCTGAGCTGACTCAGAACCAGAGATGAGCTTGCGAGAGGAACCCCCACTGCCATCTCTCCACTGTCAGCAATTTCTATGCCAAAAATGAGCTCAATCAGACTCCTTGTGCCAGGCTCTAGGAATGACGGGTCCCAGAGATAAGTAGGTTAGCTTGAGGCTCCCATTTGGATTTCCAGACAACCTCACCAGCAGTTCCTGTATCCCTGGAAGATACAAGCTGGTAGTTCAGTGATAACTCCAACAGTTCTCCACTGTTGCTCAAAGGGGGCAGAATGTGAGCAACTTGAAGACTGCCACACATGTAGCTAGATGTTGCTTTCCCTCTCTCTTTCAAGATGGGGAGACTATTTCCAAAGAGTGTGTCTACATCTCAGATACGGATATGTTTAAGGGGAGGGGATTCCCAGGGCCACAGGAAAGAAGAGGGAGCTTACCAATTCACCCTTCGTCTTTTCTTCCCCAGCACTCTCTACTCCTATTCCCCCTGCAGGAGATGGAAAGGCTCCAAGGTCCTTAAGCCCTGGGGGAGGTGGGTGCTGGGAACAAAGTACGTTAGGGGTTCCAGGCCAAGCCAAAACAGCCAGCCGGCCCCCACAACCCTGTTACACACTCTGATCCATTCCCACCCTCCAACCTGGCTCCTTGAATTATAACTCCCATTAGGTGTCGAGGCAGAGGCTGAGGCAGCCCTATGCCCCAGGGTACTATGGGAGATGTAGTCCAAGCACCCCTCCCCGGGCCAGGTTCCAGGAAAGGGAGCAGCATTTTCTTTATCATCCTTGTATCCATTCTCTCAGTCTCATAAATATGAATGATCCACTCTGGTGAGAGGATAACTGTAGTCATCCCTGGGCATGCCGGGAGCCCACCCCCCTCTCCCCTCCTCCCTCACCCCACACACCTGAAATATTAATGCCCCCGAGGTCGCTGCTTCTCTGAGCTGGAAGACGAAACGGAGAGAGGAAAGGCAGGGACAAAGAGACCGCGGCTACACGAAGCGCCCAAAGAAGAGAGAGACAAGGATCAGAACTGAGGCAGAAAGGAGACAAAGGCCATCAAGAGAGGATCTGGGGGGGCACAGATAATGAGTCACAGACATGACACCTGGTGATTCAGAGCCCAGTAGACGCCAAAAAAAAAAAAAACAAACCAAAACAAACCTTCCTAACTTGCACCCCCTCCCCAAGGAGACCAGAAATAGAAAGCAGAGTGACACACCCCCTTCTCCCCGCAGGTGTGTGGTGGGGAAAGGGGTCCAGGAAGGGGAAGAGAAAACCAGAGGAGAGGCTGGAAGAGAACAGACTTGAGGGCAGAGGCAGGGAGACAAGGCGAAGTGGGGCAGAGGCAGGGGACGAGGAAGATCATGGAGCTGGGGAGAGGGGGTGCTCCAGAGGGCCGGAATCATGGAGAGGGGGTGTTATACTGGAGGGTCGTCCCGGTCTGTTGGGGAAGCAGGAGGCAGGGAGATCCCAAAGGAAGCTGTCTACTTGGCAAGGGTCCCCCCGGACACTGCCAGACTCTGGGGAACGGTGGGAGCCAAATGGTGACGGGGTGAAGAAGGAAAGGTGCCTCTGAGCACCCGAACCAAGTCGGGTCTCAAGTTACTGTCATCCCCGGGACTGGCAGGGGTTGGGCCGTAGGTGGCGCGGCTGCTTGCTTCTCCTGGGGGGGCGTGGCCTTCCGCTGTCCCCATCCCGCGGGGGAGGAGCACACCATCCTCCCGCCCCCAGACCCCGCTGCACCCCCCTACCTCTCCCGAGCCAGGGCCAGGGCCGGGATGCTGAGAAGCCGATCAAGGCCGGCCGCGCAGAGAGGGGTCACCTCGGAGCTCCGAGGGTCATATTCCGACGAGGCCCGGGGACCCGGCCGCGCCGTCCGGTCCCGACTCGGAGTTCTGATAGAAGGCGGGGTCAGCACCGCCGCTCTGAGCGGCTCGCGGGCTCGGGCTCCTAGCGCTTTGGGATTCCGGCGTTGCGAGTGGCTCCCGCCGGTACGCTCCGGCTCGGCCCTGGCGGCGGCGCTCGGAGGGGCGGAGACCCCAGCGATGCGGAGGAAACCCGGCGCGGATCTGGAGCGGACTTTGTTGCGGCCGGGGGCTGGCGGGGGCGCGGGGCAGATAGGGTGGCAGAGCGCGGGGGAAAGCGGAGCTTCCCTGGGCTGTGAGGTGGGCACAGCTGGGTGGCCTCTAGGGCTGCTGATGAGACCTCCCCGTTGTCCCTGGTGGGGAGCGGTACTGAGGGTGGGGAGGTGTCTTGAGTTTTGGTGGAGTGGAGTGACGGCTGGCAGAGTTATCGCATAGTGCCCGCAGCATCTTTAAGTTCGGTCCTGGGAGTTCCCCCGCCCCTCTGTTCCCCTTCTCCAGGGTCCCCAGCAAAGTCTGCCCGGCCCTCCGACCTCCGGCCGCCAGATTAGTAAGAGCAGCTGGAAAGGGGACACGGAGCCGAACACCCTGGGGACCCGATCGGAGAAACTGATAGAGGAAACGGGAAACCCAAGACGGTTGGGAAGGGAGGAGACCCCAAGAGGCAGAAGCCGGGACCCTGAAAGGAGCAGAGCGAGGCCTGCTCTGGGCCAAAGACCCCCGCGCCCCGGGGTCGCCGAGCAGCCTCGCGGGCTCCTGCCCCGCCCGTGGATCTCCGGCTCGGCTCCGCTCAGCCGCGGGCATCTCACCCGCGGTCAGGCCGCAAGGCCCCCGCGGGGCAGCAGGAGTGCACGGGGCCGTACACCTGTGGACTTCCAGGGACACCTGTGGGCATCCGAGTACACGAACACAGACCGGGCTCCTGCGCTGACCCCGGTGGGTGGAAGGAAGGGCCCAGCGCGCCGACCGGAACCTCAGGGACTGCAGGGTCGCCTCTGACTCTAATAAGCTAGTGGCTCAGACTCTTAACTCCTGGTGGGGGGCTCCTCACCCCCATGAAGTGAGGTAAAACACCTGCAGTTCTACCCACAAGGATCCAGGAAAGTGATGGATGTGAATGTCCTTTAAAAACTGCAAGGTGCTACTGAGGCTGGGCCACTGTCCCTTGTCCTCCCTCCCACCTCCTGCCCAGCTCCCATGCTTCCTCTTCCCACCAAAGCTGACCTCTCACCTACCTCTTTCTAGTTTTACACTTTCTAAGGTGTTTGCTCCACAACCGAGTAATCGGATCCTATTGGCTGAGCTTATGTGACAAGATGGAGGATTTGAAGGAGTTCCCGCACTCCCGCAAGCAAAGCCACCCCAAGAGTTAAATGGATCAGAGTCATCTCTTCAGTTCAAAGCCAAGCAGGCCAATAGGTAAGTCTCCCCCATTTCTGATTTTTGCAACTGCTAACACACTATGCATCTCATAAAGCTTCGGTTATGATGGAATATGTTCATTCTTGGGAAAGGACCTCAAAAAGCTAAAAGGTGGAGGAAAAAGTCACCAGTGGCCGAAAGGAGAGGCAATTGTACTCTCATTCCTCACTTTTCTCTGGAAGCCTCCCCTCTGTCATCAGAAATGCTTGGATTGGTCCAACGTTCACCCACCTCCAGTTCTCTCAACCAATCAGAATGGAAAGTTTCCCCAAATTCCAGTTCTCTCCTGTCCAATCTATAGGTGGTGCTGGATTCTTCTATAAAAGGCTCAAATATGGTTGCATTATTGGAATTTTCTCAGATATGAATGCTCAAGATTTAAATCCAATCAGTTGTTCAGTTCAGTTCAGTTCAGTCACTCAGTCGTGTCCGACTCTTTGAGACCCCATGTATCGCAGCACGCCAGGCCTCCCTGTCCATCACCAACTCCCGGAGTTTACTCAAACTCATGCCCATCGAGTCGGTGATGCCATCCAGCCACCTCACCCTTTGTCGCCCCCTTCTCCCCCTGCCCCCAATCCCTCCCAGCATCAGGGTCTTTTCCAATGAGTCCACTCTTCGCATGAGGTGGCCAAAATACTGCAGTTTCAGCTTCAGCATCAGTCCTTCCAATGAACACCCAGGACTGATCTCCTTTAGGATGGACTGGTTGGATCTCCTTGCAGTCCAAGGGACTCTCAAGAGTCTTCTCCAACACCACAGTTCAAAAGCATCAATTTTTTGGTGCTCAGCTTTCTTCACAGTCCAACTCTCACATCCATACATGACCACTGGAAAAACCATAGCCTTGACCAGACGGACCTTTGTTGGCAAAGTAATGTCTCTGCTTTTTAACATGCTATCTAGGTTGGTCATAACTTTCCTTCCAAGGAGTAAGCGTCTTTTAATTTCATGGCTGCAATCACCATCCACAGTGATTTTGGAGTCCCCCAAAAATGAAGTCTGACACTGTTTCCACTGTCTCCCCATCTATTTCCCATGAGGTGATGGGACAAGATGCCATGATCTTGGTTTTCTGAATGTTAATCTTTAAGCCAACTTTTTCACTCTCCTCTTTCACTTTCATCAAGAGGCTTTTTAGTTCCTCTTCACTCTCTGCCATAAGGGTGGTGTCATCTGCACATCTGAGGTTATTAATATTTCTCCCGGCAATCTTGATTCCATCTTATGCTTCTTCCAACCCAGCGTTTCTCATGATGTACTCTGCATATAAGTTAAATAAGTAGGGTGACAATATACAGCCTTGACAGTTAAGAGCTGCAAAATAGTGATATTTTTGTTCTTTCATTGTTTTTTTTTTCTTCTTCTTCTTTTTTCCCTAACTGGAATTTGCCTATAAAAGGAAACTTGTTCTCTTCTACTGTGATTACTCTCAGAGATAGTTTGTGATGGAAAGACCGGGTAAATGCTTGAATTTTCCCCTTTATTTGTTAACTTTTAAAATAATGTGGTTGTTCCCCAGCATCCTTCAATGGTGATCAATTATTAACTTTCAGAACCATTATGAACTCATGGATTTTAAACAAGCCTAATGTAATGCATTAGGGCTTCCCAGGTGGCTTAATGGTAAAGAATCTACCTGCCCATGCAGGAGATATGGGTTTGATCCCTGGCTCGGGAAGATCCCCTGGAATAGGAAATGGCAAGCCCACTCCAGTATTCTTGCCTGGAAAATCCCAAGGACAGAGGAGCCTAATGGGCTACAGTCCATGGGGTCGCAAAGAGTTGGACATGGCATAGTGACTAAAACACAAAAATGTGATGCAATCCAACTCAGTTATTGTTCTTATTAATGCTGGAGCTATCCAACTCTTTTGATAAATTGATGTTTTAAAGTGACATAGAAGACGGTGCTAGATCTTTAGGAAGTGCGGTGTGGATGCAGAGGGGAAAGTGTCCTGGACCAGCTTGGCAGGTTGGCAGGTCAAAGGACATATCCTGGAAGTGAGACCCAAACTAAAACTCAAAAATTCCTCTCCAGATAACAAAGAAGGGCAGGGTCCCTCCTGCAGGAGGGGAAACCTGAGCTAAGCCCAGAGCTGAGAAACAGCCTGCTTTGCAAGAACAAGCAATGCTGGGTTGCACCCATCCTGTAGACTGGGATTGGCCAGTCAGCCAAGGGCTTTAAGCGGGAAAGCGACAGATTTGCCTTATGAGTAGAGGTCGCCCTCTGGTGGCTACACGAAGAATGGCAGGGAAGGAAGACGTCCTGCTTACAAGGCAAGGGGATCACACCAGTCAATACTACAGGAAATCAACCCTGAATATTCATTGAAAGGAATGCTGCTGAAGCTGAAGCTCCAATACTTTGGCTACCTGATGTGAAGAGCCAACTCATTGGAAAAGACCCTGATGCTGGGAGAGACTGAAGACAAAAGGAGAAGGGGGTGGCAGAGGATGAGATAGATGGTTCGATAGCATCACAGACTCAAAGGACATGAATTTGAGTAAACTCTGGGAGACAGTGGAGGACAGATGAGCTTGGCATCCTCCATGGAGGACATGTACTGGCATGCTACAGTCCACGGGGTTGCAAAGGGTCGGACATGACTTAGTGACAGTACAACAAGAAGGCTTAGATTCATAAACTGGACTCTTCCAGATCGGAGGAGAACTCACACAGTTCGGGGAGTCATTACTGAGATACATGGGAGGAGAAATGGTGCAGGGAAGCTCCTTAATGGCTCTGAGAATAGATCCTTTAGGAAGTCTAGTGATCCATCTTCTCTCCATGCACCTGGCACATGCATTTCCCCAAAGAAATGCTCGCAAATAGCAAATGTTTGTTATTGCCCAACCAGGAAAATTCCTTTTCTAATTTGCACAAAGACCACCTCTCAGTGGATGCAACCCTAGACACAAGCAGACAATACTTTTGCGTGTCTGGGTTGGGCTCTGTTTGTGGAGTGTCTCAAATGCTGTGCTGAGGAGTTCATACCTTCTAACAATGAGGATCCAGCACCAGTGAGTGGGAACAATGACATGATGAAAGCAGTGTTTTAAGAAAAGCCATCTCTCATCTTGCCAGCGTGAGAAGGTGTTAGATGGGAGATGAGAGGCAAGACCTCTGCTCGCTGAAGAGTGGTCCCAGAGGAAGTCCATGGGAGGGATGGGGGCCTGGAGTAAGAGAAGAAGCGAAGAAGCACATAGAAGGAAGCCAGGAGGCCAGGAAGTGTGACTGGCTTTCTGGAAGGTGCAGAGAGAGGAAGGAGGTGAAGTTGATTCTGGCATCCCCAACATGGAACCAGGGAATGATGTTGTCTGGTGGCAGCAGGTAGTACAGGATATAGAACTCATTGGATACAAAGATTCTAGGCTTTGCCTGTAGATAGGTTGGCTTTTTCGGCTTCCCTGATGGCTCCGATGGTAAAGAATCTGGTTGCAATGCAGGAGACCAGTTTCCATCCCTGGGTCAGGAAGATCCCCTGGAGAAGAGAGTGGCAACCCACTCCAGTATTCTTGCCTGGAGAATTCCCCAGACAGAGGAGCCTGGCGGGCTACAGTCCTTGGCATCACAAAGAGTTGAACATGTCTGACTGACTCTCTCTCTCTCTCTCTCTCTCTCACACACACACACACACACACACACACACAGAGGTTGGCTTTTTGGGGCCAGAGGGACGAGCAGTTGGGGAGGACACACAGGGGCTAGAGCTCAGGAGAAAGGACCAGTGGAAGAAGTGGGGAGAAGCCCACTTCAGGGTCTGTATGTGCAGCAGTTGAGTGGGCATGGCGCCGGGCACAGGGCTGAAGTCTGGCCCAGCGGGATTCTATCTGGGGCTGGAGCTTCCCAAACAGCTGTAAGGATACTCTAATCTCCCCTAACCTCTTCCAGCCTCCTGGGTCAACTCCTCTACCAGTTTTAAAGGCTCCGCCCCAGCCAAGCCCTTCCCCGTGCTGACCCATCTCTGCTTTCTCTGAAAAGGCTTCCAGATGTTTGCTTCTGGTTCCGTGCCGGGTGCATGGTCAAGCACCCAGCAGAGAAATCCAAGGGTTGTGTAATGGGGGAGCCAGTGGGTGACAGTTCTCCTCAACCCACACACAAAGACGTCAGAGCTGCTGTCCTAGAAGCTTGAGTGCATCTCATTCACTTCCCAGGACCATCCTGTGTAAGTTCAATTGATGAAAAACTCAGCTGGTGCCCTTGTGACTTGGGCCACAAGGGCTCCCTGGTGAGGGGCTTCCTCGATGGCTCAGATGGTTAAAAAAAAAAAATCCACATGCAGTGCAGGAGACCCAGGTTTGATCCCTCAGTTGGAAAGATCCTCTGGAGAAGAGAATGGCTACCCACTCCAGTGTTCTTGCCTGGAGAATTCCATGGATGGAGGAGGCCTGGCGGGCTACAGTCCATGGGGTCCCAAAGAGTTGGACACGACTGAGCAACTAACACTTTCACTTCACTGTGTTATATTTCAGTAAAAAGTTTAAAGATCCCACAACTCTGAAGTAAGTAGCTCCACGGTACCAGGGGGAAACAGGCTTGTGTTAAGTCAAGTCACTTAACAGGTTAAGTGAGTTGGCCAAGGTCACGGTCAGTTGCTGGTGCCAGGTCTGTGGGACTCGCTGCTGGATGCTCTTTCTGTGCTGACCACTCAGTGGCCCTTTCTCCCTAGGGCTTCCCCATCGGTGCTGAGATGGCCCATGGACCACTCTGGGTCCACAAACCCAGGTTCTTGGTCAAGCCTCTCCTTGGAAATATATGTCATCCAGTGCGGTCCTATCTCTGCTCCCCCGAAATGACCAGTGTCACAGCATCAGGGCAGCCACGTGGCACTCTTCTCTTTGAGGACCCAGGACCTGGAGGCCGGAACCAGAAGGAACAGGCTGACTCCTCTGAGGCCTGGGCTCAAACGCGTCCTGTTTCGTCTCGATTCCTGTGAGGGCCTGGGGCTGGGTCTGAATCCATCGGCCAGGCTGACAGTTGAGTTGAGGGGTTTAGTTCCAAGTGTGGAACCCACATGACAGTGGCTGCTGGGACTGATGTGCAAAACGCCATTCTGGGGACTCCCCCGGTGGTCTAGTGGTGAAGAAGCCACCATGCAATAGAGGGGACAGAAGTCGGATCCCTGGATGGGGATCTAAGGTCCCACATGCTGCAGAGCAACCAAGCCCACACAACTCCTGAGACTTGCAACTCTGGCCTGGCAGCACTCGCGTGTCACAGTTGGAGAGCCTGAGTGACAGAACTGCTGAAATCCACATGCTGCAACTAAGACCCAGCACAGTCAAATAAACAAATAAACGTGCATATTTTTTTAAGAAGACAGTGAGCACATCCATCATGCCCCGAAGTGTTCTAAACAGAAAGGCCATTTGAAATGATTTGCCTGGTATCTCCATCCAGCGGGCTGCGCCCCTTGCCCGGATGTGGTCTGTGTTCTGCATGGACCCACGGGAAGTTGTGCCAGGGCCCTGCCACCGTGACTCTCTACCCTTCTTCACGCCAGGCTGCGGCTCTTTAGACCAAGTCTCACCCAAGACAGACGTCTGCTGTGGGAGGGCTAGAAAGCCAGATGACAGGAGGGAAAAGGGAGTGAGGGGACATTTCCTGTGCCCTTAGAGAGGCTGGGGTCAGAGCTTGCCTGGGGAGGCTCAGCAATGGGTGAGAAGTATGGCCCATGGCTTCCTCCCAGTTTTGGACCGCTTCCTGGAGAGAGGTGCACCCTTAGAAGGGGGATGGTGGTGGAGGAGGCTGCCTGTGGCCGGTCACATGGGACAGGAAGGAGACCAAGCTGGCAAGTCATCAGCAGGCGGCACTTACCTGACTCAAGAGGGCCCTGGAGGAACATTAATGGGAGTGGCACACCTGTCATGTTTCCAAGTTTCGCGGCCCAGCACACTTCCCATAATCCTCAGCATCCTCTTTGGCCCACTCACCTCTGGACGCCGAGTCCCGCTTCCAGACCCAGAAGGCTGATCTTGACCTTCCTGCGCTTTTCTGCTTCGTGTGGTGCCCCCCACCCCGACCCAGATGCTTTCCATGGAGGGTCACGTCCCCTTCAGACTCTTGTCTCTCCATTGACATCAAATCTGGCCCCTTTTCTAAGAAATCCGCCCAACTGGGATCACGGGTCTTGGGAACACTTTTCCCCTTTGATTACATCTCTGCCTCTGGGGCTTGTCTCACTTTCTCACTGGACTCCTTGGCTTCTACCCCTCTCCAGACTCAGGCCATCCCCACCCGCCCTGCAACCCGTTTTGTTGGTCTTGGATTTCAAAGAACTGATGGGAGATGAAGTCCCCTCCTCCCTCCCCCACCCCTACTCCTATACAAAGGTCTCCTTACTCACCTACCACCTGGCAGAACCCCACTGTTCCAGAGAAAGACATCTACTGCTCACAGGGAGGAGGAGCTGATCCTTGCATCCCAGCTCTTGGTAGCGCCCCTCAGGGTAAGAATCTAGGGAAAAACACATACAGTGCTGATCTTGAAGTCTGGGCTCTTCATGAACATACAATAAATAGGTCCTGCTTTCCAAAAAGGGCCAGAGCAGATCGCATGCAGTGTTTTCCAAGCCAATGGTCGAAAAGCAACTCTTGAGCCCCTTCTCCATCATAAGATCAGAGTTGGGAGAAGAAAGAGAAAGGGGTTTGGGGAGGACTTTTAGAACCCTACCTGCAAAGGGGAAGTCAACCAGGTTGGTGGAGAAAGGCTTCAAGACTCAAAGGACCTTGGGATGTCCCCAGTGTTTAGGGGCTGTGCTTGTGTGAGAAATGGAGTGGCTGACTGGATATGCCCATCCAAGAAAGAAGGCTGGACAAGTGGATGACCCCAAGTGTATCCATGCCAAGGACGCCCAAGCCTGGAGCTGTTTTTCTTCCCCCATCCCCCTCTCCCTTCTCTCTCCTCATTCGCTGACCTGGGAGAGTGATGGGGTTCCTACAGGGAAACCTACATTGAATCCATTGGCAGAAAACCAGGGCCCAATGCTGAGGTACAGAAGCTCCCAGGGGACCTAAGGGAAAACTCCAAAGAAGCCATGAGAAGACTCACAAGGAAAAGAAATTAACTTCAAAGACCTGGAGCTCAGAGAACACATTGCTTCCTTAGGACAGAGCAATCAAGAACTTGGGGGCTCCCTTTTTGCTGGTGAGCAAGGGAGTGACACATCCCTCCACTGCCTCTATTTCTGGCCAAGCAGGCGCCCCCCAACTCCCACCCACCACTTGCCATCAACTCACTCTCGCTCTAGACGGGAAATTTCTGTCCTTGATGAAGACTGAAGTATTGATTGCTAATCCCACTGAGCTTTTCTAGGTACCAACATTAGTGAATGTAGAATTCATCTATCACCTGAGAAGAGTCCAGATAAGTTACAGGACTGCCAAGATTTTTATCTAGAGACAAAAGAAAAATTCTCCCACTGAATAAACTCTCTGAGATGGCAGAAGACAGGATTGCACTCAGTTACATTCGAACAAGTTCTTCTTGTTTAAGTTATGGATCCAGACAAAGCCAGTCAGCAAATAGGACGGACACAAGTCAAAGGATGCTATGACCTCATTCAGTCACTCAGATTGTTTCAGTTGGCCATCTCCTTCATGCTCTGACTGTGATGATGAAGGTAATGATCATAGTAAATTCACTGGCTCATATAACCAACCTCTGTACAGATCTGGAAGAAGGGACTTAGATTTCTTAAGAGGAATGTGTACTGGGCGGTCCTATATACATTTTCTGATACAGTCTCAACAAGGTGGCAAAGTGAATATTCACTCTATTTCGCAAGTAAACCAGCACGCAAGGTCTTGCCTGTGAGAAGGTGTCATAAAAGAATGTGAGCCAAGGGAGTCTGAGCCCCAGGGCCCAGCGATTGGCACTGTGACCCTGTCTCTCTCTGCGTGGGAGGAAGCCTGGGGAAGGGGCTCAGGGCTGGGCAGCCAGCAAACACTGAAGGGCTGCCCAGAGCGCCCTCTAGAGGTGGTCACCGTGTAAGCTCTGGGGACACACAGCCCGTCTCCAGAGGGCAGGTGTGTAGGGATGGAGTGCAGATCCCCAGAGACACTCTGAGGTTCTGACCATTGGAGGCAGCCCCGGTTGGGCGCCCACTCATCTGTGCCTCAGTGCCAGGCGGACAAAACCTTTACTATTCCAGCGAGTGAAGTAGTGCTCCCTGGGATGGCATGCAGGGCCTCGTGGGCTCTTCCAACCAGAATGAACAGCCTGGCCAAGCTGGGGCTGGGACAGAATAAAATCCAGGCTCTGGAGGTTTGTAGAACCTAGTCCTGCGGACAAGAGGGGGTGCAGGGACAGTCAGTATCCACTCCTTGGCTCCCTAGTCCCTCACCCCGCCCTTTAGCACACAAAGCATTAGACATCATCCCTTTCTTTCCAAGCTCCCCACCCCGCCCCCCGTCCGTGTGCCCTACAGCGCCTCTCCCAGCAAGAGTACTGGCCACTTGCTCCAAAGTCACTCCCTGACCCCCACCTGACGAATGT
Source organism: Cervus canadensis (assembly GCF_019320065.1). Taxonomy (NCBI): domain Eukaryota; kingdom Metazoa; phylum Chordata; class Mammalia; order Artiodactyla; family Cervidae; genus Cervus; species Cervus canadensis. The sequence continues at coordinate 29,101,326 of NC_057417.1, read as the reverse complement.
TCACGCCAAGTGCCTGTGATGGGTGGTGAGTGGGTGCCACTCAGGCCGGGGAGGGGTTGAGTTGCCTTCTGTCACTCAGCTCAAGACTCACCACAGGACATAACATGGTCTCGATAGCCTGGGAGGTGGATCAGGCCATTCAACCCAGCCACCAAGAACCGAAGGCCTGGAAACCCCTGAGAGAAGCCAGTGCTCTCCGTGGCAAAGTTACAGAAGCATCTGATGCCCATGATCTCATATGCGTGGGTGACTAGCACACAGTTTCGCTCTGGGGACAGCTGTTTTCACCAGCTGTGGGGGCAGGAGGTGGGATGAAGGAAACAGCCGTGTCGGCAGGCTACCAGCTGAAAAGACTTCCCTCCCAAGCAACAGACTTCAGAATCTAAGATGGGGTCAAAGGCACAAGGGTCCAGAGGGGTCTGGAACACCACCCTACTCCCTTCCCTGTTGCTTGAACTTAAGAAGTGAGTGGTCAAAATTCATCATAGGGAGGGGTGTGTAGGTGGAGAGGGAGGAGTGGAGCATCCCTTGGAGGGTGACCTGTTACCTTAATGGGGAAATAATCCCTTCAGTGTTTCCAAACCTGCCAGTTCCTCACCCACTCATTACGCCTTCCTACTTGGGCAGAGTAATAAGGGTGGAAGAATTCCTGGAGATGACCATTTATCACCTCTCACTACCTGGACTCTTTAGCGCTCACCTTGGTGGCGTGTGTCCCGGTCCAGAAATAGCCATACCAAGTAGAGAACAGAGAAACCCCAGAGCGAGGTGCCGAGGAGGAAGAAGACAAGATGGGAAAAGAAAGGGCCTGGAAGAAAGATGAGAAAGAAAAATGATTTAGATCTTGAAACCACAATGACTGCCCCTCTCCTTCTCAATGAGGTCCTCGGTCCTCTCCCAGCTGGGCCTCTGGCCCTTCCCTCCTTTTGCCCGGGTGTCCAGGTAAGTGGGGCTCCTGCCTCTCCCCCCAATTCTTTCCCCTCCCTCCTTCCCTAGAGGACCCCTGCCCAGCTCCCCTCACCCATGAAGAGGAAACAGCACGTATTGGAGATGCTCAGAACTTCTAGCTGTTGTTTCTTCAGGGTTTCCGTGCTGTGGGAGGGCGGAGGGGTGGTGGAGACTTTCCATTGCTCCCCTTCTGCCAGCAGGGCTCCAGGACTCAGGGGGAAAAAGGATGAAGGTTACAGTAGGAGCCCAGAAAGCCTTTCTGGTCTGAATGGACAACCCGTGGGGCCTCCTGGGATGGCTTGTAGGGGGCTGTGTGGAGGCAGAGACTTTTTTTTTTTCATTTATTTTTATTAGTTGGAGGCTAATTACTTTACAATATTGTAGTGGGTTTTGTCATACATTGACATGAATCAGCCATGGAGTTACACGGATTCCCCATCCCGATCCCCCCTCCCACCTCCCTCTCCACCCGATTCCTCTGGGTCTTCCCAGTGCACCAGGCCCAAGCACTTGTTTCATGCATCCAGCCTGGGCTGGTGATCTGTTTCACCCTAGATAATATACATGTTTCGATGCTGTTCTCTCGAAACATCCCACCCTCGCCTTCTCCCACAGAGTCCAAAAGTCTGTTCTGTACTTCTGTGTCTCTTTTTCTGTTTTGCATATAGGGTTATCATTACCATCTTTCTAAATTCCATATATATGTGTTAGTATCCTGTAATGTTCTTTATCTTTCTGGCTTACTTCACTCTGTATAATGGGCTCCAGTTTCATCCATCTCATTAGAACTGATTCAAATGAATTCTTTTTAATGGCTGAGTAATATTCCAAGGTGTATATGTACCACAGCTTCCTTATCCATTCGTCTGCTGATGGGCATCTAGATTGCTTCCATGTCCTGGCTATTATAAACAGTTCGAGGCAGAGAATCTTGATCGGGAGCCCCAGAGGTCTTCAGCCTCCTCACACACTGATCACTGAACCTCTCCCCTGAATGGGGCTGGGAGGCAGGTTGGGGGCTTGCCACTGAGGTGGCCCTGGGGTACATTAAGAATCTTATGGGGGGGACTTCCCTGCTGGCCCAGTGGTTAAGACTCTGAACTCCGAATGCAGGGGGCCCAGGTTCAATCCCTGGTCAGGGAACTAGATCCCACATGCTGCAACTAAGACCTGGTGCAGCCAAATAAATGAATAAATATTAAAAAAAAAAAAAAGAATCTTATGGGGGAGGGGTTCCTGAAGGAGACAGAGAGCCCACCTCCCGGGTCCCAGGCGAGACCATGTGACCTGGTGTGTGGCCAACTGATTGTGGACGCGAGCCCTGGGTCTGTTTTCAGATCTCTTGGAGTGTCTGGGCTACTGGGAGGTGCCTAGACACTTGGACCTCACCTCCAAGCACAAACACATCAATACCACACATCCGTTCCCACCTTTAATTTCAGTCCCCTCCATAGTCACCGAAGGGGCCATTGGCAACCTAGGTGAGGAGGAGGTGCCTGCTGGGGGCGCTGTAGCGAGCCTCGTGTTCTTCAAACAGCTGTGCAAGCCATTCCACTTGGACAGTGTGCAGCACGTCCATCTGCCCTGGAATGGACCCCCTGATTCCTTGTACCAGAAGGGGGGCCCCACTGTACGGGAACAGGAGATAAGAGGTGTGGTTGCCGTTTTTGTTGTTCAGTCAACAAAACTAAGTCATGTCTGACTCTTTGCGGCCCGATGAACAGCAGCAAGCCAGGCCTCTCTGTCCTTCACCGTCTCCCAGAATTTGCTCAAATTCAGGTCCAATGAGTTGGTCATGCCATCCAACCATCTCATCCTTTGTTGCCACTTTCTCCTCCTGTCATCAATCTTTCCCCAAATCGGGGTCTTTTCCAATGAGTCAGTTCTTCACATCAGGTGGCCAGAGTATTGGAGTTTCAGCCTTAGCATCAGTCCTTCCAATGAATATTCAGAATTGATTTCCTTTAGGATGAACTGGGTTTGATTTCCTTGCAGTCCAAGGGACTCTCAAGAGTCTTCTCCGACACCACAATTCAAAAGAATCAATTCTTTGGCGCACAGCCTTCCTTACTGTTTTCCAGTACATGACTACTGGAAAAAACTATAGCTTTGACTACATAGCTCTTTGTTGGCAAAGTAACGTCTCTGTTTAATTCGCTGTCTAGGTTTGTCATATCTTTCCTTCCAAGGAGGAAGTGTCTTTTAATTTCATGGCTGCAGTCACGGTCCACAGTGATTATGGAGACCAGGCTCCCTCCCTCCCAACAGATCAACTGGGACAGAGTTCATGGCTGGCACCTTAGCCAAATGCCAGCCAGGGCTTGAGGGCCACAGTGAGGATTTCAGGCCCCAAACGTGGACCTTCACCTCCCAGTGAGGGGAGGATGCAGGGCATCTTGAGCCCATTGTAGCAGGCGGGCAAGTGGGCCAGGGAACAGGGCAGGTAGAGGCTGGGTCTCACCAATGACAGAGTGGATAGGCCGGAGGAAGGGCAGGAGGGGGCCCAGCAGGACCACCCTCAGCGTCTACTGCAGTGCTTTCTGTGCCCATCTCACCCAGGAGTTGGTGGGTTTGGAAACGGCTGGAAGACCTTATTCTCCACACAAGAGAAGATGGAACCACGGATGCGCTGGGAGGGCAGGGAGCACCTGACTTCCGGCCTTGTGGGCACTGGGCTCCTCCCCGCTAGTGCCGCCCCAGAGGCGCCCACCCGCGGGCTCCTCACTCATGTTCCAAGGCCAACTTGAAAAATCCTTTCTTCTTGTGGATCAGCAAGCTCCGCTTTGCCTCCAGGGTGCCCGCCAACCCCCACCGCCCCCCTACCCCGCTCCCTGGACCCGAGGTCAGGTCAAGTGACAGGAGGCGCTGGCCTTGTCAGAAGACACCAATCCTGGTGGGGAGGGCAGAGGCAGGAAGATCTGAGCCTGCATCTTCCAGAAAAGAGGGAGGAGGGCATTGGGAAAGGAGAGTGAATTTTCACCAGCTGGGGACACAGGGCGCACACCCCAGGTTGGGGGGGGGGCAGGTACTAATGTTGGACTTTGGGGGTGATGGTCCCAAGAGTCTACTCAGAAGCCCAGCTCCCACGCAGCACAGAGTTCCACATGGGGAGAATGTCTCGGACATGCCTCCAGATGGCCTGCTGCGGACCCAGGCAGAGCCATGGCCTCCCGCCCAAGATATGTTCCTGTCTCCATAGAGCCCGTCCAGGTTGGGGACCGCCAGGCCCGGCTCGGGTGTACAAGGAGCGAGGCAGCCAGGCACCCCTAAGCTGGAGGTGGGGTGTGTGTGTGAGGACTCTGACTTTAGAGGTTTAAGTCCCAGGTCTCCCTTTTACCCCCTCTGCTGCTCCATGGCTTCAGGCCCATCTGTCCTGAAGGAAATCGCCATCTTTCTCACTCCCTGAAGGACCCCAACCCAGTGATCCCAGCCCTGCCTCCCTCTCAATTGGCATCGGGAAGCAGAGAGCCAGACCCAGGGGTCCTCAGGGCTTCAGGGGCTCACCAAACTCCAAAATGGAGAAGACCCCTCGCAGGAGGGCACACACCTGGAGATCCAGGCGGAGGACACTGGAGGAGGCTGGCCTTCTGCATAGGGAAGTCACAACACTGCGTCTCTCAGCTTTCCATCTTTTGGCCCTGACCCCTGACCTGGGTTCTGCTCTCATTTCTGCCTCCTCTGATGACGAGCACCCTGGATGATGGTGAGCCCCGGCAAGGAAGGGTTAACCACTGTTTGGCTTTACGGAGCTGTGACCAAAAGGGGAGGCCAGGGGTGTGACGGGGGAACCTGGGGGTGAGGAAAGTGCTTGGATTTTGTGGAGGTCAGGACTGGCTCCCTGTGATGACAGGCTGGGCCAGTGGGGGATGACCTGTGTGTGTGTACCCTGAATGGCAGGGCTCCCCATGTGTCACCCGGGCCTGAGCCCTGAGGGATAGAGGGTCTGCAGGACGATTTCTTCCCTAAGGAGCAGCTTAGGCCTCTGTGGGGAGACCTCCAGAGGGAAGGGCTTTGTGTGAATGGCAAAGCATTGGGGAGCCCCTCAAAGAGAGAGCTAGGTTCATTTATATCACTACAAATGACCCAAATTCATTCATTTTTATGTTGTTCCATTGTATACACGTACCACATGCTCTATATCCACTAATCTGTCAGTAGACGTTTAGGTGGCTCCCATGTCTTGGCTGTTGTAAACAGTACCGCAGTGAATATTGGGGTGCATGTGTCCTTTCTGACCATGTTTTTCTCCTGATAAGGAGAGGGTTTGCAGGGTCATACGGTAGCTCTATTTTTAGATTTTTTAAGGAAACTTCATGGTGTTTTCCTTAGTGGCTGGACCAATTTACATTCCCACCAACAGTCTAGGAGTCCCTTCTTTCCAAAAAAACTCTGAAAAATCCTTGAAAGGACCCAAGAGGGAAAGAAACTAACTTCAAAGATCTGGAGCCCATTGCTGTCTTAGGCCAGTGCAGTTAAGAACTTTGGGGTCCATTTTCCCCTCTTCTGCCCCATACTCCAACCTACAGGGGACGAGTCACCAGAAGCTGGAGAGGGAGGGAGAGAAAACACTTCCCTCCTTCCCTTTCTGTTCTCTTTTCCCCCAACTGCCGCTTCTGGCCAAGCACGCACTCTGGATGCAACTAGTTGGGCCTTGCTGGAGATAGGAAATTGCTACCCTCAGATGAAAATACAAGTGTTGATTGATACACCAACTAAACATTTCTAGGTACCAACATAAAGTGAATGTAGAACTCATCACCTGAGAAATACCAGGTAAGTCACAAGAGTGCCAAGATTTTTTTAATCCAGAGACAAGGAAAATTCTTCCCCTGAATAAATTTTTGAAGACAGCGGAGGATAAATAGACTTGCATTTAGTTATGCAACAAGGTCCAACTTAGTTCCAACAAGACTTTCTCATTTAAGTCATGGATACAGACATAAAGCCAATCAAGAGATTGGACTGGCACAAGTCGAAGGGTGCTATCACCACATAAGGACCCTCAGACATTTCAACTGACCATCTCCCATCTCATTGGGCAGGTACCTGTGATGACGATGGTGGTGATGGTGATGATGGTAGTCGAGTCGTTGGCTCTTATTTTGTCAGTCTCCAGTTTTTAAAATGTTAAATGTTGGTAATTTACATAAGGATGGGAAGAGATAGAGAAGTAGGTATGTTCTTAACTGTATCTTTCTATCACTGGGGATCATTCCGACCCTCCCTACTATCAGTACACTTGACACTTGCCAGCTTTTGTTCGTGGTATTTCACCATGTACTCTATGAAAGTCGTTCAGTAATGTCTCACTGTTTGTGATCCCATGGGCTATACAGTCCGTGGAATTCTCCAGGCTAGAATACTGGAGTGGATAGCTATTCCCTTCTCCAGGGGATCTTCCCAACCCAGGGATTGAACCCAGGTCTCCCACATTGCAGGCAGATTCTTTACCAGCTGAGCCACAAGGGAAGCTCATGTACTCTGCAGTCTCCCCCTACTTAAATCCTGTCCACTCTGAAAGCTTACCCCTTGGGGGAACTCCCCTCTCCAACTCCATTCTGATGCTCAAGAACTCTTAGCTAAGGAGATGCATTCATTTACAGAGGGAAAAGGGACCCAGCCAAGGGAAGAGACTCATGCAAGTTCACGTAGCAGAATTCAGTCTCTGGGAGGAGAATTCAGGGCCCTGCAGCAAGTCTGGATCAATTAGGGTGGAGGTGGAACACAAGTGGGCAGGCTCACTCCTAGAGAAAGCTTCCACCAAGCAGTGGTGAGGGAACTGGCTTTGATTTGCACAGTAGTGTGGAGTCAGTGGGGGCTCTGGGATCGGGGCTGCGGGGCAGGTGGGTGGGTGGGTGGGGCTGTGAGGGGCGCAGGGGTGAGGCCAGGGCTAGATGAAGGTGAGGCGAGCAGAAGCCGGGAGGCCACAGCTCTCCTTGTGCTCCTCAAACAGTTGCTCCAGAGCCTTCATGTACAGCGTGTGATAGTAGTCCACCTGCTCCTTGGTGGGCTGCGGGCACTGGGGCACCGGGATGGGGCGGCCCACTGCAGGGACAGGGGGACTCAGGTCAGGGGAGGGGCCTCGGCTGCCTATGCAGCTCACATTGGCCTTCTCCCCTGGAGACGGGCACTCACCCACAGTGGTGATGGGTCTGGCCAAGGGCACCAGGCCGCAGGACTTGTCTGAGAAGAGACCACGGCCCCAGAAGACGCAAGGAGAAATGCCCACGACCTTCTTGATGGTGACCTGGAACAGACGCTGCCAGGAGTCTGGGGCAAAAGCCTTAACTCTGAAGATGTCATTCTCCCCAAAGGAGTACACGGGCACAAGGGAGGTGCTGGGAGGGTGGGGAGACAAGAAAGAAGAGGGTTGGTCACATAAGAGGCTCTAAGAGTGCCCCCTGCATTCTTCCTCCAGAGGTTCCCACTTCCCAAGGCCATCTGAAGCACTTTGTAGGCCAAACAATGTTACTACAAGGAAAGACCTGGAAGAAGGGACTTAAATATTTTTATTTAGTTTTTTGGTTCTGCCAGGTCTTCGTTGGGGCGTGTGGGATCTAGTTCCCTGATCAGGAACCAAACCCAGGTCCCCTGCATTGGGAGTATGGTGTCTTAGCCACTGGACCACCAGGGAAGTCCGGGACTCATGGTTCTTAAGACGAATGTGTTTGGGCCACCCTATATACATTTTCTCATACAGTCTCAACTACAACGTGGTGGCAAGGTGGGTGTTCACCCTATTTCACAAATAAAGAAGCCTAAAGTCTTGCCTGTGAGAGGATGTCACAAAGCAATGAACTGTGGGCATCCAAGACACTGGGTCCAGCGATTTGCACCGTGATCCTGTCTGTCTCTCTGCCTGGGAGGAAGCCTGGGGAATGGGCCTCAGGGCTGGGCACAGAGGAAACATTCAAGGGCTGCCCAGAGCGCCCTCTAGAGGTGGTCACCGTGTAAGCTCTGGGGACACACAGTCCATGTCCAGGGGGCGGGTGTGTGGGCATAGAGTGTAGATCCCCAGAGACGCTGTGAGGTTCCGACCATTGGAGGCAACCCCGGCTGGATCCTTGCTCACCCGTGCCTCAGTGCCAGGCGGACAAAGCCTTTACAGTTCCGGAGAGTGAGGCAGTGCTCCCCTGGGACGGCATGCAGGGCCTCGTGGGCTCCGCCGACCAATATGAGCACAGCCTGGCCGAGCTGGGGCTGCGACAGAATAAAATCCAGGCTCTGGTGGTTCACGGAACATGTTCCTGTGGACAAGAGGGGGTGCGGGAACAGATCTTACCCACTCATTGGCTCCCTAGGCTCTTCTCCCTTTAGCACAGGAAGAGTGAGATACCACCGCTTTCTTTCCAAACTCCTTACCTCCATCCCCCTGTCAATGTGCCCTACAGCGCCTCTCCCAGCAAGGATGCGGAACCCTTGCTCCAAAGCCACTTCCTGACCCTCCACTGGGAGTTCAAGCCGAGTGCCCGCAGTAGGCTGTGAGTGGGGACCACTCCGGCCAGATGGAGTCGCCTCTGTCACTCAGCTCAAGACTTACCATAGGACATAACATAGTCTCGATAGACTGGGAGGTAAAAGAGACTGTTCAATATGGCCAACGAGAACCGAAGCCCGGGGAACTGCTGCGAGGAGCCAGTGACCTCAGTGCAGAAGTTACAGAAGACTCCGACGCTCAGGATCCCATGTGGGTGGGTGGCAAGCACGTAGTTCCTGTTTGAGGGCAGCTCTGCTGTTTTAATCAGCTGTGGGGGGCAGGGGACAGGGTGAGGGAAATAAGCACAGAAGACTTACGGGACAAGACCTCCCTCCACACTAACAGACTTCAGAGTTCAGAATCAAAATGCAGTCAAGGGCACACGGTTCACTCTTGAAACACCACCACACTCGCCGCCCGATTGACTGAACTGAAGCAGCCATCACAGGGAGAGGTGAGGAGGGGTGAGGAGGTGGTGGGGTAGGGGAGTGGAAGGGGGAGAGCATCCCTTGGAGGGTGTCCTCTTACCTTAATGGGGAAATAATCCCTCATGTGTTTCCAAAGAACCCAATTCCTTATCCACTGAGAACGCCTTCCTCCTTGAGCAGACAGATAAGTGTGGGGGAAGAATTCCTACAGACACCCTTTATCACCTCTTCTCCCTGGGCCCTTGTTTAAGCGCTCACCTTGGCAGGTTGTGTCCCAGTCCAGGAATAACCACACCGTGTAGAGAACAGACAGCCACCAGAGGGAGGTGAAGAGGAGGAAGACGCCAAGAAGGGAAAAGAAAGGGCCTGGGTACAAATGAGAAAGGAGAATGATTTAGCTTCTGAAACTGCAATGACTTCTCCACCCTCACCAGTGAGACCCTTGCCGGTCTCCCAGCTGGACTTCTGGGCCCTCCGTCCCTGGCCCTAGTGGTCCAGGTGAGGGTGGGCTCCAGCCTTTCTCTCCCACCTTCCCCCTTTCCATCTTCCCTAGTGGACCCCAGCTCGGTTCCCCTCACCCATGAAGAGGAAACAGGACACGTATTTGTAGGTGCTCAGTACTTCTAGCTGCTGTTTCTGCAGGATTTTCATGGTGGGGGAGGGCAGCAGGGCAGTGGAGACTCCCAGGTGCTCCCCTTCTGCCAGCAGGGTCCCGGACTGGATGCTGGAAGCCTTTCTGGTCTCAGTGACCAAGCCCTTGCGGCCTCCAGAGATCGCCTGTGGATGTGGAGACTATGTTCAGAACCCCAGCCGTCTCCAGGCTCCCCACACTTACCATGAACTTCTCCAGTGGGTTGGTCTGGGCTGGCCACTGCTTGGGGCTGGGAAGCGGGATAGGGGATGTGCCACCGAGGTCTTCTCCCGGGTGCAGTAGAAATCTTGTGCGGAAAGGGTTGCAGAAGAAGGCAGAGAGCCCACCCACTGGGTCCCAGCCCTGACTGCATGATAACACAGATCCTGGATGAGCACGCCCTAGTGTTTGCAGGTCTGGGAGTGTCTAGGCTACTCGGAGGCATTACTTGGCGCAGGGACATCAACCCTAAGGACAAACACAGCAATACCACATGTATATTCCCAGTGTGAAATTCAGTCCCCACGCACACTCCTCCAGGACACTGCGGCCGCCTAGTGATAAGGAGGTGACTGTGGGCAGAGACCCCGACGCACAGGGCGTGCTCTTGGAACGGCCGCCTGGGTGGCTTCACAGCTTCACCTCGTGCACCATGTCCACGTGTGCTGAGCCGGCCACCTGGGTCACTGTACGTGGATCGGGGCCTGCAGTGTGGGCAGAAGAGAATAAGACGGGTGGCCACTGAGACCCCTTCAAGGAAGTCCCTCTCCCTCCTGAGGGATCCAGTGGGACAGAGTTCAGGGCTGGTGGGTTTGCCCAATGCCAGCCTGGGGGCGGGGCTGGCAGCGAAGTATTCAGGCCCCAACCTGGGACTTTCACCTCCCAACCATGCGGGGGCCTTGAGCCCAGGAGTGGGGAGCGGGCTGGGGAGCCTGGGAGCAGAGCTGGTAGAAGCTTCAGGTGTGGAAGGGCAGGAGGAGGCCCTGGGGCCTGGAACATTCATAGAGCCAGTCTCAGCAGCAGCCCAGTGTTTCCTGTGTCTTTCCACCCAGAACCCCCCCGGTGGGCAGAGAAACTGTGGAAGGGCTCATTCTCCCCCAAAGAGAAGACTGGCACCGGGGAGGCTCTGGGGGCACAGGGTACGCCTGACTCTAGGCCCTGGAGGCGGGGCTTCTCCCCAGCAGCACTGCCCCAGAAATCCTGCCTGGCCACCCCCATGTTCCTCACCAGTGTTTCATTCCCAACTTGACAAGTCCCTTCTGATTGCAGATCTGGAAACTCAGCAATCTGATCTGGGATCTGGTCGTTGACTCCAGGTGGTACCGGGGCCCATCCAAGGCCAGAGGTCTGGGCCAGTGGGGCTCGCCAAGTGGGTGTGTACCCTGAATAGCAGGGCTCCCCATTTTACCCCAGGGCCTGGCCCTGAGAGGTAGAGTATGTGCAGGAAGCTTTAATCCCTGAGGAACAGCTTAGGCCCCCATGGAGAGACCTCTGGGGGCGTGGCTTTGTGGGAAATGCTAAGGATTGGGGAGACCTTCCAACAGAGAGACCACTGGGCTGTGGGCACATGCTCCAAGTGGTCGGGGGCCAGTGTTCACCATGACCAGGACCTTGTTCAGGCCTGATCAAAGGCAGAAAGCCAGCATTGTTTCCAGGTTACTGGAAGTCCCCTTTTCTTGTTTTGTTGTTTGGCCGTCCTTGGCCTTGTGGGATTTTAGTTCCCCAACCAGGGATTGAACCTGGGCCCTCGGTAGTGTGAACTCAGAGTCCTGTTCACTGTACCACCTGGGAATTCCTCGATCATGACTTAAAAAAAAAAAAATTAGACTTCCCTGGTGATCCAGCAGTTAGGAATCCTCCTGGCAAGTCAGGAGACACGGGTTTGATCCCTGATCTGGGAAGATTCCACATGCCAGGAGGCAATTAAGTTCATACAACACAGCTGCTGCAGCCACAGATACTAAAACCCAAGAGCTCTAGAGTCTGTGCTTCGCAACATAGAAGCCACAACAATGAGAAGCCCACGCACTGCAAGTAGAGTGTAGCCCCGGCTTGGTGCAACTGGAGTAAGCACTGCATGCAGCCAGAGAGATTCAATGCAGCCAAAAATAAAATAGAAAAAAGAATTAAATTTAAAAAGCTATTGCAACTATTTTAAATTATTTATTTATTTATTACTGGCTGTGCTGGGTCTTTGTTGCTGTGCAAGGGCTTTCTCTGGATGCAGTGAACAGGGTCTACCCTGCCTCACTGGGCGTGGACTTCTCATGGTGGTGCCTTCTTTTGTTTCAGAATACAGGCTCTAGGCTCATGGCTTCAGTAGTTGTGGCATCCGGGCTCAGTAGTTGCAGCACCCAGGCTTAGCGGCTGAGGCTCTTGGGCCCTAGGCATCCCAGGCTTCAGCTTTTGTGGCCCTCGGGCTCAGTCGCTCCATGGCATGTGGGATTCTCTCCGACCAGAGATTGAACCTGTGTCCCCTGCACTGGCATTCCCATCCATTGTACCACCAGGGAAATCTAAATTATTATGATTTTTAACAGTTACTTTCCATTTACAGTTCTTAAAAATATTGTCAATATTCCCTGCATTGAACAAACATCGTTGAGCCTATCTGGCATTCAGTACTTTGTGGTGACCTCCACTCCCCACCCCTATATTGCCCCTGTCCTCACTGGAAAGACACTTCCGTTTTTTGTGAAGGTTAATTTTTTTTTTAATCTTTATTTATTTGGCTGCATCAGGTCTTAGTGTCACGTGGGACTTTCGTTGCAGTGCAGGTTTAGTTGTTCTGCAGCATGTGAGACCTTCCTTCCCAGACCAGGGATCAAACCTATCCCCTGCATTGCAAGGCAGATTCTTAACCACTGGGCTACCGGGCAAGTCCCAAGGTTACTTTCTTTTAGGGAAGTCTGACACACACCCATCAGAAGCCTCTGTCACACGTCACATTGTCTCCTGACACAAAGCACTTTCCCTCTGTCGTGATGACTTTCTGATCAAAGTCTCCCGAACACCGTGAGCAACAAGAAGAGAATTGGGCTCATCACTGCAGCTGTCATGATGCATGCCCAGCACAGGGAGATGCTCCATGAATGACGGGTGGGTTAGTAGGAGACAGGATAGGCAGATTCTAGTATGGCTCAGGCGGGCACACCTTTCTGTCCCTGCCCCGGGTCTCACTCGCCTGCAGTTTCCTGGTCCAGGGACCTTCTGGCAAGAAATATTTCCTCCTGTGCCTGCTCAACCCACCTGCATCCAAGGGGAAGTGATGAGGGTGGCGGGGGCCAAGGGTGACAGGGACTTTAGAGTCTGGCCAGAGTGATGCTCAGTCCACAAGAAATGGTGACACATTTTCATGGGAGTCTGGGTGGGAGGAAGGAAGAAGGACAATCTAGCTGTGGGTGCAAGTGGGGTGTCAGAGGCTGGAAATGTCCAAGGACAGTGTTTTTTTTTTTTTTTTCCTTTCTCAAGTTCAATCTCACTCGGCTTACTTAATTAATTAAACATTGGCAGCAAAACCACGAGAATTTCAGTCAAAATGAGCTGACCACACACCCAGGAGGAATCTGGAGTCTTTACTTATTTTGAGCATAAATATGTGGTCAAAATGCTCTCGGGGCCGTGGGAAGGTCCAAGTGCACAGAGGGTGGAGGTGACCGGGAGAGGGTGACAGGCAGGGGCCGGCAGGGTCACTGAGTCCCCACTACACCTTCCAACTCGAGTGGCTCCAGCTTTAAGGGGACAAGTGAGTGCACAGGGCCCGGGGAGGCCGCCCCACGGGCCTCAGACGCAGTAGGATGTGTGGGTGACCCGGTGGGCTGACTCCTCCTTGGAGGGCTTGGCAGAGCTGTGGGTGGTGAAGAGAGACATAAGCTTCTGACTCTTCGCTGCCAGCGATGGACCTCTTGGTGCCTTTTCCAGAGCGCTCCCAGGTGCTGCTGCACTTTTGGGAGCTGAGTTGGTCTTCTTCTCTCGAGAGTCAAGGCTGGGGTCTTCAGGCTTCCCTGTCTTCATTTTTGACGGTCCTGGGGCTTCTTCACTGACACCTGATTTTGAGACAGACTCTGGCACCTTGGGTTCCTTTGTTTTCTTCCCCATCTTGGCTCGCAGCCGCACCTCCTCCATCCTGCTCTTCAGCAGCACTTCCACGCCTTCCTTGGTGCCGTTGAGCCTGATGACCCAGTTCCCTCCTGGAAGGCAGCCCTGCACGTGTGACAAACTTCTGCTTTGATCTCTTTGAGGGCTTGCCCAGAAACACACAACCACAGCACTGGAGGAAGAAACACCTGCGTCTGCCGTTCATCTCCAAGCCCACGACGGGGCAGATGAAACATGCCCGTTGGAGGTCATCTGATCGCCTTCCCAGGTGGGGAGGGCCTCAGTTCTGTCACATTCTTAATGCTTTTAATGTGAGAGGCTGACTTCCCAAGAGCCTTTTCAGAAGATTTGGCCAATAAAAACTCAATGATGGCATCTTTGTAGTAAAGTCCGCCAAGTTCACAGGCAACTACTGGTCGTCTTAATATTTCCTGACTTAGAGCTTGGTAGTTCCACTGGGCCACTAATTTAGCATCCTTGTCGACCTCCTCAACCTTCTTCAGCCCCTTCACCAGTTTATGCCTCTTAGTGATTGTTCCTCCGTTGCAACCCATCTGCAAGCCAACAGAGTCCAGAGCAATCACTTACAGCAGCAATTTCCAGAGCCCAGCAATTTCTGGCCCTGTTTGGTTTTTTTTTTTTTTTTTTTAAAGGACTTCTGCAAGGGAACATTGGGAGGTAAATTCAGGAAGGCAGCTGGTGCAAGGCTAGGGAGGACCAGGCTAAAGGGGCCTGCTCCTCAGGCCCCTGCTGTCCTCGGGGCACCTCCAGGGGCCTCTGCAAGGCTCTGACAGTCTCCTTGGGACTGGAGGCAAGACCAGCTCCAGGAGGTTTTTTATTTTTTCAAGGCTGCTTTCTATCCCCCACTTACAGGAAGCTCTCATGGGTTGAACCTCTGGATTCCCCTCTCCGGATTCCATGGAACTAAAGCTTAGATCCAAGAAGCCACAGTAAGCTTCCAGTCTGTCTTCCCTCCTAGAACATATGGTCCAGCATTGTCCCTGGACCACAGCCAGAGCTATGCCTCCCTCATCCTTCCTGTATGGGAGAAGATGCCATCAGGTGAGGAGAGAATCGGGAAGGAGAGACAGTGACTATGCTGGGGTGGAGGGTTCTCATCTTATCCTGACAAGGGAAGTCCTTCTTTGGGTCCAGCCTTACACAAGCCCTTCTTGTCTCTAGCAAGATTACACATGGGATCCAGAAAAGCTCACAGGCTCTTGTGTGCAAGCCTGCTAGGTCACTTCAGTCATGTCTGACTCTTTGAGATCCTATGGACTGTAGACTTCCAGGCTCCTCTGTGCATGGCATTCTCCAGGCAAGAATACTGGAGTGGATTGCCATGCCCTCCTCCAGGGGATCTTCCCAACTCAGGGATCAAACCTGAGTCTTCTGTGTCTCCTGCATGCAGGACGATTCTTTACTGCTGAGCCACCAGGAAAGCACTTCCAGGCTCCTCAGTTTAGTTTGGTCGCTCAGTTGTGTCCAACTCTTTGTGACCTCATGGAGTGCAGCACACCAGGCTTCCCTGTCCATCACCAACTCCTGGAGCTTGCTCAAACTCATTTCCATTGAGTCAGTGATGCCACCCAACCATTTCATTCTCTGTTGTCCCCTTCTCCTCCTGCCTTTAATCTTTCCCAGGATCAGGGTCCTTCCCAATGAGTTAGTTCTTCGCATCAGGTGGCCAAAATATTGGAGCTTCGGCTTCAGCATCAGTCCTTCCAATGAATATTCAGGACTGATTTCCCTTAGGATGGACTGGTTTGATCTCCTGCAGTCCAAGGGACTCTCAAGAGTCTTCTCCAACACCACAGCTCAAAAGCATCAATTCTTCAGTGCTCCATTTTCTTTATCATCCAACTCTCATATCCATACATGACTACTGGAAAAACCATAGCTTTGACTAGATGGACCTCTGTTGGCAAAGTAATGTCTCTGCTTTTTAATATGCTGTCTAGATTGGTCATAGCTTTTCTTCCAAGGAGCAAGTGCTTTTTAATTTCATGGCTGCAGTCACCATCTGCAGTGATTTTGGAGCCCAAGAAAATAAAGTCTGTCACTGTTTCCATTGTTTCCCCATCTATTTGCCATGAAGTGATGGGGCCGGATGCCATGATCTTCGTTTTTTGAATGTTGAGTTTTAAGCCAGCTTTTTCACTCTCCTCTTTCACTTTCATCAAGAGGCTCTTCAGTTCCTCTTTGTTTTCTGCCATAAGGGTGGTGTCATCTGCATATCTGAGGTTATTGATATTTCTCCTGGTAATCTTGGTTCCAGCTTGTGCTTCATGCAGCCTGACATTTCACATGATGTACTCTGCATATTAGTTAAATAAGCAGGGTGACAAAATATAGCCTTGATATACTCCTCTCCCAGTTTGGAACCAGTCTGTTGTTCCATGTCCAGTTCTAACTGTTGCTTCTTGACCTGCATACAGATTTCTCAGGAGGCAGGTCAGGTGGTCTGGTACTCCCATCTCTTTCAGAATTTTCCACAGTTTGTTGTGATCCACACAGTCAAAAGCTTTGGCATAGTCAATAAAGCAGAAGTAGATATTTTTCTGGAATTCTCTTGCTTCTTCGATGATCCAACGGATGTTGGCAATTTGATCTCTGGTTCCTCTGCCTTTTCTAAATCCAGCTTGACAATAAATGCTGGAGAGGGTGTGGAAAAAAGGGAATCCTCTTACACTGTTAGTGGGGATGCAAACTAGTACAGCCACTATGGAGAACAGTGTGGAGATTCCTTAAAAAATTGGAAATAGAACTGCCATATGACCCAGAAACCCCACTCCTGGGCATACACACCGAGGAAACCAGATCTGAAAGAGACACATGTACCCCAATGTTCATCGCAGCACTGTTTATAATAACCAGGACATGGAAGCAACCTAGATGCCCATCAGCAGACGAATGGATAAGAAAGCTATGGTGCATATACACAATGGAATATTACTCAGCCATTAAAAAGAATATATTTGAATCAGTTCTAATGAGATGGATGAAACTGGAGCCCATTATACAGAGTGAAGTAAGCCAGAAAGATAAACACCAATACAGTATCCTAATGCATATATATGGAATTTAAAAAGATGGTAACAATAACCATATATGCAGGACAGAAAAAGAGACACAGATGTATAGAATAGACTTTTGGACTCTGTGGGAGAAGGCGAGGGTGGGATGATCTGAGAGAATAGCATTGAAACATGCATAATATCAAGTGTGAAACAGATCGCCAGCCCAGGTTGGATGCATGAGACAAGTGCTCAGGGCTGGTGCACTGGGAAGACCCAGAGGGATGGGATGGGGAGGGAGGTGGGAGGGGGGGTCAGGATGGGGAACACATGTAAATCCATGGCTGATTCATGTCAATGTATGGCAAAAACCACTACAATATTGTAAAGTAGTTAGCCTCCAACTAATAAAAATAAATGGAAAAAAAATGATAGGGAAAAAATGAAACAGAAAAAAAAAATAAATAAATCCAGCTTGAACACCTAGAAGTTCTCGGTTCACGTACTGTTGAAGGCTGGCTTGGAGAATTTTGAGCATTACTTTGCTAGGGTGTGAGATGAGTGCAAGTGTAGTTTAAACATTCTTTGGCATTGCCTTCCTTTGGGATTGGAGTGAAAACTGACCTTTTCCAGTCCTGAGGCCACTGCTGAATTTTCCGAATTACCTGGCATATTGAGTGCAGCACTTTCACAGCATCATCTTTTATGATTTGAAATAGCTCAGCTGGAATTCCATCACTTCCACTAGCTTTGTTTGTAGTGATACTTCTTAAGGCCCACTTGACTTTGGACTCCAGGATGTCTGGCTCTAGGCGAGTGATCACATCATTGTGATTATCTGGGTCATTAAGGTCTTTTTTGTAGAGTTCTTCTGTATATTCTTGCCACATTTTCTTAATAACTTCTGCTTCTATTAGGTCCATACCATTTCTGTCCTTTATCGTGCCCATCTTTGCATGAAAAGTTCCCTTGGTATCTCTCATATTCTTGAAGAGATCTTTAGTCTTTCTCATGGTGTTGTTTTCCTCTATTTCCTTGCATTTTCACTGGGGAATGCTTTCTTATCTCTCCTTGCTATTCTTTGGAACTGTGAATTCAGGGTATATCTTTCCTTTTCTCCTTCACCTTTTGCTTCTCTTCTTTTCTCAGATATTTGTAAGGTCTCCTCAGACAACCAGTTTGCCTTTTTGCATTTCTTTTTCTTGGGGATGATCTTGATCACTGCCTTCTGTACAAGGTCATGAACCTCCATCCATAGTTCTTCAGGCACTTCTTTCAGATCTAATCCCTTGAATCTATTTGTCACTGCCACTGTATAATCATAAGGGATTTGATTCAGGTCATACCTGAATGGTCTAGTGGTTTTCCCTACCTTCTTCAATTTAAGTCTGAATTTTGCAATAAGGAGTTCTTGATCTGAGCCACAGTCATCTCCCAGTCTTATTTTTGCTGACTGTATAGAGCTTCTCCATCTTTGGCTGCAAAGAATGTAATCAATCTGATTTCAGTACTGACCATCTGGTCATGTTCATGTGTAGAGTCTTCTCTTGTGTTGTTGGAAGAGGGTGTTTGCTATGACCAGTGTGTTCTTTTGTCAAAACTGTTAGCCTTTGCCCTGTTTCATTTTGTACTGCAAGGCCAAATTTGCCTGCTACTCCAGGCATCTCTTGACTTCCTACTTTTGAATTCCAGTCCCCTATGATGAAAAGGACATCTTTTGGGGGGTGTTAGTTTTAGAAGGTCTTGTAGGTCTTCACAGAACCATTCAACTTCAGCTTCTTCAGCATTACTGGTTGGGGCATAGACTTGGATTGCTGGGATGTTGAATGGTTTGCCTTGGAAACAAACAGAGATCATTCTGTCATTTTTGAGATTGCACCCAAGTACTGCGTTTTGGACTCTTTTGTCCTCTACAAGGGCTGCTCCATTTTTTCTAAGGGATTCTTGCCCACTGTCGTAGATATAATGGCCATGTGAGGTAAATTCACCCATTCCAGTTCATTTTAGCTCACTGATTCCTAAAGTGTCGATGTTCACTCTTGCCATCTCCTGTTTGACCACTTCCAATTTGCCTTAATTCATGGACCTAACATTCCAGGCTCTTATGCAATATTGTTCTTTGCAGCATCAGACTTTATTTCTATCACCAGTCACATTCACAACTGGGTGTTGTTTTCCCTTTGGCTTCATCTCTTCATTCTTTCTGGAGTTATTTCTCCACTGATCTCTAGTAGCATTTTGTGCACTACTGATCTGGGGAGTTCATCTTTCAGTGTCATATCTTTTTGCCTTTTCCTACTGTTTATGGGGTTCTCAAGGCAAGAATACTTAGGTGGTTTGCCATTCCCTTCTCCAGTGGACCACATTTTGTCAGAACTCTCCACCATGACCCGTCCGTCTTGGGTGGCCCTGCATGGCACGGCTCATAGTTTCACTGAGTTAGACAAGGCTGTGGTCCATGTGATCAGATTGGTAGTGTTCTGTGATTGTGATTTTCACCCTGACTGCCCTCTGACAGATAAGGATAAGTCAGAGGAAGCTTTCTGATGGGAGAGACTGACTGTGGGGGAAACTGTGTCTTGTTTTGATGGGCTGGGCCATGCTCAGTAAACCTTTAACCCAATTTTCTCTTGATGGGTAGGGCTCTGTGCCCTCCCTGTTGCTTGACCTGAGACCAAACTAAGGTAGAGGTAATGACGATAATGGCAAACTGCTTCAAAAGGTCCTTAACAGTGTGAGAATTTATTTGGTATAATTGTTCTGCAGTTTGTGGGTCGTCTGCTGGGTGGTTTTATTGGTAGGGTTAATGGCAAGTTCCAAAAGGGCTTATGCCACATGATGTGTGACCCGGGTCTGCTGCAGCCAGAGCCCCTGTCCCTGTGGCAGGCCACTGCTGACCCACACCTCTGCAGGACTCACGCGACACTCAAAGAAGGTCTGGCTCAGTCTCTCTGGCTTCTCTGGGTGCTGCCGTGCACAAGGAGTTGTTTGAGCCCTCCGAGCGTCTCTGGTGGGTAAGGGGTTTGATTCTAAAGGCAATTATGGCACTGCTACCATCTTGCGAGGGCTTCTCCTTTGCCCTTGGATGTGGGGTATCTTTTTCTCTTGGGATCCGACCTTCTCCTGTCCATCGTTGTTCAGCAGAGAGTTGTAATTTTGGAGTTCTTGCAGGAGAAGGTGATTGCACGTTCTTCTGCTCCACCATCTTGACCACAGCCTGTGTGTAGGGATAGAGTGTAGCTCCCCAGAGACACTGCGAGGTTCTGACCATTGAAGAAAGCCCTGGCTGGGCACCCACTCACCCGTGCCTCAGTGCCAGGCAGATGAAGCCTGTACGATTCCGGAGAGTGAGGCGGTGCTCCCCTGGGACGGCATACAGGGCCGCATTGGCCCCCTGACCACCATGGCCACAGCCCTGCCGAGCTGTGGTTGAAATAAAATAAAATCCAGGCTCTGACGTTTCACAGAACATACTCCTGTGGGCATGAGGAGGTTCAGGAGCAGTCAGTACCCCCTCATTGGCTCCACAGTCCCTCTCCTGTCCCTTTAGCTCACTAAGTATTAGACATCACCCCCTTCTCTCCAAACCCCCTACCTCTGTGCCCCTGTCCACGTACCCTACAGTGACTCTCCCAGCATGGATGCAGGACACTTGGGCCAAGCCACCTCCTGACCCCCATTGTGAACTTGGCCAATTCAAGCCAAGTGCCTGGGGTGGGTGGTGAGTGGGGGTCACTCTGGCCAGACTGGGGTGGGGTCACCCTCTGTCCCTCAGCTCAAACTCACCACAGGACAAAAAATACTCTCGATGGCCTGGTATGTACAAGAGACAGTTCAACACAGCCAGTGAGAACCGAAGCCCTGGGAACTGCTGTGAGGAGCCAGTGCCCTCCGTGGCGAAGTTACAGAAGCTTCCGATGGCTATGATCCCATGTGGGTGGGACCCTAGCACGTAGTTCCTGTCTGGGGGCAGCTCTACTGTCTTCACCAGCTGTGGTGGCAGGGGGCAGGATGCGGGAAAGAAAACAGAAGGCAGGACATCAGCTGAAAGGACTTCCCTCCACATCAAGAGACTTGAGAGTTCAGGATCTAAGATGGGGTCAAAGGCACGAGGGTCCACTCTGGAACACCATCCCACCCCCTGCCCCATCACCTGAACTTCAGCAGCCAGAGGTGAGAATCCATTGGGGGAGGAGAGGGGAGGTGAGGAGGTAAGGGAGAGGGAGGGGTGGAGCATCCCTTGGAGGGTGACCTGTTACCTTAATCGGGAAATAATCACTCAGGTGTTTCCAAACAGTGCAGTTCTTCAACCACTGGTAACGCCTTCCACCTTGGGCAGAGAGATAAGGGGGGAAGAATCACTACAGACACCATTTATCACCTCCCTCTACCCGGGCCCTTGTTTTTGTTGTTTAGCTGTTAAGTTGTGTCTGACTCTCTGTGACCCCATGGACTGCAGCATGCCAGCCTTCCCTGTCCTTCACTGTTTCCCAGAGTTTGCTCAAACTCACGTCCATTGAGTCCATGATGCCATCCAACCACCTCATCCTCTGTCACCCCGTTCTCCTCCTGCCGTTGTTTAGCACTCACCTTGCAGGGGTGTGTCCCAGTCCAGGAATAACCATACCAAGTAGAGAAGAGAGAAACATCAGAGCGAGGTGAAGAGGAGGAAGACGCCAAGAAGGGAAAAGACAGGGCCTGGGGAAAGTTGAGAAATGAAAATGGTTCAGATTGTGAAAACGCAATGATTTCTCCCTTCTACCCTCACCAGTGAGATCCTTGCCTGTCTCCCTGCTAGACTTTGCCACGTCCCTCCCTTTGTGCTGGTCCAGTAAGGGGTGCTCCAGCCTTCCTAGCCTACCTTCCCTTTTCCCACCTTCCCAAGTGGACCCCTGCTCCCCTTACCCAGGAAGACGAAACAGAGCACATATTGGTAGATGCTCAGTACTTCTAACCACTGTTTCTTTAGGGTTTTCATGCTGGGGGTGGGTGGTGGGGTGGTGGAGACTCCCAGGTGCTCCCCTTCAGCCAGCAGGGCTCCGAATGGGGGAAAATGGGGTGAAGGCTTTGGTAGGAGCACAGGAAGCCTTTCTGGTAGAGTGGCCAAGCGCTTGGAGCTTCCCAAGATCGCTTGTAGGGGGGCTGTGTGTGTGAGGAGACTCTCATCAGAGCCCCAGAGTTCTCCAGTCTGCTCTCACTTATCATGAACTGGTTGGTCTGGGCTGGTCTCTTCATGGGACTGGGAGACGGCCGAAGGGGCGTGCCATGGAGGTCCAGCCCTAGGTGCATTCAAAATCATTGTGAAGAGGGTTGCAGAAGCCAGGACCCCATATTGGATCTCAGCCCTGACTGTGTGATCGCGCGGATCCTGGATGAGCGCACACTGTCTTTTCTGGCCTGAGAGTGTATAGGCCACTCGGAGGCATTACTTGGCACAGGGACATCAACCCTAAGGACAAACACAGTAATACCATATGTGTATTTCCAGCTTTAAATTCAGCCCCACCTATGCTCCTCCAGGGCCTGAGGCCAACTAGGTGAGGGTAGGAGGTGCCTGTGGGCGGGGACCCCGGAGCACAGGATCTGATCTTGGAAAGGCTGCGAGAGCCATTCAGGACACTGAGTGCATGGGCAGCATGGGCGCATGCGCCGGGGTGCCCCCTCCACCCCCACAGCCCACCCCGCTGTACCGGGATGGGAGACCCCTCTGTGGGCAGAAGAGGATCAAGAGGGGTGATCGCTGAGATGCTTTGAAGTCCCCTTCCCTCTCACGGGATTCCGTGAGACAGAGTTCAGGGCTGGTGGGTTTGCCAAATGCCAGCCTGGGGGCATTTGGCACCAAGTATTCAGGCCCCAACCTGGGAGCTTCACCTCCTAACCGTGCGGGGGCCTTGAACCCTGGAGGGGGGAGCGGGCTGGGGAGCCTGGGAGCAGAGCAGGCAGGCAGAGGTTTCAGGTGTGGAAGGGCAGGAGGAGGCCCTGGGGCCTGGAACATTCATAGAGCCAGTCTCAGCAGCAGCCCAGTGTTTCCTGTGTCTTTCCACCCAGAACCCCCCCGGTGGGCAGAGAAACTGTGGAAGGGCTCATTCTCCCCCAAAGAGAAGACTGGCCCCGGGGAGGCTCTGGGGGCACACGGGCCGCCTGACTCTGGGGCCCTGGAGGTGGGGCTCCTCGCAAGAGGCCTTGCCCGAGAGGCCAGGCCTGGCCTGGACACCAACCCCCACCCCCCTCACCTCCCGGGGTCCTCACGGGTGTTCCAGTGCCAACTTGACAAATCCCTTCTGATGGCAGATCTGCACGCTCAGCGATCTGATCTGGGATCTGGGCATTGACTCCAGCGGGTCCCTGGGCCCACCCAAGGCCAGAGGTCTGGGCCAGTGGGGCTCGCCATGTGGGTGTGTACCCTGAATAGCAGGGCTCCCCGTTTTTCCCCGGGGCCTGGCCCTGAAGGGTGGAGGATGTGCAGGAAGCTTTAATCCCTAAGGAGTAGCTTAGGCCCTGGTGGAGAGACCTCTGGGGGCATGGCTTTGTGGGAAATGCTAAGAACTGGGGAGGCCCTCCAACAGACAGTCCACTGGGCGGGGCACACCCTCAGGTAGACTGGGGCCGGTCCTCACCGTGACCATGGTCCAGTTCAACAATGACCAGAGGCGGTAAGCCAGCAGTTTTCAGGCCACAGAAAGTGTCCTTTCTTCTTGTTGTTGTTGAGCTCCACCGTGCCTTGTGGGATTTTATTTCCTGACCAGGGACTGAGCCTGAGCCCTGGGCAGTGTGAACTCACAGTGCCGACCATTGTACCTCCAGGGAATTCTTGAATCATCACTTTTTAAAATGACTTTTTAATGAAAAGAAAATTGGACTTCCCTGGTGGTCCAACACTTAGGAATCCCCTTGGGGAGACAGGAGATACAGGTTCGATCCCTGGTCTGGGAAGATTCCACCTGCCATCAGCCATCTAAGCCCATGTGCCACAACTACTAAGCTGGAACCAAACTGCTGAAACCTGAGTGCTCAAGAGTCTGTTCTCAGCCTCATGGAAACCAGGGTTATGAGTTGCCCATGCACCGCCAGTAGGGAATAGCTCTGGCTTTGTGCAACTAGAGAAAGCCCCACATGCAAAAGCAAGACTCCAATGCAGCCAAAAATAAAGTAGACAAAAATTAAATTAAAACACTATTACAAATATTTCAAATTATTTATTTATCATTGGCTGTGCTGGGTCTTTGTTGCTGTGCAAGGGCTCTCTCTGGTTGCAGTGAACGGGGGTCCTCTGCCTTGCTGGGCATGGACTTCTCATTGTGGAGCCTTCTTTTGTTTCAGAATACAGGCCCTAGGCTCAAGCTTCAGTAGCTGTGGCTCCCAAGCTCAGGAGTTGCGGCTCTTGGTCACTAGAGCGGCCAGGTTTCAGTCGTTGTGGCCTTTGGGCTTAGCTGATCCTCGGCATCCTTAGTTGCTCCGTGGGATCCTTTCGGACCAGGGATCCCATCTGTGTCCCCTGCACTGGCAGGCCGGTTCCCAACCATTGGATCACATAAAGTCACTCACAATATTTCACTGGTGCCATGCCTGTGATGATGATGGTGGTGATGGATACGATAGTGATAAATTCATTGGCTCTTCTTTTGCCAAACTCTTTTAAATTTTTTGATGCTAATAAGTTAGTTTTGCCAAGAGTCCCTTCTCACTGAATGAATGAGATCATGTGGACCAAATGCTGGGCTTGCAGTAGGGCTTCATATGGTAAAATAAATCCCTGCTTCATGTGATCTCCCAGCCCCCAGGGAACAGGAAGGATGGGAGGAGATGCAGAAGGAAGCTGTGTACTTAACTCTTTCTTTTCTATCACGAAAGCTCATGCCAACCCTCCCTTCTGACAGGAACTCTTGACCCTTGTCAGCTTTTGCTGACAGTAGTTCACCATCTACCCTATTGTCTCCACCTACCTCAATGCTGTGCACACTTCAGAGAATAGTTCTTCAGGGATCTACCCTCCCCACCACCATTCTGATGCCCTATATCTCTTAACTAAGCATATGCCTTTATTTAGAGGGAGAAAGGCCTTAGCCAAGGGAAGAGACTTAGACGGAAGCTGATAGAGCAGAATTCAGTCTCTGGGAGGAGAATTCAGGGCCCTGCTATCAGTCTAAGGCAGCAAGTCTGTCTCGATCAGGTGGAGATGGAACCCACGTGGGCAGGCTCCCTCCCAGAGACACTCTACGAAGCAGAGGTGAGAGAACTGACTCTTCCTGGCACAGTAGCAGGCAGCCGGTGGGGGGCTCAGGCCCTGGGATCAGGGGCTGGGGGGCCGGGAGGCGGGGAGGGGTGAGGCCAGGGCTGGATGGAGGTGCGGCGAGTATAAGCCGGGCGGCCACAGCTCTCCTTGCGCTCCTCGAACAGTTGCTCCAGAGCCTTCATGTAGAACACGTGATAGTGGTCCACCTGCGCCTCGGTGGGCTGCCGGCACTGGGGCACCGGGATGGGGCTGCCCACTGCAGGGACAGGGGGACTCAGGTCAGGGGAGGGGCCTCGGCTGCCCATATTGCTTACAGCAGCCTTCTGCCCTGGAGCCGGGCACTTACCCAAAGTAGCGATGAGTCTGGCCAAGGGCACCATGCCCCGGGACAGGGCTGAGAAGACACCACGGCCCCAGAGGATGCAAGGAGAAAAGTACATGAGCTTCTTGAAGGTGGTCTGGAACAGATGCTGCCAGGAGTCTGGGGCAGGAGGCTTAACTGTGAAGGCTTCATTCTCTCCAAAGGAGTACACGAGCACCAGAGGGACACTGGGAAGAGGGGGGCAAGAGAGAAGAGGACATCAGGGGCTCTAGGAGCACCCCCAGATTATTCCCCACAGGTTACCACTTCCCAAGTCAATTTGAGACAAATGAGAGTTCTACTAAGATCGATCTGGGAGAAGGGAATTAGATTTCTTAAGAAGACTGATACAGGGCCTTCCTGTATATATTTTCTGATACTGTCTTAGTTACAACCTGGTGGCAAGGGGAATACTAACACTATTTCACAAGTAAATGAGTTTGGAAGGTCTTGCCTGCGTGGTTGTCATTAAGAATTTCAACAGAGGGCATCTGAGCCCCAGGGTCCTGTGATTAGCACTGTGACCTTATCTCTCTTTTCATGGGAGGAGCCTGGGGAATGGACACCGTTGGTGGGCACAGAGAAACACTCAAGGTCTGCCAGGTTTGCCCTGTAGAGGTGTTCATGGTGGAAGCTCTGGGGACACACAGTTCACCTCCAGAGAGGCGGTGTGTCGGGATAGAGAGTAGATCCCCAGACACACTGTGAGGTTCTGACCACTGAAGGCAGCCCCAGCTGGGCCCCCGCTCACCTGTGCCTCAGTGCCAGGCGGACGAAGCCTTTACAACTCTAGAGAGTGAGGCAGTGCTCCCCTGGGATGGCATACAGGGCCTCGTGTTCTCCCCGGACCAGGACGACCACAGCCTGGCCAAGCTGAGGTGGAACAGGATAAAATCCAGTCTCTGGTGGCTTGTAGAACGTAGCCCTGCAGGAAAGAGGGTGTGCAAGAATTTGACAGTCCCTTACTTGGCTCCCTATTCTCTCACCCTACCTGTTGGCACATGAAGGCTGCAATAACCATCCCTCTCTTTCCAAACTCCCTACCCCTGTGCCCGTGTCAGCATGCCCTACAGCGCCTCTCCCTTTAAGGAGGCAGGACACTTGCTGCAAAACTATCCTCTAAAGCCCACTGTGAGCCCGGCCACTGTTCAAGTCAGGTTCCTGCTCCAGGTGGTGGTTGGGGGCACCTCTGATGGACATGGGGTTAGTTTGCCATTTCCCACCGAGCTGAAGACCCACCGCAGCCCATAATGTCGTCACGATAGGGATGTAGAAGATGCCATTCATCGGGCCTCACCAGGGCCGAAGCCCCAGGAACAGGTGGGAGAATCTGGTGCTCTCAGTGCAGAAGTTACAGAGGGTTCTGATGCTGGTGGTCCCATGATGGTGGGCCACCAGCAGGTAGTTCCCATCGGGGGCCAACTCTGGGGATTTTACCAGCTGTTGGAGGTGGAGAGGATGATAAGAAAGGAGTAGAGAAAGCAGGATACCAGCTATAAAGAGTTCCCTCTACACTAACAGACTTCAGGGTTCAAGGTACGACAATGGGGTCAAGTGCACCAGGGTCCCCTCTGAAACACCATCCCAAAACCTGCCCCAGTGTGGGAACTTAGACAGCCGGGGCTCACACTCCAGCATGGGAATGGGTGAGGAGGTGAGGGCGGGTAGGGGAGAGGGAGAGGGAGCGCATTCCTTGGAGGGTGAACTGTGACCTTAGTGGGGAAATAATCCCTCAGGTGTTTCCAAACAATCCAATTCCTCATCCACTGACAATGCCTTCCTCCTTGGGCAGAGAGAAGGGTGGGGGAAGAATTCCTGGAGACAAATGTAAATGACATATAAATGGTATATCTACCATTTATCACCTCTCACTACCTGGGCCCTTGTTTTGTGCTCACTTTGCTGGGGTGTGTTCTGGTCCAGAAACAAACCATATGAAGTGGAGAACAGAGAAACACCGGAGCAAGGTGAAGAGGAGGTAGAAGGCAAGAAGAGACAAGAAGGGGCCTGGGGGAAAGATGAGGAAGAAAAATGAATTAGCTTTTGGAACCACACTGACTTCTTGCCTCCACACTCACCAATGAGATCTTTGCCCATCTCCCAACCTGCCCTGTGTCCCCTCCCTTCTCTTTGTCCAAGGGCTTCCCAGCAGGTGGGCCTCCAACCCATCTTCCCCCACCCTTCCCCTTCCTTCTGTCCCTAGTGGAACCATGCCCTGCTCCCCTCACCCATGAAGAGAAAAGAGAGCATGTTTTGGTAGATACTCAGTACTTTGAGCCTGTTTCTGCACCATTTTTGTGCTGCAGGAAGATGGAGGGGCAGTGGAGACTCCCAGGCACTGCCCCCTTCTGCTGCAGGGCTCCAGGTCCCTAGGGGGTGGGGCGGGGGGAAGGGATGAAGATTTCCGTAGGAGCCCAGGAAGCCTTTCTGGTGTGAGTGGCCAAGTCCTTGGGGCTTCGCAGGATTGCTCAGATGGGGAGCAATGTGTGGATGGGGGGACCCTGGGATCTGGGCTCCAGATGTCTCCAGCCTCCTCACAGTGATCACTGACCTTCTCCAGTGGGTCGGATTGGGTCGGACTGGGTCAGACTGGGTCAGACTGGGCAATGTGGTGGGTGGGATATGGGGCGTGCCACCCAGGTCCACTGCTTGGGTCATCAGGAATCTTTAGGAATCTGTGTGTGGGGGTGTTGCTAAGCCAGAAAACACACCCACTGCGTCCCAGTGGAGACTGTTTGATCTGGAGGAGACAGCTGATCCTTAACCGGAGCCCCTGGGCTATCTGTGGGTCTCCTGGAGTATCTAGGCCCCTGGGAGGCGAGGCCGGGCAGGCGGACTTCTCCTGTCACGAGCAAACACACCAACACCGCAGGTGTGTTCCCACCTTTTTGTTAAAAAGCTTAATTTATTTAAAAATATTTTAAAGGATTTTTTACATTTCTATAAAAGCTGTACAGAAAATAGCGTTCTAATATGGCACACACCCCCACTTGTGCCTTACCCTATTATAAACACCTCGCATTATTAGGAATGTTTGTTACAACTGATGGAACACACTTGACACCGGATTTTCAGCTAAAGTCTGTAGGTTTCATTAGGGTTCACTCATTGTGTCCCACAGTTCTGCGGGTTTTGACAAGTGTATCTGCTGCTGCTGCTAAGTCGCTTCAGTCGTGTCCGACTCTGTGCGACCCCATAGACGGCAGCCCACCAGGTTCCTCCGTCCCTGGGATTCTCCAGGAAAGAATAGGGTGGAGTGGGTTGCGATTTCCTTCTCCAATGCATGAAAGTGAAAAGTGAAAGTGAAGTCGCTCAGTCGTTTCTGACTCTTTACCAGAACACACCCCACCCATAGACTGCAGCCTACCAGGCTCCTCCGTCCATGGGATTTTCCAGGCAAGAGTACTGGAGTGGGGTGCCACTGCCTTCTCCAGACAAGTATATCTACCATTGTATAAAATACAGAATATCCTAATTGCCATAAAAGTCTCCTATGCACCATGAAAGTGTTAGTCGCTCAGTCGTGTCTGACTCTCTGCGACCCATGGACTACTGATTTCCACCAAGGCTCCTCTGTTCTTGGAATGCTCCAGGCAAGAAGACTGGAGGGGCTTGCCATTCCCTTCTCCGGGGGATCTTCCCTACCCAGGGATCGAACCTGGGTGTCTGCCCTGCAAGCGGTTTCTTTACCAACTGAGCCATCAGGGGAGACCCTGACGCAGGATGGTCCAGCCTTTAATTTCAGTCTCCAGCACAGTCATCCAGGCAGCTGCTGGGGGCCTGAGGTGCCCCTAGGTGAAGATGCCCCGCCTGTGTGCCGGGATGCCACAGCGTGCCTTGATCTCTTCCAACCGCTGCTTCCTAGACCGCGTGCACCTGCGCGCTGCCGGGCCTCGAGTTCGCTGTACCCGGGTCTGGGACCCCCACTGTGCCCGGAACAGGAGACAAGAAGGGTGGTCACAGAGCCACCTGCAAGGCCCCTTCCCTCCTGCCGGGATCAACTGAGACCGAGTTCAGGGCTGGCGGAGTTGCGAGAGGCCAGCCTGGGGGTGAGGCTGGCAGCCAAGAAGTCAGGGACCAGTCTGGGTACTTTCAGCCTGGGAGTAGCCGGCGGTCAGGCATGAGAGCGGGGGAGGGTAGACGGGCGGATGGGATGGGCGTGTGGAAGGGCGGAAGGAGGCCCCGGGGTATGGGGTGGGGGGGACGGGGAAGAGCGGAGGGACCCCTCTTCCTATCTGCTGCAGCGTTTCTCATCCAGGCCCCGGGCCGGTCTGAAACTGCTAGAAGATCTCGTTCTTCCCCAAAGTGAAGAGCGCACAGGAGAGACCTGGGAGAGCAGCGGCTGCCTGAGTGCGGAGCTCTGCGCTCCTCCCCCGCGGCGCTGCCCCCGAGACCGCAGGCAGGCTGCTCCCCCGTGTTCCCACGCCAACTTGAGAAATCCCTCCGATATCAGCTGCGAAAGCAAAGCGATCCAGGCTGTGCCTCCAGGGCCTCTAGGGGCCAACCCACGGCCAGGACGGCCATCAGGCCTGGACAGGAGACAGGAGGCACGGGCCTTACAGGCGACACCAAACCTGTGAGGCAGGAAGACCTGCCATCTGAGTCTTCCAGAAAAAGGGAGGAGGGCACTGGGAGATGGAGCTGGGACCAGGCGCCCCCAGGGGGGAGGAGGGCAGGGAGGAGGTGACCTCAGGGACTGGGGGTCCTGAGACCCAGGGCTCCCCTGCTCACCAGCACACAGGATGTAGTCCCTGAAGACAGGAGGATGGACGCGATGGAGCAGTTGGAGCAGGTGAGGCCGGAGGCCAGGGAAGAGGTGAGAGAAGCGTCTGGTCTCTGTGCTTAAGACCCTGAGGACCAGGACCCCGAGAGGGCGGAAGCTCCACCAAGAGGTAGCTGTGGGAGGGACCTAACTCTGTGGTGTCCACCAACACCAGGGGGGTGGGGGGTGCCATGTTTGGACTTTGGGGGTGACTGTCCCAAGAGTCTACCCTGAAGTCCAGCTCGCACCCAGCACAGAGTTCCAGAGTGCCTCACCAAGATGGGGAGGTTGATCTTGGAAATGCCTCCAGATGGCCCAGTGTGGACCCAGGCAGAGCCGTGATCTCCTGCCCAAGGTATGTTTCTGTCTCCATTGAGCCCGTCCAGGTTGAAGACCGCTAGGATCCAAGCCTGGCTCAGGAGTACGAGGAGCAAGGCATCCAGGCACCCCTGGACTGGAGGTGGGGGCACGACGTGGGAGGACTCTGATTCCAGAGGTTTAAGTCCCAGGGCCCCTTTTTACCCCCTTCTCTCCTCCATAGATTCAGGCCCAATCTCTTCAATGCAGAGATCCCAGCCCCACCTCCCTCCCAACTGGCATCAGGAAGCAGAGAGCCAGGCCCGGAGTTCTCAAGGCTTCAAGGACTCACCCAGCCCCAGAAAGGAGAAGATCCATTGCAGGAGGGCAAACACTTGGAGGCCCTGGGTGGAGGCGATTGGAGGAGGCTGGCCTTCTGTAGAGGGGAGTCACACAGGGGCCACTGTGGCTCTGATATTACCGTCTTTTGGCTCAATCTCCTGGCCCTGACCCCTGACCTGGGTTCTGCCCTGGTTTCGGGCCCCCTCTGCTGATCTGCACAATGGATCATCACGATCAGGAGCCCCACAAGGAAAGTATATCCACTACTTGGGCACACAGGTTCTCACCCGTAGGACAAAAGGGGAAGATCAGGGATGGGGCTGAGCGTCTAAGGATGAGGAAGCTGTTTGGAATTTGTGAAGGTTGGGACTGGCTCCCTGTGTCTTGCAGGGCTGGCAGATATCTGTGGGGGTCGCCTTGTGTGCATGTACCCTGAATAGCAGGGTTCCTCCTCTGTCACCTGGATATGGCCCCAGAGGGGTAGAGGACCTGCAGGAGGGTTTGTTACCTAAACCTAGCTTAGGCCTTTGTGGGGAGACCTCCAGAGGGAAGGGCTTTGTGGGAAAGGCTAAAGATTGGGAAGCCCCTCCAAGACAGTGTCCACTGGGCTGTGAGCACACCCTCCAAGTGGGCTGGGGCCTGTCCTCACCGTGATTTGAGTGTGTTCAACACTGATCAGAGCCAGCTCATTTCCAGGTCAGGGAAAGTCATCTATTTTGTCATTGCTGTTTGGCGGTGCCTCGCCTTGTTGACATTTAGTTCCCTGACCAGGGATTGAACCTGGACCCTGGACACTGAGATCTGGAATCCTAACCACTGGACTGCCAGAGAATTTCCAGAATGTGATTTTTTTTTTGTTTAAATTTTGTTATTCTTTTAATTGAAGTATAATTGTTTTACAATATCATGTTGTCGGGGAGACGGTGTTGTTGATCACTAAGTGGTGTCAGACTCTTTGTGACCCCATGGACTGCAGCTGGCCAATCTCCCCTGTCCTCCACTATCTCCCGGTTTTGCTTGAATTCATGTGCATTGAGTCGGTGATGCCATCCTACCATCTCATCCTCTGTTGTCCCCTTCTCCTTTTGCCTTCAATCTTTCTCAGCACCAGGGTGTTTTCCAGTGAGTCAGCTCTTTACCTCAGGTAGCCAAAGTACTGGAGTTTCAGCTTTAGCATCATTCCTTTCAATGAATATTCAGGGTTGTTTCTTTCGAATTGAGTAGTTTGATCTGTATGCAGTCCAAAGGACTCTCAGGAGTCTTCTTCAGCACCACAGTTTGAAAGGATCAGTTCTTCAGTGCTCAGCCTTCTTTATGGTGCAACTCTTACATCCATCCATGACTATCGGGAAAAAACATAGCTTTGAATATATGCACCTTTGTCCACAATGTGATGTTTCTGCTTTTTAATAGGCTGTCTAGGTTTGTCAAGTTTTCCTTCCAAGGAGCAGCAGCACCTTTTAATTTCACAGCTATAGTCACGATCCCTAGTGATTTTGGAGCCCAAGAAAATAAAGTGTCACTGCTTCCACTTTTCCCCCTTCTATTTGGCATGAGTACTGGGATCCGATGATCCCATGATCTTAGTTTTTTGAATGTTGATTTTAAGTCAGCTTTTTCGCTCACCTCTTTCACCTTCATCAAGAGGCTCTTTAGTTCCTCTTTATTTTCTGCGGTATCAAATGAGTGGTATCATTTGCCTATGTGAGGTTGTTGATATTTCCCCCAGCAGTCTTGATTACAGCTTGTGATTCATCCAGCCTGGAATTTTGCATAATGTATTCTGCATGTAAGTTAAACAAGTAGGGTGACAGCATACAGCCTTGACAGGCTCCTTTTCCAAGTTTGAATGAATCTGTTAGTTTCTGCTGTGCGTGTGGGCTAAGTCACTTCAGTCGTGTTTGACTCTTTGCTACTCTAGGGACTGTAGCCCACCAGATTCCTCACTCCATGGGGTCATCCAGGCAAGAATACTGGAGCGTGTGGCCATGCCCTCCAGCAGGGGATCTTCCAACCCAGGGATTGTACCCACATCTCTTATGTCTCCTGCATTGCCAGACTGGTTCTTTACCACTAGTGCCACCTGGAAAGTTCCAGTTTCTGGTGTACAACAAGGTGAATCAGCTATATGTATATATATATGTGTGTGTGTGTGTGTGTATATATATATATATATATATATATATCTCCCCTCCCTCTTGAGATTTCCTCCCACCCCACCCCTATCGCACCCCCTAGGTCATTACAGAGCACCCAGCTGAGCTCCTTGTGATATAAAGCAGCTTCTCACTAGCTATCTGTTCTACACATGCTAGTGTACATACGTCAATGCTGCTCTGTCAATGCATCATACTCTATGAAACCCTCTCCTTCTGCCCTGTGTCACCAAGTCCATTTTCTACATCTTCATCTCTATTCCTGCCCTGCAAACAGGTCCCTCACTACCATATTTCTAGATTCCATATATATGCGTTAATATATGATCTTCATTTTCTCTGACTTATTTCACTTTATGACATACCGTAGGTGCATTCATATCACTACGAATGATCCGAATTCATTAATTTTTACAGCTGAGTAATATTCCATTGCACACAAGTACCACAAGTTCTGGGTCAATTTCTCTGTCAGTAGACATTTGGGTTGCTTCCATGTCTTCACCGTTGTAAACAGTGCTGCAATGAATGTTGGGGTGCATGTATCCTTTAGGACCATGTTTTTCTCTGGATATATGCCCAGGAGAGGGATCGCAGGGTCATATGATGGCTCAGTTTTAGGTTTTTAAGGAACCTCCATGCTGTTCTCCATAGTGGCTGGACCAACTTACATTCCCACTGACAGAGGAGGAGGGTTCCTTTCTTTCCTCACCCTCTGCAGACTTTGTTGCTTCCCACAGGGACCTTAAAAGACAACTCTAAATGATCCATGAAATAACCCACAAGGGAAAGAAATCGAGTTCAAAAATCTGGAGCTCAGAGAACACATTGCTGTCTTAGGACAGCGAAGTCCAGAACTTTGGGCCCCCTTTCTCCTCTGCCCCATATGCCAACACCAAGGCGACCAGTCACAGAAGCTGGGAAACGAGGTAAAAGGAAGACATCGCTCCTCCCCTTTCTATTCTTTCTTCCCCCAATTGCCTCTTCTGGCCAAGCAGGCAGCCTCCTTGCAGCTAGCTCCCCCTTGCTTGGAAATGGGAAGTTGCTACCCTCAAATGAAGACGCAAGTGTTGACTGATACAGCAACTAAACATTTCAAGGTACCAATCTTAAGTGAATGTAGAACTTCTCACCTGAGAAGTAACAGGTAAGTCAGAGGATTGCCAAGATTTTCATCCAGGGGAAAAGAAAGTTCTTCCACCGAATAAATTTTCCAAGACAGCGGAAGACAAAGAGTTGCATTCAGTTACGCTCCAACAAGTTCTTTCTAAGTCATGGATACAGTCAGTCAGGTGATAGGACTGGACACTCATCAGAGAATGCTATAAGCACATAAGGTCCCATAGACTGTTTTAGCTGACTATCAAAGGGCAGGTGCCATGCCTGGGGTGATGATGGTGGTGATGGTGATGATGGTAGTCAAGTCATTGGCTCTTATTTTGGAAGTCTCCATTTTTTAAGACTTTAAATATTGATAATTTACATAAGGATGGGAGGATATGCCAAAGCGGGTATGTACTTAACTCCTGTCATTTCTATCACTGGGGATCATTCTAACCCTCCCTACTATCAGGTACCCTTGACCCTTGTCAGCATTTATTCACAGTATTTCACCATCTACTCTATGGTCTCCACCTACCTATATCCTGTCCACTCTGCAAACTTCCCTCTCCAGGGAACTCTGCTTTCAGATGCCATGGTGATGCCCAACAACTCTTAGCTAAGCACTTGCCTTTATTGACAGAGGGAGATGGGACCAAGCCAAGAGAGGAGACTGAGGCAAGCTCAGGCAGCAGAATGAATTCTCTTGAGAATGCAGGGTCCTGATTCCCAGTTTAAGGCAGCAAGTGTGAAACCATTAGGATTGTGGGGGTTACACATGGGCATCCTCACACCCAGAGGGAGAGCCTGCGCTCTGCCAGCATCTGACTCCACCAAGCAGTGGTGAGAGAACTGGCTTTTATTTACCCAGTAACAGGGCAGTCGGTGGGGGTCTCAGGCACTGGGATCAGGGGTTGGGGGGGCTGTGAGCTGCGGAGGGGAGAGGCCAGGACTAGATGAAGGTGAGGTGAGTAGGAGCCGGGAGGCTGAGTTCTCCTTGTGCTCCTTACACAATTGCTCCAGAACCTTCATGTAGAGCCTGTGATAGTGGTCCACCTGCTCCTCGGTGGGCCGCCGGCGCTGGGGCACCGGGATGGGGCGGCCCACTGCAGGGACCGGGGGCACAAGTGCTGGGAGGGCCTCGGCTGCCCGCCCAGTTGATGGACTCCTTTCTTCCCTGGAGACAGACACTCACCCACAGTGGTGATGGGTCTGGCGAGGGGCACCAGGCCCCAGGACTTGGCTGAGAAGAGACCACCATGGCCCCAGAAGATGCAAGGAGAAATGCCCAGGAACTTCTTGAAGGTGACCTGGAACAGACACTGCCAGGAGTCTGGGGCATAAGCCTTAACTCTGAAGACATCATTCTCCCCAAAGGAGTACACGGGCACCAGGGAGGCGCTGGGAGGGTGGGGAGACAAGACAGAAGAGGGCTGGTCAGGTCAGCGGCTATAGGAGGGTCCCCACGTTCCTCCCCCACAAAGTCCCACTTCTCAAGGCCATTTGAAGCAAATGATGGTGCTCCAAAGAAATATCTAGAAGGCACTTACATTTCTTAAATGAATGTATACTCTACCTTCTTATATGCATTTTCTCATATAGTCTTAACTACAACGTAGGTGTAGTTAACAAGGTAGGTGTTAACCCTAATTCACAAGTAAAGAAGCATGCAAGGTATTGCCTGTGAGAGGGTATCGTAAAAGAATGTGAGCTGAGGGAGTCTGAGCCCCAGGGTCCCGTTCTTCCCACTGTGATCCTGTCTGTCGCTCTGCCTGGGAGAAAGCCTGGGGAATGGGCCTCAGGGCTGGGCACAGAGGAAACATCAAGGGCTGCCCAGAGCGCCCTCTAGAGGTGGTCACCGTGTGAGCTCTGGGGACACACAGTCCACCTCCAGGGCGCCAGTGTGTAGGGATAGAGTAGATCCCCAGAGACGCTGTGCGGTTCCGACCATTGAAGGCCGCCCTGGCTGGGTCCCTGCTCACCCGTGCCTCAGTGCCAGGAGGACGGAGCCTTGATGATTCCAGAGAGTGAGGACGGAGCCTTGATGATTCCAGAGAGTGAGGTAGTGCTCCCTGGGATGGCATGCAGGGCCTTCTGGGCTCCCCCAACCAGGATGACCGCAGCCTGGCCGAGCTGGGGCTGCGATAGAATAAAATCCAGGCTCTGGTGGTTTGCAGAACCTAGCCTGTGGACAAGAGGGGGTGCAGGGACAGTCGGTCTCCCTCCTTGGACCCTTAGTGGCTCACCCTGCCCTTTAGCTCAGGAAGGGTGAGATACCGCCCCTTTCGTTCCAAACTCCTTACCCCTGTGCCCCAGTCTGCGTGCCTTACAGCGCCTCTCCCAGCAAGGATGCAGGACACTTGCTTCAAAATCACTTCCTGACCCCCTCGGTGAGCCTGGTCAATGTTCAAGCCAAGTGCCCACGGTGGGTGGTGAGCGGGGACCACTCTTTCCGGATTGAGGTGGGGCTGCCTTCTGTCACTCAGCCCTGGTCTCACCACAGGACATAACATTGTCTCCACAGACTGGGCGGCGGAACAGGCCATTCAGCGTGACTCCTGAGCACCGAGACCCTGGGAACTGCTGGGAGGAGCCAGTGCTGGCAGTGCAGAAGTTACGGAAGCTTCCGACGGCTGTGACCCCATGTGGGTGGGACCCTAGCACGTAGTTCCTGTCTGGGGGCAGCTCTACTGTTTTCACCAGCTGTGGTGCAGGGGGCAGGATGCGGGAAAGAAAACAGGGAAGGCAGGACCCCAGCTGAAAGGGCTTCCCTCCCCCCCAAGAGACGTGAGAGTTCACGATGGGGTCAAAGGAACAAGGGTCCACTCTGGAACACCATCCCACCCCCTGCACCGTAACCTGAACTTAAGCAGCCAGAGGTGAGAGTCAATCGGGGGAGGGGTGAGGAGGTGGGGAGATAATGGAGTGGGAAGAGTGGAGCATCCCTTGGAGGATGACCTGTTACCTTAATGGGGAAATAATCACTCGGGTGTTTCCAAGCAATCCAGTTCCTCATCTACGGAGAACCCCTGCTGTCTGGGGCAGAGAGATGGGGATGGGGGGAAGAATTACTATAGATACCATTTATCACCTCTCACTACCGGGGGCCTTGTTTTGTAACCTTGGGGAGCTGTCTCCTGGTCCAGAAAGAATCACACCATGTAGAGAAGAGAGAAAGAACAGATGGAGGTGAAGAGGAGGAAGAAGGCAAGAAGGGAAAAGAAAGGGCCTGGGGAAAGATGAGAAAGGAAAATGACCTAGATTGTGAAACCACAATGACGTCTCCCCTCCATGCTCACAAATGAGGTCTTTGGCATCTCCCAGCTGACTTCTGGCCCCTCCTCCCTTTGCCCCTCGAGTTCAGGTATGAGGTGAGGGGCTGTAGCATTTTTCTCCCCACCATCCCCCTTCCCTTCTTGCATCGTGGACCCCACACCCTACTCCCCTTACCCAGAAAGAGTCAGCAGAGCACGTATTTGTACATGCCCAGTACTTCTAGTCACTGTTTCTGCAGGATTTTCATAGTGGGGGAGGGCGGCCAGGCGGTGGAGACTCTCTGGTGCTCCGCTTCTGCCAGCAGGACTCCAGGACTCCGGAAAAAGGATGCTGGTTTCTCTAAGAGTCCTGGAAGGCTTTCTGGTCTCAGTGGCCAAGCCCTTGTGGCCTCCTGGGATCTCTTGCAGTGGCTGTGTGGATGTGGAGACTCGGGTCCAGAACCCCAGATGTTTCAGGCCTCCCTACACACTGATCACGAACTTCTCCAGTGGGTCAGTCCGGGCTGGCCACTGGGTAGCGCAGGGAGGCGGGGCAGGAGGCATGCCGCTGAGGTCCACCTCCAGGTGCCTCCAAAATCCTGTGGGGCAGAGGTTGCAGAAGAATCCAGAGAGCCCACCCACTAGGTCCCAGCCCCGACTGTGGGATCTCGAAGATCCTGGACAAGCACCCTCGTCTGGTTGTGGGTCTCTGGGAGTGTCAAGGCCACCAGGAGACATGGCTTGGAAAGAGTATCTCATCCCCAAGGTCAAACATCTCAGCGTCACAAGTAT
Source organism: Cervus canadensis (assembly GCF_019320065.1). Taxonomy (NCBI): domain Eukaryota; kingdom Metazoa; phylum Chordata; class Mammalia; order Artiodactyla; family Cervidae; genus Cervus; species Cervus canadensis. The sequence goes on along the minus strand of NC_057417.1, from coordinate 29,063,429 downwards.
TTTCCCACCTTTAATTTCAGTCCTTGCCCAGAGTCACTGAGGGGGCCAGTGGCTGCCTAGGTGAGGAGGGGGTGCCTGTGGGCAGGGACACGTACCGAGCCCCGAGCTCTTGGAACAACTGCGTGCGTGGCTCCATCTGCACGGGAGTAGGCCTCCTGGTTCCTTGTAACCTAATCGGGGTTGCCACTGTGGGCAGAGGAGGAGTCAAGAAGGGTGGTCACTGAGATGCCTTCATGTCCCCTTCTCTTCCGAGGGATTCACTGGGACAGAGATCATGGTGGTCACCTTGCCAGAGTCCAGCCTGTGTGCGAGGCCTGCCGCCAAGTATTCAGATCCCGTCCTGGGACTCTTACCTCCTGACCATGCAGAGGCCTTGAGCCTGCGGTGGAGTTGGGGACAGAGCACCTAGAAGCTGGTTTCACTGATGGCGTGGATAGGCGTGAGGAACGGCAGGAGGAGGATCCAGGGAACGTGGGGCAGTGGCAGGGCCACTCTCAGCAGTGGCTACACCTCTTTCTCTGCCCTTCCCTGGGTGCAACTAGCTCCCCCTTGCTATGAGTCAAAGTCGCTCAGTTGTGTCCAACTCTTTAGGACCCTGTGGCCTGTAGCCTGCCAGGCTCCTGTGTCCATGGAATTCTCCAGACCAGAACAGGAGTGGGTAGCCTTTCCCTTCTCCATAGGATATTCCCTACCCAGGGATCGAACCCAGGTCTCCCACATTGCAGGTGGATTCTTTACCATCTGAGACATCCTGGAAGCCCAAGAATACTGAAGTGGTAGCCTATCCCTTCTCCAGCGGATCTTCCTGACCCAAGAATCGAACTAGACTCTCCTGCATTGCCAGTGGTTACCAGCTGAAGAAATGAAAGTTGCTCAGTTGTGTCTGACCATTTGTGATCCCATGGACTTTTCTGTAACCAGCCAGGCTCCTCTGTCCATGGGATTCTCCAGGCAAGAATACTGGAGTGGGTTGCTACACCCTTCAACAGAGGATCTGCCTGATCCAGGGATTGAACCTGGGTCTCCTGCCTCCCAGTTGGATTCTTTATGGCTGAGCCACCAGGGAAACCTTTAACACCTGAGTTACCAGGGAATTCCTACCCTCAGATGCAGATTCAAATGTTGATTGCTAACCCAACTGAACATTTCTAGATACCAACGTTAAGTGAATGTAGAACTTGTCACCTGAGAACGACCCAGATAATTCATGAAACTGCTAAGAGTTTTCACTTGGACAAGAGAAAATCCTTCCACTGAATAAAATGTCTAGCATGGTGGAGAGCAAATTGATGTGTACTCAGTTACTTTCCAACAAGTGCTTCTCATTTAACTCATGGATACAGGCACAAACATAGTCAGCAAATAGGAGGCATGTAAGTCAAAGGATGCTATGACCACATAAGGTCCCTCCCAATGTTTCAGGGGATCCTTGGTATTTCACTGGTGCCATGACTATGATGATGATGGTGTGTTGGACATGATGGTGATAAATTCATTGGCTCTTATTTTACCAAACTCTGTTAAATTTCTTGATGTTAATAAGGTGATTTTGAGAAGAGTCCCTTCTCACTGAGTGAATGAGATCATGTGGACCTAATGCTGGGCTTGCAGTAGAGCTTCATATGGTAAAATAAATCCCTGCATCATGCGATATCCCAACCCCCAGGGAACAGGAAGGATGGGAGGAGATGCAGAAGGAAGCTAGGTACTTAACACTCTCTTTTCTATTTCTTTTTGAAATCTCCCTACTGACAGGTACCCTTGGCCCTCGCAGCTTTTGTTCACAGTATTTCAGCAACTACCCTATTACCTTGAGCTACCTCTATCCTGTCCACACCTCAAAGCCTAGCCCATTGGGATCAGCCCTCCCCAACATCATTCTGATGCCCTATGTTTCTCAACTAAGCAGATGCCTTTATTTAGAGGGAGAAAGGCCCCAGCCAAGGGAAGAGACTAGATGGAGGGTGATAGAGCAGAATTCAGTCTCTGGGAGGAGAACTCAGGGCCCTGCTATCGGCAAGTCTCTATCGATTAGTGTGGTGGTGGAACACACGTGGGCAAACTTGCTCGAGAGAGAGATTCTTTCAAGCAGTGGTGAGAGAACTTTTATTGGCACAGTAGCGTGGCAGTAGGTGGGGTTCTCAGGCGCTGGGATCAGGGGCTGGGGGCGGGGGGCAGGCTGGGAGGGGCGCAGGCGTGAGGCCAGGGCTAGATGAAGACGAGGCGAGTAGAAGCCGGGAGGCCACAGCTCTCCTTGTGCTCCTCAAACAGTTGCTCCAGAGCCTTCATGTACAGCGTGTGATAGTGGTCCACCTGCTCCTCGGTGGGCTGCGGGCACCGGGGCACCGGGATGGGGCGGCCCACTGCAGGGACAGGGGGACTCAGGTCAGGGGAGGGGCCTCGGCTGCACACACAGCAGATAGCAGCCTTCTTCCCTGGACATGGGCACTCACCCACAGTGGTGATGGGTCTGGCCAAGGGCACCAGGCCCCAGGACTTGGCTGAGAAGAGACCACGGCCCCAGAAGATGCAAGGAGAGCAGGTCAGGAGCTTCTTGATGGTGACCTGGAACAGACGCTGCCAGGAGTCTGGGGCAAAAGCCTTAACTCTGAAGATGTCATTCTCCCCAAAGGAGTACACGGGCACCAGAGAGGCACTGGGAATGTGGGGAGACAAGAGAGAAGAGGGTTGGTCACATCAGGGGCTCGAGGAGCACTCCCAAATTCCTCCCCCATAGGTTACCACTTTCCTAGGCATTAGGAGCAAATGACGGTTCTACAAGAAAGATCTAGAGGAAGGGATTTTATTTCTTAAGACCAATGTACACTGGACCTTCTTATATACATTTTCACATACAGTCTCAACTACAACATGGTGACAAGGTAGGTATTAACTCTGTTTCACAAGTAAGAAGTGTGCAGGTCTTGCCTGTTAGAGGGCATCATAAAAGAATGTGAGTCAAGGGCATACGAGCCCCCAGGGTCCAGCCATTGGCACTGTGACCCTGTCTGTCTCTCTGCGTGGGAGGAAGCCTGGGGAATGGGCCCCAGGGCTGGGCACAGAGGAAACACCCAAGGTCTGCCTAGAGCGCCCTCTAGAGGTGGTCAAAGTGTAAGCTCTGGGGACACACAGTCCACCTCCAGGGGGCTGGCGTGTAGGGATAAAGGGTAGATGACCAGACGCACTGTGAGGTTCTGACCATTGAAGGCAGCCTTGACTGGGCACCCACTCACCCATGCCTCAGTGCCAGGCGGACGAAGCCTTTACGATTCCGGAGAGTGAGGCGGTGCTCCCCTGGGACGGCATACAGGGCCTCATTGGCCCCTCCGACCACGATGACCACAGCCCTTCCAAGCTGTGGTTCAGATAGAACAAAATCCAGGCTCTGACGGTTCACAGAACACACTCCTGTGGGCATGAGGAGGTTCAGGAGCAGTCAGTACCCCCTCATTGGCTCCACAGTCCCTCTCCTGTCCCTTTAGCTCACTAAGTATTAGACATCACCCCCTTCTCTCCAAACCCCCTACCTCTGTGCCCCTGTCCACGTACCCTACAGTGACTCTCCCAGCATGGATGCAGGACACTTGGGCCAAGCCACCTCCTGACCCCCATTGTGAACCTGGCCAATTCAAGCCAAGTGCCTGGGGTGGGTGGTGAGTGGGTGTCACTCTGGCCAGATTGGGGTGGGGTCACCCTCTGTCCCTCAGCTCAAACTCACCACAGGACAGAAAATACTCTCGATGGCCTGGTATGTACAAGAGACAGTTCAACACAGCCAGTGAGAACCGAAGCCCTGGGAACTGCTGTGAGGAGCCAGTGCCCTCCGTGGCGAAGTTACAGAAGCTTCCGATGGCTATGATCCCATGTGGGTGGGACCCTAGCACGTAGTTCCTGTCTGGGGGCAGCTCTACTGTCTTCACCAGCTGTGGTGGCAGGGGGCAGGATGCGGGAAAGAAAACAGAAGGCAGGACATCAGCTGAAAGGACTTCCCTCCACATCAAGAGACTTGAGAGTTCAGGATCTAAGATGGGGTCAAAGGCACGAGGGTCCACTCTGGAACACCATCCCACCCCCTGCCCCATCACCTGAACTTCAGCAGCCAGAGGTGAGAATCCATCAGGGGTAGGAGAGGGGAGGTGGGGAGGTAAGGGAGAGGGAGGGGTGGAGCATCCCTTGGAGGGTGACCTGTTACCTTAATCGGGAAATAATCACTCAGGTGTTTCCAAACAGTGCAGTTCTTCAACCACTGGTAACGCCTTCCACCTTGGGTAAAGAGATAAGGGGGGAAGAATCACTACAGACACCATTTATCAGCTCTCACTACTGGGGCCCTTGTTATTGTTTAGCTGCTAAGTTGTGTCTCACTCTCTGTGACCCCATGGACTGCAGCATGCCAGCCTTCCCTGTCCTTCACTGTTTCCCAGAGCTTGCTCAAACTCATGTCCATTGAGTCCATGATGCCATCCAACCACCTCATCCTCTGTCACCCCGTTCTCCTCCTGCCATTGTCTAGCACTCACCTTGCTGGGGTGTGTCCCAGTCCAGGAATAACCATACCAAGTAGAGAAGAGAGAAACACCAGAGCGAGGTGAAGAGGAGGAAGACGCCAAGAAGGGAAAAGACAGGGCCTGGGGAAAGTTGAGAAATGAAAATGGTTTAGATTGTGAAGCCACAATGATTTCTCCCTTCTACCCTCACCAGTGAGATCCTTGCCCGTCTCCCTGCTAGACCGCCTCCCTGCTAGCTCTTTGCCCTGGGCTTCCCCAGTGGCTCAGACGATAAAGCGTCTGTCTGCAATGCAGGAGACCCCGATTCAATCCTTGAGTCAGGAAGATCCCCTGGAGAAGGAAATTGCAGTCCACTCCAGTATTCTTGACTGGAAAATCCTATCCACAGAGGAGCCTGGTAGACTAGAGTCCATGGGGGTCCCGAAGAGTGGGACAGGACTGAGAGGCTTCACTTCCCTTCACCTCCCTTTGCCCTGGTGGTCCAGTAGGGGGTGCTGCAGCCTTCCTCCCTCTCCCCTCTCCTTTCCCACCTTCCCAGTTGAACCCCTGCCCAGCTCCCCTTACCCAGGAAGACGAAACAGAGCACATACTGGTAGATGCTCAGTACTTCTAACCACTGTTTCTTTAGGGTTTTCATGCTGGGGGTGGGTGGTGGGGTGGTGGAGACTCCCAGGCGCTCCCCTTCAGCCAGCAGGGCTCCCGAACCGCGGAAATGGGATGAAGGCTTTGGTAGGAGCACAGGAAACCTTTCTGGTAGAGTGGCCAAGCGCTTGGAGCGTCCCAGGATCACTTGCAGGGGGCTGTGTGCTTGAGGAGAGTCTCAGCAGAGCCCCAGAGGTCTCCAGTCTGCTCTCACTTATGAACTTCTCCAGTGGGTTGGTCTGGGCTGGTCCCTTCTTGCGACTGGGAGACGGCCTAGGGGGCGTGCCATGGAGGCCCAGCCCTCGGTGCATTAGAAATCATTGTGGGAAGGAGTAGCAGAAGAAGCCAGAGAGCTCACTCACCGGGTCCCAGCCCTGACTGTGTGATCGCCCCGTTCCTGGACGAGTGCGGTCTGGGAGTGTCTAGGCCACTCGGAGGCGTTACTTGGCGCCGGTATCTCAACCCTAAGGACAAACACAGCAACACACAAGTTTATCCCTAGGTTGAATTTCAGTCGCCAGCCACACTCCTCCAGGGGCCTGAGGCCAACTAGATGAAGAGGAGGTGCCTGTGGGCGGGGACCCCGGAGCACAGGGTCTGATCTTGGAAGAGCTCAGCTGAGAGCCGAGACTGAGAGCAGCGCGTGCGCATGCGCTGAAGTGCCCCTTCTGCCCCCACAGCCCACCCCGCTGTACCGGGATGGGATCCCCTCTGTGGGCAGAAGAGGATCAAGAGGGGTGATCGCCGAGATGCTTTGAAGTCCCCTTCCCTCTCAGGGGTTCCAGTGGGACAGAGTTCAGGGCTGGTGGGTTTGCCAAATGCCAGCCTGGGGACATTTGGCACCAAGTATTCAGGCCCCAACCTGGGAGCTTCACCTCCTAACCATGCGGGGGCCTTGAACCCTGGAGGGGGGAGCGGGCTGGGGAGCCTGGGAGCAGAGCAGGCAGGCAGAGGTTCCAGGTGTGGAAGGGCAGGAGGAGGCCCTGGGGCCTGGAACATTCATAGAGCCAGTCTCAGCAGCAGCCCAGTGTTTCCTGTGTCTTTCCACCCAGAACCCCCCGGGTGGGCAGAGAAACTGTGGAAGGGCTCATTCTCCCCCAAAGAGAAGACTGGCCCCGGGGAGGCTCTGGGGGCACACGGGCCGCCTGACTCTGGGGCCCTGGAGGTGGGGCTCCTCCCAAGAGGCCTTGCCCAAGAAGCCAGGCCTGGCCTGGACACCAACCCCCACCCCCCTCACCTCCCGGGGTCCTCACGGGTGTTCCAGTGCCAACTTGACAAATCCCTTCTGATGGCAGATCTGCAAGCTCAGCGACCTGATCTGGGATCTGGGCATTGACTCCAGCGGGTCCCTGGGCCCACCCAAGGCCAGAGGTCTGGGCCAGTAGGGCTCGCCATGTGGGTGTGTACCCTGAATAGCAGGGCTCCCCGTTTTTCCCCGGGGCCTGGCCCTGAAGGGTAGAGGATGTGCAGGAAGCTTTAATCCCTGAGGAGTAGCTTAGGCCCCGGTGGAGAGACCTCTGGGGGCATGGCTTTGTGGGAAATGCTAAGGATTGGGGAGGCCCTCCAACAGAGAGTCCACTGGGCGGGGCACACCCTCAGGTAGACTGGGGCCGGTCCTCACCGTGACCATGGTCCAGTTCAACAATGACCAGAGGCGGTAAGCCAGCAGTTTTCAGGTCACAGAAAGTGTCCTTTCTTCTTGTTGTTGTTGAGCTCCACCGTGCCTTGTGGGATTTTATTTCCTGACCAGGGACTGAACCTGGGTCCTAGGCAGTGTGAACTCAGAGTCTTATCCACGATACCACCTGGAAATTCCTGGATCATCACTTTTTGAAATAATTTTTTAATGAAAAGAAAATTGGACTTCCCTGGTGGTCCAACACTTAGGAATCATCTTGGGAAGTCAGGAGATACAGGTTCGATCCCTGGTCTGGGAAGATTCCACCTGCCACGAGGCAACTAAGTCCATGCCCTGCAACTACTGAGCTGGAGCCACAGCTACTGAAACCTGAGCATCCTAGAGTCTGTTCTCAGCATCATGGAAGCCAGGGCCATGAGCCGCACGTGCACCGCCAGTAGAGAGTAGCCCTGGCTTTGGGCAACTAGAGAAAGCCCCGCATGCAAAAGCAAGACCCCAATGCAGCCAAAAATAAAATAGAAAAAATTAAATTAAAAAACTATTACAAATATTTCAAATTATTTATTTATCATTGGCTGTGCTGGGTCTTTATTGCTGTGCAAGGGTTCTCTCTGGTTGCAGCGAATGGGGGGTCCTCTGCCTTGCTGTGCATGGACTTCTCATTGCGGAGCCTTCTCTACTTTCAGAATACAGGCCTTAGGCTCAGGCTTCAGTAGCTGTGGCTCCCCAGCTCAGGAGTTGCGGCTCTTGGTCCCTAGAGCGGCCAGGTTTCAGTTGTTGTGGCCTTTGGGCTTAGCTGATCCTCGGCATCCTTAGTTGTTCCATGGGATCCTTTCGGACCAGGGATCCCATCTGTGTCCCCTGCACTGGCAGGCCAGTTCCCAACCATAAAGTCACTCACAATATTTCACTGGTGCCATGCCTGTGATGATGATGGTGGTGATGGATACGATAGTGATAAATTCATTGGCTCTTCTTTTGACAAACTCTTTTAAATTTTTTGATGCTAATAAGTTAGTTTTGCCAAGAGTCCCTTCTCACTGAGTGAATGAGATCATGTGGACCAAATGCTGGGCTTCCAGTAAGGCTTCATATGGTAAAATAAATCCCTGCTTCATGTGATCTCCCAGCCCCCAGGGAAGAGAAAGGATGGGAGGAGATGCAGAAGGAAGCTGTGTACTTAACGCTATCTTTTCTATCATGAAACTCATGCCAACCCTCCCTTCTGACAGGTACTCTTGACCCTTGTCAGCCTTTGGTCACAGTATTTCACCATCTACCCTATTGTCTCCACCTACTTAAACGCTGTGCACACTTCAGAGAATAGTTCTTCAGGGATCTACCCTCCCCACCACCATTCTGATGCCCTATATCTCTTAACTAAGCATATGCCTTTATTTAGAGGGAGAAAGGCCTTAGCCAAGGGAAGAGACTTAGACGGAAGCTGATAGAGCAGAATTCAGTCTCTGGGAGGAGAATTCAGGGCCCTGCTATCAGTCTAAGGCAGCAAGTCTGTCTCGATCAGGTGGAGATGGAACCCACGTGGGCAGGCTCCCTCCCAGAGACACTCTACGAAGCAGAGGTGAGAGAACTGACTCTTCCTGGCACAGTAGCAGGCAGCCGGTGGGGGGCTCAGGCCCTGGGATCAGAGGCTGGGGGGGCCGGGAGGCGGGGAGGGGTGAGGCCAGGGCTGGATGGAGGTGCGGCGAGTATAAGCCGGGCGGCCACAGCTCTCCTTGCGCTCCTCGAACAGTTGCTCCAGAGCCTTCATGTAGAACACGTGATAGTGGTCCACCTGCGCCTCGGTGGGCTGCTGGCACTGGGGCACCGGGATGGGGCTGCCCACTGCAGGGACAGGGGGACTCAGGTCAGGGGAGGGGCCTCAGCTGCACACACAGAGGATAGTGGCCTTCAGCCCTGGAGACGGGCACTCACCCACAGTGGTGATGGGTCTGGCCAAGCGCACCAGACCCAGGACCTGGCTGAAAAGAGACCACGGCCCCAGAAGATGCAAGGAGAAATGTCCACAAGTTTCTTGAAGGTGATCTGGAAAAGACGTTGCCAGGAGTCTGGGGCAGAAGCCTTAACTCTGAAGATGTCATTCTCTCCAAAGGAGTACAGGGGCACCAGAGAGGCTCTTGGTGGCGGGGGCGGGGGTGGGAGGCGTGCAACAGAGAAGAGGGCTGGTCAGGTCAGGGGCTCTAGGAGTGCCCCCACATTCTCCCCCACAAGATACCACTTCCCAGTACCATGTGAAGCAAATGACAGTGGCTACAAAGAACTATCTGGGAGAAGGGACTTAATGTTTCTTGAGAAGTTGGTGTGTACTGGGCCGTCCTATGTACATTTTTCCATACAGTCGACAACCACCACATGATGGTAAGGTGGGCGTTAACCCTATATCACAAGTAAAGAAGCGTGGGGCCCTCCCTGGTTGTCCAGTGGTTAAGAATCCACCTACCAATGCACAGGACAGGGGTTTGATTCCTGGTCCTGGAAGATCCCACATCCAGTAGGGCAACGAAGTCAGTGTTCTCAAACGACTGAGCAGGTGAGCTTTGAGCCTGTGCTCTGCAACAAGGGAAGCCACCACAAGGAGATGCCCGCCAACCGTAACGAGAGACTAGACCCCAGTCACTGTAACTGGAGAAAGCCCCCATAGCAATGAAGACCCAGCACAGCCAAAGTAAATACATAAATAATAGATGAATTTTTTTTTTTTAAAAAGAAGTGTGCAAGTTCTTGTCCCTGAGATGGTGTCATAAAAGATTGTGAACCAAGGGTGTCTGAGTCCCAGGGTCCTGCAGTTTGTACTGTGATCGTGTCTGTGTCTCTGTGTGGGAGGAAGCCTGGGGAATGGGCCTCAGGGCTGGGCACAGAGGAAATATTCAAGAGCTGCCCAGAGCGCCCTCTAGAGGTGGTCCCGGGGTAAGCTCTGGGGACACCCTGTCCCCCTCCAGGGGGCTGGCGTGTAGGGATAAAGGGTAGATCCCCAGAGACGCTGTGCGGTTCTGACCATTGAAGGCCGCCCTGACTGGGCCCCCGCTCACCCGTGCCTCAGTGCCAGGCGGACGAAGCCTTGACGGTTCCAGAGAGTGAGGTAGTGCTCCCTGGGATGGCATCAGGCCCTCGTGGGCTCCCCGACCACGATGACCATAGCCTGGCCGAGCTGGGGCTGCTACAGAATAAAATCCAGGCTCTGGTTGCTCACAGAACATGCTCATGTGGACAAGAGGGGGTGCAGGGACAGTCAGTACCTGCTCCTTGGCTCCCTAGTCCCTCACCCTGCCCTTTAGCTCAGGAAGCCTGAGCTCTCCACCCCTTTTCTCCCAAACTCCCATTTTCCTGTGCCTCTGTCCATCTGCTCTACAGCACCTCTCCCAGCAAGGATGCAGGACTCTCACTCCCAAACCAGTAACTGACCCCCACTGTGAGCCCAGCCAATGTTCAAGTCAGGTGCCGGGGCTGGGTGGGGGGTGGGGGGCCACTCTGGCAGGAGTGGGGGGACCCCACCTCTGCCTCAGGTCAACACTTGAAGGAAAAGTGAAGTCTCTCAGTCGTATCCGACTCTTGCAACCCCATGGACTGTAGCCCACCAGGCTTCTCCGTCCATGGGATTTTCCAGGCAAGAATACTGGAGTGGGTTGCCATTTCCTTCTCCAGGGGATCTTCCAGACCCAGGGATTGAACCTTGGTCTCCCACATTGTAGGCAGACGCTTTACCGTCTGAGCCACCAGGAACAAGACTTACCATAGGACAAAAAGTAGTCTCAATAGACTGCAAGGTAGAAGAGGCTGTTCAGCCTTGTGGTCTAGGGCCGAAGTCCAGGGAACTGTCGGGAGAAGCCAATGCTCTCAGTCGCGAAGTTACAGAAGTGTCCAAAGCACGTGACCCCACGTGGGTGAGCGACCAGCAGGTAACTGTGGTCTGGGGGCAGCTCTGCCGTTTTCACCAGCTGTGGGAGGGGGGTGGGCACAATGAGGGGAAGAAAGCAGAGAAGGCAAGATACCAGCTGAAAAGACCTCCCTCCACACCAACAGATGTGAGAGTTCAAGGTCTTACTAGGGTGTAAGGGCACAAGGGCTGCCCTCTTGATCACCATCCCACTGCCTAACCTGTTGCCTGAACTTAGGCAGCCAGGGCTCAGACTCAGCCCGGGGAGGGGGCAGATAAGGGACAGAGAAGAAGCAGAGGGTGGAGGGTGACCTGTTACCTTAAAACAGTTCAGTTCAGTTCAGTTCAGTTCAGTCGCTCAGTCGTGTCCAACTCTTTGCGACCCCATGAATCACAGCACACCAGGCCTCCCTGTCCATCACCAACTCCCGGAGTCCACCCAAACCCATGCCCATTGAGTCGGTGATGCCATCCAGCCATCTCATCCTCTGTTGTCCCCTTCTCCTCCTGCCCCCAATCCCTTCCAGCATCAGGGTCTTTTCCAGTGAGTCAACTCTTCACGTGAGGTGGCCAAAGTATTGGAGTTTCAGCTTCAGCTTCAGTCCTTCCAATGAACACCCAGAACTGATCTCCTTTAGGATGGACTGGTTGGATCTCTTTGCAGCCCAAGAGACTCTCAAGAGTCTTCGCCAACACCATAGTTCAAAAGCATCAATTTTTCGGCACTCAGCTTTCTTCACAGTCCAACTCTCACATCCATACATGACCACTGGAAAAACCATAGCCTTGACCAGACGGACCTTTGTCGGCAAAGTAATGTCTCTGCTTTTTAATATGCTATCTAGGTTGGTCATAACTTTCCTTCCAAGGAGTAAGTGTCTTTTAATTTCATGGCTGCAGTCACCATCTGCAGTGATCTCGGAGCCCAAAAAAATAAAGTCTGACACCATTTCCACTGTTTCCCCATCTATTTCCCATGAGGTGATGGGACCAGATGCCATGATCTTAGTTTTCTGGATGTTAAGCTTTAAGCCAACTTTTTCACTCTCATCTTTCACTTTCATCAAGAGGCTTTTTAGATCCTCTTCACTTTCTCTCATAAGGGTGGTGTCATCTGCATATCTGAGGTTATTGATATTTCTCCTGGCAATCTTGATTCCAGCTTGTGCTTCCTCCAGCCCAGCGTTTCTCATGATGTACTCTGCATATAAGTTAAATAAGCAGGGTGACAATACACAGCCTTGACGTACTCCTTTTCCTATTTGGAACCAGTCTGTCGTTCCATGTCCAGTTCTAACTGTTGCTTCCTGACCTGCATACAGGTTTCTCAAGAGGCAGGTCAGGTGGTCTGGTATTCCCATCTCTTTCAGAATTTTCCACAGTTTATTGTGATCCACACAGTCGAAGGCTTTGCCATAGTCAATAAAGCAGAAATAGATGTTTTTCTGGAACTCTCTTGCTTTTTCAATGATCCAGCAGATGTTGGCAATTTGATCTCTGGTTCCTCTGCCTTTTCTAAAACCAGCTTGAACGTCTGTAAGTTCACGGTTCACGTATTGCTGAAACCTGGCTTGGAGAATTTTGAGCATTACTTTACTAGCATGTGAGATGAGTGCAATTGTGCGGTAGTTTGAGCATTCTTTAGGATTGCCTTTCTTAGGGATTGGAATGATAACTGACCTTTTCCAGTCCTGTGGCCACTGCTGAGTTTTCCAAATTTGCTGTCATATTGAGTGCAGCACTTTCACAGCATCATCTTTCAGGATTTGAAATAGTTCAACTGGAATTCCATCACATCCACTAGCTTTGCTCGTAGTCATGCTTTCTAAGGCCCGCTTGACTTCACATTCTAGGATGTCTGGCTCTAGGTGAGTGATCACACCTAATAATCCCTTAGGTGTTTCCAAACAGTCCAGTTCCTCATCCACTCAAAAAAACCTTCCGCCTGGGGCAGAGAGATAAGCGGGGGAAGAATTCCTGGAGACACCCTTTATCACCTCTTCTCCGCGAGCCCTTGTTTAAGCGCTCACCGTGGCAGGGTGTGTCCTGGTCCAGGAATAACCACACCAAGTAGGGAACAGAGAGCCACCAGAGGGAGGTGAAGAGGAGGAAGAAGGCACGAAAGGAAAAGAAAGGGTCTGGGTACAAATGAGAAAGAAAAATCAGTTAGCTTTTAAAAGCACTTTTAAGGACTTCTCCCCTCCACTCTCAGCAGTGAGAACTCTTCTCATCTCCCAGCTGGGTCTCTCCCCCTCCCTTTGCCTTGGACCTCCATGCAGGTGGGGATCTACCTTCCCCTCCCCATTCTTAGGCTCCCCTCTTTCCCTTATGTACCCTGGGCACTGCTCCGCTCACCCATGAAGAGGAAAGTGAGCATGTATTGGCCAGTGCTCAGTACTTCCAGCCACTGTTTCTGCAGGGTTTTCAGGCTGCGGGAAGGCAGCAGGGCGGTGGAGACTTTCAGGCGCTGCCCTTCAGCCAGCAGGGCTCCTGGACCAGGGGGACAAAAGATGGAGGCTTTCCTAGGAGCTTGGGTAACTTTTCCAGCCTGAGTGGCTAAGTCCCTGGGGCCTTCTGCGATTGCTCATAGGGGCCTGTGCGAGGGTAGAGACCTTTGAATCTGGAGCTCCACAAGTCTCCAGGCTCCTGACAACTGATCTTGAAACTTCTCCAGTGGGTGGGTCTGTGTGACCGCTGGGTGGGGCTGAGCGGTGGGTTAGGGCCTGACACCCAGGTTCCCCCCCAGGTGCATTAGGAATCTTGTGGGGGAGGGGCCACGGAAGAATCCAGAGCCCACCGACTGGGTCTCAGCTGAGACTGTGTGATCTCCAGAATGGCTAGCAGATCCTGGACTCTCACCCTGTTTCTGTTTGTGGGTCTCTGGGAGTGTCTAGGCCACTGGGGGGCGCAGCCAGGAGCGTGGATATCCATGGCGCACACAAACCCACCAGCCAGTTCAGTTCAGTTGCTGAGTCATGTCCGACTCTTTGTGACCCCATGGACTGCAGCACGTCAGGCTTCCCTGTCCATCACCAACTCCCGGAGCTTGCTCAGACTCCTGTCCATTGAGTCAATGATGCCATCCAACCATCTCATCCTCTGTCATCCCCTTCTCTTCCTGCCTTCAAGCTTTCTCAGCATCAAACCCACCAGCACGGCAGGTCAATCAGGACAGAGTCCAGGGCGGGTATTGTTGCGAAAGGGCAGCCAGGAGGATTTCAGGCCCCCAAAGCGAACCTTCACTTCCAGCAAGCTGGAGCAAGCGGGGGGCGGGGGGGGTGGGGTGGGGCGTGACACCAAGACCCACCCCCAGGTGCTTTAGGGACTCTGTGATCTCTAGTGTGGCCAGCGGACCCTGGTGTGTTTGCAGGTCTTTGGCAGTGTCTAGGCCACTGGGAGGTGCAGCTAGACGTGTCGATATTCCAGCCAAGCACAAACACAGCAACACCACAGGTGGTTTCCACCTTTAACTTCAGTCCCCATGACATCCATTGAGGGAACCACTGAAGGCTGGGGGCCGCCTAGTTGAGAAGGAGGTGCCTGTGGCTGGGGACCCCATAGCGTGTCTTGTGCTTTTGGAAGCTGGGAGAGCTGCTACAGGTAGTCCACACTCAGCCATCCACCAGCGCAGGGGTGAGCCTCGGGGTTCACTGCACTCAGATTGGGGACCCAGCTTGGGCAGAAAGAGGCCAGAGCGGTGCTCACTGGCAGCAGCCAGCAACTCCTCCTCCTGGCCCCCAGGATCAACTAGGACAGAGTTCACAGTCAGCCCAGGTGTCAAGGGCCAGCCTGGGGACAAGGCCAGCTGCCAGAATTTCAGGTCCCAAATAGGGACCTTCACCTCTCAGTACAGGTAGAGGCCTGAAGACTGACATCTGAGTCCTCCTGAAAAGAGGGAAGAGGGCACTGGGGGATGGAGCTGGGACCAGGTGCCCCCAGAGGGGAGGAGGGCGGGGAGGAGGTGACCGCAGGGACTGGGGGTCCCCTGCTCACCAGCACCAGGAAGACAGGAAGATGGAGGCGATGGGGCAGCTGGAGCAGGTGGGGCAGGAGGCCAGGGAAGAGGCAAGAGAAGCCGCTGGCCTCTGTGCTGAAGGTGCTAAAGGCCCCGAGGACCAGGACCCCGAGAGGGTGGAAGCTCCACCAAGACATAGCTGTGGGAGGGACCCAACTCTGAGGTGTCCACCAGCTGGGGACACAGGGTGCACACCAGTTTGGGGCTTCTAAGTTTGGACTTTGGGGGTGACGGTCCCATGGGTCTACCCTGGGACCAGGCTCTACCCTGAAGCCCAGCACCCACCCAGTACAGAACTCCATAGTGCCACAGTGAGATGGGGAGGTGGTCCCAGAAATGTCTCCAGACGGCCCAGCTGGGGACCCAGGCACAGCCGCGGCCTCCTGCCCAAGGTGTATTTCTGTCTCCATAGAGTCCATTCAGGTAGTGAATTCTAGGATCCAAGCCCGGCTCAAGAGTACAAGGAATAAGGCAGTCAGGCGCCCCTGGGCTGGAGGTGGTGGGAGGGGTTGTGAGGACTCTGACTCTAGAGGTTTAAGTCCCAGCTCTCCCGTTTACCCCCTTCCCTATTGCATGGTTTTAGGTCCAGCTGGCCAATCTACATCTTCCTCATCTTTTGAAGGACCGCCCCCCCCCCCGCCCCCGTCCAAGAGATCCCAGCCTCGCCTCCCTTCCAATAGGCGTTGGAATGCAGAGAGCCAGACCCAGGGGGCCTCAGGGCTTCAGGGGCTCACCAAGCTCCAAAATGGAGAAGACCCCTCGCAGGAGGGCACACACTTGGAGGCTGGTGGAGGCGGCTGGCCTTCCGCAGAGGGGAGTCACACAGGGGCCACTGTGGCTCTGAAGCTTTCTGTCTTCTGGCTCAACCCCCTGGCCCTGACCCCTGAACCGGGTTCTGCCCTCTTTTCTGCCGCTCTGCTGACCTGCACATTGGACCATCGTGAGCTCTGGAAAGGGAGGGTTAACCAACTCTTTGAGTTCACAGGGCTGTGACCAATAGGACCCAAAGGGGAGAACAGGGACGTGGCTTGGAGTCTGGCAGTGAGGAAGGTGTTTGGACTTTGTGGAGGTCAGGACTGGCTCCCTGTGATGAGCAGACTGGCAGGGTCCTGGGCCAGTGGAAGTTGCCATGTGTGTGTGTGTGTGCCCTGCATAACAGGGCTCCCCATTTGTCACCCAGGCCTGGCCGCTGTGGGTTAGAGGACCTGCAGGAGGGTTTATTCTCTAAGGAGCAGCTTAAGCCTCTGTGCGGAGACCTCTGGAGGGAAGGGTTTTATGGGAAAGGCTAAGGATTGGGGAGCCCCTGCAAGTGAGAGCCCCCTGGGCTGTGAGCACTCCATCCGTGTGGGCCGGGCCAGTCCTCACTTTGACCACGGCCCTGTTCAACATGACTAGAGGCTACGGAGCAACCACTTTCTCCAGGTCAGGGACTGACACCTTTTTAAATTAATTAATTAATTTTTTTTGCTGCTCCTTGCCTTGGGAGGTTTTAGTTCCCCACCAGGGATCGAATCCAGGCCCTTGGCCATGAGAGGGCAGAGTCCTAACCATTGGACCTACAAGGATTTCCTAGAATGTCACTTTAAAAAGGAAGTCCCTAAAGGTTACTTTTCATTTCTTGTTCTTATAACATGTTGGAGCTATTTCTCATCTTGGACAAACATCCTTGAGCCCATGTTAAACTCAGTATTTTATGATGATGCTGATTTCCCCACCCCTACATCTTGACCCTCCCCGCTGGTAGGACACGTCTTTTTTTTGAATGTCACTTCTTTATTTTTTAATTTGCTCATTTGGCTGCATTAGGCAGGACCTTTCGTTCCAGCACACAGACTCTCTAGTTCTGGCACAAGGGTTCCCCATCCAGAGGAGCCAGTAGTTGCACAGCCTTAGTTTGTCTGTGGCAGGTGGGATCTTAGTTCCCCGACCAGGGATCGAACCAGCCTCCCCTGCGTTGTAAGGTGGATTCTTAACCACTGGACCACAGGGAAGTCCTGAGCCACATTGAATGTCACTTCTTTTATGGAAGTCTGAAGCGCAACTGGCAGAAGCCTCTGTCACGGGTCACATTCTCTCCTGGCACAGAATACTTTCCTTCCATCACCATGATTTTTTTTAACATGGACCATTTTTATAGTCCTTACTGAATTTGTTACAACGTTGCTACTATTGTTTACATTCTGCTTTTTTGACCTTAAGTCATGTGGGATCCTAGCTCCCCAACCAGGGATCAAAGCCACATCCATTGCATTGGAAGGCAAAGTCTTAACCACTGGACCACCAGGGAAGTCCCCCAGCACGCCAATTTTCTGATCAAGGTCTCTCACACACTGTGAGCAACAAGAAAATTGTGCTCATCTCTGCAGCCGTCACAATGGGTGCCCAGCACGTGGGAGATGCTCCATGAATGAAGGGTAGAGACAGCACAGGCAGCTTCCGATACCGCTTAGGCTGACGCACCCTTTCTGCCTCTGTCCTTGGCCTCACACCTGTGCAGCTTCACTGACCAGGGACCTTCTGTTAAGAAAGATATTTCCTCCTGTCCCTGATCAGCCCACTCGCATCACAGGACAAGTGATGAGGGTGGCGGGGGCCTGGGTGAGATGAACTTTAGAGTCTGGCCAGAGAGATGCTCAGTCCACATGGGAAGGTGATCCTCCCAGGGGGCCAGGAAGGATGGAAGGATGGTTTCATGGATGTTTTCCTGGGAATCCAGGTAGGAGGAAGGAAGAAGGACAATCTAGCTGTGGATCCAAGTGGAGAGTTGGAAGCTGGAAATGTCCTAGGATGGGTGCTTGGTTTTTAAAAGGCTTCTGCCAGGGAACATTGGGAGATCAACACAGGAAGGCAGCAGGTGCAAGGCTGGGGAAGACCAGGCTAAGGGGGCCTGCTTTGTTGTCCTCAGAGCACCTCCAGGGGTCTCTGCAAGCCTTTGATGGTCTCCTTAAGACTAGAGGCAAAACCAGCTCCAGGAGGTCTTTTTTTTTTCTAGGCTGCTTCCCTTCCCCTTCTTCCAGGAAGCTTTCTTGGGTTGACCCTCCAGATTCCCCTCTCCTGATTCTATGTGACTAAAAGCTGAGGTCCAAGAGGCCCCAGTAAGTTTCCAGCCTGTCTTTCCCTCTTACAACGCACGTCCCAGCACTATACCTGGAGCCCAGCTCAGGGCAGTGCCTCTCTCATCCTTCCTGCATGGGAGAAGATGCCATCAGGTGAGGAGAGAATTGGGGATGACAGCTTGGGGGCTGTGTGGGGGTGGGGGACTCTCATCTCATCCTAACAGGGGAAGTCCTTCTCTGGGTCTGGCCTCCAACACATCCCTCCTGAGCTCTGGAATGACAAGGAAGCTTCTAGATTCCCACTCTGCTCTAATATCATTTTTCCGTCATTTCTCCTTTCCAATTCTCCTTTGGGGTCATCCCCGGTCTCCTCTGTGCTCTGGGTGGTGGGATGGACAAGGGGTCCACAGGTAATGAAACAATAAATGGGCTCAAGAATTACAAATCCTCCTTTATTGAGAGGGAGACTGAGAAACAATAATTTATCATGTAGCGAACCTCCAGAGGTCCTGTCCCCATGAGCCCTTGGGGACCGGGGAACAGGACAGGGGGCTCCCTGAGCTTCCTGAGGGCTGTGTGGTGGGGAGCAAGGCGACACATTCAGTCCCAGGCACACAGACCCCATACACCCAGGAGGCGAGGAGCCGACACCCACCCCCCCAACCCCGAGGAGGGGGGCATGGGAAGGCACGATGGCAGGGAAGGTTGGGCAGAGTGGTTGAGTGTCAGGGGTCGACAAAGGACACCATGATGTAGCGGGTGCCCCAGGTGGTGGGCAGTCCCTCGTGGTAGTGGGTGAGACGGCCCGGGTGCAGGAGCCCCCAGCCCTTCCGGGGGGACGAGATCACACAATCGTAACGCAGGAAGCGGCATCCACCTCCCTGGAGAGACAAGAGGGGAGCGGGGTGGAGAGTGAGCGGACGTGGGGACTGGGCGGCTGGCTGCCCCGAGGCGAGAGAGGCCGACCCGGGCTTCAGGGAAGGACGGGACGGGGGGTGGGCATCGGCAGACGGGGGACACAGGACACAGAGGGTAGCTGGCCTGGAAGGGGTCCAGAATATGACCGCCGAAGTCACTGGGAAACGTGACGAGGGCAGACAAGAGGCAGGGAGGTGACCGTGCGTGTGTAGGGGCTGTAAGGGGGCTGGACACAGGTCCTGGGGGTGGGGGTGTGCGCCTGTGTGTGTGGAGGGGCCCCGGGGGCGCCCTGAAGTGGCGGGCAGTAGAGACTCACCTCATAATCCAGGCCCTTGTGGTTGAGGGCGACGTTGAGGGTGAAGGTGGATGAGTCGTGATGTGGCCGCAGAGACGGCTGCTCATCCGGTCGGTAGCGGACCACAAAGTTCATCACCGCCCGGGTCTGCGGGTGCAGCGGAGGAGAGGCTGGGGGGACGGCCGGGAGGGCTCTCGCTGCTCCCCGCGGGCTGCTCCCCCAGAGCTGCCCTCCTGCGAGGTCTCACTCTGGGCTGTGCTCAGCCAGTCGGTCGTGTCCGACTCTTTGCGACCCCGTGGACTGTAGCCCACCAGGCTCCTCTGCCCATGGGGATTCTCCAGACAAAAACACTGGAGTGGGCTGCCCTGCCCTCCTCCAGGGGATCTTCCCGACCCAGGGATCCACCCAGGTCTCCCGCATCGAAGGCAGATTCTTTACCATCTGAGCCACCAGGGGAGGCCGGATCTCACTTTATGGGGCTGATTTAAATGCTTCGCAGGCCAAAAGGCATTATGTGGAGATGTCCAGCCAGGACGGGTGTGGGAAGGCGGAGGAGGGAGCAGGGGTGGCAGGCAGTGGCCCACCTTGGTGTGGTAGCCGGGGAACAGGCTCTCGGTCATGGGCCCCACGTATGTCCTCAGGAGCTGCAGCCACTGGTCCTCGTAGCCCACCTGCTTCATGTGGATGTCCACGGTGGGCACGTTCTCGTAACCTCCAGCCAGCCTGGAGTCCTGCGGGCAGTGGGTACTGAGCTGACGGCGGCGGTGCCGACCTCCTCTTCTCTTGCTCCAGGACTTGAAATCTGTGCTCCCTCCCTCTGGAAGTCTCCACCACGTCTTAACGGACTCACATGTCCTTCCTCTAAGTCTCAGCGAAGATGTCACCTCTTCTGTGAAGCCCTCAGGCCCCCCGCATCTGGGTCAAGGTTCCCTCCTGTGACTCCCGCAGCACCCAGGCTGTCCATCACAGACTTTAGAAGCTAGGTCCCTGCTGCTACCAACTCCAGGAGGTACCGTGGAGGGCGGAGCTCCACCTGCACATCCAGATCAGGGCTGGTGTCTAAGGACCCGCCCAGGGAGTATTTCTTGACTGCATGGAGGAATGAAAGAATACAGAGGTGCCTCCTGTGTGCCATTTCCTGCTGGGGGCCCCCTCTCTGTTGCCACTCTCCGGATTCCATTTTCCCTCAATCAGGGAAATTTCCCCTCCCTCATCCTAGGGGCCGCCTCCTCCATGCTCCCGGCCCCTCACCTCATGCCGGCCTCCTGACCACTGGCCGTAGTGTTCCATTTCCTCCACCAGCTCGTCGCACATTTGCTCGGACAAGAGAGGGAACCAGTACACGTCTGGACAGGGCTGAGACGGGATGGGGCAGGGGAAGAAGAAAACAGGGCTGGGTGATGCTCCGGGAGGGGACAGGCAGCCAGCACGAGGGGACAGAAAGCAGAGAGCAGAAAGGTAAGCCAGGACATGAGAGAATGTGGAGGAACGCGGAGCTGAGCATGGGGATGGATTGGAGGGGGGAGTTGGGGAGGGGAACGACTTGGCCAGAGAAGGTGAGAGCAGCGCTGAGAACACGGCACAGACGGCACGATTCCTGGAGCCCTCGGCTTGGCGACAGTGGTTTTCAACCTCGTTTTATAAAACGTCATTTCACCCATACACCAACACACCCAACAGACAAAGGAGGACCACTGCGATGAATGCTGGGCTGGGGGCTGCACGCCTATCAGCTCAGCCTCTGCCCTCATCTTGCCTGAGCAGAAAACCCCCAGGCACCTGGGCAAGGACCCTGGGAGAACCCCTCATCCAGGTGGTGGGCCCCAGGGGCGGTGGGCATCCCCTTGGACCGCGGTCCTGAGCGGGGCTCACCTGTTCCACGAGCCCCTCCCCTTCCAGGGCCCGACTGTAGTTCTCGTGAATATACTGCTCCTTCCAGTCCTAGGGGAGAGCGGGGGGTGCACCTTGACCTCTGCCCTCTTCACGCCGCTCGCTCCCACCCAGGAGGCCCCCTCGCCAGGCGGCAGGATGGGGCCGGGGCGTGGCATTCCCTCAGGGACGGGCACATGCCATCTGAGCCAGGGGCCACCTACTCACCAGGGGGTTGTCGAAGATCTGCCAGAGGTCAGGGTGCAGGTGGTCCGTGTCATACCGGGAGGTGGCCAGGAGGCGGCCAAATTCGTGCTGATTGCTGAGGTGGAGGAAGATGCCCTGGCAGTGGGCAGAGGGTGTGAGGAGGGTGATGGGGAGCCAGCGGGCTGCCTCCCAGTAACCCCGCCAGGAGCCCCAGGCCCCCTCACCTTGTCCCGCAGGCTCTTACAGAAGGCCATGTCTGGATCGGTGTCACTGCCCGAGAACACCTCCCGCTGGGGCAGCTCCGTCCTCAGGGTCTCCCCGCGGATCACGTAGGCCTGGGATATGTAGGGCACATTCCACACGCCCCTGGAAACCCACACACAGGGGTCAGCCAGGTGGGCACCCCCCACAGTCCTGCCCAGTTCACCCCTGAAGCCCCTTCCCTCAGCGGCTGAGAGCTGCGAGGTCCCTCTTGCTTCCCCAGGGAAGCCCTGCTGGTCACAACCCTCTCACACCCAGCTCCCCCATCGGTCCTTAGTTACCCCCACAACCCAGCATGCCTTCGTGGTGGCCACACTGGGCCCCTGCGTTCGGGCCTTTGGGGCAGGATGGAGGGGTCTGGGCAGGCTCCTGGGTGGGGGGAGGCTACAGGACTCACACTCGCTTCCTCTGCACCAGCTCCACGTAGTCCTCCGAGCGTGCATAGTACTCGTCGGGGCTCAGGGCTCCCCAGAAGTTAGACCACAGCTTCCCGTGGCGAGACAGCATGGGCGCTATGACCTTCCTGTGGACAAGCGGAGGTGAGAGCCGGGAAGGGGCAAGCCCCATGGCCAGAGCGGGAGGTGGGGGTTCCCTGGGTACTAATCTGGGGGCCCTCTGGCCAATCCCGGCGAGAGAGACCTGTTTGCTTCAATGAGGATGCGCAGGGTCTGTGGGTTGGTGAGGACAGTGTCGGCGTCCAGGCTGAAGTAGAATTCACACTTGGGGTCCTGCCGGCAGATGTCCCTGGAGGGGACAGACCAAAACACAGATGAGCAGGAGCAGGGAGGGGGAGGCGGGGCTGAGCAGGGGGTGGAACTCCCCCGACCCGTGGAGGAGAGGAGAGGGAGTGAGTAGAAGGAAGCTGACCAGCTGGAAGTCAGGAGGGGAAAAAAAAGATCGTGGGGAGCAGGGGAAGGGTGGGAAAGGTGCGGGTGGAGGCCCCCCGCCCTGCCCGAGGCTCACTCACATGGCCATGTCCCTGGCCTCTCCTGGGGTCAGGGCCTCCTCGGGCCCTACCAGCTTCACAGCGGAGAAGTGGTCCTGGAGCTGGGGCCAGGAGTCATCGATGTGGGGCTCGTGGTACACCTCCTGGAGGTGCGGGGAGAAGAGATTGGCGGGGGAACACTGAGAGGGCAGAAAAGATGGCATCTAAGGGGCAGGACGGGGCGGGAAGAACACTTCCTGCAGGAGGAAGGCTGCAGGAAGGAGTCTGGGGTGTGGGGAGAGGTCTGATCTGGGCAGCGGGGCAGGGGGGTCCCTTGGGAGGGAGAGGCTGGAAGTCAAGGTGTCTCACGTTGTTGTGCAGGAAGAGGGTGACCCTGTCGGGGGGGTAGTCCAGGAGCAGCAGCCGCTGGAGGAAGCGGGGCAGGAACGGGGTAGGTTGTTCCACAAACACAGCCAGAAGTACCCGGGGGGGAGGCTGGAAGATACGATGATGACGTGATGGGGCTCAGGGGAAAGCCCGGCTCCCCCTACCCAGCCTGTCCTCCGCACCCTGTCAGATTTAGTGGGGGGTGGGGGGGTCTCCAGGGGCTTTGCCTCCAGCCCTGCTGCCCAGCACCCTCCTGGCACCCTCTGCTTCAGAGTGCTCTCCAGCCCACCCAGCCACCCTGGCACCCCCTCCTCACCTGCCCCCCCGGGAGTGGCCTCCGGTCCTGGTTACAGAAGCCACAGCCTCCTTCGGGAGTCCAGCCATTGGGGACGTAGTTTCCCAGGTAATTCAGCTGGAGCTGTCGGCAGAGGCGGTGAGAGGCCGGGGCCAGGGGTGAGGGAGGTGGGGGCAGGGACCAGAGAGGGGCGGGGGAGCATGGGCACGGAGAAGCTCTCCCAGCTCCTGCGCGTCTGGGGCCGGGGAGGTCCCACGGAAGGGCTGGAGGAACCTGGGGGGCTGGGGCCGGGGCTGACTGGGGCAGGGGCTGGGCTGAGGGGAGGCAAGACTGGAGCACCTTGGTGGGGCCGTTCCCATGGACTACAACAGGAAGCGTGTCGTAGGCCACATTCCGGATACGCACTCGATTCCGACCAAACTTTAAAACCACCTCGTCTGGGGAAGAAGGTCCAGGCGTTAGACTCCCTTACTCTAGAAACTGCCAACCAGCAGGTGCTTCTAAATGTGGTGGAGGTGGTGGTGGGGGGGAGGTACCCAGGTGGTCTAGAGGATGAAGGACCGTGGTCCACGGGGCAGGGATGGGATAACGTCTCTCTCCGAGGGCACTGGCCAGGCTGCTGCCACCTGGGGAGCCCCACCACTTACTACCTGTGCACCCCGGGGAAGTCTCTGGCCCCTCAGGGAGGTGGTTTCCCCATCTGTAACCGGTGGATAATCACAGACCCGCCCTTCGTAGGACTGTTGTGTTCAGTGAAATTAAAGAAGGAAAACCCTGACCCAGAGCCTGGCACGGAGCGATGGACATGTGCAACAGGGGCTGCTGCTCTCCTGGTAGCAGAGTGCACCTTACTCTGTGGGCCATTCAGACGTTTGCTGAAGTTAACACAGAGGTGAGCTGAAGTTCACCCCAGTTGTACCAGGAGCCCCGCCCACTTTCAGGACCCCCAACAGCCTCTCTCATCGCCCCTTCTCTCATTGCTGTCTCCTCACCTAAAGCTCCGTTGAGGTTCTGAAAGATCCGCGATTTATGATCCAGACTAAGGCCGAGTTTCTCCTGGATGGGATGAGGTGGGGGTAGTGAATTAAAGAAGGGGCTGAGACATCTCTTCCCACTCTTTCCTCTCCCTGTCTTTCTGAAAGCCTCTTGACCCTTTCCCTCAGGGCCTGCCACCCCCTCAGAGCTGTGGGGGGGACGAACCCTCCTCAGCCTCTCCCTACCCTCAGTCCTGGGTCCAGGTAGAGCCGAGTGTAGAAGAGCTGATCGTCATCGTCATCTTTGTACTTCCACTGGCGGACGATTTGGTGGATGGTGGGGGCAAAGCCAATGAATCCTGGGTGGGGGGAGAGGATGTGCTGACTCCCAGACTCCCCAGTGTCCCAGGGCCGGTCCCCACTCCCTCGCCCTCCCTCAAGCACCTGGGACGCTCCATTCCCCACCACTGCTGGACCCTCTGCCACTCACCACCAGAGTTGAGGAAGCGCTTCCCCGTGCCCACCTCAGGGTACTGCTCTGCTAACCCCCACTCGGGCCAGCAGAAGCTCTCTGCGGAGAAGAGCAGACGGCTGCCACTCTGGACGAACTTCTTCAGCAGCTCCGAAGGGCTGCCAGCCAGAACCACGTCATAGCTGGGGAAGGCAGGGGACGATGAGGAGGACGGCCACTAGGAATCACCCTATCCTCTCCCCTTCTGCCCGCCCCCTCCCCTTTACCTGTCCACAAACATGATGACCATATCTTCCCTCTCTGCGTATTTCTCCATTTCCTTCTTGAGCCACCTGACTTTCTGTCCTCCACCCACCGTTCGGGCGACATCACCCCCTCGCCACTCCTCTCCCAGGCCCAGGGTCTGTGGAGGAGACCCAGAATGCCAGGGAGGGTCTCAGGTGGCCAGGTGGGCACATCGCCCTGACCAGGCTCACCGGAGGGCCCCAGGCATCCAGCCCTTGGCCCACTCCGAGTGGGGGGCTAGACGCCACCCCTTCGAGGGGCCCAGGAAGGGTTTCCTCTCCTCACCCGCACAGTGTAGTTGAAAAACTCCGCTGACTGCAGGAAACGCCGGTATCCCTCTGTCTTGGCTGTGGCCACGGTGATCACCAGCAGCTTCTCTGTCACCAGACGGGACTCAGCACCCAGCTTGCTGCCCCATGCGCTCAGCTCACCGACCACCCCTCCCCTCCCCCCACCCCCCCCAACGCTGCTCCTGTCCCCGTGTGCGTGTTAGTCGCTCAGTCGTGTCTGTCTCTGTGCCGCCCCATGGACTGTAGCCCACCAGGTTCCTCTGTCCATGGAATTCTCCAGGCCAGAATACTGGAGTGGGTTGCGATTCCCTTCTCCAGGGGATCTTCCCGACCCAGGGATCGAACCCAGGTCTCCCCCATTGCAGGCGGATTCTTTACTGTCTGAGTCACCAGGGAAGCCCAATCTCTCTTCCCTTATACCTTCTTAAATTATTCCAATTCAGGGAAACCAACCCCAGTGAGAGTGGAATGCTAGTAACACTCAGAAATTCGCGGTCAGTGCGAGAAGGGCGGGGGGGCGGGGGGGGGGCGGCTGGAAACCCCAGTTCTGGGCGAGGCACCGTGTGATTCAGCCCTAGGGAGCCCGCTCACCGAGGGAGAGGCCAGTCTAGATCCCCCTCCCCGGCCCAAGCCCGCAGACACGTCAGCCCAGCGCCGGTCGTTCCTCCCGGGGTTCTCACCTGGGTTGACGGGATCGCTGCCCCGGGGTCGATCTGAGGCCGAGGCGGCAGGAGACGGAGACAGCAGTAGCAACAGTAGCAGCAGGGGCCGGAGTCCCGGGCCCGAGGCCATGGCGGAGAGCGGGCCGAGCTGCATACAGGCCCGCACCCGGCTCTGGCTGTCTGCCTTGGATCCCAACTCGGGAGAGGGGCTCTCGGAAAAAGGACCTGGGCTGCTGTACGGCCAGCAGCTAGGAGGAGCCCTGTTGGGGCTCCGCCCTGGGGGGGGGGGGGGGAAAGGCGTAGCCGAAGGTTACAGAAAACTCCAGATGCCGGAGCCCTAGACAAGGCGAGGATTGTCCCGGGCCGCCGGCAGAGCGGAGGGGGCGCCCGGCCCGGAGGCGGGGGAAGGGCAGGGACTGCGGCTGGCGATCCCGAGCCGAGGTTCTTTTAGAGCCAGCCCGGCCCCCTGCCAGCCTAACACTTGAGGAAACTGAAACGCGGAGAGGGGAAGTGACCCCTTGAGGGTCCGGCAGGACGCGGAGGCGGGTCTTTGCCACAGCCCAGCCTGGAGCAGCCGGGCGGAAGACCCGGAGAGCTAGGCGGTGGGGCTGCGCCGAGCGGGTACGGCGGCAGGAACGGAGAAGGCCCGGGAGGCTGCAGCCTCAGGAGGGATAGGGGTTGAGGTTTTGGCAGAGGATCCTCTGGGACTTCCCACTCAAGCCTGCTACTGGCCCATCGCTACTCTGGCCCATCATCTCCACGGCCCGGGGGAGGAGCTCCAGGGGCTGCCTCTGTGATGATTCTACGTTCGGAAGGGCCAAAGGAAAATGACGTTTCTTGAAAGATCGCTGGCACCGTTTCTTTAAAACGACCCATTTCGGAGGTTCCGAAATAACACAGCTGCACCGAGGACGGAAGTAGTTTTGCCCGTAAAAAATATGGCGGAAAGCTTTCTGGTCTCCAAGGGAACACCGCGTAATTAGTCAAAACCCTGTGGGATGCACGCGCAGGAGCACTCGTCGCCGGAAGTCATGATGCTACGACCCACGTGATTTAGCACGCGTGCGCAGTAGGCCCATCTCGCAGCTGTGTTGTGGAAATGGTGGAGAAGAAAACTTCGGGTAAGTCAGCCTGTGGCTGTTGGCCCACTCTCTTCCTCTCAGATTCGAACCTGGCCTAGGATTCCCTCACCCGGTTATTAGTTTCAAATCCCTCCCCCGGCGCTCGGATACTGACAGCCCCCTAAACCCGGGGCAGCTCCTTTCTGTTCACGTTTTATTCATGCGTGCTGCAAACCGGTTGCTGGGGATGAAGAAAGAAGAAAGATCCTTCGCGTCCAAGAACTGACTTTCCGGGAGCGGGGCAGACACGCAGACCTAGCATTGCGTTTCAGAGTGATACGTGCTATGGTAGAGGGATGCAAAGCGCCTGGGCTCAGAGAGGAGTGGCATACAACCCAGCTTCTGGGAAGGAGGGGACAGGGAAGGCTTGGAGGGAAAGAAAACGCTTGGACTGTGTCTTGAAAGTTACGGTTTCGCTCCGTGCAAGTGCGTGGGGACTCCTTCCCTGCGGCGGTAATCGCACGCGCCAAGGTAGGAGAGCAAGAAAACGTAGATCGCTTAGGAAACCAAGTTCATAGTTCCCAGGCTTGAGGAGAGAGAGGCTGGAGGACAAGGGAAAGGCACCCTTGAAAGGCATTTTAAACACGGCTGACGAGTTTAAGCTCTATAAAGAGGGCAGTGAAGAGCTTTCAAGGGCTTTTAACGCAGGGGATTGACGCAAACAAATTTATCTCTTAGAAAAGGACTTAAGTGCAGAGGGTGGATTGAGGGGGCTACAGCCACGCTGTCCAGTAGAAATTTCTGGGATGATGGGAATATTTTTAATCAGCACTATTCAGTATGGCAGCCAATAGCCGCCTGTGACTATCGAGCACTTGAAATGTGGCTGGTGAGATTGAGCACTTAATTTAAAATTTCATGTATTTTAATTAATTACATCTTAACTAATCTACATTTAAACGAAAATAACCTCATGTGACTAGTGGCTGCTTTATTGTGTAGCACAGGTCTATAGATTGGAAGGCCAGTTAGGAAGCTATTGAGTAATCCAGATAAAAAGTGATGAGGGTGGGAGCAATCTGCCAGATTGACTTGTAATAAATCCAGTCATGTCCTCTTAAAACCCCTCACTGGATCTCTGTCACCCTCACCATAAAGTCCCCAAGCCCAGGAAATTCCCTGGCGGTCCAGTGGAATGGACCTTTAGGACTTGACCCTTTCACTGCCGAGACCTGGGTTCAGTCCTTGGTTGGGGAACTAAGATGCCACAAGCCTTGCAGCACAGCCAAAAAATAAAATATAATTCCCCAATCCAAATTCATATAGACACTTAAAGGTAAGATTCTTAATGGTCTGCCTGACTTCATATCCCCTGCCCACATACTTTGTAATACCAGCCATATAGAACTTTAAAAAATGTATTGAAGACACTGCAGTCTTTCGTCCAGGCCTTCTCTCATGCTGGTACCAATCACCTTCCCCTCCTCCAACCAGGCTAACTTCTGTTCATCAGTCAGGTGTCAACTTAGACTTACTTTCCCTTGGAAAATCTTCCTGACTACCCCAAGACCTGGTGGCTCAGACAGTAAAGAATCTGTCTGGAATGCAGGAGACTCGGGTTCAGTCCCTGTGTTGGGAAGATTCCCTGGAGAAGGAAATGGCAACCCACTCCAGTATTCTTGCCTGGAGAA
The DNA here is from genome assembly GCF_019320065.1 of Cervus canadensis. Lineage (NCBI taxonomy): Eukaryota > Metazoa > Chordata > Mammalia > Artiodactyla > Cervidae > Cervus > Cervus canadensis. The sequence goes on along the minus strand of NC_057417.1, from coordinate 29,035,082 downwards.
TTCCATGGACAGAGGAACCTGGTGGGCTACAGTCCATGCGGTCGCAAAGAGTCAGACACGACACAGTGACTAACACACACCCCAGGAATAGGCTATGTGTTTCTGTCATGTGTTTCATAGTACTTTGCACTTTCCCATCCTAGCATATACTGTCCTGCACTGTGCTTGTTGATTTGATCATTTATATCCCCCACCTGATGTTAAACTCTGGTTGTATTCCCAGAACCCAGGGCACCGCCTGGTACTAGAAAGGGAGGCAGTATATTACAGTGATCAAGAGGATTTTTTTGATGCTAGGCAGTTCTGGGTTTGAATTCTGACCCAGGAGCTGCTTATTAGCTGTGTAAACTTTGGACAGGTTTCTTAACCTCTGAACTCCAGTAAACTGGGGATGATAGTGATACCTGTCTCAGAGGGTTGATGTAAAGATTAGTACAGTCAGACCTCAGATACACAGGCTTGATTCTCATCCACCATGATTGTGAGTATCACAATAAAGTTGAGTCACACCAATTTTTCGATTTCCCATTGCATACAAAAATTATGTTTACACTATAGTCAATTAAGTGTGCAGTAGCATTATGTCTTAAAACAATATATATGCTTTATTAAAAAAATTTTTTTTAATTTATTTGGCTATCTTGGGTCTTTGTTGTGGCATGTGGGATCTTTCTTTTATTTTTTACTTGTGGCATGTGGGGTCTGTTAGTAGTTCCCTGACCAGCATTCGAACCCGGGGCCTTCTGCATTCTAAGAACAGAGTCTTAGCCTCTGGCTTACCGGGGGAGTCCCTGTATATGCTTTAATTAAAAAATACTTATTGCTAAAAAATGCTAGCCATCATCTCAACCTTCAGCACCTTGTAACTTTCTTTTTTTGCTGTTGGAGGGTTTTGCCTCACTGTGGATGGCTGCTGACTGATCAGGGTGTGGTTGCTGAAGGCTGGGGGGCTGTTTCGATTGCTTAAAATAAGGCAGCAGTGACGTTTGCCACATCAGTTGACTCTTCCTTTCATGAAGGATTTCTCGGTAGCCTGCAATGCTGCTTGATTGCATTTTATCCAGAGTAGAACTTCTTCCAAAATTGGAGTTCATCCTCTCAAACCCTGCCATTGCCAGGGTTTTACATCAACTAAGTTATGTAATATTCTGAATCATTTGTTGTCATTTCAACAATCTTTACAACATCTTCACCAGGAGTGGTTTCCATTTTAAGCACCATTTTCTTGACTCATACATGAAAATTGTGTCATAAGATTGCAGCAATTCAGTCACATCTTCAGGCTCCTCTTCTAATTCTAGTTCTCTCACTATTTCCACCACATCTGCAGTTACTTCCGCAGTCACCCTTGAGGATTGAATCCATTTCTTCTAAACTCTGGTTAATGTTGATATTTTTTCCCTCTGCCATGAATCACAAATGTTCTTTATGGCATCTAGAATTCTGAATCCTTTCCAGGAGGTTTTTCATGAACTATGCCCAGCTCCATCAGAGGAATCATTATCTGTAGTAGCAATAGCCTTATGAAATACCTTTCTTAAATATAAGACCTGAAAATCAAAATTACTCCTTGGTTCATGGACTGCAGAATGGTTATTGTGGCATGAAAACAACATTGATTTTGTTGTACATCTCCATTAGAGCTCTTGAGTGACTGGGTACATTGTCAATGAGCAGTAATATTTTGAAAGGCATCTTTTCTCCTGAGAAGTAGGTATCAACAGTGGGCTTCAAATATTCAGTCAACTATGTTATAAACAAATGTGCTGTCATCCAGGATTTGCTGTTCCATTTATAGAGCAAGGGCAGAGTAGATCTAGCCTAATTCTTAAGGGCCTGGAATTTTCAGAATGGTAAATGAGCACTGGCCTCAACTCAAATTCATCAGCCACTTGAGCCCCCAACAAGAGAGTCAGCCTATCCTTGGAAGCTTTGAAGTCAGGGATTGACTTCTCCTCTCTAGCTAGGAAAGTCCTAGATGGCCTCTTCTAGTAGAAGGCAGTTTTGTCTACACTGAAAGTCTGTTGTTTAATGTAGCCACTAGCTAGCTCTTCTGATTTTTCTTCTTTTGGCCAGACCATGCAGCATCCCAGATCTTCGTTCCCCAACCTGGGATCAAACCTGGGCCCACAGCACTGAAAGCATAGAGTTCTAACCACTGGAGCACCAGGGAGCTCCCTTAGCTCGTTCTTGCTGTAGCTTCTATGTCAGCACTTGTTGCATCACTTTGCACTTTTATGTTATGGCGAAGGCTTCTTTCCTTAAACCTCACGAACCAACCTCTGCTAGCTTGGGACAGCTGATTGGTGGAGCAGCCAGAACTCACACCCATTTATCAATTGCATCAGCTGTCCTGAGTGTGACTGGTTCCCATGGAGTGGGAGTTGGTTTGCTGGGGGTGAGTTTGGAGTGGAAGGGAGGTAAGCAAATAAAACATCACATGGACTGCGCTCTCGCAGCAGAGTGGCTGTGAAGTTAGACACACGAGAATTTAGCAGGTTTTGCTATGGAGGGGAAAGTACCAGTTGAGTGGGTGGTGGGGGTGTTGAAGATGCAAGGGAGGGGGAAGACTTGAACTCGGAGTAAAGGATTTGGGTTTAGCAGTGGGACTTGTGGCTGCATCCACTTGGAATGGAAGGAGATGGGGGTACCCATGCAGTTATGATTGAGGGTGGGCTGATGGATAAGCATCTCTGCATGGCGCCTTGTCCTTTGAGGTGGGAAATAAGATTGCTGCTCATAAAGGCTGAGTGCAACAAGGTCCCAGTGGCACCTGGAAAACCCAAGTGCACTGTGGTCTCCACCGGCATGGTTGTGTGGTTTCCGCCAGCAGTGAGAGGTCTCCAGGAGACATTTCACTGACCAGGTCTGGGATTGGGAGGAAAGGATGGGGCCAAAAGGATGGAAACCAGGCATGAATGACTGAAACAGCAGTCTTAGGTGACTGAGAAGGAAGCAGCCAGAATGGGCGATATATTGGGAGGAGATCCAGGGGCCAAGGGTTTGGGGACTAGGGTGAGATCAGAGAACTGTGGCTCCCACCCCCTGGACATCTTCCTTCCACCCATGGCCCAGAGCCAAGGCCACCCAGCGTGTCTCTTCTCTGCCCCCGTAACTCTTGTGGCCCTGTCCCATCTAGTTCGCTCCCAGGACCCTGGACAGCGGCGGGTGCTGGACCGGGCAGCCCGGCAGCGGCGCATCAACAGGCAGCTCGAGGCCTTGGAGAATGACAACTTCCAGGACGACCCCCACGCGGGCCTCCCCCAGCTGGGCAAGCGGCTGCCTCAGTTTGATGACGATGCAGACACTGGTGAGGCGGGTGGAGGAAGAAGGGGGTGCCGGTGAGGGGGCTGGTCGGGAGGCAAGGCTGCAGGAAGAGGGAAGAGCCTGGCCGGGTCAGGGCTGTGTAAGGACGCCGGCTTACTGGGAGCTCCTCTGGCTCCCTGGACCCAAGCCCTCTCCCAGTCTGAGCCTCAGTTTCCTTTCCTGTGTGTAGAGTAAAGAAGCCAGGGAGATGAGCCCTTGAGATTGTCTCCGACACGGAGCTCTAGGTATCGGGAGTGTGGAGATGGAGGAAGGCTCGGGTTGGAGAAGTGGGAGGCGGGGAAGGATGGTAGAGAGAGGGGAGGCCGGCTTAGAACCTGGCAGGCACCTGGGCAGGGAACAGACACGGGGGCATTGGGAACGGTGGGGCAGAGAAGCTTGAGTCTTCCTGGGTGAGGGCCAAGTAACTCATCGCCCTTGACCTCTAGGAAAGAAAAAGAAGAAAACACGAGGTGATCATTTTAAGCTCCGCTTCCGAAAAAACTTTCAGGCCTTGCTGGAGGAGCAGGTGAGAGGAGCTGGCTGGGAGGACTCCACGGGGCAGGTACGCATCTGCTGGGATCCCTGGGTGGGCGGAGCAGTCAGAGCCAGCCCCGCCCCCTTGTCTCTGCAGAACCTGAGTGTGGCCGAGGGTCCTAACTACCTGACGGCCTGCGCGGGACCCCCGTCCCGGCCCCAGCGTCCCTTCTGTGCTGTCTGCGGCTTCCCCTCCCCCTACACCTGCGTCAGCTGTGGTGCCCGGTACTGCACTGTGCGCTGTCTGGGCACCCACCAGGAGACCAGGTGAGCGGGGCCTCCCCGGGGCCACACCCCCCCACCCCCCCCACAGCAGCCTGGGACCCTCTCCTCATCCAGGGCTTCCTCTGCCCGCAGGTGCCTGAAGTGGACCGTGTGACCCTGGGCGTCCCCAGAGAGGAAGACCCTGTGCATCGCCCGGCCTCGGAGAGAGCATCACCGAAAGAAAAGATGCTCCTCCCGGGCCAGGAGGGCAGCCCAGCAAAGCCCGTGTCCTCTCCTCCAGGGAGACCAGCCTTGCTTCCAGGGCCGGAGGCAGGGTGGTGCCTGAGCCCTCAGAGTGCAGTTGTAATAAAAGGTCTCGTGCGAGGAGGAGCCTGCCCGGTTGGTTCTGTGGGATTTTGGGGGTGAGGCTGGTGGGTCCTTTGTTTCCCGAAGTCGCTACTCTGTGTCTTTTCTGCCTACCTGTCAATCACTCCTCCTACTGCCTGCCCCTCTGGGCCCCTGACCAAGAAAGATGCTGTCCTATTCTTCTGCCACCCCTATGTCTTTGCGGTTCTTGGCTGCTGCTTTTTGTCACTTTTTTGGTTATTGATCTAGTTGGTTTTTTTTTTTTTGCATTTTGTTTCTCTAGTTCTTCTGAGTGTATTTTGACTCCCAGGACTGGTGATGGGGAAGTGGAGTGAGGGCTGGGGATGCGGATGTAGAAGGGTAACACAGAAGGAGCCAGCCCTGGCTTTGTCTCTGATTCTTACCCAAAGGGGAGAGACTGGGCCCTTGTCCTTGGTGCCACCCATCTGAGTTGTCCTTAGGAAGCCCGTCTTAATCATGGACTGTGGTGTGTGATTTATTAGTAGTAGAGAAAACCCAGACATTTCTGGGAAGCGTCGGAGTTCATGGTAAGAGGCCTCTGTTCTTGGTGACCCTGATGCTACTGATACAACATTGTGGCACTGGAGCTTCTTGCACCACACCTTCTGTAAGTGGATTATAAGCCGTGAGCTCAAAAATGCCTCGGAGTGGCTATCTTCAGGCTCAGTACCTTGTTGCAACATAGCAAGGCAGATGCGTAGGAAATATCTGTGACACGGGTTATTTCAGTAAGCTATTAATGAGATCCAGCCAGGTTGGTGTCAGGGGCCTTCTTAGGCTCTTCTCCCCGCTTTTGGGGACTTTCTTGTGGTTGGACTTTCTCGCCAGGCGTTGCCAGTCTCTTCCTGGGAAGTTGCTTGCTCTTTCTTCTGGATACTGGTGGTTGGGCAAGTGGTATTGGGTGACAGCATTGTGTTGAATGGTGGTAAGGACAGGGCTTAGGAGATAATCCTCAGCGTGGTGGTTTTCAGAAATGGCTGTAAATTTTTTTTACCATCCTTCAGGCATCAAAAAGTGGCTGGCTGTCGCCTTCCCCTGGAATCTGGTCAGACTTACGACTGCTTGGACCAGTAGACAGTGGTAGAAGAGTGATCATGGGACATGAAAGGCCAGATGGTAAAAGGCAGTGCAGCTTCTGCCCCGTCCCTCGATTCTTGCCTTTGGAGCCCTCGGCCACTTTGTAAGAAATCCTGCCGTCCTGAAGCCGCCATGCTGTGAGGAAGCCCACTGTGTGCAGGTCCTCCCGTTGACAGGTCCAGGTGAGCAAGCCTTCAAGCCATCCCAGCCCAGGCTTCCATCATAGGAGTGAAGCTGCTTCCTGATGATTCCAAACCCCAGACATCAAGTCACCCTCACCCATTTGAGTCTTCCTAGCTGTGTCCTCAACATCTTGGAGCAGACACTGGCCATCTCTGCTCTAAATTCCTGACCTACAGGATCCATGTGTATAATAAAACGGTTTATGCCTTTGAGCCTTGGGATGGTTGGTTGGACAGCAGTAGTAACTGGGACATCAGTGATTCAGTCCACTGGCTGCTGACTCTTTGGCCTAGATTAATTATCTTGTTCTCAGGCAGGGAAACCTTCTTGGATCCTAACCTTTCTGTTTTCCTCTCCGCCAAGAAGTGCACTCAAGAAAGAAAATAGAGGGAATTTCCTGGCGATCCAGTGGTTAGGGCTCGGTGCTGTCACTCTGCTGGGCCCCAGGTTCGATCCCTGGTTAGGGAACTAAGATCCCACAGGTGCACGGTGTGACCAAAAAAAAGACATGACTATTTCTTGACTGAGGAACACCTCCTATGCTTCACTGTGATCACCTGCTTTGGATTTCCTGTCAGATTGCTGCTGAGTCAGCACAGTCTCCTTGGTCTATTTCCTAAGTGTACTGACTTTGATTCATATTTTGTTGTTCCACATGGTGTAAGATTGGTCTACTCTGACACATTCAAGTCTTCCTCTGCTGGCCTTGATAGGATCCCAGGGGCCTCCTCATGCTGACTGGCTCTACAAGTCATTTATTGATCTTTTCTAGGAAGGATCTCCAGACCCTCATTTAAAACCATAATTGCTCAAGGAAAATCTTGAGCAGTTTTTGCCAGCTTCCTATGTACTAGTGGAGACGTGGTCCCCACCTTGGGAAACGCCTGGGTCTTTGGGAAATCCCTGGTGGCTCAGATGGTAAAGAATCTGCCTGCAAGTGGAAGACCCGGGTTCGATCCCTGGGTCAGAAAGATCCCCTGGGGAAGGAAATGGCTACACATGCCAGTATTCTTGCCTGGGAAATCCCCTGGGACAGAGGAGCCTGGTGGGCTACAGTCCATGGGGCCGCAAATAGTCGGACACAACTGAGCGACTAACACTTTGACTTCACTATACTACTAATTATTAGTGCCGCTTACAAGGTTGGACAGATCACTTTGCCTCTCCGACTCTGTTACAGCCGCCTCCCAGAAATCGGAGGACTAGAGACTGTACCAGGCCCGGTGCCTGTTGTTTGGTGAGTGCTCAGCTATTGACATCATTGCCCAAGACTTAAGCAGTTTGTTGTTGAGCTTTTTCATAGCCAGTTCCTCAGAAATCAGAGGCTTTTTGGAATAAGCAGCCATAGCACCTTGCCCATTACATGGTAACTAGCTGTCTGTATTTCTGTCTGCTCCCAGCCTGTGAGTTCTCTGAGGGCAGGGACCAGATCTTGCTTCTGTAGCTTCTAGCAAAGAAGAAAATAATGTTAAAAAGTAGTTCCATAGCCCTTTATAGCCATGTGACCCACCTTGATGGACAAAGAAACCAAAACTTAACCCCATGGTCACGTAGTCAAGGCTCGAATGTGAAACTTGGCTCAGGTTGGTTTTCCTGAAAGGGGGAAGGGGTGAGAAGAGGCAGGTGAGCATCACGTGGCCCAGGGCCTGTCCGGTAGGTTGTTACACTGAGGGCCTGCGTGAAACCCGCTTCCCAGTGTCTGTGTTTCTGTACAGTCCCTTCCACGTGGACTTTGGACTTGGCCTTGGGACAGCCACAAACGGTATGAAAGCAGAGTGTGGGCGGGAAGGGGCAGGGAGGGAATAGCGTGGAAAGCATGTGTTCTGGGTGGAATCCAGTAGGAAGCCCTGATTCGAATGTGTGTGTCCACGTGAAAAGTCCAGCTTGCTGGGAGACCACAGATACATGGGGGAATAGTAAGAAATGGGGATAGAAAGGCAAGCTAGGGACTTCCCTGGTGGTTCAGAGGTTAATAATCTGCCTGCCAATGCTGGGGACGAAGGTTCAATCCCTGGTCGGGGAACTAACATCCCACATGCCGAAGGGCAATTAAGGTGGTGTGCCACAGCTGGAGAGGAGCCAACTTGCTGCAATAAAGAGCCCACGAGTGTGGAGTGTGGCAACTAAGACACAATGCAGCCAGATTAAATCTTTTAAAGAGTTGGGCTAGGGCCAGGCAGTGTGTCAAGGTGTGATTGTCTTTGTTTTGCCTTTTTCCTGAGGCACCAGGGTGCTGCCAGGGCAGGATGACAGATAGGGAGAAATGGGAACTGGGTCACAAAGCTCACTTAGGGGGATTCTCTAACATTAGAGTCTGGAGATGAGGGCTGGACCCAGCACCGGGCAGGACAAGGGGGAGAACTAGGTGAAGTGGAAAGCTCCTATGGAGGGAGAACTGATAGGATTTGGCTGCCAGCTGAAGGGAGGTGGTGAAGAGGAAGTGAAGGGAGCAGCCAGAGAGGACTGAGGTGGTCAGTCTGTGAGACTCAAGAGTTTGGCCGGGCAGAAACTGTGATTTTGGGGGAAAGTGATGAATTCACCCAGCCTGGTGACAACACTCGAGGGCTGCACAACTCCTGAAGCTCAGGAGAGAGGGCCAAGTTAGAACGCAGGTGTGGGAGGTCTCTACATCCCAGGAGAAAGTCAGTGCGGGTGAGCAGATGGGATCAAAGGAAGGTCAAGTGCCAGGCCACTGCCAAGGGACTCGTTGCCATACGCAGCACGACAGGGGATGGGTGCCAGGGTAGACTCTGCTCTCCGCTCCTAACACTGGATGCCAGGCTTCTTGCCCTCAGCCTCAGTTTCCTGCCTCAAGTGTGTACTGACTCTGCTCAGTGCTGGCTGGGCCTGTGCTAAGCATGCCCGTGGCCCTGTAGCCACGTCTGAGCTGGATACCGTTCAGTCACACACACACACACCACCAATACACAGGCCTCTGAACAGACCTCCAGTGCCTTTTCTGGAAGTTATTGAACCATCCCCAGAAAAACGTACTTGGTCCAGGCCTGGCTGACTTGACACCATTTCAAAGGGCTTGTCAAATTTCTGATATCCACTCTCAGGTCCAGGTAAAGAAACTCTAGACCAATCATCTCCTCATATAGCTGTGAGAAAGGTCCAGAGTAAAAGGAGTGACTTGTTATCAGTCTGGCCATAGGGTATCTCTGCTGTTCCGGTCCTTATCTGCTCCTTATTGGGCGTTATCAGTAGTTGTGAGAATGCCACACTCTACAAACTACTTGCAACTCCTTTCCTCCTTTGCCAGATGGGACAGTCCAAAGGCAGTGGACAGGTGACAGCCTGGGGTCCAGGAACTGAAGTGACCCTGGGTGCCGCCTCAGCCACCCCTTGCTGGGTCAACTGCCTCATGACACCTTCAACCCCCCAACAGTTCACAAGTTTATTTATGCATGAATTTATACAGACTGAAAACACTCGGGGACGCCTCCCCCTGCTTAACGGCCCGGAACCTAGACTCAGAAGGTTAAGAGGGGTCCAGCCTCAGAGGCCAGAGATGAGTTCTCAGGCAGCCAGTTCTTGGCTGCGGAGGATCCAGAGAACCAGAGGAAAGAGGCGTGGCCAGGGCGGAGCTCCGGTGGGAAGGCGGGGCCTGAGGCCAGAGCGGGGTGTGGCTTCCGGGCAGGGGGCGGAGCCTGAAGCGTGGCTTGGCCCAGAAGTTGATAACCTGGAGCAGGGGCCCGCGCCCACAGTCCCGGTATTCCGGGGACCCCTCTCCACTGGGGGCAGTGGGAAGGGAATGGGTCCACAGGCCCGGCCGTCTACACATAAGCGTTCTTCCCGTACTTGCCAAAGCTGCTGTCGCCCTCTTCATCCGAGGCTGCAGCGGGCAGACGGGCAGCGAGGCTGGCGGCCGGTATCACGGGGGCCTTGTAGGGAAGCTGGGCGCTGGCGGGGGAGAGAACCCGGGTCAGAGGGAGGTGCGGCCCTCGCCCCGCGCTTCGCCCTCGCGGCATGCCCCCACTTACCCGGCGGCGGGGTCCCAGTCCCGAGAGCAGCAGCAGTTGGAGAAGAGGCAGATGCCGCCCAGGATGGCAAGCAGGCAGGCGCTCCAGCCCAGGTAGAGGGCAGGGCCCAGCTCGTACCTGGGGACGAGGACGGTGAGCAGGTGGCGCTAGCTCGGGAGTCACACCGAGACCCACCCGCCGTCCCCCACACTCACTTGGTTCCAGCGTACAAGGGGTCGAAGAAGTCCCTGGTGATGTTGAAGGCGTACCAGGAGACGGCCACCATCCCGCAGATACCTGGGGGAGGAACCGGAGAACCCAGCTAGGCCTGGCGGAGGAAGGGGCGGCCCAGAGAAAGGACATGGGCATCAAGTCCAAGAGCAAGCTTCATCGGATCCCTTTCATTTCCCCTCGCCAGCTCCTCACTTCTGTTTCCTACGTCAACTGCAGGCTACTCCATCCAACACCAGACACACTGCAGCCCCCCTTTCTTGTCTAGTCTCCCACTCTGCTCCTCAGCCCCTGTTCCCTCTGTTTATCCCACACCTGCCCTGTCCCTCCTACCTCTAGTGCCTGGACCACAGTTTCCGCACTTGGAATCTGCTCACCAGCTCCTGTCCATTCTCGAAAGCCCAAACAGTCTTCCCTGATCAGCCTGCCTGCTCTGACTCCCCTTTCCTGGGCCTCCCAGAGCCCTCGGGGCGGTGCCAGGTCTTCACGGCTCGGTGTATGAAGGCCTGAAGCCCGCCAGGTCCCTGGACTACAGGTCCAGCCTGGCCGCCCCCTGGGGCCGTGTCTTCCAGTAAGCCACCTGGCTTCCCTGAGCCTGTGTCCACATCTGGAGAACAGGACAAGACCTGCCCTACCTCACAGGCGTGTTGAGGGGATGTGCACAGACATGTTTTGAAAATTGAAAAGGGATGGCAAGTCTTGTGGTACTGTTATTGTGCACAGTGCGTGTGTGTGTGTGTGCATGTGTGCAACGTCCTAGCTCTGATCTTCCCAGCCAGACTGTAAGCTCTGGAAGGCAGAAACTCCCACCTTTGGATTCCCTCCCATACCTCGCTCATGCCTGGTTCCTAGTACAGGCTCAAGAAACATTGCTGATGGACTGATTTGTAGCCAAGGGATTTGGTGAGTATGGGTGAGGGTGGGGTGAGCAGGGAGAGCGGACAGGTGTCAATGCAAAGGGGAAGGTGAGGCAACCGTGGGGTCTGGGTTGCCCACCCCCCCCACTGCAGTACCACCCCCGCCCACTGCAGAGCAGGGTCCACCCATCACTTCCCCCAGTTACCAGCCAGGATGTGTAGGGCTCCTGCGGCGGCTGCCAGCTTGGTTTTCCTGGAGAGCTCCAGGCCCCCAATGTTCGTGCAGCGCAGCCCCACCATGCCTAGGAGGAGGCCCAGGAAGCCCAGGAGGATGGCGGTGATCATGAGCGCCCGGCAGGCCTGGATGTACCCTGGGGAGGCGGGGCGCAGCCATGGGTCCCAGAGCCGGCCCTTTCCCCTCCGTCTGCTCTCCAGCCTATGACAGAGTTAGCCCCTGATGTAACCTGCTCGGGTCTCAGTCCCTACAAGCCCTCAAGTCCTCTCCTTCCCCTTCGGGCCCCATCCAGTCTGAGGGGGTCAGGCTGAGGGGTCACACCCCCTCCTTCCCAGGAGCTCACCTCCGCACCTCTCCACCCTCCAGGTGCACTTTGCCTCTACCTCTGTTACAAGGCTTCTGCTCAGCGCCACTTACACACTTTGGCCAATAATGCTTTGTCCTGGGGGCCATACTCTGCATTGCAGGATTTTTTTTTTTTTTTAATTTTTGGCCACACTACTTGGCATGCAGGATCTTTGTTCCCCGACCGGGATCGAACCTGGTGACCCCCTGCAGTGGAAGCACGGAACCTCAACCACTGGACCACCAGGGAAGTCCCTGCATTGTAGGGTATTTAGTAGCATCCTTGGCCTCTGCCCATTAGACATCAATAGCAGTCTCTCCAGACAGGACAATCAAAATCTCTAGACATTGTCAAAAAACTACCACTAGTTGAGAACTGCCATGTTCTGCTGGGTATTACAGACAGTACACTCTGTGAGCACCCCTCCCCTCCCTCACACCTACTAGGTCCCGTTTAGCACAGTGCCTGACATCCTGAACCGAGCTTCTTCCTGGAGTGACCGATAGGGGGCAGCAGTGGCAGCTTCTAATCTGGAAGGTGGGATACCTGGGCCTAGGACCTGTGCGAGTCAAGTCTAGCTCACATGCGCCTTCCTCAAAGCCGAAGGAAACGGCAGCTCCCTTTCTGGGCCCCCTTCCTCCTCTTCGGTCCTCGACAGTTGCCAAGCACTCCCAAGGACCTTGCACCCCTTCCCTGGGTGGGGCAGTGCCGCCTGTGTTGAAGGGGAAAGGCTGGGCCCCTGCCAGGAAGATGTGAAGTGGCCCAGAGTTGGGGGCCAGGGAGGAGGGGCAGAGTTCCCTGGGAGCATTTTCTCCTTCCCCGTCACTTCCTCTGCAGTTCCCCCAGCCTCTCCCCCTATTTATCCATCCATCCACCCCGCCCCCCACCCATCCCCACCTGGGCAGACCAGCTCCGGATCCCCAGGGAGCTCTTGTAGATAAGGAGACATTATTGAAGGGCCCATAAGCAGCTGGGTGGCTGTAGCACGAACAAGTGACAGGACCCCTCCCAGGACCAGAACTAGCCTGGGAACGAAGTATCGGCTGGCTCTGAATTCCAGCCCCCCAACCACCTGGGTGCCTCAGGGCAGGTCACCATGCAGTTTTCTTGCTTCTGGAAGATGAGGTTACTAATGCTGCCAATGGTGGGGCTGTAAACAGCACTGAAATGGTGCACGCGAAGCACTAATGATGCCTGGAACCTCAACCGTATCCCTGGACAGCTGCGTGCTCTCTGCCCTCCCCGCTCGGCAGCAGTCCCAGTGGGGCCCCTCACACCACGCTGCTGCGTGGCTGCAGCCAATGTCCCTCCTGCCCACCCAGCATTCTGGTATCCGATCTGGTGTCTGACCCAGCTTGTACTCAGCTTTCATAGAAGTTTTTTTTTTTTTTTGGGGTGGGGTTGGTGTCCTGGATGGGATGAGAGCATGAAGCCCCTATAGCTGCCTCAGGAGACCCTGGGACTAGTTAGGGGCAGGGGAGACCCACCCAGACTCCCTAGCGGCTCATAGCATCTCTGATACTTGGGGAGGCAGTTTCCTGGTGTGCTGGCCTCAGCTCCTTCCCCTGCCACCCGGCCCCTGCAGCTGGGGGACCTGGAAGCCACGACGGCTCCAACAGCCCCCAGTGAGGGCGCGGGAGCTGCAGCGCACTAGGTTCCTGGTCATCCCCTCGTGGCCTGGCAAGGGGCCGACTGAAGGACTCCCCGGGTCGGGGAGTGATGGGTACAGCTCAGAGCATGAGCTCCAGCCACCAGGGAGGACCTTTTGGAGCCAAAAGGGCTGTAGGCTCCAGCCCACTAACAACCCCAAACACATACGCACACACACCCCTGACTACAGTGGGTACTGAGGCATACAAGAGGACTCCATTTAAAACAGCCTTCTAGAGCTTGCCATGGCAGTGAGGTCAATGCCCCAGTGGAAGCCTGGTGCAGTTATTGAGACTTCTAAGTATCTCATCCCCCAGGAATCCAAGATGGGGTTTCCTCTTCTCCCCATGAGTCCCAGCACTCTCACCCCAAAACTATAGTGCTCAATTTGATTGAGTGAATGTAGATGCCAACCTCGCATTAACATTCTGCACATTTCATCTCACGTAATCCTCACGGCCACCCGGTGAACCGGTGGTATTCTGACCCAAATTTTAACAGATGGGTCAAATGAAGCTCATTTTATCAGGCCTGAGGCTCGGAGCAGGTCCACGGCAGGTGCTGGGGCCGGCACTCTAGCCCCGGTGCCTGAACTTGTAGCCACAAAGACAGAGGGTCATGTTAGGGCAGGGGGCCACGTGTGGTGCGGCCTCTGCCGCAGTTTCAGACAAGAGAGATGCCCCCAGCACTCCTGGCTGCAGGAACCAGGTTTCCTCACTGCGTCTGGCTGCCCTCATCTGCATGGCGCCCAAGGTCCGAGCACAGGCAGCGCCCACCCTCCCCGGGGTCTCTCCAGCCTCCCGCCTCCCTCTGCTCCCTTCGGCTCTCCCCAGCCCATACCGGAGAGGGCCAGCATGGACGGGAACTCCCAGCAGTTGTGGACTCCCATGGAGTCGGTGGCACAGCTGTACCAGAGGTTCTCGAAGATGGTGTTGGCGGTGATGACGTTCCCGTGCACGGTGGACACTCGCCAGCTGCTGTGCGCCAGGGTCACCCCCAGCATCAGCAGCCCCACGGCTGTGAGGAAGAAGCCGAAGATCTCCACAGCCACGGGCATGGTGGGACACAGGCCCCGAGGGGAGCCCGGGGCCCCAGAGACGGGGAGGGGCTGGGCCCCGGGGGAACCTGAGGGGGCTGTGGCCAAGGAGGGTGGTCCAGGCAGGCGAGGGAAAGAGAGGGAGGCAGGCCGCAGCCTCGGCCTCTTCCGTGGCCCAGGTCCGTCTCCGGTTTGTCTCCTGCCCTCTCCCCGGGTCTCTTCGCTTCCCCGCAGGTCCGTCAGAGGAAACAGCCAAGCGCGCACGGCAGCTGTTGACGAGGAGATGGAGGGAATAAACCAAACGGGCCAAAAGTCCACCCCCTCCCCCCTGGCCTCTGGGCTGCCCTGGGCTCCCCGCCCCTCGAGGGTGGGGGGAGAGGACTTACCGGGGAGTGACTAACGGACGCGCCGCCAAGGAGGGGCTCCCATGGGAGGCGCTGGGAGCCAAGGGAAGCGTCGGCTTCTGACTCAGCTTTCGTCAGGGGCCGAGAATGGAGTAAGAGGGGCAAGCAAAGAGGAAGCGGCTGAGAGGCGAGAGACTGAGACTGAACACAGACGTCCCCTGCACCTTTCAGTGGGGAAGGAGCCGGGGAGCTGAGCTGCCCTCTCTGAATGCTGCTGAGAACAGCTCAAGAAACTCAAAGACCTCAGGGTTGAGTCTCCAAGGAAGAGTAAGGCTGAATGAGGGAATGGGCAATCTGGGGGAACCCATGGCTCTGGAATCCAACCAACTGGGATTCAAACCAGGTCCTACCCTTTACCAAAGCGGCACAGGCATGAAGTCGGAGCCCCTTGAGCTTGTTTCTGCTTCCATGAACTAGAACTATTACTCCTCACTTCGTAGGTTATGTTAAGAATTGCGACCACAGATCAAAGCTCCTTGCAAGTATGAACTGCTCAGCACCTGGTGAATGCCCTGGGTGTCCAAGGCCCAGGTTGAGGCCACCGGGGATGTTCTCCAAACTTCCAACTTCCTGAACTTGAATTTCTCCCCTTGTTGGGTTGATCTTTGACTCTCGGCAAAAAGCTTGATCTTGCTGCCAAAGGGGCCCTAAGTAGGGTAAATCACAAGCCCAGGACGTGATCCTCTGATAATCTAAGCAGCTCAGCGTTATCAGAACTGTCACCGGCTCTACTAATTATGACAGACTAGAAACCTCTGGGTCCCCACCCCAAGCCAATGCTGAGCACCTGTCCTGGCAGAGACAGTCTCATTTCCCACCCTGAGGCCACAGCCGGGACAGCTCCGGTTCTCTTCTGGCGAGGGTGGCTGTGGCTCAGTTCCAAGGGGCCCATTCTACACCCAGGCAGTCACACAGGACATCACTGTGTGGGGGTGTAATCCCCATCCTCCTCCCTGAGTCAGGCTCCTCCATGCTGCCCACAGGTGCCTCCTCCCCTGTCCCCCCAGCAGGGGTAAGGAATGAGAGGTATGAAGTGAAGCAAGACAGGCCCAGGCTGAGCCTGGCACAGGGCAACGGGTGTGGGGCCAAGTGGGCTGGGTAGAGACTGGGTCCTGACCTTCCTTCTGCAACTGGGATGTCCTGGGTTCCTGACCTCTTCCATGACCCCTGCCAACTCCATGCCAAATGCCCATTTCCTCCCCCCCGCCAGCCCCCCTCCCTTAAGGAGAGGGACAGGGAGGAGGAAAGGGAGGACGCAGGAGGACAAAGGGAGGGAAGGGAGGAGGTTTTGGAGGAAACTGAGTGGGGGCCTCCCTGGTGTGGAAAAATCCACGCGCTGAGAGGCAGCTGAGTGGGTCAGAGGAGACATAAATTCTTGCCTGTCCCTTTAGCTCTGCCCTTCCCGCCTCTGGTCACTGTTTTTGTCAGGATTCTAAGGCTGTGCGAAGGCCACGTCCCTATGCTGCCTGCCACTGCTCAAGGACATGGCTAGTTGTGGGGGAAGGAAGGAAGGGTGTGGGGTCTGGGCAGCTTGGCAGACAAAGGAGAACCCCACAGCAGCCTCTGGGGTGGGAGTAGGAGGGCGCAGAGCAGGAAAGGCCCACGTGTGACCCCCATCAGCTTAGCCTTATATTCCATTTTCTGATCTCCCGGGCCCAACCAAACCCACCCCTTTCTCAACATGGACATAAGAGGTTCCCAAGCCCAAGTCCAATTTTATTTACACTCATTGCAAAGCACATGATTTGGGGATAGGTGACAGGTCTCAGGGGAGAGGAGGGTGACGGCCACAGGGGACAGGGAGGGGGTGCAGGAGAAGAAAGGGATGGCCCGGGGGGTGGACCGCTCTTCCAGTGTCCTCCACGGGCTCCCACATGTCCCTGCACAGACGCAGGGATGCCGTCTCCTTCAGGATTTGGACTTGGACACAGCAAGTCCGATGAGTCCAGCCAGTCCCGCCACGCCCAGGGCCATGCCTCCAACGATGGCCATGCCCACTAGTCCATCTGTGGAGAGGAAAAGGGAGACTGTCACGAGGACAAACCCAGTCCCTGCGGCGACCTGGCTACCACCTCACGGCCTGCTGCTCCTTGGCAGAAGACATGCCTCTTTCCCTGGAGTCCTGGGGTGAGGGGCCCTGAGGGCCGGGGAAAGAAGAGAGCTGGAGGAGGAAGTGCCCAGAGGGCATCGTCTGAAGACAGCCCAGAGGGCCCAGGCACGGGGGACAGAAGAGGAGATAATAGAGTGGAAAGGGAACCTGGGGATGCTGGAGGCCAAGGAAACATGAGGGCAGGGAGTGGAGGGAGGCGGAGGGGCAGAGAAGACGGCCTTCACCTTTCTTCATGGCCTTGTCAATGAGCCGTTCCAGTTCTTTGGCCTGGCTGTTCTGCGGCTCTGTCTGCAGCAGCCCTCGCACATACTTTAGGGCCTTTTCATATTCCTGCACTCAGGGAAAACAACACACGCCCCCTCAGAATTCCATCCCTCTGCCTGCCCATCAGAGGGGCCTTCTCTCCGCTGGCCCTGGGGCTCCTCCCTCGACCTCCACCCGCTCCCTCGCTCCAGCCCCACCCAGAGGAGTAGAGTCCACAAACCACCCCAACTGTGTGGGGGTGATAAGCTGAAAGAGATAACAGCCCAAGGCTTGGGGCTGCACCCCAGTGCTGACATCACTTTGCTCCCCACACCCTCAGCACCCTGATCCTCTGTCTCTCGCCTTCCCTCAGTGTCCTGGCCTGCTTTCACCTTGCACCTCTGTACCCAACACCACCCCCTGCCGAGCGCCTCTCTGGCCTGGGCTCTACCCTGGAGGAGAGAGATGAGCGGGTGCTTGGCCACCCAGGCAGGGTGGAGGGGGAGAAGTGCTCTGCTTTACCTTGAGTCGGTAGTTCCCCACAGCCAGGTAGAAGACGTAATCCCGCTGCTCCTCTTTGCTCCCTTTGGGCAGCAGCTCTGGGGAGTCGGGGGGAAGGAAAAGGGTGAAAACCCCTTCTCTTCTTAGTGCCTATGTCCCAGACACCCCCTCCACTCCCTACATTCACTGTCCCGAGCCTCCACTTCAGCTCCAGTCACTCTGGGCTTTCTAGCCAGAGCCGTGGGGCAGCATGAACCCCAGCCAACACTGAGGTGTATGCAGCCCCCATATCAATACTCCAGTCAACTCTGGTCCATCCAAGTGAACTAAAAGCAAATCAGGGCACTGGACAAGCCAAAGGCATCTCTACTCCAATTGCTTGCTGCCCAGACTAGTGTTCAAAATAAGTTTTCACTCCTTCTCCTTTTAAAAAAATAGCTCCAAACTCGCCTTCAACTACCCCTCCCTGAAAGATCCCACATAACTTTCTAAGTTCAGTGACTCCCCATAAGGTTACGTGTTCAGCTGTACTCTGTGCACTAGAATTTGTTGCTAAGTGGGCAGGTGTTTATACAGCTTCCCAAGCATCTGTCTCCTCAACTAGACTGGCAATGTTTAGAGACTACTTCTGCAGCTGTGTCCTATTTCTCAGGAAACCTGAGAAATATACAAATGGAAGCTGAGATGATTTGCATTCAGGAAGATTCTTACTTTTATGGATTTACAATAGGTATCCTTGGCTAGTATAGTGATTGTTTATACACCAGTACTTGACCAAGAGAAAAGGGGTACAGAGAAATTTAAAGGTCAAGTATTGTGGCCTCTGACAAATGGTGACCCATCCAAAGTTAACGGAAAACAGGATTCTGATCAAAAAAACACCATCTGCTCACAGGTTTTGAGGACAGTCTTCTGGACTTCTACCTGACTCCCCCCAAAGGTTTTCAACAGCTGCTAAATAAGCAACATGGTGAGGTGTGGGGGCAAAGACATGACTGGGACACACGAAGACAGGAGCTTCTGGTCCCAATTCAGCCATTTATTAACCACCTGTCTGACCTGAGACGAGTCACTTTCCTTCTGTCTAGACGACCAGATCAGCAAAGTCCCACGGGGACTGACATGCTATGACTGTCTGGCAAAACACCAATGAGGTAGCAAGTAGCCAAAAGCACACTGGGAGAAGTCAGACTAAGTATAGCCCTTTCTTGCAGTGAGTTTACTGGAAGATAACTGTGAGGTGACTGTACTCTGAGATCCCATGCTGAAAAAGGATCCCCACACTGGAGACGGAGGGAGCAAACCAGGCCAATGGTGGCAGAGGACGACGATGGCAAGTTGGGAAGGAGCTAGTTGGGGAGTCAGCCAAGCACCTCACCCTCCAGCAGAGCAAGGCCTTTACGGATGTCGTCGTTGTACTTGCTTCGCACCAGGCACCAGGCATATTCAAACTGCGTGCTCTTGGACACCGAGCCTGCTGCCTTCTCAGATTGAAATTTCCTTTCAAATTTCTGCGGCAGGAGAGGAGAGGAGTCATTTAGAAGTGAAGGGGGCAAGCTGAACTCTAGCAGGACCTGGGTGTCCCTGTTATCCATCTTCTCCTTTGCCACATCCCCCGTTCGGGTCTTGGGGTACCCGACCATGGGGTACCCCAGGTTCTGCAATCTTCATCTCTGGGACCCAGGCATTCTGCTTCTTAGTGCCGGGTTGTCTCCTTTGTCTCCTTGGACCTCCCCTCTCTGCTTCCCTCCCCCTAGTGGTGCCGAGTGGAGATGCCACCTGGTGGCGGCTCCAGGCACCGCTCCCGGAGCAGCTGACCCCGAGAGGCCGGCTTGAACAGTAAACAGGCTGTCAGAACAGCTCAACAACAGTCCAGCCCACGCGGCCCCTCGTCGGAGACTGCTTCTCTCAGCCCCACCCTGCCTAGTCTGGACCCTATCTTATCTGAAGGAAAAAACGATAATAAAAACAGTGCCTACTTCTTGTTAGAGCTACAAAGATTGAGACCTTCCCTACAAGGGACTTAGCACTGTGCCGGATTGAGTAATATGTGAAACTTTACGGTGGTCGCTGTGTTCCCCCGCCACTGAAGGAGCTCTTAAAATCAAGTGCCCGCATCCTGACCTCAAGCTTCTGACAGAACCTAGCACCCGTCAGACTCCAGGCCCCGAGTCTGAGGCGTGGTGGCATAGGAAACTACAACTCCCATTAGCCTCTGGGGCAAGGTGGACCCTCTGGGAAAGAGCCGAACGCTGCTGGGGCTGCCGGGAGCCGTAGTTCGGCTTCTCTACCCAAAATTGATGCTGGGAGGAGAGTTTGGCCCCTACCCGACTCTCCTCAGGGCCCGCCCCTCCGAATCTTCCTTTTCCCTCCCTCGGAGCCGGGCCTCACCAGCAGGTCCTCCACAGACACCAACTCGTTCAGCACGGCCTCCATGGCCGCCGGCCCCGCAGGTCTCACAACTCAGACGCTACAGCGCCACTTGCTCCATGGCCCACTGAACAGGGGCGGAGGGCCACTTCCGGTGCCCGGCGGAAGCGGGACCGCCCTCCCGTACGCAGAGCCAATCGCTTCCCGTAGCCGTCGCCGAACCCGCCTCCGCCTACCGCCGCCGCGGCGCGCACCTGGGCTCAGTGATGCGCATGCTCCAACAGGCCCCTCTCCCTCACCACGGCCCGCAGGTCGCGCACAGCGCCTGGCTAGTCCTGAAGTTGGTCTTCCTGGGTACCCTGCAAGTGCCTCTGTCTACAGAGGCTGCCTCAGTAAAGTACGAGACTATGTCTTGATGGTTAGCCCACAGACTGAAAACAGCGGAAAGAGAAGGTGGGGATCTGGGCATGGATCCCGTAATTTTAGGATCTAGTCTAACGCTCTCTTTTCCTCCCTTCCGCCCCACCCCCGCCGCCCACCCCAACTCCCTGCTCCCAGATATCTAGGACCCTAGGGGCTATGTGACTTTTTAGTGCCTGCAAGAAAATTTTAACTAGTACCAGGGTTTCCAGGGCCCGGGCGGACTTAAAATGCAAGAGCAAAGAAAACTATAACTGTCAACCGTAAGCCAGAGACTGGAATGCATACTAATGGGAGATGCTATTAATGGGAATTTAAAGAAAAGCTGTTGCCTCTGCTTGCACAGAAGGTCCAATATTTTAAATATTATTTAATAAAGCATCCTCTGGGTGTACTCAAGGGGGAAAGGCCTTCTATGTGGGGTCATGAGCAATAAGGAGCTTGGAAGTGAGAAGCAACAAAACCTGGAAAGGGGAAATGCTGCATGCTGCTCTGGCATCTGTGTTCTGTGCAGTGAAGAGTAGGCAGTGACTTTCAAATTCTCTTTACCTTGACCCACAGTGCTCCAGCACACATGTGAATGTAAGTTCCCTGAGGGCAGAAACTGTATCTTATTTATCTGTCCATCTCTAGCTTTGAGCACAAGGTAAATGAAATGTTCAAGAAATATTTATTGAATTGTTAGGAAATAATAGTAATGACCACAGTGCAAATGCAGGGGGTTAGCATCCAAACACCTTTCACATTTGCAAAGCCCCTTGAATCTTTTTTCCTCATAATAGCCTTGTGAGTTAAGGTAGGAAGTTACTCTTCTCTACTTGGCTTGGACAGTTGATATAAGCTCAGTAAACTTTAAGAGAAACCTCATTTAGGGAACTGGTTCCATAATAGTCAAGGAGAAAAATTTACGTCCCTTCGAAGATGTACTGAGTGCCTAAGTTTGGCTGGGCATTGGGGTGAGCAGAGAGGGTAAAAAGGTGTACATAATATGAAGCAGATGAGTGAAAATAGGGCTGAACACTAAGGGCAAGTAGAACTTATCTTCCTTTCAAGGCAGGGAATTAAGAAAGGCAAAAGTCTACTATTTCTATCAGGATGTTACTTTCCTTGGGTGGTCTGCTACCCCTCATCCATGTTTGTATCTGTTGCAGCTCTTGGCACAGGCCTGGTGTGTGGCAAAAGCTCCATCAGGGTTTGTTAAATATAATTTGTGGAGGGAAAAACAATGTTGTTACATGGCTCAATTCTGTGCCAATGAAGAGATCTTAAGTTTGTTTCTTGGGTCTAGTAAGCATAGCCATCCACCCTGGATTATAGGGATAAGAAGTAGTGCCTGTTCATTTTACTTCCAAATTACATTTCTCTGTCTTTTTCAAAAACATCTACTTCTGCTTTATTGACTACACCAAAGCCTTTGACTGTGTGGATCACAACAAACTGTGGAAAATTCTTAAAAGGGATAGGAATACCAGGTCACCTGACCTGCCTCCTGAGAAATCTGTATGTAGGTCAAGAAGCAACAGTTAGAACTGGACATGGAACAACAGACTGGTTCCAAATCAGGAAAGGAGTACGTCAAGGCTGTATAATGTCACTCTGCTTATTTAACTTATATGCAGAGTACATCATGTGAAATGCCGGGCTGGATAAAGCACAAGCTGGAATCAGGATTGCTGGGAGAAATATCAATAACTTCAGATATGCAGATGACACCACCCTTATGGCAGAAAGCGAAGAACTAAAGAGCCTCCTGATGAAAGAGGAGAGCGAAAAAGTTGGCTTAAAACTTAACATTCAGAAAACGAAGATCATGGCATCCAGTCCCATCACTTCATGGCAAATAGATGGGGAAAGTGTGAGAGACTTTATTTTTTGGGGGGCTCCAAAATCACTGCAGATGGTGACTGCAGCCATGAAATTAAAAGATGTTTGCTCCTTGAAAGAAAAGCTATAACCAACCTGGACAGCATATTAAAAAGCAGAGACATTACTTTACCAACAAAGGTCCGGCTAGTCAAAGCTATGATTTTTCTAGTAGTCATGTGTGGATGTGAGAGTCGGACTATAAAGAAAGCTGAGCGCCGAAGAATTGATGCTTTTGAACTGTGGTGTTGGAGAAAACTCTTGAGATTTTCTTAGACTGCAAGGAGATCCAGTCAGTCCTAAAAGAAATCAGTCCTGAATATTCATTGGAAGGACTGATGCTGAAGCTGAAGCTCCAATACTTTGGACACCTGATGCAAAGAACTGACTCACTGGAAAGGACCCTGATGCTGGGAAAGATTGAAGGCAGGAGAAGGGAACAAAAGAGGATGAGATGGTTGGATGGCATCACTGATTCGATGGACAGGAGTTTGAGTAAGCTCTGGGAGTTGGTGATGGACAGGGAAGCCTGGCATGCTGCAGTCCATGGGGTCACAAAGAGTGGGACACGACTGAGTGACTGATCTTTTTCAATAGCATCCAAATGCAAACTGTTGTCACTTTGGAGTAGTCAGAGGGACCTTATAAAAATACAACTCTCAGTTTATCTGAAACCCTTTAATAGCTTCTCATTGCTGTTAGAACGAAGGCCAAAACCTTGCAGCAAAGCCCAGAAGGTTCTCTGTAGTCTGGTCTGGTTCCTGCTCTGCATCATCTCTCCTTCACTGCAGCTTGTCCGTACACCAACCCCACAGGCCTTCTTTCAGTTCTGCAACCCCTAGTGGCTACAGTCCCTCTGTACATGCAGTCCCTGCTATCTATCTAGAACATCTCCCCCCACCCCTGCCCCCAGCTTTGCTTATATGACTCATTCATTCATTTACCATTTAGTTCATTCAACAAATACTTATTGAGCACCTGTTATGTGCCAGGCACTGTTTAAGTATTTGGGATCAGCACTGAATAAAGTTCCTGTTCTCACAGAGCTTGCATTTTAGTGAGGAAAACAGAAAAAATAATCAAACAAGTAAATAACTAAAAACAGAATGGCAGGAGTTTATAAAGTGCTGTGAAAACAAGAAAAGCAGGGGAAAGGGACTGTGAGAGAAGAGGATGCTGGTGGAGGAGAGCTCAAAGAAGCCCATCGTGGAGAAGTGACACCTGGACAGAGTACTGAAGTAGCCATGCAGGTGAATGGGGAGAACGTTCCAGGGAGACAGAACGGCAAGAGTCAAAGCCTTAAGGAAGGGACACATAAGAGTTGTTTAGAAAATGAGGGCAGAGAGGTAGCCAGGGGCAGATCGTGGGGGGCCTTGTAGACTATGGTAAGGAATCTGGACTTTATGTGACAAGTGATGGGAAGGCATTGGAGGGTTTTGGGCAGCAGAGTGAAATGATCCAGCATAGAGCAATACCTCTGGTGGCTACTGGCGTGGCCCAGGCAAGAGACAGTGGTGACCTGGTCTACAGCGGCAGCAGTGGAGGTGAAGGAGTTCAGGATATGTGGTCAGAAAGTATGGTCGGCAAGAACCATCAGCAGATGGACTGGATGTGAGAGAGGACGGTAGGATAACACATAGGTTTGTGCCCTGACTGACCTGGTGAATTCCTACTGACCCTCAGTTCTAAGCTCTAAGACTCCTCCTTAGGGAAGGCCTTCCCTGGCATCCAGATTAGGAGGGCTCCTGTTGAGAGGCTGAGCAGTACCCATCCTGCATTTTCAGAATATAAGACTGTAACCCGCTCATTCTTTTCTTAGCCCTGTGTTTTTGTGAACCACATGAGTATTGGTTTGGGTATGGTAAGAACATCTTCCAGGAGCCAAAGCCTATTCTGCTATTGTCTCTTTTTTCCCCCACATTAAGGAAGGCTCACATGTGACCTGGGTCCAAAAATCACACCGGGAAGGCAAGAGTGCTGTTTGATCCATGAGGAAACTGAGACTCAAAAAGCTTAATTCATCTCCTGAAGGTCACAGAGCTAGAAGTGGAGGAGCTGGGATTTAAACCTGAGTCCTGCTTCAGCGTCAGAGACGAGGAGTCAGTTAAAGAATAAACAGACAGAAAGGATATGACGAGTTTGTAAGTATGCTCCAGTTTTTATCTTTAAAAAATTTACGTGTAAATTTGTCTTTTGTTTGTTTGTTTGTTTTGCACAGTAGAGGACTTCCCTTAAGCAGCAGATGAATGAGGAAGGAACAATTCAGATTAATTCAAAATGAAAACAGGCAAAGCAATCCCACTACCCACCCACCCCCCCCGGTTTTTTTAGTAAAATACAGTAAAATTAAAAACAAAACCCCCCAAACCACCACCAGAGCTGCTGATATTGTTGTAAAACTGACTTCTGTCTCTTGGCAAGTGGCCTGTATTTTTAGTTCATACTATGTGTTACTTTCTAATTATACACTTGTGTGATTTGCTGATGAATGCCACCCTCCTGTACTAGGCTGGAAGCTACAGGAGGGCAGGGTCTGTCTGTTTTGCTCATCTTATGCCATAGAACTCAGAGACTCTACCAGTAGATACTCAATTAGTACTAATAATTGTTGCATAAGTGGTTATTGCAGTTGCTATGATTAACTTTTTGGAAGAGAAACCAGTCAATATATAGTAAGAGCTGTATTATTTGACTAGTAATCTCCTTCTGTGGGGGAAAAAAGTATTCAACAAAAGCCAAAAAAAAGAAAGGAAAGACAAGGCATGAAGATATTCATTCCTGCATATCTCTGAAGATAAACAAACAACTAAATCACCAAGGAATGGTTTTATTAAATGATGTTACATCAATATTATATCAATATAATAATAAACAGCCTTAAAGTCAGTCATCTGGATTCTAGGCTGATGATATTTAAAACAAAACAAAAACATATGACCTTCTCAAATTCAGTCCTGTGAGTGGGCAGAAGGGAAACGGACAGTTTTTGTTGGTGGAACCAAAACCTAGAATTGGTACTTGGTGGCAGAGGCCCTTCTTTGACGACATCAGAAATTGGAGCCTGTTTCGGACTTCTGCCCTACAGCATCTTGTCAGGTCAGCCCAGAAGTTCTCAGCAAACGCCCACCAAACAGGATCTCACTATTATTTTTAAAAAGTTAACAGGAGATCAAACCATTCAATCCTAAAGGAAATCAACCCTGCATATTCATTGGAAAGACTGATGCTGAAGCTCCAATACTTTGCGAGGAGCCAACTCACTGGAAAAGAGCCTGATGCTGGGAAGGATTGAGGGCAGAAGGGGAAGGGGTGACAGAGGATGAGATGGTTGGATGGCATCACCGACTCAATGGACATGAGTTTGAGCAAACTCCGGGGGATAGTGGAAGACAGGGAAGTCTGGCGTGCTGCAGTCCACGGGGTCGCAAAGAGTCGGACACGACTTAATGACCGAACTACAACAATTTATTATTTATTTGGCTGCGCCAGGTCTTAGTTATGGCATGCGGAATCTAGTTCCCTGACCAGCGATGGAATCTGGGCCCCCTGCATGGGAGTGCGGAGTCTTAGTCAGTGGACCACCAGGGAAGTCCCAAGGGTTCCACTGTTCCTGTTCTAATCTTCAGTGACCAGTCTCCTCTACTTCCCACTTTCATCTACTGTTTAATTAGACAGGAAGTCCTGTCAACCCCCAACTGATTCATTCATCCATCCAACAAAACATTTCTTAAGGGTCTGCTGTGTTCCAGGCACCCTTCTAAGTGCTGGGTAAGAGAAATGAACTAAACAGACATAAATCCTTCTCCCATGGAAGTCAATCTTAGCGGAAGAGAAAAGACAGCTAAGGAATAAATACATAATATCAGGCCATGGCTGCCTCCATTCTGTCATCATACTCTTTAGGCCTTCATGTGTTTTCCTCTTTCAACCCAGCCTGGCTGCCAGCTGCATTTTATTTTTTTATTTTTTGCCAGCTGCATTTTAAAGTGCAGATCAGGCCCCACATCTCCTGATTAAAATACCGTCTAGGCTACTCAGGACATGGTTGAAATTTCTTATGATCCATACAAAGCCCTTCAGGATCGCCTCTGCTTACCTCTCCAGCTTCGTCTCCAGGCACCCATGCGCCCTGCACACGGAGAGTTTTCATGACGGCCACCTTTCTTCCACTCGGAATGCTCTCCAACCAGAGCTCTCCATCCAGCAAACATCTGAGTCCCTGCGTGGCCGGCAACTAACTGCCAGGCTCAGGGCCGTTACCCTCCGGGGCAGCTCTTATCACCTAGTCCCACAGTCCTTTATGTGGACCGGGACCGTGTCTTGTTTATCTCTCTGCCAAAGGGCAGACACCCAAGAATTGTTCGTGGGGTGAATGAGAGAGTAACGGCAGGCATTCTTAAAAAAAAAAAAAAAGACGCTAAGAACCTCGGCGACATCTGCACTTCCTGGTAGCGGCTCGGTCGGCCCCGGAGGTAAGGGTGACCCCCAGCGTCTGCTCTTGGAGGAGGGCTCGGTGACCCGGAGGACCCGGGAAGACTCGAGCGGGAAGAGCGCGCAGTCTAGGTCTGTGCAGTCTCCGCCCTCTGGAAGGAGGCGGAGCCGAGACGAGCCCTGGGCGGGGCGCGGAGGCCCCGCTGGCCAATTAACGTGAGCATCTTCGCGGGAGGGGCGGGGCGCGGTGCGACTGAGAGGCGGAAGGGGCGGTGCCGAGGCCTGGGATCCCCGAATCTCAGTTCTCGCCCTTGTGGTCCGGGGTGAGAGGGGTTCTCGTTGCTAATCCTTAAGCCAGAGACGCTCTCTGTAAATGAAAATTTATTTGTTGCCTCCTTTTGAGTCTGTCTCGCATCTATGTGATGAGGGCGCACAACGTGCCCAGGAATCACCTGGAATCTTGTTAAGTGCAGAGTTGGTTCAGTAGGTCTACGGCGAGGCCCGAGATGTTGCGTTCCTAATTAGCTCCAAGAGGACACTGATGCTGTGCCTTCTCTAACACACTTTGAGGAGCAAAGGTGTGAAACAGTGGTTCTTAGAGGTGGTCCCCGGACTAGCAGCTTGGACATCACCTGAGAATTGTTTAGAAATGCACATTATTGAGCCCGGCTCCACACCTGCGTAGCAGTCTGGGGTTGGGGCCCCGGCAGTCGGCTGTTTTTACAAGCCCTGTGGGTGATTCTGGTGCTCAGGCTCACCAGACTTTGAGAACCACTGAACAACAACAAAAAAATTGAGCCTCATTTCTCAACAGACTGTGACTGTGTTAGTTTGCTTTATCTAGTTAAGTCTCTTCAGCCGAAAACTCAGGGTGAAAATACTGGTGCCTTCCTAGTGAATCTCTTAGGAGGAAACGTGAGAATGACTGTAAATCACTTGGCGCACATAATAAACATTTTATAACGGTTATCAGAACATTAGTGTGAGGGGACAGAAAAAGCCTTTAAAAGGAATAAGGGATAGGGGGAGATCTCCTAAGCATATGCAGAAATGATTTTATTCTTGCAGGCCACTAAAGCGGAAAAGACGGCTGCAATGGTAGTTAACACAACAGTGATACCTCTCAACCGTGGTGATTATCCATAAAACCTTTCGTTTGGACAGCGAATAAATTCACTTATTTGGAGTGCCTCTTTCAGATGAGTGAATTTTAGAGAGCAATAACAGACAAAAAGAAAATTTTTGCTTTTGTTTGTTGTGTGCGTGTGTGTGTTTTCAAACAACAGATGTGCCTTAAACTATCTAGGTGTGATTTTCCTATTTGTCTATTCTATCACCATTTACCGCTTTGGTTATAGGATGTAAAAAGGGGAATAAGGCAAAATCAGAAACAGGCAAGATAAATTTCTGGATCAGTTTTTATTCAGCAATGAATACAAGCTGCCAAAAGAACTAAAATATCTGTCATCCCTGCCTCATACACTGCTCTCATCCAACCATGAGCTGCCAGAGTACTGACTCTAGGAATGCTTTCAGAACTCATTGACCTTCCAGGATAAAGCTGTATACATTACCAAAGATGAATAGAGTTTCTTGGAACAGGGTCAGAGGGCCTCTTTCTAGACTGTCATGCTGCTGCTACACTGGAGTGGGTTGCTGTTTCCTTCTTCAAGGCATGAAAGTGAAAAGTGAAAGTGAAGTCGCTCAGTCATGTCTGACTCAGGGACCCCATGGACTGCAGCCTACCAGGTTCCTCCCTCAGTGGGATTTTCCAGGCAAGAGTACTAGAGTGGGGTACTATTGCCTTCTCCGAGACTGTCATGCTAAAGAATTTTAAAAATGTGGTTTTAGTTGGTAGGGATTCTGCCTTGTAGAGAGGAGGCCTTTTGAGTTTTTGTTCTAGTGAAGACATTGCTCTAATGACCACAACTCTTAATTTAGCCATTATGTGCATGTGCATGTAAATTCCATTTTGTTAATATTAGTGGGGGAGGTAAGGTAGCATCGTTCCTATGAAACTAGAAATCAATTACAAGAAAAATATGGGGAAATCACAAAAATGTGGGAATTAAACAACATGCTACTGATCAGCCAGTGTTATCAAAGTAGTCAAAGGAGATATCAAAACATACCTAGAGACAAATGAAAACCGAAATATAGCATACTAAAATTTATGGAGGAGGGGTACTTCCCTGGCAATCCAGTGGTTAGGATTTGGCGCTTTCACTATGACCCAGCTTTGGTCCCTGGTTGGGAAACTAAGATCCTGTAAGCTGTGCAGCCAAAAAATAAAGAGCAAAAAAAAAAAAAAAAGGGAATATTTGAGATGAGCAGTAGCTGGTAACTCTGCTGAAGGTCACAATTTAATCTGTATTTTTAGGGTAAATTAGGAGGGTGCCAGTGTGATGAAAGCTGCATGTTTGTTTTACATCAAACCTTTAGAAAGGACTGAAGACCTTTAATTTAGCCACTCACGTTTTTTAAGTGAAAAACCAGGATTAAAGAAGTGAAGTAGCATTCTCAGTTCCTCGGTCTTCCGGTTCTTGATCCATAGCAGTTTTTCTATGCGCTACTATCTCTTTTGATATGTGGTAGATCAGCTTTTCTAAAAAAGTAATTCTGATGCACAATCATCAGTGTCTGGTAGAAAGTTAGGTAGCTTGATCATTCATGAAGAAGAATGTCTGCGTGAGCTAGATTACTCAAAATGTTCCAGTCTCAAAAACATCCCCTCCCACCACTTGGAAGTGTTCAGATGCTAGAAGGGATGTTGCAGAAGGTCAGCTGTGACTAAGAGCTGAACAGAGGCTGCTTCCTCTGAAAAAAATGAGATCATATCAAGCTCGCACATCTGAGAGCCAGCTAAGACACCAAACCTTCCTAAATGTCAAAATTGTTTAGGTATTTTTTAAAACGTTAAGACTTTTACTGACTTAATGGCTGAGACCAGATGAAAGCAGTGAAAGAGCCCAAGGAAACAGGAAGTTTAGATAAATCTGTGCTTGGAAGGTTTTTTTGTTCAATGTTGAATTGCCTGAGCTTTATGGACTGAAGGGTGAGCCCCCAAATTCCTGTGTTGAAAGCCTAACCTCCAGGCTCAAAGAATAAATGTATTTGGAGACAAGATCTTTAAAGAAGTAATTAATTTAAAATGAGGCCGTTAGCCAGTATGACTGGTGTCCTCAGAAGAGGAGGAAATTAGGACACAGACACACAGGGGGAAGGTCGTGTGAGGACGCAGGGGGAAGACACCCAACAGTGACTCAAGACGAGAAGCCTCAGACACCTGTGACCCCTTGATCTTGGACTTCCAGCCTCTAGAACTAGGAGGGAATAAACTATCGTTGTTTAAGACTCCCCCCTCCTCCCACCTCATTACACTCCCCTAGTTTGTGATGCTTTGTTAGGGCAGCCCTAGCAAAATAATACAACGTGCAAAAGTCATTTTGCATGAGAAAACTCATTTCATTTTTCCAATCCTACAGAAATATTCTTTACACAATATTGGTAAATGCACAATGCAATCCTCCCTTGGGTTCTGTTCCAGAACTTTGTGGATCAGACTCCCAGGCAAGCCTTGTGCCTTCCTGGCCTCTCTGACAGCTTCTGCCATTTTCTCTGAGTCTGGAATGCAGAGAGTTTTTCAGATGTTATTCAGACACTAAGTGGTGTCTGACTCTTTGGAACCCCATGGACGGTAGCCCGCCAGGCTCCTCGTCCATGGAACTTCCCAGGCAAGAATAGTGAGTGGGTTGCCATTTCCTCCTCCAGGGGATCTTCTTGACCCAGGAATCTGGGTCTCCTGCATTGGCAGGTGGATTCTTTACCACTGAGCCACTGGGAAAGCCCAGTCTTTCAGATACTGGAGCTTAACTCCAAAAGGCCCTGAGATAAAGGTCTTTGAATACCTCTTGTGATTGCCAGGGGTCTCCTGGCTTGCCCCGTTCCCATAACCATACACTTGGTGTTCTGCTGCATGGATTTGCAGTGTGGGAGGTGTCCCTCACTTGGTGAGTCTGGAGGGACGAGCCCAAAGCTGGGCTTCAGTGCCCTTCCTGAAGCAGGTGGGGTGGTAGTGCCCGTGCTCAGTGAGGGGCTAGACTTGAGGACCTGTGAGGCCCAACACACTTTCCTCCCATGCTCTGACCAGACCTGGGTCATCCTACTCCCCCTCAGCTGGCCCTTCGAGCCCTCCAGGGAGCTGGAGGGGTCTTTCTTCTGACTACACAGCCTGCAGCCTCACAGTGCTGGTGGGGCAGGAGCCAGGTCCCTGTTGATTCAGATGAAATGTTAATTAAAATGTTTAGCCCTAAGGTGGGGTGGAGAGATCAACCTCCACGAACTATTACAGTCTAATAACAGGCATCATGTACTGAGCACTTAGTGTGTGCCAGCCTAGAGATAAATTCTCCCTGCATCCTTCCAGCAGCTCTCCATGGTGGCTCTTATTATACCCATTTTCCAGATAAGGACACAAACTCAAGATTAGAACATTGAGGCACAGAGAGGAGAAATAACTTTGCTAGGTCTCCACAAGCTAGCAGGTAGCAGAGTCAGGACCCACCACATACCTGGTACAACGTCAGGTGGGAGAACTACAAAGGTAAAGAAAAATCCAGACCCTTCTCATGGGAAAGTCATTGATTTATGAGGGAACATGGGAAAGAAATTATTGCAAAATGATGGGCAGGGTATTCTCTTTCAATTATGCTGATGATGAGAGCACAGAGGGGAGGAGTCTTGAAGGCAAGACTGCAAAGTTGAAGATAAGTTTTGAAGAAGTGATGGCAGAACTGAGTTTTGAAAGCTGAGGAGTAGCTGGCCAGGCAGAGAAAAGGATGAAGCAGAGTTTAGGGCAAAAGCTAAGAATATGTCTTTGGAGTCCTGCCCCTACTTGGATACAGGTCCAGTACCTAATAGTTGAAAGACCTTGATCAAGTTTCTCAACATCTCTGCCTCTTTTTAAATCATATTTAAGATGAAAATAATAATAATAACCAGTTGATACTGTTGCTCTGAAGATCAAATGAAATAATGAGTTCTGCCTAAAAAAAAATAAAGTGAAAGTGTTAGTTGATCAGTTGTGTCCCGCTCTTTGCAATCCCATGGACTATAGCCCACCAGGTTCCTCTATCCATGGAATTCTCCAGGCAAGAATACTGGAGTGGATTGCTATGCCCTTCTCCAGGGGATCTTCCCAACCCATGGATCAAACCCGGGTTTCCCACATCGCAGGGAGATTCTTTATTGTCTGAGCCACCAAGAAAGCCCGAGGGGGAAAAAAAGGTGCTCAATAGATCATAAAGGGTTTCCATAAAAGACTGTTATAGGGGTATGGTAGGGGATGAGGGATGAAGCTAAAAGACAGCAAGGTCCAGAGAATGCAGGACCTGTGTGCTAAGTTAAAGGAGTTGGGCCTTCATCCCGTGGGCGGTGGGGAGCTGTTGAAAGTTTTAAGCAGGAGAATAGCATGATCATATATATGTCTTAACAGTCTCAGTCTGGCAGCACAAGGGAGAATGATATTGAGGGTAAGACCAGGAGATGCTTTGATCCTGGTGAGGCATGATTTAGGGAGGGTCTGGATTAAGCAGGGGATGAAGAATGGATGCCAGGGATATTTGATCATAGGATCACCAGGTCTGCTAAATAGAATGGATGCAGAGAGCAGAGGGAGGGGAATGTGCAGAGGAAGAAGAGCAAGAGGCCCAGTGCTGGGGATGATGGGCTTAACGATCAGGAGGATGTGCAGGGTGTGGGGATCCGAGGGGTATCAGCATCAGGATGGGCGAGAAAGCAGTTGCTCCCTTAGACTGGAGAGTGAGGAAAAGGTGAGCTTAGGGAAATATTCAGAAACCCATTTAAGAGAAGGTTGAAGAATAGCCTAAGAGGTGGGAGGCGAACAAGGAAGATGTGTGCCTACACCAAGGAAATAGAGTTTTAAGAAGAAGAGCTGAGGACTTCCTGGTGGTCCAGTGGCTACTCTGCACTCCCAGTGCAGGGAGCCCCGGTTCGATCCCTGGTCAGGGAACTAGATCCCACATCCTGCAACTAAGACCCAGCTCAGCCAAATAAATAAACAAGTAAAAAGAAGAAGGGAAGGGTCCGTATTACCACACGCCGTGGAGATAGGTGAGAAACGAGATAGGAGAAATGAGATAGGTGGCGGGACACGTGGTTACAGGTTTGTATATGTACTTATTATAGTTAGTTGATTAATATCATTAATAAGTAATTGAAACAGACCTGCACATGGTTAAGTCCCAGCTGGGAAGGTGGCAGCAGAGATGAGAGTGGCATACAGGACAGAAATGATTAATAACTTCCGCAGCACTTCTGCTATCGACTTGGTCTTTGTCTTGGGTCCCTTCCCGCCATACCTTGGGCTGTCTGCTCCCTGCTATCAGAAAAATCTCAATGGCAGACCTGTTCCTGACACAAATCAGTTTAAGATTTTCTTAGTCCTGTCTCACCTCTCACAGCTATTCTTCTTACACCAAGGTCTCTCACACTTCTGGGCCTCTGCATGGATAACTCCCATTGCTGAAGATGCTCGATTCCCTCTTTAGCCTGTTAACTCATAGACATCTTCCTAGATTCAACTCAAGCACCTTCTCCTAGACCCTTTTGGTCTCAGTGAAGTGTCTCTTCTGTGGATTTTGGCAGCCTCTTCTGCTCCCAACCCTCCTGGCTCTTATTGTGTATAATTATAAACCTATTTCTCCCTTAAAATTTATGACTTCTTTGAGGTAGGGGACTAAAGGTCACGTTTATATGTCCTCAACCAAACCCAGTGCCTGATGTATGCCGGCACTCAAGAAATATTTTATGAATGAAGAAGACACAGACTGCACTTCTTGAGACTCAATAAAAACAATAAAGACAAAACCTCTAATGGTGAAGTGTGTGCAGTGCTTTGGGAACTCTTCTTAGAAGATGTGGGTTTGATCCCTGAGTCGGGAAGATCCCTTGGAGAATGAAATGGGAACCCACGCCAGTGTTCTTGCTGGGAGAATCCCATGGACAGAGGAGCCTGGCAGGTTACAGTCCATGGGGTTTCAGAGTTGGATACAACTGAGGTTGACTAAGTGCACGCATGCACACACACACACACATCACAGCTTCTTTATCCATTCATCCATCAAGGGACACTTTGGTTGTTTCCATGTCTTGGCTGTTGTAAATAATGCTGCAATGAACTTGGGGGTGTAGACATATTTTCAGGTTAGTGGTTTGTTTGTTTGTTTGTTTTTTCCAGATAAAGACCTAGAAGTGGAATTGCTGGATAATATAGTAGCTTTATTTTTAATTTTTTGAGGAACCACCATACTGTTTTCCATAGTGGCTGTACCAACTTACATTCTCCATAATGGTGCATGAGTGTTCACTTTTCTCCACATCCTTGCCAGCACTTGTTGTCTCTCATCTTTTTAATAATAACTATCTGACAGGTGTCAGATAATATCTCATTGTAGTTTTGATTTGCATTTTCCTGATATTGAGAAGTTTTTCATGTACCTGTTGGCCATTTGTTCTCTTGTTTGGAAAAATGTCTGATCAGGTCCTTTGTCCATTTTTTGATCAGTTTCTTTGCTTTTTGCAGTTGAGTTGTATAATTAATTTATATATTTTGGGCATTAACCCCTTATCAGATACATGATTTGCAAATATTTTCTTCCATTCCATAGGTTGCCTTTTCATTTTGATAATGATTTCATTTGTTGTACAGAAACTTTTTACTTTGATGTAGTCTTGTTTATTTTTGCTTTCACTGCCTTTGCTTTAGTGTGTGAATGAGCTCTTAAAACTACTTTTGCCCTGAAGGCATTTACCAACTCAGCAGGGAACTGTTATGAAACTGATTACAGTTTCGATTACCTCATGGCTTGAGAGGGACAGAAGTGAAAGTCCAAGGGACATCTAAGGTGAGCGATAAGAGAAAGCCAACTCTCCCTAATCCAACTCATGTACTCAAGGTCAGGTTAGACAGAAGAGATGTAAACCTATGTTCTTACAGGGGTAAGATTCATGTGAGATGATAAACCAAACCTAGCCTCTCTGAGAAATGGTAGACTACATTTGCATTTCAGAGATGATACAAGAAAACTCAAGCAGGAAATTTAGCTGAAAGTGGTTCCGGTTTTGATAGTGCTCCAGAGATATGGCAAAAGGGAATGTTCTATTGGAACAGTAGGGGAGATCTAGTTTCTTTGCATTCTTTCCTGTATTTGTTATATCAGTACTTTCATTTTAGTCATTCTAATGTTATTTGATATCATTGTATACATGTATTGTAATTTTGTATGTTGATCTTATATCCTGAGATCTTGTTGAAGTCACTTATTTTAGAAAGTTTTTTAAATTGTTGATTTTTTGAGGTTTTTTTTTTTGGTAGACAGTCATGTGTCATCTGAAAATAGGTATAATTTAATTTCTTCTTTTCCAATCTGTATGCTTTTAATTTCCTTTTCTTGCCTTATTGCATTGGTTATGGCTTATAGTATATTGAATAAGAGTGGTGAGAGCAGAAATCTTTGTTTTGTTCCCAGTATGAGGAGGAAAGCATTCAACGTTTCACTACTTAGGATAATGTTAACTGTAGGTCTTTAGTAGATGCTACTTTTTGGGTTGAAGAAGTTCCCTTCTATTCCTAGTTTGTGGAGAGTTTTTTTTTTTTAATCATGAATGGGTGTTGAATTTTGTCAAACACTTTTCTACATTGGTTGATATGATCATATGGCTTTTCTTCTTTAGCCTGTTAATGTGGTAGATTAAATTTTTAAAATTGAAGTATAGTTGATTTCAATGTTGTATTAATTTCTGCTATATATATATATATATGAAAATGAAAGTGTTAGTTGCTCAGTCGTGTCCAACTCTTTGCAACCCCATGGACTGTAGCCCTCAACTTTTGCCTCCGAATGTTATTTTCCTACTGTTCCTGCATTGCCTCCTTTGCTATAATAAATCTTAACCTTGAATATAACTTTATATGGCATCCTGGGAATCTGTTCAATGAGTCATCAAACTAGTTGTGGGAGCACTGAGACAGGAAGCTGTTTTTTTTTTTTTTTGAAATTACAAATTCTATTTTTTTTAATTGTTACAAGATTAAAAAAATAAACCATTTATGTGTGGCTGCACTGGGCCTTCGTTGCTGCGCAGGCTTCCTCCAGTCTTGGTGACCGGGGGCTGCTCTCTAGTTGTGGTGCACGGACTTCTCACTGCGGCGGCTGCTCTTGTTGCGGAGCACCGGCTCTAGACCTGTGGGCTTCAGTAGCGTCACGCGGGCTCTAGAGTGTGAGTTCAGTAGTTGTGGCTTAGTTGCTCTGAGGCATGTGGAATCTTCCTGAACCAGGGATTGGACCCATGTCCCCTGCATTGGCAGGCAGATTCTTCTCCACTGAGCCACCAGGGAAGTCCAAGATATA
Source organism: Cervus canadensis (assembly GCF_019320065.1). Classification (NCBI taxonomy): domain Eukaryota; kingdom Metazoa; phylum Chordata; class Mammalia; order Artiodactyla; family Cervidae; genus Cervus; species Cervus canadensis. Next base: position 28,999,298 of record NC_057417.1, on the reverse strand, counting down.
TACTTTAAAAACACAAAAACAAAACTGAAATATAGTTGACATATGACGTTATGTTAGTTTTAGGTGTAAAACATAATGATTCAACATTTAAATATAATAAAAAGTGATTACCATGATAAGCCTAGTAACCGTCTGTCACCATACGGTTACTGTAGTATTATTGATTATATTCCTTATGTTATATATTCCCTCCCTGTGACTATTTTAAAACCGGAAGTTGGTATCTCTTAATCCCCTTCACCTATTTTGCCCATCCCCCACCCTCCTCTCTGTGGACAACCACCAATTTGTTCTCTGTATCTATGGGTCTGTTCCTGTAGGAAGACTATGTGGATAGGGAATTGCAGAGTTAATGTTAGAGCGCAGGGTTCCTATCTCCAAGTTTTTCTGTTGATAATAAGGTTCAGATATCACTCCCAAGGAGTTCTGTTTCCTTCCATACCGATCTCTCAGCTCTTGCTTAACTGGTTTCTTTATTCTCCACCTAACTTACCATGTCATGCTTTTCTTCTTCCCCCCCCCCTTTTTTTTAAAAGCAAATCCTATCTTAGAGATCTTTTCCTTATTCTTTTCCAGACCTTCTTACTCCTGGCCCTCTCCTCTCTCTAGGTCAAATCATAACTTGCTCTTTTTGGAGACCCCAGCGTACTAATGTCTAACCCAGTGGTTCTCAACAGGGGAGATTTGTTCCCCTCAAGGGATACTGGGCAGTGCTTGGAGACGTTTTAAAAAATATCTTTTTGGCTACTTGAGTGGCATGTGGGATCTTAGTTCCCCGACCAGGGATCAAACCCACGCCCCCCTGCATTGAAGGCTCAGAGTCTTAACCACTGGACCACCAGAGAAGTCCCTGGAGGCATTTTCGACTGTCATAACTACAGGTTACTATTGGCATTTAATGGGAAGAGGCCAGAGATGCTGTTAAATATCCTACCATGCACAAGTCAGCCTTCCACGAGAGGGAATTATCCAGCCCATAATGTCATAGCGCCAAAGTGAAGCAACCCTACTTTAAGCCTACGCCTGGGGAGACGGCATCTGACTCCTGACCGGCTCTTTGTAGTTGGAGCAGTTGTGCCAGGCCAGTCAAGGCTGAATTGTTTTGAACTTGTGGTGAATGACTTGACAATCCATGGCTTTGTGGGCTACATGGAGGGGAGTGGCTTCCTGCCACACAGCCAAAGGATAGGGCTGTGAACCTCTTTAGAATTCCACGGAGATTGAATTATAGTTGCCAGGATCTCACTGTGGGACGTGAAACCCAACAGCCTGGGTGGGTCACAGCCTTACCCACATGCTGGCCTGAGGCTTCAGTGGAGTGCTGGAGTGACAGGCGTCGTGATGATGGTGGTGATGGTTTCTTTCCCCGAATACCGGCCATCTGCTGCTTGTCCAGCATCGGCTGCCTGGTGCTTATGTTTTTACTGCTGGGTTTTGTGGCTGTGATTCTCATGTGTGTGCTTTGCAAATGACCTGGTTCGGTACAACTTGGATGAGATGATGACTGACCGGGGTGATAATGGCTGGAAAACTATCTATACAGATGTCTTCCGCTTTCCGCCATACTGTGGTCGGCTCTGTGTTGAGTTTGGCGTGGGTGCCCAGAAGTGTGGGGCATTGATTTCCTGATCTTTCTCTGGTGAAATGATGAGAATTTTTTAATTAAAATTTTTGGCTTCACTGGGTCTTCATTGCTTTGCGAGGGCATTCTATAGTTGCAGCGAGTGAGGGCTACTCTCTAAATGGCTGTGTGCTGGCTTCCCATTGCAGTGGCTTCGCTTTCAGAGCATAGATTCTACAATGCCTGGGCTTCAGTAGTTGCGGTACATGGGGTTAATTGCCCCTCAACATGTGGAATCTTCCGGACCATGGATCAAACCTGTGTCCCCTGCATTGGTAGGCAGATTCCTTGTTGTTGTTATTTATTTACTTTGGCAGGCAGATTCTTAACCACTGGACCACCAGGGTAGACCGGTGATGAGAATTAATCAGGAATTTCTCTCAAGGGGTAGAAGTAAGTAGGTAGTTTGTTCAGAAAAGATTTGTGGATCTTCTTTTCCACCCAAGGTGAAGGGCAGACCTAAGACCATCACTCCAGCGGTGACAAGTGTTATTTCATTTTAGGTTTTCTGTACCAAAGAACTGGGTGAGATCATTTTACTGGAATCCTGGCTCTGGGAGAATTGGGCTAATTCCTCTGAAATTGGTGGAAGCGGGACGTGTGACCTAATAAACTTTCCACTACTACCCCCAGGGTGCTGTATGGCTTGGTGTGTGTATCGTCAGGGGGCCGTTAGCTTGACACCATCTAGTTGTAGGTCCCAATTTGCTGCTTCTCTGGCTACACGTTCAGCCATCTCTTTTGGCAGACGGTAGGCCAGCGTTGGATGTGGTTCATCAATCTCTCCATTCATCAGTCTCTTCTCTGATGAGGATTTCTGGTTCCCTGGTGGGTAGGCCTTGACGTAGGAACTTAGAAATGTCATAGAACCTGGAAGAGAGTCAGTGTGAGGCTTCCTGCCTGGACCCTCACATGCCTGCTGGCTTGTCCAGGATCCACCATCCATCCAATGTCTTGTTCTTTTATTAAAAAAATTTTTTTTGGCTATGCTGCTGCGTGGCATATGGGATTGAGTCCATGCCCCCTACAGCACAAGTGTGGAGTCGTAACCCCTGGATTGTCAATGAAGTCCCCAATGTTTTATTCTTTATTTTTTTTAAAAAATTTATATTTATCTATTTATTTGATAAACAGTGCCAGGTCTTATTTGTGCCAGGTCTTAGTTGGGGCACACGGGGTCTTCTTTTAGTTGTGGCATGCAAACTCTTGTTGCAGCATGTGGGATCTAGTTCCCTGACCAGGGATTGAGCCCATGTCCCCTGCACTGCAAGGGGAATTCTTAACCGCTGGACCACCAAGGAGTCCCTCCCTGGCTTATTCTTAAATAAAGTTTTTATTTTATAATAGTTGTAGGTTTATAGAAAAGTTGCAAAGGTAGAGAATTCCCATATGCCCACACGTAGTTTCCCCTATTATTAACATTTAATGGTGCACTTGTTATAGTAACGGAACAATGCGCTGTGTTGTGCTAAGTGGCTTCAGGCATGTCCGACTCTTTGTGACTGATGGACTGTAGCCCGCCAGGCTCCTCTGTCCATGGTATTCTCCAGACAAGAATCCTGGAGTGGGTTGCCATGCCCTTCTCCAGGGGATCTTCCCAAGCCAGGGATCAAACCCACGTCTCTTGTGTCTTCTGTGTCGGCAGGCAGGTTCTTTACCACTAGCGCCACCTGGCAAACTCCAATGAACCAATACTAACATATTAGTAAATAAAGTTCATACTTCATCTAGATTCCCTTAGTTTTTACCCTGTGTTCTAAGATGCCATCCAGAGTAATTGCATTTCTTCATGTTTCTCAGGCTCTTCTTAGATATGACAGTTTCTCAGACTTCTCTTGTTTTTGATGACCTTGACAGTTGAGGACTCAAGACACTTTGCAGAATGTCCTCATCTGGGGTTTGTCTGAAGTTCTTCTCATGATAAGACTGGGGTTATGGACTTGGGGGGTAAAGGCCACAGACAGAGGCAAAGTACCGCTGTCATGACGTCATATCAAGGGCATCTCCTCTCAACATGTTGAATCACTGGTGATGTTGACCGTCACCTGGCTGAAGTCATCTATGTCCGGCTTCTCCACTATGAAGTCCCCCAACCCGTCCCATTTCCACACTGTGCTTTTTGGAAGGAAGTCACTATGTGCAGCCAACATAGTATCCTTTTTAACACATCAGATCTTGCTTTTCCTCTTATAAATTCTCACTTATTAGAGGCATTAATTGCTACTGAGTCCATATTTTCCCAAACATTTGATTTTAATGTTCTTTACACCAATACCAAACATTTATATAGCAAAGATGAATAATAAAGGCATGATTTGAGAGGCTAGTTCTCTTAATACTTCTGAGAACTCAAAACTAATGTCCTAAGAAGGCCTTTAAATACCATAATAGCCATTTTTTAGGAAAAACTTAAAACCATATTGCAGCTATAAGACCAAGGGAATTATTCTGAATGCTTCCCTTTGTCTCAAGGAAAGTTATCAGAAGAAATAGGATCATTTCAGTTCTCTTTAGAAAGCTTATTTTAAGAAGAGTCTTGGATCTTAAATATAATTTCCTCACGACTCTCTGAAGTTCCAAAAAGGGAAGCATGATTGTTAATGTTATATTTGTCCCTTTGTCATAGACAGGGCTATTTTCAGACTAGATAGAATGATCTGTGCTTTGTGCAGACTTCACAGTACATTGAGGGCTGTGGAAGAACCACCCTGAGTGCACACGTGGCCATATAATAGGACTTGAAACATGTTGTTACGCTTGTGTAGTACTGAAGACCATCTGAAGTTTTCTATTTTTGCTCTTATGACCTACTTATTAGAACCATGAGTTGTTTGATGCTGAGTTTCTGGACATGAGTAGTTATTAAGAGAAAATATGACTTTTTTTTTTTTAACAAAATGGTTCCAGGAATACATTGTAGGGGAAAAGGATAAGTGTTTAAAATATATTGTTAAAATGCTCCCTGTGTTGAGAAACCTTTGTGCAATCCCTGACTTCATAATAAATAGGACATTTTGTGAGGATGTTCCATTGTTCTCCTTTTGCCCTTTTCCCTTTGATCAAATGCCACGGTCATATATGTGACTGGCCACATTGAGTCCAACATCTCTTGAGGACAGTGTTCCATCTCTGAGTGACTCTCACCAGCTCCAACTTACCCACCTTATTTTGACCCATGAGCATTTTGAAAAAGAAGAGTAATGAGGGAAGTAACCTTATCAGATATTGAAACAACTTATACAGTAAAATAATTAAGATAATGATGTATTGGTGGAGATACAGACCGATAAATAGATTCAAGAAAGAACTCCAATTCAAATGGAATTTCACACATGATAAAGGTAGCATTTCAAAACAGCTGGGGAAAGATAGTTATTCACTAGACAATGTTGAGAGGTGGTGGGAGGGAGAAACCTGGATCTTGACCTAATTCCTTACACATAGTATTGAATTCCACTTGGATCCAAAATTTAAACTTAATAAAATGAAACCATGAGATACCATTATAAAGAGTTAGCATTTTAACAGTTCTGGAATGGAAAAGGTATAAAATTATGCAACATTTAGAAGCTAAAAAACAAAAATGCAGTAACCTCTGTTTGATTTAAAGACACACGTGCATGCACACACACAAACTCAAAAGACAAACGCCAAATCTGAAAGGCTTTCTGCAACCTTTTCATACACGAAGGGCTAACATTTTCAGAGGGTACAGATGTTCTTTGAGTGGGGAAAATAAAACAAAAAGGCAAAAAACACAGGAAAAGATGCCTAACCGTACAGTCAAATGTAAATCATTTCTGTCCCTCTAGGCTAAAAACAATGAAACTTCTGGAGGTGAGAAGTTCAAGGCCACCTGGGCCAGGCACCTTCTTAGGTTCACTGTGCCCTCTTTGGCATGTGGCCGTCCTCCTCCACGTGTTTATAGAATAGCTGCTGTAGCTCCAGGCATCATGACCACGATCTGGCAGAAACAAGGGGGCAGGTAGGGAAAAGGCCAAAGGCTCTTGCTCCAGAGTCTGCTCCTTGTCACATGTGTTTCTTGGAAGCCCAATTCTGATCCCATCTCCTTTACTAGAACTGTCCTGGGGCTGCCTGGAAGGATGGGGAAGTGATTTTTTTTTTTAATTTTATACTAAAAAGTATACCACTTAGGGATTTTCACTAGGTGAACACGCCTGTCTGACCAGCACCCAGATCAAGAAACAGTGGCTCCTTGCAACTGCCCACATGCTCTCTCCCAGTCACTAGAGAAGGTGAGCATTTTTAATGGGCACCTTCGCACTGTGGCCAAAATTGGGTTAAGAAAGAAGACACCATGGAATATTACTCAGCCATTAAAAAGAATTCATTTGAATCAGTTCTAATGAGATGGATGAAACTGGAGCCCATTATACAGGGTGAAGTAAGCCAGAAAGATAAAGAACATTACAGCATACTAACACACATATATGGAATTTAGAAAGATGGTAATGATAACCCTATATGCAAAACAGAAAAAGAGACACAGAAATACAGAACAGACTTTTGAACTCTGTGGGAGAAGGTGAGGGTGGGATGTTTCGAAAGAACAGCATGTATACTATCTATGGTGAAACAGATCACCAGCCCAGGTGGGATGCATGAGACAAGTGCTCGGGCCTGGTGCACTGGGAAGACCCAGAGGAATCAGGTGGAGAGGGAGGTGGGAGGCGGGATCGGGATGGGGAATACGTGTAACTCTATGGCTGATTCATATCAATGTATGACAAAACCCACTGAAATGTTGTGAAGTAATTAGCCTCCAACTAATAAAAAAAAAAAACTATTAAAAAAAAAAAAGAACAAAAGAATATCAGAGACCAGCAGTCTGTCACACCCATCACTTTATATATTCGCCCCAAAGGCACTCTTATCATCGATCTACTCAAATTTTTCATTCTCAGTCCAAGAAATTTTATATTTTAAGAGACAATGGCTGAAATTTACATTTCCTCTAATTTCATAATGTGAGCCTGGGACCAGAAACACCTGGCCTGAATGGGAACTTTCTGCAGTCTTAGATTCATAGGCAGCTGCATCGAGATGGTCCCTGGGGGACACTGACCAGGTCTGAGTTTTGAGGTGTCCGTGAATACAGAGACATCCTGGAGAACCCGTCCCATGAATGGGATGAACATGAGAACATTTGCAATTCATACACATTTTTTAAGAGGTGAGAAAACCCACAAGTAAGATAGGTATGGCCAAATCTTAGAACAGAATTCAGAATTTATTCCTTATTACAGTACACATATTGGAGAAAACATCTTTCTTATGAAACAGAGGCCACTTTTCTCCGGGCACCCCACCTCCCCAACATTCTGATGTTCATCTTGGAGAGAATCCGTTTGCAGGAGGCATCCAGCAGCATCCTGATACCAGCTAATTCACATGCAGCAGAAACTCTACAAATGCCGTAACTGTAAGGGCTTTCGGGAAAAGCAAAGCCCATTCAACGTCAGAGAATTCACACTGGAGAAAAACCACATGCGCGTCATAGCTGTGAAAGCGCTTTTAGATGGTGCTCAGAGCTAATTAGACATCTGGGATTTCAGAGTGGATAGGAGCCCTGGGAGCAGAAGGGATGAGGAAGAACCTTCAATCAGAGTTCCAGCCTCGGACAATGTCGGCTGATTCACGGGGACGGGAAGCAGGCGTGTGTGCTGAATGGGGGAGGCCGTCCGGGGGAGGTGTGGGGTACACTGAACTCATTCACGCTGGAGAGCAGCCTGTGAGTGGAACCAACGTGGAGCATCATCTTTGGGGAATTTACAGGAAAGAAACACTCTTATTGGAAAGATTGTGGGAGAGCTTTTAGCCAGTAATCAGACTAATTCATTCTGGAGAAAAGCCTTGATTGTGGAGAATGAGGAAAAGCCTTCAGGTCTTTTCTTTATTGGATTTCAGAGAATCTTCAGTGATAAATGGGGAAACTTTGAGGAGGGGAGGGGGTTCAGGGTTTATTGTCAATTAAAGCATTAAGTAGGGGCTTAAACTTTATTGCTTCTTTCACTGCAACCAAGATTTCCATTTCATTCTCTGTCTCATAGAATATATATATATATATATATATATATATATATATTTATTTATTTATCTCTAATGACTTAGGAAGATAAGCTTATAAACTTGCTTTTATAAGCTTAACTTCTATTCCTGGTAGGTATTTAGTCCAGTTTTGCTGAATGAATGAGGTAATACAACAGGCAAACAGCAGAGTCAGCCTAGTCTGAACCTTCAAGGGCAGGACTCCATAAATTGTGGAGGGTGTGAAAGGACTGTGTGGAGGGGGCGAGGCTTACTGGCAGGATCTGGAGGTTGCAAATTCTACCCTAATTGCAACACATTCGTGTTCAGCCCCCATTAGCTTGAGAAACTTCTATGGGCCACGTCTCTTTACTGCTGAAGACTATTTTCAGATGGGAAAAGAGGGGGGCCAATTTTTTCTCCAGTTCTGAATGCATCTGACAGCTACATGAGGAGGATACCAGTTTCACTTTGTTTTATATTTAAAACTAGACATTTAAAGAGGAAGGGCTAGAGTTCCTAAGTTCAATTTCTCTTTTCATGAAGCAAGGGTCAGGCACATTTTCTTGTGTTGAAGCAACACAAAAACCACATAGTGATGAAAATTGGATCAGAAGAAAGCTTCATCTAGTCCTTATCCACCGACTGCGTTCTCACCTCCCAACCAAACTCCTTATCCCTAGCCTGGGATTCTAAGTCTTCTAGGAGACATCCTTGCTCTTGCCACTATATCCATTCCCCAGTTGAGGAAGAAGTGATTCAGGTCCTGTGCGTTTCTGGCTCCTGACTTTGCTTAGAGAAGATAGGAAGGAAAGGTAAAGAAAAAAGGGCCAGGTGGCAAAGGGACAAAACATGGAGAATGTGGGAAGTGGCCTCAAGTCAGGGCACCCTATTCCCCAAAGGACATGAAATGTCACTTAGGCTGGCTGGAGAGTAACGAAAAAGCCTGGTTTTCCATCAGTTAAGTTCTGGCTGCCATACATTTCCTTTATCTAGTACATGGGGCTCATAAAACCCTGCTGTATGACAATGGCCTCCTCTAGAATTCATCCAACCTAACTCACCATTTGCCAATTCCAGCTTGCTTCTCCTTCTGCCACGGCCTTCTGACCCATGCTCAGGCTCTGCATCCAGAGACTAACACCCACCCCCCACCCCTTCCATGCTGATTTGTTGTAAAGTTCCTCATGGAGCCGCAATTTAGAAGACCCAGGCTCATACATCTGAAACTGTCCTGAATCTATCTTTCCTCATCAGTGCCCTGAAGGCTCTGGGAATCAGAAGTGCTCAAGCTGCTTGCCTGTGTGGGCTATGACCAATCTTGACCTGTATTTCCTACCATACAATTAAGGTTTCCAGCGGCTAAATTGGGCTGATTTTCCATTTGGAGCTGTACCAAGAGTCGTGGGGGCTCTGAGGAGTTGATGACAGGGAAGTTCAGAGGAGCACCATGTTGGCTAAGAATGCCTTAGGCTGCAAATAGCAGAAATGTGCTTAGAAAATAAAGACAGTTCAATTTAAAGATCAGTAAGACTGGAAGTAGGTGGTTCCAGGCTAGGTGTGGTGGCTCAGCGGTATCACCGAGGTCCTAGCCTTTTTTGGTCTGTCTACTCGGCCAACCTTGGTATGTTGGCTTTCTCCCTTGGTCTTGTTGACACCTGGTCTCAAAATGGCTGCCACAGCTCCAAGTATCAAATCTCAAACATCCCTGTTCAAAGCAGGAGGAAGAGACGGGCCTCTTCATTCTCCTTTAATCAGGAAGCAAAATCTTCCCAGAAGGTCCCCCAGCCACTTCCCTGTAAGTCATGTTGGCAGAACTGTCGCATGCCTGATTCTGAGCCGACAGACAGCAGAGGGACTAAGTCAGGAGTCTGCTGCAATGATACACATGGGGGAGGCAGGCCTGGCGAGCCCTGGGGAGGCTCTAGGGCTGGCTCCTCTCTCTGCCTTTCCTGGAGCCCTGCCTCTAATCTGGACATCCTTTGTCTTCTTCCCAAAGAGGCTCATTAATCCCCCAGCGATAAGTATTGTTTTGCCTTTCTTCAATCTCCAACCTTCCACCTCAATGTACTTCTGGCCTTACTTGCCCTCGAGACCTCCTGTCACACACTGCCTATGCAGTCTGATTTGGAGGTTCAAATTTCCTAAAAGAGGAATCTGCCTGGCCTGACTGGCTTTCCAAATATTCACTGAGTCAGGGGACTTCAAAAGTTGTTGACCAGTGTACACAGATCCTGGGTCACTGACCTGCATGAGTGTGTGAGTGTGTGTGTGAGTGTGTGTGTGTGTGTTTGTGTGTGTGGTGCGAGGAGGACAGAGGCAGAGTCATGTGATGCAACACAGCCACCTGGGCTGAACGAGGTGGGGTATGGGGGTGGGGCAGGACAGAGGGCGTGGACAGTGGCTCCTGGAGCCCAGGGCAACAAGATAAGGAAATTAGGCCAGTCTACTAGAGAGATGCCAGGTGGACACAAGAGGGAAAAGGCCATTTTGCACATTTCAGTCCCGTTTCAGTGGTTGCCAAGTGGAGAAGAGAGGAATCCGGCTGGCAGACGAAATCAAGGCCCTTGACCTGTGGCTGCAGCTGAACCTGCCCAGCTGGATCCAGTTGTTCAGGTCACTCACTCTGAGGGCCCGTTACTTGACTTACAGAATGAACAACATAATCAGTTTCTTGAGTCTGCCCTGATATATCCCCTGAATTCCCACAGGAGAAATTCCAGGGACTGCTAGTAGGAAGCCAGGCTTTCTCATGAACATGGCTTTAATAGGGCCTGGCAGCATCTGGTACCCGCTGGACTTAGAGCTTAGAAACCATTTTGTGGCTTTGGCAGGCCACGGAAGAGACTGGAGAAGCAGGACTAACTCAACATGATACCACGTAACGGGGACAGAAAATGGACTGGTGATTCCAGCAAAGGGAGTGAAAAGTCCCACAACACGAAAATGAGAACATGCAAGACCTGGGAAGCCTCGCTCCTCTACTTCTTAGTTGCATGCCCTTGGGCAGGTTACTGCACCTCTCTAGGTCTTAGTTTCTTCATCTGTAACGTGAGGATAGAAACATCCCATTTCAAGGGTTGTTGGGAGGATTAAATGAGACCCTGTGTGTAAAGCACTAAACGCATGTGAGTGACTGCTGTCCTCAGAGCCTGTCACATGCTCGGGTGGGGCCGAGCCCCAGGGGAGAGCCCGCTGGCTGGCACCCATCAAAAGAGCTGGCGTGGCGTGGCGGTTCTGATGGGGAGCTCCACTGGGGCCCTCCATGGTGGCGAGTGGGGCTGGGGGTGACTGGTGCACCCCATGAAGCACTTGACAGCTTTCCTTCTAGTTTCTTGAGCGATTTCCTAGAGGCCTTTGGAACAGCTTTCACCCAGCCCCCCAGGAGTTAAGAGTCTCTAACTTCGCAGAGCTTACAGTCCCTGTCCCTCCAGTCCCCTCTCTCCCAACAGCCTTCCCTGGTTTAGCCATTTCAATCTCCTCTGCCTGTTTCTATCACTTCCTACTCTATTTGTTCCTTGGATAGGCCCTTCAAGGAGTGATCTGAGAGGGTATCTGGAGATCTACTATAAGTGACGTTCCAGCTCTAAACTCCCAGGACAGGAGCACAGAAATCCAGTGACCAGCTGTCCTCCTGCCCAGAGACCGCCATGTGAGCTCATGAGCCTCTGGTACGCAGGCAAAGAGGCGGCTGGCAAGGACCCTCCCTTTTTCTCCTTAATGCTCCATGATCTACTCATCCTTTCACCGGGTTCAAGGCTTTACTGGGTTCAAGTTTCAGCTGTTCAGAGCAGCCTTGCCTTTCTAGGAAATGCAGTTCTGATGGGCAATGCCAGATCTAGGGACTAGCTCTTATCATCTCCACCTCCAACATTTCTAACTTACTAGATTTTAAAGACATTTAGAAGAGCACGCCATGGCTATATAAATCCATGGATATATACACAGAGTCTGTCCCTGTTTTGTTTTGTTTGTAGGGGAGATAGAGATTTTGCAGTTGACAAAAGACAAGAGATGTTCCTGCATTTTGTGCTTGGGACCCAGCGCTCTGTTTTATGGTAAAGGATGATACATTTGTGGCGGCCAGCACAGGTGGGACCTTTCAGTACAGTCGCTAACATCTGTTCTCCTGTTACCTCCTTGCTGGTAACTCTGGTTGCTGGCAGCTACAGGAGCGCCCAGTGTCGGATGAATACCTGCTACGTGCCAGGTGTTAATTGAGGCACTATGAATATAGAGATGCTTCAGACATAGGTCTTGATCTCAAAGAGCTCCAAGTTCATCTTCGGGGTGGACCCTGAGCCAGCTACCCTTAACCAGGACACTAGCCAGCTCTCCAACATACTAATTTCTTGCTTGTTCCCACCTCCCCAGTCAAGGTCACTCCCAAGGTTAGTGCAATGCATGACAGCCAGCAGTGCCCCCCAGACAGAGCCAAGGGCCTCTGCCACCTTATGGACATCAGCGCTAATCCAGCTTTCAGGTCAGGGATGGGGGAAGAGGTGGCAATAAAGATGAGATCACCTTCCTCCTGTGTGACCCGGAAGAGAATGGCCGACAGCCATCCCCGAGAAGGCAGGTCATGTCTTCAGTCAAGGGTAAGCGTGTCTCCATGCGTGATGACCCTGAGCCACAAATCCATCTGTCTGCGTCCACAGCTGTATGCAGTCACCGATCCCCATGGCATCCCAAGTCCCTCGGCGCTCAGAGGTGCTGTGAGTCCAAGGGACACTGGGTGGTTCTTCCTCAAAGAGCTTTACATCTGTCTGAGGAGGAAAATGCATGAGAAGGTCAGGAAGGACCAGAGCTTGGCTGGGTGCAAGAGGGGGCTCGGGGCCCAGTGGACCCAGTGAGCAGAGTGCAGGCTGGGAGCCCAACTGCAGGCCCGCAGGGTCCCAGGAAGCCTTCATGGAAGAGGTGGGCTTTGGGCCGTGTTTGGCAGGTGGGAAGCACTCCTGGGGTAGCTTCTTGTGAGCCAGAACTGTGGGTGCTCCAAACACAGTTCCTCTGTTGCCCCCTTGGGAAACAGAGGATCCAACCAGTGGTTCTGCTTCTGGCTGCTGTAATCCCAACAGCCAGAGGCTCAAGGGTCCGTGCCGGCACAGAGCTACAGAGCTTGGTTTGCCTGAACGGAGGTGCCTGTGACACTCTCATTTCCGACGGCGTCAACACAGTGTGAGGCCAGGGCCACAGCGTGCTGTCGGAACCTATGCCCAGCCATTCTGCCAGAGCAGCATGGTGGGGGCTGTCCTGGGGGGACCGCCGCTCCTCAGAGGCCAGGATCTGGAGCCTTTACGCGGAAGGTAGCACGCTGGGACAGCACAGGCTCTAAGCCTGGCACAACGCACGTGGCCAAACACTTGCATCCGATTCTGGCAGAAGATCAATGAATTCACACGGCAGAGGAAATCTTTGAACATTCTGAATACGGGGAAATTTCCATTCATCTCGTAACTCATACTAGAGAGATTCCCCCATGAATGGCGTCAATGTAGGAAAATCCTCCGAGTGCGGCAGCAGCTATCAGAACTCACGGGGGAGGGACGGGGGCACGGACGCAGAGAGCGCGTTAACAAAGAGCTCAGCCTGGAGCCCAAAACACCGAAAAACCTGTATCTTCATTAGCGCAGTGGCGCTTTGAGAAAGCACAACTTGGCCGAGTCATTCTGGAGCTAAGTCTTTCACAGGTGATGAATCGGGGGTGATGATCAGTTCAGGAGAAATCAGCCCTCATTCATCACTCGAGGGCTCGGGCTGGAGAGAGGGCAGATGCTCATCGTGAATGAGGGGGACTCTTGGGAGTCCTCTGGCCTCGGGAAACTGGGAGGCCATGCAGGGCCCATGGGAGGACAGTCAGCGGTACCTCAGAGCACAAGTTGTATACAATGGTCATGGATGAGAAAGACATGGTGAGAGGGCCAATTTAGATAACGATTTTGTTGGAACTTGCACTTTTAGCACCTGTAATGGAACGACAGGCTTGGCCTAGAAGGAACGCAAACACCCTGTGGGGGAGGCTGGTTCGGTGACAAGGTCATGCACCTGCGCCCCTGGGGTCCACGTGCCCTTGGGGGACCTGGTGCCTTGCAAGAGACAAGCAGAGGGGCTCCCAAGCTCTCAGCAGTATACTTTCCCACAGGGCCTCCGTGTCCCTGTTTCTTCACAGTCCCGCCTCCTTCCTCTCCTGGCAGGCAGGTAAGTCCTGGCCTTGTGTCTGCCATGTGCCCACCTGACTCTGGTGTTTCCCAGGGGACAGCAGGCCACCTGCCCACGAAGAGGCTGGTGACCACCATTACCTTTGACAACTCACGAATGTGCCCCAGGGATGCTGCTGTACCTGGACCATTCATCCATCCATTCTACAAGTATCTTTCGAGCATCTGCTCAACTCTGTAGCTGGCACATTGTTTGTGCTGGGATCAAGGACAGGGGAGAAAGGAAGTGTCAGTCACAAGGGGCTTGGGCTACCCAGGGAAAGAGGGGAGTCAGGAAAACAGGAGTACCTTCGAGACTGCAGGGGTGTCTGTGTCCTGGCTTTCGGATGGGCCTTTGGAGAGAGTGCTGGGAAGGGAGGAGGAAGAATTCTGATCTAACGACTGCCTCCCACACGACAGGCTACCATGTGCTTCTCTGAGACCCCTGCCTGTGTGACCTGTGATCTTTACTTTGTAAAGAAAAGATGAGTGCACGGCTAGCAGGCGGCACAGCCGGTCTAGGTCTGTCTCACTCCTGATGCCACTGTCTGTCCATCAGCGCTGGGAGAGAAAGGGTCCTTTAGCACCACTGTTCCTTGGGTAATGTTTCCAGAGGCTTCAGGGACAGTGAGAGGCCCCTGGTGAAACAGGAAGAGAGGGGACGGAAGCGGGGAAGGGCATTGGCTTTTGTAGACTCTAGTGGGCAGGGAAAGACATTCATTCATTCACTCCTCTGTTCATCCATTAGGAAAATCTTCATTGAGCCCTATGGAGGGCCAGGTGCTGTGCTTCGGTGCTGGGGACGTGAGTGAGCAAGATGGACACACTCCTGCCTTCATGGAACTTCTAGGAGGAGGCAGGCGATCCAACAGGCTACGTGTTTGGAAAGGGGGAGCCCAGAGGAGAATCCTGACCCTTACTCGCATCACTGAGGCTGACTTCTGGGAAGGGGCGACATGTCAGGGAAGACCTGAAAGATAAGCATCAACCTGGTGTGTGCTGGGGAGCGTCTTCCAGAGAACGACGATGGCAGGTCTGTGGATGAGGAGCAGGACGGGACGGAGCTGACGTGGAGGGAGGGAGGCGAGGAGGGACCAGGTCACCTGGGGCTCCTAGAAGGCGCTCAGACTGGACCCAGCGAACAATAGGAAGCCGCGGAGAATGTTAATCTTGGGGAGGCCCTGGGCAGTCTTAGTCCATCCCTTCCCTGCAAGCCCGGAGAGGGCCGTCCAAGGATTCTTCACACCAGGGCAGATATAGTCGGTGTGTGGGTTCTGTCCTTTTTCTTCACTAACTAAGGAGGTTTTCCATGAGGCGCCGCTAGCAGAGTGAGCGATAAAGCTCGAACTAAGTGCCGGTGCCTTGATCCCAAGGAGGAAACCTTTGGTGCGTGAAGGGCGGACCTGAGAGTCCAACGGATCTTCCGGGCAGACGTGCGTGGGTGGGCACTCCCCTCTTGTGGCCGAAGCGGGTACTGCACCCGTGTTCCCAAACAGGCCCGGCTCTAGGCTCTCCCTGGGGAAGCCCGGAAACAGGCCGCGGCGGCGGCACAGAGCTGGGGACTCCGGGAAGTTTCCCACCTGAAACCTTTTTTTGTTTGTTTGTTTTTGTTTTGCTTTTTAAATGAGAAACCTGAACGGTGGAGAAAATGTGTGTGTATATATATATGTGTGTGTGTGTGTGTGTATATATGCTTAAAATCACTGGTAACGCTGAGTGTCTTTCTAGCATTTTCTTTCTAAGCATAAAAAAAGACACTCAGCGTTATCAGTGATTCTGGAATACGTGACTAAAAATTTTCAATGTTGTTTATATGTATTTTAAAACTTGGACGTGTACTACTTTTGTTGATTAGAGGGTTGGGGGGGGGGGGGAAGTATTTTGTTGTTTTTAAAAAGAGCAGAAGTGACAGAAAAGTGCCCCAAGAGGGGGGCTGAAGTGGAGGCCAGGTGGCTGAGAGCCGAGCCGAGCCACTGCCCCGGCAGCCCTGTGTCTTTCCGCAGCTGCAAAGCGCCAGTGTGGCTGCTCACAGAGCCACGCGGGGACCAGGCTGCCTGGGGGCTGCCCGCCCGGCCGTTTCTGTCTAGCTGAGCCCTTCGGCTCACACAGACCTGGGCTCCGGGTGCCTGCCCCTCTGTCTTTGTCTCACGCGCTTGCCCTTCTCCCGTCAGGGTCGCACCCTCCCAGTCTGGTCTCACAGTGGCCCCGACCGCCCGCCGGGTTCTGGGTGACCCGGACGCATGTTCCTCAGGCTCACCCTAGTGGATTCTCTGCTGTGTGAGCTCTGACGCAGGATGAGGGCTGGGTCGGCTCAGAAACTATAGAGCCACGCCTGATCCATCCACGGGGTCTCTGCCTTTGCCCGCCGAGGGCAAGGAGCTCACCTGGCTGGCTGTTCTGGTCTCTCTGGTCACCTTCCCGGCTCCTCTCTTGTCTCTCCTGCTCGAAACTCTTCTCTGGGGCAGGCCAGCTGCTCAACCTCCCCTCTGGGAGGTTCCCCGGACGCCGGTCTATGGGACTGGATCTGGGCGGAGGCCAAGGACACAGACCCCGCCATTGCTGGGGTCATTCATTCTTGACTGGAAAAGTCCCCAAGGAGGCTTAACTTGTGCCGTGGGAGGGTTATGTTTCAGATAAACTCTTCATGAGCTTAATTTCAGAAATGTTCTGAAATACACAAGTTTTTTGAAAAAAAAATAAAAGTCTCTTGATTATGGAAAATTTCAATCCCACTTTCTAGTTGGAGATACAATACTGTAGACTATTGTACAATATTACAACAAACTCTCATGTTCCCATCCCCCGACCTCCGTATTCATTTCCTGCCGTTCCTGTTTCTAGCTCGCCGCACCATACTTTTGTGTGTGTGTGTAGTATTTTTTTTTTCCCTTTCAGTATTTATTTATTTGGCTGCACTGGGTCTTAGCTGCAGCACATGGGATCTTTGATCTTGATTGCAGCATGAGAGATTTGTTTTAGTTTCGGCATTTGAACTTAGAGATCTACTTCCCTGACCAGGGATTGAACTTGGGCCCCTTGCATTGGGATCCTGGTTTTAGCTACTGGACCAGGGAAGTAGGGAACTCCATAGGGAAGTCCCTATGGAGTATTTTAAAAATAAATCTTAGACAGTATATCTTTTTGCCCCCCTGATATATAACTCAGTATGTATCTCTAGTAGATTCAAATTATATTACACTTGATGTTTTGGGGAATATATATAACAGAATAGTAATCTCCTGGACCTATCTCCATCTCCAGTAATTATATGGTGGTTTAGTCTCAAAGTCGCATCCACCTCTTGTGATCCCGTGGACTACATATAGCCTGCGAGGCTCCTCTGTCCATGGAATTCTCCAGGCAAGAATACTGGGGTGGGTAGCCACTTCCTTCTCCAGGGGATCTTCCCAACCCAGGAATTGAATCCTGGTCTCCTGCATTCCAGGAAGATTCTTTACCAACTGAGCTGGGAGGAAAGTAATCATGCCAATCTCCTTTCATCTACTGTCCCCTACCCCACCAGATCTGATGTTTTTCAAGGAAACCTCAGGCATCATTTCACCCATAAGATCTGCAGTGTGTGTCTTCAAAACACTTTTTCTTTGTAAAGAATAAACCCCAATAGCATTATCACAACTAAAAATTTTGAACAGTAATTCCTTAATATCATCCATGTTCACATTTCCTTGATTTAAAAAAAAAAAAAAATCTTCAATTGGTTGTTAGAATCATGACCCAAATCAGGTCTACAGGTTGCATTTAGTTGACAGTCTCTTCAGGTTCACTTCCCTCTTAAAATTTTTTTTCCCATTTTTATCTTGTAATTTGTTGAAGTATTTCAGCAGTTTGTCCTTAGTACGAAGTGATACAAGTGATACTTAACAGACGCTCGAGCGCCAACTCTGTGCCAGGCACTGTGCTTTGTGCTGGAAATAAAGGCGTGAGCAGATCCGGGGCAAATCACTTGACACTCTCTGGACTTGGCTACCCCCTTCTCTAACAGTAAAGAGGATTGGACTAGATGCTGTCTCTAAAGGCTCCAATCTGATCCACTCGGATCCCCCCTCTCATCACTACGATCCACTGTGTGAGTCTCCGCAAATTTCAACCAAACTTATTCCCAGGGGGCGGCCGCCCACCTGCCTGGGTGATCAGAGGCCAAGGTGACGGCGGGACGACGTCGCCCGGATGCCGCAAAGTCGTTCTGCCCGCGGTGGCCAGCGGCATAACAGCAACCCTTCTGACCTTGAGTACTGGCCGGCCCTGCCCAACTACACTTCCCACAGTTCTCTGCGGCCAGCCGGTTACCACGGAAACAGGCTGGGCTCGTCGGTTCACCAACCGTCGGGGGTCTGGGCCTGCGGGTGATCGTGTGCAGATGAGCCTCCACTCTCCGTGGCTTCCGAACGCCGGTCACGCGCCCTCGCCCCTTGGTTCTGGTGCCCGAGGAGGCCGAGCCATTTGACTGGGCCGCGGCCGTCGGGAGGCTGAACTACACTTCCCAGGAGCCTCCGGGCACACCCCGCTTCCGGTCGCGGGCCGCCGAAAAGATAACAAGGAGTTGTCAAGGAGACCGGTCCGGGGGTATTTGGGGCCCTTAAGTCCGTGGACAAAGGAGCTGGAGACAGAGAAGGACAAAAGAAATGAGGAGGATGGGAAAACTGGTTATAAAGCAACATAAGGTACACTCCCTCCTGTTTACCTTTTTAGTGTCCACGGATGCTCAGGGTCAACGCGGGCGTCGCACAGCCCTCTGGGAAGTGTGGGCGGTGCTGCCCTAAGGGCTATGGGAAATGTAGTCATTGATTAACAGCCACTACCTGGAGCATTCACAGTCGAGGATGTGGGATTGAGTCCTCCCTACCTCTCCCGTTTCCGCTCAAACACGTTTGTCTGGCCAATACTTACAGAATCTTTCCCTTTCTCTTCTTGCCAACCCTCAGTGCTGTATTTTAGACACACCCTTAAATCTATTCCCCGCGCGGCCACCAAAGTAATTGTCCCTGCTCGGCTTAGGACTCTTACACAGACAATAAAATCAAGTCCATGTTAACCGGCTGGCATGATATATTTGACCTCTCACCTATTGTCTCCCACAAGTCTCCTCATAGATAAGAACTGTTTTCTCTAGATTGTTCATCTCATTTGTGTTGATATCTTAAAGCCATTGCCACTTTTTTTCTTTTTTAATGCAGAGCACCACTTTTTGCTTTTAACAGTTGCCCTCCCAAAGAGGGTGATAAATTTCAAGAGTAGCTGGATTTGCAAAATATTCTTGAAAAAAGTACTTGAGTAGGTTTCTATCTGTAGAAACCATGTTCTTCATACTTTGATAAAATTAGAGTTTTATTTTTCCAAACAAAATATTTTATTACATGATCTGATTAACTCACACCTAGATGTTTTTCCAAGTCTTGTAAAGTCACCTGAAAGATTTATAAGATTTATTTAAAAAAAAAAAACAAAACATGATGGTTCTTACATAAATTACTTTACAAAGCTCTGATAAGACTCTAAATATAAAATAGATGTGTTTCTCCCCCCCGCCCCCCCAAACACTTTGAAAGTCTTAGGTTCTATATTTACGCTTGATCCAAAGAGCTGTAAGTGTGGAGTAAATCTGCCTGAGGCTTTAGAGAAAGGAGGCATACTTTTAAAGGCTATCAGAAAGCCTAGATAGGAATGAACTCTGTGGTGTAAAATGACAGATGAGGTGTTACTCACATCAAAGCACCAAGAACTTGCCTTTTGAAGTGGGAATACTTGGCAGACACAATATTTCCATTAGCTTTTAACTTTGGTAGGAAGAATGGCTCAGATCATAAACGTAGAGAGCTATTTACCTGATAAAGCAATTTAGAAGTCACAGTAAAAAATATGTAATCTCTTCTTAACATTCAAAAACAGAGAGTTTCCTCCTTCCTCATTTATTTAATTTCTTTGGTTTTGGTTTTTAAAACATAGACGCCTTCATGTCTTGCCTGAGGAAAGAGTACATTTGTTGAAAAAGCATCAGCCAAGGTCAGGATGATGCTGGGAAAGATTGAGGGCAGAAGGAGAATGGGGTGACAGGATGAGACAGTCAGATGGCATCACTGGCTCAATGGACATAAGTCTGAGCAAACTCTGAGAGATAGTGAAGGACAGGGAAGCCTGGCATGCTGCAGATCATCGGGTCACTGAGAGTCAGACATGACTTAGCAACTAAACAACAAGGCCAAGATGTTCATGTACTTCTCAGGAATCAGATGGGGAAGGCTGAAGTCAAGATCTAAAAGAACCATAATTCAGAATGGTTTTGAGTGGTGCAAATGCAGTTAGTTACCTTTTCCATGGATATCGGAGTACCGCTCTCATTAACTTTTACATGTTCCGAGTTGCCAGCAAAATTCTACTTGTTGTTATATCCTACACTATGGATATAAGGGTCTTCTGGTGTTCCAGAAAACATATAATGATCTCCAGGAACATTCCTGGGCAATTTCAAGTTATGGACATTCAGGTTACAATGTGAGTTGTAGTTTTCTTTACAACCGAGAAAGCTTCAGAATGCTACTCGGTCATTTGATTGGTTTCAAGAAATATGATGCTAGATCTATGTGCCACATACTTGCAAACCATTTTCTGGATGGTTTAGCTTCAAAAGTGGTTGTTTTCCCTGCCGTTGTTGCCGTAGTTGTTGCTTTACTAAGTTCAGTCTCAAAGGGTGGCACTCTTGGCCAGGTCCACTTGTGGAACTCATCTGCCCAGTTACACGGGATAGTGGAAAGAGTTGGGGCATGGGGTCCAGTTCTGAGTCACTTGCTGAGTCACCTTGACCTAGTCATTTGCCACTACCCCCAAACCTACTCCTTTTCTTCCATAATGCCTCCTTTTTAGTCACTCAGTCAAGTCCAACTCTTGTGACCCCATGGACTGTAGTCCGCCAGGCTCCTCTGTCCATAGGATTTTTCCAGATAAGAATACTGGAGTGGGTTGCCGTGCCCTTCCCCAGGGGGTCTTCCAGACCTAAGGATCGAACCCGGGTCTCCTGCATTGCAGGCAATTCTTTACCATCTGATCCACCAGGGAAGCTCCCATAATGCCTCAGTGAACAGCGTATGTGGTAGGCTGAGTAATGGCCCCCAAAATATCAGACGTGACTCCCTGTAATGCACATATACTTTACTTGGAAAAAGCATCTTTGTAGATGTGACTAAATTAAGGATCTTTAGATGGGGAGATTATCCTTGATTTCATGGGTGGGCCCTAAATGCAATTATAAGTGTCCTAATAAGAGTGCGGTAGAGGGAGATCTGAGTCAGGTACACAGGGGATTAGGCAATGTGAAGAAGGAGCAGAGAGAGATTTGAAGATGCTGGCCTTCAAGACTGGAGTGACCGCAGCTACAAATCAAGGAATGACGGCAGCCGCCTCTACACTTGTCTGCCTTCTGATCCAGCCCTCCTGCTGTGGTCAGAGGGGCTTTTCTACCATGGAGATCCTACATTGATCTGCAGTGATCATCCTTCAGCGGTGCCTCAAAGCCTGACTCCTTGGTCGGGTCTGAGAATCCTTTCACCATCTGACCCCTTGTCTGCTCACCCACACACGCACACCCAGCCACCTTCACACACTCCATCTCACTCACACACTCCCTTCTCCACCCACTGAGTGATGCTCCCACATGTCTAGGCTGTTTCACACATCTGTGGCTCCTCACATCTGTGATACAGAGAAAGGGATCTTTTTAAATAGTATTTATTTTTGGCCATGTCAGTTCTTAGTTGCGGGATCTTTCACTGATGCATGTGGGGCTGAGTGGCGGCACCTGGGGCTTAGTTCCCTGACCAGGGATCGAACCCGCATCCTCTGCACCAGGAGGTGGCTTCTTAACCACTGGACCTTCAGGGAAGTTCCGATCAATTAGTATTATTGCAGTATTGCAGTTATGTAAATTAGTATTATTATGTAAATTAGTATTATTGCAGTATTACTGTTATGTAAAGAAGATTTAACTACAGTTTGAGTTAGTGTAATCCCCTGTTTGTGTTCTTGCAAAAGTTCCAACTGAGAGCAGGCCAGGAAGAAGGAACTCAAGCTAGGCTTAAAATGTGCTCAAGGATGATCCGGGCAGTTTACTACAAGTTTTGTTGTTGTTTAGTCGCTAAGTCGTGTCTGACTTTTTTGTGACCCTCATGGACTGTAGTCCGCCAGGCTCCTCTGTCCATGGGATTTCCCAGGCAAAAATACTGAAGTGAGTTGCTATTTCCTTCTCCAGGGGATCTTCCCAACCCAGGGATCGAACCCACATCTCCTGCATTAGTAGGCGGATTTTTTTTTTTTTTACCACTGAGCCACTAGGGAAGCCCTGAGTTACCAGAACTGTCATTATCTGCCAATCTCACTCTCTCAACCAGACCACCCACATGGCCACATTTTATCCCCCTTCATTGTGAGAGTGAAACGCAGCCAAGCATATTTATTCACCTCTTAAGTGTCTCTACTTTTCTTCTACTTTGAGTTGAAATGATATACATTTAACTTTTGATCTACTTAATATATTTTTAGGTTGGCTATATTAAAAAATTCAGGAAGTAAAAATTATGAAAGAACAGTAATTCCCAAGATCATTAAAACACACTCACTGGTACAAATAAGCTGTAAACTCGCCATTATTTGGTTATTCTGAGCATTAACTCCTTTAGCCATTTTTATAGATTAGGTGTTATGACAGCATAACATAGTTTTCCCCTGTATTACACAAAGTAATATTTAAGAAGTAAATTCCCCTAAGAAAATAAAAAACTTTTTAGAGACTGTATATGTATTCTACCATCCAATGTGATATGGTGTCCAGATAGCAAGGACATTGAAGTAAAAATACAATCTTGGAGGGGTTAAATGCTAGTATTTTTCTAAAATGTCCCTAGGCAAATTGTACAGATTAAGGAATGAAAATCATATTTAAACCAATTCACGTGAATTAAACTATGGTTATATCACTGGGCTATGACAGGTACAATTCCACAACTTTAATGATGTGACATATGGAAGGAGGCAAAAAAAAAAAAAAGAAACCACCTTGGTTTTTCAGCTCTTTGGAGAGATCTGGGGCAAAGGAATCAGAATTCAACAACAGGATTTTCTCAGCTGAACTAAGGATGGAGAACAGATAGTACGGAGTCAATTCCCTGGCTGACTGGTCTTTGGGGCAAATAAAGAAAATGCCTTCTACAGCCAAAGGGCAATGAGAACCTTCTTAGGTGGATGGACTTCAGGCTCTGCACTGACATTAACTTCATTTGGGATGTGGAAGCTTCCAGATGGAGGCCGGTCAGGTAATAATGGACATCTCTTCCCGGTCTCTGCTCTCGGACACTGAGTTGATTATGCTTCTTAAATACTTTATGAATTCCATCCTGATCTCTTCCGGGTCGTCCTCAAGATTTGAGTGTACCAGCTTCAGCTTGTTCAAGGGTGGTGCTTAAAAAGGAAAATAATGTAATTAGGCATAAACTTTTAAAAAATGAATTACTTTATTTAGCTGCACCAGGTCTTAGTTGCAGCGTGGGGGATCTTTGATCTTGCTTGCAGCATGTGGGATCTCTAGTTCCCTGACCAGGCATCAAACCTGGGCCCTCTGCATTGGGAGCGCGGAGTCTTAGCCACTGGACCACCAGGGAAGTCCCTAGGCCATGAGCTTTCAATGAGGGGCTATTTCTAGCTCCAAAGGACCTGAGTCTTCCAGGAGCCAATTTATTTAACTTTCCCAAGTCCAAAAATAAAGTGGGGCCTCCGTGACACAATTTCACAGAGAAAGGTTTCATTACCCCCAGCAATAGGCTCACAGCTCTGCAAGCCACTTTTAGGCCCTCCTGGTTCTTATACCAGAGAGGAAGGTATTTCTGAATTTTCTGAGTTGTTTTCCATGATTACTTTGACACCTCTCTAATGGGTCTGTCGCATGCAGATTGGAGCTTAAAGGCAAGTCAGGAAAGAGTGTCCCTAATAGTATGGATGAGGGGTTAAAACCAGGTTTTTTCCCCCTCTTAGTGTCTTTCTGCTTTTAGTGTCTGCATCCTGGCCTGGGTGGTCTAGCAGATCTACTAACCCGGCAATTCTGGTTTACGTGGTGAGGAAGACAAATGGCTAGGGCACAGCAGGTGCTCAAACTACACAGAGCTGTTGGCTTCCAGGACACAGAGCAACATACAAATGCCCAGAGCATTTCAGACAAAAGCCAGAACTCCTGGCTCCTTACCCAAAGCTGGGTTTTCTTTGTCACTTCCGGAGCCTGGCTTGTGGTGTGCAATTAACAGACACTGAGTATTCTGTAGGAACTGCTGCTGGACGAAGCAGGAATACCACGTCTCAATTTCCTTCAGGTGACTTGGGATGTCGGCGTTGAAGACGATCACCACTCCGTGAGAGTCCTTCATCAGGGCTGGCCAGCAAGACTCGAACCTGCGTGGGGTGAAGGGTAGGTGGCTCTGGTTTCTGTGTCTTGTTTTTAATGTTTTATTAGAGTCTAGTTAATTTACACTGTTAAGTTTATGCTGTACAGAGAAGTGAATCAGTAATAAATATACCTATGTCCACTTTGTGTTAGATTCTTTTCCCATATAGGTCATTACAGAATATTGAGTTTCCTGTGCTAATACAGTAGGTCCTTGTTAGTTGATCTATTTTTTTTTTTTTAGTTGATCTATTTTATATATGCACATTAAGTTGCTTTAGTCGTGTCTGACTCTTTGCGACCCTATGGACTATAACCCGCCAGGTTTCTCTGTCCATGGGATTCTCCAGGCAAGAATAGTGGAGTGGATTGCTGTGCCCTCCTCCAGGGGGATCTTCACGACTCAGGGATGGAACCCGAGTCTCTTATGTCTCCTGCACTGGCAGGAGGGTTCTTTACCACTAGTGCCACCTGGGAAGCCCATTTTAGTGTGGGTATGTCAATCCCCAGCTCTCAACTTATCCAGCCCTCTTTCCCCACCTGCTAACCCTAAGTTTGTTTTTTCACATATGTGAATCTATTTTGTAAGTAAGTTCATTTGTACTTTTTTTTTTTTTTTTGGTAAGATTCCACATATAAACAGCAGTTCGAGTTTCTAATCATAGACTTTGAAAATAATGTCTAAGAACTAATCATGGATAGATGACCTCTCACTGTATCATAACCCCGTCACCGACATTTCAAGAGCAATGCATGTTACCAGTCATTGATCAAGCCCCAGACACATGCTAGGAAGGGTGCTAGGCCTTGAATCATTTGATGGAGCCAGTGCTCTAAAGGAAACGTACTTTGGATCGCCGCCACAATCCCAGAGCTCAATTTCACACCCCGTGCCTTTGTTGTTGCTGGTAACTTGTGGGTTCTCGAATTCCAGGATCCTAAAGATAAAACAAGAGCAGCACCTCTCCTTAGGAAACACTGTGCTTTGGGGATGCCACTGCCACCAAAGTCAGGAGGCGAGTGAGGAGCAGGGACTCTGGGACACGGGTTTGTCAGGGCTCACCTCACTCCTTGGGTTGGGTTGTATTCAGTGATGTCAGAAGATTCTGTCAGAAAGTTGGCCAACACGGTTTTTCCACTCTATGAAAACAAAGACAGTAAAAGATCTTGGACAGTAAAAGAAGAGCAGAAAAGTCAACCATAAGCAAGTCCTCCAAAAGCCAGCCTGGACCCAGGTGGGATGGAGTAGAGGCCACAGCCACCCTGAGATCACCCAGGGCAAGGGGTTCTCTCTGGTTGGGTGCCGTGCCCACTCTGGGTCGTGGGGAGCACAGATTTCAGTGCTGGCTCTGATGCTAGGTGACTTTACTCACTACCAAGCAGGGGGAATAGCTAGTTTAAAGGCAGCAGGGCAGGAATGGATGTGACACGTTTAAGGAACAGAAAGGCTGGTAAATTTGGAGAGCAGCAAGGGAGAAGGAGATACATAAATGCAGAAAGATATTTTGTTGTTGAAGTGAGATGATGGGTACTAGGATTCGTCATTCTTTCTCCCCTTGTATATGTTTGGGAATTTCCTTTAAAAAATGATATATCTATGCTTGTTTTGCTTTTCATAATTCTGAGCATATGTTATGACCTGCCTATTTAATAGTTGACGTCTTGGAGAGTTCTCTGTGTCAGTTTATTTGCCTTACTTTGTTTCACTCTTGCAGTATCTTCCAAAGTAAGAATGTACCTTAGTTTATTTAGACATTCTCTGATTTATGGGCACCTGGGGTGTTTCCACCTGTTCAATATTGTATAGACTCATGGGGAATGTGGATGGATCTTTAGTTTCAGAGATTGAGAAATGTAACTACTACACTATAAGCTATGCACATTTTAAACCTTAATAATTTGATCTCAGAAAAAAAAAGGTGTTATCAATTTATAGTCACATCCACAGAATCCTAGAATACTCCTTTCTCTCAAAGCATCCTAAGATTGCATGTTGCATGCCTGTGTGCTGGGTTGCTTCATTTATGTCCGACTCCCTGCAACCCCATGGACTGGAACCCACCAGGCTCCTCTGTCCATGGTGATTCTCCCGGCAAGAATCCTGGAGTGGGTTGTCAAGCCCTCCTCCACGGGGTCTTCCTGACCCAGGGATCAAACCTGCATTAGCAGGCAGGTTCTTTACCACTGGCACTACCGGGGGAGCCTGATGGGCAAACAAGTGTCATCTTTTTGTTTTGTGTTCCTGTGACTCTGAAGTCTTTTCATACTTCTCAGTCAGTTGTATTTCTTATACACAGACTTTGCTAGATTATCTATTGAGTTGCTTCTTACTTTCTTTACTGATTCTTAAACTTTCCTGTTTTTTTTTGTCACGCATTCTGCTAATATGTTCCCCTGGCTTTAACTTTGCTGTCATTTCTTCTACAGTTTCTTCATGTTTGTGTTGTGTTTAAGACAACCTTCCCTGACTCCAGATTAAAAACATGTCTTTCCATATATTCACCTACTATCATGGTTCCCAGCGAGTGGTCCCTTGACAACCCGCATGGACAAAATACAAATTCTCAAGTCCCTCCCAGACCTACTGAATCAAGATAGGATAGGATAGGATCAGCAACTTGTACTTGTAACAGGCCTACCAGGCAGTTTTGACGGGTGCTGAAGTTGGAGAGTTATTTATTTACAACTTCCACAGTTGTTTTACACATTTAGCGTTTCAGTCCATCTTAATTTTATTCTTGTGTACGATGTGACCTACACATAGATTTAAACCCCGCCATCACCACCCACGTTAAAGGCTAATTGTTCCAAGACCAGGTAATGGTTCTGTCCTTCCTCCTGGTTTTCTTGTTCCGCTGATGTATTTCATTAGGGAAAGCCACAGGCGCAAAGCAAAGTCGTGAGATCTAGGCTCTGATCACAAACGCCACTCACTACCATGGGCCTTTGGGCCTCAGTCCAACAGGGTCAAGGTCTGGGAACGCTGAATTCCTGGTGAGGCCAGCAGCACACACCAGGGTGGGCGCGGTGGGAATGGGCTCCCAGCTCCTGGGGGGCTCCGGGTGCCAGGCACAACCCCGGGGGCGACCCCGTGCCCGCCCCCCCGCCCCCAGGCCCTGCTTGCCTCCCCGCCGGCCCTGGCCTCACCTCGCAGGGCCCCACAAAGAGGATCTTCGCCTTCAGCATCTCTCCCCGGGGCCCACTCAGGCGCCGCTCGAGCCCGCGCCGTAGTCTGGGCGGAGCGGAAGTCACCGCGCGGGTTGGCTACCTTCGTTCCCATGGAGACGGGAGCGGCCCCGGGGGCCGACGGGAGTGGGCGGGTTCTTGCCGGGGGCCGGGCGCCTAGAGGGCTCTGGGGTGGTATGCCGCCAGCGTGATGCGAGGCGTGGGCTTTGGGTTAGAAGTGAGCAGCAAGGCAAGAAGGTAGGAGAGAAGCAGAAAATCCGGATGCAGATTCTCTTCTGAGTGGGGAAGCCCGTAGAGCTTGCGAGTCTGACCTCTCTTTGTGGGGAGGAGATCGACTGCAGGTCCCCGATCTCCTTTATTCCTCCTTGTAACCCCCAGAGCTCAAACGGGTCAAGTAGCTGGTGAGGTGGGGTTGGAACCAGGTATCTGACGCCTGTATCGCTCTGGCATGATACTGTCCATGTTGAGAACGGATTTATCATATCCCTAGCCCAGTCCAGGAAAGGTCAGGGAAAAAACGAATCTCTGTAAGGGGCCACTCACTGTCATTTGGATGATCTGGGAGAAACCAAAAGGCCCTGGCCTGACTTTCTGATAGTGCGGGGGTCGGAAGGCATTGCTGCTACATTCAGTTTATTTTTGGTGAGGTTTATTTCAGGTCAGTTTATTTTTGTCTGTGCTGGGTCTTTGTTCCTGCGCGGTCTTTCCTCTCCTTGCTGTGAGCAGGGGCTACTTACTCTTCCTTGCAGTGGGATGGCTCCTCTTATCATGCAACATAGGCTCTAGGGTCTCTGCTTCAGTAGTTTCAGCTCCAAGACTCTAGAGCTCAGGCGCAATAGTTGTGGAGCTCAGGGCTTAGTTGCTGGGCTGCATGTGGGATCTTCTCAGTTCAGGGATTGAACCCACGTCTCCTGCATTGGCAGGTAAAGTCTTTACCACTTAGCTACTAGGGGAGCCCCTTAGGTCAGTTTTAAATTACAGAGCCCTCCAGAATTTTGAGTGAGGCCCTGAAATTGTGTCTATATGCGGAGAGCGTCAATACAAAATATGCTAGTCCCCCGAAAGTGCTGTTAATAGTATGACAACAACAATAAAACCAAAATAAGTCCAATACCAAACTGCTTTCTTTTGCAATACAGGATGAACTGTAAAGAAGAGTCTACCTTAATTTTAAGATGTGGTACAGGTCTTCCTTGGCGGTCCAGCGGCTAAGACTCCGTGCTCTCAAGGCAGAGGCCTGGGTTCCATCCCTGGCCCAACAGTTGGATCCCACATGCCACAACTAAAGATCAGCTAAAGATTCCACATGCCACCAGGAAGATCGAAGATCCCAAGTGCTACAACTGGAAAGAAAAGAAAAAAGAACTCAGAAAGATGTCATTCAGTAAATATATTTTGAATACCTGCTGTCTTCTTCTAGATCTTAGGGATGTGCCGGTACCTCTTGAAGCTTTGATTCCAGTGGAGTAGATGGATATTAAGTAAAACAAAACTGTCTGCTCTCAGATAGAGACAATTTTAGATATTGACAAGTGCTATGAATAAAAATAAATCACTAAAGAGTTAAATTTTCCAAGTGTGGCTCAGTGATAAAGAATCTGCCTGCTCCAGGAGACGTGGGTTCGATCCCTGGGTCGGAAAGATCCCCTGGAGGAGGAAATGGCAACCACTCCAGTATTCTTAGCTGGGAAATCCCATGGACAGAGAAGCCTGGCAGGCTACAGTCCATGGGGTCGCAAACAGTCGGACACGGTGTAGCAACTCAACAACAACAACAAAGGAGTTAAAGTGTGTAAAGGAGCCAGTTTTGGATGGAGTAGTTAAGGCAAGACCTTGGTGCAGAGGTGACATTAGAGCAGAAAACTGGGTGAAGAGATGTCTCAAACGAAGCATATGAAAGATCTAGGGTAAGAACACTCCAGCAGAAGAAGAAGGGCAAAGCCATGGAGGTGGAAATACACTTGGCATGTTCCAAAAATAGCCGGGAACCTGGCTGGAACCCCGGTGCAGGAAGAAATAAGGGGAGAGTGGTAGGAGATGCTTTTGGAGAGACCATGTCAGACTTTGGGAATTCATCCTAAAGGTGATTGGAAGCCTGCGCCAGGGTTGTATTTGGCTCCGTGTCATAGAAACTTCACCACAGCGACTTAACCAAATAAGGGATTTATTATTTTCTCGCGTAACCAGGAGTCCAGGGACGGGCACACAGGGGCTGAGGCAGCTGCCTTCTCCTTACTTTGCTGACATCCTTGTTGTGGCTGCTCTCCTATTGTGTATCTGCTTTCTCGGCAGGAACAAAGGAGAAGAGCAAAGGTCGAAAGATACAGAGTGGGACTTCCCTGTGTAGCGCAGTGGATGGGAATCCGCCTGCAATGCAGGGGACCCGGGATCACTTTCTGGTCCAGGAGGATCCCACATGCCTTGGAGCAACTAGACCCTTGAGCCCCAACTATTGAGCCCATACTCTAGAGCCCATGAGTTGCAACTACTGAGCCCATGCTCTAGAGTCTGTGTTCTGCAACTGCTGAGCCCCTATGCCGCAACTGCTGAAGCCCATATGCCCTGGAGTCAGCATGTTGCAACTACTGAGCCTGCAACTACTTCAGTGCTGCAACTACTGAAACCCATGCACCTAGAGCCTGCGCTCCACACCCAGAGAAGCCCGAGCACCGCAACTAGAGAGTAGACCCTGCTCTCTGCAACTAGAGAAAGCCCACATGCAGCATCGAAGACCCAGTGCAGCTAAAAATAAATAAATAAATAGTAAACAGATACAGCGGTGTGTACATATCCAAAAAAAGGTTAAAGCCAAATGAACTTTAAAAAAAAAATACAAAGGACAACAGACTCTGCTTTTCTAAGGAAAATAGTGGCTTCCTTAGAATCCCTATCCAGTAATTTCTCATGTCTCATTGGTCAGAACTGTGTCACGTGGCCTCCCTCACTGCAAAGGAAACTGGGAAATAGAGGTTGTAGCTTTGCACATTTCTCTTCCCAAGAAGTGGGGCACAGAATGGGAGTGAGGGTGGGCATGGGGATATGGGCTTGGTATTGGCTAGGAAACTGGCCAGCCAAAAAAGTCGTCATGGAGGATTCTGAGCAGTGGATTGACATGATCTGATTTATGTTTTGAAAGTGATCACTGGCTGCCGTGTGGAGCAGAGGGGTCAAATGTGACCGCACACATGACAATTAGGAGGGTATTCAGGTAGCTTAAGAGCGAGATGATGGTGGTTTGGCTAGGGTAGCAGTGGTGGTTGAATCTGTGACACATTTTTTTTTTTTTAATTAATTTATTTATTTTTTCAGTGGGTTTTGTCATACATTGACATGAATCAGCAATAGATTTACACGTATTCCCCATCCTGATCCCCCCTCCCCCCTCCCTCTCTGTGACACATTTTCAAGGTAGAACTAACAGGAGCTGCTGGTAGATTAGATGTCAGGGAAAGAGGAGTTAAGAATGAGTCCCAGGACATTGACTCATGTGGTTGTGTGACTAATGTGCCATTTCCAGACTTGGGAAGGCTGGGGGAGGATTTGTGGTGTGAGATTGAAAGTTCTGTTTTGGTTGTGTTAGTTTTGAGATGCCCATTAGTTGTTGAGGGAAAAATGGGAGATAAGATTCTGTACCTGATGGGTGAGGTGAGGATTGGAGCTCGAATCTGGATGAGATATCAGTCAGCATGTGGAATGCCATTGAAGCCACGGGCTGTGGATGAGAACAAGTAGGGGGTAAGTGTCGGCAGAGAAGATAAGTGTAGACAGAGAGTGCCCTGGGACACTCTGCTATTTAGAGGAGAATCTAGCAAAGAAAGCTGAAGAAGAATGTCCAGAGAGGTAGGAAGAAAACTAGGAGGGTACGCCATCATGCAAGCCACGTCAGGACCGTGTTGCAAGACAGGGAGTGATCCATGTTATCAGATGCTGCCGAGAGATCCAGGGAAGTCAAGGAAGGTGAAGAATTGACCATTAGATGCAGTGACAGTCATGGATCACTTTTAAAAGCTACTTTTCACTTAATATCTTTGAACATGTGAACACACGCACACATATAGTTTTATAAAAATGGCTCAATGTGATCATGTGTTTCCTTTCATTTGGGGTAACTTCTTTTTCTTTGTTTGGCTCCCTTGGGCTTCCCTGGTGGCTCAGATGGTAAAGAATCCGCCTGCAATGCAGGAGACCTGGGTTTGATCCCTGGGTCAGGAAGATCCCCTAGAGAAGGAAATGGAAACCCACTCTAGTATTCTTGCCTGGGAAATCCCATGGACAGAGGAGCCTGGTGGGCTACAGTCCATGGAGTCAAAAAGAGTTGGACACGACTGAGCAACGAATACTTTGGCTCCCTTACCTCACCTTTGACCTCTCCTTTCCCCTCCTTACCTCTTGAAGTTTTCATTCTAGTGAAGAGATAGACAAAGAGTAAACTCCCAATGGAGAGGCTATGATTCCACCCTGGGGTGTATCCTTCACTGTTTT
Organism: Cervus canadensis; assembly: GCF_019320065.1. Lineage (NCBI taxonomy): Eukaryota > Metazoa > Chordata > Mammalia > Artiodactyla > Cervidae > Cervus > Cervus canadensis. The sequence goes on along the minus strand of NC_057417.1, from coordinate 28,967,329 downwards.
TCTCATACATCCCCATTCTACAAGACTCTAAGTACATAGAGATCCATAACAGGTTGCTAAAAGGTGACTCCAATTTTGGCTGAGGCTTTAAAGTCTGACAACAGGTGTTGAGTGTCTCCCAGAATCTAGTCCATTCTGTAGGACTTAGCATGTCACCTGGAAGTTATCAAAGTGTCATGAGGTTGCAGAGGGAGAGGGAGAATTTCTTTGGAGAGTGTGCTGTTCGCTCATCTTGGGTCAAGTGAGAGATGGGGCTTCAGAGAACTTGTTCCCTGGCATTTGGACAGCCCTTGTTTTCTTTCCTTTTAAAATTTATTTATTTATTTATTTTTGGCAACACTGGGTCTTTGTTGCTGTGTGTGGACTTTCTCCAGTTGTGATGAGCAACTCTACTGTCTAGATGCTGTGCGAGGGCTTCTCATTGCGGTGGCTTCTCTTGTTGTGGAACACGGGCTCTAGTCTTGGGTGTCAGTAGTCATGGCACATGGGCTTAGTTGCCCCGAGGCATGTGGAATCTTCCTGGACCAGGGATTGAACCCCTGTTCCCTGTGTTGGCAGGCAGACTCTCAACCACTGGACCACCAGACAAGTCCAACCCTCGTTTTCAAAATGCACCTTTGGAGATGATGTGCTTGAATTCTTAGTTTGGGGTTCTGGAGGAGGAGGGATGTATTCTCAGTTGATGAAAAAATGAAGATGAAGTGGAAATAATCTGGATGGAAGGACTTTGTATTCTGGGTGCAAATTAATTTGACTGAAATGACAAAATCCTATTCTAGTGGCAACAAGACAGTGTGAAGGTTGACAGTCTAGAGATGGTGTGGCAGCTGAAAAATGGCCTCATGGACCAGGATCTTTATACCTTTATGTCTCTGCTCTCCTAAGGTTTAGTCTTCATCCTCATGCTTGTCACCTCATAGTCAGAAGGTGGCATTATGCTCGAAATTAAAGAAAGAAGAAGAGGGAAGAACAAGTGGCAGTTAGGAAGGTATTCAGGTAGAAAGATGATGGTGGTTTTCTGCTTGAGTCTGCATTTTTTAAAAAGTTAATATTATTTGATTATAATGTAACTGTAATAGATTGTAAGGCTTTGAGTTTTGAAAAATGCATAGACTCATATACATTTATCATCCTACCAACTTACACAAGATACAGAGCATTTCCATTACCCCCAAAGTCCCCTCATGTTTCTCTGAAGTTGACTCTTTCCTACCCCTCGTTCCCGGAAAACTGTTATACTTTGTGTCACTATAAATTAGTTTGCCTGTTCTAGAATTTTATACAAACAAAATCACACAACATTTACTCTTTTGTGTCTGGTTTCTTTCACTTAGGATAATATTTTTGATATTTATTCATATTGTGAGTAGGAATAGTTCATTCCTTTCTATTGCTGAGATGTATTTCATGTATAATTATACCAGGACTTGTGTATCTGCTCATCTGTTGATGGTGAATTTGGGTCGGGCTGTTTCTAGTCTGAGCCTATTATAAACATGACTGCTAGAAATAAAACGTTGTGTGGACATATGTTTACATATATGTTGGGTGAATACTTAGGAGTGGCCTTGCTGTGTAATATGGATATATATTTGTATTTCTATGTCTGTATCTATTGTCTATATCGGTATCTGTGTCTACATCTTGCACATACATAGTCTCTCTTAGTTCCTGGTTTCCTGTTTTTCTCTTTTTTAACTTTTTCTTTTATATTGGAGTGTAGCGAATTAACAGTGTTGTCACAATTTCAGGTACAGCATAGGGACTCAGCCATACATATCTATGTATCCATTCGCCCCCAAACTCCCCTCCCATCCAGGCTGTCACGTAGCATTGCTGATTTCCTGTTTTATTCAGTTGGTTATAATCTGTTATCATTATTGTTTAATACTGATGTTCCAATTGTCCTTCCTTTGGTCATTGGGGCCCCATGAAACTGTGTCCTTTTGGCTACCTCTCTCCTTCTCTGAGTTCTGCCTTACTTTTTGAGCGCCATGACATGTTCCCTAGTGCTTATTTTGCTAATACTACTTCATAACCATCAAATATTACACACCTTCTTTTGTGTGTATTAAAAAAAACAACTAAAAGTCCAGGGAACCTCAAAGAAGTTGTTTCTTTTCGCACCTGAAAAATTGAGGGGAATTTCACACCGACCTCCTGGCTTTTGGGGGCACGTCTTAGATCTCTGGGTGGGGCTTTGGAAGAACCAATGCCTGGCACTTGGGTAGGCGCTGGGTTTCAGGGATGCATCTGTACAGTCCCTCTCCACCCAGGGAGCTCCAGTCTAGGTACGGAGACCATCCTGTCTACTGCTTTTTATATTGTGCTTTACCAAATATAATCATCTCATTTTAATTCACAACTGGAGCCATTATTAAAAGGCAGATGATGAGTCCATACCCTAAACTGATGTCAGGGAGGAGGCAGGAACCACGAGGCTTTATAGCAGTTCTCCTTCCCGTGTGAAGAGACGCTGTGTCTCCTCTGTGCGCAGAAAATGGCCTTGCCTCTCAGTCTGCACCAGCTGCGTTGGGTCCTGAGCCAGGGCTTCCTCAGCCTCCGCGTTTCCTGAGCCTCTCTGGGAGGTGCTCCATCCCTTTACAACCCGTGACTTCTCTGAAGAGTCTTCTTCGCATTTGGGTCCAGTGGACCCAGTTCAAAGCCTGGTACCCAGTAGGTACTCAATAAATTTCAGCTCTGTCTCCCTCTCTCCTGGCACATGCATGCAGACACACATACAAACACACATTCATTTACTCTGTAAATATGTAAGTTAATGAAAGTTCCCTTATACTTGCCTTGGGGGCTTTAGTTTCTGTTTCCAGGTGAGAGAAATAAAAAATGTGAACTGCTTTAGATTTCTTGGGTATAAGTACTATATAAATTTGGGATTATTATTATTATGGTAGATTATTGAAATACGTTGCTTTATGACTTTCATTTTAATTAGGGGAGGTTGACTTCAGATGGCTTAATATCTGGTCTTTGGTCCTGAAGGGAGCAATATGACATTGGCAGGGGCCAGGCCTGGATGACCTAAGAGTAATTTTTCTCCTGATTCTGTGACTTGATGCAATAAAACCTCTCAGTTGAAAAAACTTAAAGAAATACACTTGACATACTTCAAATCCTTTCTATAAATTGTTGAAAAGATTTAATATAACCGCCAGTCATAAAATCTTTAATTTGACTTGACCTTCCATGGTCCCAATTCTTACACATGCAGTTTTTATTACCAAAGAGTAAATGATGGATTTCTTGTTATTCGAGGGAATAAAAATGCCCTTCAATCACCTCCTCCTACAACACAGAGATCTGAACATGTTTGGTTCAACTCTAAAAGATAGGAATGATCACAAAATGGATTGTAATCTGGAAGTATTTTGTCTTCTATGAATGCAGGCATCCCTTATTTTTATTATTGTCTTTTAAAAAGCTCTAGCCAAGGATAAGGTTCAGCAAGTTTGGTTTAGGGCAAGATCAATAAAATAAAATTATTTTTCATCAATCCCCATTAGAAAGCCTGAGCTATGCTTTCAATATAAAAAAGTATTTCCCAGCGGGTTGAAGATAAAACTTTTGGCAAAAACAATGAAACAGGGATGTGGCTTAACTAGGACCTTTTGTCTTCATTTGGCAATGTCCTGCATGCAGGCTTTGGGGAGGCAGTTGTGTGGTGGAAAGAGCACTGATTTTGAAGTAGGGCGGAATTTGAAATTAGCTGACCGATCTTAAGAAGAATACTTATACTCTTGGGCTTAGTGGGAGCCAACATTCAAGATGGCCCCATGATGTTCACGTCTTGGTTTTCATACTCTTGGGTAGTCCCTCTGGCACTGAAGAGAGCTGACCTATGTAACCAACAGGATAGTAAGGGATATGTGACTTTCTGAAACTGGGTCATAAAAAAAGAGACATCGTAACTTCTGCCCTCCATTCTCGTTGACCAGTCATTCTGGGGCAGGTCAGCTGCCGTGTCTTAAGGACACAAGCCACCCTGTGCAGAACCTCATGGGGTAAGAAACTGAAGCCTCCTGTCTACCGACTGGCATCAACCTGCCAGCCACTGTGAGTGGAGCACCATCCTGGGTGGGTCCCCCCAGCTCCGATCCAGCCTTCAAATGACTTGCACCCTGGCCAACATCTTGTCTACAACCTCCTGCGAGATTCTGAACCAGAAACACCCAGCTAAGCTTCTCTCAAATCCCCAGCCCGCAGAAACAGATAGCAAGTGTTTATTGTTTTAAGTTTTGGGGTAATTTGTCATGTAGCAATAGATAGCACAGAACCTTAGTGTCTCACCCAGTGGAAGGATTCTAGACCAGTCCTCTAGGGTTGTAGAAAGTGAAAGTGGAAGTCGCTCAGTTATGTCTGACTCTTTGCAACGCCATGGATTATACAGTCCATGGAATTCTCCAGGCCAGAATACTAGAGTGGGTAGCCTTTCCCTTCTCCAAGGGATCTTCCCAACCCAGGGGTCGAACCCAGGTCTCCTGCATTGCAGGCAGATTCTTTACCAGCTGAGCCATAAGGGAAGCCCAAGAATACTGGAGTGGGTATCCCTTCTCCAGCGGATCTTCCCAACCCAGGAATCGAACCGGGGTCTCCTGTGTTGCAGGCGGATTCTTTACCAACTGAACTATCAGGGAAGCCCTGATAGGGTTTCTAGGAGGATTGAATGAGATGAGACATACAGGCAATCCAGTCTAGTTCCTGGTATGTTAGATGGTTGATAATGGACAATTACCATTACTTCTAATACTTTCAAATCTTTGTAACACGTGTGATGCCTTTTAAAAAATATTATTTCTTTGGCTGTGCTGGGTCTTAGTTGAGGCGTATGAGATATTTTAGTTTTGGCATGTGGGCTCTAGTTTCCTGACCAGGGAGCAAACCCAGGCCCCAGCTTTAGGAGCACCAGAGTCTTAGCCACTGGACCACCGAGAAAGTCCCTTGTGATACTTTTGATGCACTCTTTCCATCCCATTGATCACAAGAGTTTTCCCACTACACCAGTTGTACCTTTTGAACATTGATTTACCTTTTGAACTTTGCTGAGCCCCCTCTGCCCCTGTCTTTTGGAGGAAAGAGCATTCATATGCTTAACCTGTTGCAAATAAGTTAATGCCTTGACTAACACTTCTGATACACTTCAGATATACTTCTGTTAAAATTTCTTCTTAGAGAGTTACTTCACTCTTGCTGAACTTAGCTGGTTTCCTGCTTTTTTGTTCCAAATTCTGTATGTTTGCTGAAAATGAAGGCTACTGTTCATTCTAAAGGCTGGAGGGTGGAGGGGGATGGAGAAGAGAAAGTTCAGGAGACCTTGCGTTAAATGGGATACTCTGCTACCTGCTCACCAACTTTCTTCCAAAAAACCCTCAAGGCTAACTTTTGTTTTGTTTGTGCTTATTTGTGTGTTTAAACAGGTAACAAATTCACATGGTTAAAAATAAGAATGTTAGAAAAAGAAAATTCCTGAGGAAGTCTCTCTCCCACCTGTTCTCATCCACACCTCTCTGGGCCTCCTCCCCCAGATACAGAACCACTTTTCTTGGTTTTTCATGCATCGTATAAGCAAATATTATCAATAGCATGTGACCTTATTTCTCCCTTTATTGCAAAAAGGCATTAAGCTCTATATCTCCTCCTCTATGCCTTCCTCGTCTTCGCTTAGCAGAAGAGCCTGGAGATCTTTCCATATCAGTGTAGTGAGAGCTTTCATCTCCTTTTCTTGGATTCATCGTGTTCTGCCATGTGGATGTACCATACTTTAATTAACCAGATCCATTTTGATATATACTTGGTGGTTTCCAGCATGATATTATTGCAAACCGAGCCGCAATGAATAACACTGTATGTATGCATCTCATTTCTGAAACATGCTCTAGGATAAATTCCCAGAAGTGTGATTACTGCTCAAAGGGTATATGGACTTTTGAATTGAATAAAGAGAGCTAATTTGACCTTTACCTAGACTGTGCCACTTTGTATTTCCATCAGCAATGTATAACAGCCTCTGTGTTCCTTCAGTGTCAACCACAGAGTATATTATAAAGTTAGTTTACAAAGGTCCCACCTTAATGATGCCTATGGCTTGGGAATAGGGATATTTATGTTGCAAACATCAGCTAATTTCTATGATGTGTTTCTTCTCTTACTTATCATCAGGGTAGTAATTCATATACCACCTGCTCAGTGGGCAAGGTGTTCAGATACAGGCTGGTGACTGCTTGACATGGAAGAGGGGAATAGACCACGGATGGGGCTGGACTAGGGCTTCACCAGTGGTTCAGTAAAGAATCGCCTGCAACGCAGGAGACACAGGAGACGCGGGTTCGATCTCAGGGTCAGGAAGATTCCCTGGAGGAGGGCATGGCAACCCACTCCAGTATTCTTGCCTGGAGAATCCCATGGACAGAAGAGCCTGGCGGGCTACCGTCCATGGGGTCACAAAGAGTCGACGTGACTGAAGCGACTGATCACAAATTTTGGGGTTGGACTAAATGTCCTGAGATGCTCCTTCCATCCTAATTATCTAGTCTGATGCTCTGTCTCATCCATTGATCTCATCTTCTTTTCTCCCAATAAAACTTACATATTGGAGTCGTGTTCTAAAAACATTTGGTAATTGTTTTCTCCAAAGGCATACTTTGATGTCTTAAGTACGCGTCAACATTTCACATACAAGCTCATGGTGGACCTGACCGTACGAGTTTCCTTTTCCTCGGGTGATGGCTAGGCTGGAGGAAGACTTGCCTGGGCGTGGAGCTGAGCCGGGTGATTTTGGCAGTCCCTCCAGGAGATGTGTTTGGGGAAACAATTTCTTTCCTACAAGAAACAGCCCAGCCACCAGAGCAGATCCAATTCATTGGCCTTAAGCACTGTCTAAAAGTCCTTTGGGAATCAACCCAAACACAAATACAGGATGTTTCCTCCTTTGCTTCCCTTCAAAGCTCTTTGCTCCTATTATCTAATCAATCTTCAGAGCAGGTTTTGGAAAGGGAGATGGTTTTCCTCCTGTCATGGGGACTGCAAGTCCGGAAGCAGGAGGAGAAGGAGGCGGGTTTCCTGTAACTGTCCTCCCATTGGGGCCTCTGGGCGAGTCCTGGTCTGTGTCGACCTCTGCCTTCTCTGTCTCTGGGTGGATGTTTGGGGCTCATAGTCATGTTCTCGGGTCAAGTGGTCCCCAACCTTTTTGGCACCGGGGAGCAGTTTTGTTGAAAACCGTTTTTCCATGAACCAGAGGGTGGCGGGCGGTAATGGTTTCAGGATGATTCTCATAAGGAACAGGCAACTGAGATCCTCACATGCACGGTTCACAGCAGAGTTCGTGCTCCTGTGAGAATCTAATGCCACCACTGATCTGACAAAGAGGTGAAGCTCAGGTGGTTATTCGAGCAATGAGGAGTGGCTGCAGATACAGATGAAGCTTCTCTCACCGGCCTGCTGCTTACCTGCTATGCGGCCCAGTTCCTACCAGGCCATGGACCAGTACCAGTCTGTGGCCTGGGGGTTGGGAACCCCTGACCTACTCCATGAACTGAAGGCCCTCTCCCATTGCCGTTGGCAACTCAACTTTGTGAATTCTGTCTAAATGCTAGTAAGATGACTTTGGGTAAGCATGTCTTTGAGGCTCTGTTAGATAGGAATAGTAATCTGCATGTCATGGGATAATTGGGAAGATAAAATGAGATCATGTACATGAAGATGCTTGACATATCATAGCCAGGATTCATTGTCAGGGAAAATAACCGACCAACCAACCAAATAAACAAACACCATCATTATCATCGTCAACAACAAAATGATTTGATCCAATCAGTTCAGTAGCCCTCACGAAAACATCGCAGCCAATCAGACGAGACCTTTACAGTCCCTGGCTGTCCCTATTGGGTGAGTCACTGTTTGAAGCAGGGATACAAGGAGTTTGGGCTCTGCAGCTGGCTGGTCTGAGTTCAAAGCTTGGCTCCACCACTTCCTGGGTGGGTGACCTTGGAGGGGTTACTTAACTGCTTTGTGCTCCAGTATCCTTGCCTGTAAAATGGCCATAATAATAGCGACCTGCTTTGAAGGACTCTTGTGAGGATCAATGTGCTAACTCACCCCAGGAACTCAGCTCAGTTCCTGGTACCTGCCCTTGTTGAGCTCCATCACCATCAGATTTTAGAACTGTGCAAAGTTGGCCCAGCTCTAGGGTAATGCTGTTTCGTGGACTGGTCTTTATTCATAGCATGAAAAATTGCTGAGAAAGGTAGTTAAGATTACTATGAATTAGGACCACAAGAGGAGCCAGGAAGAGGCTTGATTGTGTTATGTAATGCCATCAAATGTAAACCGACTAGTTATGCATCTGTCCTGCAAAGAGCTGTTATGCTCAGATGAGGACCAATGGGTCAGCAGAAGACTCCTTTTAATGTCTTTCATGGACTTTCAGCTCACAGCACAGCAGTCATGCAAAGGCTGGACAGGAAGCTGGGCTGTAGGATAGCAGAGCAGATCATAAATCAGGCATGCTCACTCCTACACAGATGGCGGGAGAGCCTGGTGCCACAAGACGTGAAGTCCCTGCTCCCCCAGGAAAATGAAGTATCAAGGATCAACCATCACATCGCTTCTGTCATCAGCTAGTTATAAGGAAAGGTCAGAGAGTTTGGCAAATTCCTACTTGAAAAGAGATCTCTTTGACCCATCTGAAGACTCTCAAAATGGTGAAGGGGATTAATCAAATTGTTTCTGACAAAGACCATGAAAACAAGAGAATTTAATTTGAAAATTAGGAGCATGTGAAAACTAAAAGACACAGTTCGAGCCAAACAATTTGAGGTGATTCTCAGCATTCATATGGATTACATTACGAAGTCCAGGAGAGTCTGGGGAGCAGGAGGCAGAAACACGATGGTCACCAAGTTATCATGGCTGGGGAATGCATGTTAATGGTGATGAAATCACCTAATGTGCGCTGAGTCCTTACAAGGTGCCACAAGGGAAGCCCAAAAATACTGTACTGGAAGGGGTAGCCTATCCCTTCTCCAGGGGATCTTCCAGACCCAGGAATCAAACTGGGGTCTCCTGCATTGCAGGTGGATTCTTTACCAACTGAGCTATCAGGGAAGCCCATACTGAGTGCCCCTTCTCAACAACCTCATAGGTACGTGCATGCTAAGTTGCTTTATTCATGTCTGACTTTTTGCGACTCTATGGACTGTAACCCACCAGACTCCTCTTTCCATGGGATTCTCCAGGCAGGAATATTGGAGTGGGTTGCCATGCCCTCTTTCAGGGGATCTTCCCCACCCAGGGATCAAACCTGGATCTCTTATGACTCTCCTGAACTGGCAGGCGAGTTCTTTACCACTAGCACCGCCTGGGGAGCAGCTAACAACAACCTCTTAGGTAGGTACTCTTTTTACCTTCATTTCTATTTTATAGAAGCTAGAACCAAGACACAGAGACTGACCTGGTAGAAGTCATCCAGGATTTGAATGAAGGTTATGTGAGGCTGGGACCCAGCTCTCTGCCACTACCCTGCCCTGCTCCCTTGCTGGTGCCATCATTATGGTGGGATGTGTGTTGCTCGGTGGCTTGGCAATGAGTTTTTTTGTGGTATTTATTTATTTGGACATTCCGGTCTTAGTTGCAGCATGCAGGATCTTTGATCTTCATTGCCGCTTTCGGGATCTACATGATCTTTTAGTCGCTGCATGCGAACTCTTAGTTGTGGCATGTGGGATCTAGTTCCCTGACCAGGGATCGAACCTGGGCCCCCTGCATTGAGGGTTCAGAGTCTTAGCCACTGGACCACCAGGGAAGTCCCTTGGCAAGGAATCTTGATCTTGATCATTGACAATTTCTTGATCATTTCCCTTGATCAGGGAAACAAAGCAAGTTGGTGACCAGACTGTTGCATTTCAGGGGGATACCTCTAAACCCATTAACAGGGAAGAGAGGGTACAGACATCCTCCCCCCATCTCCTCCCCTGACCCTTGTCATCTTCCTTCCCTGCCCCTCCTTCCCCCTTCCTTCCTCTTCTTAACTTGTCAGTATGGACAACTTAAAATGCATACTCGTCATCTGCTTTAACCATTATCGACCATTTTCGACCTCATTTTATCTACCATCACCACTTTTTTTTTTCCTGGAGTATTTTACACTAAATCCCAGAAATCATATCATTTCACCAGTACATACATATGTTTAACAGATAGGGGCTTTTTAAAAAGCGTAACCACTATGTCATTATCACACCTAATAAAATGAACAGCTAATCCTGAAAACATCATCTAATCTCCAGTCCATATTCAATTTTCCTCTATTATCTTAAAGACTTTTTTTTTTTTAATGGATTTGTTCAAACCAGGATCCAAACAAGGGCCATCCATTGTATTTGGCTCTTGAACTTTCAAAGCCTCTCTCTCTCTTTTTTAAAAATTTATTTGTTTATTTGTCTGCCCTGCTCCAAGGATCCTAGTTCCCCAACCAGGGATCGAACATGCACCCTCTGCCTTGCAAGGTGGATTCTAAACCACTGGACCACCAGGGAAGTCCCAACCTTTTTATTTTGGAATAATTTTAGGTTTATAAAGAAGTTAAAAAGCTTGTATAAGAGTTCCTGTATATCCCTCACATCATTTTGCTTAATGTTAATCTCTTAGGCAAGCATGGTGCATTTGTCGAAAGTAAATTAATGTGAATACATTACTATTAACTAAATCTCAGAGTTAATTAAGATTTCATAATTTTTCCCCCCAACATCTTTTTTTTTTTTCCTGCCCCAGGATCCAATCCAAGATACCATATTGCATTTGGCAAATCTCTTTAATCTAATCTAAATTTTGACCTAATTTAATCACCTCATTTTTTTTTTTCCTTCTCATGCCAATTATGTTGGGAAGAAAGCAGGTTAATTGACCCAGGGAATGTCCTGCATTTGTACTTGGCTGATTGCCTCTGGTGTTTTTAAAAAGTATTTATTTTAATTTATTTATGTCACTTAGTTGTGGTATGCAGGATCTAGTTCCCTGACCAGGGTTCAAACTCAGGCTCCCTGCAGTGGAAGCCCCAGAGTCTTAACCACTGGACCACCAGAGAAGTCCGGGAATGAATTTTTCCGTATTTCTTTATATTGAAGGCAGTTGAACTGAGCTGTAATTTACATCAAGTGAAATCCATCCCTTTTAAAAAAACATAATGATTTTTATTTATTTATTTAGCTGTGGTGAGTCTTAGTTGTGGCACACAGGATCTTCAATCTTAGTTGCAGCACGTAGAATCTTGCTCCCTGAGCAAGGATCAAACCTGGGCCCCCTGCACTGGCAGTGCCAGAGGCTTAACCACTAGACCACAGGGAAGTCCTGCTCTCATATTGTTAAACATGTTCCTCTGTCTCGCATATTTCCTATAAATTCGTGATTAGACTTCGAGGCTTCGTTAGATTGAGGTTCCATGTCTTTTCAAGACAGGGCTTCTTTGTGGATGATGCTGTGTATTTCCCATTACATCATCTTACGAGGCACATAATGACTGGAGGTCCCAATTTCAGTGATTTTTGGAGGGGCTTTTTGAACCCACATAGCATATTTACTTTATTTTCCAATGTACTTAAAAAAAAAAAAACCCATTTGCTCTCTTTGGATTAGTATCATTTGCATTAGACAGAGTTTCTTCTTCTTTTTTTAAGTCTTCATTGAATTTAGTGCAATATTGCTTCTGTTTTTTTTTTTAATTTTTATTTTTTTTATTTATTTTTATTAGTTGGAGGCTAATTACTTCACAACATTGCAGTGGGTTTTGTCATACATTGACATGAATCAGCCATGGAGTTACATGTATTCCCCATCCCGGTGCTTCTGTTTTATGTTTTGGTTTTTTGGCTGAAAGGTATGTTGGATCTTAACCTCCGACCAGGGGTCAAACCCATATCTTCTGCATTGGAAGGTGAAGTCTTAACCACTGGACCACCGGTTCTCCTTAAGATGTTTTTCTAACCAGCTGTCACCGGAGGCAGAGGACCAGTGTGAGTCATTCTACTCTTAAGGATCTCCCCATTGTCAATGGGTTTCCCAGGTGGCTCTGTGGTAAAGAATCCGCCTGCCAATGCAGGAGATGCAGGAGATGCAAGTTCGATCCCTGGGTCAGGAAGATCCCCTGGAGGAGGATCTGGCAACCCACTCCATTATCCTTGCCTGGAAAATTCCATGGACAGAGGAGCCTGGCGGGCTACAGTCCATGGGGTCACAGAGTCAGACGCGACTGAGCACACACACGCTGTCAACGGCAAGAAGGCCCTCTTTGAACTGGCATTCAAAGCCTTCACGATGCGTCTGTGGCAGTCCAGCTATACTGGCCTCATCTTCTGCCCTCGCCCACGTCCTCTCTGTTCAGCCCGCCTCTGCTCCTTCTCCTTCTTTCCCCTTCTGGGCACTGCCCCCACTTTCTCTCCGGCGAACTCCTCCTCATCTCTCAGTCTTAGCTCTCAAAGGGCTCTTCTGTGACCTGTGACATCTTTAACTCCCACAGGCTGGTCTAGCCATCGGTCCCTCTCTTGGGACTCCCTACACACCCCTTGCAGGTGTCACACTGCTTGTACCTGTGGGTTTGCTTATTTGTCTACCCAAGTCCTCTGGGTCCTGGGCACCAAACCATGCACAATCCCATCTTAGCTCATGCAATTTCCCCACCCTGTGTATATGGCTTGCTCTGGGATATGTGCATGTAAGGAAGTAAGGAGTGAGAGATGATTCCAGAAGGGTAGTGAGGCCAGTTCATGAAGGGCTTTGAATGCCAGTTCAAAGAGAGTTCAGACTTTGTTCTGTAGGCAGTGTGGCGCCATAGCAGGTGTTTGAGGGAGACCAGCCAGGACAAGGGCTGAGGCCAAGAGGGCCGTTAGCTCTGAGTGTCAGGCTCAAAGCGAGGTCCAGTCTAAATCCTTGACATTCTCTGCAAAGTCCTGGAGGGCAATGGCATGATCTGCATTCTAGAACCATCTTTTCTGAATGTCACTTAGGGAAGAATTGGAGACAAAGTGAGGAAGAGAACCAACACACATGGAGCTTCCATAGACCTGTGTGCACGTGTGTGCTCTGTTGTGTCTGATTCTTTGCAACCCATGAACTATAGGCCACCAGTCTCCTCTGTGCATGGGAATCTCAGGCGAGAATACTGGAGTGGGTCCATATTTCCTCCTCTAGAGGATCTTCCCAACCCAGGGACTGAATCTGCATCTCCTGTGTCTCCTGCATTGCAGTCAGATTCTTCACCTGCTGAGCCATCATATTATATGTTGGAATGTAAATAGGTGTGGATGTTCCGACTGACCCTCAGTGGGAATATTCTTTCCGCCTCACAGAGAGAGTAGGAAACTGAAGTTCAGGGAGGTGAAGAAAGTTGCCTGAGGCACCCTGTAGTCAGTGTGAGCCGGGGTTCTGTTGGGCCTGGAGGCTCGCTGGAGGGTCGGGAGGCAGTGGTGGAATATCAGGGAGAGATTGAAGCAGGCCGGACTGGGGCGGCACCCTGAGCCCCACCCCCACACCAGCTGGATGGCAGTCTCTGGGGAGCACCAAGGGGTGCACGCTGGACTCGGGGGCCTGCTTCCCCATGGCAGGGCCCCTCTGGGTGGCTCTGTGAGGGGGCCCAGGCCAGCCTGAAAAATGCCCATGCAAGGAACCAGACAGCCGCACAGGCTTTGAAACAAAACGGGTCACTTACTTTGTCCCCCTCCTCCCCATAAGATTTTGATTAAATTGACAGGGTCATCTGGTCACCACCAACGCCTTAGCTTTAATAGTGCCTTAATGTTAAAACCCTTGAAATAATTTTTGGCTCTCCTTAAGCATGAAAAGATTTTCCCCCAAAGCCTTTAATTCTGCACTCATCTATTTTTCCAATCAAAGGCAACTCCGTGGCCTTTCATGGTCTTAATTAATGGCTCTGTAATCAGAGTTCCACTCCGGCTGCCTTCTCTCCCCCCTCCCCCCTTTATCCTGGTTTCTCAATGAAGAGCTTATCTAGAACTTGTCCCGACTTCAAACAGACACTTCATGATAGTAAATTGCAGTGAGGTTTTATCAAGTGGAACAACCTTTTCATTCTCTTTCTTTTGGGTCTGGGTATTGGTGCAAAACCTCCTTTAGGGCACATGGTCTGTCTTCCTCTCTGCTTTTCAGCAAAACATGCCTTCCAAGAAGTATGGGGAAGGTGTTTTTGATTATGTACAACAAAGACCTCATAAGATGTTGGTAAATCCTTATAAGACGTTGGCGGGCTGGTGTTTATGGGGTTATCTGGAGCCTTTTGGTTTGAAGGTTGTACCTGACAGCCCTTTATGAAGTACTAAACTCAATTTTGGATAGAGATGTGAGTAGGGAAGATATCAATCTCTCTTGAAATGAATGTCAAGTTCCTTCTTTGGTCTGGCCATCTATAGGACCCACCTGGCATTTTAATTTATGATTCTCTCTTTTTCTTTCCAACCTTTTTTTTTTTTTTTTTAATGTATTAGACTGTGCTGGGTCTCAGTTGTGGCATGTGAGATCTTCAACCTTTGTTGCAGCATGTGAGATCTAGTTCCCTGACCAGGGATCGAGCCTGGGCCCCTTGCATTGAAAATATGGAGTTTTAGCCACTGGATCACCAGAAAAGTCCCCATTTGTGGTTCTCTCCTTTGCTTTGTCACCTACAAGGAAGAAAGAATACAGAGTAAACAGCTGTGTTGCTCAGGTCCCCAACTTTAATGAATGTCCTCCAGAAACCACCTCTTGGAGGGCAGCTCTGTCCTTTGTTCTCTTCCTGGGGACTTTGGAGAACAAACCAAGTGGTTCACAGATTTACTCAGAAGCCCAGCCAATATTTATTAAGCTCGGACTGAGTGTGATGCTGTTAGGTCCAGGGAGACAGAAATGGGCGGGAAACTCCCCCTTGTTCTTAGAGTGTGTCGTATGGGAAATAAAAAATATGTTAAGAGGTAAGCACGGCAGGTGGAAGTGGGTGTGGACATAGAAGGATCTCTGGGAGCACAGCATGGGTATCAATCCTAGTTGGGGATTTGGTGAAGAGCTGTGTCCTGAAGAACGCTCACCAGGGGGAGCCTGGGTGAGGCAGGAAGAGTGTCTTTGTTCATTTGTGCTGAGATAATACCATGAATTGAGGTGGGTTTACAAGCAACAAAAGTGTATTTCTCATGGTTTCTGGAGGCTGGGAAGTCCAAGATCTAGGAGCCAGCAGATTTGGTGTCTGGCGAGGGCCTGATTCTTGATTCATAGAGGGTCATCTTCTTGCTGTGTCCTCACATGGCCAAAGAGGGGAGGGAGCTCTCTGGGGTCTCTTTATTGGAGCACTAATCCCATTCATGAGGGCTCCACCCTCATGGCCTAATCATCTCCCAAAGGCGCCACCTCTAAATACCATCACACTGCTGATGTTCAGTTGCTCAGTCATGTCCGACTCTTTGCGACCCTGTGGACTGCTGCATGCCAGGCTTCCGTGTCCTTCACTATCTCCTGCAGTTTGCTCAAATTCAGGCTCATTGAGTTGGTGATGCCATCCAACCATCTCTTCCTCCGTTGCCCTGTTCTCCTCCTGCCATCAATCTTTCCCAGCATCAGTGTCTTTTCCAATGAGTCGGCTCTTCGCATCAGGTGGTCCAAGTATTGGAGTTTCAGCTTCAGCAACAGTCTTTCCAATGAATAGTCAGGGTTGATTTCCATTAGGATTGACTGGAGACAAACTAAGACATTTCCTTTCTTCATTGTTTCACCTAGTAATCTCATTAAAGGGGGCTTCCATGGTGGCTCAGATGGTAAAGAATCTGCCTGCAATGTGGGAGACCTGGGTTCGATCCCTGAGTTGGGAAGATCCCCTGGAGGAGGGCATGGCAACCCACTCCTGTATTCTTGCCTGGAGAATCCTCATGGACAGAGGAGCCTGGAGGGCTAGAGTCCAGGGGGTCGCAAAGAGTTGGACATGACTGAGCACGCACACACACACACACAATCTCATTAAGTTTTTAGGGGAGCGTTTATTTAGCTGTGGCTATCTCAGTCAGCAGTTTCTTCTTATCACCATATTTGAGTTGGGCCTTTGGTGTTGGCAGCTGGGCAGACTCCATGTTTTTAAGTGTTTTATTGTTGCTGTTGTGTTAGTTGGTCACTAGGGAAGCGTATTTTAGGTTTTGCTTTTTTTTTTTTTGGCCTCATTGCATGGTGGCATGTGGACCAGGGATGGGACCCGCGCTTCCTTGCAGTGGAAGTGTGGAGTCTTAACCACTGGACCACCAGGGAAGACCTAACTTTCACTTTTAATACTACTTTTTCCCCTTTCAAGCTTGTGTTTGTTTAATAAGATCCTGGGCTACTGTGGTAGCCATCTAATTTGCTGTTGTCCTTGTGTGTCTGATTATTTCTTTACTCCTTGTAAGAGAACACAGAGTTGACTCACTAAAGCCGTATGTAAATGTTAACAATGCTAAAAAGACCTAGATGTCTGCAGTAAACGTCTGTTTCACCGCCAATGTTTAGGGAAACCAGTAAGCTTACACTTGTATGTATGCTGAGCAAGGAGGTGTTCCCTTTTATGGGAGTGGGTGGAATGTTGTGGGTGTCCAGGTAAAGAAGAAAACAGAGTCAGCATCTTCCGTTCTACCCATGCTCTGCTCGTATTTTGCCCCTGGCGAAGCACAGAGAGCTTGGAACAAAACAAAGAAGCCCCTTTGTTGCGACTGTATAGCCACCTTGAGTCAATCCAGCCCGCTCCTGTGCCGGTCTGGGATCTGGAACAGCTGGGAGGGAGGGCTGTTGGAGCAATCAGTATGAAAACCAGCCGGTCTCTACCATTGCTTCCCTGAACTTCTGGGAGAATTACAGGATCTGTGTCCTAGAAGGGGACTGGTGGGGGAGGGGGAGATTTCTGTTTTAGATTAACAGGAGGATTTATCATGCCAGAAGGTCAATATTTACCTTGGCTTCAGCTTGATGAGTATTTACTTCTCTGTTCAGTTGGTCTCTTTGCTGACTTCAGCAGAAGCGAAGCTCTGCTTTTTGTCTGCCCAAGAGGATGCTGACTGATATTTTCTTATCAGAAAGGCCTGGAAACATAGTTGCAGAGGAGCCCACTTCTCAAGGGTGTGTGTGTTTGTGTGTGTGTGTGTGTGTGTGTGTGTTGGGGGGCTTGTCTACTTCCACCAAGAAATCTGATCCCTCTTTGTACAAACAAGCCAGTTTCTAAGGCTCTTTTGAACTTACAGACCGGCGAGAGAGCACAAAATCACAGACAAATCACTTCTCTCGTCTCCTCGTATGAAAAATGGGGAGATTATGAGAAGCCTGATGGTCTGTGCCAGAGTTGTGGTGAGTGGTCAAGGAGTTAAGGGCTCAGTGGCACCCCGATGACCCTTATCTGTTCAGTTCCCATTTTATTGAGGTCCTGTTGGGGAGGGGCTAGGTGATGCCCCAAGATTGCCATGGCACTAGGGAGAGGGAGCCAGCAGTACGGGCTGGATGCCGACTCCAAGGCTTTCATGCATGACTTCTCGGACTCTCGGGAACAGTGGCTTCTGCCTCTCGTGAGACTTTAACACGTATTCGGTGAGTGCCGTGGGCATAGTTTAGAAATACAGAGATGAGTACTTGTGTGGAGTGTGAACCAGAGTCCCGCTGGGGTGGCTAGAATCTGAGGAGTCACTGGATCTTTCTGAGGACACCAGAAGGCCCTTTATTTCAAGGCTGCTCAAACTTCCCCACTTTTGCCGCCACCCACAATTATGTTTAAGCTTGAAAAATAATGCAAATATCACATTCTACTCAATGATGTTCCCGTATTTGTTTTAAAATGAAGTTTTGCTTTAAATTATTGACCACAGAGAACGATATACCAGATTTATTCCAGGCTCCAGATTCTTCTAAGAAAGCTCCCATCACTCCTGGGTTATGAGCCCACTTGGGAGTTTGAGAAGGGCAGGGGGGCATAGTTTAATTTTAATCTCTCACCAAAGCTCTGCAAATAATAACCATTAACATTTATTGAACATTGCAATGCATCAGGCACATGATTCCAAGAACTTTGTGTAAATAATTCATTGAATTCTTTTAGCAAACCCATACATTGGGTACCGTTATTCTGATTTTACAGATGTAGAAGCTCAGAGAGGTTAAGTAACTTGTCCAAGGTCACATAGCTGGTACCCTTTGGAATTGAACCCTATTACCTGGTGTCCTCTGGAGGTGAGGGAGGGGTTAGAATGTGATACCACACATTCCATGTGATACCACACGTTCTAAGAATGGAGAATTCTTCTCCGTTCTTCTTGGGTCCCATGCCCTCTTTGGAGGGGGGCCGGGTACTGGAAAAGACTTTAGAGACAAGCCAGTCCACTCTTCATTTTCCAAATGAAGATGCTGGGGAGGACCAGAGAGGGAAGGGATTTACTCCAGGTCACCCAGCAAGTCAGCAGGGGCACCAGGAGTAGACTTGTGTGATATCACATTTCTTTTCTTGATTTTCGGCATCTTTGCATTTTTATCCCTTGCCCTCTAAATGGAATCTCCTCTTGTTATCAGAGCATTTGTCCAGACTTCCAGCTGGCTTAAAAAGAGTTATTTATTTACTCATGGCTGTGCTGGATCTTCGTTGCTGCTCATCAGCTTTCATTAGTTGCTGCGGGTGCGGGCTCCTCTCTAGTTGCGGTACACGGGCTTCTCATCGTGGGGGCTTCTCTTGTTGCGGAGCACGGGATCTAGGGTGCATGGACTTAGTTGCTCCGCGGCATGTGGGATCTTCCTGGACTAGGAATTGAATCTGTGTTCTCTGCATTAGCAAGCAGATTCTTAACCACTAGACCACCAGGGAAGTCCATGCTGTTGAAGGGGAAAAAAAAAAGGTTATTTTAACTCTTCCTAAAAAATAATGTAAGCACCCTGAGGGTGAGAAATATGTTACTTGCTTCTCTTAGAGCATTCACTGCACCCAGCAGAGTGCTGCTGGGCATGCAGAAGTTTCTCAATATACATTCACGGGGCCAGAGTGAACTTTTTGTCTTAGAGGTGAAACAGAGGACCAAATTCAACCAACCGCCTTAGTCCTGAAGTTTCTGGGATGTATTAATTCTTTCCCTAAAGCTTTTCCTCCTAGAGAATCATGCAGTTACAGAAGAGTGTTATCCCTTTCTCTCCTTGGTCCCTCTAGCTTGGGTGCTGCCCATGGCACTGGAAAAATGAGTTTAAGATAAAAAGTGAACTCTTGTTCCTCTACTGCAATGCCTACAGCATAAAGCCAATTTATAGCAACGTGGAATTCCTCTGGTCTTTAAGGTCTCATTATGCAAGTGAAGGAGGGAGAGGAGGAAGACAGATGCTCACAAATTCCTGGCGGGGGGGAGAAGAGGGGAGGGATGACCTCATCATTTATTGGGTGTTGGAAAACAGCCCAAGGAACACAGTTCAGATTCCTTTTGGGGGAGGCACTGAAAATCCCCTGATAACCCAAATTCTGCAAATCTTTTAGGCCTTGAGAAAGGGATGGAGGGCAAGATGAAGAAAGTGGTCCTTTGTCCAAGTGATGTTTCCCATTAGGGGGCTGTCCATTCGGAGATGGACTCTGTGCATCCTTATTCCTAGGTGCAAACTCCAGACTTGGGAAGTGTGGAAGTCCCATTTGAAAGGCTGAGGCATGGGGCTTCCCTGGTGGCCCAGTGTTAAGAATCCACCTTCCAATACAGGGGACACGGGTTTGATCCCTAGGTGGGGAACTAAGACCTCACAAGTGAGGGGCAACTAAGCCCGTGTGCCACAACTAGAGAAGCCCATGTGCCACATGTAAGACCTGATGCAGCCAAGGAAATAAATAAAATAAATCTGTATGCAGGTCAAGAAGCAACAGTTAGAACTGGACATGGAACAACAGACTGGTTCCAAATCGGGAAAGGAATACGTCAAGGCTGTATATTGTCACCCTGCTTTTTTAACTTAAATGCAGAGTACATCATGTGAAATGCTGGGCTGGATGAAGCACAAGCTAGAATCAAGATTGCTGGGAGAAATATCAATAACCTCGGATATGCAAATGACACCACCCTTATGTCAGAAAGTGAAGAAGAACTAAAGAGCCTCTTGGTGAAAGTGAAAGAAGAGAGTGAAAAAGTTGGTTTAAAGCTCAACATTCAGAAAACTAAGATCATGGCACTGAGTCCCATCACTTCATGGCAAATAGATGGGGAAACAGTGGAAACAGTGAGAGAAGATTTTAAAACTTCTTTATTTTGGGAGGCTCCAAAATCACTGCAGATGGTGACTGCAGCCATGAAATTAAGACGTTTGCTTCTTGGAAGAAAAGCTATAACCAACCTAGACAGCATATTAAAAAGCAGAGACATTACTTTACCAACAAAGGTCCATCTAGTCAAAGCTATAGTTTTTCCAGTGGTCATGTATGGATGTGAGAGTTGAACTATAAAGAAATCTGAGCACTGAAGAATTGATGCTTTTGAGCTATGGTGTTGGAGAAGACTCTTGAGAGTCCCTTGGACTGCAAGGAGATCCAACCAGTCCATCCTAAAGGAAATCAGTCCTGAATATTCATTGGAAGGACTGATGCTGAAGCTGAAACTCCAATACTTTGGCCACCTGATTCGAAGAACCAACTCATTGGAAAAGACCCTGATGCTGGGAAAGATTGAAGGCAGGAGGAGAAGGGGACAACAGAGGATGAGATGGTTGGATGGCATCACCAACACGATAGACATGAGTCTTAGTAGGCTCCAGGAGTTGGTGATGGACAGGGAAGCCTGGTGTGTTGCAGTCCATGGGGTCGCCAAGAGCCGGACACGATTGAGTGACTGAACTGAACTGAACTGAAATAGTAAAAATAAATAAATAAATAAAAAGCCCAGGCAGGGTTTGAGGGAATTGAGTGGATAAGGATGGGCAGTTTGGGGAAAGGGTGAAGGGGACTGGATATGAAATCTTGGGACTTGTACTCATGAGAGTGGTGGTGGTGGTTTAGTCGCTAAGTTGTGTCTGACTCTTGCCATCCCATGGACTGTAGCCTGCCAAGCTCCTCTGTCCATGGGATTCTCCAGGCGAGAATACTGGAGTGGGTTGCCATTTCCTTCTCCAGAGGATCTTCTGGACCCAGGAATAGAACCTGGGTCTCCTGCATTGCAGGCAGATTCTTTACCGACTGAGCTATGAGGGAAGCCCTCAAGAAGGTACATATGGGAATTGTATATATGGATATACACTTAGGTATGTAACAGGAGGGTAAGAGCCTTGGAACCTGCGCTTTCCCTCCACATTTTCAACAGCATCTTCCTGTTCTTCTTCTAAAAACAATGCCACAGTTCTTCTATAAAATGGGTTGCAGTCCACCAAGCATTTCCACACTTGATGGCTTCTCTCCGGTTCTACCTGCATTTTAGGAACTAGGAGCTTCCCACTGTTAGCAGGCACAGAGCTGGCCTCAGGGCCTCTGCCAGCCCCTAGGATGCTGTGGGGAGAACTGGAAAAAGATGTTAACCTGGGGAGTGGGGCACAGGCTGGATTTCAGCTCCCACTGGCCCTTTGTGCTGGGTACAAGCCCCGAGGGGATAACACGGTCCAGAAAACACCTACTTGGGGTCAGGCTGGCCTTGGGCTCACTGTGTAGTCTGGGAACCCAGTTCTCACACCCGTAAAAGGTGGGATTGTGTCACGTCTTCCCCCAGCTCCTTCCCAGATATGGTGCTTCACAAATCTGTGAGTCTAGGGACAACTTTGCACCCCATACGGAATGCCTCTTCCTTCGAAGCATCTTCTTGACTTAGACAGCTGGTAGGTGACAGAGTCTGGAGGTAAAAATGGGAGATGATTCTGCAGACATCTGGGTGTGCAACGATTTGGTTCAAAGAGCCTTGGACAAGGAGCGTGTATCTTTCTTGCTTAACTTTTTTGAGCATCAGTTTCTACCTCTGAAAAATGGGAATGGCACCACCTAATACAGACAGCCATGCTGTAGGGATAAAGCCACGTTACCCAGGTGAGCATGCCCGGAACAGGGTGGGTGCTCCAGAAGGCTTGCGACCTGAAGAAGGTTTGGCTGGGAGCTTTCTAAAGAGCTTGTGTGCGGGGACCCAGGCACAAGGTCTGGCTTTCGGGGCGCGCGGCTCCCGGGACCCCCAGCGGAGCAGGAACCCCGCCCCTCCCGCCCCCCTCTCCCGGCTCGGCCTCCACTGCTGCCTCCTCGGCCCCGGACCGCCGAGGGTTAATGAGAAAGCCCCACGCCCCCTTTGACGGCGCAGAGCCCACCTCGCCGAATTTGAAAAGGCGGCCCTGAGAGGCGTGGGCGCCCCCCAGGCACTTCCAGCTCGGACCCGGGCTCAGCTCGCTTGTAGGCGCGTTCGCTCGGCTCCGGCGGGGGCCGCCGGTGCGCTGCCGACAGTCCTCCCGCCCGGGACTCCGGGTCCCAGCGGGCTGCCGCGCAAGATGAAGCTGGCTCTGCTCCTGCCCTGGGCGTGCTGCTGCCTCTGCGGGTCGGCGCTGGCCACCGGCTTCCTCTACCCCTTCCCGGCCGCGGCCCTGCAGCAGCACGGCTATCCTGACCCAGGCGCCGGCTCCCCCGGCAGCGGCTACGGGGGCCGCCGGTGAGTAGCCGGGGGGTGGGCGGCGGGCCCGGGGGGCTCGGGGAAGCCGGGGTCTGGAGGCGCGCGGGGGTGCGGGCTTAGGGGCTGCGGATCAAGGGGTTGGGGGGTTGGGGGCGCGGGCGGCCGGGGCTGGGGACGCCGGGGGTCGAGAACTGGTGGCCTAGGGACTCGGGGCGGTCCGGGGCTGGGGGCGCGGAGGTGGAGTTTGGGGCTTGGGAGGGTGGGATTGGGGGCTGGGGGCGCAGGACGGTCGAGGACTGGGGGGCTGAGGACATGGGGTGATCGCGTGCTAGGGGCACAGACTGTGGGGGCTGAGGGCGCGGGGCCTCGGGACCGGAGGTGCGGGGCTGAGACTGGGGTGGTCTCTGGCCGCGCCCCCCACCCCCGCTCCTTCGTTTCCTTGCTCTCCGAACCTTCGCCCCTTCGGCTCCCGAATCCGAGCGGAGGCGGCTCAAACCTGCGGCAGGGGTGCGCGGAGGGGGGCGACCGTGGCTGGCTGGGGCTCGCTGGCCCAGTTCCTGCAAGTTCACCGGCTCACGTGGCTCCGCCGCGCTCACCTGCGCGGCCGCGGCTTTGTGTTGGGGAGCAGGTTCCCGCGACGCCAAGGCCTTGCATCCGGGCCCCCCACTCGCATGCCGGCCGCCAGAGACACCGGAGGGCCGACTTCGTCCGGCCTTTGGGGCTGGGCCCGCGGAGCAGCCTGGGCTGCGGCTCCCCGGCCGTCCGGGGAACGAGGACCCGGCTCGGATCGCAAGAGTCGGCGGCGGGCTGGGAGAAGGGAGCTGGGTTCCCGAGCCCGCGGTGCCGGGACCCCCCCGCGGCCACCTCCTCCGCCGGCAGGTGGCGCTCTGGCCACCCCAGGAAGGTTCGGGCAGCGTCTCCTCAATCCATGATTGAATCCCCCCAGAAAACGCGTGAGCCCTCGAGTAGAAGTTGCCAAGTCTTTTCGTTTGCGCAGCTCGCTCGAATTTAGCCTTTCCCATTTATGACTGGCACAACTGTGTTACCGTTCTTGAACACATCCTGCGTTGGTGCCATCCGTCTCTTTTGATCCTAAAACCACGCCAGGGTTAGCTATTAGAATATCATATTGTCTTTTCTTTAACCGAGGAAACATGGGCTCTGAGAGAGGTCCCCAGGTTCAGCGGCAACTCAGGACTCACCTCCTGTCTTCTTTCTCCAAATCCTGTGCTTTCTAGGGTACCACGGGGCTTATTGTTTGCGGGGCTAGGCAAGAAGCGACAGGTCCTGGTTCTTTTGTCCTCCTTGGTGTTTACCAAGCCTGGCAGGGCTACCAGGGTGAATTCCGGCAGCGCCTTGTATTGAGGAGACCGGGATGTTTTGTGTCGGTACACTGCACGGCTAGTTCAATCGGTTCTCAGAAAAGCATATAAAAAGTACTTCTGGAAAATTTTGCATGCAATTTTATTTCCTTCATTTTGTTTGGAAATGCTCCCCCAAGGCTTTTATCAGTATTTTTCTCCAAACACCCAGAGTAGTGTGGAAATCTGCACACTTCCATAGGAGAATATTTTAAAAACTAAGTTTTTCAAGTTGAAAAATGATATGTTTAAGATCTCACTTATGAAAAATTCAATCTATATGTAGATATATATATATATATATATATATGTATACAACTGGTAATACTTAATAATACTGTGTGTGCTCAGTCATGTCCGACTCTTTGCAACTCCATGAACTGCAGCCTGCCAGGCTCCTCTGTCCATGGGATTTTTCAGGCCAGAATACTGGAGTGGGTTGCCATTTCCTCCTCCAGGGGATTTTCCCCACCCAGGGATTGAACCCACCTCTCCTGTGTCTCCTGCTTAAGCAGGTGGATCTTTTACCACTGTGCCACCTCGGGAACCTGTATAAAGTTGGTAGGAAACCATTTTTGGCAGTTTCCTGTATGGAGAGACCTGGCCTTGACCAGGTCCTAAGAGAGAGTGAAAGAGAACTCCCATTCCCTCCACCCCCCTCCTGGCTCTGTCTGCTTGTGTCTTGTTTGCATATTTGTATACCCAGGTCTTACTTTTGTAATTCAAAAGTGTGTTTGTGTGTACTGGGGGTGGGGAGGGAGGTGGAAAAGGCTCCTACAGCCTGGACTGTGTGTGCTGAGAGGGACCAGATGGGAAGTCCATGCAGGGAGCCGGTGAATGGGGGATGCGGGTTCTGGCATTTGGTAGATTGGAACTCGGGGACTTCCAGAGATAATTTGGAAAGGATGGTTTTGGCACAAATAAAAAGAGTCCCCAACAAATGTCATCTCGCAGAACTCTTTCTACCAGGATGGGAGCAGGGAGAAGGTGTATTAAGTTCAGGGACGAACTGGATGAATGTGTAGAAAATGGGTTTCCAAATGGGATACTGGGAGGTGTTAAGGAGGCTTGGGGCAGGTTGAGGTAGATGCTTTGGAGCCTGACTGAGCCTTTCCACCCAAAGGCCTGTGTGGGCACTGCAGGCGTGAGATTCGGGTCTGGGCGAGTTGTGGGCTGGTGTCACACAGTCCCGAGTCTGATTCACTCCAGAAGCAGAAGGCTTGGGGACAGCGTTTGGCACCCGGCTCTTCACAGTGCTGGCCTCTGCTTGGCTCCAGCATGTGTTTATAGTGGCTTGGTTTCAGTTGATGGGCAGGATGACAGGGCTATTTCTTGACAAGTGGTCTTCTCTTATTTCACCGTTATTGGTCCTGTGTTCTCTTTTCTCTGTGTGTATATGTGCCTGTGCCTGCCCTCCTGGACTGGGCATCTGGGTCTGACACGTTCTGGGTGCATCTTGCTTTTTACACAGGGATGCTCTGCTCTGGTCACCTCCATCACAAGCCCAGCGTGGGCCCCTCTGATGAAGCTATTTTGGCAGAAAGAAGAGGACATCAATTCCTTAGAGACCCATTTCCAGTAAAATCTTGCAGCCCTGTGTTTGGGCCACTAATGACTTTTGTCAGCCACAGAGGGTTCAGATGCCAAGTAAAAGCTAAAGGGAAATATAACATTAATTGACCGGGAGGGTTGCATAAGGATGGAGCCCCCAGCTCCACACCCTAGTCCTTCCATTGTACCTGAATAAGGCTAACACGTTGGTGAAGCTCTTTGAAGTGAAAATGAAAGCCACTCAGTCGTGTCTGCCTCTTCATGACCCCGTGGGCTATACAGTTCAAGAATTCTCCAGGCCAGAATACTGGAGTGGGTGACTGTTCCCTTCTCCAGGGTGTCTTCCCAACTCGGGGATTGAACCCAGGTCTCCCCCATGGCAGGTGGTTTCTTCACCATGGGGCCACCGGCATGTGTATTTCATTCTTCTTCCTGCCTCCCTCCCTGATCCTCCCCTCCCTCCCTTTCACAGATGGTGATTAGATGTCTCATCTGTTGTCACCTCCTCATCTCTGTATCCAACTCTAAAGGGTCCAACACAGCAGTGAGTGATCAGAGTGTGAGGAGTGAAAACCAGAGAAAGGGCCCCTCCACCCCATTCTGGATGCACAGTTCTCAGCTGGGGAGGGAGAGGTTTTAATTTGAATAAGAGTTTTAATATTCATTCTTGGAGTGAGAATGTTCTACTAAGAGAAACCAGAAGAGTGGTGAAGATCTGCCCAGATTTTAGGCAGAGGAAGGAATGAATACACCCACAGAGTGGGGTCATGGGGCAGGGGTGAGGGACAGAGTTGCTTTTGCTTCTGCCCTGAAGAATGGCTCGCGTTCCATAAACCTGTTCCTTCTGTACAGGGTGTGAGGCTTGGGAGAGGACAAAGGGAGACCACATGCTGAATGTCTACCGGTTACACAGTAAGCTAATGGACGGTTAAATAAGTAGGTTTGATCTTCCAACCTTGATGAGTAATTACTCCGTATACTCAAAGGTCCGGATCGTCAAAGCTATGGTTTTTCCAGTAGTCATGTACAGATGTGAGAGTTGGTCCATAAAGAAGGCTGAGCGCCAAAGAATTGATGCTTTTGAATTGTGGTGCTGGAAAAGACTCTTGAGAGTTCCTTGGACTACAAGGGATCAAACCAGTTAATCCTGAAGGAAATCAACCTGGAAAGCCAAGTCCAAAGAGGAATTCTCAGATACTTTAGAATTTGCTGCTCTGGAAAATGGTGGTAGGAGGAAGGCTTCTCATGGACCAACTGTCTTCACTGCCTTTTTTTCTTAAACTTTTTGGGAGGGAGGCCTGGTGTGTGGCAGTCCATGGGGTCAGAAAGAGTCGGACAGGACCGAGAGACAGAACAACCTCTCCTTTGTTGTTTGGTCACTAAGTCATACCCAACTGTTTTCGAGGTCATGGACTGCAGCACGCCAGGCTCCTCTGTCTTCCACTGTCTCCTGGAGTTTGCTTAAATTCATGTCCATTGAGCTAGTGATGCTTTCTAACCGTCTCGTGCTCTGCCACCCTGTTCTCCTTTTGGTTCAGTCTTTCCCAGCATCAGGGTCTTTTCTAATGAGTGGGCTCTTCACATCAGGCACCCAAAGTATTGGAGCTTCAGCTACAGCAACAGTCCTTCCAATGAATAGTCAGGGTTAATTTCCTTTAGGATTGACTGGTTTGATTTCATTGCTCTCCAAGGGATTCTCAAGAGTCTTCTCCAGCACCACAACTTGAAAACATCAATTCTTTGGCATTCAGCCTTTTTTATGGACCAACTCACTCACATCCGTACATGACTACTGGAAAAACCAAAGCTTTGACTAGATGGGCTTTTGTCAGCAAAGTGATGTCTCTGCTTTTTGATATGCTGTCTAGGTTTGTCATAGCTTTTCTTCCAAGGAGCAAACATCTTCTAATTTCATGGCTGCAGTCACCATCCACAGTGATTTTGAAGCCCAAGAAAATAAAATCTGTCACTGCTTCCACTTTCCCCCCCTTCTGTTTGTCATGAAGTAATGGGACCAAATGCCATGATCTTAGTTTTTTTAATGTTGAGTTTCAAACCAGCTTTTTCACTCTCCTCTTTCACAGTCATCAAGAGACTCTTTAGTTCCTCTTCACTTTCTTCCATTAGAGTGGGATCATTTGCCTATATGTGAGGTTGTTGATATTTCTTCTGGCAATCTCGAGTCCAGCTTGTGATTCATCCAGCCCAGCATTTGGCATGATGTACATCACTGACTCGATGGGCATGAGTTTGAGTAAACTCCGGGAGTTTGTGATGGACAGGGAGGCCTGGCGTGCTGCGATTCATGGGGTCGCAGAGTTGGACACAACTGAGCGACTGAACTGAACTGAACTGAACTGAACTCGGCATATAAGTTAAATAAGCAGGCTGACAATATACTCCTTTTGCAGTTTTGAACCAGTCAGTTGTTCCATGTCTAGTTCTAACAGGAGGCAGTGACCAAAATTATCCTCTTCTTTAAAAGAAGGCTTTTCCCCTTCTGCCATTAACTTGGTGAAGAAGGCCAGTTGTCCTCTAGGATCCCAAGTTCTAGACTTGGCTGGCTACTCCTGAGTGGTGTAAATAATTTGATCCACTATCCCCTGTATCTCATCTATATTAGAGATTAGGTGTGAATGCTTGATTAGATTTAGGATCTTTTATTTGGGAGAATGGGGGAGGGCAAGAATGCTTCATAGTTGGTCCGGTGGATCTTGTTAGATCATGTGTTATGGATTGAATGTTTATGTTCCCTCCACCCCCCAATTCATATGTTGAAGCCCTAAATTTCAATGTGATGGTATTTAGAGGTGGGGCCTTTGGAAGATAATTATGAAGATGAAGATTTAGATGAGGTCATGAGAGTCGAGTCCCCATGATGGGAATAGTGTCCTTATAAGAAGAGGAAGAGAGACTAGAGTACCCTCTCTCACTTTCCCTTCCCATGTGTAGACACCGAAGTCGGCTGTCCACAAGCCAAAAAGATAGTCCTTATCAGGAACTGAATCGGGCACCTTGATCTTGGACTTCCCAGCCTCCAGATCTGAGAAATAAACGTCTGGAGTCTAAGCCACTCAGCCTATGGTATTTTGATAAGGCAGCCCGAGCTGACTAGTACTGGTGGACATGACTTTTTTTTCTCCTGGAGAATTGGGTTTTAAACCTCCACCAGAATACCACTCTCTACAGGTCCCCACTTCTTCCTCTCTCTTTTCTTCTCAATTCATTTTGAAGAAACTAGGCCTTGATAACATTCTCCTTGTTTAAGGTTTTGTTGATTATAGGGTTTCCCCGCTGGCTCAGTGGTAAAAAAAATCCGCCTGCAATGCAGGAGACTTGTGGGAGACGAGGGTTTGATCCCTGGGTCAGGAAGATCCCCCCGTGAAGAAAATAGCAACCCACTCCAGTATTCTTGCCTGGAAATCCCCATGGACAGAGGAGCCTGGTGGGCTGCAGTCCATGGGGTCACAATGAGTAGGACATGACTGAGCAACTAAGTCTTATCCAGAGGTGGTGTACTAGTTATACTGTTCTGCACTTAGCTTCGTTGTTTCACGATGGACTGTGGAGATTGCTCTAGATCAGGGCATAGGTAGCTTTCTGCATTCATTTTGTTTTTCACAATTAAAAAATTTGTGGTTAAAATTTTTTTAGCTACATAAACCATAAAATTTACCATCTTAACCATCTTGAAGTATAGCGTTCAGTG
Organism: Cervus canadensis; assembly: GCF_019320065.1. NCBI lineage: Eukaryota > Metazoa > Chordata > Mammalia > Artiodactyla > Cervidae > Cervus > Cervus canadensis. The sequence goes on along the minus strand of NC_057417.1, from coordinate 28,938,137 downwards.
GTATTAAAAAGGTTGAGTGTTGTCTACCCGTCACCACCATCCATCTCCAGAATGTTCATCTCGCCTGCATTCATTTTTGTAGCCCTATAGTTCTTGGTGGTGCCCACGACTGTAGTTTTTTTCAGCGAGTCCCCTGCTAATAGACATTGTGTTATTCTAACATTTTGTGTCACATGTAATGCCACAGTAAATAGCCTTGTGAGTCATTCATTTCATATTTTTAAATTTTTTTAAAACACTTTATTTTATTTTTGGCTGTGCTGGGTCCTCATTGCCGCACAGGCTTTTCTCTAGCTGCGGCGAGCGGTGGAGACTCGAGTTGTGGGGCGAGGACTTCTCATTGCAGTGGCTTCTCTAGATGCTGCACAAGCTCCAGGGTGTTTGGACTCAGTCGTTGTGGCTCCCAAGCCCTAAGGCACAGGCTTAGTAGCTCCCCGGCATGTGGGATCTTTGCAGACCAGGGATCGAACCCGTGTCTCCTGCATGGGCAGGGGATAAGCCGCTCCACTAGGGAAGCCCTCATTTCATATTTCTGCCAATGCCTCTTTAAGATACATTTTAAAAAGTGGGCTTTCGGAGTGAGAAGGTAAATACATGCATAATTCTGCCAGATTGGATCATAGAAGTTATACTGTTTTGTATTCCCATCAGCAGGTTTTTCTTGGGGTGTATTTGAAGATGACAGTTCAGTGATGCTGGGTCAAAATGCCCTTGGGGAGGGGATGAAAACGGCCTTCCCTGGCCAATACCCCCTGTCAGCTCCGCCCACCCCTCACATTTGTGAGGTCACAGATGGAAGGCTGAACATTTTATGTCTAAATGTTTAAAAGATAGAGTGGGCTTCCCTGGTGGCTCAGATGGTAAAGAATCTGCCTCCAGTGCAAGAGACCTGGGTTCGATCCCTGGGTCAGGAAGATCCCCTGGAGAAGGGAATGGCAACCCACTCCAGTATTCTTGCCTGGAGAATCCCATGGAAAGAGGAGCCTGGTGGGCCACAGTCCATGGGGTTGCAAAGAGTTGGACACCGAGGGTCTAAAACTGTAAATCGTTAAAATAAATTCTGTCATTGACCTTGACAAACACACCCTCTTAATGACCTGGGGGTGGGGGTTGGGGCTCACGTTTAGAAATCTTGCCTCCGTGAATTTTGTGCGGGGACTTGGCGGTGCAGGAAAAACCACCCTTGTCTTCCCTCCTTGTGCCCTGGATACCTCACCCTGGTCTGGCCTCACCCACACACCCTGGACACTCCTGTCCATCCAGCCCGCCACCTGCTTCTCACCCAACCACTGCCAGCTGGCCATATCTCCTGCCTGAGTGTGTCTGGGGAGGAAGTTCTGGACTCCTGGGTACCCACACTTGCTTTCAGGGGGGCTGTGGGCTCTGGGGGTCATACCCCCTCAGCCCCATGGTCTCCTTGCCCTGTGGGGTGGGATGTGGCCAGAGGGGGCCAGCTTGGGGCTGCAATAGCTCACTGCCTAGGATGGGGCTCCTCTTGCCCAGGTTTAAGGCAGATCTGGGGGGATGTGGAGTGAGTCTTGGGGATGGAGCAAGGATGCATGTACCCCAAATCCTCAAAAGTTGGATGGCCTTTCCCCAGATGACCATGGCCACAAAAGGTTGCGGTGACTGAGCTAAGCTGTCTGTGTCCAGATATTCCCGTCCCATGCCTCTCTGCCTGGTCCCCTGTTAGACTGTGAGGGCCACAGGGGATGTCACCTGCCTGCTGCGGGCCTGGGCCAGGGTCAGGAATAGGGTCGGACCCTGCCAGTTGTGCAGAGTGAACCAGATCGCATCCACCAAGGACCCGCTGAGGCTGTGAATTCAGAGCGGATGCGGGTCCTGCCAGGGGTCACTGTGCAGGCGAGTGGCATGGGACACGCAGTAGCTGGGAATGAAAAGATCCAGAGATGACGGGGAGCTTCTGGGAAGGAGGGTCCAAGGTGGCTCACAGGGATTTTGTTCTGGCTCTTTTAGAAACACATCTGTATTCTGGCCTGACCTTCAGAGCCTTTACCGATTTTCACGCTGTTCTAAGAAGTGACAGGATGGAATTCAAAACTTGTGACTGCTTTTGGTTTTAGAAACTCTGTGGCCAGTCAAGGTTTTGGAAAGGGTCTGATCCCTGATATGCTGACAGTGCTGGACCTGGGCTATTTCTTCCTTCTTCGCCCGGGCCTCCCACCTGCCTCCCTCCCGCCGGCTTCTCAGGCAGGGCCCTTGGACCAGTGCAGGGGCCCAGGTGCAGTGCCCAGCAGGGTCCACACTTGGAGTTCAGTGCTTTATGCTTACTGTCGCCCACTTGTCAATACTCATAGCCTTGAACGCGTGCTTTGTAAGGGAAGTCTGATGGGACCGTGAGGCAGCAGGGACTTGATCCTTAGCGCTGACCATGACCCACCTCTCAACGCCTCCTGCCACCTCCCTGGTGTTTGTTCTCCGCAGCCCACTCCCCACCCGCTGGCACCCCAGGTCCACCTGGCCGCCCCCTCTTCACTCCTGCGCAGTGACCACTGCCTCCCTCTGCCTCTGGCTGGAGCCTGGATGTGGGCTCCGAGAGGGCTGGGATCGGGCGCGTGCACCCTGTGACACCCTGGAGTGGGGCATGGCAGCTGTGTTGCCCGCCCTGGGCTGGCAAGAACATAGCGTGCTCAGCGGGTGACTCAGCAGGGCAGAGCCTCTGGCTACCCTGATCCTGGCATGTCCTGGGGAGAGATGGTAATACCCTGGAAGGGTGCCCATCCGCCGTATGATGATGGGCCCTTGGTAGGGGGAGATGCCTGGCTTGACTTCCCTGCCCCTGACCTGGGCAATGCTACAGCCTGCTGGCTAGCGGGAAGGATGGCGTGCGTGTGCATTTATACCCCGTGGAGTTGCAGGGAGGGGTCTGCCCTTGCTAACCACGAAGATCTCTGTGCATGAGGGAACACATGTGAAACACTAAACAAGTGACAGGTCGAGAAAGAGAGAGACAGAACTGCAGAAGAGAGGAAAACACTTTGTATTCTACTATCTTTACTGGTCCAGCTTTTTGAATGAGGGGTCCCGTAACTTCAGTTTGCACTGCATCCCACAGATTATTTAGCTGGTCTTCGATAGAGCATCCCTTACATAGCAGGGCACCGGCTGGCTCATCAGGATGAACTGGGGAGATTGAAGAATTGGATAACCAGACCCATGCAGACTCTAAGGCCTGGAGAGCTGTTATCTAATGGCCTCCTGTATCTAATGGCCTCCCCAAGTGTTTTATTTTTCTTTTCTTTGATGCAGCCAGGTTTGAGGAGCACTGCATGGAGAACAGTTTTTTTTTTAGATTCTTTTATCATGAACCATAGTAGGAAATACCTTTTATATGGTGTTTGAGTCTGTGCGTGTGCACTTACACATGCACACACACACACCCACCCTTGAAATAAGTTTCACAAAATCGTGCTTACTGTTACCATATGTGATCCTTTCTTTTTTATCGTAGTCTATCTAGTTCATGAAAAACTGCTTGCCAAGACTCAGAAAATTGATCCCACAGCCCCTCTGACTTAGGGCCTGCAGTGAAAGACCTCTTGCTCTGGGGAAATGCAGGGATCTTTTGGCTTCCCACCCACCTCATCCCAGTTCCTGTGCCTTGTCCTCTAGGCTCATCTCTGGCTCTGAAATCTCTTTCTTGTTTCTGCTGAGCTGAGGTGCTTGTCCTGTCCACTCCCCACCTCATACCTTGGCTCCACCCTCTTCTGGGGTGGTCACAAAACCCCCTCCTTCAGGAAGTCTTCCAGGATTGCTTTGTTCCCCTCTCTTTGGGTGGTTTCCTTTGCCTCCTGTATCTGTGGTTGCCTGTGGGCTTTGTACCAAGAACTCACTTCCTGTTCTCCTTTCCTGAAGATAGAATCATTTCTCCTAACTGTTTCCTCCGGAGCATGGCTCTGACTGGTCCACCAGGGACCAGAATGCGTGAGCCAGCCTGTGCCCTGAGCCCGGGCTGTCTACACACACCCATGTGAGTTTATCCAAGCTGGGAGTTTAACCACCCAACCTTCTCAGCCCATGGTCGGGGTCAGTCAGCAGGCTGGAGCTGGGGGGCTGAGCCTTGGGGGCAGGGGCTCTCTGCCCTGACCCTTGATTGGGAGAGGCTTTCTGCTGATTCCACAGGAGTGGATGGTCCTTTCCGCCTGCTCATGGGCCTTGTCCCTGCCACTGGATCCATGGTGCCTGGAGCCTTACCTTAAAGAAGTTACTAGCAAGTACCTACTGCATGCTTAGTGCTGGGGTAGTGAGATGACTGCTGATTCAGACTTAGCCTTTGCCCTTGAGGAGTTCAGAGGCTGGTTGGGGAAGCCCCCAGAGCAAGTCATGGAATTTGCTGTGACACAGATGTGTGCAAAGTGGGTCAGGTAGGCAAGGGGCATATGAGCAAGTACCCGTTTAAGGAAGCTAGGTGTGTGGGCGTTTGGGCATCTTTATGTCTAAGTCTTCTCCTCTATAAAATGGGGGTGATCAGATCTGCTTTGTGAGGTTGTTGTAGGCTTAGATGAGTGAAAGTTAAAAGTGCTTTGAGAAATATGTCATAAACATTCTGTTCATGCTTGTAATGTGTATAGTGCGCTAACCTTGCAAAGAGTGCCAAGAAGGGGGGTGGTTCACAAACCTAGGAGGCCACAGACTCCTTTGGCTGGGATGGTGTTCCAGGCTCTGCTTGTGTGTGTGCTCAGTCACGTCTGACTGTCTGCCACCCCGTGGACTGTGGCCCACCAGGTTTCTCTGTCCGTGGGATTTCCCAGGCAAGAATACCAGAGTGGGTTAACATGCCCTCCTCCAGGGGATCTTCCCCAACCAGGGATCGAACCCTTGTCTCCTACAAGGCAGTCAGATTCTTTATGCAGTCATCAGGGAAGCCCGTTCCAGACTCCACACCTTGGGAGACGCTGGCCTGGTGGACCAGGGCTACGCGAGCGACTGGAAAGGGCGTTTCGGGTGACAGAACAGCTGCCTGAGGGCTGGGAGTGTGAGGCAGTTGGGGCCTTCAGAGTCTGAGGGCGAAGCCTCTTTTCTGCCACCCTAAGGAGCCTGGCGGAGAAGGCAATGGCACCCCACTCCAGTACTCTTGCCTGGAAAATCCCATGGATGGAGGAGCCTGGTAGGCTGAAGTCCATGGGGTCGCTAAGAGTCGGACATGACTGAGCGACTTCCCTTTCACTTGTCACTTTCATGCATTGGAGAAGGAAATGGCAACCTACTCCAGTGTTCTTGCCTGGAGAATCCCAGGGACGGGGGAGCCTGGTGGGCTGCCGTCTATGGGGTCGCACAGAGTCAGACACGACTGAAGCGACTTAGCAGCAGCAGCAGCAGCAAGGAGCCTTGGCTTTGTGTCAAGACTTGGTCACGGTGGGTCCCATGCCAGCTTCACTGGTGTGGAGGAGACAGGCAGAAGAAGGAGAATCAGAGGAGAGGAGCAGCTCACGGGCAGTGTCAGGAACCCTGAAACAGGGCTGGGGCGGTAGGGATGGAGTAGAGACAGGAGTGCTCCGAGTCTGTGCGGTTGGCAGCATCAAGCCCCTTGGTGGACGGAGGATCAGCAGGAGCAGATTGTGGCCTTGAGCTCCTGGCCTTTCCCAGAGCCCGAGGGAGGCCAGTAGCTGGCTGTTTAGCTCCCTGGGACCTGGCAAAGGCTCCACGGTGTTTTCTCAGCTTTGAAAAGCAACACGGCATGGTGTTCACGTACCTTGTGTTTTTGTCAAATACTTGTATTTGACAGGCTTGCACGCATCAGGTGTTCCACGGTTGCTTTTCGAGCAAGTGAATGAACAAGTGTCTTGATCTCCATCCTCCGGGAAGCTGAGGGGGTGGCCTCTGCCCCCGTGCAGGTCTGTCATTCTAAGAGGTCCTGGCGTGAGGTCCTTGTCTGCGCTTTGCCCCCACCAGACCAGTGCTAGAAGCCATGTTTAGGGGAGCCACAGAGGTCACCCTGCTTTAGGGGGTCCTGCTTCTTCCTTTGAAGTACGAAAGTGAAAAAGTGAAAGAGTTAGTCACTCAGTCATGTCCAACTCTTTGCGACCTCAGGGACAGTAGCCCACCGGGATCCTCTATCCATGGGATTCTCCAGGCAAGAATATTGGGGTGGGTTGCCAGTCTCTTCTCCAGGGGATCTTCCCGACCTAGAGATCCAACCTGGGTCTCCTGCATTGTAGGCAGATTCTTTACCATCTGAGCCAACTTTGAAGTAGGAGTGGGTGGAAATCACACAGAATGGCCTGAATGTGAATATCTGGTGAGGCCTTCCCCTCAGCTCCCCGGGTTTTCTGCATCTCCTTGCCCTTCATCTCTCCTGTCCGGTCTCCCCCCTGCCCCCACCCACCCACCCCCCGCCCCGCCAGCCTCTCTGTTATTTTAAAATCCATTCCCAGAGAAACAATTCCTATGGCAATAAGAACACGACTCCAGGCTTCTCTTGGCTTGAACTGGTCCGACACTTCATTGCCGCTTCGAGTGTGCGAGCTGGACACGGACCAACTCTGCCTGGGGCGGGGGAATCGAGTAACAATAACTAACTGTTAGAGGATTTTCGGGAATCCTGCAGCGGATCCTGGGGTAGGAGACACACAGCACCCTGTTCTCCTCTCTGAAGAATCAGGGGGTCCCCAGCCTCCTTGCCTGGTCCTTCCTTGCCCTGCCTCCCAGAAACATCCCAGGGTCGAGATGGTTCTTTGGTGGCCTGGACGAGACCACCTTGAGAGGAGCTGGATCCAGTCCAGGTTAATTCTGTAACACTCGGGTGAGAGGCAGGGGGCCCCCACCTCCTGGGCCTCCGTCTGCCCCACCCCTAGCCACCCCCAGAGTGATGGGTGGGAAGGTCAGAGCTGGCCACGCTGACTGCTGACCTCTGCCAGCTCCCCTGCCGCCCGTAGTGATGTTGCCAAGCTTGTTCTGTCAGGTGTTAATGGAAGTTATGAGAAGCAGCCTGGGAAGTGCTCGTGAACCAAGCTTGAGAGTTTCCTTCAGAATGAGGGAGGGAGTGAAGAGCAGGCTCTGAAGCCAGGCAGCCTGGCTCTGAATTCCGACTCTGGGTGGCCCTGACTGAATCACCTGACCTCTCTGTGCCTCAGTCTCCTTATCTGTAAAATGGGTCCTTCCTTGGGTCGTTCTGGGGCTTCAATGAGTTTATATTCACAAAGGGCTTGGAACAATATCTAGTAAATGCTCTGTGCAGCCCCATGAAGTGATAAAGGCTTTCCCAGAGGGAGCAGTGGACTGCTGGGCCTTGCAGAGCTTGGGAAGAAGTAGGGGTTTGCAGACATCTATGGCCACCAGATCCTTTTTTGGGGAGCATGTTTTTTGGGTGGGGTCCCAGATGCTGTGCTCTGGGGAAGGCTGGCCTAGTGGGTCAAGGTTAAATGCCTCAGTGGTTGTGGCAGCTTCCACCTTTTGCAGAGGACCTCTTTCGGGGGGTCATTTGCAACCTCACCCTGCAGTCGCCTCCATTGATGCTGTAGGGGAGCCAGAGAAATACAGAAGGGAGAAGCCAGTTGGTTTTTCTGAATGCCTTAGACCCCACTCAGGTTTTCACGACCAAGAGTGAAGGATGGGGGCCCATCTCCTCACTCCCAGCAGAACCTCAGCCACGAGTGGGGAGTGAGCACTGAGGTTTGCCCTTGAAATATGACTGGAATATTCCAAGGGCCCTTGGAATATGACTGGGGAGCAGGTTGGAGGATCTGGGGTCCTGAGATGCCCATGGTGAGTCAGAGGCAGAGGAGTTCTGAGGAGCTTCTTGTCCCGGGACTGTGACAGCTGAGGGGGCCTCATGTGGCCCCAGGATGGGGGAGAAGGGACCAGGGGATCCACAGTCAAGCCGGCCCTTCCCTTCATTGACTCAGTGCCTCACTTGTAACGTGAAAGGAACAGGATCGGGCTGAGATCAAATGAGGAACGTGTTTGTGAAATATGCAGACTAATTACTCAGTGTGGCCTGCTTACTGGCCGAGGGCCCCAGCTCTGCAGCTCTGTCTGGCCCAAGTCCACCCTCTGAATAAGACCAGGGGAACCAACACTTGCGGGAGGATGGATGTTTACTCTGTGTGTGTGTGTGTGTGTGCGCGCGCGGGCGTGCATCCGCGTGGTGTTTGCGGCCTTGCCTGGCTGCGGTTTGCAGTGGAAACATCTTTTTTCTTTGAAAGTATCTGGTCCCCTCCCCTTTCCTCCTCTGGAAGGTATGGGACTCTGTGGCATTTACCGGGAAGCCCCCTAGTTCCTAACACTTGGGAGGCCCAGCTGAAGGGCTGCTCTGCTTTGGAGCCCTTGTGAAGACTCAGGTTTTCCTCTTCCCCAGAAGGTAGCTTCTGGAATCCGGCCCTACTGCAGGCTGCAGGCTGCCTGCTGACCCTGCCACTCCTGCTGGCCCCCGGAGGCGCCAGGGCCTTTGGGGAGAAGGGTGGCAGTTTCCTTCTGATTTGGCTCCAGCTGTCTGCACCCCCACCAGTTGCCTCTGGCGTCTGACATTTTTGTCATTCCTGCAAGGGCTTATCTGGGGAGTCAGCATGTACCTCTTCCTGCCCCTCTGTGATGGACTTGGCTATGTGGCTGATTCTCCCTTCTGAGAGGTCTCAACCTGCCCAGACACTCTCTGTATGGGGGGGGTCATGAGTTCCTGGGTCTCTTCGGGCTTTGCCAGGCTCCTTCTCTCTTTTGTCCCTTGGGTGATGATAATTAGCTCAGATCCTGAAAGTCTTCATGTAAGAAGTCTGAACATGTGCCTTCCTGGAGAGGCAGCTGAACAAGTGGGAGAGACCCCTGTATCAGGGGCTTGGAGGGAGCACAGTCTGACCCTGCCTAGCCTGCTTCTTGTCTCTCTGGGTGCTCCGCTCACCTCTGGCTACCCTTTAATCTCAAGCTGCTTCCTGCCCCTCAGCCTTTGCACTGCCTTGACCAGTCTTTGCTTTCTCTTAGCCTGGTTAGTTCCTGCCCAAAGCTTAGAGATCAACTTAAACATCACATCTTCAGGGAACCTTTTGCTGCCACCCCTTCAAGGTAAAGGTCAGGACCTTTTGTTAAATGCCCTCAGAGCTTACTCTCATACTTAGAATCTCATGATAACTGTAAGTCAATCCTACAATTAATTGATTGATAATTAGTTAATAGCTGTCCAAGACTATAAGTCCTCTGAGGACAGGGGTCCCTGCTGTATCTCTAGGTTCTTGCAGAGTGCCCAGGTTACAGAGAGCATCCAGGAAAGGACTAACTAACCACTTTGCAAGCTGTACTAGTTTCTTACTGGCTGGTGTAACAAATGACCATGAACTTTGTGACTTAAAACAGCCCAAATTTATTATCTTAGAGTTCCCAAGGTTAGACATCTGAAGTGGGTCTCACTGGGATGAAAGGTATTCGCAGGATTGGTCCTTCTGGAAAAGAATCCATTTCCTTACTTTTTCCAGTTTCTGATCTCAGGTGGCCTCAGCCTGCAGCACCTTGGAGCAGGGCTCAGGTTCCTAGCCAAAGACTGAGGCTGGGTTGAGGTGCTCAGAATGCCAAATCTTAACCACTAGACCAGTGGTCAGTGACAAGGGCCCTGGCTCTTGGACTTTGCAGAAAAGAATTCCACAAAGACAGAAAGTAGTGAAACAAGTAAAGTGTTTATTAAAAGGGAAAAAAGGTACAGCATGTGTGCATGGATGCATGGGTAGATTCAGAGAGAGAGAGTTGCTGAGTTGTGCCCTCATGGCAGTTTGAATTACTTTTATGGGGCATTTCTTCAGTTTTCCTTTGGCCAATCATTTTGATTTGCCTGGTTCACAGCCCATATTTCGTTCATCTCAGGATCCTCCCATGTGTGCGCACACGTCTGTTAGCTAAGATGGATTTTACCAGAAAGGTGTCTGGGTAGGACGTGCCTCGGCATCATTTCCCTTTTGACCTCCAAGGAGCCTTTTCCAACCACATGTGTGGTTTGGGAGATCTCCTGACTTGGAGAATGAGAAATACATGGTCTGGGCGGGGCCCAGCCACCTCCCTTAACTGTCCTGTTGTTCTCATCTTGGAGTTTCAGGCCACAGAGAGTGAGTCTCCAGTGGCTTTACACTGGTGGTAGTGGTGGTGGTGGGGGGCCCATCTACCTCCTGCCTCAGTTCTAGAGGCTTCTGGCATTCCTTGACTTCTGGCTCCTTCCTCCATCTGGCTCCAAAAGTCATTCTCCAGCCCCTCTCTCTGGTTCTGATCCTCCTGCCTCCGTTATATAGCATCTTTGTGATTAGGTTGGGCCCACCTGGGTAACTGAGGCTCACTCCCCACTTCAAGATCCTCAATTTCATCACAGCTGCCAAGTCTCTTTCACCACGTGAGATAACATATTTGCAGGTTCCCAGGGTTAAGATAAGTACATCTTTTGGGCTGGGCATTATTTTGCCCCCCCACCACACAATGGAAATGAAAAGGGAATGATACGCCAGACAGTTGGAGCCTTGGAGAGTTGTATTGATCCTAGATTTCAGACAGTATTAAGATTGAAAGTGTCTTTGAGCTTCAAAAGCCTGTTAAGACTCAGCCTTGTGGGAAGAGTTGTGATAAAGACATGGCTTCCCACCTAAGTTTTTACATAGGTTGTGGGGTAGGGATTTAATTGTAGTTTTTTTCCCCCCCAAATCTCCCCTCACACTTCTACTGAATAATCCATCTATTCCCAATAATTTGAAATGCTTTTTTTTTAATCGCATACTAAATTTCGCTATATACACAGCTTTTTTTTTTTCTGAACTCTTAATCTAATCTGGTGCCAAAAATCACACTATTTTAATTACTGTATCTTTATTCATTGTTTTGTTAGTTGATAGAGCAATTCCTCTTTCGCTGTTCATCTTTATCAAAATATTCTTAGCATGTGTTGTACATTTTTCTTTTGGGTGAATTTTAGAATCATGTTGTCTAGTTCTATAAAACATGCTGTTGGAGTTTTGATCTAGACTGTGTTGACTTAGTGGATTAATAGAATTCAATGTTTATAATATCGCATGTTTTTCGGGAACAAGGAACATTGCTCCATTTATCCAGACCTTGTTAGATTTATTCCGAGGCATTTTGTAGTTTTTATTGCTGTCATGAATGTGTTCTGTTTGTTCCTGACACTTGTAAATGTTTATATCTGGCAAATAGGAAAACTTGATTTGGAGCAGGTTGGTTGTATATGCTGCTACCTTCAGGCATTAAAACATGTTTTAATGGTTTTTCAGGTGGTCCTCTAGGATTTCTGAGGTAGAGAACCCTGTTGTCTTCCAGTGGGTATGTGTGTGTATTTGTTTGTTGGTCATGTGCAGGTCAGCATCTTGGTTGAGTTGGAAGAATGGGGATGATGAGGTCGAGGGCTCTGAGGAGAGAGAAGAGAAAGTGGGTTGTGTTTTGGTCTCACCCAGAATCATCTTCTCTGCTCCCTCTTCTCCTCCTTGTCTACAAAGATGATGATATATTCGCCTCACTTCTTGGTTTATAGGTAGAATGTTTTTGGAGTCAGAGGACCCAGGATTCACCTACCTTTCCCTCCACTTCACCCCCCTGTTTATTAAACAAACAGCCTAATAATGGACTGTGGTTTCTCGACTCCTTGTAGGGTCAATCATTCTGATTTGAGGCTAAATTTTTCTGCCATTATCACCCATCTGTCCTTTCCTCCCCCATCAGCAACAACTTATTCTTCCTGAGGACAGCCCTGGTCAGCTTCTGTTTGGTCTATATCTTTTTCTCTAACAAAGCCAGCATCTGTTTGAAGTGGGAGAGGAGGTGAATGCTGAGCTGGGGGTGGAGAGTATGTGAATTCCTCCCTTCCCCTGCCCAACTTGTCCTGTGCTGGGAAATTTGGTTACAAGGAAAACCAAAGGCCATCTTGATTAACAGAGGCAAGAACATGAACCTATGTCCTTCCACACAGGTATCCCAGGTATATGGTGTCCACTCCCCCCACCCCAAACCTCAGTTGTCGCAAAGCATTCCTAAGGGCCAGAGGGCAGTGTTTCAGACTGGCATGACATTCTCCTACAGACCGAAGCCAGCTGTATTTTAGTCTCTGTCCAGTTGCTTCATATGGACTACGGGCTGGCTGTGTGTGCCAGCTCTGGTCCCTCCATGACCATTGGTGATGAAATCACAGGGATAGGTAAGACTGAGTCGCAGCTGTGTCTCAGATAATACAGAAGGCCAAATCATCAATGCTTCAGATCTTGGCATGCCCTAGCAGGGAAGCTTCCGGGAGCCTGGGGTTGTCTGCCTTGGTTATCACAATATCCCTGGAATCTGTCCATTTAGAGTCAGAAATAGGTGATAAAGCCAAATAGGTTCATGCTGGGTGGGCATCGGCCATCTGTGAGTAGTTGGGCAGGTCAGTTTATAAAGTTTCAGCCAAGTTGGACTGTGGTGGATAGTCCCAAAAGCATAAACCTAATACTTTGGAGAAAGGCAAATTGATGTCAGAACCTTGGCCCCTCATCTAGCTGTGGGCAAGTTCCAATTACCTTGCATCAGTTTACACATCTGTGAGATGGGGCCAGTCCTAACCAGTTCCCGTGGAAGCTTTCAATGAGCCGTTTGAATCAGGGCCATGTGTTCCGCTTGGAGTCTAGTGTGAACAGTGGCCCCTGGGGTGGGATGTGCTGCCTTCTGGATGCAGAGCACCTGGCCACGTGTCTGCTATGGGCTGTTTTCCCCAGGTTCTGTCTGGCTTGCTTTATTCTTATTTCATGCTCTTGTTCTGCAACTGGGCTCTGAGCCTCTTGGGGTCAGGAACCCCATCCTTGGTGGCTTTGTCTGCCCCAGCAAGTAACCCATGGCTGAGCATTTATTCAACCTGATTCAAGTGGCAGACCCAACTTGGACATTGCAGAGTTTACCTTCCAGGCTGAGAAGTTTAAGTCGCTCTGGAACTCAGGATCCTGGAGTTACATTCTAGCCTGGAATGAACCAGGGAGTGAACAGGGGGGCCCGGTGGACCCTAATGTGGTGTGAGGGTCCAGGCATTGCATGAGCAAGGCGTTTGGCAGGAAAAAGATCAATTCCCTGCCTGGCTGTTGGCAGGGAGGTGGGAGGGCTGGAAGTTGTCTGCCTGCAGGCCTGGGGCAGCTGCACGTGGGGACAGCTGTCTCAGCTTTGGACATAGGATCTGCCCCAAGATTAATAACAGAGCCTGGACCGTGCCCGTGGGGAGCGGAGAAGGGCTTGGGTTACCACGCACCAGGAAATTCGCCTGCCCCGCTGACAGTGGGTGGGTAGCCCGGCAGGATGGATGGGCTCTGGGGGTTCAGGGGGTGTCTGGGCAAGACAGCTCAGGGCTGGCCCAGCCAAATGCACCCCCATGGGATGCAAGCTGACCCTCCCAAGGGCCGCTCTCTTTCCGCTGGACCCGAAACCGGCAGGAGCCGATCTCCAAGAATTATGTGAAGAGTTGAGAATGGAAACCAAATGTTGGTGTCAGGTAGAGAGAGCTGATGGAAGCCCGGGGCCTGGCAGGCCTGGGAGCAGCAGGGGTTGGGGCTCCAGTGGCCAGCACAGATGTTTAGGTGAAAGGAGCCTGACACATCTTCTTTCAAAAAAGCTTTATTTTTTTTCCCACTTGATTATATTTATCATAGATCATTTGGGAAATATGGAAAAATAGAAAGAAAGAAATCATTTATAGCTCTCTTTTTTTTTTTAGGTTTTGAATTTTTAATTCTTTATATTGTGATGGAATTCACACAACTTAAAACTTACCACCTTAACCACGTTTAAGTGTACAGTTCAGCGGCATTAAGTGTATTCACATTATTGTGCAACCATCAACGCCATCCATCTCCAGACCCTTTTCATCTTGCAGAAGAGAAACTATACACCCGCTAGACACTTAACTCCCTATTTCCCCCTGCCCGCATGCCCCAGCCCTTGGCGACTGCCATTCTGCTTTCTGTGTCCATGGTTTTGACTACTCTGGGTTCCTTGTGTAAGTGAAATCACACAGGATTGGTCCTTTGGTGACTGACTTATTTCACTCGGGCTTCTGTGATGGCTCAGATGGTAGAGAATCTGCATGCAATGCAGGAGACCCCTTTATTATTTTATTTTTTTTAAATGTCCTCAAAGCTCATCCATGCTATAGTGAGTGTCAAAATTTCTTCATTTTTTTAAAGACAGAATAATATTCCATTGTGTAGATGACCATATTTTGTGTATCCATTTACCTGTTGATGGACACTTGGGTTTCTTCCAAACCTTCTGCCTGTTGTAAATAATGCTGTTAAGGGACATGGGTGTACACATTTCTTTTGGCTAGATACTTGGAAGTAGAATTGCTGGGTCATATGGTGGTTCTATTTTTAACTTTTCTGAGGAAATATCACACTGTTTTCCATAGTGGCTGCACCATTTTACATTCCCAACAACAGTGTGAAAGGGTTCCAATTTCTCCACACCCTTGCCAACACTTGTTATTTTGTAGTTTTTTTTGTGTGTGATAATAGTTATCCTAATGGGTGTGAAATGGTATCTCATTGTGGTTTTAGTTTTTATTTGTCCAATGATTAGTGATAGTTAGCATCTCTTCATGCGCTTATTGTCCACTTGTTTGTCAACTTCAGAGACATGTCTAAGTCCTTTGCCGAATTTTTTTGCCTCTCTTTTTTAAAAAAGATATTTATTTTTGTATTTGACTGTGCCGGGTCTTAGTTGCTGCATGCAAACTCTGAGTGGTGGCATATGTGGGATCTAGTTCCCTGACCAGAGACCCAGTTTGGGCCCCGTGCCTTGGGAGCGTGGCGTTTTATATTGTGATGGAATTCACACAACTTAAAACTTACCACCTTAACCACGTTTAAGTGTACAGTTCAGCGGCATTAAGTGTATTCACATTATTGTGCAACCATCAACGCCATCCATCTCCAGACCCTTTTCATCTTGCAGAAGAGAAACTATACACCCCCTAGACCGCCAGGGCAGTCCCTTTGGCCCAATTTTGAATCACGATTCTCATGGTTGTTTTTGTTCCCTTAGCTTTTCTGAGTTTTTACCGAGTCATCTCCAAACTCTCCCCCACTTTGGGCAGATTTCCTCCTGACCCTGTACGAGCTGCTCCACAGCTCTCGCCTTCTGGGAGCAGCCGCCCCTGGAGCCTCTGACCCGCTGTGACCTGTTATCCTTGCAAGCCTGTGCTCCCTCTCCGTTTTCTCAGTTCAGTTCAGTTCAGTCGCTCAGTCGTGTCTGACTCTTCACGACCCCATGGACTGCGGCACACTGGGCTTCCCTGTCCATCACCAGCTCCCGGAGCCTACTCAAACTCGTGTCCATCAGGTTGGTGATGCCATCCCACCATCTTATCTTCTGTCATCCCCTTCTCCTGACCTCAATCTTTTCCAGCATCAGGGTCTTTTCTAAGGAGTTCTTTGCATCAGGTGGCCAAAGTATTGGAGTTTCAGCTTCAGCATCAGTCCTTCCAATGACTATTCAGGACTGATTTCCTTTAGGATGGACTGGTCTGATATTCTTGCAATCCAAGGGACTCTCAAGAGTCTCCTCCAACACCACAGTTCAAAAGCATCAATTCTTTGGTGCTCAGTTTTCTTTGTCGTCCAACTTTCACATCCATACATGACTACTGGAAAAACCATAGCTTTGACTAGATGGACCTTTGTCGGCAAAGTAATGTCTCTGCTTTTTAATATGCTGTCTAGGTTGGTCATAGCTTTCCTTCCAAGGAGCAAGCATCTTTTCATTTCATGACTGCAGTCAACATCTGCAATGATTAGTTTCTCGCCTCTTGTATAAATCCCTTTCCTTTCTCTCCAACTTAGCCATGCACTCAATAATATAATACATAGTTTTGATATTTTAGCCAGTCTGATCAGTTGTCCTGAACTGGAAAGGATTTTGTGAGCAAGAGAAGGGCCTCGGGTGAGGAAGGGAAAGAGGACCATTCAGGGAAGATGAGAACCAGAGCCTTTCTCCAGAGTCCCCAGAGCAGGGAGAAGACTGTGAATTCACACTCAGATGCTCTAAGTGGGCCCGTGAGTGCCAGGAACTGTGCGGTCGACTGAGGCAAAGTCAGCCTTGCCTGACTACAAGTCTACAGGTCAGACACCCATTGGGAGCAAAGACCCAAACTTCAGCTAGTCATGGGTGCAGATAACTGGGGACAAGAGCAAGGGACAAAAGTGAACCCACGAGCGAGTGCCTGATCCACCCTCTTCCGGGAAACTGAGGCATTGGCCTCCCCCCTCCCTCCAGGGCTGGTCTGGAATTCCGAGGGGTCCTGGAGCAGAGGCCTCTTCTGTGCTTTGTTCCCATCAGACCCACTTTCCAGAAGCCACTTTAAAGGAGCCACAGAGGCCACCAGCTTTAGGGGTCTGGCTTCTTCCTTTGAAGTGGGAGTGGGCGGAGAAGGAGGAGTTTTCCAGAAAATTCCTTGTGGCAGCCTCAATATAAATATCTGGTGAGGTCTCAGGAACTGGGAACTGCTTCTCTAGGGCTGAGAAGCTGCAGGGGGCTGTTCTGGGGTGGAGTGGGGGCTGATGGGGGTGGGGGGAAGGGCCTGGCCAGCTGGGGGTCCCCCAAAACCGCCCCCCAGAGCTCCTTACCCTTCTCTCTCTTCCCCTGTGGCTCCAGGGTTCCCTCCTAGAGCATCCCCCTCCATAGGTCTCCTCTTGGGCCTGTGCCCTTTGCCCCCCGCCCTGCGTCTCCAGCCTGACCCGCTAACCAAAGCCTTCTGTGCGGAGGTCAGCGCTGCCTGGCGGTGGTAACAGAAGCCACATGGGGGATGGGGCAGCGGAAGGAAAGGGGGAGGGGGAGGAGGGGAGAGCCCCAGCCTTGGGAGCCGGAGCAGATGGAGCAGATGGCGAAGAAAAGAAGCTTGTTTGCTTCGCCGGGGGCGTCCGGTTCCAGCACAAGATGGGAGCTTCTCCGGTCTTGGGTGTTTGCTTACACACAAGCCCACGTGGGAATGTGTGTGTGGGTCACTCCCTTTTTGCTGGAAGTGCTGGGGTCTGCTGGGGATCCTGGTTGTTGCTTACCTTCCTGAAGGGCTGACTGGGTCTGAGCCGTGAGCTCATCCCAGGCAGGGGCCATGACACGCCCCGCCCAAGGCCCTGCATATCCTGGGTGTGTGTCCACCCATCTGGCTGAGTGACAGCTGGACCCAGGAAACTGGAGAAGGACAGGAGAGTCTGCGTCCTCCTCTCCATCCTCCTCGGTGGTGCTCCTCAGATCTCCTCTAAGGCTCTCTGGGGCAGGGAGCCATCTCTGCATTTGGACCCAATTCTAGAGGCCTGAGAGCTTAGACACGGTCTCTCTTGCCCACTGCAGTTCCTGGAACATCCTTGACAACCAGTTACAATGGCAAAGCCTTCATTGATGCTTATTCTGGGCCAGCTGATCTACCTGTATCTCAACTCATTTATTCCCCACAGTGACCTACAGGTTGCGCTGTGCTAAGCCGCTTCAGTTGTGTCCTACTCTGCGACCCTATGGACTGTAGCCCACCAGGCTCCTCTGTCCATGGGGATTCTCCAGACAAGAATACTGGAGTGGGTTGCCATGCCCTCCTCCAGGGGATCTTCCTGACTCAGGAATCAAGCCTGTATCTTCTTAGGTCTCCTGCATTAACAGGTAGCTTCTTTACCTCTAGCGCTGCCTGGAAAGACCCACAAGTTAGGTGCTGGTATTATCTCCATTTTTTTAGGTAGGGAAACTGAGGCATTGGAAGAAGTGATGGATGTATTTGTGGCAGAGATTGTAGTGATCGTTTCCCTAACGTATACTTGTCTCTGAATTCATCCGGTTGTATCCATTAGATAATGTACAGCTTTTCGTATGTCCATTGTACCTCAATAAAATGGTTTAGAGAAAAGAAAAGCAGTGGGTCTGCAGGCCTCGCCGTCATTTGATCCCCAATGTCCTGTTGTGAGGTCTCTTTTGGAGAGGAGAAACTCTTATTCTGAGGAATTCTAACCAAAAGCTCAGCCATCCCACCACAGACCTGATGAAAAGAAACCTTTCTAGCAGGGAAACTGCAAGTCATTAGTTTTCAGCTTTGTCTCATGTGACCGACCGTTGGGTGGCCTGCTTCCTCGCATCCTGCAGCTTGTGATGGCTTTAATTTTCTGTCGCGATCTCACGGTAAAGCCCGCCTGTAGGAGTGCACTAGCCAGGCCAGCCCCTGCGGCCGTGCTCCCAGGACAGATGAGGTGCAGACGGAAGGGCCCTCCTGGGGGGCTCTGTGGGAGCCGCCTGTCTGCAGGGGTTCCTGGGAGGAAAGGCCTTTCATCAGCGGGACAGTGGGGGAATGGCTCTGCAGAAACAAACCAAGAACTTGAAAGAGTCTGTCTCCGCCGGGTTCCAGGGGAGAGGGGCAGTTCTTCTCCGGTGATCCTGTCTCTTTTTTTGTGGCTGACCCCACGGTGCCTGGAGGACTTGGGCAGAACAGCGGCGTGAGAGGGGAAAGGTGAGGGGAAGGTGGGCTGCCCGATGGGGGGGACATCTGCCTTCAGTCACAGTGGAGAACAAAGCGGGGCTGAGGGATTGCCTTCCACCCGGCTTCTCTGGAGGCTGCCGTCTTGGGGTGGGGTCTCAGCCCTGGGGTCGCGCATGCAGGGGCTGCTGGAGAAAACCTTCTGGAACTTAGCTGTGTTCACATCCTGCCCTGGCTTGCAGACTGTTTCGAGGGCTTCCCTGTACTCAGGCCAAGGCTGGAACCACATGACCCCTCCAGCCCCACGCAGCCGTTTCTCTGGCAGTTCTAGAACCTCCAGGCTTCTGCAAATGCCCGTCCTCCTCACGAACATTCCTCAGGCCTGACTGATGCTGATGCTGGATGCTAAGGATCATTTCCTGCCCCGGTGTTGGGGTGGGGGGCACTGGAGGAAGCAGAATAGTGTCCTGGGAGGGACCAGGAGGCGGGGACCAATGGCAGCAGGAGCCAGCAGGGGAGGCCCAGTGGGTGCTAAGGAGACAGCATAAAGCCCTGGTGCAGGCGAGGTGGCTGAGATGCCGGGGGACGTTTGCTGAGTGAAGGGCCGAGTCATGGGGAAGGGGAGCCGGTTTGGTGTGCAGGACGCTGGGTTCGCTTTTGAGCTTGGGAACAGTCCAGTGCCCGGATGGCCTGGAGACGATGACCAGGGGCCTTCCGTCTAGACACCTGGAGTAGACGAGCTCCCTAAAGGCGGGCATAGAGGGAGCGGGATGGATTCATGGGACCTGGGGGACCCCAACGTCTAGATGAGGCTCAGAGAGGAAGGAGGAAGAGGAGGTGTTGATGGGGCTCAGAGAGTCAGGAGTGGAGACTCAGGAGGCCGGGGCGTTGGGACTCCTCTTTTGAGAACTGTGGCCCCAAAGAAGCGAAGGAGAGAGAAGGATGAGCCTGGGCGTGGGGACTGGGGTCTGATGCGAGAGCCCGGAGCCTGTGGGTCGCTGGACGAAGATCCAGCGGAGGATGGACGTGAAAGCCTGGACTATATGGAGCTTGGGAGGCGGGGGGGACAGCTGGCACAGCCTCCTGATCCCAGGTGAGCTGAGAGGCGCAGAGGCCACCTCTTCCCGGTGAGTGGGAGGGGGAGGATGAGCCGGGTAAGCCTGGAGGAGGCTGGCGGGGGAGCCGAGGGAGTGCACACCGGGGGCCTCAGCATTCTCCGTGGATTGGGAGGTGGGCGGCCTGCAGGTGACAGGAAAGGAGGGGAGGGGGAGGCCAGCAGAACATCCTGGGGCGGGGGGACCAGGGAAGATGAACTGCCACCAGCAGGAGGGCCCCCGCCCAGGTGGGTGTGGTTCGAGGGGATCAGAGTCCCTGTGGGGTGGTGTGGGGGATTCTGCAGACTCAGGTGTTTGCAGAACTACCTGCCCGGAGAGGGTGTAGGTCAAGGCTTTCCCCGACACCGCCAGCCCCGTGGGCAGTAGAAGCCTGGCCCTGGCCGACTGGAGAATGTGGTACCTCTCTTGGCCAGTCTGGATTCCCAGCTGTCTGACTTCTAGGCGAGGGGCAGTGTTTCTCGGGCCCTTCTGCTGAGGTGAAGGGTGATGGCCTCGATAACAATCCCCCAGCTCGGAGGCTGTCTTGTCTGTTCCATCTGCTGCTGAGGAGGAGGTGGCGGCCCAGAGAGGGATGGGGCCCGAACAAGTCACACAGCAATTCCTGCAGCTGGATCCCCAAGTCAGGGCCCTGGAGGCTCCTGTGAGGAAGGTCCCTGGAACCCACTGGCTTGTCTTGGATGAAAAGTGCAGGATCCACTGGTTTTAACCCCTGTTTCCCTGCTGCCTGCTGGAGGGGGTGATGAGCTGCCAGTGAAGGGTGCTGAGAGCAAGAGACCGCTAAGAGATTAGGAAGCAAAGGCAGGTTTGAGAAGTGGGGATCCCAAAGAAAAGGCAGAGTTCACAAACAGCGGGATTTAATTCGGAAGGCGGCATTCCTTCTCCCGAATTCTGCCCTTTGCAGGGGAATTGAGGAATCCCTTAGAGGCTCCGACAACTGCAGGTTTCTGGGGTGTCATGGGCCACCCAGCTGGGCCCGGAGTTGAGAGCCCAAACCCTGTTCCTTTGGAAATGGATGCAGGTCCAGAAGGTGTTTGGCGCACGGGAGACTCGCTTGGTCGTGATTGTGTGTGATCCTCGGGCGGGTATCAAATGCAGATTCCACAGTCAGTCCCTTTCAGCCGTCACATTCTTCAGATTCTTATCAGCTTTTTTTTTTTCTTTTCCCTCAAGTGAACACTGGGAACCACTCGCCTGGCTGATTGTAGGAGGATGGGAGAAAATTAAAAACAGGAGTCCTGGCTTTTGTCCAGGCTCTGCCACCAGCATGCCATCCATCTTGGGTCCTTCCCTTTTCTTCTCACCTGTAAAGAGCCGGGGTAGGGACAGGATGATCTTTGCAAAACTTCTTGAGGGTACAAAGCTTTCTTAATCCTCCATCTAAGTCCATAGCAAGACGCTGTCCAGAAAAACACACCTAAACCACATTCCGACTACGTCACCAAGTGGGAGAGCCTTCCAGCACATCTACAGTGGTGGGGGTTGAGGAGAGGTGGGCTTCCCATGTGTCCGCTCCCTCGCGGGGTGCTGTTCCTCCCCCTGAACATTGCAGCAGGGATTCTCAGAGACGGGCACTCTTGAGTTCCAAGGGGCTGGGCCGTCAGGGAAGGCTCCAGTGAGTTTGCAGCCGCCGTCTTCCCAACAGTCTCGGTGATAATAACCATGGCATCACTCTTACTGATGCTCCTTAACAAGTGACAAACGGCTCTCACATTCATTTATTTTTTGTGGATCCCAGGCTGCATGTTATTATTCCCATTTTATAAAGGAGGTCACAGAGGCTCGGATGCCATGAAGCCTGTTCAGCGAGGCGGAACTGTAGCCTGATTCTCTTGACTCCCCAGGACCTGGGCATTTCCTGCATCCCAGAGTGCACAGGGCCACACGCAGCTCACTGGGGGACTTTGCATGAGGCAGGGGGCTCCATGGACATTGGTGGGATCAGCGAGTGATGCCCACTTGGGCCCACCAGGCAGAGTCAGCACCGTGGCTGGCACTCAGCTGTGGGAATCTTGGGGCATGTGCTACACTGATGTTTATGGAAGTGAAGCATTTACATCCCAGGGATCCTAAGACCCCAAACCAAGGTTGGTCAAACCACAGCAATGTAACCCTCACAGACCTAGACACAGCCTCTGAGACTGTTCATCATCTAGTGGAGGAAAAAAATGCAGATTCCAGGGACTTCCCTGATGGTTCAGTGGTTAAGAATTCACCTTCAGATGGGAGAGGAGTTTGGGGGAGTGGATACATGTATGGCTGAGTCCCTTCGCTGTTCACCTGAAACTGTCACAATATTGTTTGTTAGTCGGCTATACCTCAATACAAAATAAGAGGTTAAAAAACCAAAAGGATTTGTCTTCCAATGCAGGGGAGGCGGGTTTGATCCTTGGTCGGGGAAATAAGATCCCACATACCGAAAGGCAACTAAGTCCATGTGCCACAACAAAAACTCAGCACAGCAAAAAAAATAAGCACATAAATATTTTTAAAATGCAGATACCACTGGGTAAAGAGCAAAGTCTTCTTTCATCCCAGAAGAGATCAAGCTAGTTCAGGACCATGATTTGCATTACGAAGTAAATCTTTATAGTTTGAAAGTAACACCTATTACCTCCCTAGAGGTTTGCAGTCTGCAGATTACATTCATACAGATGTTATTCCTCTTGAGACTTCTGGCAGTCCTTGGAAGGTGGGCTCCCATTTGCAGATGAGAAACTGAGACTCTGAAGTTGAGACTTGCCCAAGGTCACGCAGGTGGTAAGTGGTGCAGGTCGAGCACAAACTGGGCCTCCTGGTCTCACATTCTTATGTCTCAACAGTGTTGTTTGATAGCAGGTTTCCATTAGGTTGCTTTTAGGTGGTTGTAAAAAGCTACATGTTGTGTGATATGGGCTCACACAACAAGGTGATTTAATATTTTGCGTATTAAGAAGTGGGTGGCTCCAAGGTTAGCTGATTCAACAGCATCACATGCTCAAGGGCCCTGTCCTTTATTCTGCCTTCCCCGGGCTATCTTTCCTCATGGCTCTAATATGGCTGCCACAGCTCCAGGCATCACGTTCTCATACAACTCTGTCTAGAAATAAGGATAAGCTTCCCTTCTTGCACTCCCTGCTTTCTCCCATAGGGGATAATGTTTTCCAGAAGCCCTTTAGCCAACTTCCTCTTGTCATTGACCAGAACTGGGTGAACGTGCCTGTGCCTCAACCAATGAGATTATGATTTTGCCTACTTTCCTTACTGATGCCCAGAGTCTGAAGAAACCCAGAGGTCTATGCCTAAGGAAGGAGGAGGAGGAGGAGGAGATGATTACTTGGGACACACGTGTCACCTATGAGAGGTCAGCTTGGGCCTGCCTGTCTCAGAGTCTGTTCTAAAGGGACACAGTTCCCCAGAGTACCTGCTGTCGTGGTCCTGGGCCCCCTTGTTTTGTACCATGTAACTCCCCCTCCCCCGCAGCCACCTAGGAGTGAGCATCTGACCCAAAGCAACTAGACCTACTGGGGCGTGGTGTGGGTGAAGGAGCTGGGCCAATCCGCGTCTCTCCAATCCAGGAAAGAGACTAGGGGAGAAAGAAGACTTTCTCGTTAGTGCCACTCCTTCCTACTCAGCATCACCTGGGAACCCATTACACCTGCCTGTTCCTGGGCCTGTCCCCACAGAATCTGAGTCAGGAGGTGGTTTTGAGAGATGATGCACTTGAGAAAGACGACAAAGGACTATGTCTTCTGAGAAAAACACTGCTGGGTCCATCCTGATCTTGGACACGAGAAGGCTCTACTCTCCACAGAGATCACTCACTGACCAAATGCATCCTGGTCCCCTGTGGATACCTAGGACCATTGGGAGGTCCAGAATGAATGAACAGCACCTTGTTGATGCACTGTGGGCACTCAGGAAAAGTGCTGGTCAGTTCCAGTGCTGGTCATGGGGGGGTTTCTTTGTGGCCAGAGAGCGTCTCAGCATGTGGTCCCCCTAAACATGTGCAGGAACGCTGATCCCACACAACGCATTTGGCCCCATCTTCTCACAACTCGCTGATTCTGGTGCTCCCATTAAGGGGAGTAGATGCGGATCGATATAAATGCTCAAAAACCACACGGTCGGTTCGGCCAAATCATATACTCCCTTAGCTGCCCTCCTCTGAATGAGAAATTCAACTCCTAAGTAGCTGATGTTCCGTGCAGGGCTCTCTCCAGCTTCCCTTCTGGTGGGGGAGGCCTCAAGAATTCCCCGCTGTGGAAGGTGCTAGAGGATGAGTGTAGACAATAATGAAGTGGGAGGAAGCCCAGAGGCTGCCTGCAGCACAGCCGAGATCCCCGGGGTCTGCTGGCTCTCCAGCACACCCCCCACCCGCCCACGAATCTGAATTACCCCTCGAAGTCTCTGTTTGGCACCCTGGAGTCTGTGCCAGCACGCTCCTTTCTTGCAGAAACATTTGGTCAGTTGCCACGGGACTTTCCGATCAGCATCCTTTCCCTCTGAAAGCCAGTGACCTCACATGTACTTAAATTCCTCCCCAGTGTTGCCTTGAAACGGAGAGTTCCAGTAAAAACGATTGGGAGGAGATGCATGCAAATTGATCTGCTTATCCAAACACTCCTATTGGTTTTTGTGCCCTGAAAACCCATCAGGCCTTAGTGTAACACACATTCAATTATCCTTACACAAACAAAGCCCTAACTCCAGACAGTGGTTTACGTGGATGAGAGATGAGAGATGGAGAGAAATGTCAGCCAGTTTCTTGGACGATTATTTGTTGCAAGATGCTGCATGGTAGCCCATGGATGGGCCCGGTTTCGACCTAGGTGGTAAAGGCCATTTCAGGGGGCTTCCGTGGGGCCTTGGCTGATGCTTTCAAGGACTGTGCCTGTTTATCCCGAATGGGCTCAGCCTCTGGCCTCTGCCACCAGCTGGTCTTCCTGGAACCCCACTGACCAGGTTCCCATCTCATTTGAAAATCTTCTGTGTCTTACCTCCTCTTTTCCAATAGGGTGAGTCTCCTCCAAGCTCTTTGAGGGCCAGTTGTGTATGTTCACCCTCCATCCACTGAGTGCGGGTCCTGCCTCTGCTCACCCATCACCTCTTAGGACAGGGCACCCACTACAACTATATGGGCAGCTCATTGCACCGTGGCCCGCCCTTCTGGGAGCAGACACCTTTCCAGCCTGAGTGGAAGTCTACCTTCTGATGGTCTCCATATTCTGACCCTGCTCTGGGCCCTTGGTGGCCCCGCGAGCAAGGGTCATCTGGTTCCCCTGTACTTATCTCTGGGTGCAGAGCTGGGCTCCCAAGCTACCCCACTGTGGCCTTCAGCTTGTTTCTGCTCAATATATCTGAAGTCTTAGTTGCTCAGTCGTGTCTGACTCTTTGCAACCCCATGGACTATAACCCGCCAGGCTCCTTTGTCCAAGGGATTCTTCAGGCAAGAATACTGGAGTGGGTTGCCATGCCCTTCTCTAGGAGATCTTTGCGACCCAGAGATTGAACCTGGGTCTCCTGCATTGCAGGAGGATTCTTTACCAACTGAACCTCCAGGGAAGCCCATATATCTGAATATGTCTGAATGATCCCTTGCCAACAGGTCTCATCTACTGGAGAGGGCAGGTGGGAGCCTGGGGGGCATGGGGCCTTCCCCTCTCCCTCCCCAGATCGTGGGCCTCTGACCTGTCCTCTTCCCGTGGATGCTCACTGATCCTCAGCCCCGCCTCGCTCCCAGCCCTGTCGTCTCCTGCTCGCAGGACAGCGGCCAGCAGCCCTCTCCTCCCAGCGCACCGCCTCTCAATTTGCTCCTCTCCATGGGGGTCCAAGAGGGAGGATGTGTCTTAGGGCGGCTCTTAAGATTGATGCCTGTGGAAGCTGGGGCGGGGGGTGGGGTGGGCTGAAGCAGGAGTTAGAGGCAGAAGTTGAGCTGTGATGTGGACCCTGTACCTCCAATGGCCCTCCCACTTGTCCTGCGGTCCATATGACTGGGCCTTTCATTTTGTGCAGGGACCAGACACTGGATGGGGCCCCAGGAAGACCTGGGACCTGGGGGAGGTGGTTCTGGGCAGCCGAGGCTGAATGACCCCTGGCAGTGTTTCTAGCACCTGGGGCTAAAGACCCTGCATTGAGGGGCTCTGGGTGGTGCAGCCCAGGGTCCGCCGTATTTGGGCCGGTGCAGAGGCGAGCAGGGATGTTCTCAACATTATTCTGCTGTTCAGACGGCCTGAGATCGCCTTTGCCTGCTGTGGACCGCACACTCTGCTGACTCATAGTGAACTTATTGTTGGCGAGAACCACTGCACCCCATCTGGGGCTCGTCCGCTGGGTTTTGGGGCTGCAGTGCTGGACTCCACGTTTGCCTGGTCGTGTTTCCTCTTGTTAGATTTGGCTCCTCGCTATGGGCTGGGGAGATCTAGCTTGGATCCCGACTCCCTCCCAGGACCTAGGCCTCTGCAAATGCCAGCTCCCGGGCTTCCACAGTTTCCGTCAGCAGCACGACCCCCACCCCCCAAGCCCCCCGCCCACCCCGCTGCCTCTGTCTGTCACGGTCTGCGGCCCTGTCCCCTCCTGGCAGCATGGCCCCAGGTGGACAGACCCCTGTCTGCAGAGACCCACGCTCTCAGGGCGAGCTTCAGGTCAAGCCAGCAGGGTAGCCAGGTGACTAAGGGCTGGGCTTGAATCTGGGTTGTCCGTTGATTTGCTGGGTGGCCTTGGATATGCCTTGGCTTCCTTACCTGGAAAACTGGCGTGATAGCAGGTCTGACTGCCCAGGGTTGTGTGAGGAGGTCCCGATTAGGTAACCGCAGAGGGGAGGGGGCAGGGGACAGGACCCGCTCGGAGCCCACCCCGTGGGCTCTGCTGTGGCCCGAATCACCCTCAGCAATTGTCCCGATGGTTTCACACATGAGGCAGGGGCTGGCCCCTCTGCCTGCTGTTTGGCGTGTGAGGTGGTCCCCTGAGGGCCTGCCGGAGTATGCTGTATTTGCTAACAGTATGCGGTATTTACTAACTCTCCGTTGTCCTTCATGGCCACGTGGATACCACATGAGGTTTGGAATTAGAAGGCTGCCCTTCAAGACCCAAGATAAAAGGGATGAACTTACAGTTACAAAATAAATGAATCTCAGGGATAGAATGTACAGTCCGGAGAATATAATTCATGATATCGTGAAAACTTTGTATAGTGACAGATGGTCACAAGACTTATTATGGTGATCATTTTGTGAGGTGTAGAAATATTGAACCGCTCTGTTGTAAGCCGGAAACACATAGTATTGTAGGTTAATTATATTTCAATTAAAAAAAAAAAAGAAGAACCTACACTGATCACTTATCACTGCGTGACCTTGAATCTCCCCTGCAGTCTGGGTTCCTTCTTGGTAGAATTCCTACCTGAGACTTGTTGAGAAGTTGAACGAAAGTAGAAGTTGAACAAGGTCATGTACGCGAGTGAGTTGACCGGGACAGCCATAACCCAGTACTGCACAGGGGGCAGCTGAAACGACAGAAATTACTTTCCTTATGGTTCTGGAAGCTGGAAGTCCAAGATCAGGGTCCTGGCAAAGGTACTTTCTCCTGAGGCCTCCTTCCCTCTGTTCATGAAAGTCAACAGTCGGGTCTGACTCTTTGAGACCCCTTGGACGGTAGCCCGCCAGGCCCCTTGGTCCATGGGGTTCTCCAGACAAGAACACTGGAGTGGGTTGCTGTTCCCTTCTCCAGGGGGTCTTCCTGACGCCGGGATCGAACCTGGGTCTCCCTCATTGCAGGCGGATTCTTTACCGTCTGAGCCACCAGAGAAACACCCCCCCCCCACCCCGCCTCTGTTCATATCACATCCAAATTTCCTCTTTTGATAAAGACACCAGTCATATTGGATTAGAACCCACTGTAAGGACCTCACTTTAATGTAATTATCTCTTTAAAAGACCCTATTGCCAATAGTCAGATTTTGAGGTAACTAGGGTTAGGGCTTCAGCATACGAATTTGGGGGGATACAAGTCATCCTATGACAATGTATGTGAAACTGCTTTGTCAACCAGGAAACCAGTCTTGAGGGGCTGGGCCCGACTCTGCAGGAGAAGGTCTCTATGTGCTCAGGACCCATGGGTTGTGGTTTAGGGAGCGCCCTCTGGTGGCACCTGGAGGAGACTGCAGGGAGACTGGCAGACCAGCAGGGGCTGGACTGTGGGTATCAGGACCATGGGCCCAGGGCCAGGGTGCAGGTAGGACTCTGCTGATGTAGGGCTGGTCAGCCATGGAGCGTGAGGGAGGGAAAAGATGGAGGGTGGGGCAGCTTCCCCCTGGGGATTCTGGGTCAGGGGACCAGAAGCTTAGTGCAGCTGGTCACCAAGATGGAGCGACAAGGGTTTGGAGAGCAATGGTCTCAGTCGTGGATAGGTTGCAGTGGTGTGTCTTGAGGTGTTCCATGGGCTGTGACGAGGTGTGTCCGTGCAAGTGGGGCACATATGTTGGGAGTTCAAGAGGAAGCATTGAGGTGATGCCACATGGGAGTGGAGCAGAGCGTGGGCCAGGAACATGGGGGCAGACTGTGTGGTCCTTGTGGGAAGGAGGGCACTGTCAATGCCCCCAGGCTTGGGTCAGGCTCAGGAGTCGGTGGGGGAGGCGAGATCAGGTCCCAGAGCAAAGCTCAGACAGGACTGGGGCTCAGGGGTCGGTGGGGGAGGGGGTCCCGGGGCTAAGGCGGGGAGGACTGCTGCAGTGGCATCTCCTGGGTAAAATAGCATCAGAGACGGGTTGGTTAGTCCTGTTCAGAGGAGGGCATGGGCTGGGGGTGTTCTGAAGACCTCTCCGTTTCATCATGACATGGTTTCCTAAAGCCACTTAGCACTGGTTTTTCCCAAAGGACTCAACGAAGGATTTCACGATTCACCAAGTCAGAGAGCCAGACACTTAGTGTGGTGAAAGCTGCTTGGGAGCGGCCCCTCTGGGGGCCAGGTGGAGCAGGGCCACATCGGTTGCTCTTCTCCATTAGGGGTAGATCGGGCTTCCCTGGTGGCTCAGATGGTAAAGAATTCGCCTGCGATGTGGGAGACCTGGGTTCGATCCCAGGGTCAGGAAGATCCCTTGGAGGAGGGCATGGCAACCCACTCCAGTATTCTTGCCTGGAGAATCCCCATGGACAGAGGAGTCTGGCGGGCTACAGTCCATGGGGTCATAAAGAGCCGGACACGACTGAGAGACTAACACATATCAGAGGTGCGGTGTGTGTGTGTGTGTGTGTGTGTATGTGCGTGCGTGCTAATTCGCTTCAGTTGTGTCCTACTCTGTGTGACACCCTATAGACTGTAGCCCTGGGCCTCTCCTCCTAAGGAAACAAGCATGGAGGAGAGCAGATTTGTCCCCAAATCTGGGAGTCAGTTTCCCATCCTGGACCCACCATGAAAGCTCAATTGGAGGGCGGGTGGCAATGGTGAACGGATATTGCTGAGATGATGTCCCCAAATAATGCCAGTCATCCCCCCTCCCCCGATCCTGATGGAGGCTGCTGAGGCCACCCTCACTTCCTAGGCAGTTTGAAGACCACCCCTGCCACTCCCAAATTCTGCGCCCCTGGCCAGTCCTTCCGGTGCAGTCCTTCCGGTGCAATCACGAGCTATACTTCCACTGTCGAGCCGGTCTCTGGGTGGAGTCATTCTGTAGCCCATATAGCCTTGTTCACCCACCATTGTGCACTCATCATGGTCAGGGGTGGGGGTGAGGGTGGGCGGTGGTGCGATGCCACCTAGCAAGCAGAAGACATAGGTGTGATACCCAGGACCTGGGGATTCTAAGGGGGACCCCATGTGAGGGCAGAGTGTCTTCTCCCAAAATTCCCCAGAACCTCGGGAGCCTGGGGATGAACAGGGTTTAGAATTCCATCTGAAAAGACCCGGAGCCCTCCTTCCTTGTCTCTGCCTGCCTTCTTGGTTGTTTTTGGCCAGGTTTTGATTTTGGGAGGCCATTTACAGCCCATTAAAAGATCAAGTGTCTGGAGATGATGAATCGAGGCATTTGAAAATGTTTTCCAATTCATAGCTCATTTCCCTATAGAAAGCGCTGACCCAGAAGTGGCTGGACTTTGTTCCAGATCGCCAGGGGCAACTCTCGGGGTGGAGCATGGGCCTTGGAATGGGCAGCAGTTCGTCCCTCGAGATTCTTGCTGATGCCCCCTGGTAGACGTGGAGGAAGGGTCCAGGCCCGGCTTCCCTGCGTAACTGGCAGAGACAGTTGTTTGTACTGTGTAGGTACAAGCCCGGAGAGGAGAACTGGATTCCCTTCCCAACTCGGCCTCTGATTTGAGTCATGGGCAGTGGAAATTCACCTCCCACTACTTATTTTCCCATCTGTAAAAGTAGGAAGGACAATTCTTACACTTTTATGAACATTGTGGGGTTCAAGTGGCCAGCTAATCAGTCATGACACCTTGGGGTAGGTAGTGCCATGTCGTTCACACACCAGTAGCCTGGACCTGCTCATTTAATCCTCACAATGACCTTGAGAGGTAGACTTTATTTCACTGAGGCTCGGTTCAAGTTACGCAGCAGACTGGTGGCAGAACCAGGTTAATTGGTGCCTTTGGGGAAAGGGGTCGACTTCTGACTGCTTTTTCATGTTCTTTCATGGTATTTTTGACAGTGCCAATATATTTTCCTAGAAAATTGTCCAGTTGTCGAGATTTTGAAAAATTTTGATGTTACGATCAGACACAATATTTATTTACAATGTCTAATCTCTGTATGAAATTTTTTTCTTGTCCTCAGTGTCTACTTATGTATTTTGTTTGTCTCTCAACAATAATTATCCAAATTTTGTCTATTTGATTTTTTAAAAGCCTGTGTTTGATTTTATTGATTCACTTTCATTCATTTCTTTGTTAATCTTGCTTAGCACTCAGTGGGCCCTTTCGAATTAAGAACTTATGTCTTATAAATATCATAGGATATCACTCATATGTAGAATCTAACAGCATTATATGAATGAACTTCTTAACAAAACAGTAATAGACTCACAGACATAGAAAACAAACTTGTGATTATCCAAACAGAAAGATAGGAGGGGGATAAATTAGGAATCTGGAATTAACAGATACACACTACTATACATAAATGAACTAAATAGTAAAGACCTACTATATAGCACAGGGAACTGTATTCAGTATCTTGTAATCACCTATAACGGAAAAGAATCTGAAAAAGAATATATATGTATGTATGTGTATATATATATATGTGTATATATATATATATATATAATACTGAATCCCTTTGCTGTGCCCTGAAACATTGTAAATCAACTGTACTTCAATAAAAATATTTAAAAATGAAAAAATTATTCACACACACACACACACACACAAGAATTCATGTCTTTTTCCAGCTCTGGGATGTATTCTTTATTATCGCTTCAAGTCTGTACATTCCTGTGCTGTCTCTGGTCTCCCCTCATAGATGTGTGTTGGAACTTGGTCTGTCCTCTGGGTACCTCACCTTTGCTCACACATTTTCCATCTCTGTGTCCCTTTACAGTGCATCCTTGGAGAGGTCGTGGCTCACGTTATCCCTTCATCAGCTCATTCATTAATTTGTCTACTCTGTATTTTCAGCCCACCTGTTGAGCCTTTTTTCTTTTCCCAGTCATATTTCATTTCCAAGGTATCTAACTTTTTCATTTCATAGTATTTCTTATGTGTGAAAGATTATGTCTCCTTGAGGACATGAATTACACTGGAGACAACCATCTCCATAGGCAGCATCTCCAATTGCTTCATTCATTGTTTTTTCTTGAAGTGTGATTTATTCTCTGTTGAGTCAGTGCCTTTCAGGGTATTGGCCTTTTTTTCTTAAATAGTTTGAAATTCTTGGCATTTGGGGTTTTCCATTAGCTGTTTCTGTTTCCCGGTTCATTGCTGCTTTGCCTCTTGGTGGGTTGGTGGAATAGGTAGAGGATAAAGA
Organism: Cervus canadensis; assembly: GCF_019320065.1. Taxonomy (NCBI): domain Eukaryota; kingdom Metazoa; phylum Chordata; class Mammalia; order Artiodactyla; family Cervidae; genus Cervus; species Cervus canadensis. The sequence continues at coordinate 28,906,688 of NC_057417.1, read as the reverse complement.
ATGTTCAAGAATTCAGCGGTCTGACCTTGAGAGAGTCCCAGTTTTTCCTGCAGGTCATCAGCCTCTGAGGCACCCATTCTGATCACACCCGCCATGAAACAGGAGAGTTCAATGCCTGATTCTTTTTTTTTTAATTAATTTTTTATTGAAGTATTGCTTTACAATGTTGTGTGAATTTCTACTGAACAGCAAGGTGAATCAGCCATATTTATACCTGCATCCCCTCCTTTTTGGACTTCCTTCCCGTTCAGGTCACCACAGTGCGTTAGAACTCCCCGCTCGTGGAGAGGGAGGTGGGAGGGGGGATCGGGATGGGGAATACGTGTAAATCTATGGCTGATTCATATCAATGTATGACAAAACCCACTGCAATGTTGTGAAGTAATTAGCCTCCAACTAATAAAAAAAAAAAAAAAAAAAAGATTGAAATAAAAAAAGAGCTCCCCGCTCTGTACAGTATGTTCTCATTAGTTATCTATTTTATACCCAGTAGCAACAGTGTCTGTGTGTCAATTCCAGTCTCCCAATTCCAGCCCCCCCACCCCTCCGCTTTCCCCCTGGGTATCCGTGTATTTGTTCTCCACGTCTGTGTCTCTTTTTCTGCTTTGCAGATAAAATCATCTATATGCCATTTTTCCAGATCCCACATACATGCGTTAATATACGTACTTGTTTTTCTCTTTCTAACTTACTTCATCTGTATGACACCAATGCCTGATTCTTGACACCAGCAAGGCTAGGAATCCTGGTCCTCCCTGTCTGGCTCCTTCTACTGTGGTCCTCTGACAGTCACCTCTGCACCCTTCCCCTCTCCCATTAGCCACATTTGCTGCTCCTACAGTGCGCCCACCTTGAGCCCATTCTTCCCTGTGTGTTTTGGACTGTGTTTCCTCCTTCCATTAAGTCCCTGGTGCTTTTAGCTCCTCAAATTCCTCAAAGTACCTGTCCCACTGCTTTTTGTTTTCCAAGGCTCCTAGGGACTTTTTTATTTGTATTATCTGCTTTATTGAATTCTGATTGACAAATTTAAAAAGTATTTAGATTGTACAACTTGATTTCTTTCAGTTTACAATGTGATGATTTAATTGCATATGCATTGTGAAATGATTACCATGGATTATTAACACACCTATCATTTCACATAGCTCCTTTCTTTATGTGTATAAGAGCATAAGTACCAACACTGAAGATCTATTCTCTTAGCAAACTTCAAGTGTATAGCATGGTATTATGAACCATAATCACCCTGTACAGATCTAAACTGTACATTAGATCCCCAGAACTTATTCATCTTATAAATGGAATTTTGTATCCTTTGACCAACATCTCCCCATCTCTCCCATCCCCCTCTCCCCTGACAACCACTGTCCTACTCTCTGGTTCTATGAGTTTGACATTTTCAGATTCTTCTTATAAATGAGATCATACAGATTTGTCTTTCTCTGTCTGACTTACACCCTTAGCATAATGTCCTCTAGATTCATCCATGTTGTCACAAATGGTAAGGTTTCCGTTCTTTTTTATGGTTGAATAATTGTATTCCCTTGTAAATGTACACTACATTTTCTTTATCCATTTATCTGTTGATGGACACTTACGTTGTTTCCATCTTGGCTATTGTGAATAATGCTGCAATGAACAAGGAGGTACAGATATTTCTTTGGGATACTGATTTTGTTTCCTTTGGATAGAAGTGACTGAGCTGAACCGAACTGGATAGATAAACCAGAAGTGAGATTCCTGGATCATATAATAATTCTATTTTTAATTTTTTTGAGGAACCTACCATAATGGGTGCACCGATTTACCTTCCTATCAACACTGTACCATGGTTCCCTTATTTCCCCACCTTCAACAATCCTTGTTGTCTCATGTCTTTTTGATAACAGCCATCCTAACAGGTGTGAGGTGATACCTTATTTTGATTTGCATTTCCCTGATGAGGCTTCCCTGGTAGCTCAGCTGGTAGAGAATTCGCCTGCAATGCAGAAGACCTGGGTTAGGATGATCTCCTGGACAAGGGAACTGCTACCCATTCCAGTATTCTTCCCTGGAGAATTCCATGGACTGTATAGTTCATGGGATCATGTCACAAAGAGTGGGACATGACTGAGCGACTTACACAAACTGATGTTGAGTACCTTTTCATGTGTCTGTTGGCCATCTGTATGTATTCTACATGTATTCTTTGGGAAAATGTCTATTCAGATTCTTTGGCCATTTTTTATGGATTGTTATTAATTTTTGCTATTGAGTTTTATGAGTTCCTTATATATTTTGATATCAATCCTTATCAGATAAATAGTTTGCAAAAATCCCAAAGCTCCCACAAAGGCATTTTTGTCTGAGGACAACTGCCAAATTATTGTTACTGGGGGGGTACTGAGTAAGGGACCTCCTCTGCCACTGTCTTGATGATTTCATGGGGGACTTACTTTTAGATTTTCAATTTCTAGGATCTGGAGATGGGAGGGGGGAGATGTCTGCCTTCTTGATCCAATCACCATATTGTTTGCACATGTTCTGCACCCCGAGCTCCCTGGGTCCCAGCTCAGGCCTCCTCAGCTCTTACACACTGCACCAGAGGGGCTTTTCTAAAATCAGAGCCATCTGAGTCATTGCCCACAGCTCAGAGTCTTTCAGTGGCTCCCACCAACGTCAGGATGAGACCCACTTCTAGCCTGGCAGCTTCCAGGCCTCTTCCTGTCTCCTGGCTCCTCCCCTTCCTCCAGTCTTCTGGCCGCAGGCAGGTCTCTGAACCCACGACGGTCCGTCTCAGCTCCTTGCCTTTGCTCACTCTGCTGTCTCTTCTGCGGATTGTCCCCACTCTTTGCCCCTACACTTAGGGTTGGCTGACTTGGATCTTTCAGTTCTCAGCCGGAGCCCTTTCTTAGGACCTGGGTTGGGGGCCCTGCTGGGTTCCCACAGTTTCATAGCCCCATGCTCATCCTGTGATTCTCCCTATGACCCCGCGTTCCATTGTGTTCTAATCATCTCCCCGACAGTCTTCCCTTCCAGAGGGGGATTTCCTGGCAGGGGTACAGCCCCATCCTGATTTCACACGGAGTTGTTGGAAGACTGGAATGATGCGGGGGGTGGGGCGGGGGGGGTGCTTGATGGCTAAGGGGTGTGGCTACTCTTTGACCGGGCAGAGGGTCTCAGTGGGCCCCTTGCCCAGCAGCAGTGGCCCTGCAGGCATGTGGAGGGGCCCCTTCTGGCCTCGGACGGCCTTTTGATCCCCAGTCAGACGCCTGGGGAACAGGCGGGACTGACGTGACTGTTGCTCTCCCCACAGGCACTGGTGCCATCACACGGTGACACGCACGGTGTCCTGCCAGGTGCAGAACGGCTCGGAGACGGTGGTCCAGCGCGTGTACCAGAGCTGCCGGTGGCCTGGCCCCTGCGCGAACCTCGTGAGGTAACGGCCGCAGGGCTGGCCAGCTCTGCCTTTCCTTTCACTTCCTCTGGGTAAACCCAGCTCTAGCAGAGCTGCTGGGGTAGGAGGGCTGACGCCTGGAAACAGAGTCAGGCACGCATACATGGAGCACCTTTTGTGTTTGGGATATGGGGACAAGGTGTGTGCGAAGATGAAAGGGACTTACTCCCCAGCTGAAAGATCCTCATAATCCAGTGGATATTTGATGAGCAAAAGGGCCAGGCGAGGCCATTCACACACACACACACACACACACACACACACACACACACACACACACACACACACACAAAACCCCACAAGCCCCTCTTCTACACACACACACACACACACAAAACCCCACAAGCCCCTCTTCTCAAGAGCTGCCCACCTCAAGCCCCACCTCTCACAACCCCACCCACCGCAAGCCCCGCCCAACTCACAGCCCCGCCCCTCAGGTCCCACCACACCACAGCCCCCGCCCCTTTCAAGCCACACCCACCCAAGCCCCGCCTCTGCCCAGCCCCACCCCACCACGCCCTGCCCCTTTCATGGCCCTGCCCACCTCAAGCCCCGCCCCCTCCACCGACTTGCTTCTGTCTCCAGTGTCCTCGCTCCTAGCTCTCAGGAGCTCCTCGGCATTCACAGAGAGAGGTCTGAATGGGTGACTAGACTCCAGGGACTCTGAGACCCAGCCTTGCCTGCCTCCTTGTCCTCTGCCCCTTCAGGTCTTGCTCCAGCTCCAGGAACTGGACTCCTTATCCCCTCACCCCTACTCCTCTCCAGCCCTAGGTTTCTGTTTCAAAGACCCTTCCTCATCTTCTGCCTGGGACCATCCTCCTCAAACTGCAAATCCCTCTCCTTTCTGTGTTAAGAGAACACTTTGTGCCCTCCACTAAGAGGACATTTGCATGGGGGGTCTGTTTTAGGCAAGGTTCTTCAAAGAAGCAGAACCAGTAATGTGTGGTAGTAGATTATATGGGAGATTTTTGAGGAATTGGCTAATGTGGTGGAGTGGGTTGGCACCTCCAAAAGCTGCAGGGTAGGCTCCAGAGACCCAGGGAAGAATTGCTGTTGCAGCTGGGGTCAGAAGGCAATCCACTGACAGAATTTCCTCTTTCTCAGGGGAGGTCAGTCTTTTTCTAAAGGCCTTCACCTGATTGAATGAGGCCCATCATATTATGGAGGGGTAATCTGCTTTACTCAAAGTTTACTCCCTCAATGTTAATCTCATCTAAAGAAATACTTTCATGGCAACATCCATTCACATTTGACCAAAAAGCTAGGTACTGTGACTCTACCAAGTTGACACATAAAATTAACCATCACAGGGTCATCTTGAGTTGGATAAGTTTTCATCACCAAAGATGAAGAGTGAGCCCCTGAGTTGGGGCCTGTGCCCACACAGTGCTGCCCACTATAGGACTCAGCATGGAGCTGAACCCAGAATCAGCCTGCCGCATGAATTGGTGGGACCCACAGGAGTATGCTCCTAGGCCAGAATTATTATTGTTTGTTTTTATTATGAAGATAGTGATATATCCTTACTGCTAAAAAGAAGTTCAAGCATTTGGTAATAACTGAGTAAAGTAAAAAATGAACATTCTCTCCTCTTCCAGTGTCACCTCCATAATCCCATTGTTAAAATGTCATTCCAGATTTTTTCTCCACATATATGTATATCTGTGAATATATTTTCTTTTTCTTTTTTTGTGTTTTATTGAAGTATAGTTGAATTACAATGTGTTTGTTACTGCTGTGCAGCAAAGTGACTCAGTTATGCATATACATATATATATATATTCTTTTTCATATTCTTTTCCATTTTGGTTTATCACAGGATATTGAATATAGTTCCCTATGCGAAACAGTAGAACCTTGTTGTTTATCCTTTCTGTATATACCAGTTGGCATCTGCTAATCCCAAACTCCCAAGGCTCCCCACCCTTGGCTGCTACTATTCTCTTTGTCCCTGATTGTAAACATATTTTCTTAAACAAATATTAAATGATGTTATTTTGTTCTATAACTTGGTTTTCCCCCAAGAAAATATTTTGCGATATATTCCCATAGAGACACCTCCTTTTTTTTTTTTTTTTTGAGACCCCTCCTTTTTAACAGCTGTGTAGTATTCCACTGTAGAAAAGCATAATTTATTTCCCATTCCCTCAATTGATGGATATTTAGGTGGTTTCCTAATATAGCCATTCCAGACCATGTTTCAATCACATTATCATACATATATATTTTAATAATTTTACAGGCTTTTTTCAAACCTTGTTTAAAGTTTAATTTTATATTTATATAAGTGTTACAAAAACTAGTAAATAGAGTTTTTGTGTAGCTTTTCCTTTCACCAACTTCCCTGTCTTAGTCCATTTTTTGGGCTGTTGTATCAAACCACCATAGACTGGGGGGCTTAAATGACAGACATTTATTTCTCACAGTTCTGGAGGCTGAGAAGTTTAAGATCAATGTGTTGCCAGATTCTTTATCTGGAGAGAGCTCTCTTCCTTGTTCATAGACAGCCCTCTTCTCAATGTATCTTCCCTGGGGTCTTTAAAGAGTGCTAATCCCATTCATGAGGGCTCCACCTTTATGACCTAATCACTTCCCTGAAGGCCCCACCTTTAAATACCATCACACTGGGGATTAGGTTTCAACATAAGAATTTAGAGGTGCGGTTGGGAGAAACACAGACATTGAATCTATAGCATTTTCCTAAGGTTAATATCTTTTACAACCATAGTACAATTATCCAAGCCAGGAAATTAACCATGATATAATACTCTAAACTAAGACATTGTTTAAATTTTACCAACCATCCTACTCATCTCATTTTTCTGGTTTTATTTTCCCCATTTTACATATAAGTTGTCATATCTCCTTAGTTTCCTCCAGTCTGGGGCCATATCTTGGTCTTACTTTGTCTTTCATGACTTCAGCACTTGTGAAAGTACTAGCCAGTTATTTGATGGAGATTATGCATTCTTGGGAAGGAGATTGTGAAAGGCATGTTGTACCTCTCTTGGGGCACATATTAAGAGGTACATAGAATCAATACTGCTGATGTTAACTTTGATCACTTGGTTAAGGTGGTGTCTTAGCCAGGTTTCTCCCCTGTTGTGTAATTATTTCTCCCTTTGTCATTAATAAGTATATTGTGGGGAGATATTTGGAGTCTAGACAAATATGCTGTTCCTCCTCCTACTTTCTCCCAGTAATTTTAACATCCATTGATGATTCTTGCTTGCTATAATTATTATTATGGTGTTTGCCAATAGTGATTTTTGATTTTCATCGCTTTTTTAGTAGTAGAGGTTCTTTAATTGGGGTCTGCGTTGTATGCAAGTGTTTTGATATACTCATTCTTCGGGAGGAATGGCTAAGTAAATGGATTCTGCTGCTGCTCCTTAGTTACTAGGTCATGTCCAACTCTTTGTGACCCCATGGACTGTATCCCACCAGGCCCCTCTGTTCATAGGATTCCCCAGGCAAGAATACTGGAGTGGGTAGCCATTTCCTTCTCCAGGGGAATCTTCCTGACTCAAGGATTGAACCTGCATCTGCTGCTTGGCAGGCAGATTCTTTACCACTGAGCCACCTGGGAAGCCCAAGTAAATGGATACATCCACTAAAAATCGAAGGCAAAAGGCTACTTTTAAATGTTGTGCTAGAGGATGACCAACGGATCGATAATGAAAAAAAGATTCTAGCCCCCCTTTCCTCTTTTAAACTATTATTTGTTTATTTACTTGGCTGCACTGAGTCTTAGTTGTGGCATGTGGGATCTAGTTCCCTGACCAGGGATCAAACCCCGGGCCCTCTGCATTGGGGGCACAGAGTCTTACCCATTGAACCACCAGGGAAGTTACCCCTAACTCCCTTTCCTTTTCAGCAGAGGGCACAGGGACCCCATTTTCCCTCCCTCCCTCACGTCCCAGGACCCAAATTCCAAGACTCTTCTGCCTTTCTCATCATCAGGGATCATCTGAGGACCAGGTCATCATCTCCCGATCCTGGGAGCATCTTCTGAGAAGAAGGGTCTTTGGAGTCTAATCTATAAGTGACCCTGACAGTGAGCGTCCTGCTCAGTGTGAAGAGTGACCACTCCAACAGGGAAGCTGCTGGTTGGGGCCGGAATTCAGGCCATGATGAGCGAGGCTATACCTGTCTCACAGTGCCAACCCCACTAGTCTCTATTTCTGCAAGTAGGGAGCCAAGCTCGGAAACGGCTCTTTACAAGACATGGGATTTGACTTCAGGAAACTCATATTGTCTTCAGAGTTGAGGCATAAACATGAGCAGTTGTATTTTTGTTTTTCCAAATTGGGCTTTAACTGCAGTCCCCTGTGTTGGGTACACTCCACGGTCAGCTCCCATGGTGGAAGCAAGGGCTTCCCAAGTGGCACTAGTGGTAAAGAATCCACCTGCCAATGCAGGAGACCCAAGAGACAGAGGTTCAATCCCTGGGTCGGGAAGACCCCATGGAGTGGGTCACTCCAGTATTTCTTGCCTGGAAAATTCCACGGACAAAGAAGCCTGGTGGGCTACAGTCCATGGGGTCACAAAGAATCAGACGTGACCGAGCACTTAGTGGGCTATGCATCAGAAAATCTGGAAAAACGCAGAGCACTGGAGGTGGAACAAAAAAGTTCATGCATGCAGACACACACACTTCACTGTGTTGTATTTGGGTTCAGAGAATGAACTGTCAGGATTGCCTTTACTAGAAAACCTTGGAAGGAAGGAAGCAGTGGGCTGGCTTTCTTAATGTCAAAATTACAGCCTGAGGTTTTTATATTTTCTAAATACATTAAGGCACCTTTAAGAAAAGCCAAGTGAGCTAAGTACTGAATCACTGACCTCAACTGAAAAAATGTCAAATGTTCATTGATTTTCACAAGGGCCCTTTGCTTTATGACTGAAGAAATAACAGGAACAATGGTTCAGGAGCATCAGGGCCTTGTCTTTGGAGTGGGTGTTTACAGGCCTTTCAGGGAGGGGTCTCCCTCCCCTTGGCATCAGGAGTCAAGAACAGGATGTTCAATCATGCGTCTGTCATGGGCCTGCCCTCTGTCTTCAAAACTTCAGCCAGCAGGAGCTTTGTGAAGTAAAACTCAATTCTCATTCTTTCAAGAAATACAGCATTTCTGTTGTAATTGTCCTCGCTACTTCTGTCACTGTTGTTTGTTAAGGAGGGAGGGTTTAACACCCTTTTCTTCCTCACCAGTAACTCATGTCTGAGTTAGAACTGGGGTGCATGCCCTCTGTGACCTCGGACTGCTGGCCGGGCAGGAGGGGTGGTGGGTCGCTGCCTGGTGACCTGGGGAACCAAGTGCAACCTGCATTCAGGTCCCAGTTCTGCAGTTTTCGCATCTAAGAGGCATAGTCCTGGTAGCAGCCACCACACTTGTGTCCCCTTCTAGCTCCTTCTGGCTGATCATGGCATGGCCCTCTTCCAGATCTTCCAGGAGCTCCCATCTCACTTAAAAGCCCATCCCCCTCTCTGTGGCTGACCATTCTCTTCCTGACGCCTTGAACGGTCTCGCTCCCTGGGCTCTGGGCACATGGACCAGGCTGGCCTGGAGGCTCCAGCTCTCCCCGGGGCATCACCTTTGCCATCCTTTAGTTTGGACTGTTTTCACTCTGGAGCAGCTGGAAACGCTGGATCGCCTTACGGGATTCCGTCCTCTGTTCCAGCATCTCTCTTCTCTCTCCCCTCCTTAACTTTCCAGCCCTTTATCCCACTTAATCTCATTCTTAGCATTTGCTGCTCTCTGACCCACAGCGTTCATTCCGTGGTCAGCCTGGTCATCGTCTGCCCAGCCCACCAGCCTGGGGGCCACCAGACAGGGGGCTGTCTCAGTGCCTCTAGGCTCCCAGTGCCTGGCGTTTGGGGGCTCAAGAAACATAACCAAATTGACGATGCGATGTCGGGAGGATGAAATGAGATCAGAGTTGTCAGGATACTTAGAATTCGCGCACAGTGAGCTCGTGATGTTGAGCTGTGAATGCAGATCATTATGGAGCCAAGTTCTTGTCTGATAAACTGGTCCACAAACTTGCAATGAGGCAATGGAGGCTCAGAAAGGCAAAGTGATTTGCCCACGGTCACAGGGAGTCACAGGGTCTGGGTTGGGTTTGACTCTGGCCCATCAAACAGGCCCCATTGGGATGCTCCTGTGGTCTCAAGGCCCAGCTCCCCTTTCCTCCCAAATGAACATCTGTTGATCTCCTCCTTTGTACATGCCCCAAAGCTCCCGGGAGAGTGCAGGTGAGAACACAGACCAGTCCTTGACTTGGGGAGATGACAGTGGGGTGGGAAGGGAGGATGTTAGTCAAAGCACCACAGTAATAAGTGTAGTTACATCGTCACTGATGCTGTGTGGATACAGTGTGGGGGCCCAGACCCGTGGTGGGGGGGTGCTTTCCTGAGCTGGGGCTTTCTTCGAGGGGCATTTACCAAGGTAAGAAAAAGCTCCAGGGATGTCCCTGGTGGCCCAGTGGTTAAGACTCCAAGCTTCCAATTCGGGTGTGTGTGTGTTCGATTCCTGGTTGGGGAGCTGAGATCCCACATGCTGCACAGTGTGGCCAAAAAATTAGAAGAAAGAAAAAGCTCCAGATTGTATGGTGCTGTCTCGAGGTGCTTATTGTTTCTTAGACTAATTTTTCTAAAAACTTAAACATTTTATTTATTTATTTATTTTGGCTGCTCCGAGTCTTCATTGTGGCGTGGACTCTCTCTGGTTGCAGTGAGCGGAGGCTGTGATGCAAGGGCCTCTCATTACGGTGGCCTCCCTTGTTGTGGAGCTTGGGCTTCAGCAGTAAGGGTATGTGGGCTTAGTTGCTCCTTGGCATGTGGGATCTTCCCGGACCAGGGATTGAACCAGTGTTCCCTGCATTGGCAGGTGGATTCTTAATCACTGGACCACCAGGGAAGTCCTGTAAAGCATCATTTTATAGTTTTCTTAAGAGTCTGCATGGTCACCCTCAGCAGAGCGGGCAGGAGGAGCCTGGGAGGTTCCTGGGGGCCTTTTGGGGCAGGCACTATGTCTTATGTGTGTGTCCTCTCGTGTCTCTCGACACCTTGGGTCGAACGCAGGAGCCGGCGTTTGCAGCGTTTGCCAAAAGAGGCTTCAGTAACAGGAGCCTATTAACCTCACAGCAGTCTGGAAGAGGTGCTTCCACGTGGGGCCAACGATATGCTCGAGATCTCGGCCTCCTTTGACTTCCTCTCTGCCAGGTACCTCATCCTGATTGGGGGGGGATCTGGAAGTCTTCTGGGATGAGGTGACGTCGGAGCTGAGTCAGGGACTCACAGCAAAGAAGCAGTAACAGCTGGTGGTCATGATGGGAGGATCGCAGAGGCTCCGGGCCCCTGCATGGGGCTGGGTGATGACAGAAGGGACCTCTGCGCTGTCACACAGCTGAGGAGTTGGGGCTTAGCTGGTCCTTCCATAGATTTTGCAGCGTCTAGTCCAGGAGCCTTTGGTTAAATAGATTTATCTCCCCTACCCTTCCTGCCAAGACAACTGGCTGAGGCATTTCTTTCTCTTTGATGGGAGCACTTTGAGCAGTGAAGACCCAAAGCAGGAGGCTGGAGGCGGAAAGAAGGGTGAGCTGAGTGGAGCCCTCCACCTATCACTTTGTGCCTGGGAGTGTCCTGCTGGCTCAGAGCTCTGGGTTTTTTTCAGAGCAGCAGTCTCGCCATGTTCTCTTGCACCTGTGGAGCCGTAGGAGATGGACAGGCCTGAAGGGGGGGCCTGCCTGCACCCCTCCGCCACCCTGAGAGCAGAGTGCCTGGGGCAGATGGCCTTTCCACTCAGGTCAAGGGGACCCTTCAGGGAGGCCACTCTGGCCCTGCAGCCATGCCCATCCTCATGGAGTACAGAGTCCATGAGGCCAGGGGGACGTGTCCACGGAGCCCACGGCCTCTCCTAGACCATTCTCTGGGCACCTGGCTAAATAGCCTTGACTGGCTTCCAGGCCTGCACTGGCCTCTCCCTTGAATCTGGAGGACAGTGCCTATGCAAGCCTTAAGGGGGGTGCTGAAGGATGGCTCTTTGTGGGAATGAGAAGCATGGTTGGCACATGAATGGAACTGGTGCATGCGGGCTGGCCCACACACCCTGCGTGGGATGGACTGAGGGTAGGAAGAGAAGGGAAGGGCGTTGGGGTTTGGCTTGATTCTTCTGTAAAAATGATGCGTCGTATGAAGTTATTGGGGGGATTTGGTGTTGGGGTGACAGCACGTCCAGGCCAGTCTTGCTGGTGGTATGCCCTTGGTACGTTGGCTCCGACGCCCAGAGAAGAGGTGTAAATATCCAGTGACTCATGAGCTGATGCGGAGCTGTTTTGCTGCCGAGTGCTTGGGGCACCTGCACTAGCCCCTCCTGCCGCCCAGCCGGCTCCGTGTGAAGTCTGGGCTGGGGCCACGGCAGGGAGGAGGGGTCTCCGCACGTCTGCAGAATGAGATTTGGGGATCAGCGGGGCCGTAATCCTTGGTGGGGCCTCTCTTTGCTGAGCACTATGAAGTCATCACATTATTTCATTACACCCTGATGACATTTTTATGACAAAACTGCGCAGGTGGGGGAAGGGAGGGTGTGGTTGTGAAAACATGAGTGTAACCGAATCTGGGCACAGTGAGGCTGATTTGGAATGCACCGGGGGACTGGCCTGTGTCCCCAGTCCCTCCCTGTGCCCCCACCCTCTCCCCCAGGAGCCCCGCGTAGGCCTCTTTCTCTGTGTTTGTTCATGCACTCAAGGGTCTCAGCAAATGTTTATAAAGGAACTTACTTTGTGCCAGGGGACAGGGGTGGAATATGATGGTGAATAAGACTAAATCCTCTCTCTGATGGAGTTGGAAAAAGTGAAAGCGAAAGTCGCTCAGTCATATCCGACTTTTTGCGACCCCACGGACTGTAGCTGCCAGGCTCCTCTGTCCGTGGGATTCTCCCAGCAAGAATACTGGAGTGGGTTGCTATGCCCTTCTCCAGGGGATCTTCCCAACCCAGGGATCAAACCTGGGTCTCCTGCATTGCAGGCAGGTTCTTTACTGTCTGACCACCAGGGAAGTCCCCCAGTGGAGTTTATATTCACCTAAATATGAAAACAAGAAAAAAATATACCCTCCTAATGAGTTCAGGAAATTTAAAAAGGGTATCATGACTGATTAAGACTCAGGAACTTTAGAGGACGTGGGAGAGATTCTTTGAAGAGATGACGTGGATGCTGAGTCATGAATGGGGAGAAAGAGCCTCCGTGTGAAGATGGGGTGGAAACAGTTGGTGCAAAGGCCCTAAGGCAGCAAGGTCCTGGATGAAGGACCTTGAGAGAGAAAGGTCCGTGTCCAGAAGCAGAGCAGGTGAGGACAGTACAGAGGCAGAGACTGATCTCAGCAAGGGTCAGCGTGGAATTTATTGTAAGAGAGTGTTGGGAAGCCACTGAAGGTTTTATTTTTAACACATTTATTATTGATTTATTTGGCTGGGTCTGGTCTTAGTTGTGGCCTGCAGGATCTGTGTTGTGTTGTGCAGGCTCTTTCATTGCAGCGCCTGGACTCTGTAGTTGCGGTGCTTGGGCTCACAAGGCACTGTTGCCGTGAGCTTAGACGCTCCGCAGCATGTGGGATCTTAGTTCCCTGACCTGGGATCGAACCTGCATCCCATGCATTGGAAGGTGGATTCTTCACTACTGAACTACCAGGGAAGTCCCCATTGAAAGTTTAGGTAGTGATGATAAATGACTTGCTTTAGAATTTTCTTTTACATTAAACTTTATTTCAAGGTCATTGTAAATTCACATTGTGTTAAGATACACATAATATAAAGTTTGCCATCTTAACCATTTTAAGTGTACAAATCAGAAGTATTTGTACACAGTATCTATACTGTGTAACAGGATCTATACTGTCGTGTCAAGATCCCACACGCTGTGCTCAGTACAAAAAAAAAAAAAAGGACTTCTTCCTTTTTATAGCTGAGTAGTATTTTGTAATATGGATGTGCCGCAGTTAGTTTAACCATTTGTCTGTTAATTTAAAAAACAACTGGGTCATTTCCAGTTTGGGTCTGTAATGAATAAAGCTGCTATAAACATTTGTGTACATTCAAGTTTTTGTGTGAACATCGGTGTTTACTTCTCTGGGTAGATGCCCAGGAGTGTAATTGTTGGGTCATGTGGTACTTGCATGCTTAGTTTTTAAAGAAACTGCCAGACCGTTTCCAGAGTGACTGTACCATTTTACATTCCCATCAGCAATGTCTGAGTGATCCAGTTTCGTGTATCCTGGCCAGCATTTGGTGTTGTCACTACATTTTATTTTAGCCATTCTGTGTAGTCTGTTTCACTGTGGTTTTAATTTGCATTTCCCTAGGGGCTAATAATGTTGAACATCTTTTCATGTGCTTGTTTGCCATCTGTGTATCTTCTTAAATTAACTGTCTCTTCATGTCACTTGCCCACTTTCTAGTTGGATTTTTTTCTTTACTGTAGAGGTTTGAGGTGTCTTTATATATTCTAGGTGCTAACACAGTGTCAGGTATATGGTTTGCAAATATCTTCTCCCTCTCTGTGGCTTGCCTTTTCATCCTCTTATGACAGTCTTTTGCAGAGCAAAAGTTTTTAATTTCAACGAAGTCCAGTGGATCAGTTTTTCATTTTATGGACTGTGCTTTTGGTGTCAAGTCTAAGAAGATTTTCTCCTATGTTTTTTTCTAGAAATTTTATAGTTTTTTACTTGGCACAGGAGTCTGTGGTCCAGGTTAGATTGATTTTTGCACAACGTGTGTAATTTAGGGCAAGGTTCATTTTACTGGTCTATGGGATGTCCCAGCTATTTTGGTACCATTTGTTGAAAACATCCTTCCTTCATCAAGTTGCTTTTGTATGTTTGTCAAAAATCATTTGGGCACAGTCAAGTCCGGCTCTTTCTAGGTTCTATTTTCTATTCTATTGATATGTGTGTCTATAGTTCTGCCAATATCACACAGTCTCGATTTCTGTAGCTGTGTAAGACTTGGAATCAGGTTGACTGATTTCTTCCACTTTCTTCTTCTCTCTCTTTTTAAATTTTTTTTTGGGGGTTGGGGGCTGGGCCATGTGGAATCTTAGTTCCCCAACCAGGGATGGAACCTGTGCCCCTTGCATTGGAAGCTTGGAGTCTTAACCACTGGATAGCAGGGAAGTCCCTGTTCTTCTCTTTTGAAACTGTTTTAGCTACTGTAGTTCCTATGTCTTTTCATATAAACTTTAGATTAATTTTGTCTCTATCTACCAAAAATCTTGATGAAATTTTAATAGAAATTGCGTTAAACCTGTATGTCCAAGTGAGGAAAATTGATATCTTTACTATGTTGACTGTTCCAATCCAGAAATATGGATTTCATTTATTTAGATAATTTTTGATTTCTTTCATCTTTCTTCATTGATTTCTTGGATTTCTTATAGGTTTTTGGCATATAAATTTTCTTCTTTTTTTTGGAATGCTTGTAAATAGGGTTTTTTAAAAAATACATTTGGTAAAATTGAGTTTAAAATTTTGATATCCATGTGTTCACGGATAGTACATAGAAACACAATTACTCTTCTGGGATCCTATAACCTTGCTGAACCCATGCATTGGTTCTGGGAGTTTGGGTATAGATTCCTGGAGATTTTCTACAAAGACAATCATGTCATCTGTAAATAGAAACACTCCTGTTTATTCCTTTCTAACCTGTATGTCTGTTATTTCCTTTTCTTGCTCTTTCACTGGCGAGAACTTCCAGAACTTATAAATAAGAGTGGAGAGAATGCTTTGTTCCCAATTATAGAGGGAAAGCATTTCACCTTCAACTGTAATATTAACTGTAAAATTTTTGTATCATCCATGTTCTTTATCAGATTGAGGAAGTTCTCTCTATTACTGTTTTTATCAGAGTTTTTATCATGGGCACTGAATTTGGTCAAAAAAAATTTTCTTTTGCATTGATTGACATGGTCATGGGATGTCTTTAGCTGGTGAATATGGTGATTACATTGAGTGGTTTTGGGATATTGAACTAACATCACATCCCTGGAATAAACTCCAGTTGGCTGTGATGTATAATTTTTTAAAATGTAATACAAATTCTGTTTGCTAATATTTTGCTAAGGATTTTTGTGTCTATATTCATGATGGATATTGGTCTGCAGGCTTCTGGTTTTGTACTGTCTTTGTCTGACGTTGGTATCAAGGTCTCATATAAGTTGGGAAGTGCTCCCTCCTCTTTTATTTTCTGGAAGAGATTATGTACAATTGCTATTAATTCTTCTGAAACATTTGGAAGAAGTCTCCAGTGAACATCTGGGCCTGGAGATTTCTTTATGGGGAGTTTTTCAGCTACAAATTCAATTTCCTTAATAGTTATGGGGCTATTCAAATGATCTATTTCATATTGAGTCAGTTGGGGGTAATTTGTGTTTTTTGATGAACTGGTCCCTTTTTTCTAAGTTGTTAAATTGATGTGTGTCATGCTCTTCTCTGTGTCATTCCTGATATTAATCATTTGTGTCTTCTTTCCTTTTTTCTTTGTCAGTCTTGCTAGAGGTTTGTCATTTTTGTGAACTTTACAGAAAACCGGCTTTTTGGTTTCATTGATTTTTCTCTATCGTTTTTCTCTTTTCCATTTGATTCCTGCTCTTCTGTATACTTTGTCTTTCCTTGTGCTTGCTGTTAAGTCGCTCAGTTGTGTCTAGCTCTTTGCGACCCCGTGAACTGCAACACACCAGGCTTCCCTGTCCTTCTGTCTCCCAGAGTTTGTTCAAACTCATATCCACTGAGTCAGTGATGCCATCCAACCATCTCATCCTCTGCTGTCCCCTTCTCCTTTTGTCTTCGATCTTTTCCAGCGTCAGGGTCTTTTTCAGTGAGTCGGCTCTTCGCTTCAGGTGGCCAAAGTATTGGAGCTTCAGCTTCAGCATCAGTCCTTCCAATGAATATTCAGGGTTGATCTCCCTTAGGATTGACTGGTTTGGTCCCCTTGCTGTCCAAGAAACTCTCAAGAGTCTTCTCCAGCACCACAATTCAAAAGCATCAGTTATTCATTGATGCATTCAGCCTTCTTTATGGTCCAAGTCTCACATCCATACATGACTATGGGAAAAACCACCATAGCTTTAACTATATGGACCTTTGTTGGCAAAGTGATGTTTCTGCTTTTTTGTAGGCTGTCTAGGTTTGTCATAGCTTTCCTTCTAAGAAGCAAGCATCTTTTAATTTCACATCCGAGTGACTTTGGACCCCAGGAAAATACAGTCGGTCACTATTTCCTTTCCTTGTGCTTGCTTTGGGTTTATAGTTTCTCTGCTTTTTGGAGGTCCCTGAGATGGGCTGATTTAGGTTCTGAAATGATCGCTGGCTGCTGAGGGAAAAATGGACACAGGCTCAAGATGAGAGTGGGTGAGAGCTGGGGAAGTGAAGAGAAGTGGGTGGATTCAGGGGGTGCTCTGGAAGCTGAGATGACCAGAGTGTCTGATCACTTATGGGTGGGAGCAACTAGGGATAACCCTAAATTTTTGGTGTGAGAGGCTTGCTGGTTGGGCATGCCATTCACTGAACTGGGGACACTGACCAGAGATCATCCCCAGGAGGTAGAAACTAACAGCTCTACTTGGGCCAAGTGAGGTCTGAGATGCCTGTGGGGGATCCATGGGGAGCAGGGTATCAGGTAAGTGGTTGAGTAAGGAAGTTTGGAGTCCCAGGAAGACTCTGGAGCCATATTGAATTTCAGGGATTCTCATATGCCATTGGTAGGAAGAAATGCATTATACTATGACCCCTAAGAATGTTTCAAATTAAGCCATAGCACACTATCAACTGTTGCATGAATTTCAGTATCAGAGGTGTTAAAATGTAACAGTATGGGCGAACTTCCCTGGCAGCTCAATGGTAAAGAATCCGCCTGCCAATGGAGGAGCCGCAGAACACGTGGGTTCGATTGCTGGGTCAGGAAGATCCCCTGGAGGCGGGCATGGCAACCCACTCCAGTTTTCTTGCCTGGAGAATCCCATGGACAGAAGGGCCTGGCAGGCTACAGTCCATGGGGTTGCAAAGAGTTGGTTGGACACGACTGAGGCGACTTAGCATGCATGTGCAATGGCATGTGCATGTGAACATGATATAATTGAGAATCACAAGCATTCTGATGGTATTTAAAGCTATGAGGCTGGAGGTGAACTTAGGGATGAATAGATGGAGAAGGGGTGGTGATCCCAGAAGAGTCTGGGAGGTAGGGCTAAGGATATGAGAAGCAGCAGCCAGGTCAGAAGGGAAATCAGAAAACCCGGCGTCCTGGGAGGAGAGTTTTGGGAGGGAGAGTAGGAGTCTCTCAGTGCTTCTGGGTGGCCGATGGGATGAGGGCCAAGGAGTGACCATTGGGTTTGGCAACATGAAGTCACTGGGGACCGTGGCAAGGGCAGTTTTGGGGAGTGGTAAGGATGGATGCTGAGATGGCATGGGTGGAGGAGGAAAATGAGAGGTGAGGGAATGAAGACTGGAGAACAGAACACTCTTTCCAGAAGTTTTGCTGTGAGGGAAGCAAGAAATGGGGCATGGATGCTGGAGGCGGAGCACGAGGCCCAGGCAGGTGTATGTTTGGTTTTTAAGACAGGAGACACAGGAGCATGTTTGTAAACTGCCAGCAATGAGTGGGGAGAGCGGGGAGGCGGCTGGTGAAGATGGGCAGACAGCCACAGGAGTAAAAGTGCTGAGGAGCCCGGGGCGGGGGGTGGGTGGCAGTGGGGGAGGTGGGGAAATGAGAGAGTGGGGGGGTTGGGGTTTGGACCCCAGAAGGGAGTGGGGGCGCCTTGTCAGAGCAGCACTAGGCGAGAAGGCCAGGGCAGGGGGCACCCATCCCCCGAGCAGGTCCAAGCACGTGACCAAGCCAGGCGGTCTGATTTCAGGGCTGACTTTCCCAGCCACCCACGAATGCATCACTGTGGCAGGACCACAGTGTCCTCATCCCAGAGCCTGGGCACATGAAGGTGCTCAGCAAATATTCAGTAAAGAAACGAATCCATCCTCTTAAATGAAGGAAAAAAATTGTATTACAACTGTGTCCGGTGGATTTTCCCATTCTATGATTTTTCTATGTAGGATTTTTGTAATGTGTGTGTGTTGGGGGGGGGTGGCACCCGAAACTAATGTTCACAGACAAACGTGAGGCCTGGAGGACTGAGCCTGGGGCCCAGTCTGTCCACGCTAGTGTGGAGCCGGGTCCTGTGATGCCTGCTTTGGCTTCGTGACCCGCAGGCCTGACTCAGGTTTCTCTGATCCTGTGTTTGGTCTGTTCAGCTGTTTGGGTATGAGTGAGCACTTAAGTGCCAGGCACTAGTGTGCAAAAAGATCAGGACCCCTCCCTCTCAGAGATGGGGGTGGGGCGGGGGCGTGAGGGCCATGTCCATCCAAGACTCACAGACAATGGGGGGAAGGCTGTCTCTGCTGTGAGCCCTGGTTCTGGGGCTTCCCTGGGGGACACTTGAGCTGAGATCTGGGGAAGCAGGATGGGGAGAGGGAACAGCAGGACCGAAGACCCTGGAGGCGGGCAGCCTCCTCCCTCGTGGCCTTTCCTTCTGGCTTGTAATGAGGGGGCTGGACCTGGACCCTTGCCCACGGAGGGCCCTCAGAACCAGTCCAGAGGACGAGGGGTGCTGCCAGCTCCCCGTGCCTCAGTTTCCCTACCTGGGAAATGGGGATAAACGGCCCCATCTTGCTCCCGGGTGGGAATCACAGCCCTGGCCTGCAGCCGGATGTCGGGGTGTTGTCAGCCACCGCCCTCCCGCCCTCCAGAGTCCCTGGTCAGAGGCTGGACGGGGTGGTCGCAGGGCCAGACAGATTCGGAAGGAGGAGCCCCGGGGCTGTGGGGGTTAAGTTTTCCTCGGCCTGCCCTCAACTCTCTGCCTGGCCCCTCCGAGCTCTTTGATGGCATTAGAGCCAACCTCTTCCAGATGTGCTGAGCCGAGGGGTTTGCCGGAACTTCTGCCTCCTTCATTCCTCTCGGCCAGACGGCCCCCTGCCAGCCAGCCTCCCACCTCGGGCTGGGCTGCCTGCAGCCCACAAGGCCACAGGAAGTCCTGGACCTAGCGCTTTCTTAGAACACGGCCTTCTTCCCTGCCCCTCCTCAGCCGGCCTGGGCGGGTCTAGAAGCTTGGATGTGTCCACCTCCCCCGCCTGGGCGACCCCCACCATCTCCCCGTCCCCCACCAGTGGACTCTGGCCCCAGGCTCAAGTGCGAGGGACGAGGGATGACCTGGGGGGGGGGACACTGCCCTCTGGGCCTGCTGTTCCTCCCGTCTGCACTTGGGAACGCCTGGCGGGGACTGTGGCGGGGCCAGCGCCGGGAGGACCCTGCCTCCTGCGGAAGAACTGCGGTGGGACCGCCCCTGCCCCGCCCCCTCCCCGCCGGCCCCGCTGCTATTAATCAAGAGATTAATAATCTCCTGCCTCCCTTTCTGAAACCCCCACTCCCGTTTCCTGTTGAGTCTCCAGTCTGTCTCGGTACCTCCCAGTCTGGTCCTCCTCGTGGTGGTCCCCGGTGAGGAAGCGGGGTCGGGGCAGGAGCTGCGGTGCCCAGTGAGGGAGGGGGCGCCTGCCTCCCCCAGATGAGGTCATTGGTAGAGTCATTCCCAGCGGACCCTGTCCAGGACGATGGCCCTGTCGTCGCACCCACTCAAGGACCTCACGGTGCTGTAGGGACATTGCCTTTGGAGGCCAGAGAGCCATGACCTTGGCTTGCACACCTCCAGTGATGGGCATCTCATCCCTCTCTGGAGCTCTTCCTTCATATTCCCTCTCGTGTGATCTTGGGCACCCAGGGCCACCTTTGGGGACACACAGGACTCATCTGCCCCCTATCCAGGACAGTCTTTGAGTGGCTGCTGAAGGACTGTGGCCAGGTGTCTCCAAGGACCTCATGACTGCTCTGCTCACTGAGTGGGTCCCGGGGGGCTGCAGAGGGCAAGGCCCTCCTCCAATTCCTGGGAGAGAACATGGGGTCCCTTCAGGAGATCAGGTTTGGTCCAGCCTCTGCCACTTTATAACCTGGAATCTGACCCCGTGCTCCTCTTTGGCCTCAGTTTCCTCTCTGTCACCTGCAGTCATTCATCCCTGCCGGCCCCACCCTCTTTCTTGGCCATCAGCCTCCTGGCTCGCCCCCCCACCTCCCATCTCTTCTGTCCCATCCGGCTGCCTTGCCAACGCAGGTGGGGTCTCTCTTGATAGCAGATCTGATCACGATGTTCCTCTGAGCCACAGTGTCTGGGTGGCTTCCCCACAGTCTGGAAGGGTGGTCTCCCTGTGGGTACACAAGACTCTCTTGTCGAGGGGTGGAAAAACCACATCAAACCTCCTGTTTATTTTTTAATCTACAAAATAAGAGAGAAATTAAGCTTTACTGATTTTTTTTATGTATGCAAAGATGGTAAATAATACGTGTTTATGTACATGTATAAATTAATATGATCTCATGCAGGCTCAGAAATATTTTCCTGATCAGCATCCTTGGATGCCTGGAGAGCATGGCCAGTCTCCAGGGACACAGTCCAGACTCCTTGCCTGCACTCCAGGCTTTCACAGCCGCCCCGAGTGCTGTCTGCCTGTCAAAGCCTTCTGCCCCCGAACGTCATCCAAATCTCCTAGTTCTGCTGATGCTGGCTGCCTCCTCACCTTGTCAGCTCAGCAGGCCTCCCTCCAGTCTCCCCTCACGTGGGCAGTCTGTTCTGGGCCCTCCTGGTGGGTGGAAGTGGCCATGCCCTGTTCCCCATCCCTGCACCCATCAGTTTCCACGAATGTCACCCTGGGCTCCTCCCGGGGGCTACCCTGTCTTGGTTAACACTGAAGTTCCCAGCCTGGGACTCCATCTGGTGCAAATTATTCATGGATTGTTTCATTCATTCCACCAATTTTTACTGAGCACATATGATATGCCAAACCCTGAACTAGGCCTGGGGGTTAGTGGAGGAGACTGATGTCAGACAAGTGATCGCCCAGGTAGGTGTATACTTATAAGGGTGATAAGAGTTTAGGAGAGAAGTCAGGGCTCTATAAAGGTTCTATGACGTGAAAGTCAAAGGGGTTCAGCCTGTGGTGGAGTGTGCGGAACTGAGGGGTGGACTGATCAAGGAGGGCTTCTCAGGAGGCAACACTGGGGGCTGCATTGGTGTTAGTGGGTGTCTTGGGCAGAAGGAACAGTGGATGCTGAGCCCTGATGTGGGAAAGAGCCCTGTGGGTTCAGAAATTCAAAAGCCAGTGACTGCTGGAGTTCCTGGGGAGGGGAGAGGGTGGGGAGGTGGTGGATGTGGGCATGAGCAAGGGCGGGCAGCCAGGAAGCACAGTGGCCGGATCTTAGAAGTCTATGTGGTCATACTAAGGATTTGGTTTTTGTCCTGAGATTGAAGGGAAGCTGGGAAGGGTTCATGGAGGAGACCTGTGCTTTGAAAACATCACTGGAGCCAGCTGCTGAGTGGAAGGTGGAATACCAGGGGTGGGGGTGGAAACTGGGGCACCAGTCAGGGCCCATTGCTGCTATCTGGGAGGGTGTTGATGGAGGCTGGGCCAGGGCAGGGTGAGGGAGTGCAGTGGGAAGGTAGGATCTACTTGGTGGAACTAATCTCCCTGGACTTGTTGATAGGAGGGGCCAGAGAAGGGTAGGGTCAAGGTTTCCATGGATATCTGTTGAGTGAATAACCACCCCCTGGAAAATGTATGTCCTTGAATGTGCCGAGTGGCAGTGAAGGAACTCCCAGGATGTGCCCTATGAAGGGAGTGAAAATAGAGAGACCAGAAGTCCCTAGAATTAGTCTGTCTTGGGAAAAAACAGCAACAGCAACTACCAGGGTCAGTGAGACATAGATGGGAGACTCCACATCATATTTGGAGAGTCTCAGGGTAGCAAGAGATCTGTATGCCGCTGCATCTTAGCCCAGACTTCACAGGGGGCTCAGAGAGGCAAGGACAGACTTCATAGGGGGCTCAGAGAGGCAAGACTTGCTCAATCAGTGGCTCACAGATGGGCAGGGATATATTGGGATCAAGTGTTGGTGAGGATGTTTTAAACCATCCAGTCTACTATATTTTAATATGGCAGCCTGAGCAGAGGAGTACAAATACCTAGGGGTAAATTTAACAAAAGATGGTACTCTGCTGAGAAAAATTAAAGAAGACTTATATTAATGGAAACTTATGCTGTGTTTGGGCTTCTCTTGTGACTCAGATGAAGAATCCATCTGCAATGCAGGAGACCTGGGTTCGATCCCTGGGTTGGGAAGATCCCCTGGAGGAGGACATGGCAACCCACTCCAGTGTTCTTGCCTGGAGAATCCCCATGGACAGAGGAGCCTGGCGGGCTAGAGTCTATGGGGTTGCAAAGAGTCAAACATGACTGATCGACTAAGCACAGCACAGCATGTGCTATATTTATAGATAAGAAGACTGGAATTATTAAGATGTCAATTCCCTACAAATTGATCTATAGATTCCATATAATCGTATCAACATTATAGTGGGTTTTTTTTTTTTTTTTGCAGAAATTGATAAGACAATTTAAAAAGGCAATGGGAATATAAAGGACCTAGGTGCCAAGACAACCTTGAAGGAGAACAAGATTGGAGGATTTACATGACCATATTTCAAGACTTATTAGTAAGCTACATTAATTTAGACAATGTGGTTTTGGTGCAAGAATGGACAAACGGATCAATGGAACAGAACAGAGTCAAGAAATAGACTCACATTTAAACACTCGTTTGATTTTTTTCAACAAGGCACTGCTGCTGCTGCTGCTAAGTCACTTCAGCCGTGTCTGACTCTGTGCGACCCCATAGACGGCAGCCCACCAGGCTCCCCCATCCCTGGGATTCTCCAGGCAAGAACACTGGAGTGGGTTGCCATTTCCTTCTCCAGTGCATGAAAGTGAAAAGTGAAAGTTTAGTCTCTCAGTCGTGTCCGACTCTTTGCGACCCCATGGACTGCAGCCTACCAGGCTCCTCCGTCCATGAGATTTTCCAGGCAAGAGTACTGGAGTGGGGTGCCATTGCCTTCTCCACAACAAGGCACTAAGATAATTTAATTTTAGTGGGAAAATTTGGGCAAAAAGAAGGTCTTTTCAACAACTGGTGCTGTAGCAAGTGGACATTCAAATGGAAAATGATGAACTTTGACTCCTGCCCAGCAGATAGTAAAAATTTTAAAATGATAATTGAACTTGATAAAAATTTACAACTGATCAGTAAAGATATACTTTAAGAAAATGAAAAGGCAAACCACGGGTTGGGGAAAAAACATTCAGAATACATACATTTGAAAAAGGTCTCTCTTGTATATCTTACAAACCGATAAAAAAGACCCAAAACCCAATTTAAAAGTGGGCAAAAGACCTGAGCAGACACTTCACAAAAGGAGATATCTAAATGGCAAACATGAAAAACGGGTTCAACTGTGGTTAAAACTATAATGAAAGAGTTCTGCATACGCCTTAGAATGACTGAAATGAAAATGACTGACAACATCAAATGTTAGCAAGGTTATGGAGAAACTGGAACTCATATACTATTGCTGGGCATATGAACCTTGTTCATTCAAATAGGTTTGGGACATGTGTTTGTAGCATCTACTAAAGTTAAACATATATCCGTCCTATGGCCCATCAATTCTATTTCTAAGTACATACCTTAGCGAAGTGGAAATTTGTCCACAAAGACTTGTATAAAAACACTCATAGCATGTTTATTCACCAACAGTGAGACTGGAAATAACCCCAAGTCCATGAACAGGAGAACAGATACACTGGTATGTTTATATAATGAAGTATTTTTTAGGAATAAAAAGAAACAAAAGAGTGCTACCCTTAACAATATAGACGAACCTCACAGACATGATGGTTGAGAGAAAGAATGCAGACAAACGAGTGCATGCTGTATGATTCCATTCATATGAAATTCTACAACCGGCAAAGCTAATCTCTAGTGAGAAGTCAGAATGGTTATGCCTGGGGGCTAGAGAATCAACTTGGAAGGGGTTCAAAAGGACTTTGGAGCAATAGAAATGTTGGGGTATACATAGGTTCAGAGTTCATTGAGCTAAACACTAGATTTATCTACAGATCCTCCTTGACTTACAATGGGGTTACATCACCATAAACCCATTGCAAGTTGAAAATACCTTAAGTCAAAAATGCATTAGATGCACCTAACCTATTGAACATTGTAGCTTTGCCTAGTCTACCTGAAACATGCTGAGGACACTTCCATTAGCCTACAGTTGGGCAAACTCACCTAACACAAAGCCTGTTTTATAATGAAATGTTGGCCATCTCATGTAATTTATTACACGAGGGTGAGAAGGTGAAAAGTGAGAAGCAGCATGGGAGGGTACTCACCGTTAGCCTACCCCGCTGAAGGCACATTGAAGAATGATTGCAGTGCTGAACTAAGGTTAATCGCCGGATGATGGGGAAGCTACAGAGACAGGGTCGTCCATTCCTCTCTTCGGATGAGGCTCAAGAATAGCTTGGGAGAAGGCACCAGGTCATCAACAGTTGATGGCTCAGCAGGTGGAGTGTTCTTGGGGAAGATACCAAGTTTTGACTATACAGCGAGTTTCTTCTCTCCATTGTATATTTCTCTAGAGCAAGCAAGAACATCTTGTATCTGCCTGTCAGCTCTTGGGGACCTCCCGTAATTGACATGCATTTCTTCTAACATCCTTCCACCACTGCTGATGGCAGCAAACATCTCTGCCAGTTTCTTTGCTGTGAACTTTCCTGGTGCCCCGGGCATAACTTCTTCCTCTGCCTCAACTTCTCTCCCTCTTTCTTTCTCCAGTTCAAACAGCTCCTCATTGGAGAGTTCTTCACCCTCGGTACCAACAACGAATATCCTCTTCTTCAAATGTCCAATTCTAGGTGTTTCCCAAGCACTCATATCTCAGGACTGTTTCATCCACAAGAGAATTCTTGGTTAAAACTTTTGAACGTGTTCACATATGTCTTTAAAACTCTCTGCAAAATGCAGTTCACTGTTCACTCACTGCTGTGTGACTTCTTCCCATGGACAGTAATGGATGGTCTGGGTAGCATTTTTATGTTAAAACCTTTCCAAAACTCTCAGAGCGTTCGACCAGTTCCCGTTGCTTCAAGGGCCTGCACAGACATTTGGTGTCAAGAGTATGGTTTGGACGTGGCTGTGGCGCCTTGGTCCTTGGGTGCAATGAGTGCACTTGTGTTCAGTGGCAGCTACACAACCTTGACATCAGGATGCCTGTCCTGATAGGCTGTGGATGCCCCGGAGCCTCGTCTGAGATCAGCCGAATCTTGAATGGGATGTTGTTTTGCCTCCAGTATTCTCTTGCCTGAGGGATAAAACACTTAAAGAAGCCAGGCTTCAAACAATGTTAATGTCATCCAGGCTTTCTTGTTACGGCCATAACAAACGGGAAGTGAGTACCTGGCTCACATACTTGAATGTTCTGGAGTTCTCCCACTGGTGGATTAGGAAAAACTTTCATTTGAGCCCTGTAACATATCCACCCCCAAAGCAGCCTTCCTCACGGTCTCTGAAAGCCTTGAATCCTGGCATTGTCCTGGACTCCTGATGAATGTATGTTCGCTCCGGCACACACTTCCAGAACAAGCTCATTTCATCGACATTCAATATTTGTTCTGGCAAATATTTCTCATCCACAATTATCCTCTGCAGCTCTTCTTTAAAAGCTTTGGCACCTTCAGTATTGGCACTTGCTGCCTCACTGCTGACTTTCACATTATGAAAATTATGATCCCTTTTGAAGCATTGGAACCAGCCATGACTTGGTATAAACATGTGTGTTACTTATAGGATCATGGGCATGCTTTTTTAGTGTATTGAAAGACGTCTTGCCTTAGCCTGGATTGTCAGTTTGCTAAGTGGTATGAGCTTCTGAACCTGGTCTTCCATCCACATGGCAAGATATTTTTGTTTCTTTCCTTTTTAAATATTCATTTGTTTATTTGGCTGCACCAGGTCTTAGTTGCATCATGCAGGATCTTTGATCTTTGTTGCGGCATGAGGGAACTAGTTGCCTGATTAGGGATGGAACCCCCTTCTTTGGGAGCTTGGAGTCTTAGCCACACTGGACCACCAGGGAAGTCCCTGTAAATTATATTTTAATTTAAAAAAAAGAAAACTAATCCATTGCAATGTGAGGAGTGAACTCAGTGCTTTCTTCCCTGGCACTTACCATCCTGTGTGTGTTAGTGGTTCAGTTGTATCTGACTCTTTGCGACCCCATGGACTGTAGCCTGCCAGGCTCTTCTGCCTGTGGAATTCTCCAGGCGAGAATACTGGAGCGAGTTGCCATTTCCTTCTCCAGGGGATCTTCCCGGATCCCCTGAATTGCAGGCAGATTCTTTACCATCTGAAACACCAGGGAAGCACCGTGCATAGGCACGTATTCACACCTATGATCCAGAAGTTGTGCCGCCAGCTCTAGCCCCGTGAGAGCTCTTGCAGCCTCCTTTATTCTTGTAATTCCAGTGCTTGGTATACAGCGGGCACCCTGCATGAAAAGCCAAGCTCTGTACAGGGTGTGGGGGTGCTGGTAAGGGAGCCCATCCACTCTGGCCAGGACTGGGGGTGCTTCACAGGGAGGAGGATGTTGGCATCACGCCCTGAAGGCTCTTGGGGGCTTTTCTCTGCCGAGTACAGGAGGAAGGGCCAGTAGGCAGAGGAACCTGCACGTGCAAAGGCCGGGAGGCAGGAAGAGCTGCTTGTTGTGTTGTGGTGGGAGGAGCCTTGCTGCTGGTTGTGCAGGGAGGGGAGGGGAGGACGCTAGGTGGGGCCTTACTCGCTGACCTGGAGAGTGTGGTCTTTGGTCTATGGGAGCCGCGGAAAGTTTTGAGAGAGGTCAGCCACAAAACAGAATCATTTTAGAAAGATCAATGGATCTGTGGACTGGACCCCAGTGGAAGGGCTGGGAGTTCTTCATGGATGTAGGAGGGCAAAGTGGTGGGAATAAGCCCATGGACACTTGCACCTGCCCTGGCCATTCAGGGGAGGGCGGAGGGTCTGAGCCCTGGCCTGCTGGGCTGGTGAAGCAGCGCCACCTACTGGCGGACCCTGCTCCTGGACTTCACAGCCACCCAGATGCTTCTGGTCCCACAGGGGACAGACCAGCCCATGGCCCTCGCTCGGAAAGAGGGGCAGAACAAGACCTTCTCTGGGGACTGAGCTCGCTCTCTGGTTCAGGGGCCACGTCTCAGTACCTTGGCCAGATGCAGAGAGGAACAGGGTGCCCTGGTACTGCATGCACACAAGTTAGTATTCCTAGGTTCTGCCAGTTCTGCCTGGGTTTGGAATCTAGTTCCACCACCTTCTCGCAGTGTGACCCTGATAGAGTTACTGAAGCTCTCAGTAAATTAGGAATGGTGGTAGCATCCCCCTGTTAGGGTTGTTATATGTCAGAACCGTGCCTGCCACATGGCAAGTACTCAAAGCTCTCATTGTATCTGCTATCGCTTTGTCACCATCACCACTCAAGGCAGAGTGAAGAGCCCTTTGGAGGGCGCCTGGCCTGGAGGCCGAGGGGCAGCCAATGGCACAAGGGGCCTGGGGGCAGCCATGGCAGCTGGGGAAGGGCTGGCCCCTGGGGCTAAATAGCTCAGACCCTCTCCTGGCCACAGTGGGGATGGCCAAAGGGTGCGGGCCAGGAGGAATGAGGTCAGGTCTGTATTTTGCAAACCTAGCGTCTACACACCCCTTTCTGCTCTCACACTTGCCCTTCCACCGAGCCTCACGCCCAGCATCCTGGTCCTCAGCGTGCAAACCAGGAAACAGGCTCAGGGAGGTTCAGGAACATGAGCAACTCCATTGTGAATTAGGGTCAGGACCCTGAATTCTCAGCTGGTGTCCCCACCGCCCGGGGCTCCATCTACTCCATGGTGCTGTGGTTATGGGAGGGGTTCCGTCGCTTTCCCGGCCCCTCTTAGCCAGAGCAACAACCTGCCTTTAAGAATTGATTTTAGAACTGAGATTGGGATTGGCATGCAGGCGTGTGTGCCAAGCCACTTCAGTTGTGCCCGACTCTTTGAGACCCCATGGACTGTAGTTCACCAGGCTCCTCTGTCCGTGGGATTCTCCAGGCAAGAATACTGGAGTGGATTGCCATGCCCTCCTCTGGGGGGATTGGCATATATACACTATTAATGTGTAAAATAGATAACTAATGAGAACCGAGGGACTTCCCTGGCAGTTCAGTGGTTAAGACTCTGCACTTTCAATTCGGGGGACATGGTCAGGGAACTAAGATCCGGTATGCCATGCAGTGTGGCCAAAAAAAAAAAAAGGGAGAACCAATTGTGTAGCCCAGGGAACTCTACTCAATGTTCTGTCATGACCTAAATGGGAAGGAAATCCAAGGAAGAGGGGATGTATGTTTACATATATATGGATCAGTGTGGCTGATTTCACTTTGCTATATAGCAGAAACTAACACAACTTTGTAAAGCAACTGTGGTGGTCAGTTTAGTAGCTCAGTTGTGTCCAACTCTTGTGACCCCATGGACTGTATGTAGCCGGCCAGGCTCCTCTGTCCATGGGATTCTCCAGGCAAGAATACTGGAGTGGGTTGCCATTTCCTTCTCCAAGGGATCTTCCAGACCCAGGAATCAAACCCAGGTTTCCTGCATTGCAGGCAGATTCTTTACCTACTGAGTTATGAGGGAAGTCCCAGAGCAACTATATACTCCAATTTTTAAAAAAATGACATTTTAAATAGATATTAAAGCATCTTCCTTTTCCCAGCTGGGCCTGTTTCTGGCTGGGAGAGCTGCAGCAAGAAGCAGCTGTGAGCGTGTGAGTGTGTATGTGTGTGTGTGTGAGCATGTGAGTGAACGCGTGGGTGAGAAATGGTGTATGTTTCTTATCAGTTCAGTTCAGTCGTTCAGTCGTGTCTGACTGTTTGCGACCCCATGGACTGCAGCACGCTAGGCCTCCCTGTCCATCACCGACTCCCAGAGTCTGCTCAGACTCATGTCCGTTGAGTCAGTGATGCCATGTTGCTTATGCAGACAGTCTATTTGGACTCCTTGGACCCAGGCTCACCTACCCCGCTGTGTCTCATCAGGTCCCTTGCTGTGAGGGGTGGTGACAATGACTGGTCCTCTGCCCTCCCACCCCCCACCCCAGTGGCCTGTGCCAGCTGCTTCCTGAGATCTTCCTGCCATGGATCTGAGAGTCCCCAAGGCCTGGGTTTGCCCCTGGGCACCGCTCCCTGCAGACTCCCATCCCCTCACTTTGAAGGTTCTAGCCCTTGGCTGTGCTGCGCCCTGCCAACCCTTCCTCCTCCCCCATCCCCAGCTTAGAGCTCCAGGGGGAAGCGGCTTTGCTGGAATGTTTACGAAACACAAGGGAGAGGATTTTTTTTTTTTTTTTTTTAAAGAAAAATTAGTGTAACAGGATTTTTCAGATTTAGCATACTATTTCTGAAATTCAAAACATGACTTATGTGTTTTCCTGTCAACAGTGCGCCTAAAAACATCACGCCTGCTGCTCTCAATTAATTCATAATTTTCCCATTCATGATTAAGTTGCTTGGTGTCAGCAGACGCAAGTTCTGTGAAGTCATGCAGTTTTGCTTTCAAGAGGAAGCTGTGCAGACTTGATCAAGCAGTGATGGAAATTGAATAATAAAGCTGGATTTTTGCCCCTTGTGAAAATCAATCATATGTATGTTTTCCTTTTTTAAACTATAGTTGATTTCCAGTGTGTAAATTACAATATGTTAGTTTCAGGTATATAGCAAAGTGATTCAGTTTTATCTGTATGTGTGTGTGCTCAGCCATGTCTGACTCTGCGATCCCATTGTAGTCTGCCAGGCTTCTTTTTCCATAGGATTTCCCAGGCAGGAATGCTGGAGTGGATTGCCATTTCCTGCTCTGTGGGATCTTCCCAACCCAGGGATTGAACCCCCGTCTCCTGTGTCTCCTGCATTGGCAGGTGAAGTCTTTACCGCTGTGCCACTTGGGAAGCCCGTACATACATTCTTTTTCAGATTCTTTTCCCTTAGAAGTTATTACAAAATATTGAGTGTAGTTCCCTGTGCTATAAAGTAGCTCCTTGTTGGTTATCTATTTTATTTGTAGTAGTGTGTATCTGTTAATCCTAAACTCCTAATTTATCCCTCCATCCCCTTTGTGTGTGTGTATGTGTATTAGTTGCTTTGTTATGTCCAACTCTTTGTGACCCCATGGACTGTAACCCACCAGGTTCCTCTGTCCATAGGGTTCTCTGAGCAAGAATATTGGCGTGGATTGCCAGATCCTTCTCCAGGCAATCTTCCTGTCCCAGGGATCGAAGCTGGGTCTCCCACATTTCAGGCAGATTTCTTACCATCTGAGCCAACCGTAAATTTAGTTTCTATGCGTGTGGGTCTGTTTCTGTTTTATAAATAAGTTCATTTCTTTTAGATTCCATATAAAAGCGATATCATATGATATTTGTGTTTCTGTATCTGGATGGGCTGGGTGGTCTCTGCAGGAGTGGGGTCTGTGGTGGGCGGAGGGGGGTCCTCACACTGTCCTGATGCTGCCCTTGTGTTAGTTACAGGACTCTGATCAGACCCACGTACAGAGTGTCCTACCGCACGGTGACGGCGCTGGAATGGAGGTGCTGCCCTGGCTTTACCGGGAGCAACTGTGATGAAGGTGAGTCTCTGGGGAAAATTTGGGTTTGGAGAAAATAAAATTGATAAAAATTCTGGGATGCCAGAAGACTTTGACTACATGGACTAAAATGATCGATGTTGATGAAGGAGCTATATGCTTGTGAATATGTAAATTTTTATATTATCCAGCTAAATGTACTGAATTGTCATTTACCTGTAACTGTGTTTATCATTTTATTAATTTTAAATAAGGGGGTTGGGGGATGGCTGCTGGCCAGGCTGGTCCTCAGAGTCTCTGGATGCTCCTCTCCCGCCTGCCCTCCTCTGGGGAGGAGTTCCTCTCTTTTTCACATTCTTTCTTTCTCCCAAGCTTCTCTGAACTAAACGCTCGGGACCGGCCAGCTGGGGTGAGCCTGACACCCTTCCCCGGGAGGCACCGAGGTGGGGTCTGTGTGTGCACTGCTCCGGCCAGGCCTGGAGGAGAATTGTAAGCCCCAGCCTGGGGAGGAAATTCAATGCACAGCCTATTTCTTCTGCTCTGGCTCCGACTCACGCAGCAGCTGGGGCAGGCAGGGCTGGGTATGTGCTCTGAGTAAAGGCAGATGAGCGCGTGTGAGCCGTGAAGCCGCACCTGTTGTAGAAGAAGGCAGATGGACCTGGTAGGTGGAAGGAGCAGGAGGGCCTCACCCCACTGACCCCTCTGCCCGGCCGGTGCTCAGAGGAGGGCAGGGCCCAGGGCCAGGTGTCCCTTCCGAGCCCCGGGCCCTGGGCTCAGTCTGGCTCTGGAGCCCGAAGGGGCCGGACAGCAGTGCTCAGGCGGGAATCAAAGCGGGTGACAGAGCCCACTGCCACGCCGCTCATGTCCAGCGAAGGTTGGGTCCAGCCTGATGAGCAGGTTTGCAGCTCACCCAGTTCTCCAGAAGAGCTGGGCTGTCCCCCCGCTCAGGGGTCGGTTTTGTATTTGGAAACAGTAGCTGTCCTCAACCTTGACTTTCTGACATGATCCTCCCTTGTCTTTTTTCTTATTCCCTGACTTACTGATTTTAGTTTTGTGTGTATGCACTGTCACTCCAGTCGTGTCTGGCTCTTTGTGACCCCATGGACTGTAGCCCGCCAGGCTCCTCTGTCCCTGGGGATTCTCCAGGCAAGAATACTGGAGTGGAAGCCCATGCCCTTCTCCAGGGGATCTTCCTGGCCCAGGGATTGAACCCGAGTCTCTTGCATCTCTTTCATTGTAGGTGGATTCTTTACCCACTGAACCACCAGGAAGCCTGATTTTAGTTACATGTATGTTAAAATACTATTTGTTGTTGTTTAGTCACTAAGTTGTGTCCGACTCTTTGTGACCCCATGGACTGTAGCTTGCCAAGTTCCTCTGTCTCTTGTACTGTCAAGCGGGTTCTTTACCACCAAGCTACCTGGGAAGCCCAGGTTAGATCCTACAGAATAATAAAAACAAAACCCTTGGGCTTTTCCTCTCTACTGAGAAATCGTTTACGTCTCTACAGTTTTGTACAAGTTAACATCCAACTTCCCAGAACCTGAGCTATAACCTGTGGTAAATGGCAAGGAAACAAAGTGACCTTCTCCCAGGATGACCCGTGGCCCTGAAATGGGCTCCATGACATTGAAAGGTTGGGCCATCACCTTTTGGGCCCACGCGCATGTTTTGGGTAATTCTTGCAGACTGCACAGAGGAAGCACAACATTTGGCAAGCGGCAGCAGGCCAGGGGTGTTTGAGGGTCGAGCTTTGTTCTCAGGGAGGTTCTGCCCACCAGGACAGCAGTAGGTTCAAGCAGGGCCAGGGGCCCCCCCTTCCTGGGAGAGGAGATGGGGTGACTCTGACCTGGGCAAATGCCCCCAGAGGCGCCTGCCCTTGAGAGCGCGTGGCACCTCCCCTCCGGAAGAAAGATCATCCCTGGTCAACCGCACCGATGTGGGTTATCAGCGCGCTCACCAGAAACATCTGGGTGTCCTGAGCTAATTAGTAAGAGGTGCTGGCACCTTGCAAGACACTCTCAGCCTCAGAGCCTCTGCCAGAGCTCTGGAAGGATCTTCCAGACTTGCCTATCTCGATGAGGACATGTGTGCGTCTTAGGACTTGGGATGAGGCTTGCCTTTTTCAGGGAGACTTGGGGTTGAGCAGTTCCTATCCATCTGTGAGTGTGAGGGTCCTGGGAACGCTATGGGCTTGAGGGGTTCCTGGGAGCAGGAGGCCCCCGGCTGAGGTTGGGACTGGCTCCTGGAAGCCCTGGTAACGACTTTACATTCCCAAGGAGGAACCCATAATGACCGAAGGCAAAGCCAGGGCGGTGTCTGTGACGTCAGACACATTCCTGAGATGGTTATGGAGGGGCCTGGACCGTGACCTCCCCCTCGGCTCCCAGGCTGACCTCTCTGGAAAGCCCGCAGGTCAGAGAGGCCCTCCTCCGTGGTTTCGCTTTGCCTCAGATGAGATTCCCCAGGAGGAGCATCTTTTTTTCTGATGCGTCTGGCCTTCCTTCCAAGCTGTCGGGTCTCTGGTTTTACGACTTGGGCTGGGATTGCCTGGGGGTAGCTGGCTCCCGCCTCCCTGATGGCCTGTCTCTGGACCTGTTTCCCTCTCCTCGGTCTCCGCTTCTATTTCCTCCCTGGATGCCCCAGGAGTGCTGGCCCGAGGCTTGAGAATGCTCTCCTTCATAGACGTGTCTCCTACATCGCAGGAGAATTCTTTACCGACTGAACCACCAGGGAAGCCTCATGTCTATATACCGTCGATCCTAATTATTTAAAAATATGTATTTTTATTTAATTATTTGCCTGTGCCGGATCTTAGTTTCAGCATGTGGGATCTTTAGTTGCAGCATGCAAACTCTCACTTGTGGCATGTGGGATCTAGTTCCCTTGCCAAGAATTGAACCCAGGCCCCCTTCTTTGGGAGCGTGGAATCTTAGCCACCCAGACCACCAGGGAACTCCCCCAT
The DNA here is from genome assembly GCF_019320065.1 of Cervus canadensis. NCBI lineage: Eukaryota > Metazoa > Chordata > Mammalia > Artiodactyla > Cervidae > Cervus > Cervus canadensis. The sequence goes on along the minus strand of NC_057417.1, from coordinate 28,872,652 downwards.
CCTAATTATTTGATGAGTCTGCATTTGTGAATCTTACTAAAATTTACTTGTAACCCAAATTAATACCTGAAGCACTTTTGTGGCCATTCAGAGCTGTGTGCAGAGAGAGAAAAAATTTGAGTCGCCTCATGTGTGTTCCCATGTTAGGAGGTTGAACCAAATGGCTCCCTGCGTCTTGGTTTCAATTCTCATGCAAACAAGCATCCTTTTCACAGCCTGTTTAATGCCGTGTTTTTCGCATTTTTGTGCCTTTCTTTTTTGGGTGGAGGGGAGTGATATTCTTGTCTAAAATGTCCCCAAGCATAGTGGGCCAATGTTCTTAGTGCAAAAAGACTCTGATGTGACCTCCTGAGAAAATAACATGTGTTAAGTAAGCTTTGTTTGGCATGAGTTATAGTGCTGCTATTGGCTGTGGGTTAAATGTTAACGAATCTACAATGTAGATTCAATAAGATGTCTTTAGATGGAAGCCCACATAAAACAAGCTTATTGATCGTATTGATCCGTTGACGAACATGTTGTGACCTGATATTCACAGGAATCTAATCCTGTATTTCCCCCACAAGCGATGGTTCAGTGGTCACTGATTCAGGATTCCCTGGGGACTTGATGAAATGTGGCTACCCTGAATAAGGAGAATTAACTGTAATATCTGCATCTATCTAGAAATATTTTTTTCTTATTGCACAAGCAAGTACGTGTTGGGTGTAGAAAAGTGAAAACATCCAGAATTTTACCTCTCAAGGTGATCCCCAGTCTCACTTTGAAGGAAAACCTCCAGATCCTTTATTTTGTTGGGGAAGGACTGCACTGGGTCTTTGCTGTGGCACGCAGGCTTCTCTTATTGCAGAGCGGGGCTCTCTAGTTGTGGTGTGGGCTTAGTTGCCCAGAGGCTTGTGAGATCTTAGTTCCCGGACCAGGGGAACACCCTGGGTCCCACACCCCCTGCATTGGAAGGCGAATCTCAACCACTGGACTGCCAGGGTAGTTCCACAGACCTTTTTCTGTGCTTTCGTGTCTGTTATACTCTGCACACCATTCGATAACTTTTTTTTTTCACATCGATTGTCATGAACACGTCTCCTTGTCAATAGATTGCTTTCTCTATTATCATTTTCAATGGCTGTGGAATTTGGGTACACACTTTATTAACTAACCCCCTACTAGAAAATATTTAACTTGTTTCCATTTAAAAATTTTTCATAATCTTGCTGCAAGCATCTCTCTCTGACTGACATAAAATTTACATATACCAGCGGATACCCATTTTAAGTGTACAATTTGATGAATTTTGATACATGCATATATCACCTCACAGAAAATCCCCACCCCTTAACAACCTCTGTTCTGATTTCTAACATCATAGCTCAGTTTTATCCATGCTTGAACTTCATGTAAAAGGAGTCCTACAGTATATACTCCTTTGGGCATGCTTTCTTTCACTTAGGATAATGTTTTTGAGATTTATTCATGTCCTTATATGTGTATCAGTAGTTTCTTTGTTACTGAGGATTGTTCCATTGTATGCGTGTGTACGTGCTAAGTCACTTCAGTTGTGTCCGACTCTTTGTGACCCTGTGGATGGTAGCCCATCAGGCTCCTCTGACCATGGGATTCTCCAGGCAAGAATGCTGGAGTGGGTTGCCATTCCCTTCTCCAGGGTACCTTTCTGACCCAGGTGATGAACCCACGTCTCTTATGTCTCCTTCACTGGCAGGCAGACTCCTCACTACTACTGCCACCTGGGAAGCCCATCCAATTGTAAAAATAACCGGTTTTATTCACCCATTTTCCTGTGGATAGATGTTTGAGTTGTTTATAGTTTTGCCTTTATGAAGAAAGCTTCTGTCAACAGTCTTGTTTATGTCTTTCTATCAACATGTCTGTTTTTATTTCCCTTGGGTAGATCGCTAGAAGTGGAATTGCTAGGTTGCGATGTATGCTTAACTTTTTAAGAGTCAACCTGTTTTCTAAAGTGGTTTTACCATGTTACACTCTTATCAGCAAAGTATGTTCTAATTGATCCACATCCTTGTCAACAGTTGGTGGTGTCAGCGTTTAATTTTAGCCATTTTAGTGGGTATGAAGCGAGGCTTCCCCAGTAGCTCAGCTGGTAAAGAATCCACCTACAATGCAGGAGACCCTGGTTCTATTCCTGAGTTGGGAAGATCCCCTGGAGAATGGATAGGCTACCCACTCCAGTATTCTTGGGCTTCCCTGGAGGCCCAGATGGTAGAGAATCCGTCTGCAATGCAGGAGACCTGGGTTTGATCCCTGGGTTGGGAAGATCTCTTGGAGTAGGGCATGGCAACCCACTCCAGTATTCTTGCTTGGAGAATCCCCATGGACAGAGGAGCCTGGCGGGCTACAGTCCATGAGTTCACACAGAGTCAGACATGACTGAAGCGACTAAGCAGCAGCAGCAATGGGTATGAAACGCTTTCTAATTTGCTCTTGCCTGTTGACTTATGATGTTGAGCATCTTTCCGTATGCCTATCTGAGTGCTTACTAACCATTCTTAGATCTTCTTTTGTGTCTCTTCAAGACTTTTGCTCATTTTTGAGTTGTTTAATAATAATAATAAAACCAGCCAAACTGTTTCCAAAGAAGTGTTAACACGTTGTACTCCTACAAGCAGAGTGTTTTCCAATTGTCCCCCTTTCTCACCAACATTTGGTGGTGTTAGTTTTTTTTAACCTGAACTGTTCTAGTAAGGATGGAATGATATGTAATTCTAGTTTTCTTCTTTTTTAAGTCTGTTTTGGCCACTCTGGTTCTTTTGCATTTCCGTAAAAATTTTACAGTCCATTTATTAATGTCTACAAAAATGTCTACTGGGTTGAGATTAGGATTGTGATGAATTTGCAGACCCAGTTTGGGGAGAATGGATCTCTTACTGGTGAATCTTCTGATTCATGAACATGATATTGCTCTGCATTTATATAAGGCTTTAATTTTTCTAGCAATATTTTGTAGTTTTCACAGTAGATGGCTTTCTTATCTTTTATTAGATGTGTTTATAAGTATTTCTATTTTTTTGGTGCTTCTAAAAAATGGGATTAAAGTTTTCGTGTTATAATTATTTTGCTGATAGTATATAGAAACATATTTGATTTTTTATTATTGACTTTGTGTCTGAAACCCATGCTAAATCCATTTTTTAATTCTTATATATTGATTAGCTTATATATTGATTATAGCTTACATATTGATTTGTTTGGATTTTCTACATAAACTCTCATGTCTTCTGTGACTAAAAACATTTTTGCTTTTTCTTTTCAAATATTTTGCTTTTAATTCCTTTTTCTTGTCTTATTGGACTGACTAGAATGTCTAATAAAATGTTTAATAGAAGTTGTGAGAATAGATATACTTGTTCCTGATCATAGGGGAGAAGTTCTCAATATTTAAAAATTTATTATTAAATATGTTATTAGCAGTAGGTTTTCTATGTATTGGAGAAGGAAATGGCAACACACTCTAGTATTCTTGCCTGGAGAGTTCCGTGGATGGAGGAGGCTGGCGGGCTATCCATGGGGTCACAAAGAGTTGGACACGACTGAGCGACTAATGCTTTCTATGTGTGCTATTTATCAGATGAGGACAGTCACTTCCAAGTTGGTTGAGAGTATTCATCAGGAATAGGAATAGGTGCTAAATCTTATCAAATGCTTTTTCTGCATCTATATTCAGGTGATTATATTTTTATCCTTTGTTATGTTAATGCAGCACATTGATTAATTTGGAATACTAAACCAATCTTTTGTTCCTGGGAGTAGCCTTATTATTACTGGAATGAACTTCGTTTGGATACTTTATTCTTTTTTATATTTCCATATTTGATGTCTATCTGTAGATTTCTTTCCTTCTACTATGTATCAATTTTTAACTATGAGGGTTAAGCTGTTCTCATAAAAGGAATTGGGAAATTTTCCCTCCTCTGTTTTCTGAAAGCTCTTTTTTTTTGAAGATCGTATTGCTTTTTCAAGTGTTTAATTAAACTTTGAATTCACAGGGAAACCATCTGGACCTGTAGTTTTATTTGTGGGGAAATTTTTGATAACAAATTCATTCCCTTTCATCTATATAGGGCCACACATGTTTTCTATTTCTTATGTTAATAATTATTTGCACATTTTAAATCAACTTTATAGAAGTGTAATTTACATACAACTCATTACATGTATTTAATTCACATACACCAGAAGTATACAGTTCAATAACTTTTGACCCCCATGAATGAATAATTGTCTGTATAATTCTCTTTTCTCCGGTATTCCACCCACCAGATTTGCCTTAGCCTGGCCGTACTCTCATTTCTCTTTCTTCAGTTCAGACGGATTGCTGTGTGCTACTTGTTACCACCATCATGCGCTCCAGTCCAGAAAGTGCTCCCAGGAATCACCTTGTTTGTTTTCCTTCTCTCAGGAATCACTGCTCCACGTGGTTCCATGTCTGTGAACATTCATTTCATAAATTTCATCTCATGTTCTAGTTGTTCATGATGGGAGGGCAAGTTCAATATGACTTAGTCTATCATGACTGGAATCAGAAGTTGCATATTTTCCTTTACCGGCTTTTAGTTATACTTCTTCGTATGATATACTAGTGCTCCAAAGGGTTACAATCTGTAGCCTTAACTTATCATAGCAAACTTAGCGTAAATATGGGACTATTCCATGTACAGTGAAAGAAAATTTTAACAGTTCATTTATCTACTCCCTCCATTCTTTGTGCTATTGTTGTCATATGCTTTAAATGTGAATGTGTTAGAAATTTTACAATTCAACATTGTGCTTTTTGCATTAACAGTCAGATTACTATTTAAGAAATGAAGAGAAGGAAAAACAGTCTTCCCTTTGTTCTGTAGTTATCATTTCCAATGATCTTTATTTCTTCCTGAAGCTCTGAGCTTTCTTCTAGATTCCTTTTTCCTCAGCGCCAAGAAGTTCTTTCAGCAATTCTCATACTACAGATCTACTTGTGGTGAATTCTCTGAACTCAAAAAGAATGTTTTAGTATCTATTTTGTGTTAATGTTTATCTTTCTATCATCTATCTGTCTATAAAGCTATAGATATTTGTATCTATAGAAACATACATTTGTTGTTGTTTGGTTGCTAAGCAATGTTTGATTCTTCATGACCCCATGGACTGTAGCATGCCAGGCTCCTCTGTCCTCCATTATCCCCAGAGTTTGCTTAAATTCATGTCCATTGAATCAGTGACTTAACATAAAATTTACCATTTCAGCCATTTTAAAGCATATGATTCAGTGGTATTAAATATGTTCACAGTGTTTTGCAACCATCATGCTATCTAATTCCAGAATTTTTTATCACCCCAAAGGGAAACCCTACACCCATTAAGCAGTCATTCCTCATTGTCTCCTTCCCTTAGTGCTTGGCAACCACGAATCTGCTTCCTGTCTCTACTGCTTTACCTATTCTAGATATTTCATATAAATGGAATCATTCAATATGAGGCCTTTGTGTCTGGCTTCTTTTACTTAACATAACGTTTTGAAGCTTCATCCAAGTTGTGGCATGTATCTGAATAATGAATAATATTCCATTAGATGGATACACTGCTTTTGTTTATTCATTCATCAGTTGATGGACAATTTGGGTTGTTTCCAACTTTCGACTATTGTGATTAGTGCTGCTATGCACATTCACGTACAAGTTTTTGTTTGAACACCTGTTTTCGATTCTTTTTGATATATAGTTAGGATTGGGGTTTCTGAGTCATATGGTAATTTTCTGTTTAACTAGCTGAGGGACTGCAAGACTGTTTTCATAGTGGCTGCACCATTTCACATTTCCACCTGCAATGTACAAGGGCTGTAGTTTCTCCACATCATCTACCATACTTCATTTTCCATTAATTTTTTGAATATTTTTATTGAGTTTATAATTGTGGATTGATCTTTTTTTCTTTCAGTTATTTTAAACAGCTTGGTCGTTCTATTGTCCTCTTGCATCCATTATTTCAGGTGAGAAGTCTGCTGTCATCATGTTTCCCCACTAAGAATGTTTCCTTTTTTCCTTTGGTCGTTTTCAAGATTTTTCTTCATCTTTGCCTTTCAGCAGTTTGACTATGATGTTACCAAGTGAGATCTTAAAAGTCTTGCTTGGGTTTCTTTGAACATCTTGGATCTGTAAGTCCATGTTTCTGACCAAGTTTGGAAAATTTTTGTCAGAAAATTATTTCTTCAAATGTATTTTTCTGCCTTATTCTCTCCCCTCCTCTTAAGATTCCATTTGCATCCATGTTAGATTGCTTGAGACTGTCATTGAGGATCTGTGTTTTTTCCCCTCTTTTCTTCAGGTTGGATAATTTCTACTGATCTGTCGTCAAGTTCATTGACTCTTTCTTATGACTTTACAAGCTTCTGTTAAGCCCTCCAGTGAAATTTTCACTTCAGATATTGTGCTTTTCAGTTCTGAAATTTCCATGTGGGTATATATGTGTGGTTTTTTGTTTTGTTTATATTTCCCTGATAAGCTTTCCCCATCTGTTCACTCATTATGACCATAATTTATTTTTGTATCCAAGGATGTGTATGTAATAGCTGCTTTTAAGTCCCTGTCTTCTATTTCCAACATCTGGGTCATCTTATGGTTTGTTTGTATTGACACTTTTGACTTGAGTAGCGTTTACTTCTTTCTCTATCTCTTTCTCTTTCATTCCCCTTCCTTCCTTCCATGTTAATAGCTTTTGCTTGTCTCTGGACACTTTGAAAAATATACTTCAGAGATTAAGATTTTTGGGGGAGAGTGTGGACTTCTGTGTAGCAAACTGTTAAATCACTGTACATTTGTGAAGGCTTGGTTTTTTTAACTTTATTGGGGTGGATATGTAAATCAGACTTGGGATACAGCTTTTTCACCTAAGGTGTAGCCTTTCTGTGGTTTCAAAGGCAAGCTATAATAATAAACACCTAACTGAGGTTTTTATTAAGCCCCCTAACTTGGAGAGACTGAAGCTCTAGATCACCTTCCTTTTATTAGACAGCAGCTGATACATCTGCTCAGCTTTTGTAGCTTTCCCACTGTTGTTTTCTGCTAAGCTCATTGGAATCTCCCCTACACATGCACAGTTCAGGGGTCAGCCAAGGATTTCAGGGTAGTTTGTACACAGAGTTTAAGGCTCTCAGCTCCGTGTTGTTCTTCTCTAATTAGATTTCTTCCCCCAGTTTCCAGGTTCTCTGGCAGCCTTAAGACTCAACAACTGCAGTTTTTGATTTGCATTCTGGCCACCCTGCATTGCCTGAACTGGGGTATGACCTTGAGGGAAAAACCATGTAATGTGGTATTCACTCAGTGCTGTTCTCTTGTTTGCAAGTTTTGGATTCCCACCAGTTTCTGCTGGCTTTTTGTTATTCTCTAGTGCCTCCAAATAGTTGTTTAAAATTTTTATCTAGAATGTGTTGTTTTTATCTTAAGTGGAATTAGTCTGACACAAGCTACTCCATCCGGCTGGCACTCGGAACTTTGTGACCATCTTTTTAGTTAGATCTTTGTCCACATCTTTAGTGATTTCCTTAGAATAAACTCCTAAGCAGAATTATTGGGTCAAGGAGCATGTACACCACATCAAGGTTTATGAATCATACTGCCAAACAAGTCCCTAGAAAGGTTGATTATTACAGTGTTGTGGACAGGTTGAGAAATTCTGGAGGGTAGTGTTGTCATGACTAACTTCCCATTGTGGTACCCGACACAGTGCTGACACTTAGTATCTGCAAAGGCCGTTGACCAGCTTTGTACCTGGAATATGATTGCTGCCAGTGCTGATCAAAGGAGTCGGCTGTAATCTTGGGACAGAGGACCATTACTTCATCACTAGAGGTACATTTAAAAGTGTTCCTTCAGCCACCTTCTGCCAACAGATGGCCCTTTAAGTGAGTTCAACTGGCTGGCAGCAGAGATGATACCAACACCTTTATCAACATCGTATAATCACGTCAGTATTCCTCACGTCTGAAATTTTATACTTTCAGAAGGCCTTTCAGTCATGTTATTTTATATTTCCACAGTACAGACGCTGCTACAGACCATCTGTGTCTACCCCCCAGATGTATATGTTGAAATCTATTCCTCAAGATATAGGTATATTAGGGGCCTTTGGAAGGTAATTGAGAGAAGCCTGGTGGGCTTTGGTCTATAGGGTTGCAGAGAGTCAGGCACCACTGAAGCAATCTAGCATGGGAGGTAATTAGGTCATGAAGGTAGAGCCCTTATGAATGGGATTGTTGTTGGTTGTTGTTGAGTTGCTAAGTTGTGTCTGACTCTTTTGCAACCCCATGGACTGTAGCTCACCAGGCTCCTCTGTCCATGGGATTTCCCAAGCAAGAATACTGGGGTGGGTTGCCATTTCCTTCTCCACAGGATCTTCCTGACCCAGGGATCGAACCCATGTCTCCTGCATTGGCAGGAGGATTCTTTACCGCTGAGCCACCTGGGAAGCCCTGTGAATGGGATTAGTGACCTTATAAGAGACTCCAGAGAGCTCCCTCACCCTTTCTGCCACGTGAGGACACGTGAAGAAGACAGATGCCTGCGAACCAGGAACTTGGCCAAGGTCATCCAGCTGAGCAATTGCTGATACAGAGCTGAGACCTGAATCTCGTGCTCCTGATTAAATGCTCCTTACTCTAAATTACCCGCGACCTTTAAGGTACTGGGAAATCCCACTCAAAGCTTCCCCAGCACAAAGGACAGATCAGCCGGACTCTCACCTGGCTCCTTCACGCAATACCTGCTGTGTGTGGTCTGGTCCCTGGTGTTTTAGAGGCGAGATCTCATGTTGCTTTGGTGTCATGGAGGAGCTTTGCCACAAACTCATCAGGAGATGACAAGTTTAATTCAACCAGGGAATGCTTCCTGTGTGTGGTGGTGTGTGTGTGTGTGTGTGTGCGTGCGTGCACATGCGTGTTGGAGTCCTGGCCAGGACAGGAAATGAATCCTCTGGGCCTCCATATGGGCTAGGGCAGGCCCGGGGCGAGGTAGCTCAGCTAGTGCATCCAAGCACTGAACTGACTGATTTGAGTCCAAGACGATGCTGACATTTCACCTCTGGCTAGAGCTCTGTGTATGAGTGTGTTTGTGTTTTAAATGGCTGAGTGTTCAAAGCCAGAAGGAGTTCTCCTGGGAGAAGGCTGTAGCCTCCTGGCTAATTTGCAGAGCTCAGCATTTTAGGGAAATGATTCTTAGTGAATCTGATGATGTTTCCAAGAACTGCTACCACGGCTGCCATTAAAGGGAGGGGGACAAGCCATATATTCAAATTAGCCTGGGGGTTCTAGACACTGTGCAAGATGCTTGGGTCACATTGACGAAAAGGAGACCTGAGGAGCTCCTAAATGGAGGGGGCAGGAGTATGTTGGAGGGTGCTGGGGATAGAGGTGTGAGCAGATCATCATAATACTGCCAAGTAAAGGGCTTTGCTAAAGGCGTGTTAGGGACTTCCCTGGTGGCTCAGTGGTAAAGAATCCGTCTGCTGATGTAGGAGACGTGGGCTAAATCCCTGGGTTGGGAAGATCCCCTGGAGGAGGAAAGGGCAACCCACTCCAAGTATTCTTGCCTGGGAAATCCCATGGACAGAGGAGCCTGGTGGACTACAGTCCATGGGGGTCACAAAAGAGTGGGCCACGACTAAAGAACAACAGCAAAAGGCAAGTTAGAGGTGCTGTGTGACCCCCAGAGGGTAGAAATTGGGGAGGGAGTCTTCCTCCAGCTCACGACCTCACCCTCTATGTCCAGCTCGGCTCACTTTCTCAGATCTACACTCCGCTGAGCATCCCCTCGCCCTCATAAGCTCCATCCTTCTCACCCACTGGTTTCTTCCCATCAGCACATGAAGCATCTCTCATCTTTGAGAAAACAGTCTTACTGAATCTGCGTCACCCTTTAGCCACAGTCCCGTTTTGGGCTTCCTTTCTTGGCCAAGCCTTTTGGGAGAACTACCTTCCCATCCTCAGCTTCCTTGCTTCCAGGGTCTTCTGGCAACTTGCAAGGTAAAGCCTTAGCCCCACTTACCACTCAGAGGGTCTTTTCACCATCCACTGGCCAGGAGCTGGAACCCAATACATTTCTTGAATGAATGAATGAAAGATTAGAAAGGCAGTTTTCACAGGTGTGTGATAAGAGGTTCAGATGATGGATGGCTGAGTCTCCCCATTGTAGAGACGAGTAACTGAGGCTTAGAGAAATGTTATTATCTATGTGAGGCCTTGCTGGAGCCCATGGGGAAGCAGAAGACCAAGTGATGGGAAGAAGAAAGGGCCACTGCTTTCCGACTGGCTGAGCTGGAGAGGACCGCTTGGGCACTGACCACTTAGCCGCTTCTAACACCTGCTTCTTTGCTGGCCTCTTTGGTAGACTTCTGACCCTGGCCTGTTGGGGAGAGTGAGCTGAGAATCTGTTCTGTTCAGCATCTGCTCCTGCTCACAGCCTCAACAGACAGCGTGGCCTCACTGATGAGATTCGGGGCCCTTTGATACTCCGTCCCAGCCTGGAGTGGTTCCAGCCGTCGAGATGGGTTTTGTTGTCAGGCAAGCATCTTTCGGCACCTCCCGTCATGCTGGGTGGGGCTGTAAATATCCACAGATGTCACCTGCCTGTTCTTTCTCTGGAAAGCGCTTGCACGGGGGCTGGCCCAGTTCGCAGGCGCAGCGCTCAGCTGCTGGGCTGTCTGCACGTCCAGAGGGCTCCCAGCACTCCCTGTGGCCGCTGCCGGTGGCGGGCACTTTGCAGGGCGTGGCTGGGGCCACCATGGTGCCACGGGAGATGGTTGCTAAGCTGGTTAATTTTCTGAGACTCTCCTGGCTGGAGTTACATGACCTCTGGGGGAACCCGATGTTTCCCACTGGCCGCAGAGGTCCAGAGTCTCTCCAGGGCAGAGGCTCCGGGTGCAAGACAAGGCTCTCCTGTCACTCCCTCTGATGTGCTGAACACGAGGAGGGAGATGGGGGCCTCCACAGAGATCTAGGAAAGGCTGGTAGAGCCCAGGACAGTCAGGCTCTGTCTCTCTGCAGTCAGTCACCTCCTCAAGAGGTGAGTATCGGCCAGCCCAGAGACCAGGGGGTGGGCCACGTGTGCCTGGAATGGCACAAACACGCTGCAGTGAGATGCCATGCTAGAGGGGGCTGTGCATGGGTGAGGAGGAGGGGCTGAGCAAAGGATAGCAGATGTGCGTTCCACCCGCCGGGCGCAGCCTTTGGCGGGGGGTGGGGGGAGGACCGGGTCCCTCAATTAGTGTCTGATGCTCCAGGGAGAACATGTTCATCCCCTAAGCGACCTGAGAGATGCCAGTGGGCTTCTTTCCAGAGCACTCAGGAAAGGAGTGGAAGGGCTGTCTAGCACATGGCCTGCGTGTTGGCGGGGAGACGTCAGCAGTGCGGGTGGGTGCTGATGTTAAGAGAAGAGGGGAAAGTATAAGGAGAGGAGGAGTCTCATGAATTCAGCAGATCCAGGAGCTGGTCTTCCTCTTCCTCCTGCTTTGCGTTAGGATCCTCTCTGGGGCCAAGTTCACACACCAGGGCTCAAGGTCACACACTTCGGCTTTGGGTGACTGGGGGCGGCTCCAGTGCCCTGGAGAGGATGGGTGGGCCATCAGCCTGCTGCAGGAAAGCATTTCCAGAACCTTCCAGCTGGGGCTGGGGTCTCAGGGACTGAGCACATCACACCCATGCTGTGGCCGGGAGAGAGGAAGCGGGGCCTTGGCCAATGTCATCAACTGTAAACTCATCCACATGATACTAGCTCAGACTGGGTGGAGCCAGTGGCTGGCAGAGGCGACTGGTCTACCCCAGTCCCACCCACAGAGTCTATGCAGTTGACTGTTTGGGACGTACCTGTGCTTGGCAGAAGCCTTGGCCTGTCATGGTGGGTGGTGCTGGATGGGCCCCATTCAGGGATCCCTTTCAACTCGACAGCCTCGTCTTCTAGATACTTCTGCTTCTCTCCCCGGGACCTCCAGGACTGCAGTATTATCAACAGCTCCTCATGTTCTCATCTCATGCTCTCATCCCTCTGTGTCTTGACCCCAGGTGACAGACGGGGAGGGTGGGGGAGGTCTGGACCCATCACGACAGTCCTAGAACCGGGATGTACTGAGGACTGGAGAATGTAGGCGTCTGCTGGGTGAGACGGAGTGAAGCAAACCAGGAGCCTCCCGCCGAGGAGGGGCTTCCAGGGAGGGTGTCCCACGTGACCCAGGTGCTTAAGGAGTGACATGACCCTGCTACCATCCTCTCCTTCCCCAGGAGAGTGGACCGGACAGCTCTGCAGACAGCAAGGACAGACCAGGATTGACAGGCAGAAATGAGTTCCCTGGACCAGGCTTTCTCTGCTGAAGCCTGCTGCCGTCCTGATTCTCAGCTCAGTCTTTTCCCGAAAGAGGATGGAGGTGGGTGGGATCCAGCCCTTCCGAAGACTGGACAGGACATTTTCTCACAGTTGCTCCTAAGGTGGGGCTGAGAGGGCCCAGCTCTCAGGATGGGAGGTTGAGAGCCTTCCTGGAGAGGAAGGGGTGGTGGGCGCTGAGTCTCCTGGAATCACGGGAGCAGCTGCCCTGTGCAAAGCACCGGCAGAGCTTGCAGGAGTCCGTGCTCAGGGCCTCGCCGTAATCCTCACCGGCCACACTAGAGCCATGGCAGGAGGTGGTGCGGGTGCCAGGGTCCTGCCCGGCGTCTCCAGGCTCACTCTTCCCACCTCCGCAGGCAATGTCCAGGGTCCCCCAAGGAGGCACGAGGCTGCCCCCCCCCCCCAGGCACTGTTCTGTGAGCTGTGGCCAGGCTGTTCTCCTCCATGCGGCCACCCTTGGGCTGCATGCGTGCCCCAGAGATAGGCTGGACCCACTTTACCTGTACGAGCTGACGGCACACTTTGTGTTCTCATGTCCTCGATGACGGGCTCATTGGATCTGCTTGCTTAGCTCAGACTGTTGTAACAGAATTCCCCAGACTGGGGGCATTAGTGAAAGTGAAAGTCGCTCAGTCATGTCCAGCTCTTTGCCACCCCATGGACTGCAGCCTGCCAGGCTCCTCTGTTCATGGAATTCTCCAGGCCAGAATACTGGAGTGGGTAGTGATTCCCTTCTCCAGGGGATCCTCCCGAACCAGGGATCAAGCCCCAGATCTCCCGCATTGCAGGCAGATTCTTTACTGTCTGAGCCACCAGGGAAACAAGGGGACTTAAACCACAGACATTTGTTTTACAAATGTTCTGGAAGCCGTGCAGTCCAAGATCAAGATACTGGCAGATTTGGTTTCCAGTGAAAGCTGTCTTTCTGATCACCTTCTCGCTGTGTCCCCAAAGGGAGGTGGGGACACAGGGACAAGGAGAGAGCTCTCCGGTGTCTCTTTATGTGAAAGTCGCTCAGTCGTGTCCAACTCTTTGCGACCCCATGGACTGTAGCCCGCCAGGCTCCTCTGTCCATGGGATTCTCCAGGCAAGAATACTGGAGTGGGTTGCCATGCCTTCTTCCAGGGAATCTTTCCAACCCAGGGATAGAACCTGGGTCTCCTGCATTGAAGGCAGATTTTTTACCATCTGAGCCACCAGGGAAGCCCCTCTTCTTGTAAAGGCACTCACTAATCCCATCATGGGGCCCACCCCCAAGATTTGCTTGGTGACATATCTACCCATTCCTCTATCCCTCTCTCCATCTTACTTTTTGGTACCTGGGTCCTCGTGTCCTGGGTGGACGGGTTCAGAGAGGCAGCTTTGTCTTCTTTTAAAATATTTATTTATTTATTTGGCTGCACTGGGGTGTAGTTGCTTCGTGCAGGATCTTTGCTTTTGGCATGTAAGCTCTTAGTTGTGGCACATGGAGTCTTAGTTGCAGCATGTGGAATCTGGTTCCTTGACCAGGGATCAAACCAGGACCCCCTGCATTGGGAGTGCAGAATCTTACCACTGACCACCAGGGAAGTCCTGACAGTCAGCTTCTTTAATATCTCATCTGCACCTCACCCCAGGCTCCCCAGGTGGCACAGTGATAAAGAACCTGCCTGCCAATGCAGGAGATGCAAGAGACTCAGGTTTGATGCCTGGATCAGGAAGATACCCTGAAGCAGAGATTTGCAACCCACTCCAGTATCCATGCCTGGAGAATCCCATGGACAGAGAAACCAGCCAGGCTGCAGTCCATGGGATCGCAAAGAGTCCAACACGACTGAGCATGCACACATACATTTATACTGCATCTCATCCTGGGCCTGTGTCTGTGAGCCCTGCTGTGTATTTTTAGTTTCCCATCATATAGTATCTCTGCCTCTCTCTTGCTGAGCAGACTCGGTTTCCCGAATCCTCCTCCAGATCAGACAGGCCACCGTGGCCGCCATCCTCGCTGCCCTGTCTGGTTCTTCTGTCCCTGGGGACAGTGGTGGATGAGCTATACCCGAATCAGTGGGTGGGACCTCCGTCTGATTTGCTTTATGGGCTCCATTTAAATATTTTTCTTCCAGTGCCATGTGACCAACAAAGGCCAGCTTGGGGTCCACTGGGAGCTCAGGAAGGTTCTCTCTGAACCATTTTAACAGAGTTAGCTCCTGGGCTTGGGCTGGGGAGGGGAGAGGAGGGGAGAACCCCAGCCCACACAGATATGAGGAAGTGCCTTGCAGTGATAAAAGCATCAGGGCCCTTCCCATGTAACTGGAAACCCATGGGCAGAGTGTGGTCATGTTACAACAGGACAAGCAGAGTGGAGAACAGTGTCTTACCTCCCCAAGGGCCCACCCATGATCCCCTGGAGTGTGGGGTGAGCCAGGCCAGCTGGCTGAGGGCAAGGGTACCCTGGGCAGCGTGGGACGATGGCTTTCCACCCATCCTGGAGGAAAGGAAGGGTTGGTCACGCACACCCTGCTTCCTGTGATCCTGCTTTGCCCAGGGTGGCCGTTTCCCAGTTAGAGTTCCCAGACAGGGGGTCTGGGCTTGGTGCCCAGCACCATGAAACGATCCATCTCTCCCTGTAGAAGGATTCCGTATCTCTCATTCTCCCGGACAGTGGAAATACCACAGACGTCAACCCAGGCCAGGAGCTGAAATGCTGTCTCCACACCCTCGCTCTGTGGGCAAGTCTCTTCCTATCTCTGAACCTCAGTTTCCTCATCTGTAAAGTGGGCTCAATGGTGCGTGTCTTGCAGACTTATTAATTCTATTGTACATCAAATGAGATGAATTAAAAAGTACCTGATGGGCACAAGCAGCCCTTAATAAGTGGCTCTTGTTACTATTATTGTTCTCTCAACTTGCCCTCTGTTGGGTACAATGCCAAGTGCTAGGTATCAGAAATATACATCGACTGATCATGGTGTCCTTTCCTTCTGAATATGGGTGCTTTAGGGCTGAAATGGACCTGAAAATATCTATTAGGTCCTTGTGTGTGTGTGTGTGTGTGTGTGTATGTGTGTGTGAGAAATGTGAGGGGAGGGGGTTGATTTAATCTCTGCTGTTTTTGAACGTGACTGATGTCTGAGCTGGAAGAAGCACAAGCTGGAATCAAGATTGACGGGAGAAATATCAATAACCTCAGATATGCAGATGACACCACCCTTATGGCAGAAAGTGAAGAGGAATAAAAAAGCCTCTTGATGAAAGTGAAAGAGGAGAGTGAAAAAGTTGGCTTAAAGCTCAACATTCAGAAAACTAAGATCATGGCATCTGGTCCCATCACTTCATGGCAAATAGATGGGGAAACAGTGGAAACAGTGTCAGACTTTATTTTTTTGGGCTCCAAAATCACTGCAGATGGTGACTGCAGCCATGAAATCAAAAGACGCTTACTCCTGGAAGGAAAGTTATGACCAACCTAGACAGCATATTAAAAAGCAGAGACATTACTTTGCCAACAAAGGTCCGTCTAGTTGGGCTATGGTTTTTCCAGTGGTCATGTATGGATGTGAAAGTTGGACTGTGAAGAAAGCAGAGCACTGAAAAAATGATGTTTTTGAACTGTGGTGTTGGAGGAGACTCTTGAGAATCCCTTGGACTGCAAGGAGATCCAACCAGTCCATCCTAAAGGAGATCAGTCCTGGGTGTTCATTGGAAGGACTGATGCTGAAGCTGAAATGCCAATACTTTGGTCACCTCATGTGAAGAGTTGACTCATTGGAAAAGACCTTGGTGCTGGGAGGGACTGGGGGCAGGAGGAGAAGGGGACGACAGAGAATGAAATGGCTGGATGGCATCACTGACTCGATGGACATGAGTTTGGGTAAACTCCAGGAATTGGTGATGGACAGGGAGGCCGGGTGTGCTGCGGTTCATGGGGTCGCAGAGTTGGACACGACTGAGCGAATGAACTGAACTGAACTGAACTGAACTGAGGTCTGAGCACAATGTGAAGTTTAACCCGTAGACTCCCAGGCACCAGGGGCCACGGAAGTGGGGTTCAGTCAGCTGCCAGAGACGCTGAGCGGCCCCAAGAGGGAGAGGGCATCAGGGTCCTTAGTCCTGCTGCCGGGGCTGGGTGTCCTGCGTCGACTGCCAGGTGTGATCTCACCCGCCGAGGTGCTGTTCTCCTTGAGGGAGAGGAGGTCTGCAGCCAGGGGCTGGGCTCCGACCGATTCCCCTTCAAGGCAGCTGATCAGCACCAATGTTGCTCGGAATGGAAGCTGGGAGGTGGCAGGTGGTGTGGACAGAACTGGGAGCGTGAGGCCAGAAGCCGAGACTGTTCCTGGGTATGTGACCTTCATTAAGTCACCTGCCCGTCAGTTTCTCCTCTGGAAACCGGGTTGTTCTGCTGGCGAGGGGTGAGCCTTTGAGGTCTGCGAGCCTGTGGTTCTGGGCTCTCCTCCGCAGGAGCAAGGCTGTTGTAACAACGAGGCGGAGCTCTGGTTATTGTAAACTTCCCGCAGAACGAGGCATACCTTACCATGATGTCATGTCTAGACACCCAGGTCAGGTATAAATTATGGAGACAAAGTAGCATGTTCAGTGGTTAGACTGTAAAACTTTAACGAGAGATTTCTGTGACTCCAGCATGTGCTGGGGAAGACTGCTTTCAGAGGAGGAGAAGGAGGAGAGGCCCTTTCTTCCTTTTTCACTTCCTTTCCGGCATCTGTGCTTGGGGCAAGGCCCTCAGGGCTCACGGAGACTCTGGTCCCAGGTGGCAGCTTCCTCCAGTGCAGGAAGTGACCAGTGCTGGTTTCCGGACACCCGGGAGCTGGATTGCTGCCCTGCTGAGCTGGGTGGACCTGGGGCAAGTCTCAACCTCACAGGGCCTCAGTTTCCTTATCTGTAAAATGGGGATGGAAGAGAGAGAGAACGTTCCAGCACAAACGTTTCCATCTCCTGATCTTTAAGGACCTGGCAGAGCAAAGCAGTAGACACGTGTGTTGAGCAGAAGGAATGCCTTTTTGCATTTTAAGACCAACCTCCTGCAGCTTTGGTGATGAGAAATGTGGCAAGGCAAAGGAGCAGCTTCAGAGGCTGTGAAGTGCCGTGCTGTCAAGAGGGGGCCTCTGGGGTCTCCTCTGGAGATCCTGGGGTCTCCTCTGAAAAGGGCTGAAAGTTAAGCCAGTAGCAATTGAGGGGAAGGGGACAACAGAGGGTGAGATGGTTGGATGGCATCACCGACTCAATGGACATGAGTTTTAGCAAACTCTGGTGATGGACAGGGAAGCCTGGCATGCTGCAGTCCAAGGGGTCGCAAAGAGTCAGACACGACTGAGCGACTGAACAACAAATTGAGGGGATGTCTTTGTGGAAAAGATGGACACTGTTGTGCTTTTGTTTTTTTCTTTCTGATACCAAATACATTGTTCCAACAGCAGTTCTCCAATTCTCTGACCGCTACTGGGGGTTTGACACTCCCAATTCCTATTCTGATACCTACTGCCCGGAGTTAGAGGACACCCCACACATGAAGGGCTCCGTCACAGACTGCTCCCCACTTCAGGTGCCAGCTGCACTGAGGTCCCTAGGCCACATGGCCTTCTCTGCCACCCTGCTGACTACACATCTGTGGGTTCCCATGACACCCCTTCGAGTGTGATAATTCACTAGAGTGACTCACAGAACTCAGGAAAGCACTGTACTTACCACTACAGTTTTATCATAAAGGATATAACTCAGGAACAGCCAAATGGAACAGCCGCAGGTTGAGGGATGGGGAGGGTGCTGAGCTTCCGCACCCTCTGGGGTGCACCGCCCTCCCAAGCACCTCTGTGTGTTTACCCACCCAGCTCTCTAAGCCCCATCCTCTGGGATCTTTATGGAAATTCCATTACATAGACACGGTTGCTTTAGTCATGGTCCCTGGTGACTGCAGTCAGTCTCTAGCCCCTCTCCCCTCTCCAGTGGTCTGGGCTGAGGCTGAAAGTTCCAACCTCCTAACCAGATGGTTGGTTCCTTTGGCCACCAGCCCCCAACCTAAAGCCCTCTAGGGACCCACCTGGAGTCACCTGATTAGCATGAACTCAGGTGTGCTTGAAAGGGGCTCTTTGTGAATAATAAAAGAGGCTCCCATCACTCTGGAAATTCCAAGGGTTTTGGGAGCTTGATTCCAGGAACTGGGGACGAAGGTCAAACATAAACATTTTATAATACCGCCTCTGTAAGCTGGTGGTACTGAATACACTGAGGATGCCTACCTTGGTCCCTAGATCTGAGGCAGGGGAGGCCCTGGCATCTGGTAATGACACACTGCGGCTCCAGCAGCTGTTGCTCACAACGCAGGCGTCTGTTTCCAGATGCCCCGGTGTGCATCACGGCAGGAGTCACGCGCGTGGCAGAGGGATGACCGAGCGTTTGAACGGGGCGGCTGGCATTGCAGGATGCTCAGGCCTTTGCCTGTGGATGGAGCCATTCAGTCTCAGAAGGCATCGGTGCCACAGGGCAGTATATACCGCGTGAATGAAGGATACAGGCTCTGTGATCCCAGGACGTGTGGACCAGGGTCATGTTCATCCCGTCACAGGAGAATGAGCCCCAGGGGACCGCGGAGCAGCTGGGGTGAGGACGGTCTGTCCTCAGCCAACTGTTTCACCATTTTGTCGCATTTATGAAGTGCCCACCTGCTCTGCGGAGCCCATAAACACTGGAGGATGTGCGCAAACCCTCATTCCTTACCACTGAAGTGTCGTGGGGAGGAGAGGCCTCCCGGGGACCCTCGGGCTCTGCAGAGGGAGTACATTTGGCTCTGGGTCCCCTGTTCCCACAAGAACCTCCCACATGTTCTTTAGGGCCAAGCGTTGCCTGAACTTCCCCTCAGAGGGGGCTGTATTTCCTGACTTGGGTTGGAATGTTCCAGAACCCCCGTGCCTTGCTCTGCTTTGAACAGTTATTTATTGCCTGGGCCTCTCCTTCAGCACTTCTCTCCCAGGCTTGGGGTTTCCTCCTCCTGCCCCTCCCCACTCTCTCCCTCCCACCCTTCTCCTCCTCTCAATTGCCTACATGTTCATTTTTCCAACTATTCTCTGAGCTGCCTGGGGGTTGCGTCTTTCTCTGCTGCTTTTTGGTCTGCAAGGATGCCACCCTAAGGAAAAAAATGTGGGGTTTCACCTACAGTCAAATCTGGCCCCACCACTTCCTAGCTACGAAATGCTGGACAAGCAAATGATTTCCTGGAGCCTCACTTTCCCCATCAATGAATGGGAAAATTGGGGCTTACCCTGCAGGGGTCTTAGGAGGTTCTCAAGGCTCCTGAGAAGTGCCCAGCTCCTGGGAGCACCCAGGGAACCAGACCAGGGCCTGGCCCATGAGAAACACGTGCTGCCTGGTACCTGGCCCTGGGACATGATTTCCTTTTACCTTCCCAGTAACCCCAGGGAACAGGCAAGCATCACGGTGCTCCCATTTTACAGATGAGAAAGGTGAGGCTAAGTGCTTAAGTGGGTAGATGAAAGCCACATGGTTGGTAAGTGATTGATCTTGGAGCAAGTCACTTTGCTCCAAGAGCAAATCACACCCAGGTCCTGCCTTTGGACTTACGCCACACTCAGTAAGGAATAAATGAATGAATGGATGATTATATACAGGGTTGGTCCATGGCTGTAGCCAGCTCTGGGATCCCCGAGCTGTGAGGGAGAAGCCCTGGGCAGGGTGAAGAAAAGCAGGTCATCAGCTGGGTTGGCTTGGCAGAAGGATAGGTCTCCAGAGGCCTCATTCAGAGACCAAGGGCCAGGGTCAAGGTCACAGGGTGGACTCACAGAGCAGGGCTGTTTGCATATATCGTGTGCATCTGTGTTTATGATGCGTGCGTGTACCTTGTGAGTATGGGATATGTGTGGTGACTATGCATATGGTCCGTGTATGCACAGCACTGGTGCAGGTGCAGACGTGTGTGAGGGGTAGGGGTGCTGTCTGTGCGTGGTGGGTGCATGTGACACGTGTGAGCACGTGGGGGATATGTGTGTTGGTGAGTGGATGTGTGTCTATGTGGTATATGTGTGCTGTGTGTAGTGATGTGTGTAAAGTCTGTGCACATGTGTGCGTTAGTGTGTGAGGTTTGTGTGTGAGTGTGCAGATGTGCAGTGAGTGTGTAATAAACCCTCTGTGATGTTCTTGGGCACTGGTTAGATTCCCCTGAGATAATCTGTCTAATCTTGAACTTGGAGGCTGTACGTCTGGCCACCTGCACAAAGGAAGCTGAGACGGCGGGGAGGGGTGGGTGGGGCGGGTCTGACCCTTTGAGTGTTAACTTGCACTTAACCCACGAGCTTTCAGCATGGCTCCCTCACCCCGCTTCACACCTGGTATCATTCCATCACAAGATCCTTTTTTTTCTCTCCAGAGAATAAGTCTCCAGTTTTCTGCCTGAGTGATGTGAGTACCTTGAAATGTCTTCCTCCTTGTAGACTTCACATCTGTCCTATTTTTAGCACCTCCACAGAACTTCCCTTTTCTCAGTACCTGATGCACTGCCCTTTGCAGGAGGGAACCGAGCTTTTCTCAGCCCATCTCCCTGCTGACTCGGGACTCAACACTTGGGTCAGCAAAGGCTGCTCCCGTTTCTGCATTTGTTTTGCAGTTTTCACATTTCTGCTGCAGTCAGTTTCTTTCCTCTTTTCTTTATCCTTGTCAGTTTATATCTTTAAAAAACCAAACCCCCAAAAGCTTCCTGTCACTTCAGTGGGGTTTCAGGAGAGTGTTTATTTATTTGTTTGTTTTTTGGCTGTACCAGGTCTTAGTTGTGGCACAGGGCATCTTTTTGTTGAGGCATGCAAACTCAGTTGTGGCAGGTGGGATCTACTTCCCTGACCAAGGATCAAACCTGGGCCTCCTGCATTGGGAACGTGGAGTCTTAGCCACTAAACCACCAAAGAAGTCCTCAGAGAGTGTTGACAAATGTGTACCTTACATCTCTGCAGAAAACACATAAGCCAAGGAAAACAGAGTGCTGTTCCTTTGTGGAGGCAGGTGAACTTGGCTCAGTAACCCTTAGTACCTCTTACCATCCACATGGTCAAGTTAAACTCTTAATTTAAAAATTGTACATAGGAACTGTTTCAAACTATAAGAGACATAGGTACCCACTACTGAGATTTAACAGTGATTGTCAGCATTATGTCATATTTGCCTCAAAACAATTTTTTTAACTTTAAAATTTTTTATTTTAAAATAATTCAAAACAGTGTCTTAAAGACATGAAATATTAACAAGTATGACTAAAGCCAGGTACAGCTGAAGTCCCACCATCCATGCCTTTTCTCTTTTTCCTTCCCAGACAAAACACTAACCTCAAATTGGTGTGTGCCCTTCTGAGGCAAATTTCTGTGTTATTGTTTTACATATATATACTTCCCTTGTGGCTCAGATGGTAAAGAATCTGTCTGCAATGCAGGAGACCCAGGTTTGACCCCTGAGTCAGGAAAATCCCTTGAAGAAGGGGATGGCTACCCATTCCAGTGTTCTTGCCTGGAGAATTCCATGGACAGAGGAGCCTGGTTGGCTATACAGTCCATGGGGCCACAAAGAGTCAGACATGACTGGGTGACTAACACATAGAATATCTATAAAAGTATATATGATTGCATGTTTTTAAATTTGCATACATAATGTTCTGCTGAATGCATGCTTTTACAGTTTGCTTTTTCACTTAAATCTGTGAACTCAGTTTGTAAGAGTCTTTATTTGTTTATTTGGCTGCCCTGGGTCTTTGTTGTGGCATGTGAAATCTTTAGTTGCTGCATGCAAACTCTTAGTTGCAGTATGTGGGATCTAGTTCCCTAACCAGGGATTGAACTCATACCCCTTGCATTGGGAGCTTGGAGTCTTATCTGCTGGACCACCAGGGAAGTCCCCATGATGACCTTTTAACCTCTAGTTCATTGATCACTCTCTAGGAGTCTCCTGCATGAATGTACTACAGTTTATTTATTATCCTCCCACTGAAAGACATACTGCTTTCACTTTTTCACAAATACAAATAGAGAATGCCCTCAGATCATCCTGCACACAGGCACGGGCTTGCCCAGACTGAGAAAGCTGATCTTTAATTCTTCTGCTATGGTGCTGGTTTAGTTGCTAAGTTGTGTCTGACTCTTTGCAACCCCATGGACTGCAGCCCACCAGGCTCCTCTGTCCATGGGGTTTCCCACGCAGAAATACTGGGTGGTCTGCCATTTTCCCTCTCCAGTGGACCTTCCTGAGCCAGTGTTTGGACCTGGGTCTCCTGCATTGCAGGCAGATTCTTTACTATCTGAGCCACCAGAGAAGCCCCTCAGTTCAGTTCAGTCCAACTCTTTGTGACCCCATGGACTGCAGCACGCCAGGCTTCCCTGTCCATCACCAACGCCTGGAGCTTGCTCAAACTAGAGCAAGCCCCTAGACAGTGTTTTGCTGTTTTGCTCTCCAATCCCATTCTTTCCTTTCCATTCCACCAGCACCGTATGAAAGTTCCCCATTACTCTATATTTTTACCAATATTCGGTGTTGCCAAATGTGATTTTTTTTTTTTTTTTGTACTCTGGTAGATGAGATACTGTATATTGATTTAAAGATCTTCATTCCCCTAGTATATCTTAGTTTCAGCTTCTTTCTTTTGTTTGTCCAAAAATGTTTGTATGTTGTCCCGACTCTTGAATGATAGTTTAGTTGGGTATAAAATTCTAGGTTGGTAATCATGTTCCCCTGCACTTTGGAGCTACTATACCATTATTTTCTGGACTATTGTTGCTATTGAGAGGTCTACTGAAGATGTCTTTGGAGATAGTTCATCCTTTTGCTTTGGCTGGTTATAAGATTTTGTCTGCAGATTCACTGTATGGATCAGCTTATTTATCTGTTTATGACCCCCTACAATCCTTGAACCCTTGATATATGAAGATCCATATATTTTAAAATCAGTTCTAGAAAATTCTGGGTCATAATCTCTCCAGATTTTTCTTCTTTATCATTTTCTCTATTTGTTGCTTCTGGAACTCTTTTTAGAAAGATAGGGTCCTCATTCTGTCATCCATGTCTCTTAACCACTCCTTCTTTGTGTTTCACTTTTGCAGTTTGGACAAAATTTCCTCAGATACAACTTTTATTAATATTCTTCTCAGCAATATCCAATATGCCTTTTTACCTGTCCATTTCATTTTTATTTTTAATTAGCATATTTTTAATTCCCATAGGTTATATTTTGTTCTTTTCCATTTCTATCCAATTTTTAGCATTTTTCTTTTAGCTCTCTAATATTTTATTTTTAAAAAATCTTATTTATTTTTGGCTGTGGCACTATGCAGCATGTGGTATCTTAGTTCCCTGACCAGGGATCAAACCCATGCCCCTTGCTTTGGAAGTGCAGAATTTTAACCACTGGACCACCAAAGAAACCCCCACTCTCTAATGTTTTAAAACATATGTATATATATTTCTTTTTTTACATTAAAAAAAATTTATTTATTTATTTTTAAATATTCTTTATTTATTTTTTAATTGAAGGATAATTGTTTTACAGAATTTTGTTGTTTTCTGTCAAACTTCAGCTTGAATCGGCCATTTCATATTTTCTTTATTTTTGTTATTTTATTTTCTCCTGTTGTTGGGATTTAATCTTCCTGGCTGTCTTCTTTGCTCTCTCCCTTATAATAGCTGTTTTCCTTGTTTTTTATGTATCTTTTTTTAATAGGGAGCTCTTCTTTGTTACAGCTTTTTTTTTTTTTTAAGAATCCCCTGTAGCCTGGATTATGGAACCATTCTCCCATAGAGTGTTATAAGGCACTCCAGAATATCACTAGCTAGGAATGGATTTTTATGTTAATTTCTTGGTTTGTGGATTTCTGGTAAATTGTTCTGGGTTTATAATATCAGTTCAAACCCCAGGTCCACACAAGGCACAGGCTTGAGATTTGGCTGCATCAGTAGAAATTTTCTGTTTAAATCTAGGGAAAAGAGAGAAGCTTCATTGTTCCCTCCCTGTGCTGACTGACAGATAGTCTTCTAGAAAACCTTTCATGGGGCATGCTGCCCTTTCCCCCTTCATGGACACTGAAAGCAGAATGGTGTGTAAACATCACAGTGAAGCAGCCAGTGTTACTGTAGTGATAACCCCCTCCCTCATTTCCCAAGTCCAGTTAGAGCATCTGCTCATATAGTATCTACTCTATTTTCAGTTTCCTCTTTATTCTTGTAAATACTTCCTTTCTTTCTTCGGAACTCAGCTGTGCATTTAAAATAATTTGCATTGTGTTTTATCCAGCATTTCTTCTTTAATCCAGTATTTCTAAGTGCTTATAGAAAGAAGTTTTTCTGATTTTCTTATATACCATCTATTAGAACCTGAAATCCATTCTTAATTTCCTTTTGTCTCAATTTCTCCACTTAGGACGTAGGAATAATGTTGCCTTCTACAAAGAGTAATCAGAATCAGTTAAGGATTTACATAATTGATCTAGCCATAGAACAAGTGCTCAATAAATGCTAGCAGTGATTATTACTGTTACATTGATACCATATGTGTTTTTTCTTTTTCTTTTTGATATTTGTGGGTAGCCTAGTTGGAGGTCTTTGAAAATAAAATAACTAATTTTCTCCCAGTGCAGATTGTAATCTTTAGTTGTGCTAAATTTATTCTAAGAGGGAATAAATTAAGGAAGAAAACAATAAACTAAAAGTTAGTGTTCACATGGTATGCTAGTTGTTTGTTGTTCAGTCGCTAAGTCCTGTCTGACTCTCTGTGACCCCACGGACTGCAGCACGCCAGGCTTTCCTGTCTTTCACCATCTCCTGGAGCTCACTCAAACTCATGTTCATCGAGTCAGTGATGCCATCCAACCATCTCATCCTCTGTCGTCCCCTTCTCCTCCTGCCTTCAATCTTTCCCAGCATCAGGGTCTTTTCCAGTGAGTCAGCTCTTCGAATCAGGTGGCCAGAGTATTAGAGCTTCAGCTTCAGCATCAGTCCTTCCAATGAATATTCAGGGTTGATTTCCTTTAGTATTGACTGGTTTGACCCCTTTCCTGTCCAAGGGACTCTCAAGGGTCTTCTCCAGCACCACAATTTGAAAGCATCAGTTCTTTGGTGCTCAGCCTTCTTTATGGTCCAACTCTCACATCCTTACATAACTAGGGAAAAAATCATAGCTTTGACTATACATATCTTTGTTTTCAAAGGTATGCTAGTTACAATAATATATATTATTTCATACCATCCATATAACCCCATGACATAGGATATTGTGACAGTCAGAATAGACCAGGTTATACTTGGTAACAAACAGCCCCATGATCTTAGAGGGGAGTTGATCCAACAAAAGTTACTTTCTTGCTCGAGCTGCATGTCTGGTGCAGGGCAGTGGAGGGCTCAGCATGTCAGAGTCCCTAAGGGCCCCAAGTTGACAGAAGTTCCACCATCTTGCACCTGCACCCAGTATAAGTGGGGAATTGAAAAGCCGTGGACTTTTCACTGCCTCAACCTCTTATAGCTTACTGTCCGAAGCTAGTCATGTGGCCCTGGTCAACTCCAAAGGGTCAAGGAAATGTAGGGATATGGGGTGATTATATCTGTCTCTGCCTCAGGCAGGATAGAAAGGTAGGAACTTTTCTCAGACACCTTCTAAGTGTCCGGCACTATGCCAGGAAAGTGTCCTATTTCTTGAAAAAAAGAAAGTGTTGATTGCTCAGTCATGTCCGACTCTTTGCAGCCCCATGGACTGACTGTAGCCCACCAGACTCCTCTGTCCATGGAATTCTCCAGGCAAGAATACTGCAGTGGGTAGCCATTTCCTTCTCTAGGGGATCTTTCCAACCCAGGGATCGAACCAGGGTCTCCTGCATCGCAGGCAGGTTCTTTACCATCTGAGTCACTATGAGGCCTGTCCTACTTTCTCAATTCTCGGCAATGCTTCAAGGTAGCGTTGCATGTGAAGAAACGGGAGCAGAAGAGATTAAGGAACTCATGTGAGATGCCACTTCTCATCTGGTAGAGCCAAAATTTGGATTCTGCCTTCTGAGTCACATTGTCTGTTTCTACCAGGGGAGGAAAAGGGCCAGAGACCCGCAGGGAGGTGGGAGGCAGCCAGAGGTCAGCTCTAGACACATTGGCCCTGAGAGGTGATGCTGCTTCTGCCAGAGCCCCAACAGCAGGGGAGCCCGATCAGCCTTTCAGCTCCCCTGTGTGAGGGGTTCTCCCCTTGGCTTCAGGGGCTAGTCATGTCATGCCATACCAGACACGTGTGTAGTTGTAGACACATTCTAAAGTCAGGTGTGAGTGCTCTGTGATAAGTGTGAGTTTGGATCCTTTGTGCCATAGGCAACTGTGTTTTCAGAGGACACCCAGGCTCCACTGGGACATACAGTTGGGAGCTCATGGACCAGCACAGATGTGGTCCTCATGGTCCCAGCCTCTGTCCCCTGACCTGTTTCTGAATGACTACTTTGGCCAGAATGTTGGGATCATCATCTGATTTATCTCAGTATCTCGGACAGAGCCTGACCTTGAAGAGGGCTCGGGAAAGGCTCTTTGGTGGGACAGAACTGTCAAGACAGACAGACTGTCTTGACACTCTTGTGAGCAGGCTGTTACAAACCTGTATTGCCTGGGCTGTTGGGGAGTGGACAGGGGAGGCTTGGGGTGGGTCCACTCCTGGCCGCTGTGTTCATGTGACTCTGGAATGGCTCCATGCTCTTGCTCAGCCTCTGACTCCCATCCTGGATGGTGCTGTGGGTGCCTAAGTCATCCCAGGGGGTCTGAGATTCTCTGATGTTCTGGCATCCTTCCTCACCTTCCAGCACGCCTGAACTTGGGAAATGTTTGGTCAGGGATCAAACCCCGCAGAGGACCTTAATGAATTCTCAATTCCAATTCTCCTTCAGAACCCAAGCCTGCATGTATCTGCCTTACTGCAGTGTTGGGGGTTGCCTCAGGCCTTGGGGTTCACATACCAGGCTCAGCAGAGACCTTGAGATATGAGGAGGCTGGGGGCTCTGACCCTGAGCTGGGGGTCCCCCACAGGCGATTCTGCGGGGAAGGGCTGGAGCCAGACCCCCACCCCTCCAGCCGACCGCTGTCTCTGTCCCCAGCAGCTGTGGGGAATAGGACCCCGGCTGCATTTATAGCATTTCTGTCTGCAAAGGCCATGCAGTTGTTTTAGATTAGCATACAAATCGACATTAGTGTAGTACATCTGTTGTTAATCCACGTCCCGGTGGAAGGGGGATGCCAACACGTCGTTTATAAGGCACGTCGATCCCATAATGTCCCTTTTTTTTTGCTGCCTTTGTCTTCTATCAGAGTCCGTAATGGGTTCCAGGATGTCTTTTATTTTGCTACAGACCACGTTTCCTCCTGCCTAACAGATCAGAATGTAATGGATTCCAGGATGTAATTTATGCTATTTTGGAATCAGACTCCATACTATTAATTCTAAAGCCTTTGGGCAATCTCCAGGGAGGCCGGAGTTCTCTGTTTGCCCCCGTGGTCATCAGACAGGCACTGGGAACTCAACACAGTCCAGGGGCTGGAGGGGGAGGGAGCCCAGGCCGACAGCTCCCAATTAAGGGAATTCCAGGCAGGCGTGGGAGAGGAGGCCAGAGGGTGCTGGGGGAGACAGACGAAGGGAGCCGAGAGGATGCAGGGCCGGGAGGAGGAGGCACAGATGTTCGAAAAACCCAGAGATGAGCAGAACCTCTGTGGGGAAGAGAACTTGGACTCTGGACGTTTAGGAGGGACGAAGCCCCAAGGAGGTGTCTCCCGGACAAGGGCAAGGCCACGTGAGCAGGAACACTGCCCTCAGAGCCGCTGGGCCTGGACCCGAGGCCAAGCTTGGTGACCTGAGTCCTCTTGCTCATGGCTGACCCCGGGATGGTGACTGCCCCTCGCTGAGTCTGGCATTCTCTGCCCAGCACCACCACTGAGCCCGAGAGAGACAACAGAGGTGTTGCAGGCATGTGCAAGTCCTGGACAAGCCTGTGGATCTCGCTCCTGAAGGCTGAGTGTGTCCAGGGCACAGGGCAGCCTGTCCCAGCCCCACCAGGTCCCCTGCCCCCACGGTGCTTTCTGTGACTCAGGGAAAGAGCCTCTAGGAGCACGGGTTCTGGGGACTTCTCTTCCTCCAGGCGCTGGGAGTGGGGGAGACCCAAAGGTCTCTTTGGTACCCTGTGCCTCAGGGCTATACACAGTCCAGACTCTCAGCCCAGGGGTGCACAGCCTGCCAGATCTCAGGGGCTTTCCCGTCCCCAGGGCAGTTGGTACCCAGGAGGCCGAGGAAGAGGCAGCTGTCTGCATCCTGAGCCCTCTCCTCACCGGGCAGCCTGGGCTGTAGTCTGAGTGCCCCAACCCCATGTTGGGCTCCCCAGCCATGCCTGCCCCCTCTGCCTGCTGCCAGGCCTGGGGGCTGGAGGTTGACCTGGCACCCGGGGCTGGGATGGGGGAGCGTCCTCCACGTGACCTTCACCTTTTCCCTTCTGAGCAAGCGTTTGGTGCTCTTCCCCACCATCCTGGACACCTTCTTGGGCGCACTTGATAAGAAAGGGAGGGGCTAGGACCAGCCGCCCTGCCTGGGGATAAGCTTTGAAGGGGCTTCAAGGAGAGTGGAGTCCAGGGCTCCTCTCCCTCCCCCAGTGCCGGGGTCCAGCCTCAGCAGGATCCAGGGGTACCCTCAGGATGAACGGCGTCGGCGAGAGAGAGAGAGAGAGACAGAGAGAGAGAGAAAGATAGACCAGACTGGGGATGTGCAGCAGGGCCTGGCAATGCTTTATTTTTCACTGTAGCCTTTATACCCTAAGTTGGTACATTTCTAAGGGGAAGATAGTTTAACATACATCAGCTTGTCCTTCATGAAACCAGGGTGTTTTCTGCATACTTCTTTGTTTATGAGAGTCTTGTACATTATCTTCTGGCCTGGAGGCCTATTGACATTTTATAACCTAGGTGAGTGCAAAGCTGTTTTCTGTAATCTATTCTTTATTGAACACAAAGGTCAGTCCTTTTGCAGAAGTTATCAGTTAAATTTATCTAAAAGGTTTACCACACAAAGACTCTGCAGCTCCGGTGAGGCAGCCCCTGTTTAGCATTCCTGGTTAAAATTAACAATTCTAAACTCTTATTTTTCTAAATCTTTAACTATAACCACTTTTAGAATAATATTTTTGTGTTCTCTAATAGGGCTTCCTCACCCCGCGAAGGGCTCTGTGCCTATTAGGGCCTCTTGTGTAATCAGGTTTTTTATGCTGTTTATGATTAAGGTGTTGTGAGCAGTCATGTACATTAGTACGCATTTGCCAAGCAGGCTAGAATGCCAGCAAAGGGGTCTAAATTGAAACACTCCTTTCATCCTGGATAATCTTATAGGATACCACCATCCGGGGGACATATTGATTAAAGTTCTAAGTTGATTCTGCTTGGAAAGAGATCGGGGAAGGCCTTCTACCCGTGTCACAGAAATTAGGGAGTAGTCTAATATAGCAAGCATCAGAAAGACAGATGTCATCTTTAAGGTGAGCGCCGGGGCAGCTTTTCGAAATCCCTGAAGTCCTGACTTGCCTTGCTTGTCAGGTCTTCTCCTCATGACCTTGTCATGGGCGGGATCTCGTGTGCTGGCTCCCGGCATTCTGGGATGGTCAAGTTCACGTGCAGGCCTGAGGTCTCCAGCCCACACCCGAGCCCTTGGGTTGCCCATCCCCTGTAAGGGATGCCTACCCTCTAAAGCTGGGTATGAAGGGGCTCTGGGCAGAAAGGAGCCCCCCGGGGCAGGTCAAAACCCTTCGCAGCACTGGTCTCTGTGGCCACAAAGTGAACCCACCATGTCACTGATGGGGTTGGTACAGTATCTTTTACATGGAAGCCTTTAAAAAAAAAAAAAAAGAAAATGTGGTAAAAATGTACATAAGAACAAATTGACCATTTTAACTAGTTTTAAGCACACAGGGCCATGATATTAAGTCCGTTCACGTTTGTTGTGCAACCATCGCCTGGCATTGGTCTCCAGAGCTTTTCCATCATCCCAGCAAAGCTGCAGACTTTGAAAGGGGGAAAAAGTTGACCATGTCTCCTGTCCAGTGTGTTCTTCTGGGTGATCCCCACCTCCCGATGTCTCTGAGGTATTTTACAGCCCTGTAAAGCTGTACCACACCAGGAATAACGCGAACAGTCCTTGTCCGTATTAACGTAAATTAATGGAGTCCAGTGGAATGCAGCTGGTTATGGCCCTCGGGATGGGCCTGTTTGCGTTTCTTTGTAAATTCATCCCAGCATCCCTTGTTTGCCTACATGGTCTTGTGGCTGTAAAGAACTTTCCTTTGAAATGCTTGTAGTGTCTTACTGGTTTGTTCCCCCTTTAATTAATATGTTAAATAAAATCTTTGACACGTGCTCATTTAATGTTTGTACGAGAACCATATTTTTTTCCCCCCTTTTGTGAGAATGGGTCCTTTAGCAAAAGATTTTAGTCTGTGGAGCTGGGGGCGCTGTGGTTTAAACCCTGGAATTTCTCAGCCAAAGTCACGTTTCCTCATGGGATTGGAACTTGTGGACACTCAGCTGGGCTGGGGATGTTCTCTGTTGTAGCCTCACTGGGAATCTGTGAGCTCAGGTCTGACAGGTGAGAAAGTCGGGTGGGGGTGGGGGTGCTGGGGGTGTGTGAGCCTTGACCCAGCTGTAGGAAGTGCAAAGCTGGGGGTCTTCTCAGTTGTCAGAGCCAGGGAAAGAGGTGCCAGATACATTCCATCCTTTGTCACCCTGGGAGAAAATGACAGTAACTACACAGTCAGCCACCCAGGGCTCGACACGACCCTGAGACCAAGTCACCTGCCAATTTGCTCATGTCCCTGCCGAGGCCCCAGGGCCAGTTTGGACCCTGCAGGGCTCCGAGCAATTCCCCGTGTGCCAGCGCCCACCCTGAGCCCATCACGTCTGCTCTCGCTGACCCTTGGGCATCCCTGTGAGGTGTGGGGATGAACGTACCAAGGATGGTCAGGTGAGCAGCCCAAGGTCACACCGCGGCCAGGTCCCAGCCTCCAGCTCTGTCCTCCCACTGACTGTCCAGAGGCAGATGGACCCATGTGGTCCCTGGGGGAGCAGACAACATTCCAGTGCCTGGGACTGCTTGGACAAAAGAGTTTTTGTTTGGTTCAGAAGAAAGGCGGTCGTTAAAGAAAAAACCAAAACAATAAAAAGCATTTGCAGGGAAAATGTAAATACTGCCTGCTGGGTGGCTGCTCATGTGGTTAAAAAAAATGTATCTGTCACTGGGGGGAATTGCAGGCTTGGTCCCTTCTGCAAGCTGTGTGAGCCGGCAGGTCACCTGGGGCTCAGGGCTGCAGGGGGCACGGTGGGACAGGGGCGGGCTGAGCCCCTCTGCCCAGGGGTCTGTGGATGGTGGAGCTCCCCTTGCAGCTGGCTCCTGGCAGTCACAGCATCCCCCAGTCTCTCTGTCAATCTCTCCTCTGCCAGCTCTCCAGGGCAGTTCTGAGAAGAATGCGCTTTTCCGGGAGGCCTTGTGGTAAAGTGGAAATACATCAATTCTGAGTCTCCAGGGAAGCTCTTCGAGCCTCAGTTTCCTCATCTGTGAAATGGGGGCAGCAGAGTTTTTCCCCTGTGTGGTCTTGTCAGCTGTGCTCCAGAGCCCCTGCCTGCTTGCTCATGAGCACTCTCCCACCTTTGCATTCAGTGATGTCGTTTTGGTGGCTTGGGGTACAGTGGGAATATTTCCGCCACGTGTGTGTGTGTGTGTGTGTGTGTGTGTGTGTGTGTGCACGCGCGTGTGTTTGTGCAAGCTCAAACACTCGGTCTTGTCCAACTCTTTGCGACTCCGTGGACGGTAACCCTCCAGGCTCCTCTATCCATGGGGGTTCTCCAGGCAAGAATACTAGAGCTTGCTGCCATTCCTTTCTCCAGGGGATCTTCCTGACCCAGCGATAGAACCCTGGGTCTCCCACATTGTGGGCAGATTCTTTACCATCTGAGCCACCAGGGAAGCCCTTAAGAGGATAAGAACTGAACTTTTGCGGAAGTGACATTTTTTTCCTCTCTCTTCTTGCTCAGACAGTGGGACCTTCTAGGAAAAGCCTTCTTTGTTTTTTCTTAAGAGCAAAAACAAGGACTGGTCCCTGGTGGTTCAATGGCCAAGACTCCGTGCTCCCAATGCAGGGGGCCCGGGTTCCATTCACGGTCAGGGAACTAGATCCCACATGTTGCAGCTAAGACCCGGCACAGCCAAATAAGTAAGTATATATATGTATGTGTGATATTTCTACCTCTGCATTGTTCATGTTGCTGTTAATGTGATCACTGTGGAAAGAAATGCTGAATTTCAGCTAGAGGCTGGTGAAAATAAGGCTTCCTTGGTGGCTCAGTGGTAAAGAATCAGTCTACAGTGCAGGAGACACAGGTTCGACCCCTGATCCAGCAAGATCCCACATACGGTAGAGCAGCTCGGCCCGTGCCCCACAGCTACTGAGCCTGTGCTCTGGAGCCCGGGAGCTGCAGCTACTGAGCCCACACACCTTAGATCCCATGCTCCCCTATAAGAGAAACCACCTCAGTGAAAAGCCGGAGAACTCAACTAGAGAGTATCCCTCACTCGCCGCAACTAGAGAAAAGCCTGTGCAACAACAAAGACCCAGCACAGCCAAAAATAAATTTAAAAATAAAATTTTTTAAAGTTCTAATTCTATTTCCCATCACAGTTCACAAATTCCTGGTTTCTATCCTTAGACCTTGGCTAAGAACCTGTGCTCCAGAGTCAGGGTTCCTTGAGGGCCAAGATGGTCTGTAAGTTCCAGGACGTTGAGTTGTGCCTGATTTGAGTTGTGCGCCCGAGTCAAATCTAGCAAACGGCTGGTTTGTTGAATGAGTGAGTGAGTGAGTGAATTAAGCGAAGGGAGGCGTGGCGGGGGGTCAGGCCTCACTCCTCCCCAGGCTATGGTTCCCCAGCTGCACTGATTTAATGGCGTGAACGTGACTTGGCTTGGCCCTGCTCCGTGATGGCGAGCATACGTCGGCTGTCCAGATCACCGCAGGTTGCAAGCAAGACCCCCTCTCGGAATCAGAACTTGTCACTTGCTGCCCCGCACTGGCTGTGATTCGTCTTATCTCTGGGGGAGGGGGCTGCTGCTCATCACGCCCCACCGTCCCCGCTGCCTCTAAACCTGCCCTCTGGCACGTGCAGCCTGAAGGAGCTGCCATGGTTGGAGAAATTAATTGACCTGATACTCTTCTGGCCCAGAGAAGAAAAGATTTCAAGGGCTGTCTTAAAGAGGCATTACACTACCCGCTGAGAATGTCAGACTGTCAGGGAGCTGTCCGGGAAGAGGAGCCGCCACCCCTCGCTGTCACCGGCACGCAGCGCTGGGCCGTAATGTTACCCGAGCTTTCACAGCTCGGGGCATTGCGAAGCACGTGTCCTCAATTTCCCTTTCTCCCCAAGAGAAGCTCGCCAAGTTCCCAGGGGACTTCTGGCATTGGGATTCGGCTCAAGGGCACAAGCAGGCTCTGTGGACAGGCTCGGGGCTGTCCACAGCCCCCCGCAGGCTGAGCACCCCATCCACTCTGGGCCTGGGGCCTTCCGAGATCCCCTGCATAAACCAGAAAGTGGCTCGGCGTCCCTTGATGTGACCCGGCTCCCAGCATCCCTGTGTCTCCGGGCAGAATTGCCATGACACTTTCCAAGATAATTTGCTACTGTCTGGAATGGAGCAAGGTCTCAAACCAGCTGACTTCTGGACCAATAGACTGTGGCCAGGTCCACGGATCTCATGGCAGGCCACGTCCAGCAGGAGCCATTCAGGTCTCAGGAGCAGAGTGGCTTTGGCTGTTGACCTCTGTTGGGGGTTAGCAGGAAGGAACGTACACCCTGGTAGCTCAGCTGGTAAAGAACCCACCTACACTGCAGGAGACCTAGGTCAATTCCTGGGTTGGCAAGTTCCCCTAGAGAAGGGATAGGCTACCCACTCCAGTATTCTTGGGTTTCCCTGGTGACCCAGACAGTAAAGAATCCACCTGCAATGCGGGAGACCTGGGTTCAGTCCCTGGGTTGGGAAGATCCGCTGGAGGAGGGCATGGGAACCCACTCGAGTATTCTTGCCTGAAGAATCCCCAAGGACAGAGGAGCCTGGCGGACTACAGTCCATGGGGTCGCAAAGAGTCGGACAGGACGCCAGTAAGCACACACACTCACAATGTATACCTGCCGGGTACCAGAGGCAGCGTGGCCTCATCACAGTAAGATGCCCCCAAGGGGTGGGTGCTCATGGCTCACAGTATGCTGTCTGGCCTTCTGGAAAACTTTCATCATCTTTAGCCTTCATTTTTTTTTTTTTCTCTTCTTCTTAATCTAGTTTGCTACCAAAATGGGTCTGCAGCATTTGGGAAGCGAAGTAGGGCGTTGACAGTGTGGCTGCTGGCGGGCAAGGCAGGCGATCGCTCCGCACTCCCAGGATTTCGAGCTGCGCTCTGGGGCAAGGGCGGTGGGAAATTCATCCCATTTCATGTTCCTCTCATTCCAGTTGTCCTGTGCCGAGCACCTCGCATGCGAGGAACTGGGCTCAGCCTTATAAAGACATTGAATCTTCACTGAATCCCCAGCTACTGTGAGAGGCTGGCATCACTTTGTAGCCAGGGAAGCTTATCTCTCAAGGTCGAGAGAAGTTGAATAGCTTGCTTGAGCTCACCCAGCACCTAAGCACCAGGGCCAGGACCTGAACTCATAACCTGTCATGATCTATATGGCCCAAAGCACTAAGGCAGCAAGTAGAAAATTTAGGAAAATAAGACCCAGTCCTTGTCCTTGAGGAGCTCATGTCAGTCAGCAGGGAGACAGAGAGACAGGTAAACTACATATGGCTTTCCACGCATGAGTGTTCAGTCATGTCCGACTCTTTGCGACCCCATGGACTGTAGCCCACCAGGCTCCTCTGTCCATGGGGTTTTCCTTGCAAAAGTACTGGAGTGGGTTGCCATTTCCTTCTCCAGGGGATCTTCCCGAATCAGGGATCGAAACTATGCCTCCTGCTTTGCAGGAGCAGATTCTTTACGTCTTGAGCCATCAAAGAAGCCCTTTATAGCTTTATATGTACCATAGCAGAGGACGCAGGGACCTGAAAGGGCTTCCTTGAGGAGGCGGGCCTGGAAAGAGGAGGAGGAATTGGCCAGGTGAGATGCTTTGGGAAAGTCCTCTTGGTGGGGGAACAGTGAATGCAGAAACATGGACGCAGATTCCAGGAGAACTGAGTGGTTCTCTGGGTGTGTGGAGTGCATGGCCGCACACCGTGATGCCGCCTGCCCAGGCTGACTTGAACTGTCAGCGATGGGGAGCCATTCAAGACTGATGAGCAGGGATCGAGCGGAACTCAGACCCATGTTTCAGAAAGAAGCCATGGAGTTCCAAGAGGAGGATTCCAGATTGGGGAGGGGATTCAGGGACAGTGGGCGTCACTGCTCTGCTCTTTAGTCTCCCTCACCATGTCCATTTGAAAAGAGCCCTGTGGTGGAAGGAAGCTTCTAGTCTAGAAATTGCTGCAAACTAAAGCCCTCCGATTGCTTTATAGGAAAACTAAATCCCGGGGCTGCCTCCTAGGCTGGGTTCCCTGGTGCTTCCCAGGGCATCCATCCTCGGGGACCATCCAAGTTGCGTCAGAGTGATTGAGATTCCAGGTGTGAGATCTGGGCATGGGGTTGGGAGCTCTGGATTCTCAGGCTGGCTCTGAGCAACCTGGTGTGCCTTGGGGAGCATCCTACGCCACGAAGCTTCATGTGTGTATCTGCAACATGCTTGGTGTCCTCCACACACTGCCCACCCACGAGTTCCCTCCTGATGCCAGTTTGAGTTCAGCGAAGACTCTTGGAGGCTAATGAGCAGTAGTGTGTCTTCTTTGACTTGTTTGTCACCGGCTTTGGTGAAATCCCCAGTGGACGTGTTCCCAGGGCGAAGGCTATTTAAGAGACACAGACTGGAGATGTATTCTTTGGGGTTTGCAAACTCGAGGAGGACAGAGAGGCCGGGCGCTGGCTCCCTGCACGCGGCACCCCTGAGGATCTGGTCTCCATCGAGCGCTCGCAGGCACGGGTGTAAGCTGATCCGCGCACAGCGACGGCGCATTAATGAAAGTTTTGACAGAGAGATTTCATTTTGGAACTCACATTCCCTGAAGGGTTTGTAATAATTGCACTTGAAATGGAGCCATAGGTCTCAATGCTTTCCAGATTGGGGGAGCAGAGGTATGCTTGTTTCTGGGAAGGTCGGGCTGGGGAAGGGGGAGCCCCTCTCCCTGCATGGATCCAGGGCCACTGGCTGACCCCGAGACCTGGCATCCCCAGCTGTGGTCTCCGCGCCCTCCCTGCCATCCCGGAAGGTGGGCTTTAGGACTTGGTTTACAGCTGAGCCGTGGCGGTAATGGACCTCGCAGGGGTGGGGACAGACTGGGGGCTCCTGTCTCCTCCCGGGCCCCTCACTTCTGGCCCTAGAAATGCTTCAGGAAATGCCTCGCAGAGCCCAACTCTTGTGTGATCTGTTGTCAGGTACGTGGGGGCCATTCTCCAACTGGCCTCCGCCCACCCTGGGAATCAGCCACAGGAAAGGGCAACTTCTGGCATCTGCCTTCTACCCCCCCCCCCCCCCACCTCTCGGCCCGCCTTGCTCTCTCCATCTCAGCCCCGCTGACCCCCTGGTTTTACCTTAACACCACAAGCCTCCTTCCACCTCAGGGCTTTTGCACTCACCGTTTCTTCTAGCCAGGACACTCTCCCATCTAAGCTATCTGATGAGAGTGGCCCCTGCCCCACCTCACTTTCTCTTTTGCTCCGCTTTATTTCTCCCCATGGCGTGTATCACCCCCGACAAATGTTGTGTGCCACATAACTGACTATTATTAACTAATTGCTAGTTAATTATCTTGCTAATTCTCTTTCTCCACTGGAATGTTGCTCATCCCTCTAGGGATGCTGGAAAACAAGCGGTGGACATGCCCTCCCATGGGGCAGACGCCTTTATCCTGGAAGGTGTGAGAAGTGGGACTTTTGGGTGTGGTCGGGGAGCGCCTTGATTATTGTCTCTCATGCTCCATCCTGGGTTTCCCCGGTAGCTCAGTGGTAAAGAATCTGCCTGCAAAGCAAGAGACACAGGAGATGCCGGGTTGATCCCTGGGTCGGGAAGATCCCTGGAGGAGGACATGGCAACCCACTCCAGTACTCTTGCCTGGAGAATCCCATGGACAGAGGAGCCTGGCGGGCTACAGTCTATAGGGTCACAAAGAGTCAGAGATGACTGAGCGACTGAGCTTGCATGCATGCTCCATCATTGATGTTTTCATGTTTTTACAGATAACCATTTTTTGTTTGTTTTTTGCTGTTTTTATTTTATTGGCCACACAGCGAGGCACGTGGGATCTTAGAACTCTGACCGGGGATGGATCCTGCATCCCCTGTACTGGAAGCGTAAAGTCTTAGCCAGTAGACTGCCAGGGAAGTCCCCATGCTCCCTCTAGAATGTATTCAAAGTGGGAGTTCTGTCCCAGCCCTTGACCGGCTCAGAGTGGGGTAGGTGTTCTTACCTTATCTGCCTCATCGCCACACCCCCACCTCTCTCAGCCTCTACAGGGTGGGGCGGAAGCAGGGGTTCAGGGTGGAGGCAAAGCCAGAAGGGCAGGAGGGTGGCTACCTGTGGGATACACATCAGTGGCCTCTTCGTGTGGGGCCACCGTGCTTGGAGTGGCCTCTCTCTTTGGAGGGGCATGCCCCCATCCCATCACCTGGATAGGTCTACTCTCTCCTGACAGCTGCAGCTGCCTTTTGAACAGCCAGGCATTCGGAGGCCACCTCTGACTTCTGCTGAGGTTTGTTCATCCACAATGGATGGATAAGAGCTGAAATGATGCCCACGCAGGCTGATCCTACAATTCCTGTTGGTGTCACCACCAAAGCGACCAACCAGCCAACCAGCCTTCTAGATTTCCAGGGCAAAGACCGTCCAACAGCCTCAGTGTCCTGTGATGACAGGGAACCCCCCTTGAACTCTTCAAGTGGCCGGACCACCGGTCCTGTGGAAGCCTCCTCACCAGTCTTGAGTGAGAGGTCAGCACTTCTGGGTTCCCCCCGCATGCCCCATCCTCTCTGAATGAAACTTCAAAAACCCTCTCAACCCTTGGATAGCTCTGATGGAGGCAAGCTGAGAAGCTCTCCATCACAGAGCATCGTACATGATGGCTTGTTTGTAAATTCACTTTGGTGTTTGACAGTTTGGTGGTTTAGTGGAGACTTCCAGTGGGAATATTCACAGTGGAAACATCACCACAGTGAGTGAATTCTTTCTCACTGCCAGCCACTGTGCAAAGCACTCTGCCGAGACTCTCTCACGAAATCCTCCCAACAATGCCATGAAGCAGGCTATTCTATGTTATATCATTTCATCCCAGTAATATATGTGTAATTACACAACCTAACAATGAAAGTGTTAGTTGCTCAATCTTGTCCGACTCTGCCACCCCATGGACTGTAGCCTGCCAGGCTCCTCTGTCCATGGAATTCTCCAGGCAAGAATGCTGATATGCATAGTCATTCCTTTCTCCAGGAGATCTTCCCAACCCAGGGATCCAACCTGAGCCTCCTGCATTGCAGACAGATTCTTTACTGTCTGAGCCACCAGAAAGCCCCAACATAATAATATATATAATCATTTATTATTTAAAATTTTTTAAACCTTTCATTTTATTTGCTTATCGATTTTTGGCCAGACCGCACGGCATATGGCTTTAGTTTCCCAACCAGGGATCAAACCCATGCCCTCTGTATTGGAAGCACGGAGTCTTAACCGCTGAACTGCCAGGGAAGTCCCTATCATATATGATTGTTATCCCCATTTACTGATGACAAAACTGAGGCTCAGAGAGATCAAGTAACTTGCCAAAGGCTACATAGCCAGCACGTGGCCAGTCGCAGCCAGGCCTTTGTTTGCCCCCCGGGCTTGTCTGCCTCGATCCAGGTGTAAGGACCAGAAGGAAATCTGCCTCTTTCCATAGTTCATGTGCAGGAACCACTCATGCCCACGAGGGCAGAGGCAGCCTGGAGACACTAGCACAGCTGAGCTGCTGACCCGCACCTTGCCAGAAGGAGCAGGACTGTTCTTGCAAGCCTCTCTCTTCCCTCCTTAGTATCTGAGCATCTCAGGCTCTGCTGGGAGTTGGTGTGTTTGGGAGGGTGTGTAAAAATGCCCAGTGGGTGAAGTAGGAAATGGCAACCCACTCCAGGATTCTTGCCTGGAGAATCCCATGGACAGAGGAGCCTGGCGGGCTACATCCATGGAGTCGCAAAAAGTCTGACTGGACTGAGTGACTGAACACACACATGTACATAAAAGGACAGACAAATCAACAACACTTGACAGAGAAATAGTGATAGAATACTTCCGGTCCTCCCACAAGACTCCGTGTGCTCCTTGGTTCAGTGGTAGAATTCTCGCCTCCCACCCACTCACTACCCCACAAAGGGAATCACTATCCTGACTTCTAAAACTACAGATTGACTTTGCAAGTTCTAGTGCTAAGTCGCTGCTGCTGCTGCTGCTAAGTCACTTCAGTCGTGTCCGACTCTGTGCGACCCCATAGACGGAAGCCCACCAGGCTCCCCCGTCCCTGGGATTCTCCAGGCAAGAACACTGGAGTGAGTTGCCATTTCCTTCTCCAATGCATGAAAGTGAAAAGTGAAAGGGAAGTTGCTCATTCGTGTCCAACTCTTTGCGACCCTATGGACCACGACC
This sequence comes from Cervus canadensis, assembly GCF_019320065.1. Classification (NCBI taxonomy): domain Eukaryota; kingdom Metazoa; phylum Chordata; class Mammalia; order Artiodactyla; family Cervidae; genus Cervus; species Cervus canadensis. The sequence goes on along the minus strand of NC_057417.1, from coordinate 28,832,527 downwards.
TGCCAGGCTCCACTGTCCAAGGGGTTCTCCAGGCAAGAGTACTGGAGTGGGTTGCCATTGCAATTTCTAGACTATCATATATAATTGGAATTTTGCAGTATGTCATCTTTCATATAGGACTCGATTCATTCGGTGTCTGTGTCCATGTTGTTGCATGTATTTAGAAGTTTGTTTATGTGATTACGGAGTGACATTCCATTGTATGAAGGAACCACAGTTTATCCATTCACCTGTTGAAGGACATTTACCTTTGGGGTATTTCCAGGTTTTCCAGGTTTTGGTCATTGTGAATGGAGCTGTTGTGAGCATTTGGGTACAAAAATGAAATGCCCAGTGGGGGCTTTCTTTCCACCAGCTGACATGCCCAGGGCTTAGGTATCCGAGGTTCCGGGAACCACATAGTAGATAGATGGCCCAGTGGGCATGGAACAGGGCCTGGTGAGCTGATGGCATCCCTTCCAGATCACAGTGAGGCTCAAGGAGCATGCTGCACCTGGCCTTATCCAGAGACCCCCTGATCTGGGGCGGAAGGGGGTCTTCGGACAAAGCCTATGATGACAGACATCCAGGGTCATCCTGTGTCACTGACACTCATCTTTAACATCCTCCGTGTGAGCCGACCATCTGCTCACACTGGTCCAGCAGCATCGGTTCTGGGATGAAGCCAGGCCTCTGGGGCGGGGCCATCAGCTTCATTAGAACCAGACCTTCACTGCAGGGCTCAGGAGTTGGGGCTCGTACCCGGAGGTGTTTTATTTTTATTCTTATTAAAAAGAAAATCGCCCTGATCATTTAAACGCGGCCGTTAAATATCACACAGGGACTTGCCAACTGAAATAAGCCTGCAGTATTAGGGAGGAAATGGGTTGGTGGCCGTAGGAGCTGTGGGCCTCATGGCCAGCCCTGCTCCATCTCCCACTGCCGCCCCGTTGGGTCTGGAGGTGGTGGTGGTGGTGGGGCAAGGCCAGGAGGGGCTGTGAACTCAGAGGTGACTCTCCTTGGAGATGGCCCATCTCTTTGGGCCCCAGATCGTCCACTGTTTCGTTCACGTTCCCTGGGCACCCCCTGCAAGACATCTACCTGGGTCTCTCCAGGTGGAAGCCCAGCTCTCTCTAGCAGTTGCTCCTCTTTTTGGCTCTTTCACTCTCTGCCTGTTATTTCTGCCCCAGGTCAGGATCCCTGCTCAGCCGCACGCTCCATTTTGGCAAGATGGTCCTTGGGTTCATCCCCACAGGGCCTGCCACAGACCCTGGTCCACGGTGGTACTCAGACTCTAGGTGTGTGTGCAGATGTGTGTAAAATGTGTGTGCCTAAGCCAGGTGTGTACCTGCACCTCGTGTGCAAGCCTGGGCTGTGCGCCTAGTGTGTGCCTGCCTGGGAGGCGTGTGGCCTTAGGATGTAGGTACATACACAAGCTCTGTGTGAGCTGGTATGTGAGCTGTGTGTACCTGGTTCTGCGATCTTAGTTCAAACAGCTCTTTAGAAAAGTACACGTGGGATGTATTATCCCTGAAAAGCCTTAGAGGTCATTTGGCCCAACCTACTTTGTGTTCAGGTGGAGAAACCGAGGTTCAGAGGGGGGCGGTTGAGCTTTCCACACGAACTGGCCCTGATTCCAAAACGCCTTCAAAACTGGAGGCTGAGCCTTCTAATGGGCTGGAGGCTGCCAGGGAGGAGACGGGATTTGGGAAGGAGTTGAGCGGGAGCCCCACCATCCTTGGGGACCCATGAACAGGGCCTGGCAACTGCAACCTGGGAGGGCGGCTTGGCTGGAAGCCCCCTTCCCTGGCCCCGTGTGGGGGCGTGGCTCAGCCCATGCATTCTTGGGGAACCAGTCCTCCCCTGGGCATGCCCTCTTGTGGCTGTCTACCCTCTTCCTGGGCACTTCTAGGGATGGGCACTCCCCCCTCCCTCTTGGCACAGCCCCCAGCCCTCTGTGGGGTGCATCTCCTTGGTGGGGCTGGGACCCTGCGTGGTGTCTGCACACTCACTCTGGTTGTCCCCAGGGCCCATCTGCTGGCCCGGTGCCTCCTGTGGCTCCCTAGGACCCCACCTGCCTGCTCCCCCCAGGATCATCCCAATTTTCCCTTCACCCCCAAAGAATCGGGCCTGGGTTATATGTACTCGGTCCCTCCTGTCACACACCTTTTTTATTACTTCTCTCATCAGCGATGGAACCCGGGCCTAGGGTCCTGGGAGCAGAGGCTCTGCAGGGCTCCCCTTCTCCTCTGTTCCTGAACGCTTTCCTTCCTGAGGCTTCAGGGGCGCAGGGTATTGGTGGCAGCACGGCTGTCACCACCCTGTTCCTGGTTTTTTGTATCTCAGAAACCAAGGCTGGAAAATCAGGCGTGAACCAGATCTTCCCAGCCCAGGGATCGAACCTGGGTCTCCTGTATTGCAGGCAGATTCTTTGCTATCTGAGCCACCAGGGAAGCCCGAGTGAGCCAGGACCCCTTCTTTGTCTCCAACTGGCCCCTCATCACGCTTTAAGATTTAGGAATCCAGGCTGTGTGCCCTCCTTCGTAGGCAGCTCCCAATTTGGGGGGTTCCACCACACTCCCCTCCACATCTGAGATGCCAGTGTTTCTGTCTGTCTGGGCGATGCTGGTGCTGGGCACTGCTGTGTGTGCTGGAGTCTGTGATTCATAAAATGTCCCTGTTTGCTGCCTTCTCCCTGCGTCCCGAGAAGCCATCAGGGCACAGAGGGTTTTTATGATCTTTTCTGTTACACCCATGAGGTTCCGGGGCTCTGAGGAATTCAGCGACTTGCCCGCAGCCCCCGCCACCAAGCGTCACAGCCTGGGCTCTTAATTGCTGTTCAGATTCTCTGACTCCAGCCCTGCCCACTGTGTGTGTGTGTGTGTGTGTGGCCTGTGTGTGTACTTGTGTGTCCAATCACGTGTATGGATGGGCCTGAGTGGGTCTGGAAGTGGCCGTGTGTGTGAGCCTGCTGTGTGTGCTCCTGAGTGCGTGTGTGTGTGTGTGTGCAAGCATGTGTGTGAGTGTTTGTACACAGCACGTGTGTGGCATTGTCCTTCCCCGGCCATGAAGAAATGGCCCGGGGACAGGGGGTGATCACGGGAAGGCCACCAACTGTGCAGTATTTGCTTTTCTCTTTATTTGCAACCCACCCTGGAACCCTTTTGCAGCCACGGCAAGTGTGTCTCCCTCGGAGCCAGGCCCCCGAAGGTTCTCGTAAGCTGGGGCAGGGCATCCAGAGAACAACGGGGAGGTGAACAAGGAGAAAGGACCAGACCTGTGACTGGGCTCCCACTGCTGGTCTGAGCCTCCCGGGTGGGGAGTGTGGGGCGTGGCTGATGGCCGGGGGAACAGGGGCTCCGATAATGAATCGGTGCTTCCGATTCTTGGAAGCCTTCTAAAATCGGTAGGGATTTGTCATTTCTCAGAGAAACAAATGCAGCCTTCACCCCCTCCCCCAAAGGGGTCTTTTGCGAGGTGGCTGGTGGTCCCCCCGCATCCTGGTCGAGTCCGATGGAGCCGGGTCACGTGGCGCCTCAGCATGGCACTGACACCCCTGTGCAATGCTCTGCTTTACGTGAACTGGACCCCACCACCGCCCAAGGAAGTGGCCCCTGTTCTACACGTGAGGCCACTGAGGCTCAGAGAAGTTAAGCGACCGGCCTGGACTCACCCAGCTGAATAGCGGTGAGGCCGGACTCGGACTTGGGTCCTAACCACTGGGTTCCACGGCCGCCTAATACTTCTGGGTGCTACAGACGGATCAGGTGACTTTGGGCAAGTCACAAGACTGTGAAACAGGGGTCTGGAAGTGTGCCTGGCACATCCTAGGTGCTCAAGAGGTGCGCTGCCCTCTGCTGCCTTGTCTCTCTGGATGCGCCCGCTAGGTGGGGTGGCTGTTAGCAGAACGGGCCGTTGTCTGCACGAGCCTGCCGTGGGTGGACACCAGACCTACAGGTGGAGGGCAGAGAGAGGGCTGTTGGGCCAAGGATATGGGTTCAGAGGAGACTTGTCCTTGCTCCCCTGACATCTGAAGGGCTGAGTCATGGATCGGGAAGGAGGACCAGTGAGCACACCTGGGACCAGGGGGGAGAGAGGGAGAGATGACCAGCTGGTAGGTTCCCAGAGAGGCAGTGACTTCCTCTTGGTGGAGGGGCATTGAGGCCAAGAGTCATGTGCCACACCGGGGTGGGCTCGATTGTCTTTAAGTCACCTTCTGACTCTACAGGATTGCAAGGACTCCCCCCGCTGCCAGGTCCAATCAGGATGGGGGCCACACCTCCAGCCCTGCTTCACTCTCCTCCCTCCCTATATCCCCTTCGAACCAAGAGAAACCAGGGAACATCAGAGATGAAAGTCACCTTTTGACATCTAGGTCAGGCACCTTCTCTTAATAAAATTTCTTTGTGGCGGCTGTGGGTCTTCGTTGCTGCGCCTGGGCTTCCTCTCTTTGCAGCAAGTGGGGGCTGCTCTCTAGTTGCGGTGTGTGGGCTTCTCTTGTTGCAGAGCACCAGCTCTAGGGTGTGTGGGCTTCAGTAGTTTTGGCTCCTGGGCTCCAGAGTGCGGTCTCAGTAGTTGTGACTCTCCGGCTTGGTTGCCCCTTGGCATCTGGGATTTTAGTTCCCAAACCAGGGATCGAACCTGTGTCCCCTGCATTGGCAGGCAGATTCTTAATCACTGGACCACCAGGAAGTCCCACCAACTCTTAATAGATGAGGAGACTGAGGCCCAGCAGCCGAGAGTCGAACAGGCACTTGCCCAAGATAACACAGCCTGGATAGAGGCTAACCTTCCGTCTCCTGATCGCCTGCTGCAGCGCTCTCCCCTCCCTACCTTGTCCACGTCTGAGGACCTGAAGACAGGAAAAGCCAGACCCGGGACTGTCCCCCCACCTCCCTGTCTTTTCCCCTCCCCTCTGCCAGGCTCCAGAAAGCCTTGGTTTTATAAGGGGAAAGGACACGGTGAAGGTGGACCCGTTCAGAGCCTCGAGGACAAATAGTTGAGAGTCACCAATTACCTGATCCTCAAAGACATGCCTTCGACTTCCTTCCTGCTTGTCTTGATTGCACGGCCCGGCGGCCTCCCGGGATCCCGGCTGTGACAGCCATATTGCACACACATGTTCTCTAATAAGCCGATGCCGAAAACCACATTAAAATGAGCCGGGGAGAGGGAGTCACTTTGTAACATGCTTTCTTTTATTTTATTTTTGACTTGGAAAGAAGCATGTCTTGGCTGCTAATCAAAGAGCCGGTGGGGGCCTCTTAGCAGAAACCAAACCCATCCCAGGCCAGACCTGCCCGCCCAACCCCCACGGACAGTGACAGGGCCTCAGGCTCAAGGGCCCTGAGAAGGGGACCCCAGACCTTGAGCGGGCCAGACGTTGGGGGCCGGTCCTCGGTGCCAGCCTGTGTCTGCTGCATCCAGGCTGTGGGTCTCTGGATCGCTTTGTTCTTTCGGTTCAGCTGCAGCAATCTGGGGTGTCAGAACTCTGTGTGTTCCCAGAAACACGGACTCCTTCCTATTAGTAAGTGGGTTCTGCAGCCCTCATGGAGAGAGTATGTTTAAGGATCTTCTTGGCATAGGAGCGGGGACAGTGACTCAGGGTCCCACTCAGACGGGACAGAAGTGTAACCCTGGCTTCATCTCGACTTGCTCCAAGACCCCAGAAAGATCCTACTTCCTCCCAGGTTTCCCGCGATAACTCTGCAAGATGGTTGAGACCCGATGGGATTCCCAGCCAGAGCGCCAGCGTCTCAAATTGAAGGGTCGTGCACTGAGATTCACTCCTTTTCGTCCAGCCACCCTCTGGATGTCCCTCTTAGATTCCCATGATCCCCTCACCCCCTACATGTCCAAAAACCAATTCATCAACACTCCCTAGAACCACTTCAGTTTCTCTCTCCTCTTTTTTTAAAAAAAAAATATGTTTTCTTGGCTGCACTGCACAGCATGAGGGATCTTTGTTTCCTAACCGGGGATCAAACCCAACCCCCTTGCACTGCAAGTTCAGAGGCTCAACTACTGGACGGCCAGGGGAATCCCAGATTCTCCTTGCTTAAGGATGAATGTTACTCTATTGACTGTCGAGTCCAGAAACCTCAAAACCCCAATACTTGCCTTTGCAACAGTTCCAGGGATCCCCAAGTCCGTGTATTCACAGCCCTTGAACCCATCTTCTCTTCTCTGGCCCCTGGTTGGACCTCACCCACCTATCACCTGGACCGCCCCACCAGCCTGCAGTCCAAGATGGAAATTGAACATCCCCCCTTCCCTGTTTGAGATCCTTCTGGACACAAGCCAAATGGCACCACCGCTAGACGCGTCTTTGTGCAGATTAGGAAAAGGTGCTTCTTTCTCAAGGCACTTGACCGCCATCTGCTGGGAAATGGTGGTAATGAATATACAAATCTCGGCTGACTGGGTAGTGATGGCACCGCCTACGGTTGTGCACGCAGTCTCCCGAATCCAGACATCTAAGGGCCCTCATATGTCCCATGCCTCTGACCCTCTCACATCTTACCCTCCAAGGATATTGAGCTGTCTGAGGCTCCAAATGCACGGTGGTTAAAGAGGATTTGGGAGACAGGATACAGCTCAGCCACGCACCTGCTGTCAACTTCTGTAACCTCTGCATCCAATCAGTTTCCTCGTCTGTAAAATGGAGATAAGGGGGAGACCATCATCATTGGGTTTTGGGGGGGATTAAGTGAGTTAATATTTGTAAAATGTTTAAAACAGGGCTTGGTGCATTGACATGTTTTACTAGTGTCTTTTATCATCACCATCATCATCACCAGCATCATGGTTGTCTCACATCTCTGTCCTTTGCATGCATTCTTCTGCTGAGAGAGGGCCTCTCTCCCACTGCACTCTGCCCTTCTTTGCTTGGTCGGCCACTCATACTTCAAGGCTTAGAAAGCCTTTCCTGACCAAGGCCAGGCAGGTCCCCTCCCTTCCCTGCTCCAGGCTCCCCCAGCCCCTGAGTGACCCTCAGGCATAGCCTTTACCCCTTAGATGTCCCTGAGCTGTGAGCACCTTGCCAGCAGGAATGAGGTCTTACTAGGCTGTGAATGTTGAGGTCCTGGCTCAGTGCAGGCTTCAGAGCGGGAACTTCCTGGAGTTTGTCCTGAAAATCACTTCCGGCTCATTTTGAGCATTTTACTATTCCACACTGGGTTTTTTTGTGTGTGTGTGTTGTTTTTTGGCTGTGCCCTGTAGCGTGTGGGATGTGAGATCTTAGTTCCCTGATCAGGAATTGAACCTGTACCTCCTTAACCAATTATTTTCCACCTTGCACCGCCCCCTTCTACCTGCCTCTGGCACCCACCGATCTATGCTTTGTCTCTGAGGATTTATCATATTTATTCCTATAAATAGAATCACACAATATCTATCTAGAATCACATATCAATATCTATATAGACTCTATCTATAGAACCACACCTTTTCTATCTGGCTTCTTTCACTTAGCATAATGTTTTGAAGTTTGTCCATTTTGTAACCTTTATCAGTACATTATTCATTTTTTATGGCTGAAGAGTATTCCATCCTTTGTTTATCCATTCATCTGTTGATGAATATTTAAGCTATTTCTACCTTTTGGAAGTAGTGCTGCTGTGAATAGCCTATATGTATGTCTGGTTGTCTGAAGACCTGTTTTTAGTTCTTGGCTAAAACCTTTAGTTATCTAAGGGTAGAATTGCTAAATCATAGGGTAGTTCAATGTTTACCTTAATGAATAACTACCAAACTGTTTTCCATAGCAACTGGACCATTTGTTCAGTCCCAGCAGCAATATACAAGAGTTCCATATTTCTCCACATCCTCATACATACTTGCTATTTTCTGTTTTTTTTTTTTTCCCCAAAAAAATATTTTTGTCGTTAACTATCATAGAGGGTGTGCAGTGGTAGCTCACTGTGGTCTTGATGCATATTTTCCTAACAACTCATGACGTTGAGAATCTTTTCGTGTGTTTGCTGGCCATTCTTAAACAGAGAATAGGCTTCCCCGATAGCTCAGTTGGTAAAGAATCCACTGTCAATGAGGCAGACCCCGGTTCGATTCCTGAGTCAGGAAGATCCGCTGGAGAAAGGATAGCCCCCCCAACTCCAGTATTCTTGGAGCTTCCCTTGTGGCAATTCTCTATACAGAGAATAGAGAATTGTCTATTCAAGTTCTTTGCTCTTTTTAAATTGAGTTGTTTGTCTTTTTGTTGCCACACTGTAAGATATTTTGGACACTAGACCCTTTTCAGATACAGGATTTGCAAATATTTTCTCCATTCTGTCAGTAGCCTTTTCATATTCTTGATAATGCCCTTTGATGCACAAACAGTTTTAATTGTGGTGAAATCCAATTTATCTATTTTTTCTTCTGCTGCTTATGCTTTTGGTGTACTTTCTAAGAATTAATTGCCAAATCTAAGGTCACAAGGGGCTTCCCTTGTGGCTCAGCTGGTAAAGAATCTGCCTGCAATGTGGGAGACTGGGGTTCGATCCCTGGGTTGGGAAGATCCCCTGGAGAAGGGAAAGGCTACCCACTCCAGTATTCTGGCCTGGAGAATCCCATGGACTCTATAGTCCACGGGGTCGCAAAGAGTTGGACATGACTGAGCAACTGAAATGAACTGAACTGAACTGAAGGTCACAAAGCCTTACCCTGTGTTTTCTCCTATGAGTTTTATGATTTCAGCTTTACATTTAGGTTGTTGACCCATTTCAGGTTAACTTTTGTGTATAGTGTGAGGTAGGGGTCTCACTTCATTCTTTGCGTATGGATATCCAGTGTTCCCAGCACCATTTATGGGAAAGACTCTTCTTTCTCCATTGAGCGATCTTGGAAAGCTTGATAAAAATCAGTTGGTCAAGATACAGAGTTCTGACCTTTTTAAAAAAAAAATTATTTCTTTGGCCGCACCTGGTCTCCATCGCGGCATGCAGGGTCTTCAGCGTGGCATACAAGCTCCTCATTGCAGCACGTGGGATCTCCTTCCCTGGCCAGGGATTGGACCTTGCCCCCCGCCCCCTGCATTGGGAGCGCAGAGTCTCAGCCACTGGACCACCAGGGAAGTCCCAGTTCTGGCGTTTCTAAAAGCCTGGGCTCCTTCCTTGGCTTTGCTGCTTCCCAGTGTGTGCTGTGGGGAGGGCCTGTCTCTCTGAGCCTCCGTTTCCTTGTCTGGGAGATGAATCCTCGGGTCTGCTCAGCACTCAGGTGGCGGCAGCTTCAGGGGCTCCGCGTTCCGAGTTGCAATCGCCGTGGGCGGGCCGGTTCTGGGCTGGCTCTGCCTGCGCCGCACGGGGGTCGCCCTCTCCTGGCCCCCGTGCATTGCCGATCCCTCTGTGGCTTCTCTTTCCCGTGGGTGGGGCTACTGCAGATCTTCCCGGTCTGCACAGACTCACAGCACCCTCGTGTTGAAATCAGACTTTCAACCTCCTATTTGGGGTGGAGGGGGATGCTAGTTTTCCCGTCCAGCTTCCTGTTTATTTATTCTGCAACTCTGAAAGCATTTGCCCAGTACGTCAGAAATGAAATCCCCAAAGCAGACCCGAGTCTTTGCTGTGTTGCCAGGGGTACACTCGGAATACCACGATCCTGAAGATACCAGAAAATTCCTCACCGATGCCCACCCAGCATTTCCCTCCCTCTCAACAGTTCTTAATGGTGACGTGTCCTGTTCTTTTCTTTCTTTTTTTAAATTAACTTTTATTGAAGTGTAGTTGCTTCATAGCATTGTGTTAGTTTCTACTGCACAGCAAAGTGAATCAGCTATCCGTATACATACATCCCCTCTTTTTTGGATTTCCTTCCCATTCAGGTCACTGTCCTGTTCTTTTCATTTCAAGGAGGAAAACTCACATCTGTGTCGAGTTCCTGCCTACTCTGGGCCTGGCTCTGTGTAGGGTGGAGCAGGGGTTCAGGCCAGCTTGCTCCTGTAATTCCCACCACGGCCATGTGAGGGCAGTATAATGGCCCACAGGACACGTGAGGGCGCTGCCTCTCCCAGACTTGCTCTTGGAAGCCTCTGGAGGTCCTGGGAGAGGCTCCTTGTGCGCTGATGTGGTTTTCTGCTGTGGAGGTGTTGGGGACATCACGTTTCCACTTACCCTTCTTTTTAGGAGGCCCCTGAAGGAGCTCCTCAGACTTTTGCCAGAAGTGCAAGTTCCCTTTTTCCTCCAGCAGTTAGTGGTTTCTATTCTAGGGATGTGATTCTCTGCCTCTCCTTTTATTTATTTTTTTTTTTTTTGCCTCTCCTTTTAAAAAGCCTAGCGCCCCATTTGTATCGGATGGTTGACAATTGTGGCAATTTTCCCAGTTCCATTTCTTCATCCCCTCACTCACCCCTGGTTTCTCTCTCTCTTTTTTTTGGCTGCACTTAGTCTTCGTTGCTGAGTGGGGGCTACTCTCTAGGTGCGGTGTGTGGACTTTACATGGAGGCGGCTTCCCTTGTTGCAGAGCATGGGCTCTAGGACGTGTGGGCTCAGGAGCTGTGGTGCGCGGGCTTAGTGACCCTGCGGCATGTGGGATCTTCCTGGACCAGGGATTGAACCCTTGTCCCCTGCCCTGGCAGGTGGATTCTTAACCACCAAGGTGGACTCTGAACCACCAAAGAAACCTACCTCTAGTTTCTTGACTTTTCTGCGCAGGAATTTCCCCTCCTCCATCTTTCCACCCATTTTTGACTTGCTGCACTGCGTGTGTGTGTCAGCATCTCCAGCCAGTCTTCCCTCTCTCCTCATCTGTCAGGGGTGGAACTGAACTGCAACGTCAAGGCCGTGGTCTTGACATTTAGAGGAGTTATGGATCCCCAACTCTGAGAATTGGACAGAACTTCAGACAGTTTCTCCTAAAACATGCCCAGGAGCAATCATCTTGCTTCTAGATTCCAAGTGTTCCCTGATCTCTCAGTAAGAAACCTGTATTGAAGGTCCTTCAGCCTTGGTGGGAAAACAAGGAGACACCCCCTAATCCTTGCCAGGTCCCATTCCACTTGGGACAGGGGTCACTTCTCAAATTCTCAGGTCCAGAGTAGCCTGGACCTTTCTCAGCTGATCCCTGGGTATAAACACTTTATTCTAATGGAGCAGCAGGACTTTGGGGACCCTCCTCATCCCTCATAACTGGGGAAGAAACTGAATGTCCTTGGTGGGGGCAGAGGATTGTATCAAGCAGTTGGGTTCAAGGTGAGCCCCGCCAGCTGCTGGCTGACCCTGGACAGGGCCTGGTGTCTGTCTGATCCGAAGAAGAAAAAGTGAAAGCATGTCTCTCAGTCATGTCCGACTCTTTGCGACCCCATGGACTGTGGCACGCTAGGCTCCTCTGTCCATGGGAAGTCTCCAGGCAAGAATACTGGAATGGGTAGCCATTCCCTTCTCCAGGGGATATTCCCAATCCAGGGATCGAACCCAGGTCTCCTGCATCACAGGCAGATTCTTTACCATCTGAGCCACTAAGGAAGCCATTGATGAAATGGAGCTAAACCAGGAAACCGCTAGTGGGAGCGTGCTAGCTCAGAGAGTTTGGGTCTCCCTTTATAGTGAATGGATAAAAGGTTCCTCTGCCTCTTCCCATAAGTGGAGCTCATGGCTGTTTTCCCTAGCTAGGACTGAGTCACAAAAATTCTTTTATGATCCATTTTCTGGCCCCCACCCCTGTTTTTTTTGGAAATTCGAAGCAGCATCCTAAATTTCCTCGGCCTAATTTTAGTCTCTGGAAACCGCGGCCAGATGATGTCAGATTGAATATTAGATGCCATTGGTCTTCCCAGGCCAGGGTCTGCCACCAGCTCCCTGCAGCTGCCCCGTCCCAGGGGGTCATGTGTGGGCCTGGGAGATGTCAGGATCACCAGCCACAAGTGATGGGAGTCTTGCTTCTCCATAGGAAATGCCCTCAGCATTTGGATCCCACTCAGGGCAGGCCAGGAAAGGTTTTCCCAAAGGGACAGGGCAGTTCTCACTCCATCAGCAAGCTTTCCCAGAATACCCTATTGTGTGTCCAGAAAAAGCGGGCAGGATCCTCTTCTAAGAAAATGGACCCTGTCCACCTCCCACACGCAGCCCGGCACCACCTTCCAACAGCAACTTTTAAAAAAATGAGTTCATTTATTTGTGGTCACCCTGCCCTGGCTCCTTTTAGGTGATCTTGTCTAATTCCCATCTCCTCTCTGAGTCTCTGTGTCCATTTCTTTCTTTAAATCTTATTTTATTGAAATACAGTTGATTTACGATGTTGCGTGAATGTGTGCTGGACAGCAAAGTGATTCGGGTACACAAACGTAAATATGTATTCTTTTTTCATATTCTTTTCCATTATGGTTCATCACAGGATATTGAATGTCATTCCCTGTGCTATACAGTGCATGCTTAGTCATTCAGTCATGTCCGACTCTTTGTGACCCTTTGGACTGCAGCTCGCCAGGCTCCTCTGTCCATGGGATTCTCCAGGCAAGAATACTGGAGTGGGCTGCCATTTCCTCCTCCAAGGGATCTTCCCCACCTAAGAATCAAACCCGAGTCTCCTCTGTCTCTTGCATTGCAGGTGGATTCTTTACCTGCTGAGCCACTGGGGAAGCTAGTGCTATGCAGTAGGACCTTGTTATTTATCCATCTCATATGTATATAATAGTTTACACCTGCGATCTGCATCCCTCTCTTTATCTTTATTCAGGGTAAACAGTCCTTTTTCACAAAGGAAACGATGCTTTGCTCCCTCCTGGCATTTGCACTTGGCCTGGATTCTGTAGCCTTTGATCAAACCTGCAGTCCCCATGTCCTGTCCCAGGGTGGGGCTGCAGTTAGCTCATGAACAGTGGTTCTAAATATGGGCACAGTCCAGCCCTGCCCAAAGCATCAAGGAACAATGGTTTCCTCGAAGTCCCCCAGGACCCCCAACCTCCCCACATGGGCCCCCAGTCCTTCCACACCCACTGCTTGGCCGCGATGGAGGAGTCTGTCAATGGGGACAAGGAGGCCCCTGCCGCAGAGATGATGTGCAAAGTTCAGGAGCCAGAGAAGGGCACGGTCTGTTTTGGGGACCACAGGCCATGCGATGTGGTGCAGAGGGAGGCTGTGGAGAAGGGGAGAGGTGAAGGAGATGGACTGGAGGGTCCAGAGGCCACTCTGTGAGGGTCTTTTTATGGGACTCTATCTTTTTTAAAAAATAATTAATCAGTTTTGGCTATGCTAAGTCTTAGTTGCAGTTTGCGACTCCTTTGCTGTGGCATGCATGCAGGATCCAGTTCCCCAGCTGGGGATCGAACCCACACCCCTTCTACTGGAAGGTGGAGTCGTAACCACGGGACAGCTGGAGACGTCCCCCCGAGTGACCTCTCGCCCTTAGAAGACTATGAGTTCTCCCAGCTCTTACGTACCATGTACCTGTGCTTGGGTCAGCTGGCGGACCAGTAGGAAGATGGTATCCATTTGCCGTTTTCATCAGCATTTTCAAGAACCATTCCTTTTACATTTTAAATTGAACTTCAACTTGGAAAAAATCAGGGAAGAGGTTGTCAGTCCTTCTGTACCTCCCCTCCAGGGCAGGGACCAAGTGGGGGCCCCCAGGACTTACCCAGGCACTGTGACCCCCTGACGTTCCGGTGGCCAGTAAGCCAAAGCAGCAGAGGGTTCTGACCCTGTGGCTATGGTTGCCCTTTGGTAGGTGGGGATGTGGACCAAAGTTTATACCTGAACCAGAAGAGGGGGATGGGGTGGGCTCCTGTGTTAAGTGATAGCTGAGACGTGGTGAAAGAGGAGACTGGAAAAGTCTACCCCTGGTTCATGACAACAAGGGAGCTTGTGTGTCTGGACTCAGGAAAGGAAAAAAACAAGCCTGAGAAATCAAAGCCTTGGGCCTCAACCTCCCACAAATTCAAGACTGAAATTTACCCTCCGTCTGGGGCCACCAGGTTGGTTCCGGGTTGGAACTATAGATGAGTCAAGTGAAAAATCCTTAATATTAGTTATTTTAAATCCAGTCATGCATGAAAAGAAATAGATCGTGACCAAGGAGAATTTAGAAAATCTATTCATGTGATTCAGCTCACGAACAGTTTAAGGATACAATTCAACACCTCTTCATGATGGAAACTCCTGGCAAACAAGACAGAGGAAGGAACTTATGACCGCACAGACCTCCGCTACTGATCCGACAGCCAACATCACGTGCTGGTGTGAGTGAGTCAGTAGACTTGCCCCCCTTTGAAAGTTGTGAGTGGGATACGGAGGTACCTGTTACAACTCCACACCATACCTTTAAAGGAATTAAAAGCAAATGGTTTGGGAAACTTCTGTCTGAGAAAAAAGACAGCGTTACCAAATGCAAAAAAAAAAAAAAACACCAAAAAAAGCCCCACAGGCCACGACTGGGAGGAGATATTTGCAGTGCCGAAAACTGACAACACATTGACATCGGAAATAAAGAACTCCCCTGAATCAACAAGAAATAGCCAATAGAGAAATGGGTCAGAACATGGACAGGCCTTTCACAGGCTGGAGGGGAGGTGGTGGGGACACATGGCTCAAAAACTTATGAAAAGATGTTCAGCCTCATTAGCAGTGTGGAACATGCAAATTCAAACCACAGTGCGGGGGCGTTTCACACCCACTAGACTGGCAGACTTCTGTAGTCTTGGATCGCTCCAAGGGTGCAGGGCTGAGAGGGTGGTGTTGGAGGAAGGGGGACCAGATGCCCCCACTAATAGGGAGGCTCAATTCTGGATTCCTGTTGTCCTTCAGGGCTTGGCTGAGGCTGGGCCAGCAAGGGGTCCCGAGCTGTTTGGGTTCTACCCCAGCCCCTCCTCCCCACCCCCTGCCCCCACCCCAGGCCCTTGGGGTCTCCGAGACTGTTTCCTTGGACTCTGCTGGCGTCAGGGCCCCTTCCCAGGCAGCCAGATGTGTCTCTGGCTGCAGCGCCCGGGTCTGGTGTGCAGAGCTGGGTGGAAGAAGAGAGAGAGAAAGGAACTGGGGGTAACTGGGTCAGACTGCCCCTCCCTGGCACTTGGACTGACCCCTCCCCTGAGAGAATCTGCACCCCAGACCCCACCACTGCATCCCTAAAGCTTGGAGGGGCTGGAGGGAGGAGGGCGGGGCTCTCTTTCCCCCACACAGGGCAGCCCAGCTGTGAGCAGGGCGCAAGCATCAGACTCCAAGGTCCGCCTCGGGCTGTCCCCTCACCTCCCCTGCAGTGGCCCGGGCTTTCTCACATCTGCCACTTGGTGAGTCCAGCTGGGCTCCCAGGAGCCTGGGGTAGGACCAGTGTGGACGAGAGCCCTGCTCATGGAACAGAAGCTTCTCCCGCGGCTCTAGCCTAGCATCTGGATGCGGGGAAAACGGCCAGTAGGAGCCTGGATCCAGGAACCACGCTCTGTGCCTGAGCAGAAGGTTTCTCGTCCCTTCCTCTAATCTGCACACACGTGGAGCAGGTGACCAGGGAGTCTTGGCATTTCCAGATCCTGGGCCACGTTTTACCTTTGGGGGCGGAACTGTCTCTCGCCCCTCCTTAATTATGGCGATAACATTATCTCCCTGCTGGGCTCTCCTGGCAGGAGAGAGGGAAGGCAGAACTCTTTGTATGGTGTTGGGCTTCCAGTGGTGGCGTATGGATTCGTTCTTACTATGGTGTAAATGACTAACGGGAAGTAGTGGCGTGCCTGCCCTGCAATGGTGAGAAGGACTGGGTTTTAGCCCTGGGTGGACCATCACCTCAAACATGTGGCTATGGCCATGAGCGACGTACCACCTCCGATCTATTTTCTCACCTGTTAAAAGAAAGGGCCCAATGAGGTAGGCCTAAGGCTCTTCTGGTCTTTACAATGGTATAGGAGGTTTGTTTTCTAACATGGGTACAAGTATAGCTGCCCCTTCTCTGTCCGAGAAGGTGGCCTTGATTACCCTCATCCTCCGGGCCAAAGCAGCTGACGTTCAGAGAGTTAAGTCACTTCCCCAAGGTCACACAGCTTGTCGAGGTGGAGGGCCCAGAGAGATGACTAAGCCTTGAGCTATTAGGCAAACACAGTAAATCCTGAACAAATGCCTCTCTGTTGCTCGAATGTGTTTTAAACTATCAGGTCAGTCGGGGGAGGGAAAATGTCTCTAAGAAAGAGCCAGATTGTGTCCGAGTGATTGTCCAGGCTGGAAAATACAGGCAATGAGCAGAAAACTCCACCCTCAGTGAAGGTCTGTGTCTGATGTGGGGACTGGCTCTGTCAAGTGGTCCTTTAGTTGCCATGACAACCTCCTCCTGTGGGGAAGGATGCAGTCCAGGTTTGACCCTGGGAATCTGGAGTCTTGTCACCTGCCCACTCCTCCTCCTTCTTGGTTTCCCTCATCCCCTGTCTCAACAGGAGGCCAGGTGGCCTGGGCTAGGAGGGGGCAGCTGACCAGTGCAAGGTGGTCCCTGAGAGATAGGTATGCAGGGAGGGAGCAGGTCAGACCTGAAAGAATATAAACCGCAGACATTGTCTAGGGGAGCTGAGCCCAGACTGCCCCATGTTGTGAAGCAGGAACCTTCTGTGTGGTCACTACATCCCCCGCTGGACGTGGGGTGGGTCTCATCACGTGCTGTTCCCTTGAGTGGCCGAGAACTGGGGGTGGGGGCACCAAGACCCGTCTCCCTCTTGCCCACCTTGAGCCGAGGGGTAGGCGGTGCTTGATGCCGGGGCTCTGGGCTCCCACCCCATGCAGTCAGAGCAACGTCTCTTTGACTTGTTATCTTTTGATGGCTCCAGAAGCCGTGTGTATAGGAAAAGAAACAAAACCTCGTCCTTTTAAAAAGGCATTTGAGGGACTTCCCTGGTGGTCCAGTGGCTAAGACTTCACACTCCCAATGCTGGGGGCGTGGGTTCTATCCCTGGTCAAGGAACTAGATCCCACATGCCGCAACTATGACCTGGCATGGCCAAAATAAAGAAAATTATTATTATTATTTTATAAAAAGAACATTTGAAAACTGCTGCTCTGAGCCCTTCTTTGGTAGGAGGTCAGGCCTGTGGTCTCTCCAGCCTGGGATTCATCCTCTGATAGAGAACTTGGGAGCCTTTTGGGAATTCCTTGGTGGTCCGGTGGTTAGGACTCTGTGCTCTCACTGCCGAGGGTGCAGGTTCAGTCCTTGGTTGGGGAACTAAGATCCCATGAGCCATGCAGAGCGACCAACAGAAAAGAGAGATTGGGAGACCTGGTGTCAGAGGAAGCACCCCGCACTCGCATCCCAGCTCCCCTGAACAACCTTTGAGACGTAGACGATGCTGTTAAGAGACCAAGGGCTTCCCTGGAGCCCAGCTGATCCTTGAATTAAAGCTGAAGCCACCTTGGGCCTTCCCGTACCTTCGGAGGAGTAGAGACCCTGAGAGGGGAAGGGGTCTGCCCAAGTGCACACAGGGAAAGATCAGAGCTGCTCCCAGGGGGTCCTCCAATGCCTGGGGGTCCCCCAGACCTCCCACCTGGGGACTTTGAACTCTACCGCCATTTCCCCCTGAAAGCCCCAAACCCCCAAGTGACTCTGCCCACTTCTGGCTGTCTTTGGGGCACCTCGTCTGTTTCCCTAAGATTAGAGCTCATCACCCGCCTGAGCCCGGACCAGTGATGCAGGAGGGGGAGGCCCTGCCTTGGGTCCAAGACTGTGGGTGATCTGCCCAGCAGAATCAGGCAGCCTCTCCCATATTCTGGAGGCCCTCGGTCAGCCTGCTTCGCTTTAGGGCTCCTGAACGTTGACCTTGAGCTCGGAGCCCTGTTAAAAAGGATCCTTTCCTGCTGATATGGAATGATGGTGGCATGTCCACCGATGCCACATGTCCATGGGGAGGGGGAGGGGAGTCAGAGCTGGTCTCCCTGGGCTGCGCCTGGTGTCATCTTTCAGACCCAGGCAGGGCCGCCTGCCAGCGTTCTGGGACCCTGGAGATATTTATGATTTTGTTCTGGATGAGGGAAAAAGAAAGAGAGCACTTCAGACAATAACTTCAGATTAACAATGCAAACCTCAGAAATCCACCCAAGAGAAGCAGCCAGATCGGTGAACCCTGAAAAATAAAATGTATGCAGGGGTGTCCTCCGCTTTCTCAACCCCTCAAATGGCTGCAGAGACTGGATCTCTTACTTCTTTTTTAATTTATTTGGCTGCCCTGGGTCTTCGTTGCTGCACGGGATTTTCTCTAGTTTCGGCGAGTCAGGGCTACTCTGAATTTGCAGTGTGTGGGCTTCTCATTGCAGTGGCTCCTCTGTTTCGGAGCACAGACTCCAGGGCACATGGGCTTCCCCTGCTGAGGCACGTGGGCTCAGTAGTTGCAGCTCCCGGGATTAGTTGCTCCAAGGCTTATGGGATCTTCCCGGATCAGGGATCGAACCCGTGTCTCCACATTGGCAGGCGGATTCTTTACCACTGAGCCTTCAGAGAAGACCCTGAATCTCTTACTTCTGGATAAAACACCCCTCGAGTCCTGTGGGACAGTCCTAGGAGACTGGAAGTCTCTCCACTGAGCAAACGGGTACATGACCCCTTTAATCCAAGTACCCCCAGCTGTGGGAACCCCACTCCAGCAGAATTCTGAGTAGGACCAAGAAGACCTTGATCTTGCAGAATTCTGGCTGCTGC
This sequence comes from Cervus canadensis, assembly GCF_019320065.1. NCBI lineage: Eukaryota > Metazoa > Chordata > Mammalia > Artiodactyla > Cervidae > Cervus > Cervus canadensis. Next base: position 28,813,963 of record NC_057417.1, on the reverse strand, counting down.
ATACTCATGGATTTCTGGAGACTTCTCCCAGCTGTGCCAGTCAGTCTGAAGGGGAGTCCCTCCGCAGTCCACTGGAAACAGTGCTGATGAGAAAGATGTTGCCTCAAACAAACGTGGGTTCAGTCCCTGGCTGGGGAACTAAGATCCAGCATGCGAGGTGCAACTAAGCCGGCTAAGAGCCAGCGGTATCCCCCCACCACCGCCACCACCCGACTGCCTGCTTTGAATCCAGCCGTGGGCACTTGCTAGCTGTGTGACTTTGGGCAAATTACCTAATCTCTCTGTGCCTGGGTTGCTTCATCTGCAAAGCAGAGATAACAAAGGTTCTTCCCTCACTGGGTTGTTGTAGGAATCAGGCAAGTATCCGTGAAAAGTGGTGCCTCGGGTCTCGTCCTTCCGTGAGCGGCTGGCAGAGTGAGCACTCCGTGAACGCCAGCTGCTCTTTCTTCTTTTGATCATTATTGTGACCCGCGTGGCTCCACACGGGCCAGACCCTCTCTGCTATTGTGAAATCGGAAGAGAGCATTTCCTCCCTTCTTCTCCTCCCACCGAGACATGAGCCAGAAGGTAATGACCTTCAGCGTCCAAACGGCTTTCTTATCTCTACCTTAAGCCCCTTCCACTTCTCCTGGCCTCGGTGGAAATGGAAACCAGCTGCTCAGGGTGGCGGGGGCGGGGAGCAGGGAGGAAGCTCCCGGCACAGAGTTGCCAGGGTTCGCTTGGGACACACGACCCCTGCCCGCTGAGGGAGGAGAACGGTCCCTTCCCTCCCCTGCCCAAGTTCCCTGAGGTCCTCCAAGGTGGGCCACCTGGACAATGAGCTGAGGGTCTCCTCAAGATCTGCTTACCCCCTCCCCCAAGGTGGTGCTGCCTCTGTCCGAGAGGACACATGAGCTTCTTTGCAGCCCCGTGTGACAGAGGGGTATGCCTGCCCCACTTCTCAGAATACGAGAATGGATGAGACATGGACCCACGGGGAAGAGGGGTACACAAGATGTTCCCCAGCCAGGCTGCTGTGTGCTCTTAGCAAGGTGCATATTGCACTCTTGGCAATTAATAGGAAGCTGGCTGCCTGGGTCCTCCTGGAGTGGTCAAGGAAGGCTCCCTGGAGGAGGTGGTGCTTCAGTAGGAATTTACTAATCATTGAAGTGGGTTAGAATCTATTTCTGGATATGATAACAAGACAGGCAAATGCCAAAGAACTAGAAGAGTGAGGGGTGCTCAGATCATGGCAAGCAGCCTGTTCAGGGGGGACGGGGGTTTTCCTCAGGGCGATGGGGAACACTGGAGGGTGACATGTCAAATTGGTGGTTTAGGATGAGCAAGGTTAGGGTTAGACATGTTTTACACAGACCACGCCTGTGTACCAGCAATCTTGTCAAGAAAGAGACTATTTTCATCATCTTCGAAGTCCTCCCCCTGCCTCTTCTGTAACTGCTGACCCACAGGCCACCGCCTTCGAGCTGTCCTGCCTGTGATGGAACTTTCAGTAAATGGACTGACATGGGTGTGTGCTCTCTGGGGTCTGTCATTTCTGTGAGTTCATCCACTGGGTATGTGGTTCCTGTGCACTTCTTACTGTGTAATATTCCATTTTGTGAATATTTAGTTTATCCCATCAGCCACCAATGGGAATTCAGATTATTAAAATTTTTGGTTATTTGGAGCAACACTGCTTATTCTTACACAAGCCTTTTGGTGAAATTATTCATTTTTGTACCTAGAGATGGAATTGCTCCTATCAGAGGAAATTGCTCATCCCTATTAGAAACAGCCACAATGTCCGTGGCTATTTCATGGACATTGCATTGATACTGTCTTAGAGTTCCAGTGGCTAACACCCTCTTGGATACTCAGATGCTTGCATTGTTAGTCTTGCATTTTCAGCTGTCCTGGTGGGTGTAGTTTAATTTGCATTTCCTGATAGAGCTAGGGAGTTGAGCCCCTCTACGAATGACTCAGCCATTTGGCATCTTATTTTGTGGTTTTATGTATTCCAAGGACCTCTTCTACTTGATGATAGGCTTCTTCATTCTCTTAATGCTGTCTTCTGATGAAAAGAAATTCTTACATTTAATGCACTTCATCTTATCAAAGCTTTCCTTAATGTTAGTGCTTTTTGTATTAGAAGAAATCTTTGTCTATTCTGAGGTCATGAAGGTAAGTTACCTATATTTTATTAAAATTGTATTGGGTTTTTTTTTTGGTTTGTTTTCGTTTCATGTTTTTGTATTGCTGTTTTGGCGAAATTTGGCATGGTGTGCGAGATCTTAGTTCCCCAACCGGGGATTGAACCTGTGCCCTCTGCAGTGAAAGCACAGAGTCCTAACCACCGGACCATCAGGGAATTTCCAAAAAACTGTGGTTTCTCTTTTGACAGTTAGATCTACAATGTATCTGGAATCGACTGTCGTGTGTGGTATGGGTTGGGGGGTCAGATTCTTTTATTTTACTTCTCCATTTTGATATCCAATTGAGCCAGTACTCTTTACTGAAGTCCTTCCTTTCTCTCCTGTACTCATATATACCTTTTTTTATAAACCAGGTGACTGTGTTAAGTGTGAATCTATTTGTCTGTCTTTGCACCAATAATACAGTGTCTTAATTACTGTAGTTTTATAATAGATCTCAGTTCTGGTTGTATAAGTCTTCCACATTTGTTCTACTTCATCTTTGCATTTGGCTATTCTTGGACCTTTGCGTTTTTGTATATATTTTAGAAACAACCTGAGACACACACACAGAACATACAAAAAAACCTTCTGAGATTTTGAATGGGGTTGCATTGAATGGATAGATCAACTGGGAGAAAATTAACATATATAGTATGGCACCTTCCAATCCATAAGTATAGTGTATCTTTTCATTTATTTAAGTCTACTTTAATTTCTCTCAGTGATGTTTTATAATTTTCAGTAGAAATATTCCTAGATAATTTGATGCTGTGTGAATGGTATTTTAACATTTCATTTTCTACGTGGTTTATTGTCAATGTATAGGAATATGGTTGATTTTTGAAAACTCTATAATCCTTGCTAAATTAACTTAGTAATTCCAATAATTCCTCTTTAGATTTTTTGAGGGCAAAGATGTTTTGGGGTGTGGTCCAGCCATGGTACAAGACCCAACAATCCTGAACTCTGGGCTGGATTTGGAGGTTGAGAGGGAAGAAGACAGACTTGACCAGTCAGATTGGCAGAGTCTGTAGGGCCACGTGCACATGCTAAGTCACTCCAGTCGTGTCTGACTCTTTGTGACCCTGTGGTCTATAGCCCGCCACGCTCCTCTGTCCATGGCATTCTCCAGGGAAGAATACTGAAGTGGGTTGCCATGCCCTCCTCCAGGGGATCTTCCCAAGGATCGAACCCACGTCTTTTATGTCTCCTGCATTGGTGGGTGGGTTCTTTACCACTCGCACCACCTGGGAAACTGGGGGGATGCAAAAATCACAGACTTCACCCATGTCTAGTCATGGTCCAGGCACTGTTTTCACATCGCGTGGAGAGTTCTTCCCCCAACCAGGGCATCTAGCCTCGCCCACCATGGCCTTCTGGGAAGGGAAGGCTGCCTTTAATCAACAAGCTGGGTGACCTTGACTACGTTGTTAAACCTCTCTTGAGTCTCATCTTCCTCACTCACAAAGAGAGGGACGCATACCAGGGTATTTCTGCCTCTCACCTCATAGGTGACTGATGAACCTTGGTGAATAGTTTTCACTCACCCATGTTGTCTCTTTTCCCCATGGGGTTTTTCTGAACATTGCTGGAAATTTCTGCAGTCCAGAGGATGCTGGTGTTGGGGGGTGGGGGGGTAGGTTGCCAGCTCCCACTGTGCTTTGAGCAGCTTCAGTGCAGCTGGTCCTTTGGGGATTTTTATTTCCATGGTGAGGACACCCATGCAAGGCTGCCCCTCTTCAAGAAGGAACTCAAATTACTTTTCAATAAAAACTCTTGGCAGAAGTTCCTGAAAAAGTTCCTGGCCTTCTCTGTGATCCCTGATATAGAAAAAGGATGGAATTTAATTATTCTGTCCTGTCCATGAGCCCCACGGCAGGGCCTGGCATGGAGCCATTGCTCTGTCCGACCAGCAGGCCCCCCCGCCCCCGCTGGGGTTCATTGCTCTGGCATGTGTGAGGGAGCACAGAGGAGACCCAGGGCAGGGCCCCCACCTTCGGCCTGGCCTCGCCCTTTCCACCCTTCCTTTTGGGGTCTGTGTCTTAGAAAAATCCCATCTGTCTGCGGTCACCTGGACAAGAGGCTCTCTACAAGTTAACTGGAGAGGTGACTTCCCAGGTCCAGGAGAGATATTGATATTTTACAAAATTCCCATCAGGGCCTCTCTGCTACCCACGAGGCTCGGCTCCAGAGCACCAGAGGGCGGTTAAGAGCCTCAGGCTGAATTGGAAACATCAGGATTGGAAAAATCTAGAATGATCACCTCTTGGTGGCCCCAGGAGCCTGGGGATCCCTAGGGACTCGGGAACTCCAGCCTGCAGCTGGCTTGTCTCCTGCCAGCTCATGAAGAGACACAGTTTTGTATATTTTCCACGCAGCATCATAAGCAAGTTCTGTGTTTTTACCCAGTTAAACATTTAAATCAAAGATCCCCTAGAGAAGGGCAGGGCAGCCTGCTCCAGTGTTCTTGCCTGGAGAATCCCGTGGACAGTGGAGGCTGGCGGGCCACAGCCTGTAGGTTTGCAGAGTCGGACTTGACTGAAGCAATAAGAACGCACTCATGTATTCAATATGTTAAATATGTATATTGTTTTAAAAAGGCCACTAGCCCTTCAAGGCTTCCCATGAGAGAGGAGAGTTCTCAGTACCCCTCTTTGCCGCCAGCTTTCATTCCCGATAGTCAGGCTTTTTGGGGTGGGAGTGGAACGCTTACCTCCACCACTCTCGTCACGTCAGGGACACTGAGGCCGCTCAGGACCCTCTTGTTCCTGCGGCGCCCTGTAGGCACTCACAGTCGGTCTAGCTGGCCTGCCCCACCCCTGTCCCCGCAGCATCTTACCCTGCTGACCTCCGTGGAACTGTCTTCCCCTGCAGTCTTGGCTAGGGTCAGGGGTCTCCCAGGGGATGTGGGGGTCTCCTCCAGCCGGGCCCCACTGGGTGGGCTGCGGGTGACACCCACCCTGTGTATGCCCCCTGCCCGCAGACCACCTCTGAGAGGGTCGATGGGCCTCGGGCAGGGCCACCCTGGCTGCCGCCATCAGCGTCTCAGCCGCAAAGTGGACCGACTCTGCCTCTTTAGGAGTCCCTGCAGTAGCCAACCCCTGCCCTGTCAGCAAAGCCCAGACCTTGGGAATCCGATCTCATTCAGGGGGAGGCTCCTGACTTCAGGATTCAGAGCCACGACCGGAAGCAGTGCTGGCCAAAGGCACGTGGTGGGTTGGCCCCACCTACCCTCTGCAGTGGGCGGTGCGAGCCCAGCAGTGAGAGGCCGAGGGGGCAGGGGGCAGGAGCAGAGAGCCTGGGGCCCCTGGAGCTGGTCAGTGTAAACCCCTTTAGGGCTTCCCTGGTGGCCCAGTGGTAAAGAACCTGTCTGCCGATGCAGGAGACATGGGTTCGATCCCTGGTCCAGGAAGATCCCACATGCCTCGGAGCAGCTAAGCCCGTGCCTTAGAACTAGTGAGCCTGTGCTTGAGAGCCCAGGAACCGCAACTACTGAAGCCTGCTCACCCGAGAGCCTGTGCTCCACGACAGGAAAAGCCACCGCGAGGGGAAGCCCCCCACCCGCCGTGAGAGTAGCTCCCGCTTCCTGCGACTAGCGAAAACCCTCATGCAGCAACAAAGACCCCGCAGGGTCAAAAATATATACAGAAATAAAACTCACTTTTAAAAAAGTATAGACCCCTTTTACAGATGGAGAAACTGAGGTACAGAGAGAAAGCGGGCCCCAAGCCCCACAGTGAGCCAGCGGCCTCCCTAGCTCTCTCTCTGCCGGCCACACTGAGCAGTCAGTCCTCTGTCTCAGCCACACACCCACCCCTCACCTCCAATCCACACATACTGGCAAAGATCTCCAAGCCCAAGTTCTGCCTCTATGTCCTAGACTCTAGGAAACACTCGCGGGCCCGCGTGTGCTGGGAACGTGGGAATCCTCGGAACCCCAGAAAGGGAAGAGTCTGCCTCTCAGGGAGGGGAAACCGAGGCCCGGAGCCAGGCGGGCAGGGCCTCGGCCGGTCACACAGCCAGCATCGCCCCGCCAGGCCCGTTTCCATAGTTCCGCCACCCTGAGAAATAATTAGAGAAAGTTAAACACACATAATTTAATTGCTTGTCGATGACAGGATGCCAGGGGAGCCATAAAACCCGCCCAGCCTCAGAGTGCCTGCCCGGGCAGGTGGCACGGGAGGCCGGGCTGGCAGCCTGGGGCCCTGCCCGCTGGCTGGGCCTCTCTCTGCGGCTGGGGCGCCAGACCCCTCCCTACCCCTGCCCAGGCCGGCTGACAGCCAAGCCGCTCCCCGCGGGCCGAGCAGGGTGCCCGGTGCCAGCGCAGACAAGGCCCGGGGACCCGCACGCTTTCCAGAAACAGGTTCCTATGTGAGCCCCAGGCGAGCCCCTCTCTCTGCTGACCAGCCCCCCTGCAGGGCGTCTGTGTGCTGCCTCAGACCCTGGAAATGTGTTCACGGGTCCCGGACGCCTCGGGAACATTCACTGCGTGGAGCTGAGGCCCGACGGACACCTAACCCGTGGCCATCCTGCCCCACCTTCTTCCTTCGGGAGGTGGTCCCCAGGGTGGGGTGGCGCCCTCCTGTGTATGCAGGGAACAGATGAAGCTCAAGCCAGAAAGTTCTCCGGACCAGCCCGCTTCCAGAGTCGACGCCCTTTTTGTCCCATAAGATGCTCTTGGGCCTCTGCTGCGAGGGCAGGCACCCCATTCCCGCTACCCTACCCCCTGCGCATCAGCATTAGCACAGGGTGGGGCCCCCCTGGCGGTCTGGTGGTTGGTTGAGACTTCGTCTTCCCATGCAGGGGTTGCTGGTTCGATCCCTGGTGGAGGAGCTAAGATCCCACATGCCTCGTGGCCGAAGTGCCAAGACATGAAAAGCGAAGAAATGTTGTAACAGATTCGATGAAGACTTTAAAAAATGGTCCACATCTAGAACAAAAGCAAAAGGATATGAGCACAGGGTCACCAAGGGGCCCACGGGCACCCACCAGGCCTCCAGGTGGAGGAGGGGGTGGCCGGGGATGGGTAGGGGACGGGGTGTGAATGTCGGGCTGGAGGACGGATGAGTGGGTGGATGGATGGGCGGGAGTGGGTGGGTGGAGGTGGGGTGGGTGGCATGACACATGGCTTGTTTTGCTTCGATGTCTGTCTTTCCCACGAAAGGCCGCTTTCAGAGGCACCAGGATCCTGCCGTATTTAGGAGGGAGGCACTGAATGTCCCCTGGGGATCTTTCCGTGTGTCTGGCCTTGTAGACTGGGGGCCTAGGGGCACCTGGCCATTGTACAGGGTATGTGTGCGTGCTCAGTCGTGTCCGACTCTGTGCGACCCTCTGGACTCTAGCTCGCCAGGGTCCTCTGTCCATGGGGTCTTTCAGGCAAGAATACTATAGTGAGTTGCCACTTCCTCCTCCAGGGCATCTTCCCAACCTAGGATCGAACCTGCGTCTCCTGCATCTCCTGCATTGCAGGTGGATTCTTTACCCGCAGAGCCATTCCAGAGAGCTGCCCTCCTCCCACCTCCAAATTGTACAGAGGGCCCCCCCAAATTTCAGTGCCTGTGGGCCTTTCCCCTGGGGTGTATCCCTGAGCCCAGAGAGGACCATCAGCCCTCCCTGTTCTCCAAGCCCTCCTGTGTCTGCCAGCCTGGGACTCGGCCCCTCTCTGCCTTTCCCCTAGTGACTCATCCTTGAGAAGTCCCCTCTGCCCGTCTCTCTGCTCTGTGCCTTGTACCTTTTACTTTCTTTACCATCCCTTTTGCTGGGAGGAGTTGGAGGGAAACATGTGTGTTCAACCCCCCGCATTTAACCAGAAAACCACCTCCGTTCCTGCTGGTCCTTTGTGAAGTCCTGCCCCGTCCCTGAGTCAGACATTCTTCTAGTTGTTTTAAAGTTCCAGTGTTTATACCTCAGTCTTTAATCTCTTTTATGTATCCGGGTTACTGACAAGGTTTTATTGGGGGAAGAAAAAGAGTTCTGTTTCTAAAAATAAAAAAAAAAGGCTTATAAACCATGAACTGGGCACAGCCCAGGGTGGATGGGGAAGGAGATGAGGATGAGGGTGTCCCCGCCGGCCCACAGAAACCAGGGTAGGGCTGGTGAGCAGAAAGTAAGGGGCTGTCAGCCCCCAGGGACCCGAGGCTGGGCACCCCTGGGGAAGACACAGCTTGAACCATCTGTTCCCAAGGTCCTAAGATCCTGGAGTTTCGTTGCATCTCTCACAGGACAAGCGTTATTGTAAAACAGGGACATTTCCAAGGTGGTTCATGTTCAGTGATAAAGATACAGGACTTCTCCAAAGACAGACAGGGCTGATGATGGGGGGCGGAGACCCTGCCAGTGAGCATGGGGTCCTCGCCGCAGCCAAGGGGCCTCTGGACGCCAAGTGGGACATGCTGAGTTACCCTAATCCCTCTCATGTGTCTGCTTGACCAGAAAGGGGGGCCTGTGGGGTCAGGCTTTGAACTGAGGGAGGAATCTATCTCTTGACTTCCAGAGCAATAAAAGCTCTTAGGAAGAGCTTTGAACCATCTATTTCCTCATTAAACAGCTCTGGGTCTCTGGGGGAGACAGACATAAATAGATGATTACAGCCCAGGGAGATGTGTGCCTGGGAGGTTAACCATTACTAGTCTCCTAATTGGCCTTCCGGCTCCAGGGCCCTCCCACAGCCTCCCACGGTACACTCTGCTGCCAGAGCAAGCTTTTAAAAATGCAAATCTGACCTTGGCTTTCACCCCCTCCAACAGCTGCCCATTGGTCTCAGGACACTGCCAGGCTCCTCCCCACTGTCCTCCTGCTCCAGCCTTGGTGGTCCCCAGGTGTGCTCTGGCCCGCTAGGCTGCTGGAAGACCCTCCCCGTTCTGTTCCCCTCTGGTGTCAGCACTAATTCTTCCTTCTGTGGAATCTGATTAATCACTGTGCATCCCTCAGGCCTCACCTTAGATGCCACTGCCTCCAGGAAGCCCTCCTGGACCACCCCCAGCCCAGATGGGCTTTGGCAACCCCAGATAGGCTACCCACTCCAGTATTCTTGGGCTTCCCTGATGGCTCAGCTGGTTAAGAATCCGCCTGCAATGTGGGAGACCTGGATTTGATCCCTGATTTGGGAAGATCCACTGGAGAAGGGAATGGCTCCCACTCCATTATTCTGGCCTGGAGAATTCCATCGACAATATATCCACAGGGTCTCAAAGAGTTGGACACAACTGAACAACTTTCACTTTCACGTTGCTCTTTTACACGTTCTGTTCTTACAGCCCTTAGCAGCCTGTGTCTTTTTACCTGTCCCCTTCCTCAGACTGTAGTTCTCAAAGGCAGGGAGTGTGTCTCATTTACTACCCATTCATTAACTATCAGATTTTTTTTTTAAATGGTGGAGTTTATTTCAAAAAAATATTTTTCGACATGTACACACTGCTCTATTTATTTATTTTTTATTTATCTTTGGCTGCACTGGGTTTTTGTTCCTGCACAGGCTTTTCTTTAGTTGTGGCAAGCAGGGGCCATTCTCTAGTTGCGGTGCACGGGCTTCTCATTGCAGTGGCTTCTCTTGTTGTGGAACACAGGCTCTAGGCACACGGGCTTCAGTAGTTGCAGCATGTAGGCTCAGTAGTTGCGACTTGCCAGCCCTAGGGTGCGGGCTTCAGTAGTTTTGGCACAGGAGCTCATTAGTTACAGCTTGAGGGCCCTAGAGCTTGCAGGCTTCAGTAGTTGAGGCATACAGGCTTAGTAGCTTGCGGCATGTGGAATCCTCCCAGACCAGGGATCGAACCAGGTCCCCTGCACTGGCAAGGGAATTCCCATCCACTGTGCCACCAGGGAAGTCCTCCTTTTTTGAGCCACTACTTTGTGCCAGGTACTGAAATTCATAAACAAACAAAATAGACAAAGACCCTGCACATATAACACTCACAGGCTGATGAGGCATCCCAGGTCGTAGCTCAGACGATTCGCAATACTCTGCTGTGGATGCCCAGAAAGGAGGCTCGGAGGTCAGGCAGGCTGCCTGGAGGAGGGGGCACTAAAGATAGGGCTCTGAAGGATGTGTAGGAGTTTTCCAGGCAGCAACTCAGAGATTTCCCTGCCTGCCTGAGCAGAGGCTATCCTGCCTGGCCAGGCTGCTCTCTCCCCAGGATCCACTCCACTCTCACCTCTTCTCTTTCAGAATGTATGAACTGTACCCGGCTCAGCGACATGAGCGAGCGGCTGACCACGCTGGAGGCCAAGGTCAGATGGTCTGGGGATCCTGGGCCTAGGGAGTTGAAGAGGGAGGAGCTGGTGTCAGCCCCAGGGAGCCCAGCAGGCCTGAGCAGCCTGGTCCCGGGGGCTGGGTGCTATCTGGGGCCTCAGTGGCTCTAGGTAACTTTCTCTAGGCCGGGACAGCCTCCTGGGGTGGGAGAGGGGAGTGGGATGTGTAAGAAACCCGAGGGCCCCAGGCAGCAGGCTGGTCTGTGTGTAGGCCGCGATGGCTGGGAGACCAGAAGCCCAGATGCTGACCCCTCAGTGGAAAGAGGAGGGAAGTCGCTGTCCCCCCAGGGCTGCTGACCCCCACTCTGGCTCCTCCTTCCTGGTCTTGCATGGGGCTGGGCTCAGGAGCTGATGGAGGAGGAGCCGCCTGGCCCCTGCGAGCTTTCTCCCCGCCTACATCAAGGGGCAGCGGGGTGGAGCAGCCCACTGCCCAGAGGCAGAAGGGCTCAGTAAAGCCCAGGTCACTTATCTGGGAGTGGCCCCAGGCAGCAGCGTGAGGAGGACAGGGCTCAGAGAAGGGTAGGATGTGAGAGGTGCGGGTGTGTCAGGGAAGCGGCCCCAGGGGGACACCTGGGGCTCTGGCCCCTGGGAGACAGTGCAGAGCCTGCCTGGGGGCCGGCCTGGCCCTCGCTGGGACGCGCTTCTGCGTGCTGCCCGTCCCCACGTGCCCCTGCGGACAAGCCCCACCGCCTTCACCTGGAAAGCAGCGCGGGGTGACTGGTCTGGGGGAGGCAGGCTTGGGGGCTGCGGCTGCTGTGCCTCCAACCTCCAAGGAGCCTCTGGGGGCAGCGGGACTGCTGGGGGCTCCTGGCCCAGGGCAGAGCCAGCACGGGGGGCTGGACTGACCTGAGCCGAGACAGCGCTCTCTCAAGGGCAGACTGCAACAGCTGGGCCAGGGCGCTGCCCGGGAGGGCGCTGTGAGCATGGCCGGCCGGCAGGGAGGCCGGAGTGGGGACAGGGCGCCGAGGTGGGCTGCGAGACCCCCACGGCGGGAACACGGAGCAGACCCAGAGGTCGGACCCCAGCCCAGGGGAGCCTGACAGGCAGGGCCTCCCTGCAGACACACACACACAGACACACACATAGACAGATACGCGCACAGACACACATAGAGAGATACACACACACACACAGATACACACACAGACACACAGACAGATACACACACAGACAGATACACACACATAGACACACACACAGACACACACACAGACACACAGAGATACACACACACACAGACACACACATAGACAGATACGCGCACAGACACACAGAGAGATACACACACACACACAGATACACACACAGACACACAGACAGATACACACACAGACAGATACACACACACACAGACACACACAGATACACACACACACAGACACACACATAGATAGACACACACACAGACACACACATAGATAGACACACACACAGACACACACACAGAGACATAGACAGATACACACACAGACACATAGACAGATACACACACAGATACACAGACACACATAGCCACACATATAAATACACACACAGAGAGACACATACAGACATATACATAAACACACATACACACGCACAGATGCACACAGACGCACGCAGCCCTGGCCAATGCTGCGTCACCCTTCGGCCGTGCCTCCTGCCCTGAAGCCTGACCGTGGGGACGTCTGCCCAGTGCAATGGGGGCTGCGGTGACTGGCAGCTGGAGCCGGGCACGTGTGGGACCACCCCCCACCCGCCTGCTGGGTGACCCACTGAGCCCCACCTCCTCCCCTGTGGAGTGCGCGGGGGTGCCAGCCTCGCAGGACCGCTCGGGGCCTCAGGGGCCAGGGTGGGGGCCCCGTGCTGGACAGGTGTGAGGTTCTCTGTTCCCATATGTGCCACCTCGCTGTGGCCTCTTCTGATGGAGGCACGGGTACATGGGAGGAGCCCCACGGCAGAAGCGTGAATGGCCTCCCTTGTCCCCGCAGGCAGGAGGGTCCCCCAGCAGCCCAGGTGCCTGGGCAGAGGCCGGGGGTGGAGACCCCGTGCCCTCCCTGGGTCAGCGGCTCTGCAGGGTGGGGGCGGAAGGCTTCAGGGAGCGGATGCTGCCACATGAGCCAAGCTGGGGCTGGGGCAGCCCTGGCAGGGATGAGAGATGCTGGGGAAGATGCTAGAAGGAACTCATGGTACCCGAGACTCTAGAAAAGGCGGGCTCCCCAGGCTCGCTGGCCTGACAGACATTTTCCAGACACCTGAAACCTCCGCGTGGTTTGGCAGAGCGCCGGCCTAGCACCTCGGGGTGTTACAAGTCACAGCTCTGAGGCAGGACTGGCACCATGCCCGCTGTCCCCCCGCCCCAGCCCTCACCCATGCCTGCCCGCCATGGGCAAGTCCTCCCTTGGTGCCCCCACCCTGCGCCGCCCTCTGCCTGGGGATGACGCACCCCGGCCCGGCCAAAGCGGAGGGCTGGAGGTGGGCTTACTCTCCGGCCCCGAGGGTGAGGGTCGTGACTCCTCCGCAGACCTCAGGGGGTCTCCTCCGCAGACTGTGGGGATCAGGCTGTCCCAGTGATGACCCAGTGATAACAGGGCCCTTCTCAGCTCTGGGCCTCAGCCTGCTGCCCTGAAAGGTGGAAGCGGAAGGGGTCACTTCCCGGCCCCTCCCTGGCTCGTAGAGAGATGACCTCAGGTGACCCTTGGGTGGGGAGATAGACGAGGGAGCTTGAGACAGGTGTCCAGAAAGGTGGCAGCCATGGAAATCCATCCATTCTGGATTTCCCGATGGCGGTGGGAGGCTCCTGTCTCAGCCCCTGTGTCCAGTCTGGGTCACCTCCCAGCTGCCCACCTGCCTGCTGGGTGCCCACGTGTCCCCTGGAGAAGCAGGGCTCCTCGGAGCTTCACCCGCCCCATCAGAGGGCCCTGAGGGGCAGCAGCCTAGAGAGGGTGGGGACACAGGCCAGGCTAGCAGCCAGGACAGCCCCACAGCCTCAGGGGCGTGTGAGGTCAGGGGAGCCCACAGGGTCAGAGAGAGCACGGAGCTGGGGTCAGGTGGGTGAAGGCAGAAGCGGGCAGGCAGATCCCCGAAGGGGAGTCAGAACCTGGGCAGCCAGCAGTAAGTCCAAGGCCTGGAAACTTCGACCTCTGCTTCCTCAAGACGAGAAGCCTGTTTTGACATGTCAAGAGGGATGCATTCAGTGGCCAGCAATGCGAACCCAGCCATTGGCAGCTTATTTCTTAGCATTTATTGTTAGTTCAATAGGAAGTCCAGACTCTGTGGTCTTGGGATTGGTTTGGTGACTCAAGAAACCAGACTCGCTCCACAGCCTTCCTCTCCACCTTCTTAGTGAATTGGCTTTTGTCCTCATGTCAGTTAGTGCTAAAGGATCGTTACTCAGTCGTGTCCAACTCTCTGCGACCCCAAGAACTGTAGCCTGCCAGGCTCCTCTGTCCATGGAATTCTCCAGGCAAGAATACTGGAGTGGGCTGCCATGCCCTTCTCCAGGGGATCTTCCTGACCCAGGGACTGAACCCTGGTCTCCTGCACTGCAGACAGACTCTTTACCGTCTGAGTCACCAGAGTGCCTCATGGTCAGTGCCTCATGATTACAAAGTGGCTGCTGCAGCTCAAAGCCTCACATCCTTATACATTGTTCAAAGGCAGGTAGTAGAGGGTGAAGCAAAGTATCTCAAGAAATTCATTATGTCTCATTGGCCAACACTAGGCTATATGCCCACCTCCTAGGTACAAGGGAGCTGGGAAAATGAGTAATTGGCCAGTGGTGATTCCTTCTCTGGGGCATACTCACTGGCTCACAGTAAGGGTTCTAGAGCCAAGGAAGAGGAGGTGGTTGGAGGCCAGGCAACTGCAAAGGACTGCTCCACCTTCACTCCCTGCAGTGCCCGAGTTGCCTAAGGATCCAAACCTAGGAGCTGATCTAGATTCCTCCCACCCCCTTCCTAGGATAGGCTAGAGCAGCTGTTGGGGGATCATGGGGTAGAAAGCCAGCAGAAAAAAAGTTTCCTGCCTGCCTTCCTCTCCTCCCCTCAGTTTACACTCTGACTCCAAGGACCAGAGTGGGAGGGAGCCCGAGGGGATTTCCCTGGGTGAGGCCTGGTCTTTGGTGCAGGAGGGTGGTGTCCTGGCCAATCAGCCAGGCCACAAGGACGTCATCAGAGCCCCTGAGATGGAAGGCTGGCTGGCGTCTGGTTTTCTCAGCTGAGTCCCCACGCCGCCCACTGCACCCCGGTGAGCTCAGCCTGGCAGAGACGGGTCAGTTTCTCCAGGAGGCTGGCCACGGCCAGACCACGGGGGCTTGAACTCTGGAGTGGGCTGCTTCTAACTTGACGGTGCCCATGGCTTCTCTGCCTTGGTCCATGGTCTCTGTGGGCCTTGATGTCTGTGAGGGAGGTGCCCCAGGAAGGAGTGAGCTTGATCTTTTGTGCAGGGGTGAGGTTGTAGGCAGAGGGTCCCTTCAGGGAGCCCGGGAGCCCTACCACGAAAGGAGCCCAGGAGCCCAGTCTGGCTGCCCCCACCCTGATCCCGCCAAGCCACACTCCCCCTGCTCCTGGCGCCCCCCCCGGCCCCGTTACCTGTGTTCACCCGGAGGAGTCCTCCACACCCCCACCAAGATGCTGTATCTCAACTCATCCCCCCAACTGGGGACCTTCACCCCCAAACCTGTCCTCTCCTGTGCCGCTGTTTGAATGGTGGCGATCCTACCCCCCCCCCAAGCCAGGCTAGAGACAGGGCCACCCCCTGCCTTCACGTCCTGCCCCCAAGTCCTGGCCTCCAGGTCCTGACAGTTCGCACCCCCAGCCTCTCGCTCACGGCCCCGGGCGCCCATCCCCTACACCGACAGCCAAGTCTCCTTGCCCTGTCCCCACCCCCCCAGCTCCACCCCTTGGCCATGGCCGGTCAGCATCCCAGTGGACGGCGCCTCCGTGGCGGGGGCAGGCATTGTAACCCTCCCCTCCGCGAGGAGTTCCACCCCCGAGCCGCTATGCGGTCTGAGCCTGCCGCTCCCCTGCTCAGGGCCTCCGTGACGCTCCACTGAGGCCAGGGCAGCAGCCCAGCAGTGGAGAGGTGGATGAGGCGCCACGCGGGGCCCTGGCCCCACCGCCAACTGGCTGGGTGACCTTGGGCAAGTCCCTTGCGGTCTCTGAGCCTCTCTTTCCTTCTCGCCTCTGGCGTGGCTGCAGTGGCCCTTCCTGTTTCATGAGCCCTTTAAGGATCAGGAAGGAGAGGGGCTGAGAGACAGAGGCCCTGGGGGTCGCCAGAGCCTCACAGGTCAGGAGCCCACCCAATACAGACGGGGACCTGAGATCTGGGGTGCCACTTTGTTCCCAAGGGTCTTGGGAAACTTTGTCACCCAGGCCGGGGGATGCTGCAGAGCTGGTGGGAGGAGGCGCTCAGAAGGACCCTTTCTGTGCCCCCAGAAAACCTCAGCCCAGCCCAGGCCTGGGCGCTGTGAAGGCAGCCGTTTGTTCCCGTGACTCCCCTCCCGAACGCCACCCCAGCATTAGCAGGAGTAACCGGGTGCCCACGTGCTGTGCGCCCCTGATCTTCTGTGGCCCTGCAGGGTCAGTGTTATCATCCCCATTTTGCTGATGGGAAAACTGAGGCCCACAAAGATCACGATGCTTGCATATCATGGCTATCTAGTGGGAGAGCCGGGATTTGACCCAGCCTGGCTGGTGGCAGGGCCTGAGCCTCCTCCCCCATCACATGGTACTTCACGTGGGCAGGGGCCTGGCGACCAGACCGAGCAGGGCGCCCCTCCCCAGGTGGTCCTGACTCCCAAAGGCGGGCGGTCTGCGTTGCTCCAGAGTGACTGTACAGGGGCTGGGGGGATACCCTTTCTGCCCAGAGGGTCAGACAGACTCAGCGAGGAGGGGACAGCTCTCCGGAGTCTCAGAATCTTCCAGGGGCTGGGGGCGGGGGCAGCGCTGGCGGAGGGCTCGGCCTGAGGGGGCTGGGCGAGCTCAGGGCGGCTGGAGCAGAGCCGGGTGGAGGAGATGCAGGGGAGGCTGAGCTGGTCACCTGTGTACGCACCGTGTGGCGTCTCTGGTGGTTTTTTTGGGGGGTGGGGGGGGAGTTCCGCCGGGTTTACCTGCATGAGGTCCTCACCCACGGCCGTTGTGGGGGGCTGCAGGAGGGGACGGGGGCAGGTGGAGGGGAGGGGCAGCGGGCTCCAGGCAGGCCGAAGGGCCCAGGGAGAGGCCCGGGGGCCCATGGGGTCCTCCTGTAATTAAGGTGCGCCAGGACTCTGGTGGTTGGGGTGGCGCAGGGTAGGGTGGGGTGGGGTATAGGCCAGGCGCTGGAGCTTGGACGTCTTCAGGCAGCAGCATCTGCAGAATTAGACGCCAGCGATTCCGCTCCCAGCGGCCTCCAGACAGGCCCACCCTCAGCCCCGCGTCCTCGGAACGCTTTCATCTCACGGCGCCGAGTCTGGAGAATCTAGCCGGATGTGGAGTTTCTAAGAGCCGGGTTGGGGGGCGGGGCAGGGGGGTTGGGGAACGTGAGACGCTGGACTTCTTCCTTCCTGTCTGGCAGATCGGGACGGGAAGTCGGGCTCCATCTGATATGGGGGGGAACCCCAGTGCCCCCCTCTTCTGGGGCGCGTAGGTCCAGGTGGGTGAGCACCTGCCCGCCTGCCCTCTGCAGATCCCGGTGTGCGGCGCCCCCTGCTGGTCTCTTTGGGAACAGCCGGACCTCCGGCTCCCTGTGCTGCGGGGCGCTGAGTGGCTTCAGTCCTGTCCGGCTCTCTGTGACCCCACGGACTGGAGCCCACCAGGTTCCTGTGTCCATGGAATTCTTCAGGAAAGAAGACTGGAGTGGGTTGATATTTCTTCCTCCAGGGAATCTCCCCAATCCAGAGATCGAATGCACCTCTCCTGCACTGGCAGGCAGATTCTTTACCACTGTGCCACTGGGAAGCCCCAAGTGCAATTTTGATCAGTGAAAGTGTTAGTTACTCAGCCGTGTCTGACTATTTGCACCCCGTGGACCGTAGCCTGCCAGGCTCCTCTGTCCATGGGACTCTCCAGGCAAGAATGCTGGAGTCGGTTGCCATGCCCTCTTCCATGGGATCTTCCCGACCCAGCGATCGAACCCATGTCTCCTGTGGCTCCTGCATTAGTAGGCGTATTCGTTACCATCTGAGCTACCAGGGAAGCCCAGGAATACTGGAGTGGGCAGCCCATCCCTTCTCCAGGGGATCTTCCCGACCCAGGAATCAAACCGGGGTCTCCCACACTGCAGGCGGATTCTTTACCAGCTGAGCCACCAGGGAAGCCCTCCTGGCTCCCAGGTGCCGTGAATTAGGAAGAGTCTCCCTACTGAGGCCCTGTGTTCTTTTGGGTTTTAACCCCTGCTCTCCTCCGGGGGAGAGGATGGGCTGCTTTCCAGGCGGGCCCTGAGTGACCATGGCCCCCTTTGTTTCCCTGGAGCTCCTGCTAAACTCACGCACCGAGTTGGGCCCGCTTTTTCTTTCTCCTTTTTTTTCCCTTTTCTTCTCTTCTTTCCTTCCTTTCCCTTTCCTTTTCTTTCTTTCCCTCTGCCCATCTCTGCCTCCTTGCACCCATCCATCCTGCCACAAATATTCCTTGACCACACTGTGCCCTGAGCCAGACAGTGTGGGGGACAAGCCTGCCTGGTCCCTCTCTAGGGAAGGACCAGTGAAGTGGGGGTGACCGTGGTCATTATTCAGACAAGCACTGTCTAATCCCAGTGACGGCCACTCTAGGAGAAAAGTATGGTGACTCCGAACATGTCTGCAGGGGCCCTGCCTGAGCCCGAGGGTCGGAGGGCTTTCTGAGATGGGAAGGGCTGGGGGTGGGGTGGGAGAACATTCCAGCGAGGGGACGGTGGTCGCATGAGCAGTGGGCAGCTGCTGGTCCCCTGGGGCTCACATCCCCGTTCACCCGTGCCCTGGGGCTGACCCTCTGCCCTTCTGCGGTCCAGGTTCTCCTTCTGGAAGCAGCAGAGCGGCCCTCAGGCCCAGACAATGACTTGCCGATGCCCCAGAGCACCCCACCACCCTGGAATGAGGGTCTCCTCCCTGACGCCATCCCGCTTGCCCACCCCGGGCCCCAGAGGAGAAGGCCCACAGGCCCGGCCGGTGAGTGAGGCCTGGGGGGGGGAGGGGGGTGGGATGGGCAGGGAGGCCTCGCAGGGCCTCCACCAGTAGGTCATACACACCCAAAGGGCATTTTGGAAAACTGAGCTAACATTTAAAACCTGGGGGATTTCACAGAAAAGTCAGGATTTCTCATTTCTCTTAGAAAAATGGAAGAGCTGGCCATTGGGGTTGGCAGTCCCTTATAGAAACAGTTGGCTGGGACTTCCCTGGTGTTTTGAGTGTAAGGGGTGCAGGTTCAGTCCCTAAGATCCCATGTGTCGTGTGATGTGGCCAAAAAAATATTGGAAAAAAAAAAAAGAAAGAAACAGTTGGCTGCAGCTAAGTCATGGCCGCCCCCACAGATCTCATTCGAGCTCTGCAGTTTGCCACCGTCCTCACAATTCCCTACTGTCTCACAGTCCAGCTGCTGTCTTCACTGGCTGTCTAAACTGGCTTCACCGTTTAGCATCTACACGTAGGCCCCCAGCCCAGCTCCATCCCTGACTGGCTCGATTTTAGAGCAGGCCCTGCCTGCACACCCCCAGGGGTGGGGAGCTTGCTGCCTCCCCCCAGCCTCCCGGGGGATCCTCTCTGAATTCTCTGACCAGAGCTGGGGGACACCCACTGGTCTGTTGCTTTCACTCTTCCCACTACGTTTTGAAGTCAGGGGTAAATTTCTCTCTGCAGTCTCTCTCCACTGGACTGCGCTCTCTGGGACTGCAGAACCGTAATAGTAACTGTAATACTATAGTTAGGATTGCTGAATGCCCGCCGCGTGCCTGGCACTGTGCTGGGACTTTACCCTGAGCGGAGGTGTAGCTGCCATCATCCGTGTGGCTGAACTCCAGGATTCAGGGCTGAGGTCTCATCTGACTGGTGAGGATCTGTGCTGTGCCAGTTATTCAGTATTTTTATAGCACTCTAGTCTCTACACATATCATGGCTAATCATTCCAGTGAGCTCGTAAAGCTCAAGTTACAGGAGAGAGAACCAAGTTTCAAAGAAGTGACCCCTGGGGTCACCCAGCGATCCAGTGCCGTTTTGACTCAATAATTCACAGCCTCACCGGAGCCCTTTGCAGGGGACACTCTTCCTCCTACTGTCCTCCAGTTTAGCCCCCAGCGTCTTAGCAATCCCGCCCAGACCCAACTCTGACCCCTCCCTGCCTGCAGACCCCCAGCAGTGGGAGAGTTGACCGCCAGTGGCCAGTCCCGAGGCCAGGGAAGCAGCAGATACTCTGCAGGCTTCTGAGGGGCCTGGAGGCCGTGTGGAGGGTGAGCTTGGGCTGCTGTGGGAAGAGGGGGTGTCTCACTTGCCCCGGGTCCCCAGCCCACCTCTCTAGCCATTCTCCCCAAAGTCTCACTCCCAGAAGACCTGTCTTCTTCAAATCCTTCTTCTGGGACTGAAGAGGGAGCAGAGGTCAGGGGGAAGTGGGGGGATGGTTCTCCTCTTCTGAAGGCCCCAGGCCCCAGTGCCCGCTGGAGGGGAGGGAGGACGCTGGGAGGGGCTTCTGTTCTCCCAAGGCAACTTTCTTATGGGGGCATGTCATTCCCAATATGGCCACCAGGTGGAGCACAAACCCTACAAATGGTTACACCTGGGTGCATCCTGGAATCCCAGGGGCCAAGTGGGAATCCCTGGAAACTGGCAGCCCCAGCGGGGTCCCCAAAGAGCCCTCCATCTGTTCAGCAAGCATTTTTTGAGCATCCTCCCCGGGTCCAGGCCTTTCTGAGGGAGAAGGGGCTGTCTGCAGGCCACACTAGTGGGCCTCCTGCCTCTCCATCTACTCTTGCCCACCCTTGGGACCTGGAGATCCCCAGAGGGCAGGCAAGTCTTTCAGGGCTTCCTGGGGTCTCTAAGGAGGCCTTATTGGGATGATCTTTGCCTGAATCCCAGTCCCCAAGCCTGAGCAAAGAAACAGCAGGACGTGGAAAGAGGGTTCTGACTCATTTACAGCCTGGCACTGCTACCTTGAGCAAGGGGCCACACCTTTCTGAGCCTCAGTTTACCCCACCTGTCAAATGGGAACACAAGTAGCTCTTGAGATCATAGAAGTGAACAGGAACAAAACTGGTTTGTATACTGTGATGAATGATGTGGTCCCTTTGCCCATGGCAGGTGAGGGGGCAGGTCTGACCAGACAGCAAGGTCGTTTAGCCTGGAGCCAATGGAGGCAGCTCAGCCCACAATGTTCTCAGGCCTCACTTCATTCTACCCCCAGGGCCCCCTGGACAGACGGGACCACCAGGGCCTGCAGGTCCCCCAGGCTCCAAAGGTGACCGTGGTCAGGCAGGAGAAAAGGGCCCAGCGGGGCCTCCTGGTAAGGACACCCGCCCACACACATACCCCGACGTGACTTCGTCCACTGGGGGAAGGGGGTTGGGGTTTCTCCCCTGTCCGAGCAGGTGAGGCACCCCAGACGCCCTCTTTCTTGGTGGGGCTGATGACTGCCATCTAGCAGGGCTCCAGGTTCCCTCCCTCCCACCACCACCTCCCGGGGCAGCCTCCTTCCAAGCACTTTGGGGCCTGGTCTCACCCGGGACTATGGGAAGAGGAGGCTCCAGCTATGGGGGCGGGGCTGCTGGGGGCTGGAGGTTGTGCTCCGCCATGTAAACAACGTCGAGAGGTCACGCAGCTGCTCCTGGACCCTGCCGGGGCAGGTACGGGGCTGGGCCAGGCTGGCAGCCACCCTCGCTGCCCCTACCCCAGGGCTGAGGTCATCTGGCCACAGCGCCCACTGACTTCACTGACCAGACCTCCCTGACCTCCCGCCTGGCTGCCCGGGGTCCCCTCTGCACTGGCTGGAGAAGGGAAGTCATTTCATTATATCCCAGGACAACCCTCCAGTGAGTCTCTGGGACTAAAGGCCATCACCTTGCCCTCCCGGGTCTATTTCTCACCTCTGTAATGTCAGTCATGAGGCCCGGCCCTCCTGTGACTCCTCTTTTCCCCTGCAGGCCTCTTGGGGCCGCCAGGGCCCCGTGGGCTTCCTGGAGAGATGGGGCGCCCTGGCCCCCCCGGCCCCCCTGGCCCAGCAGGCAGCCCGGGCCTCCCTCCAAACGGCCCCCAAGGCGTCCTCTACTCCCTGCAGCCACCGACGGACAAGGACAGTGAGTGTCACGCTTGAGGGCTGGGGTGGGAGGGCGGGCCAGAATTCAGAGGGTCCACTCCCCCAAAAGGACCCCGTGAAGCAGACTGTCCGTGAGTAGGGCCTCGGCTTTGCCAGGCGGGGGGACGGGGTAGCCTAGGTGGAGGGTGGTCCCCCAAACCCCACTGTTGGCCCCAGGGGCCTGTCCCTGCCTCTGTGCTCAGCTCCTGCCCCTGGGGTCTGACCCCCTGATGTCCCTCTGCTCTCTGGCCTGGCCTTGGGGTCCCCCCTGGTGACAGTACCACCACCAAGGTCATCCGTCACCCCTGTGCTCTTCACAAATCCCCTCACTGTAGGCCACTGGACAGGCGCTGATGGATGGAGCACCTCCCACGTGTGGGGCTGTGTGTTGTAACCTCCGGGATACAGCAGTGAGCAAAACAAGTCTCCTGCCTGCAGGAGCCACAGCCTAGCACAAGAGGGCGCCCTTGAGCACACACAGAACCCGCCGCCGGGAGCATGGGGGGAGGGCGGGTCCAGGGAGGGCGCCCCAGAGATGGGGTGGGGGTGGGGCCTGCGGCCCATGGAGGGCGTGGCTTTGGCTAAGGGCCCTGGGAAAAGAGAAAGGTTTTAAGAAGCGGGTGATGAGATTGACTTGGCATTCTGAGTGGGTGACATCCCGGGCACCGTGGGGGCACAGGGACCTCTTGGTCAGCCGTCAGAGAAACCCAAGCCCCCTCCCGCCCCGCGCCCCGCGCCCGCCTCCGCCCTGTCCGCCCGGCTCCCCGGGCAGCGCCGCTCTGCCCCGAGCGTTAGACCTGGGCCTGAATCACAGGGTCCCGCTCCTTGCAACCTCCGTTTCCCCATCCCTAGAGCAGGAGTGGTAATACATCCGGACGGAGTTGCTCTGGGGTACACAGCCCCCAGCCACGAGGGAAGGACTCATTCCCAAGGGGATCAGGGTGCCTGGGCTGCCCTCCGCGTGTGCGGGGGCCGGAGCAAAGAAGTCACTGGCGACCCAGTCTCACTGTCGTGGTGGGCTCAGTGGTGCCCCCTGGTGGAGGAGAAAGGGTGATGCTTGTTTAGTACCTTGGGGGTCTAAGGGTTCCACCGCCCGGCATCGCCGGGCCACGAGAATTCACCCGGCCCCAGCCTGGGCGTGATGCCCGGCGTCTGCCGCTGACGGCCTCCAGTGCTCAGATCCCCCCTTCAGACAGGACCCTCCTTCCCCAGCCCTGGGGTCCCCAAGAGAGGGCAGACTGCCTGGAGGGCGCAGATGTGAACGTTTAGGAAGAGTGGGGGGGCGGGTCCCTGTGGAGGCACCTGGTTAGCCTGCACTGAGCAGCTATAGGAGGCCCACCAGCCGGGAGGCCTATGGAAGGGCTGCCCAGGCTTCCGTGGTGGGGGTAAGGGGGTAAAGGCAGAGGCGAACACCCCCAGCCCAGAGGTTTCCAAGCCTGGCTGTCTGCTTCTGGGTCAGGACAGCGTGGGGTGAGGTCACATGGGGCTCACTCTGGAGGGACCCAGGCCACGAGACAGACCCCATCCGGCCCGGGGTCCTGTGGCTCAGACGAGTGGTCAGGGAGGGCTTCCTAGAGGAGGCCCCACAAGAGTTAGCTAGTCAGGAGTGTCGGGATGGGCATGTGGAGGGGAGCCTGGAAGAGAGCCCGGCCTGGACAGCGGGGAGGTGAGCAAGGCAGAGCCGGAGCCTAAGGGCCTGGAATTTTCAGGAAGAAGTTTGTACTTTAAACAGAGCCCACAGGGCTTTCCCGTTCTCTGATTTGGCCTCTGTGTTGGCTCGTCAGTAAAGAATCTGCCTGCAATGCAGGAGACCCGTTTTCGATCCCTGGATCGGGAAGATCTCCCAGAGAAGGAACTGGCAACCCACTCCAATACTCTTGCCTGGAGAATCCCATGGACAGAGGAGCCTGGCGGGCCCCAGTCTGTGGGGTCACAAAGAGTCGGACACGACTGAGTGACTACACACGAGGGAGCTCCTCTGAGCCGAGGGGGCAGGCGCTGCAGTGAGGCCCAGCAGGGTCGGGCCGCTCTTCCTGGCTCTGGGGGACTCAGCTCTAGCCCCCCAGCCCCGCCCCGCGGGTCACAGGCCACTCTGCCCTTCCCACAGATGGACACGTGCAGCTGGCCTCCGCGGCTGTGGACACAGTGTTGGCGGGCGTCCCGGGGCCCCGGGGCCCCCCTGGCCCCCCAGGTGAGTGCAGAGGGCAGCAGCAGCAGCTGGTCTCCACTGGTACCCACTCCTGGGCTTCACCTGGGCTGGGGGTCCTGAAGGGGCCGGTTGGGGGCTCATGGCCTTGGCAGGGCACTGGGTCTGCCCCAGCCAGCAGCGGCTTGAGGGGGGGCTCATGGGTGGCAGCTCCCCTGCGACTGGACACAGTGTTTCTGGGTGGCCTGACACCCACATGAAGCAGCCCCAGGCCGCCCTCGAGCAAGCCAGAGCAGGGGTACTCCGGGTGCTGGAGGCCTAGGTCCAGGAGGTCTGCGTAGGGGATGGTGGGTGGGAAGACCGAGGGAGCTGGTAGGGCAGGTGCCTGGGCGAGACAGGGGGCCCGGGGCCTTCAGGCAGAAATCGGGGTCCTGGGAGAGGGGATGGGACCCTCACTGGGGGAGGGGGTGGTGTGGGGTGGGGCGGGAGCCCAGATGTGTGGCCGTCTCCTCTGACAGGTTCTACTCCTGAATGAAAGCAACAGAGGCGCTGGGCACCTGTGGGCTGGGGGCGCCTCTTGATTCGGCTCCAGGCCAGGCAGTCATTCCCCGCCAGTAGTTCAGTGTCTCACGCAGTCAGGAAACACCCACTGAGCACCTCCTACAGGCTGGCCAGTGTCCTGGGTTCCTGGGATCCTTAGATAAACAAAAGATTTCTGTCCTCCCGGTACTTACATTCTAGTGGAGAAGGCGGGCGGTGCCCTCCTGCTGTCGGTGAATCCTCCCAGAAAGCAGGGCTGGGCTCGCGGCTGGGCCAGGGTGCCCCCATTTAAAAGGTAGCATTGAGGAGGGTGCTGGGAGGGTGTTTGCCTTTTAGCTAGACCAAGTCCAAACCATTACCCCCCACAGGGGTGCACTTTGCTGTAGGTCCTCCCTAGGTATGTCAGGGGGCACTCTGGTACAGACTAGCAGTCCAGGGGGCACAGAGACCTCACTCTTCCAAATATTCGGGGCATTTAGTCACGAACACCATGCCCTGCACTGCACCCATTGGGCCTGGCCTGATCCTCTGGGCGCTCCCTGGCCCAGAGGGGAGGCTGGCATTCAAACCAGCAGTGGCCCAAGGCAGTGGCTGGTCACTGTCAGGGATTTGCCTAGGGAAGAGGCGGGGGTAGGTGCCTGGAAGGCTTCCTGGAGGAGGTGACGCTCAGCCTGAGACTGGTGGGAGTTGGCTGGGATGTGGAGGGGATGGGGACACTCCAGGAGGAAGGAACAGCCACCACAAAGGCATGGACCCAGAGGGACTTTCCAGGAGGGTGTTTGACCAATGAAGGTGGAGGAGGCTGGGCAGAGAGGGACCTGTCTGAAAAGTCACTTGGGGAGGGGGGTTGTGCTGCGTGGATGGGTGACCAGCACTCCGGGTGGTAGGCAGCAGTTGTAACCCAGGCAAGGAGGATGGTCTCAGGGAGGTGAGGTCTGAGGTCCCGAGGCAGGGCAGGCTCGAGGGAGATTTGCCCGAGGACTGACCGGCTGGGGAGAGGCTGCAGGGTGCCCCCCGGCCCCGTGGATGAGGCTGTGGGAGCAGCAGCGGGCTGTGGTCTAGGGATTGCAGGCAGCGAGAGGGGCTTGCAGTGGGCTCTCCGCTCTGGGGGTGGGCAGGGGGCCGGGGAGCCCATGCCCCCTCCCTCACCATTTATTCACCTCCCCTTTCTGCGCTGCCCAAGGAGACAGACCCAGGGTGGGTAGGAGGGCCCCTCTCCAGAGCCGATGAGGGGGCAGGGGGAGTCTCTGGCTCCAGGTGACCATCTGTGACTCTGCCGGCAGGTCCCCCTGGACCACACGGCCCCCCTGGCCCCCCGGGTGCACCTGGATCCCAGGTAAGGTCTCGTCCATCTCTGGGGAGGGTGAGGGCACTGTCTCCCCAGGAAGAAAGGGGCCGGGCTTCTTAGCAGCACAGTTGCTCAGGAAGGAACCAGCCCAACTAGCTGGTCCCCACCGGGGTCCAGGTGGGCCCCAGGGGAAGGCAGGCGTGGAATCCTGTTTTCTTAGCAACAGCCCTTTGCTGCCCACCCTACCTGGGCCCCATGGCAACCCACTCCAGTACTCTTGCCTGGAAAATCCCATGGATGGAGGAGCCTGGTAGGCTGCAGTCCATGGGGTCGCTAAGAGTTGGACACGGCTTCACTTGCACTTCTCACTTTCATGCATTGGAGAAGGAAATGGCAACCCACTCCAGTGCTCTTGCCTGGAGAATCCCAGGGACGGCAGAGCCTGGTGGGCTGCCGTCTATGGGGTCGCACAGAGTCGGACACGACTGAAGTGACTTAGCAGCAGCAGCAGCAGCTACCTGGGCCCCAGAGAAGTTAGCATCGTTCCCATTTCATAGATGAGGTAACCCGAGGTCATGCAGGCGGTGTGTGGAGCTGGGCCAGGATCACAGCCATGGCCCCTCTTTGATGAGAATTGCCTGGGTGGGGGGGCAATGGCTTTGCCTCCTCAGCTGTGTGATGTTGGGCAGAAAGACAGCCTCTCTGGGCTCCGGCTCCTTGGCTGCTGAGACGGAGTGGGTTGTAACAGGGAGTAAGAGAGAAATAAAGTGTCAGGGGGGAGTGACTTGTGCTGCAGGGCCCCAGGGGTCTGGGGGGGATGTCATACGGAGGAGGAGGGGACTTTGGACACCAAGGCAGGCAGGGTTTTGTTTGGGGGTGTCTGCACAGAGCTTCCTGCAGCTCATCCAGGCCGAGGGCTTCAGGTTCCCTGGAACTCGGGCCTGGGTGGGAGGCGGGGCGGGGGTGACTGAAAAGCCGGGCTCCCACTGCAAGGCTGGACAGCTCACCCCTGACAGAAGGGCAGGAGGGGGTGTGAGGCTGACAGAGGCTCTCGTGAGAAGGGCTGGGGGCAGTAGGACCCCCCTCTAGAGACCCAAGCCCACAACAACAGGCAAGGTCAGAGATGATGGTGTCCCTGACCCTTCCCCCCACCTGCTCGTGCCAACTCCTTTCAGGGTCCCCACTGTGTTATCCCCGCAGTGACAGGGACGCAGAGGCTCAGAGAGGTTCTGTCATTTGCCAGAGTCACCCAGCAGGGGGGTAGATCGGGGGTCCCGGCAAGGCCGAGGTCACTCTAGGCCCCACTCCAGCTTTCTTGGGGTCCCTGCCCTCTGCGAGCAGGTAGTCTGATGGGGGAGGCAGATGTGATAGAGAGTAACTGGGGCGGGACCTACAGCAACAGGAGCGGGGTGACAGATAGGAGAAGGTGACGCTTCGGCTGAGACCCGAGGACCCAGAAAGGAGCAGTCACGCAAAGATGCCAAGAGCGTTTCAGGTAAAGGGAAGCATAAGTGCAAAGATCCTGAGGCCGGGAAACACCAGGCAGGTCCTGAGCGAAGAAGCGTGTCGGGGGAGGTGAGGTGGGAGGGAAGTGGGCAGGGCGGTACCTGCAGAGCCCATGCGCGGACCCGGGTCACAGTGAAAGGGGGCCTTACCGAGTGTCAGGGAGGGGGAGTCCAGGGCCCCATTTTCGTCTTTTCAGGGCCCCTCTGGCTGTGGCTTGAGGAGCGGAAGGCGGGGGCGGGGGAGTGGAGCAGGGAGATCAGGGAGGAGGCTGGGGCAGCGCAGAGGACACAGATGTATCTAGAAAGTGGACCTGACAGGTCTGGCTGATGGAATAAATTCGGTGAGGGCGGGAAGGGGAAGGTTAGCTGCGAGGTGCGTATAGGAGCGGCTGTGGACCGCAGAGCCATTTCATGGAAAAGAGAGACCGCCGGGTTGGGGGCCGGACGGCTGGGCCGGGGGGAGACCAGGAGTTCCACTTTGGAGAGGGTGAGCAGGGGCGCCTCCTGGCCAGCCAGGTCAGGGTGCTGGGGGACGGCTTGATGCACAGGTCTGGGGCTCCAGGGAGCCTTCTGACCGGGCCTCAATGCTGATGGGGAGCCCACGCGGGGACCCTCGCCTTCACCACTAGTAGGAGTCGCGTTAGTGGCTCAGTCGTGTCTGATTCCTTGTGACCCTTCATGGGTGACCTGTGACTCTTCATGGCTCCTCCAGGCTTCTCTGTCCGTGGGATTCCCCAGCAAGAGTACTGGAGGGGGTTGCCATTCCCTTCTCCAGGGGATCTTCGCGACCCCGGGATCGAACCCGGGTCTCCTGCATTGGCAGGTGGATTCTTTACCGTCTGAGCCTCCAGGGAAGCCTGAGACCAGCACTGCTGTCACTCATTCTAGGAGGGCCCTTTCCGAGTGCTGGGGGGATGTGTGCGCGGCCATCCGGTCCCCTTCTCCAAGGGCCTCCCCGGTAGCTCAGACTGTGAAGAATCTGCCTGCCAATGCAGGAGACACAGGAGACTCGAGTTTGATCCCTGGAGAAGGCGATGGCAACCCCCTCTAGTGTTCTTGTCTGGAGAATCCCAGGGACAGGGGAGCCCAGGGGGCTACAGTCCATGAGGTCGCAGAGAGTCGGACATGACTGAGCATGCACGCACGCACGTGCCTTCTCCAAGTGATGACCATACTTGGCATTGGCCCATTTCACAGACGAGAAGATGGAGGACTCAGTGGAAGCCCACGGTCATCCACTGGCCAGTGGGGGGGCTCCAGGAGCAGACAGGCCCCCCGCCGCGGCACCCCCCCCATTTCCTCTCCCGCCCACCCTCCTCCTGTCCTGTTTTTCAGATTTCCAGAGCCCAGAGCAGGGCGAGGGCATGCAGAGGACTAAGGGGTTGTGAAGGGCAAAGCCTAACTTACTTTGTCTGATTTTCTGCAGGGCCTGGCTGGAGAGCGGGGCACCACGGGGCCGTCTGTAAGTATGGGGCTGTGTGTGGGGGCCACCCCCAGGGTGATGGGCTCGGATGCAGGCGCCGGGTACCAACTGGGTGGGTGTTTGCCACAGGCAGCCTGACTGAGCTCAGGCCCCCAGCCTCCCCGGGCATGGCCAGATCCAGCCCAGCCAGGACGGAGCAGAGGGAGAGAACTGGGCAACCTGGGTGCAGTGCCAGCTGCCCAAGTTGGGAAGGGGTGACTTTGGGAAGTGGGACACTCCCCCCGTCCCCGGGTATATGAAGTAAGGACTGAAATAGCTACCCGTCGAGGGGCTTGGATGAGAGTCCTAAGGTCTTTGCCAGGAGCCCAGGCCCCTGGGTTAATGTGCTATGTGACCTGCAGAGTCCCTTGCTTTCTCTGAACTTCCCAGGAATAGATATAGACGGCTGACCACTCATTTCCCATCTTAAAAATAAGAATTCACAAGACTCAGCCCCATCTTCAGGGCCAAGGAAGTGGGCAGGTGCCCAAGTCTTATGTCAGAGGCACACGGCTGGGGGAGAAGGGGGAGCATCTTCTATGTGGAGGCCCTCTTCATCCTTAGTGGGTTTAAGCTTCACAGTGCCCCCGTGAGATGGTGCTTTATTTTCCCTCTTTGCCAGAACTGGCAGCTGAGGCCCAGAGAGGTTAAGCAACTTGCCCAAGGTCACACAGCTATACCAAAGTAGAGCCAAGATTTAAACTGAGGAGTGTTAGCCTCCAAAGGCAGGCCTTCCCCAAGCTTGTCATCGACAGTGATTTATTTAATCCTCCTAATAGCTCTGTGAGGCAGGCACTGTTATTATCCCCATTTTGGAGATGGAAAAACCGAGGCACAGAGAGGTAAAGTCACATAAGAGTAAGTGGCCTCCTAGGTGTTATTGTGAGGCTGATATTACTGGCCCCGTTTTACTTATTTATTTAAATTTTAATTTTTTTACATTTCATTTATTTTGGCTGCTCTGGGTCTCTGTTGCCATGCATAGGTTCTCTAATTGCAGTGCGGCATGTGAGATCCTAGTTCCTTGACCAGGAACTGAACCCACGTCCCGCCGCCCTGGAAGGTGGCTTCTCAACCACTGGACCAACCGGGGAAGTCCCTGGCCCCAATTTTAGAGTCAGGGAAACAGAGGGGAAAGGCAGGGGGCCTGATCCCTGGAAGGGCAGGAACCTGAGTTCCAACCTGACCACTCCCTCCCTAGAAACAGAATTAAGCCCCTAAAGTCAAGCCCATGCCGGCCTGTGCAGGGGTCCCAGGTAGAGAAGCTGAGCACCCATCACTGACCACGTGACTTTCTTCCCAGGGGGAGCCTGGCGGGAAAGGGGAAGAGGAGGAGAAAGCCGCCACTGAGGTAACTGTGCCCCTGGGCCTGTGCTTCCCTCCTGCCCCCTGGCTGTGTCCTTGCGGGACAGTCCAGTAGAGCTGGACCGACAACTTCATCCTGAGCGGGGCGTCAGCCGCAGTGCGAGTGGGGGCCCACCCGGCGGGGGAGGCAGTGGAGTGGATCGTGACTGCGGCCCGGTGTGAAGTCAGCTGCAGTGGGGGAGCGCAGATGGGATGACTGGCCCGGGGCCTGAGGGTGGGGGCGACCCCGCCGGAGAGGGCGGAGGAGCCACGGACCAGCGGGCAAGACCCTCTGTTTGAAGGAGGCCTCGGGCTGTGGGGTCTTTCTCCAGGGCTAGGACCCTCCCATGACAGCGCCCGGCACACGGACGTGCCCAAGGTCACAGTGCCACTGGACTGAAGGGTGTATGGGCAGGCGGAGAGCTGGCTGGTGGATGTGGGAGAGGACGGATGGAAGAAGGGGGTTGGGAGCTCACAGCAGCCAGAGCAAGTCGGGGCAGGGCAGGGACACAGATGGAGCGCGAGTGCGGCTGTAGGGACCATACCTTCTGGGAAGCGGAGGGGAGGCTGGGGGCCAGGGTGATGCGTGAAGGGAACGAGGGCGGTGGGGCAAGCTGGAATGAGTCACCTGGTGTGACAGGGCTCGGCCAGATGTCCAGCACAGCGGGCACGCTGCACCCCCTGAGTGAGCTTGGGGAGATGCTAAGCCAGGGGTGGGGGTGTCTGGAGAGGTGGGCGATGGGCATTGGAGGTGGGCAGCTGTGTGAGGCAGGCTGGGCTGGAGGGGGTAAAGCTGGGATCAGGGGACCTTCCAGAGGTCCTTATGGGATTGAAGGGGGAAGAGGCTGGAACCATGGCAGCCATGGTGGACAAGAGAGACAGTGGGAGGAAGATGTGGATGCTGGGGTCATTTGCGATGGATGACTGGGAGGGTACCCACGACTTCCCCCTGTCCAGTTTCATCAGCATGGCCCGGGCACCCGGGCTTAACTGGGTCCTGACAGAGGGGGCCTGGAGCCCCTGCTCCTCACCGCGGACACCCCCATCCCAGACACTACCCACAGCCCGGCTTCTCACGGTCTTTGACGGGAAGGGCTCTCTTGTGTAACTCAGTAGCATGCTCTCCGGTTTTCTTTTGCTTTAAGCGCAATTAATCTAAGTGTCATGACAGAGCTGTCATGTTCCACCAGCCAAAAAGGTTCCTGTTTGCTGCTGCCGCCGGGGCGGAGCCTAGCCTCTCTACCATCACTTTTTTTTTTTCAAAGTGACCTTGTCATCTTGTCTTCTCCATTAATCAGCCTATTCACGTGTCCTGACACCCGAGGTCCTTCGCCGTGTGTAGGCCGGTTCCCAGGAACGCAGAGGCGCCATCTTTGTGCCCTCCCACGGGCCTTCCGGCAGCCTCGGCTCTGCCCTCGGATGGGTGGGACCGGGACGGAGACCAGCAAAGCGCCTCCCACCCATGGGCCCGTATGAGGTGCTCTGCCCACAGCAGGATATCTTCTAGAAAGAAGGGTGCACAGGGAGGCAGCTGGCGGCCATGGGAGCAGCAAGCTCAGGCCGGAGGCAGCCAGGGCTGTGTGAAGCCCCGGGCTTGGCCATTTCCGGCTTGGCCACTTCCGGCTTGGCCACTTCCGGGCTGTGGGGCCGGCTCGTCTGGGCTTCAAGTTCCGTGTCTGTGAACTGGAGTTCGAACCCAAGCCCTGGTGCCGGGGTGTCTCTAGCCTGTGGTGGCCGTTGCGTTGACGATGGTGACAAGAGGGAAGTGGCGGGCTGGGACAGGACGCTGGAGCAGGGCGGCCCTGACCCCACGGCTTCCTCCACCCCAGGGCGAGGGGGTGCAGCAGCTGCGGGAGGCCCTGAAGATTTTGGCCGAGAGAGTGCTCATCCTGGAACACATGATTGGCATCCACGGTGAGCAGTGACCCGGGCCGCCGAGTCCAGCATCTCCCTCCGCCCCGCCTCCCCTGCTGCCCTCGCCCGTGCTGCCTCTGGTCCCCTCTCTCCCTGCCCTGATGGCCCCGCACCTGGCGGCCAGTCTGCCCCTGTGCCACCCCTGCTCAAGAACCCTCCGTGGCTCCCTGCTGCCTGAGACGAGGTACAGCTCCCAAGTCCCTCCCCTAGCACAGCCTGGTGTCCGGTGACTCAGAGCCGTCATCCAGGCGCCCCGGGCCCCTCCCACCGCCACACCTCTGCTCAGACTGGTCGCTCTGCCTCCTGAACACCAGCTCTGGCCTCAGGGCCTGTTCTAGGATCTCTTCCTCTGGGAAGCCGCCCTCCTGTCTCCTCCCTGTTCTCCACCGAGCCTTCTATTCCCTTACGGGTTGGGGTGTCTATATCTCTCCCTGGGACCTCTGCAGTGCCTGGAACCTGGCCCTGGTCAGCATTGTTTGAAGAATGAATGAATGAGTGAATGGTGAATAAGTAGATGAGTGAGTGGGAGACTGAATGAATGAGTGAATGAATGGATGAGTGGATGAGTGAATGAATGGATGAATGAATGAGTGAATGAATGGATGAATAAATGAGTGAGGGAATGAATGCATGAAGACTAGACGCTGGCAGCTGCTTTGTCCCACCCTCACTGGGCACAAAGGTTCCTTGGCTGGCAGGACTGGAAGTGAAGGGGCTTCGCGGGCTCCTGAGGCCTTGTGTGAGCCCACCCTCCTGCTTTCCTTCCAGATCCCCAGGCCACCCCTGAGGGGGGCTCTGGCCAGGACGCCGCCCTGAGAGCCAACCTCAAGATGAAGCGCGGAGGCCCCCCACCTGACGGCTCCCTGGCTGCCCTGCTCGGGCCCGACCCCGGGCAGAGGAGCGCTGGCCGGGCCAGCAGTGGGAAGTAGGAGGCCAGCTCTCCCGGAGGAGCCCCGGCTCCACCAGAGACCCCGCCCCGAGGCCTGTGCTGCTGTCAGCACTGAGGGCACCCTGAATGGGACTGGGCTCCAGACCTGCACGACCGTCAGGGACACTGGCTCCCGGGGGCCTTGGGAACAGATGGCAACGCCAGGGGCCGGGGCCAGAGGGGCCCAGCGCCCCCGGCCGAGCTCTGCCCTGGTCCCTGCCCTCCCCACCCCCACTCCCTGCTGGAGACGGGGTCTGGTGGCTGGGTGGGGCGCGGGAATCGTCATAATACTCGCCATTTACTGGGTCCCTGAGTCGTCTGGGCCCATCCGAGGAACTTCCCTACATTGTCTCATTTAACCCTTAGGACGTAGGTTTGTTTCTCCCACTTTACTTGGGGGCAGAGGCTGGGAGAGGATAAATTACCTGCCCGAGGCCCCTGGACCGTGGAGGACCGGGGCAGGATTTGAACCCGTGTTCTCTCTACCTGCCAGCTCCCCCTCTTCACGGGGACACTCACACAGGGCAGGCGCTGGGCCAGACGGCCCCGGAGGCTCCAGCCGGGAAGGAGGGCAGGCCCTGCCCAGCTCGAGACCCTGGGGGCCCTCCAGCCTCCTTCCTTGACATCCCTCCCTGGGCTCGGGGGTCTACTTCACAGGTGGGGAGGTGGGCAGCTTGGCCTGTAGCTGCTCTTGAAGGCCAGGGAGACCTTGAATAAACCCCTGACAGTCAGTGGACTTGGAGACCGTGAGAGAGGAGCGTTGGGCTGCCAGGCTCCCCAGACTGAACTGGCATCGCCCCCTGCTGCATCCTGATCCCTCTGACCCCACCCACCCTCCCAGGGCCTCCCACCGCTGAGCAGCGAGGAGGAGGATTGAATGGGACGGTGCACCCGCTGGGGGTGTCCCTGCAGCCCCGGCCTCTCCCAGACTCGCTGAGAACCGGCAGGGTTAAGGTGGCCCCTTCAAGTTACAAGGCAAGTCCTGTGTCCCAAGGAGAAGGAGGGGTCGCCACCTGATTCCCAGGCCCTGCTGGGGAGAGACGCTCCGCGCTCGGTCCTGTGGGCCCAGCCTGGCTCCGGTCCTGGGTCCCGGTGCCCTAGAGCAGCTCAGACCAGGGCCCTCAAGGCCTCTTGGGCGTTGGGTCCTCTGTGCCCTGGACCTGCCCTGGTGCTCCTCTCTCGCTGTCTCAGCCACGGCAGCAAACGCAGACACTCCCAGGTGCTGGCGCCGCCCCCGTGGTCTCCCCTTGTGGCATGAGTGACTTGTCCCACCACCCTTGGTGCTACTGGGAGGCTGTGCTCCATCCCTCTGGGCCCTGATAACCTCTCCCTGCCCTCGAGGCCTGGACTGCCCCTCGGGAGGCAGGGCTGGCTGGGTGGGGGGCCAGGATGTGGCTTCTTGCAGGCCTGTCTTCATGGAGGGGTGGTCACCCTCTGACAATAAAGGTGCTCTCCCCCTGTGGTCGGGCGTCGCATGGTAGCGGCCGTCGGGGAGGCCGGGCCCAGCCCTGGGGGATCTGATGGGAGCCCCCGGGAGGAGGGGACCGCAAGGGCCCGAGGCAGGGCAGCCTGGCTCTGCCCCCTGGGAGCCCCACGTGGGGGCCTAGGAGAGCGAGGGGTGCTCTTCGGAGGCCGCCCCACCCTCCAGTCTAGGCTGGGCCCTGGGCCAGCTCTGCTAGAGGGAGTGAGGTGGGAGGGTTCCCGGTGCTGGGCAGAAGGACCCCTCCCCACCATGCTCCTGCCCCGGGCCTGGGGTCCTGGACTTTTTCGTCCAGGCCCAAGTCCAGATGGGGGCCCTGGGACCGTCCCCTGAGTCCTCAGCTGAGGTCGGGGACTGGCTGAATGCCGCCCAGGGCTTCCTGCAGGCCGCGTCCCACCAGAACTCAGAGACTTGCTGGGCCCACCACCACCACACACACTCTGACGGCAGCCCCCTTCTCACGGCAAGACGGTGTGTTTCCAGCTGGAAGTGTCGGGCTGAAGCAGGAGCCAGGGGCCCGGTCTGGGAGGACCCTAAACACTGGATGGGGAGAAGCTGACCCAGTGGGGCTGGGCGGCTGTGGCCGCTTCTCACCGTCAGTCCGGCCTCCCCCTTCCACCTGGATGGTGGAACGACCTTTCTGATGTGCACGTGGGCAGCACCCCCTTTACTCATGAAGCAGCAGTGGCCCCTTGTTCCTGGTCCCCAGCCTGCTCTGTGACTTGTCACTGTCATCCAAGCCTCCATCCCCGTGGCTGCTAGCCACACGGAGGAACCACCTGGTCTTGTCTCTGTAACGCCTGTGGGTGCGGATGCCCCGCAAGGCGTTTGGTGCCTGCAGGGTGTGGGAGAGAACAGGACATGGGGCCGGGGTGACTGGTACTCATAACCCTGGGGGAATCACAGCTCTTGGCTTTGGGCGAGAGCCTCAGACGCATTGCCTCCTCTGACGCCCACAGCCCACAGCTGGCTCGGGCCCCTCTGGTCCTTGGTTCCGTCGTGACCATGAATGTCTGTGCTGATGGGTGGAGGCCCTGACCTGCTCAGCCTGCAGGTCCTGCGATGGATTCGGACAGTGAGGCACGTCACCTGGAGTGCCCCTGCTATCTGGGATGGGGCTTCCATGGTGTGGGCCCCCCTCCTCTGCCCAAAACTGCACATCTCCCTGCAGACCCTGGGGAGGGGGTTCCTAAGGGTCAGCCCAGTGCAGGGGGCAGGCATCCCTGAGCCCCCACCCCACCACCCACCTGCAGGGTCCACCCAGAGGGATAAGGAGGGAGAATCAGCTCAGCCTCTCCCCCTGCCACCCTACCCTGCCCCTCCCCATCTCCTCCCCGAGCCTGCTCAGCTCGCCATCCCCCTGCCACCCTCAGGGCACACCCACCCTCTCTCCAGGCACTGCCTCCTGTGCCCTGGTGTCCAGATCAAATCAGAACAGGGGCTGACAGCTCTTCACTAACACTTTCCCTTCCAGGCCCGCTCCCTAGTCCGTGGGACCCTCTTCTCCCCACCCCCCTGCCTGGCTGAGCCTGGGGGAGCAAGACATTGAAGGGCGCAGACTCAGGGCCCTGACTTGGGCCCCCCTCTCCCTGCCCGGGTTCCCCAGGGTCTCCTGGGCAGGGCAGGTGTGGTGCTGGGAGTCTAGGCCTGGATGCAGTTCCTCCACACCCACAGCCAGGAACCCCTGCCAGCCCTACCTTAGTCGACCACCAGCCAAAACAGAAATTCAGGATCCCCTAGGTCAGACAGTGGCTCAGTTGGTAAAGAATCTGACACCCGGGTTCGATCCCTGGGTCGGGAAGATCCCCTGGAGGAGGGCATGGCAACCCACTGCAGTATTCTTGCCTGGAGAATCTCATGCACAGAGGAACCTGGCGGGCTACAGTCCATGGGGTCACAAAGAGTCAGACATGACTGAGCATAGTTGTGTCGCAAGACACTTTCACTTTCAGGTCAGACAGTGACTCTTGGCAAGTGCCTGCATGTGGTGGCCACAGCGTGGAGGGGACTCGGGCTGCGCTGACCTTCAGTGGCTCCCACCGGGTCAGCAGCACCTGTGGTTAAAACATCCAAAGGCCCCTGTGCTGACGGACCACAGCTCCCCGCAT
Organism: Cervus canadensis; assembly: GCF_019320065.1. Taxonomy (NCBI): domain Eukaryota; kingdom Metazoa; phylum Chordata; class Mammalia; order Artiodactyla; family Cervidae; genus Cervus; species Cervus canadensis. The sequence goes on along the minus strand of NC_057417.1, from coordinate 28,777,617 downwards.
GCCCCCACCATCCCGACCCCTCCTCTAGCCTCCCTGGAATCTAGGACCGGGCTCCAGTGCCAGGAACAGAACCTATGGTGATGAATGGGCTCCTCTGCTACACTGATCATAAAATATTTTTAGTGTCTCTCCTGACACAGGCAATGAGAAGCTGATGGCAGAGCTGGGGGCCAGAGGGTACTTCTGCCCCTGCCTGGGGGAACATGATGGCCTCAGGCAGAAATTCATAGCGAATATGCCGCCTTGGGGCTTCCCTGGTAGCTCGGGTGGTAAAGAACTCTCCTGCCAAGGTAGGAGACAGATGCAGGTTCGATCCCTGGGTTGGGAAGATCCCCTGGAGGAGGGCATGGCAACCCACTCCAGTATTCTTGCCTAGAGAATACCATGGACAGAGGAGCCTGGCGGGCTACTGTCTATAGCGTCACAGAGTCAGACATGACTGAAGCGACTTAGCATGCATGCATGTGCTGCCTTGGGACAGGCCCCTGGAAGGAAAGCCTGGATGGTCATGGTCGGAAACCCAGAAGTTGGCCAGAAGCCCCAGTGAGCCCACGCTAGGGTTCTTGGGGCATTCCAAGAGGACCCCCGTTTTCTGGGGTACCCCCTTGGGACTTGAACTCAAGAGAACATGGTGACCTGTTTTTGGACCAGGAGGGAATCAGGGTGAGGCTGGAAATTAATCAGACATTCACCTGATCCCCCAGGGGTTCAGGGGTCACCTCTGAGCATCTCCTTTCCCAGAATGCACCGGGCGAGGCTGGCCCCCTCCAGGCTGGGTGGGAAGGGCACCTGGGGCACGTTCTTCTCATCCCATAGTTGGTGAGTCCCAAAGGTGCATGAGGGGCTATGGGACTATTCTGCCTGCAGGTTGGGAACCGCCCAACTCAAGCTTTGAGCCCCAGCCAGAGGTGGTCCAGGGGCCACTGGGGTCCCTAGCCCAAGCTCTCACCTGCCTGGATCAAAAGGTAACCCTCGGGTTCCCCATCCCCCTGCCCCACCCCATGTCACTCAGCTGTGATCTTCTCGTGGGGAGGGTCACACGTGTGTCCCCAGTGCCCAGCTCTGATCACCGCAGTGAGTCACAAAGGAGAGGGACTCCTTCCCGGATCCCGGAGGCAGTGACCGAGGTGGTGGGAGGGGGGCCTCGATCAGACCCAAAGTCCCCTCCCCACCCTGACTAACCTGTACCCGCAATCCCTGCTACCCTGAGGTTTCTGGAACCTCTCCTCCAGACCTAGTTTATGGATTATAAAAAAGAGAATTTCACGAGATTTGCAATTACTTGAATTCCAGGGAGATTTATTTCCAATGTGATTAATAAATTCTAATGTCATCTATAACTTTCAATTGCCAGTTAATTAACATGCAATGGGTGCATTGTAAAAGGCAAATTAAATACTTTCTCAGGCGGGGGCTGTTACATCTAATGAGCCAACGTGTCCCGAAGGAGACAGCCAGGCTCACATGCCAGGCCCTGCCTCCTCCATACTGATGGATGTGTGACATTTTGATAGCAAGTGACAACCTGGCTTCAGTGTCATCGTAAAAGGTGATCATAGAAGCTGCCTCCAAAACTCATGGTATCTGGGGTTGAAGCTGGTTCCTATTCACATAAATGCAACTTAAAGGGGATTCAAGTGATTCGATTAGAGTCAAGAGTCCAGCTCTGGGAATTCCCTGGTGGTCCAGTGGCTAAGACTCCATGCTTCCAATGCAAGAGGCCCCACCCCAGGTTCGATCCCTGTCAGGCTCCATCCAGGGGAGAATCTGTTCCTTGCCTTTTCCAGTTTCTAGAGGCCCCAGGCATCCCTTTGGCTTGTGCCTGCATTGCTCCAACCTCTGTCCCTGTCTTCACGACCTTCTCTTCTGTGTCTGTCTTGTCCTCTGTGTATCTCTCATAAGGACACTTGTCTCTGGGCCATCCAGAATGACCTCTTCATCTCAAGATCCTTGACTTAATCCCATCCACAAAGACCCTCTTTCCAAACAATGTCATGCTCAGAGGCTTCAGGTTTAGGACTTGGACATATATTTTGCAGGGGGGGAGCGTTCTTCAGCCTATGACAGTGACCTTGGGCAAGTCACGTAACCTCTTGGGGCTTCCATTTCCCACCTCTTCCAATAAAGGGCTGCTTCAGTGAATTAGTAAGAGCAGCTCCTACTCCGTGTCAGACACTGTTTTGAGCCCATCACATGCACTGACTTATTTAATCCTCACACCAACCTCAGGAAACAGCTGCTTTAGCATCCTTGTTTTGCAGGTGAGCAGATTCAGGCACCAAGAGCAGCAACTCACCCCAGGTACCAAGGTGGTGGGACCAGGATTTGAAACAGGCCACCTCACCCTGCAGCCTGAAAGTGAAAGTGGGGTTCCCTGGTGGCTTAGATGGTAGAGAATCTGCCAGCAGTGCAGGAGATCTGGGTTCGATCCCTGGGTCGGGAAGATCCCTTGGAGAAGGGAATGGCTACCCACTCCAGTATTCTTGCCTGGAGAATTCCATGGACAGAGGAGCCTGGTGGGCTACAAAAGTCCATGGGATTGCAAAAGAGTTGGACACAACTGATCGACTAACACTTTCACCTTTTTCACCTCACCCTGCAGCCTACAGTCCCCCCCCCCATTTTTGTAATTGAGCTTTTTAAAATTAAGCAATAGTTCACATACCATTCAACTCCCCCATTTCAAATATGCAATTCAGGGGGTATTAGTGTATTCAGAGTTGTACAACCATTGGCACAATCCATTTTAAAACATTTTCATCCCTCTGAAAGAAACCCCTTACCATTTAGTAATACCCCCCAATCTCCTGTTTCTCCCATTCTTGGGCAACCACTAATCTGCTTTTTCTGTCTCTATGAAGTTACCTGCTCTGGACATCTCACAGAAATGGAATCAGACACTTTGGCATCTGGCTTCTTTCATTTATCATGGTGATTTCAAGGTTCATCCCTGTTGTGGCTGTATCAGGGCTTCGTTTTAGTTCGTGGCCAAATAAGAGCCTATATGCTTAACCACTACAATGACCTGTAAGGTCCCTGATCACTCTGAAAACCTCTCTGTAAGATGGACACAATCCAGAAATCTCAGTGAAACCCTGAGGTTTGATCTGTCAAGATTCTGTAGGACTCGGGGCACAGACTCTGTCACCCCTCTGCCCACGGCACTGCCCTCTCTGACTGGGTTCCTGGCGCAGCCCCGGCGAGGGCGGTGGGTGAGCCAGAATGCCCGCCGTCAGGCCCGCTCCCTCCCCAACTGCACCTGCTCTGCTCTCGCCTGGGTCAGCGCTTCCTGGTCTTTCCCACGACACGGCTCACAGAACACAGGATACAATTTGCACGGCACTCAGGGTAAACAACCAGAGCTGCCCTCCACAATGTGCCCAGTTTGGGGTGTCTGGCTGCCCTAGCCCTTGCCTGGTAGCCTCCAAGGGCCGCCACCCGAGCCTACCTAGAGCCCACCTAGAGCCCAGCTGCAGTCCAGGCCTGGGAAGCTCTGATCTCAGGTGTCAAGGCTTGCACCCAAGGGACGCTCCTGCTGGGCAGGAGGCAGGAGGAGGTGCTGGCTTTTCACCAGCCAGGTCTTCAGACCATCCTCTGTTAATGGTTGAGGAGGGGGAGGGAGGGCGTGAGAGGAGAGATGGTTGGAACAGGCCTCTACGGGGCGCGGTACCCGGGTCCTCAGGGAGAAGAGGGAGGGGGTAGGTGGTTAAGGCTGGAGACCCAGGGCCACCAGCACTGCCTCAGCCGTGCCAAGTGGAAGGTCAGGGGCACCACTCTGGGGCCCCTCGTGCCGACTGCAATGAGGCTGCTTTGGTCGTAAGCAAGATGAACCCATGCCGAGTGCCTCCAAGAGTCACGGGACTAATCGCAAGGCTCCAGGAAACCCAGTGGACCCCAGGGATAGGGGTGGGAGAGGGCAGGCCCCAAAGGGGATAGCACCGGATCTGAGTCAGCCCCCGGGGACCTTTGTGGCGGGAGGAGGTTGCTGATTCCCACGGCGTGTCCATCCCTCCTTTCACTGAGATCCATTGTTCTGTCTCTGGCCTCATGGCTTCTGCCTGCTGGTGGCTCCTGCCTCTTCCCATCATGCTCCTGCCTCTTCCCATCATGCTTCTGTCTCTTCCCATCATGCTCCTGCCTATTCCCATCACACTCCTATCTCTTCCCATCATGTTCCTGCGTCTTCCCACCATGGCTTGCCATGACCCCTTGCTCACTTTCCTCTCACTATAGGTGGCTTTGTGGTCACACAACATTCAGGGTGGTTATCAAACATCTTCACTGTCCCCCTGACAGCTCTCAGGCTCCCTGGCACCTCCCTAAAGGAGGAGGACTCCTGCTCTTGGAAGATGAACTCAGGACCAGGTCTCATGCCTTCTAGGCTGGACACAGGTACTTGGCAGGGAAGGAGGACTCTGGGAACCTAAGGCCAGAAGCCCCAGAGAACCTGCAGTTTGGGCTTTGCTGCCTGTTGGTGGCAGAAGCTGCCATCCCAGAGGAGAAGGAATGTTTAGGACCCTAAGCTGGGCTCCTGTGGGCCAACAACAGTCTCTGCTTTCCATCAGAGCTGTCTAAACATGACCACTCCAGCCCTGCTCTCCAGCTGTTCAAGGACCTTGATTGCATCCATCCAGGTCCTCAGGATGCATCAGGCGCACATCACTGTCCACTTTCTCACCCCACCACCCACTGCGCCCCATGCTCCAACCACCCTGGCAGCCCCAGCTCATAACAGATTGGGTTTGAAAGGACTTGGCCTTAACTTTCCTTCAGCATCATGACTATAAAAGAACTTAAAAAAAAAAATGACAAAGCCAAAAGGTGCGTTGCAGTTAGGGAAGATGTGCAGTGAAGCCAGACTGAGCCCTGCTGGGCACCAGCCCTCCACTTGGTGAGAACAAATGTTTTTAACGCAGCCCTGTTGCCATGGTGATCACCGCATCTCAGCTTACTGAGGTGGCATTGCAGATCTGTGGAGAAAGAACAGATTATTCAATAAATGATGCCGGGATATTTGCTTAGCTATTTGGAAAGAAATAAAATTAGCTCTTTCCTTCACACCATACTTCAATAAATATTCCAGAGGAGTTAAAGAATTAGATGTAAAAAGGGAATTTTTTTTTTTAATCTTAGAAGAAACTATAGACAAATATTTGATCTTGGGGTAGCTAAAGACTTTTAAATATAAAAGTAGTGGGGAAAAAATAACAAAGAATAAGATAGGTAGAATTTAATACATAAAATATCAATCTCTTGGTGTTTTAAACAATCATTTAATTAAATTTATTGGGTAACTACAAATAAGAATCAAATAGTTACAACAAATATGACAAAGAATTAACACCTCTAATATATAAAAAGTAATTACCAATCAATAAAAATGAACATTCCAATAGAAAATTTCCAAAAAGAAATGTACAAAAAAATAAATAAAAATAGACAATAAACATATTTTAAAATATTCAGCTTCACTGGTAATCAAAGAAATGCCTAGTAAAATTCCAATGATATTTTCCTCTCTCTGACCACTTATATTAAACGTTGTATTGGAGATTATACCCAGAGTAATTAGGCAAGAAAAAGAAATAAAGTCACCTAGATTGGTGAGTGCTAGGAATTTGTCCATTTCATCTAGGTTAAATAATTTTGGGCATACAGTTTTTCCTGGTATTCTTATAATCCTTTTTATTTCTGTAAAGTCAGGAATAATAGTCCCACCTTCTAATTTTAGTAATTTGAGTCTTCTGTCTTTTTTTCTAGATCAGTCTACCTAAAAGTTTGTCAAATTTTCTGATCTTTTCACAGAATCAAATTTTGTGTTTTGTTTTTTCTCTATTGTGTTGTTATAAGGTAGAAATTTAGGTTATTAGTTTGAAACCTTTATTCCTTTTTAATATAGGCAACTATAGTTATCAGTACTGTTTTAGCTGCAGCTTACAAGTTTGGGCATATTGTGTTTTTATTTTTGTTCATCACAAAATACTTTCTAATTTCCTTGTGATTTCTTCTTTGGCCTGTTAGTTAGTTAGGAGTATGTTATTTAATTCCCACCTAGTCACAAATATTCTTCTGCAGTTGATTTCTAATTTCATTCTGTTGAGACAAGAGAACACATGCTGTATGATTTCAATCCTTTTAAATTTATTGAGTCTTATTTTATGGCATAACGTATGATTTATACTGCAGAAAGTTCTATGTGCACTTGAGACGAATACTTATTCTGATGTTGCTTGGAGTGCTCTGTAGTTGTCTGTTTAGGTTCAGTGGGTTTTTAGTGTTGTTCCTTTAATTCTTTAGAGCTGGTTTCCTTTAGTTCTTAGCACACATTCATGATAGTATAGTTAAAGTCTTTGTCTAGTAAGTCCAGTGTTTAGGCTTCCTCAGGGACAGTTTCTTGTGAATGAGCCATACTTTCTTGTGTCTTTGCATATCTCATAAATTTTTGCTGAAAACTGAACATTTAAAATAATACAATGAGGCAAATCTGGAAATCAGATCTCCTCTCTCCCATGCACCTCCATTCCCCAAGGGTTTGCTTTTACTGCTGTTTGTTGTTATTGTTGCTGCTACAGTTGATTTCTTTACTGACTTTTCTGGACTAATTCTGCAAAGTCTATGTTCTTTGTTGTTTTTGGCCACTGAAGCTTCTGCTCAGTTAGCTTGGTGGTCAGCTAATGATTGGATAGAGATTTCCTTAAATTGTTTAAGGACAAATCTGGAAGACTTGTTAAGGGGCTCTGTATATGTGATGGGGCATACCTTCAATTTGATAGCCTTAAGTTTTACTTCCTGCTTGTGCAATGCCTAAAGGTCAGCCAGAGGTGAGAGAAAATAGATCCATGATGAGACTTTCCTGGGCATGTGCAAAGCTATGCATACGGACTTCTAGGATCACAAGAATATGTTGGAGCTTTTTCAAAGCCCCCTAAGGACATCTCATTCCCATTTTTCCTCTTAAGATTTTTGTTTAGGGACTTCCCTCGTGGTTAAGACTCTGGGCTTCCCATGCAGGGAATGTGAATTTGATTCCTGTTCGGGGAACTAAGATCCCACATGCTGGGTGGTACAGTCAAAACAACAACAACAACAGAACCAGCTTTTTGTTTAGCCATTCTTTAGCCCCAACTGGTAGTGGCACTTCAGGCAGCCACAAAATTAAACAATTGCAGTTGACTGTTTTTGACAAATGCCCTGGAGCTGGGACCAAGAGCGAAGACTGAATTCAAATAAAGAGAATCCCTGAGAATGCAGCTTTTCCGGGGGGCGCTGCCAGACAGGTCAAAGAGTGACAGTTCTCTGGGGGCAGGACTTTTGGGTCAGCTCCAAACCTGTTCTTTCCCTTCAAATAGCTGCTGGGCTATTGGTTTTCACAACCACCATAGTTGTGAGCCTACTGCTTTTCAAACCTGCAATGGAATTGTGAAAAGGGAAGCGGGAATAAGGCAAGTTAAAACTTCACAAAGCTTGCTATTCTGATTGTAGTTCAGCCATATATTTTTCATTTTCTTTTTGGCTGCACTTGGTCTTCGTTGGGGAGTGTGGCTTTCTCTAGTTGCAGTGTTAAAGGCTTAGCTGCCCTGCGGCAGGTGGGATCTTACAGTTCCCTTAGAAAGGATTGAACCCATCTTGCTGCATTGCCACATTGCCTCCATTAAGGCAGACTCTTAACCACTGGATCACCGGGGAAGTCCCTTGGCCATATATTTAAAAAAACAAAAACAAAAACAAAACACAAACACTCCTCAAGTTTTTAAAAGCTTTGATTAATTTCCAGTCATGAAAAAGTTGATTTTGACCATTTTTGCCAGCATTGTCATTGCTTTTATGAAGAAGCATATTTTTGGAAGTCCTTATTCTGTTGTCCTGGAAGTGCTTCCTTTCCCCCTGTTTGTGTACAGAAAATTGTATTGGAACACAGCCGTGCCCATTCATTTATATTATCTATAGCCACTTTCACACTGCAATGGAAGACCTGAGTAGTTGCAACAGAAACCGTATGGCCAGCAAAGCCTAAAATATGTACTATCTGGCCCTTACAGAAAAAGTTTTCCAACCCCTATGGTAAGGCAAGAAAATGATATAAAGATTGGAGGAAGCAAATTGCTGCTTTTTTGCATTAAAAATCATTTTGCACTTAGTGCTGCTGTACCAAAGGGGTTCTTCCCCCTGCAAAGGACGTGGTAAGGAGCCTTGAAACAGCACCCCCTTTGCCCCAATGGTCTCTTGATGCAGTAATGGGTCTAGATCTAGTAATGGGTCTAGTCCCCAAAGTCCCATTTTGGGAATTTCCCTGGTGGTCCAGTGTTTAAGAATCCGCTTTCCAATGCAGGGGAAGTGGATTCGATCCCTGGTCTGGGAACTGAGATCTCACATGCTGAGGAGCAACTAAGCTCATATGCCTCAACTATAGAAGCCTGCATTCCACAACAAAAGATCCTGCATGCTGCAACTTGGTTGTGACGCAGCCAAATAAATAAATTTTAAAAATAAATAAAGTAGTAGGTATCAATTTAAAAATTGCTTTTTAAAATCTGTGAACAATCTGTTTGCATTAACAAGTTTAATGAGGTCATCGAATGTATTAAACAAAACCCAATTTTAGGACTTCTGGATCCAGCTAAGAGAGTGTCGGAGAAGGCAATGGCAACCCACTCCAGTACTCTTGCCTGGAAAATCTCATGGATGGAGGAGCCTGGTAGGCTGCAGTCCATGGGGTCGCTAAGAGGCGGGCTCGACTGAGTGACTTCACTTTCACTTTTCACTTTCATGCACTGGAGAAGGAAATGGCAACCCACTCCAGTGTTCTTGCCTGGAGAATCCCAGGGACAGAGAAGCCTGGTGGGCTGCCATCTATGGGGTCACACAGAGTCAGATACGACTGAAGCGACTTAGCAGCAGCAGCAAGAGAGTGTAGGCACACTCCACCTCACCTCTCCCACTGATCGGAGTTAAAAAGCTTGGACAGAATACATAAAGCAGCTGTCTGCGGACTCAGGAAAGTAAATCATAGGAAGTGGACTGGAGAGGGAAATCCAAACGCAAAGAATGACCGAAATGGCTGTGAGTTGTCTGGTTGGTCTGTACTTCTCCACCTCTCCTGGCTTAAACTTCAGCACAACCCAAGTCCTAGAACAGTAAAGTCAATGAAAACAGAGTAAGTTCTAAGAAAAACCTCTTCTTCTGGCAGGAGAACTAGGAACAGGGCATCTTGCAAGACTGAGAGCCTGGGGAGTTGTGGGGGGTGGGAGTGGGGATCCGTATTTTTTTTTTATAAAGAGTCTCACCATTATTATTTTTTAATAATTTTATTTATTTATTTTGGCCGCGCTGGGTCTTCGTTGCTGTCTGGGTGTTTCTCTAGTGGTGAGTGGGGCTTACTCCCTAGGAGCGTGCATAGGCTTCTCGTGGAGGTGGCTTCTCGTTGCAGAGCACAGGCTCTAGGGAGCGTGGCTCCATAGTTGCAGCCCCCACCCTGGTCTCAGTTGTCATGGCACGTGGCTTTAGTCGCTCCTTGGCCTGAGGGATCTTCCAGGATCCAGATCAGGAGTCAAACTCATCTCTCCTGCATTGGCAGGCGGATTCTTTACCACTGAGCCATCAAGGAAGCCCCTCAAATTTTTTCCTTTCAACTGTCTCTACCCTGAAGCAAGCCCCAGTATTGAATCTGCATTCCTGGGCTGCCAGCAAACCTAGATGCACCTTAAATCTCTGAGAGAAAAAAATATCTCTCTGATCAGAAAACCTGGGCTCTTCACTGGCAATATCTTGTTTGCCTCTTAATTTATTGCCTGGGGGCAGCCCTGTTCGTTCCATTTTCTTGGTGAGGAAACTGAGGCTCAGAGAGGTTAAGTAGTGCGCCCAGGGTCACCCAGCACTGAAGTGAGAGTTCGTGTTCTCTGCCTCCGTCTGCCTCCTTAGTGTAACCGTGAGCTCCAGCACTGGCCCAGGGCCTGGCACAGTGCGGGGCGGGCAGTGGCCTGCGAGATGAGCCAGCGCAAGGCCAGGTTCAGAGCATCCATTGCTTCTGGAACCTGTGCAGACACAAAGGAGACCAGCCCCCAGCCTCCCTGGCTGACTAGGAGAGGCCTTGAACTCTACTCTGGATCAGCCCTTCTCAAGAGTGCAGATGAACTGCTGTTGATGTTCTTTGCACATAATTTTCTGCCAGACAGGATCATTTGGAAAGCCATAAATACACATTCAGATGCACGTGATGGATAATAAACTCGGCTCCAACGAGTCACTTGAGCCCCCATAAATCTTGGCTGCATTTTCTTCCCTGGTGCCCGTAAATCAGGCCCTATCTCTGCCTCCGTCTCTGTCACCCTGGAGGCCCCTACCTGCGATGCGTCACACTGCAGGTGGAGCGTCTGGCAGCTGGCCCCACACGCTGCCCTCATGCCCCGCACGCATCCTGCCGCTCTCCTGAGGGGCCCGGGCATCTTAGGCCTTCTTTATGCTTTTCTGACCAGCGGCCACCACGCACATCGGGGTTTACACAAGCCTGATGGAGTTTTAACAACATGCAGTTTTTTTAAAGCAGGCTGTAGCTGTTTTCCGCCTCACCCCTCTCCTGGGCTTGAGCTTCTCTGAAGGTTACAGTCAACAAGCGGACAATGCAGGGGGCAGGGAAAACCTCACAGGGTCTGGAGTTGGACTCAGTGGGCTGACAGCGGTTCTATTGACAGAGATTTCAGCCAAGTCCCTTGTCTGGGCCTCAGTATGCTCATCTGCAGGATGGAGACTGTAATCCTTATTTCCCAGGACTGTGTTATTCAGGATAATAATATGCAGGTAACCAATGTTTGAGAAAGCCTCAAACCTCGGTTTTTGCTGAACCCAACACAAAAGTTTAATTTTTGCCCCTGCAAAGTCCAATGTGGAGGCCTTTGTCCATCTCATAGCCTTATTACCTGGAGCATGAGGTCCTCCAAGAGATGGAGAAGAGAGAAATGGAGAGAGTTCATTGGTTCATAATAGCTTCAGCCCCAGGAGTGACGTGGGTCACCTCCGCTCACATCCTATTGGCTGGGACCAGTCACGTAGCCCCAGGCTAATCACAGAGGATGCTGGGAAATGGAGAAGCACATGGCTGATAGGTGAACATCTACTTTCTTGCCAGAGTGCCTATGAATATTTAATTCAATGCAATTCACTAGAAAGAGCAAGGAAGGGCTCTAGTAGAACCTCAAAATGTCAGAGACGGGGACTTCCCTGGTGGGCCAGTGGTTAAGATGCTCCCAACACAGGGGGCTCAGGGTTGGATCCCTAGTCAGGGAACTAGATCCTGAATGCCACAACAATGATGGAGGATTCCCAGTGCCACAACTAAGACCCACCAGCACAGCCAAATAAATAAGTATTTTTTAAAAAAAGATGTTAGAGATAACCCTAGATCAGTATTGGATGGTGCAGGATTTACATCCAGCCCTCTTGCAAAATGGTGTATGGTGGTCCCGGCTCAAGGGTGAAGGCTTTGCCATCATGCCTTCATTGGGGCTTGGTTGTGAAGGGCCCAGAGCCCTCTGTGATTTCCTGGGCTCTTGTGTTTGGGGAGAGGCTGGGCGGTCCTCTGGAGTTTGACTGGATAGGAAGGAGGTGATCAGACATATGAGGGTCTCCCTTGTCTCAGAGCCTGCCTGCCCACTGAACAGCCTCCCACAGCTGGGCCATGTGGTTTCACAGCTGGAACGCCTCAATCTTCTCCCTTTCTTCAAGCATAGAAGCAGCGGGTCATCATAAGACTTAAAAGGAGGAAGTCCAGGAGGGCAGGGCCTGGTGTGGCTGCAGGAAATAGACTGACTTGGTGACCTTTGCTATCAGGATAGGAGGCTGGAGACCCCCCAGGGCTGTCTCTCCTGGGACTGGAGACAGATGGGCTAGAAAGAATCAGGCTAAACTGTAGGGGCGGATGCTCTGTGTCCTAATCCTTGCCTGGCTACTAATTGAGCATGCAGCCCAAGCCAACGCTTTCATTCCTGGGCCTCAGCTTGCTCATCTATAAAATGGGGATCCATATTCATTCTACCCACTTTACAAAATCAGCTACCAAGCACTTGTGAATGGGAGTTCAGGGTGAGGGTAGGCTTGGGATGGAAAGTGTGGGAGCCAGGGGACCCTCTGTTGGGATCTAAAATCCTGCCTGTGACCAGCTCTGGGCTGGAATCTGCTCTTCTAAAACCCAGGTGGAGCCCAATGGTGAGCACTGGACCAGAGGGGCTGTCTCTCCTCTCTCCCTCCACCCAGCCCAAGGGTGAAATCTGTTGCTTATTCCCAGTGGAATCCTCTTTTTCCATCTCCCATTCCCAAAAGCACCCCGTAAAACACCAAAAATAAACACTGTGCCTGGCTTTCATTTGGGGAGGGTTTGTCTGTCCCCTTTTATTACTTCTTACCACGACACAACAGCCTTTCATCTTTGCGTGCCCAGGTTGGTCACCCCGAGAGGCAGGCCACGGCGGGTGTATCTGGGCCTCTTTGGTCAAATAAGGACTCAATTCTTAGAATGCTGGGGTAAGCACGGGGGCTGCCTACGCGAGGCAGCCAATGCCAAACAGATGAGGAGACCCTGAGCCTGGGTTTTGAAGGATGAGTAGAAGTTTATCAGAGGGAGAAAGATGAAGGAGAGCATTCCCAGCAGAGGGAACAATATATGGGAAAGGATAGAGAGAGGAATGGAATGGAATTTCTAGAAGGGAGTGGAAGTTCAGTGAGGCTAGGTATTAGGGTGCCCAAGGGAAGAGAGGTGGGGAGGGCTGTGTTGTACAGGCTTTGAATGCCAGGCTAAGGAGCCTGGACTTTATTTTGAGGGCCACGAGGAGCCGAGGAAGAATGTAAAAGGGATGGGGGACACTCCAGGACAGCTGGCCACCAGGGCCAACCTTTGTGACACAGTCACTTCTTGTGTCCGTGGAAGTTTGGGGGTCCGTAGGGGTGACAGGGTGACCCTTCTCCCTAAACTCGACTTCCCTGGCAGAGACCAGTCTTGAAAGAATCTCAAAGGAGCCTCCACATAAAATGACTCTCTTAAAAAGTCAACATTTCCGTGATTTTGTAGAAATTAATCAGGAACACATGTGTTCTATTTTTCATAAATTGCGAGGGATCAAAAGGGAAGGAAAAATCTCTCAGGGTAAAAGACGACATGAGATCCACCACCCGCTGAAACCCTCCACGCCACTGCGTGCAGCCAGGGGCCTTCCTTCCAACCGGTGTCCCCGTGCACCCCACGGCGTGGGCGCGGGCGCGGAGGGAGCGCGGGCGCCCGTTCGAGGTGCTCCCGGTGGGAGGGAGCATCAGGTAGCGAGGTGTTGTGTGTGACCAGTGATGGGAGTGGAAACTGGCACTCGGGGGCGGGGTGCGGTACCCAGAGAAGGCCTCCAGCCCAGCTGACAGAGGGAACAGGAAAAGGGACACTGAGAGAACAGATGCGGGGGGCGGGTGGGGGGGGGCAGACAGATAAGGACTGCCTTGAATACACTGCTAAAGAGTCTGGATTGTCTCCTGCACTTTCCCCCACAGCTTTCTGAGGACCCAGCTGTGATGGGAAGAGCTCTGGAGCTTCTGAGGAACAGAAGTTCCATTCGGCCTCCCGCTTCCAGTGGGACCTGTCCCAGATCTAGAACCTCAGCGTTCTCCTCCGTCAAATGGGTACAATCACGAGGCCCATCTGCCCCAAGGGAGCTGTGCAGAGCTGTGGACAGGTGGGCACTCGCTAGGGCCTCTGTCACTCTGGCCACATGCTTGGTGGCCTTGCCTGTCCTCTGTGGGGGCCACAGTTAGGGGCACAAGAAGTGAGGAAGTCATTTCTCAGGCTTCCACCCTGCCAATGCCCTGTGTCCAAAGCCCAGTGGTTCCACAGCAAAGAAGAGGTTCCCAGGCTTCCCAGGGTCCCAACATCTCTGCCTCCAACCAGGCTGGAGCCAGGCCAGGGAGCCTGCCCCAGACACAGAGACCCCTGCCCCTTGTTCTTCAGTCCCCAGGTCAAGGGCTTCCTTCCTGCTTGCCTCCCCTCCCCACCCCGCCCTCCACCACTCCCCGAGCTGAGCAGCACCCAGTCTGCCCCCACGGTGGGCGCTGTGCCAGCTCTGCGGGCGGGCGCTGAGATAATCCGGCTAGACGAGCTGCCACCTTGGCACGTCCTGGGGCGCCCGGGGCCACGGGGAGCTTCAAAAGGAAAATGAATGTCTCTTACCAGCAATTAGAGGAAATTATTTTGATAGAAATCTTGTTTTATATCTTCTCATCCTTGTTTTTCAATCCCCAGCCTTTGATTTCTTTCTTCTTCGGGGATTCTCAGAAAGAGGCTGAGAGCCTGGGCCGCGCACGGGGGCCTAATGAGCGCCGGGGCCCACCTGGCGTCACAGTCTCGCCCTTGGAGGCGGCTTACGGAGGGGCTGAGCTTCCGAGACCCAGCCCTGGGGTCTCCCAGTGCGGCTGGCGGGCTCTGGGCGGCCCAGGACACACTCGCAGGTGGGCAGTCGTGGGTGGGCCCCTGGCTGGCTGGCTTTTCTGCTGCCCGAGGCAGGTGGCTCTGGGGCCCAGGCCTGGCCAGAGTCGTGGTGTCCAGGAGTGGCATGGTGCTGAGGGTGAACCCAGGGTGGGAGGGGCCTAGAGGCCATCTGGGTGAAGGCCAGCACCCCCTCACATCCGCATCCTTCAGCATGTCCCCAGTCCCTCGGAGAAGGTCCCAACTCTGCAGCCCGAGTTCAATACCCCGAGGAGTCAGGCCTGTCAGCTCCCCTAGTCTTGCCCCACCCCACTACCACCCATCTCCCTCTTCAGCTGCCCAGGAGGCCTGCTGTGGCCTGGGGTCCCCTGCAACAGCCTGGGCCTGGAATCACCCGCCTTTTCTTTCTCTGTCTGGCCAGCCCCAGCACCTTCTTTGAGGTTCAGCCCTGTCTCACCGCCTCTGAAATCCTGACCCAGAGTCCACCTCCCAGGATGTCTGGGGCCTCCACCCTCCACCCAGGCCTCTGCCCTGATCCCGTCAAACTGTTCAAGGGCTGGCTGCCCTAGGAGCTCCTTGAATCCAGGGAGCAGGTTTGCTTCAGCTTTAAGTCCCTAAATGGGCGGCAGCCAGCTTCTGCTTGAATGAATGGGTTATGCTTAACCCATAGGATGGCCTGGAAGAGACACTGAGCTAGTTCCAGTCCCGGCCTTTATGGAGACTAGCTGCTTCTGCTTCCTCCCTCGTAGAACACTCACTCTTGGAATCTAGCCGTCGTCTGCTGAGCAGGTAGAGAAGCTACCTTCAGGTACTCTGGTGGATAGCCCCGGCCAAAGTACCAGCCAACATCCAACATCAGCTGCCTGTCACTGAATGAGCCACCGGGATGTTCCAGCCCAGTCAAGAGCCCGTGGGTGGCTGCAGCCCAAATGAACCTCACTTGCAGAAGAACCTCTGAGCTGAACACAGTCAACTCACAGGATGGCGAGCTTTACCAAGATCATTCCTGTTTTAAGTGACTGAGTTTTGGGGGCACTCTGTTGCAGCAATAGGTAACGAAAACACATAGTAGACCAGATGGGTATGCATGTCTAAGCATTTATCTACTATTTTTCAGAAGATTAACCATTCTACACTCTCGAACAGGAGTTGGAAAACTACAGAAAACAGCCAGCTGCCTGTTTTTGTTCAGCCTGCAAGGAAAGAATGGTTTTGTGGGTTTTTTTTACATTTTTAAATGGCTGGAAAATGAAAAGAAGAATATTATTCAGTGACCAGTACATGAAAATCATATGAAATTCAAATTTCAGCCCATAAATAAAGTGTGACTGGAACACAGGCATGGTTCATTTGTCTGCATATCATCCATGGCTGTTTTTGCACGACAAGGGCCAGCTTGTGTGGTGTGGCAGAGACCATATGGCGGCAGAGCCTAAAAGATTTACTGTCTGGCCCTTTACAGGAAGTTTATCAACCCCTGCTGTAGAACATTAAATATGCATCACCATTTTGAACTTAAAACACAGCATCAAAAGATTTCTATGTGTTTCTAAGCATTTATTTCCTTAGTCCGCTAAGTTAAAAAAAAAAAAAATTGTGGACTTTTGGGCTTATTTATTTATTTTAAAGCTTGAAGAAGTCTAAAAATGGCTGAAGAGTGTGCAAAAATTTAACAAATTATGGGTGGAATGCTGAGAAAGCATTTGAGGAAAGATCAAAATGAAACTTTCTGATGATGGGGAGGGACAGGGGATTTTGAAGAAAGAGATTAAAATTGAAAAGGGAGCCCAGCTGGACAGGGTCACCCCTTAAGGCCTTCAAAACATGCCTGCAGCCTGTCTCCTCCATTCCCTCCCTCCACCTGCCCCCAGCATCCTACCCTGGCCAGTGTTCCAGGACTCACACCTCTCTCTGGGAGGGTCACAACAGGCTGGGTCCCGCTCCTTGTCCCCAGATTGCCTCTGTGCCCTTCACCGGTGCCCCTGCAGGCCTCTGAGTCAGCCAGCAAACCTGCCCCCAGAGTAACTCTTCCGCCATGAAGACTTCCGCCACCCATAGGCCAGCATTCACCCCCTTCTCTGAGCTTATCCCTCTAAGATCTCACTTGCCGGGTCATATCGTTGAGACCCACTTACTTGTCCTTCTGCTTCTGGGGCTGGAAGCTCTCAAGGGCAAAGGGCTGGATCCCAGGGGAGGCATCAGGGCTCAGCTGATGAACAAAGGAACCCTGCTGAGCCCTCACTGAGCGCTGAGGATCAGAAGCCCCAAGGATGCTAAAAGGGCCAAACAGTGTAGGGACCGCCTCCCCACCCCCAGCCTGCGGGGACCAGGGATACTGAGAGAAAAGGGCCCCTCAAATGGCGGGCACATTCAGGGTCATACCTGCCCTGACCCACCCTCGCCTGGCCTCTGGCAGGGCCTCAGGCCGGGCAGGAGCGGCCGTCAGAACCACCTCCCATTCACAAGCAGGGACTGACAACCGGGTTCTGGAGAACAAGAAGCCCATTCAGGGCACAGGGCCGGGCGGGCCCGCTTTCAGGTGCATGATCTCAGCTCTCGGAAACCCAGAAGGCCTGCCAGCAGGCCTCGTAAAGCCTTTGATGACCCATGTGCAGGACACAAATCACAGGCCCCCAGGCCTCCAGGCCTGGCCAACACCTCGCTCCGCGGACTCACATTCCAGCCCAGAAAGGGGCACAGACGGGTGGGGCCAAGGGCCGTGGAGCTGGCGGCAGGGCGTCCACTCTGGACGCTGAGCCCAGGCCCCACCGGGTCCCGGGCCCTGCCGAGCGCCCTGAGCACTTGGCAGAGCAGCCCAGGCCCCCGGGCACTGCCCCCCGGGCCCGGCAGCCCGTTTGCTTTTTGGCCGACTTCAACAGAGCTGACCGGTAACGCCAGGCAGACACACGCCGCCCCGGACCAGTGGCCCCAAAACACTGAGCGCAGCTCAGGGCTGGAGCTAACAGGACTTCGGGTCTAGGTTTTGTCCGCCGATGGCCACCAGCTCTCTGCAGGGGCGGGACCAGCCAAGGAGAGCAGCCGTCTCCATCTTGGAGGGAATCTGCCAGGATTTCCGGGCCAGTAGCTTACAGGAGGCCCTACTTTTGTGTGAGCTCACAGGGCCTGGCCCGGGAGCCAAAATGCTCCCAGAAGAAATGGAACTCAGATGGCCCAAGAAGCCACAGCCCTCGGCCCTCCTGGCGTGCCTGCTTGGCCCCTACTTGCCTCTGGCTTCTCCCAGTGCCCGCAGGGCAGGCCGCCAGGACGGGGCAGGCACACCAGTCCCTGAGCCCCGCCTGAGGGTGCAGCAGCGGCTTCTGTCACCACCTCTGTGGACGGCAGCACGGCCTGACATCCATTCCTGAGAAGGAAGGCCAGGCCGCAGTGCTCATGCGGGTCCCCAAGCCCTGGCGGGCGGTGCCCGCACCCTCAGGCTAAGCGTCCAGGTCTGGCTGGAGGCCCAAGGCCCCGCCATCTGACCCTGAGTGCCTCAGGGCCTGCCTCCCAACCACTCGGGGACGTGGCCATCTGCTGCCCCGGCCGCCGCTCCCCGGAAGCCTGTCCCGTTTTGGTAGGCCAGGCCCACTGGTGCCCAGGCTCCTGCCCCTGGCCCTGGCGGCCCCCTCCTCTGGCACCCAGGACTCTGTGCAGCCCGTGCGTGGGCAGTTTCTGGCTGCACCCACTGCTCCCTGGACACCGCTGCTCTGGAACAAAGACCAGGGGTGAGCCAGCCCCGCCTCCCAGTCCCCGAGCACAGACCTGGCCAGAGGACCTGCGGGTTCGCAAAGTGCCTGATGCCTTCAGGAAGTCTCTGGTCAGCAGAAGGCAGTCTGACCACACCCACAAGCGTAGAAAGATAGCAGGCTTGGAGGGCAGGCAGCCGTGAGCATCATTGGCTGTCGGACAGGTGTCTTAGCGTCTCTGTGCACCTTATTGACACTTTAATGTGCATTTTCTTAATGAGGAATGATGTTGAGCATCTTATCTTTATTTACCATTTGGCTATTTTTTTTTTTTTTGTCAGCTACCTGGGTTTTGGTAAATTGGGGGTTATCTTTGGGAGGTAATGTCTTTATCAAGATCTATTATCTGTTATCACAGGGTTGATGAGAGGTTCAGAGACATTAACCACGTGGAGCCCAAGGCACAGGGCCTGGCACCCAGCTGTTCAAAAAGTGTCAGTTCCTCTCCCTCCTCAGGCACCTGCCTCTCAGAGCCCATCTCTTTGCTTCATCCCCGGACCATCAAAAACACCCCTTCTGGGACTTTTCCTGGAGGTCCAGTGGTTAAGGGTCTGCGCTTCCACCACAGGAGGGCAGATTTGGTCCCTGGTTGGGGAGCTGAGATAACGCATGCAGCAGTGTGGCCAAAATAAACAAATACAAATAAAACACCCCCTCCTCTCTGACCTTCACCTTTCCCCTGTTGTCTGCCTCAGGACCTGCCCCATTCCCATGCTTTGACAGTCCCAACCCTGAGCACTCTTTGGGGACCCCCAGGAAGCAGCCCAGAGGAGGAGCTAGACCTCCTGGGCAGGAAGTGGGGAGAGCACTGGGCCCAGAGTCCTGAGACCTGGCTTCTAGGGTTTATTCTGCCACTTCCTGCCTGCATATCCAAAGGAAATTTGCTTTTCCTTTCTGGGCCTCAGCTTTCTTATCTGTAAAATGGGCTCTCCTGCCTGCCTGGGCCATCTCCCAGGTGGTGGCAGGCCTAAACCTCAGAGTAGGGGTCCAAGTGTTTTGGAGACTCAGCACCCCCTCAGTACTCAGGGACAGGCAGCTCACCCCCTCAGGTTTGCACAGAGACAGGCTCCTCCCAAGATCAGACGAGATCGGGCGCACTCAGGGTGGTATGGCCATAGACCCTGATGCTAGGAAAGATTGAAGACAAAAGGAGAAGAGGGTAGCAGAGGATGAGATGGTTAGATAGCATCACTGATTCAATGGACATGAACTTGAGAAAACTCCAGGAGATAGTGAAGGATAGGGAAGCCTGGGCTTCCTTTGTATCTCAGCTGGTAAAGAACTTGCCTGCAGTGCAGGAGACCCGGGTTCTTTCCCTGGCTCGGGAAGATCCCCCGGAGAAGGGAATGGCAACCCACTCCAGTATTCTTGCCTGGAGAATCCCATGGACAGAGGAGCCTGGTGAGCTATAGTCCATGGGGTCGCAAGAGTCGGACACGACTTAGCAACTAAACCACCACCACGGGGAAGCCTGGAGTGCGGCAATCCACAGGGTCACAGAGTCGGACATGACAGTGACCGAACAACAACAGCAGGCCAGAGAGCCCAGCGTGACCTCAACTCCCGTGCTGGAGTCACCGAGACAAACTACCTGAGCCCAGAAGTTTCAGCCCGGTCGTTCCCAGCAGTGATTCTTATTCGCAGTCGCACAAGGCAGCTATGCCGCGTGTCTCAGCCTGTGGTGACAAGTAGGAGATGAAGACCCGGACTGTCTGGGTTCAAATCCTAGCTCTGCTACTTACAGCGTCTTACCTGCTCTGGTCTCAGCTTCCCCATCTGTAAAAGGGGATAGAAGTAGGCTCCACTTCTCTCTGAGCTTTCAGCCAGAAACTAAGGTGAGGCAGCCAGGACGCACATGAAGGCTTGTCTATCCCCACATCGTGATTTTAACCTTGCATCCACAGCTGCCCAAAAGACACCAGTCGCTAAAGTCTTGGGGAAGACGGAGCGGGGCGAGGCTGCTCGGCCGTCGGTAGATGGCGCTGTGGAGCCATAAGGGCCGCCCCTGTAGCCGGAGTGCGCGCTCACACACCAAGCCTTGCAGACTGCGTCCCCACCGGTGGCCAGACCCTACACCAGGTGCTGCCCTCAGAGGGAGGTACCACTCACCTTATTTCTCTGATGAGCAATACAGGGCCCAGAGTGGTTAAGCCCTTGGCCCGAGGTCACACAGCCATAAGGAGCTGGGGCTCTCCCACCCCACAGGCCCCAGTTGGGATCTTCAGCCCTGTCCTCATGCCTCGCTCCCCACCCTTTCAGGGGGCCTCTGGAGCTTGATGGGAACCAGGCTTCCCCCTCCACCCCCACCGTGGCTGGACATTCCAATGAAGCTGAAGCCTCCCACTTTGAAGTTCAGAGCTAAGCCCCAGATTACGGCGGCTCCAGGCTGGCCTGTCCCTCCCGGCCCCATCGCCGGTCCCACGCCACTGGCCTCCCCAGCCCAGTCCAGCATCCTCGAGGTACTGAAAGGACTGGGGCCCAGAGACTGAAGGACCTGCTCAGAAAGACACAGCCCCCTTCCTGGACACCCACTTCCTGCTCACCAAGGAGCCCCAAGTCCCCCATGACCTACCACCAGCCCCAGATCCCACCTCATGGCCCCCCATCATCACCCGAGAGGCTGCATGTTAACAGGGCCCCCTCTCTGCCCCACTGACACCCACGTGTCAGCACCTGTCACCCCAATAGCAGGTATTGGACAGGAGTTTGATGCTGACCGTGTTCAGGCTTGTGAAAGGGGGGACGGACCTGGAAGTCTGGAGCTGAGAAGGGGGAGCGCCCTTTGGGCCTCGGGCCCTCGTCTCTTCACTGAGGGTCCCACCTCCTGGCTCAGTCTGCCCTGGGGTCTGTGGTTTGGGTGGGGCCACACTGAAGCCAGGTGGGTGTGGAGGGGAGGGTTACCCCACTGTGCACCAGGCAACGAGGTAGCTGATTTAGGCACCCCTATCTTTCTGCCTTGAGGAATGACTCAGGTTCTAAGAGCTAGCCAGCCCCAACCCTGCAGTGTAACCGTCTCCGGCTTGCATACCTCCAGCCATGGGTAGCTCACTCCCTGCCAAGACACCTGTTCCTGGGATGGCTCAGAAAACCAGAGCTGTCCAGGGGGCTGGGTCCCTGTTGCTCCAAGACGCCTACCCGGTTTTGCCTTGCAGGACACCCGAGCCAATTTCACCCTCTGCCCCGGCACAGGGACTTGAAGATAGAGTTCCTCACCTGCCCGCACAGCCTCGTAGGACACTCCTCAACTCCCTCACCTCCCCATCCTGGCCTCCCCACCTCCAGCTTCCCTTCGCCTTTGTCAAGGGAGACTTGAGGGCTGAGTGTGTGAGACAGACAGGAGGCCCTGGAGGCCCTGGAAGCCCTAACGAACCCTCAGCCAGACTGAAATCTTGGCCCAGCCCAGGGCTCAGCTCACAGCGGGAATGGAGTAGTTTTCCCACCAAACGGACTCTGTGGCTACCAGGGCGCCCCCTTGGAACCTCACTGCGTGCCTTCCCACCCCCCAGGCCTGAAATTCCATCGGGATGTTTCATTATTGCTCCAAGGCCAAGCATCCCTGGCTGAGGACAACATCGGCTCCGCCCGGCCCCTGCCCCAGCCACTTCCCGGCTGTGGAAAGGTGCAGAGTCACCCCCCAGGGTTGCCACGGAGACACTGAGGGGTGACGGAGTGGCGTCAGGCGGGATCTCTCCAGCAGCCACCAAGCCCTGGAGGGCCCCCCCTTTCCGCGGTCAGAAGAGACTCCCGGGAGATTACCCACCCGCCGGCTCCAAGCCCCGGGTCCACCCTGGAAAGACCTTCAAAGGCCATTCTTGAGTGAATGCCAGGAGGAATCTGCTCTCAGAGTCAATTTAGCCAGCCACACGGGTGGAAGGAATTTGCCGTTTCTCTTAACAGCGACCCCCTTGTGATTTATACGGGGGCCACTGTCCGAGGGCCCTGGTTAACGGATCACGGTGGAAAATGAAACGCCAAGACCCAGGCATCTCACTAGGCTAATTATCCTCAATGAGACCCAGCTGGCTCAGGGAGCCAGCAGGTCGAGGGCAGGGTGGGATCCCTACAACCCAGCTCCTGGGGGACACGGAGGTCTGCCATGGCCTGGCCTGGGCTTGCTGCCCATCATCGTCCAGGCCACCGAGAGTTCCAGGAGAGCCCGTCTGGCCAGCTGATGAGACAGGTCCCCTTTGGGGATGGCCACAGCTTCAGGGTTTGCTACTGCCCAGGAGGTGGTGATCCCTGAGACTCAGAGAGCCACAGGGTCCCATTCTGCCTGGGCGGAGACTAAGGCCCAAACAGCTTCGGGCAGGTCCTGTGGAGCCTCGGGCATGACTCTGGCCCGGCTGTAGGCCCCGGCCGCAGCCTCTGGCCCATGGTGCCTTCCTGGAGGCCCAGACCTCAGTGCTGGCCCCGGAAGCTGCCTCCAGAGGCTTCGTGCAGCACAAGATCTGCTCTCTGGCCTCCTGGAGTTGGTTAAATGTCTCCTAAGAGTCTACTTTGTGCCAACCCAGAGCAGGTTGCTGGGGGTACGGCGATGGGCAAAATCCAACATCACCCCCAGGCTTCTAGCCCTCTGGGGGGTAAGGCAAACATACCTCCATCTCCCCATCAGAAGTGCTTGGGGCCATGAAATTACACAGAAGGGGATCAGGGGCTGGGGATGTGGCATGAGCTGAGAGCTGAAGGCTGAGTTTGGCTAACTGGGCACTTCACCAGTGGGAGAGTGAGTGGGTATGTGTCCCAGGCAGCAGAAGCCACATATGCAAAGGCCCTGTGGTGGCAGGGAAGGGCAGGCACTCAAGGAACTGAATGAAGCTGTGCCGGGGAAGCACGGAGCCAAGACGACCGAAGTGAAGGGGAAGGTGGGGGAGGCCACAGGTGGATCTTCTTTTTAAAAAAGTTATTTATTTATTTTTGGCTCTGCTGGGTCTTTGTTGCTACACAGGCTTTTCTCTAGTGGTGGAGAACAGGGCTCGTCTCTATTTGGCGTACGCAAGTTTCTCACTGAGCTGGCTTCTCTTGTTGCAGACTGCGGGCTTTGGGCATGCGGGCTTCAGTAGTTGCAGTTTCCGGACTCTGGAGCAACAGCCGTGGTGCACGGGCTTAGCTGCTCCGCAGCATGTGGGATCTTCCCAGACCCGGCATGGAACCCGTGTCCCCTGCACTGGAAGGCAGATTCTTTAACCCTGAGCCACCAGGGAAGCCCCACAAGTAGTTCTTATGCCTTTATTATTTTTTTTTTTTAACATTTTTTACAGACGACTTATTGGTTTGTCTGCGTCCGGTCCCCGTTGTGGCGTGCAGGACCTTTGCAGTGGCGTGAGGCCTTTCTCCAGTTGCTGGCCACAGGCTCCAGAGCGCGCAGGCTCAATAGTTGCAGCCAATGGGCTTAGTTGCCCCCACGGCTCATGGGCTCTTAGTTCCCCAACCAGGGATTGAACCCATGTCCCCCACATTGAATGGCAGACTCTCAACCACTGGACCACTAGGAAAGTCCCCTCTCGTGTCTTTGAAAAGGTGTTTCCAGATATGACTGGGGAGGGATGAGTCCATTTGTCTCTGGCTTTTGGGAGCCTCAGGCCCCACCTCTGGAAGGGGCAGCTCTGTAGACCAGCCCAACGGCCTGGATCACGGGAGGACCTGGAGGAACCCATCAAGCGGTCATGGAGAGCCAAGCCAGGTGTCCCCCGGGAGCTAGATAGAGAATCGTGAGGACTGCAGGCAGCCGGTGGTGGGCCCAGGTCAGGGGCAGACAAGACTACCAATGACCCATAGCTGGAGGGAGAGGGGCCCTGAGGAAGCAACACGTGAAAACGCCCAGCAAAGCAGAGACCAGGGCCTTGGGGCCACCAGCAGCCGCACAACTGGTCCCTCCCACCTTCTTTGCCCTAAGTCACTGGAGCCCCCTGTGTCTGTGGGTCCTCCACTTGAACCCCGGTGGGCGTTACAGGTGCTCCTAATCATCTGTGGGCCCTGGAACAGAGCGGGTGTAAGTGGACGGCTATCTGAAGGGTGGAAGAATGGATGAGCAAAGCAACGGCTCCCAGTCTCCCATCCTGAGCTGCGTGGAGCCCCTCTGGCCTCGCCAGTGGCCACCCCGTGTCCTCGTGGAGCCTGGCGGTGCAGGGTCCCGCAGGCCTGCTGTGACGGAGCAGGGCCGCCCGCGCCTGCCAGGCGGGTGAGCAGGTGCCCAGGGCTCCCGCTCCCTCCCAAAGCTTGGCTCTCACCTGCTTCCTGGGGACACAAACAGGTCTGACGGGTTCCTCGGTAGGCAGTGGCAGCAGCCTGCCTTTCCTTGGTTTCCAGGAAAGTCAGACTCTTCGAGAGCAGAGGGATCAAGGCCTGGTGGAGGGAGGGCGTTTTCTGGAATGTTCCTCCCCCTCCAACTGGGACATCCCCACCCATGCTCCCAGACCTTGCTCCTGGGAGTCCCAGGCTCATAGGGGGTCACCTCTCTTCCACCTCCCCCGGGGGGAAGGTGGGGGAGGGTCGAGGAAAAGGACCTCCTTGTTGAGACCCTGAATTCAGTCCCTGCCCCCATGTCCCACTGCACGGGGTCGAAGTGGGTAGAGCTTACGGGTGAGGGCTCAGAGCCATGCTGTCCGGGTCCCAGCTCTGCCGTTGATCTTGTCACCTACCTCCTTTTGTTTTCCATTTTGGCGGTGGTTGTTGTTTAGTCGCTAAGTTGTATCTGACTTTTCTGCGACCCCACGGACTATAGCCCACCAGGCTCCTCTGTCCATGGGATTTCCCAGGCAAGAATACTGGAGTAGGTTGCATTTCTTCCTCCAGAGGGTCGTCCTGACCCAGGGATGGAACCCAGGTCTCCTGCATTGGCAGGTGGGTTCCTTACCACTGAACCACCTGAGAAGCTCAGTTTTGGTTGTTATTGTTCCCTAATCGGTGTGTAGGATATTTTTTTCAAGTATATTCAGGATTTAAGATCTTTGTCAATATCTATTTTGGGGACATTTATTTATTTCTCTATTTACTTATTTGGTTGAACTGGGTCTTAGTTGCCATGCTCAGGTTATTTTAGTTACAGCATGTGAACTCTTAGTTGAGGCAGGTGGGCTCCAGTTCTCTGACCAGGGGTGGAACCTGGGGCCCCTGCATTGGGAGTGAGAAGTCTTAGCCACTGGACCTCCAGGGAAGTCCTTGTCGATGTCTGTTGTTGCCAGTATCTTCTCCAGCCTGGGCCTCGCCCTTACAGGCTCTTTGCAGTGTCCTTTGCTGAATGGAAGTTTTCAGCTGGAGGTCCAATTTCTGCCCTTTTATTATATGGTGGGTGTTATGTATGCCCCGTTCAAGAAATCTTTGCCCCCTCCCACAAACATCCCTGGAGTCCACCTCCTCCTCTCTGCCTTCTCTGCCTCTGTCTGGCTCCTAGCTGCCAGGTCTCTGCTGGCCCAGTCCCACCTCCTCCCCACTGTGTTCCCACCCCAATTCTTGTCCTCCTCACTGCACAATCTTCCCACCCCGGGACAGGGCTGGCTCCTCTCCGTGTCTCCAGGACTGGTACCAGGGCTGGCACGCACTAGGTGCTCAGTAAAAGCTTCATAAATGAAGGCAGTGTCCCGTGCCCCAGCTGGGGATCATTAAAACTGTCAATTAGTTCTAAACATCAGCTCATCAGGAACATTTGAGCAAAGCCAGGAAGTAAAAAGTTTTGGAAAAACCAACAGCATAGGAATGTTTCGCTTTCTCCCCAACCGGAGCATTAATCACGAGAACTCAGACCTTGTTAGCATTATTTATTCTTGCTTTTGCCCCTGACCCACAAGCCAGGGAGTCTTCTCTTCGCACACGTTGGCCGCTGGGGCTCCTCAAAGGCCACCCCTCCCGTCTCCCAGTATTTGCTGCCTCTGAATGGGTGGGGGGTTTGGAGGGGGGGAGGGTCCGCGGTCTCGTCTAGTCCTTCTCTTCGCCATGCGTGATGACGTAACACAGGTTCCGGTAGTCCAGATTGCCACACACATCTGGCGGGAAAGCGGCAAACATCTGCTTGACCTGGGGAGGGGGCTGGGAGTCAGCCTGGACCAGGGCCAAGTGGGGGACAGAGCCAGGGGTCACCCAAGGGCGTCAGGCAGAATGTCACTCTCCTTTTAGCAGATGTGGCGGGGCACTAAGGCCAGGCCAGCAGCCTCCCCTCCCCCCCCCATCCTGGTTCCCTTCCAAGGAGTCAGGGGGAAACCACGTCAGCAGACCCCTGAAGACAGAGCGCTTCCCAGGAACGCTTGGTCGGCAGGTGCCCTGAAAAGCTTGCGCTTACCTCCTCCTCACTGAACCGGTCTGCCTGCGTCATGAGCTTCTCTTTGATGCTGCTCAAGGGAGAGAAAGGGTCACGTTCAGGGAAGGAGGGAAAGGACCGCTCTGTGTGTGGACACACAGACCCTGAGGGGGATGGCCCAGCAGGACACCAGCCGGGCCCAGCCCTGCGCCCCCAGCTGGCCGTGTGGCCTCAGGCGACCACTTCAGCTCACAGCTTCCTCTGTAACCTGGGCTCTCCTCTTTGCATCAGGGGAGGGCCCAGTGAAATAACCTGGGGGCCCCAACAGGACTGTGGTGGCCACTCCGACGTTGCACTGTGCACGCTCTAGGTACAGACTGTGTGTGCGGTTGCTGCATCGTGTCTGACTCTTTGCGGCCCTATGGACCGTCTAGCCCGCCAGTCTCCTCTGTCCATGGGATTCTCCAGGCAAGAATACTGGAGCCGGTTGGTTGCCATTTCCTCCTCCAGGGGATCTTCCCAGGTTACAGAGGAGAGCCTCTTTGCCCTGATTCTAGACATGCTACTTCTTCAGCTTGTGGTTTTTGCTGACATCTGTAAGGTGCTTTGGAGCGTGATGGTGCTTGCACTCAGCCAAGAGGCGGGAAGGTTACCCAGCTCCGTGTCTTCCTGGGCCTGCCCAGGTCTCCTTTGCTCCTCCCAGCTCTGGGAAGTGAGCACTTTCATGCCCCTTTTGCAGAGAGCTTCAGGAGGGGGTACTGATTTGCAGTGGTGGGGGGCCTGTCCCCCTGAGTGGTCAGGGAGAGCAGCTGCCCGCGGTGGGTCAGGCCTGCCCGAGGGACTGGAGAAGTGGGCCGAGGTGGGATGTTTGAAGCTGTGGGGGAGGGCCTGGCGCCCCCAGGAGCTCGGCGTGGGGGGGGCGGGGCCGCGGTGCGCGGGGCGGGGCCAGAGGGCTGACCTGGGCTTTGAGGATCCGCGTGCCCCGCGATGCCACAGCCTCGGCCCCCCTGAGGACCGACGCACATTTTCCATTATTTATGTTACTACAGGACAGTCACAGTTTCCAGCTCTGCACGCCGGGGACTTTTCACAGACTCTGTCTCAACCAGAGCCTTCTCTGTGGTCTGCCTGGCGGGCAGCCATGTCTTTCGGGTCCCATAGCCTGGGGGTGGCGGCTTCAGGTCCCAAAACGGGGTCCCCCAAGGGTTCCTCCCAGCCCTGACTGCTCTGGGAGTGAAGGTGGGTGCCAGGAGAGGGGTGGGTGGAGCCCACTCCAGGGGGTACCCCCAGTGCCTCCCCGAGGTCTCCAAGATGGGGGTGGGAACCTGGACGCTGAGGGCTGGGTGAACGGGAGGACTGCAGCCTGGAGAAGCCCTCGGGAATACCTCCCCCACCCCTGAGGAGAGTGTGACTCAAAACTTAAGGGGGACGGGAGGACTGCAAGAATGTTTGGGGGACAATACATTGTCCCCCGCTTCCTCCCTGCTCCCCTGCCCTCTCCCGCCCCACCTCCATCACGTGCTGGCGCTAATAGAAAGCAAAATTAGCCTCTAGCCGACGCCTGAATCAACCTGGTAATTGGTCAGGAAGCCTGTGACTGAGGAAGGAATCTTGCCTGCCCAGGGCCACCCACAGGCCCACGGAGGCCGTGGAGGCCTGAAGGGACGGCCCAGAGGTCGGCTCAGCGTGTCAGCCCCTGGGCAGTGTGTCTGCCCGGCCGCTTTGCTCGCAAGTCTTGGCTCTTGGCCCCGTGCTCGCGCCGGGCTGAGGCTCCCAGGCACGGCAAGCATCGGATCATTGCTCCCACGTTCAAGGACGCCAGCCCAGCGGCAGCCGGACAGCTGCCCACGATGGTCTCCTCGCTCTCTCTGCAGCCCCAGCGGAGCTGGGTCCTTCCCATGGCTCCGCCTCCATCCCCGCCTCCGCTCGAGCTAACATCAGGCCCATTCCTCTCCCAACACCCTGGATTCCATCCGTGCTGGCCTCTTGTATTTCATTCACCCAGCCGCTCCCCTCCTTCCATCCCTGTCAGCCAAGACCCTTGCGCAGCTGCAACCCTCTTTTCTCCTCCTCCAGGCTGGCCTCCCTGTTGCTCCCGCCTAACTCCTTCTTAGGCTCTCCCATGCCCCGCCCCCGCCCCGCCCCCGCCCCCTGCTGCCCAGGGTCCAGGGCTGCCCCACACCCACGCGGGCCCTGCCTACCTCTCTGTCCTCAGTCTCCCCTCCCCCCCACCCAGCCCTCCCCCCAGACAGCCCGCTCCTCCTGAACAGGCTGAGTCCTGGCTCTTCTCTCTCTGTGTTCCTGCATCTAGAATGTTCTCTGCTCCAGCCATGGCGATCCTCAGTCATCCTTCAGGGCCCACTTCTACCACCACCCCTTCTTCCCTCGCCACTGGGAAGTCCTCCCCTGGGGACTCCACATTCCCGGCACACTTCCCCACGAACGGAGACCCCGGAGGCCCAGGAAGCGGAAGAGAGATGAGGGATGGCTGAACTGGGCAGGGCAGTGGACTCCTGGCTCCTGGCCGGAACCTACCTGAGTTCTGGGCAGGAGAGGAGACTGGGCCATCACCCCCATATCCCTACCCCAGTCCATCTGTCCCCTGAGCCTCCGGGAAGACAACAACCAAAACAGAAGGCGGAGGAACTTACAAATCAGCCTTGACGAAACCTTTCCCTTCAGTGTCGAACACCTTGAAGGCGTGGAGAATGGTCTCCTCGGGGTCCGTCCCTAGAAGCAGCACACACAGAATGAAGAGGACAGACAGCGGTTGACACTGGGTCCCAGGGTCCGTTAGAGGCCAAGGGTTCAGGGAGCTTCTTCCCCAGCTTCTGGTCCACAGTGAGACCAGAGAGAAGAGTGTTTTCTGAGAACCAAGGAATAGTAACAGTAGCCAAGGACTCTGCACTGAGAACCAATCAGCTTGCACAGTTGTACGTGGAGTCCCCAGCTAGGCATTTGTTGTTCAGTCACTCAGTTGTGTCTGACTCTTTGCAACCCCATGGACTGCAGCAGGCCTCACTATCTCTCACTCTCTCCGGGAGTTTGCCCAAGTTCATTTGCTAGGCATTTACTGCCTGCTTAACCCTCCTGACCACTGGCCCCATTTTACAGATGAAGAAACTGAGGCTCAGAGAGGCTAAGTGACTTGCTCAAGTTCTCACAACTGATGCCCTGTGATTAGGCTGCGGGTAAAGGAGAAAGAGCTCCTATCTGGGGGCTGTAGGTTCCGGCAGCAACATTGGAGGGGTCTGCTAGGTTATTTAGGCCAGAGGAGGGGCAGGTGGGCCAACAGGGTGGGTGGGGTGGAGGTGGGGGACTGGGAGAGGCAGAGCGCAACCAGAGCAGTTCCGGTTTTATCACGTTTATAGTGTGGGCTTTGGGGAAAGATGTCATAGAAGACGCGGTTCTGCTAACACAATGGGATTGAATACCCAGCCCCCTGGTGGTACAGATGGGAAAACTGAGGCCCAGAGGGAGGAAGCGTCTCACCCAAGGTCTCAGGGACTGTGTGAATGGCTGCGGGTGATCTGGTAACCCTCACCTGGAGCTGTTTCCCCTCTATCACACTGCCCTCCCTGCTCACTGTGGGCCAAGGGCTGTCCCCTTCCTGCTTAAGACTCAGCTGTGTCATCAGTGAGATGGAGACCAAGGTGGGGTTTGCTGCCTGCCTCCCAGGACTGGTTAAGATAACGTGTCATTAATGGTAAAGGGCTTGCCAAACATTACTCAATCATGGCCACAAACACATCTGAGTACTCTGTGCCAAGTCCATCCTGCAGCTTCACCATTTAACCCTGTGGAACCCCAACACACCACACGTGGTAGATATTGATGTCTCCAGTTTGTCAAAGAGGACACTGAGGCTCAGATAGGTTCTGTTGCTGGCCTGAGGTCTGCAGCTATAAGGGGAGGAAGGGTTTGAAGGCAACTGTTTGAACCTCCAAAGTCCCCCCGTTTGTTCTGCCCCTTTGTGTTCCTGATTCTCAGACTGGGTCAGGTCATCCGTGTCTCCCTGACCAGACTGGGTCAGGTCATCCATGTCTCCCCCATCAGACTGGGTCAGGTCATCCGTGTCTCCCCCATCAGACTGGGTCAGGTCATCCGTGTCTCTCCCATCAGACCGGATCAGGTCATCCGTGTCTCCCTCATCAGACCGGATCAGGTCATCCGTGTACCCCATCAGACCGGATCAGGTCATCCGTGTGTCCCCCATCAGACCGGGTCAGGCCATCCATGTCTCCCCCATCAGACTGGGTCAGGTCATCCATGTCTCCCCCATCAGATTGGGTCAGGGCCATCCAGGTTTCCCCCATCAGACTGGGTCAGGTCATCCATGTCTCCCCCATCAGACTGGGTCAGGTCATCCATGTCTCCCCCATCAGACTGGGTCAAGTCATCCATGTCTCCCCCATCAGACTGGGTCAGGGCTGTCTGTGTCTCCCTTTAGGATCATCCAGGACAGGACAATGTCTGAGTCTCTCAACATTTCTGAGACCGGCCCTGAGTGACTGGGCTGGGTTTAGTGCTGGCCTGGTGGCCTGGGAGCTCCTGGAAGCAGAGATGTGGGCCTCCCCTAGGCAGGGTGACAGAAAGCCAGCGTGCCCAGGCCAGAGGCTGAGCCTAGGGTCCGTCAGAGCCTGGCCTTGCAGGAGAAGGGGCTGGCCAAGGGCTTGTGGTGAGGGGCCTGCTGTGTGGTCTCCACCTCCCTGGGTCTCTGGAGGGGCCTCTCTGCTGGGGCAGACTGGCTCTAGCCCGCCTTTCCGAGGACCAGCTGTATGTGAACTCTCTGCCCTGGGCTCAGGCCCTGTGGCTGGACATTTACCACCTCCCAGCCCTTCCCCCACTTCCTCTCAGTGAGGGCCTCCACTCTGCCGACTGCAAACCTCATCCAGTGGGTGGCAGAGAGGCCGCCTCCCCTGGTCACTTCGTGGCAAAGTGTCCTCATCCCAGTCAGAGGGAGGAGGCGGTGCCTGCCCAGCCCCCCAGCCCCTGTCCCTACCGCAGGCTCAGCCAAGCTTGCATGACAGGCTCAGCTGGAGCCCCAGCCGCGGCGCCCCTGTGAAAATGAGAAAAAGGTGCAGTCTGGGGTCAGAGCTCTCAGCTCAGTCACAGGCCGACACGCGTTCCGGGACTCACTTTGAAGTCACTGGCTGGAGTCACGCATGTCTTTCCCTGGGACTGGGCCCCCAGCCCTGCCCCCTGGACTCCTGCGCCCCTCGAAGAGGTGGCCATGGTCCCAGGAATAACCCCTCACACCTGGCCAGAGGGGGGCCCAGTGGTGCTTCTCTGTCCACTGGCCAGTACCAGGTGGCCCTGGGTTCAGCGGTGGCCCCCAGGTCCTCATGCCAAGAACCTGGAAATGTCTCTTGGAAAAAGGGCCTTTGCAGATGTAAAGAAAGGGTCTGGAGATGGAGTGACCATTCTGGTTCATCTAGATGGGCCGTAAAGCCAGTGACAAGTGTCCTTACGAGAGTGAGACGGAGGGAAACAGACAGAAGAGGAGGGGGCGGTGTGACCCCCTGAGGCAGAGATGAGAGCAAAGTGGCCACTGGGAGCCAGAAAAGAACAGGAAGGCGTTCTGGAGCTGCTCAATGGAGCCGACCTGTCAGATTTCGGACTTCCAGATTCCAGAACTGAGGGAACACTTGGCTGGTTTTTTGAGCCATCAAGTTTGTCATCATTTGTTTCAGCGGCCTCAGGAAACTAACACAAACCCTGTCTTACAGACAGGAAACCACGGTGCAAAGAGCAGATAAACCTTGCCCGAGGTCACCCTAAGGGTCAGTGGGGGGCCAGGTCTTCTTTTTTTCTATAATTAAAAAACATGTTTACAATTTTTTGGCCATGCCACAGAGTGTGTGGGATCCTAGTGCCCCAACCAAGGATCAAACCTGTGCCCCTTGGAAGGGCAGAGTCCTAACCACTGGACCACCGGGGAAGTCCGAGGAGGCCAGGGCTTAAACCCAGATGGAGCTGAGGCCCAGGGAGGGTATCAGGCATGGACAGCCTGAGCGTGGGATGATGATAAGACCCACCCCTCAGGGCAGCCCCAGCCCTGGCTGGCCCTTCCTTCTGACCATGGAATCCCAGCCCAGGCCTGATGCCACATCTCAGGGGAGTGCAGTGGTTAGAGCTGGAGACGGGTCAGGGCTCCATTCCTGCCACTTTGATGCTGGGACACCTGGGCTGGTGTATGACACGTCTGAGCCTCGGCCTCCTCATCTATGAATCCTTCCCCAGAGAAGCACAGCCTTCCCAGGGCGGGGCTGGGGGGCGGCCACGGCAGCTTCCAGGACCCCTAGCCCACCCGCCCCCAGTACCACCGCCTCCTGTCGGCCGCAGGTGGTAAGACAGAGCACGCAAGATGAACCCAGGGCCAGGAAGGTGAGACCAGGGTGGGGGCGCTGTCCTGAGGGTGGGCAAAGGGCTTTCTTGCGAACTGTCCCCCTGGGCCCCTCACAGCCCCACAAATCAGGAGTCATGGCAATTACCCCGCTCTGTGCTGTCGAGGTGGAAACTGAGGCGGGATCTGGTGTGTGCACCCAGGGGTTGGTGTCTGGGGCTACACCATGCCCCCAGCTGGGGTGTGCATCGGTGCAGGGCACGTGGGCACACGGGACCCCACCTACCCATGCCCACTCACCCATCCCCTCCTCGGGCTCCCCCCCTCCTGGGGCCTCACTCACCCTTCAGCTTCTCCCCAAACATGGTCAGGAAGACGGTGAAGTTGATGGGCCCAGGGGCCTCCTTCACCATGGCCTCCAGCTCCTCGTTCTTTACATTGATACGGCCTGGGGGAGGGGAAGGGTGGAGATACCCACACATACAGTGAGGGTCAGAGGGGACCCTGCCTGTAGGCAGTCCAGGAGCCCAGAGCTCAGGACCCCAGCGTCTTGCAGAATCTCCCAGCCCTACTGTCTCTCCCATCCCTCCACTCAGCCCTAAGGCCCTGCCCACCATTTGGTGGGGGGAGCCTCAGGATGGGGGCACATTTAGCCATGGGCTGCCTTCAGCCTCACCATCCCCCTGCCACCACCTCAGCCTCCCTGGAAGTGAGAGCAAGTTGGTGGTTATCCCCATTTTGCAGATGAGGCAACTGAGGCCCAAAGAAGCTGCGGCACATTGGAGTGGAAGACCTGGGTCCCGGGGGGCTCACGTGCTGTAGGAGGGATCCACTGGCTGCCTAGAGGTGAGGACTCTGGGATTCCCTGAGTCCCACCTCTGAGTGTCTCCAGCCTCTTCCTCCCCCATAGCATGCCCCCCAACCCCCACTGCCCTGCTGACTCCTCTCCCACCCTCCCACTCCAGGCCTCTGCAGGGGCCACTCCTGTCCCTGAAATACCCACCTCCCTCCCCTGGCCAGTCCTCCTCTAACACTGGGGTGTCCTCTTTTGACCTTCCAGGCAGAGTCTGTCCTCCTGGGAGCCCCCGGGGCACACCAGCCCCTCACACCCCCTAAGCCAGCCACCCTGACCTGCCCGCAGCCACCCATTGTTTCTGAAAGGCCTGGACTCGGCTCCGCCCCAAGCCCCAGGCCTCCAGCTGCCGGTCACCCACCCAGGGCAGCAAAGGTGTCCCTCAGGTCCTCCTTGTCGATGAAGCCGTCCCGGTTCTGGTCCATGATGGTGAAGGCCTGGCAGAGACACGGCACTGAGCAGCCACCCACCCTCCTGCCCCAGCCGCTCCCCAGAGGCCCCTGCTCCCTGCCAGGGGCTGTCCTCCCGCCCACTGTTATCTCAGCGACCTCAGTGGAGGCCGTCTGGCATCCGGTCATGAGAGTGATGGCCAGCTGGAGCTGGGCTCCTACTGTGCACCAGCACCCCCTGAGGCTTCCTGCCCATCCCTCATTTCATGCTCCCCGCAACCCCGTTTTACAAAGAGTGAAACCGAGGCGCAGAGAGAGGAAAGGCTTGCTGGAGGTCACACAGCAAAGACTCAGGGATAGAGGGGGGCGAGGCTGCCTGAGGACAGCTCATCACTTCTCGGGGGGCTAAGCTGCAGCCTGGCAGCCTCTAAGAGTGACTTCACCACCACCCCCCCCAGGGATTGAGGGATGACCCCACACCTAAAGGCTTTCCGTGCGTCCCAGTAACCTCCCAAAGCCCCAGGGGCAGTTGACCAACCTCTTTAAACTCCTGGATCTGGGACTGATCGAACATGGAGAAGACGTTGGAGCTGGCTCCTCCTTCCGCTTTTTTCCGGGCTCTTCTGGGTGCCTGTGAGGTTCCAGGCGAGGCTTTGCAGAAGCCCTTTTGTCGGGAGGTACCCTATTGCGGCACCCAACCCTCAGGCCCCGTCTCCTGAACGACACTGCCCCCTGCCCCTGCCAGGACCCCAGCAGAGACACCAGGCTCCTCATGAAGCCTTGCAGAGAAGCAGGGCATTTCCCAACCCCTGGCAAGGAGCCTGCAGAGCACCCATCCTGCAGGGTCACCCTGCTGCTTCCCACCCCGCCCCCCGCCCCCGACTCCAGAAAGCAGGTGGTTAGCACCCGGCATGTGGAGCAGAGAGGGGTGTCTTTTCCAGCACCAGCCCCCACGTGGGGGGCCCCTCCTTTCCTGCCACCCTCCCCAGTGTTCAGGGTAACACCCAGGTCCCTCGGTCCTGCAAGGTCTGTCCCTTGCCCCGCTCCCAGAGCATCCCTCCCCCAACCTGGGTCCCCCACACCTGCTCTGCATACCCTGCTTTCCCATCATTTGCTTCCGACCTTCCCACTACCTGGGGCGCCTTCCCTGCCTTCCATCAGCAAGTAGCTTCATCCTTCAGGCCCAACTCCTCCACCACCGCCTCCGAGAAGCCTTTCCTGATCAACCTCAACCCAAGGCCAACTAAGAGCTCCCGCGGCCCCCACCTCCCCTCCCCCCCGGTCTTGGGCTTCCATGCCCCCGTAGCCCAGAGCACGCTGTCTTGCCATACCTCCCTGGGTCTGTCCCATTGAAGGGAGTGGTGAGCTGCCTACCCCTACCCAGGGTCTGGCTCCAAGTGGGGGCTGGTTTGGAAACTACTGCCCCAGAGCTCAGGGCCTGTCTTAGGGCAGCGGGTAGAGCAGGTGACCATCCTCGTGGAGGATGTCTGGCCAGACTTCCTGTCTCCACGTGTTTCTCTCGATGTCATGGTGCTGGAGAGTCCACTCTTGGGCCTTTGCTCTCTGTCCCCGAAGCCCTCCGTGGAACCTTTCCCTCAGCAGCCATCACTAGGGCCTCCATGTGCAAAGGAGCCCCAGACTCAGCTCATGATGGGGGAAAGGACAGCCAGGGCTTCACAAAAAAGGGGGGAGTGGAAGGGGAGCCCTCACAGAACCCCCACGCCCACTCCATCCTGGCCTGTACCACCCTCTGTGTCCAGCCCCTGCTACCCTACCCCGGAGCACGGGCTTCACTGGTACCCGCCTCCGTGCCTGTGTGGTCCCCCCTCCCTCCCCTAGCTCATTCCAGTCCCCCCACCCTACGTCCCCACCCCCACCCCCATCTCCCTGGGTCCCCAGGCTCACTTGAGGAGCCGCAGCGCCTGGCTGACTTATAATTAGCTTTTACTGGGTCCTTTGTCTCCACTAATCCTTTGAAAGGGGGCTGGCAGGGGCAGCCAGGACGTTCTGATGCCGTAAAACCCCTGTAATATTTATAAATCCCTTCAGACATCATAAAGAAAAGAACCTCCCTGCAGAATTCATCTCACATAATTACAGATACATTTCCTTCTGATTAATAAAAGTGATCACTTCCGTCTGGGGGGGGATATTCTGCCCTCGCTCTCCTCAGACCTCCCCCCTCGGCCACGGCATGCTCTGCCCCATCTCTCCCCAGCCTTTCGTGTCATCTGGGGAAACGTCACCCTACTGTGTGCCAGACCCTGTTCTAGAACCCTGAAAGGAAGGAAGGGGTTGTTTTTCTGCTACTGAACAGGCAAAACAGACCCAGGGCCCTGATTGGCCTTCTGATCTCCTAGCTGGAACCCCCCTTCCAGCCCAGCTGTCTTAGAAATTCCCTTTTATAATGTGTTTCAGAAGGGAATATCTCAGAGCAGAAGGTGGGTCACCCAGACCTGAGTTCTAATCCCTGCTTTGCTGCTCACAGCCTCTGTGATATTAAGAAAATCAGTTTTCTGCCCCTAGTCTCCTTTATAAAATGGATATTACGCCTCCCTCAGAGCATCTGGGCAGTTTCCCTGGTAGCTCAGCAGGTAAAGAATCAGCCTGCCATGCAGGAATCATTTGATTCCTGAGCTGGGAAGTTCCCCTGGAGAAGGGATTGGCTACCCACACCAGTATTCTTGGGCTTCCCTGGTGGCTCAGATGGTGAAGAATCCACCAGCAATGCAGGAGACCTGGGTTCGATCCCTGGGTTGGAAAGATTCCCTGGAGAAGGGAACAGCTACCCACTCCATTATTATGGCCTGGAGAATTCCATGGACAGAGGAGTCTGGCAGGCTACAGTCCATGGGGTCTCAAAGAGTCAGACATGACTGAGAGACTTTCACTTTCAGAGCATCTGGACATTTTTCCGGTACCTGCTGACCCAGGGGCCCAGGCCCAGGGACCTGGAACTGAATCAGGCCCGGTTCTTGTACCCAAGGAGCTCACGGTCCAGCTGGGAGACAGACAATCGGTAGAGGGTGATGGAGGGAGGGAAGATGCTGAGATCTCAGAGAAGCCGCTGTTCCGCTGGGTACTCAGGGCAGACCTCCCGGAGGGGGTGACTTTCAGACTGAGGCTTGGCTGAGTTAGCATTTTCAGGTCAAAAAGGACTGATGAGAACATGTGAAACGGAGGCATGAAAGGCCAGCCCCACTGAAGGCCCACAAGGAGCCCCAAGTGGCTGGAGCCCAGGGACAAGGGGCGGGCGGCAGGGCAGTCCCCACATGGCCTGACGGACCCCGCAGCAAGGCCAGCAGCCCCCATGCCAGGCTCCATAGGACTGGTGCCTAGAACAGCTGTCCTAGAGCAGCGACCCCAACCCCCACTAGGAAGCATGTTCAGAGCCCCTCTTCTGTCCTGAAACCTCTGAACCTGACCCACCCTGGCCCCCTCCACCCTCCTCTTCCTCACATCCCCGCCTTTCACCTCAGCAGCAGGCCCCACCGAGTCCAGGAAAGCAGAGACCCCAGTCAGGACCCCCATGGATGGACTGGCCGGGAGCAAGGATCACATCAAGGGAGAAGAAGAGGTCAGGACCGAACACAACATCAAGGTCAAGGATGTCAGTGAGAGGGACAAGGTCAAGGTCAGGGTGAGTTCAGGCAATGAGGTGAAGGTCAGAATCACAAATGAAGTCAAGGTCACAGGATGAGGTCAGGGTCAGCAGGCAGGGCAGCGCCAGCCTACCATGGTCTGGAGGGTTCCCTCGAGCTGCGGCAGCGCCGGGGGAGCTCGGCGACGGCTCTTTAAATAGTGCTCCGGGGACGGACAACAGTTTGGAAGGTGACGAAGGACACAGTGGGGGCAGCCCTGCCAGGCACCTGTCTGGGGCCATTCAGAGTGGGTGGGATTGTGGGTTCCGGAGACCGTCTGAGCCACAAGGATCTCTACCAGTGGGGGGCCAACCGGATCTCTGCAGCCAAGGGCCCAAGGCCCAGGAAGGGGCTCCTGGCTGAGGACACACAGTAAGTTGAGGCCTGGAACCAGCTGGGAAGACTTGGCCTTGGACCACGCGTGTTCAGGAGAGCTCCCAAGACAGGGCCACCCACGCCAACTGGGGAAACTCTGGGCCGGATCACGGCCTGCCCCCTCAAGCCGTGTGACCCTGGGTGGGACACCGCCCTCTAGAAGGCTCGGTCCTCTTATATGAGAAGTGGGGAGGACATGACATGCCCGAGGTCAGCCCGCAGAGAGGGTTTCTGCATCAGCGTGGCCCCCAGGGGCCCCTCAACAGATAGGACTACCGCCCACATTACCAGGGAGTTGAGAAAGGAAAGAGACAAACGAGAAGAATGGAGGTGACTCTGGAGAGGGACAACTGAGAAATCACGTCCGCATCCATCCGGCCACACTCACACGTTGGGACGGGGCCCGTCCCCACCAGGCCTGGTCCAGCCCAAGAATTCTCCAGTTAGTGTGCCAAGCCGAGCCTGCACCTGCCCCTGGCGGGCCTCCCGTGTGTCCAGTGCCATCCGGCTGCCCGATCCATCCTGCCAAGTCGGCCCCCACTCAGGACCGCCACGTCTGATGGGCTGCCAGGGCCGGCAGTGCTGGGCTCAGGCCGCGAGCCCACCCACCCTCAGGCACAGGACAGCTTAACTGTCCCCGGAGCTGGCCGGAGGCCTCCAGGCCCCGGTACGGCTGATCCCCCATCCTGGGGGAGGGACTGTGAGGACGGTGAAAACAACAAGTAGCTAACACTTGTAAAACACTGACAATCAAGCTATGTTCAAAAGCCTGTATCGTCACCCTGCCTCCTTTACCCAACATTCCAGGTGAGGAAACTGGGGCACACAGGGGTTAAATCACTCATCCCAGGCTGACCTCAGTGCTCCCCTCCCAGAGCCATCCGGACTGGCTGGCTCTGACCAGACACCTGATCTCTCCATCACCTCTAATGGAATTTTCTGCTCTGAGCTGAGGCCAGACCCTGCCATACTGGTCCCCTGGTTGGACAGGGACCAACCAGACGGGCCACAGGTGTCCAGCAGGTCAGGGTGAAAGGAAACCAGCTCTGGATGCAGAAGGTGGGATTCCAGTCCCTGCCGCATCTCGACCCACTGAGAGATGAGCAGTGTAAGCATTGCGGGTGCCTGTCCCTCCGTGGGCCTGAGCAGAGGGGCAGGTGGCCACTGTCTGTGCCAGCCCTGGGGGAGCAGCCCTTCCTGGCCTGCCCATAAGCCTTGCCCTGGAGCCTCCTGGCTTGGGACTTGCTGAGAGAGGAGAGTTGATGCCATCCGGGGCTACCACCCCTGCTTCCTGCTGGCCGGAGGTGTCCCCGGGTCTCCTGCCTCCGGGGGCCACTGTCCAGGACCACTCAGGGGCTCCTGAGGATGCAGGACAGTCCTGAGCACGTGGAGAGCTGCCCAGCCTGCCGGGAGGGGGGACATGCAAGAGGGGATCGTGATGAAATGCGGAGTGAGTGATGGCAGAGCTTACAAGTGCTTAGCAAATGAGTCCCCACAGTTTCCCCCCTGGCCTCCTTCTCCTTCATATTATGAAAGCAGGACGAGCTGATCGGAAGTCTGGTGGAGACCATGGAAACCCTCGGGACAGATGGTCAGGAAACACTTGTCCCTGGGGTAGGGGAGTAGCGGGAGAAGTGTGGAGCATGCAGCGGTCCTGAGTAAGAGGAGCTCTGAGTTCTGCCCGATCTGTGGGACCCTCACTCAGCAACACACAGACCCTCGGTTTTCCCCATCTGAGAAATGGTGTCAGCAACCTGGCCGCCTGGAAGCAGCCATCAGGCAGTCCAATGCCATGGGACGGAGGTGGGCTCTGGAGTCACTGGCAGAGTGCGCCCCCTCCCCGCCCACCATGGATGGAATTGTTGATGAAACTCACCATCTCAGTCCCCACAGACAAAAAGTGCCACCACTGGGGCTTCCCTGGGAGGCCAATATGTTGGGATTCTGCGCTTCCACTTCAGGGGGCATTGGTTTGATTCCTGGTTTGTAGTCCACCAGGCTCCTCTGTCCATGGAATTCTCCAGGTAAGAATACTGGAGTGGGCTGCCATTTCCTTCTCCAGGGGATCTTCCCCACCCAGGGATCGAATCCAGGTCTCCTGCACTGCAGGCAGATTCTTTACCATCTGAGCCCCCAGGGAAGCTCTAAGATCCTGCATACGAGATTTTAGTTGTCAATTTGAGTTGCCTTTGCTTGGTGGGGGGATGAGTTCCCCATCACAGGTGGTATGCAAGTAACAGCCACTTGATAGGGAAGTTACAAAAGACGCTCAGCATCTAGCAGGGCTGGACTCAGAGGGCTGATGGATCCCCATTGTGCCAGCTGGGTAGAAGCCACTCAGTGGTGAGGGAGAGGCAGGTGGTTCTTGCTCTGCAGAGTGGAGGTTGGAGACAAGGCCAAAAAAAAAAAAAATGGCACCACCCATGCATTTAGAGGGGACATTTTGGGCTGGAACCCAATGAATTGGGCCATGAAGGCTGAGGAGGGCACAGTGGGCATTGCTCTGGGAGGAGGGCAGATAAAGGTGTGGATGTCTCAGGGCACCCACAGAGCAGCTCAGATATGAAGGTGCTGAGTGGGCGGGGCCAGAGTCCGGTGGGAGAGGGGAGGAGAAGGGGCAGGGCTGCTCAGTGGTGACATCCCAACCGTTAAGAGGTGACCTCGAGGGCCCAAGCAGGACTCAGCAAAGAGTCCCCAGACCTGGCTTGGGGCTCCCTCTTCTCTTGGTTTAGGGAGACTCTTGGCTGACTGGGCAGCCGAGTCCTGCCCTTTCTCCTCCAGCAGCCTTCGAACCCTCGGTATTTTTACAGCAGGACGCTGTGGCCACAGGCCCCTTGAACGGGCTGCCTCTCCCGTGCTTCTGCAGACGGAGCACGCTCGCCTGCCTTCTTGGCTGCAGCTATAAAACAGGCAGGAGGTATCCTGGGAGATATTCTTCTTTGCTTTGAAGGCTTCCTAGTCTTTCCTAAGTGGCTCCAAATTAGAGGAAGGCTCCAGACAGGGGCAGGTCTGGGGAGGAGGGGATAGCAGGGAGTTTGGGGAAAGACAGGCCTCCCCTAATTGTCCTCAAGATCTTAGTCTCCGGTCTGGTAATTAGAGAGCTGATGGAGGCTCAAGGCAATTTCCTTTGGGGTAAGAAGGGGCAAGGGAGCTTCCATAGTGGCTCAGTGGTCAGGAATCCACCTGCCAATGCAGTAGAAAGGGGTTTGATCTCTGGGTCGGGAAGATCCTCTAGAGAAAGAAATGGCAACCCACTCCAGTATTCTTGTCTGGGAAGTCCCATGGACAGAGGAGCCTGGCAGGCTATGGTCTATGGAGTCGCAAAGAATTGGACACAACTTACCGACAAAATAGCAAGGGGCAAAAGGGTAAATTGGCTGTAAGTCTGGGTTCTGCTTGAAATATGAACTGCAGGGCGGTGGCCTGAGTCTGGCCCCTGGTCACTTGGTGGGGGTGTTGGGATGCCTCAAGCGTTTGCACGGGGACTACTGTGCCCACAGCATGGGTTGGCTGTCCCTCGGCCAAGACCGGATTTGCTGGTCTGGATCCTAAGTCCTCAGGAAGCATCACCTCCCTGGTGTTAGGGTCCCGCCTCCCAGAGATAATTAGGGGAGTCTCCTGGGTGTAGAGGACCACCCCCTTTGCCCAATCTCTGATTTCATGACTGGGAATGGGATGGAGAGGCACGGGATTGTGAAAAGCAGGTATAGGAACCCAGGCATCCTGACTCTTGGCTTGATCACCCCACCTCTGCAGCCCCCAGGGAAGATCCTTCTCACATGCTCACATCGCTAAGAAGCAGCAGAGGTGGACATGGCGGTTTAGTGCCCAGGGCACAGCCAGGAGGACCCAGGCATCCAGGGGTGGAAAGGAGGGCCTCTCACTGCAGCATCACCACTGAGAGTGAGGGTGACTGACCTTCCCAGCCGCAGCAGTAATGAGGCAGGTCAGACCTAGCGGTGACTTGTGCTGCGGAGTTGCAGGGACGCATAGCAGCCCAGGAGCAACCCAGGGATTGTAGCTCATAGTCAGTTTAATTCAGGCACGTGGGTGTAAAAGTGCAACTATTCTTTGTTGTTGTTATTCAGTTGCTAAGTTGTGTCTGAGTCTTTGTGACCCCATGAGTGTGGTTTCCTTGTCCTCCACCATCGCCCAGAGTTTGCTCAAGTTCATGTCCATTGAGTCAATGATGCCATCCAACCATCTCATCCTCTGTCGTCCCCTTTTCCTCTTGCCCTCAGTCTTTTCCAGCGTCAGGTTTTTTTCCCAGTGAGTCAGCTCTTCACGGAGAAGGCAATGGCAGCCCACTCCAGTACTCTTGCCTGGAAAATCCCATGGACAGAGGAGCCTGGTAGGCTGAAGTCCATTGGGTCACTAAGAGTCGGACACAACTGAGCGACTTCACTTTCATGCATTGGAGAAGGAAATGGCAACCCACTCCAGTGTTCCTGCCTGGAGAATCCCAGGGACGGCAGAGCCTGGTGGGCTGCCGTCTATGGGGTCGCACAGAGTCGGACACGACTGAAGCGACTTAGCAGCAGCAGTAGCAGCAGCAGCTCTTCACAGCAGGCGGCCAAAGTATTGGAGCTCCAGCTTCAGCATCAGTCCTTCCAATGAATATTCAGAACAGATTTCCTTTAGATTGACTGGTTGGATCTCCTTGCAGTCCAACGGACTCTCAAGAGTCTTCTCCAGCACCACAGTTCAAAAGCATCCATTCTTCCGTGCTCAGCCTTCTTTATAGTCCAACTCTCACATCCGTACATGACTACTGGAAAACCCTAGCTTTGACTGTACAGACCTTTGTCCTCTTGAGTGCATTAACAGAGGTCTAGGTCCTCAAGCCAGGGCGGTGACAGCGCTAGCTTCTGCTGATCTACACAAACAATAGATGACTTAGGTTTGGTCCTAGTGCTGCACTTTGCGGGGAGGGATTTTTGGAGAAGAGCCACCTGAATTGTAGCTGAGGGGCTGGAAACTCCTAGCTGGAGAGGAATAGCATTAGCTGGTGGGTTGCATGATTGTGGCAATTTATCAGCTTGGCCATGCATGGCCTGTACCCTCTCAACGGGGATCATTGTCTCAGTTCTCCAGCCTCTATCTTCCTTCCTCCTGGTATTTGCAGTCAGGCTCATAGGCCTTCTCCAGGTTCAGTGC
The DNA here is from genome assembly GCF_019320065.1 of Cervus canadensis. Taxonomy (NCBI): domain Eukaryota; kingdom Metazoa; phylum Chordata; class Mammalia; order Artiodactyla; family Cervidae; genus Cervus; species Cervus canadensis. Next base: position 28,734,434 of record NC_057417.1, on the reverse strand, counting down.
CTTAGGAAGAACTTTCCATTATCCTATTTTAATTCCACCATTTGAATTATTAGCTAGTGCCATGTAAAGAATCACTCTAATCACAGTGGTGTGTTCACTGTTTCTATGGGGCAGAAATTCAGAAAAGGCATAGTAACAAGGAAGGCTTGTCTCTATAATGTCTAGGAATAAGTTTGGGGGTGGCTGGATGGCTAACACTGGAAACATCTGAAGGTTTAACCACGCATGGATTTGGAGTCTGGGCCGGGAAAAGGTGAGGGGGACGAGTGGTGAAGGGTGGGGACCAGCCCCCTGGTTCACAAAGCACAGACCTCATCCCATCGGACAGCTGAGAAAACTGAGGCCTAGGGCAGAGAAGGGCTGGCTCGAGTGCCATTGGAAGACTTTTTCCCCACCCCAGAAGGGGCACCTGGAAGCCGAGCTGGGGAGGTCCAGATGGGTGTTCTGCTCTTCGAGATGTAGACTTCTATGGTGGCTCAGATGCTACAGAATCCACCTGCAATTTAGGAGACCCATATTTGATCCCTGGGTGGGGAAGATCCCCTGGAGAAAGGAATGGCAACCCACTCCAGTATTCTTGCCTGGAGGGTCCCACGGACAGAGAAGCCTGGCGGACTACAGTCCAAGGGGTCGCAAAGAGTCAGACACGACTGAGTGACTACCACACTTTAACACTCTTCAAGATGCAGGGCATCCCGGCAGCAGCTGGTGGCATAGGGGATGCTTGGACTTGGGCCCTCCTAGGGGCCTGGAGGCTGCCAAACAGGCCAATTTGCTATACTAATGTGTGCTTTCTGCTGCTTGGGGGCCTCATCACACCCTCTCCTGTGAGCTGGGCCAGAGGCAACAGAATGAACTATAATTATGTCAGGCCACGCCCTGCTGCCCTGGCTCAGCAATTAGCCAAGTGGCCTGGCACCCAGCAGAGCACCCAGAGGCTTCCACCCCCACCTGGCTCCGATTGGGGTGAATCAGAAGCTGGGACGGGGAGGGTGGGGTGGGCCACTATTTCATGCTCCCTCCCGCCCCACCCCCACCCCAGGAAAAGAGCCTGAAAATGGGGCTTCCTTCTCCCATGAAAGAGATCTCAGACAGGGCACCTCCCAACCCCACTGGCTGGAGCACTCCCAGTGGAGGGGACAGTGAAGAGCAGAGCCCTCCTTGGAAGGTGTCCCCTCCCCTCCCTGGCACACCGGCTTATGGTTGACCTGCAGGCGGACCAGCAGTACATCCACGATCTCCCCAGGGTCTGGGGGCTGTGGACAGACTAGTGCTTGAATTTGGGTTCGGGTCCTGCTGGACCTGACGCCTCTGTAAACTCTGGCACATCACTTAATTACCAGCAGGGCTTCCCTGGTGGCTCAGATGGTAAAGAATCTGCCTGCAATTCAGTTTGATCCCTGGGTTGAGAAGATTCCTGGAGAAGGAAGTTAGCTACCCACTCCAGTATTCCTGCCTGGAAAACCCCATGGACAGAGGAGCCTGGTGGGCTCCAATCCTTGGGGTCACAGAGTCAGATATGACTCAGTGACTAACACTGACTTCTCTGTTTCTTTGCCTGTAACCTGAAATTTTTTGTACTTTTTAAAGTTTATTAAAGTATAGTTGATTTACAATGTTGTGTTAATTTCTGCTGTGTAACAAAGTGACTCAGTTATACCTATACATGTTCTTTATCATATTCTTTTCCATTATGGTTTATCACAGGATAGCGAATAGAGTTCCCTGTGCTATACAGTAGGCCTTACGGTTTATCCATCCTGTACTCAAGAATTTGCATCTGCTAATGAAATTAGTTATGTTTGTGCTCAGTCACTTGAGTCGTGTCCAGCTCTTTGCAATCCTATGGACCATAGCCTGCCAGGCTCCTCTGTCCATGGGATTCTCCAGGCAAGAATACTGAAGTGGGTAGCCGTGCCCTCCTCCAGAGGGGATCTTCCTGACCCAGGAATCGAACTTGTGTCTGTTATGTCTCCTCCCTTGGCAGGTAGGTTCTTTACCACTAGCGCCACCTGGGAAGCTTGTTAAAGCATTGCAGCTGGAACATTATCGGCGCTCATCAGTGGGGGGCTCTCTGGTCAACAGCAGAAGACATGGCTATTGGTGACAAGATCCCCGAATTTCAAGGCTGCGTGATCTAATCGTCCTCCGGCTCAGGATATATTCCAGTTGTTATGTCACTGTACCTGCAGATGGTGACTTGCAGGGGAACGTCGGCTGTGTCTGCATCACCCCAACACTAGCGTGTACCCCAGCCCGAAGCAGGGACCCAGAACTCACTGGACATTTTATTCTCAACAGCTATGGACTGGGCTTTGCATTGATTCCTTCCACGAATGCTGGCTTGACCACAGGCCAGGCTTGCATCCTCCACTCTTCTAGACTCAGAGTAGCTTTGAATTCACCCCAGTCGCGTGGTAACTGTTCTTAGAGACAGTCTGGAAAGATCAAGGAAGTGTCGGCGTCTTAGATGAGATGGAGTGTAGAGATACTGGGAGGATGGTGGGTGGGAAATGGTGTGTGTGTATGTAGAGATGAAAGCTCACCTCCTTTAGTAGGAAGTCCTTAGATAACCTTGACCCTGAAAGGCCAACTGGTAGCAACCCAAGCTTGTTATTTAGTGCCATGGAGGGAACTCTGAAAGAATCATCTAGAATTAAGAGCTGTGACCTCTGAGGCAGGGGAACAAAGGGGCAGGACAAGGGGTAGGTCTCTGTAATGAGTAACTACACAGCCCTCACCACAGCCTCTAACTCAGAGGCCTACCTACGTTTGACAAATTAAGATTAAAAGGAAGAAATATGTACTGTTGAGTCGGCCTCGGTCTCCCCAGTCTCAGCGGCCCGGGAGACCCTCAGGGGTATGGGGTGGGGAGCAGGGCTGCCTTGGGCCTGCTGCAGCCCACGCAGGGCTGGGCACAACAAGGTCCTCAGGGAAGCCACCCGGGGTCACCCTCCCACTGTCACCCGACCCTGGGGTGCAGTAGGGTAGCAGACGCCCGGCGCTGACCCCGGGGTGCTCACACTCTGGGGAGCCTGCGAGGCGCCCGAGTGACCCAGGGGCACTGTTTGAAGTCCCGGTTCCTTCTAAGGATTCAGTTTAACGAGCTGGGTGCTGCAGGCACCTGGATGAAAGATGCTATCTGAAGACATGAGATAATTACCAATTAAAACCATTTTCTTAGAAACAGGAAGGTCCCATTTGCCAAGAGTAAACAGTGGGGGCGGGCCCAGCCTGGGAAAGTCATTCTGGACTTTCGGAGCCCATTCTGGGTGGGCTCCGAAGCCAGTGTGAGTCAGAGCGTGGGGTCAAGGGAGGCCAGAGTTCCCTCCCCCAAACCCCAAGGGTGAGAAGTCAGCGGAGATAGAGCGGCTCTCCACCCTGCCTGGCAGGAATGGAGGAATTACTAGCCCTGCCCAGATGGTGGGGCGCCTCCACCAAACACAGGGGCATCCTGACCTCCTCTGTGGGCTGTAACCTCGGTGAAGGCACCAGCATAGGGAAGAGAACCCTGGAGCTGCCTTTTCTTTCCTTCTTTTATTTTTTTGGCCATGCCACATGGTGTGTGATCTTAGTTTCCTGACCAGGGATCGAACCCACACCCCACTACAATAGATGTGCAGAGTCTTAACCACTGGACCACTGGAGAAGACCCTGGAGCTTCTTTCCATTAATTCACAAGCCCCTGATGAAGGCCTCCTGTGTGATGCCGGCTTCCTGGGACAAGACAAGCATGCCAGCCGTCCTAGGGCATACGTCTTAGCGGCCACACCTCACTGGTGCTTACCACAGACCAGACCACTCTGCCGAGTGCTTTAGGGGCTGGTTCTTTTCACCTTCAACCTGACCCTAGCAAGTGTTCTGTTAGGATCCCCATTTACAGACGAGGCCAAGTGACTTCCTGAGGTCTCCTGGCTAGTAAGTGAGAAGCTTCAGGCTCTGAGCTAGTAACCACTGCACCATCTGTCCCCCATCTCCTGGGCATCTGCCCTGCTGGCAGGTGGGAGGTCAGCAAACAGGCTGGCACCCATCTCCTGATGGGCAGCCTCGCCCTGCAACCCCCAGCCCACCCTCTTTCCTGGAAGCCCCTCAAAACCGGATCTGGGAGTCTGGCATCCCCACCACACACCTACACTGACTGCTTCCCCATCACTGACACCCATCCATTCACACTTCCAAGCCAGCGAGCTGGGACCAGTTCTGACTCCCCCTGCCCCCCACTCTCCACATTCCATCAGCACACAGAGAGCAGAGGCTCACGTCTCTGATGGGCCAAGTGGAACCAGGGAGCCAGGACCCAGCAGCCCGGAGCAGATCCACAAAGAGAGTCAGCTCCTTTTCCCATGCACCCTGGTTCCCTGGTTCCCACTGGCCGAGGGCTCATTCCTGCCCACGGGGAAAGTTTTTTGTAAATTATAAGGCCCCTAATAATGGAAGCAAGTCTTACAACACTCAGGTCAAATGTACACGCACAGCTATTGCCCAAAATCACATGCTGCTTGGAGATGATGGTATTCAGCATTTCACAAAGTGACCTGACACCTACTCTATGCTGAGTGGCTCTCAGATTTTAGCTGCCCCAAGGTATCTCTGATAACCCATCCCCACAGATGAGGGGCTTGACCCTCAAGGAGTGTAAGTTCTGCCAGAGGTGAGGGACTGCTACATTGAAGAGCAGTTCCTTCCACGATGCCTCCTGAATTAGTTTCCTGTTGCTACGTAAACACATAACCAGAGAGTTGGTGACCTAAGATAGCACACACATTTGTTATCTGACAGTTTCCCTGGGACAGGAGTCTGGGCACAGCTGGCCGAGTCACCTGCTCAGCATCTTACAGTCAAGCCATCAGCCTGGCCGTGTTCTCATCTGGAGGCTTGACTGGGGAAGAATCCGCTCCCATGATTATTCTGGTTGTTGCAGAATTCGTTCCATTTCTTGGGATCTGAATGACTGAGGACTTTGTCTGAGTCTTTGACTGAGGCCATCTGCTGATGGCTCCATGCCGTCCCCTGCGACGGGGCCTTCTCCAACATAATTACTTCAGGAACCCCGTAAGGGGATCCTCTCTCCAGTCTGCTCAGCGGGAGTTCTACATAATGTAACATAATCATGGGAGTGATATCGCAACATGTTTGCCATATTTTTTGCTGTTCTTGTGAAAAGTTAAGTACAAGGACTTCCCTGGTGGTCCAGTGGTTAAGAATCTGCCTTGCAATGCAGGACACGTGGGTTCGATCCCTGGTTAGGGAACTAAGATCCCACATGTCACAGAGCAACTAAGGCTGTGCTACTGAGCCCGCATGGTCTGGAGTACATGCACACAGATAGAGAACCCAAGCTCTCTGCAACTTAGACCCGACACAGTCAAAATGAATAAATAAATAAAATAATTTTTTTTAAAAGGAAGTTACAGGTTCACCCACACATAAGGGGAAGGGATTGCATGAAAGGGTGAACAACAGGAGGAGGAGCTCACTGGGAGTCATAGAAGAGTCTTCGCCCGATGTGCCCCAGGAAGGATGAGGGACACTCCCCAGCCCACTGAGGCTGTCACTAGTCAGGCTTCCAGAAGGTTGTGCTCACGGGCATACACACATGTGCACATGTACACACACCCACACACACACCAAGCATCCTCCTACTGGGAGTTTCATGTCAAAGACTCCATAACAAGCTCTCACTTTCTTGGATTCCCATTTCAGGTAATCCTCACCAGATCCCCCGAGTGGGAAGCAGGGCAGGGGTTACTGTCCCTTCATGAGCACGAGAAACCCAGGCCGTCCTCAGGCCTCTTGCCTCCACTCGGCTCCCCCACCCGCTGCACAGCCCCCACCTTGGCGCCTGTCCTGCAGCGTCAGCACGGCCTCAAGCCACAGGGCTCTCTAAGCCTCGGAGGAGTCGGGGCATCGCTTACCGGCAAGTGTGTTTCTGCAGCCTTGTTTACGGTTGTTGAACTATTTTTGTCAAATTAATTAAATACATGCTAAATCTTCTCCAATTTGTTGTGCGATAAATTAAAGATGCTAAGATTGTGAAATGCACAACAAAACCTGTTTATTCTGATAAAATCCCGCACGGCAGTCCTGAGTCAAGCGTCAGACGGTCCGGAATCTGCTTCTGCCACTGACTTTATCAGAACGGGGCTTCTGGCCACCAAGCGCCTCGGTGGCTGGGGTCCCGGTGAGCCCACGTGGCTACCTGAGATGGGGACTTGAGGCTCAGAGAGCAGGGACCCGTCCTGCATGATCAGAGAAGATGCTGCATGGAGGCCGGGCCTGCAGAAGGCAGAGTCCCTCCCCAGAACCTCCTGGGGGATTCCTACTGTCCCAGGGTCAGCAGCTTATAGGAGTCATATCTAATGTGGATCTTAGGTCGTAGTATATACACTCAAGTAATCCTCATGCGGCTCTTGGAAGGAGGTGCTGTTATTACCCCATTGCACAGAGGGGTAAGTAGAGGCAAACAGCCCAGGACATGGAGGAGTCTGGGTGAGGCAGAACAGTCTGGCTACAGAGTCTGTGCCTCTCATTCTGTGTACACAGGATCCTCCTCCAGCTCTGGCCACTCATCCCTGGCAACCCAGGCCACGCTATGCTCCCTGCAATCCAGGACACATACCACCACCGCCGCCCACCCCGCAGCTAATGTCCACCTCACTCCCTTCCTTCTCAGGGCAAAGTGCAGCCTACATGAGCATGACAGGTCACCTGTGAGAATCCTTTTCACCCACACAGGGGCCTCCTGCAGCTCCTGGGAGAGAAGACAAGGGCATGCCAGCCAAACTAAGCCACAGAGAGCCTTGCATCCGTCCATCAGCCTGGAACACCATCCTTTCCCGAGTATGTGGATGCTCAGATCCAAAGTGACTCCACCACAGTCACTGCCTGTATGGGTGGCTGGGCAAACCCCAGAGCTGTGCTCTGTTATTCCCATTTTGTGGATGGGGAGACTGAGGCCCAGGGAAGAAAAGGGACTTGCCCGGCTCCCATAGAGAGATGGCAGGAGAATTAAGTTTAGAGAAAAGGCTGAGCTGCCAGCTTCTGATTCCAGCACAGCCTGGTGACCACTGTCCTCAGAATCCTCTTGGCCTAACCAGGTGCTCTGGGCATCTTGGGGCCCAGAGAACACTTCACAGAGGCCCCGATGTAGGAGGAAGGGGGCCTCCTGGATGCCCCCCCACTTTCTCTGACATGGGTAAGGGGGTGGGTGTCATTTGGGCTCAGTCGGGGAAGCAGAACCCTGGTGAGTATTGCAGTGTAGGAACTAGCCTCCACACCCCTGGGGAGGGTCTTGGAAGGAAAGTCCGAAGTAGGGAGCTATATGGGGACCGGGGACTGTCACTAACCAGCCCTCCTTAAGCAGGGGTGCAGGTGGGGCTTGTAGAAAGATCTGGAAGCCAAGTGGGTCTGGCTGCTGGAGAAGGAGGCCAGAGCCAGTGTAGACATTGTTGGAAGTGTCTTCACAGCCTCCGCTCTGTGAAGTCATAGCCAAGCATCTGGTGGAAGGTCCAGGTCGTTGTGAGCCAGGAGGGCCAGCAGTCCACAAGAGGAGGACAGAGGAAAGGACAGGGATGAACTGGAACCTGCTGGCATCTCTGCATCTGTCTTTCCTAACTCCAACCTTGATGGTCTCAGAGCACACATTTCTCTTCAGGCTGACTAGAAAGGAGAGGATTCTAGGAAATAGGTTCCGACCCACCTGACCCGGCACGAACCACCTCGAGGGAATGACAGGGCCATTTGCCAAGACCTGGCGTGCAGGAGGGTCACCTGTGCTTGTTCACTGCTCAAGAGCACTTGGCTGAGAGATCAGCGGGGGCTGAACCCCTGACCCTGCATGAAGCCGCACCTACCTGGATTCAGAGGTATCTTTTTCCAATTTATGTAAGATGCTCTTTGAGACTGGGCAGGGTGCAGGGAAAGAAGATATATTCCAGGTGGGATGGGGGTTATCTAGGTACCTGTGGGGATGTCCTTCCCCATCTGTAGCCCGTGCTGAGGAAAGGACCATTTGCCTTTAAGGGCTGGGCACGCAGGTTTCCTGTTAATGATTGGACTAATCAATAATAGGTATGGAGCATAAGGCAACCATCCTAAATCCCCAGGGAACTGAGCTACGCTAGAGGAAGAGGCACAAAAGTGGGCCAAGGGGAGCTTACTCTAAGGGAGAATTCTGCCCTAGGCAAAACTATTTCAGATAGAACCAGTTGCTTTTACAGGGAATGAGGCCCCTGTCAGTGGAGATATGCAAGCAGGGCCAGAAGGATGCTTAGAGAGTCTAGTGCAGGGGATGCTATGAAGCGTCAGGCGGCCTTTCAGCTACCTGCCCCTCCTGGGCTGTGAGTCAGACAGGAGAGGGATCTCTGAGGATGGGAGGGTGGGGCTCACTCCCCGCCCCCAAGCCCATCCCCACACTTTCTCTCTGCTCACTTCTTTTCGGAACTGCTTTGGGTATTCAGAAGATTAATTTTATGTTTGTACAAAGCAGGGGATTAGGAGGGGAGGAGACTGAAGTTCTGTAGGTTGTTAGGAAAACACCGTCTTAAAAAAGCCTGGTAAAATTGCTCTGGATACAAGTTACAGTTGAATGCCCTGCTTACCACCACCAACCCGGGGCTTTTCGTTGTCGGTAATTTGCTCTCATGTTCTGCAGTCTCAGAACCTAAACCCCTGGGCACTAGGATGTTAAAAGATAGAGCGTGGCGAGGTGGCCTCCATCCCTCAGGGCAGGGAGAGTGGGGCGTCTGACCACCAGCCCTGTTCCTGCCAGGGTCTGGGCTACAGACCCCAGACAGAATTCTTCCATGGGGACCGCTGGCTCCTCTGTCCCCCTGCTGCCTCATGTATCACTTCTCAGTGCTCCTCAAGGAACCCGGGGAGCAAGTGAGGCTCAGAGACGGCCCAGGCTCACCCCAGCATGCACAGAAAGTTGCTGACTCCTGGTCCAGGGCTCCTTCTCTGAGCTGCCACTTGCTCTTTAAGATCAAGGTGCTGGGAGATGCTGGACCACGGCAGGACTTTCTGCGGGGAGTTGGGGGGCGGGCCTGGGAGACACAGCTCATGCTATCCAACATCCTATCCTTTTTTTTAAACAGCTTTGGTGGTTGTTGCTGTCGTTCAATTGCCATGGACTGCAGCACACCGGCTCCTCTGTCCCTCACCATCTCCCGGAGTTTGCTCAGACTCATGTCTACTGAGTCAGTGATGCTATCTAACCATCTCATCCTCTGCAACCTACTGCTCCTGTTGTCTTCAATCTTCCTCAGCATCAGGCTCTTTTCCAATGAGTTGGTTCTTTGTATCAGGTGGCCAAGTAACAGCTGTATTGAGAGAGAATTCACATACCATACAATTCACCCGTTAAAAAAGAGTAAAATTCAAGGGCTTTTAGTATATTCACATTGTTGGGCAACCATTGCCACAATTGAATTTAAATCATTTCTATCACCCCCAAAAAGAAATTCTGTACTTTTTAGCATTACCCTCCAAGCCCTCCCTGTGGATGCCTGAGCCTTCCCCAGCCCTTGCCAATCGCTAATCTACTTTCTGTCTCTATGGATTTGCCAACTCTGGACATTTCATGTAAATGAAATCTTATAATACTTGGTCTTTGAGTGCCTTCATTCACTTAGCATAATATTCTTGAGGTTCATCCATGTTGTGGTATTGAACAGTACTTCATTACTTTTTGTGGCTGTATAAAACCCTGTTGTATGGATACACCGTGTTTAACTTATCCATTCACCCACTGATGGACATTTGAGTTGTTTCTGCTTTGGGGCTGTTACGAATCATGCTGCTGTGAATATATGGGTACAAGTTTTTGTGTGGATGCCTGTTTACACTTCTCTTGGGTGATTCGATTCATAAAAGAAGAGAAAGGAGCAGACCAGAGTGTTTGAAATGAATCTGAGGATGAGTGAGAGGAAGGGCAGGCAGGGGGACTTCCTTGATGGTCCAGTGTTCAAAACTTTACCTTCTAATGGAGGGGGGTGCATGTGTGACCCCTGGTCAGGGAGCTAAAATCCCACATGCTTTGTGGCCAAAAAAACCAAAACACAAAACAGGAAAAAATCAATAAGGACTTTTAAAATGGTCCACATCAAAAAAAATAAAAATAAAAAAGTTCAAGCAGGAAAAGTCACAAAGGGTGAGGTAGCCTTGGCAGTCTTCCTGGAGGAGGAAGCATTACACTGGGGCTTAGAGAAGGGACATGAATTAGAGGAAAAAACTGGGAAAGGCCTCCCTTATGGCAGAAACAGCCTGAGCAAAGACACGGAGAGGAGGTGATGAGGGCCCTATCCTAGTACCCTGACATCTTTTGACAAAGCCTTGGACCCAGACTGTGGGAGGTGTGGGGCCCTCCCTGGACCAGCAGCATCAGCAGCACCTGGGAACTTACTAGAAAAGCAGATTCTCGGGCTCCACCCCAATCTGCTGAAAGAGAGACACTGGGGATGGGGCCCAGACTGATAACTCTTTCCGGTGTGAGACCCACTGCTGTAGATGCTGCGAGCTAAGGCATCACTCCCAGGTATGAAGGGCATAGCGGGAGAGAGGAAAAAGAACCAGGAAGCCATCACTGCGGCTCCAGCCCCTGTCCACTCCCAGCCCCGAATCACAGCTCCCAAGCCCTATCTTTGCCCACATGGCTCCCTCCCCCGGGGGCTGTATCCCATGTTTTAGGACATGGCCTAAGCCTCACCTCTTCTTTGTCATGTATCATCCCACCACCAGCTGACCACTAGCCCTTTCTCTGGGTTCTAATGCCCACCCAATCCCAACCCACCCATTCTTTATATCCTCTGCAGGGGCCGGCATGAGCAGGGCATACAGCAGGTGCATAATGCAGATCACAAACCAGGACAGAGTCAATGAATCAATGATCCCTGGAGGCACTGGGGATGCGTCCTCTGTCTGGGAGCTGGTGTCTTGGCTGCTCACGCTGGCTGAGAACTCCCTGTCCAGACCGGGAAGGATGACCCAGCAACTCCCACCACCACACAGATGACTCTCACAGTCACGCATGTCCGAAAGGAGCCAGGCATACTATGATACTGTACGATCCCATTTATCTGCAGCCCTGCACCCCTGGTCACTCAGATAGTGAAGAATCTGCCTGCAATGCAGGAGACCTGGGTTCGATCCCTGGGTCGGGAAGACCTCCTGGAGAAGGGAAAGGCTACCCATTCCAGTATTCTTCCTTGGAAAATTCCATGGACAGAGGAACCTGATGGGCTATAGAGCAAGGGGTCACAAAGAATTGGACAGGACTGAGTGATTAACACTTTCACTTTCCACACTGGTGGAAAGGAGGGAGTGGATCTGATTTTCAGACAGATCAGCAATGATGTTGGGGATGAACTGAGAAAACTCATGAAATTTTCCCGGAAGGAGAAGATAGGGGTGGAGGGCAAGGAAGACCAGGCTGCTGTCGGCACACATCTGCAGAATGTCCAAGAAAGAAAAGTAGACTGACTGCTCTGGGACCTCAGATGGCTGAGCCACCAGCAATGGGTCGATGCTACAGAGTTGGGTTCAAATAAGGAAGTCCTCTTGATGGAGTGAGTTCCCCACAGGGGAGGTGTGTAAGTAGAGACTGTGCCTCCACCCAGCTGGGATGCTGTTGGCAGGGTTCCTGCATGGGATGAGAACCCTCCAGCCCTGAAATTCTAGGAAAAGGAGATGAAGAAGAGGAGCAACGTGAAGGAAGGTAGAGCAAACAGGGCCCAAGGCAAGAAAGGAGATGCCGCAATAGCAGCTGCTGGAACAGCAGCTCAACATGGAAACATGCCCTGATTTGTGGGGAATTTGTTTCAGCAAATGAAAGACAGTGATGGTGACCAGGCTGTCTTCTGAAATGAATACCATCTGGGGAAAAAAATGCCAAATTCAACAGGACTCATTTCTTCCCCCCACTAATGAAAGAAGCCAAGTTTTGTGCCCATTCCGATTTATCTGTTTAGAAAGAAGCTCTTTCTTTCCAGGAGCTGGACCGTCCTTTGGCCAAACGAGGGCCCGTGACCACAGAGAAGTTCCACGTCTGAGGCTTTTTGGTTAAATGGCATTTCTTGTGAAATGTATCAGCTCACACAGAGTAAATTAAATGTATAGGTATAGTTTATATGATAAACATGATCTTGACACCCAAGTACCTATTCCCTGGATTAAGAGCTAGAATATGACAAGAACCTTAGAAGCCCCCTGTGTGACTTTGGGGGCAACCACTGTTCTAAATTTCAGTTTAATTACTCCCTTGTTTTCCTTTAAAACCACCTACAGTTCAGTTCAGTTCAATTGCTCAGTCATGTCTGACTTTTTGCGACCCCATGGATTTCAGCATGCCAGGCTTCCCTATCCATCCCCAACTCCCGGAGCTTGCTCAAACTCATGTCCATTGAGTTGGTGATGCCATCCAACCATCTCATCCTCTGTCGTCCCCTTCTCTTCCTGCCTTCAATCTTTCTCAGCATCAGGTCTTTTCCAGTGAGTCAGTTCTTTGCATCAGGTGGCCAAAGGGATACATGTAGGCCAAAACCACCTACCTGTATCCCTAAATAGTATATTTTTTATTTTGCTTGCCCATGACCTTAAAATAAATGAACTCATACTGCATACATACTTCTATGACTTTCTTCTTTTGCCAAATATTCCTTGGAGTTTTATTTACATTGATGTGCATAACTATGTTTGCATGTGTGCTGTTATGTCCAACTCTTTGCGACCCCGTGGACTGTAGCCTGCCAGGCTCCTCTGTCCATGGGATTTTTCCAGGCAAAGAATACTCGACTGGATTGCTGTTTCCTCCTCCAGGGGATCTTCCCAACCCAGGGATAGAATGCATGTCTCCTGCGTCTCCTGCATTGGTAGGTGGTTTCTCTACTGCTGAGACATCGGGGAAGCCCCTATGTAACTATATTTACTTTATTTTTATTCCCCATAGCATCTGACTCCATGAATATGGATATTTTTGACTGACGTGAATTGAAGACATTCAAAAAACATTTTTTTAAAAGTATACTGGTTTTCTCATTATCTAATTATTATTTATTAGTAAGTTAATTTTACTGTGGTTCTAGAACAGTCTTACAATACACATCCTTTGAAATGTGTTGAAGCTAGCTTTATGAACTAACGTGTGGTCATTTTTCATAAATATTCATGTGCCTTGAAAAATATAAATATTCTCCTCTGGTTGGGTATTTAATACAATGTTCTCTGTGTATCCACTTGACCAAGTTTGTGATATATACCATTAAGTCTTTTAACTACTTCCTGATTTTTATCTACTTGATTTATTGATTATTGTAGGCAACAATTTTGCCTGTCCCATATCATGTTGGACTTTCATATTCCCTGTGATATCTCTCCATTCTTGCCTTAAATATTTTAGGCCATGTTATTGATGCATTAAAAAAAATAAGAATTTGGGACTTGCTTGGCAGTCCAGTGGTTAGCACTTCGCCTTCCAACCTGCAGGGGATGCAGTTTTGATCCCTAGTTGGGGAGCTAAAATCCCTCTTGTGCCTTGTGGCCAAGAAAACACACACACACACATATGTATGTGTATATATATATATGTGTGTGTGTATGTATATATATGGGCTTCCCTTGTGGCTCAGCTGATAAAGTATCCACCTGCAATGTGGGAAACCTGGGCTCGATCCTTGGGTTGGGTAGATCCCCAGGAGAAGGGAACGGCTACCCACTCCAGTATTCTGGCCTGGAGAGTGCCATGAACTGTATAGTCCGTGGGGTCGCAAAGAGCAGCATGACTGAGCGAATTTCACTTCACTTCACACACACATATATATATATATATATATATATACACACACACACACACACACACACATATATATATATAAAACAGAATCAATATTGTAACAAATTCAATAAAGACTTTAAAAATGATCCACGTCAAAAATATCTTTAAAAAAATAAGAATTTTTCTACCTTCCTGGTGAATTAACTCTTCTTAATTCCTCATTGATCTTCATCTTTCATAAAACTTTTTGCCTTAAAGGAAATTTTTCCTGACATTAATACAGCCTTCCCATGTTTCTTTTTTCATCTGCTGTAACATATTTTCCCATCTTTTGCTTTTCAATCTTTCTGTGTCCTTATGTTTTATGTGCATACCTTGTAAACAGCGTATGGTTCGGTTTTATTTTAATGTTGCTTGACAGTCTTTGTCTTTTAACTGGAGAGCCTTTCCATGTATATTTTAGTGATTGGTGATCAATTTGGATTTATTTCCACCATCTTATATTTTCTCACTAGACCTGCACTTTCTGCTTCTTTCCTCCCTCTTTTTTCCTGTCTTGATTTGATCTGTGTATTAATTCGATATGACTGCCGTCCTGTTGCAACAGACAGCCCCAAACTCTCGGAGGCTCATAACTACGCAAAGCTGTTTCTCACCCTCAGTCTGAGGTTGGCTGCAGCTCTGCCTGCTCGTCCCTTTATTCTGTGTTGTGGGTCGACTCCAAGAATAGGCTCACTGGGACCAGGCCTAAGGATTACAGGCTCTCTAGGGCAGGGGGCAGTGGCAGGAACACCAGCGACAAAGCCACATTGTGCAAGGACACCGAGACCTCTGTCGGTGCCGCACCCACTCACATTCCATTGGCTGAATCTAGTCACGGGGTCAAGCCCAAGCTTGGTGGAGTGGAGTATCTATTCTTCATGGAATGAGGCATAGACGGAGTGAATACTCACTAAGGATAATACATCCCACCATGAGTGAATGAAGTTTTTAGGGCGATTTCTCCTCTCTTTATTTTTCCATTTTATTTTCCCACCTTGCCCCCATTTGTTTGAGTAATAGGTTACATGTCTATTCTTTTAGCCTTTATGCTATTTTTTTTCATTTATTTTTATTAGTTGGAGGCTAATTACTTTACAATATTGTAGTGGTTTTTGTCATACATTGACATGAATCAGCCATGGATTTACATGTATTCCCCATCCTGATCCCCCCTCCCACCTCCCTCCCTACCCTATCCCTCTGGGTCTTCCCAGTGCACCAGGCCCGAGCACTTGTCTCATGCATCCAACCTGGGCTGGTGATCTGTTTCACCATAGATAATATACATGTTTCGATGCTGTTCTCTCGAAACATCCCACCCTCGCCTTCTCCCACAGAGTCCAAAAGTCTGTTCTGTACATCTGTGTCTCTTTTTCTGTTTTGCATATAGGGTTATCATTACCATCTTTCTAAATTCCATATATATGTTAGTATGCTGTAATGTTCTTTATCTTTCTGGCTTACTTCACTCTGTATAATGGGCTCCAGTTTCATCCATCTCATTAGCACTGATTCAAATGAATTCTTTTTAATGGCTGAGTAATATTCCATGGTGTATATGTACCACAGCTTCCTTATCCATTCGTCTGCTGATGGGCATCTAGGTTGCTTCCATGTCCTGGCTATCATAAACAGTGCTGTGATGATCTTTATGCTATTTTAATAGGCATACTTAATAAATTCTGAATTTAATGTATTTCCCCCTCCTGAAAAATATGAGAACCCTAGAACTGTTCAACTGAAATCACTTCTTCCAATTGCTATGCTATTTTTGACCAGCCTCTTAGTGCTAAACCATTTCCCTGAAATACATTAGACATTATTCTGTTTTATACAGGCAGTGTTTATTTTTGCCCCCACGTTTACCATTAATTTTTCCCCTTCAGTCCTTTTTGCATCTCACTCTTTTCACCAGGATCATTTGCACTCCTCAAGCACAACCACATTTTATCTTATAAAGGTCCGGCTGATGGGACTTCCCTGGCTATCCAGCGATTAAGACTTCACCTTCCAATATAGGGGATGTGGGTCGGACCCCTGGTTGTGGAGCTAAGAGTCCCTGCAGCCAAGAAAAAAATCAAAACATAGAACAGAAGTAATATGGTAACAAATTTAATAAAGATTTTTAAAATAGGCCACATTAGAAAAAACTTTAAAAAAAACTGGTCCGGCTGAATTTTCATGTATCTGAAAATGTCTTTATCTCCTGGCTGTTGCTGTTCAGTCACTAAGTCCTGTCTGACTCTTTGTGATCCCATGAACTGCAGCACGGCATGCCAGGCTTCCCTGTCGTTTATCTCCTACTCAGGCTGAATATAGAATTGATTCATTCATTCAGCATGTACTTACTTAGGGGCCTACGGCATGCCAGGATAGATTCTAGGGATTTAGGATGCCTCAGTGAAGAAAACCCCAAAACTTCCTGCCTTTGAGGATCTTACATTCTAGAAGACAAGGTAGGGATAAGAAACAAAGAGGACAAACCAAGTGTCTTGAATATTACAAAGTGAAAACCCACATCAGAAAGAAAAGTAGAGCAGGATGAGGGAAGTCAGATGTGCCTGCAGAAGGGACGGTGGGCAGAGTAGACCTCTGCAAAAGTGACTTGTGAATGAATATCTGAAGGAAGAGTATTCCACTTGGAGCAAAGGACTTGTGCAAAAGTCCTAAGACGAGAGTGTGGTTGGCACATTCAAGGAACAGCAAGGCGGACTTCCCTGGGCTCCAGTGGTTAAGACTCTCAGTGCAGGGGGCACAGGTTAAATCCCTGGTTGGGGATCTAAGATTCCACATGCATCATTGAAAGTGGAAGTCGCTCAGTTGTGTCTGACTCTTTGCAACCCCATGAACCATAGAAACCATGGAATTCTCCAGGCCAGAATACTGGAGTGGGTAGCCTTTCCCTTCTCCGGGGGATCTTCCCAACCCAGGAATCCACATGCCTCAAGGTGTGGCCAAAAAAAAAAAAAAATTCAAGGAACAACGAAGAAGCCAGAGTGGACGGAACACAGCGTGTGAGGGGAAAGGGATGAGAGGCAGTCAGAGCTAACAGAGGGTCTTGCAGCTTTTGTAAAGGCTTTGAGCAAAGTGGGCAGTACTGTAACGTTTCAAGCAAAATGACATTTATCTGAGTTTTTGGAATGATCCTTCTGCCTGCTGTGCTGATAGATAAAAACCATTTTATTTCAGCACATTGAAAATACTGTTTTCCACTGCTTTCTCATTTCCATTGTTGCTGTTGGGTAGTTAAGAGGCCCCAGGAGATTCTGGGGTGCTGGTGGGAGACCCAAGTGGGGAACACATCCTCCTCCGCCATGGACCTTGTAGCTGGAGGTCCCTGGGTTCTGCTGGGCTCCCCCTCCTGGCCCCAACTGCAGGCATCTGGGCCCATCACCTGGGCCCCATTCATGCCTTGTCAGCTCTGGGGAGGAGGGGGCTCCCTATAAAAAGTCCCTTGATGATGACCATCATTCACTTCTCCTAGCTGGAATTTGGGGGTGGGGCTGGGGCATGGGGAGCAAGTGAGAAGCAGGGGGCGGGGCAGGCTTGGAGCACACGCAGCCCTTCCCCTCTAGCCAGCCCACCCTGAGGACTCTGCAGAGGGACCTTATTAGTGACTGGAAAGCTGGCCCTGCCACCTCCCCAGGCCTCTCAGGAACTGAGAGAGGCTGAAGCCACAGCCTGACCATCTTCCCGCAATCTGTCATTATCCCTTCCCTCGCCCAGTCCCACCACCAGGTAATTCCATTGTTAATTAAAATCCTGCAGCCTTTAATAACACAGCTCATAATTGCTGTTTTCACCAGCCCCGGGTTGGCTGTGCAGGCCTTGGGGGGACCTGGGCTTTTGTTTCCTGAGCCTGACTTTGGCGGAGCTGCTCCGGTTATATATTCACCCACTCAGATTCAGCCAAGTGTCCCCCTGGCTTCAACGGTGGGACGAGGGGCACCAGTGTCCCCCACCCTGGGGGCCACCCCAGAAACCCCTTGATGTGTCCTAGGGAGAGAGGTTAAGGCAGGAGGCAGGGCTCCAAGGTGTCAGCCCCAGTAACACAGCCTGGCGCAGACTAGATCCTGTGGACCCAGTGGGCCCATGCAGGCCTCCCGCTGAGCTTGTTCATGTGTGGCCAAGCTCATTCGCATCCCCACCTCCTCCGAGGCTCCCACTGCTCCGAGTCCCCATTGTGCAAGTGAGGCAGCTCAAGATCAGAGAGGGAGGAGACTTTCCTGAGGCCACACAGCAAGCAGGCAGCAGAGTCAGGGGCCCAGAGTCAAGACCCACGGTTCCTCCCCCCTTACTCTCCACGTTGACTGTTGCGAGCTTCTCCACTTTCTTGCTCACAGCCTCCACATCCTTTCCCTCCCTCCCAGCTCCCTCCCACTCCCTGCAGCCCTCCTCCTCTTGGTCGGTCATTCTGGGAGAGGACTTGGGGGCCCTGATGGGGGAATGGGAAGGGGACCAGAGGACCGTGGCTCGGTGTCACAAAGTTCCAAGGCAGGGGGGCCCGTGGCCACAGCGGAACCAGGACAGCCACCCTCATGACCCACCGAGTGGGTGCTCTACTGCCCAGCCCAAGTCTCGTTAAGGTCTGGAGGGCCATCCCCACTGGCTGGGAAAGTGATCCATTACCCTTTGCTGAGAAGGGCCACCCCACCCGAGGCCAGGCCGTTGCCCGGAGCAGCCCGTGCCCATGAGTGATCAGTGCGGGTGGCAAAGGCCCAGCCCCAGCGAGGAGGCCCTGCAGGTTGGCTGATGTCCGTCTGCAACTCCCAGCTCTCCCCATGTGTCCCCACTGCTATCCCCCGACCTGGGTGCTGATCCCTGAAGCATCCCCTTTAAACTCTCCCCTCAACACACACACACACACACACACACACACACACACACACACACACACACACACACACACACCATCCAGAATCCACTTTCAGGGACCCTGACCTTCTAGAACCATCCTTCCCTGTGGAATTCCAGGCCTTGGTCTCTTCACTCTGCCCATCTCTACTCCCTCCTTTCCCCAGAACCCCAGACCTGCCACCCCGCTGTCCGTCACCCCAGCCCAGCCCATGCTCCTGGCTCCTCTGCCCCCTCAGAAGGGAGGACACTGCCATCAAGCTAGAAACACCACCAGGCACCCCTGTCGAGACTCTCCGGAGACCAAGGACCCCTCGGTGCCCTTCATAGCTCCGAGGTCTGCTGTGCCACTATCATCTTGTAGATGAAGGAACATCATCTGCACAGCTGGGACATGTCAGCACTCAGGCCGCAGCTGGTTGTCATCCGGCACCCAGCTCACAGCTGCCTCGGCCGACCTCCTGAAACACAGCCTCCCTCGCTGCCGGCTTTGTGAAAAAATCAGCCTCTTCGCTCCCCTGCCCTTGCTGGTGCCTCGGAGGGAGAATCACGTTTCCCAAGGACTTCTTTCATTCATTCACTCCCCCTATTCATTCATTCATTCATTCACTCACTCATTCATTCACTCACTCATTCATTCATTCATTCAACAAATACATTTTGAGCATCTACCTTTTACCTGACACTGTGTTTGGTGCTGGGGGCACCGTGGTGAAGAAGATAAACAAAGCCCATATCCTCTCGGAGCTTATATTCTGTGGAGGGAGACACACAATAAGCACGATAAATAAGTAAAATAAATATACGCCGGGTCAGGCACTTCCCTGGCAGCCCAGTGGATGAGAATCCACCTCGCGGTGCAGAGGACGAGGGTCCAGCCCCTGGATGGAGAAATAAGACCCCCACATCCCATGGAGCAACCAAGTCTGTGCACAGGTTGAGTCCACAGGCCACAACCAGGGAGTCCGTGAGCTGCAACCAAAGATACCGCGTGATGCAATGAAGATCCTGTGTACTGCAACTAAGACCCAGTGCAGCCAAACAAATAAGTAAGCAAATATTTTAGATATATACATATACACATGAGGTCAGATAGTGGTGAGCGCCAAGGAGAGAAACGGGGCCTGAAAGGCTTGGGGTGGGGCCTAGAGGACAGTGTGCCCAAGGAAGGCCCCACGGGGAAGGGGACATTCAGCTAAGTGGTGCAAGGCCCACTGGTGAATGAAGGGGCACGTGGAGGAGCCCTTTTCCTGGGCTCTTGGTGAGGATGGGGACGCTCTTCCACGCAGGGTGAGAGCAGAGTAGGTGGCCCACCCCACCCCGCCCCTACTTGTCTATCCAGTGGTCCTGATCGGGTGGCAAGCAGGGCTCAGGGCCACCCACTCAGGAGAAGCAGCCTGTGAGAAGGCAGAAAGCCCCCTTGTTCCTGGGGGACAGCCAGGGCTCCCTAACTCTGAGCCCCGCCCAAGCCCAACTCCCCACCCTGGGGGCCCTTCCTAGCACCAGGACCTCGGGTGCGTCCTAGTGCAAAAACACCTGCATGCTCCTTGAAGAGATGACTAGGTCTGGGGAGAACCCAGAGACCCCACATGAAGGGGACTACTTGCCCAGAGGTGTTGTATGTTCCCCAGAGCAGAGTCCACTGGACCCCGACTACTGGCTTCAACCAGGGCCCCCAGGGACTGTGGAAGATGTACCGGGTCAAGGTCATCCTGGGCACAGTTCCCGGGAACACCCAACCACCAGCACATCCCGCAGATGCGATTAGCTGGCCTCCATGTCTTCTCTCTGCCAGGCACCCAGCCAGGGACAAGGCCCCATCCCAGCCTGGAGCCCTGTGGCCTGCCACTAGAGACCTTTGGTGAATCTGTGCTGGCTGCCCTCTCTGATGGCCAAAAGGAATGGGAGATAAATGCCATGTTCTCCCCACTAGGTGACCAAAACACCTCTCTTTGGCTCTTTATAAGTGGAGGAAAGCCTGAGGAACAGCCAAACGGAGGAGTGAAAACATGACAAATACAAAATAAACTGCACAGGGTCCTTTGGAACTGAGCTGACCCTGGGAGGTGTCTGAATTCACAAAATTCATGGGAGGTAAAAAGTAATGCTCTGCTTAGGACTATCGAAAGTGTTAGTCGCTCAGTCATGGCCAACTCTCTGTGACCCCATGGACTGTAGCTCACCAGGCTCCTCTGTCCGTGGAATTCTCCAGGCAAGAATATTAAAGTGGGTTGTTATTTCCTTCTCCAGGGGATCTTCCTGACCCAGGGATTGAACCAAGTCTCCTGCATTGCCAACATATTCTTTACCATCTGAGCCATGAGGGAAGCCCTTAGTGGACTATAGAGAAGTGATTATTATTACTATTTTTACTTTTTGGCCATGCCATGTAGCATGCAGGATCCTAGTTCCCTGACCAGGGATCAAACCCTTGACCCCTGCAGTGAAAGCTGCGAGTCTTAAGCACTGAACTCCCAGAAAAGATTTTCTTGGTTTTTTTTGGCCGTACTGTGGAACATGCAGGATCTTAGTTTCCTGACCAGGGATCAAACCTGGGCCCCCTGTATCCGCTGATTAGTGATGTTAATTCCATCTGCAACCTTAATTCTCCCTTGCCACCAAAGGTGACATCTTCACAGGTTCCTGGAAATAGTACACGGGCATTTTTATGGGAGAGATCAGGGAAACAGTATTATTCTACCCACCACACCCACTTTCTTTACTGAGTGGTTATTAAATTGAGATGAGTTTGGGGAATTCCCTGGTTGTCTGGTGGTTAGGACTTGATGTTTTCACTGCTGAGGCCTGGGTTCAATCCCTGGTTGGGGAACTAAGATCCACAAGCCCTGTGGTGTGGCCGAAGAAATGAGTTTGTGTGATGAGAGCCTCAAGCACAGTGACTATCAAAAATTGATGTCTGGGACTTCCCTGGTGGTCCAGTGGCTAAGACTTTGTACTCCCAATGCAGGGAACCCGGGTTGGGGAACTATGTCCTTCACCCCACAACTAAAGATCCCATATGCCACAACAAAGACTCACTGCAGCTAAATAAATAGATAAATATCTTTTAAGTAGATATTTAATAAGTGGCCCCTCTGGGTATTTGTTTTTTACATTAAATTATTTAATAGAAAACCATCTAGCAGGAAGTACAAATGCATTGGGGAAATGCAAATCAAAACCACAAGGAGATATCACCTCATATCATACCTGTTAGATGCCTGCCACCAAGAAGACAAGAGAGAACAAGCACTGGTAGGATGTGGAGAAAAGGGAGCCTTTGCGAGCTGTTGGTAGGAATGTAAATTAGTGCAGCCACCATGGGAAACAGTATGGAGGTTCTCAAAAAATTAAAAATAGAACCACCAGATGAACTAGTAATCCTACTTCAGAGTATTTATTCAAAGAAGATGAAAGCAGGATCAAAAGATGTCTGCTACTGTGTTCATTGCAGTGATGTTCACAATAGCCAAGATCTGGGGAAATCTAAGTGTCCACCAATGTATGAAAGTCGCTCAGTCATGTCCGACTCTTTTCGACCCCATAGACTATACAGTCTATGGAATTCTCCAGGCCAGAATACTGGAGTGGGTAGCCTTTTCCTTCTCCAGGGGATCTCCCAAACCCAGGGATTGAAACCCGGTCTCCCACATTGCAGGTGGGTTCTTTACCAGTTGAGCCACAAAGGAAGCCCAAGCAAGAATACTGGAGTGGATAGCCTATCCCTTCTCCAGGGGATCTTCCCGACCTGGGAATCGAACCAGGGTCTCCTGCATTGTAAGCAGATTCTTTACCAACTGAGCTATGAGAGAGGGAAGCCCACCAATGGGTGAATGTTAAAGAAGATGTGATATATACAAAATATGAAATATTATTCAGCCATGAGAAAGAAGGAAATCTTGCCATTTGTAACAACGTGGATGAAGCTCGAGGGCATTGTGCTAAGTGAGATAAGCCAGACACAGAAAGACAAGGTATCACTGATATATGGAATCTTAAAAAAAAAAAAAGAGCCCAACCCACAGACACAGAGTAGAAAAGTAGTTGCTGGGGGAAATAAGGAGAGATTAATAAAAAGGCACAAACTTTTAGCTTTAAGATGAATAAGGTCTGAGGAACTAATGTGTAACACAGCAACCGGAGTTGATAATCCTATGTTATATAATTGAAAATTGCTGAGAGCCGCACTTGAGTTCACACACACACACACACACACACACACACGGATAAATGTGCGAGGTGATGGATGTGTTAATTAACTAGATGGAGAGACTCCTTTCACACTATTAGTGTGTTCCAATCACCAAGATGCATCTTATAATTTTGTTTGTCAATAATACCTCAATAAAGCTGAAGTTAAAAACAAAAGATGGAATATGGTCTCCTCACTAAAGGGATCACTTATAGGATCCATGGGGGACTTCCCTATGGTCCAGTGGCTAAAAACCCATGCTCCCAATATAGGGGGCCTGGGTTCAATCCCTTGTCAGGGAACTAGATCCTGAGTGCCACAACTGAAAAAGATGCCACAACTAAAGATTCCCACCTGCCATGAGGAAGATGGAAGATCCTGTGTGCTGCAACTAAGACCTGGTGCAGCCAAATAAATAAAAATAAATATTTAAAAAAACCCAAAGTGGATCTATGGGCAAGTCACCCCTGCACCCCCAAGCCCATCCCTGGTCAGCTACAGGCCTGTCCGTGAGGGGGTCCCTGGGGCAAATTCTCCCCCTTGCTGGAGACCCCCAGCCCCCTGCTAGGATACCCTCCTGGGAGGTGAGCTGGCCTGAGTCATGTGCCAGGATTTAATTAGCCCTGGCACAACCAGAACTACAAACTCTGGAATTGCTGGGAGTGATCCAGACCTGGCATTCCCCTAAACAACCCCAGGTGCAACAGGCTGGGGGGGCCACCTCCCAGTCAGCCCAATCCAGCTGGCTCCTGGTCTCCAGAAATGCTGGTACTTGTGGCCCACTGAGCTTTCTGGCTCTTCCTCAGGTGTGTAAAAGAACCCTGGCCTAAGCGAATTTGCTACTTGAGATCTTGTGCATTTAAAGTGAAATTCAAGCCATTGATTCCAGGGTCTGATGTTACAGGCTTGTTTTACAGAAATGACATGCAAAGTCCTAGCATCCTTCAGTCCTTTTCCTTGAGAGACTGGAAGTCAGATTTCTCTTGTGAGGCAGGCCCTGCATCTTCAAAGGTCTAGGGAGGAAGAGCAAGTTTAGGCTGCTCAAGTCCTCACTGCAGCGGCAAGCCTCCACTCCTGGCTGCCATGGACACCTGTGCAGTCTGTGAACTGCACAAATGTACCTGGCTGGGGTGTGGGAAGGGGTGGGGGAGGGGCTGAAATCCAGCCCACACTGCACTCTCCAATGGCATGTATGACCTCCAGTTGGCTCCTCCTACAGGGGGAGGCACCAAGGCCCAGCACAGGCTCAAACTCAGCTTCTCAAACTAGATATCCATCAGGGACAGTGCATGATCCTAACGCACACCATCACGACACTGCTTAAGCCAAACGTGACGCAGCTCACAATTGTCCTGTCACAAGTTGACAGTGACCAGTTGTATGATATGATATCTATTTTCTGTTCAAGGAGACGAGGCTATGGGCCAAAGCTTAGCTATCATTGCAATGTCAAATTTTCCACTCGAATGTCTCGACCCTTACGTTCAATTTCTGTGCTCATCCTATCTGGGACCAGCTAACCACCAGGCACTGGGCTTGGGGGGCATCCCTGCCCACACCCTTCGAGACACTCTTCGAGACACCCCTAGGGACACTCTGGGACCTTCTGACCTCACTTTTTGGGAGACAGTCAGAAAGCAAGGGCAGAGACAAGGTGCTAAGAGTGACCTGAGGTACTAGAGGACTGTCCAGAGGGGAAGGGCATTGAGGCCCTCTTTCCACTACACTCGTCCCACAGTTTCTCGACTGGCGTGGACAGGCCATCTCTGGTGTAACATGACTCTCTGGGCTCCAAAAGGCTGCCTGGCTTGTGTCTCATTTGTAAGAAGGCTGATATTTGAAACCTCCGTGTCACCCCAGAACCCAGATGCCATGAGCAACACGAGGTGTTCTGGTGGTCTATTGCTACATAACTAGCCACCCCCAAACATAATGACTTTAAAAATGTTATTATTATCTTCCTCATAGTTGTATACAGCCAACCAAGTTCAGCTGGGTGAGTGGTTCCGGCCTAGGGTTGCTCATGTAGTTGCAGTTAGGTGGCAGCCAGAGTGAGAGTCCCCTGAAGACCTGACTGGGCCAGAAATCCAGGATGGTTTCTTTATTCACACATCTGGCCCCTCAGCGGGGGCCTGGCCAGATCTCTCTTCCCCTTCCCTCCCCCTCAACCCTACTTCCTGCACCAGACTTCCCTGTGTGGTTAGCTTGGGCTTCCTTACAACATGGCGGTCTCAGAGTAGTCAGACTTCTAACATGGCAACTGGCTTCCCCCAGGGCAAGCCTTACCAGAGATCCAAGGGGGAGCTGCAGAGCCTTCTCTTGATGTGGGCTTAGAAGACACATGGTCAAGTTCACCGCATTCTATTGGTGCCCACAGGAACAGCCTACATTCAAGGGGAAGGGCTATCAATAGCAGGAGGCTTGGTTCATTGTGGGTGCCATCTTTGGAGACTATCTACCACAAGGGGGGTCTTCCTTACAGCAGGGGCGGGGGGATGGATGGGGGAAGAAGGCCAAAGGCAGCCAGGGAAGGACAATCTGACTGTTCCCTCTGGCTCAGAATTGAGCTGAACTTTTTCAGAAAGATCCTCATTCACTGATTTCACAATTGTTCTCTGGCGCCTGCCACAGTGATGACTCAGCAACAGCCCTGCCCTCAGGGTGTCCAGAGTCACCTATTGTCTGGAATACTTGTGTCTATTTCCTATAGAAAGTTGTCCTTCAAGGTGGGAAAACAATGTGGCATATTTCCATCCTCACTATTCAATCCAAATCACTGATTAAAGATCTATATTTTTAATTAACTACAGTTCACTCCGTGGTCCAGCTAATTCAGAAATGCTCGGGAATTTTGTCCTTAAGCACAATCCCAAGATTACTTAATTCACTAACTGATTTATAGCCAGACCAAGGAAGTACACAGCTCTATATCTTTCCATTGTGTGATTCTGACCAAGCTTTTCCCTTTTCAAGTCTTGGTTTTCTCCTATTAGAGAAAGGATTACAGGAGGGAGGTGATGTTGACCAGATGACAGGACTCTTAAGAGACACCATCATGACCAATGGGTTCCAAGTAATAGCTAGTAGCTTAGTCACTAAGTCGTGTCTGACTCTTACAACCCCGTGGACTGTAGCCCTCCAGGCTCCTCTGTCCATGGGATTCTCCAGGCAAGAATACTGGAGTGGGTTGCCGTTTCCTACTTCAGGATATCTTATCGAACTTATGTCTCCTGCATTGCAGGCAGATTCTTTACCATCTTAGCTGCCAGGGAAGCCAAAATACTTTTATGGTCTTGGGCAAGACCCTACCCCAGTTAGTCTCTTAATCTCCCACCTGTAACACAGGTAAGTCAGACAAGATGACTCTAGGGTCCTTCAAGCAACCGTCATTCTTCAATTCAGACTCCCGTCTGGACCTACTTAGGCATTTGCAAAAATGCATCCATTGCCTTAGAACTGGGATTTAAGCCCAGCTGTTCCGTGCAGATTGTTATTCCCAGACCCAAGCCCCCCACCCCCAGCAGTTCAAACCATTGTGGACAGACACACCCTGCCACCGAAACTGATCCAGCATCCATTCACTCACACCCAGCTACAACTGAATGATGGGCCAGGCTAGGTGGCAGTCTGGTATAGGAGAAAAGATTGAGATGAGGGATCAACCAGGCTGGGTAAAAATCCAGCTCCTACTAGGGAATGCATGACCTTGAGAAATTCCTTGACCTTTCTGAGTCTTAGGGTCCCCATCTGTAAAATGAAGGTCCTAATGCACACCTCCCAGGAGAAGCCCAAGGATTCGAGATCCCATCTGAGGAATCTTGATGTAGTGTCTGATATTCTTCCAGCTGCATGCTGGAAAGCAACGTCTGTCTGGGAGGCAGTGGTGCTGATTCTTGTCACTGGTGCAGAGCCTTCCCTGAGATAATTTAGGAGATCTGCTCTTGGGAGGGCTCTGCGGGCAGAGCTGCCATCTCCTGTCGGCCACGGGATGGATAGGTCCCTAGCCAAGCTGGCAGGGCCATCCATGCCGCCGACTCCAAAGATGCTCTGGGCTGTCGCACTCTCCGACACGCCGTGCTAAAAAATGACTCCAAAGAAAAGTAAGCAGACTCTCCAGGCCATAAATATTTCAGAGCGGAATGAACGTCCTTCCCCCAGCACCGGCTCGCCGTATATATTATTTATAAAACCATAACTTGAGTTGAAAGGTAGTCATCTAAAAGAATAGACAGTCTCACTCAGATCTACTGGGTGATTGGAAAAACAACCAAGAAGGAGAGGAACTGGTGTCTGGGCTAGCTGATGTCACAGGAGGACGTGTGGCCCCACCACCCTGGCTCCAGCCTGGCCCAGAGGGACAGGATTGGACCGCAGGGAGAAGTACCAGACACCAGCAAGCTGCTGGGTTTCCACAGCCCAGGGCCTCCCTGGGTTTACAGGAAGTCTCCAATAAATTACAAACAAAACTCCACAAGTTAAAAAAAAACCTAGAAAAATGGTACAGATGAACCTATTTGCAGGGCAGGGATAGAGACGCAGACGAAGAGAACGGACATGTGGGTACAGGCTGGGAAAGAGCGGGCGGGAGGAATTACGAGAGTGGCATGACATATATACACTAGCATGTGTCAAACAGAGAGCTGGTGAGACGCAGCTCTCTAGGACAGGGAGCTCAGCCCGATGCTCTGTGACGGCCTAGATGGGCGGGATGGAGGTGGGATGGGAGGAAGGTCCAAGAGGGAGGGGGTATATGTACACACATAACTGATTTTCCTCACTGTGCAGCAGAAAGTGGGCTTCTCCGGTGGCTCAGCTGGTAAAGAATCCATCCGCCTGCAATGCCCGAGACCTGAGTTTGATCCCTGGGTTGGGAAGATCCCCTGGAGAAGGGAGAGGCTACCCACTCTATGGGGTCGCACAGAGTCTCGGACATGACTGGGTGACGTTCTCTTTCACTTTTCACAGCAGAAATGAACACGGCATTGTAAAGCAATTATGTGCTGTGCGTGTGCTCAGTCGCTCAGTCGTGTCTGACTCTTTGCGACCCCGTGGACTGCAGCCCACCAGGCTCCTCCGTCCATAGGGATTCTCCAGGCAAGAATACTGGAGTGGGCTGCCATGCCCTCCTCCCGGGGATCTTCCCAACCCAGGGATTGACCCCAGGACTCTCGAATTGCAGGCAGATTCTTTACCAGCTGAGCTACTTGGGAAGCCAAAAAAATTATTATATTCCAATAAAAAAAAGCTTTATCCACCTTTTTTAGTAGGGAACAGAGCTCATCACAAGAGAAGACACTAAGAATGGCTGTTAAAAGCTACTGGATGAGCAGAAAGAGCCCTCAACCAGGAAGTGGGAGACCTGGATCCCAGTTCTGATTTTGCTTATTCATGGTGTGACATCTGGCAGTCACTGTGCCTCCTGGGCTTGATTTTCCCATCTATGAAATGGGAGGCTAAGTGTCCTCAGTCCATCAGACCCAGCATCCCTGTCCCATAGCAGATGCTTGGTAACATCTCCTTTTCTCTCTAGAAATAAAGTTCATGGGTACTTCAACCTATCCGCATCAGTTCAGTCAGTCACTCAGTTGTGTCCGACTCTTTGAAGCCCCATGGACTGCAGCACGCCAGGCTTCCCTGTCCATCACCAACTTCCAGAGCTTGCTCAAACTCATGTCCATCGAGTTGGTGATGCCATCCAATCATCTCATCCTCTGTCGTCCCCTTCTCCCGCCTTCAATCTTTCCCAGCAGCAGGGTGTTTTTCAATGAGTCAGTTCTTCCCATCAGGTGGCCAAAGTATTGGAGTTTCAGCTTCAGCATCAGTACTTCCAATGAATATTCAGGACTGATTTCCTTTAGGATGGACTGGTTGGATCTCCTTGCAGTCCAAGGAACTCTCAAGAGTCTTCTCCAACACCACAGTCCAAAAGCATCAATTCTTCGGCACTCAGCTTTCTATATAGTCCAACTCTCACAACCATACATGACTACTGAAAAAATATAGCTTTGACTAGATGGAACTTTGATGGTAAAGTAATGTCTCTGCTTTTTAATATGCTGTCTAGGTTGGCCATAGCTTTTCTTCCAAGGAGTAAGCGTCTTTTAATTTCATGGCTTCAGTTACCATCTGCAGTGATTTTGGAGCCCAAAAAAATAAAGTCTGTCATTGTTTCCATTGTTTCCCCATCTATTTGCCATGAAGTGATGGGACCAGATGCCATGATCTTAGTTTTCTGAATGTTGAGTTTTAAGCTAACTTTTTCACTCTTCTCTTTCACTTTCATCAAGCGGCTCTTTAGTTCTTCTTTGCTTTCTGCCATAAGGGTGGTACATCATTTAAAAAATCAGCATAGTAAAGTTTTAAGCCAGTGATGTGTACCTGTTCATACATTCATCATGAATATGGCATTTCCAAATGCAGGCTGACACTGTGTTCTTGTATCAGTCACTCAAATACCACGAGAGGCCTTGCATTTGGGAATGTGATTGTCTAACTGAACAGTCTCGGTAAAATCCTGCAACAGAACAAAGGACTATCTTTCTCAATTTCCACTGTAGTAGCTGCTTGGGAGAGTCCATGTAGGTTAAAACCATGCAGGGGGAAAAAAAAATTACTGTGTATTAGGATGTAAAACACACTTCAGTTCTCAGCTCAGACCATTCTAAACAGGTTTCTCACCCAGAGGAATATCTGGCCAGATATTCACAATTTGTGTGGGATGCAACAACCTTTCTTCATGGAACAGGACCGTTAGGCACACTATAGAGTCCCAGGAACCCCCTTCTCAGCATTGTGATGACCAGATAAACACTCTCACTAGGGACTTCCTTCCTCTATAGTCTAGTGGTTAAGAATCCACCTTGCAATGCAGGGGTGGTGCGTTTGATTCCTAGTCGGGGAACTAAGATCCCACATGCTGATTCCTAGTCGGGGAACTAAGATCCCACATGCTACGGAGCAACTAAGCCCGTACACAGCAACTACTGAGCCAGTACGCTCTGGAGCCTCCTCACCACTAGCGAGTCCATGCACTGCAATGAAAGATCCTACGTGCTGCAACTAGGACCTGATGCAGCCAAATAAATAAATTAAAAAAAAAAAAACACTCCCATTCATTGTCCAAAACACCCCCAGGATGTAGTAAGTCCACGGAGAGCCACCAGATAAGCTGTTCCCAAGGCCCTTCTGCGTTCCTCTGAGCGACTGATGCCCCCCACAGATGGCTCAATGAGAAACACGAGCCTTAAGGCCAAGCTGGCCATGAGGTGACCGCTCCAGTTCCTGACTTGCTGGCACGTTCTGGTGGCAGCAGTGACTGGACTGTCCAGACACCCACCACCGCTTGAATGGAGGCTGGAACCAGGGTGTGTGGAAGAGATGCCTGATCCTTCTCCTCCCCCACTCAGCCCACTGGGGAAGTCGGGGGTCTGATGGGCACCCGGGAAGCAGGGGCTCCGAGCCATTCCAACAGCCGGGCCAGGAGTGCTCTCGAGGAGGTGACGGGGGCTGAGCTGGGCTCCCGGGGCTGTGAACACCCGTGTCCCGAACGGCAGCATCCAGCCTGTGGGAAAGGAGCAGAAAGGGGACAGCTGCCACCAGCAGGTGACAAAAGAGAGTGTGGATTTTGCCTCCAAGCGCTGGCAATGGTGAGGGCTTGTTGCTAGGTTGAATGTACATAGATGAGTCTTAACTCTTTCTTGTGTCCCAGCTGGGGAGCAGCGGGAGGGTCAGAAATGAGCTGTAATTAACTGTGAGAGTCAAGACGTCTTGAAGACAAAAGCTGTGCTCCGGAAGGTCTCGGAAGCTCCTGGGTCCTCCCTGTGAACACACATCTCCCCCACAACCCTGCAACTGCCACATCCCACCCACAGCCTGGGCCTCCCACCCTCCTCCAGACAGGACCAGACACGCAGAGCCCTAGGGGGCTGTCACTCAGGCCCAAGAAAGGTTCCCATTGCAACTGCCTCGGAGGGCTGGTGAGCTGGGTTTGGTTTTAATTTTCCTATTATGTGATCACTGTAGGAAATTGAAAAAACACAAAAAAAGCATGAAGATAGAAATAAACATCACCAGTAATTCCATGACCCAGACGCAGTTCCAGTTAGCATTTGTGAGTTGTGTGTGCATGTGTGTATGTATCTATACATATAAATATATACATACACACACGTGTGCGTGTATGCTAAGTCACTTCAGCCATGTCTGACTCTTTGTGACCGCTTGGACTGTAGTCCTCCAGGCTCCTCTGTCTGTGGGATTCTCCAGGAGAGAATACTGCAGTGGGCTGCCATGCCCACATATATACATATACATAGATATGCTACAGAATAGTAAGAATGAACTTTAATTAATTTAAACTTCTCTATTTTTGCTCCCATCTAAGTTGTGGGATTCCCAGCTTCCTGTAGGAGAGTGACGGTCACCCAGGGCCGTTCCCTTGGAGACAAGGATACAGGTGAGTCACGACAGAAATGTGAGCCTCCCCGGCGGAAGGAAGAGGGCTCCGGAGACCCAGAAGACCCTTCTGGCATCAAGGCCAAGCCCTCTGAGTCTGGGGTGCACAACATTTGGGGGCTGATGTGGAAGGATCAGAATCCAATGGGGCCTCTTCCAGGGGCCACCTTATTTTATGTGAATACAGCACACTCACCTTCCCGGGCTTCCCTGAGAGCTCAGTTGGTAAAGAATCCGCCTGCAATGCAGGAGACCCTGGTTCGATTCCTGGGTCGCGAAGATCTGGTGGAGAAGGGACAGGCTACCCACTCCAGGATTCTTGGGTTTCCCCTGTGGCTCAGTTCAGTTCAGTTCAGTCACTCAGTTGTATCTGACTCTTTGCGACCCCATAGACTGCAGCATGCCAGGCTTCCCTGTCCATCACCAATGCCCAGAGCTTACTCAAATTCATGTCCATCAAGTCGGTGATGCCATCCACCTTCTGGCTCAGTTGGTAAAGAATCCGCCTGCAATGCGGAAGACCTGGGTTTGATCCCTGGGTTGGGAAGATCCCCTGGAGAAGGGAAAGGCTACCCACTCCCATATTCGGACCTGGAGAATTCCAGGGACTCTATAGTCCATGCGGTGGCAAAGAGTCAGAGACAACTGAGCAACTTCCACTTGTCACTCACCTCCCCAGTCAGAGGTTGCCTTAACTTCCTGCCCTCTGCTGGCAGTCAGCAAACATTCGGGGACATGGGTGTCCCCATCAGAGAGGATCTGGGTCTCTGGGAGCCACTTCGTAGCTGCCTGGTCTGTGCCAGGAACCAAGAGAGTCCCAAAGCTCTGAGGATAACACCCAGCCCTGGGCTCACAGCTGCTGTAGGGGGCAGACCCAGGCTGGAAGCCACCGACTGACATCGTTCAGCCATGTGCCACCACGGGGAGGCCTATGCAGTGCCTGAGGGGGGCCTTGCCATCATACTGCTCTGAAACTCACCAGCTGCCCTCTGAGCCTCAGTTGTCCAGCAGAAAAATGGGTATAAAGACTGTACCCACATTATCAGTGTGTATTAGGGGGACCCAATGAGACAATGCATGTAAACTGCTCCATAAATGATCACCTTATGATTATTCTATTGAGAATTTCCCCAGGCCTCTCCAGCCACTTTCTTATAATAAGTCCTATTTCTCTGACTCTCATCCCCGTTTTAATGTAGAACCTCAGCCCAAAACCTTACCCAGCAGCTGAAAGTGGTGCTTTCTCCCTCCTGGCTCATCCACTTGCCTGCACAGGAGCCCCTTCCTCTCGGCCTGCCAGGGCACCCCCATCTGCAGCCCCCATTCTTAACAGTGCTCCTCTGTCACCCAGGCCCTGGGCGGAGAGCTTGGTGCCTGAAGATCCCACAGTTCCCCGGCCCTGCTGCCCCAGCTCCGGCCGGCAGCTGCCTCCACATGGACCAGGTCCCAGGCCGGGGACCATGCTGGGTTCCACTTCACTTTCACCCCCTGTTCAGACTGATGGCTCTGGGTGGGGGTGCCTATCCCCCCCATACGTTCAGCCCACACACGCTGGGACATTTTTCTGTGCCCACATTGGACACACACCTGCCACCCCAAATCAGCCTATCAGGGTACAGAGCAGTGGGGTATTGTGCAGGGGGAGGGGTGGGGTACATGGGCTGCGAACGGTCTAGAAGATGTCTCAGAAAAAGCAGAAGGTGAGCTAGTAAGGCCTGATGCCAAGAGAGCGGTGGGCCTCCTGGGAGAGAAAGGGTGGGCACCCAGGCCCCAACCAGACACAGATGTCATCCAGCCAGCTTGGAGTGGCAAGGCCACAGCGTCCCCCAAGGAGACCCTCCCCCAGGCACTGAAGCCTCAAGCACTCTCAGGCTTTTTAAGATCTGATACCTTTTTCTCTCCCCCAGCATTTGAGGGGAAAAAGAGCACACTGCCCCACTGAGATGGCAGGGAACAACATCTGGCATCATCGCCTCACTTAGAGAGAAGAGGCTCCTCCCCTGTGTTTGCAATACCGGCCTTACGGGGCAGAGGTAAGAAGAAATGGCAGAAGTGGAAGGACAAGCCCTAGACTGCAGGCTGGGCTGGTGTGCGTGACTCTGGGGCCTTCATGCGCGCACAGGCAGGCCTGATGGACTCTTTCAGACCTAGGGCATCTGTCAACGGGATGGCACGTCCGATGGCACGTCCCAGGAGGCCTGCTCCGGCCCCAGGAACCTCCCCAACTTGCTCACAGAAGGGCTGCTCTGTTCTTCTAGCTGATACGCGTGGAAAATCATCCAGGAAACATGCTATGTGAGCACACGCTTCCTCAAATGTGTGTTTCCACCCCCAGGCCCCCGCAGGGGGACCCCTGTCCCCAGCTTAAGCCTGGATCCACCTTCCCTCAAAGTCTATCCTCAGCAACCCTCAGGCACTCTCAGAGTAGCGGCCTCAGCTCCGCTTCTGGCCCCCACCAACCTCCTCCCCATCTGGAACCCCCCACCCCCCAAATTAAAGAAATAGACATAAAAAAAACTGGACGAGTTAATTTGCTAAAATGGAACGGAGTGCAATAACTGATTACATTTTTCCCCAAAGGAAACTTGAGTTAATTTGGCTGGTGACTCATATGCCAGGCTGCCAGTTACAACACACCATCCCAGACACGACTCCTCACTGGGCCCAGCTGGCAGCCGCCCTCCCCACTCACTGTTGCAGGCCCCACTGCCCCCCTGTGAGAGGTGGGGGCTGGGGAAGCAGGGCACCCACCAGATAGAGAGCGGTCTGTGACACTTCTGAAAGTGCAGGGCACACACACGCATGTCCATACAGAAGTATGTGTCTACATCACACCAGGCAGAGAAGCACACAAGCGCACACACACGTATCCAAATATGTGCATGCATGCGTGCGCGCACGCGCACACACACACACACACACTTGGGATGCCACAATAAACTCTGAGATGGGCCACTCAGTAAATCACCCAGTGATAACCTCTGCATACCAATACTGGGGGAAAATCCAATTAAAGTAACTCATTTCTAAGTCATTTCTATTTTCCCAGCATCTTACAGATCCTGGGGGGAGAAGAGGCTAGCCAGGGTATGAATATGAAATCTGCTGAGCTTTGGGTGGAAATTTCTTGGCAGCATCCCATGGGTAGATGGGCTTTCCTGACTGTTTGGAGTGAAGGGAATATTAAGACCCCAGTCCATCCACCAATACGCCTCCCTTGGCCACATATCTAATGAAAGCAGCTCCCAGCTCAGGCAGAAACCCTCAAGGCCCAAACTTGTTATTCACATACTATGTGACTTTGAGCAAGGTATGTACCCTCTCTGAGCCTCAATTTTTCTCTTTATCTTCCACATCCTGTTGTACAATAATATGAATGCACTTAATACCACTGAATGGTACACTTAAAATAATTTCATGCTATTTATTTTACCACTAAATTTTACCACTATTTATTTTACCATTCTAAAATTGGGGGGGAAGATCATAAGGTTTCCACTCCTCTTGCCTACTTGCCATTAGTTGGGATGTAGAAATGATGGCAGGAGCTGGGGCTGCCTTTTTGGACTCAAATATATAAGTCACCTGTTGAGCGTGGAAGAACAGCAAGATAAAGGATAATGGTTCTGGTGACATTGTAGAGATGACATATAAGCCCTGGATTGCTTGTGCTTGGACTGTTATACATGACAGAGGTAAACTTCTATGCTTCTTAAAAAATATTTATGCTCAACCATGGAGAAAACTAAAACCATTCAAAAGGGTTCATTCATTGGGACAAGATGCTCCCTAGGACCCATCACCCAGTCATCCCTAGTGAGGGTACATGACCCAGGGTTCTGGGTTCTGACCCAACTCATCCACCAACTTCCATGTGAGGTGAAAGTGAAAGTCACTCAGTCCTGTCCGACTCTTTGCAACCCCATGGACTGTAGCCTGCCAGGCTCCTCTCTCCAGGCCAGAATACCAACTTCCGCGTAACCTCAGGTAAGTTATTTTTTTCCCGAAGTCCCAGTTTCCCTATCTGTCGTCTGAGACTAACACTATCAGTCTCCATTTTTCAAATCTGGTTGATGAGCGGCTCAAGCAGCAGGAGCTTGGAGGAGCGGGGAGGGGCAAGAACAGGGTCT
The DNA here is from genome assembly GCF_019320065.1 of Cervus canadensis. NCBI lineage: Eukaryota > Metazoa > Chordata > Mammalia > Artiodactyla > Cervidae > Cervus > Cervus canadensis. The sequence continues at coordinate 28,698,994 of NC_057417.1, read as the reverse complement.
AGGTGGATCTGTAGGGCCAGAGCAGAAGGGGAAAGGGAGCTTGCAGTACCCCACCCATGGGCCTCTCACTGAACCTATCTTACAGGAGAGAAAGCTGCGGAAGAGCAAGGAGGCCCAAGAGGCTGCCAGAGCCCAGGGAGAGCCAGGAAGAGTGAGTGGCCGAGGAGAGAAGCAGGGGCCTCATCACGCAGGCGCAGGTGGTCACAGCATTCTGGAGCTGGTGCCTTCACTCCCAGATGAGAAAACAGGGTCAGAGGCCCCCCCGAGTTCAGGGCTCTGTGTGGTCTCCCAGCCCCTGCTGTGCCCCCTTAGTCTGTGGGCCTTCCTGGGGTCAGAAGGGTGGCCAATCGTTTAGAGGAAGACAGCAAAGACCCTAGAGGCCAGTCCTGGCACTTAGGGCCAGGGAGGGAAAGGAAGTCCAGGGATAGCGAATTGCCGGGAAGTGGGGAGAGGTGGAGAAAGTTTTGCTGGTCTCCCAGGAGGGCCTCTTGCCTCTTTGGGAAACCTAAGAGTGGTTATCAAAATGAAGGACATCAATGCTTGACCCAGGATAAAATCTGAGAAATCTCTCCCTATAGGTTAAGACTCAGAGGCAGTGTCCTGTTTGTTAGTTTCTTTGTTGGTTGTTCTGGCCAGGTCATGTGACATGGAAGATCTTAGTTCCCCCACTAGAGATCGAACCTGCGCCCCCTGCATTGGAAACACTGAGTCTTTACCACTGGACTGCTGGGAGAAGTTCCTTGTGGGCAGTGTTAAGGGAGGCAAGACCCCACCCCAGATTCTTGCCTAAATTCAGGGCCCAAGGCCCGAGCACAGAATAACCATCCACCCATAGGGGAGTTTGAGGAGAATGGATACATGCATATGTATGGCTGAGTCCCTTTGATGTTCACCTGAAACTATCACAACATTGTTAATCGGCTATGAAAAATTAGTTAGTCGTTCAGTCGTGTCTGACTCTTTGGGACCCCATAGACTGTAGCCTTCCAGGCTCCTCCGTCTACAGAATTCTCTAGGTGAGAATACTGGAGTGGGGGACTTCCCTGGTGGCCCAGTGGCTAAGACTCTGCACTCATAATCCAAGGGGCCCAGGTTCGATCCCTGGTCAGAGAACTAGGTTTCACTTGCTGTAACTAAGACCAGGAACAGCCAAATAAATAAATCTTAAAAAAAAAAAAAAATACTGGAGTGGGTTGCCATTCCCTTCTCCAGGGGATCTTCCCAACACAGGGATCAAACATGGGTCTCCTGCATTGCAGGCAGATTCTTTACCATCTGAGCCACCAGGGAAGCCCATACCCCAGTATAAATTTAAAAGTTTGTTTGTTTGTTTTAAAGAAAAGACTTGGAGCTAGATTCTCACACACATTAAAAAAAAAAAAAAAGAATAACCACATTCACCGATGACATCAAAGGCCAGGCTAGCAATGGCCAGGTTTCGGGGCAGCTGGCACCAGCTGTTCCCACTCTGAGGCTCACCCTGGCCCAACCGTGACCTTGAGACTGGCCAGGACCCCTGCCTTTAGGCATCTATCTGGACAGCCCTGAGGCTGGTTGAGCCCTGATGGGATGCTGCTCCCTTTGTCCCTTAAGGAGGTTCCCTGGAGAAGGAGGTTTTAAAACCTCCCGAAGCTTCAGCCCCTGCCTCTGTAAGGAGGTACCTACCCTGGGGGTTACATGAGTTTGAGGCCCTCAGCCAAGGCAAACCCCCTCCTTCCCCCTCTACCATGGACATCTGTGGCCAGTTTGCTCCCGGGAAGGACATTACAAAAGGACAAACAAGGCTGGTCAAATTTGTGGTCGGCATCCTCCAATTTCCACAGCCATTGTCATTTCAAGAAATAAAACATGTGCTGACATGTCCCTTCCTCTCCAGAATACAGAGACTCCCGCACGGCCACCAAAGAGGCTCAGTAACTGCCCGGGTCCATGAGGCCCCCCCACAGAGCATCTGGGTCTCCGTCAAAGCTTAGTGTACTTCCCTGCCTCCCTCCAGCCCCTGCCTCTGCACATACAGACCCTTAGGAGCACCTTCTGCTCCTCTGGGCGAGGTCCAGGGGCGGCCTCTTCCTCCTGGTCTCACCTCCATCGAACCCAGGACCCAGACAGAATGCCGGGGACGAGGTGGCGCCGTCGTTTCCCGCCGGCGCCGCTAGGTGGCGCCGCGCTAACGAGGATGGGGATGGACCGGCCGGTTTGCGCAGCGACAGCGGGTGAGTCGTCGTCAACCCCTCCTATGAGGGCCGCAGCCATCAGGGTCCTCAAACCTCAGGTCCCCATGCGCCCAATCCTGGCCCAAGCTCTCCTCAAGGCTCCAGGCTCGCCCTGGGACTCAGGGCACGCACCCTAGGGCCCTGTCCACCACCTTTGCTCTCGGTCCCTGGGCAGCTCCTCTGGTCCCACCAGCGTCCCCAAGGCCATATCTTCTCTGGAGGAGGTGACCCTGCTTCTGGGGGCTCAGTGCAGAGTGGATAAATAGGAAACTCGGGCAGGAGGAAGACAGTGAGCGTCTGGGCTGGGGCCAGCTCCCCAGGCAGGCCCTTTTCGTCACTCTGAGTTTAACTCTAGAGTGGGATTGATCCCGGCCAGTGGAGTAAATGAGGTCGGCACACATGAGTCCTGGCATGAGGCTTGGCACAGACTTGGTGCCCAGTTAGCAGCAGCGGCTCAGCTTCCCCTTACATCTCCCAGTGACCACACCTGACCTGTCTTTGCCCTCACACAGAAAACCAGAGCGGAGACTAGACATAAACCAAGGTTTTTAAAAAAAGGGGTGGGGGGGTGGGGGGGTGGGAAAGAAGACCAAAGGAGATGAATTTAAAACACACATACTCACTCAAGAGGCTGGGAAAAGTGAGATTCTAGAATACAGCTAGAGGGGGTGACTGCTGTGCTGGGCCCTAAGCCTCTGTCCTCCCCACCACCACCACATGGCATCATCCGGTTTGTGTAACCAAGAAAGCTCTGCCGTCCACCCGCCAGGACTAGTGGCTCTGACCACCTACAGGTACACAGGGCTGGTTCAGGCCAGGCCAACCCCTCCGTCTCCAGGATGCCAGAACTCCACTAACACCATCATCTTAGCATCTCAGGCTGAGATTCTTCTTGTGTTCTGAAAATTGCCCCCCAAGATGGCATCAAATGGGATTTCCCTGGCGGTCCAGTGGTTAAGACTCTAAGCATCCACTGCAGGGGGTATGGGTTCAATCCCTGGTTGGGAACTAAAATCTCACATGCTTTGAGGTGCAGCAAAAAATAAATGAATACACAGCTTCGTGGAGCCAGCCCTGGATTGGGGGTTGGAGTAGTTTCTGGCCCTGCTCTGCCCCTGACCCTGGGTAACCCTGGGCCCTTCTTTGAGTTTCATCAGCACAACAGGGTGGGGTGGGTGGACTCTGAGCAGCGTTGTGCAGGAAGCAGCTCACCCCCCACCCACTCTAGAGAGAGGCTCTACCCTTGGCCATGGCAGGAGAATCCCACTGTGGAAGGCAGCAAGCACTATGCTTCTTCCTCTCTTTCTTTCCTTCTTTCTCTCCATCTGTTTTTAGAGCCAGTTGTTAATCATTTATCTTCAAGGCTAGGGTATGTGTGTATGTGCTAAGTCACTTCAGTCATGTCCAACTCTTTGCGACCCCATGGACTGTAGCCCGCCAGGTTCCTCTGTCCATGGGATTCTCCAGGCAAGAATACTGGAGTGGGTTGCCATGCCCTCCTCCAGGGGATCTTCCCGACCCAGTGATGGAACCTGTGTCTCCTATGTCTCCTGCATTGGTGGGCAGGTTCTTTACCACTAGTGCCACCTGGGAAGCAGGGACATAATTCCTCCTCTACCAACAGGACTGGCTTGCCCAGGAAACCAGCCAACACCTCCCAGGAGTGGACCTGGGTCCTCTGGTGCCCCAGGGCCTGCCAGCCACACAGAACAAGGACACAGCTTCTGTTCTGTCACTTGTTTGATTTCTTCTTTCTCGTGAGCACAGGAAACCGAGCTGATCCCTCCACCTTAACTTGCCACGTGCCTCGAGTTTGTCTGGTCCCACATGTCCCTGGAGGAGACAGTATTTTTAACAGAGCCACCTCTAGTCCTCACAGGGACCATCAAAAATAAGGGACCACGGTTTCTTAGATTCGATGCGGTAGAGAGGGTGGGTCGCCCAGGGCAACCAAGTCACGGAGTGTCTGCTCACTCTGCCCCAAGGGACGGCAGAGAGATCAATCAGAGAGCTTGGAAGGCAGGGCTCTCGCAAATTCAGGCAGCCCCAGTGTGCAGTTGGCCTAATTTGGACACGGGCTCAGCTAAACCTGGCCTTCGAACACTCTAAGGAAAAAAAAAACAAGAAAGTCTTTACTAAGCTATAAGGATTGCCACGGAGATGCTTAACCTGCTCAAGGAAAATGATCACTTTCAAACACTTTTAAGGCAGGGGGTTTAAGCACACCCCAGACTGATAGCCTGATTATGACCACCCTTTGTTCCTAGAGATTGACAGCCTCCTTAGCTTTACCCAGAAGGCAGAATTGCTGTTCCTGCTGAGTGTTAATAAAACTCCCTTTTGAGAATATGCAGCCGTCCATTCGGCCAGCCAGCTTTGCTCTTTTGCATTTAGCAGCATTTCTTGAATGACAGCTGGGGCCCAGTCCTGAAGAGTCCACACACTCAGACACTTTCTGGGTCACGCTGGCCTTGCCACCACTCCCCAGTTAGGGGGTCTGACTGCATCGGTCCTCAGGCACCGCCAGGCACGCAGGCGCTGTATTCCCGCCCTGGTCTCACTCCCTGCAGGATCGATGTCGGCTTGATGGGTGTTGACTGGTCCTGCTCACGCCTCCAGCAAGTGGCTGGCAGGGGGGGACCCGGGGGTAGAAAGCCAGTAAATGCCTGTTCTGGATAAGCTCGCTGGCTTTTCATTCTGTTTCAGCCACTGAACTCACTTTACACGTGAAAATCACAAGCAGGACCCCAGGACGTAAAACATCTGAGCCACCAGGGAAGCCCTGAGAACACAACAGTCCTGCTGAAGTGCGAGCCGCCAGCTCCCCCTCTTCCTGGACCTCCTCTGAATCTTTCAGCTTTAATGACTTTGATTTCCACTGAGACCTGATCTTCCCCTTCATCTGGGAACCCAGGTTTGCAGGGCACTCCAACACAAAGATGCAAAAAAAAAAAAAAAAAAAAATGCAGGAAGCTGGAGGTGACAACATCAATCCCCCAAAACAGGGCTTCCTCATCTTCCTGAAAGTGAAAGTCGCCCAGTCATGTCTGATTCTTTGCAATCCCATGGACTATAAAGTCCATGGAATTCTCCAGGCCAGAATATTGGAGTAGGTAGCCTTTCCCTTCTCCAGGGGATCTTCCCAACCCAGGGATCAAACCCAGGTCTCCCGCATTGCAGGCAGATTCTTTACCAACTGAGCCCCAAGGGAAGCCATCTTCCTGGGCTCCACCATTATCTCGGTTTTCTGTTTGCTGAGTCACTAAGTCGTATCCGACTCTTTTGCGACCCCATGGACTGTAGCCCACCAGGCTCCTCTGTCCATGGGATTTCCCAGGCAAGAATACTGGAGTGGGTTGCCATTTCCTCCTCCAAGGATCTCCCCAGACAAGGAGCTGGTTGCTGGCAGCTCTCTCCCCTCCACTGCTCCGGGTCACTGTGGCAATGATGTTTCTGGTACACGTGTGCACGCACTCTAAGTCCCTTCGGTCGTGTCCGATTCTTTGTGACGCTGTGGACTGGGGCCCTCCAGGCTTCTCTGTCCATGGGATTCTCCAGGCAAGAACACTAGAGTGGTTGCCACGCCCTCCTTCCAGGGATCGAACCTGAGTCCTTTATGTCTCTGGCATGGGCAGGTGGGTTCTTCCCACTAGTGCCACCTGGGAAGCCTGTTTCTGGTACAGCCTCTGCCAAATCAGTGGATGTTGAGCCCGGTCCCCTCCACTGCCCCTGCCCGCACCTGCAGCAGACTAGACCAGGAGCCGCCTCCATGACAGCCCTGATGACAACCCATCTCTCAGTGGTTCATTCATTCAACATCACCTACGTGCCAGGCCCTGCACTGGGTACCAGAGGCCAGATGGGGCCCAGGTGAGACAACGCTGCTTCCTCCATGGAGACTGAGCAAGTGGGTGATGGGAAGGATGGGGCAACTCCGGCCTGGAGTCCTATGTGCATTCATGAGGGTGGGAGGGGAGCCTTTGGGGGGCGCATGGGGAAGAGCTGGACTCAATCTCAGTGTCAAGGACCCGTCAGGACTTTGCTGGTCTGGGAAACGTCCATGGCTCCCAGAGGCGCCGTTGCCCTCATTTTCCAGAAGGGCTCCTCGTGGGGCCAAGAGGTAGAGAAAGAGCCTCGCATTATTGTGCACTTTTTCTTAAGTCTGTGATAAGCTCCTTCTATTAGACTATAGATCTCGTCCCATAAAATAGATTTGTGGACTCGAAGCCAGGGGAAGCCGCATTGCTGAGCCACGGAAATGGCTCATTTCGGCCCCCCCTCTTCCTTGAGTAACTGATGGTCATGAATTTTTCACCCAAATGTCGCCACTAAAGATGTCACCAGCCTCCCTCCCCTGGAGATTTTATGATCTGGCTCTAATGGGGTGGGGGCGGGGGCAGGGAGAGTAGGGGACATCTGTGTCCTGGAGCCGGAAGGACTCTGAATGTAGAGGGGTGGGGGTGGGGGGAGGAGAGGGGGGCAGAGGCTGGGGTGTCACCTCTGTTTATTGAGCAGTTACTGTGTGGCTGAGCAGAGCCAAGGACTTTCCTTTCACTAACTCGTCTCAGCTGCCAGCAAGCTGGTGAGGGAGGTGGGCACACGGGCTGGGACTCAGAGAGACTGAGTAAGTCACCCGAGGTCACAAAGCTTATTAAAGTGGCATCAGTGAGTATGAGGCTCCTGGTTCCTGCCTCTGCCCCCACCCCCACCAGTGCAAGACAGGAAAGAAGAGGGTCTGGAGGTAGGGTGCACTGGAAGGTAGGGTAAAGGAAATAAGTCTTAAAAGCAAACACCAGAGCCTTTGGGGGCTGGAGAGGACAGATCAGCATAGATGCGAAGCTTCTAGGTCAGGGACACCTCTGGCCTCTGTTTTCACCCATCGAGCTGTTCTCCTGGGAATTCTTAAGGCAGCTGTCGGTTCTTCCCAAGTGGTACTAGTGATAACGGGCTCACCTGCCAACGCAGGAGACACCGGAGACGCGGGTTCCAGCCCTCGGCTGGGAAGACCCTCTGGACTAGGAAATGGCCACCCACTCCAGTATGCTTGCCTGGAAAATTCCACGGACAGAGAAGCCTGGGGGGCTATATAGTCCGTGGTGCAGCAAAGAGTCAGACACGGCTGAGCACAAGGCAGTGGTCATCCAGCGATGCGACCCCACCAAGTGTCAGAGTCGGCCCCAGGGCTCCCAGAGTATCCTCGTGTCTGCGGTCTGCTCAACACACAAGCCTGTGAGGCAGGAAGCCCGGCCAGGGTTACGGTCCCATTTTTCAGATGAGAACGCCGAGGTCTCATGTAAAGGTAGTGGGGGAGGGGCTGGAAGAGCAGGGCTCTGTCCCCGCTGGGCACCGGGTGGCTGTGCCCAGTCCCCGCCTCCCTCTTCTCCCCCCAGCCTCACGTCACCTGCTCAGAACCAGCAGCAGCTGGTCTTTGGCCTTGCTGTGGGTCCCGCCCTGACTATGCTGAACCCTCTGGATCTGCTCTGCCAGGCCCCAGGCACCAAGTGGGAAATCAGGGTTACTCAAGAAGGCCCACTGTGGGGGCAGGGGCTGCTGCCAAAACCTGTCCCCAGTCTGTCCAGCCTGGTTCTGGTCCCCTTCCTTCCCTCCCGAGCACAGCCTCAGTTTCCCCCTCTGAAAGATAAAGGAAGGGGCTCCCGATGAGATGAGACCCTCCTTCGCATCCTCTATCACCCAGTCGCAGCCAATGCATCACCCTTTATGACTTGTTACCCATGAAGCTGCCAGGACCTGTGACTGGGGGTGGGGTTATGTCAGCTGGGCCATGTGGCATGAGTCACAGTGAGGTGTCTAAGAAGGAGGGGCCACAGCCCTTCAGCTTTCCAGGACAAGTGGAAGTCCGGGCCCTCAGCCACTCTGCACAGCCCTGTCCCAGGGGTGAGGAGGCCCGGCCGGGGGTCTCCATGGAGCCTGTGGGAGGGGCCAGCAAGGCTGAGTGAGGGGTGGGGACCACAGGGGAGAGGAGACCCACAGCACCCTGCCCCCCCGGGGAACCAGAAAACTTCCAAGGATTGATTGACACTTTACAAGAATCAAACACTTTGCTTGTGGCACTCCGGGCTGCAGCCAGATTATTGCCCTATAAATGAGTAAAGAAGCATGTTGACTGATTCACGACCAGGAGGAATCCAGCCCAAGACAAGTAAACAGGCGATTACAATGCAGCCCCAAAACTCTTAATAGGTGCGGAGGCTCAGAGCGCTTGCTGAACCAGTTACTAGCTCTGCCCAGGGCTAAGGAGATGGCCAGGAAGACTTCCTGGAAGAGAGGACAACTCAGCTAATAACCATTAGGGGTGCTTGATTCACACCCTGGGGTGGGTCAGCTGTAGGGAGAAGAGAGGGGTTGGGGCAGTGGGGGAGGAAACAGGGCTAGGGGCGAGCTCCAGATCGCCTCAAAGCTGAGAGTTTGGGGACGTCCCTGGTGGGCCAGTGGTAACAGTCTTCACTCTGAAAGCAGGGGGCCCAGGTTTGATCCCTCATCCGGGAGCTAGATCCCACATACTGCAACTTAAAAAAAAAAAATTATGCATACCAGAACTAAGAACTGTTAAAAAAAAAAAAAAGCTTAAGAGTTTTATCTTGAAAATACATTTTCAAATTACTTATCACACTCATGAGTAGATAGATCCATGGGACAGAAGAGCAAGCCCAGAAACACATACTAAAACCCACTGGAGTTTAGCATGTGATAGAAGTGGCCTCTCACATCGGGGTGTTAAAGATGAGCGTTTTCATGGATGGTGTCAAAATAAATGGGAAGCCATGTGGAGAGCAATAAAGCTGGATCTATTCCTCACCAGAACACCAGGAGAAACTCCAAGTGGATCCAAGATTTTGATGTAGAAATTAAAACCATAAAAGAATGAGAGGAAAACATGAGTGAATTCCTTTATAACTGTGGCATGGGGAAAGTCTAACCACTCGAAATCCTAAGGCCAGAAAAGAAAAGAGGATGAGCTGAATAATAATTATTAATATTATAATAAGCTTCCCTGGTGATTCAAATGGTAAAGAATCTGCCTGCAATGCAGGAGACCTGAGTTCAATCCCTGGGTTGGGAAGAGCCCCTGGAGAAAGGAATAGCTACCCCTCTAGTATTCTTGCCTGGAGAATCCCATGGACAGAGGAGCCTGGCAGGCTACAGTCCATGGGGTCACAGAGTCAGACACGATTGAACGACTAATACTTTCACTGGCATGAAGAAAGTCTTCTAACTCAAAACCCAAACACCAGAAGAGAAAAAATGATGAGCTAAATAATAATAATTATTATTATAAAAGAACACTATAAGCAAAGTCAAAGACAAACAGGGAGAAAATATTTGTGACTCACATCCTAGCCAAGGGGCTTATCTCCCTAATAGGTGAAGAGTTCCCAGAAAACAAGAAGAAAAAGACCATCAATCAAGAGCAGTAGATTTGAATGGAGCGTACAAAGGAAAAGAAATATATATGGCCTTTAAACGTATGAAGGGATAGCCCACCTCATTCAAGTGAAAAGAAACAGGGATTAAACTACACTGGGATACCATTTCTTACCTACCAGATAGGCAGAAATCCAAAAATATGACAACACAGCCTGTTGGTAAAGTTGTTGTGTTGGGAAACAGACACTGTCATACACTGCTGGTAGGAATGCAAAATGATACAACCTGATGAGGGATGATTTAGTCACTTCTTGTCAAAGTTACAGATGTTTTTACCCTGTGACCCAATGATCCCACTTCTGGGAATTTACTCAACAGACACCTTGAACACGTGAGAAATGAGGTGTGTACAAGCCTAGGGTCGCAGCAAAAACCACAACCCAAGTGTCTATCGAACAGGACTAGAGAAAGAGACAATAGTACATCCACACAATGGGGGCGGGGGAGGGAGGGGAGGAGGGGGAGGGAGGGGAGGAGGGGGAGGAAGAAGGAATAGGACAGGCAGCTCTCCACGTTCTGATATGTAAAGTCTCCAGTATATATTATTAGGTAAAAGCACAAAAAGTGGAACAGCACATGTGCGTGCATGCTCAGTTGTTTCAGTCGTGCCCAACTCTTTGTGACCCTGTGGACCGTAGCCCACAAGGCCCCTCTGTCCATGGGATCTTCCAGGCAAGAATACTGGAGTGGGTTGCCGTGCCCTCCTGCAGGGGATCTTCCTGACCCATGGATGGAACCCGTGTCTCTTGCATCTCCTGCGTTGGCAGGAGGGTTCTTTACCGCTAGTGCCACCTGGGAAGCCCAGAACAGCAGAGATGTATGCAAATACATACCACTTTGTGCATGTACATAAGGGAATACTGAAGGACACTTAAGAAAGTAAGTGCTTCTCTAGGGAGCAGGGGGGTGGATTGGCTGGGACATGGGTGGACAGTGGGGCTTCTGATGGATGCTTTCTTATAAGGATTTCAGACCATGTGACTGTATTATACATTCAAACTTTGATAATGGTGTTAAAGTAAATAACTTGCCAGATAAGTAAACATCAGCGTTGACAGTTACTTGTTTATCCCTAAGACCTAGGCCTGTAAGAACTGTCCCGCAATCTGAGAAAAGGGCTGTCGGCAGTGGGTTCAGAGTAGGGTGGGCACATGGGGGCAAGAAAGCCCACAGCCCTGCCACCAGGGCTCGGGGCCAATGGACATCTGCCCGGCAAGGGGACCTGTGGCCAGAGTCCTGGGGGTGGCTCTGAGCCAAGGCAGGACCTCTGCCAGCCCCAGCCCCCTCCAAATTCCCCTGAAGGCTGCTTTCTACTAAGAAGGATTCTCTGATCTGGGGAGAGAGAAGCCACTTGTGGCTCAAATGGTAAAGAATCTGCCTTCAATGCAGGATACCCAGGTCCAATCCCTGAGTCAGGAAGATCCCCTGGAGAAGGGAATGACAACCCATTCCAGTATTCTTGCCTAAAGAATTCTATGGATAGAAGAGCCTGGAGGGCTACAGCTCATGGGTTCGTATAGAGTCAGACACAACTGAGTGATTAACACCAGCAACTGCAGAGGCTTCCCAGGTGTTGCTAGTGGTAAAGAACCCACCTGCCAATGCAGGAGACATAAGTGATGCGAGTTCGATCCCTGGGTTGGGAAGATCTCCTGGAGGAGGGCACGGCAACCCACTCTAGTACTCTTGCCTGGAGAATCCCATGGACAGAAGAGCCTTGTGGGCTAGAGTCCATAGGATCACAGAGTCAGACATGACTGAAGCAACTTAGCACGCATGCATGCAAGCCACTGCAGTGGGCCCAAATAAGCCCACAAGAGCCAGTTTCTGAGCCCAGGGCCCAGAGGCTGGTCTGGCAGGACCCAGGGCCTCAGCTGATATTGACAGTAGGTGGCCAGGGAAGCAGCTCTGGTGCTCAGGGGGCACCCAGTGGGTCCCTCTTCTTCTTCCCTTTGAGAATGAAGACTTCCTTCCTGCCACAGGCAAGGAATGGGTGGGGAAGAAGAGATTCCTAGATAGCTCTCCACACCCGCTCCTACAGGAAGCCTTCCCGGGTCCATCAGAAAGATGGAACACCTCTTCGGACCCCTTCTCCTGGATGGGCTGCAACCTGTCCAGGACTGGGACCCTGGGACCCTGGATCCCAGTGGCAGCACATCACCCCGGGAGCCTTCCCGTCAGTACTGGTGTCTTGTCATCTGACCTGGAGCAACCAGTCTTCACTGTCCTGGAACATTTTGCAAACTTTAAAGAGCTGTGCACCAATAATGTCTCTCCGGGGTAGAGGAGGGAGGAGAACAGAAGGCTGTCTGACTTGGTTCCCTACCACAGGCCTGGGTTTTACTGCCCGATCTAAATGTCGTGTTTGCTTCCACCCCACCCGGTGGCTTGTACACACCTGTACATGGAAGGTTGTAATTTTTCTGCATGAATCATGGGTAGGATCACACCCAAGTTACCGGCACTCTGCTCCTTAGGGCGAACTGGCCGGGCAGTCGCCTTTGTCTTCCAATTATGTTGTTTTTTATTGCTCTTTTAACTATAACAGAAACACCCAAAGAGGCAGGGAATGGAGGGCAATTAATGACATGGAAAAAGCCACATACAGCCACTAGATTTGAGGCCCGTAGGAAGCTCTGTGTCTGAACAAGGCACTGGCTGTCTTCAGGGAGTGAGGTTGTGTGGGGTAGTGGCTGGAGCATGTGCTCTGGCATCCTGCAGACTCCGGTACTAACCAGCTGTGTGACCCTGGACAAGTCACCTCACCTCTCTGAGCTTCCATCTCCTTCTCTACAGAACAATATTGCAGATGGTGTGAAATGTCTGCTACTTAATAGACATTCCACGCATGCCGAGTCCCCCACAGGCCCTGCTACTGTTCATGCTTATAGTTTTATAGGCATGTTTCTTCTCCCTCCAACTTCCTGTCATTTTCTGTAGCCCCTCTCACACTGCCCTGCACACAGTAGGTCCACAGGGCAGCAGAAAGAGCAAGGAGCTTTGGAGTCTATTCTTCATCCATCCCGTAAATATTTAACCAAACACCATGGTGTGCGAGGTGCAAGGGGTCTGGAGACCCAACTCCTGCTCTTGAGGGGCTCACAGTCCGGCCGGAGAGGAGACCCAGAGCAGTAACAAGTGAGACAAGGCAGGTGGCAATTACTGCCCTCAAGCCCAAGGGGTGCCCCTCCACTTCCGGAGTGGGCCCAGGACTGGCTCGAGGGTGCCGAAAGGGTGACGCACGCCTGACTCTGTGCCCTGGAGGGAGAGTGGGAGGGAGCCAGGTAAGGAGGAAAGCCATGTCTCAGTCTGGGGAACGACTTGTGCAAAGGCCTGGATGTGAGAAACTCTGGAGGAGGTCTGAGAAGATCGCACCATGGAGGGGAGGACAGAAAGAGATGAGGTCCAAAGAATCACTAGAGGTGAGACCTGAAAGGGCCTTTCCACCCAGGCAGAGGCGTCTGAGCTCTATCTAGAGGACAGGAGGGACCCCTGGGAGCAGGTAAAGTGTTCTAATGGGACTTCCCCAGCAGTCCAGTGGTTTAGGATGTGCCTTCCAAGGAAGGGGACGCAGGTTCGATCCCTGGTTGGGGCACTAAGATCCCACATGCTGTGGGACAGTTAAGCTGGCACACCGCAACTAGTGAGCCCCCTCGCTGAAATGGAGATCCAGTGCACTCAAAATGAAATAATTTTTTTAAAAAGATGGAAAATAAAATGCTCTGTAGTTCTACTGTTAAGGGTCCAAGGAGGGGATGTGAACTATGAGGACAAGGGTGAAGGCAGACAGGTCAGAGGCCGCGGCAGTGACCCAGGCAAAAGATTGAGGGGCCTGGACCTGGGATAATTTGGAAACCCCTTGGACACCTACCAGCCGTAAGACCCTGGGCAAGTGATTTCTACTCCTGGCCACCGTCCCTCATTCCTAAATCTCAGTAGCAATGCCAAGTTCTCAAGGTAGCAAGATTAAAGAGGGTTTAAAAGAGAGCATAATACACTGATATAAATACATAATTCTCTTTTCCTTTCAGTCATGTCCAACTCTTTGCGACCTTATGGACAGTAGCCTGCCAGGCTTCTCTGGCCACAGAATTCTCCAGGCAAGAATACTGGAGTGGGTTGCCAAGCCCTCCTCCAGGGGATCTTCCCAACCCAGGGATCGAACCAGGAATCTGCACTGGAAGCAGATTCTTTACCATCTGAGCCTCCAGGGGAGCTCACACTGATACAAATCTATAACTGGACAAATAAATAAGAGAGAAAGGATCGCTCTTCCATACAGTAGAATGGCAATGCCGTAAAACGGAAGAAGGAAATAGAAAAGTACCATGAGGCAAACACCCCAGGAACAACGGCTGCAAATGGTATGTATCAAAGGCTGCTAAAATTAATGGACAAAAGTCTGAGGAGAAACAGGAAGTGCCTCATTTCAAAGGCTCCCTCCTCAGATGTATTAACCGACAAGGGAAAGACAATGACTGTAACTTTAGAGGGAGGAACCTGGCCGGCACAGTATAGCCAAATGGTCAAGGCTACCAACGGAGAAGAGGAGATGTCGGTGCACTGAGACAGACCTCCACGTTGAGCCAAGGCCTGAGGTCAGCAGCCCCCTGGCTGCCCCTTTGCTGGCCAGCAGAGCCGAAGTGGGGCTTCCTAGGTGGCGCTAGTGGTAAAGAACCAGCCTGCCAATGCCGGAGACTTAAGAGACGCCTTTGCCCAGAGAATCCCATGAACAGAGGAGCCTGGTGGGCTACAGACCATGGTGTTGCAGAGTCAGACACGACTGGAGCAACTTAGCACGCACGCACAGAACCAGAGTGCCCTTCCACATTCAGCCAGCACCCGCTGTGAGAGCCCTCCTGTCCCCGAGTTCAGTGTTGCCTTGGCCCCGCGGGCCCCTCCGGCAGAGGCACCCACAGGTCTTAACATTCCACGTGCACATTAACCCTGTGAGTCATGTGCTCTCCGAGTCCCTGATGCCCATGGGGAAGCTGAAGCTCAGACAGGGGAAGGCATTCACTCAGCATCACACAGCAAGTGGAGCCCAGGAAGGACTGTCCGGCAGCCCCAGGCCGACTGCTCCAGGCTGGGTCCCTAACTGGACCACACCTCTTCCTCGGGAGCCAGGAGGCTGAAGGGAGGTGTTAGCAGAAAGCTACCCTGGCACTTTCTCGGCAAACAGGGGCAGGAGTGACATCCCGAGCCAGGCTGGGGCCATATAGCCTGAAGATGGCAGCATTTTCATCTCCAGAGAGCCTAGGGCCTCAGACTAGGGAGAAATGCATTCTCACTATGGTGTGAATGACTGATAGCTACTCCCTTCCTCAACAGGAAAGAGCACATGGGGTCATATGGGCTCCAGAAGCAGGAGAAACGAGAAGGTGCTAAACATAGAGACTATGAACCCGCCCCCTGCCCAGCTGCATCCTCTTGGGAGTTATGACCCCTTGGGGGGGCTCTCTTATCAGCTGCAGGCTCTTTCACTTCATTCTTCAATTCAACAACAGATATGGGAACTCAGCCTCTTGTTCACCTCTCACTCATGTTGGGGTCCCCTCCACAGCTGGTGGCTGTGTCCCTTCTCTGGCTTGGATGCCACCAGTGACAGGGCCTTATGCTTATCAGGGGAGTTCATTATTTAACCAAGGTTACTAGAAAGTTTCTTTGAGGGGGTGGACCCTGGCACACTTGCCCCTCCATGAGCAGCCCCTTTGGTTAAAATATGGTTTTCCGAAGGCTACTGTGAGGCAGGGATGTGGGAGACGGTGTGATGGGAACCTGGGACTCAGAGTCCAGAGTTAGGTTCAAGATGAGGCTTCGTCCCCAGACTGCGCGAGGTGGGGGACAGTGGTCAGTATATCACCTCTCTGAGACACACTCTGAGCGAAGCAGAGCCCGGATGCCCAGCTCCTGTGGGCCCTGACGTGGACTCCCTGCTAGGACGGTCCCCCGCATAGTCCCACCCCTGCAGTGACTATGGGACTCGGGGATAAAAATTTTTTAGAAGGGTGAAGTCAGACAGAGAAAGATAAATATCATATGATATCATGCATATGTGGGGTCTAATTTTTAAAAAATGATACAAATGAGCTGATTTACAAAACAGAAACAGACTTACAGATACTGAAAATAAGTTTATGGCTGCCAAAGGGGAAACATGCTGGGGAGGGATAAATCAAGAGCTTGGGATTAATATATACAAACTACTATATATAAGAGGGGCTTTCCCAGTGGCTCAGTGGTAAAGAATCTGCCTGCAATGCAGAAGATGCAGGAGATGTGGGTTCAATCCCTGGGTCAGGAAGATCCCCTGGAGGAGGGCATGGCAACCCACTCCAGTATTCTTGCCTGGAGAATCCCCATGGACAGAGGAGCCTGTTGGGCTACAGTCCATGGGGTCGCAAAGAGTCAGACACGACTGAAGCGACTAAGCACACACATATATATGACAGATAACCAACCAGAACCTACTGGATAGCATAGGGGACTCTACTCAATATTCTGTGATAACATATGAGAAAGGAATCTGAAAAGGAATGAATATATGCATATATAGAACTGAATCACTTTGTTGTACACCTGAAACTAACACAACATGGTAAGTCAATCAAATTCCAATACAATTTTTTTTTAAAAATAAATGAATAGAATTTTTTAATGTAGGGATTTCCCTGTTGATCCAGTGGTTAAGACCAGGCACTTCCACGGCAGGGGGCATGGGAACTAAGATCCTGAGGTGGTGCAGCAAAAAAAAAAAAAAAATTTTTTTAATTTTTCAAAAGGGATAAGAGAAGCCAGGCTTTCCTCCTCCCGTCTGTCTGCCTGTGCCCACATTCTTCCAAGGCTGACCCACCCCCGCCCTGTTCTCCCAGGGACACTAGGCCGGCTGCATCCTCCCACCCAGGGCTCCCTCTGCCTCCATCCAGGCCCCCTCCCTCTCTGCGCAAGGCTGCAAACGCTTCTGAGGGCTGGAACATCTGGCTAATGACGGGGAAAGTGCTGAGACGACAGGTTATTTCAACACTGCCATCATCCGTTGGGTATTTCAACACCCAGTGCTTGTGCAAGAGACATAATGGGACCTGTCATAAACTCACGCCGTCTCAAAGCTCGGGCACGTCGCGGCGGGGCCGCCTGCAGTTGCTGGGGCTTCGAGATAGGCGCTGTCTTGGGGCCGGCAGCCTCCTTAGGGTTATTTTGGCTCCACCACGCAAGGCCCCGGAGAGAAATCTCAAGGTGTCAGAGAAAACCCAGAGCAATTACCTCTCGGGGTAATTAGATGGTGGCTGAGATAGACCCGCCGCCTTCCTGCCTTCCCTCCTTCCCTCCTTCCCTCCTCTTGCCTGCCAGGGACAGGGAGGGGGGGCGGGATGGGAGGACCAGCCTGTCCCATCCCACCCGGCCGCCCCCACCTCCCCCAGCCCCTGCGGGGAGGAGGCTACAGATGACCTCATGGAAGTAGCAGCCGTGAATCACTGCCCTGACCACATGCCCACTTCCCTGGGGGAGGGCAGGCTGTGGGTCCTCAGAAGACCCACGGCTCAACGCCCCCCAGCTGCACCCCTCTTCCCACCAAAGAGCTGTGGGAAGGTTCTGGGACCCCCACCCCCAGCCTCTCTGCAGCAGACCAGAGTCACAACTCTTTCGGAATCCCTGATTCAGCTCGGCCCCCATCTGAGATTTCATCTAACTCCCGATCCACACCCCCTCCCCCCCAGCGCCGGCCTTAGGAAGCCAAGTGGAGGGTGGAGGTGGCATAGAGCCAGCTGCAACAGGGAGGTGAGGTCCAGGGGGGGTCACTGCCAGCCAACACACCTGGGGTTCAAGCAATGCTGAGCCCCCCACCCCCCACCCCCCAGTGCTCATGGGGTGAATCAGAGTCACTGCCTTGAGCTGGCGAAGTCACCAAGGTGAGTGATCAGAGACCCCAGCCCGCCAAAGCCAACTGGAGCCCAAGCCGAGCTCCTCCAGGCTAACAGCCAGCCCCCAACCTCCTCCCCAGCCTCCACCCCCATGCCTACCCCGTCCCAGACACACACATCTCCAAAGTGTTTGTGGGAAGGGGCCTGGGTGGGGAGCTGGAGGGACCTCGGGGATGACAGGCCAGGAAGGGAGCTGAGGAGTCGCAGCCCTGGAGGTGAGGGGACAGGAGGGGCGGGAAGAGGACGCCAGGGAGAGGGAGCGTGGGGAGAAAGGCACGCAGCCTGGGTCATGCCGTGGGCCAGGCGGGGAGCATGCAGACCCAGACGTGGCCAGGCCTCTGGCAGGGCAGGCGGAGGGGTGGGGATTCCTTTGCATGGGCTCTGGGGAGCCAGAGAAGGCCTTTGACCACCAGAGTTCCCAGGGCATAACGGTGCCCTGAGCCCCTTCTGAGGCTCCATCTAGCAGCCAGAAGAGCAGGTGAAGAGTCCCAGGGGAGGGGAGGGGAAGGCAGGAGGCCAGGGCATGACCAGGAAGCCGGATAACACCAGACGGGGGCCGAAGGCAGAATGCGGGGGGTGGGAGGGAGAAGCACAGAGCCGTGTGCACTAGGGGACATCTGGGGGGGAACCAGGATCAGGCTCTGAGCCAGGAACGCTGGGCTGAGGAGGGGCCCTCCTAGGAACGGGCCACAGAGGTGGGAGGGGCTCACATGGGACTTGGGGATCTTTGTGGACATCAGCCCCCATGGGACCCTAGCTGGTGCCATGCTCTCCACCAGCAGGGACACTCGATTGTCGGCCTTGGTCAGACTTTTGGAGCCCATCAGATATTCCCCCAAGGGACACACCAGCCAAGAAAAGGGTTCTATAACGTTCTTGGCTTCCGGTTCAGGACCCAAAGCCCTTCCTCCCCACAACAGCCTTCTCTCCCTGAATCCCACCCACTGGCCTATCTCCTCTTTTTCCAGATTCACTTCCCTTAGCCTCTCGCAGGCTTCACTGAATCCCACCCCACCCCGTAGGGTCTTCAGAGCAGCGCTCCCCAGCCTGCAGCCCCCTCAGCTGACTCCATAGGACCCCCACACACAGTCCACGCTGGTCCCTCCACTGTTCGATCTGTGGCTCGGCCCCCACCCCGCCTGCTCCCCCCAGGAGGGCTCCCGTGGCAGCCTCCCCGCGGCCGAGTCCCCACAGGAAGCGTGGCTGCCTTGCCCTCAACCAGACAGCCGCTAGTCCTGGGGCAGGGAGCTGTCAGCAGAGCTGTCACGTCCCCTCTGCCAGAGGCTGATTTCCAAGTGTTGTCTTTATAGGAGAGCATCACCGCCTCCAGACAGGCAGTGGCTGGGCAGGGCCAGTTTCCTCTGACTGGCGCGTGGGTCAAGTTGATACTCGCGCCTGTCTTATGTGTTGGGGGCTTTCACCAGCCCCTTGTACAGGTGAGGGACGTGCCTCTCCCAAGTGGCAGGGCCCAGTCCAGACATCCCTGGCTGCCAATGCCTGGGATCCCTCGACCACAGTCCAGTAGCCTCGAAGTGGGTGTGACCCTGGCCTTGGGAGTGCCAGTCCCAGGTCTGCCCTTGATTTTTGTGCCATTGTCTTGGGGTGTCATTTACCATCACGGGATTTCCTTTTTTTAAATATATACATGTGTGTTAGTCACTCAGTCGAGTCCGACTCTTTGTGACCCCATGGACTATAGCCTGCCAGGCTCCTCTGTGCATGGAATTCTCCAGGCAAGAATACTGGAATGAGTTGCCATTCTGTTCTCCAGGGGATCTTCCTGACCCAGGGATTGAACCCAGGTTTCTTGCATTGCAAGCGGATTCTTCACCGTCTGAGCCACAAGGGAGGACTTATTTTTATTTTACATTTTTTCCAACCTTTTATTATAAAACACATCTTAAAATTAATGAATAGTTTATGTATTGTTTTTATTTTTTTCTTGTTGTTGGGTCGCTAAAGTCATCTCTGACTCTTTGTGACCCCGTGGACTGTAGCCCACCAGGCTCCTCTGTCCATGAGATTCTCCAGGCAAGAGTACTGGAGTGGGTTGCCATTTCCTCCTCCACCATCACAGGATTTCTGCCTCCTCCTCTGAAAAGGAGGCAGTGGCTTCCATTTTTCTGTTCAGGATGTGACGTCATGACATGGTGGAGGCAGGCCCCTGAGCACAGGCTGGTTTTTCGCTCTGCCTGAGAGCTAGCTCTCCTCACTGTCCTGGGCCTTGTTTTCTCATCTGTAAATGGGGTATGACGCCCTCTCATTCAGAGCCTGGGATGGGGTGCATGGTGGGTTCTGGGGGATCCTTTCAGTGATGGTCAAGGTTCTAGAACCATCTACTGTGCCTTAACAGATCATCTCCCCAGGGAACAGCTCAGCAGCTCTGAGGCTGGACCACCAACCCCTCCCCGAAAACAGGCCCAAGGTCTCAGTAAAGCCACAGCCACAAACCCAGAAATGAGCCCCTTCCCCAGGGGCCCTCAGGGAGCTGCCAGAGACAGGCCCCGGGACTCTGTTGGGGCTGGACACCCCTGAGGCTGGCCAACTGCCTGGGGGGCACCGCAAGCCCCTACCCACCCAGTGGGGGCAGAGAGACTCTCCCCCTCTACCCCACCGCTCATCCTCTCCCGATATCCCCACCTGCCTCCCACCCCAGGGATGCTCCCACCCAGGAACTCTTCTTTGCTCTGGACATGTCCCTCTCATTGTAAGGCACATTCAAGGGATTTGAGACTGACCCCCCAAGACAGGATGACCAAACACGAAGGAAGGCAAAGGCGCAAGCTACTCAGGATGGGGAGCGGAGGAGGAGGAGCCAGCCCCACACAAGGGCTGGGACAGTGGCTCAGAGGAACGGCCACATCTCCTAGTCTAGGCTCAGTGCCAGCCTCTGGGGTCAGAGGTCCCTGCTCCCCCTCTGGTCTAGGAAACACTCTCAGCCCACAGAGGGGCGGCCCCTAGGGTGAGCAGAAGCCCCCAGCCCTGTCTGAACCGGGTATTGCAGGAGGCCCCGGAGGGTGCCCTGTGGCCCTGATCCCCCAGGCGCTGGAGCGGCCTGGCCGCCCGGCATCCTGCTCACCCAGGGGCGGCCGAGACCCTGGCAGCGCAGGCCCCAGGCCTCGCGTGGTTGCCTCCCCCACGGCTCTGCCGGATGGCACCGTCTCCTAATGCATCTGCCTGTTTACATTCCCCCAACGAAAAGCAGCTTTGTTTATGGAAAAGAGCTATTTTAGTTCCACGTTTTCTCTCTCAACTCCTCCGGCTCACAGGCAGAGTGGCTGCTGCTCTCTTGAGGAGCTGAGACGGGGATGGAGCCTGTCTCCTCCTCGCCTGGGGAAGGTGCCTCAGGCTCCCACACGGGAGACCCAGGACCGGGCACCAGGGCGCAGGGCCGTCTCCTCCCAGCATGTCTCCAGGAAAAGCACCAAGGTCCTACACAGGTCAGGCAAGCCTCCCCCAGGAGCAGGAGGAGAGTGGCCCCCGCAAGCCAGCGACTTGGGGCACCAACCCCCTCAGTGCACCCCCCACCCGCCTTGGGCTTCTCAACGAGGAGCCCAAGTTGAGGAGGCTCCTCCCCCTGCCGGGTGAATAATGTTATCCCCACTATACAGATGAGAAACTGAGGCTCCCAGAGGTGAAGTCGCCTCTCTGATGTCACAAAGCTAGAGACACCCAGGGCCTTAATTCCAGATCTCACGCCTGTTCCCGACTGTGCCACCCTGGGATGAGAGGAGATACGCCTATCTAATGGGAAGGAGTCGGGTGGGACTCCATCATTACAGCCGCTTCTGTAAAAATCCACGGTAAACATTTCCTGCCAGGCTCTGGAAACAGCGAACACAGCGTGAGTGGGAATAATCAAGTTCAACCACATGGGTACTTCTCCAGAGGGAACCTGTTATTTTCCAGATGGGAACCCCAAAGATCGGAAGGGGTAGGAGGAATCAAGCCATGACGTTCCTCCAAGAAATAACAAGGGGTGGGTTCCCTACGCCTAGTGCATCTGCCTCCCCAGGCGATAGAAGAAGGGGTGCTGGGTGACAGCAGAGGGCTCTGCCCAGCGCTTGCCATGACCCCCTGTTGGATGCCTCTCCCACCCTCCCTTCCTCCATCCACAGCCCCGATCCCTTCCTCCATGGAATTTGTGGTTTCTGGTGCACACACATCCCCTGGATTGCCAAGGCAGGTCAACAGTGGTCACCATGACAACAAAGAAAAAGAAAGGTTGATGGAGGTGGGACACAGGAGCTGTCATCAATGACTGGCCAATGGATGAATGAACAGAAGGACAAATGGAAGATGAGGAAGCAGATGGCCCAAGGCAGGCCATTGGGTTGGGCTATGATGTTAGTGCTTGGATCGTGCCAGATAGCAGGGTTCCCTTGCCAGTCAGAGCCTCACTGTCAGTGTCAAAGAGTGCCCATTCCTTTGCCTGCCCAATGCTCCTGAATGTGCCTCCTATGTCTGGGGAGTCTCCCACCTTCTGATTGTCCATCTTCTTTCACAAAACCCAGCCATCTTCCCGCCTCCCTTGCAGCTAGGGTTTAATCATATGACGTAGGCTCCACCATTCACACACCTACTAGACCCAGGGTGGGAGAGGGTGACCCAGGAAGTAGATTCCCTGTGGAATCCAGTCTAACTGGAGAGAGGTGGATTTTCGTGTCATTTCCAGGGGCAGAGCTGTGATTGTGTGGGAATCTGCAGGGGCCTGACTCCCATCTGCAGTGGGATCCTGGTTCTGATACTCTTGTTTTCCAGGGGAGTCTGGGCTATGAGGTGATCTTGGGTAAATTCTTTGTGTGCCTCGTCCAGCTGGAGTTGGCTTCTGGGTCTGAAATTCCAGACTCACAATGATGGAGTAAATGCCCCAGGAAGTCTCATGCAGGCCTGGCCTTGTGTGGGGCAGCAGCTGAGGCAGGAGGGAATGAAGGTCACCAGGCTGGGCCCTCCCTGGCTTGTGAGGGACCAGGACAAGGATCTGAGTGGTGGGGTGCCCTGGGATTCTGAGGCCAGCCCCTGGTTACGGGTGTGGCTTTCCCCTCCATGCCTCTGCCTCCCACCCCCCACCTCCACTAACTCCTTCTCCTCCTCCTTTAAGACTCAGCTTCTTATCTTCTTTTTCAGGAAGAACCCAGCCTACCCCTTCTGGGCCAGGTGCCTCCACGGCGCTCCTAGGTGACAGCTGCCAATGCCCTTCCACACCATATGGTAACTGCCCATCACTATGTCTGTCTCTCTACCAGATGGTGACCCCTTGCGGGCAGGGGTCATGTCTGGTCCACCCTGAGACGCTGCACCAAGCACAGTCCTGGCAGTTAGGAGCCAATCAGGGAATGTTTGCTGAAAGACTGAGTGTCAGTGAGCGTGCTCACCCTAGGGAGAAGCCAGCAGTCTCTGGGCTCCAGAGAGGAGGGATGGCAGGGTGGCCTTGGGGCTTGGTGGCCACACCTACCCCTGCCAGAACCGCCCCTGCTCAAGCCAGGCTCAGCTTGTGCCTGTGCAAAATGGGGGTATAGGGTGGGGCAACGCCTGCCACTTCATCCCCTGTGGCTTTCTCAGCAAATCCAGTGGGGAAGAAAAATTCCCAGGAAATAAATCTGGAGCCACCGACTGGCTTCAAGGCCCCCGTTCTACCACACTGATCTGAACTTGGACATTTCAACCTCTCCGTTTGTTTGCCAGGGACGTTTGTCATGCAGATGCCCAGGCACGAGGCAGCAGGAGAGGTTCCCTGAGAGGCACTGAGTAGGGTGCATCTCTTTGGAATCACGCTTTCCCCCCGACACCCAGGCAGGGGAAGTTCCCAAGAAGTTCTTAGAGGGAACCAGGCCAGTGTCCACCACCAGTTGGGCTGCAAGAGTCAAAGCGCGAGGGGTCTCTGCTCCTCCTTGCAGTGGCCCCCAGAGACTCACGCACTGGTGTTGCCAGCTGGAGCCAGGAGGGTCATCCTGACCCCTGCAAGGCTACACCAGAATGATCCACAGCCCCTGGATGGTGGAGGAATGTGAACTTCTTTCCAAGATGGCTGTGGAGTCTTGGGTTGGGGACAAGACTGGTTTCATCTCGGTTGTCCTTGACCCAGAGCCCTGCTTCTATTGAACACCAGTTTGGAGACAGTCTCGGCTCCTTGCTCAAGATACCTTAGTCCTCCACCACTGCCGCCCCGATGTGGAAATCCTTTTCCTTAGCTTCCATCCCCAATCCCACTCACACCAGGCATCTGTGTGGGTAGTAGGTTTACTGACAGTTGGAGAGGCAGAGGCATCTGCTTTGTAATTATAGGAATCTGTTAAAATCCCTCCCCCTAGATGTCTGTCTGCCATCTCTGCCCTGCCACTCCCCTTTCCCCCTCCTCCTCCCACCCCTCAATCCTGCCTCTGTCCAAGCATAGCAGCCCAACTCCCAGGGTCCTGTTCTCCAGAGAGTCCAATCGATTTTCTGAAGCAGGAGGATTCACTTCTCAAAATGAGGGTTTTTATCCCACTGCCCTGGTACCAGACTCATCATCACAGAAGACACAGTTAGTTCCTGACAACGTCTTGCTTTAGGGGCATCCAGAATTGAACGGAGCACAGATCCAGACATCAAGGAGCCCCAGGATCGCGGAAGCCCCTCAGAAGACTTCCTGGGCAGAGCCGATGGGAGATGCTTTGAAAAGGGACCCACGGTACAGACTCAGGGAGGATGGATGAGGGCAGCTCCCTCTACTTGGAGGAGCCACAAAGCTTCACCAACGAGGTGATGGGAAAGTCAGCCTTGAAATTTTCACCCGCGGAGGAGGCAGCTGAGACAGAATCCACCACTGAGTCCCAGCTCACTCTGCACTGTTGTTGTCAGATTCTGTGTCTGCCTCCATCACCAGACTGGGAGTTCCTGGAAGGTGATCTCCTGTTAAGGGCCAAGTCTCAGTACTTCTCAGAAGGAAAAAAGGGAGGAAGATGAGTAGGGGTGGGACCTGCCGTAACAGCGAAGGATGACGGGCAGCATCACCCTGTGTGCTGCTGAGCGCCAGACCTGATGCTCCAGGTGGGCTGGAGCCAGATCTCAAGGCTGGTGACAGTCTGGCTAAAGGAACTCCCTCCTTAGGCCAACGGCCAATAAAGGAGTTTTAAAAGCAGAATTTTGCTGTGGTTTTTGTTAACTTTTCATTTTGAGGTATTTCAGACTTTCCAAAAAGTTACAAACATAGTACGAAGAATTCCTGTATAGTCTATCCAGGCTGTCTAAATATTAACATCTTACACAATACGATGATCAAAATCAGGAAACATTCTGACATAATCAAAACCCTTACTTGAATTTCCCAGGTGGTCCCACTCCTGCTCTTTTTTCTGATCCAGGATTCAATAGAGGATCACTTTGCTTTTAGTTGCCATGAGGCCATACATAGTCTTCTTGAATCAGAAACAGTTTCTCGTCTTTGTCTTTCATGACCCTGACACGTTTAAACAGTACCGGCTGCTTGTTTTCTAGAATGCCTCTCTATTGGCATTTTCTGATGCTTCTCCACCATTAATTTCAGGGTAGGCATTTTTGGTAAAGATACCACAAAAGCAGGTTGTATCTTTGTCACTGCATCATATCAGGGGGCACGTGATGTGTTTGTCTTTGATATTGCGGATATTAATTTTGACTTTTGATTAAGATGTCTGCCAAGTTTCTCCAATGTAAAGTTGCTATTTTCCCTTTCCCACTAATAAGTGTCCAGTGGGGAGGCTACTTTAAGACTCTAAATATCCTGTTTCTCATATACTTTTTTGTCCATCAATTTTAACATCCATTCATGATTCTTGCCAGAAAAAATTTGTAGTGTGGTATTTGCCAGATGGTGGTTCTCAAGTCCATTGTTCTTTCTACATGTATTAGTTGGAATTCCACTAAAAGGAAAAGAAAAGTAGGGTATCCACTCAATGGAAAATGGTCTGCAGGGGTCAAAATAACCTGCTGTATACACTGTAGATCATGTGCCAGATAAGGGACTTGTATCTAGGATATATATATATTAAAAGAAAAAATTCCTTCCAACTCAATAATAAAAAGATGAATAACCCATTTGGGGGATTTTTTTCTTTTTTCTTTAATATTATTTTATTTTTGGCTACACCTGCTCTTCATTGAGGCATGCCGGCTTTCTCTAGTCGAGGGGATCAGGGGGGCTACACTCTAACTGTGGTGTGAGGGCTTCTCATTGAGGCGGCTTTCCTCATTGCAGAGCACAGGCTCTAGGGCCCAAGGGCTTCAGTGCTTGTGGCGCATGGGCTCTGTAGTTGTGGCACCCAGACTTTTCGCTGCCCTGTGGAATGTGGATTGCATGGCATGTGAACTATATCCCAATAAAGCTGTTATTTAAAACACACACACAAGGCTTCCCTGAGGGCTCAGGGGTAAAGAATCTGCCTGCCAATACAAGAGACACGGGTTCGATCCCCGAGCCAGGAAGAGCCCACCTGCCAAGGAGCAACTCAGCCCATGCACCACAACTAGTGAACCTGTCTGTGCTCTAGAGCCCGGAAGCCACAACTATCAAACCCAGTACACCCTCGAGTCTGTGCTCCTCAACAAGAGGAGCCAACGAGAAGACCCACACCGCAACCAGAAAGTAAGCCCTGCCCTCTGCAGCCAGAGAGAAGCCCGCACAGCGACAAAGACCCGGCATAGCCAAAAATAAATAAATAAATAAAAGTATTTGAAGAATAAAAATAAAACACACGCACAATAGCAGCAACCCTCTTGCAGCCTCAGGGGAGGAAGAGGCCTCCACATACCCGCTCAGCCCAGCCAGCTCCACTCCTGCCTCCAGCAGCCGCTCTTTCTCTGCAAAGGTTACTTGCTCCCAACAAGCCAAGCAGAAAAACAGCACTCTCAGGCCGAGCCAAGCCAGCACCAACTGGACAGAGTTTCTCACGATTCAGACTAAGGAGATTCAAAGGACTTCCCTGGTGGTCCAGTGGCTAAGACTTCCACAGCAGGAGGCGAGGGTTCTATTCCTGGTCAGGGAACTAAGATCCCCTCCTCCCCCAGAAAAACACCACCCCAAATTCCCATCCTAGACTAGAGAGAGTCACAGGTGCATTTTGATCAGCTATCTCTCCCCTCCCTGGTGAAATATCCTGAGCCAGACTGTGGTTTTGTGACTAGAAGTCCGAGGTCATGAATCAACATCATCTACTTATCAAGGCCAAAGGCTGCGGTCACCGAGACTATAAAAGGAACAACTCATATTTCTTGGCGCCTTCACGCCGGAGGGCTGGGCCGCACCCCAGGGCCCACGGGGGGCTGTGCACACATGAACCTGCCCGACTAACCACACGCCGCCCGGGGCCATACCTTCCCCGCCGCCGTCACGGCTGTGCCACTCGGAGCCTGGCAGTCTAACTCTCCACTCGCTGGGTCAGTGACTCCTGGTGGGTGATTGAGGCCGGGCCAGGCCAGTGCTGGGTTCTCTGGCTTTGGCTCTGTTGCTCTTGTTTGGGTAATATTGTAAAACACAACACGACGAGAAGTGAGAGAAGTGGGAGATGGGAGTTAAAAAGTATAAACTTCCAGCCATAAAATAAATAAATTTGGGGGATGGGATATACAGTGTAGGGACTATTGTTAATCATACATTTGGAAGATGCTAAGAGAATAGGTCTTAAAAGTTTTCATCCCAAGACTTCCCTGGTGGTCCAGTAGTTGAGACTCTGTGCTTCCACTGCAGGGGGTGTGGGTTCAGTCCCTGGTCAGGGCACTAAGATCCCACATACCATGCAGAGAGGCCAAACAAAGTTTTCATCCCAAGAAAAAAAATTTTGTAACTAAGTGGTGATGGAGGTTAACTAGTCTTCTCTTGATGATTACATTGCAATATATACAAATATCAAATCACTATATTGTACACCTGAAACCAATCCAGTGTTATAGGTCATTATATCTAAAACAAACAGAAAACACAACTCAAATCAGGACCCCTTCCTTGGGTTAAAGCCCCTCCCAGGATAAAGACAAGGTTCCTGAATTTGGCCTGGTGTGTCTTCTGGAAACCCTGCCAGCTCGGGGACTTCCCAGCTCATGGCCACCACAGTCTCCTCATTTCCTGGCCTTATTTCAGCTCCTCCAATTCCCCTGTCCCCTCTTCCCTCCAGGCCGCTGGACAACCTAATAGTTAATTCACTCTGTCTTGAGTCTCCTGCTAAAGAGACTTTACGGAAGCCTTCTCGGATGCCCCATGACTCCTGCACATCTTTCTGACGCTGGTCCGCATGTTAATGTCGGTGAGATTTTTAATGTCTGTCTCCCCACCCAGGCTGTGCACCCCCTGAGGGCAGAGGCCTGTCTGCTTCACCCTTACTGACACCCACCACAGCTGGCCCAGAGCCTGGCCCATGGCAGTGATTCAAAAAGCCTCGTAGGACTTCCCTGGTGGTCCAGTGGTTAAGAATCTGTCTGCCAATGCAGGGGTCACGGGTTCAACTCTTGGCCCAGGAAGATTCCACATGCCGAGAGGCAACTAAGCCCATGAGCGACAACTACTGAGCCTGTGATCTAGAGCCCGTGCTCCACAGCAAGTGAAGCCACTACAATGAGAAGCCCAAATGTAGGAACTAGAGAGGAGCCCCCGCTCGCCACAACTAGAGAAAACCTGTGCACAGCCACAAAGACCCAGAGCAGCCAAAAACAAAAACAAGAGGGAAAAAAATGTCAAAAGCCTTGTAGACAGGACGAACGAATGTTGTTTTAAACTCTCCATGAAGCCCATTCTCACGTTCAGCTTCCTAAATTTTCCCATTCTCCCCAAACACAGATCAGATCACAGCCCTTCTGTGCCTGGAACCCTCCAAGGGCTTCTTGCCGTGAGGATAATAAAATCCAAACTCCTTGCCTTGATGGACAGGGTCCTGCACAGCCTGGGCCCTGCACCTCTCTCTTGGATCATTAGGGGAAGGCCCTGGAGAGTGATAAGCGGAGAAAGGTCTTGACTTCTGACCTGCCACTTTGACCTCTTTATGCCCTCTGACCTCTCCAAGTTCATTTCCTCCTCGTGCCAGATCAGTCAGAAAAGAGGGCCAGCACTGAGCAGGAAGAGTCACTTGCCAGGCGCCCAGGGGTCTGCTCCCCTGAGAGACAGCAAGAGGTGGACGGTGGGCACCGGCTGTTCTGGTGCAAAGGAGCGTTTTATCCCCGACGTTGTTCAGAACTGCCGACCTGCGGTGATAACAGAGCAAGCCGACTGAGTCACTTTTGTTGTTGGGACTAAATTCTCTACAGATGAGGCACTCCTTCAACGCCTGCACCCAGGGTCCCCCACTTGGCATGTCACTGCTTTTGGGGACCACGTCCACCATTCACTCCCCTCTCCATCAAGCAGAGGAAGAGGGGGGCTGCAATCTCCAGCCCACCCCTTAAGGGCGGTCTGATGTAGGATGAGGCAGACACAGGCATGGATTTTATGTCACCCCACAAGGCTGGGCAGGACAGTCATTTCCTGCCAGGTAGGGAAGTGGGGACTCAGTGATGTGATCACACTGCAGGAATTCACGCAGTGACAGGCTCTCTGGATCAGGGCTTGGGGAAGGGTTCTGCCGTCCCCATAGGATCTGTTGGCTTCCTCTGTGATAAGCACGGGCATTCTGGATCCTTCTTCTGAGCCCTTGTAGAGGTGGGGAGGATGCTGGGCGATGGTGCTGACAGAAGGGGACGGGGCGGGGGGTAGTAGGAGCAAAACAGGAAGAGCCTCTGAACATTCTTCCTGGCTATTCCCTCTCCCGGGCACTCCCTTCGCCCCTGACCTATATACATCTCACCCTCATATCAGGGAGGCCGAGTTCTCCGCGTTTTTCTTCGGTTGAATAAACTGGGCCAGAGTTATAGGCAGTGGGGAGTCAGCTGGTCAGACTGGAGGTGGGGGCGGGATGAGAGGGTTCTGTGCCACTTTCCTTGTTGGTTCCACTCTGCATTCCTAAGCCTCTGTGCCCCCCAACAATGGAGCTGGAACAAACGGCAGCAAGAAGGAGCTGCAGGGGACTTCACTGGTGGTCCAGTGGCTAAGACTCCGAGCTCCCAAGGCAGGAGGGCCCGGGTTCAATCCCTGGCCAGGGAACTAGACCCCAAACTAAGAGTCTGCATGGCACAACCAATGATCCAACATGCCAAGATGAAGACCCCACACAGCCAAATAAATAAACAAATATTTTTTAAAAAAAGAAGAAGAGGCAGGATAGGGGCCCTGCTCTCAGAAAGGGTCAGGTGAGAGCCCGAGTCATCGCCAGTCCGGCAGTGGAAATCCTGTGACCTGTAAAACTTCATCAGAAACACCAGGGAAGGAAACCCTGCCCAAACAGGCAGAGAAACCTTGGCCAGGAAAACAGACTTCTATTCCACTTTCTGCAGGGGGATTCAAGACAGATCCGGGTGCTCACATCCAGCCCTGGTGAGGGGCCCACCACTGGCCCAGGCCTGAGCACACACATTTTGATTCACTTTGTCCTCAAACCAACCCTTGGAGGGGAGGACCACTTATGCCCATTTTACAGATGGGGGAACTGAGGCTCAGAGAAAGGCTATAACTCTCGGAAGGAAGCCAGGCTCTCAGCCTTCTAGCCCAGGGCTCTTTTCAGGGAAACACAAACTCTGACCTTCCCAGCCCACCCTCACTACCCTCACTGGTTCCCTACACAAGCCTTCTCCCCTCCATGTTCTCAGCAGAGAGAAACATGATCTGATCGACAATTTTTTTTTTTTTGATTGACAAGTTTTTAACTACTCGGGCTGCTATGTGAAGGACAGAGGGATGGCAGGTAGAGGGACTGTGACTGTTCCAACATGCAGGCAGTAGAGGACGGCAGAGGAGACCGGGGTGGTGGCCGTGGAGATGGCGACCAGTGGATGAGGTATATCTTGGAGCTGAAACTTACACAGTGTAATGTCAAGTTAGAGCAAAAAGGGGTAGGAGTTGGAGGCGTCAGGACCCCAGATATCAACCCCAAGTTTCTGGCCAGAGCAACTCGGTAGAGGGTGGCACTATTTCATTTTTAAAATGTGGCTACAACACATGGATCGAAAGATCTGAGTTCCCCAACCAGATATTGCACCAACCAGATATTGCACTTGGCAGTGAAAGCAGCAAGTCCTACCCACTGGACCACCAGGGAATTCCCAGTGGTGATATTTCCTGAGAGGGGAAAGAGTAACAATTGAGATCAGGACACAGGGAATTGGGCCCTGACCCCTGAGCTTCCCTGATAGCTCAGACGGTAAAGAACCCATCTACAATGCAGGAGACCTGGGTTCGATTCCTGGGTGGGTAAGATGCCCTGGAGAAGGGAATGGCAACCCACTCCAGTATTCTTGCCTGGAGAATCCCATGGACAGAGGAGCCTAGTGGGCTACAGCCCATGGAGTCGCAATCAGAGATGACTGAGTGACTAACACGACCAGCAGCAACATTCCTGGAGTTAGATAGGAAGAGGTGTTGCGGCTGCAAGCTGTGTGGTCTGGCTCAGCGCTGAGTGCCAGTGGGTCAGAGGGTGGATGAACCACCAGAGGGGCCAGATGGGGGCCAGATGGGCATGTGGGTGCTGTTACTAGGGGCCTGAACCTTGGAGTCATGCTTAGAGGACCTAGGAGGTGAGATTCTCCATGTAGAGAGACCTCACATCTTGCTCCTCCTCCTTGAAGGTCCAGGAGAACTCCAGGGCCACTGAGGACTTCCACTGACATTCCTGCAGTCTCAGGGAGAGAACAGGCATTGGCGCAGGCAAGGGGGATCGAGGTGGCGTGGAGCAGCCCCTGGAGAGGAAGAGAGAGGGAGGCAGGGTGGTGTGGCCTGGGAGCCCCTTCCTCAGTCTATTTGCACAGCTGTCCAGGCCTAGCTGGGCAGAGTGAGTCATGGGCCACCGTCTACCCCTCCACCTCCTGGGGAGGGTGCCTGGTTAAGGCAGGGAACTCAGTGACCGAGTCCGGGCCCTGGGGACCCTCCTCCTTTCTCCCTCCTCCCCTCCCTCCTCCCGTGCTTCTCGGAGCCCCTCGCAGAGCACCCCTGCACCTAGAATGTCCTCTCCTCCCTGCTCCCTCCCTGCTGCCTCCCAAGGCCTAGATCCCTTTCCCCTCCTTTCTTGGACATTCCCCACCTGAACGCGTGGCCCTCTCTCTTTTCTCCATGCCCACCACCCCACCCCACATCACAGCCTGTATGAGAGCATCCACTTCCGGTCCCGCACCAGATGGTGCTGGCTGAGGACACACCCTGGCATCTTTTCACCCTCTCACCCTGCACATAACTAGGTGCCGAATCAATGTCTGGTGTGTTCAGTTAAAAGTGCTTGATTTGGGACTTCCCTGGCAGTCCAGTGGTTAAGACTCAGCGCTTCCATGGCAGGGGGTACGGGTTCCATCCCTGGCCAGGGAGTTAAGATTCCACATCCCGCATGGTGGGGCAAAAAGATAAATAAAATTTTAAAAATAAAATAGAAATAAATAATAAAAAATTTTAAAGTGCTTGATTCCTAATTCTCAAGCTCTGATTAAGACCTCTCTCTCTCTCTCTCCTTTTCCTCTGAGATGATGGTGTCCAGGCTGGGGGTGGAGGGCTTCTTCTCTAGGAAACTTGCCCCAGCTCCAGATGGTTAAGGAATTTTTTTTTTTCCTCACCCAGCTCCAGGTCTGCAAAGTGCACCACTCAGCCTTTCCTCAAGCCTTGCTGAGCCATGGTGCTCACCATTTGGCAGGCACCAAACTAGCCTCTCAGCCTGAGTTATCGTGGTGAGTCCCCTCAGCACCCCCATGACATGGTTGAGGGGGTACATTCAGAAAGGTCAGGGGACTCCGGAGGGTCACTGACTTCCCAAGGACACTCAGCAACCACACAGTGACCTGTCTGGCTTCGGGGCCCCTGCTCCCAGTCTCTCTGCCTTCACGTGCCACTTGGAGGGACCTGGGCAGGACCCAGAGCATCACGGGAGGAGATGACATGACAGTCACTCCGCTCCCCAGCCCCGCCCCCTGGCAGGTGTACCTCAATCCCCCCTCTGTGACGCCCCCATCCCAGGCCAGCCCGAGAGCCGAAAGCACAGCGTCTCCAGCCTGGGACAGAGAGATGCAACCCTCACATCGACACCAGTAACGGTTTACCCACTTGGCTTCCTGTTAGGTTTTGTTCTTCCTTCCCCGAAGGGGTGTCTCTTATCTTAAACTTCTTAGGGGGTTTTTGGTGCTGGTTGTTTACTATTCAGTGACAGTTGGTGCCAGAACCAGCCTCTTGGGACAAGCAAGGCGGAGCCAAGCAAGTCCCCTCAGTCACCTGCATGGCTGCAGGGTCCACGTTGGAAGGGACACGCCAGGGCCCATGCAGTCAAGGACCAAAGCCCCATCCAGCTGCCCTGCCATGTCAGGCTCCGTCTTCCACACGG
This sequence comes from Cervus canadensis, assembly GCF_019320065.1. NCBI lineage: Eukaryota > Metazoa > Chordata > Mammalia > Artiodactyla > Cervidae > Cervus > Cervus canadensis. The sequence goes on along the minus strand of NC_057417.1, from coordinate 28,666,024 downwards.
GGTTGACTTGGGCGAGTGGAAGTGAGTTGGCCTGTCCTGAACTCCTCTGGCTATGGGGAAGAGGCAGGGAGCTGCAAAAAAAAAAAAAAGAAAAGAAAAAAATCCACCAAGTAGATAACTAAGATGCACTGGGTCTCCTGAGCTCAGGGACTTGTTATGGTCTGTGAATTAGGAACTCTGGGTTCTTTGTGACAAAGCAAAGTGAGAAATTGGCTACAGAAACTTAAGCCTCCTACTTCCTTGGGTAAAGACCTCCTGCTGCCAGGGACTGGGAGCTGCATCGGACCCCATGGCCCAGGTCTAATGTGTGTCCTTCATTCTCCTGGGCTCCACCTTGTCCATATCAATCTGCGCAGAACCCTTGGTGGTCTGGGGCCGCATCCACACCTAGCCATCCTCATCTCTCCCAGACACCAGAGCCCTTCCTCAGCCTCACTCAGCACTGCCAGGCTGCCCGCCCTTCCTCCTATCAGCTCCTGTCCCCAGATGCCCACCCACCTAAGATACACCACTTCCTGACCAAACATTACTCTGCCTCTCACCCAGGGAGGCTAGGGTCTGGATCCCTGATCACTGGAGGTCAGCCAGCTCCCAAGCCCCCTGAAATAGCCCTCAGGGCCTGTCCAGGGTCCACGTTCAAGGTTGACCCAGATCTGGCTAACCCTGAACCTCTGTTCAGCTCTCCCAACCTGTGCAGTGTCTGAGCCGTGTAAGAAACAGAAGCGATGAGTGAAGAGAGGGGTAGAGCTGAGTCGGGTCCAACTGGAAGAAACTCCCCTACACCAGAGACGGAGGCAGGGCCTCGGACTGGGTTGGCCAGACTCTGACCAGGGATGGAAAAGGAGATTTTTTTTACTTGTTATCTTGAAACAGATTCCTTCTGCCAGGGAGAGCTCATGGAACCAGACCCCTGGAGTCTGGACTTTAGTTCAGGTAGCAAAAACTCAGGGGAAGGGCCCAGATGGAATTGCAACAGCGTGACCACTCTAGAATTCTGGGATTCTGGAAAGAAGGCAGTGCCTAAGAGAATCATGGAATTTCTCAGATGTTGCCACAGATCACGGCCATGTAGCAGGTGAGGTGTAAATAAAAACACAACGCCCGAGGAGGGAGACGGTGTGAGAGCTCCAGGTGGCCGACTTCAGTGCCTCTGCTGCCTGGCTGCCCCTGCCCCCCCCAACACACACGCACACACACGCATGCACAAACACATGTGCACAACCAGGCAGGGAAGTGCTACCCGGGAGGTGATTGAGGGAGGACAGAGACAAGCAAGGGACGGAGAGACAGCTGAAAATGCAGAAACTGGTCCTCACAAACCCCACTGTGAAGACACACGTGGGGACCGCAAATGCCCAGGACCGTGGGTAAGATGGGGACACCAAGGCCTCAGGGAGTGGAAGGAAAACTGACTTGTTTGAAAGTTTCTGAAGCCACTCATCCGCCTTCCCAAACAAACGTTTTTTGAGCATTTCTAGATTCCCTGGTGCCTACAGTGCAGGAGACTCGAGTTTGATCCCTGGAGGAGGGTATGGCAACCCACTCTAGTATTCTTGCCTGGAGATTTCCATGGACAGAGGAGTCTGGTGGGCTACAGTGATGGGGTCGCAAAAGAGTTGGACACGACTGAATGACTAACACTTCACTTTCACTAGGTTCATAGTCCAGCTCAGAGCTAAGAGCACAGACTCTGGGGCCAAATAGCCTGAGTTCAAATTCTTGCTCTGCTTCCACCCCTCTGCCCTCACCGCCCTCCGCCCCCCCGATTTATGTTTACTCTTAGAAAATACATATCACACAAAATCTACCCTCTGAAGCATTTTTCAAGGAGCACTTGATCAGCCTGTGCAAAGGGACGGTCCGTGCTTCTGACTGCACCTAGCAATACGGTTTCCAGTGCTTTCTGTCTCCTGCTGAGCAGAGGCTGGGAGGGACATAGTACTGTGGATAGAAATCCTGGGACCATGGGCTTGTCCCAGCTAAGCCTCTCTTGGGCGAGTGGGCTTCCTGTGGGGGGGGGGGCAGTCCCCAGGGAAGAGTCCCTGCACTTCACTCCTGCGCCTCCCCAGCCTCCCCTCTAACTTTGAAAAGCTCAGAGGTTGGCCCACCTGCAAAGTGACTGGGGGAGGGGCTGGGGCTGACCACCCTGAGATGCAAATCCCCAGGGGGAAGTTGATGAGTGGTGGGGATCAGGGCTAGGGGGCTTTAGGGGAGCCAAGGCCTGAGGGAGGGAGGGCTGTGATGAAGACCTAAGAGGTGAGACTGGCCAGAGATAGGAAGCCTGGCGGGACAAGGTCACCTCTCCCACTGAGAACGGAGGGTCCGCTGCTCTCCCCTGCAGGGACAGAGCGGAGACTGTTCAGGAAGGCGGGTTTGGCCTCGCTCAGGAGAGAAACGCTCACCCAGAAGACGTCCTGGGCTCTGGAATGTGGAGGGAATGCAATGACAGGGGCCTGGCAACCCGCAGGAGGCGATGGGGGCCCCGCCCAGTCCCCACCCAAAGCCTGGTCCTTCTCCTTCCACCAGCGACACTCACAGGATCACAGGTGACTAAAAGGGGACTCTCCGAATGTCCCCACTGGAAGGGCCCTTTAAAAAAAAAACCAAAAAACGCAACCATCTGTGGTACAGACTGGGGGAAACTGAGGCTCAAAGAGGTGGTCCCAGGCCCTCCCCACCCCCAGCCCTCCACCCCACCCCCACCCCGCCGTGCAGTCCTGCTCTGCCCCGCCAGGCAGGTCCCCTAAGGGAAACCCTCTTAAAGAGTTTTTCCTTTCGCGTGAACTCACCGCCTCCATCCAGCGGCGCGGTCTCAAAGGTGAACATCCCTTAAATGCGTTACAGATGTTCCTCCTCGCATTTTTGGCTACCGCGGCGCGGCGCGGCGCGCCTGGAGCGGAGGCGGCCACCGCGCGATCCAGGCCGCGTTTTCCGTCCCGCCCGCCAACTTTTTCAAGCTGTAGTTATTTGATAATGATTTTTTTTTTTTTAACCTCTCCCAATAATTGTTATCCTCCCCGCCCGCCTGGTGCAGCTCAGGTGATGGGCACAGGACTGCAGACGCCTCCTCCTCCTCTGGGTGCGGAGCTCCCGCCCCAGGCGAGAAGCCACTGTCCGGGCGCCTTCTGCAAAGCCAAGGTCGAAGTCCGTGTCTGACCTAGCCCGGCCGGCAGGACGACCCCTGACTGCCCACAGTGAGGCCTCTGCAGAACCCAGCACCCTCCCCCTCCCCTGCTTCCCACCCGCGCCCCCCCCCTCCCCGCCTCCCTTGCAGCCCACTGTCCAGGAGATATGGCTGTCTGATGGATGGCTGAACAGAGGGTGTGCTGGGCCCAGCGTTCCATGCTGCAAACATTTATTAGGCACCAACTGTATTCACAGGCCCTCGAGCAGAGTGCTGGCCTCAAACACAAGCAAGATCAGCCTTTGCCCTCAGGGATCCCTGTCCAGAGGAGACTGGAGCCACACGCCCCTTATCTGGGAAGGCTAGAGGGGCATCCAGGGTGGGATTCCAGACAGAAGCAGCTCAGAGCGGCAGGGCTGTGCCAGGAAGGCTCAGCTCCTGACAGAACTCTTCCCCCGCCCCCATCACCTGCATCCCTTCCTCCAGCCCCTGCAAAGGGTCACCCCCAGCCTGGAGGAAATCTTTCTCAGAGCCTTTCCTAAGAAGCTGCATGCTCAGTCACTCAGTTGTGTCTGACTCTTTGTGACCCCATGGACTGTCATCTGCCAGGCTCCTCTGTCCATGGAGTTTTCCAGGCAAGAATGCTGGAGTGGGTTGCCATTTCCTAATCCAGGGGATCTTCCAGACCCTGGGCTTGAGCCGGCGTCTCTTGCGTCCCCTGTGTCTCCTGCGTTGACAGGTGGATTTTTTACCACTGAGCCACCTGGGAAGCCCCTTCTAAGAAGCTACAGGGCTCAAAAAATTGGGTCCTCCAAGTGGGGTAGGTAGCGTCAGGGCCCTGGCTCTCTGAAGTCACCCAAGCAGACAGCTGAGAGGCAGGCCCGGGACAGAAGCACTGAATCTGTTTGGAGTTTGCCCCCCAAAGGGAAGAGCTGGCTGGGGAGCTGAGCACCTGCCTCCCCACCTGAGGATCACGTGTGTTTTTGATGCTAAACTACAGTGGTTTGAGCGGAGCCCTTTGCTGGGTTAATGAGTCCACGTTCAGCTTGGTTACACCCCCAGAGAGCCCAAAGTGCTTTCGTTAACCCTGGATTGAGCTTAAGTTTTAAAATGAATACATTTGAGGTGGAATCTGGGCAGCCAGCAGCAGGGGGTGAAAGAGGAGGAAGTGAAAGGTGAAAATGGCAGAGGCCCAGGGTTGGGGGTGCTGGGAAGTTGGGGTGCTGGCTGGGGGCTGCTGCTCCAGAAATAAGTATTCTTGGACAAAATCAGGGAGCAGGGTGGGTGGGAGGTGTGCCAGCAGTCCCAGTGTCCGGAGAGGATTTTCTGGGGTGCCTGGCGAGGGCCCCAACTTGCTCACTGACAGTGGTTCCTCATCCTTCTCGGTAAAACCAGTCTCTCAGTGTGGCTTCATGGGCCTGCTCTGCTGTGGTCCCTTACACAAATGGGTACCAGCTCCTGCCTCTGCCTGCTCGGAGCAGTAGAGCTGATATATCCCCTGTCCAGGAATCACTCTGGGTTCAGAGAAACTCATAGAGTTGTAACAGCAAGGGAATTCCCTGGCAGTCTAATGGTTAGGACTTGCACCGCTTTTCACTTCTGGGCAGTGGGTTCGACCCCTGGTCTGGGAACTAAGATCCCCCATAAGCAGAGTGGTTAAAAAAAGATTACCCCACCCCCCACCCTGGGTGCCACCTCCAGCCTGAGCACACCTCCACTGCCCCCTGGCCCTAACACCCCCCACGTTGCACGTTCTTACACCCTTCTGTGGAATGCCTCCCCACACCCGCCCCCCACCAGGAGCTCATATATTCATTCACATTCTCTGCCCAATTTCCACTCAGCGACTAACAGGTAACACCTGAACTTTTGCATAAGGCACCAGCAGGTCTTAAAAAAAAAAACAAAACAAAACAAAGAGAGGAAAAAAAAGTTTCCTGTATTTTCCTTGCCCTCAAATATGCTGAGATGATCAACTCTTCTCTTCGTATATGTCCACCACTGCTAAGCCTCAATGTAAATTCTGTTAGTACGTGTGATTCCATAAATGGTATAGTAAATTCATCATTTGACAATTTAACTGGCAGCCACCTAATAAATTGATGTTGCAGTTCTATTTTTTAAAAAGCCATCATTTTCGGATCAGAAAATCTAGAAAGAACTCTTTCATTCTTCACATGTGTAAAAGTTGTATGATTTAGGGTTTTAGATAGCTTTTACTATTTTCAATTTTCTATGGGCAGGGCACATCACCCGCCCAGGATGGCATTTGCCCAAGGCCCAGCTCAGAGCTGCCTCCTCCAGGAAGCTTTCCAGGCTCCCCAGGCTGGGTCAGGTTCCCTCAGCCCCTGGACTTCCACTGTTGCCACTCCAGCACACAGTCTGTTTGTGAGTCTCTCCCCCTCACTGTGAGTCTGTGGGTGCAAGAAGTGGGGTGTCATTCTTCCTAGTGTCCCCAGCAGTGCAAAGAAGCTGTCAGGAATGGTTGGGGAACTGAACACCCATCTACGGGATTTCCCTCCTGCCCCAGCCTGTGGCTCTGAGTCTTGCTGGGATGAGGTGTGCCCAGCTGACCCTTTGCAAGCTTGCCCACCCCCCCTCCCTGCACCCCCAGTGGGTGTTAGTACCCTCTGCTGGAGCCCTGGACAAATCCCTGTCTTCCTGTCTCCCTGGGTCAGCCACAGCCTTCACAGCATCTTCCAGAGACGTCTCCCCTTCCAGTGTAGCCTGGAGGAGGGGGATCAGATGCAGGGTCGGAGGCCCCTTGTCTGCGCGGAGGCAGGATTTATCTCAGTTTGGGGAGGTCTGGGGCCCCGGAGTCCTAGATCATCATTAGTTCCATCAAAGAGGCGGCTGTGATCTGAAGGGGCAAGATGCATCGTGTCCAAATTGGAAACAGCCTGGTGGGCTCTGGGGCAGGAGCTGGGCGGGGAGAGGGCTCGGGCTGCCCTGGGGGAGCCCGGGACACCGGAGGAGTCCCACAGACAGTGCACAGGAAGAGGAGGAGGAGGAGGGAAGAGAAAACATTCCGCTCGGGCTCCAGGGAAGAGAGCCGTGCAAGATGGAGCGGAGCCAAGTCTGCAAGCCAGCGCGACCTCCCCAAGGAGGCGCGAGGAGGTTGGGGTGGGGAGGAAGGGATCCCGCTCATGCTCACGAGACAAGGGCCTACTGTGTGTCTGCCCCCACCACCCCCGCCGTGTCCACTCTGACTCCCCAGCTGCCGAAATGGAAAGCAGAGCTGGGGTGCCTCGCTGAAACAGTGGAGCAAAGGGAATTTGGGGTTCATCAAGTTCTCCACCCCGGTACATCCCTGTTGGCGGCCAGCACGGAGGCCGTGCTCTGATGATCAACTCCAGGTTTAACACAGAGATGGAGAAACAGGACAGAAGTATCTTCTAAGTATTGGGAAGGGGCGAGATTAGCAGACAGAAATGGGATGCACATGACACGTTCAACTAGAAAAAGAAATTGAAAAGATCTTTCCTATCCTGTTGCTTTTTGCTGATAATCATGTTCTTTCTGGACACCCCCTGCCCCCGGCCTCCAAAGATGTCCTCTAAGGCCTGTACCCCAACAGGTTTCCTGGCATCTGACCCCCACAGTCCCCAACAAGGGGACTGTCCAGGGGACAGAGAGGAGCTGGAGCCAGGGCCCCCGTACTAACTGGGGCCACTCGGCTGTGTCCTGCCCCTCCCCGGGCTTCAGTGCCCGGCATGGGAGGGAGAGAGGGACTCTGGCTTAGCAAGTGCAGCCTCCAGTCCCCAGAGGGGCCGCTGGAGGGAGCCCAGGAAGGACACTAAAATGTCTGCAAGGGGGGATGGTTCTTTAGTCAGGTGAAGAGGCAGAGTGATACTCAGGCTAGGAAGCCATCTGGACGAAAGGACAGGAATGAGTGACAAGGCTTTTCTGCCCAAGGATGTTCCAGAGCTTTCCAGGCAGACCTCATTTCATCCCACTTCGCTTTATGGTGCTTCTCAGATACTGCATTTTTCTTTTTTCTTTTTTTAACAAATTGAAGGTTACGGCAACCCTATATCAAGAAAGTCTACCGTCGCCCTTTTTCAACAGCGTTTGCTTCCTTTGTGTCTCTGATGACATGTTGATAATTCTCAAAATGTGTACGTGCTAAGTCGCTTCAGTCATATCCGACTCTTTGCAACCCCATGGACTGTAGCCCGCCAGGTTCCTCTGTCCATGGGATTCTCCAGGCAAGAGTACTGGACTGGGTTGCCATGCCCTCGTCCAGGGGATCCTCCTGACCCAGGGAGCGAACCTGTGTCTCTTATGTTTCCTGCATTGGCTCGTGGGTTCTTGACCACCAGTACCACCTGAGAAGCCCAGTTCTCGAAATAAACATCAGCAAAACGTTGACAATTCCCTGAAGGCTCAGATGATGGTTAGCATTTTTTTTTCTTTTTGGTCATGCCTCTCTGCATGCAGGATTTTAGTTCCATGACCAGGGACCAAACACGTGGCCCTGCATTAGAAGACAGAGTCTTAACCACTGGACCCCCAGGGAAGATGGTTAGCACTTTTTAGCAATAAAAAAAATTATTTTTTGGCTATGCGCTACATGAATTCCGGGATCTTAGTTCCGCAACCAGGAACAAAACCCTGGTCCTGACAGTGAGAACAACAAGTACTAACCACTGGACCTCCTGAGAATTCCCTAAAATATTTTCAAAACTAAGGTATGTACATTGTTTTTTTAGACATACACTATTGCATACTGAATCCACTAGTATAGTGCAATTGCTCAGCTGGTAAAGAATCTGCAATGCAGGAGACCCTGGTTCGATTCCTGGGTCAGGAAGATACCCTGGAAAAGGGATAGGTTACCCACTCCAGTATTCTTAGGCTTCCCTGGTGGCTCAGATGGTAAAGAATCCACCTGCAATGCAGAAGACCTGGGTTCAATCCCTGGGTGGGGAAGAGACCCTGGAGGAGGGCATGGCAACCACTCGTGTTCTCGCCTGGAGAATCTCCATGGACAAGAGGAGCTTGGCAGGCTACAGTCCACGGGGTCGCACAGAGTCAGACACGACCGAGTGACTTATCACAGCGTAGTGTGCCCCTGGAAACCAAAACATTTGTATGACTTTATGGGTGTATTAGCTTAGTTGAGGTGGTCTGGAACAGAATGAGCAATATCTCCAAGGTATGCCTGTACTGTAATGGTGAAAAATAGGAATCAACCTGAACTTCCAGTAGCAGTTAAGTAATCCTATGTGATGGACTGTCATGTAGCCATTACAGATGGTGCTCGTGGACTTGGTTTATCGACCTGGAAGAAATGCTGTCAATGAGACATAACTGTTCGATAAGGTAATTTTCTCTTTTAAAAAAATTTTTTTTTCAGGTTCTTTTCCTTTGGAGGTTATCATAAGATACTGGAGGACTTCCCTGGTGGTCTCATAGTTGGGAAACCACCCTGGAGTGCAAGGGACATGGGAACTAAGATCCCATATGCTGCAAGCAGCTGAGCCCACGCAGCGCAACTCGAGAATCGGTGCAGCACCACGAAAGATCTCAGTCCCGCATGATGTGAGGAAGATCCCGTGTGCCTCAACTAAGACCAAATAAATAAATCAAGTTTTTAAAAAGATATTGGCTATCATTCCCTGTGCTGTACAGTAGGTCCTTGTTGTTTATCTACTTGATATACAGTAGTGTGAACGTGGCAATTTTCTTAAAGGACCCATCACAGTGCCTGCATATCACAAACACTCAAAAACTGGTGACTCTGGCTGGATGTGATACAAGCAGGATTGAGAAAACTGCATACAGAACAATCCCAACTTTGTAAAACAAGTACTTCACACATGCACTGAAAAAGGCAGGAAGGAAATGCAACAGAATATTGTTGAGTCGTGAGATTAGAGATTTGGGAGTTGATTTTTCCATATTTGCCAAATTTCGACAATGAGTAGCTATGTTTTTAAATTCATTTTCATTTGTTAAATTTTTCCAGCATTTTATGATGAACGATTTTAAATATACCACAAAGTTGAAATGATGTCACACATACCTCTTCCTAGGTTCTCTTCTGAATTTTTTTTTTAAGATTTTTTTTTTTTTAATGCAGACCATTTTTAAAGTCTTTATTGAATTTGTTACAATATTGCTTCTGTTTTAGGTTTTGGTTTTTTGGCTGAGAGGCATGTGAGATCTTAGCTCCCCACCTGGGCCTCGAACCCACACCCCCTGCATGGGAAGGAAAGTCTTAACTACTGGACCTACAGGGGAGTCTATGAATTTTTTTTTTTTAAATAATACTTTATCCTGTATCCATCCATCCGTCTCTCCCTCCCTCTGTCCACCCATAAATCTATCATATTTTTTTCTTACACATTTTAAATTGCAGACCACAGTATGCTTCCCCCTAAATACTTCAACATGCATGTCAGGAAAAAACATTGCTTTTAGTAGTTATTGAAAAGACAGACTGCCCTTACCCCTGAGAAAATCATCCCCCAGACCCTCCCTCCTTGTAGAAGGCAGGTCAGGAACAGCTGGAGCTTGGTTAGGTTCAGGCCCCACCACCCTTCTGCCTTACTCTCTGGGTGACTTGGTGAGTCCCTGGAGCACAGAGCTTTCTCCCCACCTGGGGCAGGGATAAAGAGATGTAAAAAACCTCTGCTCTCTCCATCACCTGAGGGTGTGGTCCAGATTCCCTGAGATGAGGCCTGCACTCACCTTTGGCTTACTATGGGTGTGTGCGCTTAGTCACTCAGTCATGTCTGACTCTTTGCGACCCCACGGACTGCAGCCCACCAAGCTCCTCTGTCCATGGGGATTCTCCAGGCAAGAATACTGGAGTGGGTAGCCATGCCCTTCTCCAGGGGATCTTCCAAACCCAGGGATCGAACCCAGGTGTTTTACATTGCAGGCGGATCCTTCACCATCTGAGCCACCAGGGAAGCCCAGGGAAATGTGAACTTCAGATAAGCACACTTTTTAGTATATTTTTTGTATAAGTATGTCTTTCAGTATAAGTATGCAATATTTGGGACGCACTTATGCTAAAAAACATTATTCAGTCTGTGTTTTATCTGACAACCCTATGGACGATCAGGAGACAGAAACCCTAGGAGGAGACACATGCTGGAAGTTCAGACTCAAGTTGGGATTTGTGATAGAAATGCCTCACATTTGTGCTGTGGTTCATATTTCACAATGTGTTTTCATCATCTTGCTTAAGACTCACTTTCAGCCTCCAGGAGAGTAATATTTTATCCCCATTTATTTATTGAAGTATAGTTGATTTACTGAGTCATGTTAGTTTCAAGTGTACATCGCAGTGAGTCAGTTTTTTTTTTTTTTTTCAGATTTCTCTCCTTTATAGGTTATTACAAAATATTGAGTATAATTCCCTGTGCTGTACAGTAGCTCCTCGTTGGTTATTTATTTTATATATAGTAGTATTATACGTTAATCTCATCCTCCTAATTTATCCCTCTCCTCCCTTCCCCTGTGGTAACCACAAGTTTGTTTTCTGAGAGTCTATTTCTGTTTTGTAAATAAGCTCATTTGTATATTTTTTTAGATTTCATATAAAACAATATCATATGATATTTGTCTTTCTCTTTCTGACTTATGTCACTTAGTATGATAATCTCTACGTCTATCCATGTTGCTGCAAGTGGCATTATTTTATTCTTTTTAATGGCTGAGTAGTATTCCATTGTATATACATACCACATCTTCTTTATCCATTTCTCTGTCGATGAACAAATTGCTTCCATGTCTTGGTTATTGTAATCAGTGCTGCAGTGAACGTAGCGGTATGGATATCTTTTTGAATTATAGTTTTCTCAGGGAGGAGAATGGTAGTTCTATTTTTATTTTTTAAAGGAACCTCCATACTGTTCTCCGTTGTGGCTGTACCAGTTTACATTCTCACCAACAGCGAAAAACCTATGAAAACACAACAACGCATTTCAGAGTTGGAGAAACTGAGGCTCAGAGAGATCCAGGGCCCCCACCTAGCTGACAAAGTGCAGAGTCAGAACTCAGCCTCAGTGTCTGGCCTTCAGGGGAGGCTCTCCCCCACTCTCGTTCCTCTCTCTGTGACCCTGGAAGAACACACAAATGCCAACCCTGAAACCCACCAGTGGAGATCCAGAACAGGGCCTGCCCAGCCCACAGCTCCAGTGTTCTGGGCCCACTATTTACCTCTGTGATGGTTCATTTTATGCATCAGTTTGACCAGGATACAAGACACCCAGATATTTGACTAAGCATGATTTCTGGGTGGGTTTGTGAGGTGTTTCTGGCTGAGATTAGCATTTGAATCAGTAGCCCAAATAAAGCAATTTGTGCTTCCCAAGGTAGGTGGGCACTGTCTAATCTGTCTCAGACCTGAATAGAACAAAAAGGCAGAGGAAGGAGGAAGTGGCAGGTCAGGGCCCCCTCAGGTGTGACACGTGGCCTCTGGGGGAGGGGACAGCTGCAGAGGGTGGCGATGTGGAGTGACAGGAACTACCTGATGGGGCTCTGCAAGCGACAAAGTAGGCACCTCTGAGCTGGTAAACCTTGCCAAGCCCTCCTTCTAACTCCCCCAACCTGCTTTGTCACATCCAGGGGCAGCCACCACCTGGAGCCCAGTGCAGAATCCTCGAAGGAGTCAGACCCAGAGTCTGGAGTCTGTGGCGAGGAGGCTGGACCAGTCACCCTGCTACCCCCTCATGCCTCCTGGGCCCGGGCTGTTTGCCTCTGGCCCACCAGACCACCCTGTCTGCCTGCCTTCAGCCACCCTGGAGACTTGCCCTGTCACCCATTCATTAATTCATTCATTTGGTAGAATCTGATTGAGTCTTTGACAGGCAGGGGATGACCATTTACTGGCACGCAGCGATAACTCCCTCTCTAGCAAGAGGTCGACAAGATGTCTCCGGCTCACTGTTTTTTTTCAAAAAACTTATTTATTTTTTTGAGAACCTGTGAATAGTTTCACAAAATAACATGGTAATTTCTAAATGTGTCCTTCCCACAACCACACCTCATTCAACTGGGCAGCCAGTTTGGGGAACTGTGAGTTAAGCTTTCAAGGGTAAAATATGGAAACTGGGCCCATCCCAGGGCCAGCTTCTCAGAGGTGAGATGTAACTCACAAAACCCACCACCTCTCAGATGGTACTGCATGGTTCTCCGAGGCACCACCAAGCTCCTTCATTTCCCTTGTTTTGGTACCAGCACCTGCCCAGATGCTCTTAGTATCAGGCCCTAGATCCATCACAGGGTCAAAAATATATCTCCTCACCAGCCACAGGACTTGGCCAAGCTGGGGTCAGGTGCAGAGCTGAAATGCAGGCAGTTCATGGAGGATGGTGTGGACGACCCCTTTGGGATGAGTTATCATGTCAGAGGTCAAGCTCTGGTGAGACTCAAGTTCTAGATTCATTCTTACATCGGGTCTGCAAATGCATCCCATATGTCTGGCCATTGCCTCACATACTGGTTCATTGCATTTAAACAGTTGTTTAAAAACATAATTTGTTTTGCTGTAATCATTTGCTGAAAAGCCCGCCTTTAAATTTAGTAATACAGTAACCAAACCTTTATGAGTTGACTATTGTTGGATGCTGTTCTGACAAAATAGAGAAAACACTCACCATCTGAATTTCCAAGACCTCCCCCCAACAGCACACACACCCTGCCCCATGCCAGAGTTTTTCTTCTCTGAAGGGAAGGGTTTTTTCCCTTTTGTTTTGTTTTTACTTTGAACCCCCGAGATTAGTTTTTGGCAAGTTTCCTTTGCTCTCCACCAAATGGTTTTGAAATAGTCATCGTTTCTCTGAGATGATAAACACTAAAAGATTGCTTTTACTTTTGAAGGCAATGAAAACACGTCTACGGTTTTGCTTTGAAGCTCATCAGAGGGGTGAAAAAAAAGAACCCTCCTATAACCTTTAGCGTGTGTACGGGAATTCTCGTTTCATGGGCCACCTGGATGTCTGATTACCATTTAACGATGCTTCCAAAGTTTCCATCGTCTTTGGGAACCGCTCAATCGCATCAGACAAAGCTGGTGTCGGACTACCCAGTTTGACTTCAGCAAACCACTTTCGTGTTGCTTTGACCGTCCTGTTGTGCGTGTTCTGGGTAATAGCCAATCTTTTCCCAGACGAACATATAGCTTAGAACAAAGAGTTGAACGCAATACGTCAAAGGTTCTTCCTGTTTCTGCAAAGTCCTCAGCATTGCCATATCCAACTAATAGGCGTGATTGCTTCTCATGCAATGCTGCTAGGGCAGCCAGGTTTTCCCCATGATGTCAGTGGCGGATTTGACCCTCAATTTGTTAGGAACCCCACTTTTTAAAAAATGTTATATTTCTTTGACTTGTATTTTGGCTATGCTGGATCTTTGGTGCTGCTCCCGGGACTTCTGTAGTTGTGGCACTCGGGCTTCATTGCTCTGCAGCATGTGAAATCTTCCCGGACCAGGGATCGAAGTTGTGTCCTCTGAATTGGCAGGCAGACCGCCAGGTCTGGCAGTTCTGAACCCCTCTTTGATTTGTTGCAGATAACACCTTTTTTAATTGAGAAAGTATTTTTTAAATTTATTATTTATTTCTTTATTTTGGCTGCGCTGGATCTTCGCTGCTACGTGGGCTTCCTTTAGTTGCAATGCACAGGCTTCTCTGCCGTGGCTTCCCTTGTTGCGGAGCACAGGCTCTAGAGTGTGCGCCCAATAGTTGAGGCGCCTGGGCTCAGCTGTCTTGCAGCGGTGGAGGCGGGGGTGCGGATCTTAGTTCCCAGACTAGGGATCAGACCCATGTCTCCTGCATTGGCAGGCGGATTCTTAACCATTGGACCACCAGGGAAGTCCCGTGAGTTGCTGCAGATAATTCTTTATGACCACATCTAAGTTGATCTTCATCATCTTTTCAATACTACAAAAATCCATGCATCTCTATAATTGAGAAAGTGATGGGGATTTTTCTTACATAAGCTCCAGTGATTCTTTCACAGCCCAGCCAGTGGCCTTGTCACATGTTATTGAATCAGGAACTAAAGATTTCATCTGCTGTGTCTTGTAACATTGCAGCTTTTATTTTTGCCCCTGATTTCATTTTGAATTTGCTAACTTCTCTAGGCATCAACTGATTTATAAGTTAGAATACCTCGCTTGATCTCTTCTAGCAACTCCTTCCAAATTGCCTTTATTCACAGATGAAATATACTTGTCATGACTTCTTAACGCTAAACACTGTTTTCCAAAGAATAAAATATGTTTAACTCCGAATTTCAGGTATGTTCAAATTTCCTCAAGCTGTTATGAGTGAACAGATAATAATTTGTTAGTGACAGTTTCACCAGGAAGTCTATATTCTCTGCCTCCCAACTGCAATGATTTCAGATGCCTTTGATGTCTCCTGTGTTTTCAGAATTTCTATAAAGATTTTTTCTTCCTTCCAGAGACTCCTTCTGAATAATTCTCCTCTACAGGTGTATTTTGTTGGCAAAACATTGATACAAAGTAGAGAGCATGTTTTATCACCCCAATTCTTAGCCCTATGAATCTGAACACCAGGGGTCTTCAAAGCTCCCAGATTTACCTTAAACTCCTCATATACTGGGGCTTCCCTGGCTGCTCAAACAGTGAAGAATCCACCGGAAATGTAGGAGACCCGGGTTTGATCCCTGGGTCAGGAAGGTCCCCTGGAGAAGGGAATGGCAACCCTCCTCAGTTGTCTTGCCTGGGAAATCCCATGGATGGAGGAGCCTGGCAGGCTATAGTCCACGGAGTCTCAAAGAGTCAAACATGACTTAGTGACTAAACAACAGCAATAACAAGCTAAAATTTATTTGTCTTGTATGAGGGGTGTGTGTGTTAGTCACTCCTGCATTGGTGCGTGGATTCTTTAAAGTCGAGCCACCAGGGGAGTCTAAATATTAGCTTATCCATCATAAATTTCAAACTATGTGTGGTCTCCTGCCTTGAAACCCTATTATTTTCTATATCTATATTAACATCATTTCTATATAGATTAATGGTTGGTGATAAGAAAATAAAGCCCAGGATCCCACCATCTGGACTCCATCTTAGAGAAAAAGAAACAAACAAATAATATATTACTGGTTTTCCTAAGCACCAAGGGGTCAATACCCTCAGGGTCAGACTGTCCTGTACTTGATGTACCCATTGAAGCCACTTTTTAACTATACACATGGTTTTTATTTTAATTTTATTTTTTTACACATAATTTTTAGATTGGCCCAGCTGAACTCTTAGAAAGACGAACACAGACTTCGGTTTTCACATCTTTTTCCAATAATCTCACTTACTAAAGAAAGAAACCATAGCTGACCATGACCAATATATCCAATAATTGAAGGAGAGTAAGACATTTGTCTTGCTGGCAACACAAAGCTATGCACTTGTCAACGTGAACACAGGGTTTACTTCAGTGATCCGGCCGTCTTTGTCAAGGGAGAGGAGGTAATTGATGGATTCTGCTACCGTGCATGTGGTGCTGTTGGCTTTCTTCTTTTATCTTGATGAGAAGACGATTTTTTCATACTATGGCAGCATAAAGAAAAGTCTGAATTGTGTTTTCCATGTACGCAGCTAGTTCCTAGTCTTTTGGACTCTATCACGTTCCTGACAATTTAAGAAGTTTTTTCTTCTCCCTCTCTTCAGAAAATCGGAGTAGCTCCTGGAATGCTCCATCTATTCCCTGATTTCCATGCACAGCTGGGCTCTGAGCACACAAATGACCCACCCATCCACGTCCTAGGAAGCTCATAGCTCAGAAGGCAAGACAGATGCTAACCATTCTAAAGTGTTTTTTTACCAGCACCAAAAGTGTAGAGTTTTTCCCTGACACTAACCAACCTTCCGGGTGCCAACAGGGCATCCTACCATTCAATTCTGTCACTAACTCCCTGGAGCAACGGCAGACCCCACAGGTTAAGGGCTCAGTCCCAGAAGACTGCTCCCCACTTCAGATGGGTCTTTAGGTGGGTAAAGAACCCGCCTGCCAATGCAGGAGACGTAAGAGATGCGGGTTCAATCCCTGGGTTGGGAAGATCCCCTGGAGGAGTGCATGGCAACCCACTCTAGTATTCTTGCCTGGAGAATCCCATGAACAGAGGAGCCTGGAGGGCTACAGTCCATGGCGTCACACAGAGTCGGACACAGCTGAAGCAACTTAGCATGCACACACGTATGTATTTTTAAGCCTTTCCATTTTGAAGATGTTTTATTTGTTTATTTTTAATATTTATTTATTTATTTGACTGTGCTGGGTCTTAGTTGCAACATGTGGGAACTAGTTCCCCGATCAGGGGTGGAACCCAGGCCCCATGCATTGGGAGCCCAGTCTTTGCCATTGGACCACCAGGTAAGTCCCTGATTATGTCTTTGCTCATCCTGCTGCTTCCACTTGCATGCCCTTCCACTCCTCTTGTTTTGTGAACCCCTATGCATCCTTCAAATAAAAACACAAAATCCCCCTGTGGAGCCCTTTGTGACTACCCTGGGGTATCTTCTCATCTTCTGTGTTCTGTCCACCTCCACACCAGCATATATCATATTGAGCCCTGAGCCCACTTACTGTCTACTTCCTCAACTAGATTGAGTTGTATTTACCCTTCCCAGTGCCCACAGGGCTGGTTGGTTGAATGAATGAATAACATTTCAGAAACAGTGATAGTAGATTTTTTCCTGGTATCATCTTTGAGAATAAATACTCAAGACCACATGATAAAGAACAAGCTGATTTCTATTTCTACCATCTTTCTTCAAGTCGTAAAGACTCACTAATGTTTCCAAAAAAGAAGAAAAATGTGAACAACTTGATAAGAGGTTGGACTTTTTTTTAATATTAGACAGATAATAAAATAGAAAACCTTTTTTTTTTGCTTAATTAGTCATTATGATCAGGTATCTATGGAAACAACTGGATGTTCATGCTCAAAATAGACAATTATCTCTCCATTGAACAATGTGTAATCAACACGGAAGTTGGAGCTTCGAGAAACAATCTTCTTCCCCTCGATAAGTACTCCTTGATCTTGAGTGATATGGTGAGAAGTCAAAAGTCAATCCCTGGGGACTTTCCTGGCAGTCTGGTGGTTAAGAGTTTGCACTTCCATTGCAGGGGGGCATGGGTTCGATCCCTGATCAGGGAATGAAGATCCCGCAAGCCAGGATCTTCAAAAAACAAACCAAAAAAAAAAAAAAAAAACTTCAATCTCTGCTTTCACAGGCACCACAAGTCAACAGATAATGTCAGTCCCCCTTGTTCTGAAGGGAGTTCAGTTCAGTTCAGTCACTCAGTTGTGTCCAACTCTTTGCAACCCCATGAACCGCAGCACGCCAGGCCTCCCTGTCCATCACCAACCCCCAGAGTCCACCCAAACCCATGTCCAATGAATTGGTGATGCCATCCAACCATCTCATCCTCTGTCGCCCCCTTCTCCTTCTGCCCTCAATCTTTCCCAGCATCAGGGTCTTTTCCAATGAGTCAGCTCTTCTCATCAGGTGGCCAAAGTACTGGAGTTTCAGCTTCAGCATCAGTCCTTCCAATGAACACCCAGAACTGATCTCCTTCAGGATGGACTGGTTGGATCTCCTTGCAGTCCAAGGGACTCTCAAGAGTCTTCTCCAACACCACAGTTCAAAAGCATCAATTCTTCGGCGCTCAGCTTTCTTTATAGTCCAACTCTCACATCCATACATGACCACTGGAAAAACCATAGCCTTGACTAGACGGTCCTTTGTTGGCAAAGTAATGTCTCTGCTTTTTAATATGCTGTCTAGGTTGGTCATAACTTTCCTTCCAAAGAGTAAGCGTCTTTTAATTTCATGGCTGCAATCACCATCTGCAGTGATTTTGGAGCCCGGAAAAATAAAGTCAGCCACTGTTTCCACTGTTTCCCCATCTATTTGCCATGAAGTGAAGGGAGCAGCATGGTCATGGGAAGGGGTGACAGAGCATGTTTGCACACTAGAGGGAAAAAGACTCAGCAGCAAGGGAGATGAGGTGAACAAGGAGGGCGAGAAATGTAGGGGCAACATCCTTGAGAAGATTGGGTGGGGACATCAACAGCAGAAGGAAACTTCTTGGGATCACAGAAAATTCCAGAACTCAGTGGCGGAAAACTCTAGACCTTGGAGAGGTGATGGTTACATAAATGTATACAATCATCCATATGCACTTGAAATGGGTATAATTTACTGTATATAAAGTATATCTCAATAAAGTTTATTTAATAAAATTTATTTATGTATCACAATAAAGTTGATTTATTTAAAAATATTCATTTATTTGTTCCTGGTCGCACTGGGTCTTCATTGCTGCCTGCAGGCTTTCACTAGTTGTGGCCAGCGGGTGCAACTCTTGGCTTCGTGCACGGGTTTCTCATTGCAGTGGCTTCTCTTGTGGACCATGGGCTCTGGGTACACAGGCTTCAGTAGTTGTGGCTCATGGGCTCTAAAGCTCGGGCTCAGTAGTTGTTGCGCACAAGCTTAGTTGCTCCAAGGCATGTGGGATCTTCAGGGACCAGGGATTGAACTCCTGTCCCCTATATTGGCAGGCAGATTCTTGTCCACTGGACTACCAGGGAAGTCCAATAAAGTTGATTTTTTTTTAAAAAAAAGTCCTGGAGAGGAAGAAAATGGCTGTTCCTCACGAGTGCCCTAGGGAATATTGCATAAGGGCAGGAGTAGATGTGGAACAGAAGATTCTGAAGTCGAACACGTTGAGTTACAGGTGTTTGTGGTCTTTTATAAGAAGTGCTGTCTTGAACACGCAGCATCAGTTTCACCTGGTGACAGACAGTGTCTCCTTGACCAAAGTCTACTCAGGCTCCCCGGAACTTTGTCAACTTGGCCCTGACTTTCGGACTTCCGTGTTCATTTCTGCATGGTCCAATTTTAGCAAGAATCCTCTAAGTCAGTTAAACCAGAATCCCACATCCTCTGTGTCTGATCACCCTTGATATTTGACCAAATTCCTCATCCCCTTTCCCCCTCCCCCAGTGATGTCTTACCACCCCCACCTGCCTTCTGCAAGAATCTTGTGAGGTTGATTTAACCAGAGCCCCGTGATCCCTGATGCTTCTGTTTAGTAATTTTCCATCGACTTAACTCCCTCGCCCCGACACTTGGCTACAAATTTTCACTTTTCCTTGTTGTATTCAGAGTTGAGCCCAACCTCTATCTCCTCCTGCAAGACGCCGCTCTAGTGGTCCCTATACTGTTGTTTAGTCGCTCAATCGTGTCCAGCTCTTTGTGGCCCCATGGACTGTAGCCCACCAGGTTCCTCTGTCCATGGGATTTCCCAGGCAAGAATACTGGAGTGGGTGGCCATTTCCTTTTCCAGGGGATCTTCCCGACTCAGGGATTGAACCCCGGTCTCTTGCATTGGCAGGTGGATTCTTTCCACT
Source organism: Cervus canadensis (assembly GCF_019320065.1). NCBI lineage: Eukaryota > Metazoa > Chordata > Mammalia > Artiodactyla > Cervidae > Cervus > Cervus canadensis. Next base: position 28,646,500 of record NC_057417.1, on the reverse strand, counting down.
GAGCCACCAGGAAAGCCCCTTCCTTACTGTCTTCAGCATGGGTCATTGAATTATTCTCCTTTAATACTGGGAGCTGGTTAGGAATGGCTAGATCTCAGGCTCCACCCCAGACCTACTCCCCAGAGTGCACATTTTAATGAGATCCCCAGGTGATCCTTGTACATGTCAAAGTCTGAGAAGAGCTGATTTAAGGGGCCTGGAATAGCGCCCACGAAGCACACACAGCTGTGAACACTTAGGGCCACAGGAAAAGCAAAAGGGACAGATGGGGTGGCGGGCCTCCACGGAGCACCCCAGGCCTTGGGTGGCAGGCTGGGCAGAGCGGGAGGGCAAACCGAGGAGTCCGGAAGGGGTGGGTGCTGATTTGGGTCCTGGCCAATTTCCCAGGGAAAACCAATCTGGTCATCTGACTGTCAGATTCACCAAGGGCTTTTCATACTTTCGGTCTTATCTGAGTCTGGTTTAACCCTACGAGAGTGCACCGGATCGGAGTGGGCTTTATCTCAGCTTTAGAGGTGAAGAAGCTTCAGTTTGGAGAATGCAGACACCCTCTAGTAGGCCCAGGCGGGTGGCCTACGGCTGTGCTGCAAAGCTGAGAGGCTGGGCTGGGTGGCTTCATGGGCAGCTGCAGGTGGGCCCTGGGAGAATGGGGCTGGCTCTGGCTTGGAGGGCCTCCCCGCCACAGGCTGTTGCTTGCCTGAGCGCCTGGCTCGCGGCTGGCTGGATTTCCAGGAACTCAGGGCAGCTCCCTGCTTTACCCTTGAAGACCCAGGAGGTTTTCCGGGATCAGTCTGACCCTCGGGGACTGTACAGACAGCTGTGCCTGTCACCTGCATAGGCTGGGGAGCTGGGAAGCTTGACCTCAGCCACAAGTGCCCACTTTGAGGCTCACTCCTGCAGCAGCTGAAACCACGGAGAGGCGGGGGCTCTGGGGGCGGGGGGGGGGGGCACCAGGCAACTCTTTGCGGCTGTAGCTGCTTCCTGCCCTCACCCTACCCATAATCCCTCCACCACAGTCTCGTTAGCTGGTTCCAGATTTCAAGTTCATCTGTGTTAGACCCCACCCTCGGAGTGCAGGCCAGCCCTTCATTGTGCAAAGAGAGAAACAGCCCAGAGGGGGAGAGGGAGCTGTCTTGGTCACACAGCAAGCCAGTGGCCTAGCCAGCCCGGCACCTAAGCTTTCCCTTTTCAGAGCTTCAGTCTGCTTGTGTGCCCCAACCTGGGTGTAGCCAGAGCCTTGCTCACAGGAAGCAATTCCTGAGCAGCATCTGTGGGCCACACTGTCTCCAAATGCCTGCCTCAGGGCCTTTGCGCTTGCCATTTCCTCTGTCTGGGATGCTCTTCCTCTCAACATCCCCAGGGCTTATTTTCTCAGGACACCCTGTTCTCTGCTCACAAATCAGCTCATTGGCAAGGCCCTCTGTGGGCCCCCTTTGTAAAACAGCCCCCTCACTGTGCTCTTCACAGCTCTGAGCATCCCCTGATATTTTGTTCTGTATTGTTTTTATTTTGTTTACTTTCTGTCTTCCCTGGCCTGTGGAAAAGCCAGAATGGCAGGGACTTTGTTTTGTTAATTACTGTATTCCCCAGGACCCAATACTACTCGACATTTGAGAAGTTCTCACTAAATATTCATCAAATGAATGAATGAGTGAATTCAACTTGTGCTGTCAGAATCAGAGAGTAATGAGGAATTCCTTCACTAGTATGTTGGGATTTGATTTTGGTGAACATTCCCTTTTTTCAAAGCTATGGTTTTTCCAGTAGTCATGTACAGATGTGAAGAGCTGGACCATAGTGAAGGCTGAGTGCTGAAGAATTGATGCTTTCGAATCATGGTGCTGGAGAAGACTCAAGAGTCCCTTGGACTGCAAGAAGATCAACTAGTCAATCCTAAAGGAAATCAACCCTGAATATTCTTTGGAAGTACTGATGCTAAAGCAGAAGCTCCAATACTTTGACCACCTGATGTGGAGAGCTAACTCATTGGAAAAGACCCTGATGCTGGGAAAGATTGAGGACAAGAGAAAAGGATGAGATGGTTGGATGGCATCACTGACTCAGTGGACGTGAGTTTGAGCAAACTCCAGGAGATGGTGAAGGACAGGGAAGCCTGGTGTGCTGCAGCTCATTGGGTCGTAGAGTCAGACACGACTTAGTGACTGAATGGCAACAACACTTGTTTCCACCGTCTATCTCCTCTGTGGTTTGCAGATTCAGCCCATCACACTTCACTTTTCCTGGGGAGGTAGGAACCTCATCTTCCTCTTGACCTTGGATGGCTGATCTTTCCCTTCCCCGTGTGGCCCTGACCAGCAGCACTACCTCCATCCCCAGGGTCCTTCTAATTCCTCATCTGAGAATGTTCTCTCCCACCTCCCCATCAAAGTGGCAGACAGCTTGCAATTCTGTGTCATTGCTTCTTTAATCTTCACAACCACAGGAGAAGGCAGACACAATTACACTCAGAATCACAGCTCAGGTACATTAAGTAACTTCCCTGAGGCCACACAGCTAATAAAGAAGCAGAGTAGAGGGACGTCCCTGGTGGTCTGGTGGCTAAGAATCTGCCTTGCGATGCAGAGGGCATGGGTTCCATCCCTGGTTGGGAAACTAGAATCCCACTTGCCACGGGGCTACTGAGCCTGCACTCCACAACTGGAGTCCATGCACTACAAGAAAGATCTTGTGTGCAGCAACTAAGATCCAGGGCAGCCAAATACATAAAATAAATATTTTTTTAAAAAAGAAGCAGAGTAGAGACTCAAACCTAAGTTTCCTGAATTCTGTTGTCTATCTGTCCCCATGGATGCCAGACCCAGGGTCTGGGTGAGGGCCTGAGAACTCAGACAGGGCTCTGCTCATGGAGTTTGCTCTCCTGGAATGTTGTCTGACAGGTCAGGCAACCCTCTTGGGTCCCAACCTTTAGAACACCACCAGGAGCATGTGGGACACGGGGAGGCAGGAGTCTTTGAGGTCACACCATGCTGGGTACCGCTCTCCCGGTTTGTAGATGACTCCAGTGGTTAGGAGCAAAGGGGGGCTGGGTGGGTAACCAGGCAACCCAAGTGGGGTCCAAGGCAACCATCCCAAGCAGCCTCTCTCCCTGGGGTCCTGATGCTACAAAGAATAGGTCCAGCCCTACCTTCACGACTTTCTACTTCCTGTCCTCAGCCTCTGCAAGTAAGCAGTGACAGACATGTTATTACCCCATCACATTTCCTGACAGCTCTGATGGGAAAGAATGTTCTTGCCTACACTGAACTGAAACCCTCCTTCCTGGAAGCTTTGTGGCCTCACAGAACAATCTTTCTTCAGGGAAGGGAGGGTCTTTTGTCCCTGAGTTTCCTCCCAGTGAAATGATTGTGGGTCCCCTAACTGTTCTACACATGACAGAGCCCCTGCATCACCCTGCTCCTTCTCTAAAAACATTCTAGAAAACAGGATTGCCACCTCCCTTTTTACAGCCATCAGGCCTCTCATAATGTAGCTTAAATTCACATTTGCTCTCTGGGCAGCCATCTCCTAGAGCCTGAAAGCTAGGATTCTGAGCTTTGAAGAATTGACAGGATTTTAATCCAGCATCTAACACAGTGATGAGCAGATTGTTGGCCTCAAAAGTACATAGAAAGTAGGTAGAGAGAAGACAAGTTTGGCCAAATACGTGAAGCTGGGAATGACCACAGCCTTCTTGGAGGAAAAGCAGGTCTGGCCACGCCAAGGGTTCACGAACAGGGAAGTTGGGACAGATCATGGGATGCCTTGAATGACAGGTTTGGAGGCTTGGACTTCTTGCAGGTCAAGGGAAGTGACTAAAGGCTTTTTAGCAAAGTCTTTGATACAGTAAGTTTATGGAATGGACTGTAGGAGTAGGTAGAGGGGAAGGAAACCCACATGAACAGGCTGCCCTACCATTTAAGTGGGAAATGAGAAATTAAATAACATCACCCTGGGAGGATAACGAATGAATGATCTATATCTCCTGTCATCCATAGGTGAGAAAATCAAGGCCCAGAGAGGGAAAGTGATTTGTCCAAGGTCACACAGCTACCAAGGAACAGAGGCTGGCCCAGATGTGATTCGTTTTGTTTTTTTTTAATTTTTCAGCCCAGATGTCTTTCTGCTACATGGGCCCTCCCAGGGGGGCAATTCAGACCTTGGCACCCAAAAGATGTTCAAAAAATAAACGTGGACTTGGTTCGATGTGCTGCCTGGTCTAGGTTGGTGGTGATAAGGAGGCATTCCAGAACAGGCAGCGAGGAGAAGAGATCAGGGCAGGGTTCCAGGGCAGGTCTGATGGAAAGGGAGTTATTCCAGAACATTTCCTCCAAGGGTCAAGATGCTGAGGGGCCCTGTGGATCGAGATGGCTTCAGACACCTCCCTGGTCCACAAAGCTGGGGTGTGGGGACACCAGGGAGTGGTCCTTCTGACCACTGGAGAGGTGATGCACAAAAATCCCCGGGGGACCTGCAGAGGGGGCGTCCTGGGGATGCTCTGCCTCCCTCCCTCCAAGGCGGAGGACCCAGCACGGGAGAATGGACTCCACAGAGTCAGCTGAACCAGTGGGTTCTCCGGGTGACCCTGAGCTCATCACCTCCCCCCTTGGTGTCTTGGCTTTCTCATCCGTAAAATGGGAATGATGATACTTACCTACCTCATCGCCGAGTTATGAGAATTAATTAATGTTTATAAAGGACCTGGAGATCCACAGATGAAAGGTGCTATAGAAGTACAAAGTATCATTACTGTAATTACATTACACTATTATATCTCAGGCCAAGGGCTTTCTGCAGCTTTGCTTATTATCAAGATTGGCGATGCGGTGGAGATAAAACCCAATCTCCCTCAACCATCGCTCCAAACTCCAACCCAGCTCAGTCCAGATCTCAACTCCCGGAGATTCCATCAGCCTTGGAAGACATGACAAGCGTCTCCAGTCCAGAATTCCCTAGGGGCTGGGAGACAAGTCGTCTCCTCCTAGGAGCAGCAGTTCTGGGGGGTCTGAGGGGGTCGGGGGCTGGACCCCACAGGCCAGTCTGGCCCTGGGTCATCTGGCCAGCTTTTCCCTTTGGGAGGACCCTCTTTGTGTTAAATTGGAGTGCTTCCCACAATGCCCCTGGCCCCAGAGCCAGACCCAATTTTCAGACCAAAAACAACAACCAAAAACAGGCCGCTTGGCCTCAGATGTAGAGCTCCCCCGCGTTATTGAACCACCGACAATTCCACGCTCCTCCATCATCGCAATTTCACAACACCCCGACCTGACTGGGTAGGCGAAAGCTAGATCAGAAAGAAATATAATTACCTTTTTTTATGAGCTTATGACATGGTTGCACCCTCCTTGCCTGCCAGCTTGTCCAGTCACTCACAAATGATGATATACATACTATAAATTATATCATTATCGACCTATAATTACAGGCAACATCTATATGAATCCCCCTGAAGGAGACTGAGGCTCCAAGATTACGTACCCTTGCCCCTCAGTCCCTTGGGAAAAGAGCTCAGTTGCCAGGAGGAGAAGCGACTTTCTTCCAAGTTTCATGGACACTGGGTTCAAATAGAGACCCCCTTCCCATCTTCATACACACAACTGTGGCGCCCCCCCACCCCGGTTCCCCCAGAATGGATCAGGTCTCCCCACAGAGAGCACAAAGCCTGAGAGATGTTGGCATGGACGAATCCCGACATGTGAGGGCATCTCTTTAAGGGAGACCAAGAGCAGAAGAAGGGCCTGGGTGTGGGGAGCTTTGGGGGGAAGGGACAGAGGGAGGAGACCCTAGGAGACTCCAGCTCAGTGGGCTGGAAGCCCTGTGGCTCCCTTTGGGGCTTGGAAGACACGCTCAAGGACACCTCTGCCCCCACCCAGGACTCACTGAGCAAGGGTGCCCTCTGAGATGCCTTCACTCATCCGGGCAATACCCAGAGCCTGGCCGTGGTCTGGTGATACCCACAGCCCTGCAGAGAGGCCCTGGCTGCCCTGCCTGGACCTGGCTGAGGTGGGCTGTGGCCCTTTGGCTGACGGCAGAGAACAGGAAGGTGCTGAGACCAGCTCAGTTCAAAGGGAGATGGCAAGCTGGACGTGAGAAGAGGATAAGGACTGCTTTTCCAGGTCGCACCCTCGGCTCCCCATGGGGTGCAGGAGCCTGCCATCCACGTCCCTTTCCCCCTCTTTCCTTATTTTCCTTCCTTCCTTCTTTCTTTCCTTCTCCACCTTCCTTCCCTGGGCCCCATCTTGCAGCTCTGAGCCAGGCTCTGGGAGGCAGCCATGCAAAAGGCACAGGCCCATCCTTAGGGAACTCAAGGCCAAAATAGCCCCTGCGTGCGTGCTAGGTCACTCAGTCATGTCTGACTCTTTGTGACCCCATGGACCGTAGCCCACCAGGCTGCTCTGTCTATGGGATTCTCCAAGCAAAAATACTGGAGTGGATTGCCATGCCCTCCTCCAGGGGATCTTTCCAACCTGGGAATCGAACCCACTTCTCTCATGTCTCCTTCCTTGGGAGGTGGGTTCTTCAACACTAGCGCCACTGGGACGCCCTAAAGGAGATCCTACTCTGAGATAAATGTGGGACCTGGTCAGGACTCAGGGGCAGGACACTGGGGTTCTGGGGTGGGACCGGTCAGGGAAGGCAGAAGCTGGGATTTAAGAGATGGCTTCCAGCAACCTAGATGCCCATCAGCAGACAAATGGATAAGGAAGCGGTGGTACATACACACCATGGAATATTACTCAGCCATTAAAAAGAATTCATTTGAATCAGTTCTAATGAGATGGATGAAACTGGAGCCCATTATACAGAGTGAAGTAAGCCAGAAAGATAAAGACCAATACAGTATACTAACGCATATATATGGAATTTAGAAAGATGGTAACGATAACCCTATATGCAAAACAGAAAAAGAGACACAGATGTACAGAACAGACTTTTGGACTCTGTGGGAGAAGGCGAGGGTGGGATGTTTCGAGAGAATAGCATCAAAACATGTATATTATATAGGGCGAAACAGATCATCAGCCCAGGTTGGATGCATGAGACAAGTGCTCGGGCCTGGTGCACTGGGAAGACCCAGAGGGATTGGATGGGGAAGGACGTGGGAGGGGGATAGGGATGGGGAATACATGTAAATCCATGGCTGATTCATGTCAATGTATGACAAAAACCACTACAATATTGTAAAGTAATTAGCCTCCAACGAATAAAAATAAATAGGGGGAAAAAAACCCATTTTTGGCCATCATGTTCACAAAAAAAAAAAGATGGCTTCCAGGTGACCAAAGAGATTATGAAGAGAGGGAACATGCCCCCTCCCAATAAAGGCATAAAGGGATGGATGAGAGAGTCTGGGGTGCTCAGGCATTGGGGGACCTCCTGCAGGAAAGACAGCAGGGCAGTGCGGGGAGGGGGGGCTGTCTCCTCAGGCCGGCCGCATCCCACCCCACCTCACCGCCTCTTCTTCCTCTGCGATCCTCCACTTGACCCACCCGACCCCTCTGTGTCCCCTCCATTTCCCGGACACTCCTCTGGTCCCTCTCCCTTCCTCCTCCTGTCAGTCCAGCTCTGGGTCCCCCTCCCCTCTCCAGCTCAGGGATCCCTCCTCTGTGATACCCCCTCCTCCAGGTCCTACCGGAAGGTCTGGTGACACTTGTGTGCAAAGGGCTGGGTCATTCTCTACCCTGATCTGCAAATAGCTAGGTCCTGCTGGGTTCTGGGACCAGCTCTCAAACCCATCCTCCCTGCAGCGAGGAGCAAGTTGGGAGTTGGAGGGGGCAGGCCCCAGGGCTCTGCCCAGAGTTCCAAGTGTCAGGTTCAAGGCAACAAGAAGCCACCTCCCTCTGAATGGCAGGCGACCCCAACTGAGGCTCGTCCTTGAATCACATCTTGTAAAGAATCATTTGCACATTTGAATTCAAAGCCCCTCAAACCAGTATAAACACCACCACCCCGAGTACCATAAAAACCACGTTGAGCGTTTATGGAAACTAAAACATGTGTATTAACATATGGCAAAAATTTCACTTGCTGCATCTTTTTAGCATCGGACTGATGCAGGAGGCATCTGTGCTGAAGGCGTTCAAATGGAAGCTTCAGAAAAGAGCAGAGCGAGAAAAAGGCTATCGCAGACTGGGCTGCTTGGCGGGGCTGCGGGGAAGCCCGGGGATGGGTTCCTGGTGACGGCTGGGGGTGGGCCCAACAGGGTGCACATGCAACATGCTTCATTCACCCCAGGCCCTTCAGGGCCAGTTCGCCTCTCCTGCCTACCCCTCTCCTTTTCTCTTTCCTCATTCTCCTCCCCTCCCATCTCAAAGAGCATGGGTCTCAGGGCAGAGGTGGTCAGGGTTGAGAACCAGAGAGGGATGTTCTCTTGGTTCTTTTTTCCCACCTCGGGTCCCAGCAGGAGAGAGCTGAGTCTTCCAGTTGCCCATCAGCCAACTCTGATGGGGCCCTGGAACAGGACTGACACCAGCTTCTACCTGGAACCAACAGCCCAGAGTCCCCTGCGGCTCTCCGAGGTGGGCTGCAGCCTCTCTGATTACCCCATTCCAGACAAGACAGCCCATCTGGAACTGGGAACCTCCATGGATTCTTCTGGATGGCAGCTCTTGGGGTCCTTCCTGGTGATTTGTTCTGTGCTGGCGTCCTGTTTATCATCTGATAGGACAGACTGAGGGTTGCTGGTGCCTTTTGAAAAATAGGGAGGCCCCGGCTTACAGGGAAAGAAGAAAATTAACCCACTGCCCCCCAACCTGTAAGAGAGCTCCGAGCTGCCCCCAGAGGCGTAGTCTGCAAAGCTTTTATATACATGGTTGAGATGGGCAACCACCCTGTGGGGAAGGAGTCAGACGGTCATCTCTCTCTCACGTGTAGGAGACTAAGAATCAGAGATGAGAACTGAGATGAGCAGCCCAAGGCCACATGGTGGATGGGCAGTAGGGACAGCCCTCAGAACTTTGAACATCGGGCCTGACCCTTGTTCCATGGGCCCGACCCTTGTTCCATAGGCCCCTCTTCCCTCAGATGACTGCAGCCGGGAAATCTTGACTCTTCCACTGAAAGTCTATCTCCAGAGGGGGATCCCACCCCTGTGTCTTACGCCCTGGATACTAGCTGGGTGTTTGTTTGCTAACTCCTCCCCAGAAAGTGGCCTCTCTTAGTCAACCCAACTGGTCCTCCATCTTGGGAACCATCAGAATCTGAGATTGAGACAAAATAATATCTAGCTTTCCTATCTTCTTTGATAAAGATCAAAGCTCCAGGGACTTCCCTGGTGGTCCAGTGGTTAAGACTTTGGGCGTCACTGCCGGGGGTGTGGGTTGCATCCCTGGTCGGGGAACAAAGATCCCTCTTGTTGTGTGGCACGGCTTAAAAAAAAAAAAAAAATCAAAGTCCCAAAGATAATGTCAAAGGTCACCAACCTTGCCCCAAGCCAGCATCCTGGATTTGGGGTTTACCCCAGCCTGGTGGGGGTCTCTGGCCAGGCAGAAGAGACACAAGCCTTCCCAGCTCACCCCTCCTTTCTTTTCTGTTCCTCTTAAAAGAAAGAGAGAACAAGCAAGCCTGCGGCACAAACAAACTGTGAGGAGATAAGATGATAGCCTCTTGTCACCGTCCTGGTATTCTGACGTCCAGAGATGGCATTCCAGTGCTCGCCCTGACAGAGAGAGTGGGGTCATTGATCTCCCTTACGACATCTTTCAGAATGGGCTCCTCCCTGCTTTAATTTCAGCCTCAAGGTGTGGAGAAGCAGGTTGCTCTCCATAAAACAAGAAAAACATATCCTCCCGTTAACTAGTGTTCAAAATGGTTGTTGGCCTTTCTCATACCTGCAACCAGAGAGGAACCCCCCACCCCCACCCCTGCCCAACCACTAAGGGCCCTGGATTGTCCAGGGACCTTGTCATCTGGATCTACCCCCAGCTTCTTCCTCCTGTGGACGAAATTCCAGGCCCTTCTGTCCTGAGTGGCCATGGAAGCCAGGCTGTGGCCTCTGGAGTAAAGGTCCAAAGACAAACGCATAGAAAGAGAAACACAGTCGTGGACTATGGGTTGGATATTGCGGTGTTTCTGACATTCAGCGCTCCCTGATGGGAAAAAGAGGCCCCTCCTGAATTCCCAGGGGAACTTTGGGTGGCCTCCATTGGAAGCAGGCATTTGGGTGTCCAGTGGGTATTTGCCAAGAGGCAGGACCTGGGATGGGGTTTCCCTGCTGGCTCAGCCGGTAAAGAATCCGCCTCCAATGCAAGAGACCGAGGTTTGATCCCTGAATCCGGAAGAAGGGAAAGGCTACCCACTCCAGTGTTTCTGCCTGGAGAATCCCACGGACAGAGGAGCCTGGCGGGCTACAGTCCATGGGGTTGCAAAGGGTCAGACATGACTGAGTCACTAAGCATGCACGCAGGACCTGGGATAAAGGGCCTGGAAAAGGGGCTGCTTCACAGTAGCTAAGAGGGGTGGAGACCCAATCAGAACATTTAGCCCACGCCTGGGGAAAAGGTCACCTGGAGAACCTGACCACTACTGCCTGGATGACCTCATGTTGTCGCTTCTGGTCTCTGACTTCAGAGTCCTGCTTTGTTGTAACAGGTGATACCTAACCTCCCAGAGTTCCTAGCAGGTCAAGTGTGATGGGCATACAGAAGGCTTGCTCTCCATCAAGCGCTCTTCAAAAGTCGGTAGGAAGCCACATGAGTAGATGTTGGTCCATACCGGAGTGACATTTCTGAAGTTCCCCTGAGTATCCCTCACCATCTGCATTCCTTTGGGAAGAGGCTACATCTTAGAATAGCCATTGAAGAGTGGACAGGAGTGGGTACGTTTATCATTTTCAGGGGGAAAGAAAAAGTATCGTCTGCACTGGCTGGCTCACCGTCACACATTTCTGGGTCCTTCCCAAACAAGCAATGACATCTGGTAACCCCATTGTCTGCTATCTGCAGGAAAGAAAGTGTTAGACACGAGGGGCAGATGGAGTTTGCCTAACGTGTCTGTTCTCTTCTTTGCTGCCTTTTCAACTCTTCTTGGGAATGCAGCAAAATAGCAGCTGTTCATAATTTCATGAATAAAGAACTATGTAAATTTCAACTATGAAAATGTGTTGCATCTCTTGTGGGCAAAGTGTGGGGTAGGCTCCCGCTCCGTCTCTATTTCCATCTTGTGTGCATCTTGGGGTTTATCTAAACGGCATTCTCCAGGCAACTGCTCAGTTTCAGAAACCATCTTGGCTAATTGATGACAAAAGGTATTACTCTCTGTGCCTCCTGGCCAGAGCAAGAGGCTTGCCGGCCAGGCTCCTGGCTCCCACCTTCATCGCCTCTGAGAGGAGAGCCAGTCTCTATGTGTTTCTTTTTACTGATCTGTAAAATGGGTATATGATGCTTCTCTCTTTCACAGAACACTTGCATAACATGAACTACCTTCTGGCAGCCTTGGAATGGGGAGGCCAAGCACATTCACAGTCTTCTTATAAATACCTGCACGTAGTAAAAATTTGCCAGCAAGGATTCCATCTTGATCAGGTCCAAAATCCCATTTTCTCTAGTCCTGGGACTTCCAGGAAGCCTCCAGAAACTGTATTTACTCTATGTTTCTGAAAAGCACGCTGTATTCATTAGTAACAATCTTACCAGCTCAGCTCAAAAATGGCAGGAGGGTCCCTCTATGTTTGATGGGTGTCATATGGAGAGACAGCAAGCCTCTTGTGAAAGGATCCAAGGTGTGGAGCTAGAATCTGCGGGTGGAAGCTGTAGTGAACCCAGATGCAGCTCTTAAAAGGGCATGTTTTTGGTAGTGCCATAAGACAGTGGTCCCCAACCTTTTTGGCCCCAGGGACTGGTTTTGTGAAAGACAATTTGTCCAAAGATGGGGGTGGGGGTGAGGGGCAAGGGGATGGTGCAGGCTATAATGTGAGTGATGGAGAGTGATGGGAGAAGCAGGTGAAGCGTTGCCCGCTAGCATGCCACTCACCCTCTGCTGTGCAACCCCGTTCCTAACAGGCTGTGGCCCAGGGGTTGAGGACCCCTGCCCCGAGGTGGACCACGTCCCTCCGGGAGGATGGCTAGTTGATCAGAATGCTATAAGCAAGTGCCACTGTTATCCTTCAAGATACACGTGACTCACCTGAAGGAAGACCTTGTTAAAAGGCAGATTTGACCCAGCAGGTCCAAGGTAGGGCCTGAGGTTCTGCATTTCTACCCAGCTCCCGTGTGAGGCCAAGACTGCTGGTCCCAGGACCACACTTAGGACAAGCTGATCTCTGACCTCTCTTCCAGTCCTGAGTTCCTACGCTTCTGTGATTCTATGATCAGACGACCATAGAGTTAATTCACCTCAGGGTCCTGGTCAGCTTGGGCAACAGAAAGCAGCCATGGGACATTCAGGGGCCTCCCTCCTCCCTAGGGGCGTTCCTTTTAGTGACTCCCACTTGCATTCTCCTAGACCACGGGCTTTCTGTTTTGTGATTAATAAGAAAGACATCCCTGGTGGCCCACTGGCTAAGACTTAGCATTCCCAATGCATGGGGCCTGGGTTCGATCCATGGTCAGGGAACTAGATCCTGCATGCCACAGCTAAGATCCAGCACAGCCAAATAAATAAATAAATATTGGGGAGAAAAATGAGAAATCAGTTGCTTCTGACCCTCCTTGCTGTGGCCGTTTGAGAAGCACGGATTTGGGATGCTTTGGAAAGCTTGGTCTCAAAAGGCTTCCATGGAGACTGGGGGCTGGTGTGGTCGGTTGGTTTGAGGGACAACGGTCCTTTCTACAGTCAAGGTAAACAAAAGTGACCAAGTGACAAGAAGGTCATTGTGCCCACAGGGCTGGCCCAGCCGAGGGACTTAGTGAACTTGACCTTGTTTCTGCAACTTTGTTTTATTGCTCGAGGCTCCCTCCCTATCCAGGCCCAGAGCACTTCTGCTCACTCCCAGAGACACTGAATTCCATCACATCAGGTCCAGCATGCAGTTTCCTAGGGTTTCACACCTCTGGCCAGATAGCAGGATTGGCTCAAGGGAGCACAGAGGTGGACCAAGCACAGGTTGGTACCATGTGCTTATACCATGAAGACAAAGCAACCAGCACACACAGAGAGAGGAAGACCCCTGTGGACTGAGTTAATCAGGGAAGGCTTCTTAGAGGAGGTGAGGTTTTAGGTAGACCTTAAGGATTATAAAGATAAGGATCATGGAAGTGGGTCAGAGGTGAGGATGGGGAGGGGATGAAGATTGCACATCCTAGAAAGACCCCCACAGGAAAATCCTATTCAAGAAGCCCCTCATGCTTTGGAAAACAGTCTGAAGTTCCTCCAAAGGTTAAACATAGAGTTAACCTTTGACCTAGCAATTCCACTCCTAGGTATGTACTCAAGAGAGAAGAAAGCACACGGTCTGTCCGAAACTTTGACATAAACGCTCATGGCAGGGTTTCCCTGGTGGTCCAGTGGCTGAGAGTCCGTCCACCTTGCAAGGCAGGGGACAGTGGTTTGATCCCTGGTCCAGGAAGATAACACAGGCCTTGAAGCAACTAAAGCCGTGCTCCACAACTGCTGAGCGCGTGCTCTAGAGCCCGTGGGCAGAAACCAGCAGAGCCCGCATGTCCTGGAGACTGCGCTCCGCAACAAGAGAAGCCACCGCAATTGGGAAACCGTGCACCACGACCAAAGAGTAGCCCCTGCTCACTGCAACTAGAGAAAGCCCAGGTAGCCCAACACAGCCAAAAATAAACAAATTAATTTACCGATTAAATTATATTTTTAAATGTTCATAGCAGTCTTTGTACTCACAATATCCAAACAGTGGAAACAACCGAAATGTCCCTCACCTAATTAATGGATAAACACAATGTGATTATACATGCAGTGGGATATTATTCAGCCACATAAAGGCTTGGCCTCACAGCACAGATAAAACAAGAGAAGGCAAATTTGATTTGAAAGGACTGTCTTAGGATTATCTTTAAAAATAGCTACAATATAGAACATTCCTGGAACCCAGTTCTTGAAGTCTCTTCCATTCTTTCCTTGTTTTTTTTTTTTTAATTGAGATAAAATTCACATACCATAGAATTCATTATTTCTTGTTTTTAATCTTTTCTCACCTTCTACTGTTTGAAGACCTTTGTAGTACAAGGCTCACCCTTGAAGGAGCAGCACCACTGACAGTCGAGAAATAAAGACCAATAGAGCACTTAAAATGGTGATAATGACAGTCAAGAGCTGACCTGCTACTTCTTGGAGAATTGGGAAGTCACTTCTTATTCAAAGAGCTGGGATTCTTAGAAAAGTTATATACTGTGTTCCTTCTTGGTTATGTATATAAACCACTAAAAACATCCATGGGAAATAAAAAGAGACAGGCTTTCCCTTTGAATATTCTTTCAACAAAAAAGAAGGGAAACTGCAACTTCCCTGGTGATCCAGTGGTGAAGACACCACTTTCCAATGCAGGGGGCTTCAGCTTGATTCCTAGTCAGGGAACTAAGATCCTGTGTCCTGCTGGTCATGAAACAAGCAATATTGTAACAAATATAATAAAGACTTTAAAAAACAGTATACATCAAAACAAATCTTTAGAACATTTAAATTAAAAAAGAAAAAGAAGAGAAATTGAACTTAGGGTATTGTAGCAGCTTTAGAAGAAAATAATATACAATGTTCTGTCTCACAAATGAAAGCAAATTGGATCATCAAATTGCCTGAGTCACCTGAGAAGCCACCTTTCGATACCCAGAGCTCCTATCTCCAAATCAAATTAAGTAGAAAAACAAGTTTAAAAAAAAAAATCCTTAAATAATTATGGAAGTGGGCAGAGTTTCTTTTTCATGATCGAAACGGCTGATAACGCTTGTATGAGGAGTGAAAAACATCTCGTATAAAAATTTAATCTGAGTGTTTTTGTTGTTAAAAATCTCATGTGAATCATGAATTATGAAAAACACGACTGGGGAGAGCTGTGAACAAGTTGATTCAAGTATTTCAGGCATCCGATGATCTCACGCCCCAGTCCGGCTTGGCTTCTGGGATCGTCAGGATTTTATCAGGTTCAGAGCTTGCTGATGGCCTCATGTTGGCTCCAAGCCTTGGCTGGCTCCTTTCACAGGCTCAGGGAATCGTGGAGGACCAGGGCTCAGGCTGGCCACCAGTGACCATGGTGGGTGGTGGCTGGTATTCCTCTCCTACTCTTAAATATGAAGAAAGAGAAACCCTGGAAATGAGGGGCATGGTAAGATGGACTTAGACCTCATGACCCTTGACCTTTGACTCTTAACTCAGGAGTAAACCAGGCTCATTCCTTCCTTCATCACACATTCATTCAACCCCTACTATGAGTCAGGCCTATAGGTGATGGGAATACAAAGAGAAATAAGACAGGTCCATGTCCTCAGATAGCTTAGTTTGGTGGGAGAAACAAACAAACAAAAAAACCAAAATGTGGTCAAAGAGATTGCAGGAAACATTTGATTCTGGGATGGAAGCTGTGACATGGTCTGGGGCACCAAAGGATGGCCTTGACCTCAAGTGTCACGGTGATGGCTGCACTGCCTGGTGAAGGGGCCAGGAAGGCTTGCCTGCCCCTTGCATGGGTTGGTTAAACTCTAGGCAGAGAAAGAAGTCAGTGGTGGTCCAGTGGTTAGGACTCTGTGCTCTCACTGCAGAGAGTGCAGGTTCAATCTCTGGGGAGGGAACTAAGATCTCGCAAGCCTGGTCAAAGAAAAAAGAAAGAAGTCAGTGACAAATTAGCAAATCTGGTGCCTTCATGTTAGAAAACTCTAGCAACTCGAGCAGAATAGATGGACCCTGACCTATCAGAGTGGACACTGACCATCAGAGGACTAGCCAGGCTTCACTGGTTTGAAGGTTCGCGAGGCAGGGAAGAGTCTGGTGTGGCAGGAGCATTGACTACAGAACCAGGAGAAACAGAAACGTTGGGGTGGGGGTGGGGGGGCTGAGATGGTGGCTGGGGCTGAGTTAACCTCAACTCAGGAGAGGATGGGGAAGAGCCTGAAAGACCAGCAGGAGAGAGACCGGAAGAGAGCATTTCAGGATGCTCCCCTGGGTGGCCCCGTGGTGTGCCAAGCGGGTGAACTAGTCCCTACGTCCCGTGTATTTGAGAATACTAAAGCCGAGGTGGACGAGATGAAGGGAGGTAAAAGGCAGAGAGGTGCGGGTCATCAGCCCATCTTCCTCTCTTTGTAAAGGATCAGGCACTTTTCGTCTATCACTTAAGCTTTCAGTAGGCCCTCCTCCAAATCACAAAGTCACAGATTATACTCCTCAAAATGGGTCCACAGTGGTGGGTGGAGTCCAACAAGAATGGCAGGCCATATGCTAGATAAGTCTTTGGCGGGGTGACCAGCTCCTGCACCCTTGCCTGCTGGCCTCCAGTTAAACTGCAAATTAGCCTGGATCACAGACCTTCAGGTCTGGTCCCAAATCCTGGGATCCACGAACGTTAGGTCCACCACCTGTGCTGAGGGTCTACAGAATTATCACCACTTTAGAGATGAGGAAGCCTTCCTTGTAGTGGAATCTTTCCCATTTGCCACCTAGGCTCAAGTCTCCCTGGAGAGCTGGCAGGGTTGGGGGGTCGGGGGCACGGGTGTCTCCTGTAAGATGGCCTAGGGTCCGTTTGAGCCATTTTCAGGAGTCTAGAATTCTTAGCTGCCTTTTCCACTCTCCTTGTGGCAGGAAACGGATTAATCCTTCCCACCTTTGAGAACATTGGCTAAGTAGCTCCTCTTAATCCTTGCTGTTACTGTTCAGTCGCTAAGTTGTGTCCAACTCTTTGCAACCTCATGGACTGCAACATGCCAGGCTTCCCTGTCCTTTATTATCTCCTGGAGTTTGCTCAAACTCATGTCCATTGAGTCGGTGATGCTATCCAACCATCTCATCCTCTGTCGCCCCCTTCTCCTCCTGCCCTCAATCTTTCCAAGAATCAGGGTCTTAATCCTGAATTGATGCTTTCGAATTGTGGTGCTGGAGAAGACTCTTGAGAGTCCTTGGACTGCAAGGGAATCAAATCAGTCCATCCTAAAGGAAATCAACCCTGAATATTCATTGGAAAGACTGATGCTGGAGTTGAAGTTCCAATACTTTGGCTAACTGATGCGAAGGGCCAACTCATTGGGAAAGACCCTGATGCTGGGAAAAATTGAGGGCAGGAGGAGAAGGGGGTGACGGAGGATGAGATGGTTGGATAGCATCACAGACTCAGTGAACATAAGGTTGAGCAAATTCCCGGAGATGGTGAAGGACAGAGAAGCCTGATGTGCTGCAGTCAGAGGTCGCAGAGAGTCAGACACAACTTACCAACTGAACAGCGACAACAACAAATTCTGCAAGCCAACAACAGGGGACAAAGTGAACTGAATTCCACCTTGCCAAGTTGCCTGTTTTCTTTATTTATTTTCATTCACTTTTATACAAATTTTTTTTGAGTTTTTTTTAAATTAATTAATTTATTTTTTCAGTGGGTTTTGTCATACATTAACACAAACCAGCAATAGATTTACATGTATTCCCCATCCCGATTCCCCCTCCCACCCCCCCACTTTTATACAAATTAAATATATATTTTGAAATTCCTGCTGTATCATTCAGAGACCTACCAGGAAATGGAATTAAATGTAGATGATTCAAGGGCCGTGAAGAAGAGACAAGGGGCCACATGTGGACAAAATAAAGGGAGCCAACTAGGGGTGTTGAGGCCCCCAAGATCAGTAATAACAGTAATAGCAGGGACTTCCTGGTCCAGTGTCTTAGACTCTGGGCTCCCAATGCAGGGGACCCAGGTTTGATCCCTGGTCAGGGAACTAGATCCCAAATGCTACAAGTAAAGATCCTGCATGTTGCAATGAAGATCAAAGATCCTGTGTGCCACAACTAAGACCTCGCACAGCCAAGGAAATAAATAAAAATAAATATTAAAAAAAAGTAGTAATAGCAGAAAGCACTACCCCTAGGCCTGGGCAGGGGGGCGTGGCTACAGGGGCCTGGTGGAAGCCAGAGATGTATGAGGATGCTCAAGTTTCAGAGGCAAAGACGGAATGGGGAAGCAAAGTTTCAGTTTCTCCTTCCTCCAGTCTCCACTCTCTTACCTCCTACAAAGCAGGCACCTCCATAAGCCCAAACCAATGGAAAAACAGAGTGCAAGGGAAACTATAGGAGTAGCCTCCCTGTGGCTCAGGTACGGGATTCAAGGGCAGACGGTGGCTGCAGGTGTGGAGGAGGTAAACCAGAAGACCTGTGAACCTCTCAAGGATTGGCGGGGGTCGGGTGGGGGTGGGGGGGGGTGTAGCAGGGACTCCTCAGGGAAATAGACGAAGGTGTCCAGGGCGAGAGCGTTCCATAGGTGAATGTTGCTGAGACAGCAGAGTTGTTGATAAAGTCTTATCATAGAAGGAAAAGGAAAGTTAGGTTAGCTGGTTAATCCAAGATTTAGTCAAGATGGGAGAAATGGGAGGGAGGGGGCGGTGACTGCAATAGTTCCTCCCCGGCCTGTCTGTATTGATCAACCAAACCGATAACCGCCAGCTGGCCCTTCCCTTTGTGCTGTGAATTCACAGCCATAATGTGTGTGCATCTGGCCCTTGACGAGAGTTCATGGAGGCTGAGTAATGTTTGGATGGAGGGAAAAAAAAAATGATTGCGTACGGCAATATGATCCCCAGCAATCGACAGCTGGTGATAGAGGCGCTTTCAATCTTTTATTTTGTCTCGGGCTGAGCAGCTAAGTCTGGTGTTTAGCCGTATTTTGTATTGATTTCCAAAATGACAAAGAAAATTTCCAAAGCTGTCAAACAAATATGAGACATTTATGAAATGAAGTGATGTTTCACTGCCATTTCTGCTTTCTTCCTCATCTATTATGGATATTTCATTAGCGATTAGTCAGAAACTTTTGAAGCTAGCTTCGGAGTTTGTCATTTAGAGCTTTCATACCAATTTCCTTAAAAATGCGAGAAATATCACCCCTATAAATAAAGCACAAGGCTCAGCACAGAGGCAAGGCATGCAAGGCAGAAAGGCAAACATGATTTCCAAGTATATGCAATTATGAAAAATAGAATAACAAAGTAGGCAATGTTTCAAATTAAGTTCCTAAATGTACATTTCATTTAAGCTTAATAAAATATCACTTAGATTGCAGTAATACCATTTAATTATTAAAAATCCTATCCAACCAGATTAATAACTATCTAAAAGATGCTTGTCTAAATTCTAAATTTCCCCTCCACTCAGCAGTCCCTCATTATGAAGACTATCCCTCATTTTAGAAAGAATTTCCTTCTGTCCCTCAAAGACCTGCTGAGAACTCATTTTTAACACTGTAAATTATTTACAGTAGGAGCTTGAAAATGCAAAGCAAAACAGGAACATTGTCACAGATGCATCGGTTTATGTTTATTTTTCAGCTACTATATCTTCTTGGGCTCAGGCGAATTTTAAAGAAATGTCACTCCCAAAGATCTACAACTAGCCTGTGCTGGTACATGTGCTAGGTACTTTGCCAGACTGTGAACATCTGTTATCTTAATTACTCTTTGCAAGAAGTCTGTGAGGCAAGTATTATTGCCCCCATTTTACAAATGGGAAAAGAGAGGCTTGAGGAGGTCATTGTCAGTAAGCAGGAGGGCCTGCTGACCCCACTTGTCCTGCCTCACCATTTATGCTTTTGGGAAGATTCCTTAGAGTAGGAAATGACAACCCACTCCAGTATTCTTGCCTGGAAAATTCCATAGACAGAGAAACCTGGTGGACTATAGTCCATGGGGTAGCAAAGAGTTGGACACGACTGAGCAAGCACACGTACCACTAAAACACACTGCTAGGGCAACTTGTAATAGTTACCTACTATAATTCTCAGCACCACTGTTCACCTCAAATTCCATCGCCTTATGGTCTGGGTCAGTAGCAACCTTAGCAACTGATAACAGCAATGGGGCCAACCCCCTTCCTTGACACGTTGTGTGAGTGTCTCTAAATTGATGGTTTTATTAACCTGTGATTTGACATGGAAGTTCAATGTCACAGGGTAAGAGTTTGGGGACTTGGCAAACAGGACATGCTGAGGGAAGTTTTTGTCTACGTTTAAATTTTGTTTTTGAAGTTTCTGTTGTCCTTTTGTGGTTGCCTTTGACTTGATGGTTATTGTAATCTCAACCTCAGGACACTAAACAATCAGACCTCAGTTGCTCAGAGAAATTGGTGTTGGGTGGGAAGGCTGTTTTTAATCCATGGGATCCATTGCTTCTTTTGTTGAGTTTGGCCTTCAGAGCCTTTGGACTCCAGGGGAAGCTTCAGGATTCACTCAACTATGGCACCGTGTTGGCAAGTCAGAGTGATGGGACCAGTGGTTCAAGAATAGAGGTCCAGAGCCTGAGAAGGCAAGGCCATTACCATGGTTACAGCAAAGCCCAGAATTTGATAGGTTGTATAGTGGGGGTGGGAGGGAAGGATGGTGGAAAATGACAGATGGTGCTTCCTCCTCTATGAACTGGGGGACAAGCAGACAAGGGCCATCCACTCCCAGTACTGTTATCCCAGAACTTTCGAGGCGTTGAAGGAACCTTGATTCAGAGACTCCTGGCTGGGCCTGAGAAGGTCTTCTGTCTGGTTCACTACCTCCAGGGACAAAGCTGGCTCACTGAGGATCATTAGCATATGACTTGAAAACAAGATAACAGTTGTTAATTTCAGGTCCTCCAAGAAGAGAAGTTGTCACTTCCTGGCTGCAAGTCATTATTTGTCGGTATGTTAGGAAGGCCAGGGGCACATAAGAACACTTTCTTTACTTTTTTAAAAAATATACTTTAGAACAGGTTTTTTTTTTTTTTTTTAATTTTTTGACTGCACTGTTTGGCTCAGAGGACCTTAGTTCCCCGACCACGGATCAAACCCTGGTCCATGGCAGTGAAAGCACCAAGTCCACTGGACGGCCAAGGAATTCCTTAGGATAATATTAGATACGAAGAAATGCTGAGCAGATAGTATAGAAATTCCCATGTTAGGAATCCCATTAACATTTTGTGTTAGTATGGTACATTTGTTACAATTAATGGCCCTTATTGGTGTGCTATTATTAACTAAAGTTCACAGTTTACATTAGGGTTCACTCTTTGTTTTTAAAAAAATCATTATTATTTTAAGATTTTTATTGAAATATAGTTGATTTGGGGGCTTCCCAGGTGGCGCAAGTGGTAAAAAGAAAACTCCTTCTGCCAATGCAAGAGACTTGAGTTCGATCCCTGAGTAAGGAAGATCCCCTGGAGTAGGAAATGTCACCCCACTCCAGTATTCTTGCCTGGAAAATTCCATGAGCAGAGGAGCCTGGCAGGCTACAGTCCATGGGGCCACAAAGAGTCGGACATGAGTGAGTGACTGAGCACATACATGGTTGTGTATTTGCTTCAGGTATACATTAGTGTGTTAGATTCAGCTACACATATGTATATATATCTCTGTGTGTGTGCACACTCATACTAAATCTCATCAGTCGTGAATGACTTTTTGTGACCCTATGGACTGTAGTCCGCTAGGCTCCTCTGTCCATGGGATTCTCCAGGCAAGAATACTGGAGTGGATTGCCATTTCCTTCTCCAAGGGACCTTCCCAACTCAAGGATCAGAACCCATGTCTCCTGTGTTGGCAGGCAGTTTGTTTACCACAGAGGCACCAGGAAAGTCCTATATATATATATATATATATTTTCTCTTTTCACATTCTCTTCTCTTATAGAGCATTACAAGATATTGAGTATACTACCCTGTACTATACAGTAGGTCCTTGTTGGTTATCTGTTTTATATATAACATGTATATGTTATGTATTATGTATATGTTATGTTATGTATATAGTATGTATATGGTATGTATATGTTAATCCCAAACTCCTAATTTATCCCTCCCCCTACCCAGGGTTCATTCTTTGTGTTATGTATTTGTTGCATTTTGAGATATGCATAAGGGCATGTGTCTACCATTGCAGCATCATACAGAAGAGTTTTCCCCCTTTAAACTGCAGTGCTGTGGACCTCAGATATTTTGATCACTCTGAAATTAAGCAGAAACCATACTCCTGGAACAAGAAAGTGTAGACAATTCTCTTACTTCCAATGGGCTGTGAACATTCTACAATGTGGAGCTGGTGAACAAACACGGTGATAGATAGGAAAAAGTTAGAGATACAAAAGATAGAAAAAAGTTAAAGACAGAAAAGTATAAGATGGAGTTGCCAGGGGAGAGGGGAGCCAAAAATTCCCTTCTGGAGTGAGGAATAAGGAAGAGGAAGCATAAAACTTTACTGAGTGATGTCTGTGCCCATGTCTAATACTTCCAGTATATTAATTAATTCTTCAATCCTACAAGGTAGGTACAATAATTCTTTTCTTTCACAGCTAAGGAGGAACAGGCACAGTGTTTAAGCAGTGTAGGTCCAAGGACATAGAGAAAGAACATGTAGGAATTAGGGTTTGGATCCAGGCAGCCTGGGAATGTGCTTTTAACTTCCATCATGAGACAGAAGTCAGTACATCACTTCATCTGTTGTTCACCACAGCCTTGCGGGATTTATCATTGTTATTTAATTGCTAAGTTGTGTCCGACTCTTTGCGACACCATGGACTGCATCACACCAGGCTTCCCTGTCCTTCACTCTCTCCTGCAGTTTGCTCAAATTTATGTCCATTGAGCCTGTGGATGCCAACCAACTATCTCATCCTCTGTCTCCCCCTTCTCCTGCCCTCAATCAACATCAGGGTGCTTTCCAATGTGTCGGCTCTTTGCATCAGGTGGCCAAAGTTTTGGAGCTTCAGCTTCAACATCAGTCCTTCTTTCGCCCTATAGGATGGGTTAGTTTTGATTCAGATAATCCAGGAGGGGACACAGAGGCTCAGAGGTTAAGTAAGCAGCTCAGCTACTCGCCCAGCTACGAAGCTACAGAGCCTAGGGTTTGCACACAGGTCTGTCCCGTCTGAAGTCCATGCCCGTGACCTTCTCTGCCCCTTGGCCGGATCTCCACTGAGGAGGGTGGGTGAGGGGTTTCACTTTTCTGCTCCTCTGAATAGCGGTCGCTGCAATTGTTCTAGGGAGCTCAAGAGAGGCAGTTTTTAAGAGAAGCAGTGGCAGGAAATTTGGTCTATTGTTTGAAACAAGAGGTGCAAACAAGTCTCCTCTTTGAAGTGCTGAATAACAGATTCCGCTGGGAATGGAAAGGCGAGAAGCTACAAGATTCTTGAGCTGGTGTCAAATGAGCTCGGCCGAGGGCAGAGGGGGAAGAGGCGGCCCTCAGGGAAACTGGGGCAGGGTTTATTTGAAGACAACGTCTTAAATAGACCAGGCTACAGGGAACAGGGGCGGTGGGGGGGTTGCCAGCTATCATTCCTTTCCGCACCCCCCATCTTAGGCAGCCTGTTTTTGAAGGAAAACATAGCATCCAAAGGTGTGGGGGGAAGGCGACCGGCTCAACGGTAAAATGCAGAGCTGTTTCAAAAGAAAACAAAACCAAACCCCACCACCTGGTTCGACTCGGTTGGTAATAAAAAGCTATCGGATGAACGGAGCTTGTGTAAACTAATCCCACCTCCCACTCACGAGTCAGCATTAAATTTTGGAAGGAGAGAGGGGAAGATACCGAACTTGGAATGACTTGTAATCGCTTTACTAAACTGCACGCCTTCAACTCTGATACAGTATCCATGACCCCACCCTCCCAGCCAGACTTGAAGCCGGAATGGGATTGTTAATCAGATCCTTCCCCAGACAGTCCATTAGACCAGACTCCCCGAAAGTGAGGAAGTCAGAACCCTGGGCAATTAGCAAGGAGATTCCCAATGATGACTAGGGAAACACACCCTTCTCCAACTGTTTAGATTGCCAAATATCCTGTCTTCTTATACTTAAGGGGGACTTTTGACTCTGCCCATAGTCTCTTCGTTTGCAATTGATGACTCATTCAAGACCAAGGTCAGGTGATCGATCT
Source organism: Cervus canadensis (assembly GCF_019320065.1). Classification (NCBI taxonomy): domain Eukaryota; kingdom Metazoa; phylum Chordata; class Mammalia; order Artiodactyla; family Cervidae; genus Cervus; species Cervus canadensis. The sequence continues at coordinate 28,622,521 of NC_057417.1, read as the reverse complement.
TTATTATAGATGCCCTGGGCCAGGGTGTCTGGAGCCTTCACTGCTGCAGAGAAATGTCTGGAGACGATAGCTCCCCAGGGAAGGACTACTGGCGAGCAGGCTGCTGCAAGGTAAGATGGAGGGAACCCATCCTGGGCAGGTAATACCTGGCACTTCCTGAAGGGGTGGAAGAGAGGCAACCTGTCCGACCTTCCAGGTAAGTTGTGACCAGTGTGGGGCTCAGGTGTGACGGAGCAGCTGCAGGTTAGTCTATGGCGATGCAGAAAGCCCAGGTTTGACTCACCAGTGAGCAAGTCACACAGGAGAAGTCTCTTTACCTCTCTGAGCCTCAGTCTTCTTACATGTAAAAGGGGGAGAAGGCTTCTTGCCTTGCACACCTGCTTGGGGATCAGAGATAGAGCCGTGTGGTGGGCAGGACAGAGGGCAGATGCCGGATGGATAATGATTGTTGTTATTAGACAGTTTCATAGGCAAAGGTGACTCTTCCAGGCTTGTGACTTTCAATCTGGCCTTTCCACCCTCAGGACATCAGTAGATAATAGGATGCTCTGCCTGGCTCTGTCTCTCATCCCCTCCCAAGAGTTCCCATACATATGTTTCATTTGGGGGAGGTAGGACCTCAGAATTCCCCAGAGGCGAACGATGTCTAATGGAGGTGCAGGACTGAGGCAGAGTGGGGCTGGGTGCCTTGGACCCTGATGTCTCATGAGCAGCAACACACCTTCATGTGGTTGGGGTTTTCGGGGACTTTACCTCTACCAGAGACTATTTTCCTGCGCCTATCCAATAACCTATAAGATGGAACCAATTTTGTGTTTTTAATGTCTTCTCAGCCAGATTGTAAACTCTCACCAAGGCCAGAGCTATTGCATTTCATAGGGCTTTACCTACATCATCTACCTTGCTGTCTCGCCTCCCCCTTGGTGTACGTGCCCATGTGTGCACACATACATATTTTCCTTTACTTTTATTAAAGTGGTCCAATGTTTCTCTACCATTAGCTGCTCCAAAATAACACTAAAAAAGCATCCTGTTACAGTTTTATATACCTTAAGATGTGTTCTAGACTAGCATAAGCATTTGATGATGGGACAGTGGGCCAATAAAGCCAATATCATGTACAGAATACAAATACAATTTTATTGAACAAAATTAAGACCTTCACAGTTCATGGTTCACTGAGGCTAAACAAAGACTAGGCAATTTTTTTAATCCTTTACAAAAATTTCACATACGCATCCCCTTTACCCCCAACGATTAAAATAGCCTGCCCAAATATTGTCAAAACAAAATTGCTTCGGGAACAACTGCAGGTTTGGATTGTCTTTATTTCATGGCACGTTTGGGAAAGCAGGAAACTTTGCTTTGCTGTTGGTGGCTGTGGTCTCAATTCTGATGTACAAAATGAAAGATTACCAGGTAAACAGGCCTGGAAGCAGAACACGAGCGTAGTCCTTGCCAAGGTCAGGCCTATCAAAGGTTTTATTCTGGTAATAAGGGCTTACGTTGCCAAAACAAAGAAGGCTGAAGGATCACAGAGCTCTATGGCAAGAAGAATGAAAGTCAGGAAAGTGAAAGCTGTTTAATAACTAGCAACGAAATGGCAAGAGATGGGAGGGCGGTATGGGGAGGTCCCCCCTCACTTTGGGATTTCTTCTTGTGGTGCTCAGGTGGACAAGGAGCAAGGAACACTCTCAGGCTCCAAACCTGGCACACAGCAGGCCCTCGATAAATATTTGCTGGAGGAATAAATAAATAAACTCATCAATTACTTCTGAAAGGCATTTGGGAGGGGGCAACTGGGATCATGTCATTAAATGGTGATCAGAAAATCAAGCAGGTGCTTGGCAGCTTGGTTGAAAAAAATCCAACCTCTCCATCAAACAGCTTTTGGGTGTTCTTTTGGGTTCACTTCAGTCTGCTTGTCTGTAAAATGGTATGAAAATATGAGCAGGAATGCAGAGAAGCAAAGTTAGGGTAGGTGGCTATATTGCAGTTGAAGGAGATTAAATAATGACAACTGACTTTTATGGGGTGCTTAGCGTATGCAGGTAGAGCTGGAAACATTTTATGTGGATTTTCTGCTTGACATGTGCAGACAGACTCAACAAGGTTAGATAACATGCACAAGGTCAAAGCATTTTTCACCAGGATCGCAGCCCAATCTGACTGTGTAGCTGTGTGCTTCAAAGCAAACCACTTTTCCTTAACGCTGCTGTTTAGATGCTGCCAATAGGGTAAAGGTCTTTTTGGAGACAATGAGCTGAAAACGGACATTCTCCTGGAAATGGGTCATTCTCTGGAACAGCACGCCACTTGGCAGCACCACGGCTCATCATCCAAAATGGCAGACTCCCACTTGCTTCTCCCCAGATGCCGCCAGCGTCTTCCCTCTTGGCCAGCCTTTAAGATCCCAGCCTGCTCTCCACCTCCTGGGCTTCCAGCCGAACGGTCCACTCGCCTTTTCCATTCCTTTTATGAGCTTTCTTCTGTGCTACCTTGCGCCTTCTTCTCCTGACCCCGCATACCCTCCCTGTTTCTTTCCACCTCTTACATCCTGCCCTGTCCAACACCCCATCATTTCTGAACTCTTTTGCTCATCTAAACTGAGAACGAATCTCAGTTCGTTGCTCAGATCAAAACTAATGCTTTGGGCGCGTGTCAGTCTTGTATCAGTTCCTTTCCTGGGTGTTGTCTTCTGCTTAAGTTGAATCGTTGTCTTCCTTACCCCCCACATGTTATTGCTCTATTTCCAACAAAAGTGTAAGCTTCTAAGGGCAGAGGCCTTTTCCACTGTTTCTGTGTTTCTTTATAGTGTTTGACCCAGTGCTTTGCTCAACAGATAGCGATTGGCGATGAGGCAGTGGACATCCCAGCATGACTAGTACAACCCTTATCTGCCCCCACCTCTCAAACCTTTTTAAAGAACACAGAATTCTACACACCCAGTTTGGCATCTGGCCTCATAATTGTGGTCCCTTTCTCCACTCGACCATAATGACTTCAATTCTCTCAAACACCTCTATCTTTTAATATCCACTTCAATTAGCAATAATAGAACAACACTTTGCACCTTTATATGATCTTTCCTTAGAGAACGCAAAAGCATTTTACAAGAAAGTATTAATTATTCCCATTTTACAGGCAGGAAACCCGAGGCAAAGTCAAAGAGTGACTCAGTGGCAAAATTAGGAGATCTTTCCCTCTCTGTTTTCAATGGTCTGCACAATCATATCACACTACCTCTTCTAGGTTAGAGTTAAGTTACTGTTGAAAGACAACATACCAGGCTTTTTCACCATCCTTTATTTCACCATCCTAATATTTCCTACATTATAAAAGTACTATATGCTCATGTAGAAATTATAGCAAATAGAGAAATATTAAAGAAAAGAAAACTTACTCATAAATTCCTTGTCCAGAGACACTCACTGTTCTTTTGGCAGTCTATGTGTCTATGGAATATTCTATTCTTTGTAACTGAGCTCACTGTATATCCTATTTTCCTCTTAAATAATATGTTATACCATGTCACTACATATTTTACTAAACATAATTTTTAAAGACTACCCAATATTTCACCATTTATTTAATAATTTCTGTGTTGCTCAGTTATGTTCGACTCTTTGAAACCCCATGGACTATAGCCTGCTAGGATCCTCTGTTCATGGCATTCTCCAGGCAAGAATACTGGCATGGATAGCCATCCCCTTCTCCAGGGGATCTTCCCAACCTAGGGATAGAACTAGGGTCTCCTGCATTGCAGGCGGATTCTTTACGGTCTGAGACACCAGGGAAGTGTACTGTTGGACTTTCATGTTGCTCCATTTTGTTGTTTATTTGTTTGGTTTATTTGTTACCAGAAATATCTCTTGGATGAAAGTATTTGCATTTTATTCTTTGCTTTAACATGTATGCTTTCCAGATTATGTGTGTGTGAATATTCTCATAAGAAAAAAATATTGCTAGATTAGAGGCCCACTTTCCTGGCTTCTTCCCTTTATCTGACACACAAACAAAATTCTGACATCCTATGATGTCAGAGATTCTAAGAGATCCTGCTAGCTACTAAACCTCTAAAGATATACTAATAGAGAGTCTCAAAGCTGACACTAGATCAAATATTTAATGTGAATGAGAGAATGAAAAAACTTTCTTACTCCTTGCTAGATATATCAGATTCCCTCTTTTCCACTGGAACAAGCTTTCAAAATCTTACAAACCACACTTACCCAGGAAAAAATAATACACAGTCTGACAACGCTTATGACAAAAGAAAATCTAATTACATTTCATGAAAACAAATCTTCATTCAACTCCAAGTGTACAACTGCAGAGATGTGTCATCAAGTATCTTGCGGAGAAACAAAACAATATTTTGCTTCATGACATGAACAGAATTTCAAAAACCGTGTCCCTGCCCTAGAAGTCCTGGCACCAGGGACATAGTTGTGTGTTTAAAATATTGGATGGCAAACTGGTATTTTAAAAGCAATATTAATAAGGAAAGGTCAGTATAAATAGAATGCATAGGGTTCATGTCTCTCAGGAGGAAAGAAAAGGAATTAATACAGGGCCTTAGCACAGAACTTGAACTTTGCATTAAACAAGATAATAATAATATTTATATAGTCCTTGACATATATCAAGCCTTTCAGACTACTGATGATATACACTATTAATTTCTAGTGATTCAGCAGTGACATCAGTGAGAGTCATACAGGATGGCGTTTATTTCAATAGCATACGGGAAATATGTAATATGACACGTATGTGGGCCTCTAATGAGGAAGAAGAGGCAAAGGGGGAATTGAGATGTGATATTCTAATAAACTCTGAACTTCAAGAAAGTTTGTATTTAAACAAGTTTGGTAAAAAGAGACTGAGTCAGGGGCCATGTGGCTGGTGAGACGGAGTTTGGGAACTTGTGGGGTGATTAGGAATCCTGGATCCCTCTCAAGGGGTTGGAAGTCCCAAGGTAGTAAGCCCTTGATTCCATTGTGTTAGTGATTCAGTCACGTCTGACTCTAGCCCTCCAGGCTCCTCTGTCCCCGGAGTTCTCCAGGCAAGAATACTGGACTGGGTAGCCATTCCCTTCTCCAGAGGATCTTCCTGACCCAGGGATTGAACCCTGGTCTCCTGCCTTATAGGCAGATTCTTTGCCATCTGAACCACCAGGAAAAGCTGAATGTATTGTCTAAGCAAAAGATGGAGCTCCGTCTGAAAGATCCAACAGCAAGCCTTTTTGTTTGAGACATGCAGAGAACACAACGTAATCATTAGAGGTGTGGAAAGATACCTAGAGCTAGTGACATTGACATATGCTGTCCAGAAGTGGAAAGCAGACTTAAGTGGTGGGCCAGAAATTAAGTCTTTGAAGATTCCAGAAAAGGGTCTTGAAACTGAGCAATGCTGTCACCAGAGAGGGGCTGAGGGGGTGGTGAATAGGAGAGTCTACTGTTTAGAAATCATTATAGTTTGTTCTTACAAGTTTGGCAGGTTCTTGGTACAATTATACAACTACACATACATTTGGCATATAGAGATGAATTATGTACTCTGCATGTAATTACATGTAGCAAAATGTGTACTTTTATTTGCTGGGTATTTACATAGTACAGTGAATCGTGTACTCAGAAATAATTAACATAAAGTATTATTTAAAAAAAAACAAAACAAAAGTAGTTTGGTTTTCTTGAGCTTCAAAAAAAAATAAAAAAAGAATCTGGAATCTTTCTTTCATTTATTCCAATAGTCCATGCCAAATTGTTCTGGAAGGCTGTCGCCAGAGAAAAGGAAGATGCTGTAATTTCCCTCTGTTATTCATAATCTTTTGATTTAAGGAAAAGGCCTTTTCAAAGTTAAAGTGTCTCAACACTGCTGTCTGGACTTAGATATTCCTAAATTTAAAACATTTGCAGATTCAGTCAACTTGAATGAATAAATACCTAGATATTATTTTCAGCTTCTCTATTTGTAAAACTGAGATTCTCATATGACTTATAAGGAATATGAATCGTTTTTTTTTTAATTAGACATCAAAAAGTAGCCATGTCTTTATGTTTATTTATGAATAAATTATGAAGCAAACATTTAGCTTTATGTATTGTCTTTGGTTATCCAAAATATTTCTTGTTGGAAACTATTCAAAACCAATTCTAATTTGAAAGCAAAAATACTCAGAAAGTGAATTAAGGTTTTAGAATTGAATCTCTTAAGTTTTCTTTTTAAAACTATCCCATGGGACACAAGATTTCTGAATTTTTTCATTATTCTTGGAGTTGGGTTAAAAACTATTCTCCAACTTTTTCTGGAGCTAAAGTTTGTAGGCGAAACTTAATTTTAAGAGTTCTTTATAAATAAGATCTTAGAAGATAGGGACTCTTGTGAGGAGTAAAGAGGATGGCTTTTTTTTTTTTTTTTTAATAATGGCCTACATTGTAAGACATTTTTCAGTTTGGAAGAAATTCTTGATGTTTAATTCCTTGAAGGAATTAGGTTAACTATGTCAGAACGATTACTAAATTAGAATCTTTAGGAAACAGAGTAATATATTTTCCTTTATTGGGGCTATCAAAGGAGGACCAATTTAGTAATAATCAACCCATATGGCATTTTAGAGAATTTGCCAATTTTCACCTTAATTGATTTAATCAGTATATGTAGCTGTCGGGAGACAAGAGGGTCCGCCAACACCAGGAGGGTAGGAAAGTGTGAACTTCAGAAATGCTTTGTAATGTTCTGTAAGTTACATTCATTAGTATTATCACAATACCATTATGGCCCCTGAATTTTTCTGAGGCAAGATAAAATCGGTCAGAAAAGAAATTTAGGCATTCTGGAGTCATATTTCTTTGTCTGATCTGGTATGAAACTATAATTGTTTAAAGGTTTCAGGAACAAACATCATTTTGGTCAGTCCTCCCACCTGATTACTTGGGGCTTGATTTTTGAAAGGTTGAGATGGTGAATTAGTCATATACTTGGAAACTGGAAGTTTTCTTTCCCTAAAGGGAGAGCCTGAACATCAATGTCTCTGGGTTGTTTTCCTTGTGCTTCATTCTAAGTCATACCGTTTTCAAGTCAAGATGCTTCTTGTTTCCTGGGCCAGTTATCTCGCTAACCTGTCACTGTCTCACACTTTGTTCTAGGTGCTTATAGCCATTATTCTTGTAGATGCTAATAGACTTCTAGGTCCTAAAACCTTTCCACTTTCTGAATATTTTATACAGTACACAGTTTATATAGATCTACTATACTTGGATGTTAGCAGGTCCTCATGATCTACTTACATGGAGGCTGAAAATCAATCTGTAAAAAAAAAGGAAGAAATTAACCTTTTAAATTAGCTATAAGTTGTTCTTATTCTGTGTCTATACTCAGGAAAAGTAAAACGTTCTTTAAAAAGTTTTTTCAGGTCTCTGCTGATTCTTTCAGTCAGCTAATTTTTGATCAGTGACATATCTGTAGTGCTTTTCCTTAAAAATGGTAACATTTTGTGGTGCTCGCAAAGTTATTCTAAACTCTCCCTCCCACCTCAAAGAGCAGTTAGCCTTGTGTAACTTAAAACGTTGGTAGAAGAAATCTAAATTTTATTTTAAAGAGAGCTTAACATCTGGGCCATTGAATGTAGTGTTTTTTCGCCTAAGTCCAGTTAACATGTAAATAACGTAAATATTACCAGAAATGTGACCCAGGGTATTTAATACACATCCAAATTTATTTCTGAAATATTGCCGTGGATTCAGAATCCTGAATTCCAACCAGATGTATTTCTGGAGTATTACACAGGTCATATATATTTCACTTTATTTTGGTTCAAACCCTGGGGATCGACACGATAATTAGATTGAGAACATCTGCACCAAATCCAAACCGTTTCCCTGATCCTTTCTTGAGCCTTCCCCACCGGAGGGATTTTTTTTTTTTTTTTAACCCCTGCACTTTTTGTCTAGTCACCTTTAGGGCAATTCCGAGGTCTCGCCTGTCTGCCACCGCACAAATGGGAGGGAAAGGCAGACGTATCCTTAAGTATGGATGCGAGAAATCTTTAGATGTGGCATTGCGTCGGGACAGGAGTCGCCAGAGGTGGCCATGCCGTTTCCCGCCAGGGGCCTGGCTCTGGGACAGGGCGTGGCCAGGCGCGGGGCGCGCGGGTGGGCACGTGCGCAGGGACCCGAGGACGCGAGTGTCGGGGCGCCGCTGCCCTCTACCGGGCGGCGCGGTCGGAGCTGCAGCGCGGACGCCGGCCGCCCGCGCGCGGGCTCGGGCGCCCCACACCGGGGCGGCCCTCGGCGTCCCTCGGCGTCCCGGGGTCGGGAGTGCCCTGCCTGGCGCCGTGTCACTGCATCTGGGGCCGAGGCTCCCGGCGCCCGAGCGCTCCCACCCACCTGCTTCCTGCCCCCGCCTCTGGTCAAAACTGCGGCCGAGACGCCCAGGGAACCCCCCTTGCAGACCTCGGGAGTCGTGCGTTGTCGAAACTGACGCTCGTGGTCGCCAGTGCCAGACCTAGGGGCGCGTATGTTCTCCAAATCCTGGGGACTTTCATTTCCAGTCCCTTCATTCAAAAAGGCTGAGTTCACTCCAACTATCAGCGTTGAAACTTTCGAACTCAGTTGAAAAGCAATTATATCCCACTTACATGTTTTATTTTGTATTCCCTACAGATTTTATTTACATATAATTTTCAAGATTAAGGAATTTGGGGATTTGTTTTAACTAATTACACGTTAAATGAAGTACGAGAGAGTAAAAGTACTGTATTCCTACTGGAAACTCAAACTCACACGTGTGTGTAATCAATTAAAGATGACGATCATAAAACTTGTGCTTTTTGCCAGGTTTTCTGCGAAGAAAGAAATCAAAAGAAAATTGACTTTGGGGTTTTAGCATTCCTGTAAGCCGGGGACCTTGTAAGTGTACCCACACTTTCCAAGTTTTTGCACCCAAACCGATGTGTCTGAAACCACAGGAAGTTTCTGGGGCTGTTTCGCTGAAGCGGTGTGGGGGGATACAGAACTGGGCTCCAAGACTTTTCCTGTCGCTTGGGCAGGTGGGGGCCACTGGAGCCCCTCGCCACCGCGGGTGCGGTGCGGCGCGGTACCGCGCGGCCACTGTGCGGGACGCTGACTGGTGCAGCGACACGGGGGGTCAGTGCTGCCTTCTCCCGGCCCGGTGCCCCCCAACGTGAAACGCTGTTCCCGGCTGACTCGGTCTGTGAATCCGGCTGGGGCGCAGCGAAGAGGTGTGCGGCCGCCGATCGCCGGCACGCCTCGTATCCGCCCCGCGGCCGTGGGCCAGGTTCGCGCGGGGTCGGGGCTCGGGCAGGTGGTCGCGGCTGCTCCGCGCGCTCGGCGCCCCGCAGGAGGCCGAGCGCAAAGCGGCGCGGGGCCGGCGCTCGCCCGACCAAACGGCCGCCGGCTCCCTGCCCAGTGTCCAGGAGGGGCTGCGCGGAGTCGGCAACGGCGACCCCCGCACCCCCCCCCCCCGCCAGCCCCACCCCAGGCGCGCCCGAAAACCGCCCCAGGTGAGCCGGGCTCGGGGCCCTCCCGCGGGGGGGCCAGGGGCGCCCCCCTCTCGTCGCCCTCCAGCGCCCCCTCGGGGCCGGGCCGGCGGCAGCCGCCGTCGCCCCGCCAGGGCCGGGGTCTCGGGAGGGGCGGGGGTCGCGGGCCTGGCGGCGGGCGCCGCGGGGGAGCGGGCAGGGGCCGCGCGCGCGCGCGCGCGAGGGGCCCGGCGGCTGCGGCCCGCCGCGCCCTCGGGCTCCGGCTCCGGCTCCGGCTCGGGCTCGCCATGGCTGCGGCGGCGCCGTGAGGAGGAGTCCGCGTGCTCCGTGGCGGCGGCGGCGGCCGGCTCCAGGCCGGGTTTTGGCGCCGCCCGCCTGCTGCCTCCTGGCGGCTCCTGAACTCCAGCCCCCTCTCTATCAGCCTCTCACTCCGTCTCAATATGTCTCAAGATGGCGGCCAATGTGGGATCGATGTTTCAATATTGGAAGCGCTTTGATTTACAGCAGCTGCAGGTCAGGCTTCTCCTCGCTCGGCCTCTCGCCCGGGGGTGGGGGCTGCGGGCGGTCGCGGCCTCCCCCCGGGACCCCGGGCCGCCCGGCCGCCGGGGGGCCGCGGCGGCGGGGAGGAGGGGGGTGCCGGGGGAACGCGGGGCCGAGTCGGGGACAAGTCCCTCTCGCTCCCCGGCCCCCATTGATAACTCGCTTGATCAGAAATTGATCCTCTTTGTTCAATTCATCGATCAGCCCAAGATGGCGCCGGGAGCCGCCGCCGCCGCCACCGCTGCCCCCGGTGTCGGCCCCCACCCCGGGGCGCCCCCCCCCCCCGGCCCTGCGCCGCCGCCGCCGCGGGACCCGGGGAGGGGGCGGCCCCGGCGGCCCGCGGGGCGCGCGCGCGAGCCGGGGGAGCGGGCGACTGGCTGGCGGGCGGGCGGGCGGCGGCGGCGGCCGCTGCGCCAGGAGGGGGCTGCGGCCCGGCGGCGGCGGCAGCGCCCGGTCGCGCGCCCCGCGCCCCCCGGCCCGCCGTATTCCCGGGGAAAGTTTGTGGGGAGTTGCTGTGGGGGTGAAGCGCCTGCCTCTCCAGGAGGAGCCGCCGGCGCGGCGGAGCTGGGGCTGGTGGCGCTGTGGTGCCGCCGGCTCGGGGGAGGGTCAGAGCGGCCACCGGCGGCGGCGGCGGCGCGGCCCGGCTCGGCTCCGGCCAGGCGGGCGGGTGGCCGGGCGGGCGTCCGCGCTCCCCGGGCCCCGGCAGGCTGGGGCCCCGGCCGCCGCAGCCCCCCGCCCCCAATCCCGGGCTGTCAGCGGGCCGGGACCGCGCCGCCGCTCCCGCGCCCGGAGTGGGGCTCCCTCTGCGTGGACCCCGGGGTTTGTTTACGTCCGGGCGGGCGCCCGGGGGGCCACCCGCAGACCCCGCAGTCGCCCGGCTCTTTTGTGTGCCTGCACGAGCGGCGCGGACCGGCCCCTCCGCGGCCGGGAACCCGGGTAGGGGCGCTCGGGGAAACTTGCGGGAGGCAGCGGGCGCCTGGCACGCGAACTCCGGGGGTCGGGGTGCCCCGGGGGCGCGGGTGCGGGCGCCGGCGCCGGACTGCAACTTTCCCCGAGCGCAGGCCCGTCTCTGCGCCCGGGTGCGCGGTCTGTCGCGGCCCGGGGCGCTTGCTCCACGCCGCCTATCCGGGCGGCCTTCGCCCCGCTCCCGGGGCTTCCCGCGGCCTCCAGTGACCCATCAGCTCCTCTCGGATCTTCTCCTCCGAGGTCCTGCCCTCCCAGCAGGGTCCGCGGCGGCGGCGGCGGCGGCGGGTGGGGGGGGGGTGGGTGGGCAATGGAGAGCGCGGCGGGTCCGCTCCGAAATGCCTATCCCGATCGTGTTCTCGAAAGCAAAGCCCCGGGTGTCCCACTAGACAGCGGTGTGCCAGGCCGTGGTCCACGCACCCAACCCCAGGCGCCGAGGGGGGATCGTGCTGGGGCTCCCCATCCGTCGCCCGAGCCGCAGCCGTGCCCAGGGGGCGCGTTCCTGCCTGCCACCCACCACCCCGGGGAGCAGCGCGCCCTCGGGGTCCGCCTGGGACCTGCCAGCTCCGCGCTGGCGGCTCCTGGACAGCCCCGGGACTCTGCCAGGTGGATGTTGTGCGTAGCCGGAGCCAAGTTGAAGGTGAGCGGCGTGTGGGCCAGAAGCTCGGCGAGCGCTGGCGTTGGGGGTTGGAGAGGTGTCTGCGGCTTAGAGGGGCCCGTGGCGGCCGGGCGCTCCGGGTTGGGGAGGGTCCCTCAGCGTCCCTGTGGGACAGCTATTGCTCTCAGATCTAAGGTGTGCTTGAAGGTAAACTTGGCCGAACTTTCCTAACCCGGAGCACTGGTGATAGTGACCTACAGTACTTTTAGGAGGAAAGGAAATGAACTCCAGATGCTGACTTGCATGAAATGCAGCGGATTGGATTAAAACGTATGTAAACGGAGTCTGACAACTTTAATTGTATATGCTTGTTTTCTGCCCTTTCCTGCGTAGTAAGAGCGATAAAGCAGACTCATGGCCGTTATAAGATTTCTTCAAATTTCTCACTTAACTAGGAAGAAGACTATGTGAAATATGTATTTCCGATAAGATTAAAACTTAAAGGAGTTTGAGTGTTTATTGACTAAAATAGATTACTCCAAAGTGTCTATTGTGTAAATTAGATTCCTGAGTGTAATGAACACAGCCGAATGGCATTTTTGATAAATTGGTCTACCCTGTTTTAGTAAAAATAGCTCCCTTTTATCATAATTTAATTCCTGAGCTTACTGTAAAACCCGTTGTGGAGTTTTAGGAGACAAACCTTAATTTTTTTTTTTCCCCTTGTCTTCCTAAATGTGACATTCCAGTCTAATACCAAGGTGGTTTCTTTCTTAAGTGTCTTGGCAAAAACTGCTTGGGAGATGGATTCGGTTTCTCGGGAGTTATTAGATTTTATGACCTCTTTGATCCCCCACCCACTCCTTGGTGATTAGTTACATCTTCAATGTAGTACTTGGCGGGGTGGGGGGGGGGTTGCATTTAGGTGTGTAACTAATGAAAAGTTTCCCTGTCAGTTCATGAGCAAGAACTTTCTTGAATTTAAAAAATTCTTTATTTGAGCCTCGTTCTCTTTACTGAGCAGCCTACTGGTTTTTGGTGATGGATGGAAGATTTGGCCTTAGACGGTTTTCAAATGCCACTTCATCACCTGTTTGAAAACCTTCAGTTGCCTATGGGATGCCCAGGTTCTAGAAGGTGAAAGTGGTTCTTTCTCCGGGCCCTGAAGAGGCCTTTTGAGTTGATATCTGGATTAGCGTCATCTCTGTTCCCACAGACAGTAAGGGAGCCAGGGCAATTGCAGTTTGAGAAGAGAGAATTCATTAGTTTCAGACCCCTCTCATCTTTCCAGAACCCCTTATTCCGAGCTCGGGTTGCCTGCGGAGCGAAGTGAGGGTGGTGCTATTGCTATCTGAGGGTAAAGAGACTGGGTCCCCCAGGGTCCAGTTGGGAGCCCCTCGCTTGACACGGGGACCCGGGGCTGAGCCCTGGGCCCTCGGCTCGGTCTGCCGTGAAGCTGCTTGGGGACATGGAGTGAGTGCCCAGGAAGGGTTTCTGCAGCCTGAGCTGTATTTTGTTTCCTTTTTAGTCCCAAAGTCTTGTGGTATGGGAGTTTCAGGGCTCTGGCCTTGCTAAGACTAGTTGGACAAGTTTTTTATCCTATCCCAGACTTGTAAAAACCAGGCTTTTTTTTTTTTTTTAAGTAAGAAAAACACCATTGTATAAATTTGCCTTTTAAATACACGTTTGGAAAGAGGACACTTTCTAAAACAAGCTCATGTAACTCTGTATGTTAGGGTAGCTTTTTGCCAGTGCCTGGCTTCCCTTCGGAGCATTATTCCTACATGGTGACTAGTCTTTCCCTTTAAGGAACCTCTGCAGAAGTAACCTTTAAACGTTTTCCTCTTTTTTTTTTTTTTTTCAAAATAAGAAAGCAATTTCATTTTTGCTGCAAGTCCATTTTCTGGGTGCTTTTATTTTGTTTTCTCCTGTTAAGGAAGTGTGTATGTTACCAGCCATCCAGGACGCTTCCCCAAACGAAGTATATTATTTTGATTACAATTTGTATCTCATCTAGGACCGTTTAAAATAGAGAGTAAACAAATAGGGGACAGGGTTCTACACAGCTGCTGCCTTTGTTTTTTTGGTTCTCTTAATATCAGCGTCTTAGAGATTGTGTGTGGGAAGGGGTCATTATCAGTTGATTAAAGTTTTTTTTCCCCCCATGAAACTATGCGTAGGTTTTTTCTGGGGGGGGGGTGGGGGGAGTTGTATGTTTGCTTGCTTTTTTAAAAAAGTGTAAGTCAGGGAAGAGGTTAAGTTATGCAGCACCTCTTGCAGTGGTGGGTCCGTAGAGGCCCCCTTCTCCCTTTTCCCCCAGTTTCACCCATCTGCCTGTAGTTAGCGACATGAGAAAGTAGGGAAGGGACAGATTGCCTCTCCTCAGGAATAACTCTCCTAATCCACTGAGCTGACCTTAAAAATGCTGTCTGGTGAGTCAATTGAGCCCAAGACCTTTAGTGACTGTTGCAAAAGTCCTCTGCCCTGTTGTATGCAATTCAAACAAACCCATCAGGGTTTGCTTGGGGCGGGATGGGGGGAAGGTAGGCTGGGTGGGGGCATAAGGGGTCCCTGTTCAGAAGCACCAGGCTGTACCTTGGGACCCCCCAACTTTGCGTCTGCCTGGAGCAGTCAGTAGTCTAAACTCCTCCTGAGGCTGTGCTCATATCCTAAGAGAAAAAACAAGGCTCCCAGTAGAAAAACCCATGTGTGTTTTCAGCTCATCTGTAAAAGCACCAGGAACATCCACAGTGAAATGAAGGGAGGACAAAATTGTTGAAGGAAAAGTTGTATATTTTTTAAAAAGAGAAATCCATCATGTGAAAAATCCCTTTTAAAAAGAGAAATCCATCGTGTGAAAAATCCTGCAAGGGCTAGGCTGGATTCCTACCTGTACTTCCATATTTTTTCAGTTCACATGATTGGCCTCATATCAATTTCACCGATTTAAAAGACAGTTGTATCTGATGGACTGTAACACAGCGATAACAAAAAGTTACTGTAAACACTAAATATATAGGATCTTGTATTTTTAAAAATTATTTAAAAACCCATTTTAATGTATTATATACATTATATAACATAAACATTCATATATGTGTGTGTGTATATATATATATAAAGTAGCTTTCCCTATGACAGATCTGATTTTTACAAGTAATTGTCAAAGACCGAAATTCGTGTATTTCATCCTATTGTTTTGTCTGAAGCCTTTGCGTTATGGCTGCAGAGAGATAGTTTTGGTTTCAGCTGAAATTCCCCTGCCTCTGATTGTTTAAACCAGACCCTTAATCTTATTTTAACATACTTAAAATGTTCAAAAAACCCGGAAGAATTGTTTTGTATAAGTAGCAAGTGAATGTAGTTTAAACACTCAAGCAATTCTGGTATCTAATTGAAAACAGGTGGAATTCTTGGAATCCCGTGTTTGAATCTTATTATAGCAAAGCACAGAGACACTTCTTACGTATGGCCATTCATTTTGTCCAAGCCTTCTGAAGAGGGGCTCTGTGCCCCTGTGCCCCACTGCAGTTTATACCTGGATGTTCAGTCGTGCTGGGCACTTTAGGGACCGGATGCCCATGTGTGCTTGACACTGAGAAAACTCTGTGAGGGTTGATCATGGAGTGAAAAGGGAACTTTAATGGCATAATTAGACAGGCGATTTGATATCTGTGTTATACAACTAATAATGGCAAAGAAATTGTGAATCCATTTGTGATTTCTGATTTAGTAAACATTTGTTGACATGAGCATTTGGATGCATTTTATTATACCCTGATAAAGATTTAGAATAAATTAACTTTCCCTAAGCACATCTAGAGATGTAACCTTAAATAGCAACCAAACCAAACAAAAAGCCAGGTTAAGGGGGTATGTCAATAAAATGTCCATGGTGGGGCCCTCTAGATTATCCCAGTCATTTTTCCTCTCTTACTTTTCCAAGCCAGCTGATAGCCTTGGTTTCATTGTATGTTTAAGAACCAGGTTTCAGTTGGTGTTTAGGTGTTGATTTGTATTGACCTGTTGGTTCCGTCGACGTCTTGGATTTCCTGAGGTGTAGTCAGTCCTGCTTTTCAGCTGTGTTCTGGGAAAGTTGGTGGAGGAGAAGGGTCTCAGGCTGGGCTGAAGGTGTTCCGGCAGGGGGCTACTGGGATTGAGGGGGGACCTGTGGCATTACCCGCATTTGTACCATGGCTTGAAGCCATGGCTTTAAGACACCTGGGCTAAGGCACCTGGGCTGTGACTTAAAAACTGTGTGCTACCCTGTTCATTTAATGCGACACAGTTAAACGTAATGAGGGCAAACAGCTCTTCCTGAAAGACATCTAATTTGTTACAGAACCCATCAAGAACCTTTCCTTTGAAAAGTAAACAACTCTCTAATAGAAATAATTCTAATTCTTGCTATAATTAAATTCTGATGGGGTGATGTTAATGCGCAAAATAAATGTTGTCAGTTTTCCTCATTTGAGTCTGCAGACTTTTCCTTACTGCAGGAGGCCCCGGGGCAGGCAGGCAAGAGGCAAAGATTTTGTGTTTATTAGCGCCTTGGACCTGTGGCAGCCCAGGGGAAGTTCTTCAGTTGTGATTGGTAGGATCCCTGAGCAAGACGTCTCCCCCCACCCAGTTCTTAGGAACACCACCAGGGGACAGGTGACTGGAAAGGATTGGGGGTGGAAGTATTCAGTCCTCCCAAGTATTTACCCAGCACTGCAGAGCGGCTGGAAGAATAGCCAGGTAGGAGACTGACGTGACAGTGACTAGATTCCACTTCCTCCTCTGAGGCACTTGTGAAGTTGGGAAAGGTGAGGGATCCCACCTTTTATAAAACACGAGAGGCCACGGTCAGGGCTACCGGGTCTTCCTTGTGGCCGACTCAGTCAGCTGACAATTGAAATCCTGGACGCTTCTGACTGTGATTTATGAAGTTCATGTTGGAAGAAATTACCAGAGCTTGCTCAGAAGCTTGTTCTTTCTTAGCATTGACCCGAGTATACCCGCACGGGGCCTGTTTTCTTAAAGACATCATTCTCTTTGACTGTGTTTATCTAATAAGTTAAAGCAGTTAACTTTTTTTAAGTTATGCATAGTTGTGAGGTGTCTTGAGTTTGGTTAAGGGAAAAACAAATTGACAAATTAGCTCTTTCTTAAGTGAACGTTGCGAAATGGTGAGAAATAGAATGCCATTCTTACTGTCATTAAAATTTTATTTGGGTGTTGACAGCTTTTTGCTAAATGTAAGATGTTCAGATCCTGTCCACCCAGCTGTAAAACAAAAAAAGAAAATACCCAAAAAACAACCCAACCAGTTCAAAAGCTGCTTTTCCAATTTCCCCCTAAAAGCAAGGTAGTCTGTCTTTAACATTGGGTCTTCCCCCCTAATGAATTGTTAGTATTTTGTTTTCTAGCATAGTTTTATATTTTAAGCATCTTGTTTCGGTTGTTATTTTGGACCTGCAAGGGTCTTTGGTTGGTTGCCATCGCCCCTTGGGTTTTTAGAGGAGCAGTCTCTGCTTAGATCAAAATAGTTTGACGTAAAGCCAGTAAGTGACACCAAAGGTAAATCCTTGTCTTGAAGATGCAAACAGAAGCAAGGCCTGTGGCTGTTGGCAGAGGAAGGGCTGATCCGGAGCCGCCCTCAGCCTGGGCGCTGCCAGTCCCGAGTGACTCCTGTCACCCTGCCTGCCACTTCTTGTCCCTCCTCCGAGCTCCTGCCCCGCCAAGCCTGTCCCCTCCTTCGTTGTGACAACTTTTCTTTTTTTTTTTTTTGGTTTAAAGTATTTGTGGAACTCCATTATTTTGAGATTCTTGGAAGAAAGATACTATGTAAATGAAAATTAAAAATAAAATTCTTGCTGGAGGGAATTGTACATTTGATTTTTTGATTAGGTTTGGAAAAGACATTTTTTTCCCCCTCGCCCTGAAAATAAGAACATTCTGTTGCTCCTATCACCATTTTTGCTTCATTCTGAAAGGTGCGGCAGATAATGGTGAAGCATGTCCTTTATTTTCTGTTTTTCCCCACTATAGTTGACCTAGAACTTGAACCCATGCAGCTCTGTGTACAGTGAATTATTTCTGTTTCACATTGTTCTGCTGTGCCCTCGCCGAGCGTGTAGATAGCAGCTGCCCATGGAATACAAACCTTTCAAAGGGGAAAAGATTTTGGGTCACCAACATGCAGAAATTACAACTAAAATTGTACATAGACCTGCAAATAAAATTCCATCTTTCCTTCCCGTTCACACGGCAGAGGTGTTGTAAGCTGTACCCTTTTGAAACAGAAAGCTCGAGAACAGGAGCAGTCATGTAAACCAGTGGAGAAACCTTAATTTACTGGAATTGCTTCATTTCACTTGTACCTCAGCTCGTCGTTACATAACACTGTGTGCTGTCACACCACGCAGCCAAGTAGGAGACAAGGTCAGGTTCAGAGTCGTGCTTCTGCTCCCTAGGCATGTGTGGGACCCAGGAGCCAGACAGGAAGCCCAGGTTGCTGCCAAGATGCCCTGTCCAGGTGCCCTGGTCCACCAGGGACCTCATGGTCACGAGCAAGCACAGAGGATCAGTGAGATGGCCATGGCCTGCCGAGCCCTTCCCTCGCAGAGCAGTGTGATATGTAGTCAGGAAGTTGTCCCCCAGAGCCTGCTAACCCTGGGGATGGGTGGGTGGGGCACACGGGCTTCCCCCCTCCCCCACAGCTCCTCAGCCCCAGCACCCTAATTTGTCAGCATTGACGTAGAATTGGAAGAGGAAGGGTATTGCCGGTTATGGTTGAATGTCATTATCAGGAGGAGTAAGGAATGGTTTGCGATTGTTTTACATTGCTCTGTGTTGGTATGTAATTATGCTGTCATTTTAACACACACTGATACTTTAATACATCGTGTGTGTGTGTGTGTATGAAGTTAGTTTTGGGGGGGTTGCTTGTTGTGTGTGAGAACCAAATCTTCCTAACACACAAGAGCTGGGAGTATTAGCCTTTACTTGTCTCAGAACTGCCTGAGACATCGGGGTACCCAGCCTGGTTTCTGCACCCCTTCTTCATTTTAGCCAACGCCACAGAGGGAGCCCTCTCATGCACCAGGCACCGTGATGCAGGGCGGGAGAGCCAGCAGCCCGGATGCGCAGAGGGGCCAGGTGGCTGGGATGCGGCTGTGATGGCGTGTGCCCCTGGGATGGTGGAGGGTGGCAGAGGACAGGCGTCCCGACTGCGGTGGGGTGGGCAGGGAAAGCATCCAGAGCAGGAGAGACTAAGCTTGCGCTGAGTTCTGTGCAGCTGGGGAAGCACAGGAGATGGGGTGGCCGGTGGTCTCTGAGTGCCCTCCTTCGCTTGTCTCTGATGGACCCCACGTAGTACCCTCTCAGCTTCTAACCGCCCTTCCCGGGCGCCTGCCTTACGTCGCTGTGCACCCCCTGAATACCCTGCGCTCTGGCGCACACACGCCCCAACTTGGGGCTCCCAGTGAGCCCTGTTGCAGGAGAACTTTGGGCTTCTCTTAGCGGGCAGTCCTGTGTATTCCTGATTTGAGGCTCACTCAGCTAGTTAATTTCAGAACTGCAAATGGAAGTCATCTTCCGATTGTGAAAGGTAGGTAGGGTATGTTTAAATGGCTGTGTTTTGAAAGCTACTGATAGGTACACAGGGCTAGCACATGTATTTCTTTTCATTTATTTTATTCCCATGTATTAAAGTCCTCCTTTGCCAAGTGACATATATGTTGGTTAAAATACACATAATCGTATTTGTGGCACATAATGCAAAAAGTTCACATTTTTAAAAATAGAATTGGGCAGAACAATTCTTTGACAGAGAATTATTCTCCGACTCTGCCCACAGCCTGAATGGGAGGAAACTTCCCCACATTAACCGGGGGAAAGTCGGTATTGTAAGGATCAGAACCCCACCAACGCAAGAGAAGGCAAGGGGCAAGCAGCACGAAGGCCTGGGGGTCGGCGCCGGAGAACGTCTCGGGAGTGCTCGGCACCCCCGGAGCTGGCCCTGGGTCTGGGCGCAGCTTGACCGAGTAGCCCCCTTTCGGAGCAGTGGCCTTCACAGCCTGCGTGCTTTCTCTGCTTCTTCATTTACAAAGAAAGTACCTAGGGTATTTCTGTAGGGGTGACGTCACCGTCTGGCTGCATGAACATTTGCATGGATTTGGGGAAGTGAGGGCTGCCAGGCCTTCGCTGAGCGGGGGTGCGAAAGGAGCCACCGTCCCTGGGGTCTAGCCTGGGTGGCTGATTGGGTGGGGGGCAGGGCCTGGCATACACGAGGACAGGGAGGACAAAGTGGACATGCTCCTTTGCTGGGCTGTGGGCACTGGGCGGAATAGCGGGGGTAGGGGGCGTGGGGAATTCAAGGGCTGAGCCCCCGGCAGAAGGAGGGGTGATGTGCAGTGGAGAGGTTTTGGTGTAGAAGCCTAGAAGATGGGTTGAAACCCGGCGTTTGAAGCCCACGGAGGATTTGTCTGCGTTTTGGTTGGTGCCATTTGGTTTTGTGATCATTTGTGGCGGGGAGGGCTGAAGAGTGCATCTTAGCCTGGGGATTCCCCCTCCCACCTTGTGTTGTAACTCCCTCAGGTCTGGAGCTGGGACTGCCGCGGGGCTTCAGGAAAAGGCAGAGAAGAGAAGGAAAGCATTGCTGGGAGCGCTGGATTCCTCACGTTGCAGCTGATTTTATGTCCGCTGGTGACAAGGCAGATGCTTTAAAAACATTTGTGTATATAGATAAATGCACACCCACAGTGTGTACTTAGTCACTCAGTCGTGTCCTACTCTTTGCGACCCCTTGAACGTAGCCCACCAGGCCCCCTCTGTCCGTGGGATTTGCTAGGCAAGACTAGAGGAGGGGGCTACCTGGGGCTGCCTGCCTCCTGTCTTCCCTCTCGCCGTCACCCCAGCCGTCCCCAAGAATGGCTTTCCCCTGAAGGAGGGTCATCATGATGAGGCTGCCAGGGGATCAGAAGGGGCTCCCCGTCCACAGGGCACCCAGGGTGAGCTTGGCGGTGGGTGAGTCCTTTCACATGAACAGCTGGGGACTGAACAGAGAGCCTGTGTGGTGGACGTGGAAGCCACCTGGGTGCCTGGTGGATCAGTACCTTTCCAGCCGAGGCCTCGCTCGATCTGAGAAACTCTCTCCAGCCTCCCCTGCTGTGAGAGTTCAGAGTCAGCACCCAGCAGTGGAGCTCCAGAGAGGACTGTCTGACAGATAATCCTTCCCCATGAGGGGAGCACTCAGGTTAGCAAACCGTATCTGGTGGTTGGGGTGCAGTTACAGCATCGGGCTGTGTCACTGGCTACCCTCAACGTCCCATGGGTGCATAAAGCAGATTTGTGGGAAGGGCTGGGGAATTGGAAGGCAAGAGAGACACCCAATGGTGGGGCCTGGGGTGGGGGGTGTGGGAGGGAACTGGCGCAGGCAAGGCCGTGCCGTGTCCAGTGGGCAGTTCAGCCGTGAGCGCTGAGCTGAGGAAGCATCTCTGACCAGGACTGTTCTCTGACACCCCTGGCTTGATGCTGGTACAGGGGAGCCATTTGCTGTTAGATGCTAATATTTGCATTTAACCTCATGATGGCCAGGACGAAACTCCCTCCTCTCTCAGCCCCTGGGAGCCTAGTTGACTTAGCCCCTATTGTAACACTGGACTCAAATCCCCTTCTATCACCGAAAGGCACCCAGGACACAGGGATTTGTTCCCAGTTGCACATGAAGGTGTGGTGCTGGGCCGTGTTCACTAAGAGGGCAGCTCTGTAAGGGTCCTCGGGAGGACCTCCCTCCCTCGAGAAGAAGCCTCACCAGATGACGCTCCTTATTTTCCTTGAGGAGTCATCATGGAACAGCTGAGTGTTTAGGTTCCTCTGGACTCAGATGATTTTTTTTTTTTTTTTGCACGCCTGCTTGTTTGGGCTGATACAGCTCGTTTTATAATGAAGTTGTACATTTAGTAAGAAAACATGCACAAGGGTGCGTTGGTCTTGGAAATAACACAGCAAGTTTGAATGAGGTGGTTTGCAGTCTCGTTTGTTTTTGGGGACGAGTCATTTTTCTTCATAGAGTGTTGGGGCCCTTCATTCATTCATTTGTCGAGCGGGTCTCCCTGGTGCCTGATGTCGGCCCTGGATCCTGGTCAAGCCCCTGGGGTACCAAGAGGAATGAGCCCCTGGTCCTGCTGGTCCAAACCGCAGGACACCCTGGGCCCCTGCAGGTGTCAGCTTATAGGGGCTGGGGGTGTCTGATGTGCGCGGAGGGTGGGACAGCAGTCTGGAAAGATGGGATGTGGTGTTCCACTGACCCACCTCCTCCCCTGGCGGCCAGGCGCTGCGGTAGCAGTGTCCAGAGCAGCAGGATGGCCCTGCCCTCAAGGGACTTACAATCTAGCACGCGAGACAGAAAGTAAACGCAGGAGGAATAAGTGCATTCCAGCGCGGGAGTGCCCGGGGCCTGGGCCCAGACACCTCAGCGCAGAGTCCTGCTGAGTCACTTCTGCGTTCCCAGGGCCCCCTGAGAGATGTTGTTTCCTAAATGCAAGAGGGACCATTCAGAACTCAGACTTGTGTCCAGGAGGATCCAGAGTGCGAGGGGAAGGGATGGTGAAGGATGGAGCCGGGAGGGTGGGGAGTCCTGTCCCAGATGGGGGAGGGCCTGGGTGGGGAGAGAAGGTGCCAGGCTGAGTGCTGGCAGGCGCTGGGCCCTGGCGTGACCTGGGAGGCCACTGGGGTTGTGGTGGCCATGGCAGAGATGGGCTGAGCGAGTGGCAGTCAGAGGCGGGGGAGGCCTCAGCAGAGGGGACTGAGGCCAGGGCGAGGCGGGGAGAAGCGCCTGGAGGGAGGAGAGGTCCTTAGTGTCAGCTGGGGCCCGGCGCTGGTCCCCCCCAGAGGCGGCCTGTGCGCACAGCCGCGAGCTGGGCCCCAGAGGTTTATTAAAAGCAGGTGGGGTGCCAGGCACTGTACTTGAGCGTTGGGTGTGACTCAGACAGGCATGGAGTCAGCCTGGAGTTTCTTTATTCATCCCTATTTGCTTTTTGTCGGTAATCCTTTGTAATTCCCCAGTTTCATGATGTAATTTTAATGGAATTAAACTTGAACACTTCAAAATTATGTAATTAATTACGTTCGGCTTCAATTACAATGACTAATTGCAGTGTGATACCTGGTGGCAGGTCGGGTATGTCCTGGTGGTGGGTGCGTGCCTGCCAGCCCTGAGGACGGCCACTCTGTCACCAGTGGGTGCGGCTGCCTTGGGGGCTGCTCGGTGCCTCTGCCCTCCTCCCCGCCCCCAGGAGCAGCTCTGGGACCTGTGAGATGTGTGACGGGGAAGGGGGTGTGCAGGGGTGGGGGCGTGGTGGTGGTGGTGGGCACAGAGGCCTGTTGTAGGGCACAAAGGTTTGAACTTGTCTGCAGGTAGAAGAGCAGGGCTCACGCTAGGAAAGTGAGTCTGGGGGGACACGGGCGGGGAACGGGGGCCCTGCCGTGGGATTCCTCTGTTCACTCCAGGATATGGGAGGGAGGCTCCACTGAAATCACTGTTGAACACGGCCTCAAGAACGGGTAAGATGGCCTAGGGAGAAAGGAAAAGGTTCCGTGAACCCCCGAGGGGTGAAAGAGGAGGGCAAGAGCCGGAGCCAGGTTTAGAAATGTCACTCTGAAAATTATTCCCAACAGCCAGGGCTCAGGGCTCCGGGAGCAGCAAACTGCGCCTCAGACCCTAAGATGGAGCTTCATGTTTGTGGGCTTCCTCTTTGCACGTGGCGGTGGTTGTATTTTGTGTCAGGAGGAGGGGGTCTGGCTGAGAAATCTTTACCCCGAGTGCCGTTGCGTCTGAAGCGAGGCCCTCCCGTCTCCCTCTGGGGTCGGCAGCTCTTCCCTGAGCTGAGTGTTGGGGGAATGCGTGTTCATAGGAGGGTGGCCCCCACTTTGCCTGGTCCCCGCACAGCCTCAGGCCCCTGACCTCCCTCCCTCCAGGGAAGCTTCTGGGACAGACTTTGAACAGCGGTGCCCACGGGAGGCATTCAGGGGCCAGTGCCGCATTTCATCAAGATGCCTGTTATTTATTTGAAAGGCTCAGGGCATCTTTTCAAGAGCCCATTCTTGACATCTGAGACTAGGGAGGTTTTCCTGATGCTCACCTGTGAGTTTTCCGTCGTTTCCCCTGGGGTGTGCAGAGTGGACCGCTGCTCGCCAAGGAAGCTGGTCTCAGAAGCTCAAGCTGAGGTGGAGGTTTGGGTTCGGCCTTGAGGGCACCCTAGAGTCTTCTGGGTATCTGCTCTTTAAGAAGAGCTTGTTTCACCCTTGGGGAGGGGGCACGGTGATGCCCCAGGGGGCTTGGAGCCCTTCCCTGTGGGTCTTGATGCAGAGGGGGCTACCTTGACACAATGCCTGATACATTTACTCGGTCACTTTTTATTTTTTAAGTAATATGCACACAAAACTCACCATTTTAACCTTTTGAAAGTGTGCCATAGGTTATTCTGTGATACGTTTGCACTGTTGTGTAACCATCTCCACGATCTAATTCCAGAGTATTTCCATCACCCCAGCAAGACCCCCATACCCGTCAGCAGTCACCCTCCTTCTTCCTGACTCCCCTAAGCTCTGTATGTAACCTTTGGTCTATGTCCTGTGCCTCTGGGTTTGCCTGTTCTTCACCTGTAAACGGAATCGTACAATGTATGTGTGGCCTTTCACGTCTGGCCCCTTTTCTCTCACTGTAAGTTTTACCTCACATGTTGAGGTGCGTATCAGCACTTCATTCCTCTTTATGGCTGAGTAATAGCATGCCCTGTGTGGATATATACAACGTCTTGTTTATTCTTTCATAAACTGATGGGCGTTGGATTGTTTCCGCTTTGGGGCTAGTATGGAGAAGGTGCTGCAGACACCTGTGTGTAAGTATTTGTATGACTGTAGGTTTTCAGTTTTCTCATTTATGCTTAGGAGTGGAATTGCTGAGTCCTAGGTAACTCTGCCTTTAACTTTTTGAGTCTGCTACTTTGTGGCCTCTTCTGTGTAACTCCTGTTTTCATTTTAAGGCCCAGACTGTGGTTCCATCTCCTTCTGTTCCGCTCTGGTCTTCCCCTTGACTCCTCCTCCTTGGGCACCTCTCTGGGGGGGTTACCCTTTGGGACCACAGTTATGCGCAGACGGGCTGTGGAGAGGCTGGGAGCAGTCTGAATGAGAGCACACACTGTTGGCAGCCCACCCAGGGTCTCTGCCCTTCCCTGCCTTCCCTCCTTGCTCACCAGCAAAGGGGCCTCTCCCCTGGCCAAGTATGATGGTCATTTCACTTTGTCCTGGCTGGAGAGATAGGGACTGTCAGGCAGATTTGCTCATGGTGCCGCTTCTCAGATAAAAGGCGATGAGCCAGGACGAAGTGCCATTTTCTGCCTGTGAACACACCCGTGGGAGAAGAGGCCATCCAGGCCTGCCGACAGAAGGTGGCAGGAACCTGGGCCCTCTGTCCTGCCTGCCGCCCTCCTCCAGCCCTCTGTGATGGCGAATCCAGCATTACAACCCACGTCCCCCAACTGCTCTGGCTGGGTGTGGATGAGAAGTCACGTTTCTGAGATGCGCTGGTCCCAGCTGAAGGCAGAGCTGAGCTGAGGGTGTGAGATGAAAGTGAGCGCTGAAGCTCTCTCTTCCGAGAGCAGGCAGCATCCCATTTGCCAAGCCAGATGTCCCGCAATACTTCAGATGCCGCCGATAAAGCATCGAGCAATTAGAATGGTTAATATTCAGTTAAGTATAATTAGAAGCTGGTGTAAATTGTGAATGAAATTGACAGGTTCCGCAAGTTACAGCAAAATACCAAATCTCCTTCAGTTGTGTGTATGTATCTCTGTGGGTCTGTCAATTCAGACAGGTATATCATCTTACCTCCTTGGGATCGAAATGAGGGCCTCCTGTCCACCCAATTCACTATAATTCTCAAAGTTTAGGAATGTCTTGCCAATTGTTTTATATTAAAAATTGAAATCCTTAGGTCAGAGCTTTAATGCTTTCATTTCTATGCTATGGGCAGGAAAAACTAAATCCGTGTTTTGTACCTGCCTTCAGGGTGTGTGTGTGTGTCTTATGTGTGTGCATGTGTGCACACATGTGCATTTCTCCCCGCCCCTGAGTTGCATTCATCACTTCTCACTTCACAGGACATCATGATGTATCTTATTTTTTTCTCCTTTCTGCTCCATCCCCATGTCTAGTCCCCTCCTCTTCTCATTCTAATGTGTTTAGTATACCTCTGTATGGGTGTATTGTAAAACATGTGGCTTGTTTTGTATGTATAAGTAGCTCTAATTCATAATTGTGGCATCATGCTGTAAATCTTCCCTTCCCTTTCACTCCTCACTGTTTCTGAGATCTGTCCAGGTTACCCCTTGCAAATTTCATCATTCATGAGAGCTGCATCGGATTCCAACTGAAGAATCCACTTGTCTTAGCTCAGACTGCTGTATACCATACACACAGGGGCTTTAAGCCACATATATTGCTCACAATTCTGGAGGCTGGGCAGTCCAAGATCAAGGTGCCTGCAGTCCAAGATCAAGAGGGTACCTGGGGAAAGCCCTCTCCCTAACTTGCAGACAGCCCTCCTCTTGCTGTGTCCTCAACACGATGGAGGGTCTTTGAGAGAGAGCGTGAGGGAGCTGTCTTTCCATAATGACACTAATCCCGTCATGGGGACCCCCACCCTCGTGACCTTATCTAGACCTCCCAAGAGTCACACCTCCAAACACCATCACTTCAGGACTGGGGCTTCCCCATATGAATTTGGCAGGGGGGTGTGCAACACTGTTCAGTCCCTGGCAGCACCCTAGCTCACATGTCCATCTCCCCCAGGATGACCCTGCTGGGTGGCCTCGGGCATCCTGACGCGTGTCTCCTGACTGTTGCCCAGGAGGAGGATTGCTGAGTCCCGGGGTGAAGAGTGTTCCTCATCTCACTGAGTGCTGCAGGGCTGCTCCCCCGCGCGGCTACACCACTTTGCTCTCTCTGTCTCATCAGAGCTTCCCGGAAACCTTTAGCCATCCTGATGGTTTTAGAGTGGCACTTGAGGGTTGTGATTTTTCTCTGATCACCGGTACGTTTTCTACTTGTTACCAACCTCGTTCTGTACCCGTCTAGATTTTCAGATTGACTTTTCCATAAATCGTCTGGTCCTGTATGTCGCCCCTTGTGGATGTGCAAGAGCTCCTTGTACGTTAACGTGGTAACCCTTGGTTGGTTTTCACCTTCCTAAGTCGCTTCTCCCAATCTTTCCTGTGTTTGTTGATTTGTCTGTAGTGTCCTTCAATAAACAGAAAAACCTAACTTTGATGAAGTCAGATCTATCCGTTTTTCATTTCAGTCTTGTTTGAGAAAATCTTTTCTCCACTCAAGATCACAAAGATACTCATACTCTGACAGCCATGGAGATCTGTCTGCCGTGTTTAGATTTTTAGGTTAGAGGTGGTTTCCGTGCAGACCGTGAGGCAGTCAGTTTTTCCCCAGCACTGCCTGCTGAGCAGTCCAGTCTCCTACTCAGAGATTTAGGAAGGTGCCTCCATTGTATGCCAAGTCCCTGTATACATGTGGGTATGTTTCCAGGACATTCTTTTGTTCCACTGTCCCATGTGTTCCTTCTTGCACGAGTGCCTCACTGTTTAATTACTGTGGCTTTATACATGTTTTACTTTCAGATTGGGTGAATTTGCACTTTGCCTTTCTCTTTCAAAATATCTCAACTCCTCACTGTCCATTATTCTTTTATGCTGATTCCCATCAAGCTTAAGTTCCTTAAGTTCCAGTGGATTTTCTTTATTGGATTTGGAATAAATATACAGATTAATCTGGGAGAAAATTAAGAAATTTCAAGTTTTCCTGTCTGTGACTGAGACTGTTTCTCCATTTTCTTAGCTCTTCAGAAAGGTTTGGTACCTTTGTCACTAGGTTAAATCCTAGTTCTGTACAGTTTCTGTAGTAGTGTGAGCAATGACTTTGTGGGTTTTTTTTTTTTCTTCTTTATTGATTATTCTGGTGTGGAGGAAAAAACTGGTTTTTGTTTACTGATTTTGAAACTGGCCAGGTTGCTGAGTCCCTCATTGGCTTTACTAGTTCACTTGAACCTGTTGCATCTCTGGGGAGGGTATCATATGCAAAAAATGTGACACTTTTGTTTGTCCCTTTTCTTCCACTCCTCATACCCCAGAGACTTGTGTTGTCAGCCGGAAGGCCAAGGACTCTGCCGCAGACTGGGGATGGGGCTCTGTGTCTTCTTTCCAGGTCTTAGAGGGAATGTACCTGATGGAGATTTTTGGTAGCAGCTTTAATCAGATTAAGAACTACATGACTCCGTTGTCTCCACTTTTCTGAGAGCTTTCATCATGAGTCGGTGTGGACCTTTTCCTTTAAATCTGTTCACATCTGGGTGATTTTAATCCCTCAGCCCATGAATGTGGTAAATTACAGTGATCGACACTCCCATGTTGAAGTGTCCATTGTGTTCCTCGATCAGCTCTTCCCTGTCTTATATTTTAAAATATTGTTGGATTAGATGTGTAGTTGCCACATCTGTGTTATTAAGTAAAATGGCCTACAGTTTTCTTGTTTTTATCCAGTTGGAATTAAGGTTATACTAGTCTCATAAAATGGGTTAAAATAGCTTTGGAACCATTTGTATAAGATGAAGATTATCTGTATCTGAAATTGGATAGGGCTCACCTCTGACCGTGGGGCCTGAGCCTAAGAGTGGGCTCTGAGGAATTTATCATTTCATTTTCTTTGTTATTCTATCTGAGTTTTCTGTCAGTAGACTTATTTTGGCATTTTATAATTTTCTAGATATGTGTCCATTTCATCTAGGCTTTAAATTTTATTCTTGTGTGATTATTTGTAGTGTTTCCATTGTTTTTTTAAAAATTCTGTTTGTTTTGATATTCAAATTCTTCTTCTTTTTGCTCTTCCCTTCATTTTTTAGTTTCTATTTGCCTGGTAAAGCCTCTTCTCTTTCATTACTGCCACTCTTTCCATGTCCTTTTACTCTGTGTCTATTATAGATACGTGATGCAGGATCTTGTTTTTTAAACCCTGGTTGAGAGTCTGTCTGATTGGTGAAATTAACTGGTATACATTTATGATAATTGTGATTATATTAGGACAAATGCAATTTTATGTTCTCTATTTTACCATACTCTTTGAGGCAAGTACCTTTTAAAATATATAGATATATACTGGAGTATAGTTGATTTACAAGGTTGCATTAGTGTCAGGTGCAACAAAGCGATTCGACTATATATACTGATACCCCAGGGTATCAGCTGATCCCTCGCCCCTGGGGGGAGGAGTTTGGTGGAGAGAGGTGTGTCCGTGGGGGTTGAGGGCTTAGGTAGGGGTGCAGTCAGGCCCCTGGGACGACCTCTTGGTGCCTCACTCCAGCCACGCCTGTTCTCCTGGGGCTGCTGCCCTCTCTCTGATGTTACTGCCAGACTCATTGCAGGATCCTCTGGGGGAGGGGTTACCTGCAGAGATTTTGATCCTGCTAGTCTGGGGTGGGCACTGGTGTTTTTTCAAAGCTTCTCACAACAGGAGTGGGGTGTGGCATAGACTGGCCATAAGCTGAGAAATGTCAAAGCTGGGAGATGGGGGCTTAGGGGTGCATGATAGTCTTTGTTTACATTTGAGGTATTGTCTGTGTATAGCTGCAAGTCTGATTACATCCTGGCTGAGACCCACTGGCATTAACATGGTACCATCTTAGGTAGAGGTGGATAGGGAATGAAACCTAGCAAGACCCTATGGGACTCCTGGGCATGAAAGCCTTTCAAAGCAGGGAAGGGAGGGGATGCAGAGACAAAGGAGGAGCAGCTGAGAAACAGTAGTGCAGCCTTGGGGCCTGGTTCCACCTTAGGGGATACACATAACAATATCTTTGAGCTCTTTACAGAACTAGAACCCCAACACATAGAAGATGTTAGCACCCTTCATTCCAGAGAAGACCACAGTTTAATAATCTTGAGAAGCTCATTAGGAGGAGATCACCTGAGGCCAGATTAAAGGAGGGTAGGCCCTGCACACACCCTAATCTTTATTAGCTACCCCGCCCTGAACCATTGCTATAAAACTCCTCCTCCCCAAATCCTCCCGGGTTGGGGACACACAGTTTTGGGGGGCATGAGCCCACTGTGTCCCCCTTTGCCTGGCAAAGCAATAAAACTTTTCTTTTTGTGGTTGTTTAGTTGCCAAATCGTGTCCGATTCTTTTGCGACCCCATGGACTGTCAGACTTCTCTGTCCATGGGATGCCCCAGGCAAGATACTGGAGTGGGTTGCCATTTCCTTCTCCAGGGCATCTTCCCGAGACTGAACTGTGCCTCTTGCACTGGCAGGCGGGTTCTTTACCGCTGAGCCACTGTGGAGATGTTACTTCACCCACAACTCTGTCTCTGAGATTCAATTCAGCACCAACGTACAGAGGCTGTTTCCCATATCGGGAACAGAGAAGGCTTGCTAGATAGACCTGGGGCTGCCAGAACACTGAACTTGGGTTTTGTGGTCTGTATTCTATTTCTCTTGGAAAGCGCCATTCTAATCTAGATCCCGGTACTCCAGTGGTTCATGAACCAGCAGCAGCAATTAGGAGTTTGTTAGAAATGCAGAACCTTAGTCCCCACTGCAGACCACCTGAGTAAGAATCCACAGTTTTGTGAGATTCCCCAGGTGATTCATATGCACATTTAAAGTTTGAGAAACACTAAGTCCAGATCTTTTTTAAAGGGATGATTGGCTTTATTTAATTCCTATTTTAATAGAGTGACTCCTCCTCCCTTATCACCCCAGTTGAGCTTTTCCAGGACAGAGGTAGCAGCCAGCACTCTGAGGAGCTAGAAAAGATTCACACCCTCAGTGAGGTTGTGCAAGGGAGGCCCTCGGGCCCTCTCCCGGACCTGTTTTAAACCTAGCTCCTTTTTGACGCACAGTTCTCATAGTATCGACTGTCTGCTTTTCAGTCCTATAACATATTAAAATGACAAATCGGAAGAAGGCAAGGCAGATCCTAGCGGCAGGACTAGCGGTCTGCTTGGGAGCTGGAGGCAAGAAGACAAGTCTTTAGTCGGGGGGCGCTGTTTGCTGGAGAGGCAGCCCCCCCCACCCCAACGTGGAGGTTGTTGAGCATGGGGATACTGCAGGTTCCGGCCTTGACCTTCACTGTGGTCCATCTGAGGCCCTGGGAAAGGAACAGCCGACGTCCTGATGAATATGCCTCCCACAGCCCTTGTGTGGGGAGGGCAGTATTGTTACTAAGTCCAGAGACAAACACTTGTTTGGAAGATGCACTTTGGAGAGCGTCTCCTCTGCTCCTTGTGCTGGGGGCCACGGCTTCCCATCCCCTGGCGGGGGAGCAGCTTTCAGCGTGGGAACATGGGGTTCCTAGGTGGGGCGCCTCTGGGTGGCCCAGACCCGCCGGCCCATCTGACTTGGGGTCTCCACGTAGTGGCTGTGTGACCCTGGGCCTTTGACCTGCCTCCTGTGCGCAGTGGTGATGATAAAGCTCCTTACTGTATGGGGGACAGTGCCTGATACACTAGCCCTGAATGTCTTTTAGCCTCAGAATGACAGAGTCAAGGAAAAGGTGTGGTGTTGGCAGCTCACCGGCGAGACCGCCTTCTAGTAACAGCATTACACCCCTGACCAGGGATGTCCTGCGTTATAGCGCCAGGACCGACACCTGCACTGTCTGGGTCACTGTCGGTGCTGGTGTGCTGTTTTCTACTCTGTTTTTCCTTTTATACTTTTCCCCAGAGGTCATTTTCCCCTTTCTATGGTTAAAAAGAAAAATACCCACTTACACCTTAAACCCACCTCAGTTTGAATAACGTATTTTTAAGGCCAAGGCCTGCCCCTGGGTGTGAGTAGCTTGCACGGTGAGTATTCAGCGGGCAGATGAGAAATGTGAGTCACGCAGCACTTGGCATCTCTAGCTCCTGACGTTTGGTGGCAAACTTCCTACAGAGAGGAGGAATTGCAGAGTGGAAACCCTCTCAGAGCCAGACAGCCAAAGGATCCTTCAGATGAAACGGGCTCGACGCTCAGTGTTGATTGGGAAGAGTGGTTATTTGAATTCTCCTCCTCCTCCTCTTTCCTCAGCCTGCGAGGCCTCCACGGGGGCCAGATTCATCCTGGATTTACCACTTTTGTGCAGAGTGCAGCTTCTCCCTAAAGATGACGGCCATTTCTGGTGCCTTCTGCAATGCACAGCAGATGGAAGGCCCAGAGTGCCTGGACCCACAGGCACTTGCAGGATATCTCCCTGCCTGTGCCGGGAGCTTGGGTTTGCTGCCTCTGGTGGCTGCCGACAGCCGTGAGCAGGAAGAGCCATGGTGCCTCGTGACTTACCTGTCGGGCTCCGAGTTCTGTTTTCTTGGCCAAGATCTTGAAGACGGTTTCCAAGTAGGTGTTTCTTCCTTGGCAGCGGATTTGGGCTCTCTTCTCATCAGCCCCATCCTTGTCTGCAGGGGCACCAAGCTGGGGGGTTGGGAGTGGGGCAGAGCGGCTGATGTGACTGCTGTGTCCTCTGTCACGAAGATTCAAACAGAGTGGCACCACTGGCTGAATTTCAAACGTAGGACATTCATATAAAGCTCACTTTGATCTGACTTCTAGATAGATAATAACTGAACTATGAAACTGGGAGAAAGTGGCCAGATAGTGGTACAAAATATGCACCATTAAGGGTTTCAGGAGCAAAGTTCAAAAAATCTGGTGGAAAATCTTGGATGACAAGGAAGAAAGGACTCAACCCTCAGGGCTCCATGGTGCCCTGCTCTGCGGGTACCCCGAGGGCCTGGCACTCCAGGAAATGGAGGCCGCCGTTGGTTCATGTTTTCGGGCCTCCTGCTCTGCGCTTTCAGGCCCTGGTCGGTCTCCTCCACCTGACATTTTCAATTTGGGGGCAAAATCCCCAAGTTCAGCCATTTAAGAAGCGGTCATAGATGAGAGAAGTATGGGAGTGGAAACAGTTATAAGGCAGAACTAATGCTTTTCCACATGGCCCCTGTGGTTATCACTTTTTAAAATGATCCAAGGTGTACCCCCCCCCCCCACCAAATAGTTGTACATCTTGAATGTTTTAATTTTAAAATAAAAATTATCTAGAGGTAGTCATCATTTTTGTATATTTTCTTTGTTTCAAAACACTTCATTTTCATTTTTTATCAAAAATCCTCTAAGGCTTAGTGTTAAAAAGAACCAGCACCCTGCCCACATCTCAGTACCCGCAGCCTGGAACAGTGTCTATGGTCTGAGTAGCTGGCTTTCCAGTGCCGGGCAGTTTGCTTACTGATGTGGCATCGTGAGACGCGTTTGGGGATTTAGGCCTCCCTAGAGGCCGACCCCCCTCCTTCCCCCCACCATGGTCCTCTTTTTGGCTCAGGCAGTGTTCAAGGATTCAGCATTGATAGCTGTGACTACATAAATAAATACTAACTTTCTGTGAGATACCTGGTTTATTCCCAAACCCTTCTCCAGCAACATAAGTCTCTTAAGACATGGAAACCTATCGTATCGGTAGGGTTTCATCTCTTCTTGTCGTCACCCCCTCCTGGTCCCCGTGTTCTTCTCTGACTGGAGTGGCTGCTGCCTGGTCTGGGTCCCCCGCTGCCCTCCACATCCCTTTCCTTATCATCCTGGGGCCTCCCTTTCTGTCTCTCCTGCTCTGTCTCCTGAGTTCGGTGTTTTGTCTCTCTCATTTAACCTCTCGCTTGGTTGGGGTGGATCTTCTCCAGCAGCTTCCCGATGAAGGGTGTCTGCGTCTGCGATCTGACAAGGTCTTCCTCCTGTCTGGTGTCATCCGAGCCGAGGGTGGAATTCCAGGTTGGACAGCGCTGCGCTTGGGACTGGAAGGGCCTAGCCTCATCCAGGAGCCCGTTGGCGGGCATTCTGACTTCCCGTCCTCTGCCATTTCTCTCTGACACCTTTTAGAGTCAGGTCTTCCTCTTTTTTTTTCTCTTTCTTCAGGCATCAGGAAAACTTGCTCTTCTCTGGGTCCTGTTTTCCTGCCCCTGTTTTCTGTCCTCTGAAGCTCAGTGTTCAGATGGTGG
Source organism: Cervus canadensis (assembly GCF_019320065.1). Classification (NCBI taxonomy): domain Eukaryota; kingdom Metazoa; phylum Chordata; class Mammalia; order Artiodactyla; family Cervidae; genus Cervus; species Cervus canadensis. Next base: position 28,588,846 of record NC_057417.1, on the reverse strand, counting down.
GCCTCCTGCACCCATCTGCTAATTTTCTCCCCTTTCACTTTCCATGTCTTTGTCTTTGGGGATATATCTTCTTGGAGAATTCTCAGCCTCCCAATCTTTGTAAACTTGTATCTATCACATTTTTAACTCAAGTGTTTTCTCTTATTCCTTGAGTGTTCCATTCTTTGGACCTGTTCTTGTTTCAAGGATGCAGTGTTATCTCACTGGCTGCATTCATCACCGTTAAAAATTTTTTTTTTCTTCTGTTCCCTGCATTGACTTTGCTTCATGTTTACTTTTGAAAAATCTTTAGGAAAACACTGAGTATATGTAAACAATTGTATGGAACGCATTTTGGCTTCAAAGTGTAATAATGTAATTAACACCTGTGAACTCTCCCCCGCCACCTCAGGAACCAGACAGGCCAAGCTAGTAATTTGCATCCGCCTGCATTGCCGTCCCCCCTCCTTGTTTCCCTTCCTCCCTGCAGGACAGGTGGCCACTGTCCTAAGTACTGTATTTATTATGTCATGATCTTAAAATAATGTTGTTTTATCACAAATCTATGCACACTTAAAGTGTTAGTCGCTCAGCCGTGTCCAACTGTTTGTAACCCCATGGACCATAACCTGCCAGGCTCCTCTGTCCATAGGATTCTCCAGGCAAGAACACTGGACTGGGGTTGCCATTTCCTTTTCAAGGGGATCTTCCCAACTCAGGGATCGACCCCAGGTCTCCTGCAAGGCAGACAGGTTCTCTACTTCCTGAGCCGCCAGGGAAGCCTTAAATGCTGTATTATTTACAACTGCTTGGCTTTGAGCTGTATTTTAAAAAATGGTGTTATTCTGCAGGTAGACTTCTGGAACTTGCCTCTTTGACTCGTTCTGAAAGGGAGAATCATCTGCTATAGTCAGTGTGGTCTCCCTGGTCTCTGATGTTCAGGCCCAGTTCTGTGACCAGACTCAAGTTTATTTATCCTTTCTCCTTCCTGTGGATTTGTCTCTGTTCCTTCTCTCTCTCTCTCTCTCTCTCTCTCTCTCTCTCTCTCTCTCTCGGTCCCAGTTAGAGATTTCCTCAAATGTCAAGTGACATTTCATCATCTGTCTCTATGTAAGTGCAAGGCATCAGCATGCTGATATGGAAGCTCGTGTGTGTGTGTCTCGAGAGGGGATGGTTTGGGGGGCAGTCGACTGCTAGCCTTCACTGTAAATAATTAGCCCAGGTGTTTTGCTGGGGGTGTCTGTGCTCTTTGCTCTTGGGCTGACAGCTTCTGTAAATGCCCCGGGTTCCCTGCTGGGTGGGGTGGCTGAGGCTGAAAGTCTGACGGCCTGTCCCCAGCTTCCTCTGGTCTGTGCAGGCTGCTGTGACTGGCCCAGTGGCTGGGAAGCTTCTAGGATCTGGTGGACTTCTCCTTTGCTCCCTGCTCCTGAGCGACTAGACTTGGCTGTTCTGGAGGGAGCAGAGAGAGCTTGGGTGTCAAGCTGCCATTTTTAAGCTGGAAGTCACATGCCTTCAAAACGCCCCATTTAACATATGGGGTTCGGCTATATGTCTGTGACGACACCAGTTTTCTAGGAAACACATTGGTTTTCTTGTACAGCCATCTTTCGGGAGCGCCTTCCAACCAGGTTGCCCGTGAGTGACACGTGCTTGACGCACTCTGAAGATCACCTTCAGAGCAACTTTGTGAAACACGGTGAACACCGGGGTCACTAGCTTCGGAGCCTTGGTTGTGATGGGAAGGAGGCAGCTGTGCAGGCTTTGGTACCTGAGCCCGGGGCTCAGATCCTCCACCACTTCGTGGTTGGATGCCTCCACTCCCTCATCTGAAAGGAGAGCCCTTCCTAACTGGGTTGTTATAAAAACAAAAAAGAGGGAATATATGTGAAGTGCCTGCTGGCAGCTGCTCTGTAACTGGGAGCTATTATTAACCGTGGCATCCTTACTGGACTAAGAAATGGCACCCCCATCTCGCATTCATGTAGCACCTCATTCTCGGTAGTGCTTATTCACACACACACTCAGAAGGACTAAAAACGGACTCGGCTCGGATTGTGCCGATCAACTGCAGGGTCGGCTCCCTCCCCGCCTCTAGCCTGTAATCTTCCCCAGCACATGGACGCCCCACTTCCTGCCTCAGAACTTGCTCTTCTCCCCTCTTGCCGGGAGGCAGACCCCGTCCTTTGGAGCCCCCAGCTCAGGCCCTGCCTTCCCAGCCCCAGCAGCTCCTTCTCCTTGGAAACCCCTCCCTCCTCTAGTGACCCTGAGCCCCACTCATCTGGCCAGGGGCCTTGCCTGCCTGGGGCCACCTTGAGGGGTGTGGTCTTCTCCTCCTCCATCCAGGCTGGTCATTTCTAGTCAATTGACAAAGAATACAAGACTTGGGGAGAGGTAGAGTTTTACCTGCATTTACTGGTGTCTTGGTGGGTAAGTCCACCAGTGGTTTATGCAGGAATTTTAACAATTTAAGTCATAACGTTCAATCTGGTACTTCCGATGTGTTCTCCCCCTGCCTTAAGAAACAGCTGAGGGGACTTCCCTAGTGGTCCAGTGGCTAAGACTCCATGCTGTCAGTGCAGGGGGCCTGGGTTTGATCCTTGGTTGGAGAACTGGATCCCGCATGCCACAACTAAACATTTGCATGCCTCATTGAAAACTGAAGATCCCGCATGCTGCAGTAACACCTGGTGTAGCCAAATAAATAGATATTAAAAAAAAGAGAAAACCGAACAGCTGAGGTCGGCAGGAAGTGTGCAAGGAACCATCAGTTTTAAGTCATCAGAGATACATAAGGACCAGAATGTTATGCCTCAGTTGCAGTTTGTTGATTTCCCTGGCATTGCATTTCCCTTCATCCTCCACCCCAGCCTTTGTGGTTTATCCGAGCCGGTGTTCTCCATCCCCTAATTGAAGGCCGTAAACGTGGGCCCGCCCAGGAGTCTGGTGGGTCTAGAAAGTGAGGGGGACGTCACAGAAAGGTGACGGGAGCAGACTTCAAGCCCCCTAGATGGAAACCCTTCCGAGGGCGGGGCCTCTCCCAGCCGGACAGACGCAGACATGCAATCTGTTTCCTGCAGCCCCAGGGCACGCTTCCTCCTTGCGGTCAGTGACTTCAAAAGCTGCCCCAAGTTCAACTGTTTCTCCAACTTGGGGGACTTTGGGGGCAGCCAGCCGCACGTTGAGGAAAAGCCTCCTCCTGACTCCTCTTCTCTCGGGCTCCCTGTTCGTCATTAAACCGAAACTGCTTTCTTGCAGTCAGATGAATTGAACCCTGTGACCCTTCCTTGGACCCCATCCTCTGTGACCTCCCCGTCCCCTCACTCTGTGCTCCCACGCGTGGCTCCGACCAGCCCCCTGGGTGTGGAACCTGCCCTCCCTAGTCAGGGTCTTCTCCCGCTATGCCCCTTCCCTCCCTCCTCATCCTTCTTCCCTGGGCTTCTAAAGCCCTGCCCCTGCCTGGCTCAAGTTCCTGTTTCTGTTTGAATGAAGCCCTTCGGATCCCCTCCAGCAGATGGACTCTGTCCTCCTCTGACCCCCAGGGGCGCTCCGGGCCTGCCCTACATTTCTGCCCTCACCACACCTAGGATGACCAGCCTCTGGGTCCTTCCTTTGTGCCCGGGTCAGCTTATCAGCAGAGCGGCTGTGCCCGACTGGGGACTCAGCACCTCCCACGGTGCCTCGCAGAGAATAGGCATAGCATTCAATAAATGTCATAGTTTTGAAATATCTGTTGAAATAAAAAGAAACGCTTTTTTTTTTCCCTCCAGGAGTCAAAATGCATGGCTTTCATCCACTTTCAACACATAAAAGATGTTTTCAACACAGAAAGGCCTTTCACCGCTCTTACTTAATAGTCGGCTTTTGGAATGATGTGGACTAGAATGAAAGATGAGGACGAGCGCCTCTGAAATCAGCTGTTTTGAATTAAATAAAGCAGAGTGAGGTTGGAGTCAGGTGAAGCGAGAGGATGGGATTCAACCAAGGGAGAGTTAACGTGCGGGTGGCCACCTGGGAACTCTGAGAGCCTGTCTTCCCACCCACCCAGGAGGTGGCGGGGGATTGGAGGGTGGGCTGGCCCCACACCTGCCCGACCAGCCTGTCGCCCCCTTACCTCGACTTAGGTCAGAACCACTTAGCCCTCCTGCAGCTTTTCAAAATTGCAAGGAGGTTTTTAGGTTTTTCTCTCATTTCTTTTGGGGTTTTTTGGAGGCAGAGTCTTCCCCGCCCCCCCTTAGTTATTCCTGGTAACTTTCAGATTTCAGCTTCCTCAGTAAGGATCCTGAGTCCGGGGAGCGAGGTCCCTAGAGCCCGTGCGGAGGCCCTCGCTGCTCCACTGGCTGGGCTGAGCGTCCACATCGCGGGCGCTCAGTTTCCCCTCCCGCTCCACCTGGAGCACTGGAGCTGGGATGCGCTGTGTCCACAGCCAACTTGGCAGAGTCTGCACGTTTAGCTGCGTCTGTGAAAACGGACTGAAGACACTGAATGTGATGGTAATCCCCTGGCAGTCCAGCGGTTAGGACTCAAGTGCTTTCACTGCTGGGGCCCGGGTTCAGGCCTGCCTGCCGCATGGCGCAGCCAACAAACAAAAACATTAACTGTGAAGCCACCCTTACTCAGGCCCCACAAGACACGCTGAGCTGACCTCTGTCTCAGCGAGGCCAGGCAGCTTCAGTCTGACTGACGTGGGGGGTTGGAGGTGATGCCCCTGCCCGAGACAAGCTATGTCAAAAACTTCACCAATAGATGGGGGGTTCTTGTCTCCATTCTGATTGGGGCCGAGCCAAGGCCTTGGCCAGCTGATAGAATGGACCCCGGCAGATTCTGGGGCCTCCAGGCTGGCTGACTTGCCTTGCGCTGTGTGGCCAGCTCTGACTTTGTCTGCTCCCACGTGTTGCCTCCGGTCAGGCTTGTTCCCCTTGGGTGGGTTGGCACCGGGCGCTGGCAGTTCTCACAGGAGCTGAGTGGCCCCTTCAGGGCAGCCCTTTCTGCGGTGCTGTCTGGAGGGTCACCCGGGGCCATCCCAGGAGTGCGGCCCAGTGTGGACCAGTGTTGGCCTCCACCACCGCAGGTCTGACGTTTTAACTGATTGCTGGGCACACAGGCCGCTCCCCTCTGTATGAGCGCCTAAAAACGCTGGAACCAAGAGGGTTTTCAAAACCCGATACTGTGTTTCAGTTGTTACCAAGGAGGATTGCTCATTACCAGGGAACTGATTTTTTTTTTTTTTAAAGCAGTATCTAGATTCCTCAAGGTTATGACAAAGCTTAAGCAGCTTGTAAGCAGGCAAATGGACGAGTCTCTCCCACAGCGTTTGGTTTCTCTTTTGGGGGGGGGTGGGGGGGGTTCCACTATAGGGGCTGGCTTTGGTGGGCTTTACTTTCTTGAGGCCTCAGGTGTTCCCTTCCTGCCCTTTGTAAGCTAACAACCCCTCTTGACCCTGCACCGCCCCTCCCTCCCTGGACCTTTTCTTCTACAATGACTTACTGTCACGTGAAGCACTATTTATAAAAGCTGCCCCTCCCCCCAGGTAAACTGTGACGCCTTAATGAAGGTACACTTTGGCCCTCAGGACGGGAACAGCTTTTAATCATAAGAACGTCCTCCTCCACAGCTTCGGAGGATGAGAAACGTGGACGTTTGGGCAGGGAGGGAAACCGCCATTCAGCCTAATGCATGTGGCCTGTTGCATGTAAGGGTTGTGGAGCGGGTGGGAAGAAAAAGGACATCCTCCTATTTATCCATGGATCGTGAAAACTGGTACACCTGTACCTTTTCTTCGTGGAAGAAATCCAGTAGCATCAAGCTTTCTAGATTCCAAGTAGGTCAGATGGCTAGTGATTAAAAGTGGACCAGCATCCAGCTTGTCTTTAGAAGCAGAAAGCCACAGAGGCTGTGTTTTTGTTTATCCCCTTATCACTCAAGTGACCCGCTGGGGGCTGCGTCTGCAGGCCGCTGACCGGGGGTTAAGGGCAGAGCTGCAGGGAAACAAAGTTAAGGCTTCCCTCCTCCCTCCTCCCGCCACCTGAGCCGCGAGGGAGGCAGGCTTATGATTAACTCAGCGCCATCTCAAATGCAATTTCTGGGGGCTGAAAACATTAACTTTTAAAAAATGATTTAAAATTACCAATTGACCATATCCGGGGCCGAACCTGCATGATTCAGCTCCTTTTAAAAATATCTTTTCTCAACAAATTGCTTCCTTAACATTTTAATTTGTTGATCGTAAAGGAAGCTTGCCAAATATTAGCCGTTCTTTTCCATTTCCTACAGCTTCAAGCTTTCCTTATTTGGCATATTTCAGTGGAACTGTAAGGTCACTCCCTATTTTTCTTCCCAAATAACTATATTTATTACTGTCAAGTATTGGCGGGTTTGATCCAGCTGTCATCAGAATGTTTGGAAATACTGTTTTTTGCCAGAATGCTGATTTAATGATCTAATACTGACATGGCTTGTTTTCTCTGCTGACTTGATAACTTGTTCAATAGGCTCCCCTCTTTTTTTTTTCCTCCTCTCTTTCCTTCTGCCATATGCTTTATGGGGCAGTGTCCTTTTTTTTTTTTTTTTGGCCCTGTCTCAAAGTGCGCAGGACATTAGTTCCCCGACCAGGGAACAAAACCATGCCCTCTGCAGTGGAAGTGCAGAGTCCTAACCACTGGGCCTCCAGGGAATTGACAATGTCTTGAAGAGAGTCATAGAAGGTTTATTTTTTTTTTTTTTTAATTATTCCTTCTCCCCCGCCCCCTCCCATCCCCTCCTCCTCTTTCTTTTTTCGGAGAAGACCTAGATGGTAACAAAACCCTCCTTCATGAAGCTGGCATTGCTGCTGCCTGGCATCTTGGAGAGTACTTAAGAAAAATTTTCCTTGTGAAAACCTTCAAACATACACCAAAGTAGAAACAACTGTCGCAAACCCCCACCTGCCATCACCGGCTTTACCAGTTAGCAGCTCATGGCCCCATCTAGTTTCATCTATACCCCCGTCTAGTTTCATCTATACCCCCCCATTTCTAGAAGTTTGAAAAGACCATCATCTTATTTTATCCATGAAGATTTCAATATGTATCTCTAGAAAGTAACATGTCCACCTTAAAAAAAAAATAAACCCATCATTCTGTGACCACAACTAAGAGGGGACGTTTCTACCGAGGGGCACAGAAGTGAGACAGTCCTGGGTGGGGTTGGGGGGCGTGTCAAAGTGGAGAGGTGGTCTGGTCCAGGACTCTACCCTCGCCTGTCCCAGGGTCTAGGGCTGGTTACTGTTCTTTCTTGAGCCTCAGTTGGCTTCATCCAGAAAACCAGATGCACTAGTTCTCCTATCTCTGAATGTCTTTTTTCTTTCTTTTTTTAATGTGTCACCTATATATTAAAAAAAATTTTTTTTTCTTTTAAATTGAGGTATAGTTGATTTGGCTCTGAAGACCTCGAGTCTCTGAATGTGCGAGGCGCTGCCTTGCTTCAGAATAGGTCCCTGGGCCCCAAAGAAGGAGGGGGTGGGCAGGCGCCCCACCGTGTGGGGTTCTGCCTCCTTCCTGCCGGCCGTGGGAGTTTGGATCTCTGACTCCAGCTGCCTCCATCTGGCAGCTAGACGTGTGCTCCCGGTCATTTCTTTTATCCCGGCAGAGTTCTCCATGGGCCACGGATTGCCCTTGCTTGCCGCACTGATCATCTGAAACTCTCTGTAATAGTTGCTCCTCTGAGTGGAAGCTGCTTCCACATTTGGTGGTTAGCGGTTAAGGGTCAGTTAACAGGTGTCACATTTGCAACCCATCTTCACCCCAATCTTTTGGAACTGAAATGTCATTCGAGTTGAACAAGCTGCCTGGCGCTGCCCCAGATGCTGGGACTACCGAACTCGTTCAGTGCTGGCAGCACCCCCCAGGAGCCCCCATCTGGCGAGGAGAGGACCCGTGCACAGTGCCTCGCCAGGTGTAGGGCTGGTGCTCAGGGCTGGGCGCGGGATGGGCATCAGGTTCCGATTTGGCGGTGATGGTGCTGCTGGGCCTTGAAGCACGAGTGGGGTTTCTCCACATCCAGGCCACTGGGTGCTGGTGGGTAGTCACGTGTCCGACACCCGTAATCCCACTCGTAATCCCCGGGTTAGAATCAGCCGTTAATGCTGTGACTCATTTCCTTTGGCTATTTCTCTATGAATACACGGATTTCTGCTGTCTACTCATGCAGTCAGTAACTCAAGAAACGCGTCTTGAGCATCTGGCCACGGGCCCGACACTCTTCTTGGTCCTGAAGTGGTGAGGAAAGAGGTCAAGGTGATTCCTGCCCTCAGGGAGCTTACACTTTGGTAGGGTTACATAGTAAATGGCAGCATACAGCAGATGCCATTCATATTCTGTTTAGTTCACTTTACTACCACCAGGCCAGCCAAGGATTATTCGCTAGCCCTTCCAGCCTGCTATTGCCCTTCAGCTTGACAGAGAACAGCTGCCTGTGAAATGTGACCCTGACAAGGGCAGCCCTGCCCCCTATCCCCGCCCCGCCCCAGCTCACTAGGTGCTCAGGGAAGGTTTTCATCTGGGCGGGCTCAGACCTTCGCCCTTCCCCGTTAATTGCCTGTAAAAAGGTGGGGTTTTCCTCCTTTGGAGTAATTATCCTGACTTTCTTTGCATCAAGGAACATATTTAAAATCTAAGTATAATTTGCAACCCAAGTGTGCCCTTAAATCGTTTCATCAGCAGGGTTGGTGTGGGGGCAAGTGTTGTTTTCTTATGATTTACAGTTTTTGTGCTTGGGCTTCCCAGGTGGCGCTAGTGGTAAAGAACCCGCCTACCAATGCAAGAGACTCTGGTTCGATCCCAAGGGTTGGGAAGATCCCTCGGAGGGCACAGCAGCCCACTCCAGTATTCTTGCCTGGAGGATCCCATGGACAGAGGAGCCTGGTGTCGTTGGGGTCATTGGGGTCGCAAAGAGTTGGACATGACTGAAGCGACTTAGCACACAGGCACGCACACATGCATTCACAATGCATATTGTTTGTTTGACATGTTTGTATTGTAGAATCTCCAAAATTAGACTAGCCCTCCCAGTTAACCACAAAGAAGCTGAGATGCACAGGGGTTGAGTTCTTGTCCATGGCCTCAACTGTGGGAGAGGGAAGGTGAGGCTGGGGCCTCAGTTCCCGGGTCCGAGGTCTCAGTCTCCTGCCGGCTCTGGCCTCCTTGGCCTTCCTCCCCAATCCCAGACCCGGCTGCAGTCCTTGGGTGGGGAAGGCCAGGTGCACAAAGCCCTGCTTGTTCGGCTACACATGCCTACCAGCAGTTGCTCTTATTATAGAGCAGTTATTCTTATTTGTCAAGAAACTCAGAACAACTGTTTTTATTCTTCACAGTGAATGCTTATGCACATGACCTTTCGAGAACATATTTCTGGATGCTGCAGAGGCACTGATGTTCATGCAGATTAGCTAAGTTAAACCTTTCTTTCTTTCAGCTGAAAGTTGCCTCTGTCCCTTTAAGAATTCCACTTTGCAGAGTGCTTCTCCTGTTATTAATTGTTTATTAGGAGCCCCATGTCAACTAGTGTATTGTTTTCAGATGACAGAAGGGCCCCCTGGCAGAGCCAAGTGTTATAGTCTGATGTTGGTTAAACCTCACCCGCCTCCTGGTGGCAGTGAGGGACGGACAGCGCTGGTGCCCTTGAGCAGGATGGAGTGGAAGGGTGGTCTGCTGGTCCAGCAGCAAGCAGCCGTGTATCATGGGTCACATAGCATGTTCTCCCAGGGGGCAGCCACATCCACTCACATGTGTGTGTGTACTGTCTGAACATAGATATTTATGAATGTGGGTGATATATACCTCCACCTATATGTATAATGGCCACGATGGAAAATTCACTCACCCAATAATTACACTAATCTTAATTGTTTGGTTAGTAAGGGCCAGGAACAGTGCTGGGTATTTGGGATTAGCACTGAACAAATGACAGCGCCTGCCCTCATGGGACTGACATTTTAGTGGTTTCAAGGGAAAGCAGCACTTGTTTTTAAGAGACCTTGGCAAAGCAGACGACCTTGAAACCTACTAAAGGCGGCGATAGTTGGCACGCTTGTTTTACAATCTCCAGACAAAGAATCATATCAGGCCCTTTATTGCAGACATGAACATTTATTTTAAGGACTCAAATTAAACTAGAGGAGATAAATGAGCCAGCATAGTTGTTTGCTGATCATTCACGGCTGATACAATGAGCAGCTCATTAAATCGTTGGTAACAAATGGAGTCTTGAGAATTTCAACCCCGAGACACTCTGAACAACACAAACCGTAAAACGTTCCACTAAAGGTGATTTTTCCTTTGCCCTCAAAGCATCTCATTGATTTCAAAGTGTATAAAGAAGGCACTCCTGAGGCCTCTGGGGGAAAGTGCCATGTAAGAAAGTTCAAGAAGTTCAATAAAAGTTGTATTTGAACTTTCAGTGTGATTTCCATGGTGATACTTAATATGCTGTGTATCACTACAAGCCTTTTCCCTTCTGTTTTCTTCTGTAAATTTTCCAAAGTGGAGCAGAATTTTCCAACAGTGGATGAAATGATGCTGCTTCCTTGCATAGTTGTGTGTGATGGGGCTAGCTCAGGTGTCAACATCTCAGCCATTCAGGAGGCTCTCTGGGTGCTCCCTTTTATTTTTATTTAAAAAATTTTTTTAAATTTATTTTTTAATTTTTTTGGCTGCACCATGTGGTGTGTTGGGATCTTAGTTCCCCGACCAGGGTTCGAACCTGGGCCCCCTGCATTGGAAGGGCAAAGTGTTAACCATCGGACCATGAGGGAAGTCCCGGATGCTCAGCTTTCATAGCAGGCTATTTAAGTCTGGCCTCCAAGTCTCGCGTCTCACAGCTGGAGCCTCACAGAAACCCTTCTTGTCCTGGGGTGCCAGCAACCGCCGGGGGTGAAGTCACACCCAGCGTGTCAAGTGTGTGGCCGTGGCAGACCTGAGGCTCTGTCGCAGGGCAGAAAGGGAAGGCGGGGGGCGGTGAGGACAGACACATAGGACACTAGGGAAATTCTCTGTGCCTCCTCCCCTGACACCCGGCCTTCACCTGCTGGGTCGTTTTTCTTTGGTCCTTCATCCCTGGGTGTCTCCAGAAGCTCAGACTGCAGATAATTTGCTCTTGCTTTAAGTCATCTTCTTTGTAGAATCACTTACTCATAGCTTTATCTGTCACCTTGATGTCCAAGTGTCAGAAGTCCAGTCCTTCCTGACTTGGTCCCTGGGTGGCCCACCCTCCCTTCAGTTGACTGGGACAGGTCTCATCCATTCCCATCCCCCTCCGCAGAGCTGGGCCCAGAGCCCTGGCCTCGCTGTGGCCCAGAACCTTTTCTAGCTGGCACAGGGTCTTGAACTTGCCCCCCATGCCGGTCCCAGGGGCTCTGGCAGTTGCAGAGAGTGTCGGGGTGCTGGGAGGCCCTCCCCCCACTTCAGTCCCTCTTGTGGTGGGGGCATTCGAGCTGCCTGCCCTCCTGGAATTGATGGAGAAAGGGCCCTGTGCACACACGGATGCTTGAGGATGCTGGGCTGATCTGAAAGGGTACTGGGGAGGAGGGAAGCATTAGTTAGAGTTGAAGAGCAAAAGGCCTTGAACAGCCATCGAGGCCTGACCCACCAGGGGGTGGTTCACCTGCAGGGACTCCCCTGCAGGGATCCTCCCCAGCTTTGAGGGCAGATGGCCTGTGGGGGTAGCGGAGGCCAGGAGCAAGAGGAACCCCACCCAGGATGTGGTGACCATTGTCTGGAGGCAGGGAGGGAGCACACTGGAATGAACCCACATGTGCACTTGGGCATGACCGGGAGGCAAGTCAAGTTCTGTGTCAGAAACCCAGAGGCCCGGAGGTGTGTGGGGGAAGACAGACGTCCTGAGTAGAGAGAAACACTCGAGAGGCAGGGTGGGTCTGTCCTGTCCCTGCCCAATTCCCAGTGCCTGGGACACAGTAGGTGCGTAATAAACCCTACTGTGTGTGGACCAAACACACCAGTTTGATCGAAGTCAGAGCTGGCTGTGGGTCCTCCCACGCCTGGCAGTGTGTGTGAGTGGATGAGTTTCCCAAGGGGTAGAATTGAAGCGAAGAGAGGCTGAGGGCTGAGTGTTGGGGGAAGGAGTTTGCAGTTAGGGGTGCAGTGGAGGCCAGAGGGTGTATGACCGGTCAGCCGAGGTCGGGGGGGCTCCCGGGAGATGGTGTTTACGTGGACACAGGGTGGCTAGTGCCCTCACTGTGGAGAAGGCAGATGGGTGACTGGCCCAGAGAGGTAGGAGGGCTTGTAGGGCTCTGCTTTGCTCAAGTTTTGGCTTTCCCCTGCATCGCTGCGCAATGCAACTCTTGCTGCCGAGACCCGCTCTGCTCTGCTCCCCACAGGAACATCATTCCCCACTTTTCTTTAGGGTCGCTGCTGCATGGCCTGCCGTGCACCGTCTACACGCTGCATGCATCCACCAGCCTCACGCCGCCCCCCCCCCCCCCCGCCGCCCCCACACCTACCTCCTGGGATGACCACCACCTGGGAAGCCAAGCCCTCGTCCCACCTGGCATGGGCCACCCTCCTGAGACGGCCATGCCGACCGGAGTCCTTGTCCCCTGCCCTCCTTTGCCCTCCTTTGCCCTCATTTGCCCTGTGAACCACCTGAGCACAGGTGTCCTCATCCCTTGGAGCCCTCATGAGGTCATGTTGGCCAGAGCAGCTGCAGCCGCCTTGTCCCAATGTTTTACAGCCAAGGCTGTGTTGTCCGCCCACCTCCTGGCCCACAGTGAGGTGTCCCAGGGAGTGGGGAGGAAGTCAGAGCTCCTTCTTCACTGCCCTTCATAAAACCCTTGTCTGGAAATTAACGGACGAGAGAATCTAGGAAGCCTTGGCCGATGACACCTTGAGGAAACCTCAAGAATATGAACTTGAAACATCACAGCTGTCTCATTAAGAATGTGGGATGGCAAATTCCTTAACCTTAAGTGGCCTAGCTGGTTTAACAAGATGTTTCTCTTTGTGGTGGAATTTTCACTTTTCCCCTTTTAAAGTTATTCAGATAAAGCTGTGAGGGTGGTACAGAGTTTTGATTTTTTTAAGTTGATAATGAGTAATTTTAGGATAGATGCTTATGAAGTCTGTAAATAATCATTTGAAAAACCCTTGCCTAGTGCCGTGCTCATATCTCCTTTATAAATATTTGTGTAGCTGGACTCATCTGTCTGCCATGGAGGGGCTGAATGGGTCCCTAGGGCGTGAAAGTGGCTCAGAGTGGGCGGATGCCCATATTGTCTCTCTGATGTTTTCTGCTCAGAAAGAGAAGGTTGATTTTAGTCTGTGATCCTAGCACCCAAGGTGGGGGAGATTGTGGAGTTAGTCCTCCTGCAGGCTCATCAGCAGAATATAAGCCTCAGCTCTGCTCAGTTTGGTTCCGGCCTTCCCTGGTGGTCCAGTGGTTGCTGCTGCTGCTGCTAAGTCACTTCAGTCGTGTCTGACTCTGTGCGACCCCATAGACGGCAGCCCACCAGGCTCCGCCGTCCCTGGGATTCTCCAGGCAAGAGTACTGGAGTGGGTTGCCATTGCCTTCTCCGGGTCCAGTGGTTAAGACTCCGCAATTCCAAGGAAGGGATCAGCAAATTTGATCCCTGATCGGGAAATTAAGATTCCACTATGCTGCTCAGCTTGGTCACATCATGAGGACTTAAGAGGGGGGTGGTTTCAGTTACATGATGGCTTTTAAGACTAAAACCCTTTTTTTTTTTTTTTAAACACCTATCAGAGTGGCAAGATGTTTAAATCTTAATCCATGGAGGGTTGGTAGCTGATCTCTGTATCCTGTTGGTGGGTGTGTGAGCCAGAAAAACCACTTTGGAGAGGGACTTTGAAGGAGCCTGGTAGAGAGGAGCAGCTTCCCTCCAAGATGAAATGTGTTCTTAGAGATGCTCGAGGGTGTGTATCCTGGGAGACGTGCACAAGAACAGGGGTGAACACCTGGGGAGGATGCAGAGGTCATTGGAGGAGAGTGGCATTGTCCAGGGAGTTCTAGAAGGCAGGCCACACATGCAGATGGACCTCACAGACACAGCAGAGAGCAGGAGGGGCCAGCTGAGGGGCTTGCATAGCATGATCCTATTTTTATATGGAATTGAATATGCAAAGCCATACTTTACGTTGTTCGTGGTACCATGACAAGCTAGTGAATATAGAAAGATTTTTGGGGGAAAGATAAATGCCAAATTCTGGAGATGTGATTTTTTTTTTGGTGGGGGAGTGGCGAGGAAAATGGTATTGAAGTGGGTTCAATGGGTTTAACCAACTATAATATCCTTTTATTAGTAACAGATATGGCAGAATGTTAAAATTTGATGATGCTGGGTATAGGTACATAGGAATTTGTGCTTTCCTGGATGATTGAAATATATCATTATTAAAAAATAATGTATACTAGCTATCTGAACATATATGAACAGGCTTTAGTAATTATTGTATTTATAACCTAAAGTTTTCAAGATCAGGGTATTTTATGTGGGGCCCTTTATAGCTTTTTCCTGCTCTTTAGGGAATCCTAAAATTATAGTGGCTTTAACTGTACTTGTTGAAGAAGTTTATGTTCTCTTATGTTAAATATTGGGAAATAGGTGAAACTTTTTAGGTCTCTGTACATTTTAAGAAAGTTTTAAGATGTATTTTCTTTCTTTTTTTTTTTCTAAGATGTATTTTCTCCTTTGAAGTATGCCTTTTTTTTCTTTTTAAATTAGGAGATTTATCATTTTTATTTTATTTTGTTTATCTGTCTGCATCAGGTCTTAGTTGTGGTACACAGGCTTAGCTCCCAGCCAGGGATCTCCTGTGTTGAAAGGCGGATTCTTAACCACTGGACCACCAGGGAAGTCCCTATGCCTCTTTTTTTTTTTTTTTTTTAAAGGTACCTTTTGTTTTATTTATTCATTTTTAAAAGTATGATGTGTTTATTTGGCTGTTCTGAATCTTAGTTGCAGTTTGTGGAATCTAGTTCCCTGACCAGGGATTGAACCTGGGCCCCCTGTAATGGGAGTGTGAAGTCTTAGCCACTGGACCACCAGGGAAGTCCCTGGATTATGTCTTTTGATAGAAAAACAGATCCTTGCCTCTGTCTCAGTACAGTAACAGTGAGTTTTCTAGAAAAACAAGGACAGGAGAACGGAACAGAAGAGACCTGTGATGTCCACACCCCCTTATGTATAGCCCCTAGGATACTCGGGATCCTTGACAAAGTACACTATCAATTATACCTACTATTATCCAGGCCATGGATCTGGGATGGTTTCATATTGTCTCTGTGACTAGAGATGCTTCTCAGGATGAGATTCTGGCTTAATTGAATTAGCCTCCTTGCAGTCAGGATGGGAGTGAGATGGTGCATTCCTGTCGTGCCAGTTGCGGGGGATGCTGTTAAAGCCGGCCGTTGATGGAATAATATCCTTTACTCACTCGCCATCTCTCTCAGGAAATAGGAGCTTAATATGCCCCATTCAGTTAATCCCGACAACATCCTTAGAAAGGTGAGTGGAAGGCAGGTAGAGTGGTGCTGGTGGCCTCCCCAGCTCCAGCCCCGGGTGTGGTGGGCCCTTCCCACCTTCCTCCCTGGCGCCTGCCGCGCTCGCCCACCGGGCCCGCCTGCCGCCCACCCACTGCGCAAGCGGGCAGGCGGGAGAGCGGCTCCAGGGGCGCCAGCTCCGGGGCCGCCTCGGTGGTCACAGGCTGGCTGGAGGGGCCAGTGGCGGGCTTAGCCCACGGCGCCTGCCGCCTCAGACAGTGATCCTAGTGACCCTCTCTACGTGGCCACCATGGTCATCACTGCCTGCACGCCTCGCTCCGCCGAGGGCAGGAGGAGGACACTGCTGGAGGGACCAGTACTTCTTTGGACCCCACAGCTTTCTGCTCAGGGTGCAGTGACAGCGAGGCAGGCACCAGCTGTAGCGGCGGCCCTGCTCAGCTATTGGCTGGCGCCACAGTGGGCCCCTCCCCCAGGCAAGAGACCGTTAGTGAGCAACTGTCCACCAGCGACCGTTAGTGGCCCCGCTCAGCCATTGGTTGGTGTCTCCGTGGGCCCCGCCCCCTGCCGTCTCCTATATAAAAGCCCGAATTCAGACTGGGGGAGATGGTTTGTTGACACGATAGTCTGCCGTGTTGTCTGCTAGCTTTCAAGTCGTTATTCCTTGTTCCAACAACTCATTTCCCGATTTATTGACCTGTGGCGCCGTGAGCAGAGCGAGCTTGGGCTTGGTAACGTTTTTAATCTCCTTTTTACTCAAAAAGCGACTGAAATGTCCCTGGGCGCCCCCAGCCTTCCCTCAGAGCTCTGGTTAGGGTCAAGGTTAAATAACTCGGGGAGGAGGAAGGAAGGAAGCACTCCGGACGCATGGACTCCAAGCCCAGCCCTGTTAGCCCAGCCCTGTTGGCAAGTCTCAGGATCACAATCTCTTTGAATCCTGAGGACAGTCCTTCCGGGCCGTCCACGAGTCTTCCTGGCTTCTCCTTGGGATGTCCAGTTTCTGGCCTGAGTCCCCAGGCTGGTCAGTGACAGACTTGGCTGGGTTTTGCCAGACTCTGGATTCCCGCCTGGTCACCACCAGGCCCTGCGTCCAGCGTCGGGGGAGAGGGTAGAGGGGTGGGGAGGGGATCCATTGGATTACTTCAACAAACTTGAAGCAAAGTTGGCAGGTTCCCTTCTGGTGGTGGTGTCATGCAGTTAAGACTGTTGAACACAGCTTCACCTGAAGGAAGTAACTTGGGATCGTGAAGCAGAGGGTTCAGGGTGTCTCCCCTCCCACTTCTCCACCCTGAGCAGGGCTGGCGACCCCCAAGTGTCAAGGAGGGATGCGGCTCGCGTGGCATCTGTTGATAAGACTTTATTCCGCTGCTCAAACCACATGCGGGTGCGAGACCACCATAATCTTGAAAGATCCTGGTTAGAAATTGTAGGAGGCAGGAAGAGGAAGCTAGGTTGACAGGGCCCTCTGGTCTTTGTTGCTGTGTCTCGTGTCCTAACCAGGCCTTGAAGCCCGGCTGCTTTATAGGTGGGGAAGGGGCGGTTGTTATTCAGCCCTGGAGCTTGGGTCCACACCCAGACCTCTTCGATCCTCTCCGGGACAATAACCTGGCAGCCATGCCTCTGGCCAGCTGATTTGTTGTCATTTTAGAAAATGTTGCTATTCATTCATGAGACATGAGGATGAAAGCTTCAGTTTTAGCTGAGTTTGGATCAGACAAGGATTGCTCTTATTATAAGCAGGGCTTTTTATTAACTGAAAACACTTGGCTCTTAAGATGTGGTGTTTAATTGCTGTTGAATGTATTTTTGTCACACCACCCTGTGATAAGCCAGAGAATGGTTTGTGCCCAACACAGCAGGAAAGCGAAGGGGGGGTGACAACCTTGTGCCCTTCCAGCCCGCGTTGGAGCCTGTGGTCTCGTGTTTGCTGTGTCAGGTTTAGTTTCTGTCTCCTGCACCTGGTCTGAGGCTGATCAGGACCAATGGCGGGAGAGACCATCCCTGGGGTGCTCAGATGTGTCGCTCTCCCGGCCTGGACCAGAGCTAGTCTCTTCCTGGTCTTTCATCCTCGGTTGTGTAGGCCTAATGTCCTAGCACTGACAGAGGAAAATCAGTTATTGAACCTGGCCTTGTGTTTTGGGGGGGAGGGGTTGTTTGTTTGTTTTTTGCAAAGTGGAAATGATTTTGTGCTTTGAAAAAGTAAGAAATGCTAGTGAAAATAAGAAACTATAAAACATAGGATGAAGGAAATAAAAAGTCACCCCTCATCCTGTTCCTGTTCACATTCTGGTGTAAGGCCTTCCAGACACTTCCCTGGCTATGGACTTAGGACACCAGCTGATGGAAGAACACTTTGGATACTGTTTGCTAACAAATCTCTCAGCAGCCTGGAGTTCGCTGTGCTACTAAGTATATCTCCCAATGGTAGTTTAGAAAGATTAACATGCCATTTGTTGAAATTACCTATTACATAATATTTCCCTGATTTCCCGTCTTTTATTAAATTGTTCTCTTTTTCAACTTTGTACTACTACACAAAAGAGTCAGACACGACTTAGTGACTAAACAACAACAACAAAGACTACGTTTGGATGAACATCCTTATGCATCTACGCATCTTTTAAAATTACTTTTAATGTCTGATTATTTCCTCAGGTTAAATTTCCAGAAGCAGAAGTGCTGAGTGAACAGTGTGTGTATATTTTTAAGACTTTGAGTACTTATTACCCAAACTTCCCAGAAACATTGGACCACTTTATAGCAGCAATTGCACTAAATTCCTTGTATTACTTTTTTTTTTTTTTTTTGAGTAACAGCTCATGATTCCCCCTGCAAAAAAAAAAAAGAGACATAAAGAGAAGTCTCCTACCTGCCCTGCACTGTTCCTCTCCCATTGTTGATTTCTTTGTGTATCTTCCTGAATTTCTTTATACACAGAAACAAATACAAGTATGTTATTTTCTCCTTATCTACACATAGTCTGGCATGCTGTGCATACTTTTCTTCACTTTGCTTTTTAATTTTTAAAAATGATCGGTGTTCCTTAGACTTTCCAAATCAGGACATGAAAGCTGAAAATTCTGTTTCTGTTTTCTTTTTAAGTAATTTTATTTCTTTAGTTTTGGCTGTGATGGGTCTTTGTTGCTATGTCGGCTTTTCTCTAGTTGGGGTGAACAAGAGCTACTCTAGTTGCCGTGCACTGACTTCTCACTGCAATGGCTTCTCTCGTTGCGGAGCATGTGCTCTAGGGTGTGTGGGCTCAGTGCTTGGGACTCACGGGCTCAGCAGTTGTGGTGCACGGGCTTAGTTGCCCCGCGGCATGTGGGATCCTCCTGGATCAGGGATCAAACCTGTGTCTCCTGCATTGGCAGGCAGATTCTTTTACCACTGAGCCACCAAGGAAGTCCTCTATTTCTATTTTCTGTCTCTCTCAGAGCGCCATGGTATTCCCTGATAGGGATAGCTGTACCCGATGTATCAGGTTTTCCATTGAGAGATATTTGTGTTGCTTCCAGTCTGTGCCCTCCCAACACCGCCACACTGAAGAGTGTGTCTGACGCTGGTGTGCATCTGTCTCCTAGAAGATGTATAGGGTCCCTGCACACGAGCATCTGTGATCAATCGGTGCTGCCACCTTCCTCTCGTGGATCCCATTAGACTCCCCCCAGCGCAGCGCTGCACTCCATGGGCCTGCCACGGAGTCCACCCTGAGTTCTAGTTCTTTCACCATCCAGTGAGCTGTGCATCGGTGAGGACCCTCCCCTTAGTACCCCAATGTGCGATCCCTCCTCCCCTCCCCCCTGAAATAACGCCACTTCCTTTTAGGGAAGGGCAGCGGCTCTCTATGAGCCACCAGGAAAGCCATGAGGCCTTCTAGAGCCTGACCTCCCACGGAGACAGCCACGGACTGCAATGTGGCTGCCTGGGGTTCAGGGTAAGCGGTCTGACAATGCAGAGCCTGAAGAACTGAAATGATCACAGCTGAGACTGAAAAAGTGCAGGCAAGGCCCAGGGAGGGGAAGTGGCAGCCATGCCCCTGTGGGCCACAGCCCCACCAGTAACACAGCTGGAGGAGTCAGCCGTGAAGGTCCAGCCAGGATCTAGGTGGTCCAGACAAGCCAAGCTTCACACAGTTTTGTTAAGAATAGTTTGGGTCCCAAACCAGGAAAGCATACTGATACTTTTTAATACAACGTAGTTTTAAAAAAATTTTGTGAGTAAAGAGAAAAAATGGTAAAATGGTAACTTAAAGTTCCTAAGCAGAAGAAACTCTCTTCTTCAGTACACTGTTAGGGTTAGAAGCCTGTTTGCCTTGTGATAGGGGATCTGGGCCCTGTCTGTTCATTGTAAGTGACATAGACCTACGTGCTTAAGTATCTGGAATCTTTGGGTTTCAGGGTCTTTGCAAACTCCTCTGGGAGACAGTGTCCCAGGGCTGACTTGTGCCGTGGAGTGAGTCCAGGAGAAGTTTACGGGTGCCTGTGGGGACACAGGAAGGACACCACCTGGTAGTTTTGGGTGACCTTGACTCTATCCCTGCCCCACCCCATGTCCCTTTCTGATGACTTTAACAGACATATTTTTAAATCATCTACCCTGTGCAAGAGTGAAACTGTGAAACTGTTAATCGCTCAGTTGTGTCCAACTCTTTGTGATCGCATAGACTGTAGCCCACCAGACTCCTTATGTTTGTGAGATTCCCCAGGCAAGAATACTGGACTGGGCTGCCATTTCCTTCTCCAGGGGATCTTCTCGACCCAGGGATTGAACCCAGGTCTCCTGTACTGCAGGCAGATTCTTTACCATCTGAGCCACTAGGGAAGCCCAAGAGTGGTCTCCTCTAAAAAACACTTTGAAATTAGGAGGGATCCTTCCCTCCCTCCTCCCTATTTTATTTCTAGTTTGGAGCTGTTTAGTATAATGTAATGTTCTGCGTTATTCTTCTAGATAAACATATTCCAACCATTGGCATTTCAAAATTTCTTTCTCAGGGGCCCCTTTCTGGATGAAGCTGGTCTTTTTGGATGAGGCTGGTCTTGTGTGGCCTCAATGGTCTTCAGCTTTTTTTCTTGGGCTTGCTGCCTCCCTGAGGCTCGGGCAGTGTGACCCCACAGTAGGCTCGCCTGGCCCACCTGAGGGTTGGTCTACCTATTTCTGAGACTCCGTGTGGCTCTCCTCTCCCACAACCTAGCCCTTCCAGGAGATGGAAGGGGTCTTGCGGGGTGCTTGGAAGGTTGCCCAGAGGGTCTGCTTCTGCCCAGAGGCAGCACAGCGGCTCCATGGGAGGCATCCGGGTGGGTGACTGTGGTCACCAAGCACATGTGTCTTTGCATGGGGGAGAGGAACTGTAGGATCATGCTCTGATCTTCCCCCACCTGTGGACATTGGTGATGGGTGGGAACAAACAGGAGTCAACTGGGACAGAAGGAAAAGGTAGCTTCGCTTGTGGATATAGTGCACACTTGGTCCAGAAAGGTCTGAGCACCTGCAGGAGGAGGCTTGCTTGAAAAAAATAAAACCAGCTAAAGGCACACAAGACTCAAAACACAGTAATAGCCAGAATGCATTATATAATGTGCTCCATTGAAAGGAACACTGTGAACCAACTTAGGGAAAGGATCTTTTTAAATGGCTTTCCTAAAAATACTCCTAGGAATGGGTCAGAGGGTTTGGAGAATTTGCCTTTCAGAAAGTCCTAATCTGACGTGGAGATTGTTGCTGGAAGCTCCTTGTGAAATGTGCAGAAGCCCACAGTCTTTAGGCGACGTTAGGAATGCCAGTGCTCTGAGTGTCAAGAGGAAGGGGTGCAGGAGTGGGCTTTGGGGGCCTTTCCTCCTTATCACACCTCCCCCAGACCCCTCTCACTGGCCTCGTAAAGAAACAGATGGCGCCCCAGGAATAGCTCCGAACTCCCGTTGGCTCCTGGCTGTATAAAGAGAAAGGACGGGGACCATAAAAATTTGAAATCTCCCAGGAAAGGAAATTATTTCCTTCATGAAATATCGATGGAAGGGGAACATTTAAAACGACAAAAATTATGAACCCCAGATTCAAGTCGAACCAGATACTGCACTTTAACCTTTTTGAGAATTGTTAATTTAAAAGCAAATAGAATGAAATATAGACTATAAAAGCAAATTAAATCATTTTTATGCTTCCTGGGTTTTTGATGTCACACAATTGGAAAAGCTCATAGAAGAGTGGATTTTGGAGGGAGGACGGTGAGGCTCGGGGCAGGTCCAGTACAGGCTGGGAACCTTTAGGAACAGGAGGGAAAAAGCTGGCTGACAAGGGCCCAGGGTGGAGAGCCCTGCAGATCCAAAGAGACCTCCAGGACAGAGTCCTCTGTTAAGAGCAACTTTCTTGGGCAAAAATTGCCCATCCCATGTCCAACCAGAGGGAGCAGATGTTTAAGAAAGGTGTCTTTGTCCAATTGATTTGCAGGAAGCCCCCCAGCAGTTGATGTTTTATGTGGAGGTGGGGAAAGCTGGGGCCCAGTTACATGTATCTACCTGCAGGAATAAATAATTCTTTTGAAACATCACAAGAGAGAGAGAGAAAAAAAAAAAAAGCAGCTTAAGATTTATCTGAAAAGGAAGTGGGAAGTTAAAGTTGCTGGAGATCTCATTACTGTCTGTCTCGCTCACCGTAATTAAAAAATGCCTGAATGATCTTAATAACACATGATTCAGCTGACAAGCACTAATTGCCCTGTATCAGGCCAAGAGAAGATGAATGTTGTCAAGAAAACCACAAGTCAGACAAGCTGATTCTCTCTTAGTCTGACACCATGTTCCCATGTACAGACCAGTTTTTACTGGAGCCTTTCCAGCATCAAAAGAAGCTCTTTACCTTCCCATTAATTTTCATCGCTGGCAGGCCTGGGTTGTTTGTGATGCGCTATTCTCATTACTCCTGCTCGCCTGCTCAAGAGCTCGAGTCTGCAGACAAAATGTAAATGTTTCTTGCTCTTATCTTGGTCCTTTTTAAGGAAAGAAATCCGTTCCCATTCAATCCGAACTCCTCGGTGGGCTTGTCAGTGAATTACATGGCATTTGGGAATTGATTTTCTGACGCCGCCGATTTGTCAAGAATTTCCCCTGCCTTTCCAGCGATTTGACAGAACCTGTTGGACCCCATCGCATCCTCTGAGAGGGTCTCCTGCCGGCAGAGAAGGAGGGATTGAGGGCTCTGTTGTTTGGGCGTCGAGAAACTTCCTTGCAGGGGGTGGTTTTTGAGGAAGGAGGAAGGAATAACAATCTTGGCTCAGCCCTACACGTCTATAGGACGGCTGAGTCATCCTGTCATACCAGAGCCGAGTCACAGACTGAATCAAATGAAGCTCATTTCCCCTTGAAAGGCCAAGCATCTCTTTCCCAGGGCAGTGCCCTGGGGAAGAAGGGACCATGGTGGTAATAGCACCCTGGCTGTCCCTGGCCACCCACCATGTGGGTGTGCGCCTCGGTCCCCTGGTGTCGGCCCTGTGCTGGGGGGAGGCCCCCTGTAATGGGAAGGGAGATGGGCTGGTGACCTGCTCTCGTCTGGGCGGGGTGGACCTCTGTAGGGAAACACCGACACACAGCCCGCCGAATCCAGCTCAGACCAGCATCTCTGCCCTGACAGCCCTGTCCCTGCCCTCCTGGGAGGCAGGCCAGTGGGGAATGGAGAGGTTGGCCCTGAGCTGGTGGCTGGGCTCTGGCTGTGGGGCCCAGGGCCTGGTGCTCAATATATCTGAACTGGGGTTCTTGTCTAAGAAAGTACCTCCTGGAATGGTGTTGTTTAGTCTCTCAGTCGTGTCCGAGTCTTTTGTGACGCCATGGACCGTAGCCCACCAGGATCCTCTCTGTTCATGGGGTTTCCCAGGCAAGAACACTGGAGTGGGTTGCCATTTCCTTTTCCAGGGGATCTTCGCAATCCAGGGATCAAACCATGTCTCCTGCTTGGCAGGTGGGTTCTTTAACCACTGAGCCACTTGGGAAGCCTGGGGTGGTGGTGCGGTCTCAATACAACAGTACTCTCTATAACGCCGCACAAGGAGAATGCCTGGCACACATCAGTCAGGGCGATGTCTATCATTGTCACCCTCTGGGATTGGGGAATTCGATGAGAGGGTTCACATCACCCAGCACTGTGAGCTGCACTTGTTAGGAGCACAGTCAGTTGCTGAGAGAGGAACTTACCTCCTACAGAAAGAGGCTGATAAGGCTGGCAAATAAATGAGCAGAAACAGTAAGCCATTTAGTAGATGGACTTGGTGACGTGACAGTGGCTGGTCCCCCAGTGTTGCCTGTTGGATGGGGGTGCCTGGCTCACGGGAGCACCCAGAGCTACCCCACACCAAGCTTCGGGGTTAGCCTAGTTAGCGAAGATGGTCTCTTACCAGAGACCTATTTTCCTGAAATTAAAGTGAAAATTTGTGATGATCATCAAATACTGTCAGTGTGACTTAGTCATAGGAAACAAAGATCTTAAAGGAAGTGGTACATGGAAGTAAAGCCACAGTGCCCTTTTTGGGTCTCTGTTCAGAACCTGTGGCCTCTGTCTTTCTCGTTAGCTTTTGTTTTTGAACCTCCAGGCCTCAAGCAGTGTGTCACCCACAACACCGTGCAGCCCTTAAAACATAGCTTCAGGAGGACCCAGCAAAAGGATCTGTGTGTGGGATCCCTGTTCTGAGCTGGGCTCTGGTCAGAGCCTAGCTCTTTTGGTGACCTGGTGGCCTCCAGAGTCCTTGGAGGCCTGGACCCCCAGCAGGAGTGGACAGGCTGGTCCCTGCCTCCCCCCATCGCGCAGGTAGTCCCAGGATTTGAACGTTAAGGATGAAGTTTTTGTAGGCCTGATTGTGTGTATTTCAAGTAACAGCACCTCTGCATGCCACCTTTGTTGTTTCATTTATGCATAGCCCTGAGTCACTGGAAACCAGGACTAGAGGATCCAGATCCATGACTGATTCCAGACCTCAGCCTTGCTAACTTGGCTTTTAAAGTCCTAGGCTGTGAAAGGGAGGGCTGTTCATTTAATCTTCCTTTTTCACGAATTTTTCATGTGTAGGAGTGGTGCTCATCACCCTGATTTTTTTTTTTAATCAAGTTATTTATATTATGGGGTGAGTCTGTCATACAGTCTGAATGCGGAATGCTGCCATCCTTTTAATCAGAATCCTGCCAGTAATTTCTGTTTACAATAGTGCTATTGAAAATTATATTGGGATGAAACTAACATAATATAGAAATTGTTGGCTTGTGTGCGATTTTTATAATATGTACATACAGACAGAGTTGGCTGTCATTCAGAAGGCTTTTTCTATTTATTGTTGTGCTTTTTATTAGCTACTGTTCCAGAGCCCCCACAATGGGCCAGGTGCTCTTGGGGAATTCGGGGGATTGGAGCCCCTGGCTGTGGACCGGGAGATCTCTCTTCTTATCTGTAGAGTCCTGTCAGAGCCCCAGAAATTTGTGATTCCAGAACTGTCTTCTCCTCTTCCATGTCTTAATCCATGATTGCTGCAGGCATAGTTTGTGGATGGGGTGGGAAGGCAGTATACCCCCCGCCCTACAGGGGCCTCCTCTGTTTTGGACGGGTCATCGTTTAAGGGGTAGGTGTTGTTAAACTCCTAGCCCCAGTGTCCCAGCCCACCCAGACTTTTCTCCCAGAGAGCAGAACGGCTGATGGGAGGAGTTTTGAGACAAAACCTCATGCGATTGTCAATTTCATGGATTACAGTTAATTCTGTTTAATGTTCCTTTTTTTTTCCCCCTCTCCCTTTTTGCCAAGTCCTGTGCATTATAGAACATCAACTTTAGCACAGAAGTGCTTAAAACTTGATTTGGCGCTTAAATGGATATTTACGTAGTGACACCACACATGTTGGATAAACAGGGGATTTGTTCTAATGAGACCTTCAGTGATTCGAAGCTGTTTTCCCCCATTGCCTTTGTGGAAACCTGGGCTCCTCTCCTGCTTAATTCTGGTGATGCTGTGGCAGCCAGATCGCTCGTCCTATGTCCTCCCTGGGTTCTAGGTTCTCTGAAGTGCTGGCCGCCCCCACTCACTCCAGGTGCCGTCAGCCACGGTGCCTCTTTCTGGGATTTGCATGTAGCGGAAATATTTGTTGAACTGAATTATTTTTACACACAGACCTTTCATGTGGCCAACGTTCTGAGGTCTGTTTCCTTTGGCCAAAGGCTGGGAGAAACCTTCCAGTTCACCGAGGAGTGACGAAGGCTTCAGGTTCAGGGGTGCCCTGCATGGGCTACATGCACCCTGTCTCACCAAGGAGGCTCTCCAGCGAGGAGGGGGAGCCGAGGAGGGTGCCCACATGCCCACATGGCTCCTGCTGCAGCGTTGGGGAAGTCTAGGAGGCTTTTGGAGTGACACTGCTGGAGAGGCAGTTTCTTCCTGCGGCTCAGAGGGGAGGAGGGGGGAAAGAAGGAATCAGAGCCTGGAGGATCCTGCCCTGGGGACCCTCGACCTCAGAGGCCTCGTGACCTTAAAGGCCCAGCTCAGTGCTGTTGTGATTTCCGCTTTGTATCTCGTGAATTATTTAAGAAATATCCATGTTTTTCAAGGCTATGTTGCCTGGCATTTTTTGTTTTTTTAATATTTATTTATTTGACTGCAGTGGGTCTTGGTTGCAACATGCATCCTGCATGCATCTTCTCCATGGCATGCAGGATCTTTTAGTTGCTGCATGGGGGATCTGGTTCCTTGACCAGGGATAGAATCTGGGCCCCGTGCATTGGAAATGCAGAGTCTTAGCTACTGGACCACCAGGGGCGTCCCACCTGCCTTTTCCTGATAAGGCTGTTGGCTTCAAGGAATAATCTCCACAGCCCACACTTGGAGAATATTTACTTTGCGCTAGGGGCTGTTCTGTGTGCGTCTCACCTTATAGCTCATTCAGTCCTCACAGGCTACATTCACAGCAGAGGGAAATGAGGCTGGGGGCTGATGCCCCTCGGGAAGACACGCTGGGGGAGGCAGCTGAAGAGTTTCTGAGCCTCTCCCATCTTGTGATGGACCCAAATGCCCATGCCATCCCAAGACTGCTGTGCCAGGGTTCCCTTCCTCAGTGTCAGTCCCAGCCTCGGGGACCCTGCAGGGCCTTACCATCCTCCAGGCACTGCTGCTCCTTGGCAGTCAGGCAGGCCTGGTTTTTAGGGGAGCCCCTCTTCTTCCCACAGGCTCTGGGTCACTCTCTTCTGTTGCCATGTGGTGGTGGTGGTGGTTCCCATGTTGCCACGTGGAGGTGGCTTAAGAGCTGAAACGTGTTTTCCAGCCCCCCCGGGTCTAACGCTGTTCCATGGTGACGAAAGAGCCCTCAGCACTCAGCCACAATATAGCCCCGACCCCGTCCCAATGGTGGATCAGGGAAAGCAGTTGTGCCCAGGAACATGTGTCCTTGCAAACAGGGTCAGTGAGGGACACTGTTGGGAGTCATCACCTCTGGGCTGGTGGGCGCGGCAGGGGAAGCTTCCGCTGGTGGAGGTTTCTAGGAGGTCCCCTGGCCTTCCTCCCCTCTTCCCAGCGTGGGCAAAATCTCACTTGTCTTTGCAACCACTCACTTCTCGTCACCTCTCTTTCTGAATTGTGTGTGCCCGGGGGTGGGTGAGAGCCATTTAGGATCAGTGTTGGGAACACTTGCATGGACCCAAGGCCATGGATGTCCCCAGACCCGGATGGGGCCTTCGGGAAGAGCCCATGGCCAGGGCCGAACCCACAACTGCCACCCATGTGTACAAGCCAGTAAAGCAGGTGTCCTCCTCTGGGACTCATTCTCTGATGTCACTTCTTGCTCTTAGTGTCCATGGACTGAAAAACCAAATTCCACCTCTGTACCTGGTGGTGGAAATGACCTTTATTTTGCCTTGAAGCTTACAGTTCTTAGGTATCTTCTGGTGTATGTGCCCCCCCCCCCACCCCACTGATTATGGGCCCCTATGCATGCTCACCCCAGGAGAACACATCCAATGCCAAGACACTGACGGGTAAAGTTGAATTCAGGGACTTAAAGGATAAAGCTCATTGAGAGTTAGTAAGTTCAGTAAACATTTTTCGGAGAAGAGAATGGCAGTCCAATCCAGTATTCTTGCCTGGAGAATCCCATGGACAGAGGAGCCTGGCGGGCCACAGTCCATGGGGTTGCAAAGAGTTGGACACAACTGAGCGACTAACACTACTAACCATTTTTCAGTGTTTTCCTTGTACTGTGCTTTGTCTTTCAATTCCACTGGATAATAAATGAAATTTATATTTGTTTCTGGACTTGTCGGTATCTGTATACTCATACTTACTTCTAAATGAATGTTTAACACCTTTGGTTTACTGTCCTTCTCCCTATCTATACTGTTAGCTTGACTATCTCGTTGACTCTGATCATTTCAACTCCCAAACTGCATGCATGCATGAATGAAAGAGTGAATGAATGAATGAATGAGTGAAGCCCAGTTTTTCCTTTCTCCCCAGGATCTGGCACATAGGAATTGGTCATTAATGTTTACTGAATATAATCAGTCCTCAAAAAATCCTACAGAGTTACTGTCACTCTTCTTTTGCGGGTTAGAAAACTGATGCTCAAAGAGAATCTTTCCACCAGGATGGTTTCTGGAAGAGCATCGCCTTCATCCCCCGTTGCCCATCCGATGCCTTCTCTCTTGTCTCACAAAACCTTGTCTCCAGGTGCACATTAGGCTTTTTCCCCCCTGTCCTTTATAGTTTTTCATTTTAATAAGCTTTAAGGTGAAAGCTTAATAAACTTAAAGTGAAAGTCACTCAGTCGTGTCCAACTCTTTGCAACCCCATGGACTATACAGCCCATGGAATTCTCCAGGCCAGAGTACTAGAGTGGGTAGCTGTTCCCTTCTCCAGAGGACCTTCCCAATCCAGGGATAGAACCCAGGTCTCCTGCATTGCCCGAGGATTCTTTACCAGCTGAGCCACCAGAGAAGCCCAAGAATTCTGGAGTGGGTAGCCCTTCCCTTCTCCAGGTGATCTTCCCAACCCAGGGATTGAACCCAGGTCTCCTGCATTGCCCGAGGATTCTTTACCAGCTGAGCCACAGGGAAGCCCAAGAATTCTGGAGTGGGTAGCCTATCCCTTCTCCAGTGGATCTTCCTGACCCAGGAATCAAACCAGGGTCTCCTGCATTGCAGGTAGATTCTTTACCAACTGAGCTATGAGGGAAGCCCGATAAACTTTAAAGGATTCATAAAATAGATTTGAGAGTACACCAGAATTTTCTTCTAAGACGTCCAGTGCTTGTGACGTGTTCAGGAAATAATTTCTCAGAAGAAGGAACCTTGGAATTGCAAATACCATATTTTTGCTGGTTGCATGCAAGGCGCTGAAACTGTCTTTGACCCCAAACGATGGGAGATGCTATCTATTTTCTGGAAACCCAAGCTTTTCCACCCCCGCTTAGCTTAGGCAGAGCTCCAGGGTCTGTGCGGCAGAGACACAGCTGCCCTGACAGTAGAACCATTCCTGCTGGCACGCGGTGGGGTGGAGAGGGGACGCCAGCGGCAGAAACGCACTGGAAGAAGGAAAGCGCTAGGAAAAATGTGGGGTTCCAGATGGACGGGTCTTAGTATCAAGGAGGCCTAGTTAGTGGGACAGAAGACAGGTGAGTATTCAGAGATCCAGAGACTGTCTGCTCAGAGCAGGAACCCCACCCTTGGCACATTGGATAATAGGGCCCAGGTCAGAGAGAGCCAGGCCATTAGTTCCAGAGGAAACAAAATCCCAGCTGGTGACCAAAATGGAGAGCTGAGGGGTCAGAGCAGACCTGCAGGAGGGCCCCTCCCCTCCCCCTCTCCTCTATCTTCCCCTTCCCCTCCCCCACCTGCCTCCCTTGGCTCAGAACCAGCTGGACAACCCTGGGGGGTGCACCCCCCTGCACCTGGGGGGTGCAGACTGCCTGGCAGAGCCCTACACTGGACTGATTCTTGCGATCAGAGCAAAACGTGCCCCTTACGTTTTTAAGCCGCTACTTTTGTGGGTCAGCATGAAGCAAGATGGTGGGTCTCTTACATAAAACATTTATATAAAGGTTTGGCTGGAAAAGTAGGAGATCAGTTCTATTTGTGCATTTGCACTTATTGCTTAGAACACAAATCTGTTTTCCGCCTTCTGAATTGTAATTATTTGAACTATGATTTAATCGGTATTTATTTAATGAATTGGCCATGTTAACCTTGAACCTTTCCATGGCTATGGTTTTTACCATCTACCCCTTCTCACTTTACACGCGAACATGAGATCTTTTTTATTTCTGAAGTGTGGCTTGACATCGTTTAAGCTGTTGCTTGCTTCTTATTTTCGACTCTTCTTTGTCACTTAAGTAGGATGTCTTAATTCTTATTTTGTGTTAGATTATTTAGCAGATTTGCAGATTTTTTTTTCTTCTTTTTAAATAATGTTTTGTATTGCATTTTGAACACTTTCTTATGGAGGTAGGTTTTAGAATTACTACAGATCCTATAATTCTTAGAGACATTTAACTATTAGATGTAAACACTAGGAACACTTTCTTCAATCATATCATTTAGAGCTGCAGCCCAGGGAGACTGACTGTTTGGAACGTGCCCCAGAGTCTGGGACTGGATCTCCTTCCAGCTCAGAACAGACGTTCAGACTTACTTGAATTCCAAATTTGGGGGTGTTGGGTTCAATGTTGATCTTGGGGGCAGTTGTTCTTCAGTTTCTAAGTCATGTTCGATTCTTTGTGACCCCATGGACTGCAGCACACCAGGCTTCTGTGTCCTTCACTATCTCCTGGAGCTTGCTCAAATTCACGTCCATGGAGTCGGTGATGCCATCCAACCATCTCATCCTCTGTCGTCCCCTTCTCCTCCTGCCCTCAATCTTCCCCAGCATCAGGGTGTTTTCCAGTGAGTTGGCTCTTTGCATCTGGTGGCCAAAGTATTGGAGCTCCAGTATCAGTCCTTCCAGTGAATATCCAGGGTTGATTTCCTTTAGGATTGATTAATCTCGGGGGCAGTAGTCCTTTATATTTATTTCCCCCTAAATTCAAAGAAGTGGTGACATTTTGGTTTTTAAACCAGTTGTTGTAGGCGTTGGATTTCTGTATGGAGAGCATCTGCTCGTTTTTTTTCCTCAACTCCTCCACTTCAGAGTGTCAATAAATGTTAGATTGAATTAGTTCAAAGCCTTTGTTGTGGTTGTCACTGTTAATTATCTGGGCTCTATCTTTTATTTTGCGTACTGTGGACTGTAAGCTCTGGGTGGGTAGGGCAGTGGCCATTTTAGCTTTTTGTTCCTACAAATTGACTTGTCACAGGTGGGCAACTCACTCAGGGCTTGTTGAATGAGTCAGATCCCAGAGAACATTTTCTGAGTTTCAGTGGAAGAGTTTGTCCACGTTCTTTCTGTCCGCCTCCTTGCTCTGAGTTGGTCGCCAGCAAGCTGGGGGCAATTGGACTTCTGAAGAAAACTGTGTCTAGAAGCTGATGGTTGATCGGATTCTTTTAATTTTAGGGCCAGTATTGCTCCTTTTTCTCCTATTTAGTGAAGTAGTGTGATGGTTTAGCACATTTTAAATAAGATTACACAAGCTGCTGTTAGCTGACTTCACATGTCTTTTAATCTGGAGAGAAAATGTTAACCTCCATTTGTGAAACAGAGTGTTTCTGGCACCATATCCCAGAGTGTCTTCTGGTTTTTCCGTTTTTCAAAACTTACTGTGGGCTTCTAATTGCCCTCATTTAGATGTCCAGGGCAAAAATTGCTACTTCAACAAGAAAATTTTGTAATGAGCCGGAGGAAATGGGCTGGTCATTACCATGTTATATATATGCAGCCTAAAAATCTATGTGGATTTTTATTTCATGCGAATGTGACTGTTTAATTGAAAAACGTTGTTCAAATGCCCTTTCCCTTCCCCTCAGTCTGTTGTTAATGCACATATATCCAAGCCAGAGTCAGTTAAGGTGGGTGTCCATTTGCCAGAATGCTTCTTTTCATTTTTGGTGCACGGTTTTGCGTAGCTAAATCTATTTTTGTTTAATTAGGCTCTGCAAGAAAATAAAGGAGAGCTGTATTTAAATTTTTAGACCATGAAAGGGCCTCAAACTATCTGAGATGAAAGGCTCAAAAATTAACTTTAATATTTATTATATGAGTAAAACCAAGAGGGAGAATAGTTCCAGAAACTCTTCCTCTTTTTCCTTGTTCAGACAGCTGGCTTAGATTAGTAGCAGGCCCAAAAGCAGGCATACTTGCTACTTTTCCTTGTTCTCTTACTAGAAAATAACTCTCTGAGGGAGCATACACTGTCCATCTCCTTGAATTTGGGGGGCAGGTTGTAAACTTTATAACTCACTCATATAATAAAATGTGTGTTGATCTCATTATCATTTTTTGCTCTCTGGTAGAAGAATCCTAGTTTTTTCCTTTTATTGGGATTCTTCTTGGAATTTTAATCCAGAAAACAAAACCGCGTGTGTGCGATAGACTTGCCTCATCCACGGAAAGTTCTAAAAACACCAGTTCCAAGGCTATGGAACTATGCTGGCTCCCGGCCCAAGAGAAGCTTGGAGGGACGCCCGTCTGGGGTCTGGCCCGAGAACATTCCTCTCATCATTCGACCAGAGATACCCTGTGTGGGTTGCAGGTCAGCCAACGACTCTTCCGCAGAAAGACGGTCAGACCTAGTTGCGTCAAATGAAGACAAGGGGCAGAAGGAAGGAAGGGAGAGCTCCTGCCACCTGAGCTCTAGTCCTTCTCCCCTCCGTTGGATCCCGCACAGTGGATCGGCTGCTGTGATGGAGATTGTCAGCACTATGTAAATGAGAAGGAAAGTGAAAGTGCATCTCGTGCAGATAATTTCTATGTAGATAATTTGCCATAAAAATTTATATCACAGTCCTTAAAGCCCTCGGAGATGTAGTCTGTCTAGGGAAAGGTGATTTATATGGTATTAAAACACTTTTTATGTTCCAGTCCTTTAGATTTAATGTTTATTGCCTATAAAAATGAAATCTTCTTGTGGATATTTAAAAGTTTGGGTACTGTGTGAAATATATATTCAGGTTAGAATCTGAACCGCTTTGGGGATGTTGTAAATAAGTGGCAAATCCTCTGCTCCAAAGTGGGCTCCGCCGTCAGGCCCATGTCTCCGCTCTGCGCACCTAGGAGGTTGCACGCATTCAGCATGTCATCACCACGGTCAGGCTGCCAGGTAGGAAAATGTCTTCCATGGGGATGGTGTTGATTGCTTTAAAAAATTTTTTTTTAATCTGCTCACGAGTTCAGAAGTATCACCATTCCTCAGAAACTTGTGCAAGGTGTGACCAGAATGTCATGCCAGCCTGCAGAGGAGCGTGAGTTATGGCCCAGCTTGTAGAGGATGGAGGTGCTCTGGCAATGCCATGTCAAGTACAGAGCAATTTCTGGACTTTTGCAGCCCCTTGGATTCTCAAGTCGTGGCCTGCTTTAGTGCTCGCCTTAAATAAAACCCCGAGAGGGTAAATCGTGCAGTGGGAGGCAAGGCTGCTGTAAAGGGGGAACTGTGTGAGCGTTCTGGGGGCTCCCAACGGTTATCTTTTGAATGGACAACCCTGGAGATGAGGACCTGGTTTGATCTCCAGCTGAAGCATAGTTTCTGCAGCCCTAGCCTGTGCTCTGCTGGCCTGTCCCACCAGATGCTCTCTCTGCCGGGACGGCGGCCTTTGTGAGTTTTATGTCCCGGCTGAGCCCTGGGTGACCTTCCAGGCTTCTTCAAGGCGGGTCGTTTTAGAAATTTTAGAACTTATGTGGGAAATGCTTTTTTTCCTGGAGATTTGCAGGAAAAGGTGAAACTCCTCAGCAAGGCCACCCTGGTATAGCCATGATGGGAATTGCAGGGCCATTGGAACACTGAGCCTGCCCCGTGGTGCTGGCCACTCTTTGAGGCCTGGAGTTGCAGGGCGAAGAGACAGGGTGTGGAGGCTTGGGTCAGAGTGTTTATCCACGGGTGAGGTTTGCTGAGTGGCTGCTCCATAGAAGGACTTCTTGGCTCAGCCTCCAAGGGCAAGAGG
Organism: Cervus canadensis; assembly: GCF_019320065.1. Taxonomy (NCBI): domain Eukaryota; kingdom Metazoa; phylum Chordata; class Mammalia; order Artiodactyla; family Cervidae; genus Cervus; species Cervus canadensis. The sequence continues at coordinate 28,555,331 of NC_057417.1, read as the reverse complement.
AATCCACATTCTTAGAGAATCTAGGATAGGTAGACTGAGAGAGCGATGGGAATTCTGAAGCCCTCAGGATGGGACTCAAGTGGCTCCCTGCAGGGAGGTGCCCGTCCAAGCTTACCTCCAAAGGACGTTGCAGCACCTGAGGGAGTTTTCAGGCAGAATCAGTGACGAGGTGATGGCTGCAGCCTAGTCATGGCAGTGGTGGCAGTGAGTAAGAGGACAAAATGACTGAGGATTCTGGGGCCATGTTTCCTTGTGTCACCAACACAGTGATGTGGGATATGTGCCCCAGGAGAGCAGACCACCGTCAACAGCCTCCTGATTTCCAGCTTGCCTGAAGCCATGCAGCAGGCTTTCCACTGTGGTGCAGGGATGTTTGTGATAGCAGTAATGTCTGAGAAAGGACAGCAGTAGGGGAGCCAGAACTGCCAGGCACTGGAGGGACAGTCTCTGCCCATAGTAGGTGTGTCATCAACGTGCACTTGTTGAAAGGTGGGAGGGCTTGTGTGGTGACAGTCCCCTCCCTGACTGGGGAGGGGTCAAAGTAACCACAGTCAGCTTTGTGTCTGAAGGGCCAGCGCCGAGGCTTCTAGCATGGCCTTCCCCAGCTCCTCTGCAGGCCCCTCGGGAGCAGGTCAGGAGCTCACCAACTTCAAGTTCACCATTCCCTCTCTCCCCCCGCCCCGCCCTGTTGGTGTGAACCCCACAATCTGAAGGAACGAGAACACGCAGACTTTCCAGTGACAGTGTGTGAAGCGAGGCCACTTACACATCTCCATCGACTAATATTTTTGGTATAAAGCCGTTGCTAAAATTAATTCCAGTCTGAAACTTGATGAATTCTCAGTCATGGAATTAACAGGTTTCAAATGGGAAGAGAAAAAAAATTGGCTCGATTAAAAATAAATGTTTGTGCCGGAAATTTGGAGCCTGTCCCTAACAAGCTGAATATGTTTGTTTTTTTTTCCTTCCCATTTCAGAGGGTCTGTTTGCCTCTTTGTTTTTACAGGGAGAAAGTACTCATTCACACCAGACCACTAGCCATGACCCACCGGCACTGATCTCTCATGAGCTGTCAGTATTGTCCTTTATACCTAAGGCCAGCCTTTGGTCCACGTGAGGAATGAGATGCCACCAGGCTCCACGGAGGACTCTGAGCTGCCTGTGGTACAAAGCAGGTCACACCCATGCTGCTCTGTGGGGGGCACGTGGTACCCAGAGGGCAGCCTCCTTTCAGCCAGCGCACCCACCCAATTGCCTCTTGTGCTTCTAGGTCTTCCCCCGAATTTACACCAAGTAAACCATGTAGGGCACTGTCTGGGTTTCATTTTTATTTTCAACGGAGTGTCAGACTTCCTTTGCCCATCTCTGTCCTCTGAGTGACAGGATGGAACTCCACATCATTCCACGTTAGACACCTGTCGTTTGACACCTTGAAGGCTCGGCCACTCCTGGGCATGCTGTATTAACACAGCCAGGAGAGGACAAGAGGCCGTTTATTAGGAGTCTGGGGATTCTGCTCTCAGTTAACGAGGAGACTTTTAACAGCGAAGAGTGAGTTAGGCTTCCTTAGTTATGCCGGTTCAAGGTTCGCACGTGGGGGCATCGTAAACACTCGACTCTTTTCATGCCCGGCTTCAGTGTTGAAAAACACCGAGAATGCAGCGCCACCAGCCCCCCTGCCCCTCCATCCCCAGATCTCAGTAGGTTTAGCTGTAAGAATCAAAAACTGGGGAACCCTCATTTATTTTAGTGTGTGTGCGCGTTTCAATAGAAACTTTCCTTCCTGGATTCACTTAAGTAGCAACAGTAATGCAAAAAAGCTGGATTTTATCAATAGTTTTTGCTTTAAAAAAAAAAAAGCATACCCAGGTGTCCCTGTAGTAGCAGCGCTGTGGAGTAATCTGTCCCACCTCCCTCCAGCTGTGGGACCAGTAGCGCGCCCCCGTCTGCCCCATCGGGCCTCTGGCAGCTGGCTGGGCCCAGGATCCAGCGGGGTGAGGTCAGTGGGAAGGGCAGATGTGCAGGGCGGGGGAAGCCCGTTCCCCTGCTTTAAACCACAAATGTCTTTTGATAACTAGTGAAATTGGCAAGCAGAATGATTGAAAACATGTGAGAGGTAACTGGATCTAAGTTGCAAGTAGTACATATTTGAAAAGTTTTCCCCAATGTAAAAGTTACTCTTTAAGAGCCTTAAACTAATAAAAACAAGGAAATTCCATGTTACGGCTGCCACTCGGCCTTTCCATTTTTATTCCAGCAGTCAGATTTGACAGGTCCGCTGCCGATTGGCTCCAGGACCCCCACGAGCGTGTGAAGCCGGGGTGGCGGGAGGTAGGGGGGGAACCAGGGCAGAAGCTGGCAGCAGCTTGGGTGGAGAAAGTCCCCGCCGACTCTCAGTGCCAGGCTCCTAATTCCATTTTAGTATATCCTATTTTCTCTTCTGGCGGCGGCTTCCTGTATTACTTTGTTCACTGAAGCCGATTCAGGACTCACTTAGAGACATTTTCTTGTTCCTTTCCCTTTTCTTGATCTCACTGCGGATTTTATGGGGTGGCTCGGCTGGCTCTTTCTCGCCCTTGGCTGCTGCATTCCTTGCCCCGTGGCTTCTTTGCTGAACCGCATGACCTGCTCTGGCACAGGTCAAGAATCCGCCTGCACTGCAGGAGACACGGGTTCAATCCCTAGGTCAGGAAGATCCCCTGAAGGAGGAAATAGCCACTCACTCCAGTATCCTTGCCTGGGAGATCCCATGGACAGAAGAGCCTGGTGGGCTACAGTCCATGGGGTCACAAAGAGTTGGATGCAACTGAGCGTGTGCACACACACACACACACATACACACATGCACGACCTGCTGTCATCCTCTCCTCGCTCGTATCTGTTCTTCCTGTCACCGCCAGAATGAGCTTTCTTTTTTTTTTTTTCCCCTATACATGGTCCTTCAGTTTATTGATATCAAGTATTATATTAATACATTCTCTGGTATTTCAACCATTTTAGTCTTTCTGGTTTTCACATTTTGGCTAAAGTGGATCTGCTTTTTCCTGAGAAATGGATGCAGAGCTTTCTAAAGTGATCATCAGTAGCCTAGCTAGTCAGCCACACATGGATTCAATGCAGAGTCTGATGCACATTGAACGCTCTGACGAGGTGCCCCCAGATTATTCCCAGATCCACCTCCTGCCTTAGTGACCCAGCAGATAACCAGGAGCTGCCACTGTCTTGCCTTTTTTCACCTGTAAGCCAAGGGAACTGCCCCCACCCCCAGTGGTAGGGGATTGGGGGTGACAGGGACACAGAAAAGGGAGGCCAGGGGACTTGAAGACCCAGATCCCCAGTTCTACCATTAGGACACAATCACGGAGCTTAGATGAGGCAGGAACCCTGGAGATACCCCACGTTGGGTCCTCGGAGCCCACAATCCCATCAGCCCCAAGCCCAGTGCCCTTTGAGAGCGTTCTTCTGTAACGGAGGGAGCAGCATTAAGTGCAGAAAACACGGCCTTTTACGTCTCACTCCATTCATGCGTAATCACCACCACACATGAAGGTCCCCTTCACCTCTGAACCTTGGTGTCCTTGCTCATCGGTGGAGTGGGTGTGATGGCTGTTGTCGGATCACCATGGTGATGAAAAATGACGTGGGGTGTAAAGAATGAGATGATAAACTGTAGCTGCAGCTGTTTTTATTACATCTCTATGCCCATCCTATGCCTTCTGGACCCCCCCTCTCTCCTTCCCCCTGACAGTGAAACCTCATGCATCCTCTGGGGCTGTTTGTTACCACCTCTCCTATGAAGTGTTCCCCGATTCTCCCAACAGAAGGTCCTGTCTCTCCTCTCAACTCCCAGCTGTCTCAGAACCGCTCCTGGCACATCCTGACTCATAGCACCTGGTCTTCTTTCTCAGTTGTGAGCTCAGCACCAGCATGTGGTTTGTGCCCTTGGGTGCCCTGTCATGAGGAGCTCGGGAATGCCCCTGCTGGGTGGATAAGCTGACCGGATTGGGGAGGTGGGCAGAATCCTGAGGCATTTGGGCTGAGTGGCTATTCCAGGGGAGAGAAACCTTTGGTTTCCACTGGTCGTTGTTTGACACAGGTGTGCACACTTGATTCAGCCATCTCTGAAACCAGTCACATCCTTTCCCCTGAGAGTCTTTAGGGGTGCAGGTGGAGTCTTCATGGTCCGCCCGTGATCCACCAGACCTCCCCAGTCCAGGGGTTCCCCTGCAGCCTGGCATGCCAAGCCTCTGCTCTTGGCAATTATATGCAGTTTCTTTAGCTTAATACAGATGTCTAGAAACCCGTTGATTTGAAATCCATTGAAACCCACTAAGCAGACCCTTAGGGATGGGGTTGTAGCTAAGAGTAAAGCAAGAAATCCTCTTTTGTCTCATTCCTGGTTGAAAATCTTGATCAAATAAATACACTGGTGTGCTTTCCAGATTTAATCTGTACAATATACAGGGAACACAATTGATTGCTTTTGCTTTTGATGGTTGAAGAGCTCGATTATTGTTTCGGATGTGTGGCAATATTTCCTTTCTGTTTACGTTAACCTGGCAGGACCAAATATTTGCTGGTAAAGAAGACAGTGGCTGCTGCTTGTACATCATTGTCTGTAATGGGATGATGTGGGCAGAGAAAGGGCCAGAGAGTATGACCTAGGGCATTCAGCCACTGTTGCCTCTGAGGCTGCACGGGCAGCGCCCTGGGGTCCAAGCCTCTGATTGGTACTATGCAGGGAGCCATGGGGTGGGAGGTGTCCTTTTATAAATTGTATTCTACTGGGAGGTGCCGTTTGTCCCCAAACCAGGTCAGGATCTTCTGTTACTGGTTGCCCCTCAAGAAGTCACACAGAGAACCAAGAACGGAGTGTGCAGAGAGATGTCATTCCAAACAAGTGGCTGCATTTTATCAAGCTCGAGAAAATCTTAATGTCTGTGTAGTTAAGAAATAGCATCTAGCGTTAGAGAGAAACAGGTGATGAGACCTTGAGCTTGGAGAGGTCAGAGATTGAGAATGTTTTGTAATAGGCATTGATTTTTTTGCCTCAAGAACTCGTCCCCTCTCCTACCCCATTCACTCCCTGTGGGGCAGTAGGGAGACCGTGGAGTCACCCGTCCACACCAAGGGAGAGCTTGGAGGGTGCTGGGGCTGCACTGGCTGAGGGTGCTGGGTGCAAGTGAACATCGGAACCCACGCCAGAGTCAGTAGTAGATTGTTGTAATCGTGGTGGTCTCTTGTGTATCCTCGTCTTTTCCTGTCACTTAGATAGTAAACAATAGCTCTGCAGCTGACTCTATAAAGTCTGATTTAAAGTGCCCCTCCAACTGTTTTTAGGAAGCTCCCCCAGCAGGATGGATTGTGCCAGCAACTGGTGTTGCTGTTCTGGTGCCCAGAGGGGGCAGACTGGCAGCAGCATTTCCAGGGCAGTTCTCAGAGCAGTGTGCCCCCCAACCTCTTTTTTTTTCCCTCCCCAGATGTCCCTCTAGCACAGTCAGAGGTGAAACTCTTTGGGGAATTAAATAGCCCCTTTAAAATCTCACCCCTGCTCTTGGCACCTTCAGCCCTCCTGTGATGTCACCTGTTGGTGCCCAGCGCCCAGGTCCCCTGATGATGGCGACCAGCCACTCTGGTGTTGGGAGAGAGTGAAGAAATCACACGCGATGTTCACTCTCTCTGCCACATGAGTGTCATTCTGCCGGGCCATCTGGCCGGCAGCAGCTCTCAGCCAATGGCAGGATGTCGTAAACTGCACTTGCTGAACACGGCACCAAAAACCTTGAAAATTAACTGCAGGAATAAAATCAAAGCTGGCTCAGAGGTGGCATCTCTTGGCCTGACTCGAGCTATTCAAATGAACCTGCTCTGCTTTGCTGATAGATGTCTGTTTCAGGTTTGGTTTCCCCCAGGAGCCACTTGGCGTTGTTCAACTTTTACTTATAAACTCCAGGCAAAAACATTTTGAGAGCTTTCTGGCGTTTTTATTTGCTAATTAAAATGTGAGAAGGGAACACAGCTACAGGTAGAGTTCTAGTGCAAGCCACAGCTGTGATTTAAAAAAAAAAAACCCGACAGTTTCAAAATGAAGTTATTAGCACTTCACCTATAACTGTGATAGCTTTTAACTTTCATGATCTGTCTCTTAAGCCCCCCTCCACCCCCGTAGTGTATAAAAAAGGGAGCTAAGTGAGGAAATCGGAAGATACTTTATCCTCGCAGGAGAAAATAACTACCATCTCTGTGAAACTTCTTTAACTTACAAGAGTTTTTTCTTATTCTTTATGTCATGCAGTTTTCCAGCAACACTTCCAGCCAGGGTAGGTGGCATATTTTACAGATGAGAAAACCAAGGTTTAGGGCATTCTGGTGACCTTTCCAGACTTTTGTAAGCAGGATGGAGCTGGCTTTTCCCCAAATTCTGCTACTTCCTAGACTCCACTAATGCTGGGCGAGACAGGCTGTGTGAAAAATCACCCGGTGTTGGGTTCCATGGCTTCCCTGGTAGCTCAGTTGGTAAAGAATCTGCCTGCAATGCAGGAGACCCCGGTTCGATTCCTCCTGGCTTGGAAAGATCTGCTGGAAAAGGGATTGGCTATTCACTCCAGTATTCTTGGGCTTCCCTGGTGGCTCAGCTGGTAAAGAATCCACTTGCAGTGTGGGAGACCTGGGTTCGATCCCTAGGTTGGGAAGATCCCCTGGAGAAGGTAAAGGCTAACCAGTCCAGTATTCTGGCCTGGAGAATTCCATAGAGTGGGGTTGCAAAGAGTCGAACACAACTGAGTGACTTTCAGATTGGGTTCCATATCTTCTACCATCTTCAGAATAACTAAAGGAAATGTCTTCTGCTCCTGAAAATCACATTCAACCGACTGGCCACCAAGCCCAGCTGTATATTCCTAGGAAGTCCCAAAGTGAGTCTGTCCTTGCACATGCACTGGGTTTGCTTCCCAGCCCGCATCCGGACCGGCAGCTGTTTGTAGCCGGGGGCGCCCCGGCAGAAACTGAGTGAGCTGCAGGGCGGTGGATAGATTTGCCGCCAAGTGTTTTCCCAGAGAAGTGGAAGAGAACCTTTGCCAAAGTGGCTGGTGCCCTAACAAATTGATTCCTGCCAAACAATAGAAATAAATATTTTCAACAGACAGAAATTTTGGCTCCCAAAGTATTCAAATTAAAGGCTTATTTCTGAAGCAAATACTTTCGGAGGAAAACATTTACCAGCGTAGATGAGATCAGAATCCCTCCTTTTGGCAGCGGCATGATCATTTTTGAGGCTGAAACACGTTTTTCCTGCTCCTGCCTCATTTTTAGCCCATGGCCTCGCTGCCTACTTCCTGGAGAAAGTCAAGTGCGTTAAGCCGCAGCTCAGGGAAGAAGCATTGTCAGGGTTTGTTTACCGCCAAGAGCCTCGGCTTCCATGGAGTTAGCTGTCCAGAGCTGGATTAAGATCTCAGCTCCAACCCTTTCATGCTGTGATTTGGGCGAAGGATGGCCATCTGATCATGAGTTTGTTACTCAAGTCTGTGAAATGGGCCAACAGTTAATAATGTTATCCTCAGAACCTGGGGAGCCCTTCTAGGCCATCACTGTCCAACAGAACTTCCTAGGGTTGATGGAATAGCCTGTGTCTGCCCCGTTGACTACAGTTGTTACTAACCCTCAACATGTGCTCCTACAACCGAGGGATCTGTCATTTCGATTCACTTGTGGCTAGTGGCCACTGTTTTGCAGAGTGCCGTCCCCAGTCATCTGCCTCACCCGATTCATTGGTCCCTGGTTTTCCAAAATTAATTGGTTGACAGCGCAGCCTACTGGAGACCTCCCTCCATTGTGAATTCGGGGGTTTGCATGGATCTGTTCTCTCTGACGTCTGTCTCCTGTCCAGCAGCCAGATCAGTGGGCCGAGTTGCATCAAGCTAGGCAGGGAAATGAACATTTTAGTCACAGATTCTCCCCTATCCCCAACCAGATCAGCCTTCATGGACATTTTAACTTTTTAACAAGGTTCCATTTGGCTTTGGAGTTTGTCTCATAATGTGTACCAACTATAAGGAGAATGAGAAAAGAGTTGGAGTCCACGGTCCTCGTCCCCGGGCATTTGTTAGCAGGTACATCACATCCATGCCTGGCCTTGGTCTCATCTGTGACATGGCCAAGCTCCTGGGCTGCCTCTCCCCCCAACTTCACCCAGAGGCTTACAGGACAGGGAGTGTCAATCCCCTCAGCAGGGGAAAAGTGGAGGCTCCGGCCTCAGGGGATGAGCAGAAGACAAGAGGCTCACCCAGGAACAAGACGGGCAGGGGAGAGAGTGATAGCCCAGGAAAGTGAGATAACCAGACATCAAGGACCAACCCCAGTGGCTCCATGGGGCAGGTGGGAAGGCTTTTGGTCAACTCAGAGAAGCGCAAGATCAGAGAGGGGTAAGCTCTCCTGCCATTTGGATCCGAGGCTGCTAGCACAGAACTGAGTTTTGTTTTGCAATGTGGCCAAAGAGAGCAATAAAGCACACTTCTTATGACACAGACGTTGTTGTAGCTAGGAACTGGTCAGATAGCAGCAATTTCATTCAGTTTGATTAATAACGTAAAGCAGAACCCTGTTAGTTAGGGTTAAAGGGCGTCCTTTCCTGTCCCCGCACCTGTCCTGGGCCACGTGTGCCCACAGCGACCTGGGCCTCTGATCATGTGTGTCTCATTATGCATCCCTGAGACACCGTCTCTCACGTCTCACTGTTCAAACGGGAGTCTGGCAAGTGTTACATGTAGTGCAATGCCTGTCGGATACATCTGGCATTCTTGTCTTTGCATAGTGGGTTTCCAACGGGGTGAAAAACAATTAAAAAAAAAAAACAAGTCTTGGTTCTCAATTGAAATTTCTCTGTCCTGAGGAATTCACAGAAAGGCTTGTGTGAAAGCTTTGTACTTGTACTTTTGTTAGGCCGATTGATTTATTTTTATTCAGTTTTATTTTCTGAATAGGTGACTCATTCATATGGTCTGCAAGCAAAATTCTCTTTAAAAATATGAGAAATCTGCCCCCACCTCTGTCCCTGCCCACCTTTAGGTGGGAAGGCCACAGGCAGGAAGTGTATGTTGGAGTAAATTGTTTCACTTGAGTTTCTTAGATTGGGAGTTGATATCAACCCATCTCCCAGAATCAAGAAATACTGAGTACATACTAGATGTGTACTTGATGTATGATACCTTTTTTTTTTTTTCAGAGTTATGTATGTAATATTTATTTGAGGCAGGGTCTAATACCATCTCAGGGTTCCCTGGTGGCTCAGAGGATAAAGCGTCTGCCTGCAATTTGGGAGACCTGGGTTCGATCCCTGGGTTGGGAAGATCCCCTGAAGAAGGAAATGGCAACCCACTCCAGTCTTCTTGCCTAGAGAATCCCATGGACAGAGGAGCCTGGCGGGCTACAGTCCACGGGGTCGCAAAGAGCGAATGAGCGACTTCATTTTTCAATAGTTTCTTGCAGAGCTACTAACACTTTCACTTTTTACTTTCGCGAGTAGTATCACTCTTACCAGACATTTCATCTTATTTAATCCTTGCAGCAGCTCTGCATGCATCAGCGTTCTGATCCAAGTAAGAGATCTGGCTTGGTCCAGAGGCAAAAGGTGGTGGGAGTCTGTATGCAAACGAATCTCTGCACCGCCCTGCAGGTACCCCCTCCCCAATTCCTGGTTCCCAGAGGTTCCCTCTCCTTTGTCTAGGTACTGGAAACCCTACTGTGCTATGAGACCCAGCCAAGAGTTTGCATTCTCTTCATCTGGACTCTAAACTGTTAAGATGAGAGATGAGCTGACAGGTTTCTGCAAGGGTTGAAACAATGTTTCTTTTTTTATTGGAGTATACTTTATTTACAGTGTTGTGTTAGTTTCTTCTGTAGAACAAAGTGAATCAACTATGTGTCTGCATATATCCTCTCCCTCTGGAGCCTCCCCCCCACTCCCACCCCACCCGTCTAGGTCATCAACAGAAGGCTCCCGATCCATCCAGCAGCTTCCCACTAGCTGTCTATTTTACATGTGTTAGTGTTCCTGTGTCAGTGCTGCTCTCCCAGTTCATCTCACTCTGTCCTCCCCCTGGTCTCCATGTCTGTTCTACCTCGGGGTCTCTATTCCTGCCCTGCACACCGGTACATTTGTGTCATTTTTCTAGAGTCTGTCATACAGAGAGGGAGTCAGTCAGAAAATGAAACAATGTTTCTGATGAAGCCCCCAGAGGACTTGCAACTTCAGCTGTAGGCAATCTCTGGCATGTTCCCACACTTGGTTGGGGACCCACAGGGTGCCCACAGGGTGTGGTTGACCCAGAGAGCTCACCTCCCATCCGTCTGCCCAGCCCAGCACGGCCAGCTTGTACTGCCCACCTGCCATGTGCTGGGCTCTGTGCTGGGTGCTCCCCGCTCCCAGTGCCTCCTGCTGGATGGGACCTCCCTCATGGGGAGCAGACACAGGCCCTGCCAATGGGCCGGCCTCTGCAGCGAGCCCCCCACGTCTGCTCTGCTGCCCCCTGTGTCCCTAAATCACTGTTGGCACGGACTTAACTGTCCCTGTTTTCCTGTTTCCTCTTCTCATAGTGGAGCAATGATGACAGTGGCTTCCTTGACTGCCCTGAGAGTTCACTTCAGCAGAGATGAGCCCCCCTTAGTCAGGTGGTCCTAATTGTTAGGAAAAACGGTGCCACCCTAGGGAGCTACAGTCCTTTGAAGCTGAGCGAGAGGAGGGGATGGGTCCTCCAGGTGCCCCTGCCCTCCCTCCTCATCCGTTCTCACCTTCGAGAAGGTGCCTGTCAGCGTGTCCCCTTCCTCCTCAGCCCCCACAGCCTTCTGAACTGTTCTCTGCCTTTCTAGGGTCAGGACCTGGGCCAGGCTTTTTCTGGCAGCCTCTCTCCCACTGGAAGCCTTGCCGTCTGCAGTTCTTAAATTTGCCCCCCTTTGTTGGTCCCTCTGTCCGGAGTGCATCCTTGCCCACCCCAGAATTCTCTCAAAGGTGCTATTATTTTCATGAAGCTGTTTCTGATTTTCTCCGAAGTAGAAGTAAGCTCTCTTCCTTTTGAACCCTTTTGTACTTACTCTGAACTTTTGTTAGAGCATTTAGTTTCTTTTTCTTTTTCCTTTTTTTTAAACTTACCCTTTCATTTGGCAAATTCTGACTATAGTAGTCCCTCAGTGTCAGCTCAGGTCCCTTATATAAAATGGTTTAGTATTTGCATATAACCTAAGGACATCCTCCCTTATACTTTAACCTTCTCTAAATTACTTACGCTACCTAATATGATGTAAATACTATGTAAATAGTTGTAAATACAATGCAAATAGTGTGTAAGTAGCTGCGGGCTTGTGGTGAATTCTAGTTTTGCTTTTTGGAACTTTTTTGGGATTCCCCACCCCCCCCCCCCAAATATTTTCGATTGCTTCTGAATTGAATCCCTAGGTGCAGAGTCCACAGTTCTGGAGGGCAGACCCCAGCCCCACGTGAAGCGAGCTCAGTCCTTCCCAGAGCTCATAGCCTATGGAGCACGCAGTGTTAAGCTAGCACCCAGGGAAACAAAGAATTACAAACCAGGGTCGCTGCCAGGAGGCACCAGTCAGGGGGCTCCATGCACACCTTCACACCTTCCAGAGGGACGAAGAGCATGAGGGGCAGGGAAGTGGCATTTGAGCTCCGACAGGTTCCTGGGAGCGCAGAGGGAGAGGGAACAACCTGTGCTGAGGGCCTGAGGGAAGGAGGGGCCCTGCCCTGTCGCTGCAGGAGGAAGGCCGGCGTGCAGGATGGGGCCCTGGTGGTCTCATCCAGGCCCCCTGGGAAGCCCCTGAGGGCTCACACAGGGGATGACGCATCCCCTTTCCTGCAGGGTGGGTGTGTGGGTGTGGGGGTCCCTATCACCTTACAGCTGTGTGCTGATTAACACCCGTGAAGGGACCAGGCACCTCGGTCTCCCGTTCAAAGACCCTCCTCGCAGCTCCCTGTTTACACGCTGGTTCCTCCTGCTGTCCTTCCTCTGGTGGCTCTGCTCCTCTCCCCTGTCCCTGTTTCCTGCACCGCCTGCCTTCTGTTGAGACCCTCCTGAGCTGTGTGCAGGTCCATCTTAATTCTGCAGAGAGTCCAGAGTCACTGTTCTTTCCCAGTGGGGCTTCCTGGGCAGGGGTGCTCACTGCCCGTCTTCAGTCTCAAGCACATGACACAGTCCTCCAACCAGAATTCAGATCTTTGTATCGCCCAGAGGTGAATCCAAGAGGGTGAGTGAGAAAGTGACAGGTAAGAGTTAGGTGTCAGAAGAAACACTTGGGAAATACGGGGTCAGACTTGGTTCTCTAGCTAGGCTTATGAAATAAGTGGAAAACATGAACATTTCCCTAGGGAGTTCTGCAAGTTTCTCCTTGAAACAGAGACCGTCCTCCATCCACATACCCATGAACAGAACAAAAAGCATTTCCTGCAGGACCACGTGGAGGGCTCTGCCGGGAATGAGGCATTCATAGGCCCTTATCAGTCCTTCAAAGCTCATGTCTCATTATAGGGGGAAAAAAACGAGATTTTAAAAGATAGATGTTTACTTTTTAGGAGCAGTCATTAACATTTACATGTTCAAAATGCTCCAAGTACAAAAGGGTAGTGGGTGAAAGGACCTCCCCAACCCGCTGAGGCCCCCACCCATTCACTTTCCTCTCCAGGATAAGGAATAGCACGGGGATCTCGTATATAAGCACACTGTGTGTGTGTTCCCACTCACAGTGGATCACGTCCTGGTCACTGTCAGTGACTTCTGATCGAGCACAGTGTGTCCATTCTGGCACCAGCCCCCTCTCAGCAGCCCTCTCACCACTTGGGTACCCAAGCCAACCTCTCCAGGGGGACCTGACCCGGGTCCTGCTTCTTCTGAGCCCCTATTCATGGTCTCTGTCAGCACTAGTCCCAACCATGGGTTGTGCTGGAGACTTAGTGAGCCCGGAGGAGGAGTAGGTGGAGGGTAATGGGAACTCAGGCCGTCCCATCTGCAAACCTTAGCTGAAATGGGTGTCTTTCATGAAAACCTGGAGCCCTTTCTTGCTGGCAGTGTGTCTTGCCTTATCTAGTGTCTCTGCCTGTTTTTGTTCTACGAGCCTGGTCCCATCTGTCTTGTTGCTCTTCCAGGCCAGCCTTGTCTCCTCCCCTGGACTGTGGGTACCCTGGAGCCCCCAGCCTAGTTGGGGATGGTGGTGGCACAGTGCATAATGGCCTGAAGTCAAGTACGTGGTTCTGAGAGAACCAAGAACTCCCCTTGACGGAGTACTCACCATGCCTCGAGGTGGAGGTGCATTCCCTTAGTGATCTCCCGGGAGGGCACATCATTTGACAAAACCACACAGGTTACAGCAGGGGTGGAGCCTAGAAGCAAAGCCAGGGTTCTCTGAAGAGTCTTCAGGTGTCCCCTGTAGGAGGCCAGGTAGTGGGTGATGGAAGGAGGCAGGTTGTGGGCTTGGGGCCTTCACCCTTAGAGCCAGAATGGCTTCCACTTGTCCTGTGATTCCATTGCAAGAAACGAAACAAAATGCTTGGAGGACTACTTGGTGCAGAAACCATGGCTGGCCCTCTCCTTTTGCACAAGTGCTCTCATTTTCTCTAGTAAAGCCACTGTAAAATCTACATAGGATTTGCTGTTGATTAGTTGACAGATAAGCCCTAAAGAAGCATCAGATGAACCAACTCTTTGGGTCAAAGTTAGCAATAGTGAAAAGACAATACTTTACTCTGATGCACTTGACTGGCATGTTTTCCCCACCAACCCTGGGGGAAAAGGGGGCCTGTGTGCCTCTATTCAGAGCACTGGCAGGCCTGGCCTGGGGGCTTCAGGGAGAGAGAAACTCACAAAAGTGGTGGCAGCATTGCAGGTACCCCCCAGTTTAAAACAGACAAACAACTGACACATCCACTTTGAAGGAGAGCAGTTCCAAACTGAAATTACTGACATTAAAATACGTGTTTTCTTGGAGAGAAACTTCCATGCAGAACTGCCCCGACCAGGGATTGAACCTGCACCGCCTGCAGTGTAAGGGCACTGGACCACCAGGGAAGGTCCGTCAGTTTCTTTTAAGTTACATGGTCACTTCTTATTTGTGTGTGTGTTTAATAAGTCTTTAATGCTTGGCTAAGAGGCTAGAGTTCAGGCAGAGAGAAACTTCCAGCGTTGGAAGCTCTGCCCTTTGAGGATCTGTTAGAAATGGAGGAAAAAAACATCCCAGTAGTCAGAGTCTGTGAGGAAAACAGGATTGCAGCCTCCACAGCTCTTGGGCCAGGTCCCCAGTTTCCTGGGTGAGGTGTCCAAAGCCAGGGGTCTTTCCCTGGACCTTGATGCCTCCTGACATTGGCCATCCCATGACGACTTTGAAAGGAAACTCCAGAATTTCTGCATCCAGTTGCCATCCTTGCAAGATGCTTTATCGGTACCATCAAGCTCTTTCGGCCGAGTTGGAAATACCGCTGATTAGAGCCTGTGGGTTTGCTGCCAACTTCCATCACCTGGGACTTGGGTCTGCAGTTGTTTCTGCAGAACAGTTCTGAGTAGTTCAGTGGGGATGCCCTCCCCTGCCCTCCCGTGGGAAAGTTGGGGCTTGACTGAGAGTGGTGTTTTAGGCGACCAGCCACCTCCTCCTCGTTCACAAGCCCCGAAACTGGCCCATGTGCAGCACGTTGTGTAAGAAACAGCTGTTGTTTTGACAAAGGAAGCGCTTGCCTCAGTTTTTGAATCACCAGTGTGAGTCAGGGGGTCATCTATTCCAGGACTCTGTCCCTGGGCAGGTGGACGCAGAGACCATGCACACTCATGTATGGGACGCAGCATGTAAAATATGTGCCTGTAATTACATGTGTGCATTTTTTTCACATTAGCAGTTTTGAAAACTATATATATATATATATATATATATAATTAATATGTATTGCAGTTTTTCCAATCAGGTAATTTATGCATGTGGCAAAATAGCCGCAAGATACATGAAGAGCAGGTTGCCTTCTTCCCTTGGCCTCTCAGAGCCAAGCACAGTTTCAGGTTTATCTTTCTAGAGACAATTGAAGCGTATGTGACCATGTGTGTAGATACTCTTTTTAAACAATGTGGCACTGTTTTGCACTTTGTTTTTTGTTTTTTGTTTTGGCTTCAATTTGTTTTTTGGGGGGGGTGGTGGGCTGCAACAGGTCTTAGTTGTGTCATGTGGAATCTTTTGTTGTGACGCACAGACCCTCTAGTTGTGGCACACAGACTCTCTAGCTGTGGTGCACACACTCTCTAGCTGTGGCATACCAGAGCATGCAGGCTCAGTAGTTGTTCTGCAGCACACGGGATCTTAGTCCCCTGACCAGGTACTGAACCCTCATCCCCTGCATTGCAAGGTGAATTCTTAACCACTGGACCACCAGGGAAGTTCCTGCTTCAGTATATCTCAAATATCATTCCACCTTATATAGTACATATAGGAATTTTTTTCTTTTTTTTTTTTTTTGGTTCTTTGTGAATTTTGAATGCCTTTCAGACGTGGAGACTCTCTGTGCTCCTTGTGACATGTGACCAGCGACTCAGGGGCTGAGGGTTGTGTACTTCAGGCCTCCACCCCCACCTCCCCGAAATATTAAATTCCCTTGATAATGCAACCTTGTATGTGTAGATAATAAAACAGTATTTGGCTTAGATTGACTAGCTGTCTCCTGTTTTTGTATTGTCCCCAGAGCCTTCTTACAAAGCCTTGATGTCATCCGGGGGACTCAGGGATCGAGAGCCTTGAACCTGAGCTGCCAAGCCCCGCGCGGCAGTGGAGGCTCGGGCCCTCCTCCTTGTTGTGCCAGTCTGTTTCTGTGGTGGCAGGTGGCCACCCTGGGTGCAATTTGGAGAGCCTGGTTGGTTTTTCACATGGCCCTGCTTGTGTCTGCACATGTGGGGAAGGGGTGTGGGCCCCCCTCCCCCAAGCATGGCCACCTACCAGCAGCAGGTCACCTCAGGTTCCCTGGCCTTGCCATCCCACGATAGGGGTGTGTTAATCTGCCTTCCGTCGAGTGACTGTTGCCAGGCTCAGCCTTCCTGAGGGGCACATCGGGGACCAAGGGGCCCAGAGGGGCCCCCAGACCATGTGTTCTTCTACTGTGCGCAAGGGAAGACGCACAGTAGAAGACGGGAAGGCAGGGTTGGGTCTGGGATCTCATAGTCACCCACGAGCCCCCGGCATCCAGCTCCTGGCGGCAGAAATCACCAGACGTCCTCCGCCTAGATGACAGCCCCCTCTCAGGAAGCAGGGTCTCCACTGAAGGCGCTTTGTTTTTCTCTTAAGTTTTCTGCATCTGTGTGTGATTGGAACCAAACATCAACTTTACTTTTTTTGTCATATTTCAATATTGGCCTTTCTTTTCCTCCCCCTTTCTTGAAATCTCCTTTTATAACTTCTGCTGCTGCTGCTTAAATATAGATGTCTTAGTCCTCCTCCTTACCAGATTGTTTATATTTTTGAGAAGCCTTCTGCTTATCTGCGACTGCTCTCTCCTCTGTCTCCATCCCCACGCTGGCACATTGGTTTTGGTTGCTCTTTTCTTCCCCTGCCTTCACTTGACTGGGATGTGTTTCAAATGTGGTCTATCAAAATGTGCAGTGTTTCCCTCTTTTCTGCAGTAGCTTTGACATCTGTTCTTGAAATCGAGCCCACGTTATTCTTTTGGACTTGCTTGCCCAAGATCTGCCGCGATGCCAGAAGCAGGGAAGGAAGGCGGGAGAGAGAGAGTGGTGTGGTGGTACCTCCCCCATCTCCTCGTAGTGCACCCCCACTTTAAAAACTGCCTGCCATTTCCAAGTTGACAGCACCCTAGATGTTTGTTCCAGCACTCTGCCACCCCGTCTGGCAGCGGCCCACCCCGCAGCGGAACGAATGAAGTGCTCGGCAGCAGGGGCTCACAGACGCCTTCGGTTACTTCCGCCAAAAAGGAAGCCGGGTGGGTGGCGGGCGGGGGAGGAAGGCTCTTGGCTTCCTGGGTGTCTGTGGATGGCTCTTCAGCTTGGTTTTTCCTCGCCATCCGTAGTACTGCTGGGCCTCGGGGCGATGGGCCGGGCCATGGAGAAGCCACTTGGAGCCACTGCTTGATCCTAAGCAGGATGTGTGTCTTTAGCAGCCGAAACCACCCAGCACGAAAACGCGCCTCTCAGTGGCTTCGGGAACGTGTCCTCTCACTCCTGCTGTCCGCCCGGGACACCACCCTGGGCCCATCTGCTGCAGGCTTGTTTGACACACAGCCTCTTGGCAACTCGTCTCGGAGCTCCTGAGGCCAGGACACAGGCTCTCTGATGCTCTGAGTGTCGGTTTGTAGTGTGCGACAGAAGTCTTCTCATGGGGGACCCACTCCTGGTGGTTCTCAAGAGTCCCAGGGGCCAGTTAAAGAGTTGGAGGGTAACACTGTTTCCAGCTGCTTCACTTCCCAAGTCTACACGATGCTGGAAGTTGTTATTCTTGGGGCTCGCCTCTTAAGGTCCCTCTTGAGAATGACTAACAGGTCCTAAAACATGCCTATAGTTAACCCACTAAGTATTTGTTAAACAAAAGCAAATCAGATGTGACTGCAGAAGACTCCAGGCCCAGACTGTTGAAGGAGAGTCAGAAAGATGCCCCGAGTCGAGCAGCAGGACTGGGACCCGGGGATGTGGCAAGAAGAGGTGCTTGTTAAGAGCAGGAGCGAGCAACTCTGGGGAGGGATGGCATTTGGGCACTGGCCTGACTGGTTTTAGCAAAGCAGCATGCATCTGCATGTTGTGTTGTAGAAGCCGCCATTTGTGAGGTGTGTGTATGTACACAGCATGTCAAGTTGAGCGGGTTTGGGGCATGGATGGGGTGGTGGGACCGGATGGGAGCCCAGGCCTCTTCCCGCCGGTCCCCAGTCGCTCCTGAGCCACAAGGCAGTGATCCCTGGCACCACAGGCTCTTCCCCGGTGTCCTGGTCATGTGCAAATACGCTCTCCTCTATTCAGAGTGCAATTACAATCTGGTCTTCCCTTTTTGTTTCTCTTGACAGAGGGAACTCGATGCCACCGCAACAGTATTGGCAAACCGGCAAGATGAAAGCGAGCAGTCAAGAAAGCGGCTCATCGAGCAGAGCCGTGAGTTCAAGAAGAACACTCCAGAGGTGAGCGGCGTCTCTGTGCTGGGCTCGGGCTCTCTGAAGGAGGGTAGGGTCTTCCCATCCTAGGGTGCGTTCAGAAGACCAGCTATCTGCTGCTTCCTTTCGGCCGTCCTCAGCCCTAGTGGTGAGCCCCTTGTGTAGGCTGGGGACTGGATTAAACCCTAGCTGACTCTTGATGCAGATGCTGAACCAGCTGGGTGGCCAGGTCAGGCCCCCAGACCCTCTGTGCACACATCTGCAGGCAGAGCCCTGGAGGGGCACCTGAAGGCTTCATGCTTCTGAGGATGCAGTGTGCCGATGATGCTTCTTGCAAAACATTCAGTCTGGTCGGGCCTTTCAGGACCCTCTGTGTTTCCTGAAATAGGCTTTAAAGGGCACTGGAAATGTGCTCTTCTTGTGCTCTTTTTTTGGGAAGTATGTGTTCAGAGGACAGTGTTTAGAGTGGCTCGGGCAGCCTCTTCCTGCCCTGTTTTCTTGGTCCCTCTTTCCCTGAGTCTTTAACAAAGGATTCAGAAGATGAAAAAAAAAAAAAGGAGAGTTTTACAGACAGTCAAGCAGACCTGGGGATTGCTTTCTGGGAGCTTCTGCCAAATGAATCCGCAGTGGTTCTTGTGCCAGGGGCTTGCACCAGCCTCCTGCACCCCCCATGATAGGTGCTCAGAGCTCCAGCCCTGGCTCCCGCCACCCCCACCCCCCCACCCCCCCGCAGGTTCTTCCAGGGAGGACAAAGGAACAGGCCTGGAGGAAAAGGTGATTTCTGGGAAGGATAGTCTAACTTTCATAATGGTCCCAAAAAATGATGTGTGACTTGAACTTTTTTTTTTTAAAGTGGACTGATTTTAAGTGTTTCAAAGGAACTTGCTATTTAAGGGAGTGTTACCATGAATCATATGGGGAAACAAATAATTAACCCTCAATTTTCAGAATAAATATTTCAGGAGGAAAATGTCTTGGTAGTCCAGTGGAAAGAAACAAGGGAGGAATGGCAGGACCACCTAAGGATTTTACGTTTTAGACCCACTGCTTGTTCTGTCTACCCTCCCCCTGCCCTGAGATGTGTGTCTTCAGTATTGTCTTGGACCAGACACATGGGTCAGTAATTTAGGCCTGGGAGGTTGCCACCCTCCTTGCGGCTGGGGAGTGCCGGCTGGCAATAGGGAGAAGGGACTGGTGGTCTCCACGTCTCACCTCTTTGTGACAGTAAAGGCAAGAGGGGAGAAAGCCGCTGAGCAACCGGCCACCTTCCTCCTCTCAGAATGTTCAGAGCAGGCCTTCCTGAAAGGTCTCACTGTGGGGTTCCTCATGCTCTGGTCTTTGACTTTGTTTCCCTAGACCCACCCCGGGCAGGTGTGTCTCTCCAGCCACACTCGGCATTGATCAAACAACTAGCTGTCCCCACTGTCCTGTGTTCTCACTGCCCTTCCCTTGGTGACCATATATCCAGGGTGGTCTTCGGAAACCTGAAAGAGAAGGGCAAGGTCATGTTTCCGAGGCCTCAGTCACCAGTAGGTAGATATAATCCATCCTACAATGAAGTGCCTCAAAGAGAACTAGATTCCTGGATGTTCCTCTCAAGTCCCAGGGTCCCGCCAGCTGAAGGTGGTGCCCACTGAGGAAGGGTGTGTCCCCTTCCAGCCACCTTGGGCCCACCACTTGCTTAATAAACGTTGACTGGACTGAATGGGTCCCATCCCTCCACTGGCATATAAACAGGCCTCATCCTGCAGGGACCGGCCGCTGGCTCCCTCAGCTTGGATTAAATTCCACGCCAGTAGCTGGCCTCAAACTTTGCGTTTTATCTCCTAATCCCTCCCAGTAAATAGGAGAGGCTTGGGGTGGAGCAGCCTGGTGGGGAAAAGCTGTCTGGGGCATTGCCTTCCAGTGCATGTTTTGTTTGTTTGTATATTCTTGATCTTTTTTTTAAATTTGTTTTTATTTTTATTGGGCTGTAGGATATAAGTTGGGAAACATCTCTGCAAGTTATGTCAGGGCATGGTTTTAGACAGTGTCTTCCGCGGAGAGGGGGACGCAGAACACCTCCTGGAAGGGGGGACACTGCCGTCCTGCATGTCCCCGGCTCTGCCAGGTGATCCGGCTGGTGCTCACTCGGGCTTCTCCTGTTATGATAAGGAGACCTCGCTGTAGCACAGATTACCAAGACATGTGGAAGACAGCCGTGCAGAATCTTCTGTAGATTTGGAAACCTCTTAAGGCTGCAGTGCAGGGTGGGGGTGGGTAACTTCGGCGAGGAGTACACAGAGAGGGATTCTTGGGGGTTCTATGGTGTGAGGGGTGTGGAGGCATGTGGAGGGCTCTGATGAGCGCGGGGCCTAGGACCCAGATCAGACAGTGGGTTGTCACCTTGTCTGGGGCTTCAGTGTAGAGGAGCCTGACTTGTCTCTGACATCAGTTATTTCTTCTGATTATTCAACAACGGAGGGCAGATTAACACTTAGTGTCGAGGGAACACTTCTAGAACTCAGATGTGTGAAGATGAAGGTTGCTTAGAACTTTATTCTCAGGGGTTAAAAAAAAATGTTGGCTTGTTGGTAGGGAGGGCATCTGTGGGTTTGGACACAAACCAGTATCCTCACGCCTCACACAGTCAGCCGAGGCGGGACTGGCCAGCGGGGCAGAGCCAGGGCCAGTGATCTTGCCGGACTTTTGCCAAGTGGATTGATTATTGGTGAAAACCTTGATGTTCCTCTTTGTTCCAGGAAAGCAGAAACGGTTCTCCAAGGGTCCTTTGAATGTCTGGTGGGTCTAACCGGCAGACGCAAGCTCCAGTGGGGAGTCAAGTGAATGAGGTTATCCCCTGGCAGGGAGTTTGTGTTTTCCTGGACTGGTGCTGCCCACGGGCAACTGGGAAAGCTCAGGGCCCAGGGTGGGGTTGGGCTGGAGGTGGGGGGCCCGTGGGACAAGCCAGGAGCATGAAGGCGCCACGGAGGCCAGAGCCCTGAAGATTTTTTTGTTGAGCATGAAGTTCTTTCAGTTTCAGTTTTATGTCATTAGATGAATACATTGCTAGTCAATTAATATCATTGCTTCTGTCTTTTTAAACCCAAAATTGTAGTTAATCTGAAGGAGATAACATTACTCTGCATATTAAGTTTCATGCCTTTCTTTGACTCAAAAAAAAGAGCCCCGTTTGAAGAAAAACGTTGTTTTAAATTTGAATTTTGTGACTAAACATCTATTCCCTGTTGAGTTAATGATTGATAACTGAATGTCCAAGACTGAGGGTATTTCTAGGTTGGATCACTTTCTCTATTTATCAGTGCAGGTGACTTACTGGCTGGTGTCATTGGGCAAATGACTTAACCTCCGAAAATCTCAGTTGCATCATCTATAAAAGGTGTAATGGCAGGGGCCAGATCATAGGGGGTGTGTGTGTGTGTGTGGTGTGTGTGTGTGTGTGTGTGTGTAGTACATAGTATGTGTGTGGTATATATTGTGTGTGTCTGTGGCATGTAGTGTGTGTGTGCAGAGCTTCACACAGGCCCAGCACCAACAGTTCGGTTCGTGTTTGTTGTGGGCATTAATTTGGAGCACACATTACCAAACACATGAGATGCAGCTCCTCGAAGTCAGCTCCAAGAACTTAAAAAAGAATCCACAACAAATAAAGGTAGTTTTCACCCAAAATGTTCCAAAAGTTGGTTTGTAATAACAGTTAATCACTTTATAAATATTTTCCAGCACCTTCCACGTGCCAGATGGTTTGGCTCTGGGGATAAGATCCTCTCCCTGTTCTTAGAAACTTCCTTATATTCTCACCAAGGAGGTACACCATCCTAATAAGGCACCTTAAGTGTAGCATGGTGTCTGGAATCATCTAAATGCAGACTTTCCCCCAGAAACACTGAGCTCAGTGGGGGCTAGTTCTGAGCCGCCTGTGTCACAGTGATGCTTACTGTAGGTGAACAAGGTTGCTTTTTGAGGCTTGGTTCTCAACCTTTGAAGCAATGGTGAATGTTAAGGGCCACTGCCCCCCCCCACCCCACCCCGAGAAATGCACACGTTTGCACAGTTTCTCCTGGACCCCCTGAAACTCACTGGGGAGCCCCTGGCTTAGAGCTTGGCTGCAGGGCAGGTGCTGGTTGTCTCAGTGGTCTCAGCCACTGTGCTGGGAGCTCTGTATGTGTCCCCTCTTCATGTTCCTCCTAATTGTGCCCAAGCTGGGGGCAGGAGGATGAAAGACGGGGGTGGGGGCTGCATGAGAGATGAATGCTGAGGCTTCGGCTGCTGGGCAGAGGCCACTGTGCTCTGGCCTCTGGGCTGGGTGCTGGAGAACAAGAAGTGGGTGGAGGAACTGGGCCACCCCCACTGATGAGGGTCCCCGCAGTCTGGCAGCCGGGCCAGGAGCCTCTGTGCTGGTGACACGTTCTTCCTGTCTGAGACTGGTGAAGAGCGTGGCTGGGCTGGAGACGGCTTTCTCGGAGTTCTTGAAGCCTCATGCTGTTAGAACTGTGGGTTCAGTGCAGGCCAAACCCCATGCCCTTTGCTCTTCTGTTGATTCCATCCGAGCCAAGGTGCAGGCCAGGATTACCTCTGTTGTCTCTGAGTTGATAAACCTAATGGCAGGTTAGATGACCAGGGATGTGGAAGGCCCTGACCGGAACCCACCTGGAACACCAGGCTGACTTCTTATTCCTGGAAACTGAGTTTCTTCCCATGGTAGTTGGGGACCAAGATGGGGCAACATTGCTAGGGTTTCATGATTCTACCTAGGAATTGCTTTTTTCCCGTTTTCCCGTTTGGTTAAATTTTAAGTTTGCTCCTGGGACCAACATTTGTCTTGACAAGGATCTTACCGCTGCTGCTCGGCCAAGCTGGGACTTGAACGCAGGCCACCGGCTCCCCGAGTCAGTGCTTTTAACTGCCGCACCAGGCTGCCTCGCCGATGGGCAGAGCATCCAGAGCGGTGCTAGCCCACAGAGCCCAGTCACAGGACATTTTCAGGGGGTGCCATCCCAGCTCACTGGCTGCAGCTGTTTGAATGTGGTGCTCGACTATCAGAAGAAGGGTCTCCAGTGGAAGACTTGGTTCCAGGCAGAGGACAGAGATGGGTTTTGTTTTGTTGCCTTCTTCTCAACAATAGAGGAACTATCTTCTATGGGGAGGAAGAAAGGAAAGCCTCAGACTCGAGATGCCACAATTTTATCATAAAACCATCTTTGGGCCTTGTTCTGTCCTGGCAGAGTGTCCAGCTCCTACCCCAGACCTGTCAGACTTTGGTATTAATCTGTGTTTTCTATATCTCTTCTGTGAGGTTTAAAACTGACCTGCAGTTCAGGAGCTCTCCTCGGGCATTTTCCTGCCCTGATGTATTTTGCCAGAACATTTCTTGCTGTCTTGAGCCTTAATCCTCATGACACCTGGTCCACCAGGCTGACATCTCTCCTGCTCAAGTGCACCTGGCCCCTTTCTCTTGTCATCATATCTGTCACTCCTGTCGTCAGGGACAGAGCTCATCCCCCACCCTGACCAGGGCATACCTTCCCGGGATCATCACCAACACTGACCACCCTGGATCCCTTGCCATCCCCACCAGGGAAGGTGACCCTGGGCCTGACGCCAGCCACAGCCCCACAGCCCCAAGCCCTGCCTCCCAGGTCGGCAGGCCCGGCTTCACGAAGGGAATGTTCTCTTTCCTGCTTACATAACCGCCTGTTCACGAGTGTTCATTTCCTGAGTGCCAGAATCGTAAATTGCCCTCTCTGTCTCCGGCCAGAGTGTTCTCCTGATTTTTTTTTTTTTTTTTACATTCTTGGGAAACCGTTATAGAAATATCAGGACCCGTCTTGAGATATGACTCCGCAAGAAATCTCGCCAGATGGCTGAAATGAACTAGGTTTGTGGATTTCTCCCCAGCTCTGACAAGTGGGGGCAGGGCAAGGGTACCTACTTGCGGAAAGTCCTCGGTCACCTTTCCATCGATCCGACTCCTTCTCAGTGAGATGTGAAGTTGTGCGCCCCCACCTGCGGAGGTGAGGGGGACAAGGAACAGGAAGTCACTGCAACTTTGTGACTCCTTTCGAGCTCCCTGTGAGAGGAGTCGGCAGGCTGGAGGAGGGAGGGGGCAGTAATATATAGTTGTGGCCTGGGCCCAAATGCATTTAGTCACTGCCTCTACAGCCTTTATATAGACACTGCAGGGAGTGACTCAGCCTGGAAAAAGAGAGTCACTTAAAAATAAAGTTGCAACTCAGATGGACACATCCTGCACAGGCTGCCCAAGACAACGTGGCTCAGGCTTGGTGAGAAACCCGGGGGGCGCCTTTATCCGGCGTGTCCCTGCGGGGGTCCCAAGGTGAGGATGGCCATTACAGCTGCGTCGTGGAGTTGGCGTGAGGATTAAATGAGTTCACGTAAGACTCCTGATTTTTAAACTCTGAGGGTTCAGACATTTTTCGCTGAAGTGGACACGCTTGCATGTGAGCAGTGACTGAATTCCTAGCTCTCCTCTTGCATTTGGCAAATGGACTGACCGTGGAGGCCTGTGTTGCTTTCGTTGTTTGCGTCCATCCTCATGAGGATTAAAAGCCAGCACACGTGGGGGACTGGAGACATTTTCCTCGTGTATCATTGCACACGGGCATGGGTTCATTGAAGACCCCCTGCACTGATCTGACCGATTGTGGCTTTAAAGAGGAGGACCAACCAGACACGCACCGGGGACACGGGCCTCTCAAGGAGGGCAGTGATGGGAAGGAGGTCTGTAAGCCTGAAGACCAGGGAGGTGCAGATGGACACCCCCAGTGTCCCACAGACTGCTCACATTGGGGGTCTAGGAATCTAGATGCACCCCTCTGCTGAGCCTGCAGCTGTGGTACATTTGCTTGCTCCCACTTCCGAAGGGCACGGGCCTGCAGGTCAGAGCTGTGCTTCCATCCCTTGTGTATATTTAGCTGTGCACCTTGAATACTGTGGATGCTGAATGGTCATATTTATAGCATTCATTTAGGAATCTTTTTTTTAGAAAACAGAAATAAAATATTAAAAAACATCAGCTACAGGGCACTACAAGATTCGTTTCTCAAACAGGCAGATAAAATTTCATTTAACACTTCAATTTTATTGTGTGTGTGTGTGCAGAGTTTTTTTTTTTTAATTTCAAGAAATGCCTTTCTTTGGCAAGTTCTCAAAATGTTAAACATAGAATTACCCTATGACCCAGCATTTCCACTCCTAGATATACATCCAAAAGACCTAAAAACACGTCCTCACAAAAGCTTTGTGTCCACTCAAAAAAATGTTGATAGTAGCGTTATTCAAAATAGACAAAAAGTAGAAGCAACTCACATGTCCATCAAGAACTGAATCAATAAATGAAGTGTGATACACCCACACAATGGACTATCATCCAGCAGAGGAATAAGGTGTTATCACATTCATGAACTTGGAAACATTTTGCTCAGTAAAAGAAGCCAGACACAAAATGATGGCATGTATGTGAAATGTCCATAATAGGCAAATCCATAGACTCAGACAGTAGATGAGGGTGGTCAGGAGGATGGGGAGTGACTGCTGGAGCTTATGGGGGTTTTTGGCGGGATGATGAAAGGGTTCAGGAATTAGGTAGTAGTGATGGTTGCACAAGTTTGTGAGTGTGCCAGACACCACTGAACTGTACACTTTAAAAGGGTAATCCTTGTGGTATGTGAATTATATCTCAATTACGATTTTCTTAATGACTTTCTTTGTGGGGTGTGGGAAATCCCTGCACAGGTGGTCTGTTCGCTTGTTTGCTCTCATCCTCTGAAGCAATTCCCCCACATCAAAGGATCCCGTGGATTTCGTTTTGGCAGTAGCCAACCTGGTTTGGAAAAGGCCACTCTGATATTTGGCCCAATTATAAAGCCCAAATAATCAACTTGGATGCTTAACTGTTCTAGAATCACCCACTGTTAAGTTATAAGAAGACTTTAACTAGAAAAAGTTTAAACAGTAAAAGTGAACTTGTAACTGTTACCAATTAAATTCTTGAGGCCCATTTATCAGCCTGAGACGTTATTTTCTAGTTTCTTTTGGGTCACGTTATTCCCCCTCATTCCAGAGAGACCCTGCAGCATCCTCCCAAGACACGGGGGAGGCCTACTCTAGAGCAGAGGGCTCAGCTCAGGCTCAGACAGCTGGAGCAAGTTTAGTTCTTGCTCCAGCATTCAGTAGCATTGAGATAGAAGCTTATCCTTAGTTCCTCCATATGCAATAATATATCCTGCCTACTTCAAGAGGTCATATTAAGGAACATGTAAGATTCCTGGAAAGTAAATGGCCAGTCCTGTGCCAGACTGGAGTGGCTAGTCAGTAAACAGTGACTGGGGTATTCAGGCCGAGTGACCTTGACCAAGATCACCAAAATGTTCAGGGACCCAGATTCCATACTTATAAAGGGAACTGACAGTATTCCAGCTGCTGGGCAGGTGGAAATGAATTCAGTTGTAAGGGACATATAGTAAGTGCTCAGTACACACTTTTCCTCCTGTTTCCTCCCTTCTTTCCTTCCTCCTACAAGCAGTTCTGAGGCCTTTCCTGGAGCCAGGGGCCATCCGAGGTTCTGAGATACGGCAGACACCAAGAAAAGGTTCCAGCTTGTGTGGGGCGCAGGCAGGCAGTGACCATGTAAACAAATGACACACAGGATAATTTCAGGACAACATGGCAATGAGTGTGGAGGAATGAAGGATCTTCAGGGAATAGGGCAGTTTCATGAATTCAAAAAATGAAAAATGACCCTTTGCACCTCTCCCTGTTACCCTTGCTGACTTTAGACAGGCTGTTTAGCTGTGGGGGAGGGGTCCCTGTAATTTATTTATTTCAGCCTGATGGCCTCTGTTTGCTCGTATCACTCAGTGACTTTGAGACACCAGATTCAGTCCCTCTGCTTCCTAAGACCAGGGAGCTTTTCCATCCGGACGTCAGAAAGTTGGGTTGGTAAACATTTGAGTTGGAGGGAAGCCTTGTTCTGTTTGACTGCCTTTGGCCCAGAACAATGAATTCTTAGGTTATCAATGAAGAGTTAATCGCTTGGCCTGTGTTGGTGACGCAGTGTGCGAGCAGAACTGCTCATGGAGCCCTGACCTGGGGCCATGCGGTGGCGTCTGCAGAGCCCCCCGGCCACGCTTGCCTCCTCGGGGCGGCCTGACCCGACTCCCTTGCTGCAGCGTTGCAGGGCTGGCGTTCCCTTTCCTTCCTGAGCCTGTGCGCCGCTTCCTTCATCCGTCTAGCAGTTTTCAAAGGGCTATTTTAAGCCCAACAGACAGATTCTCTGAGAGTTTAATAACCATCAGAAGGAAAAGGCTGTAATTAGATGCATGTGGCATGGAAGTTTAGTCGAGACCACGCTGAATTGTACAACCTCCGAGCCTCCATTTTCTCATCCAAAAAATGGGAGTGATGACAAGTCTTGCAGAATTATTACGAGTCAGACAAAACGCTGTAAGTGGTCCAGAGGAACCTTGGCAAATAGTGAGAGCTCAATAAATGGCCTGTTGAGTGTAGGTTATAAAAATCTAATCTTTTGAAAGAAGAAATAGTGTTCACAAGTGTATTTTAAAGCTATAAACAAACTGTACTTTTTTTTTTTTTGGCTGCACCATGTGGCATGCAGGATCCCAGTTCCTCGACCAGGGGTCAAACCCAAGCCCCCTGCAGTGGAAGCACAGAGTCTTCACCACTGAACAGCCAGGGAATTTCTCCCCTTCCCCCAATCCCCCAAGACTCTTAAAGCGTTAAGTAGACCTACAGGCCTATAAGTTATAGACCTAGTTTCTAGGGCAGACTTGAATAGATTCACTAAAATTAAAATACGTGCCTTCCCTGTGTGTCTAGATGGTCATTTTATCTCCCTTTGCATTTTCCTGTTCATGGAGTGGAAATATTTGCCCTGGACTCTGTCTCTGGGAGTTCTGCTTTGGGAGCAGCCCACAGCTTGTCTTTCTGGTCAGCAACCTCTACCGAAGTACGTGTTAGGTAGAGAATGACATTCTCCACCTAGGTATAGATAGCCTGGGTATAGAAAGGAGCTCACAGCCTCTTCTCAATAAACATCCTTGTCCTGTGCAGTTTGTTAGGAATGATGTCTAAATGGGAAAGCCTGAAAAATTTGGTTGAAATTGTGATGAGCTGTTATTTATCAATGTTTATTGAGTACTTACTAACAGTGAAGCATTATGCTAAATGCATCACAGTCACTCAAGAAGGCGGGTGTCTTTAGTGCCACTTTTCAGAGTATCAGCCACCTGCCTCCCAGGCAGATGATTCCCGGGAACCATGTCATAACCACTGTGTCAAACCGTCTCCTTTTAGCTTCCAGAAGTCGATTTTTAGTTAGTTAATTGTAAGCTGTTTCTCTTCTATTAGTTAAGACAACAACTAACATATATCTAGAGAGAAAGAGTATTGCTCTGAAGTGACATACTCACGTAAAGGTCATTGTGTGTGCTGGGAGTGAGTTTTGTGTGGTTAATACCCAGGGAAAAGCAGTTAGGCTGAAATCTGGCTTTTACTTGAAAATGCTTATGGGTATTATAACCCGAAGCACAGGAAAATTTCCCCTTCTGTTTTCAGATTCTTGTCAGTCAAGAAAGAGACAATCAGATGACAAATCCCCCTGACCCTGAGATCTGTTGTCTTAGGTTTTTCTTGCTTTGTCCAGGGGGTGATGGCCGTCGAGCAACAAGGATTGAACCTGGGTTTCCTGCATTGCAGGCAGATTCTTTACCATTTGAGCCACCAGGGAAACCCAACGCATAGGAATGGTCAGGGTTAATCATTGAGCACTGATTTGTTTTTTGGCCGTACCACTCAGCATTCCAGATCCCAGTTCCTCAAGCAGGGGTCAAACCTGAGTCCCCTGCAGTGGAAGCACAGAGTCTCAACCACCAGGAAAGTCCTGAATGCTGATTATTGACTGCTGTCAGCTCTTGGTTTTAACCTGAAAATGTGAATTGCAGAAAAAGTAATTTACAAGGAGCATTACATCAGCCTACCATGCAGAGTGTAATCATTTTGTGTGTAGTCCAGTGTTTTAACAGGAAGATAATATGGTATCATTAATACAGTTAAGGAATGCTGTATTTGGAATCAGGACACTTAGATCCTGACTGTGGTTCCACCACTGACTGGGTTTGAGGGCTGAACAGGCTGGTTCCCAGCTGGGCTGCCTCTGTTGCTCGATGGCCATGCAGCGGGGCCAAGACCCAAGGGCCCTGGAGCTGGGCCGGCTCTTTCCCGCTCTGGCTCACTCCTGTTCATCCTCAGTGGACCCAAGACTTCTGGGCTGTCCCTTCTTCTCAGTGGATCACCTGCCTTACCTCTTGGGGATTTTCTATTAAGAGTTAATTCTTCATAGCAGCGGATCAACAAGGTGATCTCATTTTATGTGGGATGGCATGTACCGGGGCCACTCTGTTTTGAGGGCTCTGGTCACTTTAGGGACACAGCAGGAAGAGCTCATAATAATGCCTAATACTTACTGAGCACTTACTGTGTACCAAGCACTGTTCTAAAGACATTTAACAGTGAAAATGAAAGTTGCTCAGTTGTGTCCAACTCTTTGTGACCCCATGGACTATAGAGTCCATGGAATTCTCCAGGCCAGAACACTGGAGTGGATAGCCTTTCCCTTCGTCAGGGGATCTTCCCAACCCAGGGAGTGAACCCAGGTTCTCTCACATCGCAGGTGGATTCTTTACCCGCTGAGCCACCAGGGAAGCCCAAGAATACTGGAGTGGGTAGCGTATTCCTTCTCCAGCAGATCTTCCCAACCCAGGAATCGAACTGGGGTCTCCTGCATTGCAGGTGGATTCTTTACCAACTGAGCTCTCAGGGAAGCCCAGTACTCACAGGATCGCTGTGAGAATAGGTACAGTGTTTCTCTCCACTTCAAAGAGAGGGCAGCTGAGCCCCTTAGAGGAGGAGGAGGTCCTGTAGGGCGTCACAGCTCAAAAGCAGAGAAGCTGGCTAGAGGTTGGGAATGCAGGCCTGCTCCTGGCAGGTTTGAGCAGCCCCTTGGGGTGGGATGGGCCCCCCAGCCGCCTCCCCCACCCCACACAGTCCCCTGCCTCCCTAACAGCCAGACTCCCCAGCGCAGTTCAGGGAGGGAGTAGCGACTGGACTGCTTCACCTGTGGGTAATTCACATCCTGGGCCACTTCAGCTGCAGGACCCGCCCTTGGTGTTTCCTACTTCACATTTGAAGTCACTGTTTTAGTTCTGAAGTCCAGCTGGGGCCCCAATTTAAGCCCACATTTATTCATTCATTCACTGACTCTCCTGCTGCCAAGAGCATCTGTAGTCAAGTACCCTGAGACTGGACAGTTAGTGCCAGCTGGGCTCTTCCTGGGGAACCCCCAGCCTTGGGGAGGGGGGACGACCTCAGCTCCTCACACCTCCCACTCCACCTTCAACACTGTGCCACAAGAACGGTGCATTTGTAAGGTACTGGGTCCATTTTAACCCTGCAAACGTTTTGAATCAAACAGAACTTGGCACACGAATCTTCTTCCAAGAAGTCCTTGTGTGAGGGAATAGCCCTCGGGCAGAAAGGTTCGGGAAGTATGACCGCCTTGGCCTCCTCTGGGCCCCACTCAGAGGCCTCACACAGGGTTGTACCTGTGTGACATAGTCCTCATATAATCAAAGCCGTGTAACCAGGCTTATTTTTTCTTAATAGGAAGTATTTCTGGCATACCCCAAAGCATAAAAACAGAACACATAGTCCTATGCCCTTTGTGATGACTGGCAAGATGTTAATGTTTTGTCCATTTGCTTCTGATTCCTTTTTTTTTTTAAGGGAAATAAGCTGTTACATATGCAGCCAAAATCCCACCTCCGTGCCTTCCCTCTCCTTTCCTCCTGAGATATAAGCTCATCCTGAAGCTGATGTTTCACCACCATACGCTTTTCACACTCACAGCAATGTTTATGCATGCATGAATAACCATAAACAATAGATATTGTTTTATATCTACATCTATTTTACTATTTATACACATGGAAGGCAAGTGGTATCTTGCAATGTCTGTATATATCCTCTGACACCTGGCCTCTTTAAACATTTATTCCACTGTGTGCATGAATCACAGAAGATGGGTCCATTGCCCTCCTGAGAGATGACACATGGATTCTTCATTGTCGTTGACACTCATTATTATACCTGTCCTGGGGAGGGGGTTCAGGAGTTCCCCAGGGTGGACCCCCAAAAGCATGGTCTCTGATCACAGCTTGGCCAGGTGGGTGGGTGTAGCCTCAGTGGCTACATGCTATCACCCTGCAAAGCCCCCAGTAGCTGTTCTGGCCATGCCCTCAGTGGATTTTGCTGTATTTCCTTATTTCTAATGAGGGAGAACATCCTCTTGTACGATGACTGGCTTATACAGTTTCCTCTTTTGCATCTCAACTGCTTGTATCTTTTACCCATTTTCCCACTAGGCTGTTGGCTGTTTTCCTGCCAACTTGTAGGAAATTTTTATATCCGAAATCTGGATCCTCGTTGTTTGCATACATGGCTGCTCTCACCTCCCAGGACATGGCCTATCTTTTCACTATGTTTATGTTGTCCTTGGTCACCTGGAAGATTTTAATTTTAACGCAGGTGACATCTCCTCCCCACCATCCCCCCCACCTAGTCTTTGATGTAAAGTTTGGTTATTTGAATCTTATTTCAGAAACTCTCCCTTTACTGATGTCATAAAAATAGTCTCTTGTGTTTTCCTTCAATAGATCTTTGGTTTTGTGTTTTACATCAGGCCTGTATGTAGAGCATCGTGTGGACGGTGACTCGATGAGGCTCTGATTTTATCTCGGTCCATTGAGGGCCCCTCGACCCAGAACCATTTACCATGGAGTCCACCTCTCCCCAGGATTAACTTTGCCACCTCTGCCAGGTACCACACCTGCCTCCAGGCCCCAAAGCTGCCCAATCCCACACTGTCTGGATGAGTATTACTGTATTACTATCATAATTATTTCCACACTGTTACTAAGTCTTGATATCTAGCAAAGGAACTTGGTTCTTCAAAACCATCTCGACTGTGCTTCTGTATGACTTTTATTTGGTGTCATTTGAAAAATTCTGTTGGGATTTTTATTGCAAAAGCAATGAATTTGTAGATTAATCTGGAGAGACTTTATAAGGTGTTTCAAGTTTGGATGGAATGACTCTGGATCTTATTCCTAGGTGGGTTTCATTCCATGCTTGACTCCAGGGATCCATGAAAACCACACTGTTAACTTACTCCGGTTCCTAGTGTGGATACAAAATAGTCAACATTGAAGGATTGATCATTGTAGTCTGGAGCCAGGCATAAAAATAAACCCCACTCTGTTATCATAGGTGGCTGTGATTAAGATCAGGGGAAAGGTCGGCTGTGGGTCCCCTCACATTGACAGTTTCCTTCAGAAGATTAAGTGGTTCTTCATTTTTGGCCCAGGTCATCAGTAGCTTAAAGCCATTACTGTCTATTGGCTGTTTGGTTTGTCTGAAATATGGGGCTGGTCTCAGCCTATTTCCCTGGGGTCAGGTGTGTTCACATAATCAAAGTGCCAGGAACCCCATATTGTATGCGTGTGTGTGTGTGTGTGTGTGTGTGTGTGTGTGCGCATGCATGCGTGTGTGTGTGTGTGTACACAAAGCAGCCTTCTCTGGGGAGGAATGCACAGCGCCAGGCTACAGAGATGTCCTTTTGTGCCTCTGCATTTTAAAATGTGCATTCTTTATTAGTAGAGTGTTTTCAGGCTTATTTTTGAGACAGGCTTGTCCAGCCGCAGTCACATGCACTTTGGAAAATGACCATTTGTGAAGCTGTCAGCCATGGGCAAACTGAAGAAAAATGAAGATGCCTTTTCTGTTGATGTGTGTTCAGGGATTTTCATCAGACCAATGCAGTTCCCATGACCTGTTCAGGCAAGGGCGATAGCTTCTGTTTCCTTTCATTAAAAGTTGATGATGAGGGTATTTTTACTTATTTTATTTACATATAAGCAACCCATGGAAAATATCCCATGTATATTCAAATGGATACTTTGCCATAGTAAAGGAAAGAAAAAAAAAGGACTAGTTTTGACAGTGATTGGAGACAGAAAAAAGAAAAAAAAAAAAGACCTGTGAATAGGGATGAAAAAATTAAAGTGAAAAAATATGGGAAGAATAGGTTGGGCTAATAAAATAAAGGGTAAAACTTGGGGTTTAACTCTTTTTGCTGATGTTAAGGAAATGTTTAGCTTTCTTTCTCACTTTTTCTTTTTTTCCAAACCCATTTGCACTTGAAACTAGATAAAATGTTTGACTATATTAATTTTCCTGATTATAAGTGTGGGAAAGGAGTTCCATGGTAACCCTTCTTAAGTAAATGAACTGATACGTTAGAACCAGAAGAGTTGAGAGTAATTTTTATTTTAAAATTCTTTTTGCATTAACACATCTGCAGTGTTGAGGAATATATGGAAAATTGAAATAGTGCTTCTATCCTGCCGTGTCTCCAGCATGTCAATAAATCACCTTTTTTTTCCTTTTAAAATGTCTGGCCTTGTAATTTATGTTTGCATAACCCATTACTAAATTCATAGTAGGTGTTTTAGTTGGCAGGCATTATTCCAGGAATTCTGAGGATCTTAAAAAAAAAATACAGAGTCTTTGTTAGTATTTATATTTAAGTGGACAGTTTCCTTTAAAAAAATGAATTAGATTTTAAAAAAAGAATTTGGAGCTGACTATTTACCTTACTCCTAAGCCAACAGTATTAAAGCCCTTATTTCCACATTATCAATTGTCATGAATTTCTTAATAGACTTTGCTGTTATTCTTTCTCTTTAAAATTAAAATTGGCAGAAGAAAATGATATTAAGCTCATACTAATTTCTAGATAATTTTCCATAGGTTTCATATTGCACAGAAAATAAAAATTCATTTCCCTAATTTTTAAATTTCTTGAATGCCACTGACCGTCTTAGGTATAAAGCAGAGATGAATATATTCATTCATTTACACTGTGCTTGAACAGAAATAGCAACGTTCAGGGTTAGTTCGCATACTTGTGGCTTATGTTTGAGACTTTCTAATTTTTAAGCAGACATTTAAAAATAATCATTATGTCTTCTAGTCCTAAGTTAGGAGAACTTTTAGAGCTTTACTTTGAAATGGTGAAAAAATGTTATTTGTGTTCTGTATTGTAAAATTTTTTTAATTGATTTTTTTTAATGGTAGTTAGAAAGTCGGAAAGGCCACTTACAGTTTTCAGAAGAAGTTTGTTTTATTTGAACATGCTTCCCTTTTCCCAACCCCCACTGACTGGTTAGTAACATTTTCAATATAAAATATGTATTTCAGCCCATTTGAAATCTCTGTGGCCAATCAGAAGATAAATTGTTTCTCCCCTGGGAGCCTTAATATATTTATCAGGAGGTCTACAGCCTCTTCAGTGTCTTTGTGAAAGAGAATACAAGGTTATTAGTGGTATGTTTAAAAATTCAGAGTTTAACCTGCTCAGACTCTGTTCTAAAAGTCCACTCGTGCTATAGAAGTTTGAAAGCTTCTCTTACTTCCTCCTACTTTAGTTAGGCATTAAAAGAAACAACAGCTTTCTGTTGTTTTTGTTTATGTTAAAGATGTAGCTAATTTGACATTTTAAAGTACCTTATTTTCATTATAATTTTAGTTCCTTATCAGAGATGTTTATTTTGGTGGTATTGTTCTGACAACCTTCTACACTTACAGAATAATTTCTCTTGGGTTCCGAAGGTGCTTCTTCCATTTCTCCATTTATTTCTGGAAACTTTGGGCTCTTATTCACTCTTCCTGGCGAGGTGCAGGGTTTTGAGAATCTGTCTGCCTTCTAAAAACCCAGCTCTCAGACCAGAGCCTTTCTTACAAAAACAGTGAAGGTGGATTACAGAAATGGTTTCGCAGCTTTCAGGAGATGAGAAGCACACTTTCTGGCTTTTTGTGGAGTTCTCTTCCCCCACTCAATCTCCCCTGGAGTTGGTGGCCCCATTGGTCGTCCTGAGCCCTGTGGTCATGTCCCAGAAAGCGTTTCCACCAAGGGAAGGTGCTGTGCCAGAAGCTGGGAGAAAGGAAAAAGGAGGTGTTTATCGTCCCAAAGACGCCTTCCAACTTTTATTATTAACTCCTTTCCAAAATAAACTTTCGGGTTTGTTTCAAGTCACTTCTGGCCAAAGTACAGTTGGGTTTGCTGTGTCCTCTAGGGGGAGAGGCGAAAACAGCGTCACCCTAGGTGAGGACGAGGTGGAGGCCTGATCCTTTAGGGAAGGGAGGGTGTGCAAGTGACAGTGAGGGGACAGGGGGCTGAGAATCGGAGGGGGGGGCATGAGTAAACGCGGCCACCTCAGCAAGCCTTCCACAGCCCTGTGCAGGGCCATGGACTGCGGGCTGGGCCCTCTGAGAGGTGCTGGGGTATGTGGAGCCCCCCAACCACCTGCCCCCCACCCCAGCCCAGTCAGAGACTGGCATGGAATTAGATTGTTTGAATAAAGAGTCATAAGTGACGATGTAGTGGGGACAGAGCCCAGCGGACGCTTAAGAGAAGGGGCTCTGGAGTGAATACAGGAGCCCTGACCTGGGTTGGGGCCAGTGCATGGCCGTCACCAGGAGTGGACAGTCCGGGGAGGGGGGGCTCCAGCCACAGCTGGAGAGGCTCCAGGGCAAAGCTAAGGAATATGGACTTTGCTCTGCCCAAGACCCTGCCAGAATTACAGGGTGCATGCCCAGGAGTGACCCGGCCCAGCCTACATGTCCCAGAATTGGTGCCACACTCTGTGGCATGGAGCATGGATGCTCCCGGAGCAAAGGTGGGGCCGGAACCGCTGGGCCCCTGCCCTGGGGGGCTCCACGGGAAACAATTCTCCCACAAACAGATGTCCTGTCCACTCAACACACACCTGTCGTGTGCCTTCTCGGGGCCAGGCACTGAGGACGCAGCAGAGAATGAAGTACCAGCCCCCTGCCCCTGGCAATGTTGCATTTGAGTGGAGGAGACAGACAGCCAGTGAACAGATGGGAACGGGTTCCAGAGAATGCTGACCATGGGATGGCGAAAGAGAGATGGAGAATTTAGCAATTGCTTGGCCAATAAGGGCAGGAGGGAGGCACAGGGTAACTAGAGAAGGTTTTAAGGAGGTGGCCGCCACCCTGGGGGGACCTGAACTTGTTCTAGGTGGGGGCAGGACGGGGGGAAGGAGAATCCATGTGTGGTGGGGTATACTTCCAGAGTAAGGTCAAGGTCACAGAGTGGA
Organism: Cervus canadensis; assembly: GCF_019320065.1. Lineage (NCBI taxonomy): Eukaryota > Metazoa > Chordata > Mammalia > Artiodactyla > Cervidae > Cervus > Cervus canadensis. The sequence continues at coordinate 28,518,935 of NC_057417.1, read as the reverse complement.
GAGGAGAGGGATCTACGTTCCGGAGAGTGGCATCAGCTTTCCTGGAGAAGTAGAAGTTGTTCTTGAAGAGCGAGCAGGGGGCTGAGTGCTGGGGGAAGTGGACAAAGTGTACTGCCTTGAAGATGGTTGGGGAGGGATTCAGCAAAGCACAGATGGACAGACAGTGGTGGTGAACATCTCGGGTGTGTTGTGGTGCCCAGCCACCAGGTGTGCAGAAGGGGACAGTGGGTGTCCCGTTGAGCATGGCAAAAGTCAGGTGACTGACCCTGTGGTCCCCACTGGAAGCATTCAGCATTCAGTCTCTTCACCAAGTTGCCCTGGCCTGGATACTTTTGAAGTCTTGCCAACCAGTTACTTTACAGGTCATGAAGCCAAAGTTCTCATGTCTCCGAAATTTAAAGGTTAAGAAATCAGCTTCACTTCCAGCCATGCAGGAGCCACCCTATGTCAGTTATTTTCCTAATTTAGCTAATTATAAAAATCTCCTGGGTGTGTGCTTGTTAAATAAAACTACCGTCGCTGGGCCCCACCCTAGACGGAGTGAGACATAATCTCCCGGAAAGGGCCTGGGGACCTGCCTTTAGAACCAGCGCCTCAAATCCTTACTCGGGGGCTGACTGGGGCACCAGCCTCCCTTGGTCTCACCCTAGCTGGGGTGATTTCTTCCTCCATGAGGATGGAGAAAGCCAGGGCTGTGGTTGGCATCCCTCCATCTCCCCACAGTGATGCTTGGAAAGTGTGTGTCCAGTGGCCACCTGAGCCGGGTGGTCAGGGCGAGAAAGCATGGTCAGCCTCAGTCATGAATGAGGAAAGCAGCATGTGAACAGTGTTAGTGCTGTCACTCCTGGAGGCAGCTGGGAACCCTCTCGGGGTTCCAGAAGGCCTCTGGGAACGAGCATTGTCACAGTTGCTCAGGCCTGGAAGTGTTCTCTGGCTTGTCTGGTCCAGTCTGCTTATTATTGCATGTGAGTAAACCCAGGTCTGTGTTTGGCCCAGCCTCCACACTGCTTGCAGATGGCGCTGGGCATCTAGGATGGTTTTTGCTCAGTGATCACCAGGCTTTGGCTTCGGCCACGGTTGTTCAGACGTCAGAGCCCCAGGTGGTAGGGGGTGCTCCAGAAGGAGCAGGCACCCAGACTGGAAGTCCCCCAACCTCAGCAGGACAGCGAGTGGGCGTCCTGTAGAGATGACTCTGCCTTCTGAGTATGGTGAATGGAAGAAACCAGGTCTGCGAGCCATGCCCAGAGGAGGACTTGGTGCAGATGGTCTCTGCAGGGCTCCCTTGACAGCACCTGCAAGTAGGAGCATGCTTGTGCTTGCGTGTGTGTATGTTCCTTGCCTGCCTTAAAGCAGTTTTACAAGGAAAGGACGGCTCAACACTGACCACGGGTGCTAGTGCTCAGAGCTCACGGCACGCCAGGCACTGTGCTCCTGCACGCTGCACGTGTGTTCCAAATACTCGTCACAAGGGGCTCCAGAGGCTGCCTGTCTTGTCGCCCTGTCCTAGAGAGGAGCCCAAGGTTGAACTTGACTGGACATAGCAGAATCAGGACATCTGAGCCAGCCAGCCTGGCCCCAGAGCCCACCTCTGCACGCTCAACTCTTCACCCCTGGAGTATGGGACCCTGTGCCACCCCAGCACTCAGGGCAAGCAAGTCTCCTGTTTTTCCCATTAATGATTTTAGTGATTTTCTGGCTTATTTGTTTCATGCTCACTAACTCTCTCTAGCAGATCTGATTTTAACAGACACCAGAGATTTTTATAAATCATGGGAGTTGGTCTTAAGTGGAGAAAATTATTTCTTCTTATCCACGCTCTTAACTCCTCCTCATCTCCATGCCCCACAGAAGTTGGGAGAAGGGCGAATAACAATTACCATAGTGCGTATCCTGGTCTAGGTACTCCCTCGACTTTAAAGATACTGGTCAGTGAGAATGGTTTTGATCTTTCTGGCTACACTCTAATTCCATCTGTAGTACTGGCATGAAGGTGTTGGTGTAAAATCAATCCTTCACTTGGGGAAAATTTTTTAAAAGTCAGATTTATATTCATTCACTCCTTTTTAAGTCTCCACTTCTGTGAATTTTGGCAAATGTGTACCATTATGAACCACCACCACAATTATTACATAGGACAGCTCCTTTGTCCCTGGGCTCCTCTGTTCCTCTTTATAGTCAGCCCCTTCCCTACTCCCAAGCCCTTGGTGGCCACTGATCTATTTTTCTGTTCCAGTTCTGTATCTTTCAGAATGGCACATAAGTGGTTACAGAGCCCTCAAGTCTGGTTTCTTCCCTGTAGCATAATGCATTTGAAGCTCAGCCGTGTTGTTGAAAGTACCTGTAGTTCCTCCCTCTTTAGTACTGAGTAGAGTTCCTTTGCATGGGTGTGGACCACAGTGGGTTAGGTTCATGCTGCACTTTATCTCAGGATCCCCAACATCCAGGCTCCTGGAAACGTTTAAAGCTGCACACGGCCTTGCGCCCAGTGCTGCCTGATACCCTGATCAGTTTGCTAGGGAGGCTGGACAAGTGCACTCTGATTCCTGGCAAGAGCAGTCACATCACTGCCCTGCCGCTTTGGTTTGCGTCACCCACCCACCCTCCTGAGTGCCAGGGTCTTCCTTGAAGGAGACGAGGTTAGTACTCAGTCGGTGAAACTGACCAGTTCCTGGTCCTGTGTCCCAAAGGGAAAAAGGGCTTGAGAGTCATTGGAAACAAGCTCACACAGAAGATTCCAGCCCCCTGGTGACGGAGGCGGTGGGTGAGGCTGGGAGGCCACACCTGCGCTGAGTGACAGGTGTGGGAGGTGGCGGGCAGCAGCACTTGCGTCAGCTGGGCGCCTTGCCCCCTTTGCCCTGCGGACTGGAGATGCTCTCCCTGTGTTTCCGTATGTTGTTACTTTATTCCTCTGCCCTGTGCTTCCTCCTGTTTGTATGCTCCGGGAGGGTGAGGGCCATACCTCAGTTCCTTCTCCATCCTTGGTTGGATCTGGGATTGGTTGATTGATTAGACACCCTAGTGCAGGTGTGCAGAGTGGTCCAGGCCTCCCTACCTGGCCCAAGGATGCTGTCATCACAGCTGGGCAGGGAGTGGCGAGGGGTTCAGCAATCACTATCCCACTCCGTCACATTTTTCTGGAGAAAACTGAGGTCCAGGGAAGGACACCAGCTTGCAAAGAGTCACACGATAATCCATCAGAGGGTCCGGGACACGCCGGAAGGGTCTGCCTCCCCTCTCCCCCTGCTGTCAGTTGCCCCACACAGCTCATCTCCACGCCGTAAATTTGAAAAGTCAGAAGGAAAAGGGCAGTGTGCCGGGCTTCCTTGAGGCAGGTGGCTCTTTTAAAGCCGGGGCTTGTTGCCAATCTGACCCTGTTTCCATGGAAGCAGCCAGCGGGGGCAGCTTGTTCCTGTCAACCTGAGGTCTGGTGGAGCCTCAGCCCCTGACGGCTCGCCAGCTCGCTCCCTCAGAGGAGGGGACCCAGGAGCCCTGCAAGAGGCTCTCTCCCACTTGCTTTTTGCTACGGAATTTGGCTAGAAGGGGAAGTTGGGGCATTGCTCATGCCAGCCTGCACTTCCCCCAGGACTGGCACAGAGTGGACTTCGTCACTGCCCTGGGGAGACCTCCTTTGGGAGCCTTGCTTAGGGGTGGGATCCCCCTTATGCTTTGTGGTTCTCCCGTCGTGCCTGGAACCCTGGCATGCCACAGGCCATGGGGTCACAAAGAGCCAGACATGACATAGCGACTGAGCAACATCGTGCCTGGAGAATCTGAGAGACGGAAACAGAGCCATCTCATACGTTTAAATTTTGTGCTACAAGCGAGCTCTTCAAAAGACTAAATATCTCAATGGAATCTATCTCTTGAAGTTAATTTCTTCAAGCTACCGACCTTTCTTTCTCGCAGAGACTGCCGTCCAGTGGTTGTGGTTTGATGACCCGATGGTGAGAGGAGATTTGCCTGCTCTCCTGTCCAGCAGTTTTAATGTCTTGGCATTCCTGAGCAGGGTCTGCTTCGTCTCACGCTGGGATCACGGCTCAGTAATGAAGCCTTTATTACATCCACTCGTCAACAGATAACATTCTTTGAAGAATCCTGAGTTTTTAATTATCCCGCTTAAGCCTCTGGACACATGCGTTCTGAGGGGCATTTTTGCATTGCTAAATTCCAAAGTTGATTGCAAACCTTAAAAGACTAGAAATGCTAGGAGCAACTTGCCAAGTCACAGACCCGGGAAAGGTCCCCCGTCCTCCCCCTTCCTGCCCCTCCCCCGATCCGGTTTTTCATGCCTTTCTGTCTGTGGTGTTTAAGTGCACTTTTATCAGACATGCCAGCACACAGTGTCTCCCAGGTCTGTTTTTGCATTCACTTGAGCAGAAACGTACCCAACCTCTGTTCCAGTAGGTGGAGAAAGAGGCTTCAATCCTAGAAGCACAGCTCACCTACCTTTTTAGGGTATTGCAGGTTTAGCTTGAGGGCTGGAGGGCTTCCAGAAAAGTATGACTAAGGGAGAAAAGGGACTACTCCCAGAGCTAGCAGGGTGGAGCATCACGGCCGGGACAGGAAAATTCCCAGCAGGGAAAACGTCTTGTCTGTGATGCAGACACGCTGGGTCATAGATTTGCTTTCACAGAATAAGTGAAACAGAACCAGGTTTTCTGAGTTCTACTTCCAAAAGGCCCCATTTCTGCAGGTGTGTCTTTCGATCACAGTTTTTGTATCCAGTATGATTTCAAACACGTCTGCTCCAAACTAAAGGGCTAGCTGAAAAAGGGAGATATTCTGTCGCCCAGTCACTCTGCCAACCACCTGTCTTGGGGCAGAAAGTGAATGGCATCTTTGCCTGAAGGTCCTGCCACCCTGAGACCCTGCTGTCTCTCTCCCCTGCTGCTGTTTTTCCCTTGCTCCTTAGCAGCTGGCGATGCCTGCTGGCCCTTTGAGAGTCAGGATGTGGTGTGTGCATTGTGTGTTGTGTTGTGTGTGTGTGTGTGTGACTTTGGAGCAATACAGTCCCATGTCCAGATGTTGCCTCCACTGTCTGCTGGTCGATCACTTGTCTGTAACTCAGTTCAACCCAGATGGAATCTGTCCTTCTTACGGTGGCCATGATTAAATAACCGAGGTCACTTCCCTGCTTGTCATAGCTTGGCTGCAAGTGTCTGGGGGATCTTTGCTTTCCTCTGCAACTTGGTAAATGCTCATATACTGACTTGCAGAAAAATGATCTATTCATCTAACTCTGAGCAAGTGAGTAGATGCTCTCCAACATGCGTGTGATGGAGCTTAGCCCTTCTTGGGCATCTTCCGGCCTGGTTTGGGTGTTCTCTCTCAAGTGGGCTCTTCTCAGTGTTTCTTGTGTGTCACGGGCAGGGTGCTGAGTGAGAGCCACGCTCAGAGATATTCTGGTGAAAGGAGTAGGGAGGCCAGGAGTAAGGTGGGAGCGATGTCCTTTAATGGTAAGGGTTTTCATTTTTCAAAAAAAGGCAATTAGGGGCTTCCCCAGCAGCTCAGTGGTGAAGAATCCATCTGCTAATGCAAGGGACATGGGTTCCATCCTTAGTCTGGGACGATCGCACATGCTGCAGAGCAGCTAAGCCCGTGAGCCACAACTATTGAGCCTGTGCTCTAGAGCCCAGGAACCGCAACTACTGAAGTCCTCGTGCCCTGGAGCCCGTGCTCCACAGCAAGGGAAGACACTGCAAGAGAGGCTCGGGTGCTGCAATGAAGAGGAGCCCCCACTCGCCACAACTAGAGAAAAGCCCAGCAGCAACAAAGACCCAGCACAGCCAAAAATAAATAAAAATTAATTAGAACTAAATAAAATACAATAAAATTTTTAAATGGCAGTGATAGGTTTGTGGACACCTGTTGGCCTTTGGAGGTTTAGAATGTAGTTTTGGTCACTGTCTTAAACACAGCACAATGCCTGCCACATAGGCTTTCAATAAATACCATTAAAGAAATGAATAAGTAACTTGTGAAAATATAGCTGCTGCTCTTGGCATTTTGCACAGACACCTGATTGCAACTTTTTTGTTGATTGTAACTTCATGCAGTCCTACAGTGGCAGGTGAAAATCTGTCCGTATAGAGCACCACTTATAGACCACACTTTTGTCTTTTCAAAATGAGGGTGGGGGCAGGGGGCAGCTTTGTTATTTCCTTGTTATTAGGATAATAAGGACCAGTTGTAAAACATTCAGTTTATGAAGAAACAAAGAACAGTCAGCTTAAATTCTGCCATCCTGAGATAAACACGGTTAGCACTTTGCAAACAGTGTTTCAAGCATCTCTGTGCTTAGATGCACTTCCAGGCTCAGTTCTGCTCAGTGATACTGGAAAGCGCTGACTTGTGCCAGGGACTCGGGGGTCCTGCTGCTACTTGCCCTTTTGCAAGCTTGTGTGTTGGGAACGTCTGTCCGGCAGGTCTGCTGGGCCTGGCCTGCACTTTTTCATGGCCGTGTAGTGCGCCAGTGCTTGGCTCAGACTGGCTAAATGCAGTCTCCTCTCGGTGGAAGTTCAGGTTGCTTGTTATTTTAAGTAAACCATGTCTGATCACACAACATGACATCTTGAGCCACTGCAGGTTCTTGCCAAAGCCTCCATTAGTGACTCAGGAAAGATCGCTTGTTTTTCCTTAACTCAACTAGGCTCAGCCATTCCCAGATGTGAGTGACCCAGGCTTGGAGAGCAGGCAAATTGACTGTCAGAGGCATGAGAGGGGCCCCCGTCCCCACAGAGAGGGACTACCCCACCCCCTCCCAATGGCTCTTTCCAGATAGGGGTTGGAGGCAGTGTGGACAGCTGTGTAAGCGGGCCCACCGTATTCCAGCAGGAGGGTCTGCAGCCCCCACATTGTGTCGGCCCCAGAATGATGGGAAACACCTCCTTTTCCCGAGAAGGGTGCTGATCAGTGGTAGGATGGTGCTAGCAGTGAGTAGTGTACCCCAGCCACCTCAGTGGTGGCAGTCACCTAAACCCACCCCCTGGGAGGTAGTGAACAAAGTGGGCAAACACTTGCTCTTACAGTCCAGCTCATTGGCCCCACAGTAGACAAGGAGAAGGACACATCACTGTTAGGAGCTCTCTGTTCTGCCTGACTCACCTCTGCTTTCCAGTGGCAGCCAGTTAACCCCCAGTTAAGCCCAGTGATCCACCCCTCTTAACTCCACAGGCAAGGGAGACAGGGACCTGCTCCTGGGTGCACTTCAGTGAGTTATCAGATTAAACCCCGAGTTTCCCCCCTCCGAGTGCCCATCAAGAGGGGGCGTGTGCGTGTCTCTGCCTAATCACCATTTGCCACCATGCATCCGTCTGTTGGTGATTCTGCTTCTGTTTTGTTTTGTGGTGTTTTTGTTTGTTTGTTTGTTTTAATATTTATTAGTTTGGCTGTGCCAGGTTTTGGTTGTGGCACACGGGGTCTTTAATTGAACACATTCTCAGTTGCGGCGTGTGGGTTCAGTCCCCTGACCAGGGATCCAACCTGGGCCCCCTGCATTGGGAGCATGGAATCTTAGCCACTGCACCACCACGGACACCCCTCTCCCCGATGTTGTTTTTAATAAAACCCTGAGCCTGTTGGTTGGTGCTCTGACTCCCCCAGGGCTCCATCCGCCTCCACTGGACACCCCAGCATCCCCAGAGAGCAGGCGGCCATGGCCAGGTTGCTTCCAAGAGAGTTGGAGCCCCCCACGCTCCTGCCTGCCCGTTACAAGAGAAGGGTCCTCTTTTCTGGAGCAAGGTGCTGCAGTCTGGCCTGGGGAAGGGCGCAAGGGTCAAGGTCAGCCCTCCTTCTCCCTTTACCGAGAGTTTAGGCTGAATGCCACATGGGCGCAAAAGAGCATCACACTTTTCCAAAGTGCTGTCACTCCTGGGTGCCGTCCCCACCCCCAACCTGGCTTTGGAAATTCCCATTCAGCTTGCAGTCACAAAGAGACTACCAAGCCTTGGGGCAGGTGCCAGGTATGTGCGGGGAGAGGGTCAGCGTGGCTCTCCTGGGCACAACAGGGCAGAGGCACCCAAGGCCATGCACTGCAACCCCACCCAACCCAGGCCAGGCCCCAGTTCTGCGGGTTTAGCTCCAGGATCTGTTTGCTTTCGACACGTCCACTATCATTTAGATACAAAGCATAACACAGCCGAAACCAGTCAGTGGAATTTAGAGTTCATGCCAGGAAAATAGAATAAATCAAAACAGTCATTAATAATTTTCTTTAAACTGTGAGTAAATCCCCTCTCTGTTTGTTGCATTTTGTAAATTATATCCAGCAATTAATTTATTGCTATTTAAAATAGCACAAGAACCCATGGAAACCCAGTCTGTGTTGAGTCCCTTCTCTGTGCCGGGCACGGTGCTTGGGGCTGGGGTACCAGGGACGATCCTGCCCTTGTGGAGCTGATGTCCATCTGGGAGTGGGGTCGTCTGGGAGCATCCTGAGAGCAGGGCTCGGGGTGCCAAGTGGAGGAGCTGGACAGTGCAAGAAATGGAGAATCCCTGGGATTCTGAACCCAGGACTGCAGGCCTGAAAGAGGAGCTGGAAGGGCTGGCCTAGGCCAAGCTCAGGTAGGTTGGTGTACCTGTGGTCCTGACACACAGGAGTGCGGTTCTGACTCGGGAGGTCGTGTCTGGGGCATGTGACTTCTTTGCTTCCTTCCCTTGGATCTGGGTGACAGAATTGGCTCTGTCCCCCAAGGCTGGGAACACCAGAGGTGAAGGGCTTGGCTTGGGAATCAAGCTGAGGCATTGGCTAACATAAAGAATGCGTTCTAGATCTTTCCCTGCTGGGTCAGAGGGCTGGGACTCAGAGGGAGGCAAACTAGTGTTGTGTGTTTGGAGTGGGGTGGCAGGGGAGCTCCCAGGTAAAGCCAGTGGCTAGAGACTGGGGAGGGACTGGCATTCTCTGGCATGAAGCATAGACCCTGAGAGCAGCTGTGAAGTGGCTGGGGAGTCAGGAGGAAGCTCTGAGGACCGAGTTGGAATTCCAGGAGGGTTTGCAGTGGCTGCCAATACTGCAGAGTGAACGTTGGATTTGGAGTTTGAGGCAAGTAGGTTGTAATGCAAAGGGTCAGGGGAAAGGAAAGGTCTCATTTGTTGAGCCCCAGAGCCAAGGGTGGTGCTAGGCCCATTATGTGTGTCCCCTGTGGTCATCCAAGGTGGGTGTCAGCATCTTAGCTTCACAGAGACAGCTTGCTCTGGCCTTCGGCTGGATCCTAGACTGATTCTGCTGACTCCAGACTTGGTACCCACCCCAGGCCAAGGCCAGGGAGGGCTAGCATGCATGTCAAGTCAGCCCGAAGAGGCAGCATCCCTGGACCAATCTCCCCTGAACTTGGCGTCGAGGAGAAGATGCAGAGCAGAGGGAAGCAGGAAAGCATCAGTGTCCCCATTTTCAGCTGGGGGGACAGTGCTTATGGGTGGGGAGGATGGAAGCAGGTCTGAAGACCAAGGACGTGATGATCAGCCTTTATTTCAGATGCTTTGGTGACGGACTTAAATGAGACTAACTCCACTACAAAATGATCTCACTATCCCAGGAGTGACTCCGAGCTCGAAAGTTTTCCCTACAAATCCATTGGTCAGTGCTGCCTGTGCTCAAGCCCACCCATTTCATAAAAGAAAGGAGCCGACCAGCCTGGGACATGGTGATGGGTCAGATCAGCAGTGCCATGGGGAGGGGGGTGGGGTGGTGGAAAGAATCCAGTCTTGAGTCTGAAAGGACGTAATAAAATCTCTAAAATTAAAAGATTTTTTTTTTTTTAAGCCTACAGTGAAATAACTGTCTCAGTCTGCAGATAGAGCTAAATTTGGGGGAGAACCACATATTTTTATTTCTGGAACTTTTTTTAAAAGGCAACTTTCCAAGCCGTAAATTAAATATTTGGGGGCATTAGACTAGCCATTTCATGACTTAGCCATTTCATCAACAACATGGAAAGCGTGAAGACAGATTTGGGGATAGCAAGGACACCTTAACGGAGTTTGACCTCTGCGGATTGTTGACCTCAGCAGGAAAATGTCCATATTTTCTTAGGGTTGCTGTTTAAGAAATTAATTGGGAATAATGTCTGTTGCACTGGATCTCTAGCCAAAACATTCGCATTTGCCTCATCTGTAGAGAGACCTGAGCAGAGTTTTATCTCTGCGTCTCTTTGCTAAGTGTTCCCGCTCCGTTAGCAGAGCTATAATTAACTCACAGGACGCCAGGCAGCCAGATTCGGCCAGGCGCCAAGAAATCAGCCCCAATTACTATATTCACATTGTCAGTAATGCCCACTTCACAGCTTCTACTAATTTGAAATGGCAAGTTCCAACTTTCCATAGTAAAATTACCATTTTTGTACTGTTCTATTACATGGTGATATTTGTCCATTATTTTGGCAATGTAAACTTGGTATTATAACGACAATTAGTTGTCGAGCAGTTTCTGAAATGATTTGCAATTACATCTCTTAAATACAAAACTCATGTCCGCCCTGATGGAGTGAGTCGTGCGTTCCCTCTGCATCCTGGATTCTCTGTAGGGATCAGCTTTTCATATGAGATCGATGTGCCCTGGGACTGTGTGATAAAGGTGAGCATTTAATATAAGGAGCAGCCTCTGGTTGTTGCCTGTTCTGTTTATTTTCGGCGTCAGAGTTGTCTGAGCCAGAGAGCTGTCCCCGCCCCTCTGTCTCTCTGAGGTCCCTCGGGGCGGGTGCTCTGGTCCCTTTGCCGGCCAGCTGGTCCCCGCTGCGCTGTGCCAGCCCAGCCATTGAGGGTCTGGTCCGTGCCCCAGATGGGCAATCACAGCTTCTCCTCTGACATCCGGTTTGCGAGGTGACGGCGGCGGTTGGTTTTCCTGCTGACACACAGCGAGGTCCCCTGCATTCCAGGGAGGTCTGTCCCTGGGGGACTGGACTTGCTGGCCCAGTTGGGCTGTACATTTTCAGCAGAGAAACTTCAGGAGGCGTGATCTAGGCCAGTGTGCCACTGAGAGTGTGTCAGAGTGCTGCCCAAGGACCAGGAAACGGCCGTTACTGGCCTGCAGCTAGATAAGCACAGGGGTTCAGCACGGCGTTCAGAAACATTCGTGGCCTCTTGATATTACAGTGATGTCCACATGGCATTTTTCTTGTATTTTATAAAAATACCAGTCCAAGGGCTTCCCTGGTGGACCAGTGACTGGAACCCCATTTTCCCAATGCAGGGCTCGGGTTTGATCTCTGGTCAGGGAACTGAATCCCACATGTTGCAACTAGGAGTTCACATGCTGCAACTAAAGATTCCATGTGCCAAAACTGGGACCCAGCATAGGCAAATAAATAAATCAAAATATTAAAAGAAAAAAAACAGTCCACAGAAGATTGGAAATTCAGAAATTTGTGTCATGTCCTTCCCTACTGATTGTTTGAGAAAGATTGACTATTATTCAACCCCCAGCCCCTGACTGGATTGCATATAGTGACAGTTTATTTTGGATAAGATGATTTTCTTTCTTTGCAGGGCAGGGATCCACAGGGCACAGTCACTGAGGGGAGAGGCTTCTGAAAGGAGAAGGCAGGCAACCCCAGATGCAGACGGGGGCCTTTGGGAGAGACCGATGACCCCCAGTGGCTGGCAGCCAAGGTGTGGGCCTGACTGGGGGTGCTGGTGTCCCCCACGCGTGTCCATCAGGACCTGGCTTCTCTCTTGAGACCTTTCCTTTCACATGCTGGCTGGGCATCTGCATCCCCCTGCCTGCTTCCACGATGCCCAGACCCCGATGGAGAGGATGTGGATTCCTCCCTCCCCCCCCAGCTAGCCCATCGCCAGTTCCTGGTTTGAGCTCCTGACCAGCTGTCACTTTTGCTGCCTCCTCTGCACACTCTGCCCAAGTGCCAGGGTCTGCAAGTCATGTGCAGCCCATCACCTGTGTTTGCATGCCCCATGAGCTGAGAGTGGTGTCTGCATTTTTTTAATGGTTTAAAGAAAACAAGAGTATGTTATGATACACATGAAAATTATGAAATTCAAATTTCAGTGTCCCTAGAGGGTTTTTTTGTGTGTGTGTGTGGAAAAAAATTTTTTTTCTTTTATTGTGTGTGCTTGCTAAATTACTTCAGTCATGTCTGACTCTTTGGGACCCTATGAATTATAGTCTGCCAGGTTCCTCTGTCCGTGGGATTCTCCAGACAAGAATACTGGAGTGGGTTGCCATGCCTTCCTCCAGGGGATCTTTCTGACCCAGGGATCGAACCCAGGTCTCTTATGTCTCCTGCATTGGCAGGCAGGTTCTTTACCACTAGCACCACCTGGGAAGCCCATGGTAAAAGATATCTAACATAAAATTTACCATTTTAACCATTTTGAATGTATAGTCCAGGGATGCTAAGAACATTCAGGTGGTCGTGCCACCATCGCCACCATCCACCATCCCAGACTGAGGCTCTGTAAATAGTTTTATTGGAACTCGGCCATACTCACTTGTTTGCCTGTTGCCTTTGCCTGCTTTTGTGCCACCAGGGCAGAGTTGACAACAGAGTTGCAACAGAGACATCAAGGCCTGCAGAGCAGAAATATTTATTGTCTGGTCCTTTCCAGAAGAAGTTTGCTGACCCCTGCCCTAGTGCATACTTTTGTCACGGCCTATGTAATTACCATGGCAATCATCTAACTGGTCTCCTGACCTCCACTTTCATTCCTTTCCAGTCTGTCTGCCCCTGGGGTGCTTTTCCTAAGAGACAAGTCTATCAGTGAACATCCTTGGTTAAAATTCTTTAGTGGCATCTCACGACTAATGTTGTATTATTGGGAACACCAAGAAAAATAAGTTATTAAAGGCTCTGAAAAAGTCCTGCAGAAAAGAAACCTGCCAGGCATTGGTTAATTTAGTACCATCCAAGATGAACTGGCCACAGAGTTGTAATTGTTCTTTCCTGATCACCTAAGCCATCCTATAGCAGGGGTTGGCAAACTTGGACTGCAAAGAACCAGATGGTAAAATAATATAGGCTTTGTGGACAGTTAAGTCTCTTTGCAACTACTCAGCTCTGATGTAAAGTCACCATAAATAATACATGAATGAAGGTCCAGTAATATTTTATGTAGAAAAGTAAAACAGGCTATGTTTAGCAGATTGGGTGCGCTAAGCCTTGCTCTTACAGGTCCTCAGTGTGGTCCCAGACCCGCAGCACCCCATCACCTGGGCCCACTCCAGACCTGATGAACTGGGGACTCTGGGGGTGGCCCTACAGTCTGTGTCTTAATCAGCCCTACCCACCAGCTAAGGTGTGAGACCTTCCCTCCAGTCCAGAAGCACAGAACACACTTAAGGTACACCCCAGGAACAAAGCCAACATTAGCAGGGAAGGAAAGCCCTTCGAGAGCTGGTCTCTACCCGTACCCCTCCCTCACTAGCAGAGTCTGTGCTTCAGCTGGACTACCTGTAGGTTCTGGAACACAGCATCATTTCCCCAACCCGTGCAAGTGCACAGGAACCCTTCTGTCTGGAACAGCTCTTCTCTCTGGCTGCCCCCAGCCTCGTCCCTAACTGCTGGTCACTCTTGACTCAGCTCACGTATTCCCTGTCTTAGAAGCATGTTTGGAGCCTCCCAGCCCTACTGCCACCCCACCTGTGGGGTTTTCCTCGCGGATGCTTCCGTACCTGCCAGTGCATCCCCAAGTAGGGCGCTTCTTGCACATTCAGAATGCAGTTTATGGTCTGGATGGGGACTCAGATGGGGCCATTTTACTCATCTTTGTATTCCCAGCACACAACACCCCAAAATATTTATTGAGCAACTCAGTGAATGAGCAAAGGAACCCTATGCTTAGGGTGTGACTCACGGTATCTGATGGAGGTGCCTGGCCCCCGGGTGTGAGGACTGGGAAGTCAAGTCCCCACCGGGAGTTCCTGGCTCGGCGGGGTTCTGGAGGCGCTCAGGGTGGGAGGCTCCGGGTCATTTCCTCTTCTCCCTGCCTCTGACTCACTGATTGATTGATGTTTGGAAATTGTGACTCATCTCGTTAGAGAAGAAAAAGGAAATTTTACTCTGCTCTCCCTCCCTCCCTTTCAAATAAGCAATAAATAAAAGCAGCTGACATTCTACTTGGTGCAATAAGAAGCATTCAAATGCATTTCTGGTTTTCATAATTGGTAGCTTCTTGTAGAAAGGTGCTTATTAGAAGAAAAAAAACTTTTCTTGTGTTTGTTTTCAGCCTTCTTGTCTGTAAAAATCATAAAGTGAGCTGGTATGGGAATTGGCCTGCCCACCCCCTGCCCCCTTTTAAAGACATTTGTGGCAGTTCACATTTTACCAGTGGAGAGTTAAGCTACTTCTCTTTTAGTGAGAAATGTGAGGTATACCCTCTCCGCCTTCAGAGTTTCAAAATGAATTCACCGGGGTGGTGAGTAATGATGTCTTAAGCTGGTTTATTAAACATGAAAGAATAAGATGTTCTAGGTTGACATCATATACCAAATATAGATAAAGCCCGGATCAGCTGGACTTGAGGCCTGGGGCTCAGGCCAGTGCCAGAACACAGTTGAACCCAATGATGCCTGTTTTGTCTTGTGACACTGATGACTGAAGTGGACACGCAGCCTTGACTTTTAAGCGTCTCCTCCCGGGAAATCCAAAAAAGAGAGAGAGAGGCATTAGTTCACTTACCACTGTCATATTGGGATTAGAGCTTGCTGGCCTTTTATTGTATTCGTTTTCAGCATGTCCTAAATATGTTAGACTCTTGGTTCTGGAAAACTTACCAGTGAAGTTAACATCTTTTCAAAACGTGACTTTGAGTATGGGCTCAACAAATGTCGGTTGTAATTATTTTATCACCACCATCCTTCTTATCTGTCGGCAGAATGCCTAGTGTCTAGGTGGGTACCTTGTTGGATCATCTAATTTCATGTGCAAAACAGCCTTGCGAGACAGGTGCCATGCCCTCCCCATAGAGAGAGGAGGCTGAGACTTGGAGGGACAGGGACTTCCCGAGTCACTTGCTTTCAGCCGCACAGTATCCTCAGGTGACGCCCGGGTGCACACCTGGGCCCTTGTGCTGCTTGCTCTCTCTTCGGGGCAGAGCCCCTCTCCACAGCGCTCCGGTTTACCTGGTGTCCATGCCTGGAGTCTCACCGAGTGAGAAATGGATCACAAATGAATATTTTAACGGAGGAGCTGTTTAAGTGCAGGATCTGGGAAGGAAGAAGCCGACGTGGGATCCTCACTATCCCTTCTCCCTGGAGGGTCCCCGGCTCCTGCTGTGCCGGCACAGGGAAGGGGTAGAGGAGGAGCCTCGCACTTGTCAGTGGTGAGGCAGCAACCTTCTCTTACTTCGTTTTGACAGCGCCTCATGAGGCAAGCAACGCAGGCACTTGCTCTGCCCTCCCCAGCCGCCCGCTCTGGCCCAGGTCTGGCCCTTCCTGGGCCAGCTCAGAAGCCCCAGGCTGCAGCCACATGCTGGCCCCGTCATCACCAGGTCCCCGGGCATGGGGCTCAGAGCCTGGGAAAAGGCCAAGGAGCGGGGGTCCCACCAAGGGCAGTCAGCAGAGGGGGCAGCAGAGGGTGGGGGCCTAGACTGGGACCCGGGATTTTGAGCTGCCCACAAGGGGGGCCGACTCTGACAGAGCCGAGAGTCACAACTTGCCCTCCGCCCTGAAGCAGCCGGGACTTGCCAAGCCTTGTTTCTAAAGTTGGGAGGACGGCGAGGGCATCTCCCTACACCTCAGAGGACGGATGCGGTGCACATAGCCGTGTCCCACAGGAGCATCGCGGGCCCCACCGCACTGCGCCAGGCTTAGGTCATTTCCATTTCTGTGCTGGGAATGGCCTTTTGCAGATACGGTTATATTTATCACCAGTCAACTTATCAGCTTACGACACCAGATACGCAAAACCATAAACTGACTCATGAAAGAATAGATAGTTCATGACTTGATGGTAAAGTAGATCAGCTTTAAAAAAATCAAAGGGATCGTGGAATCCAGGTTTTACCTCAGAAAAATTTGTGAAATGTTCTAATAGGAATGTTAGTTCAGACCTTTCTGAGAACAGTGACCTTAAATACACTCTATTGACCCACCAATCCCTATTTCTTCTCCCTCCCCCAGGGGAAAATATTAGAAATGTGGTCAAAGCTTTATGAGCATGAATGCTTACTGTAGAGTTATTTATAATACTAAAACATAGGTGCAGCCTAATGTCCCATCGAGGGGAATTGTTAGTTTATGTTAAATTCATTCCTTGAAATGATTATGTAACTGATTTTCTTTTCCAAGAATATCTTAATAACATGGAAAATGATCATGATATGAAAGAAGGTAAGGTACTATATCATCCTAGTTTTATGGAGAAAATATACAAAAATGATAGACAACATGAGTACATATTTATAGCATAATGTACATGAATTTCTATTTTGTGTACAGAAGGCCTAGGGCACCTCAGTACATAGAAAAAAGACTAGAAGATAATTCAGAGTCTTAGCAGGGATTATTTCTGAATGGTGTGAGATTGTTTATATTTTCTTTGTCATCCCTAAGTTCTCCAAATTTTCTGTAGTGAGAATTGTTATTAGTCTTTAATTTGAAAATAATAACTAAGAAAATGTTCAAAATTTTGCAAAAGAGAAGAGTCTCTTTTGAAAGGCTCTGGTATTTACTGATCAATTCACCAAGCATCTTTAAGTTGGAAACAGGTTAAGACCGGAATCTCAGCCCACCACTTACTCGCTGAGGTCCCTGGGCAAGTAAGTTGGCCTCTAAATCTCAGTGTCCCTATCTGTAAAATGGGAGCACGCTAGCACCCACCTCTTAAGAGCTGTTGGGATGATGAAGTGAGACAAGGTACCCGAGCCCCTGGCAGGAACACATGTCTGGACCATCTGCTGTTACCGTTTGTACTAATGTCGTCATGCTTGAAGCCCCAACCGTGTTACCAGACTCGGTGTGAAGTGCAGTAAGTGTGAACGTGGGTAAAAATAGTCCTGCTCACGCAAGCATGGGACCTGGTGGTGGCAGGGGGCGCGTGAGGCAGAGAAACGCATCGCTGGAGTCCGGGGAGGCCGGCCTGCCCGCTTGGGAAAGTGGAAACGGGGGTGTCATGGGAACCCAGCTGGAAACAAGGGGTAAAGGTTGCCTCTGCCAGCCAGTTCAGGGCCGCCCAAGGCCACAGCCAGAGTCCAGAGCATTGAGGGGTGGGAGAGGTGACCAACAGGGAGCTGGAGTGACACTGAGGCTTTAACTGGGGCGTCTACCCTAGAGAGAGTTCTTTTTACATCTGAAGGAGGTGATACCTTTATTTTAAGGAAAACCAGACTCTCTTCCAAAGTGTTCACTGCACCTGAGAGAGAGTGAGAGAGAGTGTGTGTGTGTGTGTAACAGGAGAGGGAGTGTGGCTGTGATCAGGAGCATTTGCCCAGCATCACCGTTTCTGAGTCGCCCCCTTTCTGTGGCCCCCCTTTCTTTAACTCACTCCCCGCCTCAGCTCTATCTTCTCTTCCTTTTACCCCACCCCACAGAAGGAGAATCTTACTCTGTTCTCTGGAGCACCTGGCTTTTCCAGCCTCTTATTACGAGGCCGAGCAAAGGGTGCTCCCGCCCTGGGACGGGCACAAAGGAGCCCGGATGCCCAGCTCCCCCCTCGGGCGCCCCTTAGAGCAGGGAGCAGAAACCATGGAAGCCCACGTAAGATCTCTAATTATTTCTGTTGAAGCTGATTATATTGAGGGTGGAGTGCCTTGACTTTAATTTCATTGTGCATGTGTGTGTGTGTTTTTTTTTCCCCCGCTCACAAGAAGTATATTCTTTTCTTTCCTGTTTGTTCCTGCTTGATTCGGGGAGGCTGCTGTTTTCATTGCCTAATTAATGGGGAGACGTCCTGTGGAGGATTTCTTTGTGGACAGATTCTCTGTTTGAACATGGCACAACCTGTGGCCCCTTTAAAACATAGTTACATCCTTGTCTCTTTATAGGGCAATAACTAGATTAATTTTGCAATGCTTTTCGAATGCCATTGTTCTTTTTAAGAGAATAGGTTCGTCGTTTTAATAAGACTTGAATGCCATCAAGACGCCTTGAATTGGCACAGTCGCTTTGTAATAGCACGGTCCCTTGAAACGAACTTAAGGGAGCGTTTTACGACTGCCTGGTCAGCTCGAAGCTCCTTCCGCCCCGGACCGCAGTCTCTAACCGTGTTTACCCGAATGTTCTTTTCAGTTGCATTGGTCACTGTCTTTTTAACTTAGAGCGAGGTTCATTGTGTTTGTCTTGCCCCACTCCAGGTTTTACTAATGAGATTCATTTTGTAAAGGAGAATTGGAAATTAATTGGATGATGAATTATGAGATTCTTCTTACTCTTATCAAGGAAAGCTCTAGAAGTCCTGGCTTCAGATAAAACTCCTAATGAGCCCTTAATATTCCTTCTTTTTTTTAAATTTGTTATTTTTAAGAGCCTGATCATGTAAAGAGAATTCGGTGAGGTGGAAAAAAATTTTTTTTCCTGTACATTTGCCATAACTTTAATTCCATTGTAAGTCCATGCATTGTTCTTAACAGAATATGGAGTCAGAAGACCCATCCTTCCCTCCCGGTGCCCCTGGCTTGCCAGTCACTGTGCCCCGTGACAGAAGATGAGCTCAGCCAAGGTTTTCCTGTGTCACGGGGCCTGAGCTCTGGGGCTGCCTGGATGTCGGGGTGAGGGAGGAGGGGGCTTTCTGACTGGGGCTGTTGTGGGTGGTGCCACCAGTGAGAATCCAAGAGGGATTAGTTGGGGAGGGGTGATGAAGAATGAGATTAGAATTTAGAAAGCGTGAAATACTCGTAGGATAGTGTGTGCGTGCTCAGTCTGTCAGCCGTGTCCAACTCTTTGCGACCCCATGGACTAGTAGCCCACCAGGCTCCTCTGTCCATGGCATGTCCCAGGCAAGAATACTGGAATGAGTTGTCATTTCCTTCTCCGATGCTTCTTCCCGACCCAGGGATCGAACCCAAGTCTCCTGCCGCTCCTGCATTGGCAGGGGGTTTCTTTACCACTGACCCACCTGGGAAGCCCAGTGGGGTAGTAGGTAGAGATCTGCAGAGTTGGGCTTCCCAGGTGGGTCAGTGGGTAAAGAATCTGCCTGAAATGCTGGAGACGCAGGTTTGATCCCAGGGTCAGGAAGATCCTGGAGAAGGAAATGGCAACCCACTCCAGTATTTTTTCCTGGGAAATCCCAGGGACAGAGGACCTGTCGGGCTGCAGTCCATAGGGTCACAGAGATTTGGACATGGCTGAAGCAACTGAGCACCCACACACTGCAGAGACAGAGAGGGACCAGTGAGATGTTTGCAGGATGCCTACAAGCACGCTGCCTAGCAGACAGCCTGGCCCTCAGGAGAATGGTGTTGATATGGCAGTCACTGACCTGAAGTCAGGTCCCGTCTCTGTGCCCCCTGTAGCCTCTGGAAGTGTGATCATGGGAAAACCATTTAACCTCTAATCTTTGGTTTTCTTTGTCTGTCATGTAGACAGAAAAAGAACCCTGTTTGAGGTTGCTGTGAGGCTTGAATGAGCTAAATGCACACAAAAGTGCTTTATAAACTCTAAGCTAGGTATAAATATCAGTTATGATTGTTATTTGAGAAGGAAATAGCAACCCACTCCACTATTCCTGCCTAGGAAATCCTATGGACAGAGGAGCCTGGTGGGCTCTGGTCCATGGGTTTGCAAAGAGTTGGACATGACTGAGCTACTAACACACACACGATTGTTATTATCATTTTTACATTAGAATGGAATCTATCCAAACCATTTAGAAAGCATCGCACCCTACTCCCACATGGAGCCTCGCAGTGCATATGTTATTGTCTGTTTGTTCAGTTGTTTGCTCATTCAGTCACAATATTGATTAGTATTATATTAGAACTAAAATAATATATTTTGAAAAGCAATCAGAAGTAGCCACTCTCTAAAGTGAGCAGAGACATTACTTTGCCAACAAAGGTCTGTCTGGTCAAGGCTATGGTTTCTCCAGTGGTCATGTATGGATGTGAGAGTTGAACTATAAAGAAAGCTGAGCGCCGAAG
This sequence comes from Cervus canadensis, assembly GCF_019320065.1. Taxonomy (NCBI): domain Eukaryota; kingdom Metazoa; phylum Chordata; class Mammalia; order Artiodactyla; family Cervidae; genus Cervus; species Cervus canadensis. The sequence continues at coordinate 28,498,910 of NC_057417.1, read as the reverse complement.
AATTGATGCTTTTGAACTGTGGTGTTGGAGAAGACCCTTGAGAGTCTCTTGGACTGCAAGGAGATCCAACCAGTCCATCCTAAAGGAGATCAGTCCTGGGTGTTCATTGGAAGAACTGATGCTGAAGGTGAAACTCCAATACTTTGGCCACCTCATGCGAAGAGTTGACTCATTGGAAAAGACCCTGATGCTGGGACGGATTGGGGGCAGGAGAAGAAGGGGACGACAGAGGATGAGATGGCTGGATGGCATGACCGACTCGATGGGCATGAGTTTGAGTGAACTCCGGGAGTTGGTGATGGACAGGGAGGCCTGGTGTGCTGCGATTCATGGGGTCGCAAAGAGTCGGACACGACGGAGCGACTGAACTGAACTGAAAGTGTTATACAAGCAGTAAAAATTATGTTTGCAGAGAGCGTGTAGTGTCTGGGCAGGCTTCAACAAAGCAGGCAGCTTAAGAAGTATAGAGTGTATTATTACAATTATAAAAGAAATGCACAGAAAAAAATACTGGAAGGAACTATGCCAAAATAGTAAGTGGGTACCTCAGGGCGTGGGACTTGGAGTAATTTTTCTTCTTTAATATGCTTTTCTTTGCTTTAAGCATATATTGCCATGGCCTTCCATTACTCTGTAATCAGAAAGATAAATTCATGAACAATAAGAGCAGCACCTCACCACCCCCTCTCCAATACAGGTAGGAATTAGATGTCTGAAGAACTAAAAGGACAAATGTATTGATTTCATCTTTTTAATATTTTCCTGGTTCATCTTGCCTTCAACACTGTTCCTCATCTGGCAGAGAAAACAGAACTCTGACTGCACAGAAACCAAACCAAACTATTGCTGAGCAGAATCTCAAATTGCTCAGCCCTTTTGAGACCTCCTGCTTAAATTTTTTTGATAATGAAATTTGATCTTGACTTCCGCTAAAGCTATTGTGTATTAATCTTGCATTTCTAGTTAGTGAATGTATTTGGCAGCCTGTAGAGGCCAGAGATAACGAATTGTTATGTATCTTCTATTTTGCCTGTGTGAGCCATGAAATCGGGTTTGCAAGCATGTGTAAGTGGATGCGTTTATGTGTGCCCTGGCACGCGTAAGAAGATGGGAGAAGCGTGCTGAGTGTTCTTTTCTGGGAGAAATGGGTTTCTCCACCCCTTTCCTCATTCTTGACCCCTCCCTTTCATTATAAGGGTTAGTCATCAATTCCATATTTCTTCCTTGGCCTGAGGCACTTGCTCTCTAAGTGTAGCTGCGGTTTGTGCCTCTTCCCCGCCCGTGGGGTCTCCCTCTTCACCTGCTTCCGAGGCTCTTGCCCTGCTGGCCGTCGCCCTCTGTATCTTGTGCTTTCTCCCAGTGCCTGCTGTGCTGTCGCCTGCCACCCTCTCTGAAACCACCCTGTTCTCTCATCTTGAAGGAAAATCCCCCCAGTTTTAGTTCCAGAAAGCATGCTGTCCATCTGTACTTGGCTAGCCAGTCCTCCTTTTAACTGGTATTTTGCTGCTAATTGGGTTGGGGGAGGAATCACATTGGTTAACTGCTCATCCACCCTCAAGGTGGGGAGTCTGGCCCTGCCACTTACTGTTTGACCTTTGGCAAGCACTTAACCCCTCTGTGTCTTGGCCATCTCAGCTATGAATAATGCCCCTCGTCAGGTTGTTGTGAGAATTAGCTGAGTTAATACAGATAGAGTCCTCAGCCCAGTCGCTGGTGCCTGGTACCTGCCCAGTGCTTATTGGTATTAGTACTGCTGTCATTGTCGTTGCTGGCACTGGCTCAGGGCACAGACGGCTCGGAACACACCTGGCCTCTGAGAAGTCAAAGGAGAGACTGTCGGCCTTGTTCCATCCGGTTTCCCCTTCTCTTTTGCCATCATCCTCTTTTGATCACAAACACACCCCGTGCATCCAGAAGCCATGGCTCCCAGGACACACAGTGGCAGCCAGCTGCAGGTGATCATGGTGACTTTGCACAGACTTGGGATCCAGCACTCAGACCCCAGGGCCTTCGGGCCGTCTCCAGGCAGTGGACTGTTGTGTCAGAGTTGGAAGAGCCACAGCAGCCCACCCACCCACCCTGTCTGACTGCAGGCCTCCCATGGAGGACAGTTTTATTTGGACCAGCGCAGAAAAGCGATCTCTTTCCTATAGCCTCGTAATAAAACAGAAGGCTCGAGGAACAGGAGGGGAGGGAGCCTTTCCCTTCCCAATGCATGTATATGTGTGTTGAGTTTAATGGTGATGGCATGCGGGTGTATGTGTGCATGTGTGTGAGTGGTTTAGTGGTGTTTGGGTGTGTGTGTGCAGTTTGATGGTGATGTGGGATGTGTGTGTGCATGTGTGGTTTAATGGCATTTAAGCATACGTGTGGGTGTGTATAGGGTTTAATGGTGATGGGGTGTGTGTGGTTTAATGGTATTTGGGATATGGATGTGTGTAGGGTTTAATGATGATGGTGTATGTAGTTTGATGGTGGTGTGGTATGTGGTTGAATGGTATTTAAGTATACGTGTGTGTGTGTGTTAGCTTTCGGTGATGTCGTGCTGTGGTTTAATGATGTGTGGGTGTGTCTTAGATCTGACAGTGATGGTGGATTTCAGCCGAGCCCTCCCCACATTGGCCACCATCACACCTTCTGTTCTGTATCCAGCCCGCCTCAGAGAGCACCTGAGGGTGCTGCACCTATCTGCAGCTGAAGAGAAGCGCCGTTCCCATGCTTTGCCTCTTCAGGTCCTGGGAGAGAGCAGGTCCGTGTGTGAGGAATCATATCTTCCTCACACAGCAGCGCATGGTTAGGGCTCCTCTCCCGACTCAAGCTTTGTGGATCCCACCCAAAGAGCCTCGCCGTCAGCCAGTTCCCCCACAGGAGCCTGAAACAATGGACTTATGTTCAAGTTCATGGGAACAGGCATCCGTGTTGTGTCCACAGTGATGAGCCATCAATTACAAGTGGAATCCACAAAGAATACAGCTTTAATGCATCACAAATGTGACCTATCTAAAACAGATCTGTTGGGACATAATAAAAATTAGCTATTTGATCATGTGGGATGCCGTCTTCAAGTTTTGAAGCCTTAGTAGTCTCATCCCCAGGAGGAGAAGATCTCTGCGTTCTTTGTGCAGTAAAGATGCAGGATAATTCTTCCAGTTTTTAATGTGCTCGGGCTTCCCTAGTAGCTTAGATGGTAAAGCATTTGCCTGCAATATGGGACACCTGGGTTTGACCCCTGGGTGGAGAAGGTCCCCTGGAGAAGGAAATGGTAACCCACTCCAGTATTCTTGCCTGGAGAATTTCAAGGACAGAGGGGCCTGGTGGGCTACAGTCCATGCGGTTGTAAAGAGTCAGACACGACTGAGCAACTAACACATACTGTTAATGTGCTCACACAATTGGGACTGGCCTTTTCAAAAGCGTCCTTCTCAGGCCGTGAGTGGGGCCCTGTCCGTGACCTTCACTGTGAGAGTCCAGAGAGGAAGGATGTGTGGCACCAGGTTTTATTGGGACATTCTGGGCATTGAAGAGGGTGCTTGGTACTGTCCAGTGTGGGATGAAGGGCCAGCTCCCTGGGTTTGCACTCGGCTCCAGCCCTTCCAGTGCCTCCCATGTTCTCAACTGGAAAAATGGGGGGGGGGGGCGGGCCAGGACGTTGTCGTGCACTTTTAATGAGTCCATGCAGGTAGATGTTTAGAACAGAGGGTGGCCCGGAGTAAAGGCACATAGGCATCTGTTACTGGTGTGGCAGAGGCTTGATGTAAGTCCTGCAGTGGCAGGATGCACCACTTGCCACTGAGATTTAGGAAGAAGCCAGGAGCCCAGGAGGCACCTCTGGGTGCATCTCTCGTGTACACCAGCACTCTGGGTCCCAAACTGGTCCCCGCTCTTGCACCCATGGTGCTTGGCAGGGGGCTGACCTGAGAACAGACATGTGGTTTTTAAGAAATAATGGGTTGGCCAACCCAATATAATATGGTATACCTGTGAAAGGTAATGAGGGGCAGAATGGTTTTGAAACCCCCAAAATGATAGGTTAATTTCAACCAGAGGATTTGAGAAGATGACATTTGCGCTGCACCCTGCAGGGTGAGATGCCCCAGTGGGCATTGCTCCAGTCAGGGGGCGTCAGGGGGCATCATCTGGAGATGCTGACCAGGAAACATGTCCTTGTCCACCCCGCCCCAGTTGATCTTGAGCCAGTAGGTCCCTGAGGCATAGACTGGGGCGTTCAGACTCAGGCAGGAGCCTCACCAGCCACACGGTGACCCAATGCCATTGTCAGCGGGCTGTCCCTTCCCTCACCTCCTCCAGATCCGCTGTCCCACCTCTCAGGCAGGTCTTTGATGGAGATCCCCCTGGGCCAGCAGGCTTTGTAGGGGCTAAGGACCTTGGTGGCTGGGAGCCTGGGCTAAACCATTAGAAGCAAGAGAGCCTCCCGCCAGTGCCCATCCCACCCTAGCTAGGACCGGAGCCCCTCGCACCTCCCACTTGCTGGCCCCTGCCTCCCGAGCCCGGCGTGGTCAACTCCGTCCCCATCGAGCCCTGGAGGCCACGCTCAGTTCACCGCAGCTGGACTCACGGAGATTTCTCAGTCACCCATTCTTAGATCATGGGTGGCTAGTCTCACCCTTATTTTTTCCACAGTTTTATTCTCAGAGGGTAAAAGTGTACCTTCTTTGGTTTGGAGCTATCTTGACCTTGCTCCCTGTTTATCACTGGCTACTAGCATTTAAAGTGGGGAACATTCCAGAGGAAGGGAAATATAGTCTGCAGAGAATGGTGAGTTGTCCTCTATTGCTGGATTCCTGGGCACGGGGGAAGACATTGGGTAATGGGTGTTATATGTTAGAAAAGCTCTTTATTGCTTTTGGAGGAAGAGAGGGAGGAGGAAGAGAGAAGGCAGGTGGGTGGGGGGTGTCCCTGCACAGGGCTGTCCAGGGAGGGAAGGCTTTCTGTGGGATGACTGTGCAGATGACTGGGGCCCGCCCTGCCCCTCCCCCACTGGGTGCCAGGGCCCCCACCCAGGTGGCACTTGCCCTCAGGCAGAGTTTGCATCCTTGGAAATAACCGGAGTGAGAGGGAGAAGTAATGTGAGGGGAGGACCCCCGGGCTTGGATTTATAGATGTCTTTCCCCTTAGAGCTGACCTCATGGTCATCGAGGTGACTGTCCTGAGTCTGTGAGTGTCTGATCTTTGCTCAGACGTGCTTTTTTTCACATCCCATTTGTTCCAAGCATCCTCGGTGACCAGAGACTGTGCTAGGTGATCAGAACCTGGTTTCTCTCTCACGCACGGTGGTGAGGTGGTCCAGTCTGTGCCCCAGAAAGGCCACTCTGGGACAGTTGGCGACGAGCAGCTGGGGCTTGCCTGACATCACACAGCTGGTCACTGGCAAGGCCTGCCTGGCCGGCACCCCGGTCCTGCCTGTCCTCTGGGGCCGCCCGGTGCTGCCACGTGCCCTAGCTCTGATATTCCAAAGTCTCTTCTGAAACACAGTTGAGAAGGGAGGGCACGGAGGTGGGGGTGCGTGGTGGCTGCTCCTGTGCCTCCCAGGGCTCGTTAGCCGTTGCTCGTGGGCTGTTTCCTGAGCATCAGTCCATGCTGGCCTCATGCCAAGACGTCCCCACCACACGAGAGGGACTTGACAGGTCCGTCCCAGCATCCACGCCCAGTCCCGACTTGGGTCCCAGCTGCCTTTGTAAGGGCCTGTTTGGAATCTTTTTCCATTTAACACATTTGAGACTTAGCTAAGTGTCTTTTTCAAACACTAATAAAGCCTTAACAGCTTCTGAAACACCGCACTAGACCTGAGAGTAGCTGACAATTTGGATTCGGTCTCCAGTGGGAAAGATTCGACACCGCGGGTTTTAGGAGCTTTTAAAAGCTTCTTGTTTGTGTAATGTTCATTGAACACAAATTCTTTTGCAAATAATGGTCTGCAACTGCTTTAAAGAAATAAACTCCACTTGCTTGGCCGGGGCGTGTATCTGTCAATGGTAAAACCACAAGCACACATTCTGTTAGCTGATTGTTTAATTAAACCACATCCCTGAAATGATCCGTGCCATGTGAAGGGACGATACAGGTACTGCATGTTCTGAAAAGATATGTAAAGGGTCCCCAGAAACAAATAACCAGAATCCATCCTAGACAAGTCATTTCCTCTCTCTGGACCTGTTTCCTCATCTGTAAAATGAGGTAGCAGGCTTGGGACACCCACAAAATCCTTGGGTTAATGCAGTGTGAAGAGTCTCTGTTATTTGGAATATTTGTAATGCCTTAGGGTTTTATCTATTTCCCCCTCTCTGTCTTCCCTTGAAAATTAAGCGGTAGATTACTATATCAAATGCAGGTCAAAATATGAGAATTAGGGGACCAAGACTCTGGTCCACGTGGTTCTCCTGGCTTGGCCTTTGGTTTCAAAGTGACTCAGAACCCTGAGCTTGTGGGCGGAGAGGGCACCGGCAGAGTCCTGAGAATCCTTCAGCCTTTTCCAGGATGTTCCTGCTCCCTGCATGGGAGGCAGAGCCATGGAGGAGAGATCCAGAGGCTGACCCAGCTCCGCAGCCCATCAGCTCTGTGGCCTTGGGTCTCCCTGTGTGTCCTCCCCCCGCCCCCTTCCTCACGGGGCAAGAGGGCTGGCCAGGTCCCCTCATGGACCGGTGCTGAGAACTCCCAGAGCTGGAGCCTGGGCTGTGAGAGGCAGCACCCAGCAGCCGATGGCTCTCGTCGCCCTCAGGTCAGACTGCTGGACCCAGTTTGAATAAATAGGCCCCCAGGTTTCCCTGAGCCTTAAACAAAGCTTGAGATTAGGTTAGGAAGGCCCCTCTCTGTTACAAACAAAAAAGTGACCGAGTCATATTTTTGTAAATTTCACTCCCCCATCCCCCTTTTTTTGTAATAAAACTTGAATCCTCACTATAAAGCAAACTCTCATGTCAAGTTAGTCCTAAATTTTCAGCTCTTCCAACATGCAGGTTTATAGAATCATATGCTTTTCAGTGGTTGAAAGGAACTTAAGATGTACCAGTTATTTCAAAGTTGTGAAGCAGAGACTAAAATAGTTTGAAGCTGAATTTTTAAGCCTCTTTTGGCCGGATCAAAGAAACCCAAACTTCTAAAAATACCAAATTAGCTTTTTAAGCACAGTTTCTATCTTTAGTTGAAAAATGTGTGCAGTGTGGGCTCCTGGAACCTCCTTAAATGTACCCATTGATATCAACATTTACCTTGAAAAATGAGGTCTTTGGCCTGCGCTAATGATTAAGTCACTTTCTCTGCCCTTGACTTTTCCCTTCAGTGTCAGGATTCCACCACCTAAACAGAGACCTCCTCCCTTTCCCTTTCTGACTTCAGCCCCCTGTCTTCTTGCAGTTCGTTGTGGTCCAAGTTATATTCTTGAAAACCATGATGAATAGACGTGAGATTGAACTTTGAGTTCCCATGTCAGAAATTAAAGTGGATATTCCTACTCAGGGCATAATCTGAAATGTTTGTGTTTGGTTGCAAATGTGTTATATGATGCTCTCTGTAGCAGATTGGCCTTTCTAATTGCTGAGCTTGTTAAAATTTAAATTGGTGTGTTCGCTTTCTTAGCAAATGTTGACTGACAGTCATAGAAAATGGTCCAGAATCCTGGTGACTGATGGGAGGCTGGGTGGCCTGGGGTAGGAAACTTGGGGCAGACCATTTAAAGTAGTTAGATTTGACTTTCAAGTGCTTCCACGATGGCCAGAGCTCCTGGCCATTCCCAGCTGGCCATGGGGAGCATGGGAGAGGCAACTCTTCCTGCTGTGGTCCTTGAAGGAAGCACCATCTCAGAAACTGATTTCACGTGGGCAGGCCAGACCCCAGCCAGGCAGGGGACAAGGGAAGCAGTGGACTACACACCCAGGGTGGTAGAGCCCAAGTTCCACGAGTAGGCCACGGTCCCCCAGGTCTCTCCTTGGAGTGTCCAGGGACTTTGCGTGGGATCTCTGCCAGTTTTGTTAAGAGGAGAGGAGACAAGGGAACAGTACAAGGACAAGGAGACAGTACAACAGACAAGGAGAACAGGGAAAGGAGGAGAAGTGACTTTTCTTTTTTTTTTCTTAATTTATTTATTTTAATTGGAGGCTAATTACTTTACAATATTGTAGTGGTTTTTGCCATGAAGTGACTTTTCTTAAACCCCAACTTGGTGCCAGACACCAGGCTGAGCACGTTCACGTGCATCAGCTAATTTTATCCTCACAGCGTCCCTGAAAAGATACTTTCCGATTTTGCGTCTAAGGAGACTGAGGCTCAGAGAGGTTCTTGGCCTGCCCAGGGTGGTGCAGCCAGTAAGTGGAAGTGATAGTCGCTTAGTCGTGTCCAACTCTTTGCAACTCCATGGACTATGGCCCACCAGGCTCCTCTGTCTATGGGATTTCCCGGGCAAGAATACTGGAGTGAGTTGCTATTCCTTTCTCCAGGGGATCTTTCCAACCAAAGGATTGAACCCGAGGCTCTCTCAACCCCTCCCCATCAAGTCAACACAAGACTGCAGCCTGTGGATGGGAGAGTTGGGGAATGGAGGGAGTAAGTTCTTTTTTGCTTTGGCCGCTCAAATTAGGATTGATATACCTACTGAAGGGCTTCCCCGGTGGCGCTAGTGGTAAAGAACCCGCCTGCCAATGAAGGAGACATAAGAGAAGTGGGTTCAATCCTTGAGTCAGGAAGATCCCCTGGAGGAGGGCATGGCCCCCAACTCCAGTATTCTTGCCTAGAGAATTGCATGGACAGAGAAGCCTGGCGAGCTACTGTCCATAAGGTTGCAAAGAGTAGGACACGACTGATGCAACTTAGCACACATGTGTATCTACAGAAAGATGGGCGCTTCATTAAGTATACACTCAAATCAACTTTCCCAAACTGAACTCATCCATGTACTGACACCCAGTTCAAGAGAATTAACCAGCATCCTCAGAAGCCCCTCTTGGGGTCCCCAGCACTGGAAAAGGCTTTAAAGAAAGAAGGAAAGGAAAGCAACACTTGCTAGTTAGGTTTTATGGGACAGACTCTGTGCACCCTCTCCACCATGCCCCAAATCCTCTTTTGAGAGGTCAGGAATTGGACCCAGAAGAGGACGAGTGGCTTGACCAAAGCCACAGCCACAGCGCCCGGTCCCCTCAAATCTGCTCACAGCACACTTTCATCTCCACCCTGCCCCTGCCTTTCATTCTCTCTCTGTCTTTTACAGATTGTTAAGAAGTGAGATAGCATATTAATATTTCTAAAACTTCTTATGAAATTGGAAGTGTTGTGCAGTGATGAAGATAGAAACTAGGAAACAAGAGCTTTTAATCCCAGCTTACAGGAAATTCTAACTAGTAGGAAATCTAATTCAGGCCGTCCTGGGAAACGTCACACGCTCAGAGATGAAAGTCAGCTAAATTGGGATCTAATTCTATAATCTAAATATAGATGTAGATATATTACAGGTTGGCCTTTCCGCTTGGGAGGGGATCGTTCACTCTAAAAGGCACCTTTTGTGTCACAGAGGAGAGTGGCTGGCCAGGGCGACAGCACAAAAACGCAAGGAGGGACTTTGACTTTTTCATTCCTTAGTCTTCATTGTCTTAAATTTCATAAGAAGAATGTATTTGTACATTACATGTGTAGTACATGAATTTAACAGGCTAGAGGGAAGACTCTTTACAGAGCGTCTTCCAAGTGGACAGGAGTTTTGCATGTAGGATTTGCCTTTCCTGCCACGGTGACCATGGACAAGGAAGGTGCCAGCTAGTGTCGTCCATCCCAGGGACACAGAGACCCTGTGTCAGAAGTTGACTAGCTCATTGGCCTTTGTGTGGCAAGGGCTCTTTTATTTTAAACATGTTTAAATACAGAATAAACATGCCTATAAAAGTTAAACCATTCAAGATGTACAAGACATAAAATGTAAAATTCCACCCCACCCCCATCAAATTGGGCTTCTCTGGTAGCTCAGCTGATAAAGAATCTGCCAGCAACGCGGGATACCTGGGTTCGATCCCTGGGTTTTGAAGATCCCCCAGAGAAGGGAAAGGCTACCCACTTCAGTATTCTGGCCTGAAGAATTCCACCGGCTATATAGTCCATAGGGTCGCAAAGAGTTGGACATGACTGAGCGACTTTCATTTTCCCATCAAATTTCAGAGGTAACTACCACTGTTACTTACATAGTATGTAATTTTTTATTTTTTTTCTTTCTTCTTGGTTGCACCACTTAGAAGATCTAAGTTCCCCAACCAGGGATTGACCCCAGTTCGTCAGCAGTGAAAGCACAGAGTCCTAACTGCTGGACCACCAGGTGGTTTTTTGTAATTGTTTTGATTCTTGTTTTTCCCTATTACAACCTAAGGGCAGGCGTATGCTGTCTGTCTTATTAACTGACACATCTCAAGCACGGAGAATGGTATTTTTCTCGAAGTAGGTGGTACATCAATGTCTGTGGGGTGTGTGGACACTTCGGCAGATGTCTGCACGAGTCCCTGACTATTTGTACAAGGGTTACTGCAGAACAGATTCTTAGGCATGATGTTGCCAGACCAGAGGGTATGTACATGTTTTCCTTTCCTGGTTCTGCCAATTTAGCATCCCAAATGGCAGCCTCAATTGTCACTCAGTCCTCCCCAGAAGACAGAAAGGACAGTGGGACTGTCCTTTTCCTCACCAACACTGAATAAGTTAGTTACTGAATCTTCCACTGGTTTTTTAAAAAAGTGTATATTCCTTTAAATTCAGACTTCCTTAGTCAACAGTAAGATTGAACGTCTTTTAGTATATTTATTAGCCAATTGTGTCTCTTGTGTAAATTGTCTCGACGTCCTTTGCTAGTTTTTTTTACTGGGTTGCTTGCCTCATCCTCTTGGTTCTGCTGGGTTTTTTGAGCATGTAGTAATAATTCTTTCTCTCTTATGTGTTGCAGATATTTTCCCCAAATCTGTCATCTGTCTTGCAAATATAAACATGTTTTTCTACATCCATTCTCTTATAGTATTAAGGTTTTCATTTGGCTTTTTTCCCTCTGACAACCGTGTTGTGTATATGGTTTGAGGTTTGGGATCTAACAGTTTTCCCCTAGATGAATAGTAATTTCCTTCCTGCAGTATTCTTTTTAATACTCTGAATAACGGAATAAAATTGTGTCTTTGAGAAATGGGGATGTAGACCCAGAACATGCGGTGCAATTTTTTACTTAAAAACCCAGACCCGCAGCAGGAGCTTAAAATGAACTTTCCCTAAAAGCTAAAACTTGTAGAAGTGGTGGCCCAAGGGCTTTCCAGAGGGCTGTAACTGAAATGTTTCTACCATCGGCCTTCCTTCTTCTTTCCCCTTTTCGAGCAGCAATTAAAGATCTGATGAGTGTGAATGTGGCAGCATTTTGGCATTTCGGATGGCGGCATAAACACACATATTGAAAAACTCTAAATTTACATTGGTTGGTCTCCTGTGTCTCATTCTGCTAGAGGCGTAAAAATTTCATGTGCCTTTTTGTACAACCGTCCTGCTGTATCACGGTTCAGGGGAAGCAAAAGTGACTAGAACGCACGTTACCGAGAATTATTTAAATTAGGCTTTATTCCATTTAGTCGATACTGAAACTAGAATCTGAATATTCTTTTCCTTTTCTCCTTTTCACTTCCCCTTCATAATGGAGTCCAGGGACTTCCCTGGCAGTCCAGTGGTTAAGACTTCGCCTTCCAGTGCAGGGGGTGTGGATCCAGTCCCTGTTAGGGAGATAAAATCCCACATGCCTAGGGGCCACAAAACCAAAACATAAAGCAGAAGCAGTATTGTAACAAATTCAACAACAAATTCGTTTAAAAGTGGCCCACATCAAAAAAGGAGTTTTGTTGTTTTTTTTTAAATAATGGAGTTCAGCTCATACAGCTGCCCAGATTGGACCCTCTGATGCCTTCTCACCCACCCTTTGCTGGGCTGTGGGGTACATGCAACGGCTGACACCACTGACCTTGCCTGTCTGCACCCAGTGGGCCGTCTTCCCTGGCACGCTTAAATCCCACCTTTGACGTTTCAACCTGAGGTCATTATCCTGTGATGGTCACACACTGTCTCCCCTGCCTGCCCTGACTTGCATGCTAGTCCCACGAGAGCCAGGACCCTTTGTAGTCGTTTCACACTGTACCTCCAGCCCCTAGCACAGAGCCTGGGACGTAATAGGTGCTCAGTAAATATCCATCAACTGGCTGACTGGATGGGCTTCCCTGGTGGCTCAGTGGTGAAGAATACAGCTGTAATGCAGGAGCCACAGGAGACTTGGGTTTGATCCTTGGATTGGGAAGATCCCCTGGAGGAGGGCACAGTAACCCACTCCAGTACTCTTGCCTGGAGAATCCCATGGACAGAGGAGCCCCAGTGGGCTGCAGTTCAGAGGGTCACAAAGAGTCGGACACGACTGAAGTGACTTTGCACACATGCCTGGCTGGCTGGATTTTCTTCTGGGTGGGATAATGACCAGTGACCAGAGGTTTCAGGGTGGCTGCCTGCCCTTTCCCATAAAGCCGGGAGCACCCATTTAATCTGCGAGGAACTCAACCTCCCAGACAAGCTGTACCTGCAGATGTGAGCTCTCAGAGGAACATTTTTACTGCTCAGACAGTGTTCCAGGAGGTGACTAGTGAGACACCAGCTTGTCCCCGCATTGCCTGGTAAAGGGTTCTGGGCTGGAAGTGGGTCCTGGGCTCCCTGTAAAGAAGACTGGTGTGTGATCACCCAGGCAGAAGGACTTCCAGGGGAGGGGGCCCTTGGGGCTCTCACCCTGGAGCAGGTCATCACACACCAAAATGGAGCCAAGGCTTGAAAGTTTGAGTCTTTGGCAAAAGCCCAAGTCAATGAAAAGCCCAAGCACGGAAAATTGATGTTCTTAGATCTTGAATTGTAATTAGAGAAGCCATGTAATTAATTATCAGTACACTATTGTAAATCAAACACTGGGTTAAAAGGATAACTTCTGCATTCTTGTGCATGTAGTAGTAACTCAGAAGAGACCCATGGCCTTAGTAATAAGCCCGTGAGTTTAGGCACAGTAGCCCCCCTTCACTGGTTTTGGGTTTCTTTCATCTTCATCCATTTGTTGAGTCAGGAACTAGGATTTGAGCACCTGTGGATGCCAGACCCAGGGGTAGGTGCTGGAGCCAGGTGAGCAAATGAACAGGGCCCTTGCAGCCAGTGCCACGCTAACGCGAGACCAGCAGGGTACCTGGGCCACAGAGGTCATGATTAACGTTGTGATAAAAAGAGGGCCACCCAGGGCAGGGTTGCTTCTTCTTGAGAACAAGATCTTACAGCCTGAGAACTTTCCAAGAGCAGATCTGACCATTGCCTACCTAGGGCTGGAGCAGAAAATGACTGCACGAGGGAAGGTGGCGGGTTACTTCCCAAGGGGGCCCCGAGACTTTGGCTTTTCTTCTTGCCTGACCCAAGAGACAGCTGCTGTGATGCTGACAGGCTCCCTCTGCTCTTAGTCAGCCCCATACTGTTTACTTCCCCAGCCAGACGGGCAACCCCGTGATCCTCGTGGTCAGAAGCCACAGCTCCCTGCGTCATGGAGGGCTCTCTCCCCAAGAGAACCTGCACGCCCTTCCTGTCCTCTCTCTGAATCCAGGCTCCTAGGTGCTTGACTCCTAGGAGCTGTTATTGACATTGTTGTTGTTTTAAAGTCACTGAGTTAAAAAAAAATAAAATAAAGTCACTGAGTTATATGCTGTGTCCTTCAGAATTTTGAAAATAAGCAGAAAATTAATGTGTGGCCATCAGGCTTGTCCCAGAGAGTGCTGCAAATGCCCCTCCCTTGCCACTTAGCCGAGCAGGGGTAGGGATGTGGGGTGAACTCTCCTCCATTTTCTTTTGTGGATCCTGAGCCAGCACTGTGCCCACCCCCCATACTCACCCCCATCCCCTTTCCTTTGCTGCCTTCTCTGCACTGCCGTTACCATCTCCTAATCCATTATATGTCACCCGTCTGTCCCCGTTAGGATGTAAGTTCCATGAATACAAGAACTTGTTGCATTTCTGCAGCCACCAGAGTGGCTGACATGTCAGGAGGCACTGAAATCTCCGTTTCACAAATGATGACCGTCAGGTCAGAGTGCAGAAGGTTGTCTGGCCTGGGCTTCCCGGAGCCACCCATTGGTGAGTAGCCCCTGAGCCATCCCCAAGAGGGTCGATCAGTCATTCTCCCTAACAGATGTGTGTTTGTTACGTCTGAAGTGTTCTGAACAGTCTTTAAATTGTGAGGGCAGCCATCAGGACTCTTTGACATCTCAAGAATCGATTCTAATGAAACCAAGGAGGTCTCACTCCATCACATACACAGGTGGGAAAGTCAACTGTTGTTTTATTTCTGTATTCAACAAGATGACCTGAAATAAGAAAATAGCAAATGCAAGGAAGGAAACCAAACCCTGGGGTGTTGTGCAAGTGCATCTTTGCAGGTATCTTCTTGCCTGTTGACACTGGATCTACTCTTTACCTGCATCTCAGGCTAAAATGTGTGAGTCAGCTACAGCCAGTAACACACCAATAAAAAGTCCGAGTTTCCCCTCCTGCTGTAGTCAGGAGTGCTGACAGCATCTGCAGGAAGCAGGAGAGTCTGGGTTGGCTCTGGCTGCCTCTCTTCCTCACTGAGGTCTTGTGGGCTGGAGGGGGGAGGCTGGGGGCTGGTGCCTAGTGGTGGTCACACCTGCCCTCGGCCTGCTCTGTGCTCGTGGGTGCAGGAGCCCGGTAGCTGTCAGACATCTCCTGCTTCTCCATCACCATTCCCACCAGTGAAGTCCCTGGACAGTGAAAGCGGGACTAGTGTCAGGAGAAGGAAGGAAAGGTCACAGGGCCTCTTGAGTTTCCTCACCTGCAAAACAAGGGTGGTTAATCCGCTCCCTGAGCAGTGACAGGGCACCCACGGAGGGTGCTATGGGTGGCAGTGTGCTGGGCCCAGGTAAAGCCCTGTCAGTGACTCGAGTCATTGATTCAACCGGTAGTTAGTGACAGCCCACCTTAACAGGAAGGAGTATCACACAGCCTCGAAAACCTAGAATCAAGAATATGTTCCTGCAGGATGGTGGTGGGTGTTTCAAATAGAAAATCTTTCTTTAATGCTGTTATTTGTGTTTTCTTTAAAATGATTACTCTTAAGGTGGCAACCTCTCTCGTAGAAATTAAATCTTGGAAAGAAAAGGAAAAGCAAGAATTTGCAGAAGACAGCCCAAGTGCGGTCTCCTCTCCTAGGAGCTCTCCCTCCCCCCGGCCCCCAACCTCAGCCCCATTGCCTAGGGCTCCTCCCTCCATGGGGCATGGGGTGGAGCCCCTTTTCCTCCTGCTCCTGCCGCTGCCCACCACACTCAGCAGTTACTTATGTGTGGATCGCAGCCAGGAGACCAAGGTATTAGGTATGGACCCTGAGTCTTCTTTATTAGTATCTTTATTTCCTTGTTGGTTCACATGTAGGTGTACCTCCTCAGGATAAGATGACTGTGAGTCACCCTTCTAAACCTGTTTCCTAATCTGTTAAGTGCACCCACCCTGCAGTATGGTTACAAGACAACGCATGTAAAAATCACGGTCTAGGTCCTGGTCCACAAAGGAGAAATAGCCTCTTCGGGACTTCCCTGGCGGTCCAGTGGTTAAGACTCTGCACTGCCAATGCAGGGCGCATGGGTTTGATCACTGGTTGGGGAACTAAGATCCTGCATGCTTTACAGTTCGGCCAAAAGAGAGAGAGAGAAATAGCCTCTTCCATCTTTTGTGGCTTTCATTTTCAAGTGCTCAGGTTATTTTCTTTAGAAAGAAAAAAAAAATGGCTGTACCCAGAATCTTCCCTGCACTCAGTCAGATTGTTTTTATTTAACTGTTGTGTGAGGGTGCCATGCACGGGCCCTGCAGTCCCTGAGCTGTACTGTCAGCACGGTGTCCTGCGAGGCCCAGGCCCAGCCGAGGGAGCGGCCGCAGCCTGGGAAGAGTAGATGTCAGTGAAAAATGCTGGAGGTGGTTGGCACCCGCCAAACCTGGTCATAAACCCAGCGCCTTCTCAGCACAAAACGAGTGCTGTTAAAAATAAAACGTACAAGAAGCAATATATTTGAATACGAGGGCACTGCAAACAGTTTCGCAAGGTATTAAGAGCGCATTAATCTTAATTTTATTATATATTAAAGTTTCTAACTTTTCAAATAATGCAGTTTTCGTTGTTTCAAAATGTCTGAGAATTATAGAGCTATTTGGTGTGGCTGTCAGGCAAGGACTCCTGCCATTTATTGGGGCCCTGGTTTTATTTAATAGCCAGATGAATGGAACAGTTAATAAAAGAAATATTGCTTTATTCCCTGACATTTATGTCCTTGGTTTCCAATAAAGAATTGAAATTATGAATAGTTGATGGTTTAAATTGATGTTTTATGTTGAACGCTAGCTATAATTTGCCCTCTGAGGATTGTAATACCGAGAAACAGATGGTTTTTCACAGTAACAAATTGCTATGTGTATACAGTCTCCAGTCTTGGCTTTCAGACACTTTCACCTTTGGTTCCGAGCTGCCCTGCCGCTGGCAGCCGGAGAGGAAGACACAGCGTCTCTGGGAAGGGGCTTCCTGTGCCGGGGGATACCCAGCCAGGCCCCCCGCCACCCCTGGGGGGTTCGGCTGCAGTTCAGAATCAGATCACAGGCGAGCGCTGTGCCCAAGTCTCAGCCAGTACCTGCAGTTCAGGCCGGGCGCTGAGAGCCAGCTGCCTTTGGAGGCGGCTCCTCCAAGGTCACGGTGGTGGCTCCAAGGCAAGGCCCACAGCTTCGCTGAGTGTGCCAGCCCGAGACCACATGCACTACAGACATGACAGCCCTCTAGAACCGGCAGAGAGATGCAGCGGAGACAAGCTGTTGTGTTCTGTGGGTGCCCCTCAGGGGAGAGATTAAGAGCTGGGGCTCTGAAACCAGGCGGCTCAAGGGCCGGGCCTGACTTGAGCAACCTTGGCTGGCCAGGTGACCTTGGAGGAGACCCCAAGGCGCACCCCCCCATGTCAGTTTCCTCATCTGTAATGTGTGAATGACAGCAGAGACCGCCCACCCGCACCCACCTCACCCCCACCCCCGCCCCGTTTGGGAGACTGAATGAGCCGAGCCTGTGAGACAGCACTTGGTGCGGCTCCGCCGAGCAGAGCAGCGAAAATTACCAAGCGGAGTGATGTGGGGCGACTCCTCGCATTACAAAAACCTTTTTGTTCTTTAGGGCAAGTTCCCACATGGGGTTCTTTAAACGGGCTACGTGTTAGGGCTGCAGAAATTTACTTTGCAGAACCTCTTAAAGGAACGTGGCTTCCGTGGAGCGAGGCGCCTGACATAGTATCCCTACAGAGTGCTTGTGTGGTACTGGCCTCGGAGGCACCCTCCGGGGAGGACCTCGGCTGTCTCGGGCCCCAGGGCCCCTGAGGCTGGTGCATCTCTGACAGAAGCCTGGAGCTTGTTAAACTGTTGAAATGTGAACCAGATCCCCCAGGTAGACAATTCAGGAACACTTATAGCTAGGAAGTAGTGTCTGGTTTTATGTGTAATTTTGCACAAGTGATAATAGCACTTGGTAATTGGAACTGGTAATGATGCACTTGGGGTTAGATCTTAATATTTTCGTAAAATTTCATCAATTGAGATTGATGGTTCTATCTTCTTCTAGAAGAATGTTAAATTTTGTGTTTTTTGTTGTGTAGGTTGCAATCCAAGAGCTTGTTTTCAAGGCATTTATTTATTACTTGGGTTTCCCAGGTGGCACTAGTGGTTAAGAACCTGCCTGCCAATGCAGGGGACATAAGAGATGCGGGCTCAATCCCTGGGTCAGGAAGACCCCCTGAAATGAGGGCACGGCAACCCACTCCAATATTCTTGCCTGGAAAATCCCATGGACAGAGGTGCCTAGCAGGCTACAGTCCATAGTGTCGCAAAGAGTCGGACAGCAGAACCTACGCAACTTAGCACACATGCATACCTTTATTACTTAGTATGCAAAGCTCCTTCCACAAGGAAAGAAAGCAGACAAGCATTTGAGCTCTCAGTTGATTGGATAAAAAAATAAACCTGTGCATCTTGTGCCTCACTTAAGAGAGAACCAGCAGCGATTCCCAAACACCTAGTGTGCTGCACTTTCTCCTTTTACCTAATCCTCCCACAGAGGGTGAGAGGCAGGCCCTTCCCAAGGCCCCGTCACCATTCCAGTGATTGATGGAGTCCAGATCAGGCGCAGTCTCTGCTCACCTGCCTCCATGGAGGAGCCCAGGGATGAGCTCTGGAGGCCGCCCCACGGGCAGCACTGCCTGCAGCTCCGGTGCCGGCCCCAGTGCAGGACTGAGTGAGCGTTCATTGTCCTCCAAGTTCACGTGAATCGGCGATGGTTTGGAGATAAGAAGTGGTACTGGGTTGGCATAAGGAGACCAGGGCGGGAGCCCGGACCCTATGTGCTCCAGAGCAGGTGTCTTTCTGGACCACTTCCCCCTGTCACATGGGTTATTGAGCTGGAATGTTCTTTCTCCAGCACTAAGTTCATCCTCTCAGGGCCCTGCTGCAGGTCTCTCAGCACCTCCCTGCGGCCTGAGGGTGAGTCTGACACCTTCCCCAGGAGCCATGGCAATGGCCCCAGTCTGTCTCCAGCCTTGCTGGCCTCTGTGGAGTCCCAAGTTCCTTACTCTGGGCACTTCCTGTCCACCCACTCCCCTCCCCTGCCCCCATGCTCTTCACTCAGAGCTCAGCTGAGATGCTCCCACCCAGGAGCTCTGCCTCCTACCCTGGCTGGGCCCGGGGCCTCTGCAATGGTCAGGTCAGCTCCTCCACCTCCTGATACAGTGCCCAGCACACAGCAGGCACCGTGCATGGGGAGTGGAAGCATGTGCAGATGTGCGTGCAAAAGTCGTCACGGGCTAAGCAGTGCTGCTTTTATCCTAGTTGTGAGAATCTTCATGAGGAAGGGGTGTGTAGGGCTTGCCCATCAGTTACAGCTCGGCAGTAATTTACTGGCAGTACTTCCTAACTGATTTTCATGGAAGAAATGATGAATCTAGGATCACTGCTTGTCCATCATAGATCAGAGTCATGTTTCAAATTTTATGTTTGTTTGTTTGTTTTAATTAAAGAGAGCTTTGTTTGATAGGTTGAGTGTTAGGGGCTGTTAACCTGGTTGTTCCATGTGACTGGAGACCCTCAGGGTCTCCCGAAGGAAGCAAGGGCAGGGACAACATCTCTCGGTCACTGTGGTGTTCCAACGATTGAGGGGAACTCAGGAGCCCTCGGCAGACAGGAAAGGGCAAGTTACCAGAGTCACTCTGACACCATGTCCTTCCTTAACACAGGTTAAAAACAAATGTATGATATAATTTATGCTGGAAAGAAGTCTGAACTATTGACAAGGAAAGCCAAGGTCAGGCAAGGGGAAGGTTCTGGTGGCAGAAGCTCCTCTGCGTGAGTCACCCTGGCGTCTGCTCAGTGTCCCCAGCTCATTCCTCACAGCTTGAATCATCCCGTTGGGGGGCTGGGGTGGGAGGTGAGAAATCCAGGCTGAACCCTGAAGTTCTCAGTGAGCTACGAAGAAAGTGTCACCTCTCCTGGCTGTGAAAGCTCCAAGCTCTATTTGTGGTGTCCACGCCCCAGGCGGTCCTCTCGGATGAGTCAGCGCCCCCCTCCCCCCACCGCCTGCCCCACATCTCCCCAAAGTCCCAGGGCTCTCAGCCGCTGTTTTCCCTTCATGTCTGAGTCCACGGCGCTGCTCATGCTCCCCAGGTCTACCCTGCAGCCTGCAAACGGCCTCCCCGGCCTCTGGGTGTGGCCTGGCCAACCCTCTCCATCACCATCGTCCCCAGGACCTTCCCCTTCCCATGGCCTTTGAAAGGAGACCTCCACACTCTGCCTGTACTTTGAGCCTCTTTGAGTTGTGTCCTGCATGCTAGTACCAGACAGACACAGTCTCTGCCGAGCGCTGAGGCATCCCGGGCTCGGGATGCTGGGCCCCCTCTGGAAGCCAGGGCTCCCGTGTTCTGAGGCCTTTGGGCTCATTCCTCCTTCTCTTTCTGCGTGTCAGTATCCCACTCATGCATCCTCCAAGGCACCTCTGTGAGGCCCTCTCCCTTCCTGTAGCTCCTTCTTCGCTCTGTCCTACCTCCCTGCAGTCGTGAGCCCCCTTCCTCCCCAGACGTGGGATCAGAGACTCTAAATGGTGTTTGTTCCCAGTGTTGTCCACAGTGGCACCTCGCCTAGGACTGTGCCTGCAGTCTTGGACAGTGGTAACGGTGACACTAGTAGCCAGAATGGTGGTATTATGCCAGCAAATCACCATGCCAGCCTCAGCTTCCTTCAAACCTCAGTGCTGCGCCCGTCAGCTCCAGAGTGCCTTCAAAGTCTTAAACACCACGGCCTTCAGAAGACGCTGGGAACGTGATGTCTGTGTTCACACACTTTCTGTGGCTGTCATTTGTACAGAGGGTCTTACACTCCGGGGAGTGACTCTCAGTGAAATGACAGCCTCACCACAGTGGAGACAAGATGTGACAAGGGAGAGGCTGGGAGGCAGAAGGCATCTCTCCACACTGTGGGTTCCTACACCTTTGGCCTTGCCAGGAAGAGCAGTCCTCCTGGCAGTTATATAAGATCCAGTCTGCGTGCGTTCCTGCTCATCTACCCCACAGTTTGTCCAAGCGCGTATTGCCCTGTCCCCTCCAACAGGCAAGGGAACCTGAGGCTTCGTCAGCCCTGGCCCTGGAGTTGGAGAGAAAGCTTCCTAGGCCTCTTGTTCTTCCCTTTTGGGTGCATTTCTGGGAGCATCTGCTGGAGATAAATGCTGAAGTGAACAGGTTTGAGTTAGAATAGCATCTGCATGCAAATAAGGGTCGAGGGGGTAAATGGAGAAGATGAACTTGAAGTTGAACTTGAAACGAGACCAGAAAAGTACAGGAGCTGCTGCATGTGAGGAACAGGAAATGGGATTTCCCCGCGTGTGGTCTGGGGGAACCCCCTGGGTGCCTCTCTGCTACCATCATCCCCAGCTCTTAGCCTTTGCCCCAGATGATTCGGCTCACATTCCTGGTGGGACTCCAGGTGGTTGGGGTGACCAGTTGCAGTCACAGGATAAAGGGCACAGGAGAATTCCAAAATTCCCTCTCCCTCTCAGTATGTAGTTCTTCATCGTGACTGAGCTCAGTCAGCGCTTTTTACACCCTCACTGGATGTGAACTAATGCTAGGAGACATGGGTGGCACAGCATACTGTCCCAGCCCCAACCCTGGGCTTGTTGGGGAAGCACTTTCCCTCCCCACCCCGGGTGGGGTTGGGGGAGGTCTCCTAAGACCCAGCACCTCCATCACTAAAAAGAAAAAGGCAGGGCTTCTCTGGTGGCTCAGTGGTAAGAAATCTGTCTGCCAATGCAGGAGACAGGGCTCAATCCCTGATCCTGGAAGATTCCACATGCCTCAGAGCAACTAAGCCCATGCGTCACAGCTACTGAGTCTCTTCTCTAGAGCTCAGGATCCAAAACTACTGAATCCCACGCGTCCTAGAGCCTGTGATCTGTGGAGAAGCCACCGCAGTGAGAAGCCTGGCATCGCAACTCTAGAGCAACCCCCACTTGCCACAACTAGAGAAAAGCCTGCATAGCAACAGAGACCCAGCACAGTCAAAAATTAAGGTAAATAAATAAAAGATTATCATTAAAAAAGAAGAAAAAGGCTGAAACACTGGCCTCCCCACCAGCACTGTGAGTAGAACACTGAAGTGCCAGCTAAAATGTTGTTCCCAAGAGAGTCCAGGCATGTGTGCCACATGGCCAGGGTCATTGCCAGGACCACAGCGTGATCTGTGTCCCCGGAAAGTACGGCCACAGTCACTCAGGGCGGACAAGAGCCTGGGGGTTCACACTAAGTTCCTTGACCCTCAAGGGTGAGTGGGGAGGAGGCCTGAAACCCACCCCTCTTATCTCCTACCAGAGCCTCTCTGTGTTGCTCTGTTCTATGATTTTGTGCATCCCTATGAAGTTTTGTTTGAAAACAATCTTCTACAACTGAAGATACAAAAAAGTTTGAAAATCACTAACTTAGACTCCAGCCTATTTGTTTTTTTGATTTGGGAAGCTCAAGTCTGAAGAAGGGAGGTGACCAGCCCTTGAGCTGGGCCTCAGCTGTCACCACGCCTCAGAGGCTGCTCCTAGCTGCAGGGTCCCCGAAGGC
Source organism: Cervus canadensis (assembly GCF_019320065.1). Taxonomy (NCBI): domain Eukaryota; kingdom Metazoa; phylum Chordata; class Mammalia; order Artiodactyla; family Cervidae; genus Cervus; species Cervus canadensis. The sequence continues at coordinate 28,476,708 of NC_057417.1, read as the reverse complement.
CAGGCAGTGTCCCGCCCCTGCCCAGTGCCCAGTAAAGCGCCTGTCCATGTTGGTAAATGAAATGTTGGTATGCGGCCCCCACAGTGACAGCGATTTAGGCCTTCTTACTTTGGGGACGAAAGCTCAGATACAAAAGAGCAGAAATTTGACCGTGGTTCTTGATTTGGAAGAGGGTCATCAGACTGGGACATGGGCTGCCCCCACTTTGATCTTTGGTCTTTTCTTGTATCATTTCAGGAGGAGGGTTTGTTTAAACAGTTATATGCTTTTAGAAAATAAAAGTTCCAATTTCAGAGAGAATGATAAAATATGCACAAGTATGTCACCCCTCCAGTCTTTGGACCTGGGACCCTCTGAGTGCCCCAAGAAGGCCCAGGCTCCATGCTGACCACGTCTACTTAAGGATCTCTCTCCCCAGGCTTCTGCTTTTCCCTGAACAAACAGAAGGGCTTGGCCCCAAGTCCTCACCTATTCCAACCTTCCCTGGCTCCTTTACATGGTAATGGGTCACACGAAGGCCGTTAAGATCCAGAGAACACACGTGGTTGATCCAGTGCAGGTTTTGAGAAAATCAGAAGTCAGGGACCCAGGTCAGAGGCGGGAGGTGCGGGCTGAGAGCTGCAGCTGCTCTAAGGAGGGGGTAATGTCCGGGGCCCTCCAGGGGTGACTCTGAAGGCTCTGAGAGCATGGTTTACTTGGGAAGTAATTTTTTAAGATTCAAAAGTGCAAAAAAAAAGAAAAAAACAACCCCACAGACTCTTATCGAAGATCTTAGACAGTAGCTGTAAGAAGTGCGATTTACGTGTACAGAACTCTGGTCGATATTTGAAAAGCACATGGGTCTGGCCCTGGTCCCACAGGCAGGCCGGCATCCTGGTGAACACAGAGCGATTTGTGTTTACGGGGACTTAGCAGATTGGTGGGTAGTTTGCAGTCAGCTTGGCAGTGCTTATTCGTATTTATCCAAGAGCTGCAGGGCCATCTGCCTATTTTGCATTTTGGTGGAAATGTCTGACCTTCTCAGGGAGGAGAGCTCCCAAGGAGGCCATGCACGTGAGAGTGGCTGGACCAGGCAAGGGGTGCAGGAGGAAGACTGTTCCCAGTCGCGTCCCAGCTGACCCTCGGTGGCCCCCACCCCTGGGCAGCCAGGCACAGCTGCTTGGGAATCTTGGGATGAGCCCTTCTTTCTGGCTGGTCTCTGTCTCACCGGGTGTGGCCAAGCCTGGGGGGCCCACCCTGGGGATCCCAGGACCCCCCAGCAGGTCTGGAGGCAGCAGTGCCACCGTAAATATGGCAAGGGAGAAAGCGCAGTGGCGACCCCCAGATGCGAAGCCTTCACTGTGGCTCCCGCCTGTCGGCTCCGCCTCCTCGCTGTCTTCCCTTTCTCCCCAACTGTGACCCTGTGTGGGCCTCGCCCTCCGAAGTCCACCCAGAAAAATCATGCACATACTTCATGTGCCTGTCCAAAGCAGCCTCCTCTAGAAACTTCTCTGATGCGCTCATCTGCCCTGGGTTGTGCTGACCTGAAGTGAAGTGTTGGTCACTAAGTCATGTTGGACTCTTTGCAACCCCTTGGACTGTAGCCCACCAGGCTCCTCTGTCCTTGGGATTTCCCAGGCAAGAAGACTGGAGTGGGTTGCCATGCCCTGTTCCAGGGGATCTTCCCAACCCAGGGATCAAACCCGGTTCTCCTGCCTTGTAGGCAGATTCTTTACTGTCTGAGCCACCAGGAAGTCTAGACACCTCTCTTATTTCTTACTCATTTTATAAGCGAGGGAACAGACGTGCGATAAGGCAGCTGCTAACCCTAACCTTAACCAGTGAGTGGAGGAGGCCAGTGAGAGCAATTCAGAGCCCAGCTTGGGAGCCAGGCGTCTTCCTTCCCAGGACAAAGATCTCAGGGAGGCTGACTCTGGGTCAGAGCGTCTGGTCTTAAGGCCTGCTCCCCCCACCCCCCAAGTCTGCTGGCCCTGCCGGCACCCACCCAGCAGTTCTCACTGGTTTGGCCTCTGTCCCCAGCTCAGGGATTCCAGGCACTGGGGACACACGCAGCCCAGGTGTCAACTCCACAGCTCAGTCATTGTGTCTTAAATTGCGGGGCTCAGATTGGGGGCTGTGTGCCCCTCTCACCCACCCAGGACCCTTCCCCGCTGCAGTCTTCCCGGAGGTGAACCCATCCCTGGTCAAAAAGAAAGAAACAAAGAAAGAAAACTGGCCTTTTGGATCTACGAGTCAGCCTCGGCATCTGGTCCCCAAGCAGACCCCAGTGGGCAGAGTGCCCACTTCCCGGAGCTCTAAAGCCCACGCGGGCAGGGAGCTGCTTCCTGCTTTAACTGCCTGCATCCAGCTGTTTCTTCCTCCTTTTCTGAAGTTCAGGGAAGTTGTTATGTCGGGGGTGGGGGGGTGATAGATAAAGTCCCCTGACCTCCCAGGTTTGAGGCAGGGCTTTGAAGTCTGTTTCCTCTCGGCTCTGGGGCCACTCCTCTGCAGTGCCTCCCAAGGTGCTTTCCTCCTAGTTCACTCCTCGAGGGCCGGGCCCACCAGCCTGCCAGCTTCCTCCAGCCCTGCAGACAGGCTCTGCTGCACCATTAAACCCTGCGTCTTGGAGCATCAGCTGTCTTGCGCCAGCTCCAGATGTGGAGAGGAAGGGCCATTCCCCCCTGCCCCGGGGTCCCCCATCATTACCGGGCGGTGCTCATGGCTCTCTCCTCCTCTCCCCTGCCCCCTGCCCAATGGCTGAGCCTCCACACACCCCTTTGAACTTTATTGATGACGCATGCATTAGAAGATTACTTTGAAATCTCAATTCTCCAGCAGAGACACCAACTCAGGAGCTGGCTTTCCTTTGATTTACGTCGGCCTCATCCAGTCGGCAGGATTACCCCCCCAGCCCACCCCCCACAGTTAGAGTGTTTGAGTGTGATTTCTGCTCTGCTGAGGCCTTTGACAAATCGCCCAAGAAGACCCCCTGACAGAGCGTGATGTGTTCATCGCGGCAGGGCCACCTTGGCCCCGATCACTTCCAAGATTAAACCTTCCTGCAGGGTCTGTGCGGCCTCATGAGCTGTCAGGCTACGGGTTTAAGATTACTGATGAATGTACTGAGTCAAGTCCGGTTTAAAACCATCTAGGTTTTGAAGTTTTTAGTTTTGGTAAGGAAATGAAACCCTTTGTCCCAAACCAGGGCCTGTCAGTCTTGTCGGCGTCGTGTGCGTGTGGCGTGTTTTTGAGCATCTCTATTTTGAGCTGTTTGGAAAAGCAGCTGCCCTGACTCAGGACACATGGGTCTCCATCTCGCTTCCCGACATTAGCACCAAAATAGAAATCGGACTCTGCGGCCTGTCTCACAGGCTACTCATCAATGAAACCGCTTCCAAATGTTCTCACGGAGCACCCTACTTCCGCCTCTTCCACCTTGGGTGGAAGACCACATTTTCAGTTCTAAAGAGTTGTCAGGTTTCTTCTCTGGGGAGCAAGATCTACTGCATATACACTGAACCTAGAAAAATTCCCAGTCGAATCAGCCCGGCTTTAGAACCCTCCAGAAGGCACCAGGATGAGGTCTGGTTGAAGCCACAGCAGCAAGGGCACTGTTGCTCTGCGTGCACCTGGCTTTCTCCTGCAGATGTTCGTTTGCACTTCAGCAAACCATTTATTGGAATGGGTCTATACAGTGCCCGGAATGCCGATGGGCTAGTACTGGCAGGGATTCGCTGGTACTCAAGGAAAGGTATATTTAAACATGACTTACTTTCACGTCCTGTGAACTTTACTTGGAAATTCACAGGACAGATCCGGGTCTTTTACAAATGGCTGAGCCCACCCTCCTACCAGACTAAGGCTGGAGGGATCTCCCTGAGCATTCATCTCAGATACTCCCAATAGCACCAGCCAACCTCTCCCTCTGAACAAAATGGTGTTTAGTTTTAAGGTTCCTTGTCTTGTAACTGAAAAGCCCTTGTTTATTAAGCTTTGATGATTGTGGGGACGGGAGCGGGGAAGCATGGGGAGTGGAAATGCCCTCTCTCCACCTTTACAATCTGTAATAAACGCGTGTATTAAATGTGTTCACTTGCCAGGCCCTGTGCCAAGAATAGAAACGTCAGTGAGGCATGGTCCAGCACACAGGGGGCCTCTTGGTTGTGGGACCTGGGGGGTGGTCTCGGACCAAAAACAGGGTGTCGCCTTGGATGTTGGCGACCCAGGGTCAGCCCTCCGTCCTCCCTGGGGGAAGTTGGGTGGGCTTCGTGCAGGGGGTGACCTAGCCAGTGAAGCTCTAGTGACACCCAGGTGTGCTCTAAGGCCCACCTCCTCTTCACTCTTGTCTTGGACGTGCTCTTGTTTCTGCCTTTTTCACACTGCGTTACCATGATTTGTGTATTTATCCTCCTTGTGGAGCTCCAGCTGTAGAGGCAGGGTGATGTTCCTGGCTGTGCACACGCAGGGCACAGAGCAGACTCCCCTAGAAAGTGTGTGCCAAGCAAAGCCCACTGCTTCCTTCCAGAGAGAGTGACCACCACTTACCTCACTCCTGCTCAGAGGGGCTCAACTGCTGTTATTGGATGTCCTCAAGGCTGAGACATCACTGTCCATTCTTCAGCTGTGTCAAAGGAGAAGTGTGATTAATTTACAAAATTGTGACTAAAAAAAGGTGGTCAGGGAACTGCTGTGTCAGACAAAGTAAAACAGTCTGTGGTATTGACTCTTGCATGTTGCCTTGGGCTCGGGGCAAGGCTGCGGAAGAGACTTGGGTATTGACCTTCCCTCTGGGTCCAACAGCCGTGGGGTTTGGTCTGGTTCTGTTGCTCCGCGGTGTGTCCCCACCCCTCAAGATTCATCACAGATCTTGCCCCCCTGGGGCTCTGGGCTCTCATCTGGCTCTTGGCAGCTGGAGCAGAATTCCAGGTGGTGGCCCAAGGGCGCCTGGAGGTTGGGCCACAGCCCTCTCCCTGAGCTCAGCCCCCTATTTGCTTGAGGCTAATGTGAGGTCTACTTGGCTGTTTGGGATGGGGCTCCCCCAGCGTCTTTTCGGACCTCCAGGGAAATGGAGGTGCACTGTGGCTCTGAGCATAGATAGCCCTGGGCCACAAAGCCTCCTCCACCAACAGCATCTACCTTTTTAACAGCCTGCCCCCGGGCTGCAGTTCTTCGTTCCTGGACAGGGAGGTCTTTGTTGCTGCCACCTATGAGTGACTCTCCAAAGCGGGTCCTCTGATCCCTCGCGTGTGGGGCTCTCTGCCCCAACAGCTGGCATACTCCGTGACTGGGGGAAGCTGTCATAATAAAGGAGGTTACTTCTCAGCTGCCCAGAAGGTGACCTAGAGGGCTGACTGCCTGCCTTGAATTTGCAGATACTAGAGCTGGACTGCCCTGTCGAAAGGCGCTGGTGTTGGTTAAGGGGGCTCTCTTGGTCATAGCTGGGCCTCCCGGGGCTCAGGGGCTTGGGATCTGTGCCAGCCCCACCCCTCTGTTCAGCCAAAAAGCTGCCGATTTCTCACTCTCAGGACAGCAGGCTTGTCCATCATAGGCCATTCCATCAAGTGATCGGGATTCATGGATATTAAGGTCATCACAGTGTTGCTTAAGTTAAACCTGAATTGTGCCCCCCGGCTTCAGAGTGACCTTGGATATAAAAATCACCTATCTCTCAGAGTTGCTCAGTGCTTCATGGATAAGATGTCTAGAGAGTCTGGGTTTCCTAAAATATACAGCTCAATCCTTTGTCTCCCTTCACATATGTCTGGACGCAGAGTCACAGAGATGTTCCAAATGGCAGGGTGCGGGCCGGCAAGCTATCCCCGGGGAGATGGACTCAGCCAGGGAGGAGCGGGGAGGTCAGCCTGACCTGCTGGTGAAACTGGATCGGGGAGAGCGGGGTGGACGGCTCAGGTCAGCTGAGCGAGGCCCCCACACGCTGCGTATTTGTGTGGACCGGGAGAAGAAGGTCAGGCTTCCGTGTTAACGAGAAAGGAGAAGAAATTTGGCTGATAAACCAATTCATAAATAATCTCCAGTGACAATAGGCTTTTATCCCCAGAGTCTTCAGAGCTTTTAAAGGAAGACATTCATGTCCCACATCTCATATGATGTTCACAGCCACCTTTCAGCTGGAGTCATTGGGCAGGGGTGGGGGGTGGGAGTGAGGCTGGGGGCCGAGGCCCGCCTGGGCCCTACAAAGTGATGAGACCGGCATGGATGCTGGTCTCCTGGCTCTGTCCACATGGCCCAAGTACCCGGATGTGAAGCAGCCGCTCATCCTTGTCACAGGTACACACACATGCAGTGGGGGCTGGCGAGGCCAGAGGAAACAGAAAGAATGAAGGAATAGGTAGAGGATCCAGACTTCCTCTTACAGAGCCAGACACTAAATATTTTAGGCCTGGCCAGCCAAGAGGCAAAAATCAGTATATTATGTACATGCTTACCTGTTCTTTCGTTTTTTGGGGGCTGCACCTAGAGGCATGTGGGATCTTAGTTTCCCCAACTAGGGATCAAACTGTCACCCCTTGAAGTGGAAGCGCGAAACCTTACCACTGGACTGCCAGAGAAGTCCCTTATCTGCTCATTTTAAATGCAACCACTTAAAAGTGTAAAAACCATCCCTCGCTAAGTACCAGCAGGGTACTAAGTACCAGCAGGCCTGTGGGCCAGCGCTGCTTTCAGCCTCTAGGGTTGCCAGTCTGTGCCTGTCAGGGACGAGATTCTGCAGGTTGTCTCCCCACCCCCCACCCACCCCGCCACTGCTGCCATGCCATGCCCCTCCTATGCCTCCTGCAGAGGCTTCTAACCTGAAGTCACTGGTGGACTTGCCCTGTGTCACAAAGAACTTGGGGCTGATAGAATCAGAAAGGACTCGTGGAAAACTCTGTGGACACATGTGCGTATGTCTGTTCGCTGCTTCTCACCAACAGCCTTGTTCTCACCTCCCTGACTGCTCTTCCTGATGCTTGGCCCCAGGCCCATTGTCCTGGACTGCCGGCGTATTCCTTCTAGAAAGAGGGCTCTTTTGACCATTTGCAGGCACGTGCCTGTGCCTGCCTTCCCAACTCTTTGTTCTCCTCTAAGCTCAGCACTATCCATCCCTGAGGCCCATTGGAGAAGCAGGGACTGACCAGGCTTGGCCCGAAAGTGCCGCCCTCAGGGCGGCGGGAGCCAACTTCTCACCCAGCGGGGCTCATTTGAGACCCGAGTCTGGACTGCTGGCCTCTTTCCTCTTGAGCAGTTTTCCTGCCCAAGTGGTTCCCATAGTTCTGCCCCATTCAGTTGGGGTCCGTCTCCTCTGGACTCCATCCACTGTGGACCCTGGCCTACCTCCTGGCTGAGTCACCAGCACAGCCTGTGGGGAGCACATAGGTCATTTTGCCTTCTGCAGAGATCATGCTCCTTCTAGAACCTGCTTCTATGAGGCCCTTTTTCTGAAGAAGGAGCAGCTCCAGAGGGTCCCGAGAGAAAGGCAGTGAGGACTGGGCAGGAGTGAGGGTACGCATGTGGGTGAGTGTTGCCAGAGCAGCCTTCAATCTTTTTTTTTTTTTTGCAGAGGAGGGAGGCTCAGGAAGATAAGGCCCGCCCTGGAGTTTAAGTCTGGTTGTTGGTCACGGATCTAGGAAAGCAATAGGGTTCCTGGATTAAAAGACCCTGATGCCGGGAAAGATTGAGGAGATGAGATGGTTGGATGGCATCACCAACTCAATGGACATGAGTTTGATCAAACTCCAGGAGATGGTGAAGGACAGGGAAGCCTGGCATGCTACAGTCCATGGGGTCACAGAGTCACACATAACTTAGTGACTGAACAACAAGGTTCCCAGGAGGAGCTGCAGCCTTTCAGAAATAAAGCCACCTACATTTAGGATCAGCGTTGAGAAGAAAAGATTGGCAGGGGTTGACTTGCACACTTGGTAACCTCCATTGATTGAGACCAGCTTTAGAGGTGTTCTTTTAAACCACCAGGCTAGTTGTCTCATTACTGTTTAAACAGGGAAACCTTATTAGAATCTCTTAACATCTAAACACACCACACACTTCCCTTACTGGGAACCCTGGAACCCCAGCACCTTTCAGAATCCAGGCTGAATGCATTTGTTTCAGGGTAAATGACGTTCTCAGTGAATGAGTTTTCCCCTTCATCTTCAGAAAGCGATTTAATCCGGAACAAGATGCGTGTGGCAGAGATGGAATTAAAGCCATCCTCTGAGTCGGGTTCAGCACCATTGCCGAGACCACGACACGACGCCGCTGTGCACTGGGGTCCCGCGGGCGCCAGGCAGCAGGGAGACGAGGCTGCAGGGGAGCCTTCGCTTTTCCCGCTTTTCCACCAGGAAATCTCTTTCTTTCTGATCTTGTCAATTTTCGCTCTCTGACCTCTGCAGCTGACCTTCCAGAGGATCAGACTCTGTCCCCAGACCGCTTGCTGCCTCAGTCTGAACTGTGTTAAATAGTCAGGTCCATCTTAACCTCTGACTCTTGACCACCCTGTGCTCTCTGAGGTTATGCCCTCACCCAGGCCTCTGGCTTTCTCATTGACCTTAGGCTACGGTCCCTTTCAGTGTCTGCATCCTCAGTGCCTCTCCTAGCAAGTGAACATCCCCCCAGAGTGCTGGCCGCCTTGCCTCCCATTGGTCTTCACACTGTCTCCCTGGCCTTCCTGTCCCTCTATCACCGCTGCCCCAGTCCCAGTTTTATTCCCTTTGCCTACAGTCCATTTCCCAATCGCTGTCCTAGGCTTTCCCACCCTGGCTCATCCTGTAAGCTGCTTCTTAAGTGGCTTTCCGGCCCAGTCGGCCACTCGGTTCTCCTGTTCACCCCTCCCTCCGTGTCCAAGCCTCAGTTGGCTCCCAAGCACCCTCCTCCTTGCGTCCTTCCCTGGCCCAGTGGGAAGCCTCTCCCCTGGGCCTCTGTCGTATCTCACCTGGGCCCTTCCTCCATCCCACCCTTTTCCAGCTTTGAACTGGAGGCAGGCCGCATGCACCACTCTGTGCGTGAAGTGGCCACTTGGTTGGAGTGACCACTTGGTCCCCATTTGAGGGGCCCCAGAACACTGGGTCCTCCATCTTGCTCTGCTGTGAACCTGCCCGCCTAGGGGGGAGGCCCCCATCCTCACCCATAGTCAGACAAGGCACGTGTAGGGACTTCACATGTAGCAAAGATCAGATTGCACGCTGAACAAGAACAGAGTACATTTTCCAGAGGAGAGACTGCGGTCCAGTGGTAGGAAATTCTGGTGGGCACAGGTTCCCAGGCAGCACCCGTATCAAAACAAGCCACGTCCTTGATCACTCACCACAGCTCATCACTGGCCAGGAGTGAGATTGGGGCTCCACTCAGCCAGGTGGGGGATGCAGCTCAGGGACCCCAGGTCCGCATGCTCCAGCTGGTCCAGTGATTCCCCGAGGCATAGCACCCAGGCAGGGCCTGCTGCGGTGGCAGGTCTGGGTGAAATATTGCTTGGGAGACAGCACGGCGCAGCGGCTTTGGCGCCAGCCAGCCCCCAAGTCTGTGTGATAGCCAAACAGCCTCAGGTGAAACACAGCCTCTCCAAGCCCCAGATTTCCTCTTTACACAGCAGGGATGATCCCAGCAGCCTGCAGTGCACGGTACGGTGCCTCCACCAGGCTGCCCACACGAGCGGGGCCCCAAGCATGCCTCGGGGGACACGGCCCGGTGTCACCCGTCTCCCTAGGGGACCCACAAAGGAAAGGCGCCGCGGGGGTGACTGGGCCTCTCAGTCCAGACCGGGGAGCCAAGCCTCTTTTCATAAGTGAAATGATTCAAGCGCGTTAGGGCCCAGGCCAGGCCCTGGCCTCTGCCCTCTGCCCTCTGCCCCTTCTCTCTTACCATGGGATCACTCTGCTTCCCCACCCCAGGGCAAGGGATATGGTTCAGCCAGCCTTTCTGTACTTCTTTATCTCTAGTGTGTGTTTCTGTAAATTTAAACTTTCTTCGTTGGGTAAAAGCTTTAGAATTACTAAGATTCCTTTTGTGTTGCATAATGTTCTTGCCATTTAACAGATTAGCAGGCATAATTTCAGTGAGCCTTCGTGAATGGCATGCCTCACTTAGCTTAATCTCTCTTCGGTACATGTTACAACATATAAAGAGAACGTTTCCAGCACACACAGGGAGCTTGAAAATGAAAGATCACTCTGATCCAAACTCTGAGAACAGGGGCCGACCTCTGAAAAAAGAGAAGACGTGGCGAGCGGCCTCCCCTGCTGTCAGTGCCGGATTCCCTGACACAGAAACGCCAGGTGCCCTGGGGACGGGTGTGGGATGTCCGCCACAGCACCTGGGGGAGGAGGGCAAGGCACCAAGTTTGGGGGAACACTGGAGAAGAAAACCAGCCTTCCCTGCCCACAAACTTGCAGGCAGACACCACCTTTGGAAATCTCTGTTTGGGAAAGCCGAGCCCTGTGGAAGATGAGCTGTGTTGGGCAGCCTGAAGGACCGAGTTGGGAGGAGCTTGAGAGTCCAGGGGTTTAAGAGAGCACATGGCCACCCCTAAGTCAATGGCCTGGAGAGGACCACCCCGTAAATGCCAGGCCCTCAACTAAGTTCCCGGGAAGAAATGACAGCCTTGTTGTCTAATCAGGTGAGATACCTGAGTGCCCGCCTGGAACAAGGTACACTTTGCAGACCGTATAGAGGTTCAGGGGCTCTGAGCTTTTTCCCACGTGGCCAGGGACAAGGTCATGGTCATCACAGTCACAGTAACAGCCACATTCAGGACCTCTTGCATCCATTCGTTCAAGAATGTTTCCAGGGTGCCTACTGTGTGCCCCACATTGTTCTCATAAGGCCAGCAACACGCTTCTACCTGACAGGAGGGAGGCCTGAAGTGCAGAGAGGTGAACGTTTAGTAAGCAGTCCAATTCACTCAGCTATTCGGTGGCAGAGCCAAGATTCCAGCTCAGGTCAAGTTGAATTTTTTTCTGTGAGGATGACTTTGCAGACATGCTTACATAAGAAAGGGATATTTCACAGAGTGACTGAACCGTGCCCAGCGTTTCTTGAATCAAATCTGTGTGCAGGTAATAGGGTACTGGGCGTCTGTTGGTTATAAGGCCACACCCAGGGGTGTGTGTAGTCTGGAAGAGGAGACAGGTAGAGATGGGGTAGTTAGTCTGTGGGTGTGTATGTGTGTGCGTGTGTGCATACCTTCATGAAAAGAGTGGATATGTCCAGAAGCAGCCCCAGTGAAGCACTGAGGAGCTCTGAAGGGTCCTGGGCATGTGGACCCCCGTGACTTGCTAACCTGAGGACTCTTCCAAAAGGTGCTGGTCAGACACTGTCAGTTTACACTGCTCGGCCCAAGGCACGTATTATATATTTTTGTTTTGTTTTGTTTTGTTTTGTTTCCTTTTTTTTTTCTTTTTCTTTTTTTATTAGTTGGAGGCTAATTACTTCACAACATTTCAGTGGGTTTTGTCATACATTGATATGAATCAGCCATAGATTAAGGTGCTGGTCAGACACTGTCAGTTTACACTGCTCGGCCCAAGGCACGTATTATATTTTAACGTATTGAACTTTATTTCTATAACCCCTCCACATGGTGTTTTGTCTAGAGGAACCCCTGTCTGGATATATCCTTTTATAGTAGATCCATGGTGCCACCTATTCTTACAGCATTGCCACCACATCAGGGGAACAGCCTGTTGTTACAAAGAACAAATCCTAAAAGATGCATCAGAGCAGGTGCATCAGAGCAGGTGCTGCAAGCCCAGGCATGATGTGGAGGTGGCGGGGGGACTTTCAATGGAGGGCACGTGTAATTCCATGTCCCTTGCCTGGCAGAAACCACTCATTCTCCTGAAATTTTTCTCCAAGACCACCAGAAAGAGATGCCTTTCTGGAAAGATCTGATGCTTTCTGGGTATGGCGCTGTGACTGGGAGTCAGAGGTGACCTTTTCTGGCTGTGTCCGTGAACCCTGTCTGAGAGGGGACTGCCGTGTGAAGCTGGTATCTGGTCAGGGAAGGAGACTGAGAAGATGCCTCCTGACCAGGGGGAGGAGGTTTTTATTCTTTTGCCTAGACACTTGAGTTTGAAATTACATGTTTTGTTACAGGCAATTTTGGAATACTCCAGAAAGAACTCTCCTACACAGTAGTCCAAAATAATTTCACTGCACTTTTTGTCATTATTATTATTATTATTATTTTACAATTTTATTTATTTATTTTTGGCTGTGCTGGGTCTTCGTTGATTCTCGGGTTTTTCTCCAGTTGCGGCGAGTGGGGGCTACTCTCCAGCTGCAGTGCTCCGACTTCTTGTGGTGGCTCCTGAGGATGTGCAGGCTTCAGTAGGGTGTGCAGGCTTCAGTAGGTGGGGGCTCAGTCCCTGCGGCTCCTGGGCTCTCAAGCAGAGGCTCAGTAGTTGTGGTGCACAGGTTTAGTTGCTCCGTGGCACCCGTGGCACGGGATCTTCCCAGATCAGGGATTGAACCCACATTTCCTGCGTTGGCAGGTGGATTCTTTACCACTGACCCACCAGGAGAGCCCTCACCACATTATGTTTTAAGCATGGGTTACCATCTGGTTGGTTTTGCATGATTTTATTTTGTAAGCAGACCTCCCAGTGGTCCTCCAGGTATATGCACATCCCCCGCAGACTCCTTTTTTTTTTTTTTTTCATTTATTTTTGTTAGTTGGAGGCTAATTACTTTACAGTATTGTAGTGGTTTTTGCCATACATTGACATGAATCAGCCATGGGTTTACATGTGTTCCCCATCCTTACCCCCCCTCCCCAGACTCCTTTTGTTTACGTAGCATCTCAAGGAGCCAATGGAGTCACAACTTAGTCTCCCCTGCACACCTGCAGACAGATCTTTCCAGCCTTGGGTTGGGTACCTAAATATTTGAACCCCATGCTCTACAGCCAGTTTTCTTCACTTCTCTTTAGTGAGCCTTCAGCGTCTCTTAAAGGTTGTGTCTGAAGATTTCGCACTTGCAAAGCCATCTCTCTCTGAAACCTGGAGCCCTCCATCCCCCACTTCCCCATGTGTCCTGCTCCCACTCTGTTCTCAGGGGTAGGCAGACCTGGGGTTATTCATCTGTGCACCTCTATAAGCCTGACTCTCTGTACACATTTATTGGGTGAGTGAGTGAATGAATGAATGCATGCACGCATGCATGCAGCGAGCATTCTCTTGGAGAATTCGTAAACTCTTAGCCAGTCATGGAAATTCCCCACAGCCAGCTTTTAGAAGCCTGAAAATATTTTTGATATTTATCTCTTTAAGGAATATGTCAGAAAAACTCAGCGCCAACCAATGTTTCTCAACTGATTTCCTGAGCGTGTGATAAGAAGCACGATTCCTTGGGGGAGATAACCCGTTCAGGTTAAATTCTTGTGGAATTCCTTATAGCCCCCTGTTGTTCAGCTAAGATGTAGCAAGAATGTAAATAGCTAGGTACTTTTTGACCTACCTCAAATATTTACCAATGTAAAACATTTTGTCCTCATACCAAAACACACACACACAGACAGCAACCCCATCCCTGGGTTATGAATATGAGGACTGCGAGTAGCAGCTCTGTCTTGTGTGGCCAAGCTGTAGACCGAGAGAAATTTTAAGAACAATAATAAGGTAAGAAAAAGACCAAAGCTCAACTTGAGATGCTGGGAGATAAATAGATGTATATTTGCCATATATGGTAATAAAGAAGTCCGAGCAGACGCTCTTGGCATTTATGGACTTCTCAGTGATTCATCAGCAGGACTGAGAGCTCCAGCCAAGAGATATAGAATTTGTTAAACTGTATCTCTTTCCTGAATTGTTTTGCTACAAAGAAGCCATGATGTGTGTTCAAATGAAAATTCCAGGACTGTGTCAAAGTTAGTGTTTGGTAACAGGCCTGAGAAAGAGACATTCCAAAAGCGTTTGGAAGCCATTCTTTTACCAGAGGAGAATCACCCTCTAAGCGTTAGCCATTTTTCTAGATTTTGTCGACTCAGGTTCTCCAGGAATGGAGGGGTCTGGACTTTCTTCGCCCAGCTGCTCGTGTACACACCCTTCCTGCTGTCGTCTGTTAAGAAGGTAGATGTTAATCTGTGGCTCCATCTCCAGGATGGGATCACATACCTCCTTCCAGCCCTCGGTTTCTGCGCTGCGCCTGGTTCCTGCCGTCCAGGCCCGCAGCACAGCCCCTGGCAGCAACCTGACCTCCCTGGACTCCCCAGAGGGCCACTGCTCCTGCCCCTGTAGGAGCTCCGTGACCAAATCCCAGAGAGCAAGCCTGAGGGACACTGGCTGTCCCTCCACTCCTGCAGCCCGGTCATCCTGTCCCATGCCAGCCACCCCGTCCCACCCTGGACATCCCATGAAATGTGCTTATTTTTGAAATGACTCGTATGCTTAGGAAATACAAAGTTAGGTGTACCAAGAAGATGTCATTTTAGACACAGTCCTAGAGCTGTGAAGACTAACCAGAGGGGAGAGTCAGTGGATGAAATCATCTTTGGACCTTGAGGCCACAGCTTTTTTTTTTTTTTTTTTTTTGCATAGAATTCTATAGGAGGCATAGCAGAAAAATATATTTGTTTGTTTAAGGAAGCTATCTATAGATGGCTGGAGGAATATAGAAAGGAAAGCTATCTTAGAAGTTCAAAGAGTTGTTTTTATATATTTTTGTGGCTGAACCATGCAGCATGCAGGATCTTAGTTTCCCGACCAGGAACTGAACCCATGCCCCTTGAAGTGGAAACGTGGATTCTTAACCACTGAACTGCCAGGGAGTCCCATCGAGGCCACAGCATAATCAGCAGGATGGGCAGCTCTCCTCTCCTTCCTGCCCTCACCAGGTATCATAACCCTCAGGCCTGACCTCTGGGGTCTCCAAGGTCCTGCTGGATAAACCTGGGTGGAACTAAGGAGGTGCCTCCTCAGTGCCCTTGCATGGACTTCCTTTGCTGGAGTGATGTCAGGTCCCCCTCCCCAGAGCGTGCCAGCCTGCCATTCGGGATGCCAAAGCGCACATGGGCCAGGAAGCCCCCAGGGAGTGTCCCTGTGCTTTGAAAGCTTGTATTTCTCCTCAATTGCTAGGTTGGGGTAATCCCCCGGGAAGCCTCTGAGCATCTCGAAACATCAAGCCTGATTCCAAAGGTTTAAATTCCCCAGTTACCACTGAGTCACATGTTCCTTAGACTTGGTTTTCAGCCATATGATATAAATAATTCCATTTAGAAATTAAGAAATTATAGTCTGCATTTCATTTGCCCATGGCTCTGTAGTATTTTCCAAAAAGGAAAAATGCATGTAAAAATTATAAGATCCCTGTTTGGATCCCTTGTCTGTGGAGCCTTCTGGTTGCCCGGGCGTCACCAGGAACCTTATTCTGCTGCTAAAGCCCAGGACTCTGTGGCTGAAGGATCCTGCCTCTGTTTCCATTTGTGTGTCTGCATGAGTGTCTGAGGAAATATTTTCAGAGTGTGCCCTGCATCTGCAAGTAGATTTTCCCATCGTGTATTTTTAATTATTCCTCTGAGCAACTCTGTGAAGCAAGTAAATATTAATTAAAAAAATATGTACTGATTATTAAGCCAAGACAAAGGTATATCTTTTCTGTGCTGCTTAGTTTTAGGTAAGCTCATTGCACACAAGTGATGAATAAACTTGAAGTAAGGCCTTCAGGTGGGGAAACAAAGAAAACTGAGATCAGAACTGGAAAAGAGTAGGTTTACAATCTGATTTTTTTTTAATTGAAATATAGTTGATTTACAATGTTGTGTTAATTTCTGCTATACAGCAAAGTGATGCAGGTATATACATTCTTTTTGAAACCTTTTTTTCCATTATGGTTTATGACAGAATGTTGAATATAATTCCCTGTGCTGTACCAGTAGGACCTTACTGTTTATCCATTCTGTATGCATTCTGATTTTAAATCTTTTTTTATCTTCTTGGTGATATCTGTCTTTGTTTTATGATTTGCCTGCTGAGTCCAGGGTCTGTGGAGGGGTAGAGGGGGGTTTGGGGGGGCTGTTCTGCCCCTTTGGTGCTGGTTTGAGATGATGTTTTAAGTGTCCCCAGTACTGTCTGAGATCTGAGACTTCATCTTCTGATTACAAAAAGTATGAATGTTCATTACAGAAATTTGCATATAGCATAAAGAAGATAGTAATAAATCACCTGTAATCCAAGACATAAATGTTAGTGTTGTTGCTTTAGATCTTTCTAATCTTTTTAGGTTCATAAATATTACATATGTTAAAACAATAGAGATTATTCTGTATGTGCCATTTGTAGCATGGTTCCCCCTACCACCAGCACCATAGTATTATATTTTATATAAATGAAAAAATGTAAAACATATGATGGACCAGTAGGCTTCCTGCTAATATTTGTTGTACTTATGAAATAATTCTCTTTTGGAGATCTGTGTCTAGTTTAGCTATGCGTTAGCAGCTACTGTGTTTATTTTCTTTGTGAGCTGTGCACAGGCTGAAGTAACGCCCGGCCTTTTGCTCGGCCACGTGGACAGCACTGTGTCAGGGACTCTGCCGTCGCAGAGCCACAGTGGGCAGGGGGGTAGCCCCGCTGCTGTGTAAACCTTAAAGTGGTCTTACTTTTTTGAATTATCACTAGGTCTCCATCCTTAATTTTAAAAAACAACACTCTTGAGGTTAAAAGGATACAATTTACTTAAAGCCAAGGAAGTGAAAAATAAACCATAATCCCACTCGATCCACCATTTAACACTGATGTAGTTCTCACCATCCTTTTCCAAACACCTACAGATGTGCATTTATTCATTTTTACAACGTGGGGGTCAAACTGTAAACCCACCTTGTAGTCTGTGGCTTCTTTCCCCCTCTCTTCTCCCCATTTCACCTCTAGTCATCCTCCAGATCCTCAAGGGCCGCTTCCTCTGTCCTGCAGGAAGTGCCCACAGCCCCAGCCGGGCCTGCGTCATAAGCGTGCCCACAGCGCTGCGTGCCTCCTCTTCATGTCCTGACCACATGGAGTGCCCTCCCCCGGCTCGACAGGCACCCTGCGAGGCACAGGGACCCACTGGTGTTGCTCATGACCGAAGGAGCACCTGGAGCAGTGTCTGAGAGCCTGTAATAGCCGCTCAACAAATACTTGTTGAGCAGATGGCAGTCATGTGTGTTACTCCATGACGTTAGCTGTCCTCTGAAAAATAATTTTACCAACTACTTAATGTGCCACTACAGGGCTTCCCTGGTGGCTTGGACGGTAAAGAATCTGCCTGCAATGTAGGAGACCTAGGTCGGGAAGATTCCCCTGGAGAAGGGAATGGCTACCCACTCCAGTATTCTTGCCTGGGAAATCCCATGGACAGAGGAGCCTGGCAGGCTATAGGCTCCATGGGGTTGCAAAGAGTCAGACATGACTGAGCAACTCACACATAGCACATGCCACTGTATTGCTTTACGAAAGTTTATTTAGTATGTAACCCCCTACTGTTGGCGTCTATATTATTTCTGATTTTTCTGTCTTCCAAACACATGCTAAGCATTCTTGTATGTAGATCTCTGCCTGTATCTCTGATCTTCCTGATGGGTGAATTCCTAGAAGTAGAAGCACTCATGAAGGCTTAATCTGCATTCTACTCCAGCATAGCCCATTTGTCTACATGTCGGTAGGGCTGAAGATCCAGAGTAAGTGACACAGTGGGGGAGAGGGGTGCAGGGCAGTGGGAGTCACACTTCCTTTTGGAGAGTCCCAGGGTAAAAAGGCATCTTGGGCGCGTGCTGTTTGGCACATGGATCCCCTTCACAGCAGGTCCCATGAAGGGTCATTGTGGTGCTGTGTCTGGGAAGAGCTTATGTTGTTCACTCATTCAGTCTGCAAGGTTCACAGTGTCTCCTCTGGGCCTGGCAACATCAGTAGCCCCAGGAATGCAGTCAGAGTGTGTGTGAATGGAGTCAACAGTCTGCTGCGGGGAACTTCCCTGGTGGTCCAGTGGCTTAGCCTCTGCGCTCCCAGTGCAGGGGGCTCAGGTTCGATCTCTGGTAAGGGAACTAAGTTCCTGTGTGCCACAACTGAGATCGAAGATCCCTGGTGCAACAACTAAAACCCAGCACACCAAAAAAATAAATATATATTTTTTAAGTTAAAAAAAAAAAGTCTTCTAGATATCTATCTAGACTTGGTTTTCACTCGAACTAGGAGGTAAGCCCCAAGAGGACAGGGACCACAACCAGCTCATTCACAGCACAGAGTAAATGCTCAGATAGATTTGTAATAGATTATGTGTATAATATGTAGTTCTTCTCTTTGACAAACTCAAAACCTATTGATGTTCAGATCCATAAACAAATCTCAGCAGTATTTTTAAAGTTCTGAAATAAAATGTAAGGTTTAGAAACAAGCATTTATGCAGAAAGCAACCTGGAGGAATATTTTGAAATCAGCCCAGTCAGACATAATTAGAGAATCAGAGGGACCTGAGGTGGCCTCCTTCCAGGTCCCACCTCTGAACCCCTGGCCACCAAAAATCCTGCAGGAAGTTCTGGCACCACCGACAGACATGATGCCAGCCCAGGCCAGGAGAGTCAGATGCAGCGAGATGCAGGGGAGGGCCCAGAGGCGCCTGGCTGTCCCAATTGCTTCATGGAATTCAGCCGGTCATCAGTGGATCCACAGCCTTGACCTCTGGACGAGGAGCCATTTTCCGCTCTCAGACTAAAAAACCTTAAAGCTGCCATTTCCAAACATCTTGATCTCAATATTGAGGATTCCAGAGAGCTTTTGTGTCCGTGTGCATATTGATCAGTAGTGACTGTGTTAGAGATTCAAAAAAGACGTGTTTAAAACGCAGGATGTCACAAGCACCCATCCCATCTCTTTGGGGTGATGACCTCACCTGGCATGCAGTGTCTGGGGAACTCCACCATTCATCTGTGTGAGAATGACACTGGAAAAGGAAAACAGCAAAAATAGTTTTGACCTCATGTACCCCTGAAAGAGTCTGAGGGAGGAGCCAGGGGTCCCAGACCCCACTCTTAGGGGAGTTCAGGCTCTACTGTATCACTGAGCTGAGGCCACATGCTACCTTCAAACCAGGATCTCTGTGTATCTCAAATCTGTGTCCTAGACACCGTCCTCAGCCTCATCACCTTTGGGCCAGGTTCAGGCATCACCAATCTGATAAACCTGCCCCTGTTCATCATCCAACGAGTTCCCCATCACTTGCTGTTGCCCAGGAGCTCAGGGTTCCTCCCCTTCGCCTGGCTTCTTGGGTCTCCCTCCATCCTCTGCCTGCGGGTGCCCTCAGCTGGCCCTCGCCGCTCAGTGGCAGGAGCCCTCCACTCAAGCCGTGCACAAGCTCCCCTCCACTCAGCCCCACACAGCCGGGCCTTCCCATTACACAGTTTTATTAGGCACTGCGCTGAAGGCACATCCATCAGTATTAGAGCTTTTCTGCCAAGATACAGAACATGTTTTAAATGGAGCAAAGAAATTTAAATGGGAAGAAATTATAGCATGAGTGAGTTTATCCCTTTCAAGATAATCTTATTTAATAACCAAAAAACTCACAAAGATGTGCATTCTATCCAGCTACAAAGGCAGCGTGGCAGGTTATATATTGTGGTAATTACATGTTTGGGGTTTCATTCCTGCTTTAGACTCGATTTCTATTATCTCAGAAAAATCAACCATTGTAGAAAAGGACTATTCATTTATTTCATTGCTGGGTGGCCCATACACTGTAAAAATAGGTCAAGAACAGTAATCTAAATTGACTGCTGATAAATAATTAAAGCTAATGGAATTTTCTCAAATCTGTGAACTAAAATCTTTGAGAAATTGCCAGGACATACTGTCTGCTGTTGTATAGAAAGATATTTTTTATTTAACACTTCAGCTTAAATGCCATTTAAAATTACTCTCTTCTATCACAAAGACTGGAAGGAGCCTGTGTATGTCTATAAAAGTAACCAGAAGTAGGGTACTCCATTGAGAACCCCGTGACTCATCTTCGGATGATGAGATGGGAAGCGAAGGTTTCAGGATCCTGGAACAAAGAAACTTCGCTTTTCACTGAACTGCATTTTATACTGAGTTCTACAATCTGTGGGTCACACAATATATATGGTCTTGCTTGAAAAGCTCCGTACCTGGTCTGTGCTCCTGTGTACGCAATAAAGGGAGAATTCAGCCATCTTCAGTGACACAAGTGCCAAGAACTATCTTTCTTTTGTAGATAATTGTGATTCTCTCATTGGTGCCATTAAGACTTTATAAAAATACACTTGACAAGTCTGCCGAGAGGTTATTTTTGAAAGAGATGGCTTATCAATAAAGCAGATTATTATATTACAGTCAGTAAGAAAACTGGCCCTAGACATGGCACACTGGGGGGGTTTTCTTTATTAATAAGGACTGTTCAGCCATCAGCAGGGTGTTTTAGAACCCCAAGGACATCAGAGTGAAGAATCAGTAGCTACATGCTTTTAAACAATATGTCTTCAGCGTTTTGGCTTTAAGTTGTAGAAAGAGGGTCATTTTCTCCTTTCAGTTGGATTAAATGTCCTGGTTGAAAAAAAATCACCTATTTGCTACTATTACTTTTTAGCAAAGTTGCAGTTGTTAAACTGCACTACCTATATCTAATAGTGTATTTACAATGTTTTAATACATTTATTAATGATGGACCCCATTTCTGAAATTAAACTTTTTTGCATTTCTCTTTATGAAAACACCATATATGGAAATTTCTTGATTTAAAAAGAAACTACCCCATTCAAATAGTCCCATCTGGCATCTCTATAATCTGTATATCTAGTGTCTAGAATCTGACTATTTGTATTTCACATTGTAAAGCTCTTTAAAATCTTTATTCTGGGGTAGCCAAGGTCGCCGAGAGACACAATGGGTATTGTCCCATGGCCATTAGGAGGGTCCCATTCCTCCTTTCTTCTTCTCTAGAACTTTGTTCCAACATGACTGAGGGCTTTTTCGGTGTTCCTCATACACAACGCAAATCATGGGAGCAGATAGCATTAGAGACACTGGTGGGGACTTGGAGCAACACCGTCTGTCCCAAACGGGAAACGGGAGAGAAACAAGAGACCATGGAGGGAGGACTCTGGGCAGGAAGGCTCTGTTGAGGTTTGTCAGACAGGAATGGGGAGAGTAGTGCTTGGTCCAGAGTAGGGTATGGGCAGGAGATGAGCTGAGCCCTCAGATACCCGCAGGGCTCCATCTCCAGGCCCAAAAGAGGAAGGCTCAGCCATCTGTGCTCCCCTGGTCGACCCAGGGCTGTGGGGAACTGCTTCTCTGACCTCCCACTAAGAAAACACATTATTAAGCAAGTCCATGCAATTGCCTTGAATCTGATTTTTTTTTTTTTTTTTTTTTTTAGTGAATTATTTACCAACAGACTGCTTCTAGTAATGACATTATTTGTGCTCAGGACAGCTTCCCTCTGAACGTTAGCATTCTATCCGGGAGAGACAGAGTGGCCTTGGGAGGGCAAGCCATGTGGCCAGGACACCACAGGTCTCCTACCTGGGGCAGGAGATGGGACCAGACAGCCCTAGCTTTCCAGGTTAACCTGATGAAGGATACAATTAATTAGTTGCTTGGCTGTATTATAACTTAAGAGTGACAGTCCCTCACCCCTCATTTCCCTCATTCCCTCTCTGTCTATTCTGTGTGATTGATCAGTTGAAGGTATCCAAAGAGTGAAATATGGTGCCTTGAAAAGCTTCCGTATTTCAGACATACATGAGAAAAGGTGAAGAATGCTTTGAACCCACCCTCCATCTATAATAATCATCCACTCATCAACACACACTTGTGTCATCTTTATGGTCCCCCCCATTGAATTATTTTGAAACAAAAATCTTATTTCATCCATAAACATTTTAGTATGTATCTCTAAAAGACAACAGCCCTAAAAAAAAAAAAAAACAGCTGCACTACCTAAAATGTAGACCATGTAAATTAAAAATAAACAACTCGGGGTCTATTTTAACTTTAGTTACACTTGATCATATCGTATCAGTTTTATAATGCATACACTTTAACACATTTCACCGTGTTCAAATCAGAGTGAGGATGAAAATCAATGACATCACAGTTGAATAAGCAGCATTTTTTTCTCTTTCTGTGGTATAACAGTACCTCTTATATTTGACAATATCAAGGTTAGTGAAATTAGCTGTATTATACAATGATTTTCTTTGAATAAACACCTAAAACACTTTCAAGTCAGAATTTCCTTACTTTGAAGCCTGAGTAATGAAGAGGGATTAGTGAACTTGTTTGGAGATATTTTCAACCCTGGGTGGGTGTATAGCACAGAACCTCCTCACTGAGAAACACTTGATAGGGTTTTAAATCCTGGCCAGGCTTATATTTTCTTGGGCTCCAAAATCACTGCGGATGGTGACTGCAGCCATGAAATTAAAAGACGCTTGCTCCTTGGAAGAAAAGCTATGACAAACCTAGACAGCATATTAAAAAGCAGAGACATCACTTTGCTGACAAAGGTTCATATAGTCAAAGCTATGGTTTTTCCAATAGTCATATACAGATGTGAGAATTGGACTATAAAGAAGGCGGAGGGCTAAAGAATTGATGCTTTCTAACTATGGTGCTGGAGAAGACTCTTGAGAGTGCCTTGGACAGCAAGGAGATCAAACCAGTCAATCCTAAAGGAAATCAACCCTGAATATTCATGGGAAGGACTGATGCTGAAGCTGAAGTTCCAGTACTTTGGCCACCTGATATGTAGAGCTGACTCATTGAAAAAAACCCGAGTGCTGGGAAAGATTGAGGGCAGAAGGAGAAGGGGCAACAGAGATTGAGACAGTTGGATGGCATCATTGACTCACTGGAATGAGTTTGAGCAAACTCCGGGAAATAGTGAAGGACAGGAAACCTGGCATGCTGTAGTCCATGGGGTCACAAAGTCAGACACAACTGAGTGACTGAACAACAATAAACAACAGGCTTATATTTTTGCCTTTCCCCTGTCAATGGTTAAGCTCCTTTCCCCACCTGGATGCAGTGCAGGAAATGTGAGCCAAAATCCCGGAAGCAGAAAAGGCTGAGGGTTACCCCAGGCTGAGGTGGTTCTGAACTAGAAGCCAAAGGGATGAAGCCACTTCTGAGGATGCTGCTGGTCTGGTCCCTCATAGCTGTGGTGCCCACACCAGGTCAGGGGTGCTGGCGACCACAGGGGACCCGGAGAGGGGGCCCTTTAACACCTATCCTCCCCTCTGTTCCTGGTGCTCTTGGGGAAACCCTGTTGTCACCACAGAAGGCAGGACCCCACTTCTGGTCCGTGCCACTGAGCACAAGGTGTCACTGAGATGCAGCTAGATGCTTCAGAGCCTTCAACATAGGCAGAGTTGTTCACGAGAAACACACCCGAGTTACAGAGAAGCAAAGGGGAAAGGGCGTTATAAAATTGAGAAAAACATCCTGGAAAATCTGGAGTTTCAAATCTTCTAGAAATGGAGATCGTTTTATGACTTGGACGACACATTTGTGATTCACAGCCTTTCGTTTACACGTGAATCCTGGCTGTTCCCCTTCATCTGCTTGTCCTTTCAAAGCTAAACAGTCATATCCTGGGCACCATTCTTTGCAAGACTCAAAGGTGGGCCCTGGGGTGGCCCCCAGCTGAATCCACGGTGTGAGATTCTGTGGCGCTGGGCCTGGCATCGCGTATCAGTGTGGACAGGAGAACTGTGATGGAAGCTGGGAGTGCCAGGCCCCAGAGAGGGAAGAGAGCCTCCCAGAGACCACCCAAGCACTCAGAATGGGCAGAAAGTCAAAGATTCAGACCATCTGGGTTCAGGGACTGTGTGTCTTGTGTCTCTCGCTAACACCTCACAGGTGTTACTGAAAGCTGCGTGGCGATTTCATCATTTTATTTCTGTTTCGCTTTTAAGTCAGACCAATTTCTCCAGCAATAGTCATTAGATAGAAAATTCCTCAATGGCATTTTGCTGCTCAGTTTTCTGATCTTAAAAAAACCAAAAAAACTATGAATCAGTGGTTTGGAGAATAATGAAAATCCTTTTCACATAGAAGCATCTCTTGATAAACATCACTTATTATTTGCAACATGCTCGGGGGAGAGAAGGTTGCAATGCAGTTCTCTGGCTTTGCCAACAGACATCCGATATTAATAATCTCAAGGGCATTGCTCTCTGCGTGCTGCTTTCTGCTCAATAAATGATGCAGAACTGAAGAAAATTTGAAACAGTGCTGCAAAACCTGTCGCTGAATTAAGTGTCACGAGGCTAAAAAACTTTTGGGACCTTCTATTAATTCCCTAATTCTCTTTCATGCCAGTGTGCTGTTGATCGGCCTGGACCCCTTTTTCTTCAGTTTGCGGTTGTAGAGAAAGGCATCTAGCTGCCTGTGATGACCAGGGGTGACAGGGCCTGTAGTTTCTGGTGCTGTCCAGACAGCAAAGTCCGCTCTGTTAAAGGACAGTGCATCGCATCATGCCCTCATTAACCCATGACAGAGCTGCCCATGGATCAGAAGTCAACACCCTTGGTTCTGGGTCCTTAGTTTCATCCTAAACCAGGTGATATTTGGAGGTAGCAGTGTTGGTTAAGGAATTTCTCGGACTGCCTCCCCCCTCTCCCCCCAAAAAAAGGAATAGGTGAATTTTTTTTAGCTGGTGACTCAAAGTACATCACTTTGTGTGTGTGTGCTTGTGAATGTTTAGTGCCTTTTTGTCCTCCACTGTCTTCAGATAGATGTGTGTGCTTGAGTACAAACACATTCAGCTTTAATATCTTTAACAGGTTGTTTTAGCAGGTCTGTCAGGAGACACGAATATGCCCAAAGACATGATTTCTGAAATATACGGGCTGGTTAAGACCAGGGGCAACAGAGAGCAGTTTAGTTTATTTACTATTATTATGGGCGGCATGATTCTTTCTCCTGCCGTGCTGGAGTCCTCTGGAAATACTTCGCCATCTCCTGAGCTTCTCAAGGCTGTTGTTCCCTGGAGGCTGGCCGCCTGTGCAGGCTGGCAGGGCTTGCGGCGGTCCTGGCACAAGCCTTGTAAGAAGCACTGTTTTGTGGGCTGAGTGCCAGGGTTCCTGGTATCTGTACCCAAAGCCGGCCCCCACTGCCCCCCCTCCCCACCAGGAGCTCTCTGTCCTCCTCTCTACACAGGGTCTCAAATGCCTTGGCACCACCAGCTCTCGCAGGCCATGACCCCATCCAGCCTCACCATTTCCCCTCTGAGTCTGGGCCCGTTCATTACAAGCCTTCTGAGTGGTCCATGTGCTCCCCCAACCCCCCCCCCAACCCTGCCGTGTTGCTGTCCAGGTGGCCTCCGGCTGTCATCCCTGTGCCACACCTGGCCAAGGTGATTCCTTTATTAATCTCCATGTGGCCTGGGCCCCTGGAGAGAGCTCTGGGTTCACGTCCTGACTCTTCCCCACTGTGCAACCTTGGACACACCTCCTTCCCCTTCTGAGCCTCAGGCATCCCTGTCTGGTACATGTGGGTACCAGTCCCTTTGGTTGGCAGAGTGACTGTGGAAAGCAATGAATGCCCTGTATCTGAATCCCCTCGCTGACGTAGGTCCTCTCCAAGTGGTAACTCGTTAACTTCCATCTGCCACCCTCTTCCCCATGGGGCTCCCCTAATCCCGTCTCCCTCCTTCCTCCCCTTCACAGTCCCTGCAGCCTCTCCCTTACACCCATGTCCCCCTCAGCCCCTCTGCAGGGCAGTTTCCAGCCCACGACTCTACTCAGCTCCTCTTGGACATTCCACCCAGTGGTGTTCTCAGGCCTGACGTCTGTGGCCACATTCGGTATAAGTACCTTTTCCCTCTTGTTACAGCCTCCTTTCAACCTGTGTTCTCCTGACTCGCCTACTTCTCCTGATTCTTGCTCTTCACCTCTCCCTCTGGCCATCGGGGAGCGAGGGGTCCACCAGTCTTGACCTTCTGCCCCCCACCACCACCACTGCGAGCCCCGATCGGCACGTGCAAGTGCATCCCTCAGCCCCCAGCTGCCCGATGTGGTGGCCGCTGGCCACATGTGGCCACAAGGGCCCACTTGACATGCTGCTGGTCCAAATGGAGATGTGGGGGAATGCACCCCAGGTTTCAAAGACTTAATGTCAATAAAGGATGTAAATATCTTGTTAATAATTTTTGTATTGATTTCATAGGAAATGATACTATCTTGGATATATTGGGTTAAGTGAAACCGATTGATTTCATCTGTGTCTTTTTGCGTTTTGAACGTAGCTGTAGAATGTCGTAAGTCACACAGGGAGCTGGCACTCTGCTGGTGATGGCGGCACTGGCCTGGAAGACGGAGGCCAGCCTTGGAGGCTCATGTCTGTCTCCCATGAACAGTGCTCAGAAATAGCAGCTAAAGTGCAGGATGGTGACCCGGGTCCATTTCAGATGCAAACAAATCAAAGCTACATTATAATACCCTATTTTATTCTAAGCAAATTATCTTAGGCTGACACTGGCAAAAACTTGACTCCACACCACATTCAAAATGAGGTGTATCTAACCAGAACTCAGAGGAAATAAAGCCTAGTTGTAGTCTTAAGTGAGTTCTCTCTCTTTTAAAAAATTTATTTGGCTGCGCCAGGTCTTAGTTGCAGCATGCAACGGTTGCTCGTTGCCACACTGGAACTCTTAGTTGCAGCGTGTGGGATCTAATTCCTTGATCAGGGATTGATCCCAGGTGTCCTGCATTGGGACCACAAAATCTTAGCCACTGGACCACCAGGGAAGTCCTGAGTGAGTTCATTTAAGCTAAGGGGCACAGTTGGCATTATTTGTGTTGTATGAGGGACGGGATGATCCAGGAGAGGCATCGGGATTGCTTTATGTAACAGAAAACAGCACTGAACTCTTAGGAGACCTTAACGAATGTTTCCCTTCTCTTTTCTCCTCCAATGGCTGTTCCTGACCCACCTTCTCGCCCCAGGATTTGCGCAAGCAGGTAGCGCCACTGCTGAAGAGCTTCCAAGGCGAGGTAAGCGTTTGGGTTTCTTTTACATCCCATTAGAGCCACCTTGCTGTTCATCAGGCTTTCTTCCTATTCTCATCACATAAGCGCCACCAGCTCAAGGTGCTTACTCCGAGGCAGCCTCCCCAGCCGCACCAACCCATCATCCTCAAAGTGATGTTTCCACTGAGTCCGCTGGAGGGGAGACGGGATTCAGGATGTCAGAAGGGGCAGCGGAATCCGGGGGGCAGCAGCTGGCGTGTCACACATCCCCCGGTGCAGTGGGCTTGTTCCCACCCAGCCTCAGAGCTCACAGGTCCCCTGAGCTGTTCTGAGGCTCCCACCCTGAGGCCTCCTGTGCAGAAGGACACGCTGAGTCAGTCTGGTGCCTTGGTGCCTGGCCCTGGGGGGAAGAGGAACTTCACAGGCAGAAGCCACACAGGGTGGTTTTGGGCTCGGTATAAGGAACGTTTTCTAAAGGATCCTTCCAGAGAAGGGTCAGCAAGGTGGCAGGTGGGCGGCCGGTCACCTGAGGCCTGTGTGCCCCAAATGCTGCTCATGCACCAAGAAGGCAGGTGGTCCAGGTGGTGACACGCCAGCTCCTCCTCAGCGCCCTGTGTAGACCCTCGGTGAATTTCAGAAAACCAGAAATGGTGCTCGTGTGGGGGAATTACTCCCTCTCTGCCCCTCCAGTGGGAATGGTAGTGTTGTAATATTTTCGAGAACAGTTCCCAACCTTTTTGCCCTCAGGGACCAGTTTCACGGATGACAATTTTTCCATGGACCAGGGTGGGGGGGATGATTTCACGATGATTCAATCACGTTACATTTATTGTGCACTTTATTTCCATTATTATTATATCACCTCCACCTTAGATCATCAGGCATTAGATCCCAGAGGTTGGGGACCCCTACTTTAAAGAACCCATGCTGATGGGATCTCAGAAATCTTTGTTCCTGCAACTTCCCAACTCTGAGAGAGCCTGGGGAAGGATGCGGGGAAGTGAGGGGGCGAGCAGGCAGGCAGATGGTCCCGCAGGAGGCTGGGGAGCAGGAAACCAGGGCTGCCGCTGGGCAGACTCCAGCACTCGGTTGACAGCAGAGGCTGCAGAGGAGATTCCAAGACAGCGGGGGACACGTGTGGGAGCAGCAGCCACACTGCAGCTGTGGCGGCCGCAGATCTGAGAGCGGGGCAGACAGGCTCCTCTTCCTGTTGATAACTTCCTGCCGCAGGAAGGCCACACCCCCCCACCCTGCCCGGTGCTTGGCTCCATGAGACACAGAAGGACATCCGTAACCCAGGTCTTGGAAGGACTTGAGTTGCCCTTTCCTCAGAATTGTATCTCCACACCCTCGTTCTCAGTAAAGCCGTCACCTTACGCCTGCCCACATGTGACCTGATCTCTCCTTCTACCTGTTCAGCAGCTTTTGTGAGACCCATCGGCGTAGTGTTTCTCTGGCTGAAATAGCTCAGAAGTGCTCTTTCTGTTATTTGCTGGCTTTTCCTTCCTTTCTGAACCATTTCCAATCTACATACAAGTATTAGTAGAAAGGCTGAGGATAATGAACAGCTGAGCCCTCTTTACCCAGACTCCTCACCTGTGGACGTCATGCCACGTTTGCGCCCCTCCCCCCACCGACCCTTGTGCTCAGCATTTGAAAGTGAGTTACAGAGAGTGGAGGCCGTCCCGCCCTCAGCTACATGGGCATCTCCTAAATTCAAGGGCATTTCAAATGATACTGGGTTTCTGTAACTGTCATACTTTAACCCTGCGTATCACAGCTGGGAAAATAACATGAATTTCATAATATCTAATGTTCTACCCAAAATTATATTTCCCCAGTTGCCCCCAAAATAGCTTTTATAACTGCTCTGCATTACATTTAGGGGGTATTTGCATTTCTCTTTTAATATAGACACTCTCTCCACACCCTCATCTTTGTTATTGATTTTTTTTTTCTTTAAAGAATTGTGTAGATTATGTAGATTATCCCAGATTTTGATGAGGCGACGGATTTAGTTCTGGCAGTATGCATTACATTTAAAACGTCTGTGAGACATCTAGGCTTCCTATTTGCCTGATTTTTTTTAAGGCTATTTGAAAAGTAAATATTTTTATAACACCCTTAATATCTACCAAGCCGCTGCTAATTGCTATATTTATATTAAACAATGTGTGCTTTCTAATAAGCTGATTTGAGTGGAGGGGGCTAAATCCTGCTTGTTTCTGAGCTCGCATAGGAGCAAGTAACTGCACATGGGGACCACTCATGCAGGCGGGCCAGAGGCAGCGTGTCCTGGTGCTTAGATGGGCAAGATCCATTGGTATTTGAAAGCGCCACTTTCTCTGGTAACTACAGGCTTGTTCTCATACCCATCACTCTAGGGTCTGCTGCTACAAGTTTATTTATCGGCTATATTCTTAGAGTTCATTCCAAGGTGCCTGAGCTACCCCTAGAAGAAAGTACCAGGTTAGGGAAACGTGATCTTTGCCTCAGAATTTGTATGATAGCTTTCTTTCTTGAGATCCCCAGAAGAAAAAAAAACACACAAAATAAAAATGAAGTTTTCCAACTGAGAAATTCACAGAGGCCTTTAGAGTTCTGGCGAGAACACTCCTTTGTTGTGTCATAACTTCATGGGAAATGCTAGCCTGCCCAGGGGGCTGCTTACACCCTTAGGTGTTCTCCTGTAAATCCAGACAGCCTCCTTCTGTGGTTTGTGGGACCCGCGGTGACTCAGTAACTGCTCACCTTTCTAGAGTCCGCTTATTACCTCTTCACTCCTTTCTCAGGGTCAACGGCCGTCTCAAGTCTCCTCCAGGCCCTTGTGCCTTTGCACCGACAGCCCCTGGGCCTTTGCACAGCTGACTTGCTTCCCGAAACACTCTGCATTTACTCTCTTTACCCGGCTTGCTTTCTAAAGGAGAGTCTTCCCTGAGCCCTGAATGACAGTCCCCCTTGCCATGTGCTCCAAGCTTGTCTTCATGCCAGAGACCCACCTGTCATTTGTATCAGTTCCCCTCTCATCTGTAAAATGTGTGAAGGCAGCTGCTGTGTGCTGTCCTGTCCATCAGCCATTGTGTCCCCAGCAGCAACTGAGAACCAAAAAGTATTTGGCCTCTCAGAATGGTTATTGATAAGCTATGGAACAGCCAGGTTTCCTTGGAGACAGTTTTAAAAGCACTTTTCCTCTGTCCTTTCTCCAGGATCTATTGCTGTTCATAAGGTGAGAGTGACCCAGGAAGGTACGCTCGAGAAATACCTGTAGAAGAAACTAGTAAATATTGATTTGTTAACCTTGATGGAAATGTTTGGGATCATATAGTCATAATGGTTATTCATAGTTGTTATAACAGAGTCATCAAGTTTAACTCATACTGAAATTATAGTTATTTATTGACTTTACCTAAATTTTGTGGCTTCCCTGGTGGCTCAGTGGTAAAGAATCTGCCTGCAGTGCAGGAGACTCATGTTCAATCCCTGAACTGGTTGGCAAGATCCCCTGGAGGAGGGCATGGCAACCCACCCCAGTACTCTTGCTTGGAGAATTCCATGGACAGACGAGCCTGGTGATTTACAGTCCATAGGGTGCACAGAGCCAGACACGACTCAAGACGACCAAGCAGCGGCAGCAGCACACCTGAACTGTGGGCTTCCCTCGTGGCTCAGACAGTCAGGAATCTGTCTGCACTCCAGGAGACCCAGGTTGATCCCTGGGTTGGGAAGATCCCCTGGAGGAGGGAATGGCTACCCACTCCAGTATTCTTGCTTGGGAAATCCCATGGTCAGAGGAGCCTGGCAGACTATAGTCCATGGGGTTGCAAAGAGTTGGGACACAACTGAGCAACTAACACTCTCACTTTCATACCTAAATTTGTGTTTCATAAGCTGGGCAGGGGCGGGGGGAGGGGTATCAGTCCAGTTTAAGGCTTAGTTTAGTTCAGTAATTCAGACAGTCCCTTCAGTGAAGTGATGCTCACACTCTAGGAAAATGCAAGTCTTCCAAATGGTTTGCCCTGGCTCCTTGCTCCTCTCCCTGAGAAGGGTCTTCATACAGAGGTCGAGGGGGTGAGGAACTGGCTCAAAGCCCTACTCCTCTTGGCTGTAGGGGAGCTAGATACTTAACCCATGTCCTCAGGGAGGAAACTCCACTTAAGAACTAACTTAGTTGCTTATACTAGAGGGGAAATAAAAGACTAAAAATGCATGTGCTTAGTTAGCATCCAGCTTAAAAAGTTATAAAAGTGCGATAGAATAAGCTCAAATAAAAGTGGAAGAATGAAATTTTAACATATAATTGACAATATTGTATAAATTAAAATGGACTTCCCTGGTGGCTCAGCTGGTAAAGAATCCTCCTGCAATGCAGGAGACCTGGGTTCGATCCCTGGGTTGGGAAGATCCCCTGGAGAAGAGAAAGACTACCCACTCCAGTATTCTGGCCTGGAGAGTTCCCTGGATTGTATAGTCCATGGGGTCGCAAAGAGTCGGACACAACTGAGTAACTTTCACTTTCTAAATTAAATGAATGAAAAAGAAAAAGACCCCCTTAAAAAAAAAAAGAAAAAGACCCAAGAGAGAAGCAGCCCAAATGTTGATTCTTTGAAACAAACTACTACCAGAAACAAACCACCTTCCTAAATCAAGGGGAAAAAAAGGTAAGTAATAAAAAACAGGATACCTTTGCAGCTGCAGCACAGAGAGATTAAAGAGAAGATAAGGGAATATTATGATCTGTCTTATGCCAATAAATTTTAAAACCTAGACAAAATGGACAAATTTCTAGAATACTATGATGTACCAAAGTTGATTAAAGAAGTAGAAAACCCAAATAGCCTTGTAACCATTGCAGAAATATTCCCACAAGGCCTGAACAGTTTTATGGGAGAATCCTATCAACCATTCATGGAACTGTTCTGTTCTTTTACAAAATAGGAAAACTTCTTTTCCTTCAGAAAAATAGAAAAAGAAAACACTTCCTAACTCACTTTATGAATCTAGCGTAGCCTTCATACCAAAACCAGACAAGAACAGTATAAGAAAGGAAAAATTAAAGCCAGTCTTATTTATGAATAGATACACAGAATTCTTTAAAAAGGCACTAGTAAGTTGAATCCATCAAGCTCCATGTATCCCAAGAATCTATTTGGTTTATCAGAGTTATTAAGGCAAGTTAACATCATTCTCAGATTAAAATGGAAAAATCTTAAGTGTGACAGGAAAAGAATCTGATATAACTTCAATATCCATTCATGATTAAAAACAAACAAACAAACCCACCAGCAAAGCAGGAACAGAAGGGAAGTTCCTTAACCTGGGAAAAGGTATTTATCAAAAACTACATTAATCATCATGCTCATTGATGTTAAAAACATTCCCTATAAAATCAGGAACAAGACAAAAATGCCTACTATTGCCACTTTTATTTAACATTGTACTGGAAGTCTTAGCATGGAAAATAAGAAAAAGAAATAAGTACAAGTATTGGATCAGAAGAAATAAAACTGTCATTTTTCAAGTGAGTCTCAATTATTTAACAAGGTTGCTAGATACATAATCAATATACAAAAGTAATTGCCTATCTCTGCATCAATAGCAAGCTGAAAAAGGATACCGTTGCAGATAGCCACAAAAAAGTAAAGGATACTTAGAAATAAATATAATAATGCACAGGAACTCTTTCTGGAGAACAGTATAATGTTCTTATTGAACAATATTAAGGAATATTTTAAATGTAGAGAATTAAGGTATTTAAGGATAGAAATTCCCACTGTTATTAAAAACATCAGGGACTTCCCTGGTGGTTCAGTGGTTAAGACTTCACTCTAATGAAGGGGGTGTGGGTTTGATCTCTAGTTGGTGAGTTAAGATCCCACATGCCTCAGGGCCAAAATAACCAAAGCGATATTGTAACAAATTCAATAAAGACTTTTAAAATGGTCCACATAAAAAAATCTTAGGAAAATAAAGGATCAATTTTCCCCAAATTGATGATAGAGAGTCATAGTAGTTTCAGTCAAAATTTTAACAGTATTTCAGTTATGAAACTTAAAAGCTGCTTCCAGAATTTACATATGCAAGAGAGCAAATGGTCAATAATGGTGAAACTGAAAGTCCCTCGGTCATGTCCAACTCTTTGAGACCCCATGGACTATACAGGCCATGGAATTCTCCAGGCCAAAATACTGGAGTGGGTAGCCTTTCCTTTCTCCAGGGGATCTTCCCAACCCAGGGATCAAACCCAGGTCTCCCACATTGCAGGCAGATTCTTTATCAGCTTTGCCACAATGGAAGCCCAAGAATACTGGAGTGGGTAGCCTACCCCTTCTCCAGGGGATCTTCCCAACCCAGGAATTGAACCAGGGTCTCCTGCTTTGCAGTTGGATTCTTTACCAACAGAGCTATGAGGGAAGTCCAATAATGATGAAGATAATAGTAAATAAGAATAAGACAGAATTTGCCCTACCATATTATCAGAGCTGCAGTAATTGGCACAGGTACAGATAAATACACCCGCGGGACATAGTAAAGCAATCAGGAACTGACCGGTGCACATTCAGAAGCCAAATACATTGCAGACACGGCACTGCAGGTCAGTGAGGCAAGGGTGGGCTTTTCAATAAACGGCCTCCTGACCTTTGGTTATCCTTACGGAATTAAATGAAATTGGATCCCTACCTCACATCATATGCAGACACAAATTACAGATACAGACTTAAGGTAACAGGATGGGGAACACATGTGAATCCATGGCTGAGTCATGTCAATGTATGGCAAAAACCGCTACAATATTGTAATTAGCCTCCAACTAATAAAAATAAATGAAAATAAATAAATAACCATTTAAAAAAAGGTAAAACTTTAAACCTTTTAGAAGAAAATGTAGAATATGATGATTTTGGGCTATGTAGGATTTCTTACGCAGAAAACCATAAAGGAAAACATTGTTACGTTCAACTATATTAAAATTTTAAAGTAAAAGCTTCCTTTTTCTCCTTGTGAAAAGGCAGCCTAAAGAAAGTGAAAGGTGAACGCCTGGCTGCTAGCTCAGTTTCATCTTTTTCGAACTAGGAAAGGGAAAAATGAAAGTGAAGAATGAAAGACATTTTCATTATGTGTTGGAAACTTACCAGCACAAAGATTCAAACCTATCTGAACCTTTTCATAATAAAAATCAAATGCCCCTGATATGAATGTTGCCCCCTCGGGCCATACCATGAACCAGTCCTACGTGGGATGTCCTTGGCCACAACTCACAAACCAGGAGGAGATAGTTGCCACACACATAGTTGACAAAGGATTAGTATTCAGGAAAAAAAATATATATATATATATATTTATACACACATATCATATTTAGTTTTACCCGTTAATAAGAAAAAGACATGAGACTTCCCTGGTGGCCCAGTGGTTAAGAATCCACCTGCCAGTACAGGGGACACAGATTCAACCCCTGGTCTAGGAACTAGGGTCCTGCCTGCTGGAGCTTCGAGGCCCAGGTACCACAACTACTGAGCCTCTGTGTTCTGGAGCCCATGCTCAGCAACAGGAGAAGCCACCACAGCTAGAGAGTGGTCCCCAATCACAGCAACCGGAGAAAGCTCTGGGTCAGCAGAGAAGAGCCCATGTGCCAAAAATAAATAAATAAAAATAAACTTTAAAAAGCAAAAGAAAAAAGACGAACCTCCCAACAGGAAAATGGACAAAACCATGAACAGCATTCTCAGAAGAGAAAATCATTCAGTCAATGCACCTATGAAGAGATGCTTAAGCATATCTTCAGGAAAATGCAAATTAAAATCATTTTGTTGTTGTTGTTGAGTCGCTAAGTCACATCCACCTCTTTGCAACCCCATGGACTGCAGCACGCATCAACTCTTCGTCGCCCCGCCTTCTTTACTGTCCAGCTTTCACATCTGTACATGGCTACTGGGAAGACCACAGCCTTGACTGTATGGACCTTTGTCGGCAAAGTGATGTCTTTGATTTTTAACACTGTCTAGGTTTGTCATGGCTTTCCTGCCAAGAAGCAATTATCGTCTAATTTCGTGGCTGAAGTTACCATCTGCATTTAAATCATTTAAATGCATCTTACTCACATGTACCACGTTGGCCAAAATTCAAAAGTCCAGATAAGATCATAAATGGGTGTAACCTTTCTGAAAACCAGTCTGGTATCAGATTCTCCAGCTGAGGAAGCACATGTACTTTGACACAGCATTTCCACTCCCAGGTATAAATGGTATCCTCCGCCTTAAATAAATGTAAACATGTGCCCCAGGAAACAAGTTCAGGGATGTTTGCAGATGGTAGACAAGTGGAAACAACCCGCTTTCCATCAGCAGCAGGAAGAGTAAGTAGAGTGATGTGGAATACAACACAGCAGGGGAAAGTGAGTGAAACACAAAACTGTGCAGTGCTGAGCTGTCTGTTTAAGGATACGGTTTTATCATTACATAATAAAAGCACAGTGAAAAGGTTAAACAGGAAATCCAAAATGGAGATTGCTGCATGCAGGCCCAGAGGAGGTTTCCAAGGTTGTGAGACTGTCCTCACTTACAGGTGTTCGTTTCGTTGTTTAAGATTTATATATTCTTTTGTAAGGATGAACTACTTCTCTCCAAAAGAAAGAACTGTGCTTACAAGGCAGTAGCTCCATAATTCTTTTCTTGCACATCAGAAGCTGCATATTACTTTCTCCCACCTCTTTGCATTTTTCTTCTATGATAAAGCACATTTGTGAGAATGTTCCAAATGGCATCTGTGGGACACTCGCCCAGGCTTCATGATTCCAAGAAGTGGCTGCCGCTCTTACCTTTCTTGTCACTAGACTCCAGCTTCCTGGGTGGCGCAGCAGTAAAGAACCCGCCTGCCAAATGCAGGAGACGCGAGAGGCGCGGGTCCAGTCCCTGGGTCGGGAAGACCCCCTGGAGGAGGAAATGGAAACCCACTCCAGTCTTCTTGCCTGGGAAACCCTACAGACAGAGGAGCCTGGTGGACTACAGTCCATGGGGTTACAAAGAGTTGGACGCAACTGAGCACTGGATCTCCGAAGCTGTGTCTGTCTTCTGTTGGCTCTCACTGTGAGGGGGATACGCCCCTTGCTGTGGGTTTGGAGCCCAGCTCCTGCTTTCTCAGGAACTGCAGTCCTGCAGGGACCCCCTGTGCTGGGTCTTCAGTCTCTATGAGTTCCTGGGTTGTCTCAGCAGTGTTCCTACAAGTGGTGGCACATGCCATCTTAGGAGGGAGGGAGGGAGGGAGAGAGAAAGGGGGACTCCTTCATCCCCCAGCCCTCTCAGCCAGGCTTCTCCAGAGAGTCATCCACCCTGGACATACACCCACCCTGTCTGGCATCTGCCCCACTCTCCCTTGACCCTTTTAGTCCTCACCTCACTTCCCCCAGTGACATTCAGCCCACCTGACCCCCTCTTGAAAACCCCTTCTTTTGACATCCCGTGGTGCTCTGCCCGCTGAGTTTTCTGTTCACCTCTCTGCCTGTTGATTTTCAGTCTCCTTGGGCTGTTCTTCCCTTTCCTTCAGACCTCTCAAGAACGGCCTTCTTTGCTGTATCATCTCTGAGGATCTGTCTGCTGAAAACTCAGGTTTCTCTAACTCAGTCTTCTCTTTGGAGTTCCAGCTCCTATGAGACCTTCTGTGTGACATGACCTTACAGTTCTCCACAGGAAAGAATTCTTAACCCACAGCCACTTCCCCTTCTCCGGCTTCCACACCTGTTGAAATTCCCTCCTCCTCCAGCCCTTACCTTCTCAGGGATCACTACAGGACACCTCCTTTCTCCCATGCCCCCGCTTCCTCCATCCCTCCTCCAGAGCACACTGTCGTCACCTCCCACGTGCTTGTCCAAAGCTGTGTCATCTGTCATGGAGACCGTTGCAGTGGTCCCCTAACCGATCTCTGTTTCCACTCTTACCGCCTCCTCAATCCCCGCGACCTCTCCTCTGTGCCTCAGTCCTTCCCTGCCCACGGCCTTTCAGGGCCTCCCGGTGCCCTCAGCCTCTGGGGTGCCCTGGCCGGGCCGCTGCCTGCCTCCCAGCGCCCCTGCCCAGCTCTCTCCTACCCATCCTGTAGGGCTCGCTTCAGGTGTCAGCCCTCACAGTGGTCTCCTCTGACAGTCATTCCAAACCGAGGCCCCTTTACTGTTTCTTTTGTAGCACGTTATTCTTCTGTTCAGAGTTCCTCCCTCTGTGCGTGTGTTTTTACTTCCCCCACTCTCTCTAGATTTCCCTTCTGTGTTGGCCTCGTCTGTGTCCCCATTCCTGGCCCCAGGGAGCAAGCACCAGGTCCCCACTGGACAGGTGGGTAGAAGCAACAGCCTCACTTCACAGATAAGGATGCTAAGCCCAGAGGGGGGCAAACAAAGCACCCGCCGTCACCCGGGTGACAGCGGCGAGGCTGGGCTGCTGGCCCCCCAGCCCGTGTTCTCCAGTGGTGGTGCTTGGGGAGCGGGAAGGCGGCGCCTTCTGCCCCTCCATTGTCTCAGGCAACTCCCTGGTCTTCAACAAGGACAGTTGGTGTTCATTTAGTGTAAAGTGCTTGGCAGACACAGCTTTGGGCTCCCTCCCCTTCCAACCAGCTCCTCCCATATCTGATCTGGTCCCCACAGACGTAAATATCCATAACTGTGTGCAGACCCTTTGTGCAGCCAGTGGGGGTCAGGTGGGTGGGACCTCAGGGGTCACAAGGGGAAGCTGCCTTGAAAGGCTCTCGTCCAAAAAAGTCCGAGTACTGCGGAAAGCAAAGGACTTTGCACACTTGCAGGGCTGTCTGACAGATTTAATAAAAAAAAAAAAAAAAAAGATGAAGTGGATTAAGTTGGATAACTATTTCATGAGTTAGTTAAAAGTGACTGAGAGTTTCAGGGGTGGCCCGTGGCCCGAGTCTGTTGCCCTGTCACATATTTAAGTGTCCAGATCTAAAGGCCAGGGCTAAATAAAGCCAGGATGTCCGAGTGCTTTTCTCCCAGGAACATTTTGTAGGGGGTCAGAGGTCCTGGGCGCTGGCCCAGGTGCTGCCGCTCAGTCTCCTGTGACCTCAGGCGGCTCCCAGGCCTCTTTCTGTCTGACTTTGCGCCTCTGTAAAGTGAGTGTCTGAACCGAGGTAGTCGGCAGGGAGCCCTGGGACTCTGAAATCCAGTGTGACTCAGTGACCTGAAGCGTGGGTTGAGTGTCAGCAGCAGAACAGAAGAGGGGACGTTTTCCAGCAACTTGATCTGTTCCGAAATGGAATGCATGGCCATCCAAGGTAGTGAGTTTCTCATTCCTGGGAGTTTTCAAACAAAGGCCAGAGGACCACCTGTCAGGGGTGTCGTCAGCTCCTACCCCATTCTTCAAGGCCCAACCCAAATGCCAAGGCCTCTGAGTCATTCCAGAATACTCCTCCGTACCTCTGGTAGAGCTTCGTTTGTATCTGTCTTGTGATTTTGAGCCTAAAGACATTCTGCCTTTTATTTTTTAAGTTATTGGAACACAGTTTAACTGGCCTTACACTAAGTCTCATGCTTCTGAAATCTAGAGGGTAGGGACTCTGTGTGGCACACACGTTTATGTCCCCATCATGCCTGTACTCAGCAAGTACCACATTAAGTACCAGCGGGTGGGCTGGTAGTCAAGAAGACTGGACCAGACTGATGGTTCCCAAAAGATGGTCTTCAGAAGGCCCAACTGGCTGCCTGAGAAGCACCCACATGTTTCCAGAAATTCAGCTCCCCAGGCTCCTCCCTCCAAGGTTCTGATTCCTCAGACGTGGCAGAGATAAGAGTTTGCTAAGATTGAGTCATTTTACAAAGTCCCCAGTGATTCTAATGCATGACTGGTTGTCGGACCCACAGGCTAGGTGTCCCCCAAGGGCAGTTCCTCTAGGTCAGGTTCTGGGACTCGGTGCCCACTCAAGCACCTCAGATCCATGTGTAAGCAGCTCCATGATTTAGCTTTAAAATGTATTTCCAGGCGTCATGTCCTTGGCTCCTGCTCCTACCAGGCTGGTCTATTTACTGTCCCCGAACATGCCTGTGGTTTCCTGCCTCTGCCCTTTTCCTAAAGCCA
Source organism: Cervus canadensis (assembly GCF_019320065.1). Classification (NCBI taxonomy): domain Eukaryota; kingdom Metazoa; phylum Chordata; class Mammalia; order Artiodactyla; family Cervidae; genus Cervus; species Cervus canadensis. Next base: position 28,437,714 of record NC_057417.1, on the reverse strand, counting down.
CGGCCTCCGTTATTATAACCTTTTGCTCTTCCTCACCTATAAAAATCATTTCCATCCTTTAAGACCGAACTAAAAGTTGGCCTCCTTCGTTCCTTTTCCACACCACCTCAGCCCGTTGCTAACTTTTTCCTTTCGAGGACCTGCGTCTTCTCCCCGACTGTATATTGCCCTCTTTGCTAGACCAAACCAGTTGAGGGGGGTGTTTATTCTCAGCTGAAATCCCTTCCTGCTCACCTTCTCCTAGTTCACCAAGTCCTGTGTTTGAGGCTCTGCCCCAGGTTCCTAGTGACCCACAAGAAAAATAAGGCAGCCTCCCCACTTGGAGCACATCAAAGACACCTGCTGGTTGGTGGTCCAGGGTCCCCAACAGGTGAGTGCTGGGCGGGCCAGGCACCCCGAGGACAGGACCAGCTCTGCTGGAGGTCAGCGAAAGCTGCTGTCCTATCTCATTTCCAGAGGAGCATTCTTCTCGGCCAGGACAGCCATCTCCAGACTCTTGGGCCTCTCTACGTGCTTGGTAGTGGGGTGACTGTGGTGGCAACGGCCATAGTCATGGCAGGGGGACGATGATGGTGTGTTTTAACTCTCTTCTGCTGACACCCGACGGCCTAGTGGCTGCGGCTTCTTCCTGTAGGCCCGCTCCATGATGGCTCAATTAGGGGAGCAGTAGGACTGCGGTTCAATATTCAGGCCAGCTTCCTAATTGAAAACACATTTTCTCCTGTGAAGCTGCAGCTGGTTTGGTTCTGCTCATGCAGAAAAGGATATAACCTTGCATAACATAGGAAATGAACGGTTGAGAGAGAAGCCAAATTCAATTTCAGTCAGATACGTTGAGGCTAAGCCCGTGATCTATGGAAGCCAGGGAGCGCGCCGAGTGCACGTGGAGGGGGTGCGCTCAGCAGCCCATTCATCACGGCCGCCCGCCCGGCGCTCGCTGCCACCGCCGCCACGCTGCCCGTGCCATCGCGCCTGCCGCACCCGGGCCAGGGCTGGACTGCCGCCAAGCGCTCCAGAAGTTAACCTCTTAAAGACCCGGAGCTGCTTTCTGTTGAATAAATGTAATTTTGTGGTCAGAAATAAATGCTTGTGATGGAGCTGGAGCTTTGAAAACAACAGCCCACCAAAGCTATTACAAATTGCTGCACGCTGGGGAAGTCAACAGCATACATCAAGATTCCGAGGGTACGGCAAATTGATTTCGGCCCAGAGCTCTGCAGCTATTCAATAAAAGTCCTATTAAGCCATTGTATGTAATGAACAATCCAGAGCAAATCTAATATTTTCAGCAGATAATTATTTTTAACATCCTCTCAGTAACCATCGGCAGAGTTTGTGGATGTTTACAGCACGCACACGCTTGCAACAGGCTCTCCCCAGCCTACTTTGGCTTCTGCCAGAGGACCCGCGTCAGGCACCCTTGGACATAGGGCTCCCTGAGGGTGCAGCAGCAGACCCTGCCACAGAACAAGACCACAGAGGGCTCCGGGCTGGCCTCCCAGGGCCTTGGCACACAGTAGGTGCCTGCGAAATGTTTGTTGAGATGAAGTTGAAATGCAGAAAAAGGGAGCTCAAAGAACTCTAGAACAAATTAGTAAAGCGATAACATTGGCAAAGTTGACTCAGAGCCCGAGGCTCTAGCAATCAGAGAGTCACAGGTCTGGAATTCAAGGTCTCACATGACAGAGGGACCAGTACCAGTGCCCACAGGCCCCAGGCTCGCCCGTTGTACTTCTCTGCCCCCTGACCGCTGGAGAAACACGGCCTGTGCGGGGCTCCTGTCCTGGTGGAGCCACCAAAGGGATCAGCCGGGCCCACCTGCGCTCCTGGAGGACAGGTCTGCCTGTTCATTCTTTCCTTCAGTAAATGGTTACTGAACATCTACTGTGTGCCAGATTAGACCTGAACTAGACCAGTATGTGGGTTTAGGTAGTTACCTCAGATGCGCCTTTCATGGAGCTTAACAGTTGAGCAAGATCTGTACCCCCACATGGCACAGTGCTTGGCATGTGGCAGGCACTCAGGACATGATGGATGAATGGGGACGGATGGATGGATGGATGGATGAAGGGATGGGCATGTAGATGGATGGCTAGGTGGGTGGATGGGTGGTTGGTGAATGGATGGATAGATGGAGAGTTAACACCTTTGGCGTGTAAATCAAAAGCATTCTCTATTGATTGAAAAAAGGCTCAATTCTGTGTGTTCACAGTCCCAGCCCCATTCAGGATACCAGCAGGCAGTTGTGATATGAAGGCAGAAGCCCTGGACCTAGAGTTATAAGGCCTAGGTTTGAGGCCTGACTTGTCAGTGACCTTGACCTTCATGAAGTCAGTTCATCTCTCTCTTAGTGCCTGTTTTCTCACATAATAAATGTGAAGAAGTGAGGAGAGGTGATTTGAATGAAGATTAGAAGTAGTGTTTGTCTGTGAGAATAGACTGACTCTAATAGTTTTTTTTTTCCTGAACTAAATTTATCCAGCTTGTAATATTCAGCTGGATAGTATTTATTTGAATACTGTGGAATTTAAATTATTAGGGTATTTTATTTTCCACAGATCTCCCTTCCCTTGGAAAAACTCAGTCTGGATGTTAATTGGGTTTTACTAAATGCTCCATCAATTTAATGCAGTAATTCCTTAAATGAAACTGACATCAACGACCAGATGGTCAAAAGAAGGACTGTGAACGTATGTGCATGACTCGGGAGGGTTGGTGAGGAGCACAGGGACACTGATCATAGCTGAGAGCCAGAGAGGTTCTGTCGCCCAAAAGTGGAGCAGTCCACATTCCAAACCTTTCAGACTCTACCGCCGCTCTCTTTGCTAGTAATTATTTGCACAGCATTTTGCTTCTACAAATCACCATTTCCATGATCTCATGAAGCCTTCCCCCACCCCAACCTGTTCTGGGGACATTATTGCCAACCAGAGTGGCTGGGTGGAAGGGCAGGAGAGAGTGTGAGGAGCAGACGGGGTGCTCTAGGGGGAGGTCTGTGCCACCTGGTTCCAAGCTTTTGGCTGTCTTCACCTCTTGCCATCTCCTGGTCCCATCCCGGAATCTGGCTCCCTCGTGCCCAGCCAGACGCCACCCTCCTGTCACTCCATCCTCAGCACCTCCAGCGAGGGTCCCAGGCTGAAGGAGCCCACCCTCAAGTGATGTCCAGTCCCTCACATGTCAGCCCCCTCCAGGCAAGCTTCAAAGCTGCCCTCGCTCTGTGAACCAGCAGTTCTAGGGGTGCTGGGCACATGCACTGCTCCTCCTTGCTGCCCCCGGCTTCTCTTCTGTGTGACACCCCGCCCGCCCCCTGCGCCCCCCACCCCCTGCCTCTCTGGTGCCTCCTCTCTGGGGACACAGCTGAGAGTAGCAGAGAAAACCAAACAGACACATCCCAGATTTTGAAAGGAGACAGAGCTGGATTTGAGTCCTGACATCATCTTTTACCTGGGTGACCTTGAATGAGTCATTTTAGCTTCTCTGTGCCTCATCCATATAACGGAAAATCTGCACTACGTAGCAGAGACGTAGCAGAGACGTGTATGTGTGTGTATTTAAAGATCATGGTGTCAAAGCAGGGCTGATGAAGAGGAAGCTCTGGTTATCAGTCACAGACTCCTCCGGTTCCTTCAACCTCTTAAATCCCCCTGGAATGAGCCCCAGCCTCCCAAGGCTCTCACGCACACCTGCCCATCCCTGCTCAGGTGATCCTCTTCCTTCCCATCCAGAGCAACCCTATCACTTCCTGGTTGACAGCCTCTGGGACTCCCAGAACCTTTCAGCATGAGGCTATGGCCGCAGGCTTCGCCCCAAGGCTGCCCCCTCCCCACCTCACACCCCCAACCACCCCCTCCCCCCACACACACACACATACACACACAAGCTCTGCTCCAGGCGTAGCTGATCCTGCACTTGTGAGCAGGCCACATTGTGTTTACATGGGTTCCCCCTGCCTGGAAGCCCTGCCCCTCCCATCACATAGGAAGCTGCCCTGAAGTGTGCACAACACAAGATGCAAAACAGTATCTATAGCACCCTCCTGTGTGTGTGTGTTTTAAGGGAGACAATGTGTGTATACAGATGCTTATAAGTGCATAAAATATTTCTGGAAAGATACTCAAATGAATCTTTGCCTCCAGGCCAGGCATCTGGGTGACAGGTAGATGAGGATGGGAAGGAAACCTACTTTCCACGATATGTTTATACTTTTTGTCTCTCTTTTCTTTTTTTACAATTAAATGGTTTTTAGTGTATTCACAAATTTGGGCAGCCATCACCAAAATCCAGTTATGGAACGTTTTCATCATTTCAGAAAGAAAGCTCATACCCATTAGCAGTCACTCCCCATTCACCCCACTCCCAGTCCCTGGCAACCACTGATTACTTACTCTCTGTCTCTAGATTTAACCATTCTCAGCATTTCATGTAAATGAAATCATTCAACATGTGGTCTTTTGTGACTGGCTTCCTTCACTTAGCATGTTTTCAAGATTTCCCCATGCTGGAGCCTGTATCAATACATCATTCCTTTTTATGGTTGTGTAATATTCCGTTCTGTGACTGTGTCACATTTTATCTGTTCATTATCAGTTGATAGCCGGAGGGGTAGGTATTTTCTACCCTTTGGCTATTTTGAATAATGCTGCTAAGAACATTCATATACAAGTTTCTTCAGAGAGAATCATTTTCATCTTTCTTGGGTATATACCCAGAAATGGAATAAGTGCAAAATAAGCAGACTTAAAATCATTGTGTAGTAATAACTTGCATGGCAAACCAGGTGTGATCTTGAGGCTTTCCAAAATGAAAGGCTTGACATTGAAAATTGGACCCTATTGATGACCTGTCTGACAAGGCTGGCGGGGAGGTGTTTGAATGGGGTCTTAATGCTCTCGTTTTCATTAACTAGTCCCTGTGGCAGGAGTTTATTAAATTGCAAATCGGAGACTCGGTTTAAAAAAAAAAAAAGCAAAATACATTAATAGTAACTCTATGTTCAATGTTTTGAGGAGCAGCCAGACTGTTTTCCTGTGTATGTCATTTTATATTTCTACCAGCAGTGTGTGAGGATTCCAGTTTCTCTACATCCTCTCTAACGCTTATTATCTTTTTTATTATAGTCATCCTAGTAGGTGTGAAGTGGTATCTCACTGTGGTCTTGGTTTGCATTCCTGATAACTATTGATGTTGAGTATCTTTTCACGTGCTTATTGGATATTTGTATATCTTCTTTAGAGAAATATATATTTAGATCCTTTGTCCATTTTTAAATTCAGTTATTTATCTGTTACTATTGAGTTGTAAGAGGTCTTTATGTATACTGGATACTAATCCCTTATTAGATACATGATTTGCAAAAACTTTCTCCCTTTATGTTGGGTTGTGTTTTCATTTTCTTGATAGTGTCCTTTGAAGCACAGAAGGTTTAAATTGTAAAACTCAATTTATCCATTTTTCATTTGTTATTTGTGCTTTTGGCATCATAACTAAGGTCATGAAGATTTATATCTGTGTTTCCTTTTTAGAGCTTTTGTAGTTTTAGCTTTTACATTTTGGCCTTTGATTCACTTTGAGTTAATTTTTCATACAGTGTGAGGTGGAGTCCACCTTTGTTCTTTTGCACATGGGTAACCAGTTGTCCCAGTTCTTCTCCTGCTGCTCTTTTACCCTTGCCACAAATCATTTGACCAGGGGTTTGTTACTGGGCTCTTAGTTCTAGTCTGTTGTTCTGTATATCTGTCCTTAAGCCAGTGCCTCACAGTCTTAGTTAATGCAGCTTTGTAGTAAGTTCTTATAGTAAGTAAGTTGTATCGAGTCCTCCAGCTTTGTTTTTCTTTTGGGGTTACTGCATTTGCATATGAATCTCAGGACTAGCTAGTCTTATCCTTCAGTGAAGCCAGCTAGGATTTTGATGGGGATTGCATTGTACCTGCAGACCGATTTGGAACTTTTGCCATCTTAACAATAAATTAAACCTCCCAAACCATGAATATTTCTTAATTTCACTTCCAGATTGTTTACAGCTACTGTATAGAAAGACAATTGATTTTCCTATATTGATTTTGTGCGACCTTGCTGAACACCATATATGTTTTTATACTTAAAATGAATTCTGTTTACTATATACATATTATCTGTTCACAAAATAGTGTTTTAAGTGTCTCAGGTAGGCATTCACCCTTGGAGAAGCCTCTCCTCTATCCCTGCTGTGGCTTCCCTGTGGAGGGTGGGGAGACGGCCCCCCCCACCCTGTGTCCTCTGAGAGTGGACGTGGAGGCTCTGGCCACAGAGGATAGGCTGGCACACGTCCTGGCACATTTTAGCCACTCCTTAAATGATTTTATTGACAAAGTGAAGGAATGAATGAACTAGTAAGACAGGCGTCAGCACATCCCACCTCGGAAGTGCTCTGCTGTTTACGAAGGTTTTCCTGCTGTTAAGCTGTGATCTGCCTTTCTGTAACTTCTACCTGTTGTTTTTGGTTTCTTGCTCCAGGGAGAGACAAGATAGCTATCTCCTCACAACAGCTGTTCAGATACACATTGATGGCTGGAATGTCAGATGTACATGAGAGGGCTTTGTAAACCATACAGAAAGACTGACTTTTATCATCTTTACCGTGTTGCTCTTTTATCATCTTTACTGTGCTCTTGCTATCCTCCGCCACGGGTCTTCTCTGTGCCCCCCACCTCACCCCCACCCACTCTTCATGGCACTGTCTTCTGGAATTCTCCAGTCTGTTACTCCTGGGAACTTTGGGGTTGGAGGGGTAGTTAAGGACTGTGTCATCAGTTTATGTAAGACGTACTTTCATGTCATGACCCAGGTCTGCACTGCATTGCCTTTATGACCAGACCTGCCCTCTGGGGTTTGGGCCCCCTGCTCTGAGCAGGGTAGGGATTTCCAACAAGTCCTGTTCAGTTCTCTGCAACAGGGAGTACCGTGAGCATGACTCTTCCTTACTGCCCTCTGGGTCTGGGTGCTGGGAGTCATGAAGGAACATGACCTTGAGCGACAAAGCTGCTGGTGGCAGCTGGGCTCCCACTCCTGTTTCCAGCCTCTCATCTCTCCACATCGCTCCGGAGGTGGCCGGAGGGCATCTCCTCCAGGATCCTCTCATCTTTTTTGGCTATAGCAGAATTGGTACTTGCCAAGCATTAAGTAGACGTATACTTAGAGGAGAATTCCTGGGCTCTCAGCTAATGCGATCTTCTCTCAGAAAGTATGTTCCTCTTACGTGGCTGGGTTCAGTTAAAATTAGAACTGGGAAGCTGTGGCTTCATCCGCATCTGTTTTGGACAGGACCTTGGTCATTCTCCGTTGCCTTCTGGAATTCCATGTGGCTCTCACATTGTGTTTTGTTCTGGAAAGAATTCTGCAGCCAGACGTAGAGACAGAACTATTCTTTCGTATCCCTGCAGCTTTTCTGGAGCCTCACTGGCCCATGGTCCAGCAACGCACATCGATTTGAAAATTGCATTAATGGTCTGTGTTTATTTCTAAGTCATTAGTTTGTACGCTCCCAGGGTGTAGCTAGCAGATTGTTCCTGAGTGTGCTATTGCCACCATGGTGCCTTAAATGTTGTTTAAGTGTCTCTGTCCTTGAGCCTTTCTGGCTTTCTGCTGGGCTGGATGGCAGCGGGGGCCAGCCTGTGCTGTAGTGGGAAGAGTGCAGATTCGGGCTTGTTCAGGAAGACGTGGATCTTTACTCAGCTTCTGCATGCTCCCGACCATTCCAGATACTCACAGTTCATTTCACAACCACTCAGCAATGCACTAAACAGATGAAGAGACCCAGGTGTAAATTAAGTAACCTGCCCCCAGATCCTCCAGCCATCAGTACCCAAGTCTGCATTCCTTCAAAACATACAGTCTTTCCCGCCCACACCCCCCCAGCCACGTGGCCCCAGTCCCAGTGCTGAGCTGGGTGTCATCATATCGGAGTAGGGGTGTTGCTTGGGGGCTTGGTTCTGAGCAATTTGGTCAGTTTCTGCATCTGAGAAATGGCACTGCCCATATGGCAACCCCCATCACCATTCACAGCACGAGAGTTCTTCTCCCCATTTTGCAGACATAGACCCTGAGGCACAGAGAGGCTGATTTAGGGGCTACGGCTCAGCCTTGTTTTTCTGGCACTGTACCATCTCCTGGCCCCAGGTGCCTCCGGCCTGCCTACCACCTGTGCCTGGCAAGTTTGAGCAATACCCTGAAAGGATGACCCATTTCCACTTCAAAATACGCCACACTGGGCAGTCATCAAGGCCCGTCATTCTGTTTCGTATCTTTTTGGTGATCCCTGGGCCCTTGCACCAAGTCCACGCTGTTGTCCATCTGCACTTCACAGCTGGCATGACAAGGCACTCTGTGTGTGGCCATGGGGGTAGCCCAACTGGGCCGTGTCCAGCATCCACAGCAGCCCGTTCAGGGTACCCAGTGAATAGCATCCTTTTCACTGTGAGTGGAGTGTGCAGCAGTCACGGCCCTGGGACTCAGGCCACGCCGGTGGAGATGCTGGACTCACCAGCCCACAAGCAGAGCGTAACAGCAGCCACCAAGGCTCCAAGCCTCCCAAGCGCTCGGCCCACTTGCTGGCAATGTGCACGCATTTTTTAAAAATATTTACAAAAAGCCTGTGAAGAGGTCTTATTTGCTTCCTTTTAGAGATGACTTACCCTGACTGGTTCCTCTCCACTCACAAAGCCCCTCTCTGCTCTGCCCTCCACTGACACCTCCTCCCCAGGGTCCTCTAGTTCTGACTAGGGCAGTTGGCTCCTCTAAACCAGACCAGAGATTGGCTGTCATGATGCTGCATTTCTTTTTCTTGTTCAGTCACTCAGTCATGACCGACTCTTTTCAGCCCAATGAACTGCAGCAAAACAGTCTTCCCTGGCCTTCACCATCTCCCAGAGTTTGCTCAAACTCATGTCCATTGAGTCGGTGATGCCATTCAACCATCTCATCCTCTGTCGTCCCCTTCTCCTCCTGCCTTCAGGCTTTCCCAGCTTCAGGGTCTTTTCCAGTGATTCAACTCTTCACATCAGGTGGCCAAAGTATTGGAGCTTCAGCTTCAGCATCAATCCTTCCAATGAATATTCCAGGCTGATTTCCTTTAGGATGTACTGGTTTGATCTCCTTGCAGCCCAAGGGACTCTCAAGGGTCTTCTCCAGCACCACACTACTTAGACTAAAGTGCAGTGGATAGTACCAGCCTTCTCGAAGCTCTCAACTGTAGAAAACTACCTTCTCTAACCTGATCTTCCAAGGTCCTCGATGTTATAAAAGTCACCAGTGAGCCTAGAGGCCTCTCTTGACCTGTGCAGACTTCTCAGCCTGGAATCTACCCTTGTTCATGCGCAGACATACCCCAGGAGGCCTCCCTTTTTAGTCAAGACCTGGGGGCTGGGGGCGGGGGTGGAGGTCAAGAGAGGAAGGTGCTGCTGACCTGGCCTGGGACAGACCATAGGTTGGGGAGAGGATGCTTCCAGATGTGAGGCATCCTTGCTCAATGTGGGAAGTGGGCAGAAAGAGACTCACCATGAGCTCAGGTGGTACAAGGACCAGCACAGCTGCAGTGTGCAGGCTTCTCACTGCGGCGACTTTTGCTGCCGAGCACGAGCTTTAGGGCTCTTGGGCTCAGTAGCTGTGGCCACGGGCTTAGTTGCTGGAGGCATGTGGGATATTCCCGGACCACGGATGGAACCCGTGTCCCCTGCATTGACGGGCAGACTCTTAACCACTGGACACTGGACCACCAGGGAAGTCCCACATGTTGTCTTTATTCAGAGATCGCAGTGCAAGAAGCGGCTCCTCTGAGGTTGTGCTGTTCTCACGGCAGGGAGAGCTGAACCACGCACTCACTCTTAGGTCTTACACGCAGACAAAGCATGTGGCATCACCACTTATGTCCCACGTGGCCCAGTCTGCCACCTGTGGGCCAGAAAGCCCCCACAAGTCATGTGGCCGTGGGCAGAGACAGGCGATGCCCTCACAGGGAGGGCAGACAGTGAGGGGAACAGTAGCTCACACCCTATAGGACGCCCCACGTCCCACAGTGCAGCTCTGCTAGCTCCCAAAAGGTTGGGTGTTCGCTCACCCCTTCTAAATCTCGGGAGTCTCACTGTCGATTTCCATTAACGGCCTCTAGCCCTGGCCTCTGAGTTCTCATCCTGCTGGAAGCAAATATTAATTGAGATTTGAAATAAAACCCCTTTTTGTAGACCTTTATCTTGAATGTTAATCCTTATTACAGAAAAGCCCAACTCAGCATTATAAAAGTGATGTTGAAAGGATAACTGTTGGATCCAGGAAACTTGGTAGAATCACAGGGTGGGCGTCTGGGTGGGGTGGGGATGAGAAGTTCAACATAAGAGGCCGGCCGGAGACCGCGGAGATGTGTGATGGGAAAGGATGCTCCCCTGCGCTGGCTCCAACCAGGTGCCTATCATCAGAGAAGCAGGTTACCCCCCTGCTGACGAGTCACAGCACTCTCTACACAGTAAGCATTTTCATAGACTTCAAGCTGTACCCCTTCATGATTTGCTCACTTCTGCAAATAAAACAGTTGACCAATGTAGGTAAATATTTATCCACACAATAAATATGTATTCAGCACCTACTATGCGCTCGCCGTCAGGAGGAAAGCCTAGCACGGGCTCTCAGGGAATCCCGGGTCTCCCGACGGAGTCTCATCTGCAGTCCTGGACCTTTGGGACAATCCCATGTGGTGATGGGAGTGGCCGGCAGCCTGGAGATGATCAGCTGAGCCTGGAGGATCAGAGGAACATTCCAAGGAGGCGCCTTCCAGGCTGCGGGGAAACTGCTCACGTATTGAGGGAATAGGGAGTGACCGGGTGTGGCTGGAGTGCGAGGCGAGGCGGGTCCCCAGAGCAGAACAGGTTTTACCCGGAGCCTGAGCACCGCCAGAGCTTCTCCAGATCTGTCCGAGCTCTGCCAACAGCAGCCCCTCTGTCCTCTGCTGCTCCTCGCGGTGGCCCTGCGGGCGTGTGGGCAGTAGACAGAGTCTCTGCCTCCGGCTAGCTTTGCACATTAAGTAGCCAGAATGTCTAACCCAGGACCTGCCATCCAATCTGTGCCTAAGACCTCACCGCAGACCTCTTCTCGTTCACAAACCTCTTACCCCTTGTGCCAAGGGGCTGCCACGCCGAGTTCTGGCTCAAAGGTAGGCGCTGAGGGCGTGAGGATGAAGATGACGCCGTCTCTTCCTCTCTCACAACATGATAAGGGGGACAGACGGGGCCCCACTTCCCTGCACCAGGCACTGAGCACTTCATCCCCCTGGGCTCCCCCACCCGCCCAGCCCTGGTCGGTGGGACTGGCACACAAGGCCGGCCAGCCTGGCTCCAGGGGAACCCGGCACAGGCACCCTGGGGCCAGTGGAGCCTGCACTGAATCTGGCAGCACAGCCAGGTCTTCAGGGGGCAGAGATGCCAACAAGGGGCGCTCAAGGAAGAGAAAGCATGGAAGTGAGCAGCCCCGGGCCACAGCATGGGAGAGCCCACCCCAGAAAAGATGGAGCTGGGTGAGGGGGAGGACAGACCCAAACTCCGGGCCCAAGCCCGCGGCAGGAGTCAAAAGAGTGAGTGAGCAGAGGAAGTCTCAAAATTGCCAGCATCAACAAATGCTTCCAGGTTTGGAAACCTTGGAAGAAGGCTTGGGGGGCTTCATCAAGGAGAAACTCACCCACACATGGTGCTCTCGCCACCTCTCTTAAGAATCCTCAGCCCAGTTGCCTAATGCGTTAATAAAGCTCAGCGGCCTGGCCTCGTTCTCGCAGGACTGGGTTGAGTGTCCTTGCATCTGTGCAAACAGAGCACAAAGAAGACACAGGCTAGAGGTTCCTGTACTAATTTGCTAGGGCTGCCGTAACCAAGTGCCGCAGACTGAGCGGCCTCCACAGCAGGCACATGCTTCTCACAGTCTGGAGGCCAGAGGCCAAGGTCAGGGTGTCCGCAGGGCTGGCTCCTTCTGAGGGCCGTGAGCGAGGGTCTATTCCAGGCCCCTCCCCTGGCTCTGGTGGTTTGCTGACCATCTCTGGTCTGTAGGTGCCTCACCCACATCCCTGGCTTCCTGCTTAAGTGAGCTTCTCCTGTGTGCATGACTGTCTCTGTGTCCAGATGTCCCTTGTTTATAAAAACAGGGTCATGTTGGATTAGGGCCCATCCTAATGACCTCATCTTAACTCGGTCATCTGCAAAGACCCTATCCCCAAATAAAGCCACGTTCATGAGTACTGGGGGTCAGGACTCTCAGACAGGGTTACGGTGCAATCCATACCAGTCCCAAGTGTGTCGTGTAAGGCACCCACCCCTCCCCCACATCACCACCAACCTCCCAGACAGGAGAGAGAGGACAGTGTTCAGGATCCTTCCACATCCCGTGCTCTGCCCCCTGTAGAGGCAGCCACCTTTGTGGGCTCGGGCCCAATTCCTGGGAAGCGGGGGTCCTCTCTAGGCAGATCTGGAGCCGAGCAAAGAAGCGTCTGTGGGTGTCGGGAGGCGTGGAGAGCAGCCGGGGCCTCTGCCCTGCTTCTGGGGCAGACTCTGATGCCCATGGGCACAGCGTACACGGGAGGTCGCAGAAAGGCCTGGAGCGAAGGGAGAACTTGAGACAGCTGGAAAGGCAGCTCCAAGTATCCCCCTTTGCTCAAAACACTGATGTAGGCGGTGGTTAGGAACCGTTGAAATAATACTGCTAAGGCATTCCCCAAATTATATAATAGACATTGAAAAGACTTTATGTGTTCATGAAAGCCCAATACAAAATTTTCCATACAGTTTGATTTCAACACATACACACACACACGTTTGAAACATCTTTATTGATATATAATTCACATACCGTATAATTCACGCATTTAAACCTGGCATTGACTTTTACTACAGTCGTGATCAATCGTGTGACATTTCATCACCCCAAAAAGAAACCCACACCCCTTAGCTGTCATCCTCTGAGTCCCCCGCCCTAGACAACCACTAATCTACTGTCTCTATAGTTTGCCTACATGCCTACCTTTCATTCAAAATTAAAAGGAAACAGCAGACAGAGAAATGACTTCCACTGGTGAATGGCAGAATTAGGGGGTTAATTTTCCTCTTTATTTTTTAATATATTTCTAATTATACAATGAATGTGAACTGCTAAGAATCAGAGTGGGGGGAAGGATTTTATTTTAAAAATAAAGAGAGGACTACCTTGACATTTTTAAGTGGTCCTTGTGGATTATTTGGAAAACATGCCCAAATCACAACCCTGTTTTATCAGGGGAGAAAGTGGGTCTGAGTCCTCAACGACTTCCTTCACATGGGCATTTTGCAGCACGACTTGGTAGAAGTTGGAAGTGCATGCACTGTACTTTTTTTTCCACTGCCTTGGATTTCCCGAGACCTGCCCTGCTCCCTCTCCCACAAACCTTGTGTCCCCTTCCCCAGGATCTTCCCGTCTTAAATCAGGTGACCTCTGTCAGCCCTTAACAAATTGTTGGTTGGCTCAGGTGAGAGGCCCTATAATTACACCACATCCTTTTGCCTCTTTAATAACGTTGGAGACAGAGTATAATTCTGTGAGGGGACAGAGGAATATATAATTTAGTGTCCTTTTCCTGAGCCAGCGTGAACTCCGTGCGTGTAGCATCTTGCACGCTTCAGGGGTAAAAAGTGATCTGTTGTCTGAGTGAACGTGTTTGGGGAGCAAAATACGTTCTGAGTCCAGCCAGCCACCGGAGCCTCTTTGGATGCGTGTCCGGCGTGCTGGGGACACGTCACCTTTCTCTGATGAATAGACTTTTCACTGGAGGGAAACCAACTCAGCTGGGTTTGTTCATGAGACACACTGATCCTGGCCACTGAGGCAGGAATTCACTGTCGCCTAAGCTCGAAACCCAGACACCGTCCTTAACACTCCTAGATCCTCCGAGTCTCACATCAGCTCAGCTGGACCTGGGCTCTCTGCTCGGCCTCTTTCCCACAGTCCCCTCCGCCGCTGCCCTGCATGTTCTCACTGGGGCAGAGGCAGCAACCTGGTGGGAAAGGTTGCCTCCTTCCTGCCCCTCCTGGCCTCCTTCCACTCTGACTCAGGTCTGGACAGTGCACCGACCCCCTCACCTGGCCAGTCTCACACCCATGTATCCGTGCGCCCCGCCTCCAGCAGCCCCACATTCCCTGGGGTGTTAGAGCCCCATCCAAGTTTCATCTGGATTCTATGGACAGAACACAGGTGGACACGTGACTGTCCTACAAGTAGAACATGTAACCATGTGTGTGTGTGTTTTTAGGAGGAGGGTCTCTGATTTTCAGAAAATTCTTCAAGAGGACCTAAGGGCCCGCAGGTTTCAGAACCTTGGTGTTTGGATGTGTTCCTCCCCTTTCGTGTCACCTCTCCACCTGGTGAGCTGCTCTTGAGGACCCTGCTCAGATGTCACCTGCTTTCTTGCTTGACACCCGTCCCCTTCTTAGTGTCCCCAGGACTCTGCTTACCAAGCACTTCCCTGGCTGGGATTCGTTTATCTGGCTGTGCTAGGTCTTAACTGCAAGCACACGTGATCTTCAGTTGTGGTGTGTGGAATCTAGTTCCCTAATCAGGGTTCGAACCCAGGCTCTCTGCATTGGAATCATGGAGTCTTAGCCTCTGAACAACCAGGGAAGTCCCCTAGCTGAGATTTCACTACTCATTTACATACCTCTTCCCCAACTGGACCACGAGCCCCTGGAGCTGAGAGCTGTCCCTCTCTGCCCCGCCTCCGTGCGGAGTCTGGCCTGTGTCAGCTCTTAGTCTATACTGGTGGAAGAATAGTCTACACTGGTGGAAGAAAGAAAGAGAACGTGTTCTCTTGGAGAGCCCCAACTTTGTTGGGCAATGGGACTGCCCTGTCTAGTTCCCCTTCAACGGGCTAGCACCCGTGGATTTTCTCCCTCTTGTGTGTTTGTAGATGTTTACACTAAGAGGTTGAAGGCCCAGTTGTCCAGCATTTCCATGAAGAAATCAGACTCCCATTTGCCGTGGGAACTCACTAGACAAGCAATGATTATTAAGTCACCTCTTGACAAATTTTGAGCTCTTTGTTCTTTTCTTCTTCCCGTTTCCTTTCAGATTGATGCACTGAGTAAAAGAAGCAAAGAAGCCGAGGCAGCCTTCTTGAATGTCTACAAGAGATTGATTGATGTTCCAGGTAAGCCCAGCACTTGCAGCCCATCTATGGGCATTGTGTCTGGTGAGTCAGTGGGTTTCTGATGGAGCTGCCATGTTTAGCTTTGGTTTAAAATGCTGCACGTTTCACAGAGAAGAAATAGAACCTGTGTGTGCACTATGCAGATGCCCTGGATGTTCACAGTTCTGGGCTGACCAATTCCATGCTCAGGAATGGCTTCGATAGGGCACCTGGCATGCCTTGCTCCTCTCCCAGGTCATCCAGGGAATCAGTGACCTCTGGCCAAGTCTTTCACTTCATATCAAAGGGCAGGTGGTAACCCATTTAACTACAATGTGTAGGAGATGGTTCTTCTTTTGAAGGCAATAAAGAGCTACAATTTTAATAATGCTTGCTACTGCATTCAGAGAAATAATGGCTCCTCATTCCTTATTTTAGAAAAGCAAGATGGAATTTAGAGCCCCCCACTGGTCCCATCAACCCTCTGTCCCCAGGTGGTACACTCAATCCATGGGGAGGTGATAGATACAATCACATGGGTCCCAACTCAGTCCTGAAAAGACTTAGATCAGAAAATGAGCCACTTGAATGCCATCCTCTGCTGACCAAGGAAACCAAATAACCACCACCCTCCCCACCCCGCCCACTAGAGCTGCAAGCTTGCCCTCATTAGGAATCCTGTGTGCATCACCAACACAGCTAGAACTGCCTTAACAAAGCAAAGCAGAAACAAGTCTCCTTTGTATCTGTATTGTATTCTAATTCAAGTCCACTGAGGGCTTTGTGTCCCCTCTGGAAGCCAGAGGCCACACCAAACTAGGAGCAGGAGAACACACTTAGACACTTGGGACAGGGAGCAGGGAGATCCAGATGCCAGGGTCTCGTTATGCGTTCTTGACCACATCTCTTGTTCCTCTATGAACCTCAGTTTTCCCATCTGTAAAATGGAATAAGGTGGGGAAACAGCCTAGTGATGGAGAGGGATTGCCTTTGTTCTAACCCTTTTGCTATCTCAGGGGTTTATCCAGCTCTTAGTTCCAAATTCCAGCCTTCCAACTGTGCCCACCTGGGGTTCCCTGAGTGCTCTGACTGGGGCTTATGTGAAGCCTCCCCCACGGTGAGTGAGTCACTGGTGTGCTCTTTCCCGGGCGGCAGCAGCTTGGTGGACCCGCTTGCGTTTTCTTGTGCCAGTGCTAGTTCTGTGTTAGTGACTTAGTTGAAAGTGGGCCAGCTTATTTTGCCTTTTGCCAGAGACCCAGAGAGCCTGCAGCTCTTGTTTCCTAAATAACCTACAGTCTTTTAAAAAAAAAATGTCCAGCTCGTCCCCGGGTCCTTGCTTAGTGAGGTTTCTCCACTGGGAAGCCACTTGAACAAGTCGTTGGGTTTCTTTGTCTGCAGTTATTTTCCATCTTCACTGCCTATTGATAGAAAAGAGACCACTTTTCTCATCAGCACTCCTCTTTGCCTGAGCAGTCCTTCTTCATATACATATATAATTTTTATGGAACTTTGATCATGAGTATATAGTTATATTCTGCTTTTTCCATTTAATGTTATCCCATCATCATTTTCCTTGTATTGGTGATATTCTTCATAATTATCCTTTTTGGCTGGCAGTTTTAATTTCAGGTGGTATGAGCAAATAATGTTTGATGTTTTCTATAATAATAAGAGTTCATCAGAGTACATTTGCATGCCACGTAGATCGCGTTTACCTGCCTCCCAGGTAGTTCTTTCTTACAAATGCTGTGGCCTGACACATCTAACAAGTACTTGAAAAGCAGGAATGGAGCTTGGCACTCTCAACCTGTGTTTTGAAGTCTGCTTGTCGCTCAGATGAAGTAATAGTGTGGCTGAGGCTTACAGGAAGGGCCTGGTCAATAGCAGTGCATTTATTGATGGTCAGTCACATATATGGGGAGAGTCAGAGGGCGTTAACTGTCTGTGGGCTCCAGGCTTCAATCCAGCCAAATCAAGAAACTTACGTGGGATGTGTTAAGTTCTGGTTTCAAGAAACAACTTGGACTTCCCTGGTGGTCCAGTGGCTAAGAATCTGCTTGCCAATGCAGGGAACATGGGTTTGATCCCTCTTCCCAGGTTGCACTAGTGGTAAAGAACCTGCTTGCCAGTGCAGATATGGGTTCAATCCCTGGGTCAGGAAGATCCCCTGGAGGAGGGAATGGCAACCCACTCTGGTATCTTTGCCTGGGAAAATCCCATGGACAGAGGAGCCTGGCAGGCTATATAGTTCATGGGGCCACAAAGAGTAAGACATGACTGAATTGACTTGGCACCAGGAAGATCCCACATGCCTCGGCAACTAAGCCAGTGCGCCACAGCTGCTGAGCCTGTGCTCCAGATCACTGTGCTCAGCCTCTGGGTGGTACTTAGCACTCAGGGTTCATCAAACCAGCACATGTACTTCAGAGGCCTTAGGTTATTGTGGCTAGTACTAACGTCCAGAATGTTTTGGGTTAAGTAGCTATCCAGCCAGCATCCCAAGCTCCACACACCCAGCCTCATGCATGGAGCAGGGGACCCCCTCTGCCCCAGCCCTTTCCCTCCCCGAGTGGTGCAGCTCTGTTGTTCAAAAGAAGCATTGGGGTCACCCAGCTCCTCCCTCTTCTCAGCTTCCACATCCAAAGTCCCAAGTAGTGTTATTTCTCCTTCCAAAAACCTCCTTTAGTTCAAAGACACTGAGTAAACATTTAAACCATAATTGTCCTGGTGTGTCCCCTGAGCAGCTGCCACTTTAAGACCTCGTGTTTACCTCCCTTCTCACTTGTCAGAAACATCCTGCTTCTGTGGCCAGTGTGTGCTATCTTTCCCCACTGCTGTGCCCCTTGGCTCCATGGAGCAACCCCGCAACCCCGTCAGCACTGAGGACGCTGTCCCCTGGCACGGTGCTGAGCACCAGGGATGGAGCAGGGAGCAGGTGGGACAGACAGCTTCCTGTTCTTGTGGACTCGAGAGTCTGGTGGGAATGTGGGCTTCCAGAAGTCATCACACAGATCATTAGTGAATTTTACGTGTGAGCAGTGCTCTGAAGGCAGAGCCCTCTGGGCAAGAGAGTGTAGATGGGGAAGGATAGGGCAGGGTCAGAGGTGGCAGTGAGCCCCAGGGAGCAGGAGGAGGAGAGGGGTGTGATGAGAGTGGCCACGTACCGTATCATCCACACCGGGACAGCATCAGTAGTCCAGGGCCCTGCGCGTCGTTGAGCTGAGTCAGGGAATGCCGTGACTCAGGAGGGAGGGGCCCAGGCCGCTGGAGTAGACCAAGGGTTCTGGACTTTGTCTCACAGACAGACCATTGATGGATTTTAAACAGAGAGATGACGTGATCAGATTTGCATAATGAAGAAGTCAGCCTGACTGCAGTGTGGAAGCAGATCAGAAAGGGGTCCCAGGTGGTATGGGAAGGGAGAGGTGAGGTCACTGGGTTTCCGCTAGCGGGGGTGGGCTTGGGGAGGAATGGACAGTGGAGGAAAGTTACTCAGATGGCCCTCGCCCAGGGCCCAGTTAATGCAGGGTTACTTCATCATCTCTAAATGACAATGCTGTTTATGTGGTTCTATCTGGTTTACAAAATTAAAAGGAAGACCAGCGAGAAGTGTGCCAAGTTAGCCTCCAGTCACAATTCTATTATCGGTTCTCATTATTGTTCCAGTTGAATGTGGTCTTTGCCTTTCTTGTCAACGTCATGGCAGTAGTAGTTTTATATTTAGATTCATAAAGTCATAGCTTTACATCATCAGCCTAAATGGCTTCATCTGTGACTCTTATCACAGATTTTATATCATCATTTATATGATCAACGTACAAATAGCTTACTCTTGCAAATATTTAAAGTTTTTTATTTTAATAACCTCTGATAGGGATTTATATTAATTTGCTAATGGCCACTCACATGAGGAAAAGAATCATAGCCTCTGCCAGCAGCGTGACTTGGAGAGGACACCCGGGCGAGGCCCCAGGTCGGGGAGTCCTCAGCAGCAGACTCCCTGAGCGGGAGGCCAGCATCCTTGTGCGCTGGAATCTCTATTTGTGGGTGAGAGCAGAGGTCAGTGACTGTCAACCACACTGGCCCCAGCAGTGCAAGAAAAAGTTCAAGGTGTGCTGTTCCCAAGTCATACTTACACATTCCCTCTGCCTACATTTCCGGCAGCCACGTGCCAGGCCCGGCACCACCCACCCAAGATGCAAATGCGGCTGAGACGCGGCCCCTGCCCTCCCTTGGGTGGTGCGAGATCACGGAGCGTCTTTGAGAGAATATCCCACAGTTAAGCCGGTGAAGTTAGGCAGCCTCCTTCCCTCTCTGTAATGGAAGAAGAAGTAAATGTCTCTGCTCTTAAAGTGTGACCCTCTCAGATAGCTGGGAAAATTCTAGAATGACCTCCTCTTAAAGGCCCTTGCATAACTGGAATTTTTACTGTGTTCTGAGCACAGTTATCATGGTATGCATAATCTGCCAGGAATTAACCTTGCGTGGGTGACTTCGCTCTTGCTTCTTGATACTTTTTAGATTCTTTACAATGAGCTCGTCTCTATCTCTACAATCGAGGTAGAGGGTGGGGGGGCGGGCAGGGTGAGAGCATACATTTATAAAATATTCAACTCTCAATCTCAGTTGCTGAATAGCCCTTAGTAGCAGGGTAACCAGACGAGAACATAAGCAGTAGTGGGTGGAGTATTTGTCCACACTTAATAACTGGTATAAAACATAACTGTGCCTTTTCAGTCCCACAAACATCTCTGCAAAGGTGTTTTTTTTTTCAGAAGTTCCTGGAAAGAAAAGTGTTGGAGAGCTGGGCAGCGGTGCTGCAGAACTTCTTTGCCCTGGGTGCAGAGTCCATTGGCAGAGCCTTTGCTGGTTCTCATCATCTTCTGGGTTATCTCTGGGCCCCTCCCACCCCAACGCCAACAGAGAGTCATCTCTCAGTCCTTGCTAAGACGTGGTTTAGGTCTTATAGACCCAAAGCCTTCAGACACAAAGGCAGTGCCCAGAAGGGTTGGTTTAAGATTTAAATCTTAGGGAGCCCATGATGAGATGCTTGTGCTCAGGCGTGTCTGACTCTGTGCAACCCCATGGACTGTAGCCTACCAGGCCTCTCTGTCCATGGGATTCTCCAGGCGAGAGTACTGCAGTGGGTTGCCATTTCCTATCTTTACCTGTGAGATAAAACACTCACGGACTCAGGAGACTCTGCTGGCGCTCAGTGCTTCCTGACTGGCCCGGCTCACCTCCTTCCCTTGGATGACTGGCCCACGGTCAGAAGTAGAAAGTGTGAGTTTTCAGAAGTCTTGAAAGGGAACCAGCAGAAGGGAGCCCGCTTTGGAGGCTGCTCTGTCTGCAGCACCCACACCAAGATGCCCCTGCTCCTGGGTGCTGCTGCTTCAGGCCGGTGGGAAGTTTCCATCAGGATTTAAGAAAACCGTCTGTGCTGGAGAAGGTCCCCATCAGCCTCACATCTGAGGATCCAGAAGTAAAACAGGACCATCATCCATTCTAAGAGCTGCTTTTTAATTCTTTTCTGTAAGAATAACAGGGCTTCCCCAATGGCTTAGCAGGTAAAGAATCTGCCTGCAACGCAGGAGACAGTGGACACGCAGATTCAATCCTTGGGTCATGAAGATCCCCTGGAGAAGGAAATGGCAACCCACTCCAGTATTCTTGCCTAGAGAATCCTATGTACAGAGGAGCCTGGCGGACTACAGTCCCTAGTGTTGCGAAGAGCCAGACACGACTGAGTAACGAAACATGCACATAAGAATAACAGAGTGAGCCGGTCCTTTGTGCCCAACAAGCTGTTTTAAGTGAAGACTTGCTATCAGTTAAAACCAGGAAGCACTGTTCAGTCTTTTTTCCTTTCTTTTTTCTTCCTGTCTATCCCCTGATGAAGGACGCACAGTAAGACTCCTGGCCAAAAAAAAAAAAGCAACGAAGTCTTATGATCTGTTAGAACTACCCCCTTGCTTCTCATACCAGTCTTTTCACCGACATGCATCTTGGTGGCATTTTGAAGGCCATGTGATGTGGCCACTCCAGCCTGCTCCTGAGAGGCTGCTCCAGTCCGGGTCTTCTAGGCTCCCAGGGTTGGCAGCAGCCCACGGGTGCCCAGGTCCCTCCAGAGAGAACTCTAACCTCGGAGCCTGATAGTAGGAGCCCCTTTGTTTTCAGGTTACCTTTCTGAAACATCTCCATTCACACTTGAGACTCAACCACCGGCTCCATGACAGGAGAGGAGAGGGATGGGGCCTCGGCCGTGGGGTGAAGCTGTGGGTGGCAGGTGCCCCCAACCCTCCTGCTGGGCTGCAGGACCAGAGCTGGTCCGAAGGGGCCAGGGGCTGGTCAGGCTCTAACCAGTGCTGGGGTGACTGTAGCTGGAAGAGGAGGCCGTCTCTCCACCCTCCTCGACTAGCCTGGAACAAACTTGGGGCCCAAGGAGCGGAATGTTTGCAAGCCGAGCAAGCAGCTGCACACGCGCTGAGGAAAGGCCAGCCTGACAAGATGGGCATCTGAGGCGCTTGCCGCCCCATCTTCAGGATTCTCCCTCTGGACTCCTGTCCCCATCCCCCAGCCCAGCGGGAGAACTCACTGGTGGTGACTTGGTGACTTGGCTTGCAGTGGGGGCGGGGGGTGGGGGTGGCGTCTTCCCCCCTCTGCTGTGACTGGGGTGGTCCTGGCACACGCGCTATCTAGACAGCTTCTCATCAGTTGCTCATCAGCATGCTAATTGCTGTATGACTAATTATGCCCTGAATTCCAGTTGATTTTCTTAATGAGACAGCTGGGTTAATTATGTAATCGTATGATTACATTAGCCCAGAGTGCCCTGGCGGAGGGGAACGTCTGCTGCGTTCTGATGTCGTCACAGGCTTGGCACTCACGGGCCGCATCCCCCCGCTCTTCTGCACACAGGTGGACTGGGGTCCAGGGTGTCAGTCTGTGCAGTCCCTCACAACAGAAGCAGCCAGCATCCCGCTGCCCTCCTGCACACACACCCCAGCACTCCACTGCCCCACAGAATCAGAGCCCCAATTCCCAGCCCTTCAGGCCCCCTCCCCTCATGTGGTTGCGGCACCCTCTTCCTCCTCCCAGGACGTACCTGCCCCAGAGCTGTTGGTGTGACAGTGACCAGGGCATCCACACCAGTGTCCCAAAGTCCCTGCAGAACCATGCCGGTTATTCTACATAAGGTCAGAGCTGCCCAGACGGGCCCCACCCTTATTCCCAGCATCCCCCTCACAGGTGCTGTTTCACACTTTCTTCAGCCCTGATCTCCACACACCTCGTATTTCACTGAGAAGACACACATGCTCAGAGGAGGGTGGCCTCTCCCTCCACTGGCCAGCTCTTTATATGAGAGTCCACTGTGCCCACAGAACCCACCTACCCTGTTATGCTCCTCTTCAGACCCTTTCTCCCTCTGCAGGAGTGTGGGTTCCCCAGACTCTCCCTGGGTGACTCTGACTCTGTCAGGCTTGCAGACGCCATGTGACCACAGGAGAGCAGCTGGTCCCCCACAGCACTACCTCCCACCAGAAATTAGATGACGTCTCCCCCCGCCCCCCACTCCCCGCCACCAGAAAGTAGATGACATCACCATGCACGCAGTGGCTTTGGCCACAAAGGCAGGGGTCAGCCTGCTCTCCTTTCCCTCTCTCACACCTTAGAGCCGATCTATCAGTGAGTCCTGCTGACCTGGCCTCCAGAATGCACCCCAAATCTGACCACTCACCCCGTCAGCCACCCCTAATCCAGGCCTCTGTTACTTCTCACCACCTTGACTCTACCTCCTCCGTCCATCCTTTCTACAAAGTCCATGGTCTGAGTGGTCTTTGAGCTACTTTTGTTCATGTCCCCCAACAGTAAAAAAAAAAATTCAAATTTGTACCCCCCAATATATACTATTTATTTATTTAAATGATGTACATGTGTCATTACAGCAGTGTATGAAATACATTGCCAATCATGTGCTAAAAACAGACTTTAAAGGATGTGATGAAGACTCAAAAGGACTTAAAATTTACATTTTATTAGCAGTACAAAAAAACATTTTGCTCTCAGTAAAAATATATGTATTTTTAGATCAACCTCATTAAATAATTTCACAATTTGTATGAAAATACAAAAAATCCTCGAATAGCCAAAGCAATCTTGAGAAAGAAGAATGGAACTGGAGGAATCAACCTGCCTGACTTCAGGCTCTAACACAAAGCCACAGTCATCAAGATAGTATGGTACTGGCACAAAGACAGAAATATAGATCAATGGAACAAAATAGAAAGCCCAGAGATAAATCCACGTACCTACGGACACCTTATCTTCGACAAAGGAGGCAAGAATATACAACAGAAAAAAGACAACCTCTTTAACAAGTGGTGCTGGGAAAACTGGTCAACCACTTGTAAAAGAATGAAACTAGAACACTTTCTAACACCATACACAAAAATAAACTCAAAATGGATTAAAGATCTAAATGTAAGACCAGAAACTATAAAACTCCTAGAGGAGAACATAGGCAAAACACTCTCCAACATAAATCACAGCAAGATCCTCTATGACCCACCTCCCAGAATATTGGAAATAAAAGCAAAAATAAACAAATGGGACTTAATTAAACTTAAAAGCTTTTGCACAACAAAGGAAAGTATAAGCAAGGTGAAAAGACAGCCTTCAGAATGGGAGAAAATAATAGCAAATGAAGAAACAGACAAAGGATTAATCTCAAAAATATACAAGCAACTCCTGCAACTCAATTCCAGAAAAATAAATGGCCCAATCAAAAAATGGGCCAAAGATCTAAACAGACATTTCTCCAAAGAAGACATACAGATGGCTAACAAACACATGAAAAGATGCTCAACATCACTCATTATCAGAGAAATGCAAATCAGAACCTCAATGAGGTACCATTACACGCCAGTCAGGGTGGCTGCTATCCAAAAGTCTACAAGCAATAAATACTGGAGAGGGTGTGAAGAAAAGGGAACCCTCTTACACTGTTGGTGGGAATGCAAACTAGTACAGCCACTATGGAGAACAGTGTGGAGATTCCTTAGAAGACTGGAAATAGAACTGCCATATGACCCAGCAATCCCACTCCTGGGCATACACACCGAGGATACCAGATCTGAAAGAGACACGTGCACCCCAATGTTCATCGCAGCACTGTTTATAATAGCCAGGACATGGAAGCAACCTAGATGCCCATCAGCAGACGAATGGATAAGAAAGCTGTGGTACATATACACAATGGAATATTACTCAGCCATTAAAAAGAATTCATTTGAATCAGTTCTAATGAGATGGATAAAACTGGAGCCCATTATACAGTGAAGTAAGCCAGAAAGATAAAGACCAATACAGTATACTAATGCATATATATGGAATTTAGAAACATGGTAATGATAACCCTACATGCAAGACAGAAAAAGAGACACAGATGTATAGAACAGACTTTTGCACTCTATGGGAGAAGGCGAGGGTGGGATGATCTGAGAGAACAGCATCAAAACATGTATATTATCAAGCGTGAAACAGATCACCAGTCCAGGTTGGATGCATGAGACAAGTGCTTGGGGCTGGTGCACTGGGATGACCCAGAGGGATGGGATGGGGAGGGAGGTGGGAGGGGGTTCAGGATGGGGAACACATGTAAATCCATGGCTGATTCATGTCAATGTATGGCAAAAACCACCACAATATTGTAAAGTAATTAGCCTCCAACTAATAAAAATAAATGGAAAAAAAAATAAATCAACCTCATTGAGGCATAGTCTATACACAATAAAACACCTGTTTTGTGTACAGTTTGATACAATGGCCAGTCAGTCAAGATACAGAACATTCATAACCCCTCAAAAGTTCCCTCACAATCTCAAATGCCAGCAACCTCTGATGTGCTTTCTGTTGACCCAGGTTAGGTTCATCATTTCTGGAGTTTCACATAAATGGGGTCCTTGGGTAGGTACTCTGATGCATCTGACTTCCTCCACTCAGTGTGGTGTTTTGGGGGTTATTCATCCACATTTACTGGGGAGTGGTGTTTCACTGTGTGGATGTATAACAATTTGCCTTCGCATCCACCTGTTTCTGGACTTTTGAACTGTTTCCAGTTTGTGGCTGCCGTGAATAAGCCTGCTAAGTGTTCATAGACAGCTGTATGTGGACGTTTGTTTTCATTTCTCTTAGATAAGTAGCTAGGACTAAAATTCCTGCAGCATAGGGTGGGTGCATGTTCAGCTTGATAAGAAACCGTCGAATGGTTTTTCCAAGTAGTTATGTCATTTTAGCCCCCTCCCCCAATACGTGTGGGAGTTCCAATTGCTCCCTGTCCTCTCCACCATTTGTTGTTGTCAGCGCTTTAGGTGTTAGACATTCTAGTGAGTGTAGAGCATATTTCGTAGTGATTTTAACTTGTGTTTTTCTCAATGACTAATGATGCTAAATTTTTATTGACATGCTTTTGAACCTTCATAGAACTTCACTTCTAAGGCATCTGTTTAAATCTTCTGCCCATTTTTTTTAAATGGGTTGTTTGGCCTGCTGTTGAATTCTAACTTTTATATAGTCTAGATACAAAAGTCCTCTGTCAAATATATTCACTGCAAATGTTTTCTCCCAGTTTCTTGTCGTATAAAAAGCAGAAGTTTTTATTTTAATGAAGTCGAGCTTATTATTTCATTGATCTGAATGTCTATCCTTATGTTAATATTATAATATCTTGACTCTTGTGCCTTTTTAGTCAATTTTGAAATCAGATTATATATAAGTTTTACCTTTGGTCTGTTTTTTTCAAAATTGTTTTGGTTCATTGAGTTTCTATGTAAATTTTAGACTTGACTTGTCAATTTGTACAAACAAGCCTGCCGGGATTTTGATCTGGTTTCCACTGTATCTGTAGATCAATTTGAGGGAAATTGACAACACTACTGAGTCTTCCCAGAAGTCTTCTTTTATCTGGCTTTTAAGATTTTCTTTTTATTCTTCTTTTCAGAAAGTTGACTGCTTATTGGTGTTCTTTGCACTTTTTCTGCCTGGATCTTGTTGAGTTTCTTGGATTTGAGGTTTATAACTTTCTTTGGAAATTTTGCCACTTCTTTCAAATACATCCCTCACCACTTTGGGGGACATGTATGTCAGATTGTTTGTTATTGTTTCACAACTTGCTGAGGTTTTAGTAACTTTTTTTTTTTCACTCTCTTCTCTGTGCTTCTATTTAGGTAGTTTCTGTGACTATGTCTTTGGATTAGTTCTATGGTCTTTTTTATTTTGCAATGTCTAATGTGCTTAAGCCATTATAGGAAATTTTTTTTTTCATTTCAGATATTCTAAGTTCTAGAATTCTATCTGGCTCTTTATAGCTTCTATTCCTCTCCTTATTATGTTCATGTTTTTCTTTAATCCTTGAACATGCTTATAATAATTGTTTAAGTCTTTGTCAGCTACTTCCATTATCACTTATAATTTCTGGTTCTGTTTTTAATAACTGATTTTGATTGGATGTTGGACATTTTAATTATTAACTGGATTTTGTTGTCTTTCTTAAGAGTGTTGAAATATTTGGGGCAGGCAGTTAAATTACTTGCAGATCCACTCAATTATTCAGAGACATGCTCTGTGCCTTTGGGGACAGGTCCAAACTAGCCTTGACTTTAGGGTTAGCTTAGCCCTCCACTCTGGTGTGGCCCTTTGGTGTCTTCCACTGAACGTCCTGGCTGTTCAACAAGCCTCTCTTCTCAGGCTGGTTGTAACTCAGAAGCCTCCTAACACTCTGTGAATTCTAGGATTTGTTGACTTAAACCTTCCTTGCAGTTCTTTGCCCAGCCTTGAGGAGTTTCACCTGATGCGTACATATGTACCTTATCTTTTAGAAACAGATTTTAGATTATTCCTCTGCAGATTTCTCTCTTTCTCTGCATATCTCCTTCCTTTCCAGTGCTCTGCCCTATAAATTCCAGGTACTTCAGCCTCTTGGTCTTCTGAAATCTATCTTCTCAATCCAAAAGACCATTATGCTCTGCTTGGGTTCCCCCCTTGCCTGTGCTGCAGTCCAGAAAGTATTTCCTGGCAGAAAGTCAGGGTGATCATAAAGCTCACCTTACTTGTTCCCTCTCTCAGGGATCACCATCCTGCTCTGCTGGTTGTTCAACGTCTATAAATGGTGGTTTCATTTAGATTGCCTAGTATTCCAGTTTATGGCCAGAGGTCAGGTCTGGTGCCAGTTAATCTGTCATAGTCAGCAGTGGAAATCTCTAAGTTTTGTCCATTTTGTTCTTGGTTTCAATGACTGCCATAAATGGCTGGAAAAGATAACTCACAAAGATACATAAAACCAAACCAAACCAGTACATTATTAGCGATCTTTACAAAAACATGATTTATACCTTTGAAAGCTGCATACCAGTTTGAGAAAATATTAGTTGAAGTTCAGGTAGTAAATTTTTATTTACCCTGGTATTCAATTTTTCTTGCTAACTAGTCGGAAGATACTGTATTTTTTTATACCATCAACAAATGGGTTTGAAACTCCTTTTGATAAATATTTCTTCAGGTTTGAGTTAATTGATAATAGGTAACATCTGTTGAATATTAACTCCATGCCTGGCTGTGTATACACATATTGTGGTGATTAATCCTTACAACAACTTAATGATATTGGCACAATTATTATGCCCACTTTATAGATGAAGAGAGTAAGATATGGAGATATTAAGTAGCTTCTCTAAGGTTGCACATCCAGTAACTGGCAGAACTGAGATTCAGTAGCATGTAGTATGGCCCACACTCTAAACCGTTTCTCTCTACTCCCTCTTGTTTGATATGAGGCATTGAGATATTTTTTTGTAGACAATGTTGTCTTTGCCCATAAGTTTATGTGATGATGGGAACATTTCCAAATATCCACTTTTAGAATGCTGTCTGTAGATGAGTTTCATTCAAGAAGCAGTTCCCCCCCCCCACTAAGTATTAAAACATCACATTTACTTCGAAGACATAGATTATGTGTTTATATTTTTTTAAATGTCTGCTAGGCAGCATATTACTGATAGCCATCTGCCACTACAGAACAGGGCAGCTCATTTAGAACACTTAGCTTTTTAAAAGAAAATTGTATAACTCATCTTTAAGCTTAAAACTCTTAAATACTTTGCAACTAGAAAACCAACAAACCCTTTCATGGCACGGCAGCTTCCCTCTCATGCCTCAGTGGCTCATCTTGCGAGAGTCCTGTTCTCTGAGGGCTTTGTCCGTCGCAATAGAGTTGAATCCACACTCAGTCCCTTCGCTCACGTAGACGCCATTTTTATGAGACTGACACACCGCCTGCTGTGCAGCGGGGCGTCTCCAACGCAGTAATTTCAGCTCTGAGATTCAGTGCGATTCTTCTTCCCATTGTCTCTCTCCCTCTCTCTTTTGTTCATATCTTTCTGTAAATCTTTGCGCTCAGGGATCCCGCTCTGGCCACTTGTCCTTTGCCACTTCCCCTTCCTTTCTTCATACCTCGCCAGCTTCTCTCTGGCCGTGCATATGCCTCCTCACACTCACCCCTGGACCTCTGCATAGCTGTTCCCTCTACCAAGAGCCTCCACGTTCTCTCCTCTCCAACATCTGGATCTCAACCCCAGGGTCACCCCCTCAGAGTCCCTCGCTGTCCCTCTGTCTCCAGGGCCCGTTCCCCATTCTCCACACCCTGTCTCCTCTCATCTTCACGCTTGGCAGTCCTGAAAACACCCTGTTTGGTTTGGTTTTGCTGTCTGTCTGTCTCCCACGCTTCAGTAGAATGTCAAGTCTTTGAGAACAGGCATTTTGTCTTGTTCACGGTCATGTCCCCCCAGCACCTGGCACAGTACTGATGTCTGAGTGTGTGTGCGTGGGTGCCAGCAGTTGGACTGAACTGTTTCTGTGGCTGCACCTGGCCCTCCCCTGCTTCTAGCTCCATGCTGTTCCTTCCATGTGAATTTACTGCCCCAAAGTCTCCACAGGTCTAAACTCTGGCTCTTTTAAAAAAAAGTCTAATTTTCCTGGTTTCTCCATCTGGAAACGGTCTTCCATTTGGCCCTCTTTGCTTTATATTTGTTGTTTGTGAACATGGTTTATCTCTGTGAGGTTGGGCCTGCCTGATTCACCTGGATGTCCACCCCAGTGTCTTACCCAGAGCAGACAGATGCTTAGGACAGACTTGTTATATTAGTACTTGAAGAGACAGTATAATTTAGTTGGCTGCTGGAACAGGAAGCAGAAATCTTAATTAGACTTTTGCATACCTGTTTGCCTGGCCGACTTCTCTCCTCCCTGTGTTCCCTGAGTGAGACGCCAGCGCCTGACACGCTGCAGGGCCCCCTCCCCACCGACCTCTGGCTGTGATGGCTAGAATTAACAAGATAATGTCCCATGTACTTAGGCGGAGGTGCTGAATACATGCAGGCGACGGTCTTGTTGTTTGTTATAATTGCATTCTTTTGAGTCCTGTGTTGCATAATGAGCTATAGCATGCCTCAAAGAGCGTTTCAGGAATGAACTATGAAATGGCTGTAGAACACTTTGCAAGTTTGTTGCGTCGGGAGCATGGCAGCGGCAGTGAAGCGCGTTGACTAGGAGGTGGCAGGGATTTCGTGTGTTCCTGTTCCACCGATGGGTGTGTGCGCTCACCTCCCCCAGACAGTTCCCTAATGGAGCTGCTGAGACGGGCGGCTTGTGACGTTCAGAATAAGACCTAACAATACTTGTGTGGGGTTTAAATGGCATTGGAAATCATTAACGAGACAAAAAGCTATGATTTCCCCTAGATTAACATGCAGGCTGGGGTTTGGCATGCCGAAATTCATTGTTTTGGTCTCTAGCCCAAACATGCTAGAGTCATTATATTGTCATGTGGTAATTAGCTGTTCCTTTAATACAAGTAATAAAAATTAAGCCTAAGAGGTACTTTAGCAATGCCTTTTACATAATCCAAAACAATATTCAAATGCTGTAGGCGTTGAGTCATTCAACTGTACTGTAGTAAAGTTTGAAGTTTAATGCATAGAGATGTTTGAATCCAGTTCATTCTTTATTCTTTGACCAGTTTTGCTACTTAGGCGTTAACCTTTAATCGTGTTAAATTAAATATACATGCCATAATGAATAATTATGAGCATGCCAGAATTTTCATTTACAATATAATGCTTTGAAAATTTGTCTAAAGGTCCTAGTTACCATTGACTTGACAGTGTGCATGCTATTTTTATATGTCACTGAATTCCTTGCTGAATCAAATGAGGGAAAGTATTTTTTTATTCGAAGCAGACACAGTGGGTCCTGGCTTCTTAAAAGGAATGGACTGGAAGAGTTGTCAGCAGAAGTTTTGGGGATGGAGGGCAGTACACTAGCTTAGCTCTTCAAAAATATAATTTGGACTGGCAGTTGTGCCGGGAAGCCTACAGGAGTTGACGTTCATAGAATTTAATAGAAGCACAGTGGTTCTCCTCTCCTCAGTTCTTCTCTGATCTCTGTTTCAAGTTCAAGTTGTCATCGTACGTGGAGGGAGCCAAGGGCATGCTGCTTTATCTCCTTCAGGCCATTTGCCCAGCATGAGACCATGGTGGGAGAGGAGAAGGGGGTGGGAAGGTGTCCAGGGAAGATACTGAAATTTAAAAATAAAAAGCTGCACCTGAAATGTTCTGAGGATGTTCATTCTATAGTATTATTGCCACTCCTACTAACAAGGAACCATATCCCTGAAATAGCTTTTGAGATCTACTTTATTTTTTTTTTGAGATCTACTTTAATATAAATATTTTAATGCTGATAAAAATAATCATGAGAGGTCACAAATGAGAAAGCAGTGATGTAGTCATAAGCTGTATATACACCCAGAATCAGTGCCCAGCCTCTGGGGTTTCACTTGATGAACGGCGTTGGACGCTGTACTGGACGAGCCCTGGGGCCTGCGTTTTGTAAACCCCATGAAGACACTGGCATCTCAGAGTGCTCCTGGCTCCTGGTGGCTGTGCCAACTGAGGCATGGTAGGCCGAGCCCTCCCTTCCAGGAACCAGGGGTGGTCTGAAAAATTAACAGCTCTGGTATTTGAAAATTAAGTGAGCGCTTGAATATATACCCTTGTTGATCCACTGGGCTTGGTGTTTAGCATTCCTCACCCAGAGACTAAATCTTTGCAGCCGTCTCACAAGTGATGCTGGCGTCCATACCAGAAATATCTTCCGCAATCTCTTCTAAGCCCAGCAGACTCGGGTATGCTTCTGCTCTGACAGGGCCCGAGGGTCCTAGAGGAAGTGCCCCACTGGGGCCCGGCAGGTGGATTATAAGTGCAGCAGAAATAAAAATAAAGACCCAGTTGATGCCAGAAGAATATATCTCCATTTTGTGCTGAATTAATGGTAAAGGCAAAGACCTCACTAGTACCGTAAATTTCTATGTCCACCGTGTCCAATTTTAGGTCCAAATCCGTTAGAGGAATTGGAACCCCTTCCAGGGCCCGAGAATGGGCTCTTGTCTAACACTCGGAAATGAATTGTCCTGGGAGACACACATGCTGACAAGCAAGAGACTTCGTTGGGAAGGGGTGCCCAGGAAGAGAGCGTCAAGGTCGGGAGCCCAGGAGAACCGCTCTGCCACGTGGCTCACAGTCTCGGGTTTTCTGGTGAGGGGATTCGTTTCCAGGCTTCTGGCCAGTCATTCCAACTCAGGGTCCTTCCTGGTGGTGCACGCTTTGCTCTTCCAAGATGGATTCCTACGAGGATTCTGGGAGGTTGGTAGGACATACGGACTGGCGTCTCCTCTCTCCTTTGGACCCTTCCCGAATTCTTCCAGTGGTGGTAGCTTGTTAGTTTCTTATCAGGACCTCCTGTTGTAAGATTATTCATGTCAAGTGGTTACTATCGTCTCTGGGCCAGGATGGGTGGTTTCAGTCAGTGGTTTACCTAATTAATCCAGTTTTTTTGTAAGGAATCTGAAGGTGGGTAGCACATTGAATTGTCTATAAGACCTCTCATAACTGGCCTAGATCTCCATTCTCCTACTGTTTGTACTATAACTAGCCGTGGGGTAGCCTCCTGGCTGGCTGGCTCAGTGGCCCGGTACAGGTCACCATGGCTCGGTCACCAGCTATGCCTCTCACAAAAGGCAGAGCCACCATGAGCAGAAACTCAGGGTTCTCCTGTCTTCAGATCACCAGCTAGTAAACCCTGACTGTCCCTGAGCGTGCTTCATCAGTTAAAGGATGGCCATGACAGAAAATGGTCCTGTCCTGAATAGGGGATTATCTTACAAGAGCCCCCCTCAGGGGACCTTCCTCATTGGAAGGATGATCACTGATCTCACAGACCTAGGTCTGAGTTCTCTCTGCCTCCTGTTGTTATTGTTGCCAAGTCATTCTGACTCTTTGCAACCCCATGGACTACAACCCACCAGGCTCCTCTGTCCATGGCATTTCCCAGACAAGAATTCCAGAATGGATTGCCATTTCCTGCTCCAGAGGATCTTCCCGACCCAGGGATCAAACCCACGTCTCCTGCATTGGCAGGCAGATTCCTTACCACTGAGCCACCAGGGAAACCCCTCTGCCTACTAACCAACTGGAAACCTGGACACATCACCCTGCCTCCCTGAGCTTTAGTTCCGACTTCTGTGTAAAGAATGAGATACATGTCACACATCTCTCTCCCAGGATTGTCCTCGGGCTCAAATGAGAAAATGTCTGTAAAAAGTGTTCTGTGATGAGCAGATTCTCTCCAGGTAGCAGGTGTCATTACCAGCTTCACAAGAATTATTAGAAACCTGAGGCTTTCAGTGCCTTCTCCAAGCGGGTGCTGGGTGATTTTTCCAGGCTCCCCCACTACCCCTGCCTGCCCCACCAGCCACCGTGTTTATGTCTCTCTCTTCCAATCAGATCAGGGAATGAAAAATCCTTCAAGTGTCACACCAGGTCAGGGCAGTGGGCAGATCCCAGGGAGCCCATGGTCAATCTCACCCCATTCTCATGTACTGGGTTCTACCCGCACATCCCTTAGTGGCTGCAGAGACGAACCCTGTCCACCCAGCGGGGCCCCGGGAAGCTGACAGCCTGGGAGCCAGGTGACCTGCTCCAAGCCTCTGCAAGGGTGGCTCAAGCGTGTCCGGAGGAGGGTGACCCGTGTGTCCCTCTCTTGCAGACCCTGTTCCCGCGCTGGACCTTGGGCAGCAGCTCCAGCTCAAAGTGCAGCGCCTGCACGACATTGAGACGGAGAACCAAAAGCTTAGGGAAACTCTCGAAGAGTACAACAAGGAATTCGCCGAAGTGAAAAATCAAGGTTGGTGGAAGATGTGTTTGTTCCTTACTTTTTCTTTTCTTTCTTTTTTCTTCTGTTCCTTTTTTTTCTGTTCTTTTCTTTCTTTCTTTCCTTCTTTTTTTAAATTACTTTACCCATACTGTTGGGACTAGCTCTGATTGTCACCTATGTCATAGAGTCCGGGCGGGGCATTACAGAGAGAAAATAACACTTAGCTATTGAGAAGGAAAGCTTTTCCTCCACACTATGACCACATATGATTTTATTGCCTCCCTGATGGGACAGATTCGGAGTCTTTAAAAGTTCTTCCTGAATCATCGTGTGATAGGGTCTGCCTTTAAAAGACGAATGTGTTGCCTGCGGGTGGCACCTGTCAGACAGCTTATGATCAAAGGGCCACATCCAGTAAGTGGTTTAATAATTGCTGCCAACACATTAAGGCTTTAGACGAAGGCTGCATGTCCCCACACTTAAGAACCCCCGTGTCCTCGTCAGCGTCGCCTGTTCCATGACGAATCTAACGGAGGAAAACAAAATTTAGCCTCTTGGTGTGGTTGTCCAGCTGTCAACAAGGAGAGAGGGCAAAGGTTGCCTGGCTTTTCCTGCCAAGGAAGACTAGAGAACTCTCTCCTAGACCTAAGATCCAGATGTGTCCCAGTCAGGCTTCCATGTCTCAGAGAAAAGCCGCCGCCCCATCTGACAACCGCAGCAGGTCTCTGAGCCAAGTCCAAGTGGAAATGAACCTCTTTGGTTTTGTTTGGGGTGTGGGTGAGGAAGGTGACAGAAAAGAGAGCAGCCTGCTTGAGGGACTTCCCCTGAGGGCTACAGAAGGAATTACTTGATGACGATTTTTAAAAGCATCCTTGGAGGACTTCCCTTGGCAGTCCCAGTGGTTGAGACTTCACCTCCCAATGCAGAAGATGTGGGTTCACTCCCTGGTTGGAGAGCTAAGATCTCACCTGCCTCACAGCCAAAACATAAAACAGAAACAATACTGTAACAAATTCAATAGACTTTAAAATGGTCAACATCAAGAGAAATCTTTTTTAAAAAAGAAGGGAAGAGAGGCTTTTTAAAGAAAAATTTAAAAATTAAGAGCATCCTTGGGTTCTGAGACCTTTGGACCCAGGCTGGCAAGGAGGGATCATCCACGGAAAGGACCCAGGAAGAGGCAGGACAGTCCAGGCCTGAACACTGAGGGCAACAGGCCTGAAGGCCCCGTCCTGGAGGATGCCCCCTCATCCTGGCCCCACAGGGAGCGGAGAGGCTATGGACTGGAGAGATAGCTCGGTCCTGCTGGGGAGCAAGGTGTGGACTTAGGAGGTGGGGGGGTCCAGTGAGAGAAGTGCTCCCTCCCGGCTCTGGTCAGAATCACCCACGCTCAGGGGAAAGAGAACCCAGAAATTCTGGTTCTGCAGCACAACCCGAAGGGGGAGCGCTTGTTGTTTCCTTCCAGCGACCCCTGCCATCTTATTTTGATAGATCCACCACCTGGGTTTCCGTCAGTTTGGTTTGATTCTGGTGGAAGGCGTGCTGCCCCTCCCCACCTGCCTCACCACCCACCCCACCCCAGGGGCCAGTTGCCCAGTGTGAGGCCATCGCCTCCCACAAAGGTCTCACCTGATGGGCATTTTCAAATGAAAGGCAGAGCCCAAGGGTCTTTCCTGGCGGTCCAGTGGTTAGGACTCCATGCTTCCATTGCAAGGGGCACGGGTTCAATCCCTGTTTGGGGAACTAAGATCCCACAAGCCCTGAGGCGCAGCTAAAAAAGTAGAAACGCAGAGCCCATGCCTTAAGAACAAAGGCTCCAAGGCTGGCAGACCGGGCCAGGGTCCCTTGGTTGCCACCACTTTGCAGTGGGAGCAGAGCTCTTGAGTGTCCTCTGCTCCTCTGCACTGCTCGCCCTGCCCTCCCCCTAAGCTAACCGCCCCCCCACCTCGCTCCACTCACATGGAGGGGCACAGCCGGGACACACCCAGGGCAGTGTCCTGGCCCCAGGCCCAGGTACCAGAGGAGGGACAGAGGCTCCAGGACAAGTCACCCCTGGCTTACCAAGCAGTCTGCCCTGGGTGGGGGTGGTAAAGGGACCCCACCAGACCGAGTGGAGCTCCCAGCTAGCACCCCAAACTCCTCTGGAAGGAGCGTAGGTGGGTCAGGAACTGCCCAGATGTCTCCAACCCATTGTTCAAAGCAGAGATGCCGTCTGTTTATAGCCCGTAGGCTGTTGACTAGAGAGCATATGCAGGTGTTTCCAGAGGTGACCTGTCATGTGCCTGTTTTGGACACGCTCCACTCCCTCCCAGCCTGCACCCCTTCACTCGTGTATCACCAACCATTGTGCTTACAGGGCATTTCTTCCAAGCCTCAAACACTCAGCCCGAGAGGCAGGAAGCCCCCTATTCGTCTCTCAGATGCCTTGCCAGGGTCACTGGTCTTAATTCCCTTTCTCTTCCTCCGAGGAGATCCCCCTGGTTTCATTTAAAGAATAGTGCCAGTTTCTTATTTTAGCAAAAGAGCCTCTAGCTTTTCTCCATAAGCCAGGTGGGCACGAACGCCCGGCTGTCAAGCTCCTGCCTGGGCCAGCGTGTCCATGCAGCTCAGGGAGTGGAAGCCAACGTGAGTGACAGCCCAAAGGGCCAAGGCCACCAGTCCAAGCACTTACATGAGCAGAGACCTGGCAGGCGACCTTGTCACGTGACCCTGGGGCCCTGTTGTCGCAGCCCCTTTGTGGCCTTACCCTGCTCAGCCCACTGAGCACCCACCGTGTCGGGTGCTGGGACCTCCAAGGCACTCAGTCCTGCCTCCTGTGCGGTGGATCCTCATCTGAGCAAGTGTATTCCCTCAAGGGCTTTGCTCACCTTGGAGCTGGGGCTGCAGTACTCGGCCGGGGGCCGGCCAGCCCCCCCAATGGGGTGGGGGTGTCCATGTCGAGGCAGGTAGAGCAATGCTGCCCTAGCCACCAACGGATCTGAGTTAGGACCCTGCCCTGTTCATTGCATCTGCTCTTGTGTTCCCATTTTGGGCCCATAAAGCAACTGTCATAAACACACACTTGGTGGAGAGGGGATCCTGGGCTTTCCAGGGGGGGCCCTGCCACCCAGGAAGCCCTGTGTCCTGAGCACCAGACACCACAGGGCTTCATCTCACAGCACTGCTGCCTCCCCCCGGCACTCGCTCTCCCTCCGACGTGGCTCCCCTGGGCCCTAAGTCATCTACTCTGCACACGCAGCCCAGGTCTGCCAGACTCTGACCAGGGTGGAAGGTGCTCTTGGCATCCAAGCTCTGGGACTAGTCCCTTCCAGCCAAGGAGACGTGCCCCGGATCCACTTAGTGCACCATGTGTCTCATCACTTGTGAAACAGCAGGGCTGCAGCCCACAGCCAGGGAGGTCTGTAGGCTTCTTCCAAAATGTGCACACAATTATGAACTGTTGTCTTTGTAAGAAAGTACTTAAACCTGCACTAAAACATTATTAATCTTCCCTCAGTAGAAGACTAATTTCAAATTCATCAATAAGATGATATTATATTTTAGCATTGATTTCCCCCCCTTTTTCTTAAGTTGTATTAGAGACATAGTTCTTATTCCCAGCAAAATCCATTGATCCTCCTCAACCTAAATGTTTAAAGTTCAATTTAACATTTAGGGAGTAAAAGGTCTCCGAAGGGACTCGTAACCATTGATTTTGTGTCAGAGTTGAAGAGCTAAAGTTTAAAACACACCGATCCTCCTAGGTTACAAAAGCCTAGTATATATAGCCTTGTGGAACCATGCTTCTCTTACTGGAGTTTTTTTCCCCCCTTCTGCAGAGGTTACGATAAAAGCACTTAAAGAGAAAATCCGAGAATATGAACAGACTCTGAAGAACCAGGCTGAGACCATAGCTCTCGAAAAGGAACAAAAGTTACAAAATGATTTTGCAGAAAAGGAGAGGTGAGCATGTTTTGGGGTCTGCAGGCACCCATGTGCGGATGTAAGGTTTTACTTGTTTATATCACAAGACAAGTTTTGTTGTTTTGTTTTGTTTTGTTTTTTTTCATAAAGCAATCCCATGAAATAAGCCCAGGTTGGAAACCAGAATCCTAGGAGCTCTAAGGCAGTGGCATCCAACCTTTCTGGCACCAGAGACCAGTTTCGTGGAAGATAGATTTTCCACAGAATTAGGGAGGTGGGGATCGGATGGTTTCAAGATGATTCAAGCACATTCCATTTATTGTGTGCACTTTATTTCTCTTATTATTAAATCAGCTCTACCTCAGATCATCAGGCGTTAGATCCCGGAGGTTGGGGATCCCTGCTCTAAGGCACAATTTTGTTTGAAAACCATAGGTGTCCCTTGTTCTGTTATTTGTAAGATGGGCTTGAATGAAGTGTAACAGTCTCTCCCCATTGGTGAATGGGGTGTCTGGTGGTCCAAGGGTGTGTCTGTCGGGGCTGCGTGAGGTGGAGCTTGAGCACGAAGCTTGTGTGGTTGACACATGGGGCTGTACCCGAGGTGAGATGAGAGGGGCAGGATGGTCCCCTGCTGCCTGTCCTCTCTAGGAAGCCTTGGGTGACCCCGAGCTCCTACTACCTTCTTCAGTGGAATTTTAGTATTTAACATCTCCCTCTGTCTCTGTCTATCTCTCGCACACACACACACAATATCTTGGTTTGTTGGCATTGGTATCAGTAAAATATGTTCATGCACCATCTAGGGGTTGTGAGTGTTAGGTTTCCACTGGCCTGCTTCACCCAAAACTTTGCCACAAATAACAAGTTGGGTTTTCAGCTAGTGTGACGACCTAATGAAAGTTAGCTTCCTGTGAAAACCGTAAGGACTGTTGAAGTCACCAATTCAAATTGCACAAGTCAGGCTCTCAGAACTTTGGTGAAGCCAAGGTGTAAAAATTTCAGCCTGCCATGGAGAATCCTGAGACCATTAATGAGAGGCTTGCACTACATGTCTGGTTACAAGTGAGAGGCAGGCCCACGATGGTGCCCTGTGGCTGTTTCCTGTGAACTCGGAAGCAGCTGCTCAGACTTCCATGAGGCAGGCCGGTGGAGCTCTCGGGCGTCAGTAAGGCCTCTCTGAGGCACCGTGAAGCTGGCTTCATTCAGAAAAGAGGAAGAATGCCTGCTGCACTCACTGCCAGGCCCTCTCGGGGCATCGTCTCACCTAGTGCCCAGGACAGACCTGCCGAGCCGACGGTCTCATTTTTCAGGTGGAGAGACCAGGCCTCAGGTTAGGGACCTGCCCCCACTCTCCCACCCAGGCACCCAGAGGTGGGGCCGGAGCCCAGCCCACCGCTGTACCCTGGCCTCCCAAGGTCCTTGCTGCAGGACCAAAGCCAGTCCCTCAGGTCAAGCCCAGCTCTGCAGGGAACGCCACACCCATACTGCTGGGAGAGCCCCACAGAGTCAGGGCTCAGGATGAGTGGACTTGCGACTTAGCAGGTGTGGAACTGCGGCTAAATATGTCTCCTCAGAAAGTACTTTATGCCCAAAGAGATTTCTCACCATATTACTGAAAACTGGGGGACAGGGGACATGCAAGTCATTGAAATGCCCTGCCAACAAGAAATGGATACATAAGAGATAGTTTTGTTGAATTTGCAGTAACCCCAGAAATGTACCTGGCATAATATGGAGTGAAAAATGCATAATACAGAATTATAGACAATGTGGTTACATCTGCACAAAGTCATGCTTTATAGAAGTGTTACAATAAATTCCTATAGAAATTTAATATTATTAAGTTGATTTTTCAAATTAGGTTAAAAGATTGATTATATTGAAAGATACAAATAGTTGACAACTGGGGGTGGGGGATAAAGCTAGATCTTTATCTCATTCTTTACCAAAATATTGAAATTGATTAGGGTTTAAATGTCAGTAATTAAATCATATACATATGGGAAGAAAACATGGGCATTTACTTTGTTTTTAATGATTTTGGAATGGAGAAATCTTTCTAAGCATTTATATATTTTCTAAGAAAATTTATATAAATACGACTGCCTAAAATTTCATACAGACTTTTAAAAACAAATAAAGATGAATAACATTTTTAAACCATCAAAAAACTGGGAAGAAATATTTGCACCATGTAAAAGAAAGGGCTAATTTTCCTTGCAAACAGAGAGCTCTTAAAAGTTAATAAGAAGAAGTCAGCACTACAAAAAATGGGCAGAGGAGAGGAGCAGACAGTTCATACAAAGAGAAATTCTCAGCTTTATTCCACAGTAAAACTAAGTTTAGTTTTATCCAGTGTTGTCACAGCAGAACACTCGAATGTTGTTGGCAAGAGTTTAAATTGGTGAGGTTCTTTTTGTTGGAAAGTTTCTGAATATCTATCAAAACAACAAAAACAATTGCACATACCCTCTCTCCTTGTAGTTCCTCTGTTTGAATTTTATTCAACGAATTCACTGTCAGAATTATGCAACAATACCTATGATGATCACTGTAGAATTGTTTAGTAGAAAGAAATTTGATAAGTCATCTAAATGCCCAGAGAAGCTGAGTGGAGTCAGTTATTTAATAAGAATGGGAAAGAGCTATATATGCTAGGGTAGACTATTTCCACAGTACTGAGATAAGTGAAAAAGCTAGCTACCGGATAGCACATGTGCCCTGATCCCTTTTGTGTGAAAAGAAAGGGTTTTCTGTTTATATACATTGTAATATATCACATCTGAGTTTATATTATGCTACAGTACATTACATATTACATTGTATTTCTATAAATAAAGAAAAATTCTAAAGAGCTACAAAAGAACTCTATCTGAGGAGTGCAAATAGAGCCAAGATATAGAAAGAACATTTTACCTTCCATAATATTTGTGGGTTTTTTTTTCAACACAGAGCATTTATTAGCTTTATAATTGAAATAGGTGCAAATTCGAGCAGTGCTTTTCCACAGATGATGGAAATTTGGGTGTCTTTTTTTAACTGTGCCATTTCTACTTTTCCATATTCCCAGGTTTCTTCTTCATGAGAGCATGTGTTACATTCAAACGATGTAAAAATAATAAACTTATTTTTAGAGATTTTTCTGCCGATGAGGAGGAAAGAATGCTATTTATTGACCAGGGAATTCATCTGGAGATCCTGGGAAATATAAATACATGGAATGTGGCTGCAGACATTCAGCATGTCCCCATTAGGTATTAGCCTTGCATTCGCATTCCATTCTAACAGAAATGGAGCAGCTGTCACATCTCTTCAGTACATCCTTTATTCCAACAAATTCCTTCATTGTGTCAGCAAAATGTAAATGCATCATTCTTTCGGGCTAACTTCAGGAAACAATGAGTGCGTGATGATTTTTCTTTTCTTTCTTTTTTTAAAATAACTGGCATTTCAAGAATAAGCTGCATTTAGGATAGCCTTCTACATCAATTGCCTCGCATCAGGTCCCACAGGAAGTACACCTCCCCTGGAGGGTGACGTGTGGGTAAGAGTCAGGGGGTTAAAGGTCAGGGCATCAGGGCTCGTGGCGTTACTAGTGGTACCTTGCCGCACGCCTGTCACCAGTTGTGTAAAGGCAGCTCATGGCCATAGTTCCAGAACCACAAGACATGTGAGCTGCTCAACAAGATGACCAATCTGACTTCCTCCTCTTCCTTTTCAGAAAGCTGCAGGAGACCCAGATGTCCACCACCTCAAAGCTAGAAGAAGCCGAGCATAAAGTCCAGACTCTGCAAACAGGTGTGCTATTCTGCCTGCCCGTCAGGCTGCTGCCAGCCAAACTGACCCAGGACAGGCTTCCTCCACCTCCCAGTCCCTGCAGGTCCCCCTGACACCTGTCGCCCCGCCACTGTGGTGAGCCTGGAGGAGGGAGGGAGCCAGCCCACACCCCAGTGTGCCTCAGACACCACCCGCCCCCCCAACCCTGCCCCTTCCCACCTCGGCTGCATGAGTCACCCACCACTCTGAGTCCTGCTCGGCAAGGTGGGAGGCTGCGAACTCCATTTACATCACTGCCAGGAACCATCCTTTCTTCCTGCTCTTTTTCCAACAAACTCATCTAAATCACCGAACTGTCAAGGGCTGACTTGTCATTTGGAATGATAATGGGGGAAAAAACCATTATTTCTACCCTGTGAGGTTAAGGAGAACAGTAATAGCAGACCTTTAAAACTGCAAAAGTACCCAAAAATCTTTGCTCAGGTTTTTCTTTAAACTTCTTTTTGCCTTTTTTTTCTTTTTGTTCTGAAAGAGAAATGGGACTATATATTTAATTTAAATGTGGAAAAATAACAGAAGACATCATAATCCAAGTTTAAAAAAAAAAATGACAGAGTGGGAGAAAATAATCACAACAAATTCAGACACATAAGATCCCCCAAATATAAAGATCACCCGAAAGTCAATAAAAATAGATGAACAGTCCAGGAGAACAAGGGGCTAAGGATGGAAACAGGCAGTTTACAGAAGAAACACACAGCCAATACACATATGAAAAAAATGTTAATTTTGAACGGACAGGGAAATGCCAATTAAATCAGCAAGAGATTGTTTTGCCTGTCAGACTGTCAAAAAAAAGTTTTTAATTGATAATATCCAATGTTGGTGAGAGTATAGGAAAAAAATCACGCTCTCAGTATCGATGGGAAAGTAATTGCCTCTTGGGAGGCCAGCTGGGTAGTATTTATCTGAAGTTGGAACGTCCCAGCTACTTACCCAGCACCTTCCCTTCAAGGTATCCTGATGCCCTGGGCCCATGGCAAGCCCTGTACAGGAGCTAAATTGTTACTGTCACTGTCATGCCCCAATATAGAGAGATTTCCATGCTTCTGCTCAGGGCAAAGTGCAAATCTCAGAAGATGTTTGTATCATCCTATTTACGAGTGCATGTGTGTTATTCAGTCAGTCATATCCTACTCTTTGGGACCCCATGGACTGTTTCTCACCAGGCTCCTCTGTCCATGGAATTCTCCAGGCAAGAATACTGGAGTGTCACTGGAAAAAAAAAAAGAATACTGGAGTGAGTTGCCATTCCCTTCTCCAGGGGATCTTCCCAACCCAGGGATCAAACTCTGGTCTCCTGCATTGCAGGCAGATTCTTTACCGTCAGTATTTATGGGGGGGTGGGGGGGAGGGTAAAAATATACATATGTTATATATTTTTAATTTATGGGAGTGGGTAAAAATAAAATATATATATGTATATACACTTAAACATATATGCAATTATATATGGAAATATTTTTTAAATAGTGAAATTTATTTAAAAGCAGGAATTTACCTAATTAGAGGCTCATGGGATGAAATGAAGCAGCAGTGGAAGGGGATTGTTCTTTTCCATTCTGTGATACTTTTGTAATCTTTGCCTCCTTTGAAATGAGAATATGATTTTTTTCTTTCTGATTTAATAGGAACAATTAGTATCTTACATCATGATTTTATGTCCTCTGCCTTTCAGCCCTGGAAAAAACTCAAACAGAATTATTTGACCTGAAAACCAAATATGATGAAGAAATTACTGCCAAGTAAGTCTCTGCCCATCTCCCTCTGTCCGCGTGCATTTGGTCAGGTTGCTCCCAGTATTGCTAATCCATGAAAGATCTCCCTGCTTCGCCCTCCTGTTGATTGGCTTTGCAAAGTGGTACATGGTTTAGAAGATACTTGGTCTCTGAGCTGCTGTAAAGAACAGAGTGTCGTTCCCGTGACTTCCTTGCAGAAGTTTAAAAGCCAGGATGTGACAGTTAGCTGTGTCTGGTGCTCTCAGGACAGCCCTTCCAACTGACACTTTTTTCTTAATTATTGTGAAGCCGGGTCACCACTGTGCCTTTTTCTAAGAAATTTTGGGAAAGCGTCAGCACAGAGAAGATGTGATACTTGGGATGTTTTGTGGAGCTTGGTCTGTGGCAATAGCACCAGGTTTTACCCGTGCCCAAAGCCTCCACTCCCACACAGATGTATCTGTTCAAACCCCACCTGGGTGTCCGTTGCAGACACAAAGTGGGGGTGTGTACATCTTTGGGCGGGTGTATCAAGTAAAGGTCTTGTCGGGAGGGAATCAGTGATCCACTGCATGTTCCCTGTTGCCAGCCAGCAAGCAAGAAATAGCATTGACATAAATCAAGAAAGATAAAGAAGCAACAGATTGTTCCCTGAAAACGCCAGGCTAGCATCTGTACTACTTTTTCCT
This sequence comes from Cervus canadensis, assembly GCF_019320065.1. Classification (NCBI taxonomy): domain Eukaryota; kingdom Metazoa; phylum Chordata; class Mammalia; order Artiodactyla; family Cervidae; genus Cervus; species Cervus canadensis. The sequence goes on along the minus strand of NC_057417.1, from coordinate 28,394,143 downwards.
GTCCTGGGAGGCTCCTCCCATTTCCCCCAGACACCCGTCCACCACTCCCTACCCCACCCCACCCCATCCCCAACAGCTGTGTCTCCAGTAGGACTCAGCTCCTGCTGTGCTCACACCAGGCCTCAGTGGGCACTGGTGGGTTTTGGGGGGTGGCTCTGAATAGCGCCACCTTCCTCCCCTGCTCCTGCTCCACGTGGGGCCCTGGTACTCAGCACTCCTCAGTCCGATCACCCTCACCCTTGACCTCAGAGGTTGCTGTTGGGCCAACTGCTCTCAGGGCACATGGTGGGGGGGTGGGGTGACCTTTGCCCTGGATTGTTTAGCAGCTTGAGACCTCAAGAGCCCAGCTACCTGGGCCAGGTGGTCAGAACCAATTTCAATCATGAGCAGAGAACCTCCTCACAGAGACTAAAACGTCCCAGTCAGTCTTGGTGGTTCTGGCCAAAGTGTTGGCATGTCTAATCCTGGTGGAATCCTCCACCCTCCACCCTCTTCTCCTAGCGTGCCGAAATGTGACTTCAGATGGTACAGAAAGGACTGGTTCTAAGGTTCCGTGACCCTTAAAATTACACTTTGAAAACTGGCAGTTCTGGTATTAACCCTTCTGATCCTAGGCATCACTGTCGATGGGCCACAGGCATGCCCTCCCCCCTGAGCCCACAGCCTGAGAGTTCCTCACCCCTGTAAACATATCCTCTGAGGCACCACACCAACTGCTGTCCCCTTGGCCCTCCTAGGTGTCCGTGTCTGGGTTTCCTCTTCTGCCAGCCATCTTTGTTTTTCTACTATTTCTGCTTAGACTTTATTCTACAACATAGATTGTTTTTCTCAGTAAATTTGATTTTTTTTTAATACTTTAACCTGGTACATAGTTCTAACCTTAGTTTATAGCATTTCTTTTCTAAAAGTTTAATCTGAAGATGTTCTGCTTATTCCTTGATTCATTCACTCTTATCCACATCATCTTGCTGACAAAATTCATAGGGACTTTGGGGGCTGATATGTTGGATTATTTGCTTAGTTTTTGTTAATTTATGTTTGTTAAACCACACCTCTTTCGAAAAGGCACGGATACATCTTGCATATCTACAGTCAACAAAGTTTGCTTTGTTATGCACTTAAAAAACTTTTTTGTCTCCAGCCATACCACCCTGAATGCACCCTATCTTGTCTGATCTCAGAAACTAAGCAGGGTCTGGGCCTGGTTAGTACTTGGATGGGAGACCTCCTGAGAATACTAGATACTGTAGGCTTAAAAAAAAGAAGCAGCAGCTTTTGTACAGCCAACCAGTAAGCCCATCTAAGCCCATGGTTTCCAAACTGTGGGTCGTGATTGTGAAATCTGTTTAGCAAGTGGCAACCAGCTAGCTGGGTCATAAGTAGGATATCAGGAAGGTGGTGACCGGGATGGCCCGGGGACAGGGGGAGGGAGGAAGGGCGTCTCCTCCCCATCCCTCGCCTTTCCTTGCTGTGCTTGGAGCCAGGGTGCAGTGCTCAAGGATGATTCCAGCCTCCCAGGTGGTCTGCTCCCTGGGAAGGGTCAGAGGTGCCTCCTGAGATGACAGGGTAATTTTCAGTCCTCAGTGTTGCCTTAAGTTACTGTTCGTAGATGCAGGGAACCAGCATAAGTCCATTCCTTAGCAGCCAGCTGCATCATTTGATGGTAAGATTGTTAAATCTCAGGTCACCTGAATCAGCAAGGCCACCCAGGAGAGCACCAGAGGCCAGTCCTTCTGACCCCAGACCTCTCCTTGAACTTATCAGAGCCCGCTGACCTCTGATAAATGGCAGTAGTTGATGGAGGCTCAGGGAGAATCACCTCTAGACTACTTCCCATCATATCAGTGTATCTTAAGGCCAGAAACTGTTTTTTTTTTTCCCAAAAAAAATACAGATAAGTGAAAATCCACTCATTACTTCTGCTTTTTCATTGAACTAGAGTAAATGGAGGATAGAATCAAAAAACAAGGAGTCTGTTATTCTGTCATGTAAAATGCTTTGCCTCCAAACTGGGGCTGTTGTTACCACCCGCTGACGGGGCCACAGGTGCTCTCAGGGTGCGTCCCCGCCTGTGATCGTAGCAGGAAACCCTCGTCTCCTCAGACGAGTTGGGAGGCAGGGGTGCGGCGTGTACCTGGGCGCAGAGAGGCAAGCCAGATGGGCACAACCCAGATCCACTGTCAGCTCTGCTGACGTTCCTGGAGGCCCTCAGGGAGGATCAGGGAGAAAAGGCATTGCAATCAAGCGCCATCCCTGCTGTCGGGGGGACATTAGCATAGCATCTGCAGCATCGGGGTGTCCACAGAAGACAGACACCCCCCTCCAGCTAGGACAGTCAGGAGGGAGTTTAACATGGGCGCCACAGGGACAGGGAGGACCAGCTACATCCCGGCACCCTGAGCAAGCACTGGCCAGGCCTCACTCCGCCTGTATTGGGAGGGAACAGGGCTCCAGGGCAGTACCAGCAACCCCTGACCTTACCCTCCTCTGGGCCCTGGCCAGGACTCCCCACTGCCAGGGGAGGACCAGGGGGAGAGGGAGCTGGTTAGGGGGATAGTGGGTCTCCAGTACAGGCCCCACCCAGCTGGAGCCAAAGGAAAGGCTGTCAAGGGGGCCTTCCTGTAGGCAGTGACCTGTGATTTGATGCACAAAGATGTGCTGGAGTCAGGGGTTGCTGGAGGCAAAGGAGCTCTGTCTGTGAAAACACCAGGCAGCAAGGCCAGTCACCTGGGGGACAAGCCTGGAGCTCCAACAGGCTGATCTGCCGGGCAGGTGGGCATGGTGGGCACCGGGCCTGGACAGAGACTCAGAAGGGGGTCAGCCCTGTTCAACTTTTTGTGACCCCATGGATTGTAGCTTCTGTCCATGGAATTCTCCAGGCAAGAACACTGGAGTGGGTAGCCATTCCCTTCTCCACGGGATCTTCCCGACCTAGGGATCAAACCCAAGTCTCCCACATTGCAGGCAGGTTCTTTACCGGTTAACCACCAGGGAAGCCCCAGATGGAGGTTAGCAATTCTAAATATTAATAGAATCAAACGTCTAACACAGGGCAGCTGAGGGCCCAACCCTTAGTGTAGATGGTTCCCAGAGGAAGTAATCCATAAAAAATGTAGAGAATGGCCTGAGATAATAATTGCTACTTTCTTTTAACTTCAGAAACAATCACTTCAGTCTTAGAGCTCCCACACAGAGCCGCCCCCCGCCACGCTCCACCTCTCATTTCCCTCCCTTTTCATTTTCTGGGAAAGGTCTGTCATTCTACTGTCTGCTTCCGGCCTGACTTACTTGTCCTGTGTTTGACTAGACAACTTTCCATCTAGTCTAATACTTACCAGTAGAAGCCGACCAGGTCCCAAGCTCCTCACAAGTGGTCTTAAAACATTTCAAAACAATGTATTTTCTCCCTTCTCAAAGGAGAGATTCTTAAAAAGCTTTCTTAAAAAACTTCCCTGGCAGTCCAGTGATTAAGACTCCACACTTCCACTTGAGGGGGCACAGGTTTGATCAACCTGGTCGGGGAACTGAGATCCATGCTGAGCAGCAAGGCCAAAACAACTTTTTTTTAAAAGTGTCGACAGAAAATGCAGAACAGGAAGTGGGTGGGGGAGGCATCATGGAACATGGGCTTTGAGTGGGTCATGGTGGGGAGGGGTGGCGGGTCCACTGTCCCTGCCCCATGTGTTCTTAGATAAGCTGCTTGATTTCTGTGCCTCTCTTTCCTCACCTGTAAAATGGGCAGAATAGCAGTCAGAACTCTGGGTGGCAGTGGAGGGTAATAAGGAGTTATGCCCACAGCTCCCAGCATGGTGACAGCTGTCAGCTCTTCTGTTGTCAGCAAATAGAGGCTGTTCCTGACAAGCTTGCCCTGAGCTTGGTGTGTGTGTGTTTCTGAAATTACGGGTCTTGGGAAAGACTGGCCTGAATGGCATCATGTCCCCAGAACGTTTGAAGAGTACATGTTGCCTCTCCCTCCCTGGGAGGATGTCACTGGGATGACCATCCCTTGCCGCCCCCACTGGGGACCGAAGCCCACAGGTCGGAGGCAGCAAGGCTGTCGGAAGCTCGTGCTGACTGGGTGCAGCCGTCGGCCTGCGTCAGCTGGGCCGGCCCGCTGGCTGCGGCGGGGACAGCAGCAGGAAAGTTTTCCATGTGTAGGCTTGAAGCGAAATGTAATTAGCCTTTATGTGCAGAACAAGGCTTCATTGATGAATACAGCTGGTCTTTGTTTTGTCCTGTCATTGAGAGTGGGAGGTAAAAGTGTTCTTCTTCATGTTTATTAATGCAAGATTCCTTAGACAAATGGCAAGCACAGTTTAATGTTTGTTGGAACATCGGGGGGCTTGCCAAAACAGTTGTTGTGTAAGAGGATTGCAGGGTTTCAGATTATAACCGTTTCTGGGTTAAATAAATGAATTATTTCTCTGCTTTTTTTTTTTTTTTTTTAAGTGAAAAAAGTACCTCCTCCTCAGCTGGTCAGGCTGTGTACAGATCTTCTGCCTTCTCTTAGCAAATAGAGATTTAGCACCCCAGCTGACATTAATGTGGGGATTCTAGCAATGTCGAGCAGGTTGGGTAAGATTTCAGTGGCTCCCTGGGATGGCCTTGGAGGAGGGGAGACAGCTTCTCGGGCCCCAGGAGAGAGGTCCGGACAGCTCCCCCGCCCCAACTCCACCCCTGTCCTGTGCAGCTGTTCGCTTGTGGTTGGGCTTAGATGGCCACTGCCCATGGCGGGAGGAATGTTACCCTCCGGCTGAGATACCAACTTTCTGGGCGAATCTGCTGGAAGTCCCATTTTTGCTCAAATCCACGGCCACCTCTTTGCTCTGTCCCCAAGGAACTTCAGTTGTTAACACACACAGTCAGCTTGTTAAATTCCTCCTGACCTGTGGGCGGAGGCTCTGAGCCTCCGATGAAAGGAAATATTGAATCGCACTGAAATGCTGCATTTTTTTTTTTCTATAGCTAATGTTAGTCTGAGGAGAATTTGCACCTCCCAACCTTTCCTGCCAGTAAAATTCATATTTCTTAAGGTTACTCACGTTGTATTTCTTGCCTATATGCTTTTTCAAAAGAACCACATTGCATGAACACATGCTTACACAGTTCATTACGAAAGAGCCGTCTATGAAGAACTTCACTTGGGATCATTTTAGCGTATTTTCTCTTTATTGTGAGTATACAACCAGTGTGTAATCACAAAGTGCAATATGCTCTGAGACAGCAGAAAAACTTGCCCAGGCGAGCTTGATTTAGGGCTTTATTGAAATTGCTTAGGGGAACCTGTACTCTGCACCCCACATTGTGAAGGGAGGGGATTCCTGTGTCCCAGCAGTGGGCACGAAGGGGACCTGAAATGTTTGAACACATGAGGATGCCCAGGGTTGAAGACATGATTCCGCAGTTAATAAGTGCAGCCAGTGTGCAGTGAAAGGCGAGGGGTGGAGCACATCCACCCGTCCGGATCACTCTGGACTAAGTCATGGTGCCTTCTTGCATGCTCCAACAGTCATGGAGGACGTGTCTGTTGCACTCATTTTATAGACAAGGAAACTGCCCTGGGAACATAGAGTCAGGCCCCAAATCCAGACCTTTGGACTCAAAAATCCAGTGCCCTTTGCGCTTTCCCACCGTGACCTGGAAAGTCTCTTTCTGTGCTCCTTCAGAGAGCAGTGTTACCCACCTGCCACTTGCCGGGTAATGGGTCTTCTTGAAGGGTTTTCCATCTTCTCTCCCTCTCCATGAGCCCCGATGTATTTACCCTCACAGACTGATTTCCCTTTTATTTATTTTTTTTACAGTTCCACAGGTAAGACTCAGGAAACTGAGCCAGGTAGGGCTGAGTAGCCAGCATACTCACATTAGACAGACTTTGCTTCCCCCAACTGAATTTGAAAAGACCACCCCAGTGTCTGGAAACAGAGTCTCCCTGCTGTACCTTTAAGAAGAATGTAACATTTTCTATTTCCTGGCTTTTTGATGAGTCATCAGTTTCCAGTACGAGTTGCTGTAATTATCCTGGTTAGATTAATTTCCCTAAAAATAGAGAAGCAGCTACTTTGATGGTTTTGAAGAGATGGACTTGAATAAAGAAACCCCTGTCCTTTAAACCTTAGAGAGAAATCAGACTTGCCAGGAACAAATGATGCTTTTTTTTTTTCCCTATACCTTATCTGCAAAAGGGTGTGTGCATTTTGTAGAATTCCTGTGATTTTTCCTCTCTATCCAAGCATTTTGCTTCACACCTAAAGTTCCATGCCTGCATGAGTACCTCCTTGGCTTTTGCACTGACTGTATCTGTTTTGCCTTCTCCAAGCAGTACAACCCTGATCTGAAGCTTTTTCCAGTCCAAGAACTGTGCAGAAAGAAGGGCCTGGCTTCCTGTTCTCAAACCCAGGTAGAAAGTCCTCTGTGTGCCAGACATTCTCCACCTATTCCGTGACCTCTAGACAGGTCTAGAAATTACATGGCATCGATGAGAACTGGCGCTCTTTACCTCCCTTCAGCTAAGCTTAAAGCACTGTGTTGAAATGCAGGCATTGTGTCAGGTGCTATAACTACAGAGTAAAGAGGGCAGGGGGAGTTACGGGTGTGATATGCACACAGACGCGGCTCACACGCTCTGTACATAAAAACACGTGCCACACACATGTACATAGAGCTGTCTGGTATGTGTGTGTGTAAACATGCTTATGAGCATAGAGGTAGTAATGATATTCATCCAGCATTCTTCGAGGGGCGTTGTAGAGAAGAGGATGCATAAGCTATCACCTGAGTTCAGCGTGCTTTTATACAAAACTGGGGGTTTTTTAGAGATCCTTGAAGTTTTCCTGATTGACTGTAAAGGACAGTCTTGGCAAATTCACTGTTAGAGGCTAAAGGAAAAAGGGTAAGGGGCTGTTGGAGGAGACATCCGTTTGTAGAAGATCAAAGCACATTTGATGAGCCACAAATCGGGCATCATAACGGGCACCTTCCTGCCTGCAGTGCTTGAGGAAGAGGACGGGTGTATCCCTGTGGACCACACAGAGGTGGCCAATGCCGCCTGACCTGCCTGAGGAGGGGCCCACCTCAGTCCCTGCACCCCACATGCCCGTTGGCATCCTCGACACTGAGGGCTTTTGTTGAATGAATCACTCTGTGGGCGCCCTCACTGTGCAGACCAGGGGATTATGGACGAGGCCAAGGGACCAGTCTCGGCAGTGCGGACAGTCTGACCAGCAAGGCCATGTGCTTTCTGGAAGGAAAAGCAAACTGTTGGCATTTGGGAAGAAAGCAGGAGCCACCTGAACCTCTGAAGTATCTCACGGAGATATGATAGTGGAGGCCAGTCTGGACCATTCACACAGCCTTCTGCCTGAGTGAAACTCCTCCCGAAGCCACTACTTTCTGACCTCTACCCCACCCCCCACCCAGGAGTCCCTGGCTGCAGAGGGGACCCACAGCCATGCAGGTCATCATGACACTGCTTATCTCCTTAGCTTCCGATATGGAGGGAAGAAGGGCCCTGACCAGGCAAAGGCCCTTTGAAGGGAGAAGCAAGAAGCCTGGAGAAAGTGAGAAACCATTCTTCCCTGGAATTGCCCCAAATAAATGAAGGCTAATTCCTTTTATATGACATCTATGATTCTTAAAATTCATGAAAGTCACACATGTTTATTGTATGAAATTTAGAAAATTCTAGTAGATTTTTAAAACTAGGTCATCACTCATTATCCCACAACACATGGATAACTGGGTTTTGTTGTTATGGGTTTTTGTTTCTTTGGTTTATTTCTGGCTGTACTGGGTCTTTGTTGCAACTCAAGGGCTCTCTAATTATGGCACTCAGGCTTCATTCCTCTGAGGCCTGTGGGATCTTAGTTCCCCATCCAGGGATCCAACCCACATCCCCTGCATTGGAAGGCAGATTCTTAACCACTGGACCACCAGGGAAGTCCCCAGATAACTTTTAACATTTTGGCATATTTTATTCCAATATTTTTTCTACATGGTACTCTTATTTTTTTTTTTCTTTTACTATTCACAAGTGATATCAGACTGGTACAAGGTTTTCATTTTTAGGTGGTGGTTGTTTTTTCCTTGCCATGTAAATATGTCTTTCTTGTTGTCACCTGTTGCTCAGAAACGTGACGCATGCTGCATGGCCTCCCGTCAGTAGCCATCCCGGGAGAATGTCACCCGTTGAGTCCCCTCTTGTGTGGGGGCCTGACTTGTCACATTGCCCTCTTTGCCGTGCAGGTTGTAACTAGGAAGCTTCACACTTGCTCTGTCTTTTGGGGTCTTTACGTTCTGCCAGTGGCTATGGCATCGTTCAGAGGCTTCCCTATGGCATCATCAGATCAGAATTCTCTGAGGACCCTGTTACCAGGCTACTGTCTGGTGACGCTTACAGACGCCCCAGCCTCCCCCTGATTGGTGCACAGTGAAAGGTGCTGGGCCCAGAGTCAGGAGATCCTGGGTCAGGTCGCAGCTCTGTCACCGGGTGTGGCCAGCACAGCTCCCTCCCTGGGCAGCAGCAGGGTCCTCAGTAGCAAAACAGGAAGATTGGACCAGAGCTCAGGCAGACTTGAAGGGCCTGCCCATTTCTCAGCTCCTTGAACTTGATCACCCAGCTCCTTCCCCAAAGCTCTCCTGTGCTCCCCCAGCTGGGCCTGTGCAGCCTGTCTGCGGGGTGGCTTTCAGGGAAGGGGCTCCCCAGGATGTGGGGGGCAGCATGAGGGTCAGGGAAAGAGCCCGGGTCTCAAGGTCATTACAGAGTTTGATTCCTGGTGCTGTGAATACAGAGACCCTGGGCGGGGCACTCAGTTTCCTTTCTCTGGCCTTAGTTTCCTCCTGAGTGAAGGGAGGCCTGGTGCAGCATCTGCATGCACCCCATCAGCAAATGGCTGCCAGGCACCCTGCCTGGCCCATTTGCAAAACGTTGGTTCACTTCCCCCACCATCAGATCTCTTCCAACCCTAAGGACCCCCAGCACCTTCCATGTTTGACTTGTGAAAATCAGGCCGAAAAAAAAAAAAAAGAAAAGAAAATCAGGCCAGTCCGTCTGCATCACAAGAACCCTGTCTGTATTTGCAGCTGCAGGTGTTGGGTGAAGTGCCCTGTTTTCATGTTGTATCATCATCCTAAGAGACTGAATTTAAAATCTTAACTAGTTCCCCTTGGGTGCTGCTAACACTGGCGGCAAAAAGTTCTGAGTTCAGGTGATTGAGGGGCCGTTAGTGCCTTTAACCTCTGGAGGTTAATAACCACAGAATAACTGCCTTCCAAAATCCACATGCCACGTGTGTGGAGGACCCACCTTCTAAAGCAAGAACAATGTGGTTCCCTCTGGCCACATGTCAGGGGCAACTCTGAGAGTTCAGCAGAGACCTGTTTCCACATGGCCTGGAGAATTCAGGGGCCCCTGGACTGATATAAAACAAATTAAGAGAGGTGCCAAGCATCTGGGCATAAGCACGGACGTCTGGGGCTCCTGTTCTGGGATATCCTTAAAAGAAACTTTGGGGAACCAGCCTTCAGAATGAGAAGTTTCCTATAGGAAACCGAGGGAGAGCCAGATAATTGAACTCATTGATTTCCTTCACGGCTTGTTTGCCCTTTCATTCTCTTCCTGAGGCGCTGTTTGTTGAGGAATGTCTCCAATTGCCAGAAAGACAGTGGGGTGTCTCGTATTCCCCCCTCTCTGCCCCGCCAGCTCTCCTTTCAGCCAGAGCTGAGCTCTGAGGCAAGCCTGCAGTATGAATTTTTAATGCAGAACTTTATGGCATCGCTCTGGCAGCCTGGCCACATTGCTCTCCTGAGCTTTGAGATTTCATGCTCTGCTGAACAGAGCAGAGACTCAGGGCCTTCAGCATCAGTGAGGATTAACCCCCACGTGACCACACGTGTGCCCTCCGATTTCCCTAAAGGTAAAGTTGGGAGAAAATATTAAAGTTATATAGCGTTTGGAATGTTATCCACAGAGCCCCGGCGCAGAAACAGAGCATAATCTTGAAATTTCATGAGAAAGCATATATTTTTAGCTTTTCATTTATCTTTTTTTTAAAGTTTGCCTATTTTCATTTTGATGTGTTTGTGTGATCTTTCTACCCTGAAAGAAAAAAAGCACCAATCTATAGAATTTATGCAACATAAAGATTATTGGATCCTTCTGTTTTCCACGGAAAGCCACCGGGTACTTAGAAACTTAGGATTTGTTGTTGATAAGGGGAAAAGGACCAGTTATGTGAAGTAGGTAATTCTGTGTGGAGGCGTATGGTTGATTGGCCTTTTCTTCTGATAGCTTTCTAGTATTTTTGAAAGTTTCCAAATTAAAGGGGGGAAATTTTTAGAAGTTGTCTATAAACATGGCTTGGGCTTAAATGAGTTAGGGAAGGAATGGAGCCTTGGATCAGCGGTGCCAGAATAGCTGGCTAACACTCCGAGGATGGGAGATGGGGCACAGCCCTGTTCAGAGTCAAGCCTCGCCGTTTTAAATATTTACATATGAAAAACAAAGTCATAAAAACACTAGGAGAAATTTTAGATGGATATTTATATAATGTGGGGGTGGGAAAAAAGTCTTTCAAAGCGTGATGCCAAAGGTAGAGCTCACAAAGGACATTTCACAGCTTTGCTGGTGATTGACAAGTGACTGGTAGGTAAAGCGGCAAAATAATTGCATTGTGCCTGACAGGGAGAGAGAGTCTGTGTGTGTGTGTGTGTACACATGTATATAGAGGCACCCCTCATTGGTGCCTTTTTCCAAAAGTATTTGCTTTTACTTTGTGTCTATGTGTCACAAGCTGGTGATTCTCACAGTATTTCAGACTTTTTCACTGTTACTGTATTTGTCGTGGTGATCTGAGATCAGCGATCTTTGAGGTTACCATTGCAAAAGTATTGCGACTCACTGAAGGCTGAGGTGATGATTAGCATTTTTTAGTATTAAATTTTTTTTAATTAAGGTATATACATTTTTTTAAAAGACATAATGCTATTTCACACGTAATAGACTATATTCTAGTGTAAACAGAACTTTTATATACACTTGAGAAACCTAAAAATTGACATGACTTACTTTATTGCAGTATTTGCTTTATGGGGATAGTCTGGAACCAAGCCAGCACTATCTCCAAGGTATGCTGTATATAAAGAACCCTTAGAAATCAATAAGAAAAAATTTAATACTCAAAGAGAAAGCTCCAACTCCTTACTAGACATAGGCCTCTCAGGCTCAAGTGAACTCATGATCCCTTCTGACTTCCTTCTTGCCTGCAGGCAGCTTCCCTTCCATTTTTCCCCTTCCTGGAGCATATTTGGTCCTCCCTTATTCCAGAGATGCAGGTTTCCTCTTGACCCTGCTGTCTCACTGTATCAGTCCCACCTCCGTGAGACCTTCTGCATCCCTCCTGTCTCGGTCTCCACTGTCACTGAAGTAACTGGGCTCTTTTCACCTCTTGTCTTTCCTTCTTCAGTCCCTCCCTAGCCAATCTCCCTGCTGCCAATCCTCCAAGTATCTGTTAAAAGTATCTTTCCAAAATATAAATCTGATCCTGTCTGTATGGCTCCTCCTTAAAATCTTTCCATGGCTCTTTTTTTAATTCTATATATTTTTTTAGTTGAAGGATAGTTTCAGATGTACAACATAGTGATTGAATATTTTTATAGCTTTGTATGTACCATACAAAGTTGTTACAGTATTATTGACTATATTATTAACTGTATTGAAAGTGCTGTACATTACATTCTTGTGACCTATTTATTTTACAGCTGGTAGTTTGTACCTCTCTGTCCCTGCTTCACCTAGTTCACCAATCCACCCACCCACTTCCCCTCTGGAGTCCCTATTTTGTTTTCTGTATCTGGAGTCTGTTTCTGTTTTGTTACATTTATTCATTCTACATACAGGTGAAAACACATGGCTCTTTCTTGCCTCCACTGAAAAATGATGCCATAGCATCCAGGATGCCTCGTGACACAGCTCTGCCTTCATAGCCTCATTTCACACCAACTCTAAACCCCCACCCCCACCCTGTAGAATTGTGGGCCTTTCCCCTGATCACCAGCTCCCACATCCCAGTTCGCTGTTACCAGCCTTTCCCCACAAGCACATCGCCTGCCCCTCCACGCCTCATTCCTGCACCCACACTTATCTGCACCAGCCTCTGCGAGCATGTGAGGGGGGTTCTGGTCTCTCCTATTCCTTGAAGAGAATTGGGGGGTCTTGAGTTTATATCCAGAATGTAAACATCTTAATTTTCACTAAATCTGACTGCAGTGTAGCATTTCCTTCCATTGCAAATCAACAACTCAGAACAAGAACAGGTCTGTGGCTTTGTTGCAAGCAGAAATCCTAGTAATTTCACATCACATCACAGTCCTTGTAGATACCTTGAATACTGTTTAGATCCATGACTGCTTCTAAATATCAGTAGTTTGGGGGTTTTTTAATTATTTTCTTTTGACTGCTTTGTGTCTTAGTTTCAGCAAATGAGATCTTTCATTGCAGCATGCAGGCTTAGTTGCCCTGTGCCATGCGGGATCTTAGTTCCCTAACCAGGGGTCGAACCCACATCCTCTCTATTGGAAGGTGGATTCTTAACCACTGGACCACCAGGGAAGTCCCCAAAATGTTGGTAGTCCTTGGACCCGTTACTAAATCAAGAGACCACTGGGGCAAAGAGTGTGCTGTTTCAAGGCCCTTCAGCGTGTCCCCTGCAGGGGAAGGACGCCTTTGGTACCGCAGCACCAAGTGCTGCGGGCTCTCTCCCCTCCCCCTGCCCCGGTGTCCGAGGTGGGTGTACCCGGAGCTGTGCCTGGCCTGGGGAGTTCACGCTGCTTGTCTCAGACCTTCTGTGCTCGATCCAGGAGATAAGGGTTGGGCTGCAGCAGTTCCACCATCTCTCCACCATGCTACGTGGATGCTCATAGACGCCTGACTTGATATTTGTTAGAGCAAAACTCAGCACTTGCCCGTTGGCTGGTTTACTCCCCATGTGTTTCCTTATCACCCATGATTGTGAATGTGGCTAGTATTCTGGATCTTAACTACTCACCCACATTGGTCATTACTTCTACCTATTAATTGATCTTCTCTTGAGTTTTAGTGATTTCATTGTCCAGAAGTAATATAAATATATGAGCTAGATCCCATCAACTTTGTCATTAATCGTTTTTAACATGGTTTCAATAATTGAAAATTATTATTTCCTTCCCAATCCATTTCCTTATTATTTTTTATGATTTATTGTATCTTTCACTTGTCGGAATGTATTATAGCCTATGAGGTAAGGTATGCGTCTGTTTATTATTCTTCGTACCGATTCTCAGCTTGCCCAATAATTCCTTCCTTCAGTATTTAATGCTGAACAAATCAAATGTAAATAATTACATATGTCTCTGGATTGCTGTCTGAAATTTCTTTCCATTGATCCAACTTTTCATTCTTATAAGTACCCAACTGTTTTAATAGTGTTTCATTTTCTATCTTGATACCTACAGTAAGTTTACTGCTATTGGGGTCACCTAATTTTTCTATATGCATCTTGTCATTTTACCAAGTTTTATAAATCAACTTGGAAGCTAAACTTATATTTATTTCTCTTTAACACAACTGCACATAAGAAATATCATCCTTAGCTTTCTTTGCCACTAGCATTTTGTAATTTGATTTTCTATAGATTAATTTATGCCATGTTATTTTAATTCCCACATGTTTAATATTTATATCCCTGTTGTAGATGAAATTGTTTATTTCATTTTCTAGATATTTATTACTGGTACATAGAAGTGTCATTTTTTTGTCTTTATCAAAAAACGTGGGGCTTTGCTGAATTCTTGGTTCATGGGTTCTCTGCTCTTTTGCTGTAATGAATCCTTTTGGATGAGCATGTAGCCATATTACCTATAAGTAGTGAATTTGTGTGCTTTTCTGACAACCAGGATACCTGATTCTTCTCTTTCATTCCTGTTTTTTAAAAGGAGCATCTCTCTTATCTGCCTGTGGAGAGCAGTGGAGGCTCTTGGTTTAAATGTCTGTCCTGTTTGAGACCCCGCACTCTTGTGATTCCCATTTAAATTCAGCTGTGACCTGGGTTTCAGATTCCATGTGACTGGAACCCTTCCTCTGTGTCATTTGGTGTGGTTTGTTTTCTAGTAGGAAAATGCTTCTATAGTGTTTCTTTCCATTTTTATACTGCATATTTTATGGATTGTCTTACTTTGTGATTTAAGACAAGTTCAAGCTTGTTGTGTTTTGTTATTGACTACACCTCTAAGTATGACTTCTTTCTCTGTAATGTTATTTTGCTACATATAATATTGGCTAGCGTGGCTTTAAAACTTTACCCTAGCCTTTTGAAAAAGTCTAGTTAATCTTTTCCTCTTTTGAGGTATGTTTCTATTGCATTTTGTTAGGCTTGGGGTTTTCTTTCAATCATATTTTATTTCTATAGGTGAATTTGGCCTGGTTACATTTACCAGTATAACTCTTACCTTACATTTATCTTTTTTCTTAATACTCTTCCCCCCACCCCACCCCAATTCACATCTTCTCTGTCATAAGCTTTCTGATCTATTTAAGGAAGATGGGCCACAGAGCACAATTGACTCTGAACGTCTTGGGTCCTCCAGGCCAGCCCTGCTCCAGACCCCCTCTTTTTACCGAAATTCAGTGTCAAATGCCGAACTGTTGAACCCTTTGGAAACCTTTTAAAAGCCACATATTTGTTTTAAATTCTCTTACCATACTGCACTGCTATTACATTATATGTCAAGCATAGCAGCAAGTTATACTTCGCTACATTAGCCTCGCCTCCCTCTGCAGTGAGACCCAATCCTTCATAGAATACACTGAATGCATTCCGGCTGGCGATTTCCTTAAAGTTGTTTCAATTTTCCAAGGACCATGGGCTTCCCTGGTGGCTCAGACAGTAAACAATCTGCCTGCAATGCGGGAAACCTGGGTTCAATCCCTGGATCGGGAAGATTCCCTGGAGAAGGGAATGGCTGCCCACTCCAGTATTCTTGCCCGGAGAATCCCATGGACAGAGGAGCCTGGTAGGCTACAGCCCACTGGGTCTCAAAGAGTTGGACACGACTGAGTGACTAACACTTTAACTTATGAGGCTCTCCTACTGCCTTCACAAAGCACTTGCTGCTCAGCGGGATTGTCAACTACAGTGATAAGAATCCTTTATTCTCTGTCACATGGTACATATTTTTGCACAAACTTTAGGCTTGCTAGGTAGATTCTAAGGCACAAATATAGACACATTCTTATCATCACATAGTTTAACTTTTACTAAACTCAGAAATATACTTTCAAGGTATCCAGGGTCCTTCCATAAGGGTTAAACCCAGGGAGTGCCCTACCCTGTCATTTGGAAAGCTGACTGGATCCAGTTTCCTGCCCAGAATCCCAGTGACATTGTACATCAGTGGTCACCACACATAGCTGAGCTGTAAGGCAGTTATTTGCTGACTGTGTCTTCCCAACAGAGGGCCCTCAGAGTTCTATCCACTGAAGTTTTCCAACCAACCATGAATATATGGAAGAGGGTTTGGCTTGTCCCATAACAATCCCTTCCAAAATGTGAATTCTCTAATAAAACCAGGAAGGACATTCGTTTGTTTAACTTCAAATTTTCATCACACCGACCTCCAAAAAGTATTCCAGGTGCCTTTAATACAAGATACAGAATCAGTGAAGCTCTTAGATTAAAACCTGGGAATTCAAGCTTAGAGTTCCATGGGAAAGATGCTTCTTTAAGACTTGGACTTGAATTAAAGCTCAACAACTCAATAACCTGACGTGACTAAGACATTCCCGCATAGGACTTTCTGAGTTCAGTGTTACTGTGACGCCCTGATGTACTGTTTGCTTGGCAACGAGGGAAAACTTTATGTTGCAATTAACCTTGCTATTTTTTTCCCTTATGTCTAAGTATCGTGAACTTCCTTTGTGGTATTTTAGTGATTAGACAGGATGGAGGGTGTTCTTAAAGATTCATGGCCAAACCCGATGATGTCAGACCAAAGGGAAGGGACGGTCTTCGTGGGGCCAGCAAGTCTGGCCCCGTCTGAATTGTTTGTCTAACACTTCACAAGTAGAAGAGGAACCACTGAATTATTCATTTTCAAGTTGCCCTAAAAAAAGGCACTTATGCTGCCGAATTGCAGACTCTCGGTGCCAGCGAGAGGAAGAGGAAGGATGCTGTCTTTCCTCGGGACAGGCCACTGCCGTCGGCTGCCTGGTTCTCCAGTTTCACTTCCCAACCCTGCAGGGTGAAGGAGACAAACCACCAGCTGCCTTAAGTGCAGGGCAGTTAAGGGGGCGGGGGCCATGGACAGATGCTACCAGGGCCTCTGAAGCCACAGGTGAGCCAAGTGCTGGATTGATGGGGAGAGACCAGTGGAGGGGAGGCTCTGCAAGCAGCTCTGAAGGACCAGGAGGTGTGGTCAGAAGGCCCCGGGGTGTGGATGTGATCGGAGGACAGGCCGGCGCCCCGAGGTGGGCCCAAGAAGTCCCAGGAAGTCGTCTCAGCCTTGGACTTGGAGAGAAAGGGAGCTAAGCGTAATAACTAGAATGCAATTGGAGAGGTTTCCTTATTCTGAGTTTTAACTTCTCTGCCACCAAACCTTCTCTTAACAGTTCCTACCACATAGTACTTAGGAGAGAAAGGGGGTAATTAGAATCCCTCACATTCCCACATAAACGCAGGGTTCTTACCCTAGACTGCTGCTCTCTGTGACCTTGAGTTTCTTGGTCACCACTCACCCCCACCCTCAGTTTCCCCTCCTGTGGAATCCGAGCAGCATGCTCCTGTTCATCTGCAGTGGTGGCATGTCCGCTGTGCCCTAGGGAGATGGTACAATGCCCAGGACCAGGGGCACCTGTCAGCCCAAGGCAGAGTGCTTCCAGGTCAAGCCAACAGGGAACAGAAAATGAAATCTGAAAGGAGGCTCTGAAAGCATGAAAGCTCACATGGGGCAGGCCATGCTCCAACCACCAAAAAGACCTATTTCTTAAATATCTGGAGGAAAGAAGCAGCAACCTGGGTCCACAGTCCCACTGGCCGTGTCCTCTGCCCAGGTCTCCCCCAACCAGCCAGCTCCCAGGGGACCAAGCGCTCAGGGTGGCGGCCTCAGCTCCCTCCAGATCCCGCGTGGAGGCAGCTGCTGGGAGCCCCTTTCCTGGAGGGAGGAAGGTTGGGGTTCCTGTGTCCCCTCCAGAATCCACTTACTCTGTTTCAAAGAGAAATACTCATGGATGATTTTTCAATCACGTTCTCCTTGCAGAGGTGTGCCTTTCATACACGTCGTTTTTCCTTCCCTTTGATGAGTTAACTGAGTTACTAAGAGGTAACTGACTTGACTAAAACTAGCAAAGTACACCTCATCTGTATTCTTTCCCAGGGGCTACTCTGTAGCATCCTGCTTGTCTCTGAACGGGCCTTCTAGTCACCTCATTTCTGTGCCAACAGTGGTCAACAACCTACGTACCAACTTTATAGTTGACAGGTTATGATGGAGAGACACAAAACTACTGTGATGGCCTATGCTTTTTTTAATCACCTTATAATTTTGTTTGTTTGCTTGCTTGTTATTATGTTCAATTTCTGACATACGATAGAGGACAGAACCCCTAGGTGCCTACTGGACAATTCCAACCATGCTTTCCTGGCCCACCTGTCCTTACTGCCATTTTATCTTGAAGCTCGTTCCAGAATCCTTTCCTTTCACCTCTAGATGGTTTGGCCTATAGAGCCTCACATTCAGGACTCTTATTCTTTAATATAGCCACCATACTATTATCATAGGTGGTGCAGTTGTAAAGAATCCTTCTGCCAGTGCAGGAGATGCAAGGGATGCGGGTTCAGTCCTTGGGTCAGGAAGATTTACTGGAGGAGGAAATGGCAAACCACTCCAGTATTCTTGTCTGGAGAATTCCATGGACAGAAGAGTCTGGTGGGCTACAGTCCATGAGGCCACAAAGAGTCAAGACACAACTGAGCAACTGAGCACACACCCTATTATCACATCAGAAGTTAACTTCTTTATGTCATCAATACTTTAATTACCCCTAAACATCATACATGAAATTTTTTAAGTTGTTTTGACTCAGGATCCAAATTAAGACCCACACATTGCAATTGGTTGGTATATCTTTTAAGTCTCATTCATCTTTATTGATCCATCTCTTTTTCTTTTCCTTTCAACCTGTTTGAAAGAAAAACCAGCTTACTTGCCCTGAAGAGTTTCCCACAGTCTCTATCTTGTTTCCCCAGATGTAGTTTAGCTTGTTCCTCTGTCCTCTCATCCCTGCAAGTTTGTAGTTGAACCCAGAGGTCTGATCAGATTTAGACTGGAGTTCAGGGGCAAAACCTACTTCCTAGGCAATTGTGATTATAATCTGTTGTTTTGGGTGTCGAAAATTAGCTGTGACCAGAAAAGAAAGATCCTGATTTTCATGCACAACAATAATAATGAATGTGTATGTGGGTTTGTGAAGTTTTCTTTTTACTCTCCAACAGTATTCTTATTTCGTCCTTGTGCCAGTTTCTTTGGCAAAGGCCTCACTATTCCTCCCCGGCAGATGACTGTCACGCTCCCAGATCTGCCCAAGGTCAAGGACCAGGAGGCAGTGGGAGGGAGTCCGGCCTGTCTGCCTGCCATGCCAGCCACGTCCTGGTGACCCGAGCCCCAGGTGCCATCACTCCATCCTACTTGTGACCCCGGCACTTGATTCAAGGGAAGAAAAGGATTTTCACACCAGAGTGCTCCACGTGGCTTTTAGAGCCACGGTTTTAGAAAACATGAGAGAAATGGCAAGAGGCATCCGAAGTTAATCCAGATGCTTATCCCAAGAGGCTTCCACAACCTCAGGAGCAGCAGTCTCGTGAGCTAATTCTCCAGGCATGGCTGTCCCCGGGGCCCTACCCTGCGAGGACTGAGCCTCAGTGATGGTCACAGGCAGTTTCTGATCACAGTGGGAGTGGGTTGTACTTCGGGGAGTGACTCAGATTAAACTAAAGGAGGATTTATTTAAATTATTTCGTGTAAGCAAGTCAGTTAAATAGTAGGGCCAAAAGGGAAATTTCCGTCCCATTTGGTATTGATGAGGCTTCACCAAAATTGATTTTAATCATTACTTGTATCACATTTAAATATAACAGTCATCAGAAGGAACAAATTGTGGTTAATTTCTGAGCAAGCAGAGGTGACCTTCTGGCCGTTTAACTGTCTCTCGATACGGTTTTATTTGCAACGAGAGTAAAAACCACTATTTCCAGAAGGTCTGACGTAGCGGTCAAGCTCTACAACTGTTTCTCTGCCCAGACCTCGACTTGATCAGAGAAGGAGGGTCCACTCTGGGGTGACACGTTTGATTGGGGGCTTGAATGGATGCCAGGTAGTTTCACCCCAAAGCAGAGATGGCTTAACCCGGGTGGAAAATGGAGACAGGACCCATCATACAGCTGGGGGTTGTCAAGAAAACCCTTCCACAAAGGATGCTTTCTCCTCCCACCTCCCCAGTCAGTCTGTGTCGAGTGCTGTTTGTCTCTGGCTCTGCGGGCCCCGGGAGGGACGGGGAGCAACAGGGAGATGAGCCAACAGCCCTGCACCCTGGCAGCTCACGCTCCCATGAACCTGGGTCTATAGATACTTCTTCTTCCAGGGAGAGTGTTTGCCTCCTCTTTCGAGAGCTACAAAAAGTGGTCAGAAAAACTAATTATTTTCCTTCTGCCAAAACGACTTACAGACTTTTTCCTTGAAAGTCATATTTACAACTTGGCAAAACAGCCCTCCACTTTCTGCTCTTTAGAATCCCAGCCAGTGAGTTGTTGCCTGTCACATGCAGGGTGGACTCGAGGAAATGAAGGCGTCGTAGGTCTGCGTCGTTCATCAGCCAGGATTTAGAGAGCGCCTGCTGTGTTTTCTGGGATCATGGCCGCGAATAAACAAGCCATCAGTACCTGAACAAGGTACTCAGAGGCAGAAATAAGTGCAATAAAAATAAATGAGCACATGACGGGAAGCAGGGCTGCCAGGAGACCCTCAGAGGACAGTGGGCCCTGGAGCCAAGCCCTGGATGGTGACAGCAGCAGTGTGCGGAGCTCAGCAGAGGGGACAGCCGTTCGGACAAGCGTGGTGGCTCTAAGGAACAGAATAAGGCTAGAGAACCCACAAGAGCATTTGTCAATGGAGCCACAAAAGGAAATGTGCACAGAATGCATGTCACTCGCAGACTAAAGCCTCAACCCCAGCTCGGCGGCTCCGAAGGAGCAGTTGTGCACTTGGGCCTCTTTGTCTGGATGGTTGGACAAGTGGGAAATGAAACTGGAAAAGAAGCCGAGGTGTTGATGAGAGGTGGGCTCCCCCAGGGGTCCTGGCCCAGAGAACACTGGGAGGGAGGGAGCTGGGGAGCAGCTCACCGAGCCCATCACGCAAAGGCAGGCTGGCTGTGATCTGACCCTGGGAGCAGGAGGCGGCCAGGGGCTGGCCTGCCAGGCAACATGTTGAAACCAATAGGTGGAATGTGGGTTCAGGTTTTTTGAGAATA
This sequence comes from Cervus canadensis, assembly GCF_019320065.1. Lineage (NCBI taxonomy): Eukaryota > Metazoa > Chordata > Mammalia > Artiodactyla > Cervidae > Cervus > Cervus canadensis. The sequence continues at coordinate 28,373,595 of NC_057417.1, read as the reverse complement.
TCATCAAATCTGTGATGGCTCACTCTGTCTACAAAAAGAAGGAAATGCTTTCAAAGTACTTTATATGAGTTTACCTGACAAAGATGAGACAAAAGAAATCAGAGGCCAGACTCACTTATAAATATTTATGGGGAAAATTACTCAATAAAATATTAGCAAATAGAACTCAGGAGCATGTTAAGCGCATAATATCCACAACCAAATGGGGGGCAAGTGACTGTCAGTATAATTTACCATTTCAGCGAGTCAGAGGAGAAGAACCTTCTAATTAGCTTCATAAATGCTTAAAAGGTACTTAATAAAATCAGTGTCCTTCTTTTATTAAAAAGCCTTAATAAAATACAAACAGTTGGCTGTCGCATTAACAAAATACAAGCACATGTATTTAAAGCCCAAAATTAGCAAAGCGTTTGATGGTAAACCATTGGAGGCATCACCTGTGATGTCAGCCACCATCTGACATTAGGCAAGGGTCCCCACTGTCACTCTAGCTATGTGTCTGGGCTCTGCTGTCATGAGAGAAAGAAATAGGAGGCATAGAAGGGGCAGGAAGAGGCTGGCCTCATGGCGTGGTTGGGGTGGTTGCCATGGAAACAGAAGCTTGCCGGACTCCCACCCCGTGTGGTCCGGTTCAGTCTGGTTGTGCCTACCTCTGTGAACTGTTCTCTGCCTCCTTCAGGTTGCAGACCAGAGGTCCTCTCCTCCAAGAGCCTCTCTCCTGTTTGCAAAGCCTGCTGTCCCTCCTTCTGGGCTGTCCCTGAACCCAAATTCCCTGGTGTCTTCACCTCCCTGCACCTGCCTGAGCAGGCAGTGACAGGGTCTCCCATCTTTGAACTCCTGGGATGTACGGCGTCCGTCCCTGTGGTCCTAATAGGGCGAATGTCAGCTCCCTGTGCACTGCCAACCCGGGATGTTTGTTTCCCCATCGGACGTGGCACATAGTAGGTGCTCTGTAAGCCTCACTGAGGGCCAGCTGCCCCGCCTCCACTCACACCCCTGGGCCTCAGGCTGGTGCCACCTTCTTCCTGTGCAGCCTTGCCCCACCTGTCACACTGGACTCAGACCAGCCTTTCCTCTCCTGAGACCAAGTCCTATCTGTGTGCCCGTGTGCAGGTAGAAGAGGCCCCTTTTCTGAGGACCCTCAACCCCCATCAAGGTGATTCCAGCCCTATAGCCAAGACACCGTCCTCCTCCCTGGTCCTCTGGCTCCTCCTCCTCTTCGTTTTCCCACCACTTCTTTCTGCACACAGTCCAGCAAGCCCTGCTTCTGGGCTCCTCTGCCCCTTTGTGCTGGGAGCCAGGTCTGGAGACTGACTTGCCTTCCTGATGGCCCAGGTGGCAGACATAGCCTCCAGTGGGTAGGGCAGGCATTCACTTTACCAAGCATACTGGAGCTTTTTGCTTGTTTTTAAAACAGGGGGAATGGATCTTTAGATATTTCTTCCTCTTTTGTTTTTCTTTTATTGTTTTGTTTTTTTGACTGCACCACACAGCTTGCAAGATCTTCGTTCCCCCACCAGGGATCGAACCATGCCCTCTGCAGTGAAAGCAAAGGGTTCTAACCCCCCGACTGCCAGGGAAGTTCCAAATATTTCTTCTTTTGATGCCTAAGAGCTTTACAATCTAGAATTGAGGCTCTTGACTTGGGTCCAAGAAAATACACTGACCTTTGAAGTTCGCCCCAGACGCTTTTTCAACTGCTTTGTAGATGTACTTTGCTTAAATAGTTCCTGAAGTCGCAGGACTGTTTGGGATTGAAATATGCTCTACCCTTGCCCTGGTTCCATCCCTCAGCACTCGGGAGACTAGTGTGAAAGGAAACACAGCGTTTCCATCGTGGATACGATTTCCCTGCCGTCGGCCTTGACTGTGTCCTTTCAAGTTCCTCATAAAAAATCATGTGCCAGCCCAGAGACTAACCTGGAATGATCTGTGGGGAACTGATTGAATGAAACTGCATATTCCAGGCCCGGCTGAAATGATCTGCAGTCTGAAGCCAGAGCAGAGCACAATGCTGCTCCGGTTAATAGTTCAGTGAAAGCTGTTTTGTCAGCTCATAAAAAGGTGAGAGAACGTAATCTTTATAATAAATAGTTTTGCTGAGCAAACAATAACGTGCAGCTATTATGGACTTCGGAAAATAAATGATTTTAGACTAACGTCAGGCTCCAGCTCCAACCCACTGAAGTGGTAGTTGAGCCTGCGAAACAAAAAGAAGGAAAAACCCCCTCGGAATATTGTTGACCGCCCTGCTATGAGAGCACATGCCATCTAATTCATAACTGTACTTTTCAGATAACATTTCTAGTTGCTTTCTTAACCCCTGGGCAGTTTCATGTGACTTGTTGAGGGCAGTTTGTCTGGTAGGATTCATGTTGTTGAGGAGGGAGGGGGGCAGCAGCAGCTTGGTGAGGAGTGAGTTGTACAGACTCGGTAGCAGATGAGTTCTAAGATTCGACCAGCACTGACAAGTCTGCCAGCACCAAGGGCTGCGCTTCGCGTCTCCAGGAGCCCTGATCACATTTTGGTGCCCAGCGGGTTGTGTTTTTCATCTCACCTTTTAAAAAGCATGCCCCCTTGGGAAGGTGCATCACTGAGCCTACAGACTTCTATAATAATCATCTGAACTTTCCCCCGTCCACTGCATCCCTGGTTCCTACCACCGTCTCCTGTGGCTCTGGCCCCTTGTAGCCCCCCGGGCCCTGCTGTCTGCAGGGGAGCCAGTGTTGAATTTCCCGGCCCTGGAACAGCAGGACTCAGTGTTGGCATCGTCGTCTGAAAGCTCTGGAGATACGAGACTTGCTCTCATAATGAAAGGTGAGGGCCGCACTTGTTATCACATTCCATATTTTGGTCAGTTTAGCAGTTGCCTAGTAACCAAAGTTAAACTGACAAGAAGATGGAAAAACTTGAAATTCATCTCCAGGGATTGCTGCAGAATGCCAAAAAGACACCTTCCTGTTTAAATGTGGCTAATTTTTTTTTTTAATCAGTGACTTGAAATCTTTCACAGGATTGTTTTTTGGGTACTGGGTATTGTAACGACCAAACAAAACCATTCACCTAGGAGGCACTCAGGCCCAGCCAGGCCCCTAAATCTGGCCGGATCTGGACATCACTTCCCAGACCCCGCAGGTCCCAGCTTTGCTGACCCAGCCTCTCTGTGAGGCAGATCACTGAGAATACCTCTCTTTTCTAGTCCAAGCGTATGTCTGACCTTGTCCTGACCCCACGGCCAATGACAGTAGCCAGGCAAAGAGTGAGGGGTGGATTAAAAATAAGTGAGCGTGGGTCCCCGGACAGTCACACCTCTACCCTTAATCTCCAGAACAGAAGTTGGGGCATTTTACCAGGGGGATCACCTCCTCCTAATGCTGAGAATTAAAGGCAAAGCCCTGGGAATTTCCTGGAGGTCCAGTGGTTAGGACTTCAAGCTTCCACTGCAGAAGGCATAGGTTCGATCCCTAGTCAGAGGACTAAGATCCTGCAAGCCGCACAGCATGGAGAAAGGAAGGAAGGCGTGAAAGAAAGAAAAAGAAGGAAAGAAAGCAAGGTGAAGCTCTGGCCAAAGAGTTTTCCTGGTGGAAAGGCGCTATCAGTTTACTCTGGATACCTAGGGTCATTCCCTGCCTTTCCTTCCTTCACCCAGCAAAATGCATTGAACATTGCCATGTGTCTTTTTTGATTCATCCTGAGAAATGCACAGCAGGTCTGCCTCTCTGTGCCCCCCACCCCGCTGTGTACATTGCCAGGAAGAGTAGCTGGTAACCCCAGGGAAAACGGCCCCAGAGGAGGACAGCCCTCTCTGGAAGGCAGTCAGATGGGCCCGTCATATGAAATAAGTGTAAGAAATACACTCGAGGAAACATAAAGCAAAACCAAGGAATAACTTAATAATGAAGGGAGTGGGAATGAGAGACAGAAAAACTAAACCAAGGAAGCAGAGAAAAGAGACGGATCCCAGGCTGAGCACAGGTACAGGGGATCAAGCTGAAGAACCGTCCAGAGGGGCAGGAGAGGATCAGGACACAGCATGTGGAGGGAAAGTTTGGACAATGTGAAGGGCGGAAGTAGGTATGCCGACAGTAGCCAGATAATGGGAGAGCCAAACTGAGCAGAAGAATATCTAAATAACAGAGATAACTTAGCCAAAAGTAAAGAGGAAGGGGTTCGTGGAAGATATAACAGGAGAAATTCAGGAAACCCTCCCTGACTCCTCCAGCCCCAGCCGTTCCCCGTCCACCTCCTGGGTCCTGCAGCCACCAGCTCCCCAACGTGCTCCAGGGAGAAGGGAGACAGGGCACCTGGAGGTCTTGTTTTGGGTGCTCAGTAGCCAAGCGTTTCTGTCTGCCTCTTGTAAATGCAGCCCCGGTGGACTTTATGGGAGCCACGTCTGCCTGCACCCGTCCTGTGGCCGGGGAGCTTGTAGGTGTCTCGAAACATTCATGGACCAAATGAGTGAGTGTCAAATGATGCCAGCAGCTGGCAGTCTGGGCGGGTGGCCACGTGAATCTGGACTTGGTGAATAAGTAGTGAATAACTGATTTAAGTTCAAAACTGCATTTAAAAGTAGTGATTTGCCTTAGGAGACGTTTGTTAACTTTTTATTGTTTTACACACACAATGAAGTTTGTGCTTCATCAGCAGGTTGTCTAGACAGTTTTCGGTTCTGACCGTCAAGTCCCCTTTTCTGTCACAGCAGATCTTAACACTTTCATGATGGTTTTACCCTCCAGAGTCACGGCAGTTTCTCTCTGATATCCTAGAGGTTTCCTTTTGAGATGGTGCAGGGAGATGTTTCCCAATTGAAGCCACCCCAGGCCTACCCCCAGCCCCACCCCCAGCCCCCAGCATTTCCCCGCGGGGCCCCAGTTTGAGTGTTTGTCTTCAAGACACTGCCTCCTTCACCAAGTTGTCCTAAAAATAACTTCATTTAATCAGGCCGTTTGATGAGGTGTTTCAGACTTTTCTCTGACGAGTCTGAAGGCAGGATACTGTTTCAGACAGATACCACGATCTGTGAACCCGATCACCAGGCGTCTGTTACCTTGTTCAGAGTGCCGAGAGTTGATGAGATTGCCTGGAATCACAGGGCATGCCTAAAGGCTGGGAAAGGCTCAGGGCCGTAGGAGGGAACGCACGATGCAGCAAATAGCAAAAACAGACCGGCCAGGGCCTGAGTAGCTTGTCTCACTCTCTGTATTAAGGGTGGGTGGTTAGGACCAGAGTAGCAGGTTTGGGGAACAGAAGAACCCTGGAGTCAGCCTGTCCGGGCGCCCCGACCTGCCCCAGCGGGTAGACTGGCCGACCAGCCCATCACTGGAAGGACCAGCTGCATTCAGGACCCTGACCGTCGGCTTAACACCAAGCCCTGTGCCAGCAGGTGGAGGCCACGTACACTGGTGGGGAGGCTGCTGCCTCCTGAGATGGAGCCACTGGCAGGGTTGGGGGAGGCGCGGAAGTAGGGGACGAGGTTCCCAGAGGTAGAGAGTGATGGGCCAGGCAGTACAGGTCCAGGCTGCACAGGGGTCCAGACGTGGTGGGAGCTTTGGAGCACAGGGCTGTGGGTGGGGGCCAAGAGCCTCGACGCAGAAGGACAGCCAAGGGAGTCCAGCACGCAAGCAGTCCAGCAGGGAGGGGTGGGCCTGAGTCCTGCAGATGGCAGAGCCAGCTCAGGTCCCCACAGGTCATGGAATGAGGCAGCCCCAGCCGGAGGGAGTCCATGCTGTAATGTTCCATCCCCTCTTTCGCGGGGGCTACTGAACCTTTCATAGGTAGCAGTCTTGACCTTGACCTCCTCACTGGGGCCACCATCGAGACCTGTCTGGGGCAGCGACTACCGTGGGAGTTCTGTTCAAACCTGCCACAGACTTTTGGAATTGTCCTTCTCAGTAGAACTCTGAGCATGGTTCCTCTCTCTCTCATGATGTTGTATGTTGGAAGCATGTATGTGCCTTCAAATTACTCAAGAAAGGACTTTCAGAACAGAAAAAAAAAAAAGCACCTGGCAACTTCCTGTGTGTGAGCAGGCTCGGAGATGGGAGGTGACGGTGACTCAGCTGGTTCATGGTGCAGACTGCAGAGCCCCCCAGCCTGCATCCCCAGCCTCTCCCCACCTCCCCTACCTGTCCGTGGTTCTCTCAGTCCTGGCAAACTTCGAATCATCCTTCAAAACCCAGTTCTCATATCACCTCCTCTGAAACCTTCCTGATTCCCTCCCCGCAAGGAGAATCCATCTCTGATTCCTCTGTTTTTCCAGAGCTCTCTGTTCAGAGCCCTGTTCAGGGCTCTCTTGGCAGGAGGCACTGTCTCCCCAAAGAGACTGGGTGCCCCTCAAGAGCACACAGGCTCTTTCCCTCAATGTAAGCCCACCTCCTGCCAGCAGGCATCCGTGTCCCCTCGCAGGTCTGCAAGCCCCACCCTGACACTGGCCTGGCCTGTGTGCCCATGGGCCATGCTGCCAAGTTGGGAACAGTGGTGGCCCCTGAGCCTGCCTTGCCCATCGACTAACCTGCTCTCTCCCTCTCACCTCCCCAGGGCCGACGAAATTGAAATGATCATGACGGACCTTGAAAGAGCAAACCAGGTAGGATGTTTGACAGCTTCAGACATAGAGTCACAAGAGCATAGCCCTTTCTGTCCTCACGGAAGGGGCTTCTCTCTAAGTCAGGAAGCCAGTTAGTCTTGTATTTTTCACATACACCTATCAAGGTTGATGCTTTTTCTGATGCCACGAGCTATATGTGAGAAGTCCCAGGTGTGATTTCCTTGGGAAAGTCTCTGATACAGTCCCTGCATCCCAGGCATCCTGTGGTGATGCTTTTTCTTTTCCTTCATCCATCTCTTAAGTCTCCACACTGTTCCCGTGACAGCTGTTAAGCAGCAGCGTTTAGGCCAACACGTCAACCCCGCAGCAGAGTCTGTGCCTCCACCTTCTAACTGGTTGAACCACTTGCCCTGGAGAGGGCTGCCAGCCAATGGACCCTCTCGTCTGATTCTTAGTCATCACAGTCATCATCCACTTTTGTGGAAAATACCCCCAGCGCTGTGTCCCACGCAGAATAGGCACACAGTATCCTCTAAACGGGACTTCCCAGGTGGGGCTAGTAGTAAAGAACCCAGCTGCCAATGCAGGAGACGTAAGAGACATGGGTTCGACCCCTGGGTTGGAGAGATCCTCTGGAGGAGGACATGGCAACCCACTCCAGTGTTCTTGCCTGGAGATCCAGTGGGCAGAGGAGCCTGGTGGGCTACAGTCCATGGGGTCACAGAGACTTGGCCCACACACGCGCATCCCATGGCAATAAATACGGAGCTGCCACCCTGCCAAGCCCGGCCCTTCCCCAGGAACTCTGCAGAAGATGAAAAGATTTTGCTTCAGCAAATGGTGCTACTGCTTTGAAAAGGAAGGGGTCTCCCCCTTTTATTTTATTTTCTTCTAGTCTATTTTTTTAGTGGAGAGAAGCAGCCAGAGCTGGGTTAGGTTTCTCAGCCCCAGAAGGCCATGCATGGGCAGTCGTGGCCTCTCCCCACTTAGTTTTACAGCCAGGCCACCCCAAGCACAGGGAAGCTTAGGGGAGCCCCAAGAGGATGAAAATCCTTCTCGAATCTGCAGTCTCAGCTCTCTGCCTTTTGAGGGTCCCACAGCATGACTGCCTCCCAGCTGGCATTCCTAACCCCTTGGCAGACGTTCAGGAAAGAGCATCCCTGTTTGATCTTTAGCTCATGAAAATACCCTGAGCTCTGACTGAAATGTGAAAGTCAGTTTATGCAGGAGAACGGACATGGGTAGTCTGGATTCCTTTCTCCTTTCGGAGGGTCCTAGGCCTGATCCATGGGGGGTGCTCAGTAGAGACACCCGGACTGCATCACCCCAGGTAGCATCTTTAAAATAATTCAATTTAATGTATTTACTTACTGGCCATACCGCACAGCATGTGAGATCTTAGTTTCCTGACCAGGGATTGAATCCGTGTTCCCTGCATTGGAAGTGCCGTTTTAACCCCTAGCCTGCCAGGGAAGTCCCAGGCAGCATGTTTGTGTAGTAACTTTGCTGGTCACAAGGAGAAGAGCTGACCATTCTTGAGTAACTTGCCTTGTGCATGGCTCTGTTCCGAACACTTCACATGAACCAAGCCCCTTAAACCTCACCGGTTTCCACCAAGATCAGTGTGGTTATGACTCCCATTTTACAAGTGAGCAAACTGAGGCCAGCAGCCGGTCAGTTGCAGGGTCAGGCCTGGAGCCTAGGCTCTTCACCACACTCAGAAACAGGGCTGGAGCCCAAGGGCTCGTTTTGCCTTTCTTTCAAGTTCCCCCAAACACCCATTCAGCTCCCTGCCCTAAAGCACTGCTTGTGCTCCAGTTCACAAAGGTGCCTAAGCATTTATTTACCCTAATTTACTGTAAACTACTTTACTTTGGCCCCTTTGTTCTTATTCAAGTAGCACTGCTCAACTTTGCAGAGACCATACTTGATAAGCTTCCCTGTCACAGGACTGTTATTCGCATTTCTCAAATTTCCACCCACCCACTCTCTCCCCCTGGCTGATCCTGGGCCAGCCTCCCCTTCTGAAGGCACTCTGGGTTAAGCTCTGGTTTGTTAGCTAACCCGATTCTGTGCATATCAAGTGCTCAGGCTCCAATTAGTCCGCAGGTACTAAGCATATTTGGCAGAGGTGTGCTTTCCTCAAAATGCCGAAGGCCCTGGGTGGCTCTAGGTCCTCAGAGACGCCAGGTGGGACCCTGCAGAAGGTGCCGCCACCAAGGTGGCAGTTTGCTCAGGTCCCCACTCAGGACTTCCTGGCTGTGTGGCCTTGGACAAGTCTCTTCACTGCTTATATTTCTTTAAAAAAGAAAAGAAAAAGATTAACTTTGCAGACCTTATGCCAAGGAAAATTAACCCAGTCACAAAAAAAAGAAAACAAATACTGTGTGATTCCTTCTATATAAGGTCCCTACAGTCATCAAATTCATAGACTGTAGAAGGGTGGGTATCAAAGGCTGGGGGAATGGGGAATTATAGTGTTTAATAGGGAAAGACTTTCAGTTCTGCAAGATGAAAAAGTTTTAGAGATGGTTGCCCGACAATGCAAACATGCTTAACACTACTATAAAATCTATACTTAAAAATGGTTAAGATGGTGTATTTAATGGGATTGTAATTTACCATAATTTAATTTTTTTAATTAAAAAAAAAAAACTTGTTAATGTTCGCAAGAACGGGAGGGAGGGAGGAAATGATAGCGAGTGCAGGGTAGACCTCAGAGAGATTTCAGGTTCGAGGCCACCACAGCAGAGTGGGCATCACAGTGCAAGTCACTCAGATGTCTCAGCTTCCCAGTACATATAAAAGTTACGTTTATGCTACACTGCAAGTCTGTCAGGTGTGCAATAGCAGTATGTCCGAACAAGCAATGAACACGCATACCTTAATTTTAAAAGAAAGCTATTGGAAAAACAGGATTGCCACCAACCTTCAATTTGTAAAAAGCAGTGTTTGGAAAGCACAATAAAGAGAAGCACGATAAAAGGAGGTCTGCCTGCACTTCCTTTGCAGGATTATTTGTAGAATCAGAGGTAAAATGCCCGGAAGTGGGGGGCTTCCTGCATGGCTCAGTGGCAAAAGAATCCTCCTGCCAGTGCAGGAGGCGTGGGTTCGATCCCTGAAGTCAGGAGGATCCCCTGGAGAGGGAGATGTCATGGACAGAGGAGCCTAGCAGGTTACAGTCCGTGGGGTCACAAAGAAATGGACATGCCTGAGCATGCATGCACACATGCCTGGAAGTGAGTGCCTTAATTCGTGCTCTGTAGTTGCTAACATAGCCAGGTTCACAGGGAGAATTCCAAAGTCCCACCCTAGGGGGACCTAGTGGGACCCTAGCACGGTGAAGGTGTGGGGAGGTATAGGAGAGCCTAACCAGCCACTCAGGGCGAGTTCATAGCCGGATGTGCCTGCCAAAGGAGATTAATGCAACCTCAGGCTGCGTTAATAGAAATAGTCTCTGGAATGAAGGAGGTGATGATTCAGCACCCATCTGTAGCAATTAGTCCATGCCCAGGGAATTGTCATTCGTCCTAGAAACCTGGAAGGAAGGCAGGCATTCAGGGAGTGCTTTCAGGGTCCACTCCATGGCCAGGATGGGGAAGGGACCCCTAAGGAGGGAAACCAGGAGGTTTGGGGACATCTTTATTCTTTGGGGAGCAGAGAAAGAAAACAGAGGGACTTGACACATAGGGAACTTGGGATGTTAAGAGATCAGAAAGGGGAAGGCCTAGGGTGGTGGTTGTGGATTCTGGCCTTGCAGCTCTCCAGCACTGGCCAGGGAAGGGGTCGGGCTTTGTCATGGCTGAGGGCAGAGGCTAATGGGAAGGAGCTCCCCTCATCCCATGCAGGGAAGCTTGTTCTTAACAATGAGTCTCCAGAGGTACCTGGAGATGCCTTGGAAAGGAGTGAGCTCCCCGTCAAGAGCTATGTGAGCAGATATGGGCCAGACCTCACTGAGCGTGTGAGGTGGAGGATCAGACACAGAGCAAACAGAAAGTGCTTGGACTCAGTGACTCAGCAGGTTGACAAGGGTGACTCAATGAGGAGAAAAACTTCCTGGGTAGACAGGGAGGAGGGCACCCAGGAGGACGAGGAAGCACTCAAGGGTTCCAGGCTGTTCCTAAAAGCCACTTTGGGAACGTGGGCCCAGAGGAGGGGGTCCAGCCAGGTTTGGGGCAGGGGGCCTCATCCTGAGAACAGTGGAGCGTCACAGGCAGGAGTGAGACGCCGGATTTGAGTTCTAGACGGATTGCTCTGGCTAGACGTCGGAGAGCGGAGGGGAGTGAAAGGACCGGAAGCCAGGAGAGCAGTGAGCAGCTGCTGAGATGGATCAGGGCAGGGCTGTGCAGCGGCTCTGCCCCGCTGCGACAAGGCGGAGGCGGAAGCGGGAGGGAGGAGGGGCACCGGGAGCTGCACCAGGGCGGGCACAGCCAGACATCTGGTTCTGTGCCTTTCCCATCAGGGGAGAGCCCCGGGAGGAGCAATTTGCTAGTTCATTGGCATATAACATTATTTTTGCACTGGGTTTATAGTCAAAACATTCTACTGAGACCTGAAGCTCTATTTTATAGCTAAAGTACTTCTCTTTCTAGTGAGGAAAAGTGGAAGAGAATCAGCACCAGGCAATTGGGAGCCGGGTTTATTTACACCTATTTGTTCAACTTTGAGATGCTTGTGTTAATAGTGTCCTTACTGGTGACTGTTAAGGTTCAGAGGGGCTTCCCAGGTGGCTCAGCAGTAAAGAATCCACCTGCAGTGCAAGAGACCCGGGCTCGATCCCTGGGTTGGGAAGATCCCCTGGAGAAGGAAATGGCAACCCACCCCAGTATTCTTGCCTGGGAAATTCCATGGACAGAGGAGCCTGGCAGGCTACAGTCCAAGGGGTCACAAAGAGTCAGACACGACTTACAGACTAAAAACAACAACAACAGAAAGTTCAGAGCTTTGGGGGCAGGAAGAGGTAGGGAAATTTGCTCTTCTGGCTTTTCTGAAATCATGACTCAGCAGTCAGCAGACTGTGACAGTCTTAAGTTTATAGGAGTTGGGTTTATATGGCGTTGAGTTAGGTCCAGCTTTCAGCCTGGCTGACCCTTGAAAGGAGAAATTCAAATCAATATCCATCGAATCCCCCAGAAACGCAGGCAGGAAGCCTGGACGGGCCTCCAGCCACCAGTACGGGGCCAGCTTGGGACACATGGCAATTAATCTCCCGGTGGGCTTTTCTGACCTTCCTCCAATAATATCACTGAAGTGGGGCCGCCTCTGGCCCTAGCTGTCCCCCACAGCACTGGGTGGTGCTGCTTTGGAAGGGTGACCTGAAATTAGCTGTGTGCTTTACAGAGCGATGGCATCTGTTCCCTTGGAAAGTTGATCGTTGGTCTTTGTAGTCTTGCTCCCTTTCTCTTCTTCAAGAGTCCAGGGCCTGGAGGGAAACAGGTTGAAGGGCCATCCCTGAGGAGACCTTGCCTTCTCCCAGAAATGGTCCAAATGTGTTATTTGTACTCGAGGAATATGGCGGCCGGGAGAACCTCCCCCGAAGATGTCCAAATCCCAAACTCCACAACCTGCGGATATGTTCACTTACCTGCAGAGCAGAGTCAAGCCTGTTAATCTGCTGACCTTGAGGTGTGAGATTACACAGATGGGCCCTCCATAGTCCCCAGGGTCCGCAGAGGCAGAGAGGGAGGCAGAGGGGTCAGAGTGAGGGGATGCGAGGATTTGATTGGCCACTGCAGGTGCTGAAGGCCACAGTGAGGAAGGGGCCACAAGCCAAGGAATGCGGGCATCCTCTATGAGCTGGAAACAGCCAGAACACAGATCCTCCCCCGGAGGCTCAGGAAGGGCCCAGCCTTGCCAGCACCTTGATCTTACCCCAGTGAGCCCTGTAGCAGATGCCTGACCTCAGAACAGTGACGTGATCAACTTGTGGGACGTAATAAACTCAATGTGTGGGAGTTTGCTTCAGCAGCCTTGGGAAGGTCCTGCAGGGGGGACAGCCTTCCCTCAGACCACGTTCCCAGCCACGCTCATGGCTGCCGTGTCCTTGGAGGGATTTGCTCAGCTCCGGTGTCCCTGAGCCTGGGGCCAGGTTGGGCAGAAGGCTAGCTCAGAGATACACCACCTCCACCACCACTATCAACCATATAAAACCAGGGACCTCAAGGCCACACCTTAAATGGGTAAATGGGAAAGCCTGCCCGACGGGGGAGGTGGAGAGGATTCCCTCACTTCCCAGCCTTGTTTCTGGGGGAGGAGACACACCCCTTGAGAGAACTCGGGAGCACAGCCATCTTGCCCGGGGCCCGGGGCTCATGTTCCACACCGGGCCAAGACTGGTATCGCCAGCCCCCGCCCCCCGGCTGCAGCCGCCGGAGCCAGTGTCATACGTGCAGAATCGTCACTGCCCTATGCTGGCTCGACTAACAGAATTCTTGAAACGAAGTGCCCACAAAGCATCCTGCCTTCCTGGTCACAGACAGCTGAAGAGAACTAGCGTTTCACCTGAAGACGAGCTTTGGTCTCTCGTAATTGTCCCCTGAAACTTTAAGATTTTAAATTTTAAAAAACTGTCCTCATTTTAAAGGTAAGGAAAGAATAATTGCCACCTGAGGCAGCCCATGCCAGGAGGCCAAAATAATAGTACTCATCCTTCCTCACTGGATGCCTCTCACCCCGTGGTAGGTGCTGCTAGGCACCCAGCTTGTGTTATCTCCTTGGTCGTCCTGCGGGGCAGCCCTATCTATCTCTATGGACGGAGTTACCACCACAATGCACAGCAAAACCCTCATTCATTCACATGCTCCCCGCTCCCTGCCCCACTCCCGTTTACTTTCCCTGTGCTTCCAGCATTTGCCCTCACTTCTCAGAAAAGGACAGAGAGTAAGAAACAGCCAGCAGATCTCTCAGGAGGGCAACCCAGGCTTGGCCAGGCTCTGTCCTCACCGTGGGGGGGCCGTTGAATCACATCCATGGTGCCACCAGCTCGGGAGCCCGGCCTCGGCCCTGGCTCTGCCTCTGCAGAGAGGACGAGGAGGCTGCCATCAGTGGGGACAAGGAGCTGCGTGTCTCCCACACCCATGGCCCCATGTCTGGGCATGCAGATCAGAAACCAGCCCCAGAGCCCGCCCCTCTTGTTGTTGGTTCCGGTTCTAGAAACGAAGTTTCATCCGGTTGAACTGTGGTCGAGGGGTGAACGGCAGACCCCGGAAACAAGTGATGTCAAGGAGCCAACCCAGCATAGCACCCCTTCCTTCCACCTCAGCCGCTGACGGTGGGGCTACGTCTACAGCTACAGAGGCTCACTCACTGCAGCAGCTCCTGGCCTCCACTCTCTCCTCCACCAGCTCTGAGGCCTGTTTTGATTTCCAGTTGTTCAGCTTTGTGCGGGATTAGCTGCAGAGCCATGGAGATTTTATGCCCAAAAGTGTAACTGAGGAGAAAGACAAGAGTAAACTTCTTAGTGTGTGCTCGGGCTCAGTCATGTCCAACTCTTTGCAACCCCACGGACTGTAGTCCGCCAAGCTCCTCTGTCCATGGAATTCTCCAGGCAAGAATACAGGAGTGGGTTGCATTTCCTCCTCCAGAACATGTTCAGGAACTTGACTTGAGTATTAGAAAACACGTGGCGTGGCCCATCTGGGAACAAACTCAGGGGGAAATCTTTTTCACCAGAGGGGAGTCATGCCTGCAGTTATCGTCACCCATGAGCCCCCCACTCCCCCACCCTCGCCCACCAGCATCTTGGCCACACTGGTCATATTGCTGCCTTTCCTAACATGGGCGCCTCAAGACAGTTTGCAGCAGAGGGTGGGAGGCAGCTGCTCGAGCACAGACGGGCCTGGCCAGGCGCCGTGGGAATTAGATGGAGTGCAGTTCCAAGAGCTCCTGGAGCAGCATGGCCGGCAGCCTCCAGCACCACCCTGAGTGGGAGTAGCCACTGTTAGAAATACCGTAATTTGTCTGGATGCCGAGCAGACAGGGCCACACTGCCCTCGCAGGACCGCTTGAGGCTGCCAAACCCCATCCTCATACATCTAGACAGATCGGCGAGTACCGGGCAGGGTAACTTTGTACTTCTCTTTTCAAAAATTCTTTCTTAGCAATTAGTAGGTACACACTGTCACACCACACAATAAAACACATGAAATAGCCTTACTCAGCCAGGCTCTTCTCGTTCATCTTTTCTGTGAGCAGCATGTACGACTGGTAGAAAGAAGCAGCGATCACACCTCAGACCGTGTGCCCAGCGTCAGTTAGTGACTGCTTCCCACCTGTCTTTGCGTCTCGTCTCAGTCATAACTGTCAAATTGGGACAAGCTCATCAACAAAGCACTTCTGGACAAGTGTACTTCTGGGTGTTAATCCTTGAAAAGTCCCTGGGAGGGAGAGAGTGTTCCCATTTTACAGATGGGAAGGTGGAGGCTTGATGAGCTGAACTATGTAACCTGTCCTCATCCCTTGATCCCAAAGGCCCAGTTCCTGCCCACTGCACCGTGGTGCCCTCTTAGGTGACAGGCATGGGAGTGACTGTCCTCGCCAGCCAGTGGGACATCCTGGTTAGCTGTCCAGGGGCACTGGTATCCTTGTCCAGGAATTACAGCAAATGACAGAAGCATCCACTTGTTTCTCCTTCAGCCTCCTCCTCGTGGGCGCCTCTGTTCATCCTCGCCCCCCAAGCAGCGCCTCGCTGGCCTGGCTGGCTGGAAACGGCCAGCCTCGGCGTTAGAAAGCTTGGTTGGGTGAAGGGTTAAATATGTTGAAATAAGCCTGGTCCTCACAAAAGAAGTGGCATTTACACCCCGTCCGTTTATGGAAATACTTGCTTGAGGAAAACAACCACAACGTTGTGCGTGTTTTCAGGAGGAGAATGGCCAGAGTGTCTTTAATTCACTGTTTACCCGTGAGAATTACTCCCAGGAGTAATCCTGCAATAAAATCTTCTTGGTCTATGAGAATAGAAAGAAATTGAATCAAAAGACTCCATTTCCACTTGTATTTATTCAGTCTGGGAAATTCAGTGGGCCGGAGCGCTAGTATCAGCAGGGGATTCCTTGCTCCTAGCGTTAAATTACTGTCATAATCGCTCAATTATTTCTTCCTTGTACTGTTTAAAATAAAAATCCATCACATTCTCTGTGTTTTTTTTTTCCAGCATTTATTAGGTTGAGTGTTTGGGAAAATCAATTATAGTTAGTCAGGCATGAATTGATGAATGTTCTTGTAATAATTGTCAGTTGTTAAACCGAATGTACTTTCTCTTTCCACCCTTTTCGTTTCCTTCAGAGGGCAGAGGTGGCTCAAAGAGAGGCGGAGACCTTGCGGGAGCAGCTCTCGTCGGCCAACCACTCTCTCCAGCTGGCCTCCCAGATCCAGAAGGCGCCGGACGTGGTGGGTAGCCCAACCCCAGGGGCCCCTGTCGCCCTGCATCCGCACCTCTGTGTTATAGCCACTTTCTCCTTTGGCTGTGGAGCATCCCTTTGGTGGGGATAATATTTGAAATAGTCCCGCTGTCTTGGTGGAGTATGCTAGTGACAGTCTGGGGGTGGAAACTGTTTGAGGCAGAGGGGGAGCTTTGCTGGTGGTGCGTTGGTGCTGGTGGTCAGGGTGACGCCACCCGGCGCAGAGCCCGCAGAGAGCATCCTCCCGCTTAGGCTGGTGGGGGTTGGGGGGCTGCCGCTGGCAGATGGGCGGCACTCCCAAGCTGAAGGCTTAACGACACTGCACAGGAAGCTTGGATTTGGTCTTCTTCTGGACATGTCCTTCCAGAGTAAAAAGCGCTTCATGATGGGAGTGGGGGTGGGGAACAAGGGAGGTGATCACTCAGCAACCCACTCTGTGTCTGCATGATAGTCTGGACCTCGCCCAACATGCGTGCGATCCCAAGGAGCCAGGCACACACCTCTCAGTCCTCTGCCTCTTGATTTTCCTAAGATTAATGGAAACTGCTTTTAGCTGGAACTTTCCCAGCTCAATCAGGGCAGCTTTGAACTATCGGATTCCAGACTCTTCAGTGCTGTGCAGCAACCGTCGACCCTGGAACCAAACCCCTGGGTTCCAACCCCAGCTCTGCAGTTTATCTGCTGTGTGACTTGGGGCAAGTGGCTTAACCTCCCTGAGTCTCAGTGGCACCGTCCATAAAATAGGTTTTCACCAGGGTTCTGGAAATTACCCTGAGTGAGGCCAGTCCCGCCACATAATCCGTCATCCGACAACCTTAGTGGCGAGTCTTCTGTGGTCAGCATCAGCGCTCTGGTCCAGGAGCCCCAGTTTCCAAGCCAGCTCCATCACTAGTTCACATCCAGTGATGTGAACTCAGGTGGTAACACTTACCAGGCCTGAGTTTCCTGGCGTGCAGAGTAAGGAGGAAGTCATCCTGAGGATCCCTCAGCTTTGACGGCCTATGATGGGTGAATCACACTTATCGGTATCCTTTTATTTATTTTTTCTTAAGTTTTTTTATTTTCTTTTCTGACTTGGACTAGTTTTAAAGTTTTCATTGACTTTGTTACAACATTGCTTCTGTTTTCATGTTCTGGTTTTTTGGCCACAAGGCATGCGGGATCTTAGCTCCCCGACCAGGGATCGAACCCACACCCTCTGCTTTGGAAGGCAAAGTCTTAGCCCCTGGACCACCAGGGAAGCCCCTGTCCTTTTACTTAACAGACAGTTGGAGAGCCCTTGCTGTGAGCCGGGACCCGCAGCCGGGACCCTGGGAGAGCCAGGAGGGACGAGCAAGGCCCTCCCTGTGGAGAGGACAGTCGAGGGGGAGACGTCCTGCTGTAATAAGGTGGCACATCACTCTGACAGCCTCTCTACCACCCAGCCCATGAAGCGGGGTGTTGTCATTTCTTTATATAGATGAGGAAATGGAAGCTCCCTGGACGTAAACCCCTCGTCCCAGAATGTTCAGCCCCAGTATCCAAGCCAGGACTTGAGCAGGGGCCGCATCCACCCCAGACCAGAGCTTTAAAATTATTCCCCAGGAACGGATCCAAAGCAAAGCTTTAGTGTGAGGACCCCTTGTAAGACGAGATTTTAAGTTCACATTTAACTAAAACATGAGTTAAGCGTTTCAGGATACAGAGAAAAATTTTCCATTTAAGGCACCATCACAGCCTTTGTACTTAATGGACTCTGGTATTAATTTTGCCCAAAACGGCCCCTCGTCCAAGTTCACCTGGACGGGACCCAGCCCCACGGCCATGGCAGGAGGAAGCTGTCGAGGATGGCGTCTACACAGCTTCTCCCGGCCTCTCTGGTCGCTTGGGGCCCTCGAGAGAAGGCCACGCATCCTGTGTCCACACGGGGCTCCTGAGCTACAAGTTGTGATTGAGAGGGTTCCTGGCACAGTCCTGGACTGTAGCAACCAAAACATTTCGGAAGGAAATGAGTGTTTGTGCAGGTAGAGTAAGTTGTGGATCCTCGGGGTGCTTAAACACTTCATCATCGGCTAAGTGCAGTGTTTACATGGCACCGCTTCAGTCTCCCGCTAGCGACCCTGCCAGGGCTCCCCTCAGGGGTGCGTTCCCACGTAGCTCGGCAGCTCCAGCCCCAGCCAGTCGGGGAGCGAACGAGCAAACATAGGAAACCGGGCCAGCGGCACAAAGTCTGTTGGGCTTGGCTGGCAGAACTCAGCAGAGAAACAGTCGAGGCTATAGATCCAGCAGAAGCCAAAGATCCCGGGCCACTGGGGTCTTAGTGGAATCGCAGATTCCGGAAGGCGCTGCTCCTCCCGCCTGAGGGGCCGTGCAGGGCTCCTGACGGTTATCTCATCTCTGCCTCATGATGCCGCGGTCGTTAGAGGACAGTTTTGTTGCCTTCATTTTGTATGTGAGGAAACAGGCTCAGAAGAGTTAAGTCATCTGCCCAGGGTCACACAGCTAAAACATGACCGAGTTGGAATGTGAGCCCAAGGTTGTCTTGCTCCAAAGTCCACCCCTTCTTCTCCCTCCATCCAGCCACCCCGGATGGGGGCACACTTGTGCGCACTCAAGGAGACAGGAGATATGCAGGCTCTTTGGCAAGTATTTACAGGAAAAGGTTACCTCGGGGCTCTGATGCCCCACACCAGGCCGCCTTGAACCTAAACACCTGTCCATCAGGTGAATGAACCGGATGGAGTCCACCTACATTGGCCACTTGGCATTGGCAGGAATAGCAGGGTGATGAGGAGAAAGGGAAACGGAGCCTCCCAGTCCCTCGGCCCTCCCCGGAGAGGTCAGCCTAGACTCCAAGCGTTTGCCTTGCAGGCTGGGATCCTGGCCCACCATCACCGCACATCAGGTTTCCCACACGTTGAGTAACACTCTTGTATCTTTTTCGTATTTCACCTGAAAATGGCTGCAGGGTAGCAGAGATCATTATCTGGCATCTTCTGTCCGGTCTTCGTGTTCTGGTCTCTGTGAGAGGATTTATGTGACCTGCGAGGGTCCACACAAGCGGGTCGGCAGGCAGGCAGATGGTTCCAAGGGACAGAGTTTAATGGGTACTCCCTCAGCCACTACTGCTTCTGCATTCATTCTCCCCTTTGGAAACACACCCCCACCCCCAAGGCCCAGCACCCTTATGTATGGTGGGACACAGGCCCTTATATATGAAGCCTGGAGCCTGGGCAAGTCCCCCAAGACAGACTCAGGACCCCATGCTGGTGCTCATAGGGGCCTGTTGTCAGGCTGAGGGAAGTCAGTTTCTGTCCTTCCGTGGTTTGTCCGAGCCAGGGTCCTGACCCTGGACCCCATCCATGTCACTGGGGAGTCCCTGGGCCCTACCCCAGGCCCCTGAACCACAGCCGCCACAGCAGGGCTAGACCCCATGTGTTTGCTAAAGCCCTCAAGGGATTTGGGCTTTCCTGGTGGCTCAGTGGTAAAGAATCTGCCTGCAGTGCAGGAGATGAGGGTTCAATCCCTGCGTTAGGAAGATCCCCTGGAGAAAGAAATGGCCGCCCACTCCAGTATTCTTGCCTGGAGAATCCCATGAACCAAGGAGCCTGATGGGCTATAGTCCATAAGGTCACAAAGAGTCGGACATGATTAGCGATTAAACAACAACCAAGGGATTTGGGTGTGGCTAATCAAGGCCTAGACAGACACGAGGGAGGCAGTGGTCCTGGTCCCCTGGGTCCACATTTCTCAATAATAATCTCAACTGATTAATCTCAGTTATTACTGTTTATTACTGAACTTCCAGAGGCCAACCTCCTGCAGTTTTCCACCCCTCCCCAACCCTGTCCCACCATCTCCTTTGAGCTGGTGCCCACAGACCAGCGGGCCACACCTCCATCACCCAGGTGTGGGCCTCTCCTCCACCCACAGTCCCTGGTCCACTCCAGCCCTTGTCCAGCTCTCCCTCCATTTCCCACTGTGTCTACACGATGGGACGACAGGATGCCCTTGTGCTAGAGATGGGAGTGAGCACATTCAGGTGCAGAGGAGGGTGGTGTTTCCTATCCTAATTCCAAGGTCCCATTGCTTTAGGGTATATTACCTCATCTCATCTCACATAATTTATGTGAGACACGAATCATGTTTGCTTTGTTACGAATAAGCACTCTGTGGCTGTTCCTGAATTAATTGGCATGCCTACATTCACGTGGTTGACTTGTGGGCCAAGACAGGCTGGGCCCCAGGAGCTGAATGGCCATCCATCCCCTGGGACAGTCCGTCCCCTGCCCCCATCCTGGGTCCAGGGCCACACTGAGAGCTGCTGTTTTTATACATGTCTTCTGAGCCCCTTGTCCCTGATGTGGCGACCTGCACTCACCTGTTGAAAACCCCAGATCACCTTCCGGTTTGTCTTACAGATTCTTTCCCTACGAGCACTTTCACAGTCGCTATGGCTGCCATTCCTCATCCCTGGAAGACTGGTAAATAAGTTCAGTTAGATACCATAGCACAGCCTACCCCCACCACGAGGCCGACCTCCCTGTATCACTGTCATCATGTCCCCCTGCTAAGTCCGGGGCCCCTGGCCGCCCTCCCAAGTGGTCACTTTCAGGTACCAACGGACTCAGTCCTCTTCAAGCCGGCCCCCCAGCATCGGTCACCGCTTCCTCGTGCCCTGCTCCCTGCCTCTCCCACCCCGTCCCACCTGTGGCGTCTGTGCCCGGAGACAGAGCCCCTCTTCTTCCCACAGGCTCACCCGTCCACCCACACCCTCCCTTCATCTGCAGGCCCCTCTGCTGTCCTCACTGTGGGGGAGACTTCTCTGCAGTCCCTTGGCTCCTGACTTCAGTTCCTGCCCATGTTGTCTAAGGGCAGAGCTTCCTAAATTCTCTGTGGTTAAGGACGCTTTTATTTGTTTTGTTTTGCTTCTAATTTCCAATCTGTTGCAGACTGTTTTGCAAAAGACAATAAAAACGTCACAGCAAAATCAGATTGCTGTAAAAGTTTCTAAACGCTTATTCTCCATTTCAGTGCTTGTCTCACTATGTACTGGCCACGGTTTATGAATTGGCACTGGTCGGTGGAGCACAGTCTGAACAGAACTGATCTGGACAGCATGTGCCTCTTTAACAAGTTGGCGGGAGAATGCTCACTGGGGCCCCAGGGCCACGGGTAGATCTGCCAGAAGTCAGGGGAAGCGAAGGGCTTACTTTACAACGTCATGCAGACTAGAGACACTGCCCACAAAGCTTCACATTCTTACATGGTAAAGGCCTTAGTTTCCCGGGAGGGAGATAGGAAACATTATTTCCCTGGTGACCAGCTGTCCGCAAAAGTGAGAACCCTGTGACAGGCATGTCACATGTGGGATGGCGTGGCTGTCCCTGCCAACTGGGGCTGCAGCTGCCACAGTTCCCTGCCCCAGTTTAGGCCAGACCACGGCATGCAGCAGTGCATGTCCAGGGGCTGGGGTTCGGCGGGAATGGTGGCATTCTAGACTGCAGTGTGAGCCACCCCCAGGTCTCTGCTGTCACGGGGACCAAGCCATCCTCCCCTCCCCACCCCATCAGTCACACCCAGAAGCGCTCCGCCCTGCAGACAAGCTCCCAGAATTATTCAGGCGCTACAGTTACTTTTAAAACCTGACAAAAGTACTGCTCTCCTACTTAAGAAGTGGAGTTATGAATTTGACTTTTAAAAAAAGATCTTTTCCCTGTTTTGCATATTTTCTAAAATGAGCAAATTTGAGGAGTGGGGAGTAAGGTTTTTAAAACAGCAATTATCAAAAGAATTTGTAAGCAAAGGAACCCCAAATAATGCATTTTCCACATCTTTTAGCTTTTTTTTTTAATTGCCAACTCAGAATCAACTTGTCAAATGATATCTCAGTTTCTAGATAATATAGTAATGAAGCAAAAGGATACTGAATCTCATCTTGTGGTAGAAAAATCCGAATGCTGTGGAACATCCCAGAAGCCGTCCTCAGAACCTTCCCCTCTGGCGTCCCCAGCCATCATCAGCAGGGCCATTTCCTTCACCTCCTTCAGGCCTTTGCTCAAAAGTCACCATCTCAACGAGGTTTCTCCTGACATATTAACCCCAGATGCCCCGTCCCTGCTTCAGTTTTTTCATGGCACTTATCACCATCCAACACGCTCCGTGCTGCTAATAAGCGTATTTAAGGTGCCTTGATAGCTCAGTTGGTAAAGAATCCGCCTGCAGTGCAGAGACCCCAGTTCGTTTCCTGGGTCTGGAAGATCCGCTGGAGAAGGGATAGGCTACCCACTCCAGTATTCTTGGTCTTCCCTGGTGGCTCAGCTGGTAAAGAATCTGCCTGCAATGTGGGAGACCTGGCTTCAAATCCTGGGTCGGGAAGATCCCCTGGAGAAGGGAAAGGCTACCCACTCCGGTATTCTGGCCTGGAGAACCCAGGACTATACAGTCCACGGGTTCGCAAAGAGCCGGACACGACTGAGGGACTTTCACCTTCAGGCCCACCCCGCCCCGCCCCATGGGGACAGGACTTCTGTCCTTTCGTCCTCTGCCGTGTGCCTGGTACATGGTGGGTATTCAGTAAATGGTTATTGAACAGACGAATCCAGGCGGCATCTCCCAGGCAGGTGGGAAGGCGGCAGGGGCAGGGCGATGGGCAGGGCGGGTCTGAGCAGAGACACGAGGTGCTGCCGTCTCATCCGCGTCACCATCCACATCCTTCCCGCCGCCTGCTTTTCACCTCAGCCAGCCACCGGCACCGACGACCGATCCCGCGCACCCGTCCGGAGCGGGAGCGGTTCTGTCATCTCCTTTGTCCTCCGCAGGAGCAGGCCATAGAGGTGCTGACCCGCTCCAGCCTGGAAGCTGAGTTGGCCGCCAAGGAGCGGGAGATCGCCCAGCTAGTGGAGGATGTGCAGAGACTCCAGGCCAACCTCAGCAAGCTGCGTGAGAATTCGGCCAGCCAGATCTCCCAGCTCGAGCAGCAGCTGAGCGCCAAGAACAGCACCCTAAAGGTAAGGGCGTCAGAGGGCTGGGAGGGAGTTCGGGGGGCCGGGGAGGGCAGCACGCATGCGTGCACACGCCACCTCCCTCCACACATGGTCCTTTAGGGCACAGGGCATCTGGCTGCCCACCAGCACCCTGAGCTCTTCAAAGGGCACTTCACCCCACCGTGTAATGACCATGGCAGGGTGCCTCACCTCAAAGCCATCTTGTTGTCTGTGACAGTGATGGTTAAAATTCCTTCTCCTTTTAAAAGCAAAAGTGACTGCTGGGGACTTATCTCGATCGAGCTCCAGCCATCAGCCTGAGTCTCTCCCTCCAGTGAGTCCAGTAGGAGGCATGAGGCTCCCCTGGACTCAGCTCCTCTCAGAAGCTCCATTAGGTTCTTGTTTGGAGGACTCCATGCCTTGACTGACAGCAGACAAGGCAGCCTTGACCCCTGTGAGGTGGCTGGGAGCAGAGTCCTAAAGCCCAAGACAGCGAGGCAGGATGGGCTTTGACCCAGGTGGCACATCCCTGCCAGTCGGCCATCCTCTCACGCAGCCCATGGTAGAAACCCCCATCCTGGGGGCCCGCCCGCCCACTGCGCTTGCTCGTCGTCCAAAGACTCAGAGGCTGTTGGTGCTGGACCCGAGGCTATGAGCTCGCTGACCCGGGCTAGAGCACCGTCAGGGCACGGCTGTCCGCAGACATAGTAGTCCAGCTCTGCCGGCCTCCCCTGGCTGCTAGAGGAGGCTGCCTCAGGAGGACCCAGCCCCCTGGGACCCCAGCCCTCCCTGGGGGTGCCCAAACAAAATGAACGCCAAGGGTTCACTTCGGGCAAGTCAGCACCGAGCCTGGGGGGCCCTGCTCCCAACCTGCAGGGCTGTTTTCTGACCCGCTGGCCTGTGCCAGGAGCCAGGGCCCAGAGCCCCCACGATCTGCCCCGATCTCCCACCCGCAGTCCTCAGCCGTCTAGCCAGAAACTATGTCCTCTTGCGGCGTCTCATGCATCTGTGTCCCAAATTCGGAACCCAGAACCTTCTACATTGTATTTTTTAAATTATACTTATTTAAGGTATGTTCAATCTGTTGAAGTTAGCATAATTCAGAGGTGGTCCTGGCACCCTAGACTCACACGTCAGAGCCAGCAAGGACTCCTCAGTGGGATCTTATGTGACGACGGAGAGACAGGACCGGCGAGGGCAGAGGCACGAGCTCTGCCGTCCGCCCACGAGGCCCCCACCTCCACTTAGCGCCCATTCGTGCCGGGCGTGAACGGATAAGCGACCGACGGCCAATTATAGTCCCTGTGCACGAGAGAAAGTGGGTCACAGTTAATCGTAAAAAATGTCAGGAAAACTTTCTCTTATGTAAAGTAATTCTAGAATGTGGTTAGGCCCCATTTTGATATTTTCTAAGTTGAGTTTTTTTTTTGTTTTTTTTTCCTTCTCAACTCATGACCATGTTTCTGAGGCAGCACTTAGTCTCCAGCAAGTCTGTCCTCCTGGCAGCTCACTGGCCTGACCTCGCTGGCACCAGGGCGGCCACAGTTCGCCCTCACTAGACCCTTCTCTGCCTCTTTGGGTTTCTCCTCCACCTCCTGAGAAACCTCCCAGTGCCCAGGCCCCTCCGAGGACACGGTGCTGCCAGGACAGGGAGATGGCTGTTCAACTCGCCGGTGTTGCGTATTCTCTCATCAGCTTGCACAGCGAGTACCAGTTCCCACTTTTTATTTCCAGATTCAATGTCGTTCTCTCGTGTTAACAGCCGTTCTGACCCCAATAGAGGCATAACTATCGGATAATTCTCCTTCTCCTCCTTTGTTAACAGCTAAAGGGTGCGACTCAAGTCTGTGATGCGTTTGACTACATGAGAGGGAGGCTGTAGACCCTACCGTTTTATTACAGAGCAACTTCTTCCAAATCAGTTAAGGTTTTAATGTTTGCCTTCACCAAAAATGAAACGCAGTTTCACAAATTAATGTTCTTTACCCGTATCTTGGGGGAATTCTTTAATACTGTGCAGTTAATGAAACAATTCGGCAATACTTCTTCCAAAATTATTACTCCCTTATCTTCATCTGATCTAATAATCAAAACATATCCTCTAGTAACAAGACTTCTCTGATTTTAATTATCTTAACCCCTGGTCGCCAGGAGCAAAGCTCTCCCTGATATCAGACCTACTCGCAGAAGGCGCCTGCCTTCCCCAAACGAGCGCGTCTGCCTTGCTCACCCAGAGGAATAAGGTTAATTGAATGAGATACTTCCCTGGGCTTTTTTTCTTTCCTAATGTGTGCAATTTATAGTCCCCAATCTAAACTAAGCAGCAAAACAATTATTAGGAAACTATTTTATGAATGAGACCTGTCAAACCGACCCGATGCTTTTGCACCAGGGGTCTGGGGCCAGCTGTGGTGGCCTCTGGAAGCAGCCAGGAGCCTCCCCTGACTTCCCGTTTCCTCCTCCCCCTCCTGCCACTACCAGCACCACTCCTCCTCCGTTCTTTCCTTCTTGGACCGTGTTGACCTGCTCTGGGGGCTCGGGTTGGGATCGCCGGCCAAGGGCGCCACAGCCTCCGGCTGTCTCTCAGCCTCTCGGTATGGTGGGTGGTCTCACCATGGACACTGACCACAACCTGAGATAAATTGTGATGTGCTTGATGACGGTCTCACAAGGGCAGAAGTGCAGTGGACAAGCCTTGAGATTATTATGTATTGAGCTTACTGGGGTCTTCTCCACCAGGACACCCTAGGGTGCATGTGCTCTGTAATGAAACATGTTTGGGGACTGAGCGGTTTGCTTTCTCGAGCACCCTGACACACCCCCTCTCTTTTCAACTGAATACTTTCTTCCCTTCACCTCCATAACTGATAGTCATGAGGATAAATTGCCGGTTGGATGTCTACCAGTCTCTCTCCTCACGTTCTACTTTTTCAAGCCAAGTTCGCCATCACTATCCAAATACAGTGGTGCCTCCTCTAACCTTCAGACATCGAAACAGACTCAGAAGCGGGAGACGTTTCTTCCTGTCTGATCTGACAAGTGCTTCAGCTCCATGCCACTTGTCAGGGATCATTCTGTACTCGTAACCAATGAAATAGCCTGACCGCCATCATGAGGCTGCTGTCTCTGGTAACACAGCTCTGGGGTCTTCTGTCAGAACCCTTCAGTAGCCCAGGAAACACGGCTACCGATAGCTCCAATTTAAAACATGTGTCTACAAGAAAGACTCACTGAGGCCGGTCTCCCCTAGGGAGAAATAATATTTTCTACAGATGCTTTAAAGATCAATGGTTCTCACTGGATGCATGGACCCATGTGTTAGAATCACATGAGGACCTTTTGCCAAACCACACAAGCCTCCCCAGCCATCCACACCGCTCAGGCCACCTCCAGAGGTTCTGTTGGGTCCTTTTGAGCCACTGTCTCTCTCAGGGTGAGGACGAAAAAAGACCGACAGCCACTTCTCTGCACTCATTCAGCAACTTTAATTGTGGACACTCCCTCTTTAGTTACATAAGTTCCCTTTCCAGCCATGTTTCCTCTGCACCAGGGCTGCCCTTGACCGCATTTTAACCAGTGTCTTATCACTGGCCCAGTGTGTGAAGCTCCAACATCCAGTCCCACTGATGCTCACCAGGCTGATGGGTATGATAGTGATCCATCCAGCCCGAGGCTGTAGAGGAGAGACCTGTACACGTGTCCCTCCACGGCCCCCGCTCGCCCTGGATGGCACGAGCAATTCCTAACGTCAGACACCCTAGCATCAAAGAGCCCGGGGGCCGAGCCTCCCTGAGCCTTGTCCTGGCTGCATCTTGAAAGCACGAGGTGTGAAGGTGGCCCCGGGCCAGGGCCGCAGCTGTTGTGATGCCCCAGAGGGAGGAACTGGGGGACTTTGTGCTAGAGGCCTCGAAGCCCAACTCTGGATTGAGGTCATAAGTAAATCGCTGTAGACTGGTGGGCATTACTGGAAATGCTTCCAAAGCTAATTGCAGGAATCTACGGTGAATCCTCTTAGACACAGGTGCCCTTGGTCACTGGATGAGTGACTCTTGATATTCACCTGCAGACGGTCCCCAGCTTGTGGCCCACTTAGCCAACCTTGCAATGTCCAGGTGGCTGAAATATCCAGCCAGGACCCATAAGAGTCAGCTCCCGTCCCCTCTGTGCTGAGTCACCCGGGATCGCAGCTCGAGGTGACTTGTGATGGGGTTACCATGCAGGGACTCCCCCTTTTCTATCCAGAGCACGCTTCTCCAGCTGGCAGCAAGGCCTCTAATGTCACGGTCACTCTCCCCACCACCCTAACCCTTTTGGTCTCACGTCCACAGCATCCTTGCAGAGCATGCGCAGCACCCAACCAGCCAGGACCCATAAGGAGTCGGCTCCCGTCCCCTCTGTGCTGAGTCACCCGGGATCGCAGCTCGAGGTGACTTGTGATGGGGTTACCATGCAGGGACTCCCCCTTTTCTATCCAGAGCACGCTTCTCCAGCTGGCAGCAAGGCCTCTAATGTCACGGTCACTCTCCCCACCACCCTAACCCTTTTGGTCTCACGTCCGCAGCATCCTTGCAGAGCATGCGCAGCACCCAACCAGGCATCTCTGGGCTTCTTGCCCAGGGATGAAAGATGAAGTTATACCAAGGGACGACTGTTGGTTTAGTCCTCCCCAGCACCTCCCCAACATCAGCCGACCCTAAATTTACTTAACTACCACCTCTCACCAAGGAGCAATGGAGACCTGGGGTGGGGGGCGGGGGTCACTGTTCAGGTGAAAAGGAGGGGCACGCTGCCTAGTTCCAGCCCCCACAGAAGAAGAGTCAACCTCAGACCTCTGCCCTGGGCCAGGGAGCCCAATCATACCCACTGGGTTCTGCCCAAGGGTCCATGTCAGGGTGAGGTGTCACACACTGACTTCCCTAACCTGACCTGTGGGTCCTTAGACAGCACTGCCAGAAGCCTGGCTCCCATCACCCCAGAGGGAAGAGTCGGAGTCACCGGTAAACAGCAATGCAATCACCTCTCTGGCCCCGTCTGCCATGTGGCAAAGATGTGTTGCCTCCTCGACCCCTCGCTGTGTATCCCAGAGGACCAGGCCTTTCGAGGGTCTTTGCGTTAGTCTCTGTGCCAGAGACCCTTAAGTTGGCAGCCCTAGGCCCCATGTTATAACTTGACTAAGATAGATGTCTTTTATAAATTTAGTACCTAATTTGCTGCACACCAAAATACTTTGCATTTGAAATTAAATTACCTCATTATTTGAGTCTTAGCCAGGATTTTGAGAACTTCATATAGATAATGCTTCTAGCAATTCAAGGAACATTTGATGAGCTCTCCTAAGTTCTGGAGCCATTAAGCCATTAAGCTCCAGAGCTCCTAAGCTTTGTAGAATTAAATGTGAGTTCATGCGTGCTAAGTCACTTCAGTCATGTCCAACTCTTTGCAACCCTA
The DNA here is from genome assembly GCF_019320065.1 of Cervus canadensis. NCBI lineage: Eukaryota > Metazoa > Chordata > Mammalia > Artiodactyla > Cervidae > Cervus > Cervus canadensis. Next base: position 28,345,237 of record NC_057417.1, on the reverse strand, counting down.
TGGACTGCAGCCCGCTAGGCTCCTCTCTCCACAGGGTTCTCCAAGCAAAAGTACTGGAGTGGGTTGCCATTCCCTTCTCCTGGGGATCTTCCTGACTCAGGGGTCAAACCCACGTCTCTCAGGTCTCCTGCATTGGCCAGTGGTTCTTCACCACTAGCACCACCTGGGAAGCCCTATAGTATTAAACATACATGACCTATATTATAAGACATGTGTTGGAGGGGCCCTTGCAGCTTGCACATGTGCATCTCACATTTCCTCAACTCTGTCCTTTGCAAACCCGTATTCTCACCCGCCCGCTTCCCCAGAGGAGAAATGTGAGACCCGACAGGCTAAGCCTATTACCCAGGCTCCCGCTCAGCCATTTAGGTCTGAGCTAGAAGCCCAGCTCCACACTAGACCTTTCCTCCCCACTCTGTACAAGGTCAGACCTTTCCTCCCTGTTCCATCCCACGAGCAGCTTCTCAGGAAGGCAACCCGCTTCCCAGATTCTGTGTTCATAGCCCGAGATGTAGGGCTGCCTTTCCTGCCATCGGCGTGGAACAGCCAGAGCCGCTCAGGCATCTGTCCTCCTCCGTGGATGTGCCCAGGGCAGCGGGGCGCTGGGAGGTCGCAAGCGGGGATGTGGAGAACCTCAGAGATGGAGCCCCTGGCCTGAGACCCACACAGTGTCTTCAGAAACCGTCTAGTCATATTCAGGAAGTACTGTGCTGTGCTGTTCTTAGTCACTCAGTCGTGTCCGACTCTGTGCGACCCCATGGACTGCAGCCCGCCAGGCTCCTCAGTCCATGGGATTCTCCAGGCAAGAATACCGGAGTGGATTGCCATGCCTTCCTCCAGGGGATCTTCCCAACCCTGGGATCTAACCCAGGTCTCCTGCATTGCAGGCAGGTTCTTTACCGTCTGAGCCACGAGGAAAGCCCAAGAATACTGGAGTGGGTAACCTATCCCTTCTCCAAGGGAACTTCCCGACTCAGGAATCAATCCAGGGTCTCTTGTGTTGCAGGCAGATTCTTTACCAGCTGAGCTACCAGGGAAGCCCATGTTCAGGATCACCCCAGGGATAAAGTAGCAATAACTGCCATAATAACTCACCACCAGTACTGAGGGCAGTACCATGTGCCGAGCACCATGCTAGGTGCTCAGTATTCCGGTGGCTCTCTGTCTGCGGGTCCCACATCCAGGGGTTTGCAGGGCCGAGTGCCCCACGCTGTTCTATGTAAGGGACTAGTGCGTCTGTGGACTTGGTACCTCAGAGGTCCCGGAACCAGCCCACTCTAGGTGCCGAGGGACAGCTGTCCCATTTAGTCCTCATGAAGCCCTGCGCCACGTGTGCTGTTACCCCCATTTTATAGATAAAGAAACCGAGGCTTCGAGAAGTTAAGCGCCTTGTGCAGGGTCTCTCCTGCTCAGTGGCTGAGCCAGGACCTGGCTCGGGTCTATCGGGCCCCAGCCCACCAGCGCCTCACTGCCTCCTGCACTTGTTTCAGGCATCCCACCAAGGCCTGCAGTGCAGAACCCATGTGTTTTTTGGGTTTTTCTTTTCCTTTCTTTGGACAAACAGATGCTCTGCAGACATGTTGAGATAATTAAATAAGATGGTGTATGGGGTGTGGAGCCAGGCCTGGGATCTGGCCCACAGTGCAGTGAGCATCTGCGAAGTCCAGAGGGAGACTCTCCAGTGGAGGGACGGCCTGGAGTGCCTGCTGCCGTCCAGGTAGGATACTCCGCAACTAGACTCTCCTGGCTCCCAGCAAAGAGTCTGGGGTCAAAGAACGGAGCTGAGGGCTCTTGGGCTTTTCCCCCAAGTTGGGCCCACACTGTGTGCCTCCCGCCCTGCTCATGTCCATCAGGAGAGGTCCTGAGGCAGCACCAGCCCCACCAGGCCCCCATCCAGGTGTCTGCTCAACCGAGGTTTGCAGGCACTGTCCTGGGTGCTTCCTGACTACTCTACCTCCAGATAAACCACAGAAATTTCAGTGGAAGCTGCTTAGTTCTCCGTGAAAACTCATATTCAACCAGATTCCAGTCCTAAAACCTTCTGATCTGGGCCGATCTCAGGTCTGCAGAGAGAGCCTGGAGACATACCCTCAGGGACCCCACACCAAGATCTGGCAGCGGCAGTGGTCCCGCAGCGAAGGCCCCACAGTGCCAGCGTCTGCAGTGGCTCCTTGTCTCCCTCCCTTTCGCTCAGAGGTCATTGCTGCTCCCATCTCATGGGTGAGCCACCAACCGACGTGCCCACAGGGCTCAGCTTGTGAGTGACAGAACTGACTCTGGGTTCCGGGCCGTGCCAGGTCCGAAAGCTCCATGTCCATCCTTCTTCCTATCTGTCTCCTATTCTGTGAACTCGACCACATCTTACATGTGCCCTGCATCCAGCAGCAGTGAGTCTCATCCTCTGAAGGTGCTTTGCGTCCCAGCAGCACTGGGTAATCTTGTAACAGGAAGTGTTTCCCCGCTGTTGGACCACAGGGAGGAGAATGAAAGAATCGCTCCTTCGTGAGCACCTTCTGAGCATCTTTTGTTGGAAAAAGAGAGCCTGCTACCTCCCGTTTGATTGTGAGGAGAAACCATCATAATAGAGAAAGTTGGCCAGAGGTCTGAAAAAGGAATGAGGGCAAAGCAATTCTCCACAATGGAAAATACAAACATAAGAAACTGCCCACAAAGACCGCAGGAAAAGATGGGCTAAATGGGGGCACATGGGATTCAGGTGAGCATCGCAAGGCTGGTGGGCCAGGTGGGAATCTTCTCTCCAAGTTCTAGAATGTTCTGAGTCGGCTTTAAACTGTGATCATAGACATGGCTGATCAAGCAGAGCCTGAAAGGCAACCAGAAGCCCTACAGATGGGAAGGGGCTGTTGATTCAAGGATGGAAGTTGTTCACCCCAGGCTTGGAAAGAAGCTAAATGGCCAGGACCGTCTGCTGGCTGAGTCTTTGTGTTTCATGTCAAGCTGTCCTATTTGCCACAAAAAGCTCCTTTGGTTGGGAGACAGGGGGATGAAGTTGCAGGTAAAGAACAAACTAGGCCAAACGCACCTTCATAGAAGAAAGCACCCTCTGCTCACCACTGTATGCCAAAGGCTCTTCCTGGTGAGAAGGCCCTGCAGGGCTCTGAATGAAATCAGCCACTTGGGCTCACAGAGTTGAGTGGAGCACATCAGAGCATCCTCATACCCACGAAACTTGCGGTCACGCCCCTGGGCCTTGCCAAAGAGCCCCTAACCTCCTACCCAGTGGACCATCTCTCCTCCGAAAACCCTGGAGTCTGGGGGATGCCATCCAGAAATGCAAACGCATTTCCCTGATACCTGGTACCGATCCCAGTGACAAAGGAGCTGTGACTCTCATCAGCAGGGTCCCACCAGCGGTGTTGACAACTAACCATACTCATCAACTGGCCTCGGGTAGTTTGTGAAAAGCCACTCGCTGCTTTTAAAATGCCAGGACAGCATTTCTTCACTCAGTTTGCCATGTTGGGGGATTTCATACAAAGCGGCTTTTTCCTTGTTCTGTTTTGCACTTTTTTAAACTTTTTCCATCTATTTTCATTGAGTTTTGTTACAACCTCATGGCTGCCGTGTGTGTGTGTGTGTGTGTGTGTGTGTGTGTGTGTGTGTGTGTGTGTGTGTGTGTGTGTGTGTGTGTACGCATCCACTCAACACCAGCCCCACGAGGGAAGGACAAGGGACAACTCCACAGTCGTCACCTTCCACTGTGCATGTCTAGGCTGCTTCAGGATGCTGGATGCTTCACAGGGGACGCAGTCAGCGAAGGGCCTTAACCTTGGGCCTGCTGTGACCGGGTCCCATAGACCAGGTGGTGTGAACAGTAGACACTTACTTCTCACAGTTCTGAGGCTGGAAGTCCAAGGTCAAGGGAGCGGCGTGTTTGGTGTCTGGGGAGCTCCCTTCCTTGTTCACAGACAGCATCTTCCCACTGTGACCTCACATGGCAAAAATGGCGAGGACGCTCTCTGAGGTCTCTCTTTTTTTTTTTAATCTGGGGTCTCTTTTAAGGCCCTGATTCCACTCCTGATTCCACCACCCCCCTCCATGACCTCATCACCTCCCCAAGGCCCCACCTCCCTAACACCATCATCACACTGGAGGTTAGCATCTCAGCTTTTGAATTTGGTGGGAGGGACACCACATTCAGTCCATGGCTAAGCCCACCAGCCTGTTTCAGACACGACCACTAATAAAATCCCCCTCTGTTTGCAGCAACTGGAAGAAAAACTCAAGGGACAGGCTGACTATGAAGAGGTGAAGAAAGAGCTAAAGTAAGTGTGGAGATGCCAGTTGGGCCCTGCACAAGCCAGTGCTCATTGGGGACGTTTGCTAAGGAAGCCCTGTGCCTGTTGGGGGACAAACCCAGGTCCTTGGCTGACCCCCCAGCACTGGGCCGACTCCTAGGCTGCCCAGCATCGCAGATGTCTGTACTCAGAATTCTTCAGACTCTTTATAAGACTCTGTGCATAGAAACTGCCAGCATGTACGGAATCAATATGCCTTTATGGGAAATATAAAATACGAGCTTATTTTATAGCTGTAAGTTCCCAAAACAGAAGGAGAACAGAGCAAGGTAGCGTGTTCCAGCCGAGGGTGCATACCTCCCTGGCCACACCTCCACCCGGGAGACAGTGGCTGAAAGCGTGTCCTGCTTCAGTGCTGGCGCCCACGCTCTCATGCCTAGAAGTTCCCTCCCCAGGCCCCACCACCCAGCCTGAGCCTCCCACCATCTCAGACTCCTCTCCCCAAGCTGCCCTGGGCCCACCTGGAGCCCTCACCTCAGAGACTCACCCGGCCTCTCCCGGCCCCCGCCCCCATGGCCAGGTTACCAAACACTACAGAGGGGTGCCTGCAGACTCGGGTCCTCTCCCCTGCTGTTGGCCGGCTCTGCTTCCCCCTCAGGGCACCCTTCTGCCCCCAGCTGTGCCCTGACCCCCTCCCCAGCAGACCCCCTGGTGCCCTGCCTGATGGAGGCAGCTCCCACCTTTGCCTCGAGGTGACTCCCTCTGGTCTTGGCTTCTCCCCGCTGCCCCCACCACTCCACCCCACCCCTCCATCCTCCTACCCCCATCACTCCAGACTGACCCTGCCACACTGATACCTTCCTTCCTTCGCCTTCCCGCTCATCCATCAGCCCTTTTCTCTCTTGCTGATAGTTTTAATTTCTCCTTTTAAAATGAGCCAACACCCACTCACCATGCTGTTCTTTGGATTCTTAATTTCATTCCCTTGGGTTTGCTGGTTGGGTGGAGGGGGGAAGCCCACTGGAAGTCCTCTTTGACCTTCTCGACCCCATGTCAGTAGCCTCAGGGCTCCCCGAACATCCTCACCCCCATGTCACAGACAGCCTTTGCGCACTTCCTTGATTGGCCCCTCGGCTCTCTGCATCTCCAGCTCCTCAAGCTCTGTCCCCTCCCCAACCCTATTTCCAGCTTAGGGAGGATACTTTTTACTTCTGTGCCCACCTCCCCATCCCTTTCCCTCCTCAAAAGAAAACATGAGTGCCTCTGTTCGTGTGGGCCCTCTCCCAGTGTGGAATCGGAAAAGCTGACGTGGAAGCCTTCGCCAGGCCCCCACCCTTCCCAGCCTGAGGCCCGTCCCACATGCCTTCTCCTTCGAGCTCACCTCCATTTCCAGGAGCCAAGGCTTCTAGGCCCCTCCCTTCTGCTCTCTCCCAGCTCCACCTGCCCAGCCGCTCGCTGGTTCTCAGCCCCTCCAAGAACAGAGCCCCCCACACTCCTGCCGGCCCTCGTGTTACCTCTGCATATGCAGCATCCCCCCAAACACAGGCGTCTCTGAGAGCCCCATTCAGGTGGCTTTTCTGTTAAAATGCGTCCCTGGCTTCCCACTTCCTCGTGATGCAAGCGCCCTCTGGACAGTCACTGGTGTCCCTTTCTGTCTCCCCCATCTCCCCGAGATTCCCCCCGCCCCACAACTCCAGAGTCTAGCAAGCACCTTGCTCCTTCACAGCCCTTCTCAAACCCTGATGACTGTTGAGACAGACGCGTCTCCTGCCTGGGTTTTCTCCTGTTCGTGCTGTTAGAAGCACCTGCAGGGCTCCTGAGGCCAAGGAGTGGCTCTGACTCTGCACAGCGCCAGGCACATAAGAGGCTGTCGGTAAATTTGTTGAATAAATGAAGAGACACAGTTTTTAGTATAAACTCAGACGCACTTAGTCTTTTCTTACATGATCCTAAAGAAGCTCACAGACAAGAATATAGTTGCAAACAACGTGACAGCCACTAAGAAAAGACAAGCTTGTCCAGACTGCTTGCCTCTCTTCTCGCGGCTGATGCAACACGGCCCAGCGTTCTTATTATTCTTAGTAGCTCATCGTAAAATAAAATTATGAGCTCCTCCTTGTTCCTGTTTTGTTAGTTTACACGACAGGAGCCACTATGAAGACACAACCGCAGGGAAACCGAGGGCGGTCGGCTCCTTACTGAACCTCTTGGGGGCCATGGCAGAGAGGGGGTCCCCGGGGCCCTGGGCACTTTTCCACATGAGTGGATGGCGCTGCCACGGAGCTTAAAGAAGGGCCAAGGCTCGAGTCAGGGCTGGGGGAGCGCAGGTGGCCCAGTGCCAGGGATGGAAGCTGCCCTCTTTCTTGAGCGTAAGGGGAGCACCCCGGCTCCTTGGGGCCATGTGGACCCAGAGAAAGAACGTTCACGTGTGCCTCACTCTGCAAATAGCTCTCCTGGGCGCCCCAACTCGCTCAGCTCTCGTACTTGTTGAAACAGGCCATGACCACAGTGGCTTCTGTGATAAGGAGGACAGAGGGGAAATAAGCCCGGCGGCCCACACCTTTGTGGTGACTCCTTCCCCTGCCTGGGCACCAGGACAGTCCCCTGCCACCTGTGAGGCGCCTGGTCATGGGGCCTCACTCTTGGTCAATCTTCCTGACTTCCTTGTTAACAGCTTTTTCAGCCCCTCTCGGCTTTACAAATACATTCCACTTACAGCCATGTTATGTCTGTGTTCAACTTAACTTTAAAATTATACTCCGAACAGACCTGGTGTGATTCCATATGGAATGATTTACATGCTGGGCAAGAAACTTTCACTGGCCAACTGCTAGTTGAATAGTTATTCCAGAGCCGCTATCGGATGATAAGGCTGCCAGCAAAGTTGTTAAAGTTGTCAGTTCCTCAGTTCCTGGAGCTCAGGGAGCATTAGCAGGTCTGCCCCCCTCCCTGCCCGCCGCAGGTCCAAGCAGGGGTAACGGCTCTGTCTTGCTCTCCACAGCATCCTGAAGTCCATGGAGTTTGCGCCGGCCGAGGGAGCTGGGACGCAGGTACACAGTCTCCCTTTGCTTTTCGTGATCATGTCGCTGCTTCACCATAGAGGTTGTTTCTTCTCAGGAACATTTCACGAAGTTAAACCAAATTATCTTTAACTTAAAAGGGGCAAAAAGAGAAAAATCAGTGTTTTTCAAGCTGGTTAACTGAGTTCACGTGAAGTTGCAATTTAACATGGGCAGGTACTAAGAACGTGGGTACAGACACTCTCAGATTGTGTTACAGATCAGCCCCAAATGGACTGACTTAGGAATTTTTATGATCTACTGCCTCACGTGGATGAGAAACAAGATGACGGTGGTACACGGTAACCCAGTGGCCAATTAAAATCTTAAGTCATCACGTGACACCCTGTTCCTGAGGCCCAGAAGGCAGCCAACCCTCGGTGGCTGGCACCAAAAACAGGTCACCTTTGCAGGGCTCTCTGACAGGTGTCAACCTGTCCTATTACTGAAGGAAGCAGAGGTCTAGACGCTCAGATCTGGGGACAGAAGAGAATAATTAGCTGTCTGCAAGCTGTGTGAGCCTAGAAAGAGAAAACTCCCTTCAACCAAAATGAGTGATTTCAGAAAGGAACTTGCATGTTCTCCACATGCATGGAGCATCCTTGGGAGGCTGGAGGCGGGTCAGATCAGAGCAGGGGCCGTGGGGTCTGGTAGCCCACGCAGCCAGGTGCAGCCGGCCCCGCGATGAGCTCAGCTCTGCCCTGTCTAGGATGCATCCAGGCCCCTGGAGGTGCTGCTGCTGGAGAAGACCCGCTCGCTGCAGTCCGAGAACGCCGCGCTGCGCATCTCCAATAGCGACCTGAGCGGTAGGTTGATAAGTTCTCGCGGCCGCTCGGCCCCCACCAGGGGGTCGAGGAAGAGGAAGGCGAACCGTGAGTCTGGGCAGATGCATGGCGGGCGTCACTGGGCGATGGGAGATGAGAGCCTTGACTAACGAGTGTCCGTCTTCCTCCTCGTCCTCCTCACCGCCCCCCTCCGCCCCCACCCTGGCAGAGACGGTCCAGGCGAGGCGCGGCAGGCCGCAGGGCGTCTGCGGAGGGCAGGCAGGGCCGTGCTGCGGGGTCACCCCCCGCCGGCGCGCGCGTTCCGTGGCTTTTCTGGTCTCTTCCGAGTTGTGCGGCCTCTGCTGTGGTGTTCCTGGGCTACTTGCAGGGCCGGGCCCTGCCCTGCCCGGCTCAGTGGCGCTTTTCTTCCTTTGTCAGGTTGTCCTTGGGAACGCCTCCCCCATCCTTAGCCTTTCTTTGCTCATCCCAAAGTGGTGGCGTCACTGACTGCTTCGGGTTTTGGCAGCTGGTAAAGCGTTTAAGAGTGTCTCGGGCTCCGATGATATTACATTCTTAAAAATGTGCGTGCCTTCGATCGAGTGGACTCGGTGCGGTACATTCGCCTCAGAGCAAGTGGTGTGAGAATCCGTTGGTCCCAAAATGTCAGTGTTTGCTGCTCCTCAGGTGGGGCCCTTTCTGGTTATAGCTCGAATGCTGGCGGCCCGCTGAGAGGCCCGCGATCTGCCGACTCTTTACTGTGTGTGGTACCGGCTCCTTGTCACGTTAGGAGTTTGAATCTCTGTCAAGGGGAAACTCTCCAGGCTGCAACGTACAAGAAAGGTGCAAACATGAAATGCATGTTGCTTGTTTCGGGGGGCCTCGTTTGGCTAATTTACAAATTCAATCGAAAAACAAACCAACACACCTCATTGGCCCTTGTTTTTTAAAAAAAATGCACTTTTTTTTTCCCTTTTGTGGGGCAAACTTTGCATCTTGGTCTTGGTTTTTTTTCCCTTTGGAATCCCCCATAATGCATTATGTTTGCCCTTCCTTGTAGGGTCAGCCAGGAGAAAAGGGAAAGACCAGCCTGAGAGTCGGCGTCCTGGACCTTTGCCGGCCTCCCCTCCTTCTCAGTTGCCCCGCAACACGGGGGAGCAGGCTTCCAATACTAATGGTACACACCAGTTCTCACCAGCGGGGTTAACGCAAGACTTTTTCAGCTCATCCCTGGCAAGCCCCAGCCTGCCCCTGGCTTCTACGGGAAAATTTGCACTAAACTCTCTCCTCCAACGACAGCTAATGCAGTCCTTCTACTCCAAGGCCATGCAGGAAGCAGGAAGCACAAGCATGATTTTTTCAACAGGTCCATACAGCACAAACTCCATATCTTCCCAAAGTCCATTACAACAAAGCCCAGATGTAAATGGCATGGCCCCATCCCCCAGCCAGTCAGAAAGTGCTGGGAGCGTCTCTGAGGGCGAGGAGATAGACACTGCAGAAATCGCCCGGCAGGTGAAAGAGCAGCTGATCAAGCACAATATTGGACAGCGCATTTTCGGACACTACGTCTTGGGACTGTCTCAGGGGTCCGTGAGTGAGATCCTGGCCCGGCCCAAGCCGTGGAACAAACTGACGGTGCGCGGCAAGGAGCCATTTCACAAGATGAAGCAGTTCCTCTCAGACGAGCAGAACATCCTGGCTCTTCGCAGCATCCAAGGCAGACAAAGAGGTGAGCGACTCGCGGTCGGCACCCACGTGTGAGCCCGGCACAGAGCTGCGTGTGTGCACACGTGCACATGTGGGTGTGTGATGATACATGTGTGCCTCACATCAGGTACAGCTCACAGTCCTGCCATTTCCAGAGCTCAGGGCCCACAGGCACGAGCCCTTAGCCTCGGGGGGGTCTGGCCTCTGAAACTCACTCTGCACCTCACATGAGGTGGACTCGCTGTTGAGCACCACATACTGGGTCAGAGGGAATTAACGCATGACACCTGATGCGTTTCGTGTCCAGCAGTCCTTTCGGCCTTGGGTGCTGGCCTCGGGTGGGGAGGGGCCCGTGGGTGCCACCCGCCCTAGAGCAGCAGCAGCAGCCAGGGCAGGCCTCACGTGGCGCTGGGTCCCCACGGAGGGCGAGCCGACCACGTGGGCCCCCTTCCTCCTCCCTGCACACAGTCCCGTGGCCCGTGATCAGCACACTCCCCATGTGTTAAGTCCCGTTAGCGACCTGTTCAGCATCATAAGCAAACATACCTGCCTTGAGTAAAATACATTAAAGTATTAAAACACCCTTTGTACCCCGACCCTCCGTAAAAAGATAAAAAGCCCACCCCATCCCTAATTGCAGGAACTCCTTCCCTCTTTAACAAACGATAGGCGATCCTTCTGCCAAAGCAGCACTGATAGAGAAAGGGAACCTTATCAGACAGAAATACAGACTCAGAGAAGGGAGACATTTTAAACAGTGTCTGTTTGCACAAAGGACATTGATCCTTTTACGGCAATGTTAACTGGGATCGACTGTCTTTGGATGATTCATGTGAGCTTTGTTCCGGGGCTGGTGGGCGATTCGCTGGGCGGCAGAGCTCCCTCCGTCTGACCCCCACAGCGCTGATGCCGCAGGCCGCCCCCCAGTTCTGTCCGATCCCCTCTGGCGGCAGAGCCGTGGCCTCTGCAAGCAAGTCAGCCAGGGAAGGGCCTCTCAGAAGTTTCTAGTGACTCCCAAGCGGCATAGGAAGCCCTGAGCCCTCTCTGTAGCAACAGGCGGCTCAGATTTCATGTCACGCAGCCCACATCGTCAGCACCACCATCCCCCTGATTGTTTTGTTCTTACCACACTTGTTTTTCAACAGAGAATCCAGGCCAGAGCCTGAACAGACTCTTTCAGGAAGTACCGAAACGAAGAAATGGGTCTGAAGGTATGTCACAGGCAGGTGTTTTTCTTTGCAGTTAGTAACCTAGGAAGCAGCATGCCCTTAGCTGTGTATTTGGGTTCAAACTGTATAGTGTGATTCTGGCCTGGAACCTGATGGAAAAACAGAGCTAGTAAGTATAAAACAAAGCACGGGTTCAAGTACACACGGCCCCTCCCTCCCCCACCGTGGCCCCGCACTCTACCGAGTGCGGGAGGGGGTGGCACCCCTAAGAATCAGCCCCAAACTGCAAATCATGCCCCCCCTTCACATTCAAATTACAGCTCTCCCTGTGTTCTCAGAAGCAGGTGAAAGAATAACCCTTTGTTGCTCTGAAAAAAATCAGGTGACCGAGTCAGATGAGATACTGCTGCTTCCTTGTCCCTTCCCCAAGCTCGGAAATCCGTCGAGGGTGCAACCGATCAGACAGATTCCAAATGTGGCCGGCTCGCTCGCCCATGGGTCCCGGCGAGCCAGCCCCCACTGCCCTCCTCGGAGCTGCAGCTTTAATGGGGTTCTGTGCCGGTGGTTGGCTTGTTTTGATGATTTGATGTGGCTGTTCATACTTAGTAAGGTATCAACCAGTTAAAACATGTGGACGGCTTCTGGGAAGCATCGAGGCCAGCCCCCAGGCCAGAGTAGCTGCAGTGCATCTGGACACGTGGCTGCTCACCATGTGACCAGAAGACGGGATTCTTGTCCTTTAGAAATGTCCGCAGGCTCCTCTCCTTGTTCATGTGATAAGAGACCCGAAAATTTTAACTTAAGCCTCCCTTTGTACATCCAAACGATGGCGGGAGGATCAGCCTCGACCCCTTGCCCCTTCTGCCCATTTTTCCTCTCTGGCCTCAAGGACGTACATGTACAGGGAGGGCCTTAAAGATATCCCAAGCCAAAGCAGCTTGTGGAGTTGCTTTTAAACGACTCACAAAAAAAAAAAAAAAGCCTTGCCCTTTAATCCTTCATTTATATATATTTATATATATACACACACACTGAATTAAATGATTTGCTCTCCCTGGTCCCAACCCACGGGTGATACCCAGCTTGGATAGTGTCAGAGCTGGTCCCACTGGCCAAACACTGTTTGACACCAGGTGGAGTCAGCAGGAAGCCCTTCCTGCCCAGGGTCGCCGTACCTGCTGTGAAGTCACCCGCACAGCAGGTACGGGTAAGCGGGAGGCCGGCCTGCCTCCTTGTCATCGCCGGCCTCAGCTCACCCAGCTATTTGTCAGAATGCCATCTTTGTGCAGCACTACATTTTGTTCCAGGTATGGGTTTGATGTCATCGGTATGGCTTCTCCCCGCAGGTAACATCACCACCCGGATCCGAGCCTCTGAGACCGGGTCTGACGAAGCCATCAAGTCCATCCTGGAACAAGCCAAGAGGGAGCTGCAAGTCCAGAAAACCGGTACGGAGTTCAGGATTTCCACCACTGCCTTCCACGCTTATGTCGTGAGCGTTCTGTTCAGCAGTAATTAACTTCGTTTAAAAAGAAATAGAGAAAAAAAAAGAGAGAGAAAAAAAAAGAAATAGAATGTGTGTTTTCAAGCCTTTAGTACAGGGGGGAGCAGGTCTGTGTGACCTGTGTTTTGCTAATACTTACCATTCTAGGTCATTCCTTAGGCCTAGCCTAGAATCTCCATGACTTAAATGAGCAAGTATGTATCAGATTCCCTTTCTGAAATATAACAGAGGCTTCTGTTATTTGGTATACACTTGACCACACACTGGTGAAAAATAAACTCTTTAACAACTGCTTTAGAGAACAAAAGTTGGCAGGAAGGAGCAGGAAGTGTAAAAGGACCAGTGTCCCCACCTCTGCAGTCAGTCAGCCCTGGGAATCTGCCCTCAGAGCTCCCTGCGAGCCGCCTTGTCTAAGAGGAGGGAACACCAACATTTCAGCTTTTCTCCAGGTGACCAATGATTGAGAGGCACACCAGGCTGCAGATTCAGCTTAGACCTTCCACTAGAGGGGAAACTGAGCACCCACGTTCTCCTCCTGAGGTTCCACACAGACACACACCTGCCCTGTGCCCCTGAAGCCCCTGCTCTGCCCAGTCCTGCCACCAGGGACCAGGGTGTGAGGCCCCACCAGGCGGGGCAGCGGGCAGCGTGACACTGAGCGCCCACCACCCCCTGGCCACGCCCCTGGGCTCCTGAGCGAGGGCCAGCCCACTGGCTCCCTACCCCAGCCCTCTGCTTCCCCTTCCCCTTGGTGTCCACCCCAGAGTCACCCACCCAGAAGGGAATCTGAGCTAACAGAACCGGTGGAATTTTGGAATATAGCACACGAGAATGTTAAGTTTAAAGTCATCCAGGGGACTTCCGTGGCGGTCCAGTAAGTGGGACTTTGCCTTCCAATGCAGGGGGTACAAGATCAATCCCTGGTCAGGGAACTAAGATCGCATACACCTCATGGCCAAAATACCAAAGGTAAGGCAGAAATAATATTGTAACAAATTCAAAAAAGACACACAATAATAGCCCACATCAAAAAAATAATAATAAATAAATCAAATAAATAAATAAAGTCATCTGGGAAAGAGTCCAGGATGGTGTGTCTCAGAGCTTTTGTACAGTTACACCCCCCGCCCCCCACCCCACCCCCCATCTTACTCCTGATCATAACTCCTTTCAGTCGGTGGGGCCACGGAGCAGTAGCTCTAGCCCTTCATTGCTGTTCCAACAGGATGCATGAATGGTTCACATTTCACGAGGTGGGAAATGCTGAGATCACAGCTCAGTGAGGTTGTCCCAAGTAACCTGCAATCCGTGGCGGGTTAACTGAGAAGGACATGGGTGGGAAAGCCCGTCCCCGCCGGGAGTGGGTGCTGTCGCCGCCGTCTCACCTGCGCGTTTGCTCTGCAGCAGAGCCGGCCCAGCCTTCCTCGGCATCCAGCGGCGGGAGCGCGGACGATGCCATCCGCTCCATCCTGCAGCAGGCCCGCCGGGAGATGGAGGCCCAGCAGGCCGCCCTCGAGCCCGCCTTAAAGCCCGTGCCGCCGTCCCAGACGGACATCGCCCTCCTGACCCCCAAGCTGATACCTGCCTCGCCCATGTCGTCCGTGTCCAGTTACTCCCCGCTAGCCGTCTCCCTGAAGAAGCCCGCCTCGGCTCCGGATGCCAGCGCCCCCACCCTACCCAACCCGCCTGCCCTGAAGAAGGAGTCCCAGGACACGCCCGGGCCAGACCTCCCGGGAGCGGCCGACCCCGCCGCACAGGGGGTCCTGAGGCACGTGAAGAGTGAGCTGGGCCGCGGCGGCGTGTGGAAGGACCATTGGTGGAGCGCCGTCCAGCCTGAGAGGAAGAGCAGCGCTCCACCCGAAGACCCCAAGGCCGAAGACGCCAGCGGCGGCAAAGAAAAAGGCAGCGGCAGCGCTGGCAGCGGCGGGCAGGCACGGGCGGAGCGCAGTCAGCTCCAGGGCCCCTCCTCCTCTGAGTACTGGAAGGACTGGCCCAGCGCAGAGTCGCCCTACTCCCAGAGCTCAGAGCTGAGCCTGACCGGAGCCAGCCGCAGCGAGACGCCCCAGAACAGCCCTCTGCCCTCCTCACCCATTGTGCCCCTGTCGAAGCCCACCAAGCCCTCGGTCCCGCCGCTGACCCCCGAGCAGTATGAGATCTACATGTACCAGGAGGTGGACACCATCGAGCTCACCCGGCAGGTGAAGGAGAAGCTGGCCAAGAATGGCATCTGTCAGAGGATCTTCGGGGAGAAGGTACGAGGTGGGGGTTCCATTCAGGGGCCTGGGTCTTCCCATTTCTTTTCACTGCTGAGGACCAGGGAGGTGGGGGATCTGTCTGTAGGATGTGGCCATCACCCACTTAATTAACCAAAGAGAACCGTGGCTTGTCCACTCCCAAACTTGCAGGGAGACTAGCCAGTGAACGCTCCCATTTGCTGCAGCCCCACTGGAGGCCAGGTTCCCGGCAAGGCCCTCTCACCCTCTGTGGCCCTTTAGACCTCTCATCATATATGAGGTGGTGGCAGAGTCACCCTTTGACAGATGAGGAAACCGAGGCTCAGGGAAGTTGACCACGTGCCCCAAGCTAGCAGATAACGAAGTCAAGCCCTGTCCCTGTGGCCAAGCGGAGCCCGAGGCACCACCTCTGTAGGCTGTTTTGGCCAAAAAGGATCTGATCACAGAGAGGGATGACCAGCCTGCAGAGAGCCAAAAGGCACTTGGTAGAAACAGCAGTCAGAAGGTGCTTGGGTGTTGTCCGGCCAGGGGGGTAAAGTGACTTGCCCGGGGATGTGCAGCTAGCGGTGGCAGGGGCAGAGCCGCGCAGGGCCCAGGCTGTGCCCTGGAGACCCTCATTTTCTCATCGTCCTTCCTGGCTCACGAAAAGCCCGGTCTGTGGGTAAGCTCCCAGACACTTTCTGTTCTTGGCGCTTCCTTGTCACTAAGATTCTGGATAATGGGGATTTACCAGGCCTGCAAAATGTAAGATAAACATAATACTCCAGGATAGTCTTAGATTAAATAACGACTGGCTAAGGAGAATGAGAAGCACTCCAGTCCCGTAAAAGACAGCCTTCCTGAGAGGCACAGGACTGGGTCAGCAGTGGCCTCGGAGAGGCCCGCGGGGAGCCTCCTCTACCACCTTCCCAGGCCCTGCCTTGAGTTCAGTGTTTGCAATACACCGTGTCATGCATCCTTGCAATACGGTTCTGAACTGTTGGTCCCGATCTTGCAAAAGGTGATGGGGTGAATAGGAATGAGGATGAGAATTTAAAGTCCCTTGAAATTTCTAGTTCAGTGTTGTAAAAATATCCTTTGAGAACATTTAAATAGACATTTGTGCTCATGCCTTAAATTTAGCAGAGACTTAATAGCATTGAACTTGTTTGGCCCATGAGCGCAGTTTATTCTGGAACTTGAGAACTTTTCAAAGACTGATCGGATGCAGCCCCTAAATATCTCTGGGCTGCATCTGTGTCCTGTGGGGGGTGTTTGTGCCCATACATATGTATGGCCATATGTGAGCATAAGAAAAGTCGGGTATGTATGTGCAACTTGTCGACCGTCGGCACTGAGCTCCACTCCCAGGCTGGCTCCTCTGTCACCACCAGCTCACCTCTGGGCCCCTACCTTGGAGCGGATGTGATCAGAGAGAGCCGACCTTTCTAAATGCCAGGCTGGTCTGGCGTCAGCGCAGGAGACAGGCGCCCGAGTCCCGCCGGCATCCGTTGCTCCTGGTTTATCTGAAGGGGTCCTTGGCCCCCAGCACCCTGGCCTTTCCTGGCGCCACCAGGCAAAAAGCAACATGGTTTCAGTGCTTCCTGCTCAGGTTGTCAGGGCAACAACCCTGCAGGCTTGGCAGGATCAAGACCCTGTGGGGAGGGGGGCCCCTCCCCTCCATTTGCCCGCCCCTCTCTCCCTAGGAGCTGAAAGCGGGGACCATGACTATGGCTCCCTGTGCCAGGGCACCAGCCCACCCGTGACCTTGTAAAGCTTAGCCACCCCCCAGGGGCCGGTTCTGCACTCCACCCGGGAGTGCTCCAGCGCCGCCCTGCCCAGCCACGATGCCACACAGCTGCGCGTGTAACACTGAGGCCTCACACCAGAGCCAGGCGCTGATGCCACCGCGTGTCCTTGGTTGCCGTTCCAGGTGCTAGGCCTGTCACAGGGCAGTGTCAGCGACATGCTGTCCCGGCCGAAACCCTGGAGCAAGCTGACCCAGAAAGGCCGAGAACCCTTCATCCGGATGCAGCTCTGGCTGAACGGCGAGCTGGGCCAGGGCGTCCTGCCCGTCCAAGGGCAGCCGCAAGGGCCAGGTAGGGGCGGCCCCGCCCCCAGGCTGCTTCGGGGAGCGGGGAGGGGCGTCCGCGCAGGGAGGCTGAGATGCCTCTTTCCTCCACAACCTGTTGCCATGCGACTGACTCAGTTTTTCGGAAAGAGAAGATTGTGCCTAGCTGATTTTATAAGCAGCAGAAAATGAGTTACCAATTAAGAAAATGCTGTTTATACATAAATATAGGTAAAAGTCAAGTAGCTAAATCAGGGACTCAGGAAAGGAAATCAGCCAAAGGCACAGAATGAAGGCTCTCACGGGCAGCTGCTTCTGCCTGCCCCCCAGCTAGGGGCCAGCTTGCCACCAGCAGCACTTGGCCTGTCCACGTGGGTCCCTCCTTTTCTACGCTCTGTACCCCCGCCAAGTCTGCCCCCTCCCGTAAGGAGTGAGGACCTTCCCTTGGACCTTTAGGCCCTTATGCTGTCCCCCATCAGCTGCACTCAGGGAATTAAGAAACTTTAACCCCTGAGTTTGCTTCCTCATGTAACTGTCCCCCTTTCTCTCCTTTAGTCCTGCACTCCGTGACGTCACTACAAGACCCCCTGCAGCAGGGCTGCGTGAGCTCAGGTAACTAGCCACAGTTGGGGTTTGGATGATATATTTCCCTGCCTTTTGGTCTGTACTGGGGGGACTTGAAGGATCCCTTGTCCTGGATCCAGTGAGCTGAAAACACGGGCAAACTGAGTTCTTCGAGATCATGGCTTCTAGCGGAGAAGCAGAGGGTCGACAGCTGAGTGCAGGTCCCTCCCACGTCTTCTAACTCCTCGCTGTGTTCTTTTGTCAGTCTGTCACATGAAGCCCTGCCTTCGGGGCTGGGGTGCGAATCAGAGACGGGTTCTGTGCTCAGGGGGCTTCCAGCTTTATAACAGGATGTAGGGGACAAGGAATGGGCATTGCAGTTCAGGGCATGATGCTCAGGAGAGTGTCACTGGGGTTGAAGTCCAGCCTGGGAGCAGGTGGTGGAGAGCCTGGAGCGCCAGCCAAGGGGCTGGGGCTGCCTGCGGCCAGCATCAGAGAGCCCCGAGACCTGATCTCTGAGGTCACATCACCGCTTTCCAGACTCTTGGACATGGCAGCCCCGGGCTGGCCCGCGCACGGGCTCCTGGACCCCGTCTGTCCCGGGCCTTCCTGGGCACACAGTTGTGCCGGCCTCTTCCCACCCAGCTCTCGGGAACAGCCAGCGTCATGAGCTGTTCCTCTTTCTTCCTTTATCTTTCTAAACATGTTGATTAGTCTCCATATCCCATTGATTCATTGAAAACACAAACAAAGCTAAGTGAGGAGCATGGAACCCGCCAGCCTGTTGGAAGTTTTACGAGGGAAAACACGTGTCATGAGGGGAACAGCTGGGCGGCAGCGGCCGATACTTCGAAATTCCAAACCCACACACAGATGCAGCCGGAGGACACTGGGCTGCAGCTCAGTTCCCTGCCGACGTGTTCTTGTGTTTGGGGTGTCCCGTCTTGAGGGGTGGAAGGCTGTGTCTAACCCGGGCTCTTGGCTTCCTTGGCTTCACCTCTGCAAGGAGCAGTTGGCCCTCGGTGAAGGATCAGGTGTACTTCTTTCTCCCTGCCTTTCTGGGTTGGCCAATCTAATTAGCAAGTGCTGGAGACCTTAACGCAGCCCTGGCTCGAATTCAAGACACATTAGGGAAATAATGGACGCAGTTGTTTTTACTAAGAGTTTCCCGGACCTTTGCATGGAAAATTAGCCCTGCCTCTCGCTTGAACAGAAAGCCGGCCTCCTGTTAAACTCTCCAAGTATTTGCTGCCCCATCAGAGTCAGGACCCAACTTGGCAGAACGTGACAGTTTTTAGATCAAACTCCCTCGTTCCTAAATAAAACAAGAAATCGCCTACAGTTCCAGGTCGGTTATGATCGATGCCAAAACCTTCTCTATGTCTGAACAAATTCTTCAAGAGTGGCCTTTTACTTTTTATTGTTATAGCAAGCCCTTGCTACTGTGCTGGAACATTCATATGACAGTCCCATTTCCAACATGGGAAAAACTCACAGGGCTCCTCAGAGGGACGTAAATGGTATTTGTAAGAGATCAAATTACTTTATAAAATAAAGTGATTTAAACTCTTGGGGAGTGTGCAGATTGAAGGAGGGAGGGAGGAGGAGGCAGTGAGCCCCTGGGTAAAAGTGAGCACTGTAGAACTTTCCCCTGGTTTCTGTGAAGAGGTGGCAGGAAGGCCTCTCCATGTTGCCATCTGAGCAAGATGGGCTTCTGCAAGGTGCTCAGTCGTGTCCGACTCTTTGTGACCCCTTGGACTGTAGCTTGCCCAGCTTCCTCTGTCCATGGGATTCTCCAGGCAAGAATACTGGAGTGTGGGTTGTCACTTCCTTCTCCAAGCAAGACGGGAGGTAGACTGCAAACCTCCCCCTCGACACGCACGCTGTGAGTCAGCAACTGGGAAGCCATCGATAGAGATAGTAATTATGGTGATTGTGGGGAAAAGTGGAAAAATGTTTCTAATATTCTAAGAAAATATAAAATTTTTTTAATATCATGATGGTGGCCAAGTGAAAATG
Organism: Cervus canadensis; assembly: GCF_019320065.1. NCBI lineage: Eukaryota > Metazoa > Chordata > Mammalia > Artiodactyla > Cervidae > Cervus > Cervus canadensis. The sequence goes on along the minus strand of NC_057417.1, from coordinate 28,325,908 downwards.
CTTCTCTGGATCAGGAAAGACTAGAAAGTGCTTGTCAGAATGAAAAGAAAGGTGACCAATAGTGACAAGATTAGGGTGGCAATTTTCCTCATTTAAAATTTCTTCACTATCAGCCTTACCCTTTTAGGAGTGTTTCTAAAAATTAAAGTAGCTGTGCCTTTCAGGATGTAGAATATAGATTTGAAAAACAGAATTCTCTTATAATGATGATTGTTGACAAATTGTTGGGATGAATGGCTATTCAGTTCAGTTCAGTCGCTCAGTCGTGTCTGACTCTTTGCAACCCCATGGACGCCAGCCTTCCCTGTCCATCACCAACTCCTGGAGCTTGCTCAAACTCATGTCTATCAAGTCAGTGATGCCATCCAACCGTCTCATCCTCTGTCCTCCCCTTCTCCTCCTGCCCTCAATCTTTCCTAGCATCAGGGTCTTTTCCAATGAGTCAGTTCTTCGAATCAGGGGTCCAAAGTATTGGAGCTTCAGCATCAGTCCTTCCAGTGAATATTCAGGACTGATTTCCTTTAGGATTGACTGCTTTGATCTCCTTGCTGTTTGGGACTCCAGGATCTTTGACAGCTTAAAAAAATCAGTGTCTCAGAGAAAGCTCCCCAAAGGCAGGGGAGTAATGCCTGTAGCCTAGGATTTCTCCAGGGTTCTGATTCCCTACTCTCACCATGGCTACCATGGAATCCTTCCAAAGAGGCCCTCAGACCCAGAAAGATGCTCTGTCCTCAGTGGTGGCTTCATGAGGCCTCTGCCTGAGCCAGCTCAGCGTGGTGGCAGCAGGTGACTGCAGGAAGGTAATTCTAACCTTGGGTTAGCCTGTTTCTGAATGTTGGTGAGAAACAGTCAGTGTCTGAGAATCCAGGCTGCCGAACTGGCCTGGCCACCGGTTTAGACTCCCAGGTGTGGAAGGACTTTGGAAGACCTGCCTTCTGTCCATAGCCTCGTTCTGAGCAGAGATCGTGCAGATCTAATGCATGGCTCTGTGCTTAGTTACCATGGCGATGAGGTGCCCCAGGAGCAGAGGGCCTCACTTATCTCCACACTGAACTGCTGACACAGGAATCAGTTCTCTATGCTAAGAATTCCTGTCTGTCTCTTTCCACCCAGCCCCGTTGCCCTCAGCGTCTCCATTTTCCTTAATGATTTCTCTGTCGAACTTGCTGGTCGGTTCTATGATAAAAGGAGAGAAAAACTCAAGTTTCTGGTGCCATCATCACTTTTCCTCTCTGCAGTTGTAATCATTTCTGAATGTCCCTTTGATGATTCGAGCGTCGGGATGATGGCCTCAGACATTGAGGAAAGCTGATGCCATTTTCAGCAAGTGACCTCTGCTTATTTTGGAAGCTGTCGAGGCCTCCATGAAGAGTAAGGAGAACACAAAATTCCATGTTGACATGAATAGCTTAAAAAGCAAAAACGGTTTTTAAAGGACCAGACTTCAGATCAGTTACCTGATCCTTTACTTCCCAGTAGTCTAGTTTTCTACACATTTTTTTAAATAGGTATTTATTTATTTGGCTGTGCCAGGCCTCAGTTGCAGAACTCAGAATCTACATTGCAGCATGTGGGATCTTAGTTCCCCGACCAGGGATCGAACCTGGCCCCCCTGCATTGGAAGCACAGAGTCTTAACCATTGGACCACCAGGGGAGTCGCTCAGCACACAATTTCTGGGTTGGCTTCTTTCAAAGTTCCCAGTGTTGGGTTGTCTTTGATCTAATATGGCAAACCTATTTGAAAGCAGGTGATCCTTGGGGAATGCCTCTCTTTTGTTTTTCCTCCAATCTCAGCTATCATCCATCGGCTGCCCCTGCCCTGCATAGCAATAGCAATGCTCAAGGGAACTACAGGGAGCCCTCAGAGAAGGAGAAGGGAGGGGCCTAGTGAGGCTTGCCTTCTCTGAGTGTGGCCTGCAGTCATTGCTTATCAGTTAGCGGGGTGTTTTTTTAAAGGAGGAAAACATGGAGCAGTGATGAAAGTGTGCCTATGTACATATGTGTAGGCAGGTACATAGTTAGATACGACTCCGATTGCATTGTTTTCTTTTCATTCTTTAAAGCTCATTTCATATTCATGGTTCCTTGGTGTGATTAATCTTTTTGCCTCACGGGAAAGAAGGAGACAGGAGACAGCTCTTAAGAGGGGAGAAAGAAAGGGGAACAGATTTTCCTGGATGCAACTCAGTCTGTCATCACCTTACAGAGAACTGATAGAGAGGACTCGCCCATGCGCTCAACTTTATAACTTTTCTTGCTTTTTTTTTTCTTTTAATTTTTATTGGAGTACAGTTGCTTTACGATGTTTTATTAGCTTCTTCTGTACAGCAAAATGAATTAGTCACACATACACATATATCCCCTCTTTTTTTGGATTTCCTTCCCATTTATGTCACCACAGGGCATTGAGTCGAGTTCCCTATACTATATAGTAGGTTCTATTTTAAACACAGTACTGAGTATGTTGTTGTTGTTCAGTCACTAAGTCATGTCTGACTCTTTGCAATCCCATGGACTGCAGCATGCCAGGCTTCATTGTCCTTTACTATCTACCAGAGTCTGTTCAAGTTCATGTCCATTGAGTCGGTGATGCCATCTAATCACCTCATCCTCTGCCACCCTCTTCTCCTTTTGCCTTCAGTCTTTCCCAGCATCAGGGCCTGTCATCTGTGGATATGTCAACCTAAATGTCCCTTGACAGAGGAATGGACACACACGTACATGTACAGGCATGCATGTGTGCACACAATGGACTATTACTCAGCCATAAAAAGGAACAAAATTGCACCATTTGCAGAGACGTGAGTGGAGCTAGAGGCTGCCATACAGAATGAAGTGAGTCAGAGAGAGAGACACAAATACAGTGTATTAACACATACATTTGCAGACTTAAAAACGGTACAGATCATTCTATTTGCAAAGCAGAAATAGAGACACAGATAGAGAACAACTGTATCAGCTTTTGTAACTTGTTACTCTGAGTTCCTGACTGCTGCTCACAAGCTTCCACACCTTCTTCCGATGGATTATTGCAAACTGTACAAGGGATGGCTCAGTCTCCTCTGATTAATTATAAAACACCCAGCTTTTCCCCAGCGTGTCGGGTAGGAACTGCGGGTTCCAAGTCTCTGCCTGTGGAGAATTCCATGGCTCCACGTCGCTCTTCTCACTCGGCAGAGCACCAGTTGCCTCTTGAGAAGACAGCAGCTGCGTCCATCTCTTAACGTGGGTGGTCTCATGCACGCCCCTCCCTGACGTGAGGCCACAGGGCTCTGTGCTGTATATGGCCATACACAGACATGGCCCCCGATTAGGGACAGGCCAGCCTTCCTTTTTAATGCACATAATGGCTTTTATTCAGTAACCATGACATGGCCAGGAGATCATGTTCACAGTTTTAGTGCCTTTGATTTAGCAATAGGATCCTGCTGAAGCTTCCTCAAATAAGCCATTAGTTCCTCAATTTTTATTATTAAGTCAGGGTGTGGCATTTGGATAGCTCATTAAATAAGAAAAGGAAGGGCTCATTGTACCCCCAGAAAATTCCATGGCACCGTCTAAAGCAGGCAGAGCTCTTCATTCAGTACCATCAACTAGATCTGATTTGATTCTTTTTTCTTTTATGGAAATAGATCAGTCGTAGTAACTGTTGGTACTGTCTGAAAAGAACTATTCTAACCCTCATTTGTTTTGAGTAGCTGAAAAGATTTGTATATCCATAACTGATTTATACATGGCCCTAGACCACAGATCGAAAACAAAAGAGAATTCTGAAAAGCCATGTGTGATCTGGGAAGTGCCCCTGCCTAAGCAGGTGGCCGCAGCTCATCATTAGTTCGGGCCTCAGCCTCTGGCTTCACTCACCCGCCATGGACGTGGTGGCCAGAACCAAGTGCTCATCCATTTCTTGGTTGTGCCCTGCATGAGAGTGTTTTAATATGACCAGGAGTGCCATGATGAAGGAATTCTTCATCTAAGATCAGAAAAGACAGGTTTCTGGAGTCAGACACAGCCTGCCTTACTGCCGTCTGTTGTCGGGTCATGTGGGCACAGCCTGCCGGCAGGGAGGCCCCTGCTGCGAAGCGAGCCCCGAGGAGGGGGCTGAGCCACGATGGGCTCAGAGAGGAGAACATTCCAGGCTGAGAGCTCTGCAAGTACAGAGGTTCACTGATGGGCTGGGACATGGGGGAGAACTTTTGGGCAAAAAGTGAAAGTACTCAAAGTCCCTACTTGTGGCTCAGCTGGTTAAGAATCCGCCTGCAACATGGGAGACCTGGGTTCGATCCCTAGGTTGGGAAGATCCCCTGGAGAAGGGAAAGGCTACCCACTCCAGGATTCTGGCCTGGAGAATTCCACGAACTATATAGTCCATGGGGTCACAAACAGTCGGACATGATTGAATGACTTTCACTTTCACTTTTGAAGGAAAGTGGTTTATGGAAGAATTTTGTCTTTTCTTTATGTAGAATGCTGTTGCTATTGCCGCCTTAAGGCTCATATAATAAGAAACCGAGTGTGACAGCAGGACGGAAGGGGGGCTTCTTGCTCCTCTGAGGTGACCTCAGTGACCTGTCCCTGTGGCGGCATTGGGATTCTCCCCTGGGATTCTCAGCCTGCTGCACCTTCCCCCTGTGGGCTTCCAGAGCATGGCGAGGCAGGCTGAGACTCAGGACACTCAAGAGTGGCCTTGGAGGCAGGCGAGGCCATAGCTGCCCCACCTGGCCTGCAGGCCACAGGGGAGGAGGACACGCTTCTCACAAGCTTCCCGAAAGTGTCACCCACTTCCCCATGTCACCTCCATGCCTGTGCTGCTCTTTGCTCACCTAGCCGTTCTGAGCGTCTGTGGGATTCTTGGTAGCGCCTGGCCACGTGATCCTGAAACAGAGCCTCCCTGCAGCATTAACCAGGAAGGCAGAGGGTGCTCAAGGGTGGGACAAGCCAAGCCTGGCCTCATCTGCCCTCCCCTAGGGCACACCACACTTGCAGGCCCCACGCAGGCTTCCCTGGGGAGGCAGCCACCAAGCGAGACAGCCCAGTCCATGTTGCATATCAAAGCAGCAAATGTCCTCAGGATCCCCGGGAAAGGCTGCTCCAGCACACATCAGCCCCCACGGGTCTCTGTTCTCCTCTGAGTTGGATTCATCACTGAGGATAGAATCAGAGAGACTCTGTTGTTCGGTCATTCCAGTCGTGTCTGACTCTTTGTGATCCCACAGACTGCAGCACACCAGGCTTCCCCCCTTCACTATCTCCCTGAGCTTGCTCAAACTCACATCCACTGAGTCAGTGATGCCATCCTACCATCTCATCCTCTGAGTAACCCAAAGTTAGAGATTTGACTTTTATAAGATTTTTATTTATTTATTTTTATTTTTGGCTGTGCTGGGTCTTTGTTGCTATGCAGGCTTTTCTGTAGTTGCAGTGAGTGGGGTCTACTCTCTAGTTGCAGTGTGCAGTCTTCTCATTGCCATGGCTTCTCTAGTTGCCAAGTATAGGCTCTAGGGTGCGTGGGCTTCAGTAGTTGCCACTCCCAGGCTCTAGGACAGGCTCAATAATTGTAGCAAACGGGCTTAGTTTCCCCAAGGCATGTGGGATCTTCCTGGATCAGGGATGGAACCTGTGTCTCCTGCATTGGCAGGCAGATTCTTTACCACTGAGCCACCAGGGAAGCCCTTGACTTTTATTTTTAATTATAGTTTATGGTTTGTTTGTTTGTTTGTTTTAATAAGTAAAATGCATCATGGCCACAAAATGCAGGATTTAAAAGAACTTACACCCCTTTTAAAAAATAAGTCGCCCTCCCACCCTCATCCTCAAGCCCCCAGGCTCTCTCCCCAAAGGCACTTCTGCTGGTTTCCTGCAGAGAGCCTGTATATCTAGATGTTTGCTGCACATAGAAAGGCGCACACAGGACTCAGGGTGTGCCTTGCTTTTCTCACCTGGCAATGGATTGTAGAGACTCCCCCAGGCCAGCACATAAAGAATTTCTTCCTCTTTTCCCTGCTATAGGGAATTCCTATATCTGACCATACCATACTTTATTTAACCAATCACCAGTGAAAAATACTTAGATTGATTTTTAACAGCAGAACCTAAAACACGATCCTGCAGTAAGCAGCCTTGAGCACGTGTGAGCTGCAAATGGACACAGTGGGCTCAGAGCCAACTGCAGAGGGCTCGTCTTGTCTCGGCCTCTGAGCAGCTGTGTGGCCTTGGGCATGTGACTCGACATCTCTGTGTCTCAGCCTCTCTGTGTCTCAGTTTCTTCCTTAAAAGAGGAAAAGTACCTATCTCCTAGACCATAAGGAGTTTTAAATCCATGTTTAAAAGCCTCCAGAGCAGCAGCTGGCACTGAGGAAGTGCTAGTTGAGTGCCTGCTTTCCTACTGCTGCCCTTGAAACCACTGCCATTAGGTCATTTCACATGCATGAGGATAGCTATAGGATAGCAAGGATAGCTATAAAATCATGCATGTGCACACCTGACATGTCAGGTTCCTGGCTTTAAAATAGGAAACAGACCCAGCACTCACTCCTTGGGTGGAGACTCAAGTGGGAGCATTGCTGGGCGGTAGCTGGCGCAGAGGGTCAGCCAAGGGAGGACTTGAATGCGGCTCTCCAGCATCCTGGCCTCCCTGAAATGTTGACCATCCATCTGCCATTCCATGAGGTTGACCCAAAATCTTGAGCTTCAAGAGTTAAGACTGCAGGTCATTGCTCAGGCCATCTGGGGCAAACTCAGAGCCAGGCCATCTCGTCTGGATACGCTCGTCTGGGTGACTGTGGGCACAGGTGGCAGCCCCATCTCATTCAGCCTGGACCCTTGGTGCTGGCACGCCCTAACTCCCCGTTAGGAGGAGGCCCCAGCAAGCCCTGGACACAGGCCTCTGGGCGCATCTCCTTTCTCTTCCCCTTAGACTTTCTCTGGAGAATGGAATTTACAGTACACTGGGCATTCAGTGCAAGAGGCAAAAGCAGGTCACAGGAGCAAATGAGGACTTGTGCTTTCAGTTTTGGTTCCAGAGAAGGAAGAAGCTTAAATGTGTATAAACGCTCAGGTAATTTTTTTAAAGGTGCTAAGACTACAGTGAAGAAACTCACATGTTTGCATCTTTGATGTGCCAAGGGCAGTGCTAATACCTTTAATCCCTAATCAGGGAGCAGAAATGATGTCCCCCATCTTTTAGATACTCAGAGTGAGAGGCAGTTTGCCCCCGTCAAGGAGGAGGTCGAAGAGGCACAAGCACTCTGAGGCCAGAGTCTTGCTGCCGTGGGGGTGCCCGAAAACTCGGTCCCCCACGGCAGGTGAGGGGCTGGTCCCTGAAACTACACCCAGAGAAGTCAAGGCCACGTTTCAAAACGAAGAACAAAACTGGGCCCAAATGATAAATGGGCAGATATTTAAAAATCAGATCCAAGATGAACAATTAACAGAAAATCACATGCCTCCGTTAGTACCGAGGGCATCCCATCGTGTTTCAGGCTGGGAGCTGGGCGTAAAAGAAGGGAACCCAGCACCAGGTCTGTGGCAGAGTCAGAGCCAAGTTCATGAAGCTCTGCAACAGAAAGGGTGTAACCATCTGACCTGTGATATGGGTCCATGCTGATTTCAAGCCCCTTCCAGGCTAGATCTCAGGAAGACCCACATGGTGGCCCCAGTTCTTTCCCAAGCAAGGACAGCTTCATGCCCTCTTCCTGCCAGGGGCCCTCTGCCAGCCCAGGACCCTCAATTCCAGCCCCCCGCAGACTGGCCTCTGGGCCACAACCATGCTCAGGAGCGAGAAGGGGGTCCCCGGGAGAACAAAGTGAGCCAGGCAGCCTCCGTCACCAGCTTCATCTTGATTTCGTGTCTTCCTCTTCCCTTCAGAACTGGATTCCTAAATATAGCCCAAGTCTGAATTGGCAGATGTTGGGTTTGTCCTTTACAAGAGGGCCAAAATTAGCCTGTCATTTGGCACCTAAATAAAGCAGCCAAACTGCCTTTGTACCAGCTTTGCAACAAGGAGGGACTGGAGTTGCCGCATTTTACTTGATAAGGAGACTTGCCTCGGAAGCCGGAGCATCACCTCTGAAACCAAGAGGCTGAGGAGGGGCATGCCTTCCTCTGACTGGACCCTCTTACCCATGAATTACAGTCAGTTCATTCCACATAGTTTAAATACCTCGTGAGACTGGAGGAGGAGGATCCATACTCCACAGAAATGGCACTTTGAGAGAACAGCCGTGGTGACTCTCAGTTGGGGAGGAAAAGAGCAATCTGTCCGAAGTGCCTGGAGCTGGGTGAGCACAGGGGCTCCCCAGGGGCAGCAGAAAGATGTTATAATCAATTACCACATCATAACACTGATGTATGATAATTACTGAGTGTTTCTCCTGAGATAGTGCAGCATTTGGCTGGAATGCAGTTCTTTCATGGTCCACTGCCTGATTAATATGCAAATAATAGGCTGATTGCATGATGAATGCAGAAAATGAGTTCGCTGATAACGTGAGCACTGAAGCGGGAAGATGATAAATTACTTTTACTGACTGTCGTACATTTAAGTACCCTTTCTCAACAATTTCATCACAAATTAAGTAAAGCAGTATGGAGAGATTAGGAGGATGTGTAAAATAATGTACCTTAATAGCTTTCCTAATACCGTCGCATGCAACGAAAATGTCACTCGGTTCTGCTCAGCACAGCCCAGGGCCCGTGGAGGGCCAGATCGGAGCACTCACCTGCGTGTTGGAGGGGAGCCGAGAAGCAGCCCACCCCACCAGCACATTCCATATCAGCCAGGGATTCTCTAAGGAATATTCCATCACAGCGCAGACATCGTCTGCACACCAGGCTGCCCAGCAGCGTTACTGAGAGGAGGCAGGCTGCTCTGGGGGCAAATCCCAGAGCCTCCCCACAGATGGGCATGAGGAGGCCTGCTGTCCACCAGGTGCCTCTGGGGAAGGAAAGTTTCTGAGCTGCAGGCCTAAAAGACTCAGAAGGAAAACACAATCCAAAAACCACCTCTCAGCTCCTCCAACTCTTAGAAATACAGGAAAATTAATTCCACCGCCAGAATGGCGGTCTGAGCTGCCTAGCAGACAGTAGCACTACCGGCGAAGGGCGGGCAGGTCTACTCAAAGCCGTAAAGGAGCCCCCGAGAAAGAGAGAAAACACATGCGCACAGGCACACCACGCACAGTGATTAATCTTTGATTACAGCAGAGCAGTTTAACTAGATGGTTTGTTTTTTCCCATCTCAGTAATATATATTTAGACTGTTTGTATGACATACATTTTCTCTTAATGCACAGGGATGCATTGATAAGTGCTTATACACACAGCTGGTTCGGTAATAAGGTTATTGAAGGTAATTTGAAGGCATTATTTCTAAATCAGTATGGATCTGTGGAAAGCTGGGAACGTCAGCACCGTGCCTTCCGAGGCAGGGCTAACCACGTCGCCCGGGGTGGCTTCTGTGGCCTCGCCAGGCTGGGGGTTCACTACCAAGGTTGAGTTGTAGCCAAAGGAAGGGTTTTGACTTTTAATATTCCCAAACTCTGCTTTGACACACACACGTATGTCCTTGAGGGCTCATAAAAGATACACAAGAAAAATAACGCAAGCCTGGCGGGGGAGCAGATTTACCTGCAGTGCCCACCCCCCAGGTGAGTCTCAGGCCCGCCCCACCTAGGCAGCTTTCCCAGGTGTGGCTGGAGTCAACTCAGAATTGCCACGATCCTTCCCCACCTCCACCCAACATCATGTGCTTTCCCAGCCTGGGGAGAAAAGAGGAGGGTAAGAAACCATCCTCCCCCTCCGTGAGGAGGTGAGAGAAGCTCCTGGTGGCACAAGGCGGCACTGAGAGAGACTCAGTCGTGCCGCCTCACCCCCTGCGGCCTGCTGCAGCTAGCCCCCAGGACGGCCCTCCCACCTCCACCCTCGTGCGCTCAGCCTCTTCTCCCAGATCTGTTCTCCATCCAGCCTTCCTTGTGAAAGCACCGCCACCCCCACCATCACCTGAGCAGGGGGGTCTGGCAGCCCACCTCACACCCTCTCTCCTCACCCCCACTCCCAGACACGCGCGCACACACAGTTTCTGGTTCCTAAACATCCAGACCCATCTCTCCATACTGTATATCCAGCTGGGCCCCTGCCCTCCTTCAGATCCTTCCCCGGGATTAAAGTCCCGCCTTCTCAGTGTGTGACTGTCCCTCCTGCCCCCAGCCTCAGTATCAATGTCATAGTGCTGTAAGCTGCCACCACCCTCTGGACATCCCCCTCCACTCCCCTCCTGGTCCTTGTTCCCCTTGGACATCCCTCCCATCCCCCTCCTGGTCCTCGTCACAGGGGTCTTTGTGACAGTGACCTCGTAATGATGTCTGCCTGGGTCACCACTGTCCCCCACCTCCTAGCAGCCATCTGGCACTGAGAAGGTCCCTTTATTGAATGAAATGTTCTCCCCCCGTCCCCCCACCGCTCTTCAAGGGGCTTGCAAGTCAGGCTTGGGGACATAAGCTGGCACAAGTTAAATAGAAACTTTGCATTAAACAAGTTTTCTTCGTTAATAAGTAAACTATTTTGGCTTTTAAGTCACTATAAGAGTTCCTTGCACATGCTCAGTCGCTCAGTTAGGTCCGACTCTTTGTGACCCCATGGACTGTAGCCCACCAGCCTCCTTTGTCCATGGAATTTTCCAGGCAAGAATACCAGAGTGGGTTGCCATTTCCTTCTCCAGGGGATCTTCCCAACCCAGGGATTGGACTCACGTCTCCTGCATTGGCAGGTGAATTCTTTACCACTGAGCCACCTGGAAAGCTCAAGAGTTCCTTAGGCAGACTTAAAACAATGTTCACACACCAGCACCTACTATCTCAGTTTTGCTATAGAAACAGTGATTTGGTAGGTTTGCTGAGATTTTCAGTGACTTAAGGCAGTGCCCAGCCCAGGCGGGCTGAGGGCCAAAGAGTATTGCCAACCCAGGGCCAGCGCGGGGGCAGGTAGGGCCTGGCCGTGGGAGGGGTGTGCACTGACGCTTGATGCCGTCTCTTTGGGAGAGGGCTTTCCCCAAGTCAAGAGGAGACCCGCTCAGGCCCTTGAGGATGGGGCCTGGGTCAGTGAGACCTTCCCCTTTACTCCTCTGCTGGCATCAGGTGCAGGCCCTTGGAAAGCAGGCTGTTCTGTGGTGGGGCCACGTCACATGCTCTGATGTGTCTAAGCATGTTGTTGGGTTATTTCTGTTCCTTTCTAGATAGCCAGTATGCAGTGGCGTGGGGGGCCAGAGGTGCAAAAGCTCCTTCATGGCTCTATGACAACTATCAGTCCCCACTTTTGTTTTTTTGACTGTGTCAGGTCTTAGTTGCAGCATGCAGAATCTTTTTGGCTGTGGCACGCGGGATCTAGTTCCCTCACCAGGGATCGAACCTGGGCCCCCTGCATTGGGAATGTGGAGTCTTACCCACTGAACCACCAGCGATGTCCCTCTCCACGTATTTTGTTTCAAGCCCCTGCTATTCAATCCAAAAGCAGAAAACTCAAAAGCAGAAAACTCCACATTGTTTACGTGGGCCATGTCTAGTGGAGATGTGGCTGGAGAAATAGGTGGGGTCCTGACGGGCCACGAGCCTCTGCCCAGAGACTCAGAGGCAGGGGGCCATCAGCGCCGCCTCCCCTACCCCGCCCCGAAGGCAAGGTCTGGTGCTCAGGGATGTCAGAGAGAGGGTCTCACGTCACCCTGTGGCCCTGAAACGCAGGAGGGCAGATCAGGCTGCCGTTCACCTTTGATACAGAGAAGCTCATTACTTCTAAAGAGGGCTGTCAGCCATAAACCCTCAGGTCGGGGGTCCCTTTGGAGAGGAGCCACATGAACCTTGAGTGAGTCCTCACGTTTCAACTGGGGTTCCATGTCCCCAGCACTATTCCACATCTGAACTCGGCTGGGGAACGTTCTGGGCTGGTGGTCACCCTGCGGTGGCTTCTGAAGCTGTCACCACTGTCAGCCGGAAGGGCCCTGAAGCTGGGCAGGGTCCTCCCACACCAAGGCTCCCATCCCTACTTGGGCTCCGTCTCCACCCTGTGCCTCCCTGGAACCCCTCTTCCTCTGCTCTTTGATTTCTGCCCTCGCTCAACCACGTTGCCATGTGCCAGGCCATGACCTTACTGTTCCCCCAACCTTCTCCTTCTCTCTCCCATCTTCCATACTTGTCTTTCTAGTCACTTGGAATTTCCTGGCTTGGCGCGGGCTCAAAGCCTAAACTATGGACATAATGGAAAGCGGTGCATCAGACCAGCCGCCAGTTAAATAATGTTTGGGTTCTTGTCAGAATGTCACAGAGCGCCCTGTCATTTTGTTTCAGCAACTTGTCCTTCGGAATGCACAGTTCGCCTTATGGCATGCCAGCAGTAAAAATGTCACTTACAATAATTACTTTTTGGTGAAAATGCTTGCTGACTTCCTACCTTCAAGCTGTTTTTTACACAGTGGGGAGATAATAAGAAATGACTTTATCCTGACTGCTCAAATGAACACTAAATGGAATTTGGGTTATTATTACTGCAGATAGAGGGCTGGGTATGGAAATTTAAACAGTGGATCGTGTAAACTGCAGAGAGATTTGTCTCTGAAAATTATGGCGGGTGTGCATTTTCAATTGGCTTCCATTGAAAACTTAAGGCAGCTGTTGTTTGCCTGCTGTTTTTGGAATATAATATTTTTCATAATCCTTTTATAGTTCCTGAAAGCTCTGTGTATTTTAGGGGGCCTTGAGTCACTGTCTGTGCTTCCTGTATCTTACTATCCAGGCTTCTTTTCTGCAAGATTCGAAAATTAATCTTGGAAAATTAACCTTCCCCCCAAAATTAATCCATACAGATCATTTTTTAAATGTAACACCTTACTACTGGCATCAGAATTGGATTAGATGGTCTGTGTAGCTGGGCTTTTAAGGCAAATTACCCATTTTCAGTTGCCCCAGTCCCACAGGCTGCAGACTCCTTGAAAGCACAGTCGGTGTCTAATTTCTCTTACCGCTTGGAATTTACCTGATGGTCCAGTTGTTAGGACTCAGCACTTTCACTGCTGGGGCCCAGGGTTCAATCCCCGGTCAGGGAAGTAACCTCCCGCAAGCTATGTGGCTTGGCTAAAAGAAAACAAAAAAGTAAAAATAGCATCTCTTATCCCTCTGCCAAGGAGAGTCCACAGCACAAAGCAGGAGCTTTAAAAACATTGGCGTGGGTGAGTGAAGGAATGGATGAAGGCCGACAGGCTGTTATGACACTCCAGTGACTGACCGGTGGAGGCTTCCCACTCCCAAGCTGGTCAGATCCTTGCTCCACCCGAGTGACCTGGATCAAGTTTTCTGGTGCACGGTTTATATTCCCAGCACAGGAGCATCGTGAGAATTGAATGAGCCAGTGTGTAAATGCTCTTAGCACCCGGCTGCGTTCAGACGAGGTTCTAAAGATGTTCTGATTCCCTTCATCCCAGAGGTCGGTGGGCTTTGGAGGCCTGACCGTCATGTTTCCTGAGGTGAGGTCAGAAACGTGGACACGTGGAGTGTGGGTGGAGAGACCGTATTGTGCAAGGCTGGCTGTCGCTCTGCCACGGACAGTCACACGAGTCCAGGGATCTGTGGGCACTGGCCCCACCCGTCCAGGAGGGCTGTTTACAACACGGAGGGCATGACTTGTTCCTGGCTGTGTGGCTCTGGGAACGAGGTCTTGTCTGTGTCCAGGGAGGCCGCTGGATGTGTCTGCCGCTCAGTGTCAGGTCATGAGGACGGAAGTATCTATCAATAGTTCATTCCCGGGAGCCTCCACACAGGGAGGGCACGAGAAACGTTCGCTTGAGCAGTAACTCCTGTTACAGGCAGTGATAGAATCGGGTTTCTTTCTTTTTTTTTTTTGAATTTACTTTTTAATGGGAGAATAATTACTTTTCACTGTTGTGTTGGTTTCTTCTGTAAAACGTGAATCAGCTCTAAGTATATACACATATATCCCCTCCCTCTTGAGCCTCTCCCACCCACCCCCATCCCACCCCTCTAGGTCATCACAGAGCACTGACAGATAGGGTTTCCTAGCATCATGTTCCTCCTCACCCCAAGATGCTCCTGTTGCAGTGCACCCTGTCTTGGAACTGCGCCCCGTGCCCCGTGGCCCAGGTCACAGCGTGGGACGCACCTGTTCCTGCTCAGCCCTCTCAGCACGTCTGCTGGGCCCGCAGTCCTGGTGACCCGATCTCCCGAACTTTTCCTGAACCTGTATCTCCCCACCCCTCAGCCCACCCTCCTGGGGCCCCATCCACACTCCCCGTCGGTCTCCTGGCCCCAGCCATGCTGTGCGTAAGTCCATTCTCTGTACTGAAGCAGCAATGACCTGGCTTACTTTCTTACTCTTTGATGTTAGGTCTATGATATTTCAAACACAAATCACAGAACAACCCAGCGAATGTCCATCACCCAACTTTAACCCTAACTTTTGATCATCATTCAATCCTATATTTTTAAAGTAAATGAAGCATCTGCCTCTCCTAGTCTCATTCCTCCCAGAAGTCAGCTGCCGTTGGTCCTGAATGTGCACTCTGTCTTGCCTGGACCTGATTTTATCCACTCAGCACGTGTCTGACTGCACACAGCGCATGCAGGCGCTCAGCCTATGTACCAGCGTTGTCGTCTGTTTGGTTCCACGCCTCAATCTGTGGGCTCACCATTATGCTTCTGTGCCGTCCGGACCTTCTCACCGCTAGAGGGTTTTCATGCCTTTTTTTTTTTGGTTTGGTTTTTGTTGTGCTTTGTTTTTGGCCATGCCACATGATTTGCAGGATCTTAGTTCTCCAGCCAGGGATGAAACCAGTGCCCTGGGCAATGAAAACCTAGAGTCCTCACCACTGGAAGGCCAGGGAATTCCCTTCGCTGCTGTTTATAGCACATGGTGGATAGTAGGAATGTGCCCTGGCTCCCAACTGCACAAAAATTAAAACAGACACCTCAGCCAATTCAAAGGCCCTGCACAACCCAGCCCCTGGGGATCTCTCAAGGCCTCATATTCTCACTACACTCAATTTTACTGATGCCCCAAGCCTACCAGGTGTCTGGAACAATCTGTCTCCCTTCCTTGTCGCTGCTACTCCTCCCACCTTAGCTGGCTAATTCCTGCTCACGCCTGAAGTCCCGCCTAAAGTTACCCACCCGGGAGGTCTCTGACCCCCTGACATCAGTGTCCCCACCCCCTGCCGTGTGCTGTGTTCCACTGGCCTGACTCAGCCGACTTGGTGAATAAGTAAAAGCATAATGCAGTGATGCGTCTTCATCCATGCTTCCAGCTGGTACTCTGTCCTAAGTGAGTTGATACTGAAATATAATCCACATACACTAAAACTCACTCTTCACTCATAGAAGTGTTCTATGCCTCTCACTAATCAAGGTATAGGATAATTCCATCATCCTCCCCAAATCCTCCCATGCCCCTCTGTGCCAGCTCCAACCCTTGACTCCCAGCAACACTGATCTGGAGACTCCCCTGGCGATCCAGTGGTTAAGACTCTGTACCTCCACTGCAGGGGGCCCCAGGCCCGATCCCTGGTCAGGGAACTAAAATCCCACATACCACACAGTGTGGCCAAAAATAAATAAATATCTTTAAAAAATAATAATCTCAGGTGACTTGGCATAAACCAAATTCCCAGTCTTCTTAAAAAAAGAAAAAAGAAAAAAACACTGATCTGTTTTCTGTCCCTTTAATTTTACCTTCTCTGAAATGTCATCTGAATGGCATTGCACAAGATGTAGCTATTGTCTCTCTCACCAGCATTGCAGTTGTGTGCCAGGAACTGTAGAAGAAACAGCAATAAATCTTAAGGAGATTCACGCTGCATGCAGAGGACCTTTATGTAGACAGATATGTTCCAGTACAACTCAGTAACTACTCTATTTTTTAACATCAGATTCGGATTTACTTAGTGCTCTGTGGCAGGTCGTTCCTCATTACTACAACCCTGCCTGTATTTTTCAGATGAGGAAACCAAGATGTTCAAAGAACTTAAGAATCATATTCAAGTTGGCATCACGAGTTAGGAGAGGCAACCCCCATCCCAGGTTCAGTACCTTAGTGCCAAGCCCAGGGCGCCTTCATTTTTTTGTGGGTTTTTTTGCCTTGCTTAAATTATCTTTAATTACAGAGAAGAGCACAAAATCTTGTTCTTTCAGAAAGTATCGTTTTCATCAGAGAGCTCAATTTGCTAATTTTTGGAAAAGAAAAGCAATATTTCTCCTTGTCTCTTGACTGTGTTTCTTGTTCTGTCAAGATGGTGAGTCATTGGGCACCGGTCCTCCTCCACTGAGGGCCCCCCCACCCCCAGCCCCCTCACCAGGGGGCGATGGGAACTGCTTGATGGATCTGGTTTTGTGGTGCTGACCGAAAGTAGCTTTCTAGTCAAACAAATGACTTTGCAGTGTGATGTTCTGAGCATATGGATTCGTGATGGGTCCAGGGGTCTGTTTTCTGTTGCCTCTTGTCCCTTTCACTCCAAAAAAACGTGGGCCAAATTCTGCTCTTGGCAACTAGAGCCCGTAGTGGCACGGGGTGTGTGTGTGTGTGTGTGTGTGTGTGTGCTGGTGAGCAATTTAGACAGAGACTAAATTGTGTACAGCAGTTTAGACATAGACTCGGGACAGAGGTGCAGATACCAGCCCAGTAAATTCCAAGGCCCAGTGGGGTTTTGACCTTGGTTGGGGAGGGGGCTTGCCCTTGTCTGCAGTCATGGTGGGGAGCACAGAGGGACACCAGTGACGTGCAGCGCACACCTCTGGTCAGTTCTTTCAGGGGGTTTTCCTGGCAAAAAATGCAGGACGGCGAGTGGCTTTACTGAGGACACCTGAAAGAAAGAGACATGCCTCCACCCAGCTCTCCTGGGGACCCGCCAGGAAGTCCCCAGGGGCCTGGGGACCGCCGGCGCCCTAAGGAAACAAGGGGCCAGTGCTTGGGAGGCGGCACCGGCGGCGTGTTCTCCAGGCAGCCATTGTTCTGACCTTGCTGTGGGTTAAAGGACACCAACCTGAGAAGAAATCTGTTTATCATGTGGGGAATTCATGCCATCCTTGACAGTGTACAGTGAGCAAGATGGATGATCTGCCAGATTGGTCCCTCGCTTGGGTGAATCAGGGCAAATTTACAGTACAATTCTTCTGCTGCTTCAGATACAAAAATAACATTTGCTGGGTTTTATATCCAGTTGTACGATGACCTGGAGGTGAGCAGAGAGAAGAAATCCGATTTGTAGGATTCAGATCGCCTTCAAGATTTATATGGACCGTTTCTGCCGTTTACCTCTGCCTCTCTCACGTCTTTCACAAGCCAGTGTTTGTTTTTTTATTTTTAACCTGATTTTCCATGTTGAGCACACAGCTTTATGTGATGGTAGAACTCTATACTGGTTGAAGACAATAGATGGGTTTATTGCAGTTGTTTTATTTGGGATTTTATCTTTCTAGGTATTTTTACAAAATATCTCTTGTACTTGGAATACACTTTCCATCCTCTTGAATTCAGAATAGGTTGTTATCCTGGATATCGTATGTCCAGTGAAGGACACTCCAGGTATATGATCTGTTGAAATTCAGTTATTCCAGGATTTTCCCCCATGATCCAGTGGTTGAGACTTCACCTCCCAATGTGGTGGGCGGGGGGTGAGGCAGGGGTGGCTGGCCGGGTGAGATGCAGGTTTGATCATTGGTTCGGGAGCTCGGATCCCACATGCCCTGAAAAAAAACCCAAAACATAAAGCAGAAACAATATTTTGACAAATTCAATAAAGACTTTTTTTTGAATCGTCCACTTTAAAAAAATAAAATCTTAAAAAAAAAAAGGAATTCAGCTATGCCTTGGTGTTACATTTTCTTTAGTCGGGTCCCGGGTATTTGGGGGCCGATGTGTGCTGGTGTTCACTGCATGGCCCGGCCTCACATGCTCTTGTCTCTGGAGCCGCAGAGCCCACGTGACAGTGCCTGGCCTGGCCCCTCACCCGTGGTGCCGTGGGGTCTCACCATGTGCCCATGCCTGGTGGGGGGAGAAACTGCACCCAGACTCCAAGCCGAAGGCAGCTTTTACCCCGTGGGTAGGACCTCAGTGCTCGGTCACTGTGCATCTTCTCTATGTTTGGAAATTAGGAACTGCGGAAGCCTTTATTCCTGGCATCCCCAAACTGGAATGGGTGTCAGGTTCTACAGGTTGTGCTAACAGAGGCCGGAAGGGACCACTCGCCAACAGAGCACGGTGCCCTCCCCCCACCAGGCACCGCCAACAAGACAGCCCCTTCTGAAGAAAGGAGAGCGTGGGCACCTGACTACCCACACTGGCCCTGTCTCTTCTGGTCTTAGTGACCACCTGGTGTAGACAGACAAGAGCTGGGCTTTCAGAGTCACATCCTGGGGTCTGACAGAGAGCCGGGTGGGTGCTCCTCTTCCTTTGGTTCTCTCCGTGGTCACTGTGGAGCCCTCCGGGATCATCGTAAGAACGGACCTGGGGTCCCCGCTCAGCCATAGGCCCCTGGGGGCCTGCAGCCAAGGCCTTAGGTCTCTTCCTCAAGGGTCTTCATCGCTGTGGTGACCACACATTGCAGCCAACCCTCAATTAAAATATTATGTCCATTCACTTTGTGCTGGAAATTATGGATAAAATAAATATGCAAATTATAATATACTCAAGATGCTTCTGAATTATAGAATTAAGGGGTTCTGTGGGAAGGAAGTCATGACAGTGATTAATAGGGCACACTTTTTTTAATAGGATGCCCTTTATTGAGTCTTCAGAAACGTACTGTTAAAACCCCTGCTTTTACTTCTTTCACTGTTATTATTTTTATTTTTTTAATACAGAAAGAAAATAAAAGGTTAATCCTCGGTCACAATTCATTTGGATCCATAGACTGCCATACTGTCTCCTTGTTATACAGACGTCTACTTAGTAATTCTTAGATAAGGAAAGGAGGTGCACATAGGGAAAGACCGCCATTCTCAGCCTCGGGTTTCCATGTGCTCTCATTCCAGAAAGCACTCCAAAGACCTCTGCCAGCTGCAGCCCTGCACCCGAGTCACCCATGAGCTCCAGCGAGTCAGTGAAGAGTCTGACTGAACTGGTCCAGCAGCCCTGCCCACCCATTGAAACGAGTAAGGATGGCAAACCTCCAGAACCCAGTGACCCGCCCGCCTCAGACTCCCAGCCTGCCACCCCACTGCCTCTCTCCGGACACTCAGCGCTCAGCATTCAAGAGCTGGTGGCCATGTCTCCAGAGCTGGACACCTACGGCATCACCAAGAGGGTCAAGGAGGTGTTGACTGACAACAACCTCGGTAGGTTCCCTCCCCGGCTGCTAAGTCAAGAGGCGGCAGGCCGTTTCCTGTTGGGGGTTTTCAGGAGGAGTAGGTGGAAGGGGCCTCAGGCTGGGCCAGCCAAAGGGTTTAAATGTTCCTAAGCTATCTATGGGAACCTAAAGCGTCCTACAGTTGTGAGCAGCAAGGGTTCCTAAGGGTGTTAGAAGTCTAAGGTCAGCCCCAGCCCACCCCTGCACCCCCACTGGGACCTCTTGGAAGACAGGCATGCCGGCCAGAGTCTGACCACCGATTGCCCAAAGGAGCTCTAAATCCTGGGGGGTGAGGGGATGCAGAGTAAGGAAGAGTCAGCATGAGCCCAGCAGCTTCTGATTGGTGTCTCTGACCCAAAGTGGGGACCAAATTAGCAAATTACAGATGAAGCAGGCAGCTTGGTCAAGACCCAGGCATCCTCTTAACATCTGACCTGGGATCTTGGCGTGTTCACGTTCACGTGTTAGTCTCTCAGTCAGAGCAGAATGTGTGTGTGTGTGCATTCTAAAGGGTGAGGGTTAGTAGCTTTCCTCATGCTCTCAGATGTGACTCCCAAAATGACTGAGAGCCGCTGCTATGAAACCTCTAGAAGTAATACACACAATTTTCTGAAAATAACCACTTGATTCCCCCCAACACCCGCCTCCCACTACCAACGGGGTGGATCAAGCAAATAGTAACTAGTTGTTCATATATGTCACTTTCCTGAACATAACAAGCTCCTTGGAATGAAATGAGATTGACTTGCCAGATTAGAATTAAGTAAAATTTATTTAAAACAACCACAGTAACAACAACAAATGGTAAGGGGACTTCCCTGGTGGCCCAGTGGTTAAGAATCTGCCTTTCGGTGCAGGAGACATGAGTTCAATTTCTCGTCAGGGAACTAAGATCCCACATGTGCCGCAACGAAGACCCAGAGCAGCCAAACTTTTTTTAATCTTTTAATAACAAAAAATTTTTTTTAAATGGTAAGGACCTGGGATGTTTATAGGCTAAACAGAGTTTGAAAAGCAGAAAAACCTCAGGTTTCCAAAATCAGTAAATGTTGGGGTTGGTAAAAATGTTAGGCTCAGTTAAAATGACTGATATAAAAAAAACTTATTTTCTCAAATCCAAAACTTTGCATGCAGTAAACTTTTACTTGGAGTCCCACTTCTTTAAGTACCCTGTGAGTGCAGTTGGGGGTGTTTCCCTCTCACAGATGGAGGATGTAAGCTGAAGGGGGAATAAGCCAATCATCAGGGTCACCCTCAGGCTTCCCAGGTGGCTCAGTGGTAAAGAATCTGCCTGCCAATGCAGGAGAATTGGGCTCGATCCCTGGGTCAGGAAGATCCCCTGGAAAAGGAAATGGCAACCCACTCCAGTATTCTTGCCTGGAAAATCCCATGGACAGAGGAGCCTGGCGGACTACAGTCTGTAGGATCGCAGAGTCGGACACGAGTGAGCATGCACGCTGGGTCACCCCACACTGAGGGGCAGAGCCAGTGTCGTGGTCCGGAGGCTTTATGGTACCAGACACCGGCCTCTGATCCCAGTCTCCACGTCCACTCAGAGTCCGGCGCCTTTCAGTCCTCCCGGCAGGTCCTTCCAGTTGTGCCTGGTCCTCGTGTGTGCCTTTCAAAGTGCTGGCCCCTCTTCACCTGCAACTGAATGGCTCTCAGAGAAGAGAAATCTTCCTTTCAAGCCTCTGATGAACACTGCAGACCTAACGCCACTGTGCTCTCCAGAGCGCAGTACCCTCTGATCAGCCCAGGGAACAGGCTACTTGAACTGCAGGGAAAGACTTCAGAGCTGGAAATGGCCTGCTTGTCAGGAAAATAAAGCTGAGGAGCTATTTCTCCTTCTCTTTCCTGCTGTGACCTTGGGTCAAGTGGCCTGTTTTCTCAGCAAGCCCCGATAACCTTGCTAATCGTGAAAGGAGCCAGTGCAGATGGCCCGGTTTGAGGCTCTGAAAGAGAGGTCGCCCCATGAGCTACTTAACCTCCTGAGCTCGGGTTTGGGATTAGCCACCTCTGATAGACGCAGCAGGTGTTGTGCGGGCCTTGGTTCATCTGAAACCCAAAAACTCTTTCTTAGAGAAACCTTGTGCATAAGCAGAATGCAAGAGGAATACTGACTCCATCACCCTTGGAGGTTGTTGGCAAGTCTGGTTGAGGAAGTGCTTCTAAGAAGCGCTTGCTCAGGACTTCCTCAGTGGTCCAGTGGTTAAGACTCAGCGTTCCCAATGCAGGGGCAGGTGTTAGATGCCTGGTTGGGGATCTAAGATCCTGCATGCCACATAGCTTGGCCAAAAAAAAAAAAAACTGCTTTTGCTAAACCCGGAACTGATAAGACTCTGGGTCTTGAACCCCTGTTTCTGATTTCACTCTGACACCTACTTGTCCTGCCAGCTCCCTGAGTCTCAGCAATGACACCTCTCTTGGTTCTGTTCTTTCTCCAGGTCAGCGCTTATTTGGGGAGACCATCCTGGGGCTCACCCAAGGCTCCGTCTCTGACCTCCTTGCTCGCCCCAAGCCCTGGCACAAGCTCAGTCTGAAGGGACGGGAGCCCTTTGTCCGCATGCAGCTGTGGCTGAATGACCCCAACAACGTGGAGAAGCTGATGGACATGAAACGGATGGAAAAGAAAGGTAACTCCCTGCCCCCGCCCCAGCCCATTGCTTTCTCATTTATAAACCCACTGTTGCTGTTAAAGCTTTCACACCGAGCTGATGAGGGACCCTGATCCATGACCAAAGGGCTGTGAGGCAGGGTGAAG
Organism: Cervus canadensis; assembly: GCF_019320065.1. Lineage (NCBI taxonomy): Eukaryota > Metazoa > Chordata > Mammalia > Artiodactyla > Cervidae > Cervus > Cervus canadensis. The sequence continues at coordinate 28,303,810 of NC_057417.1, read as the reverse complement.
GATTTCTTGACAGTCATCTGCCGATGAGTACCTAAGAGGACTGGAGAGATTTGTGTTTTTTTCTGCCTCAGACATTTAGCACCAGAGGGTACTTTGATAATTCCTCAGTCGCCCTGGCGGCCAGTGTAGCTTTCTCTTCTTCGGGAGAGTAACGCCACTTGGTGTTGGCTCTTTTGTTTTGCTGGGTGGGTGGGGTATTGCAACATTTCATTGCACATGCACCATCATGGCAGGCTTCCACATATTATCCTATTGAAGAGATCGTTTAAAAATGCATTTGTAGGGCTTCCCTCATGGCTCAGTGGTAAAGAATCCACCTACCAATACTAGAGACAAGCATTCAATCTCCGATCTGGGACGATCCCACGTGCAATGGAGCAGCTAAGCCCGTGCGCCCCAACTACTGATCCTGCGCTCTAGAGCCCAGGAGCCGCAGCTACTGAAACCCACGTGCCCTAGAGCCTCTGCCCCGAAACAAGAGAAGCCACCACAGTGAGAAGCTCGTGCACCTGGAGAGCAGCCCCCACTCACTGAAACTAGAGAAAGACCCCACAGCAGAAACAAAGACCCAGCATCGCCAAAAATAAATAAATAAAATTATTTAAAAAAAAAGATTAGCAGAAAGTATCCTATGAGAACCATTTGGCGTTATGAAGTTTACAGTAAGGAGCATTGTATGTTTTTGTTTTTAATGCATTTATAAATAAGACTAGCTCAGAGAAGTTAGCTGTCTCCATGAAGGCCGCCTACCTGGAGGATGGCAGAGCAAGTTCCTGCAGAACAGACCTCTGTCTTGCTATTATAGTCTCCAGGGCTGATAGAGGGTAAGGCCTCCCAGAGGGCTGAGAGCAGCTCCTTTCTCCAGACACATCGGAGCCCCCTCGATGCTGAGCGCAGGCTACAAATCCGAAGGGGTCTCCTTGACGACAGAAAGGAACTCCTGCCCCGTCTCGTGGCTCACACTCCACCTGCCGCCCCTTAAAAGGGATAGTCCTGGGTTGCCTGTACTGCTGCGAGCTCACTTGATGGCTGATAAACCCCTCAGGTGTGGAGAGTGGGCACCAGCTGCTGGTCTGGCCACAGGAAGCTGTGATCCCGCCCATCAGTGTCTGCAGGGGACCTCACCAGAGAGTGGGCGTCATGACCACCCATGGGACTGTGCTGGCCCCATGCCTAGCACGCCTGAGCTGGGGGGTCACGGTGGAGCCCAGGCTCCTACCCCCTGAACTCACCTCCAGCTGAAGCACCGCTGTCCTCACCAACCAGGAAAGGGCTCCAAGAAGACATGAGAATCTCTGGTTCTGGCTCTGTGGAGCTGGGCTCCGAGAAGACGTGAGAGCCTCTGGTGCCAGTCCTCATGTGACCATAGAGCTTGCAGTTCCTAAGTGCCTCCTGTCTCCAGACACTATGCCGAGACTTCATTCAGCCCACATCACTCCATCTCGTACAGATGTTGTTATCCAGGAAACATGAGGCTCCGGCATTATGAAACTTGCCTGATTTCAGGTTGGTGTAAGCAAGAACCCAGACTCTTGAGAGCCCCTTGAACAGTAAGGAGATCAAACCAGTCAATCCTAAGGGAGATCAACCCTGAATATTCATTGGAAGGACCGATGCTGAAGCTGAATCTCCAGTACTTTGGCCACCTGATGCGAAGAGCCGACTCATTAGAAAAGATCCTGATGCTGGGAAAGATTGAGGGCAGGAGGAGAAGGGGACGACAAAGGATGAGATGTTTGTATGGCATCACTGACTCAATGGACATGAATCTGAGCAAGCTCCAGGAGATGGTGAAGGACAGGGAAGCCTGGTGTGCTGCAGTCCATGGGGTCACAAAGAGTCAGACATGACTGAGCAACTGAACAACAAAACTTGGGCTGTCAGGCTGCACAGCCGATGCTCTGAGATTGTTCTGCTGCCCTGTGCCAAGTGCCAGCTACACTGGGACCACAAGCCCACACATCGGCTTCCATGCCAGCCAAGGCCATCCAGTGGACTCCTGCCCTACCTGCCCTCGATGGCCAACCAAGGCCCTGTCACAGGCTGCAGCCGCAGGCCAAGCTCCAGAGTCTTGGTGCTGTGTCCCCCCCCCCACACCAAAAACTTTTTCCTTTTTCATTCTGGGAAATTTCAGACATAAAAGTAGAGAGAATGGTATCATGAACCCAGTATATCCATTTCACGGTTTCAGCAACTCAGCAGAGCTTCCCTAGGCAGCTTTAAAGCTGTGCGTCCTCTGTCAGAAGGCAGCGCCCTCCCGACAGCCACCCCCTGAGCGAGAGCCCTGGGCCCACGGCTCCCTGCTGCGCCCCTCCTGCTGGGCCAGCAGAGCAGCCTGGGTGCCCCAGACAGATCTCGGGGGCCAGCAGAGCAGGACCCGGGCGCCCCAGACAGATCTCGGGGGCCAGCAGAGCAGGACCCGGGCGCCCCAGACAGATCTCGGGGGCCAGCAGAGCAGCACCTGGGTGCCCCAGACAGATCTCCAGGGGCCTCCTCGGCCGCCACCTGTCTCCTGCACAGGCTCTCAGCGCCATCTTGTGTCCCAGAAGAGTTACTGTTCCACTGGGGCCCAGGCCCCTCCGCATCCCAAAGTCCCTAAGCAGCTGGGTCCGCTGTCCTCTCGCCCCAGTGGGGCTGCTCACTGACCAGCCCCAGTGGGAGGCATCTGACCCCTCGGATACAACAGTGGGTGATCCCGGGCCCAGCACTTCCTGTGATTTCCATAGACTGTCGGTCACCCGCCCAACTTGAGGGGTCTGGTGGAACAGACCAGGCCCATTTCTTTCTGGCCTCTGACTCTTACCACATTCATTTTGGGGGGAGATTTGCTTCTCCATTGTTTGAGTTCTAATCATAGAATGGCACCTTAAGTAACTTCCTAGCCTAAGTTCCTACATGTGTAACATGAAGAGAATACTTTCCAGCTGTAAGGATTAGAATGTACCTAGTATAACAACCAGCGTATAGAAGTGCTCAGTAATGAGAGTTATTAAAATAATTTGTATCCCTTTAAAATACATGAAAATAAGTTGTGCCCCCCGTCTAACCTAGATTAAAAATTCTGTACCAGGCAGTGCAGGCTACAGGATTCCCTTGGATGCCCTGCGCCCTCTCTTCCACAAAGCTCTGCTTCTTCTCCCTTTATCATGCTCTCCTTCTTTCTTGTAAACTTCTCTCTCTGCTCTAGTCTGCCCTCTGCTTTCTGTTCCCTTCATGAGACAGCCCAACCTGTTCACACAGTTGCAAGCACATGCACGCACATACACACACAGCCTCCGCTAGCTGGGTGGCTGGGCCCCCCTCCCTGAAGGCTCCTGAGGGGCCCTGACCGTCCTCTGTGACACCGCAGACCCGAGTGTCAGTGCTGCTGACTCTCCCAGGCTTCCCGCAGCGCCCGTGGACACAGCCCAGCCCTGCTCCCGCACCCTGACAAGGGGGTGGGGGCACTGGCCACCATCTGGCCAGGTGGGGTGGGCATAGGGCTGCCCAGAACAGGCTCAGGTCAACCTCAGTTCTGACACTCACTAGCCGTGTGACCTCTGGCAAATTACTGAACCTCTCTAGGCTTCAGCTTTCCCGTCTGTAAATAGGGATGTCACTGGTCTCTCTCCCGTAGCATAACTGTGAAGATTAGATGATAGATGTTAGCCTCTGCTGCTGCTGCTGACGGATACTGCTGTCCTGACCACTCCATGCTGTCTCAATTTAATAACACTTTTTCCTGTCCCACTGGGACTTCCCAGATCGCACTAGTGATAAAGAACCCGCCTGCCAATGCAGGAGACTTGGATTCAATCCCTGGGTTGGGAAGATCCCCTGGAGAATGAAATGGCAACCCACTCCAGTATTCTTGCCTGGGAAATCCCATGAACAGAGAAGCCTGGCGGGCAGCAGTCCATAGGGTCCCAAAGTCGGACACAACTGAGCTCACGCACACACACACACTCATATCCCATCAGTTTTAAGAAGTTTTAAGGAATATTCAAACCATATTCCAAACTAATTCACTAGCATGACCTCTGTGGAGGATTCATTTGGTCAAGAAGTCCAAACAGTTTTTAACCTGAAGCATAACCTCAGAGAGGAGCAGACGAAGCACAGACAGCCCTAGTAGAGCAGATAACTCAGAATCCAGGAATCACCCCCATTTACCGTGCAACCCGCTCCGCACACCCCCAGGTGACAGTCGCACCTAAGTCCCTTAGCCTGCTGTCTGCCGGCTCCCCACCGATGCTCCTAATCCTTATTCCACAGTGAAGACACGTGAACAGCAATTGTCCTCCCCTCACCTCCGCCCAGCCGCTGTGCCTTCCGGGGTGGGCTGAGAGACCCCCGAGCTCTGAGCTCTGCTCCAGCCGCTCCTCCACTCCTGGGCCAGGCCCCACCTCCTCCAAGATCTGAAAGTCCTACAGGCTTTCTCGAAGCTCCTTCTCTTCTCCATCCCCCAACTTCCTCACTCCCTACATTTTTTCAAGACTGGCCCATGAATCACTGCCTTCCCCCACACCCACGTGCTGCCTCATCCAGGGGAATGTTATGACCCCTCTGACCTGTCCAGCACCCGAGCCTCAAGTAGTTTGACCTCCTCAACCCTTGGTTCCCCAGATTTCATCATCACCCATAACTGCTCTACCTCTCAAAGCTTAAATTCAGGTGCCTCCTCACTGATCACATTCCACTGTCCATCCCTCTTTCCACGTTTGTCTGTTCATCCCAGTGGCCCCGGAGGGCCTCCCGAGCTTGGGTAACCCCTCCCAGGCTTCCCCCCAGCAGTGCACCCTCTCCTGCTCTCTCTCCTCCCCCAGACCCCCTGACCCCCACTGGCTGCAGTCCTCCATCACACAGCTCTTCACTCTTCACCCTTCTGCAAACCCCAGCCTGGGAGTGGCGCCCGGCCCGTCGTCTTCACACAGGATCAGCCTTGGCACCTGGGACCCACAGGGGTTGGTGCCACCTCAGATCCCTCTCTCCCATTTCAGCAGGGTCCTCTGTGCTTCTCCTGGCCCCCACCATCCCTCCCCTCCACCCCCACCACCGTCTCCCACCCGCCTCTCTCCAAGACTCTGTTCCCAGCTCTTCAGAGCTGCCTTTCCTCCTGCCTTCGTACTTCATAAAGAAAACCGAGGCCATCAACTCTCCCCACCTCAGTCCCTGTAAGTGCGTCTGGGTGTCCACCCCCCTTTGCCCTCCCTCTCGCCCTCACCTGGAGCTCTCTGTCTCCTCCCCTCTCAGCTTGGACACATCAGCTCCCGCTCATCTTTTAAGGCCCGCCATCAACCCTGAACTTCCCATCTAGAAGCCATCCTGTGTCTCACTTTTCCTTTACAGCTCGGCTTCTTAGAATAGTGACTCCTGCCCACTACCTCCACTTTCTCACCTCCTGTTCACTACTAAACCCACTGAAGTCTGGCTTCTCCTCTCATAGCTCCACTGTATCTGCTCACCAAGGTCTCCAGTTTCGCCCTAATCACTCGGCACCAGGACATCCTGGATCCTTGTCGGACTTTGCTTTTTGCAGCACTGACTCGGGGACCCTCCCTCCCCACTCATCCCTTCCTCACCCATCTCCTGGTTGGCCTCCCGTCTTTCTGCTTCCTTCACAGCTGCTTCTTCCTGCTTATCCTCTGCTTGTGGGTGTTTTCCAAGATTCCTTCTGTGCCCTTCTCTGTCTGTCAGTTCATCAAGGTCACTGACTTTACTACAAGTTCTATTCTAGTGGTTCCAGTTTCCTCTCTCTAGCCTAGACCATTCTGCTGAGCTCCACACCTGTCTTTCTAACTGCCTACAGACCATCTCGTTGTGGATGACCCAGAGAGCCCTCAGACTCCACGTTTCCAAGATGACCCCTCATCTTCTCCCCTTAATCTGCTCCTCCCGTGGTACCCAGTCCCATGACACCAGCGCCCACTTCACCTCCCACGCCTGAGGCCAGGGGGCTGTCCCCAGCTCCATCTGCTCTGGTCCCTCACTGAGTCGGTCCCCAAGCCCCATCAGTTCTGCCCCTCACAGTGCAACCATCCGTGTGCTTTTCTCCAACCCCGTCACCACTTCCTTCGTCTACATCTCTATCCTCCTTCCCTCCCCACTGAGCATCTTCCTTCCAGTGCTTCCCCCTCCCTCCATCCTCCAAGCCGCTGCCAGGGCAGCCTTTCAGAAACAGAGAGCTCATCACCTCATTCCCTTTATTGAATCTTTGTGTCTCTTCCCCCTGCTTTCAAGGGACAGTCCAAACTTGCAGCCTCCCCTGGCCACCCTTCTCTCCAGCTTTAGGTCCAACATCTCCACTCCCCCTGCCCCGCATGCACGCACCCACAGGACACACTCTGACCATGCCGTTTCCTACCTGTGTCTCTGCACACAGTATTCCTGCTTTCTGAAGTGGCCTCCTACCGTCTTCTATCTCACTGCCAGTTTTTTTCTGGTTAATCCTTCTTTGTCCTTCAAGATTCAGTTCAAACATCATGTCCCCTGGTTGCCTCCCCCGTGCCCTCCCCAGGCAGGGCTGAGTACTCCCCTTCAGACCCCCCCCCCCCGCCGTGGGGTGCCTGTGTGCCCTCCCTTATCACACCCCGTTAGGGTCACCTCTCTATATACTTCTCGGTGTCCCTACTGAACCATGAGTCATGCAGGAGCAGACAGGGACCTCCCGTTACAGCAGAGCAGGTCCTTGATGAGTGTGTATTGGGTTTCAGAACAGTTCTAGTCCAAGTGTTTTGAGATGTTCTCAGAAGAGCAGGGAGCTGCCATGATCCACGCAGAAGTAACCAGGAGTGGATGGTGTGGCGTGGAGCAGGGGTGTTGGGGGGCCTGGGCGGGTCTCCCTGCTGGGCCCACCCCTCAGTCTGACGTCTCTCCCTCCTTCAGCCTACATGAAGCGGCGGCACAGCTCGGTCAGCGACAGCCAGCCCTGCGAGCCCCCATCCGTTGGCATCGACTACAGCCAGGGCGCCAGCCCCCAGCCCCAGCACCAGCTGAAGAAACCCCGAGTAGTGCTGGCCCCCGAAGAGAAAGAAGCTCTGAAACGAGCATATCAGCAAAAGCCATACCCGTCACCAAAAACCATCGAAGAACTCGCCACCAAGCTCAACTTGAAAACCAGCACCGTCATCAACTGGTTCCACAATTACAGGTACGTCCTGCTCTCGGCCCAGTCAGTCACAGCTCTGCGAGCCCTCAGAGAGAGAGCGGCCATTCACTGTGCGTGGGAGGGCTTTCTGGGGCCTGAGAACTTGGTGTTCAGTCAGTTAGTTGGCTTTTTCTTTTTATTGGCATCTTAAACTCCCAAAGATGGAGAGTCATGCAGGTAGAGACAGTCCATGTCTTCTGTAACCAGAAAAAGTCTCGTCTTAGTGCTGTCGTTTAAACAGTGCGTGGGGCTTCCCAGGCAGTCCAGTGGTTGACTCTGTGCTTTCAGCAGGGAGTGCAGGTTCAATCCCTGGTTGGGGAACTAAGATCCACATGTTATGCAGCATGACCAAAAAAAAAAAATAGTTGAAAAAAAAAGGGGAGAGTGTAGTCATTCTTGGTTCCACAAGAGTGAGCGTGTATCTAGTGATTTTCTTATGCTTTCTCAAGGTCTTTTATAGTGTTGTTTTCCAAATTAGTTTGGTTCATTTTGTAATTAAATAAATGAATTAGTGTAAGACCCTTTCTTTGGGGAAAGTCATGAGTTCTTGAAGATTTATTGAGCATCTACTAGGTCCACAGACACTGAGCTATGTGTTTTAACTAGCACTGTATCACTTGATCCTCACAACTATATAAGATACAGTCTTGTCCACATTTTATAGATGAGAACATAAAGCTCAGAGGGGTTAAATAACTTACCTGAGCAGGAAAGGGCCCAGCGCTCTCCTGTAGAAAAAGGAACAGGGTAAAATGTTTGGATTAGATAATGGAAATCCACTGACAGGTAATGAATTGTTGATCACCTGTATAACCAAGAGTCCCTGCTGCTAGAGACAGAATTCTCAGTGGTCTGATGGAGAATCAGGCCCACTGAATGCCGTGTATATGGCCATCTCAATTGCTGGTTCCTGTCAGAACATCATTTTTTCTCAGGCTCAACAGAACTGGGGTAGGTGCTCCTGGTGATACCAAGGTGACAGGTGCTTGTGAAGAGCCAGTGTAGGTAAGCAGCAAGCAACAGAAGATCACAGGCTGCCAGGGGCTAGAGGGAGGAGTTGTGTCTCAAAGTGGGCCCTGCCTCATCAGATAGGTTCTGCTGGAGTTTCTGACAGGGCCCAGCAAAACTTCCAGGTTCTGAACAAATTGGAAAATGCTTAAATATTAGATAGGAGCCAAAATAATACCTTTATCACCAACAAAGGCTATGTTAACAATAGCTTAGTGTGAGAGCCAAATAGACCTGCTGCTGCTGCTGCTTAGTCGAGTTAGTCGTGTCTGACTCTGCTACCCCATGGACTATACCCTGCCAGGCGCCTCTGTCCATGGGATTCACCAGGCAAGAGTACTGGAGTGGGTTGCCATGCTGTCCTCCAGGGGATCTTCCCAACCCAGGGATTGAACCCAGGTCTCTTGCATTGCAGGCAGATTCTTTACCACTAAGCCACCAGGGAAGCCCAATAGACCTGCTACCTGACTCTTAAAACCAAGCCAGTTTATCCATCAAGACAGCACTGGTCCCAGGCAGGCCTCACCATATGTGGGCTGGCTCCCAAGAAGACAAAGAAAGTACATAAGCTGAGCACAACCAGCTTATTCACTCCTAAATTTACCGATCAGGTAAAAACAGAGGCAGAGAGAGGTCAGCAGTTGCAGGAGTGGAGCTCCCTCTACATGAAAGGAAACGTCAAGAGCGGTAAACAAGTACAGTGAAATCGAGTGAATGGAAGTGTGGGCAGAGGTTCCCCAGAGCCTCTCCTTGCCAGGTGTTATGCAATCCTGTTTTCACTTTCCAGACACAGAGGTGCATTTGAATGTGCACTTTCGAGTCTTCTGCAAGTCACATCCAATTTAATGAAGTATGCTAACCCTGGACAGGAGGGCATGAAAATCTGGGTAAAGGAGCTGTCAGTCACACAAAACATCTCCAAAGCCGTTTCGCCCCGCCCTGCTGGGAGTCACCTTTTTCCCAGATCACCCTGCAGGCCCCAGTTGAGAGGCAGTCACTGCCTCCTGGCCAGGGCACATGCTCTCCAGGTTTCCCAGCTGGCCTCCTGACCCCCATGGAAATGCCATCACATGATGGTCAGCTAGTCATTGTGGAGATGCCTGATTTGAGCATTTAAACAAATCCAACTATAAAGAGAAAAGGCAGAGATGGGAAGAAGAGCCATGGAACCTCAAAGCTTAGTCATGAGCCCAAATCCAGACCTAGAGTAGATGGATGCTCAATAAATGCTGTCAAATACACTCTACAACAAAGCAGACTGGTAAGGCAAGTGGTAGAACCAAGGGCAGAGATCAGTCTCACCTGCAGAGATCTGGATGAATATCCTAGAAGTGGTATGATGTGTGCAGGGTATTGAAAGAACTGAACTAGAGAAGAATTTTATAAGTCACAGAATAGGTTGAATAAGAAGTGGCATCAGGTCACTAGGAATGGCATAAAGCCCAAAGAACTGAAGTCCCTCCCCTAAGGCCACCCAAAAGAAAAGTGCAGAGATTCTGGCTGAGCCAGCCGTCTCTCCACGGCTTCAGCTCTTCCCTTAAATGCTCAGGACAGACCAGCTCACCTGGTAGGTCCCATAGCACTTCACATAAGGATGAGCACACGGCCGCACTCAGCACACATCCCTGAATGTGTTTAATTCCTAAACAAGAAAGCAGTTTCTTTTTTTTTTTTTTTTTAATTTTATTTATTGTTTATTTATGGTTTTAGGATGGGCTGGGTCTTCGTTGTAGTGCACGGGCTCTTTGTTGCTGTCTGTGAGCTTTCCCTAGTTGTGGTGTGTGGTCTCTAGTGCGCCTGGGCTTCAGTAGTTGTGGTGTAGGGGGTTGGTTGCCCTACAGCATATGAGATCTTAGTTCCTGGACCAGGGACCAAACCTGTGTCCCCTGCTTTGGCAGGCAGATTCTTAACCACTGGAGCACCAGGGAAATCCCTGTTGTTGTTTTTTTTTCAAGATATTTTTATTACTTTGTACTAAGAATTTTTTTTATAAAGATTAGAAATATAGGAAAACCTAAAACCATCTAGCAAAAATAGCTATATTTGACTATATGAAAGCAGAAAATGAAAGGATTCAAGATATCACAAAATCCCAAAACAAACACAAAAGACTAGGAAAAAGTATTTTACAATACATGTAATAGAGTGTTCCTTTGTCCATTTTTATAGGAATTTTTAAAATCCTCCTGAACAATTAGTAAAGAATATGAATAGGCATTTCATAGGAAAAGAGATGGATGCTGCTAATATATGAAAAAATGATCAATTAGATTAAATAGTTTAGAAATCTAAAATAAAAACAACATTCCACTTTTTTGTTACCACTTGGCAAAACTTTGAAAGTGTCCCAGTATCTGCTGAAGATGCAGAAAAGGGGCAGAAATATAGTATTTGTACGGGAGTGGATTATTACTAATAATTTAGAAAGTGATTTTGCAGTTTCTATCAAAATTAAATAAGCACAGATCTTTTGGCCCAGACATCTCACTTTTGAGATTTTTATCCTAGAGAAATAATACACCAATTTTTAAGGACCTGTGGTCAAGAAGGCAGTTTCTTAGGTTCTTTCCGCAGGAGTTAAACAGAAGTTGATTTCATTTTTTCTGCACCACTCGAACCCTTAGGGAGTAAATGCTTGGGGTTGATTTTTACCCCCTTAAAAAAATAAACAGAACTTTACTTCCTCTTCTCCTTTTACCCTAAGGCCATCAGAAGTATTCTAAGGTGACCCTTTACCCAGGAACACCAGAACAACATAGCCCAGGACACCTGGTCTCCTGGAGAACAGGTCCACCGAGCAGAAACTTCCAAGCCCTAAAAGCCACAGCATCCTGCCAGCCTTGCATGACTTGTCTGAAAACCAGATTTGCTTCTGGGACCTGGTCTTTCTAGACCAGAAGATAATCTTCCTCAGGGACACAGAGACTAATCTAGGCTGAGAAGGATGATGCCTCTTATCTGCTAAGCATGTAACATGTGCCAGGCCCTGAGCCAAGAGCTATATAGATGTTATTTCATACTTCCTCCCACCTACAGTCGAATTCAGCGCTGCCAGCCCCGTTTTATATGTCATACGTGTAAATGTTTAAATGTCATATATGTCAGTCTAGCCAGTGAGGGTCACAGCCTCGATCCCAGGTCTTGGACATGAAGTTATCCCTCCCCATCCCTCAGCCCTTCTGTCTCAGCCTTGGCACTTATGACAAGGACTTTGTTATTCAAAAGGCAGCTGGGTGGTTAAAACAGAAAAATAGTTCCTTTTTTTTTGGTCTACCTTGTGTCCTGTATTTAATATTTCATCATGGTGGTCCAGTGGTTAAGACCCCGTCCTGCCACTGCAAGGGGGCATGGGTTCTGTCCCTGATTGGGAAACTGAGATCCCACATGCCATGTGGCGTAACCAAAAAAAAAAAAAAAGAAAATGACAACAGAAAAACCCCAACATTTAATCATAACATCTCTGCAAGGAAGACACTATTCTCCATACTTTTCTGATGCACAAAAAGCTTAAGGAACTTGTCCAAGTTTTGTAGCTAGTAATTGACAAGCCAGATTTCAAACCAAGTGTGAACCGATTTCAAATCCAGTTTGCCTGGTTCCAAAAAGCCTGTGCTCCATTCTGGGCCAGGCTTCCCCTGGGACTTCCAGTTAGTCCATGATGGACCTGTGGCCTGGATCAGACCAAACCCTTAGCTGCCCATCTAGCCTCCCCCACTACCCAGTCAGGGTGGAATGGGATTGAGTGTTCACCCTAGTGGGTGTTTTTTAGCTGTTAAGGGGCTTGAAATCCAGCAAAGTGTAGGTTCATCCTCCTAGCAAAGTGCCCGTGGGAATTACCATTTCACAGGCTCCCAAAGTAGCCCCCAGGAAGGAGGATAGTCTTCCGTGACCTCCTGGGAACTTCTGGGAGGGCTTCAGGCCTACCCCTGCAGCTTTGGTTCAGGGGTCAGCTTCAGGACAAGGGTCAAAGTTCACCCTATGTATGGAGCAAAAAACTGTGTAGCAGATAACCATGACCTGACTTGTGATATACTGGACTAAACTATAGCTGGATTCTCCCTGGCTCCAACCTCCCTACATCCAGCACAGGACCTGGCATACCATGGGTTCTCAAAAAATGTCACCTTTATTGAGTTATACACACTGCAGAAAATATCTTCATGCACGCCTAACCCAGGGCTTTCTGCAGGCCCAGTTTCTGCAAGACACTGGACTTGGTGCTAATTTCCCTGAAGATGTTATCCACTAACAATTGGCTCATGATCAGAGGTTTTTAGGAAGAAACACCTATTGAGACTTCTGATTGAACCCAGTACTGTGAGCATGTTAGAGAAATTCTGACACAAAAGATTTAACAAAAGCCCTCTCATGACATTACAGGGCTCCAAAACAAGGAAGGCCTGGGCCCTTCTGTAGCTGTTTCCTTCAGACCTGACAAAGTAGTGAAGCACACTTTCCATTGTAGGCTGAACTCAGCTTAATTAAAACATGGTGGATGTGTTGGAGCACATATTTGGCCTCCCTCCTGATTGGTCAAAAGTGACCCTTCCCTGGTCGTCTTTTAGAGGAGGGAATTAATTGAAATTTAATCACACAAATTGATAGAATCCCACCTCAGCCTTGACCGGAGACTCTGACCTGTGGCTCAGAGCTGGACACTGAAGATTTTCACTTTGGGCACCATCTAATAATTGGTTCTCTCTCAGGAGGTCTGGGGGCGGGGGGTGGCAGTGGTTACCATTCATACTTTATCTCCTTGTATGAATCCATTCGGCCTTATGGCTGTACACCAAGCACCAGTGCTAGGTGTGGGTGTGCAAAGAGTGGGACCTTGCCGTGCCATTAATGTTGGTGGTCCATCCTAGTGAAGAGGGGACTGGCATTCCAACCAAAGGACAGGTTACTCAGAGACCCCGAGCCTGGGAAACTTTCAGCTGGGAGGGTTGCCGGCTCCTGGCTGGGGAGGATGGGGTGGCTGTAAAGAGGGGCTCCACTTCGGGCCGCAGGAGCCTGAGCGGCTGTCAGGCCGGTGGGAGTGAGATGTCGGGCAGTGGGCGGAGATGGCAGGACGCCTGGGCCGCGAGGGAAGGGACACGGGGCACCTGTGCACAGGTGCACAGAGGTCCCCTGACGGCGCCCCCACTGCTTGTGTCTCGTAGGTCTCGGATCCGCAGAGAACTGTTCATTGAGGAGATTCAGGCCGGGAGCCAGGGCCAGGCCGGGGCCAGCGATTCGCCGTCGGCCCGGAGCGGCCGGGCCGCGCCCAGCTCAGAGGGCGACAGCTGCGACGGCGTGGAGGCCGCCGAGGGCCCGGGCGCCGCGGACGCCGAAGAGTTGGGCGGCCCCGCGGCCGCCGCCAAGTCTCAGGGAGGGCCGGCCGAGGCGGCTGCGGCCCCGGAGGAGCGGGAGGAAGCGCCGCGGCCGGCAGAGAAGGCAGAGCCGCCGCCCTCGGGGACCCCGGTCCCGGACGCCGCCGCCGCTGACGATGAGGGCCGGCCCCGGGCGCCGCCGCCGCCGCCGCCACCCGAGGGTCCCGCGGACGGCCCGGGGCCCGTGCCAAACCCCGTCGCCGCCGCCGCGCCCGCGGCCGGGGAGGACGCCGCTACCTCAGCCGCCCCGCCGGGCGAGGGCCCCTGCCGGGCCCGGGACGGCGCCGACAGGAGTTCCGCTTTGCCAAGCACCAGCGCGCCCGCGGCAGCCCGCAGGCCCAGCTCGCTGCAGAGCCTCTTCGGCCTCCCGGAGGCGGCGGGCGCCAGGGACTCGCGAGACAACCCCTTGAGGAAGAAGAAGGCCGCGAACTTGAACAGCATAATCCACCGCCTGGAGAAGGCCGCCAGCCGCGAGGAACCCATCGAATGGGAGTTCTGAGAGGGCGCCGCCCGCCCGCCCGTCGCGCCGAGTCTGGCCGGGCCGGGCCAAGCCTGACCGGGCCGGGCCGAGTCTGGCCGAGCTGGGCTGAGTCGAACCGAGTCTGGCTGAGCTGGGTCGGGCCGGGCCGGGCAGAGGGGCGGGCGCCGACTCCGCGGCCGGGACCGTGTTGCGCACTTAACCGCCCTGCGGGCCACAGGGCAAAATCGCCATAGGCCAAGGTGCATATAGAAAACAAAAGGAGCATTAAGCCCAATCTATGTCGTGTTTTCAAGGAAGAAAACGGAAATGTGTAGTCGAGCTTTTTTGTACCCTGAAGTGTTTTTTTTATTGCCCTAAGTGATTTCCACAGGTTCTGGAATAACTCTTACAGCTTTGCCTTGCGCCCTCCTCTTTTCGTGTGGGCTTTAAAAAAAAAAAATCAAACCCACATATTAAAAGGGGGCTTTTTATCTGCCATCTAATGGCTTCAGAGCGATAATACACTATTATCTTCTTAAACCAGGAAAAAAGGGGAGGGGGGGAATTTTTCAGAAAAAAAATTTAAAAAAGAAAGTTTTTGTAGCTGTTCAGTTGCCACTAAGAGATTGCACAGTCAAACCGACTCTAAACACACTAGTTTGGATTCCTAAATATTTTCAAGTAAAGAATCTTCTCCTTTGAAACTTTGAATTAAAGTAAAACACATTTACTCCACATATTTTTTAACAAGAAAAGTCACATCAGGAAAATATCAGATTTTGTGGTAGCTGACGTAGTGTTTTCTTGTACGTGAATAGAATCCTGACATGTAGTGCACATTGATCCATAGCTTTAACTGACTCTGGGCTTTTGCTGACCAGGGTTTGTTTAATACACTCCATTCTAGGCCAAATCAGGACAAAAAGAAAAGATCCGAATCTAGGTATTTTATAATCTGCTTTTTAACCTCTAACCGCAGAGCACGCTGATCAGACCTCATATCTTGGAGGTGTAGGAGACAAGTTAGAACTGTAGCATGTACCCGTTCATTTTGTTTAATTTATGGTGTCTTATGTCTGTGTTAGTGCGTCTTGCACATGTGCGAGCGTTGAAAGAGAGGAGGAACGTGTAGGCCGCGAAGGTCGCCGCAGGCAGATCTGGGGCCCCTGGGGGCCCCTCGCCCCTAGCTCCTCGTAGGCAGCAGTCTTTCCGTGACACAGAAGGCACCTCACCTCACACCACTCTCCCGGGCGCCTGATGGACTGAGCCCCACCAGGGGACGCCACTCCCTGGGCCTGGGCAGGGCTCGTGCGTGCGCCCAAGCACGCGCATAACTCTCTCTCTGTCTCTCTATCTGTCCCTTTCTTCCCACCACAAGCACTGATGACTGTTGACGTCGTGGGAAGCCTCCTTCCTTCCCTGCAGAAGAGAGAACGTGGCAGTCTGGGCTCGGCTCCCACCCCCCGTAGTCTCACACCAAAATGTTGATGCTCTTCACTTCCAGACCAGATCATTGGCCCTCCATTCATTTTGCCTCTTGGAACGTTCTTTTTATGCACAGTTTAGGGCAGTCTAAGTACAAATCAAAAGTCTAACTTGTCTCTGATTCCTCCTGTCGTCTATGTGTATATGCGTGAGAACAGAGGTGTATGAAAGTGTGCGTGTGTGCGTGTGTGCAATTTTATATGTCTGTGTATTTTCCTAAGTACCTGTGCACACATAGAGTGCATTACTGCCACCTTTTTTCAATAAGCTGTTTTATCAGTTATGGCTTCTACAAGTTTGCTAATTTAGACTCCTTTATTGCCATATCTTTAAACTAACAATAGATGATTTCGGTATATATATATATTTTTTTTTGCTTATTTATAGGTGCTGTATTTTATTATCTGATTGTTAGGAAGGGATGAAAGGGGCAAATATTCTTTAGAGGGATAGACTGCCGGCAGTATTGGGTATAATTTACAAGATGTAGTTGTCATACTGTATATTACTGATTGAAACCTTTTTGACCGTATTGTGTATCATTGAAACCTTTGTCTTAGGTCAACATCTTTGGATGACATTTTAATGGTGCATTCATTATTTCTTAAGTTTAATTAATATTACCTTTTTTTGATTTGGGGGGGGTGGGAGGGAGTTCTAATTTTAAAGGTATGCTCCCGCTATTACACCTCAGTGTGCTTGTATTAATTAACTTGTAGGACTTTGACTGTAAGATGTGAAACCACATTTCTTGCATGACGTTTTAGAAATTATGTATTTCATTTACAGTCTTTTAACCTGCAACTGCAGCACTTAGTTCAAGTTTTTCACAAATTTAAGAGTCACTACACTAAAGACAATGCCTTTTCATGAAGAAGAAGTTTGCAGAAGGCTCTAGGAGGCTGGGAGGCAGGCCGTTTGTCTTTTGATGGTTTCATATCATTCTGAATTTGAAATCTGGTTCAGTGAGCAGAGAATTCAACACGGAGGAGCTTAAGGGGAAAATGGATTCCCATCTGGCTGAATCCAGGTGCGTTGAGAAGAGGGCGTTTGCATCCGTGACCCTCAGGACAGTGAGTAGCAGAGCCCCTGACAGTACTGTGGTGTCCTCTCCACAGAAACCTCAAGGAGGAATTTTGTCATCACATGATGAGTCTCCAAATACCCGACTTTCAGTAGAAGAAAAGCAGGGCGTTAACAGGGAACGCCAGGGTAGTGTTTTCGCTTTAAAGGCATGACTGTTATTTACTAAGGTGTTAAATCGAGGAAACTGATAAAGTATAAATCTGTCCATCCTCGTGGCCAAATAGTAACGTCTAAAACAGCCACTTTGGCTCTTCCAGGCAATTTAGTCATTTTTGTTGGTTTTGTTTCTTTTTTTAAAACTAGGTTATTGTTGATTTCCATTCTGTCTTTTTTTGCCAGACTTACATCTGGGTGCTCGATACAATCAGTTGGTTAAATTTTGCTTGCAGTTCCATGTTTGTATTCTTTCTCTATTTTTTTTTTTTTTAACTGCGATCCTAATCCTATGATCTCTTGTGTTTAAGCTGTCACTGTAATACTTTTAAGAGCTGCCACTAAATAACAGAAACCTGGGGTGGGGTGCCCGCCTCCTCTTTGTGCCCCTCAGTCTGAGTCCAAGGGTTGGTCTTTCATCTTGATAAGCAATATTCAAGTGCCTTGAACAGCATCCCCTACATGGGCTTTACCTTCCGCTGGCTGGCGTTCCAAGCAGTAGCTCCCACAGGCAGCCGACCTCTTCCTCTTTCCGCTCCATCAGTTTAAAAAGCTGATTTGTACCTCTCCCCTGGGGAAAACGGTTCCGTAGAAAACACTAACACTTAATTACAAGCTCCATTATACCATTTTAAATGGCTTCTTTTTGTTAATTGGAGGCAGTGTTCATAACTTAGGTTTTTGCCATTACTTAGCTGGCTAAGTGGAGGCTCCACATACAATCAGTGTTCAAGTTCAGCCTCTTGACCCTTGGTTCCTGCCCACATTCTCTTGCGGTGTCTGAGGTAGAAGGGGCGTGGCTTCACTCCCGCCTCCTAGCTTCCCAAACAAGACCTCTTCTCTTGAACTTGTGGATGAGTCTTGTGATTTCTGTCTAGCAGGTTACCCTTCTTTAGGAAGGATTACCACAGCCATCTAACTCCAACTCAGTTTTCCTCGGAGCTTACCTGCCGGAAGAACATCGCAACACAGGATGGCTTGTGGTCAGCAGACTGGGGAGGCATCTCCAGGATCTGCCAGGATCCTGACTTGTACGACCACTCTCAAGTCATGGCCACTATGTCTGGGCCAGTGACCAAGGCAGAAAGATAAGAGCTCACGGCTTCTCTGGGACAGTTTCCCTATACTTCCAAAGCACAAATGCCTCCCTGCTCATCTGTCTTCCTCCTGTGGGCATCTTTGTGTCTCCCTACTTAAAAGCCAGATGTGCTGGTTGGTGGTCCAGACCCAGAGTGCAACAGAGCTTTGGGTGAAGTGTTCCTGTCTGCTCCCTCTGGCTGTGAGAGACCCTCCCCAGCTGCCCTCAGCCCCAGGAGGCAGGAGACACCCGAATGCCTCCATACCCAGGGCCGCCACAGCCCCGTAAGCAGACCAAGCAGAGGGCAGGTTGTACGCAAGCTCTGGCATCCGCTACCAACCCTAAGATCACCCAGCAGTCGTGCCCTGAGAGGTTGGGACAAGAGTCGCCGGACAGCTCTGTCCACAGGCAGGTGCCTTCCCGCCTAAAGTTGGCCTGGATTTCTTTGTTCTCCCTGAACTCGCGTCCTGTCGTGCACAGGCGATCATTGAACTCTGTTGACTTTCTATGCAATGTTCTTCATTCCTCTGATGGTAGGAAAACAAACCTCCCTGAAAACAATAGAGGAGCCAGCAGGAGCAACACTCCCGTCCTTCTGGGAGGAGCACACAGTGAAACGGTGTTGGTGATTTCCTAGATCTTGAGCTGGGGGACAACAGCCTTTGCCTTAAATGCACCACAGCAGACGCCTCTCGACAGGCCTATAGAAACCAGAGTCTGCCCTGAGCTATCCCTGGCCGCTCCCCTCTGAGGCCAGTACGCCAGCTGCTCAGGGGAGACAGAGCCCGGCGAGGTCAGGCCTCCCCGACAGGCTGCAAGTGGGATCCCTCCCTGGATGTTCCCCCCCGCCCCGTGTCATTACACTCATCTGTCCCCGTCTACCTCACTAACCACGCTCCCACTGGACCTGCCCCCGTACCCCTCAGAACTGTGAGGCAAGTGGGATCCGGAAAGAGAAAACATAGAAGCGTGGCGTCCATGAGTGTAGCTCAGCCTGGTGGGCAGGCGGCTTCCCTCTTGTAAGCACAAGCCGGACAGATAGCTGTGCTCTGCGAGGCGCAGGGATCCTCCTCTTGGCCTCCACCTGCTCCTGAAGCGCTCACAGCTGTTTCCTCTGCAGGCAGGGGCGGCCTCGGGCCCCGCGGGGCCTTGTCTCTGGCCCGCCTGCGCACTCTGCCCGTTCCCGCTCAGCTGTTAAGATCGGTCACAGCCGCTTCCCTCACCCCGGGCTGCCCCTCCATGACCACATAAGGACGCCTCCCCAGGATTCCCACCTGGCACGGGGGAGCTCTGTTGTCTCTGGCACTGGAAAGTTACAATCTCAGCCCTTCTGTGAGGTCTCCATGGGAAGCATCCCAAGGACAGGAAAGGATTTGGCCTTCCCGAACCCACACGCCCAATCTTCAGGTGTGTGATCTTTTCTTCCCCAAAGAATAGGCCAGTTTCTGTGCTGTGCTGAAGAAAACCAGCTCCCAGGGCTGCTGGTTGGGTGTGGGTCCACCCAGTCTGGTGGCCTAAGTGTTCTCTTGATGGAAGGAATTTGCACGCACTTACTGGGAAGAACTCATATTTAGAAATCCGTCCCCCTCGCTGTGCTGTGGTTTCTTTGCGCCTTGATGGTGTTAGGGCAGCCTTCGTGAACCCCAAGGCAGAGCTCCTGCCCTAGGTGGCCAGGTGGTGGCCCGGGACTCCCAACACAGTGTACATCTATTTCCCGGTGCAATGAATGTCAGTCCGCCAGCACACCTGCTTGCTAAGAGGATGGTCCAATTTAACAATGTTTCTCCCATTCGGATTCCGTTCTGCCTTTTGGTAGATGAAAACTACCAGGAAAAAGAAGGGAAAGGAAGTTCCCAGTTGAAATTCCCAAAAGATCAAGGCTGTGAGACGCTTAGAGATGTACAGAAAGCTGAGGCCAGAGCACTCCGGTTGTGGGGGCGCAGTGTAGATGGAGGCCAGAGGGGGGTGGGGTGTGGGCAACGAGGAGCTGAGCATAAAATGAGCCCCGCCCCAGAGTCCGCCTTTCCCCAGCAGCCTGGGAACCTCATCCTTGGTCAGGGAAGAAGATGGAAATGTAGTTCCCCCACCATCAGTCCCATGATGGGAGCTGTCCCTGCCTGCCCAGGCCTTGCCACTAGCCTTCCATCACCACCTCCCCTCCAAAGAGACTGTGTCCATGCCGTCAGTGGCATACTCCCCATTTTCATTTTTGGATGAAGTGACATTTAGCTTTAACGAGACATTTCCAAAGCGCCTAGTCTCCTCCAAAATGCTAACTTTAAAAGTTGGGCATCGTAGGTGAAAAACCTTTTTAAAAAAAAAAAAGGCTAGTGAAAGACATTAGGCTAGGCATAAATGCGCACTTCCCCATCCTTGCTATTAAACATTTAAAATACCTTTGAGTTGCTTTTCATGGATCATTATAGCTTATCCAATAATGTAAAGAAGTAAAGTCTGTGTTACTGTAATTCTTGTAGTGTTTAGGCTCTCATTTCTACCACAAAATATGCTGTATGCTATGTATCAAGCTTTCTGTGAACAGAAAGGAAAGGTGCCTTATATTCCAAAGTCGTGGCTACACACCCCTGTGGACAGTAATCAGAAGCACAGTATATACAGAAGCATTGGGACTTCCGTTGGTGAAACCAGATACCAGTCAGCAAGATGGATTGAAGTGGCACGGGGCTCCTTTTGTTTTCTGGTTCTCTTTTTTTTTTCGCCTCCGTTTTTCGTTTCCTTTTTCCTTTCTTTCTTTCTTTTTTATGTTCTCATAGCTTGCTTTAAACAAAAAGCACTTAAATAGATGACTATGTGTAAAAAGCTCTGTGCAATAGAAATCATTTCCCTTCATTTTTAAGAGAGAACGTATTGCACACCAAATGGACTCAAAGTAAGCTTTAGACCAGGATGATTCAGGTTGTGGAGGAGCAGGATGAGTTTGTTCACTGTAGTTCCATTTTGTTCGTGAACTGAAGGGAAAACGGGCCTCCCCAGCACTGCCTACCCCCCTGCCCCGCAACCCCATCTCAGCCTGCCTCTTGCTGACCGCCATGCTAGTCACGCAGGGCCCACGGGCACCCACCAGAACTTCTGGCTGGGGCGGCAGGGCGCGTGGAAGGGGCCTGCGACTAGGCAGCTGAGAACCCTCCCCAGTGAGCGTGTGACCACAGGCGTCCCTCCCAGCACTTCACCTTTTTCTTGTTGAGATGGATCGACTGCTACTGACCCCCGCCCCTCCACCTCCCCGCAGCGTGCGTGAGGATAATTATAAAAGGATATTTCCTTGAGGAAAAAAAAATTGTTTAAAAAAATATTTCTATTCTATTTATTATTAGGTTAATCATAAGTACTTATCAGGAGTGTATTGTTATTTTGTGTCATTGTTGTTACCATAAATGCTTCTGACTTTCACTCCAGCCTTTGCTGTCTTCGGCCTCCCTCCCTCCCCCACCCTCAGAGACCCAAAGGGTCTGGGGGATGTGATCAGAGGGCAGAGGGGGGCTTCTCTGAATCAGCTGTCCCTCTGCAGAGTAGCCACTCAAAAACTGGTGGTCTCCATCACGTCTCACTTTTCAAAACGAGAGAGTTGATGAACAAAACAATCTCCCAATGTTAAGGAAGCGCCGGGGTTTGAAGTTGGCTGGTGTGAGGAGCTGTAGAGGAGACTTAGAAAAAGCAAAGCTCGGTTCCCCCAAAGCCTCCTAGAGCCTCTGGTCAGACTTCTGGGTTCATGACGGTTCAGGAGCCCCGGGGCAGGGCGGGCGCGGAGGCCTGGTCGAGCCTGACTTCGGGTGAGAGAGGTCTCTGGCAAGGCTCACTGGGCTGACGAGTTTCCATTGGCTTTTGTTACAGTTGTTGTCGTTTTCCTTGCCTACAAAGTTGGTCAAAACCATCTTGCGGAGCAACCGTGTTTTTCTGTCCGGCTGTGGCTTAAGGACCCACTCCAGGGGAGCAGAGGGGGGAGCCCCTTTCCCCCTTCCTGTGGTTAGTGCGGAGGAAGCATGGGCCAGGGGCACAGCTTTCCGTGGAGAAGCACAGCCAGCAAGACACCCAGTGGCTTGCTCATTGGGTGTCAGGGTGGTGGAGGCTGAGGCTGGGCGCTGCCCGCCGCCCTGAGGCGGGGCTCCCAGAGGGCCTGCTGACCCCCGACTCCCTCTCCGTGTCACCCACGGCTTTTCCCCCCTCTGACATCATCTGGCGTCCTGATTCTGTCCTCTTTGAAAGCCCCCTGATGAAACAATGGCCCCATCCCTCCCCCTGCAAGGGTTTCCATTTCCCCCAAGTCGTCTATGCATTTCTCTCTCTCCCTCTCTCTCTCTCACCGTTTTCTGCCTCATTCCTAGAGAAAACGGGCATCTCATGTGCCACCCTCTGAAACACCCCCCCTCCCCCCCACTTTCAGGAAATGCTGTGCATTTTGGAGACGTGAGGATTTCATCCAAAATTTTGAAAGCATTTGTGGACAGCACATTAGAAAATAAAAATGGGAAAAAGCAAAACGAAAAGGCGGTGTGCCCCCACGTCCCTTTCCACTGAGTAAGACCTAGCTCTTTGCGATTGTGCAATAAACTACTTGCCGTGAGAGCAGGTGGCCACGCTCCTGCCCAGACTACTAACTAACACAGCACAGGATGGCCGGCCACGTGGGGGCCTCTTCCAGACGCCTCCCAGTAAGCTCAGCTCCCCCCCCACCCACCACCACCCTGTCTCGTGGTGTCTTACGTTTTAGCAGTATTTTATATTTTCTGTAACGCACTAAATCTTAGATTTTTTAGAGCTCGTTTGTTCATACTCACAATCACAGATTTTTTTTTTTTAATCCTCACAATGACCCAATTGACCAAAAAAAAAAAAAGCATCATTTTTGTACAAATAGCTTTGAGAAAAGCCTCTGTTGTGTTGCTGTGACCCATCTCCGGTAACATTTTATTTCTTGCTATTTGTTCTCAACACGAGAAGTCAAAAGTTGATCCGCCTGGCATGGGGGTGGGGGAGGCACCCGTCGTCCCTTCTGTCCTTGGTTTAGCCATACGACGTTTGTTCTCAGCACTGTACAACGGTCCCTATATGATATGGAGAAGCAATATCACTGTATGAAACTCACACCATGTATTATTATTATTCACTAGCACCCTAGGTGTGATAATTGAAGTAAATATCTTTTATACAAACACAAGAACGTGTGGGTTGTTTTTATTTAAAGGGCTCTGGCCTGAGGAGGAGCAGCAAACACTTTTCATTCTGGGTCCAAAGGGCACCTCGAGCACTGCCTTCCTCCCGTGCTTCCTCGGGCGTGTGGCGTCGGGGCCGGGTGTCGGCAGAAACCTGGGTAGGATGCGCGGGGGACCTGAGGGCCAGCTGGCCCCGCTGTCCACGGGTCTCCTTCTGGGTACACATGAGGCCCTGTGTCCCCGCTGGCTTCTTGGCACCGCTGGAGCCTGGCCCTCCCAGCACTGGCTTCCTTGTCTGTGAAACAGGGCCACCACGTGTCTCACAGGCTTGTGAAGACCAGGAAGGGTGGCCGACCACGCCCTGGCGTGGCCCTGGGCTGACTGATGGCCGCAGCCGGTGCCCGGCCAGCCGCCCAGCCTCAGCCTGCGGGTTTGAGGGGCATGGGGAGGGTCTCTCGCTCTGTTCCCTAACCCCTGTGATGTGGAGAAGGACGAGCTCAGGGCACCTGTGAGTGCGGGCAAGTGAGTGAGAGGAGGAAGGAGGGAACGGTGTCTCGTGGGCTTCTGGAAGGATCAGGCTCCTGAGAAAGGGCCTCTCCAGCCAGTGCTCGGGGCTGGAGGCGGGAGAGCCCCGCAGACGTGGCTGCCCGGTGGTCCACAGGCTTGTGACCAAGGATGTTTCTCGTCTCGGGATCTAAAGGGTTGGAAGAGAACCGCCATCCTCCCCGGCCTTTGACTGGTGGGTGGGGGCGGAGTGTATTTGTCGATTGTGCCTTGATCTGTGCGTTTCAGAATGTGAAGTTCCCACTGGTGATACAGAAGTGTGAGCTAAGCTAGACTCAATGCGCCCTCCACAGGAGACCCTGAAGCAGGGAAAGCCTCCGCACCAGAGCTGGGCCCTCCCAAGCCTATCTCCTCCATCACCCGGATGTGGAAGTGTCCAGAGCTGCCCCCAGATGTCTGCCCATCTCCCACCACGGGAGAAATTACGTAAAATCAGTAAGGCTCTCCCAGTTTGGCACTGAAAAAAACCCCACTGCAATCATTTTCTGTTTGCTAGTTTAGGTACACCCCTACTTTTAAAAAATCCTTTAAATTAAAATATAAAATGTAAAAAAAGAGAAAAGAAAAGTACCTATCACAAAGTCTTTTTACCCAGAAGCTCTCCCTGCTCTTGCAGTGAGATTTAATTAAGCAGAACTGCAATTGCACGTGGTTTTGTGGCACCGGCTCCTGTCTTCGTAAACAGCCAGCACCAGAGGCAGAGAAGCAAGCATGATTTGATGTGCCAACTGCAGTCGGGCGCTGTCCCCACGCGGGCAGTGTTCAGCCTCCCTGGGCACAGCTCTTCTCCTTTCTCTCTGGTTAAGTGGATCTGAACAAAACTGTACCTTATTTGCTGCACTGGGGAATGGCAGGTTTATACCGCGTAAGGTGACACGGTGATATTATTAATGTGCGTGACTCATCCGCAGCTTGTGTTTTAAAGGGCTTTCGTGTGGCAGCCTCGGGGTGTGTTGCTACTACCTCCTCCACGGCCCTAGATGTTGGCTTTGCGGGGGGCAGAGGGGCATGCATTTTTCGGATCCGCTCCCAGGGAGCCAGGGTAAGAACACAGGGGACTGGGGAGAACTGTTGTGTTGTCGGTGGGGACTTGCAAAAGGGCTAGCAGATTCCAGCCCGGTGTGGCCTTGAAGTGGGAGGAGGCGTTTGTGATGGACAGGCAGCGAGGACACCCAAGTGGAGGGCAGCACGTGCCCAGAAGCAAGGCGACGATGTGGCGGGTCAGTGGAGCAGGAGGCCGCGGTGCTAGGGTAGGGTGTAAGTGAGGGGATGCATTTGGAGGGGGGTGTGACCATACCGTTGGTAAGAACAAAGCCAGGTCTGGAGGTGACGTCTCACCAGGTGATGCTTTTTCTATGAATAACATCAAGAAGGAATTCAGATGTCGCTGAGAGTGTCTGCAGCCATGCAGGGAGTGACGGGGCCCCAGCCAGGGAGGATGTACCCCCACCCCACTGGAGGCTCCCAGCAAGTACGCACCCACTGGTGGGGTGCAGGGTCACCCTGGGGCTCCGCTCTGGCAGATCTGCAGGCAGGCCCAAAGCCAGGGCATGGCCTGGAGGGGCCTGGGTGAGGCCTGAGTCTGAACCAGGTGGTGGGTCCAGCCGAGGCCAGCTGACCCAGCCAGGCTCCTGCTGCCTCTGCCCCCTGGGAGGCCCTGCAGCCTGGGGACCCCTGTGTAGGCTCCCACCGAGTCCTCTAGGGAGGACACAGTGCTTCTCTACCAGGCCAGACCCTCCAGCTAATAGCACACTGAGGGCTCACCGTGGGCCACTGCTCTGGACGCTGGGGTTACAGCCAGGAACAAACAAGGAGCTGACCTTCCTGTGGGGGAGGAAGATGATAGATATAAATGAATCACCCGGCCGCTTAGACGGTGATAAGTGTTATGGGAAAGAAGGCAAGGGGACGGGAAGGACACGTGGAGGGGTTAAATTTTAGATAGGTAGTCCAGGACTTCCTGGGGCTTCCCAGGTGTTACTAGTGGTAAAGAACCCACCTGCCAATGCAGGTAGACCTAAGAGACGTGGGTTCAATCCCTGGGGTGGGAAGATCCCGTAGAGGAGGGCATGGCAACCCACTCCAGTATTCTTGCCTGGAGAATCCCATGGATTCTGGTGGGCTATAGTCCACAGGGTTGCAAAGAGTCAGACACAACTGACTCGACTTCACACACACACACACAAGGACTTCCCTGGTGGTCCAGTGGCTCAGAATCCATGAGCAACCCCGATGCAGGGGACCTGGGTTCAATCCCTGGTCAGGGAACTAGATCTCGTGTGCCACAACTCAGAATTTGCCTGCTGCATCTAAGACCCGGTGCAGTCAAATAAATAAATAATTTTAAAAATAAATAAATAAATAGGCAGTTAGGACAGGCCTCACTAAGAAGGTAACGTGCAGACAGTCTTGACAGAGGCAAGGGGATGAACCGGGCAGACGCCCAAGGAAAGAACGTTTCAGGCAGAGGAGGCAGCAAGTGCAAAGGTCCTGTGGCACAGAACCGTGCCTGGAAACCAGTTCAGCTGGAGCAGAATGACCAACAGGAGGGACGGGCGGCGACGAGGTCAGAGAGGCAAGGGGGAGGCGCGGCAGGTGCTGCCTGCTGGGGCTCTGGCTGCTGCTACCCCAAGGGACACAGGGGATGATGGGGTTTGAAGGGAGGATGGTCTGGTCTCACTGTTTAAAAGGCTCTCCTGGTCTTGCTTCATGACTAGGTTCTAAGGGTGAGGGCAGAAGGAGGGAGAGCAGGGGCTCTCAGTCGGCCACAGTCCAGGTGGGAGTTTGTGACTCGGACCAGGTGGGGGCAGGGGTGAAACCGATTGGATTCTGGATCTAAATGGAAGGGAAAGCCAAAACAAGCCATGTGACAGCGGAGCTGTCAGGAGGGATAGGGAAGGGCAGGGAGGGCCCCAGGGGTTTGGTCTGAGCCACTGAAGCATGGCCTGGCCTCTGCTCCTCTCAGCCCTGAGGACATTGCCTCCTGGGGCCGTGTGCCAGGGGCTTCTGCTGGAGTGAAGCAGGCTGAGGGAGTGGGGAAGTCAGGCTTCAGTTTGGACCTGTTAAGTCTGAGATACCATTGGAGGATGAACCCAGGAAAAGGAGTGCACTGGAGATGCCCGTGCATTGGAGGGTCGTCGGCTTATAATGTCACCAGAGGTGGCCAGAGTGAATGAGAGCTGAGAGAAAGGCAAGCAGGGGAAGCACCCTGGGTGCAGCAGCATTGGGAGCTTAGAGGGGAGGACCCGCAAAGGAAACCAAGAAGGAGCGGCCAGTGGGGGCAGTAGGCCCGGGACGGTGCCCTGGGAGCAAGTGCTGATGAGTCAGTGAGATGAGGGCTGAGAAACGAGGACAGAGCCAGGTGCGAGGTCATCGGTGACCTTGGCCAGGACCGTTGGCATAGGGGGTGTCCAGGTCTGACGGGGAAGGTTTAAGGAAGTGGAGACTAGGCAGCTTCCTCAGGGAGTTTTGCTGAAAGGGGTCATGGAGTCAGAGAATGGCGGGGGCGGGGGGGGAGCAGGTGGTGCATTTCAGATGGGAGAAGAATGTGCTTGTGAGCTTGTGGAAAGAAGCAAGGGCTGCAGGACACGAAGGAGACCTGCTGGGGAACACCCTGGCGGCGGAGCCAAGGCGCTGGCATCTCAGGCACCGTCTCTGGCCGCCTGTGGGCACAGAGCAGAGAGGGGGTGGGTGTGCTGGCTGCCGAGTGCCTCTCGGAGCCCTCCAGGCAGAGAGACAATGCTGACTCCCCCAGAGCTCCCGCCTGGCTTGTCTGTGGCTGACTGAATAAAGGGATCCCCCACCTTCAGGAAAGCCCCTGGTGTGATGCCCCCAGGCCTTGCCCCCCGACTCAGATTGGGATAAGTTTCTGCCTTTGATCGTCACTCCGCTTTCTTTCTCCCCTCTGTGAAACGTACGCCCTAGAAGGCCTTCCCGGATTCTCCCAGGGCGAGGTCCCATGAACCTTGATAAGGGGAGGGGGGCTGTTTTGTGCCTGCCTGACATGGGCAAAACATTTCAGAGGCAAGGGGTTCTCTCTCCACACATCCCCGCCCCCCCCCCCGCCCCCTCCAAGACGCACCCTCTCCTCCGGGCTGCACATACCCCATCCTGCAGCGTCCTCCTGACGACCCCCTGTCTCGAGCACGCCCCACCCCCATCTAGTGTCCGTCTGAAGTGGGCTTGGCCTCACATCCCCCCTCTGCACCCCTGCCACCCCTCACTCCACCACCACCCTGACCAAACTCTCCAACCTTTCTTGAGATACCGGCGACCCCTCCTTACTCACGGATGGTCCCTATTTGACTTGGGGCCTTAACACGCTTCCTCCTGACCTCACCCTGCTTCCTGCCACGTCCTCTCTGGGCCATTCCCGGGACACCCCAGAAAATGTCAACATCCCCAAAAGTCCTGTTCAGGTGTTCCCCAGCCCCCTGGAGGTCTCCCCGACCTGCATCTCCAGCCTCAGACCCCTGGGTCCCACTTCCACCATGTGCATCCCTCTAGCTGTTCTACTAAGCGCTTCAGGCTTGCCAGAGCCCAGCTATACAGCCACTCGCCCCTTCCCCATTTGAGGGGTCAGTTCCAGGCACGGGCCTACCCGCGTGGGTTCTCTGCGACAGTGGGGATCACGGGTCTTTCCAGGACCTTCTATTGCCTTGCCGCAGGGCCAGAATTCAAGCCCAGGCCTGCCAGACTCCATCTCAGGACCCTCCCCTGACACCAAGTGGCCACTCAGCGACATGATCCCAAAACCTCAGTCTGCGTGTTCCCACCCCCAGCAAAGGAGACAGAAGGAAGGGAGGGGTGGCAGGTCTCCCGCCGCCCCCCAGGGCCCTCTGGTAGCACTGCCCCATCGCCTCTGCCGCCCCGCCTTTGCCCAGCTTCCCTGTGCCTCCTGGGCAGTCACCTCCACGCCTGCCAGGATGGCTCTTGGCTTCACCCAGAGACACTTCTTGGGGGACAGCCACCCGCAACACTCAGCCTTGCACCCCTCCTCGGTGGCTCACCGAGTGTCTGGGAGCGTTGGCAGGAGCGGCCGCGGCCTGGCGCCCACTGGCCGGGGGGGCCACGTAGGACAGAGGGCTTGCCGTCAGGGACCTCGGTGGGCAGGGGCCTGCATGTCCACCCCCAGGGCAGCAGACACGAGCACACGAGCGAACCCCCCCACCCACGGACGGCTCCTGGAGCTGCGAGTCGCTCCTCCCCCAGACCTGGCTGCGAGATCGTCTCACCTGCGTTTCGTCCAACCTTCCAGCCGCCCTTGGGTCCCCGCGGAACCGCTCGGTGCACAACTCCTGGGCCCGGACACCGGGCTGCCTCACGGGCTCCCCAGCCTCCGCCTTGTCCCTTCTGCCCCTCGGGGTGGGCGGCTGCCCACCGAGCCCTCTCTGGGCTCCCCATGCTCCTGCTCATCCCCAGAGGTCTGTCTGCCCGGCGCCGTTTTTGGACGTGCTCCTGTTTGTGGCCGTCCCTCTGGACACCTAGCACCCAGAACCGAACCTGTCCCCTCCCTCGGTCCACTTCACCACTAATCATGCTGCCCTCTGCCTACACCTCAGCACGACTCCCGTCCACCTCCCTCCTAAGTGTATGCGATGCTCACCAAGGCCTCTTTGCCCAGCCCAGGGGGTGCTGCATTTTGGGGGTCTCTCTGGGCCCTGCAGGCTGAAGGCCGGACCTTAAACCTGCCCCCCACAGCCTTCCCTGCACGCCCCAGCCCTGCCCTCGGGTGCGGCCTCTTTCCCCGCCCCATCTCAGACCCCTCACGTCAGGCAACACCACCTACCCGCCAGGTGAAGAGGGGGCCCAGTGGTGACAGACGGGACAGGTCCCCTCGGGGCCTGAATCCTGGCGTGGGGAGGGCATCATCACGGCGGGGGTGCACACCCTGGGGGATCTGGTCCCAGGCCGGGAAGCCTTGGTAGCTCCGTCCGTACAATCATCGTATCCGACCAATCGGACCGTAGTGAGATGTGTAAAGAGCTTGGTGTGCAGCCTGCACCGGGAGATGGAGCAGGTGCGGATGAGCAGGCTGCACGGTCTCTGCCCAGAGGGCCCAGGACCATTCTGCCCTCAGCTCGAGGCCTTGGGACATTTCTGGGGCCACACTGCCCTCTGGTGGCCATACTGTCTACCCTCAAAGGCCTCGGGCCTGGGCCACCATCCCTGCGCAAGGAGCAGGGTTTGTCACTGTGTAAATGAGGCCCAGCAGCGCAGGCCGCTGCCCAGAGTCACAGCCACCCAGACGTAGGGCTGCCGTTCAGCCACTCAGTGTCCGACTCTGCGACCCCGGGGAATGCAGCACGCCAGGCCTTCCTGTCCTTCACTCTCGCAGAGCTTGCTCCAATTCAGGTCCATCAAGTCAGTGATGCCATCCAACCCTCTCATCCTCTGACACCTCCTTCTCCTCCCGACTTCAATCTTGCCCAACATCGGGGTCTTTTCCAATGAATCGGCTGTCTGCATCAGGGGGTCAAAGTAGTGGAGCTTCAGCGTCAGTCCTCCCAACGAGTCTTCAGGACTGACTTCCTCCAACCCGGGCCTGTCCTCTCCTGGGCCACTGCTGTCCTCCCTGCCGACGGCAGCTGAAGGCACCCACAGGGAGACTCATCAATGACTCCCACCCTCCCAGAGCACGGGGAAGTCTCCACACAGAACTGTTTGGGATTTGCTTTATTGTAAAGACGACACCCGGTGCTGGGACAGGGGAGAGGGCCCCGGAAGCTGGGGACCAGGGAGGTCCCAGGGGCGCCGCCCCATCCCTAACAGTGTGCTGAAGCCTGTTAGGGGAGGGGCTGAGCCGGTTTGAGGTCCACTCCCCCCCGTCGGGTCTGAGGGGGTCTACCTGCCCCCCACACACCACCCACTGTACCTCCCTTACCTTCCCCCCCTTCTACCCACCAGGGCTTCCCTCTGGTCATTATCCCAGAGCATCAGCCATGGAGAAAGCTCGGGACTCTTTGGGTTCAGCCTCTTTGCCCTGCTTGACGGGGGCCGTGAGGCCTGCAGAGGGAAAGGGGCTGGTCACTGCGGAGCTGGGGGTTGACGGCGGCGGTCGGGGAAGGCATTTCTCCTAAATCTCTGACCTGGGCTCCTTCCTTCCCAAACCCAGAGAGTTCTTGGGCAGAGTGAGTTCCCACGCCAGGAGTACCCTAGGGCTGGTCCCCCGGGCAGGGGCACAGGCTGTGTTGGGAGGCATAGAGCAGGGCGCGCACCTCGGGTCCCTCTGACAGCCACGTCTTCCTTTGGCCCAGGGCGCTGCGCGGAGCTGCAGGTCCACGTCACCGAGCTCACAGCCACGGCAGCCGAGCAGAGGGAGCTGATCGCCCGCTTGGAGCAGGACCTAAGCACCATACAGTCCATCCAGCGGCCGGACGCCGAGGTGAGCCCGCCCCCCGCCCCCGCCCCCTCCCCGCCTGCCCAGGCTGCCTTCAGCCTCACAAAATGCCGACTTTCCAAGCCAGCCGGCCCGTCCTTGGGCAGCTGGTGTCCTCTGGGCCCACGCTAAGCCCCACAGGGCCTGTCACCTACAACCTCCGGGGACTGTCTGCTCACTTCACCACAAAGGCCCTATTCGGGACAGCAGGCCGCAGGCTAAGGGCACAAAGGCCCCTGCCTCTGGGCGCTGGCTTGGCCCTCGGCCCTGAGAGCTCTGGGCAGAAGCAAGGCCAGGACTATCCACCCATCCCACAGCTAGAGGACCCCAGGCCCCGAGATTAGGAAAGGCCAGAGTCCCAGGATCCTCAGGGGTCATCATCACATCACCCACCTCATTTCCCAGACAAAGAAGTGGAGCCCAGGGAGAGAAACGGGGCTGGCCTGGGGCGACACGGCAGGCTGGCGGGCAGGACCGGGGTCAGCCAGCCTCCCGTGCCCGTCAGGGCTGAGCAGCCGGGTGGGAGCCCCACGCTGAACTCCGGCCTCAGGGCGAACCACCTGCGCCTTGATGGCCCCCGTGAGGCACCCTCTCCAGGCCCTCCTGTGGCCACCGCCGTGTCCAGCCCCTGCCACTGGACCGCCCCACCCGCCCCTTGCCATCTGCATGCTTGGCCCCCTGGACGGCTGTGTTCACTGCCAAGTGTGGAGACGCCTCGCTGACCTCTCCCTCCCACCTGCAGGGCGCAGCGGAGCTCGGCCTGGAGAAGATTCCCGAGCCCATCAAGGAGGCCACCGCCCTGTTCTATGGTAAGGAGGGACCCAGGCCATGATGAGCTGGGTGGGAGAGGGGGACGGGAGCCAAGGTGGTGTCACCTGGGTCCTAAAAGCACACACCTGTCAGAGGAGGCCAGGCCCCCGGGCCAGCAAGGCAGCAGAAACTCACCAGAATGGTGAGCCCCCCACTTGCCCCTGAGGCCTCAGTCTGACACCCCCACCGTGGGAACCCTGACCGGCTCAGCCCTGCTAGGGGCCTGTCGCAGGCTGGTGGGTGTTGATCAGCTCCCTGGTGGGGGTGGGGCCCAGCCCTGAGAGGCAGCCAAGGGCTGGAGCGGAGGTGGCCCCCGAGTGTTGAGGCCAGGACACAGTGGCGATGGCAGGGCCACCCAGTCCCCTCAGTGTCCCTTTGCTTCCACCCCATGGCACTCAGCCAGAGCCCCCTCGGAGCTGGTGACCTGAGGGCCCCCCACTGGGCTGTTCCCCCCCCACCCCCCACTACCCCCAAGCCACTGTCCCCTCCATCCTAGGACCCTCGGCACCTGCCAGCTCCCTCCCTGAGGGCCAGGTGGACTCGCTGCTGTCCATCATCTCCAGCCAGAGGGAGCGCTTCCGGGCCCGGAACCAGGAGCTGGAAGCGGTGAGTCACGTCCCCCCCTCCCCGACACTCCACAAACCTGAGGACAGGGTGGAGGACACACAGGTGTAGGGAAGAAAGACGCGTCACAGACCACAGACCTCAGTGGGATTAGATTTGTTCTGTGTGGTCAGGGAGGGATGCCTAGAGGAGGTGACATCACAGTGGGCTTTGAAGGGAGAATCAGACCCTCCAGGTAAATGCGTGAACAGGAACATGGGGTCAAGGAGCCGGAAGGGAGTCCAGGGACAAGACAGAGAGTCGCCAGGCAAGGTCCCTACTGCCAGGCTGGGGTGTGATGGAAGGGCTTAAGCTGAGGACCAACACTGCCAGGATGGAGGGTAAGAAGGTCACTCAGGCAGTCAGTCTAGAATAGAGGCTTGGCCCAGGAAGACAATTTGGTGGCAGTCACCATGGTCCAGGAAGAAACATCTCAATCAGGTGGAGGGGTGGGAAGCAGGGGCAGGTCCCAGGGAGGCGGGTCTTGAACCCTATGAAGAGGAACAGTCTAGAGAAGGCCAGGCGCTCTGTGGGGTCCGAGAGAGCCTGCTGTCTGCTAAGCACCCAACTGGTGACCCTCCTGGAGAGAACCCATAAGGAAAAGCCAGTCTAGTCTGCAAAGGTGACCAGCCCGGGGACTTCCTGGGGGTCCAGTGGTTAGGAATCTGCCTTCCAATCCAGGGGACACAGGTTCAATCCCTGGTCTGGGAACTAAGATCCCACGTGCTGCAGGGCAACTACAGAACCCGCACACCACAATCAAGACCGGACACAGCCAAATAAATTAATTAATTAAGTATTTGGGGGAAAAAAGGCAACCAGTCCAGCTGCACGTGGGTCTTTCACATGCAGTGTCCCCTTGGGGACTCTGCAGACCCCTGCCTCCATCCCACAGAGCCAGCCAGCCCAGGTCCTCCGATCTCTCTCCCAGTAGAAAGAGGAGCCAAGAAGGTTTCCATCTTCTGAAAGAGTCACCGCTTGAGCAGGCGGTGAAATATCTCGCTCCCTCCGCACCCGCAGCTCCCCCATGGGGCAGAAAGGGTTGAGGTCTCCGGGAGGGCGACATTCACTGAGCACCCATGCAGCCCGGGCCCCATGCTGGTCCAGTGACAAGGGTGAACCAGATCCAGTGACCCCCTGTGATCTGGGCTCCAGAGCAAGAGGCTTCAAATGGAGGACCATCAGGACAGCTCCCCTCACAGCTACCTTTGTGAAAGTGGACGGGGAACACCCATGCCCCTCGAGGGCTGGGGACAATCACCATGGAAGGCTAGGCAGCCCTTTAAAAAGGTCTTCAAACTAGATCAAGTGGGGTGGAAGGAGTATTTATAAGATTGTGCCTTCTGCTTTAAAAATCTAGACTTTCTTGTTTACCATGTATGTGTTTTAAGTTGTGGTAAAATATACATCTGGAGGAGGAAATGGCAACCCACTTTGATATTCTTGCCTGTGAAATTCCGTGGACAGAGGAGCCTGGTGGGCTACAGTCCATGGGGTTGCAAAGAGTCAGACACGACTGAACACGCAAAAGATGCATCACTTAAAATTTATCATCTTAACCATTTTTTTTTTTTTCATCTTAACCATTTTTAAATGCAGCACAGTGGCATTAAGTACATTCATGTTGTTAGGCAACTCCCACCACCACCCATTTCCAGAACTTTTTCATCTTCCCAAACTGAAACTGCACTGTTTAAACACTCACTCCTCTTTCCCTCCTGCCACGTTCCACTATTCTATCCTGTCTCTATGAATTCGGCCACTCTACATATCTTATATAGGTGGAATCATAGCATATGTGTCTTTTTGTTTCTAGCTTATTTCACTCAGCATAATGCCCTCCAGGTTTATCCATGCCGTAGCATGTGTCAGAATTTCCTTCTTTTTTAAGGCTGCATAATATTCCATTGTGTGGCTGGACCACAGTTTGTTTGTCCTTTCACCTGTCCATGGACACTTGGGTTGCTCCGCCTTTTAGCTCTTGTGAATATGCTGCCATGAACATGGGTGAGCAAGTTATCGCACAGTCCCTGCGTTCTTTGGGGTGTACACCCAGAAGTAGAATTGCTAGGCCATACGGTGATTGTATTTTTAAATTTTTGAAGAACTGCCACACTACTACGGACATTTTTGCGCTTTTGAATTTTTCACAATGTGAAGAAAACACCTCTTTAAGCATTTTAATAAGTTGGAAGATGAGTTTACATGTCACTTTGCCCCTAGGTTGGCAAACATTAAAATCACATATTGTATGGTTTCATTTATATAAAATGTCCAGAAGAGGCAAACCCATTGAGACAGGAAGTAGATTAGTGGTTGCCAGAGGTCGGGGGAGGAAGGCATGGGGAGTGAGTGATGACAGGTGTGGGGTTTCTTATTAGGGTGATAGAGATATTCTGAAATTAATTTTAATTAACTGATTAAAATTAATTTTAATTCTGAAATTAAATTATATATTAATTTGCATGTTAAATTAAATATGCAAATTAAAGATGGTTGCATAACATTGTGAATGTATTGGAAAAAAAAGAATTATACATTAAAATGATGTTTATGTTATATGAAATATATCTCAACAATAATTTTAAGCTGATACCATAAACAAACAACATGAAGACAGTTACCCAGGAAAATAAGAAAAAAAAAAAAAAAAAGAATAAAAGAAAGTGACCCAAGGACTGTGACTTCTGCCTGCTGTGGTCTCCCTGGGCTTTGAGCAGAGGCTGGCAGGTCTAGGATGTGACCTCAGGCCAAGCAGGGGCTCGGGGTAGACAGAGTGGGACCCGTGCCAGCATGGAGGCCTCTCCCCCAACTCCTTCCGCTGCGGGCCCTGCCCACCCACTCACCCACCCGGCTGCCCCCAGGAGAACCGCCTGGCCCAGCACACCATCCAAGCCCTGCAGACCGAGCTAGACAGCCTGCGCGCGGACAACATCAAGCTCTTTGAGAAGATCAAGTTCCTGCAGAGCTACCCTGGTCGGGTAAGCGCCCCCCGGCCCCCTGCTTCCAAGCTGAACAGGTCTAGGGAGAGGAGTGGTCCCAGCAGGACGGTTGGGGGCAGTGAGCTGCTGGGCAGCAATGGGCCTGGGATCCCCAGAGACCATCCCACACACCCCGCCCCAGGCTTACCAGCTATCCTCCCTAAGCTGTGGAGCCCTGATGGAGTTTTGTTCATCAGAAGCCCCAGCCAGGAGGTAATGAGGTTCGGAAAGAGGCAGGGCTCACAGGACTCAGGCCCACGTGAGTCCTCTGTGAAATGGGGGGACCCACTAGTTGACCCCAGGATCTGGAAATTTAACCCTAGGGATGTTGAACATACAGGACAACTGTGGGGGATTCGTATGTTTTAAACTTATATTAAAAAAAAAAAAAACCAAAATTGGGTCCAACATTCCAAAAACCTATCAATCAGATTGGAATAGAAAACTACCCACTCTATTCTGAGCCGGGAGGGTTCTCTCAGCCCCCAGGGCTCACAGGAGACCACCTCGTGCAGGAAAACCCTTCTGAGGCCCTGGGGAGACGGAGTGGGCAGAAGGATGGAGTGGTGACGCGCTGGCTGGGGGACAAGTCCAAGACTCAGCCACCCGCCCCCAAACCACCAGTTGAAGCTGTTCTCAGGCCACCAGAGGGCGCCCAGGCTCCATGCGAACTAGTTCTATTTCACTACGTGGCCTGCTGCAGGGCTGGGGGGCGGCCTTCATCTCCCAGGTGCCGGCCTGTTCCCCACAGCCACCCTGCACTCTCCCAGCGAAGCCCCTCCAGACCCACCTCCCTGCACCGCGCCCCGCCCTTGTACATTCCAGCTGCCCTCGGGGTCTTGGTTCCCCCTACCTGTCCTGAGGCACGGTGACCCCGACCCCAGGGAGAAGACCCCTGATCCCGGGCAGCGCCCCTGGACACAAGGCACCATATGTCACTCCGTCACCCGGGGCCCTGTCCCCGCCTCCACCGTGCGGAAAGGAGACTGAGGCTCCCTGTGAGGCTGTCGGGCTGCGGTCCATTGGCTCTGGCCCTCCTCCGGGTGCGCTGACCGGGTCTCTCCTCCCTTTCCTGCAGGGCGGCGGCAGTGACGACACGGAACTGCGCTACTCAACCCAGTACGAGGAGCGCCTGGACCCCTTCTCCTCCTTCAGCAAGCGGGTGCGTGGGCCGGCCGCGGGGCAGCCCGGGGCACCCACCAGCTCACCTGGCCTCGGGCTCCCTGTGGCCCCCCTCCACCAGCCCTGGTCTCACCCTGCACCCCCCCACACACACTGCACCGTGACACCCCAGACCACCAGGGCAGCCCCCACACTCACTTTGGTTCCGGGGAGGCCTGGGGTCCACCAGGGCAGGCCTGGAACACCAGCTGATGCTGACGGCCCCGTGAGGGTGTGCAGCTGTGACCCGGTTAACCCCAGGGGGGCAGGCACACGGGCAAAGAGCTTCGCGGTGTCAGGTGACTTACGGTGGTGGGGAGGGGGCTTGTAACCCTCCCTCCCCTGCCCTGAAGACCCTCCGTGTTCAGAATCGGCCACTTCAGAGGGGGCAGCAGCTTCCGTCACTGGCCCTGAGTGGGACTGGGCACCAGGGTGCCCCTGGCAGCCTCCACACCCCGGAGCCCTGCAGGGACAGCAGGGCAGGGTCCCTCTCTGCAGTGAGCTGGGGCTCTGGGGGCCTTTGGGGGTCCTCCCCTCATCCCTCCTCCCCCTTCAGGAGCGGCAGCGGAAATACCTGAGCCTGAGCCCCTGGGACAAGGCCACGCTCAGCATGGTGAGTCTCCCCCCACCACCCCACCATGCCCCCCAGATTGGGCCTGGGCCTGCAATTCTGGGCACCTGGTCGCCTGCCCTCCAGCCCAGTCTGGAAAGCCCCAGGGACCCCGCTGCCCCTCGCAGGCCCGGTCGAGTGGCTGTGTAACCGTAGCCGGGGGGCGGAGGGGGGGAGCGGGTTGTCTGTCCGTCTCCGTGACAGCCCCATTATGCACGGTAGATTCTAGACGTGGCCACACGGGGGCGCCATTCCCTAGCATTCCTGAGGCCCCGCGTTCCCAGCCTGAACGCTGGAGCGGCAGCCTATCTTTCCTGCCCTTCGCTCCCCCGGCTGCCCTGGGTGGGTGAACCCGGCAGCGGTGGGTGAGACTCGCCCCACCCCACTCACGCCTTGCTTGCTCCCCAGGGGCGGCTGGTTCTCTCCAACAAGATGGCCCGCACCATCGGCTTCTTCTACACACTGTTCCTGCACCTCCTGGTCTTCCTGGTGAGGATCTGGGCGTGGCCAGGGATACATTCACCACTGTACCCCCCCACCTACCGCCCGCCTGCACAGAGTCTGCGCTCGGCCACTCTGTCCCCATCGCGGGCCTCTGGGGACGACAAGCCCGCCCAGCAGGCCCTTTAGCTGGGGCAGCAGCCTGTGTGGCTCCACGCAGGGCCCAGCTCTGGGGGGGGGGGGGGTGCTTGGTGGAGGGGAGGGCCACTGAGGGAGGCTGGTGGATGGGAAAAGAGGTCTAACAGTAGAGTCACTGCTGAGGGACAGCCAGGTGGGCCGCACAGGGAGGGGACACCTTGAGCTGAACCTCCTGGGGGGCAGAGAGGCATTCTAGCTCCCGGGCACAGCACATATCGGGGCCTGGTGGTGCCCGCGTGTCCACCCAGCAGAGGGAGAAGCAGGGGTAGGCGCGTGCCTGTAGAAGCCTTCAGCCTCAGGGACCCCTCACCCCCAGCGAGGCCACAGTCAAGATGGCCCCTATATGGCCAACCCGGGCTCCAGCTCTGACCCCAGGGCCCAGCCGGTCCTGGTGCTGCCAGTGGTGTGCCCAGCAATGCTGGGGATGGTAGCTCTACGCCCAGGCCTGTCTGACCAACTGTGAAGCTGGTGGACACGAGAGGTAGCATCTCTAAGGTGCCCCGCCCCCTCAACCTGGGGCTGCGGCCACAAGAAATGTCACGTGTCAGGAAGCCAGGCCCAGGGGCAGCAGGTGGACGGCCGGAGTTGCTGCAAGGCTGCTGACCATGTCTCTCCCCCGGGGCAGGTGCTCTACAAGCTGGCGTGGAGTGAGAGCATGGAACGGGACTGTGCCACCTTCTGCGCCAAGAAGTGAGGACCCACCCGCGCCCCACTCGGGCCCCCGCTCGGCCCCCAGCACCACCCTTATGTTCTTATGTTCCCTGTCCCCACCCAGCCTTCCATCACTGCCCGCATCTGGTCCACCCACAGGGGCACACCCCCTGGAGACCTCCATGCCCCCCGCCACCCCCACATTTCTTTCTTTTTCACACTCGGCTTCAACAAATGTTTCTGTGGCCCCCAGGTTCGCCGACCACCTGCACAAGTTCCACGAGAATGACAAGGGGGTGGCCGCCAACGACCTGTGGCAGTGATGTCCCCAGGCTTCCCCGACTCGACAGTGATGGCTGCATTCCCCTGCTTGTTCAGCTGCTGCTAATGACTTAGGCTTCCCTGGAGAATCCCCCATGTAGATGACTCTTGCCCTCCACCCAACAGTGCCAGAGGTCCCCAAAGTCTCCTCGGGCTCCCTTAAAAGAGGGTCTCAGCCTCATAAGTCTCCCTAAGTCCAGAAAGCTCTCGAGGCCAAGCCAGGCTGGGCCACAGGGACCCCCCTCAAGTCCATCTCAGGCTGGTGATCCAGCCTGGGTCCCACCCAGCAGCCTGACCTCTAGCCCTGGGGACAGAGACCTCTTGGCTGTGATACTGAATTCCCACTGATTCTGGCCATGGTTAATCCAGTTGGGGTCCCCCGGGCTGTCCCGGGATCCCCTTGGGCTCCCCTCAGATCCATCACCATCCCTCCAAGGCATGGAAGCTTTTCCTGGAAGGACAGCGGGGTTTGAGTCCAGCCCCCTGCACCTTCCTTTATCATGGCCCCACCCAGCCCCTAAAAGAAAGGGAACTGCAGAGGGCAAGATAGTTTGTTATCCCCTCCCAACCCCTTAGACGCACTATGATTTTTGCTTTCTTCTTTAGCAAGATATTCTGGCTTTTAGGTGAGGAGGACTCTCCAGTGAGCACCCACGCCCCAGGCTCTTCAGACCCAAGGACTGGTCTGAGGGGCCCAGGGGGCTTCTCAGCCACGAGCTGGAGGTGGGCCATCCTGGCATGGCCACCCCGGGGCCACTGGCAGATCTTCCTAAGTTAGGTTTGCACCTGCGTGTTCAGCTTTGCACATTTTGAATAAATGCCGTGTTGCAGCCACACCGGTGCCCCTGCCCTCTGTGATGGTGAGGGCACAGGAGACTGGCGAGCGGGTTCCTGTAGCAACTCCCCCAGGAGCTGCGGCTGGACCTGATGGCTGCTCTGCTGGCATGGGGCACGGTCCCTCACACGGGGGAGGCCTCTCCCCCTTTTCTCATCCCCGAAATTCCCTGAGTGGGTCCAGAGCTTTGCCGAAACCCAGGCCCACAGTCTGAGTTCCCTTGAGCAGACAACCCAGCCAAAGAGACATCCATTCCCTTTTTAAATCTGCCTGTCAGGCTGCGGTAGGATGTGTGATGTCAGTTCCTGGGGACTCCCGGCTTCCCTTTCTGTGTACACTGGAGCCAGCTCTCTGTCCCTTTCCCTTGGGCCCTACCTGCCCATGCCCACCATGTCCCCTGGACCAGCCTAGGGGACACCCCTGAGTCACAGGGTCTGAGCCACCCGGCCTCCAGGCCAGCCCCACTGGTGAAGGCCCCCTTCCACTCACACCGAGGACTTCCTCTTGGTCTGTGATGGTTGGCGTTTATCCCACTGACCAGGCAACCCACAAGGCTGGTTCCACACCCTGCAGTCCACCAGGCCAGAGGCCCCTGTGCAAATCCTGTCTGAGTTTTAGCCCTGAGTGCTCCAGAGTCTGTACCTCCAGGGGCCCCCCTTTGGGGTCCCACCCCCAGCACACATCACTTCCCCCATCAGGACTTTCTCAAACGCCCCAGAACCTGCCACCCTTGGGGACCCGAGATGGACCTCTCCTCCCTGACCCTCATTCCTGTCCCCAGGACAAAGCTACTCTTGGCTAATCACACACACACCCCCCACCTTCTTTCCCCGCCCCAGCCACTTCCACTTCTCCCACCAGTTCCTTCTTGTAGATCGGAGTCCCCCTTACTTCCTCCTCCCTGGGTATCCGCGCTATTGTCCTGCCTAGGGCTCCACACTCCATGACCCTCCCTGGCCAATGACTGGCCACCAGTGGAGCTCAGCCCAGCACTCGGAACCAGGTTAGTTCAGGTGTGGGGGTGTGGGCAGGCTCTCTCACCTCCCAGGAGGGTGGGGTCCACAGCCAGGCCGCCCAGTGTGGGGCCTCCCTCCCTCTTTACCACTCTGCAGGCAGTCACCCTCCCACCCACAGCCTTACTCCCACACCCCTTCCAGCCCTATTCAAAGGTCTGAATCCCAGCCCAGCCAGCCGGATGTCCAGGCCTCTGTGTAGCTCCAAAGGATGGCTGGTCTGCACTGCGCCTAAGCTTTCAAGGGTTTGCTAGGCAGGTCCTGGCGAGATAGTGGCCAGTCTGCATATGGAAGGGTAGGGGCCAGGTACCAGGGCCTCAGACCAGGCCTGCCTTGCTTTAGCGCCACTGTGGAAGGAACCCAGGGCTGGCAGGCAGGAGGCAAGGGCTCCTCTTGAGGCCCCACCCTTTTCATCCTCAAGACTGGGCTAAAAACCCTTCTTTGCCTCTTCTGCATCCTGGGAAATCAGAGATGTGAAACCTTTGGGAAAGGTTAAAGGGCTCTCTACAAAGGTCAGAGGTCAACATGGGTGGGGGCGGGTAACAGATGGAGGCAGCTCCCAGCCACAGCTCCTGGGAGACCACAGCAGATCACAGAACAGCCAGACGTGGGGCTGCAGAGGCTTAGCAAGGGCCGGGAGATGGAGATCTCCTGCCAGTGGGGGCTGAGGGCCTGGGGTGTGGGCAATAAGGGAGGCGGGGGAGGAGTCCCGCGCCCCCAGGGAGCAAGCCCTAGGTCTGATCTCTGAGCCAGCTTCCACACTTCTCACACTGATGCCCTTCTGCTCCTCCTGGGTGCCTTCCAGGCCTGCAGGAGCCCCTCTGGCTCTTCCAGGAAGCCTCCTGGAGGCTCCCAGCTCACCAGCAGTCAGTCCACAAGTTTTTGCAAAGGCCAGCAGCGGTCTTTTTTTTAATCCAGACTGAGATCTGCAGTAACATACGCCCCAGGTTTGGGGGGCTGCAGAACCAACTAGGGGTGAGGAAGACAGGGCTGTGTCTCCGCCCCGCCCCCACCAGCCCGGTGTGTGACCTCTGAAGACCTTCCCCATGTGGCGCCAGTGTCCCCATGACTGTGAAGATGGGGAGGTGGGAACCTTGCTTGGGTTTTCTCTGCCCTGTTGCCCTGGGCGATTTCCGGCACTGAAAGCGCTGAGGGGAGGGGGCGTGGTGCTCGCCGTCCGGATTTATGAGAACCAGACGTCGACTTCCCCCCGTTGCGACATCTGGGCTTTCTCGAGACTCCCATTGTCCCCACGCCGGAGGGTCCCGGGTCCCCGCCGGGCGCCCATCCCCGAGGAGCGCCCACGCCCCAGACACTCCACTTAACTCAGGCCACCCAGCCGGCCCCCACCGGCCGCGCGCCCGGGGCCACCATCCCGGACTCCCCGGGACGCCTCCGCTAGGGCCGCGGGGTGGAATTTCGGCGCCTGGCCCGGAGCCCGCTCCGCGAGGAAGGGCAACCGCGGACTGTCGCTCTGAATGGGGCGGCTGCAGGCCAGTTCCTAACCCCTCTGGGCCCCAAGGTTGGGCCGCCCAGCCGCCGCCACCGGAGGCAGCGAGCAGCAGCTGCGGGCGCCGAACAGGCTACGCGGAGGGCGGGGGGCGCGGCGGGGGCGGGGCCGGCGCGGCGGGAGGGGGCGGAGCTCGCGGCGGGGGTGGGGCCGGGAGGGCGCGCGCCGCACGGGCGGAGGGTAGGAGCGGGAACGGGGGGGCGCGCGCGCCGCGCGGGGCTGAGCTCGGAGCGCGCGGAGCTCCGCCGCCAAGAGAGCCGAGCCCGGGCCGCGCCGGGCCAGCGAGGAGCGCACGAGCCTTCGAGGTTGTGGACGACGGAGGGAGGAGCCGCCGCCAACGCCAGCTGCCGCCCGGAGGGAGCCTGAACCCGCCGCGGGCCATGAGCCGCCGGGCCCCGGGAGGCCGGCCGCGGTCCGGGCAGCGCTCCGCCGGCGCCCCGGCCCGCTCGGCCGCAGCTGCGCGCCTGTAGGTACGGCCTGCTTGTCCTCCCAGTTCCCTCGTCCCCCCAGTCCATCACTCTGAACCCGGTCGGTCCCTGAGGGCGAGCGTGTTGTGTGCGCACCGCTGCTCCGGGAAGCGCGGCCCCACGCGCCCCGGTCCGCGCGTGTTGTCTTTGTGTGCGCGGGTGGGAGGGAACGCGACGGAGGAGATGCGCCCCCGGCGGAGATCGGCTTCTAGACGCGCCCCCCGCCCCCCGCCCCAGCCCGGGCTGGGCGGGAGTGGCGGGAGGGGCCGAGCCGCCTCCGGAGCAGCTGCGCCCCCTGCCCCTTCCCAGGGCCGAGGCCCGGTGGTGGGCGAGCTCGGTGGGCCCCCTGGAGGAGGGGGTCTCTGACCAGGGCTTGGGGTGGAGGGCGGAGCGTTGGGGG
Source organism: Cervus canadensis (assembly GCF_019320065.1). NCBI lineage: Eukaryota > Metazoa > Chordata > Mammalia > Artiodactyla > Cervidae > Cervus > Cervus canadensis. The sequence continues at coordinate 28,260,931 of NC_057417.1, read as the reverse complement.
TCTCTGCCCCAGGCTGCGGGGGCGCGGGGAAGGCCAACCTGAAATGAGGGTGCGGGCCACAGGAGGGACCCTGTCCAGATCGGCGTCGCCCGGCCGGCACGCCCTCCATCTGGCCCTGGCCTTCTTTCTCACGGTCTCGGTTCCCGACCCGCCCACCCCGGGAGCTCTCCGGCAGCCCTTGGTAGTGTGGGGAGGATCGCTGCGGGTGCGGGAGAGGCCGGCTCCTTTAAGAAGGGGCGGGTTCGTGCCCTCCATTCAGGCCCTCCGGCCTCGCCATTGATGAACCTGCGGGCGGCGCGGAGCCCCGCACCGCGCCAGCCAGCGGGCCGAGACCGGGCAGAGGCGAGGACCCCAGCGGCCCACGAAGTGCGGTCTTCAGCGGGGAGAGGTCTGCAATGACTGGGACCCCTCCAGAACCGCGCGGGGCGTACTGGACAGCCTCGAGAGTGACCCGGGAACAAAGATAAGCCAGTTGGTGCCGGGGAGAGCCTCAGGGTTGGGAGTCAAACCTGGAGTGAACCCTCCACTGTCTGCCCTTTGAGCCTCCATCGTCTACCCAGTAAAATGGGGATGGTGGTGCCTCCCTCCTAGCTGGGTGACTAGCAGAAGTTGCCCCCGCCAACACAGGTCGCTGAGCATGGGGTGAATGGGCACCCCTGAGAGAGTCGGAGGAGCCAGGGGGTGTTTACCCTAAGAGGCTTTGGTTGCCTCTGTTGGGAGGGGAGGATGATCTGAACCCTCCCATCCCTGCCTCCAACTTTGAACAGATCTCTTCCATCCTGGCCTCCCCGCTCCATCAAGGAGGCCAGTTGACTGGGAGTGACCTAGAACCTGTCCGCTCTAAGAACTTTGGGGGACGTCTGGCAGTGGGGGGCAGAAGTGAGGTTCAGGGTGTTTGTGGGGTTTGGGCGACAGGTTCCCACTAGCCGCCTCCCTCTCCTCCTCTCCGCCTCTAGAGGGCGTGAGTGAGGATGGGCAGGCAGCTGGGGATAACTGGGTCTAAGTGATCAAGAGTTAACGCATATGCTTTTCTTCTTACCCTTACTCTGAAAAAAAAACCTGTTTAAAATTTTTTCTAACCCCCTCCTCCCTGCTTTGTGGGTCTCCTAGGGAGCACACACCAAAGGGTGAACTTCCCTGGGAGGTGGGACACCCCCCCCCCCAGGTGGAACCCTCCCACCCCACTCCCAGGGCTGAGGGTTTGGTTTCGAGCTGACTGATGCTGGTTGAGGGCATCCGTGCTGTTTTTCATGTAATCTTCACAACAACCCTGGGGCTTGGTACTATTATTATCCCCATGTTGCAGAGAAGGAAACAGATTCAAGGAAGTGAAATGATTTGTCCAAAGTCACTCAACCAATAAGCCAAGCTTCCAAACCACCTCTCTGACAAGAATCCGGTTCCTACCCCTTGCACTGCCTATCTATTCTGGGTTGTAGGAAACTGGGGGTTTAGGGACCTTGGGCCTCCTGCCTGCTGTCCCCATGGCATTCAAAGATCCAATCTTAGAGCCAGCCTCGCTTCCTGCTCCTTCACTGTCCGTGTAGGACTGGAGGGGCGATGGCCACTTTGGGAACTGGGGCGGTTTCTCTTCCCCCGCCTCACCTGGGTGGGTCTGTTTTAATGGCTACGCTCTGTCCCAGGGGACGGCAGGGTGACTCTTCAATATCTAGGGGAGGTCACAGCCACACCTGGTTTTGGGCAGAGCCATGTGTGGGAGTACAGCATCTTTGGGCTCCTCCGGTTTGGGCTCCATTCTCCAGAAACTTCCAACCCTCTGTGTCTAGGGCCCACCTGGGGGCTGGTGTAACACCCAGCTGGGGCTCACGGTCTGGTGAAGACAGGGTGCAGCCGTACGGTGTTGTGGAGGGATGGGGGGGTCGGGCAGAGACAAAAGAGATTCCTTGGGCTCGGGGACCCATCAGCTACTGGGGAAGAGGAGCAGGTGAGGAGATGCCAGGCTGTGTATTGAGACCCCAAGCAGTGGACAAGCAGGGGTTGGAGGAAGAGGATGTATTAGAACTTGGATGTGGTGAGTTTGAGGTGCCTGGAGATCAGCCAGGCTGGGAGATCTGTTGCCCACATGCCCAGGGAAGCTCTGTAAGCTTTCGCAGTACCCAGAGGTCTAGGATACTCAACCGAGGGGAGCTGCTGAGGTCTCAGGAGTCTGAGGTGTGTGTGTCGTGATAAAGCCAGAAGGCAGATTGGTGGGCTGAGTGGTAGGGGTTGAAGAGGGTGTCCGGCAGTTTTCGGGGGCTGGGCCACGGCCCTGGGAGGTCTGGGTGGGGTGTGAATCGGGGCCTAGGTGAGATCCCTAACACTGGGAGAGGAGAGACTGCGTGAAGCCCAGGTCAAGGCTGGAGAGGGGTTGGTGCGTCTGCTCCGCACCCCCAGGAGGGCAGGGCGCGGGCAGCTAGAGCCATCCCAGCCTGCTCTCCACCTCCGGAGCCGTCCAGGAACTGTCCAGCACCAGGCGCTCCTGAAGGAGGACAGGCTCCCCTCCTAAGCCCCCGGCCCTGACACAGCGTCTTGTCCTGGGCCCTGCTCCCTGCTCCTCTGACACTGGCTTCCTGCAGCCCAGCCCTGACTTCCCCTGCCGCCTCCTCCAGGAGTCAGATGGCCACCTCCTTTTCCAGGGCGGGACCTGGGTCCCCCTACTGTGCCCTCAGAGTGAGGGTTCCCCAGGGACAGGGCCCTGTTGGGAGCAGCATGTGCTGTAGAGAGGGACAGACCCGAACCTGGCTCCACACGACTCCTCTCACCCATCTGTGACCCTGGACCTGCCAGCGTGGCTCCCGACCCACACAGGGCACACCCGGGAATGGGGGACCAGTCACCTCCCTTCCCAGAACCTCACTTCCTCATTTGTGTGAGGGGAGAATCCTCCCTTCCTGGCAGGGAGGAGGACGTGAGGGCAGGGGCATAGCCCCGCTGGATGTGGGTCCTGATCCTACATCCAGGAAGATGACCTGGGCCCCCCTGTGGAGCCTGGATTAGTCAGGGGGCTGGGGCACGGGGTGGTGATCTCGAGAAACAAGGAGGTTCGGGAGGAGTCCTCTGCCCAGAGGAGTGGGAGGAAAAGAGGGAATGAACACAAGACATTTAGGAAGTAGAAGCCAAGGAGCTTTGATTTTTAAACAAATTGCTTATTTAATCCTCATGACGGCCCTTTGAGGTCAGTGCTATTTTACCCGCTGATGTGACGAATGAGGAAACTGAGGTCCCCCAGAGGCTGAGTCACACAGCGCAGAAGTGGAGGAGCTGGGATTCAAACCCAGCTGGTCTGGCTCCAGACCTTAGGCTTTTAACCATTCCGCTGTTCCATGTGTCAAACGGTCAGATGTGGAGGAGGGGAGATGCCCCGGCCACGGGGCCCCTGTGATGCGAGCAGCTGTCGGCTGCAGCTCTGGGGGCTCCCTAGGACTGGAGGTCTGCAGGTCCCAGAGCCAGCAGCGCTTCTCAAGGTCAGGGGCATTGGTACATCCTGGGGGCTCAGCGGAAGGGCTTCCCCGGTCCCACGGTGGCAAAGGCTGGGAGCTGTGTGGCAGGTGTGACGCCACAGGGCTTTTAACAGGCACCTCCCTGAGATGCTCCTCCGACCAGCCTTGGACCAGGAGCAGGCAGGTCTGCATGGGCGAGCAAGACCGGTCCCACTTTACAGCTATGGAAACTGATGCTCGGAAAAGCCAGACCACCTGAGTCCCGAGCTGCTCCCCACTCCCCCACCACACACACATACCGGCGTACGGTATTAAGAGGGCTCTTCATCCACACCTGTCCCTGCTGTCACTAATCAGAGCGCCCTCCTCCCCACACCCACTCTGCAGCAAAGTCCCCACCCAGTCAAGAGCATCAAGACCAGAAGTCACACCCACTTCTGCCTCCTGCCAGGGTCGCAGGTCAGCACACGTATCCTGGGTGGGGAAGGTCTGGGACTTCCAGCCGCACCTCCCTCTCGCAGGCGGCCTTGGTTCAGAGCCTGCCCTGCGGGGCACCTTCTGAGGGCCCGAAGGTTGCCTGTGCTGCAGGAGACGGGATGCAGAGAGAGGGCTGGGGGATACGCTCCCAGGAGGCCACGAAGGCAGCTGGAAGGAGCCGTGGTGGTAAAGTGCACAGTCAGCTGGGCCGGGCCAGGTCCTGAGATGCCCAGAGGACAGGACATCAGTGAGCATGGTTGGGGCCGGCTTCCTGGAAGGCAGGGAGCAGCCAAGGGAGACCCTGTCTCCTCTTCTTGTGTTGGAGGGGCCCCAGGAGGAGGCCTCAGTTTCCCCATTGTGAGTGGTTCATGGCAGGGGAAGGGGCGGGCACTGCCCAGCCCAGAACAGAGCACAGAGGATGAGTGCATGCCACTCAGGCCCTGCCCCCCGCCCAGGAGGCAGCCTTGCTGGGTGGCTGGTTTGCTCTGCGGGGCCGCTGTCCCTTCCTCAGGGGTCTCGGGCAGTAGGGAGGCCAGCTCCAGCTGGGGCTCCCAGGAACACCCCCCTCCCCCCACAAGTGTGGCCCTGGGCCCTGCTGGTGCCTCCCCGCCCTCCAGACCGCTTGCCCACCGTGCAGCCGATCGATTGGTCGCCGGCCCATTAGCGGGGTGACTAGGCCGCCTCATTAATATTTTAAGGAATGACCTGGCCAAGGGGTCCGGAACTGCGTGCCACTGGGGGCTGATGGCTGGTTTTCTTTTTTTTTTCCCTTTTCCAATTGTCAGCGCTATTTTTACCACCGGAAGGCCAGCCGCCCCCTCTCCCCGGCATCTAACCGGGGTGGGGGTTGGGGGATTCTCCCTTCTGGGTTCTTGGCAGAGGGGTGAGGAGAGTCCACGGCTTGGAAAGGCACCAGGCAGGGACACGATTAGGCTTCCCCTCCCCGCCCACCCCTACCCTGCCCTGCCTCCCTGAAGCCCCATCCCATCGCCCTCCGGCCCTGGGATGATGGGAACAGAAAACATTTTTTTCCAGGAGGAGAAGCCAGACAGCCTGGCTGGGCCTGGAAATACCCCAGGGCGATAGATTGGGGAGGGTGGTCTGCCCACCTAGGGCCCTTGGGGGAGTGGGGGGCCACCGCCTTATGCCCAGACCAGGTGGGGTGGGACTCCCTTGGTCTCCATCCCAGTCCTCACAGGAGAAGCCCATGAAGGCGAGAGACAACCTCCTGCCTGTCCCCGGTCCCACCCCTGGAGGGACTGTGGGACCCTGGCCTTCAGGGTCAAGGGCCGTGAAAGTCAGGGGCCCCTGGAGGCCACTGCTCCTGCACCCCACTTTATGGACGGGGAGCCAAGTGCTCGGGAGACACAGCCTGGCCTGAGACACAGCCCGGATCTCCCACTGCCCAGCCCATGGCTGTCCCAAGCTGACTGGGCAAGTTCCTTCTGGCTCCCTGGGGCCAGAAAAGGGGGAGGGGAGGACCCTGCTCACAGAAGCAGGAGGGCCGAGAACCACGGGGACCATGGGAGCTCAGGATGGAAGGGCTGGCGTCCGGGAAGGCTTCCTGGAAGAGGAGAGGGTTTTTACACAGCCCGGAGAGGGTGCAGAATTTGAATAGTCAGCCGAGTGAGGCAGAAGGTCCAGCCGGCTGGAGAGCCACGCAGGCAGAGACGGAGGAGGGAATTCCTGCGGAGCTGCTGGAGACGGTGGAGCCCCGGGCCCGCTGGGTTCAGCCCACAAACCTTGCCCGCCAGCCCACACCATGGGGGCCGGTGACGGCACCCACCCTGCTTCTGGGACCTCCGGGGTCCCCTCCCCCTGAAGCTCTGCTTTTCCCACCCCTGGGCCTGTGGTCCCCTCCAGAATGACTGATCGGGAGTCACCCTGGCTGGTCCCTGGAGACTACCTCCTGGCTCCACCCAGAGGTGAGGGGAGCCCCAGCCCTGCCCACAGGGACACATGGATCAGAATACTGCAGAGACCACCTCCTGTGCTGTCCTTCCAGTGAAGGGTAGTCCCTCAGCCTCATTTTCTTTTTAATATTTATTTGATTGCATCGGGTCTTAGTTGTGGCACGTGGGGCTCTCTCACAGCACGTGGGCTTAGTTGCCCCGTAGCGTGCATGCACGCTCAGTGGCTCAGTCACGTCCGACTCTTTGTGACCCCGTGGACTATAGCCCGCCAGGCTTCTCTGTCTATGGGATTCTCCAGGCAAGAATACTGGAGTGGGTTGCCATGCCCTCCTCCAGGGGATCTTCCCGACCCAGGGGTCGAACCCGCATTGCTGGTGGATTCTTTACCTCTGAGCCATAGGGGAAACCCACCAGCATGTGGGATCTTAGTTCCCCGACCAGGGATCGAACCCGTGTCCCCTGCATTGGAAGGCAGATTCTTAACCACTGTGGTGCCAGGGAAGTCCCTCATCCTCACTCTTAAAGTGAGGAAACAGGCCCAGAAGTTGGAGGTGAGGTCAGCAGCCCTCACCCAGAGAGCAAAGACGTCAGGCCTGGAGCCCAGTTGAGCAAAGTCACGGCACTCTGTCTCTGCCAGTTCTGGGCCCCCGGGCAGTTGGGGACAGCGCTCCAGTGTCCCTGCTGGCGCTGAGCCCTCTTCCGTGTGGCTCGCAGCCTTCCTCTCACAGGGAGCCATGCCTGTGACTAGCGCCGGGGCTCCCTGCTGGCCCGCTGCCCGTGGCTTTTACCCCTGGCCGTACCACCCCTGTCACTTCTGCGTAGCCCCGGCTGGACCCAGGGGACCTCGAGGGCTGCTGGTCCGGGCATCGGGCCCATGGGCTCCTGAGCCGCCAGCAAGTGGTTGGGGCGGGGAGGAGGGGAGGGCAAGGCAGGGCCAGTGTCGGCGCTTCCCAGGCCAGCCCCTGCCCAGGGCATGGCCGTCGCCCCCTGCTCTTGGCAGACTCCTCCGAGTCCTGCCCCTGCCTCCAGTGAGGCCCAGCTGGGCCCCCTCCCCATTTCAAGAGCCTCTCCTGCAGCTCCTGTCCCCGCATTCACCCGTCTCCTTGCTAAGAGGACTCTGGGCCAGCCAGAAGACGCGGGGCACGGGATCGATGCCTGAGCTCGAGGCTGTGGGACCGGCTTCTTCCCTGCCCCCAGCTGCCCTGTGAGCAGGTGGGGGGCGTCCTCACCTGCTGCCGGCTAAGGGGCGAGCCCCTCCCAGGCTGCCCTCTCACCTGGTCTGACCCTCTTGGTGGTCGCAGTGGAACAGGGAATATCGATGCACCCTGTTGGGAGCGCTACCTTGCTGGGTCACTGGATGGCCTCGGAGCCCAGGGCCGGGCTTCCCACGCTCAGCCTCAGGGCCCTGTGTCCCCATCCCACCCCCAGAAAGGCCCCCTCACCCCAGGTCGGGCGAGGCCCCAGTGATGGTGGCAGGCACGTTCCTGCCCCACCCTCACTCCTGGTATATGACTCAGGCCCGCCTTCTGCCCCCGAGGAGTGCCTGTGGTAGACGGGAGACGGGCGGACACAGACGCCTGGGACACTCTACCCTTAGCACCTCGATAGCGGGACACACAGGAGGGGACTGTGGGAGCTCAGCCTGGGCTGGGGAGGCAGGGGGAGGTCAGGGAAGGCTTCCTGGAGGAAGTGGCCCCCGAATTCATTCTTGAGGGCTGAGTGGGCGTTAGCCAGATGAGAAGGGAGGAAGGGCAGGGCAGGGGAAAGGCCCAGCGTGAACCAAGCTCACGGGTGCCTCAGCCCGCCTTCTCCCCCAGCCCCTCCCCTATGTCCTGAAAAGCCTCCCTCCAGGTTACTGCTCATGCCTGCAGGGAGGTCACTCTTGGTCCCCTTTGCTGGCAGGAAGCCTTCCTAACTCCCTGCTCCTCTCCCCCTGAATGCTGGGCTGGGAGTCTCTGAGGCGACCCGCTGGTTTGGAAAACTGTCTTCCGGGCTCAGTGGCCTCCTCACGTGGCCTGTTGCCTCCCCGGGGCTGTGCTGTGGTTACGGAGTGCAGGTCGAAGGCCGAGGTAGCCCCCCAGGTGAGAGGGAATCCCCCAGTGCCCCATGGCCCAGAGGCCCTGAGGATGATCTCACAGAAGTAGGGGAGCTATTTTTACCCGGTGTTTAATTACACAGCTTGGATCCCAGAGGACAGATGAGATGGTGCTCCCAGGAGCTGCGAGGGAAGGGCCGGGCCGGGAATCGTGGGGATCCTGGGAAGGCAGGTGAGGGCAGAACCCCCCGTCTCAGTTCCCCTTGCACCCACCGGCCCCCCCAGACAGGGGCTCCCCATGGCAGGGCAGGTAGGTCCACATCACCCCACTTTTTCTCCAGTGATTTTCACCCTGGCCTGTTGCAGGGGGAGATGCATAAACAGAATGAATGGCCTGTGCCCCCAGGAGGGGTGCCACTCAGGGATGAGGAGGCAGGGCCCTATGATGACTAGACACCATGCAGTCTGGCCATCTCGAGTGAGCAAGGGTGGAGGGGCCTGGGGACAGGAGGCGGAAGCTGGGATTCCTGGATTCGGGCCTCTTCAGGAAGGTCCGATTTGGATGGGGTTCAGGAGGAAACAGGGCTTCCCTGGTGGCTCAGATGGTAAAGAATCTGCCTGCAATGCAGGAGACCCAAGTTCGATCCCTGGGTTGGGAAGATCCCCTAGAGGAGGGAATAGCTACCCACTCCAGTATTCTGGCCTGGGAGTTCCAATGGACAGAGCTGGCTACAGTCCATGGGGTCATAAGAGGCAGACACAACTGAGCACGCATGCACACATGCGCGTGCGCGCGCACACACACACACACACACACACGGGAACAATTAGAGAAGGTAGTCAGTCCACCATAATGGTAAGAAGTATGAAGAGGCAGCACCTTCCAGGCCAATGTGAAAAGCTAGTCATATTGGATCCACACTGGGAGATGACCCTCGAAGTCTCTGAGTCAGCGTGAGAATCCCAGACTTGTCACTAACAAGCTGTGTGTTCTCTGGCCCCATGTGAGGGCTTGGGCAGTGACAGGTGTGACTTGCCTGGTGTGTTGAACACATTCATCCATTCATTCATTCATTCAGTGTTGACTGAGTGCCTGCCACGTGCCCAACACTGGGGACACAGCCACTTAGAAGATGTCAAGACTGCTGCCTCGTGGAGGTGGCATTTTCAGGGGAGGGTGTGGTGCAGGGCGGGATGGGGTGGGGTGCCTGGGAGACAACACAACCAAGCAAATGGATAAACAGCATGAGATGGAGACACACACTGCAGAAAAGTAAGCACACAGGATCCTAGTTCCCTGACTAGGGATCCAGCCCACACCTCCTGCAGAGGGAGTATGAGGTCTTATCCACTGGACCACCAGGGAAGTCCTGAGACCTTCTTGTTCTAAATAGAGTGATGGTCAAGAAAAGCTATCAGGCAAGATGGTATTTGAGCAGAAACCTGGAGGACATGAGGCAGTGTGAGGGAAAGGACTTTCCGGGCACGTTCAAGAGAAAATCACAAGTGCAGAGGCCCTGGGGTGGGGCTCGGGTGGGACCTGAGCAGAGTGGGCAACAGGTAGAGTTGTGGGAGATAAACACGGGGAGTCAGATGGAGGCAGGTCACAGGAGGTGTTGGGGGCCAGTGGCTTTTTCTTTGATGGAGCGGGAGCCATTGCAGGGTTCTGAGCAGGGGAGGGCCTGATCTGTCTTTCATTTTAGAAATGATGACTGGGTTTCTGGGTGGAGAACAGGCTATGGGGGATAAGATCAATTTCCGGGGAGGGGGGGGTGGAGGCACAGAGGGAGGGCAGTGAAGAGGCTGCTAAAGTACTGCTGGTGGAGAAGGGGTTGCTTGGGTCCCTGGACAGCAGCCTGGATGGCAGTGAGTGGAGGAGTGGTGTTCTTGGCAAATTTCAAGGGTAGTGCCAAGAGGACTGTGCATGACTTTTTCCTGCCCTCCGAACTTTAGGGACCCTCAGAAGAGGGTCGCTGGAGGCTCATTAGGGACCCCACTTGAAAGCACCTGTCATCCCGGCCTCCTGCGCCAGACCCAGGAATGGCCTTGGGGTTCCCTGGGACTGCTGTTTGGGGAGAGTGAATGGAGGGGGCGGGGTCCCCCCCTCCTGCAGACACATGTCCCACCTCCCTGGTGGTCCTCACACACTGGTGCTGCCGGGAAAGGCGGCTCACACAGTCCCGGGAAGCGGCAGCGGGTGGGCGCTCCCCAGGGGTCGGAAGTTGACTCACCGGTTGCTCTCGCCCGCAGCCTCCGCGGGCTGCGATGGGACGGGAGCCATGAATGGTGCCGCCCCGGTCCCGGTCCCGGTGCCGGTCCCGGACTGGCGGCAGTTCTGCGAGCTGCACGCGCAGGCGGCCGCCGTGGACTTCGCGCACAAGTTCTGCCGCTTCCTGCGGGACAACCCGGCCTACGACACGCCCGACGCCGGCGCCTCCTTCTCCCGCCACTTCGCCGCCAACTTCCTGGACGTGTTCAGTGAGGAGGTGCGCCGCGTGCTGGTGGCCGGGCCGGCGCCGCCGCGAGGGGCGGCCGAGCCCCCGGACGCCATGGAGCCCGGGCCCGCGGGGCCCCCAGCGCTCAAGGCCGCGCCCTACGGCCACTCGCGGAGCTCGGAGGACGTGTCGGCGACCGCAGCGGCCAAGGCCCGCGTCCGCAAGGGCTTCTCGCTGCGCAACATGAGCCTGTGCGTGGTGGACGGCGTGCGCGACATGTGGCACCGGCGCGCCTCCCCCGAGCCCGACGCCGCCCCGCGCGCCGCCGAGCCCCCAGCCGAGGCGCGCGACAAGTGGATGCGGCGCCTGCGGCTGTCGCGGACGCTGGCGGCCAAGGTGGAGCTGGTGGACATCCAGCGCGAGGGCGCGCTGCGCTTCATGGTGGCGGACGACGCGGCCTCGGGCCCCGGGGGCGCCGCCCAGTGGCAGAAGTGTCGCTTGCTCCTGCGCAGGGCCGTGGCGGGCGAGCGCTTCCGCCTGGAGTTCTTCGTGCCACCCAAGGTGAGTTGCCCACCCCCTTTGCCCTGGGAGATCGTGGAGGACCAGGCATCCAGCACCCCTCTGTCTTAGCTGGCCGGCAAAATAGAGTATTCCGGGTCAGGAGCCTGGGGTGCCGGCCCCCCACCCCACAAGTCATCCCTCAAGCATCCCTCAAGCCTGCGAGGGGTCAGAAGGGCCCTCTGGCTACAGAAGGGGTTCTGGGTGCTGTTCTTGGGGTACTGGAGAGCCTGGCTGCCTGGACTCGTGTCTTCCTCACCTGGAACCCCTGGGTGGCTGGAGCCTCCCCAGAGAAGCAGACAAGGACTGACATTGGCACACTCAGGGCCTGCCGGAGGTCTGCAGTCTGGCTCAGGAGACATCTGCCTGGCTGCCAGGCTCCAGCCCAGCCCGGGCCCGGGTGGCTTCCTCTGGTCCAGGTTTCAGGAGCTAAGTTTCTTGCCCTTAGCAGCATGCTGCTCGCCTGAGCGCACCACGCCCTCCCCTCCTCCTGGCGGTCACCGCCAAAGCCCTAGGGGCAGTTTGGGGTCACCTGGGGTGGGCGGGGCTGGGGGAAGAGGGGGCAAACCTGCCTCGTTTGGAAGGGGGGAATAACTAACAATTGTGCCCACTTTCTGAGATCCGTCATCCTCCCAGGACCCCAGCAAGTGGGCATCAATGGTCCCCAGGTCACAGAAGAGAAAAAGGGAAACTCCGGGAGGGGGCGTGGCCAGCCCAGAGTCACAGAGCTGGTGGGTGGCAGAGCTGAGCTAATTATACCCATCATCCTGGTGGTCCTGGGAGCTCAGAGGCGGGAGCGTGTGCTGGTGCGGCAGCCCCGAGAACGCCCAGGGCCCTCACCCACCTCTGGGCCCACCCTGTCCCTAGTGCCTTTAGTCACCCTGAGCCTCGCCTCCTTCCCCACCCCCCTGTCTGCCTGGACTCCCGATCCTCCTCCTTGCCTTTCTGCCCTGGAGGTGGATGGGGTGGGCTCCCCAAGGTCTGGGGCCCATGAGCCATAGGAAAGGTGATTTCCTAGGGGGACACCCTACTCTCTGAAGCGCTTTCTCTCCAGGTCCCAGGACCCCCCAGACTTCCCAAGGGCTTTCTGCCTGCCCAGGCTCCACCTTTAGGTCCCTGAGAGAATCACAGACCACTAAGCCCAACGCCACCGCTCCTCAGACAGGGAGACCGAGGCCCGGTGAGGGTGGGAGGCGGGATGGGACTTGCCCAGGGTCACCCACAGGGCAGGGCCTGAGCGCCTCTGCACCCTGAGTGGCAGCCACAGCTGCCCGGCTGAAAATAGCTGCCCTCGAGGGAGCGGATGCAACAGCTGGTGCCCCCTGCATGAGCCCCTCCTGAGCCCACTGCTCACCGCTGGCAGAGGGCGGGGTTCCTGGGGGGCCACGTTCCCAACCTCTGAGAGATCACCTTCCCAACCTCTGAGAAAGGCTAGTGGGTTCCCAACCCCTGATCTGGCCTCAGACCCTCCATTTTTCATGCAAATATTTGCGAATTCAGGAGCGACTTTGTGGGAAGGGGGAGCAGGCCTGGTGAGGGGTCAGATCCTGTTTCCCAGATGAGTTTGGTCTAGGATGTATGCACCCCACAGGAAGTCCCGGCTGACACTCCTCCTGCCTTTGAGTCCTGTTCACCCACCCACGGTCCAGAGCTCTTCCTCCTCTCGCCCCTGGAGGCCTAGCTGCACCCTTGGAGCAGATGGGGGCTTGGGGTCTGCAGGCTCAGGGACTGTTTCCGGGACCCTCAGAGTGCCCTTTCATACGGCCCCGTGTGTCAGACCCCCAGCCCCCTCACCCGCCCTGCAGGAAAAGTCTCCTGAACCCTGGGTCCCCTCATAGCCCTAGGCCTGGCCCCAGGAAGCAGTGTTGCTGGCCCCCTGCCATCGGGGAACCACCAGGAAGCTGGTATTTGCTGGGCTGGAGGGTCAACCTCAATGGAGTTGGTGCAGGATGCTCTGGGGGCCCCGAGGAGGAGAAGCCTAGGCTGCAGAAGTGTTGACCGGTGGACAGGGCCCCAGGACAGGCATTGCTGGAGACTCAGGCTGCCTAAGCCAAGGCCTGGGGTCATCAGTGGAGAAGGAAATAGCAACCCACTCCAGTATTCCTGCCTGGGAAGTCCCGTGGATGGAGGAGCCTGGCAGGCCACAGTCCATGGGGTCGCAAAGAGTCAGACACGACTGAGCAGTTAACACTTTCACTTGGGGCGTGAAACAGGCTGATAGTTCCATCCACGCAAGTGGGAACAGTGAGCTGGAGCAAAGGGAAAGGCAGACGGGCCTCCAAGGCCAGGCGGAGGATTCAGCACCTCTGGCCAGCAGGAGCCCAGTCCGGCTTTTCTCTGTGGACCTGTCTGTTCCACCCGCTCCAGGACCGTGGGCCCCGCCCGGCCGGCTGGCACGAGGGCCTGCTGCGGTCAGCGAGCCCGCAGTCACCACCCCGAGCCCAGCCCGACGCCCGCTGGACGGCAGCCAGCACTGCCAGGAACCCCCACCCGCCTGCCCACCCAATGTGGGGCCCTTCCCTTTCCTCCTAAGAGAAGTCCCTGTCCCAGAGCTCAAGCTTTGCCAGGAATCTGTCTCAGGCCAGCCCGGGGGCCTTAGGACCAGGGCCAGGAGATGGGGGGCAGGCACAGAGCGGCCCTCCTGGGGAGTCCTGCCAGCTCACCTTGGTCAAATCCCACACTGGCCTCTTTTCTTCCACCTTGAGACACGGCCCTGCCTGATTCCAGGAATCCCAGTCCGCGTCAGGGTCTCCAACCCTGTACTGTGGTAAATCTAATCTGAAGGAGGAGATGAACCTTTTTTTTTTTTGAATGAACTAGAATAGAATAGAAAATGTCACACTCCATCACACACAGTCAGAGTAAATATTATCTGGTGAAACGTGTGTCTCAGAGATATTTTTACCTAGATGTCACCATGTCAGATGTATTTCTTAGCATAGGTCAAGGTGAAAAATGTAAAAACCACAGATCTGGTGGGTGTGCTGGGCGGAAGGGTGACTGGGGCAGAGCTTGCCCCCCTCAGAGCTCGGAGGTGGGAGACCCATGTCCATCCCAGCTCTGTGACTATGTGGGGAGGTCCCTCCATTTCCCAGGAACACCATCAACTTACCCATCTGTGAAATGGGGACTGAGACACCTCCACCCCAGGGCTGCCTGGCATCCTCAGCTGGGGGCAGCTCTGACCTCTGGGAGTGGGGGAGGGGAGAGAGGACTTCAGCAGGCCCTGGGGCCACTGTCTCACCGCCCCTTCGTCAGGCCTCCAGGCCCAAAGTCAGCATCCCTCTGTCGGCCATCATCGAGGTCCGTACCACCATGCCCCTGGAGATGCCAGAGAAGGACAACACGTTCGTGCTGAAGGTGAGCCTCACCCCTGGTCCCGAAGACCCCTTGTGCGGGTGAGGGTGAAGGGCCAGCAGCAGGGTGGGGGCAGGGAGCCCCAGATTGGGGGGTGGGGGTCCCAGCACCCTCCACAGATGTCAAGCACACAGCTAGGACGTGAATCCTGGCCTGAGCTCCAGAGCGAAGTGGCCCAGGTGTCGTCCACCAAGTGGGTCCCCATTCCCATTTCCTCCTGGGCCAGGGGGAAGGACCTGAGTTTCACTTCCTCCCTTCCCCCTTCCCCCACTGGAGTCCCGCGCCGCATCCACCCCACAGGCAGGAACTGGTAGCCAGCCTGCAGCGGTTATGCAAATGCCCCTGTCACCAGCCCTGGAGTGTGGGAACCCGCCCGGCCCCACCAATGGCACAAAGGCCCTGAGGGTGGCCAGGGAGGCACCCCAGTGAGTTTGGGGCCTGCCCATCCTTTTCCCAGGCCCCGCATCGCCAGGGTGGCCTGCTCGGGTTGCTGAGGACACGGCTCTGGGCTGCCAGGGCTGTGGCCCCGAGCCTCTTTGGAGAATCAGAGGGTGTTTGTGAGGCCAAGTCCCCAAGGAGGCCTGGTTCCACCCACCCGAAGCTGCATGGAGGGGCGCCCCCCTCCCCCCAGCCACCCCGCCTCCTCTCCAGTGGCCCAGTTGGGTTTATGTTTTTACTCGGCCCTGTTTGTTTAATCATGAACTCCTTTATTCATTTAACAAACATTTGCCAACCCCAGACCCTGAGTCACCCAGTCTGGGGGCTGAGGACACGGCCCCTCCCTGCCTGGCTCTCTCATCTGCTGGCTGAGATAGGTCAGAGCCTTGCTCCTGACAGCTGGGTGGCCTCTGTGTCTCTGAGTAGGCTCAGGAGTCCCGGGGCCACGGCAACCACCTGGGCCTCAACCACCAACCTCTGGGCCTCAGTTTCCCCATCAGTTCAGAGCAGGGTGGAAGTCAGTTCCAAGCTCTGATGGGATGGGAATCCCACTGCTCTTTACTAAACAAGAAACTCAGAGGCCAGACCTTGGCATTAGAGACCTGGGTTTGGGTCCCAACGCCACCACTGAGCGCTTGTGTGACTCAGCCACTTAGCGGACCTCTCTGAACCTCAGTCTTCCCATCTGTACAATGGGGAAAGTGTCGCCTCTCTCTCCTGGGGCTGTTGGGAAGAGTTCATCAGACAGTGTGTGTGCCTGATCACCCACTGGGTCGGGCTTTCTCCTCCTGCTTCCCTTCTGGAGGCTGCTTATCCCTGGGGCGTGGCCGCAGAGGCGGAGTTCCAGGTGCAAAGGTGGGTGAGCCCACCACTCAGGGCTGGGCCTGCTGGCCCCCCACAGACTGAGGATTGTGATGCCCTTCTCCCACCCCGACCCCAGCCTTTACCCAGCCAGCACAGCCTCCTGGGGGTGGGGGCTGCATCCGTGGGGCCCGAGGATGACCTCAGTCATCCCCGTGATCCCCAGCGGGGGAGGGGAGGGCCTGCTGCCCATGTGGGCTGCCCTCCACCGGGGACCCCACTGTCTTCCCAGCTGCTCAGACCAGGGATCTCCCCCTGCGGGAGGGGCGGGGTGAGCCTCTGGACTCTCGTCGCCCCCCTCCCCAGGTGGAGAATGGAGCAGAGTACATCCTGGAGACCATCGACTCCCTCCAGAAGCACTCGTGGGTGGCTGACATCCAGGGCTGCGCAGACCCCGGGTGAGACCCCTGGGATGGGCAGACGGGGTGGGGGGGCCTAGCGGGGCTGCGCCCTGGGTGGAGCCTTCACCGGGAGCAGCTTCCTGGTGAGGGCAGGAGCTGAGCTTGAGAAATGGGCCCTTCTCACGGCAGTGTAATCCAGGTGGGTGCTGGCCCAGACCCTCCCTCTCCCCACACCTCCAGTCCCAGCAGGCTCTGTAGATTCAAGGTCCGGGGGCCTGGAGGGCAGTTGAATCATCTTGTTCTCACTCCCAGGGGAGGCTGAAACCATGAGGAGATCGATGATAGATGGGTAGTGACGCGGTGAGCCCAAAGGGCCAGGGATGGAGGACCAAAGGGGAGGCCCCCTAACCCAGTCCTGGGGTTCAGAGAAGCTGTAGTGGTAGAGGGGCCCTTTCTCTGAGGCTTAAAGAAAGGGGGGCCTGAGCCAGGCAGAGGGGGCTGGGGGCGGAGGAGGGCAGTGGAGGAGCGCGGAGGCCTGGGACTCGCGGGGAATGTCAGCGCCCTCGGGTGGCTGGAGTTAGAGCTAATGAGGCCGGGCCTTCAGCGAGAGAGAGCCGGGAAAGCGGGTAGGTCTGGGCAGCGGGGAGCCATGGCTAGTAATAAACCGGGGACAGAAGGACAGCAGGGAGGCCGGCTGCGCCATCCGGGAGAGGTTCCCCAGGCCAGGAGTAGGAGGGGCGGGCAGGGCGGCCGGCTGAGCAGTTGGCAGCGGCTCCCCTGGCTAATGGGGTGAGCCAAGCCCCGGGGGGAGGGGCTGCTGCTTTCTAATTAACAGCTTCATTTAAGGAAGCACAATTAAAGTCCGGAGCGCCTCCCAGGCGCCGCCCCCCCATCCCCGAAGTGGTTCTAATCCCTCCCCTGCCACCCTCCCAGCCATCTGCTCCGCACACTCTTTGCCTCGCCCCCGTGAAGGTGAACCTCACTTTGCGGGTGTTTTAGAGCCGACACAGATGGGGAGACAAAGGCCTGGGGGAGGGGGCGGGGCCGGCACAGGCCCCGCCCACCCATGTACCGCCCCCAGAGGAGGTCCTCGGTGGGATCCTCAGAGGAGGACAGCGTCTCTTGAGGGTTAGGGGATGGCTGCGCCCACTTGGAGACCTGTCCATATGGCCCGGTCACTCACGTGGTGGCCACTGAGCAAGCCGAGGGTGTGATCGCGTGGACTCGGAGGCAGAGGGACCCAGGCGAGCCAGACAGAGCAGATGCTGGCCGCGGGACAGTCAGCCTCTGCCTGGCTCTGTGAGCAGACCGCGGTCGGAGTCAGAGTCCCGCGGCCGGACACGGTTGGGCTTTCTTGCCTCACAGGGACAGCGAGGAAGACGCGGAGCCCTCCTGTGCCCGGGGAGGCTGTCTGGCCAGCCGCGTGGCCTCCTGCAGCTGTGAGCTCCTGACGGAGGGTAGGTGGGCACAGAACCGGCTGGAGCAGTGGAGGGCAGGGCTGGAGGCGGCGGTTGCTCCAAGGTGGCCTGACAGACACACACGTTTCTCACCTGCCGCTTCCCCAGCAGTGGACCTGCCCCGGCCCCCAGAGACAACGGCAGCCGTGGTGACAGCCCCACACAGCCGCGCTCGAGAGGCTGTCGGAGAATCCCTGGTCCACGTCCCGTTGGAGACCTTCCTGGAGACCCTGGAGTCCCCGGGAGGCAGCGGCAGCAACAACACAGGTGCAATGGGGCCCTGCCCTTCCTGCCCGCCTCCCGGGGCCCCGCCCAGCCCACAGACCCCTCCCAAGCCCTTCCTGAGCCTCCGAAGCTGTGACCTTTCATCCCCCTGGGTCCTTTGCACAGCAACTCGGTGGTTTTGGCTTTTGCAGGCCCGGCCAGGAGCCTGACTCCTCCCATGGGCCCCGGTTTAAGTAGAAAACTCTCACGGAAAGGGGTTCCAAGGGTCAGAACCAGGGGGATGGGGACAAAGACACTTGATTTGTTCCCAAGTTTGTTGCTGACTTAAGAGTGACCCCAGGAAATTAAGCAACCCTACCAATTTTTTCCAGAGCAAACTGCTCAGTGATTGTGAAATAAGCATCTTCTGATGTTATACATACAAGCAGATAGCCTGAAGTCTGCACCAGCTGGGGCTATCGAGGACTTTCGTTACTGGTTCATGAGGTGCAAGGACGTTTAATATCTCTTGAATGAGAACAGAAACCATTGGCTCCTTGCTATTAATGAGGCAAGAGGCTCCCATTCCCTCATGTGATACATTCTTATCATTAAGCTATTTGCTAAACCAGACTTGTCAGTTTAAGCCTACCCTCTCAGGCTATCATTTTCTCCGCTCTGTGCCTCAGTTTACCTGATACATTTAGTGGGCCGGGTCAGCTCCATGCCTCATTCTCAGTTATTCTAAGAGCATCTTACCTGCAAAAACCCAACAAGCTGATCGAGATGACCCATCGGTGTTCTTCTTGTGGCCCCTCCGTCCCCACGCCCCTCACTCTGTCCCCTCCTCTGCAGCGGAGGAGGCAGCGGAGCCGGAGGCCCAGGCCGAGGCCGAGCTGGAGCTCTCCGACTACCCCTGGTTCCACGGGACGCTGTCGCGGGTCAAGGCGGCTCAGCTGGTGCTGGTGGGCGGGCCCCGGAACCACGGCCTCTTTGTGATCCGCCAGAGTGAGACCCGGCCCGGGGAGTACGTGCTGACCTTCAACTTCCAGGGCAAGGCCAAGGCAAGTTGGGGAAGTGGGGCTGGGGGGCGCACACAGGGGAAGCCTCCAGCCCGGGGTCGGTGGGGGGGCCTGGGGTAGCCCTGAGGCTGCACCCATGCCAGGCAGTAGGCTCCTTGGGGGTGGGGGCGGCATGGCTTTCCACGGGCCAGGCCTGCTCCTGACCGTGCTTCCGGTCACCCGCCTCCCTCCTGGGGCTGCAGGCTGCCCCAGCTGTGGCTTCTCCACGAGCCGATGGGGTCCTGCCTGTGGCTGAACCCACAGGAGGCTGGGCCCTTCTGAGGGTCTGACTTTGACCCTGTGCATTGGGGATCACGTAGCACTGGGGCTTCTGAGGGTCTCCACTGGGAGCCACCTGAATACAGGGGCTGGGGTCAACCAGCGCCCCTCCCACCCCACACAGCCACTCTTCTTCCCTGCTCAGCACAGCTCACCAGCCCCTCCTGGGCGCCAATCCGGGCCAGGCCTGTGCTCAGACCAGGCCACGGGGTGTGGCAGGGAACCACACAGTGGGCCCCAGAGAACCAGGCAGGGGAGGGGTTGGGCAAGAGGGCTTTAGGGGGCAGAGGGCACCGGGAGGCTCCTGACCCCACCAGCCAGAGTAGGAAAGGAGCTTGACCTGAGACACGCGATGGATGGGGAATCCTTGAGGTGAAGACTAGTGAAAGGGTGGTTCAGACAGGGCAGGGCCAAGCCCAGATGGCGGGCTCTGGAGGAAGGGCACTGTGTGCTAATAATGCCTAAGGCGCAAAGGCAAAAAACGACAGAAAGTCCAGTGATTGTTGGGGGGCGGGGATGGTTAGAGTGGGCAGGAACCTCAACCCCCCTCTTCTCAAGTTTCCGATAAGGAAACAGACCCAGCCTTGGCTCCTCCCAGGACACAGTTCCCGTCAGTCCCCACCAGAGGAGGGGGGACCCCAGGACTCCCGCTCCAGGCCTGCACTGGGCCAATGTCCCAAGCCTGGGCTGGCACGGCTCAGACCGCACCCCACCCACCCCCGCCCCCGGCTCCCTGGGCAGCGCCGGCCCCACCATGGAACACTTCCCTCCCCGCCAGGGCTTCTCTCTCCTGTTCGTAGGTGCCCAGGCCAGCTCCCCATCACAGGCATACCCTGAAACCCTCCTATCACCCCCCTTCTTGCCACATACACCCCAGGGACAGCCACTCTTCCCCGTGTGGGATACATACGGAGCAAAAACTGGCTGAAGTCAGAGCCCTGTGGCTCACCCACCACTCAAGACCACACGCCTGGGGCCCCTCTCTCTCCCTGCGGTGCCTGGCCCAGATGGGCCCAGTTCCCCGGGCTCCTCCCACTCCCCGCCCCACCCCCACAGCTTGGATGAGTGGCACCTGTGGCGGTGCTCCCCCCAAATCAGCCTGGGGTTGCTTCCAGCCTTCTGGACCTTAGCTGGGCAGGGAAGGCCAGCAGACCCCTAGCTGGGCTGAGAGAGTCACCCCAACATGAGTTCTCTTCTTAGCTCAATGCCAGTGGCTGTGGGTGAGTCCCGCCCGCCCTGTGCCTCGGTTTCCCCGTTTCTAACACGGAATCTCTGGGCTTCCCTGATGGCTCAGACAGTAAAGAATCCACCTGCAATGCAGGAGACCCAGGTTCCATCGCTGGGTTGGGAAGATCCTCTGGAGAAGGGAATGGCTACCTCACTCGAGCATTTTGCCTGGAGAACCCCGTGGACAGAGGAGCCTCCCGACTGCAGTCCATGGGGTCACAAAGAGTCAGACACGACTGAGCAATTAATACAAACAAAACACGGCATCTCTGCCTTCTAGGGCCTCTGGAGACTAGGGATGAAGCGGGTGCGTGAAGGCCCTGATGCAGGTGCTCCCTGTATAGGGACGAATGCATCCCCCCTCCAGCCCCCCGCCCCCCGGCCCCGTGGCCCTCATGCCCATCACCGCCACCGGCGTGACCCTCCCCCTCCCGAGATGGGCCTCCCGGGTGAGAGGCCCTCGCCCTGAGGCCGCATATGGCCTCTGTGAGACCTGGCCCTCCCCCTGACCTTCAGAGGCCCTTGCCAAGCAGGGGGTGGACCCAAGACACCCCTCCCTCCTCCCCACTGACCACGCCCATCTCTGCCCACAGCACCTGCGCCTGTCCTTGAACGGCCACGGGCAGTGCCACGTGCAGCACCTGTGGTTCCAGTCTGTGCTCGACATGCTCCGCCACTTCCACACCCACCCCATCCCGCTGGAGTCCGGGGGTTCTGCCGACATCACCCTCCGCAGCTATGTGCGGGCCCAGGGCCCCCCGCCTGGTAAGACGCCCCTAACCCGGCCCGGGCAGACAGACGGGTGGGCAGTAGGGGAGGGCGTCACCCTGCTAGCCCCCGCGGGAAGAGCACCAGCCAGGTCTGGTACCTGTTGTAAGCCACCTGGACCAGCCGGGTGGGAGGGAAAGAGACAGCCCCCGCGGATCCGTGTCCGGAGTAAATTCCTGGCGGGCGGAGGGGGGCGCCCGCGGGCATCCCGGAAGTGGGTGGAGTCCCTTAGATCCGGCACGGGTGGGGCTGAGCGCCGAGCTGGTAAAGAAGGCAGCCTGGCAGAGGTGAGTGAAGGTGCGGGGCACGCGGCTTCCGCGTTGGTGTGTCCGCCGCACCTACGAAAAATGCAAAGTGTCAGTCGTGTCCGACTCTTTGTGACCCCATGGACTGAAGCCCGCCAGGCTCCTCTGTCCATGGGATACTCCAGGCGAGAATACTGGAGTGGGGTTGCCATGCCCTCCATCCAGGGGATCTTCCCTACCAGGGATCGAACCCGGGTCTCCTGCATTTGCAGGCGAATTTCTTTATCGTCTGAGCCACAGCCACCTATACCCAGGACTTTTCTCTAGGAGGTGGGCTGGAACTAGCAGCGCGGGATCTGGGGTCTGGGCCTCCCTGTGTGATGTTAGGTCACCCGTTCCTGGGGCGCTGGCCCTTGCCTGCACGCTGGTGGGGTAGCGTGGAAGGAGGAAGGACCCGGGCTCGGCCCTGACGCCCGCGGTCTCCCGTTGCAGACCCGGGGCCCTCGCCCAGCGCCGCGCCCCCACCGCCCGCCTGCTGGAGCGAGCCGGCCGGCCAGCACTACTTCTCCAGCCTCGCCGCGGCCGCCTGCCCGCCCGCCTCGCCTTCGGAGGCCGGCGGCGCCTCGTCCTCGTCCGCCTCGTCGTCTTCGGCCGCGTCGGTGCCCGGCGCCCCGCGCCCTGCCGCCGAGGGCCCCCTGAGCGCCCGCAGCCGCAGCAACAGCGCGGAGCGCCTGCTGGAGGCGGCGGGCGGGGGCGCCGAAGAGCCCCCCGAGGCCGGGCCGGGCGAGGGCGCCCGGGGCCACACGCGGGCCGTGGAGAACCAATACTCCTTCTACTAGGCGGGCTCGCCGGCGCCAAGGCCCTGGGGCCACCGGACCCGCCCCCCGAGCACGGGCGATGGCCCACGGGCGTCCAAAGCCGGACCCTGCCGGCCCCCGCGCCCCACCCGGCGCTGGGTGGAAAAAGCGAAGCTCTTCAATGAAGACATAATGTTATTAAAGAGCCTGTTTTAGGGACTGCACCTGGCTCTCCTGTCATCCTTGCCCGGCCCGCGCTCCTCCCGGGCCTGGCCGGGAGGAGGGGGCGCCGCACACCGGCTCCCTGGGGAGCGTCCACCACCCAGCTGTGTCTCAGGGCGCCCGGCTTCCCCGTTGGGCGAGTGAGGTCAGAAGACAGCCGGCGGCAGTACCTGAAAGGAGGTGCAGAGATAAAGCGCTGGGCCCAAGAGGCCCACAGGGATTGGGGAGGGGGCTTTGGCAGAACTGGGCCAGAGGTGGAGTTGAGCTTTGGGGGTAAGAATGGGAGGTGGGAAGGGCAGAGGAAAGATGAGGAGTGACACAGTGGGGCCACGTGAGAGCGGGACCCTGGAGAGGAGAGGGAACAGGCTTTGGCTTCCTCACTGAGGTCCTGGCAGTGTGGACAAGAATTCTCTGCACTATCCCACTGGGGGACTGGGCAGTGGGAGAGGCTGGGTTTCTCACCTTTCGTCTAGATTCAAACTTGTATGTGGCCCAGAGGACCTCCGACCCGCCCCTGCTCCCCTGCAGGCGGAGGTCCGGCTGTGGCTCCCACCTGGAGACCCGGCCAGCTCCAGGTCCCAGCACCCCACCCCGGGGCAGTGGTCTCCCTGAGAAGAAGCTTGTTCTGCTGAGCCAAAGCCCCCACCCCCTCCCCCCGTACAAACTCAGCCTTCCCACCTGGAGACACAGACCTATGGTCCCTCTGCCCAGGAGTGCTCCTGCAGGGCCCGCATCCATGTGCATCTCAGAGCCCCAGGCAGTTCATCCTCCTGGGACCACCCCTGCAAGCCCTCCCCCATATGCGGGGCTGCAGCACCCCTGGGGGGCACCCAGAGCTTTGCTGCCTGAGTTACCCAGTCCCTACTCCCACGATGACCAGGAAGTGACCTGGCTTCACTCCTGCCACCACGGTGAGGGAGTACCAACCAGGCTGGTGCTCAGAACAGCCCATAACTCAGCTTCTGGCGTCCCCATCCTTGTGGCTGGAACCCCTCTGTGCTTTTGGCCCTGGGGGGCTGGGGTCTATGCCAGGCCAAGTGCAAGCCCCCATCCCATAGAGCCATGGTTTGGGGTGAGGGTCAGGCTGGGCAGAGGACAGGGGGCTGGTGAGAGCTCTGTTTGGCTACCATCTGCCTCTCCATCAGCTGGGGTCTCCCCCCTGGCAAAACGGCCGAGCCCCAGACATCACCCCCAAGCCTGAGGCTTCATCCTTGCTGCCTCAGTGGAAGGGTTCAGAGGTGGCCTCGTGGGTGGGATGGAGACTTGAACATGCGGTCTGCCATTCTTCAGCCGTCTGTCCCTCCTTCCTGAAACGATCTACCAGCTGAGAGCTCAAAGCAGGAATCTGGGCTGGGGAGTAAGCAAAAAGCACCAAAGGCTGAAATGGGGGCTCAGAGCATGAAACAGGGCGAAAGGGTCTGTGCCCAGTCAGGATGGATGACAGGCACTGTTCCCAAGGTGTCCCCACGGTTAAAGTGGATTCAGGGGAGAACGGTGGAAAAGATGACAGCCATTTCCCAGGGCCCTCCAGGGGGTGTGGTATGGAGGCCCGGCAGCACGAGGTCAAGAGAAAAGAGGGGCACCCTCCAGTCTGACCTCCAGGGTGAGACCCTCAGGCCTGTCACTCAAAGAGGTGCTTCCAGAAAGCCCAGACTCGGTGGGACACTGGGGAAACCATAGCAATTGCACAGACGATAGCGACATCCTTAAGATTTTGCTCCTCAGCAGGCATTTCAGATGCCTGCCTGGTGCCTGGCCAGGCCCGCAGGTGCCTGGGGTAGCTGGGTGGGCAGCCAGACAGATGAGCTATGCCTGGTGAGTGGGAGGACCCGGTGAGGGGGGGCAGGGGGCTGGGGGCAGGGAGTGGGAGAATGAGGCCAGCTGGGTTGAGAGGGCCTTGAGTGCCAGGCCAGAGATGGAGGGTTTGGGGGGGACCAGAACCAGTCTGAAATGGGAGTGGAGATGGTCAGTTTTAGACCCATCAGCCTGGGGCCTAAGGATGAGGGGAGGATGGGTCGAAGTGAAAGTGTTAGTTGCTCAGTTGTATCCTACTCTTTGTGACCCCATGGACTGTAGCCTGCCAGGCTCCTCTGTCCATGGGATTTCCCAGGCAAGAATACTGGAGTGGGTTGCCATTCCATTTCTCCAGGGAATCTTCCCAGCCCAGGAATCAAACCCGGGTCTTGCGCATTGCAGGTAGATTCTTTACATCTGAGCTACCGGGGAAGCCCCAAGGATGGCTTGGAAGGGATAAAAATAGACCAGGGAGGTTGCAGTGATGCCTGAAGAGTGATGAACTGGGCCAGGACAGGGAGGAGACCAGTGATGGGGGAAGGACCATCCATAGATTGATGGGAGTGGGGAGGATGGGGGCCCAGGGGATCCCTGGCTTGAGGCTTGGAGGACAGTACGGCCCCTGCTGGACCCGCCTGGATTGGTCCATCTGGAAGGGGCTGTGGAGAACGTGAGACCCCACCCCATGGCTAAAGAGAGGGAGGAGAAATCTTGCTGTCTTCACCAAGAGGCTCCGAAGGACAGTCAGTCTCTCCAGCCCAGGCCACATCATCACTGTCCACCCCCCAGCTCTCCTTCAGGTAAGAGGTGGGGCTCGGCACGCCCCTATATGAGCCCCAGAAGGGTGACTTGGTGTCCCTGAGAGACTTCAAGATGAAGCGCTCAGAGCCATGGGGAGGCAAGCTGCTGCCATCTATACGCGCTCCTTGGAGGGGGCCCATGACCCAGAGGCAGATCCACACTGAGGCTAGATCAGGACGTGTGCACTTGACCGAGGGTGACCAGGTCTCAGAGGGCTCCAGGGTAAACCAAGGGTGCAGGGTCTCTCCAGGAGGGCGCCCAGGCCTGACCACCTGGGGTGGGTTTTCCCATCCTTAGCCACCCACCAGCCAGACCAAGAAGCAAGAAATCCTGTGTCCCGTCTCCAGACGTGAGGCTGAACCTGCTCCAAGGAGGTCACTGCCATAGAACTGCGGTATGTGAGCTGGAGGAGGGCCAGGTCCACACCTGTGCCCCCATCAAAATAGAAAGCCTGGTGTTTCATGGTTCGAAGGTATCAATTTCCTTCAGAAATGAAACTGGTGTACCAATGATGGTTCAAATCATTTTTTTTTTTTCCTGGCGGTCACTGCTAACCCAGCCAAGTATGAGCCCTTTTGGGGTAGAAGAAGTAAAATTCCTGGCACCTAGAAGGGTTCTTTTTTTTTTTTTTTAATCTTTACTTATTTGGTTGCACCTGATCTTAGTTATGCACCCGGGTTCTCTGTCTTCATGGCAACATGTGGGTTCTTTAGTTGCCGACCAGCAATACTTAGTTGCCTCACTTGGGATCTAGTTCCCCAACCAGGAATTGAACCCAGACCTCCTGCTTTGGGAACACAGAGCCCCAGCCACTGGACCACTAGGGAAGTCCCCTAGAAGAGTTCTTATCTGCCTAGTATTAAGTGACAGCCAAGTAGTACACAGTGCAACATTGTAAATGTTGAGTAATGAATCTCAATCCTTCACCCAAAATCCTTTAAAAAGAAGCATCTGGCCTCAACTGCCATCCTGCAAGTAGGAAGTTTTCTGCAGTGCCCCCCAAAGACCAGAGGTTCTTAATCTCTTTTTTGTGCCTTAGACCTCTTGGCAGTCTGGTGAAGGGTAGGGACCCCTGCACAGGTTCAAAACATTTTTTTAAAACTCGTGAAGTAAAATATGTCATCTTGCAAAGAAAACCAACTATACTGAAATTCAGTTGAAATATTAAATGTAATCAAAAAGTAATCAAAATATCTTTTTAACTCGTGATGTGTATTATATGTGTTTGTTTATTAACACTTTAAATAGCAAACTCTAGAAGTGCCTCTGTGGACTAAGATAATTTCAAAGTAGTCTGAGTATAAATGATGTTTCAAGGTTTCTGCAACAACCAAGATGTGATATGAAAAGATCACTGGTTTCTACAGGTGGCAAAGTGTCAGGTGCTGTTACTACTGCTGTGGTTTCTCCTTAAATGAAGGAATGTATGTTTTTTGGGTTTTTTTTTAAGATTTCTTTCTTTATGTCTGCACTGGGTCTTCACTGATGCCTGCAGGCCTTCTCCAGTTGCAGTGAGCAGGGGGCTACTCCCTAGCTGCAGAGCGAGGGCTTGTCGTTGCGGTGGCGTCTCTTGTTGTGGAATGCAGGCTCTAGGGTGTGCGGGCTTCAGCAGTGGCACACGGGCTTAGCTGTTTAGATTCACACAGCTTAGCTTAGATGTGCCCCAAACCCGTGTCCTCTGCATTGGCAGGCAGATCCTTTACCACTGAGCCACCAGGGAAGCCTGGAAATGTAGTTTTTAGTGAGAGGTTAATTAAAACAAAGATATCATTTCATTCCCATTGAAGTTCATGGACTCAGTGAATGGTTTATCCACAAACCATCCTAGGATGCCAGGTGAACAATCCTGCTCTAGAGTGAGGACAAATGGCCTGTATTTGAAACAGGATGTTCAGAAAGAGCAGAGAAAAAAATGAAGTGATGGGGAATCAGATACCCACCATCCAAAAAGGCCTTAGCTGGTGCCTGATCTGACAGTTGACATTGTAGCAAAAATTAACCTCCTGGTTTCTACTTTAACATGCATGAAGAATCCTGATTTTAGGAAGGGAACTGGCCAAGGAGCCAGGTCTTAGAGGGGAGAGAAGAGGAGGCTTGTGTGGTTCTGGAAAAATGATCTCTCACTGACCTTATTCTCGTTGTTTGGCACTGCATGCAGAAAGCTAATTAAAGGTTTTATGCTCATGTCGATTTTTGTATCATGATTTTCAACTTACAGCTGTGTAAGTTGGACATAGATTTGGAAACTAATTGAGATGAAAATGTGATGCCCAGAAGCTTTAAAGAACACCATCCAATTCACAGAGACAAAAAGTAGACGAGAAGTTCCCCGGGGCTAGGGGAAAGGGGAGCGGAAAGTTGCTTAATGGGTCCAGAATTTCTGTGTGGGGTGATGAAAAAGTTTCGGAAGTTGCTATGATGATGGTTGCACAATGATGTGAATGTAATTAATGCCCCTGAATTGTATGCTTAAAACTGGCTAAAATGGTGCTTTGGCAGCACCTATACTAAAACTGCAACAATTACAGAGATTATTCTCTGAGCAAGGATGGCATGCAAATTTGTGAAGCTTTCTATTTTGTAGTAGATAATCAGAAGCATCTCTTTTATTAACTATTTTATTAACTATTCCTGTTAATAAGTAAGAAAAAAAGGAGACATAATTTGAATATTAATTTGCAACTCCCAGCAAATAAACAAATGTAGGCATTAGGCTTCAACAACTGCTAACATCAAAAAAAAAAAAAAAAGGAAAGCAATAATCAGACATTGATCTTATGTCTAGAAGGGGATGCAGCTCCACTGTTTAAAGAGTTGACGTGTTTTAACTTCACAGTGACAATAGTGACAATATGTGTATTGTTTTCATTTTGCCCTAATAAGGAGAACAGTTTATTTTCATCATGTACTCACAAAAAGGGTTACTTTCTCCAATATATAAAGAATGGTGTCGTATACATTTTTAAGTAGCAACTTTTATGAGAAATATATATATGTAGTCACAATAAAGATAAATAAAATTAAGATAAGCTGTTTTAAAATGAGCAGAGCATCAGTGAAACGTGAGACAATTTCAAACAGCTAAATATACATGTAGTTGGAGTCCCTAGAGGAGGGGAGAGGAAGAGATAAGAGGACTCCCAAAATTGAGGAAATCATGACTAAAATTTTTCAAAATTTGGTGCAAACTGTAAACCTACAGATCCAAGAAACTCAACAAAACCCTAAGTGCAAGAAACATTAAGAAAACTATATCAAGACATATCATACTCAAATTGCTTAAAGTCAGGGATAAGGAGAAAATCTTAAAAGCATAGAAAAAAGACATACTACCTGTTTCTCCTTGGACAATAGTTTTCTCCTTGGAAATAATGCAAGCAAAATGACAGTAGATTAACATCTTTAAAACCGTCAATCCAGAATTCTATACCCAGCAAGAATATTTTGCAAAAAACAAAGGGAAAATGTAGAGAAAATAAATAAAATAAAAAAGTCGATTCTTTGCAAAGATCAACAAATTTGGCAAACCTTTAACCAGACTGGCAAAGGAAACTAAAAAAAACTAAAATTAGAAATAAAAGTGGAGACATTACTGCTGACTTTATTGTAAAAAATATTGTAAGAGAATACTGTAAACAGTTATGTGCCTGTTTGCTCAGTTGTGTCCAACTCTTTGTGACCCCATGGACTGTAACCCGCCTGACTCCTCTGTACATGGAATTTTCCAGGCAAGAATACTGGAGTGGGTTGTCATTTCCTTCTCCAGGGGATCTTCCTGACCCAGGGACCAACCCAAGTCTCTTGTGTCTCCTGCATTGGCAAGTGGATTCTTTACCACTGGTGCCACCTGGGAAGCCCATGAACAACTATATGCAAGAAATTAAATAACCCAAGAGAAATGGAAAAATTTATTGAAATATACAAATTGCCTCAAGTGACACAAGACAAAATAGAAATACTCAGCAGGCCTGTAACTAATAAAGAGATTGCATCAGTAATCAAAAACCCCTCAACTAAGGAAAGTCCAAAACCAGATGGCTTCAATGGTGAATTCTACCAAACATTTAAAGAAGAATTAACATGAATAATACTCCAACTCTTCAAAGGAAGTAAAGATTCAGAAAATATATGAGGTGCCTGCTGCTGCTGCTGCTACTGCTAAGTTGCTTCAGTGGTGTCCGACTCTGTGTGACCCCATAGACGGCAGCCCACCAGGCTCCCCCGTCCCTGGGATTCTCCAGGCAAGAACACTGGAGTGGGTTGCCATTTCCTTCTCCAATGCATGAAAGTGAAAAGTGAACGTGAACGTGAAGTCGTGTCCGACTCTTCGTGACCCCATGGACTGCAGCCCACCAGGCTCCTCCATCCATGGGATTTTCCAGGCAAGAGTACTGGAGTGGGGTGCCATTGCCTTCTCCGATATGAGGTGCCTAGAACAGGCAAATGCATAAAGACAGAAAGTGGAATACAAGGCTCTGGGGGTGGAAAGAATGGAAAGTTGTTGTTTAACGGGGACAGAAATAGGTTAAAAGTAAAAGGAAAGAAAATGATACGCTATGCTTTCACTAATCAAAAGGTAACTGAAGTGGCTATATTAATATCATATAAAATAGATTTTAGAGTAAAGAATATTTACCAAGGACCAAGAAGATCATTTCATAATCATAAATGGGTCAGTTAATCAAGAGGGCATAACAATCCTAAACAAATATATACACTAATAATAGAGATTCAAAATACATAAAACAAAAACTAAGAGAAGTACAAGAAGAAATAGGTATTCATAAATTGTAGTCAAATTTCAGTACCACTCAATAGTTGATAGAAAAATAGGCAGAAAAGCAGCAGGAATAAGAAGACATAAAAACACCATTAACTCACTTGACCTGATGGACACGTACAGAATACTCCACTCAACAAGAAAAGAAAACAAAGTCTGTCGAGTGCACGTGGCCATTTACCAAGATAGATCATAATCTGGCCCATGAAGCCAGTCCCAGTAAAATCAAGAGGATTCAAGTCATATACACGGGCCACATGGAGTTAAATAAAAAATCAGTAACAGAAAGATCCTTGGAAAATCCCCAAATATTTGGACGTTAAATCACACACTCCTAAATACATCAAAGGATAAGTCAAAAAGGAAATTAGAGAGTGTTTTCTTTTTTCTTTATAATTATTTAGTTAGCTAATTTTGACTGTGCCGGGCCTTTCTCAAGTTGCATCGAGCAGGGGATACTCCTGATTGCGGCGCGCAGGCTTCTCAGCGCGGTGGCTCCCCTCGCGGAGCGTGGGCTCTAGGGTGCCCGGGCTTCAGTTGCTCTGGTTCCCAGGCTCAGTAGCTGTGCGGCTCAGGCTTTGTTGCCCCGAGGCATGTGGGATCTTCCCAGACCAGGGATCTAATGGGTGTCCCCTGCACTGCAAGGCTAATTCTTAACCACTGGACTAGCAGGGAAGCCCTAGAGAGGGTTTTCATGTGAATGAAAATAAAAGCACATCAGAAGGTGTGGGATGCTGCTCTAACAGTAACTCAGGAGAAATTTATAGCACTAAATGTCTATCTTTGGAAAAGAAGAAAGGTCTGAAATCAATGATCTCAGCTTCATTTTTTTTTCAGCTTCAGTTTTAAGAAGCCAGGAAAAGCAGAGCAAATTAAACCTAAAGTAAACAGAGGAAAAAAATGGAAATAATAAAGATCAAAGAGGAAATCAATACAGAAAAATCAATGAAACCAAAAGCTGGTTCTTTGGAAAGATTAATAAATGCTCAGTGACTGATTCTGTGTCTCCTGAATCCACTCCCCTATTTCGAGCACGTGGAAGAGTTGAGAGAAGGGAGGAGAAAAGGAGCTACAGGTGTGCTGAGTTCCTTCCAAGGAGGCACGTGGGGCATGGTGCTTTCCACTTGGTCCCTTGCAGCTGAGAAAGGGTGACTGGTTCTCCATCTCAGGTCTGAAGACGTCTTAAGCAGCCTGCGGCCTCCGGACAGAGGAGTCGGCACGTCTGGAGTTTCTTTAGGTCACATGGCAGGAGATGCCTCAGAAAGACTTGATATTTGGTTCTCTGAAGCATGCCCACAGGAGGAGCCCTCTCTAGACTGGCCAGGCTGAACGAACTCGAGGCATCCAGCAAGGTAGGAACCGTCTCGTCACCCTCCCTCTGTCTCTCGGCCCCCACCAGGATCAAGACAGTAACTAGAAAGCCAGGGGACAGAATCCACCCACAATCACCTCCCTGCACTGAAGGCTCTCTCCTGCCTCCAGTCTTAGCTGGGGAAGGAAGAGAAGTCTTAACCCTGAAAGGGAAATGGTTCCTCCACGTGGCCCTGGCGACCACATGCATCTCGACCTGGGTCATGTAGGCAAGACCTAACCACAGCTGACCTCAACCTTGGCGGGACCCCCTGTGGTCCTCCCAGAACATGAGAACTTAGGGAGCTTATGGAAGGGCTTCCTCTCCCTCTTCCAGGAAGGCCTCTTTCTCATTTCCTCCTGGGCTCTAATGACACAGGAGGCTTTCTGCCTCGCGCGTCTTAGAGAACAGCTGCAGGTCATCAAACTACACAGAACGGACTCCTCATTATCAGGGTGTCGCGCCCCTCGTCTTGCATTGTCATTTCCTGTTTGGGGTCATCCTTTTGCAGAAGGGTCATGGGAAGCTGCCACCTTGACTGATCTTGCTTTTGCTCTCGATGTACATGATAAACTGTCTGAATCAGAAAAGGTTTGTTTCGGAAATTCCCTCGTTGTCCAATGGTTAGGGCTCCGTGCTTCCACTGCAAGGGGCATGGGTTCGATCCTTGTTCAGGGAGCTGAGATGCTGCAAACCTCGCACACAGCACGCCAGAATAAATGAAAAAATAAAAAGGTGTGTGTTTCTTCGCTGGCCAAATCTGTCGGCCTCGCTTGATACCCCTTGGTGAGTTTGAGGTTGCGCCGTAACTCGGTCTGAACTAGGGCTGTGTCCTGTGATTTAGAGTGACGAGGGAACTCTATCTAGTCTCCATGAGAGATGATGGGTGCTCATTAAATTTTGCAGTAATTATTTCATGATAGACATAAGTTGAAACCACCTTAAACTCTAATTCCACTGTGATCAGAAAATATGTCTGGTATGATCTCAGCCTTCTTTTGAAATGTATGGAGACTTGTTTCATGACCCAAGTACAAGGTCTCTCTTACTGTTCCAGGTACACTTGACAAGAATGTGCATTCTGCTGTTCTTGGTTGGAATGTTCTATAATTGTCAGTTAGGTCAAGTTAATTGAGAGTATTGCTCATTTCTTCTATATACTCGTTAGTGTTTTTGTCTATGTTTATTTCTTTATTGTTACTAACTGCCAAGGCAGCCGTGTTAAAACGTCCAAATATGACTGTGGCTTTGCCTGTTTCTCCTTGTAGTTCTGCCAGTTTTGTTTTCTGCCTGTACTTTGAAGCTCTGTTATTAGACTCATATCCATTTAGGTTTGTTATGTCACTCTGTTGAATTTTATCATTAAGAAACGACCCTCTTTATCTCTGACTTACAATCTACGTTGTTATTAATAGAGTTACCCTAGCTCTGTTATAGTTGGTATTTGTAGGGTATACTTTTTTCTGTCTTAATGTTCTCAGTTTTTCTATGTCCTTATACTTGAAGTGTGTCACTTGTTGAGAAGCATACAATTGGTTTGTTGTTGATTTTTTTTTTAAACTCCAGTCAGGCAATCTCTGTCTTTTACAGATTGTATCTATCCTCTTGCTACTTGTTTTCCATTTGTTCCAGCTGATTTTTTTGTTCTTCCTTTCCTTTATTTAATCTTTTGGATAAATAAGAATTATTATTGTTTTATCGCCTCTATGACATTTTAATTATACCTCTTAATGAATTTTTTTCAAATGGTTAATCTCAAGGTTATAGTATGCCTTTTACTTTATTACAATCTACCTTAAATTTGCATTTTGCAACTTCAGGAAAGATGTAAGAACTTGACAATAGTACAATTCCACTTATACCTCTCCCTTCAACCTTCTGTGTTGTTGTGTGGTTTACTTCTACATGAATTAGAAACCTCAGTATACACTGTAATTATTGTTGCCCTAAACAGTTAGTAGTCTTTAAAACTTTTTTATATGGAAAAATATACAAGACATTAGATATACTACTGTAACCATTTTTAAGTATACAGTTTTGTGGCATTAAATACATATTTGTTGTGCAACCAATACCACCATCAATTTCAAAAAAAAAATTTTTAAACACTAACTCCTCATTCCCTCCCCTGGCCCACCAGCCCAGTACCATCATATCTGTATGAACTTGGATTTTAAGTACTTTGGCTAAGAGAAACATGCAATGTTTGTCTTTTGTGTCTGCCTTATTTCACTTAGCATAGTGTCTTTAAGGTTTACCTATGTTGCCTCGTGTGTCAGAACTTCATTTTTTAAGGCTGAATAATATTCCACTATATGTATACCACCTTTGTTTATCCATTCATCTGTCACTAGATATTTGGATGGTTTCCATCTTTTGTAGGTTGTTAATAATAGCTGCTGTGAATGCAGTATTGATGCTCAGTTATCTGCCCAACCCCTGCTTTCGATGCTTTTAGGTATATATCCAGAAGTTGAATTGCAGGATAATATGGGAATTCTATGTTTAATTGTTGGAGGAACTGCCATACTGTGTTCCATAATTTAAAAATTTTCTCCATTCATTTGTACATTCCCGGTTTCTTCCTCCTTCCTAAAGTTCCAAACTAGCTTTGGAATATGTTTCTTCTGCCTTGTGGGGGTGGGGGGGTGGTGGTCTTTTAGGGCAGATCTGTTGGAGACAAAGTCTCTCAGCTTTTGTCTGTCTAAAAAAATTCGCCTTTGTTTTTTAAACTGTTTTGTTTTTCACTGAAGGATGATTGGTTTACAGTGTTGCATCGGTTTCTGTCATTTTTCGACATGAGTCCGCCGTAGGTCCACATGGGGCGCCTCCCTCCTGAGCCTCCCTCCCCGCCAGGTTGTCGCAGAGCTCCAGGCTGAGCGGTCCCTGTCACACGGCAGATTCCCACTGGCTGTTTTACACGTGCTCATATGTATGTTTCAGTGCTACCCTCTCAATTCCGCCCATCCTCTCCTCGCCCCACCCCCACAGCTGCGTCCACGAGTCATTGTGTCCGCGTCTCGTGCCTTCGTTTTTACAGAATATTTTTACTAGGCATAGATGGCTAAGTCAGCAAGGGCTTCTCCTTTCAGCACCTTAAAGACATCATTCCATTTGTTCTGGTTTCTATAATTACTCTTAAGAAGTAAGCCATTAAAAAAAAAAAGTAAGCCATTGTTGTTACTATTCCCCTGAATTTAATGTATGTGGTTTTTTTTCTCCCCCGCTGTGGATATTTTAGATTTTTCTCTCTATACCTTTGACTTTCAGAAGTTTGATTCTGGAATGCCTGAGTAAAGTGTTTTGGTATTTTTCCTGCTTAGGATTTACTGAGCTTCTTGAGTATGTGAATTTGGGTCTTTCATTAATTTTAGAAATTTCTCAGCCATCATCTCTCCGAATATTACTTTGGTGCCTTCTTTCCATCCTCTCCTGCTGGGTCTGTTTTTCAACACAGACTTCCCCCCAGACGCAGGAATGAGAGTCTTTTCAGGTGCTGCCCTGTGGGCAAGTCTTTTGGTGCTGGGTTTCATTGGCTGCCCTGAGTCTGTTGTTCTCCCTTTTTCAGATTTTCTAGGGCAGTAAAGAAAAACCAGCCAACTCTACAACTCATATAATAGTCATTTATTTCATATCCTTCAAGATCTAAGGCAACAACATAAGCGATCCACCTCAGGTGAGATTCTTGGCAACTGATGCTATGTCCAAAGAAGCAGAAAGACATGGGCATTTGAGGTGGGCAGCTGTCAGTGTATATGGTAAACTCAAAGGGAGGCCAAAGAGATGTGGGTTGTGGTGTCAATAGCATCTTCTATACAGGATAATGGGCAATGAGGGAAGTTCTTTGGAGAAAAATACCAGCTTAAAAATGCATAAAGAATGCTGAAATTAGAAGCTCACTATTTTGTAGCACTCAATGAAATAATGGCTCCAGGAACAACCATTACAGGCTGCAAAAAACCATTAGGTCAGGTTTTTGGAACTTTATAATGGATGGATTATACTGCCGACTTCTAACCCCCAATCAATCCTAAGCTGACTAAAAGCAGACCAACCAGTCATAGTGGGGATCCTCAGGCCAGACGAAGGAAAGGACACAGCGCCTCCTATGAAGCAAACAAACAAACAAAACTGAATCTGAATCTAAATCCAGTCTCTAGATCTAATTGAGTTTACTGCCCCCAAGAAAATAATAATGATAAGGCTACAGAAGGACATGTGAAAAGATACTTTAAAAAGAAATAGTTGTCCAAATCCCAAACTGAGAAATTCTGTAGGAAAAAATATTGTTTCTTCAACAAAAAGTTGTCATGAAGAAGAAAAGGGGAAGGGGAACTGATGTAGGTCAGATAAAACATGAGAACTAATGATGATAATCCAACGGTTTAAAAAAAATTATGAGACAATTGAGAAATTTTAAAAATTGGGTGTTAGTTGATACTAAGGAATTACTGTTAAATTTAGATAATGGATACATGGTAACTACTTGGTACTCTGTCTTCTTAAGACTGTTTTTTTATCTTCATGACTAAAATTTTTGGAAAGCAGTTTTGTGATAGAGAAAAGGAGAGCATGTGGAGAAGGATGTAGACTCTGGGGAGATGGAGCATGTTTTTATGCTGAAGGAGAGAGTGAGGACCCCAGAAAAAGAAGAAATCACTGGTGGAGCCAGTTCTGGAGAGTCCTAGGAAACAGGGTGCTGGACCCAGGTGGCTGGCCTTGTCAAGGATGAAAATTAGGCCTCCACTAGCTGAATTCCAGCTCGTGTCCTGTTCACAGATTTGATCTTCATTAGCCCTTAACTCATCCCATAAGATGAGTGTAATAAATTCCCATCTTAGAGATGAGGGTCTCTCACTCTCTCAGAGAGAGACTCAGGGTCTCTCCCTGAGACTCACTCAGGGTCAAACAACGGTAAATGGCAGATCCAGGATTTTTAGTTTTTTTTTTTTTTCATTCAGCTGCAGTATGCAAACTTTTAGTTGTGGCACGTGGGATCTAGTTCCCTGACCAGGGATTGAACGCAGGCCCCCTGCATTGGGAGCATGGAGTCTTAGCCACTGGACCACCAGCAAAGTTCCTAGATCCAGGATTTAAACCAAAGTTTCTGTGCTTCAAGCTCTTGTAGTCTGTATGGCTGCGAGACAGGCTGAAATGTCTTGTGGGGGGTTGGGGGTAGAGGGTGACATTTCAACCATTGGAGGTGAAGAGGGAGCAGCAGATTCAGACTTCATGACTGATGGCCTCTGTTCCTCGTGAAGCTGGGTGGGAGGCTCTTGAGGACAGGGGTACAGGCTCTACTCTTCTTTCTGGGGCTGCCGAGGAGCTGGAGAGGAGTGAGTCACTTTCCTGGTCCAAGACCATCTTCGCCCGCCAGTGAGACAGAGGTGTCCCCACAAGGAATTGAGCAGGGAGAATGATCAGGTCGCTCTTGTGGCCCTTTCCCACTCCGCTGCAGCTTCAGGAAACATGGATGCAATGTAGAGAGTGTTAGTTGACCCAAGCTGCACGTGGGTGCATGTGGGCTCAGTCGCTTCAGTCACGTCTGACTCTGCGGCCTCACGGACTGTAGCCTGCTAGGCTCCTCTGTCCGTGGGGTTCTCCTGGCAAGAGTACTGGAGTGGGTTGCCATGCCCTCCTCCAGGGGATCTTCCCAACCCAGGGATCAAACTCTTGTCTCTTAGATCTTCTGCACTGGCAGGCGGGTTCTTTAGCACTAGCACCACCTGGGAAGCACATGGTGGAAAACTTCCAAGAAAAGCTCATGCAAGCTCAGCTGTTACCCAGAGCCCCAGTAAGGGGAGGGGATGTCCAAGCCTCCCTATCTCACTGCGCTCTGATCACACCTGAACTTCTGTTCTCTGCATAGGTCTGCCCTGTCCCTGGGTGGTGACCTGGGTGCACGGAATGAGGCCAAAGGAGGAGCCAAAGAATCTTGTCTGGGCTCTGTGGGGGCCGTAGGCCACAGAGAAGGGAGAGATGAGGCAGGCTGCAGGGAGGAAGCAGGACCCATTACATAAAGAATTTTAAACCAATGAATTGGATTACGTAGTGGCTTTATGGCATAATAATAATTAAGAACGTTGGCTTTGAGGTCAGACTCATTGTGATTATCCCAGCTCCATCATTTACTGCAACCTTGGGCAAGTTACTCAACCTCTCTGAGCCTGGTTCAGGTGCCTCAGGCGTCCCAGGAGCCTGTGGGGCTGGGTGGACTTTGCTGCCCTCTGGTGGCAGACAGGGGGTGTTACTCAGAGGCTGAGTCCACTCTTGTGGGACAGCTGGTGAGGAGTGAGGATGGGCACTCTTTCCTCCCACGGAGCAGACCTCAAATCCGGCTTCAGCATTAGGAGGGTGCCAACTGGAGGGCCCCACCAGGGTCTGCTGGGGAGCCTTGGTCTATCTATCCATGACTCATGAGGTCACCCAGGCCCTGATAGGGGCCAGGCAAGATGGGTTTGAGTCTGAGTGACCCTGAGTTGGTCACTTTCCCCTCTGGGCCCTCTCAGTCCTTATCAGGATGACAAACATGTCAACACACTTTGGCTAGGCTTAGACATTGAGGTTGCTATTACCTACATGCCTTAATTCTCTCTCCCCCAACTTTGTGCATTCATTTATTTCATTCACTTAACTTCCAGCCAGCAGTTGTCTGCCAAGCACCAGCTCTGGGCCACTGCCCTCTTAGCTCTGTAACTGTCTATTCATCTACTGTGGTGTGCGCTTTCATTCATGGAGGATCCATTTCTTTATTGAGTGTTCATTCATTCTTTCTCATACTCACTAACTTTCTCCTTCACTCATCACTGCTGCTGCTGCTGCTAAGTCGCTTCAGTCATGTCCGACTCTGTGCAATCCCATAGACGGCAGCCCACCAGGCTCTGCCCTCCCTGGGATTCTCCAGGCAAGAACACTGGAGTGGGTTGCCATTTCCTTCTCCAATGCATGAAAGTGAAAAGTGAAAGTGAAGTCGCTCAGTTGTGTCCAAATCTTCAGTACTGGGGTGGGGTGCCATTGCCTTCTCCTCACTCATCACTAGATTATCTCAATTGCATATTCATACATTCTTTACTTTTTCAGACTCCTTTCCTTCCTCTCTCCCTCATTCCTGTGTTCTGCAAGCATTGTAAAAGCACCACTCTAAGCCAGAATTAGATGCTGGGTTTCTGGCAAAACCCTCTCCCCAGACTTCTAGGTAGACAGATGGTGAGGACACCCTGTGACTGCCACATGCTAGCCATCGGGACTCGGAGCAGAGGGAGCACCAAGACGGGAGCAACTGACTGCCTGGAGGAGAAGGCTTCCTAGAGGAGGTAGCATTTAAGCCACGCCAAACAGGGTGTGGGGCTTCCTAGGTGGTACTAGTGGTAAAGAACCCGCCAGCCAGTGTAAGAGATGTAAGAGGTGCTAGTTTGATCCCTGGGTTGGGAAGATCCCCTGAAGGGAGGAAATGGCAACCCACTGCAGTATTTTTGCCTGGAGAGTCCCATGGACAGAGGAGCCTGGAGGGCTACAATCCATGGGGTTGCAAAGAGTCAGGCATGACTTAGCAACTAAACAACCACCAGGAGCACACCTGTAGTTGAACAAATTGGGTTTATCGCCTCAGTTTGAGAAGGAAGACTGCATTTACCTCAGTAAGAGAGTGTTTAGGGGATTCCCTGGTGGTCCAGTGGTTGGGACTCCACACTAGAGTTTGATCTTTTGTCAGGGAACTAAGAGCCTGCAAGCTGGGCTAGTGGCCAAAATAAAGGGTGGGGAGGTTGTTAAAGAGACTTAGGATGGGATTTGGGCCTGGGTTAAGTGATTTGGGGGAGGATTTGAGTAAGTGGGCTTTTACTCTGGAATAGACGTTGGGAATCAGGGACAATTTTATGATTGAAAACCTTAAATATTTAAAGTGGAACTCTAACCGGATAAAGAAGCAGCGGTTACTCATATTAGAATGGGGAAAACGGTTGGTCCTTTTCTTGTTCCAACAATATTGTTGTTTTCATCTGACACGAAACGTGATTACGGAGCAGTCTTGTTTATGCCTTGCGACATCATGGCCCCAGAATGGCCTTGCACTACAGTGGTGTTTAGGAAATTGTCTATGTCCAACAGGAGAATCCTAAGGTCTAGCCGTGAGTGCCAGGCCAGCTCCCAGATGCGACGGGCAGCGCTCTTTTTTCTCGTAGGAAAGGCCCCTTCAGTCGACCGAGGTGTATTTGCTGGGTGCCAGGCGCCTAGTAATTCGAGGCGGACAAAAGAGATACGGCCCCAGTCCTCCGGGAGCCCACACTGACGTCTGTGCTGTCTTAAACAGGTCGTCAGAAGCGGCAGGAGTGGACCAGACCCAAGGAACAAAGGCCCGGGGGCGGGGACGGGGGTGGGGGTTGCTGAGAGCGTTAGCAGGGTGGCGGGCGAAGCCACAACTCGCCCCGGGACTGCGGAGGTCGGCGGGGGCCAGACCCTCGGGCACACAGGGCCGGCCACCTCTCCCCAAGGACGTGGGCGTTCGCTGCACAGATCTGCTCAGAAACAGGAAAAAGAAATCTAGCAGCTTTAATCAAAATAACCCACCCGGGCCTCGAGCTCATGAATATTCAGCAGCCTGCTTCCGGCGGGCAACCGCTCCGGCCGCGCCCACCTAGGAGACTGCGCTTGCGTCACTGGCGCGCGACTCTGTCGTCACGCGCGCGCGCCGCCGCCCGCCAGGGAAGGCTGCTGTCATGGCGAGCTCGGCGGCCTCCTCCGTGCGACCGCCGAGGCCCAGGAAAGAGCCACAGGCGCTCATCATCCCCAAGAATGCCGCGGAGGAGCAGAAGCTCAAGCTGGAACGGCTCATGAAGAACCCGGTGAGACGAGGCGCGGGCTGACGGCCGTCCCGAGTCCCAACCCCTTTCCTTCCGGCGTCTCTGGGCGCTCGCGGGCCCTCTTCCCCAGTCTCTGAACGCGGGAACTCAGGAGCCAAAGCCCAGGGTCAGACTTTGGGAAGGAATAGGCGAGCCGGAGACAGATTTCTGCTGCCCTTCTGTTAGAGCCAAGCGTGGAGAAGCGCGCTGCGGACTGGCTTCCCGTGCTTGAAGACCCTTTAACTTCGTGTGAACGGAAGCCTTAGACTAGAAAGATGGAGTCTTTGGGTTAGCGCAAGAATTTATTCTAGAAGCATTAACTGTTAGGCGTTGGGCCAAGAAACCTGGGGGTTGGAGGTCTCCAGCGATAAATAATGACTGACGTTCTGAGTTCTGCCCTGGAAAGTTGAGTTTAGCCCTAACAAGGCTGTGGGCTGTTATAGGACCCAGAATATACAGAATGAAGTAAAGCCAGAAGGGAGAAAATAAACTCAGCTTTGGGTCCAAGAAACAAAGCAGCCTTACTTCACTAGTTCAGTTAAAGGATTTTGGTTGTAAAAGATGTCACTTCGTCAGCCGGTTTATAACTAACAAACGCTTTCATGTTTAAATGTTGCAGGACAAAGCAGTTCCAATTCCAGAAAAAATGAGTGAATGGGCACCTCGACCTCCCCCAGAATTTGTCCGAGATGTAATGGGTAATGTCTTTGTGTGTGTGTGTGTGTGTGTGTGTACAGTTTTTAAAGTGTAAGTATAAAACCTCTAGTTTTTGTTAATTATATCCCCGTGGGGGGGGGGGGAGTTCACTGATCTAATATTTTACTCTTACAATGAAGGGATATTATTGGTTATGGTTTGGCATTAGAGAATCTTCTTTGTTTTTTAATGATATCTTTTTTTTTTCAAAGTGGAATAGTTTTTATTTTGTTGGATTAGTAAATTAACACAGTTCTAAAGAAGAGTAAAGAACAGGTGTAAAAAAATTAGAACCACCTGTAGTTCCGTGGTTCTACTTGTAACATTTTGGTAAAGCCTTGGACACCTCTTTATAGTCAAAACCACTCATGCTTAAGAAAAAATGTTCTTAGAAAAATACTGTTGTTCTACACATACTATTTGAAATTTACTCTTTTTTAGATCATGGCATCTTTTCAACTCAATAGAATCACATATCGTGTGAAATCCTTTGCTTGGGGAGGGGAAAGGTCACAGACTCTCTTTTAGGTTTCTGGTTTCTGAACCTGAATCTGCTTGTTCTCTTAATGCTGTTTGAGAATGAAATTTTTAGGGACTTCACATTCAACATTCATGCAACAAGTATTTAATGATATCTACAACATGCCAGCCAGTGTGCTAGGTTCTGGAATACAGTGGGAAACAGGGCAAGCTTGATCCCTTCCATCACTTCTGGTATTTGTCTTTGGTCCGCTTTGATTAAGGGTAGCCTGAGTTGGTAACTGGATCTCATCAAGAGCTCTGGACTGTCCTGGCTCTAGGTTCAAGCGCTGGGGCCGGCAGCGGAGAATTCCACGTGTACAGGCATCTCCGCCGGAGAGAGTACCAGCGACAGGACTACATGGATGCCATGGCTGAGAAGGTTAGTGAGCCAGGGGGCTGGCTGAAGCCTGGGGTTGAGTCGATGTGCACTTAAACCCGAGGAAAATAAACAATTGAAGAAGAGTAGATACACCTGGTTGTGGCTTGAGTGAGGGCTGCCTTCTGAAGTCAGCACGAGAAACAGATGTCAAGTAGAGTCTGGGTTACTTCTAGGTCAGACCCAGCACAGCAGGGCACTCACACTAGGAAGGGAATGAAGGGAGGGCGTCTGCCAGGTGGTAGAGAGCCCAGCAGGGTCCCTCTCCCCACCAGGCCCTTTGCCATGGAATAGGAGGCAGGATCTCACATCACTGGAGTTATTATTTCTCTATAATTTTCTCTCTTTTTGGCTGAATGCCTGTAATTCCAGTTAGCTGTGTGTCTGGTGCAAGGAGTACTGTGCTTTCAAGTGTTTTTGCCTCTCTGAGTTCTCTAGCTTTGAGGCTGGCATTTCTTCATGACACATAATAATTGATTAAGAATTGAGAGTATCTGTGAGTTCTGGTGGTCTAGTGGTTAGGATTCAGCACTTTTCACTGCTGTGGCCTGGGTTCAATCCCTGATCTCAGAACTGAGAATCCTGAAAGCCTCCAGGGAGGGGCATGGCAAAAATAAATAAAATTTTTAAGTTAAGAATTGAGAATTGCTTTAGAAATTGTACTGTAAGAACTCTTAAATTTTCCATTGCTTGATGGGAAAGACCAGAAACCTCTCTCCTATTGCTCTTAAGAAGTATTCTCTTGGACATTTCACTTGTTTTGTTTTTGGAATTGGGTTTTGAAGTTCTTTTATCCACACCAAACATGTTGCTTGATTTTTTTTTTTACTAGATTTAGATTGAGTCTGTAACTTAACTTGAATGAGAATGGATGTCAGTGTTTAGTCATCTCCTCTAGAAACTTTGTCTTCTTTTGCTTG
This sequence comes from Cervus canadensis, assembly GCF_019320065.1. Lineage (NCBI taxonomy): Eukaryota > Metazoa > Chordata > Mammalia > Artiodactyla > Cervidae > Cervus > Cervus canadensis. The sequence continues at coordinate 28,218,739 of NC_057417.1, read as the reverse complement.
TATCTTTTTGTATCTCTCAGTAATCATCTATGGAGATTTCACATATGTCTCACTACATTTGTTCAAAGATTTTTTTTTTAAGTATTTTGATTGTAGTGATCCTTTACATATTTATTGGCCTGGCCAGAATTGAGTTTGAAGAGGTACCTTTATGATTTTCGAGCAGAATGGGATAATTGCTGTGGTGGTTTTCGCCTGGTATTTGTGTGTCCTCCAGCCCTTAACTCGGCCCCCAGCTGTTGGTGGTTCTCCAGCGTCTTCTCAGCTCCAGTAATTAGCTTCAGGTGACTTGTCACAGCTGTGCCAGGTCACTGATGGCTTTGCACCGTCAGGAATAGCAAAACTCTGTGTATAGACACTTAGTTCAGTTCAGTTCAGTCGCTCAGTCATGTCTGACTCTTTGTGACCCCATGGACTACAGCACGCCAGGCTTCCATGTCCATCATCAACTCCTGGAGCCTTCTCAAACTCATGTCCATCGAGTCAGTGATGCCATCCAACCATTTCATCCTCTGTCAGCCCCTTCTCCTCCCGCCTTCAATCTTTCCCAGCATCAGGGTCTTTTCTAGTGAGTCAGTTCTTCGCATCAGGTGGCCAAAGTGTTGGAGTTTCAGCATCAGTCCTTTCAATGAATATTCAGGACTGATTTCCTTTAGGATGGACTGGTTGGATCTCCTTGCAGTCCAAGGGACCCTCAAGAGTCTTCTCCAACACCACAGTTCAAAAGCATCAATTCTTCGGCACTCAGCTTTCTTTACAGTCCACCTCTCATATCCAAACGTGACTGCTGGAAAAGCCATAGCCTTGACTAGACGGACCTTTGTTGGCAAAGTAATGTCTCTGCTTTTTTTTTTTTTTGTCTCTGCTTTTTAATATGCTGTCTAAGTTGGTCATAACTTTCCTTCCAAGGAGTAAGCGTCTTCTAATTTCATGGCTGCAGTCATCATCTGTAGTGATTTTGGAGCCCAAGGAAAAACAGTCAACCACTGTTTCCCCATCTATTTGCCATGAAATGATGGGACCAGATGCCGTGATCTTAGTTTTCTGAATGTTGAGCTTTAAGCCAACTTTTTCACTCTCTTTCACTTTCATCAAGAGGCTCTTTAGTAGTTCTTCACTTTCTGCCATAAGGGTGGTGTCATCTGCATATCTGAGGTTATTGATATTTCTCCCGGCAATCTTGATTCCAGCTTGTGCTTCTTCCAGCCCAGCGTTTCTCATGATGTACTCAGCATATAAGTTAAATAAGCAGGGTGACAATATACAGCCTTGACGTACTCCTTTCCTATTTGGAACCAGTCTGTTGTTCCATGCCCAGTTCTAAGTGTTGCTTCCTGACCTGCATACAGATTTCTCAGGAGGCAGGTTAGGTGATCTGGTATTCCGATCTCATTCAGAATTTTCCACAGTCTATTGTGATCCACACAGTCAGTGGCTTTGGCATAGTCAATAAAGCAGAAATAGATGTTTTTCTGGAACTCTCTTGCTTTTTCGATGATCCAGCAGATGTTGGCCATTTGATCTCTGGTTCCTTTGCCTTTTCTAAATCCAGCTTGAACATCTGGAAGTTCACGGTTCATGTATTGCTGAAGCCTGGCTTGGAGAATTTTGAGCATTACTAGCATGTGAGATGAATGCAATTGTGCGGTAGTTTGAGCATTCTTTGGGATTGGAATGAAAACTGACCTTTTCTAGTCCTGTGACCACTGCTGAGTTTTCCAAATTTGCTGGCATATTGAGTGCAACACTTTCATAGCATCATCTTTTAGGATTTGAAATAGCTCAAGTGGAATTCCATCACCTCCGCTAGCTTTGTTATAGTGATGCTTCCTAAGGCCCACTTGAGTTTGCAGCCCAGGATGTCTGGCTCTAGGTGAGTGGTCTCACCGTCATGGTTATCTGGGTCGTGAAGGTCTTTTTTGTACAGTCCCTCTGTGTGTCCTTGCCCCATCTTGGTATCTTGACGCCGAGCACTGTTTAAAGCGGAACATAGAGCATGGCTGTGTCTAGTGCTCAGTTGACGTTTGTGGGTATTGATGGACAACCCAGAGAAAATACAGAAAAATATTTCACAAACCTTGAATCCACATAGTTGCAAAGATTTTATTTTCATATGGTGAAGGACAGGCTCTGAGATTAGAAGGAAAGAGAGATGCCAGAGAATCCTTAACCTTCCACAGTGACTGTGGGCCAGCAGCCAGCAGGGGCTTTCCCTTGGAAAGTGCAGCTGCTTCAGACATTCACAGCTCAGCTTCTCAACAGACCAAGCGCTTTTAGCTTGAAGGCGTTGCTTTCTAGTTGAACTCTAATTGATGTTAAGTCCTGGGAATTCCCTGGTAGCTCAGTAGTTAAGACTTGAGCTTTCACTGCCAAGGGCACGGGTTCAATCCTGGTTGGGGAACTAAATCACACAAGCTGCACAGCACGGACCAAAAAAAAGATGCTAATTCCTTTCTTGGAAGGAGGCAGTTCTTTTTTATTTCAGAATTCTGCTCTCAAAGAGAGTTTCTGCGTCAGTCTCAGCAGAACCACCCAGCCCTGGCAGTGCAGACCAGCAGAGGTGATGAAGCCACTTCTTCCTCTGCTGGCTCCCTTTTTGCGCCCCCACCCCACCCCCCCGCCCGACCTTTGTGGCTGTAACTACCAGAGGTAGAGGTGACACTCTTTTATCTGAAGATGTCTTTATAGTTTTTCCTGTAGGTTTATTGCAGTTCATTGTTCTTCCTAAAGGCTTGGAAAAGGAAGAATTACTATTCCCCCATTTTATAGATGTGGAAACTGAGGCTTAGAAACAGGTACAGCTGCTAGGAAGAAATAATACAAGGGGTGGATATATGTATGTATGTATGTATTGACATATACATATGTACCACATGTATGTATGTTTAGGTAATGGCAGTACATGTTATGCTGCCTTAGAATCTGTCTGTTAGTAACTAGCTAGTTGGGACTTGAAAGTTCCACGGTCCCAGCCCTCTGGCCACTCTGCCTGATGAACTCTGGTCACTGTCTCTGAAGAAAAAGCACACCCTTCTGTGTCTCCTTACTCTGAGTACTCCTAGTACTTTTCTGACACAGTCAACAAATCTATGGGAGTTTTCCCCACACCAAGCAGTTCTGTGGCACCAGGCAAGTGTCCTACAATTTAACTCAATTCACACACTACCTATGTGGAAATAGCTTCAGATCTCAAAAGTTAAGGACTCAGCCCCACAAGACTGTCTCCCCGCCCAACTTCAAAGGCATACTACATGCCACCATTGTCAGCTGTGCTTCTGACCCCCTGGCTGTGAATCAGAGGCTTCTGTGACCCCCTCCTCGGGGCTCCATTCACTTGCTTAGAGAGGCTGACAGAACTCAGGCAGGCGTCTCGCTTACTAGTTTCTGGTGTATTCTGAAAGGCTGGAGCTCAGGGAGAGCCGGATGGAAGAAGGTGCAGGGAGAAGGAACGGAAGCCCTGTACCTCCATTCGTTCACCAGCCCAGGAACTATCCACACACACCCTTTGGGATTGGAGGCTTCACTCTGTGGACATGGGTAAATCATTTGACCATTGGTGGTTAGTTCAAGCTTCAGCCCCTCTCTGCTCCCTGAAGGTCAAGGAGGCGGGGCAGAAAGTTCCCGTGGCAACCAGCCCTGTTCTTAGGGGCTTTCCTAGAGTCACTCATACACTCCTGTAGTTGAAAGGGACTGGTTATAAAGAACAAAAGATACCCATTTCATCTTTATTTCTGGAGCTTTGTATCTGGAGTTAGGGAAGAAATTGGCAACAAAATTAAATATTATAGTAAAAGATCCCCCTGTGGCTCTTAAATAGGAAATTTATAAGAGTTTTAGGAGCTATGTGTCAAAAAAGTAGACAAGATATTTAAACCACAACGTAACATTTTCCAAGGCTCTAGTGAGAAAGAGTCAGTACTGCTGCTGCTGCCTTCAAGATATACAGTGCGTTCTATCCTACTTTCTGTCTCTTAGGTTTACTTGGGCATGAATGGTATCTTCGGAGAAGGCAATGGCACCCCACTCCAGTACTCTTGCCTGGTGGGCTGCGGTCCACGGGGTCGCTAAGAGTCGGACACGAATGAGTGACTTCACTTTCACTTTTCACTTCCATGCATGGGAGAAGGAAATGGCAACCCACTCCAGTGTTCTTGCCTGGAGAACCCCAGGGATGGGGGAGCCCGATGGGCTGCAGTCTATGGGGTCGCACAGAGTTGGACACAACTAAAGTGACTTAGCAGCAGCAGAATGGTATCTTAATGAATTGATTCGCTTCAACATCAGAGTCCTGTATGTTGATTTCCTGCCCCACCTGTTGGGCAACTTCTTAAAGTGGCCCCAGAGATTTGGCCGTGCCTGTAGCACCCCCGGTGGTGTGACTTGTAGAGTTTTCATGCCACGTCAGTGTTTGTCTAAGTGATGTGGTTTTTTGCAGCAAAAATTGGATGCAGAGTTTCAGAAGAGACTGGAAAGGAATAAAATTGCTGCAGAGGAGCAGACTGCAAAGCGTCGGAAAAAGCGGTGAGAACTTTGTGGCATCCCATAGCTAGTGAGACTTAGGGCAGGAAATGTAAAAATAGATGGCTGGTGAACAAATCCTTCTTGTGGTCAAAAGTTCACCTGTATGGCCTGTTGAGGTCTTGGGTGTTAAAACCTACAGTGGAGCACCCCAGTAGAGAAATGACTTTTCTTCCTGGGGAGAGATCCGTTCACTTACTGCCCCCCACCCCCAGCTTACTACAGATTTTCCAAGGCTTGGGGGTCAGCACTTCGGTGATGGCGTGGATTTCTGTGTCTCCTCTATGTCTGTGTTTTAATGAAAGGTTTAGTAAGTTGCTATGAGCAAACTTTGCAGTTAGCCTCTCCCTGAAAGGAGGGCCTGTAACCTCCCTAAGTGACCTCATGCAGGCTGCGTGTGTGTGTGTGTTTTAGTAAATGCTCCCTCAACTTTTAGAGAGGTGAGCAGGATTCTAAAAGTCGTCCCTGAATATCTTGGAATGAAAAAGTATCACTGGTATCAATCTCTCTGGATTGCTTTAATCACCTCAGGACTCCAAAGAATTTGATCTTGATTCATGAAGGACACAGGTTGATAACGTTGATGATGTTGGAGTAGCAGAGTCATGAGGAAGTACTTCTTTCATTTTATTGTAGCATTTGTGTAGTGTCTAAATCGCTGAAGGTTCTATAAGTAGATGTTTATTTTCTAATATATAAAATGGGTAGTTAAAGAATTAATGTATTTATTTTACATTTGTAGCCAGAAGTTAAAAGAGAAGAAATTACTGGCAAAGAAGATGAAACTTGAACAGAAGAAGCAAAATGAAGGTGAGTGATGCCTACTTTCCTTTTCTGACCTTTCTCAGTGTTGATCACAGTGGTTGACCTGTCAAGAATGAGGTTTAGAGTCTGGAGCTGGTTGGCTGGCCTCTGAAGAAATGAGGGCTTATTTCTGTTAGTTTTGACTCATTTAATTTTCAAGTGTCAGAAAAACAAGCTGGTTTAAGCAAAAAAGAAAAGATACTGGCTCATGTTTAGTCCAGGACAGACCTCCTTTCAGGCCTGCCTTGTAAAGGAGCACTGCTATTATTGGCATTTACTGTCTCTCTGTCCCCTGGCTCCCTGTCCTCAGGGGGATTCATTTCCTCCTGATGGTTCCAAGGTCCCTGCGGCTGCTCCAGGCTGCACCCTGGCTCATTCTTGTCCAGTAGGAAAGACTGAGGGAGTGTCTCCAGCAAAAGCGTTTTTGTGTCTCTTTGGCTCTTATTGAGTCATTTGGCAAGTCAGTTAAGAATGCTTTTGGCTACAAGAAATAGAAAACTCACCTAGCAGTAGTTAAGCAAAGAGTTATTTTTTCTCACGTAGCAAGAAATCTGATAGTAGGGTGGTTGAGCCGGTCAGTACTATCAAGCTCAGCATCCCTGCAGTTCTTTTGACCTGGGGGCATGAGATGGCTGCTGCAGTTCCTGGCATCATATTTAGGTTTAAAGCAGAAAGAAGAGGGAAAAGAAGTGGCACTTGTCTGGTTTTGTTTTTTTAACTGGAGAGCATACGATCCCCCAGAAGTGCCATCAGGTATTACTTTACATCTCATTGGTCAGTACCAGGTCACTTAATGTCATCAGGCTAGATGAATAGAAAACAAGTGTCACAACTATCTGTAACCTATCATCACCATCACTGGATGGATGGTACATTGCCAGTCTAGACAGAATTGAGGTTTTGTTACAAGGAGTAATAGGGGGCGAGTAATGTGTCAGCACACTGGGCTAGAAGAAGCACAAGCTGGAATCAAGATTGCCGGGAGAAATATCAATAACCTCAGATATGCAGATGACACCACCCTTATGGCAGGAAGTGAAGAGGAACTAAAGAGCCTCTTGATGAAAGTGAAAGAGGGGAGTGGAAAAGTTGGCTTAAAGGTCAACATTCAAAAAACTAAGATCATGGCATCTGGTCCCATCACTTCATGGCAAATAGATGGGGTAACAGTGGAAACAGTGTCAGGCTTTATTTTTGGGGCTCCAAAATCACTCCAGGTGGTGATTGCAGCCTTGAAATTAAAAGATGCTTACCCCTTGGAAGGAAAGTTATGACCAACCTAGATAGCATATTAAAAAGCAGAGACATTACTTTGCCAACAAAGGTCCGTCTAGTCAAGGCTCTGGTTTTTCCAATAGTCATTTATGGATGTGAGAGTTGGACTGTGAAGAAAGCTGAGCGCCGAAGAATTGATGCTTTTGAACTGTGGTGTTGGAGAAGACTCGAGAGTCCCTTGGACTGCAAGGAGATCCAACCAGTCCATCCTAAAGGAGATGAGTCCTGGGTGTTCCTTGGAAGGACTGATGCTGAAGCTGAAACGCCAGTACTTTGGCCACCTCATGCGAAGAGTTGACTCATTGGAAAAGACCCTGATGCTGGGAGGGGTTGGAGGCAGGAGGAGAAGGGGATGACAGAGGATGAGATGGCTGGATGGCATCACTGACTCGATGGACATGAGTTTGAGTAAACTCCGGGAGTTGGTGATGGACAGGGAGGCCTGGCGTGCTGCGATTCATGGGGTCGCAAAGAGTCGGACACGACTGAGCGACTGAACTGAATATGTCAGCATTCCACAGTCCTGCCTACTTCTGAACCCATCACAAGGCCAGTGATGCCAGTCACTCCTTTGAGAGCCCCTGGGCTGAGAATCAGAGAGAGGTCCCAGATGGGAAGGATCAAGGAGGCTAAGAGACCCAAAAAATGACAACTGATCACCACATTACTGAATTGGTGGCTATACCATAATTGACTAGACGTGTTTCCTGATTGGACAGTTGTGATTTTTGTTCTTAAGATAAAATCAGACCTGCGTTGGCATACTGAAACATCATCAGCCCCTTCTGTGACCTGAGTTGTAAATGTACTATAATGGGCTTCCCTGGTGGCTCAGTTCATTAAGAATCTGCCTGCAATGCAGGAGACCCAGGTTCAATCCCTAGGTGGGGAAAATCCCCTGGAGAAGAAAATGGCAACCCACTCCAATATTCTTGCCTGAAAAATCCCATGGACAGAGTAGCCTGGTGGGGTACAGTCCATGGGGTCACAGAGTCAGACACAAGTTGGTAACTAAATCACCACCATGTGACACTATATAGGACATGATTTTAGCCTGTTGCCCACCATTTCTGAGAAGAAATTATTTTAGAGTGCCAAAATGTGATGGCTCGGACCTCTTCCCCCAAGTGAGCCGCCTCATCATGTCCCCTGTCCTTCCCCCAGCCCCTACACACAGGAGTGTGGGCGTACTTGCTCCAGGGCCAGGAGGGTTGGGCACAGGTGCCAGTCTCGTGTTCTGTTGAAGAAGGTACTATGGCTTGGACCCCAGTATATTGAGAAATAGAAAGACTCTCCTTGGCCCTGGTAATCTGACCTTCCCTCCCTGGGGCTTGTTTTTGCTGCTTGTTGTGTTTACTGCTATGTATGTGTTGAGTGAGTTCCCTGAGCTAACTCTGAAGCTTATGTTCTTTGTTGTGTGTGGCAGCTGAAGTCTTTGCTTGGTTAGCTTAGTGGTCAGCTGAAGATTAGAGATTTCCTGGAATGCTTTGAACCAGTAAGTCTCCTGATTCTTGCCAAGGGCCTTTTCTGTGTGTGCTGGAGCATGTCTTCAGCATTCTGGCAGGCAGTTAACAGCTTTGCCTTAGCCGTCACCTCTGTGCACAGAGCCTCAAGCTTAACCAGAGGTGAGATTACGGCCATCGCTTGTCTGTCTTAGACTGTGCACAGCGGTGCACATGCATACAGCCTTCTAGATTACCAGCTTGTCCTCTTATACTTTCGGTCAGTTTCTTGTTTGTTTCAACTGTTACCACTGCCTCAGGCAGCTATGATGTTAAACAGTTGCCACTGATGGTTTCTGACAGATACCTTGGGGAAAGTCTGTTCTCACTGAGTCGGGTTGAATAAAGACAAGCCTTGGGAGTGGAAGTTTCCAGGGAGCTGCCAGACGGGTCAAATAGGGACAGTGCTCTGAGTGGGTGACTTCGGAGGAACTCCCACCAGGGGATACTCGTCGCTTTTCACAGCTACTGCAATTAGGAGGCTGTTGATTGAGCGACTTTTTTGGATCTGGAGAGGAGGAGTAGGAAACAGGACAAGTTAAAACAACCACAAAGCTTGCTGTTCTTACCAAAATTCAACCACTTTTTGTCAAACCATCCAGGGAACATTTGTAGAGTTCTGAAAAAGTTGATTCTGATGATTGTTGTCAGTGTTCTCAAAAATACTGCTACTTTTATGGAGGAGCAGATTTTAAGAGGTCCCTTCTGAAAGTGCTACCATCTCTTTAAATTTTAACCTACCTGTATTTGAAATATGTTTCCTGTAGATATCAGATATGTGGGTCATGTTTTTAATCCATTCTGACAGTCTCTGTATTTTTTGATAATGTTTGGATTTTAGGGCTGCCACTTTGTCTTAATTCTCTTCTTTTGTTTGTTTCTGTTTCTCCTTTCCTGTCGTCTTTTGGATTTATTTGAACATTATTCTATCTATTGTGTTTTTAACTATTTCCCTTTTTGCAGCCTTTTAGTATTTCCTTTAGAGCTTACCCTATTCATTATGCTTTCACAATCTACTTAGAATCAGCATTTCACCACTTTAAGTAGAATGTAGATATTTTTCATCATATAGATTTCTTTAATCCTTATGTTACAGTTGTCTTAGGTATTATATCTCCATACACTGAAAACCCCTTCAGATAACATTACTTTTTTTTTAAGTTGACATATAGTTGACTTACAATATTATTTCAGTTTCAGGTGTACAACATAGTGACTTGATATTATCATAGATTATGCACCATACAGTTATTATAATATCTTTGGTTATATTTCCTATGCCATGCATTACATCCCTGTGACTTATTTATTATGTAACTGGTCGTTTGTACCTCTTTGTATCCCTTCACCTGTTTTGCCTTTTCCTCCATCCTCCTCCCCTCTGGTATCCACTAGTTTTTTTCTCTGTATCAGTGGAGTCTGTTTCTGGTTTAAGCAGATTTTTAGATCCCACATATAAGTGAAAACATGCAGTATTTGTCTTTCTCCATCTGACTTATTTCACTTAGCATAATACCCTCTAGGTTCTTCCATGTTCTTGCATATGGCAAGATTTCATTCCTTTTTTATGGCTGAGTAATATTCGTGTGTATGTGTGCATGTGTGTGCACACGCACACGTCTTTATTCATCTGTCAGTGGACACTTAGGTTGCTTGTGTGTGTGCACACGAGCATGCGCACATGTTTTTTTATTCATTCATCTGTCAGTGGACACCTAGGTTGCTTGTGTGTATATGTGCGTATACGCACACTCATGCACACATTTTCTTTATTGATTCATCTGTCAGTGGACACCTAGGTTGCTTCCATATCTTGGCTTTGTAAATAATGCTACATTGAACTTTCCGATGCATGTATCATTTTGAACTAGTGTTTTCATTTTTTTTTTTTTTTTTTTTTTCAGATAAATACCCAGAGGTGAAATTGCTGGATCATATGGTAGTTCTGTTTTTATGAAGCAGAGCTATTTTTATTACTATCTTTTATTTTCAATCATCAAATATATTTCAGACTCAAGAGGAGAATAGTCTTGAATAGTGACCAGATAGTTACCATTTCTATTGCCTTTTCTTTGTTCCTCATGTTCCAGACTCCTTTCTATCAGTTTGTCTTTTTTCTGTCTTCTTTCCCGTCTGTCAGAAGATCTCCCTGTAAGTCATTCAGTGAGAATAGGTATGCTGGCTATGAGTTATCTTAGCTGTTCTTCATATATGTCTATCTTTATTTCATCCTTGTTCCTATGGGGACATTCTCACTGGATAAGAATATTGGGTTGGCAGTGGTTTATTTCAGTACTTTCGAAATGCTGCTTCATTTCATCTGGCCTCCATTTCTAATTAAAAAAAAAAAAAAGTTATTCAGATTGTTTTCCTATCATTGTTTTTCCCTGGCTGCTTTCAAGATCTTTAGGTGTTAGGAACTTGATTATGATGTGTTGGCACATGGATTTCCTTGGGTTTATCCTGGAGTTGCATTTGGAGTTCACTGAGCTACATGAATCATTGGTAAGCACGTGTCTTTGTCAAATTTGGGACTTTTTTCCAACTTTTTTTTTTTGCTTTGTTCATATTGGATAATTCCTGTTGATCTGACCTTAAGCTGTCTCTTCCCTGTGTCATTTCCAATCCACTACTGAGTCAATCCGGTGAATTACGTTTTTCAGAAAAGTTTTTGTTTCCATTCGATTCTTTATACTTTCTCTTTTCTTTGCTGCAATTTTCTATCTTTCCGTTTGTTTCAAGATTCTTCACACTCACTTCCTGGAAAAATATTTCAATAGCTACTTTGAAGTGTTGGTAGTTCCAACATCTGGGTTATCTTGACGTTAGCATTTGTTGAATGTCTTTCCTCGTGCAAGTTGAGATTTTCCTGATTCTCCACGTACTGAGTGATTTCCTGTGGATCCTGGACATTTTGAATGTTGTGAGACTCTGATCTTGCTGATGTTTGTTTCAGCAGTCAGTCATCCTGGTTGTGTTCAGAACCCAGGTTCTCATCAGCCTTCTGTAGACTGTGGCTCCAGGAACCAGGGTTTTTAAAGCTTTTGCTGTGCTCTCCAGATGTGTCCTGTGGGTGCCACCCAGTGGCCAGTCAGGGTTTAGCTGAGTTCGGTTCTCAAAGTGCTCGGCATGGTGATTAGGGCCAGATCCATGCATGTGCTGTCAGGGTGACCCCAGGAGTTCATAAAGACTTTACGATGTCTCTTCCAATCTCTCCATGACCTCCCCAGTAGTTCCTGGTTTCCTGGAGCTCCCCTTTTCAGATCTCTGGCCAGAAAGTCGGGGCTCTAGTTACCTACTCTGCCATGTGCTCCGTACAGTTGCCCTTGCATCCAGGGCTGAGTGGTGGGAGGATAAAGAAGAAAAGTAACAGTTTGCCTGGCCATCCTAGGACCACAGCTCCTCTGATCATAGAGAAAGGTTCCCCTCCTTCCAGGTTTTTGTGCAGTAAGCCCCCATTGCCACCAGTCACTGTGGCCATCCTGACACTGGCAGAGGGAAAAGACAAAAGAGATTCCCCTCCCTCTGAACATCGGGAACCCACTGTCTTACTCCTTGAACCAGAACTCGAAAGCTTCTCTCAGAACTTGTCTATGCCAGTCTCCACTTCTGTGTATTGGATCGCCCCAAATCCAGGCTGGGATACTGGAGAGAAAAAAAGGAAAAAAAAAACCCACAGGAAATGCAATATTGTTCCAGTGGTACTTTGTATTCTGGTCTTTTCTCCCATTTTGCTTATCTTTCCGAGTCGATGCATTCTGTCCTGGTGCTATAAGCAGTGTTCAGTGGAGAAACAGTCGAATGTGCTTGCTCTGTGTTACCTGGAACCCACCCTCCATTTGTTTGGGGGGGGGTGTGGTTTTTTTTTTTCTTTCTGATTGTGCTGGGTCTTCGTTGCTGTGCATGAGCTTTCTCGCGCTGCGGCCGGTGGGCCCAGCTCCCCAGCTGCGGTGCACAGGCTTCCTGCGGCGGCTTCCCTGGTGGTGTGCAGGCTCGGTAGTTGTGGAGCGTGAGCTTAGTTGCTCTGCAGCATGTGTTGTCTTCCTGGACCAGGGATCTAACCAGTGTACCCTGCATGGGAAGGCGGACTGTTAACCACTAGACCACCAGGGAAGCCCTATTTGGTGTTTTGAATCCAGTTACAGGACTTGACATTTAGCTCTTGCACATTTCAACTTGGTGTTACTGGTTCTGTTGGTTCAGGTCTCCACAGTCCTTGTGAATTCTGATTCTGGAATTCAGCATGTTACCATGTCTTTCTGGTGTTGTGATGGGCAGGTTTGATAAACATACCTCCTTTCCATCATTGGTAAAAATGCTGAGCCAGCCAGACTGGGCCAGGGAGCTCCATCTAGCCTGGCATGGACCTGTTCACTGAAACCCTGGGTGGTGGTATTCTCCAGCCGAGAATCAGCCAGACTCCCTCTTCTTTAATCTGACCCACAGAGGAATCATAGGAAACTTGAGAGGTCACTCGAGGCCATGGAGTGAGCATGGTGTCCGTAGGGTCTTGGCTCAGCGCTCTTTCTGGCTCACCTTGACCTCAAGCATCTCTTGGAGCAGATATTTTTTTCTCCCTTAATTTTAGCTTGTAAAATGATAAGCTCTTCCTAGATCTAAAATTCTGCAACTTGGTATCTTTGCCACATGCCTTGCTATAATGAATATACACCATCTTTGGGGGGGTGGGGCAGAGGAGTTCCATCCCCTGTAAATGCAAGAACCCTTTCAGAACAAGAAACTGAGGTTACTTTGCTTGCTCTGAGTTTGTATTTATTGAACCTGTGATGGGTCTGCGGGATCAGAGTAACTTTTTAGTAATCAGATCTAGAATTGGAGAGAGGTGGCAGTATCCCAGAGCTGAGATTTCTTAAACCCCCCTTTTCTCGCCACTTTCTCACCTTAGATTCATGTTACCACACAGTTTCCAGTCCCTTTTCTTTCATTTGCCTGAGGCTGTGAAGAGTCTCAGAGATGATAGATTTCACCCAGGGTGTCTGCCCTGTTTAAAATGGCCCCGTGCCCTTGCCCTGGGTCTCCCCCGGTCCTGAGCTTCAGTTCTGTCAAAGGATAAAATGTTTTCATCCATGTCTCATTGTAGCAGTGCAGTGTTTTTCAAACTGAGGGTTGTGATCCTTTACTTACTGGGTCATGAAGTTAGCTTAGAAGTTACAGGTTGTTGTTTTTTTCAAACATGCATAAAACAGACTAGAAAACATCAGAATGCCTCACATCCTGGAGTAACTGTTTAGTGAAATTTTCTTTTCGGTTTCTAGGTGAGCTGTCAGGCTTGAAAATCACTGTTAGGATACATGAGCCCCACCTGTCTTGTGCAGTTAGCACCTGTACATATTTTTTAAATGATTAGTAATAATGTATGGTTGTATATGCTTCTCACCAAATGAGCAGGAGAGTGTTATGGGGATAGCTTCCTACAGGGGGTTTGTGTGCCTTTCCTGCACCTCTCAGTTCCTTCCTTATTTTTCATTTTGTGAAAGGGAAAGGATTTCTAGATTTCTAGGATTTCTATTTCTAAAATAAATTTAATGTGGTGATACTCAGTTCTGCCACAAGGTGGCTTCAGTGCACCGCTGGGTTCTTGAAGGACCTGGAGCTAAAGCACCTGAGCTTTTTGGCTCTTCTATCCGTGGTGAGGGGCAGCTGGCTAGGAGTTCGGTTCTGTTGCTGGAGAGGAAATATCCCAGCTTATCGTCCGTGCTGGTCCAGCAGTTCAGTGAAGTGAGACTTGTCAGAATGATACCACAGGGTGGCGTTAAGCCAGTCTGGATTATTAAAGCCTTGAATCCCTGAACAGTATATTCTGATGCCAGTGTTAATCATGACGCTGGCTTACCTACCAGAGAAACCTTAAGGTGACGCATTACCAAGAACATCAAGGGCGATTTCTCCAAGGCTGGGTGGGGGGAGAAGCAGGCGAGGGAGATAAAGTGGTACAGACTTTCACTTACAAAGTAAATGAGTCACAGCTGTGAAAGGTGTAGTGTAGGGAATATCATCAGTAAGGTTAATATCTTTGTGTGGTGTCAGATGACAACTGGACTTACCGTGGTGATCATTTTGAAACATACAGAAATAGTGCATCACTATGTTGTATACCAGGAACTAATATAATACTGATACTTCAAAAACACTCCTAGAAAAAGAGATCAGATTTGTGGCTGCAGAGGTCAGGAGGAAGGGGAATTAGATGAAGGTAGTCAAAAGGAACTTCTGGTTACACGATGAGTAAGTACTGGGATGTAATATACAACATGATAAAGATAATACTACTGTACATTATAAATGAAAGTTAACAGACTTCTCTGAAAAAGGAAAAAAACCTTTTTTTCTATTTCTTTAACCTTATGAGAGATGGATGTTCACCAAACATGTGGTGAGTATTTGAAAACTGGGGTGGGAGGAGCAGTTTATCAGCCTCAGCAGTGTGGACACCCTGGGCCACATGGCTCTTTGTTGTGAGGGACGATATCCTGTTCACTGTAGGATGTTTAAGAGCATCCTGGCTTCTACCCGCTAGATGCCAGCAGCACCCACCCTCCCCTCCATCACTGACAAAAAGAAATGTCTCCAGACCTTTGCCAAGTGTTTTCCTCATGGCGGAGAGGGACAAAAGTGTCCCTAGTTAATACGATTCCTATTTCAGCTGGTATCGGGTGTTGGGAAGACACTCAGTTTATGTTTTGGATCAAACTGTTTGCTTGAGTGCCACAGTTCTTACCCATGCTCTCTATATTGGGAAACCATGTGTATCCCTTGCGTCTTTTGAAAGTAAAGGCAAGACAGGATCATTTTAGAAATGTTTAGAATACACAGGAAAGGAAAAAAGTCAAAAAATTATCTGCAATTCTTACTTAAAAAAATCACTTTAACATTCTCATGATGTTTATTTAAATTTTAATATTTATCATGTAAACCTATTTACATAATTATCATATTTACAGTTGTCCTTTTATCATATAACATTGTATCACAAATATTTTCCCATGCTCTTATAATTCCATAGTGCAAGGAAGGATTTTTTTTTCCCAATCTGTTCATTCATCTGTTGTCTTGGATTTTTGTTTTTTTGTTTTGTTTTATTAAAGTTAACATCAGCTTCAATTACACTCAGTGGCATTTTACCTAGTATTCTTACAGTCTTGTGAATAAAATCTCAGATACCTAGATTTTAAAATCATCTGTAAACAGCAGTGTGAGAGTAGTGGAAAAAGGTCAAGTATCACCATCCTAATAGATCACCTCTCATTCTGTCCGTTTTCTCCTTTTTACGTGTTTGTTTATTTGATGGCACTGGGTCTTAGCTGCGACGCGCGGGGCCCTTCACGGCAGCGCACAGGTTCAGTAGTTGCATTGCTGGCACTCAGTTGCCCTGAGGTGTGTGGGATCTTAGTTCCCTAACGAAGGATGAAACCTGAGTCCCCCGCATCGCAAGGCGGATTCCCAGCCACTGGACCACTAGGGATGTCCCTGTCCGTTTTGTTTTAATCTCGCCATGTGAACATACCGTCTGTATGTAGGTAATAATTGTAGTATATGAACATGTTCCCCATTTGTTTGCTTTTATTAAACATTATAAGCACTTCTGGTCTTCATAACTTTTTCAGTGACTGATCATATCCAGCAATCGACATGCCATGATATACCTAACATTTTCCCTTTGTTAGACATTAGACTGATTCCAGTTTTTCTCTTCTTTAGAAGATATTTTAGTGAATTTATGAACCTGTCTCCCTTCCCCCTTTCTGGGTAAAATTCCAGCAGTGGCAATTATTAGATCACAGAATATAAAAAGAGTTTTTGGCTCTTGAAATGTATTGCCAGTTTCTTTCCAAAGAAGTAGTATCAGTTTTTACAGCCATCAGCGATGTGCAGTGGTGTGCATTTTACCATATTAAAAAAAAAAAAACCTTACAAAAATATAGATCCAGATCTGGCAGGACTGTGATAGCAGCCTCCATGCTCTTCCCACCCACCCTGAACAGCCTCCAAAGCTCTCTCTAAAACAGGCTGGGTTGTCATTTGTTCTCCTACACTTCTCTGATGGCTCAGAGAGTAAGGAGTCTGCCTGCAATGCCGGAGACCCGGGTTCAATCCCCAGGTTAGGAAGATTCCCTGGAGATGGAAATGGCAACCCACTGCAGTATTCTTGCCTGGAAAACCCCATGGATGTAGAAGCCTGGCAGGCCCCAGTCCATAGGGTCACAAAGAGTCGGACGGGACTGAGCGGCTTCACTCTTACTTGCAACAGTCCTTAGCATTTATTGAACATTTACTATGTAGCCCCAGTTCTAAGTGCTCTGCAGGTATTAACAAAATCCTCACAGCGGCCCTGTGACAATCCCCATTTTACAGTTGAGGGGCCTGAGGGACCAGGCAGTGATGGGCGCCCACAGAGCGAGCAGATAATCCCAGTGTCTCCCCACTGGCCTTGCGCTGACCCCCCAGGTGACTGTTTCAAACCTAGCCAGCAGCCCTGCACGCCCACCCCTTCCGGTCTCCCCGCCCTTGCCCTCTGACCTTGTCTGCCTTCCCCGTGTGCTCTGCTCCCGAGCTTCTCTCACTGTTCTCCCACCTCTGCTCCTGCTCAGGCCGCTGTGCTCTTTCTTTCTCGTGCTCCCCACTCCCCGTCTGCCCAGAAAGCTTCTGCTCAGCTTGCACCTTGTAAGACCTTTCCTACCGCCCCTCCCCACCCCAGCCTCCCACTTTGCTCCCACAGGGTTTGGTTATGGAATGTGCTAAATCACATAATGTGTTTATTCAGTCGCAATCTCAGTTCCCTGAGGGTAGGCAGTGTCTTTAAAAAAATAATAATAAGCTTGGTTTTAGAATGATTTTAGATTTACAGAAACACTGCCAGGAGAGTATAGTACGAAGAATTCCCATATGCCCAGTTTCCCCTATTGTTAACATCTTAAGTTAATGTGGTTCATTGGTCACAGTTCATGAACCAGTCTTGATGCATGTAGTAGCTGAAGTCCATACTTCGTTTCCTTACTTTTTACCTAGTGCCTTTTCTTGTTCCAGAATCCCATGTAGGGTGTCATATTACATTTAATCATCATGTAGCCTTCGGCTCCTGATCGCTCTTGACAGTTCCCCAGACTTTGTTTTGATGACCTTGAGAGTTTCGAGGGTCAGGTGTTCCGTAGAATGTCCTTCAGTTGGGATTTGTCTGGCGTTTTTCTCATGAGTGAGTTACCTAGAGGAAGAAGACCACAGAGATAAAGTTCCATTCTCACGTCAGGGCTGGATGCTTATCAGGACGACTTGTCACTGTTGACGCTGCCCCTGATGCCCTCCTCAGGCAGTGCTCGTCAGGGTCCTCTGCTGGACGGCGACTCTGCTTCCCCTTCCCACGCTGTGCCCTTTGGAAAGAAGTCACCCTGCACGACCCACACATAAGGGGTGGGGGTTTACGCAGCCCCTCCACGAGGGCGGAGGCTCTGCATCAGCTATTTGAAACTCTTCTGCATGGATTTGTCTGGTCCTCATTTTCTTTGTAACTGTGGACTCTGAGATACTTACTTTGCACTCTAAGTTTAATCTAATACTGCTTTATTTTCTTGCTCAGATTGTTCCAGCTTTGGCCACTGGGGGCTCTTTCATATAGTGCCTGTCCCTTTCACAGACTCCCATCGTTGGTGGAGTTTGGGGGGTTGGTTTTGTTTGCATCAGCACTTCCTTACTTCCTGGTGCTACAAGGTAGTCCAGACTTGTCTTATGTATTTTCAGCCCCTAACCTAGGATTCAGCCATTCCTCTGAGTCCTGTTTCTTTTTATTGGAGAATGAAATAATTTTGTTGAAGAGCCAAACGACTTGAATGTGCATCGGATTCCTAAGTTTCTCCTCTCTGAGAGTGACACTTCTAGGCTCCAACAGCCTGTCTCCTATCCACAGGAACCAGTTGTGTTTAGAGCTTGTCAGTCATAAGCAGTGCTTTGAGCTCTCCTCAGTCAGTCAGCATCTCAGACATCCAGACAACACATTCCCCAGACAACCAGATTAATGAGTGTTTCACTGTTTTTTTGGTCCAACAATTACAGAAGTTTAACAAAGATGTTCAGTAATAAAATGTACACAACCCAATTTTTATAGTAAAATGCAGGGGAGGGGGGCATGTGGACACCGTTGAATCTCTGATGAACAGCCATTGTTGGTACTGGTTCCAAGACTGACGGGATGATGTCTCCTCGTATTGCCACTAATCCAGTATTGTTCTGTTGCCCACCAGTAGCCATCTCCACACGTTCACCTATCACAAGATTCATAAAAGGATCAGGTCCCCACAGTATTCCTTGGACATATCTGCCACCATTTAATTTCAGCAATAACTTCTTGTCCATACATTTCTTCAACTCAGGAGGGTGAGCCTTGCTCATGCTGTCTACTTGGTGAGCTCAAAGACACCTCCGACTGTCCTGTCCCTTTAAGATCAGAATTCAAGATGAAAGTCTGTGCACTTGTCCTGCCTGTTCATACCTCTTAGGATATGGTTGGTGGTTTTCAGGCTTGAGGCTGACCTGTGATGACTAAGTTACAGAACAAAACAAGTAATCAGCAGTTGCACCCTGGGAGCGCAGGTCCTAGAGCAGAGCTCCCCAGCTGGCAAATGGGGAATGGGGCACACGTGGCAGACCCCGATCACCTTGCCTTCAGGGTGGCGGCTGAGTGCCCACGACCTGGACAGGGCTCAGAGAGCACTGCCCGAGGAGTCCAGGGCGCTCAGAGCTGTGTGTCTGGTCCACCTCTAGTTTTTCACTTGGTCTCCGTATAGCATGTTTTTTCCTTCTTTCTCCCCCTCCCTGCCCCCCTTCTTCTTTTGTTTTTTTTTTGTTTTTTTTTTACAATTTTGGTGAAATATACATAACACAAGATTTACCATCAGTACAGTTCAGTGGTACTAAATACATTCAGATTGTTGAACAACCATTATCACCATCATCTACTGCCATAACTTTTCATTCTGTAAAACAGAAACTGTGTCTTTGAAACAGCAGTTCCCCCATTCCCTGCTCCTCCCAGCGCGTGGCAGCCACCCGTCTCCTTTTCCATCTTCGAATCTGCTCTTCTCAGGACCTCCTGTAACAGAAATCATAGAGCGTTTGTCATCCTGTGACTCCCGTTTGACTCAGCGTAATGTCCTCGGGGTTCCTCCCCGTTGCAGCCCCCATCAGAACTTCTTTCCTTTTTCAGGCTGAATCACTGCGCTGTATGAATAGGCCGCATTCTCCTTATCCATTCAGCATGCTCATTGTTACTGCTTGCACCTCATTTTTCTTACTGTGTATTGGAGTGTAGTATATTTACAATGTAGTGTTAGTGTTGGGTGTACCGCAGAGGTTCCTTTGTACGTATATCCTTTTCCAGATTCTTTTCTCGTCTAGGTTATTTGTTTATCTTGGCTGCCCTGGACCGTTGTTGCTGTGTGGGCTTTCTCTAGCTGTGGGGAGGAGGACTCCCACTGCGGTGGCTTCTCTTGCTGAGGAGTGGGGGCTCTAGGGGCACGGGCTTCAGTAATTGTGGCGAAAGGGCTCAGCTGCTCTGTGGCCTGCGGGTCCTTCCCGATCAGGGCTCAGACCTGTGTGCCCTGCCCTGGCAGGCGTTCTTGTCCTCATGCAGGTCATTGCAGAGTACTGAGTAGAGTTCCCTCTGCTCTAACAGTGGGTCCTTGTTGATTATCTGTTTTATGTGCAGTCGTGTATGTAATTGATCCCTCCCCGACACTGCCCCACACCGTAAGTTTGTTTTCTAAGTCTCTGAGTCTGTTTCTGTTTAGTGAATAAGTTCATTTGTGTCACTGTTTAGATTCCACATATAAGTGACACCATAGATGTTTGTCTTAGTTGATCATTTCAGTCCATCCGTGTTGCTGCAAAGGGCTCTATTTCATTCTTTTCTATGACTGTCACGTCAAGTTTCTTTTGTCTCCATTCCCCTATGCATTTCTGCAGGCAAGGTAGGCAGAGGCTTGAAAGTCACATAGTGCAGGTTGGAATCCTAGGTCCTGGTTTTACAGATTGTGAGACCTTGATTAGCAAATTACTTAACCTCTCTGAGCTTGATTCCTCATCTGTAAAATGGGTATAGAGGAGCATTACTCATCTCAGAGACTGTTATTAAACAAGAGGGTACAGACGTGCAGACTTCGCCCAGCGCCTGGCATGTGACAGGTGTTCAGCAAATCTTAGCCACTAAAACATGCTCATCATTTGTAGTTTCTCATCCTCGTTGGGCATGAGGTTGAGGAGGAGGAACATCCTAAGGAATTAAATCGTAGAGATGATTTCGACCCCTTGCCATGAATGCTCTTTAGTGTCCCGCCAACGGTGTGAAGGTGGATAGACCGTGCTGTGCCCTGGGTGCCTGTGGGCGCAGGAGTGAGTTCCTACACTTCTGCGGGAGGTGCCCACCGTGCCCGCCAGTGTTGTTGGGGAGCTGGGGAGGCTGGTGCGGGCTCCGCGGGCTCTGGCTCCGCCTCGTCCCCGCTCTCGCCCACTGCCCTGCTCCAAGAGGGGGAAGCAGGAGGAGTCGGGAACAAGTTGTCTTTGTGCTCTGCTCTTGGTCTGCTCAGCGGCACTGTGGGTACTGGCAGACACGCCAGGGAAGACGCTGGGATTCAGAGGCGCACGTGGAGTGCCGGTGGGAGGCTTTCTGGGTCTGCGGGCAGGGCTGGGAAGCGAACATGTTTGTTGTGGGCGGGGCCCTCTGCTGCATGGGTTTTGAAAGTCCCTTCGCAGATGGGCCGAGAGCAGGGACGTGAGCACATGTAGTCGGCCTCCCTCAGTGGTAAAGGGCGGCTGGGGGCGTTGCCTTGCCAAGACGATGGACTGGGGAGGACCACATATAAAGCAGTGAGGCCTGATTTCTGGGGCGTCAGGATCTTGTGTGGGCTGGACCCTCTTAGAGGGATGAGGTCCACCCTCCAGCAGTGGTAGGGTCGGTTCTGGGACTGGCCCTTTATTCCCGGGGTGGCCTTGGGGGCTGACGGGCACGAGGACCTCTCCGGCTCCTCGCTGTCCAGTCCAGGGACGGCTGGGGCCTGGGTTCTTCCAGCAGTCCATTCTCAGCGAACCCCTCATTCTCCGAGTGGATGTGTGTATCGCTGATCCAGATGCCATGTGATTGCAGGATCCAGTGAGACCCAGGAGCAGCCGTCCAGTGGCTCCGAGGAGGCGTCTGGGACAGAGGACGAGGGGGACGCGCCCAGCTTCGTCATGGGGCGATGACGGGGCTGGCCCCGCGACTCCGAACGCCCTTCCAAAGCCTCATGGAGACACGCAGTGGGAGCCCCTCCTGAGGACTCGCAGCCCCGCTGCGGGCAGGACTCAGCCGGTAGGGAGAAGACTGGCCGCCTGGACACGCGAGGGCACTGCCAAGCGGGGTTCGCTAATGTTCTCGCTGTGAGGGGGGAACTGTATGACCTGGCGCCCCCACCTGCTCTCACATAAGTGGACAGTGATGAGCTTGGGGCTGGTTTCTGTGAAACGAATGTTTGTTTAGTAAAGAACAGAAAAACTCCAGGTTTTGTTCGGACCTGTGACGTGACACGACAGGGGGGGGCTGGTTCCCAGACCCAGAGAAGCAGCCTCGGCTCCGGAAGGAGCCCTCGCTGCAGGGCGCGGGGCCTCCGTGTCCTTCAGCTGAGGGTGCAGAGTGCACCCCAGGACTGCTCCCCGCATCCCAGCAGCTGCAGAGGGAGACCTGGGACTGAGCCAGGGGTGGAGCCAACAGAGAGGACCTTGGCGTCTGAGGACGACTTCGGAAAACCAACTGGTCATAGAAAGTCAGCAGGTAGAGGAGCCAGGCTGGGCTGGACCAGAGCAGGTGGCCTGGGGAACCCTGCTGGACCACAGGGGTGCGGGTGACGCTGGCCAAAAGCTACACTTTCATCAAGAGGGAAAAGGGGATCTAAGCAGAAAATGGAAGGTGACTGAGGGCAACCTTTCAGGCCAGTGGGAGAGACAGATGGTTTCTATCTAAAGCCTTCGCTCACGTTTTTGGTATCTCCAAGTTTCTAGGTCTATTTTGTGCCTTTTATAGAAAGTTTGATAGAATTAAGGAAATAGTGGTTTCAAGTGAAGGGAAATGAGGAGACATCTTACGTTTCTTGATTTCCCTGGCTCCATCCTGAGCCTTGTGACATCTGTGATAACGTCTGTATGTCCACAGTTTAAGTCACAGGAATTTTCTTTCCCAGGAAGCTGAAATGGAAAGTCAGCCCTCATAAATTAGAACACAGCCTGACTGTTTTGAAAGTGGCGTTTCTCTTTCATTAGGGACTGACCGGTTAGTTCTGTGTCCTCCTATCTTTGAGCTGTTGGTTTCCTTTGTCCCCTCAAAGTGTGTGTGTCAGAGCTCGTGCTTTGAGCCTGGAGCCCTGGGACTGAGTCCTGGCCCTGCCTCTGATGGGACAGGGAACTCCGGGCAAGTCCCTGTCCAGTGTCCCCGGCCAAGAGCTCGGAGCTTCCGCAGCAGATGTGTGCCGGGCAGGTGGGCAGATGACTAGACTGGGTGCTTGCTTTTACCTTTACTGGATGTCAGGAGATGCTGCTCAGGGAGAAGATGTCCTTCAGCAGTTCCCAGTGATGCAGCGGTTTTAGTGCCTTAGGTTGAATGACTTGCCGGCCTTCTGTACCAGCCGGAAACTTGGATCCACTCTCCCAATCCACTCAGCAGAACCAAGCGACTGACACTGCACTTCGTGTTATCAAACCCAGTTCACTGCAGGGCATCCAGCAAGGAGAACAGGCCAGCTGGTGCTCAGAAGCCCAAAAGACTGCGAGGGAGAGGGTCCCAGGGTATGTGATCCGCTCCTGTGCGGTTTGATTGGTCGATGGTGAGTGAGTAAGTGATGTCTGGGGAGTTGCAGCTTTCTGGTTCCAGCCCGTCCGGGCTCTGCGCTGCTGGTGGTCCTCGGGCGGGCAACTGCTTTCACCTGGG
Source organism: Cervus canadensis (assembly GCF_019320065.1). Lineage (NCBI taxonomy): Eukaryota > Metazoa > Chordata > Mammalia > Artiodactyla > Cervidae > Cervus > Cervus canadensis. The sequence goes on along the minus strand of NC_057417.1, from coordinate 28,195,678 downwards.
GGTAATCATGCCTGCAAGACAATTAAAGGGTGTGGCTCGGGATACTACTTAGCGCCCTTAAGGAGGAACTGAAGGGCCTTGACTTTATGGCCAAATTATTTTGTCTGTCTTGACTGCTTTCCTTGTTTCTTCATTTTCTCATCTGTAACTAAATTTGTGCAAGAATGTGGGAGAAAGTCATTGACCTTTTCATTTTAAAATTCTTTTCATTTTTAAAAGAATTCTCAAGTTGCTTGGTGCCAGTACTTTGTATTATAAAGACATTACCCCTGATGGCTTTGTCACAGCACCTGGACAAACGCTTGAAAATTAGACACAGTACAATAAGGATAGAGATGTAAACACACCTGCCATATACCCAGAGTTTGTTACAGATGGCAACCAGGAAAATCAGTTTTGGAGTGAGTCATTTTTATATAAATTCTGTAACCAAGGAGTCTTTTGAATTCTATTTATTTGGGTTTCAGCTTCTCCAGGGCTCTTTTTTAAAATATATTTATATATATATATGTATGTGTGTGTGTGTGTGTGTATATAAACAGGAGCTGTTGGCCACTGCACATCTTTTTTGTGGTTAAAATGTAGTTTTATTATCTAGTACTTTTCTGCCTAAATAATCTAGCGCCTTCTCCTTGGAAGCTATAGCTTGAGCTGTCTTGCTAATTGCTACAGTAAGTCCCCTACATACAAACCTTCAAGTTTCAAACTTTCAGATATGTAAATGTGTTCCACGCCCATCAGGTGTGAGTGAAGCTGCCCTCCATCTCCTATTGCTGACGATCCTTCAGCTCCACTGTCTCCCTCCCCCAGTCAGTAACTCTTCTTAGCCGCTCACTCAGTGCCAGCTGTTACGTGACTACTTTTCAAGGTCCTGTAAGGTTGAAAGTTTGTTTTTTCTGTTTAGGTATTACTTGTGTGCAAGTATGAGCCTAGTACCATACTATAGAGCGATCGTGTTAGTTAGGTACCTAGACTGACTTTGTTGGACTTACGAACTCATTTATATGTAGGGGACTCACTGTATTCCTAAAGAAAGGCATTTCATGGCAGCTGATAGTGTCCTTGAGTCTGATACAGTTCAGAAAGTTCAGGTTCTCAATAATACAGGAACGTGTCTGAACCCATGTCTGTAATAGGCACGCAGGTCCATACTGAATGCCTGAACTACAGTTACTTCATTTTAATTTTGTAAATGCTTCTGTAAAGTAGATGTATACAGTGTATGTTTGATAAACTAAAACAGCCTGTATAAACCAAAATAATTTCTCTATACCTTGGTATGTGAAAGTTTCCATTATTTTCTCCTTTTGTTTGCAAATCTTTCAGTAGAAAGCATTGATGATTCAAAATACTTGTCCCTCAATGCTAGGCCTCCTTCTATATATAAAGTATATAAAATATTAAATATATTATGATGAGAAAAACTAATCAAACATAGTGAACAAGCTCACAGGTATGCTAATTTTATAGGCTGTACATTATCATTTATACCAAATTGTCACACAAACATTGTACATATGCTTTCAGAGTAGAGTTAAAAGCAAGTGGTGATAAATGTCATGAGTACTCAACTTGACGAGAATTTTCAGTCTTGAACTCTGGAGTCAGAAGTATGATTAGAAATAAAACTTTGTCTTGATCGGGAGACACACATTTGGTGAACAGTTCAGCTGAATTACAGTGGACCTTACAGACCTGGTGCGGATTCTTGGGTCAGCGGTCTGCCCCTCTGTCGTCGTCTTCTCGGCCTGGTGTCAGCGTTGTTGGAGGTCAGCAGTGCTCTCTCTAGGCCAGTCCTGTGCAGAAGCCCTGAGTGGGAAATAATTCATTCAGGAGTCGGTTTCTGTCAGTTTCCACTATGCATGAGCCACTAAATACCTGATGAGACACCTTTCATTTGGGTTGGAGAGAGTCTCAATAAATGATGTCTTTTCCAGTATAATGTGTATATGTATAATCTGGTTGTGGATCACGGGGCATCTGATCTTCGTCCAAAGACAGATTACTGTGATCAGCTTCAGAAACAAGCTTGGAATATTCCTTTAAAACTTAGACTTTATAATATAACAACAAGGTCATCTTCAATGTAGATAATACAACAACCTCAGCATATACAAAACGTCAGTATCCACAAAGGTATGTTATCAAAACACAATCTCTCTAAATTACCCTTTGTGGCTCAGACGGTAAAGAATCTGCCTGCAGTGTGGGGCACCTGGGTTCAATCCCTGGGTCGGGAAGATCTTCTGGAGAGGGAAATGGCAACCCACTCCAGCATTCTTGCCTGGAGAATCCCATGGACACTGCAGTCGCTGGGGTCGCAAAGAGTTGGAAATGAGTAAGTGACTAACACTGCCAAATTAAGTCATTTGATAAACTTGGCCTGATTATTTACCTAAGTGTAATTGATCATATAGGCTCCTTTAAATCGACCGTGCCAGAATCTTTCCTAAGGAATATCAAATTTAACTTTTTAAAAAGATTTCCTTATGTCTAGAAAATACAGACTAAAAGTTGTTATAACTATTCATCAGTTAACTGAGTCCCATGTAACTAGCCCTTGATCTTGTTAACAGTTTGATGAAACCATCGGGGTTTCCATTAGAATTAATTTCTTACCAGTTCATCGGTATGACCTGGAAGTTATCAGAATCTTGTGCTTGCCAGAAAGTCCTTTCTGTGAGTCTTCTTAAAGATGAGACATTTTTGCAAATGTTTTGAAATATCACCTATGAATGACAAGGGACTTGAAAAGACGAAGTTAAGGATATGATTACCATGCAGCTGACAAAGAAGCCTAACCAAGTTGCTGTGACATACAATATTTTAACAACTTACTGACCAGAGACATCTCTTGTTATCTGAACACTATTGATCAAAGACATTTCCACATTCACTTACATAACAAATTGCTAGCCAGAGGCATTCGTTTCTGCAAAAATTCCCCAGTCAGTAATGTGTTAACAAGAATTAAGATCGATAACAAATGGTATAGTTTCTAGAACACTTAATGACATTTACCCATACAATATTACTTAAGGCTTATCACCACTCATTTGATAATGCTTCTCATGTAGTTTTAACACATTAACTTATCACAGCTGAAATAAGTTTCACTTGAGTTTTAAAAGGCTTTTCCATTTCCTTTCAGTTCAGGTTCTACCTATTAAGCTAAGACCATAGTCTCAGACAGTGTGAGCCGTGTTTGCATTTAAAGGAAATGGGAGTTATAATTTTGGCTCTGTACCTAGGAAAACTTTTGCTCTCAGGGTCGGAATTTTGAAAAATTTTTATCAAACCAGATTTCTTTAACTGTATTTGCAAAAAGGAAACAAAATTAGAAGGTCAAGAGTTTTATCTTGGCCATTTTTCTCCGAAGTCTAAATAACATTGTGGCCACGTGGTGTTACACCAAAGTCATCTTTCTTTTCATAGAGATCTAGCTGAAAATTTCCCAGTTTTGTAAGACACCCTAGGGGACTACAAGAGGCAATAGAGCTCTGATTTATCTTTTCAAAGAGCTGTATTATCAGAAACAGATCAGAACCAGGCAACCCAGTGCTCAAAGGCCCCTCAGATCCTAGTTCCAAGCACGAGGATGGAAGATTTCCTATCTGTTGTTCCAGAGAGGGGTAAGAGCAACCAGCCTTGGTGTATGAGGAGTTTTCCAAGCGGCCCACGCAGTGCGGGATGGCTGAGGGATTCCTCAACCCAGAAGAGAAGGCTCCACTTAGAGCGGCACTGTGCTTCTCCCCTGGCGCCCCCCCACACACCAGGAAGGACAGATTCCAGTCACAGGAACCCAGCAGGGAGATGTCCCACTGCTCACCAGTGACGCCTCCAGAGCAGAACTGGAGCCTCGCGTGCTTCACCACAGAACCGAGACTGCCACGGGCCAGTCAGCACTCAGGCTGTCCCGGCGACACTGCTGCCCGGCCCGCTGCTGGACCGGGTCCGAGAGCTGCAGCCCGCCAGGGGCTGACGTGCCCCTACTGCTCCAGCAACCCCACTCCTGCGAGTTTACCCAGACTCAACTATCACTTAGGGTACACACACCCCCACGGTCACAGCAGCACTGCTCACAATAGCCAAGACACGGAGACCACCTGAATGACCACCGACAGATCGCTGGATAAAGATGTGCATACATACAGTGGGAGACCACTCAGCCGTACAAAACAATGCCACTTGCAGCAACACGGATCCAACTAGAGATTATCTTACTAAGTGAAGTCAGAGACGGGGACTTCCTAACAGTCCAGTGGTTAAGACTTTCCCCATTCAGTGAGTGCCGCAAAAAAAAAAAAAAGAATATACCAGGTATATGTAATAGAACACAAATGAACCTGTGGAACAGAATCACGGACACGGAGCAGACTGGTGGTTGGGGGGGAGGGGTGTTGGGAGAGGGGCGGAGTGGGAGGTTGAGGTTAGCAGCTGTAAGTTTTTATATTTAGATAAACAAGGTCCTACTGGATGACACAGCTATATTCAATATCCTATGATAAACTATAATGGAAAATATTAAAAATGTGTATACACACACACATAACTGAATCACTTTGCTATATAGCAGTACATCTACACACCAGAGGCCGTCCCCAAGAAGCCCCCCAACCCGAGTCCTGCTCAGTTTAATTTCTTCAGAAATGAAAAATGTGTAGAAAAAGCGAACGATTATGTGTCATCAGTGAGGAGGGGGAGAGACCCACATTCCCCCCGCCCCCGAAAAAATGATTAATGCCCTTTGTGACAGTTACCAAACCCAGGATCATTTTGCCCAACATGCAGCAGCCAGAATGCTGAGATGCCAGGGTTTGCAGCAAAGAGGGTTTATTCACAAGGCAGTCAAGCAACAAGACAGAGCAAGTCTCAGATTCACCTCCTGGAAGGCAAAGGGCTCCCGGTGTTCATGGTGTGAAAAAGCAAGGCAGCCTGCGGTGTGGGGGCAGTGGGGATGGGGAATTGGAGAAAGCTTGGCAGTTGTCATTCTGTGCGGGTGTAACTAAGCTACAGGCCTCTGCACACACTCAAAAGTGGAGCTGCTTACAGCATGATCTGAGGGTTACCCTTTGAGGTCAGAAGGTCACCACGTGGACACACGGGCCGGCCCATTTGGAAGGTCATTGGTCCTATCCAGCCTTAGCCAGCTCAGCTCAGACTAGACACAGCTGACTCCAGGCCCCTGGGAAACAACTGACAAATACTGTTTAGGCTGTGTGCTTCTTGTTGACACACAAGTCTCAGAACAAACGACCCTGATCAATGCAGGTAGAGGAAATGGATTTGACTGATAATTACCCTCAGTTTCGTTCCCCCATGTCTTCTGATCATTCCTCGATCTTCAGAGTGGCAGGGGCGATGACAGATTTACAGAGCTGTGTTAGCCCTCTGCCTCTTACCAGTGTCTGCACATGCTCGCTCAGTCGAGTCCGACTCTGTGCAACCCCATGGACTGCAGCCCGCCAGGCTCCTCTGTCCGTGGGATTCTCCAGTCAAGAATACTGGAGGGAGCTGCCATTTCCTCCTCCAGGGGATCTGCCGGACCCAGGGATTGAACCCACATCTCCTGCATTGGCAGGCGGACTCTTTATCACTGAGCCACCTGGGAAGCCGCCCTCTTAACAGCACAACATTGTACATAAACTGTACTCCAATTAAAAGTTTTTCTAAAAAGCTTAGGGCTAACAAGGGCTTGAAGAATGCAGCTGTTGATTGCTCACTTAAACATTCTCTTGTTCCCAGTTTCCAGTGAGCACTTTGATCCCAATAAATAGATAACCACCTCTGTACCAACTGTCACAGGCCCGAGACTGATAATCAAAATGGCAAAGACCAACTCTGAGGGGGACACACATATTGTTAAAATTTAGGCCCCAGATCTTATCTAGGACATGGTCAAGCCAGGGAATCCATGTCTTACCTCCTTACTGGAGAGTCCCAATCATTAGCAGTTTGACTGAAACACTTAGATACTAAATATGGAAGGAACACAGGCTGGAAAAATACGTATGTTTTCTATTCTCACCTAACAGAACCTTGACGGGTAGAAAAGGATTATTTTTTTTTTAAATCTGAGGTCACAAGGACCAAATTTCAGCTTAGACAGGGAAAAACAGGACAGGAAATTCTATTGATTAGACTAATCAGATATGTAACATTGGAAGTCACAGTGAAGTTAGGGACAGTTGAAAAATTAATGGCAGGCAGGACAAGAGGTAGGCATCATTAAATACAGAAAAAGATTTTGGATGAAATTTCCAACAGCTAGGACAAAGGTCTGTATAGTCAAAGCTATGGTTTTTCCAGTAGTCATGTATGGATGTGAGAGTTTCTTTAATAAGAAAGCTGAGCGCCAAAGAATTGATGTTTCTGAAGTGTGTTGGAGAAAACTCTTGAGAGTCCCTTGGACTGCAATGAGATCAAACCAGTCCATCCTAAAGGAAATCAGTCCTGAATATTCATTGGAAGGACTGATGCTGAAGCTCCAATACTTTGGCCACCTGATGTGAAGAGCTGACTCATTAGAAAAGACCCTGATTCTGGGAAAGACTGAAGGCAGGAGGAGAAAGGGACGACAGGATGAGACTGTTGGATGGCATCACTGAGTCAATGGACATGAGTTCCAGCAAGCTCTGGGAGATGGTGAAGGATAGAAGCCTGGCGTGCTGCAGTCCATGGGGTCGAAAGCAGCCGGACGTGACTGACCGACGGAACACCACCACCACCAGCACTTCCCCAGTGGTCCGATGGTTAGGAATCTGCCTGCCAGTGTAGGCGACACGGGTTCCATCGATGTTCCGGGAGGATTTCACATGCCAGCGGCAACTCAGCCCTCGAGCGGTAACTACTGAGCCCACACTCCATAACCACTGAAGCCAGAGCACCCTAGAGCCTGTTCTCTGCAACGAGCCATAACCACTGAAGCCAGAGCACCCTAGAGCCTGTTCTCTGCAACGAGAAGCCACGGCAAGAAGAAGCCCTCACACCCCAACTAGACAAAGCCTGAACACAGCACCGAAGATCAAGCACAGCCATAAATATTAAAAGAGTGAGCATTAAAGACATCCAACAGCTAGAGAGAGTGCCTGCTTTTGCCCAGCTTTGAGAAATCTTAATCATTGAGCTGCCCTTCCAAGCCTTAATTTCTTTCTTGCGACTTCATTCTGAAAAGCTGCATAAGATCTGTTCGAGGTTCACCTGCCCACTGGGAGGAATCAGTGTAGGGGACCTGGAACCAGCCAAGGCTTGGAGTGATCTCTGTTGACAGTGCTCCACAGTATGGTTTCCATTTCCCATCACGTTCCACACACGGACTTCTCTAGTGGTCCAGTGGCTTAAGACTCCGAGCTCCCAATGCAGGGGGCCCGGGCCCAGGTTGAATCACTGGTCAGGGGTCTAGGTCCCACATGCTGCAATTAAGACCTGCTGCTAAGTCACATCAGTCGTGTCCAACTCTGTGCAACCCCATAGACGGCAGCCCACCAGGCTCCCTCGTCCCTGGGATTCTCCAGGCAAGAACACTGGAGTGGGTTGCCATTTCCTTCTCCAATGCATGAAAGTGAAAAGCGAAAGTGAAGTCGCTCAGTCATGTCTGACTCTTAGCGACCCCATGGACTGTAGCCTACCAGGCTCCTCCGTCCATGGGATTCTCCAGGCAAGAGTACTGGAGTGGGTTGCCATTGCCTTATCCAATTAAGACCTAGCACAGCCAAATAAATTTTTTTTTAAATTGTGGATCCAAATGTTTCAGAACCCAGCCATTCTCAGGAATCCCCACAACTGTCTCCTGAAAGTGGGAACTCCAAGCCCAGCTAGAGCCTCCCTTCTGTCAGGGGACGAGACTCTGTCCTTGTGAGACTTCAAAACCCAAGTGGTCAACAGAGGGCAGACAACTATGCCTTTTCCTCAGACACCTTACAGCTTCATTCAACCACAAAGTTCAAAGTCAAAACTGTATTCTGGTCTCAGGCTTCCTTTGTTTTACATGCAATCAAATGGGAATGTCCACATACTAGAGTGGGGCTCCCCCTCTTTTAGTTCAGGGGCCTTCAAATCTTTGGCCAGGATTTCTACAGATATGGTGCGGGAATTTTTAAGTCCCTGAGAACTTCCTGTCAGGCAGAACGGTTGTTTTAACTCTTCTATCTAGATCTTTCCATTAAAAGCAAACAATTCTTGGGATTCAAATCTCAGGGGTATGCAAGCGCGCACGCGCGCACACACACACACACACACACACACACACAGCATTCTTCAAATCAAGCATAAGCGCGTGCGTGTACACACACACACACACACACACACAGCATTCTTCACATCCAGTAAGTAAACCAACAAAAACCTCGCGTGAGCAGAGCAGTGAGAAGAATGTATGGGTTAGGGACTCATGGACAAATATCTTCTACAATTTGATTAACTGCTTGTAAGTCATGCACAAACCAATATTCATCTGTGCTCAGTTTCTAGACAAGTAAAATTGGATTTCCCTGGTAGCTCAGATGGTGAACAGTCCGCCTGCAATGTAGGAGGCCTGGGTTCCATCCCTGGGTCGGGAAGATCCCCTGGAGAAGGAGATGGCAAGCCCACACCAGTATTCTTGCCTGGGAAATCCCATGGACAGAGGAACCTGGAGGATCACAGTCCATGGATTCGCAAAGAGTCAGACATGACTTAGTGACAAACAAAAACTGGAGTGTAAGGTGACTCGGGGACACATTAAATCGTATTCCAAGAGGGCTGTCAGCAGGGGTTGAATTCCGTGCTGCACCTGCTCCTTTAGTGGGCAAGTTTATTCTGATACAGTAACAATTGACTGTACATAAGGTATTTCATCCCGGTGTTTCTTCCATTTACAGAACAAATCTAGTTGCAAATTTGTATTATAACTTAAGGATCCATTTTTAGGCCCCAAGTCCAAAGGATATCTTGGCACATACAAACCAGACCAGAAATAAGACCAAAGACCAGAGCCCTGGGTGTCCAGCCCAGGTATGGAGTACCTGAGCAGCTGGGACCTTTTATACTTTTTTACCAAAATTCTGCTGACCCTATGGTCTTTGTCCCCCATGTCTTCTGCCTGCCTTTTTTGGAAAACTTGAGTCAAAGACTAAGTTTAATCAGAGAAGTGAGAAAAGGTGGAAACAAATAGGAGTCAAAGGAGACCAAATAACCACAGTTTAGTCATATGCTAAGGACCCCTAGTTCCTTCTCAAGGGCTATAGAGAATATTCTGAGCCACATCCTGTGAGCTGTCTGACAGATGCTGAAACCCCCATCACATGGAAGAAGTTCACTACATGATGACCGGGCTGTAGCCATGACATGCTTGTCTGCTCAGCCCCTCAGTTGTGGCCAACTCTTGGCGACCTCCTGGACTGTAGCCCACCAGGCTCCTCTGTCCATGGGATTTTCCAGGCAAGAATACTGGAGTGGGTTGCCATTTCCTTCTCCAGGGGGATCCTTCCTGACCCAGGAATCAAACTCACATCTCCTGCATGTCCTGCATTGGCAGGCAGATTCTTTACCACCGCATCACCTGGGAAGTCCCACGGCCGTGACAAAAGCTACCGCAGTTTCAAGAACTGTCATCAAGGAAATGGGAACAAACCAACCCTGGAACTGAAGACCAACTGTACTTAAAACAAGATGATGCTGGTCAGACACCAAGTGGCCAATTTCAGGATGACTGTCAAGAGTGCATGGAGCCCCCTCCCTCAGTCTATAAAAGCTCTTGGCCCCTGACTGTCGGGGAGGGGGTGGAGGGGGAGTTGGCTTTTGGACAGGCATCTGCCCTGCCCCCTCTCTACATTGGCATCCAAAATAAAACAGATCTTCCTTCCCACCAACCTGGCCTCTTTTTATTGGTTTTTGAGCAGCCGGACCCTGGTCTCAGTTACACTGCCAGGTGGGCCTCTGCCCCTTCCCTCCCCAGCCCCCGCCCCCGTCTGGCCGGGAATGCCAACCAGCCCAGGTACAGGTGCATTCAGGCAGCTCAGTTCAGTCACTCAGTCGTGTCCGACTCTTGGTGACCCCGTGGACCGCAGCACACCAGGCCTCCCTGTCCATCACCAGCTCCCGGAGCTTACTCAAACTCATGTCCATCATGTCAGGGATGCCATCCAGCCATCTCATCCTCTGTTGTCCCCTTCTGCTCCCGCCTTCAATCTTTCCCGGCATCAGGGTCTTTTCAAGTGAGTCAGTTCTTTGCATCAGGTAGCCTAAGTATTGGGGTTTCAGCTTCAGCATCAATCCTTCCAGTAAATATTCAGGACTGATTTCCTTTAGTATGGACTGGTTGGATCTCCTTGCAGTCCAAGGGACTCTCAAGAGTCTTCTCCAACACCACAGATCAAAAGCATTAATTCTTTGGTGCTCAGCTTTCTTTATAGTCCAACTCTCACATCTGTACATGACTACTGGAAAAACCATAGCTTTGATTAGACGGACCTTTGTTGGCAAAGTAATGTCTCTGCTTTTTAATATGCTGTCTAGGTTGGTCAAAACTTTTCTTCTAAGGAGCTAGCATCTTTTAATTTCATGGCTGCAGTCACCATCTGCAGTGATTTTGAAGCCCAGGGAAGTAAATCTATCACTGTTTCCCCATGTATTTGCCATGAAGTGATAGGACCAGATGCCATGATCTTAGTTTTCTGAATGTTGAGCTTTAAGCCAACTTTTTCACTCTCCTCTTTCACTTTCATCAAGAGGCTCTTTAGTTCTTCTTCGCTTTCTGCCATAAGGGTTGTGTCATCTGCATATCTGAGGTTATTGATATTTCACCCAGCAATCCTGATTCCAGCTTGTGCTTCATCCAGCCCAGCGTTTCTCATGATGTACTCAGCATATAAGTTAAATAAGCAGGGTGACAGTATACAGCCTTGATGTACTCCTTTCCCAGTTTGGAACCAGTCTGTTGTTCTATGTCCAGTTCTAACTGTTGCTTCCTGACCTGAATGCAGATTTCTCAGGAGGCAGGTCAGGTGGTCTGGTATTCCCATCTCTTTAAGAATTTTCCACTGTTTGTTGTGATCCACACAGTCGAAGGCTTTGGCATAGTCAATAAAGCAGAAGCAGATGTTTTTCTGGAACTCTCTAGCTTTTTCAATGATCCAACGGATGTTGGCAATTTGATCTCTGGTTTCTCTGCCTTTTCCAAATCCAGCTTGAACATCTGGAAGTTCCCGGTTCACATACTGTTGAAGTCTGGCTTGGAGAATTTTGAGCATTACTTTCTTAGTGTGTGAGATAAGTGCAATTGTGTGGTAGTTTGAGCATTCTTTGGCATTGCCTTTCTTTGGGACTGGAATGAAAACTGACCTTTTCCAGTCCTGTGGCCACTGCTGAGTTTTCCAAATTTGCTGGCATATTGAGTGCAGCACTTTCACAGCATCACCCAAAGAGGTCTTCCAAACCCCAGCCCCTCTCTGTGGTCTGCAGAACAAAACTAAACACCGAAGGGCCCCAGCGTCTCACCGAGGAGATCTGGGGCGCGGGTCCCAGAACCAAAGGACGAGGCAGCTGCTCTGAGACAACACCAGCTGACAAGCCCCGGGCAGAAGGCCCATCTGGGCTTACCCCCCGGCCGGCTCAGACCATCCCGAACCCGGTTCATCTTGCCTGATGCCCAGCAGGCCGAGACGCCGAGATGCTGAGGCTTACAGCTGAGAGGGTTTGTTCACGAGGCGGCCAAGTGAGGGGAGAGAACCAACCTCAGGTCTGCCTTCCAGAAGGCAAGAGGCTTAGGATGCATCGTGGGAGAGCAAATGGAGAAGCAGGCTGGTCCCGGGCGTGGGGGGCCTGGGGGGCGTGGGGGGCGTGGGGATCGGTGACTGAGCAAAGGTGTGGGCATCGTCGTCCTGCGCAGGTGGGACTCAGCTACAGGCCTCTGCACCTTCAGAAATGGAGGCACGGGATTTCCTTGGTGGTCTAGTGGTTAAGACTCCACGCTCCCACTGACAAAGGCCCAGGTTCCACCCCTGATCAGAGAACTAAGATTCTGCAAGCACCATCCCCCCACTTCCCCAGGTGAGGCCAAATATTAAAAAAAAAAAAAAATGGAGACGTTTAGCACCATCTGAGGGTGGATCTCTGACATCAAAAGGTCGCCCACGTGGAGGATCAGTGGTCCTCTCTGGTCTTAACCAGCTCAGCTCCAACTAGGCACAGGTGCCTCTGAGCTCCTGAAAGACTACTCAGCAGACAGCTTACCGTGTAGGCTTCACACCGCTGAGGGGACGGCCAGCCTTAAACGACCTTGGCGAGTGAAGGCAGCTGAGGTGCGTTTGACGAGTAATCCCCCAACAAGGAAGTGTAGCGCCGCCACCTGAACCCGGGCGTGACTGCAGCATCCATCCTCCCAGCCCTGGCCACTGGCCGGGCCGCTGCAGGGAGGGGTGTGCGGAGCCCTAACCTGGCAGAGAGGGTGCCAGGCTGAAGGCCCTCCTGGAGTGAGCCACCCCCACCCCGAGGGTGGTATGTGCGTGTGTTTGCATAATAACATAGACGTGTGTCACAGCGTCTAATAGTCTTAGATACAGTCGCTCCTTGTGGTCCACACCTTCTGCTTTTGTGAACTGGCCTGGTCACTCAATTTGATTTGTAACCCCAAATCGATACTTTTGTGGCCAGGTGCAGACATGCGCACCGTGGTGAAAGTTTGAGTTGCCCGATGCGTGGTTGCCAGCTGAAGTCAAGGCAACACTCTGCCCTCTGGTTTCAGCTCATACTTGTCTACTTAATGGTGGGCCTTTTCTGCATCTTTGCTTTTTCTCCATGGTTTTTCCATTTTAAACGGCCCGTGGGCATCGTGTTAAAATGCAGAGACTAGTGTTTCTAAGCTCAGGGAGGCTGGGTGTGTCTTAGAGCAGCTTTGCTCAGGCATGAATCAGGTGCTGTGAGTTCAAAGATAGTGAATCAGTAATATCTACCACTGAAAGGGTCTTTAAACAAAAACACACATAGATCAAGGTTGTGGGACTTCCTTGGTGGCCCAGGGGTTAAGAATCCACCTGCCAATGCAGCTTACATGGCTTCAATCCCTGGTCTGGGCAGATTCCACATGCCATGGAGCAAGTAAGCCTGAGTACCTCAATTACTGAGCCCGTAGAGGCTGTGCTCCGCAACAAGAGAAGTCACCGCAAGGAGAAGCCCCCACAGTGCAGCTAGAGAGCACCGCCTGCTCTCCCCGGCCAGAGAAGCCCTCGGGCAGCAACAAGACTCACTCAGCACAGCCAAAAATAACACATTTTAAAAGTTGTGTATTGATCTTTACTGATGGGACCAGAGGCTCACAGAAACCTAACCCCGTATTTCCCCGGGGAAGGAGTGGTTTGTGCTTGGATGCTCAATCACTTCAGTCATGTCTGACTTTTTTCAACCCCATGGACTGTAACCCCACTAGGCTCCTCTGTCCATGGGATTCTCCAGGAAAGAATACTAAAGTGGGTTGCCATGCCCTCCTCCAGGGGATCTTCCCGACCCAGGGATCAAACCCATGTCTCTTAAGTCTCCTGCACTGGCAGGCAGGTTCTTTACCACTAGCGCCACCTGGGAAGCAGCTCAGCCTCTCGGCATTCTGTTCCGTTTTTCACTCCTCTGCCCGCATTCCTGACAGCACTGCCTCCCGGCTGGCTTCCTGCCTTTCCTCTTGCTTGTTTCGCCGCCGCTCAAACTCTACATATGGGGGTGACCCAGAACACGGCCTTCTGTTGTCAACACTCAGGCCCCAGGAGATCGTTTCTAACGTGTGGCTTTAAAGGCCAGCCTGTCTTCTGCGTTGCGGCTGCACCTTCCCTCTGGAACCCAGACTTCGTATCCATCCACCCGCCCGCCGTCTCCTCGGGGCTGTCTAATGAGCACTGTGGGCTTCGCATAAAGGAACCTTGACTCGGGCTTTCCTGGTGGCACAGTGGGTAAGAATCCGCCTGCCCACGCAGGGGACATGGGTCCATCCCTGGTCTGGGAGGATTCCACATGCCGCGGGGCAGCTGAGCGCACAGGCTGCAACTACACGCCTGGAGCCTGTGCTCCGCAGCAAGAGAAGCCGCGGCAATGAGACGCCCACGCAGCACCAAGGCCCCGACATGGCAAAAAAAACCAACCAACCCTTGATTACATCCCCCAAGCACGTTCCTCCTCTATCTCCCCACCGTGGTAAACTGCCCCGCTTTCCACCCAGTTCCTTGAGCCTCTAACCTCAGAGTCAGGGTCACGGCTGGTTCCTGCTTTTCCTCACCCGCTCCCCACATCCATCCATCTCACCGGACCTGCTCACTTTCACCGTCTCTGCCTCCTTCCTCCGAGTCCACACCACTAGCATCTCTAGTTTGGATGGATGCTGTGGCTTCTTCCCACTCAGGCCCCTCCGAAACCAAGTCCCCCTGAAAGAAAGGGCTTCTCCGGAATTTATTATTAACCTCTATCCAAGACCTTATCCCCTTTCTGTCCTGCAGTCTTGAGGGGACTCAAGATTGAGGAGAACCCAAGAAACTGGAGGGCTGAAGCCAAGCAGGGCCCTGTGGGGCCCTCCTGGGGACAAATGCCATTCCATGTCCCCTGTTTCTTGTTTACAGAAAAAGACTTTGTAGTCTCCTAGACCTTCCCTGAGTTCCAAAGAGCGGACTCAAGCAGTTACTAATTAGGGAAGGAAGGGAACACAGAAACGAAGAGCAGGTCCGAAAGGTCTTGAAAACAGCAGGGGCTGACCAGGAAATTCTCAACCAGTCAGTCACCTCGGCTCTAAGTAAACAATCAAATGCCTCAACCATCCCTTTTGCTCTCTCTGAGAAAGAAGTTAAGGAATCAACAAGACCATGATTTATTAGTTTGTTTTTCAGGAACACAGATCGCCAGTGACACAGAGTCACAAGACGGATGGAGTACCGAGAAGCAGGCAACTGAGGTCTTTTCAGGAAACTGAAATCACACAGATCCCTCCTCGTTACCTTTTCTTTTTTTTTTTTTTTTTTCGCTTTAAAAACCTTGCACTTCAGCCAGCAAGATGGATTTGAGACAAACCTCTTGTCCACCCAGTTGGCACCTCCTGGACTAGTAAACCCTTCTCTGCTCTAAACGCCAGCATTTCAGTTTGTTTGGCCTCACCGCTGTTATGCACATGAACTTGATTTTGATGACACCCCCCACCCCCAAATCCGTTCCCCACACAGCAGCCAGAGTAATCTTTTAAAAGAAACTAGAGCCTTCCCTGACAGGCTAACGGTTAAGACTCCAAGCTTCCAGTGCAAGGGCACAGGTTCAATTCCTGGTCGGGGAACTAAGATCCCACATGTCTCATGGTGAAAAAAGAAAAAAAGCAGAAACCAGATATTGCCTCCCCTCAGGGTTAAGTCCTCAAGGGCGGGCTTCCGTTGTTACCGAGTCCAAGCTTGCTCTGCTCGCCACACGACAGGCCAATGAATCCGAGAGACAAGGTGTTGAGGCAAGCAAGAGAGAGACTTTAATCAGAGAGTCAGAAGACTGAGAAGATGGTGGGCTAGGGCCTCAAAATAACCATCTTATTGGGGTCTGGATGCCAGGTTCTTTTATAAATCAAGAAAGAAGCAATGAGGAACTAAAGTCAAAAGGCAGAACAGAGAGTGAGCAGCAGTGGGGAAGGGGTGTGCCAATCTCTTCTATTCACAGGTGGGCAAGGACAAACTCTCTCTCCATGAGCTGAACAAAGGCACTTTCAGTTCAGTTCAGTCGCTCTTTGTGACCGCATAGACTGCAGCGCACCAGGCTTCCCTGTCCATCACCAACTCCCAGAGGTGGCTCAAACTCAGGTCCATGGAGTCGGTGATGCCATCCAACCATCTCATCCTGTCGTCCCCTTCTCCTCCTGCCCTCAATCTTTCCCAGCATTTAAAAGGCACGTTAGTTTACAGTCAAGCAAAAGGGGCAGGGTCCTCCAGGCAAGCCACTGAGTATGATTATAATAATAAAAGCAATGAAAAGCAAGTCAAAGCAACACTTTCAACATGGGAGTCAGAACGGGCTTTCTCCCTGAAACACCATTACACTTAAAATAGGAGCTGAAGGCCTTCAACCCAGCCTCTGCCTCCCACGCTTGCTCCCAATGACTCCACCCCGGAAGCATTTCCTGCCTCTTCTCTCCTGTAGGCCTCAGTTTTCCACCCACTCACCACCTGTTCCATTTCTTCCAGGGCTCCATCACTGGCTCACCTGCCTGCACCCTGTCACACCCACAGCCCCCACGCCCCCAGACTCAACTCAGCTTCTGACAGTAAGGACCCCCAGTGCCAGCAGGGCGCTTGGGATGTCATAGGTGTGAAACAGATGTCCCTGAGCAATCTCAGTGGCTGAAAGCAAGCAGGTAAGTTGTGCACACCTGAAAAAACTGCTCCTACGGCAGGAAGAACCTACAAACCTGCAAGTAGACACGGTCACTTTTGCTGCCTTTAATGCCCAGAGCTCAGCAGCAGGGTAGGAGCCTGCCTGAACTACCCAGACCCCGGCCACACCCCCCAGACTGAGTCATCACAGCTCTGGCCATGATGAGGCATTTTAAGCAGGTATCATTTGAAAAGACCCTGATGCTGGGAAAGATTGAAGGTGGAAGAAGAAGGGGACAACAGAGGATGAGATGGTTGGATGGCATCACTGACTCAAAAAACATAAGTTTGAGTGAAAAACTCCAGAAGTTAGTGATGGACAGGGAAGCCTGGCGTGCTGCAGTCCATGGGGTCGCAAAGAGTCGGACACGACTGAGCAACTGAACTGACCTGAACCTCAGATGCTACTCTGGGTCCCCACCCCCCACCCCACCACCACCAATACCTTGAGAAACACTGGTTTGGCGCAAAGAAAGTACCATCATTATTTTAATTCTCTGTTTCAACATTTATCATTTGAGGGGAAAAAATTGAGTTAGAGGAGAGACGTTCTATTGACTTTTGAAAATAGGAACGTAACTAAACTTGGTTTAGTAACTAAACCTGGTTTCCAAGGTGCGTGGAAGGAGGGCTGTGTGAAAACCGTTTCTTCCATGATCATCACTGGAAACAGGCACAGTTTCTCCTCCTCCCCTTTGGAAATTAATCTATGTTTACTGTCCAGCATACATTACTAAAGTGATCTACAACCTCTATCTAATAACATAGATCAGTAAGGAGAACCACCTGAGAAATTAGCCTGGGGCAAGTCCTCAGGCAATTTTCCATTTTCTTATTCCCCAGAATGTAGCAAAAAAATTTTTGGAGGGGGGCGCAGCTGTGCTGTGGCGAGCTTCTCAAGTTGTGGCATGCACTTGGGATGTTAGTTCCCTGACCAGGAATCAAACCCACGTCCCCTGCATTGGCAGGCAGATTCTTAACCACTGGACCACCAGGGAAGATCCTGCAGCAAACATTTATCGAGCAAACACTAGGCTGAAATCCAAAGGGTTCCGAAGTGCACTGCTGGGCAACACGATCCTCACCTTCAAGGACTCCGGGTCTGATCGGGGACACAGACATGAAAGTCAGGCTGGTGCCACTCGGGGTCCTGCGTGGGCATGGGCCCCAGGCCTCCGGGATGAGCAGAGGCTAGCTCAGATCAGAAACTCAGATCAGAGACCAGAGGTGACGATGGCCTGAATTAGAATAGACACGAGGTGGGGAGAGCAAAAATGAGGGGCTTGGGGGATTTCAGAGACATTTCAGTGGGAAAATTCACAGGACTTGAATTCTCCTTGTGGGGTCAGGATCTATAGAGTTCTGCAGATCTACAGAGTTACCAGCTGTGCCAGGCGACAGGGAACCAGGAGGTGGAGCAGGTATGTGAGGGAAAGATGAGGACTCTAGCTGTGGGCGGGCTGAAGCCAGGGGCCCTGGGACACGTCCTGCTGGGAAGAGATCGGGGTTGTAGGTGATGATACGGGAGCCCTCAGGCGAAACGGTGAGTGGGTGAGAAAACTCCAGGAGAAGTGTAGAGAGAGGGACCCGGATAGGATCCCGAGAAACACCAGTATCGAGTGGACACACAGAAGAAGAGAAGCTCGCATAGGGTGTGGGGGAGAGTCTGGTGGGCTCACCAGAGAAGGAAGGAGGGTTTCCAGGTGGAAGGAAGGGGACGCAGGGACAGACAGGGCAGTGGCTGGGACATCTGGATTTAGCAGCACAAAGGGCCGTGACTCCAGGTGGCTGAGGAAGAAACACAGGAAGTGATTACAGCTCTCTGAGGAATTTATAGTCTGAAGTGCAGGGGAAAGGCAACAGGAGTGGAAAGGAGACTGAGAGAAAGACGGGTGTCAGCAGGGTTGGGGGAGTGCTGGGGACTGAGTGAGGAAGGAGGGTCAGAAAGCGGGGTATCTGAATTTAAGAGTTCACACTGGGAATTCCCCAGCAGTCCAGTAGCTAGGACTCGGCGCTTTCCCTCCCAGGGCCCCACGTTCGATCCTCGGAAGTTCACAGAGGGTGATAATAAGCGCTGGGCTTTAGGAGTGAATGGTCAAGGGGACAGAACTTGTCTCCATGTCAGGGGACTGGATACACTGTCTACGCCAGCTGGGAGGCCATCCTGGCTAGGAGCTGGGGGGAGGAAGACAGCAAGGATCACAGTGTTCACGGAACGAAGGGTCACAGTGGATGAGGTCACCAGCATGGGGGTGACCTCTGGGATGCACCTCCCAGAATTGCCTTTTTCAAATGTGGGGTGGCCGAGGCCTCAGAAAAGGAGGTGACTTGCCAGACCACCAGCCAGGGGAGTGTCAGCACAGACTGGAACCCAGACCTCCCCGCTGAGCGGCCAGTACTGTGCACCTTGACCCGAACCACCTTGGTCTCTGCGTAACCCCCACTCAACACCCTGGGCGCCTGAGTGGGCTCTGCAACTGTGAGTACTGTGATCATTCAATTTCTCTTCAACTCGGTGCTGTCAGCATGCTTAATCTCACAGGGTGGGGAACGCCATTTTCTTGGTTAGTAAACGAGCTCTGGAAAGCCCTGGTAATTATGACTTACATTCTACTTCTGCCCAGACATGCTGGATAAATGTGCCTGGGGGTGGGAGCATGACTACCAGGCCTAGGAAGCTTTCTAAAGGATGTGCCATCAGGGTTCAGAGGTAAGAACTCAAGCAAAGGACTCTGTTGCTCAAAGAATGTTCACCTGTGATGCAATTACTGCCGTTAGCAAAGTGTTCAGAATGTTTCCTTCCTTTTTTGAACACCAAAAACATTTTATATTGGGGTGTAGCCGATTATCAATGTTCTGGTAGTTTCAGGTGAAAAAAAAATAAATTAAAAAAAATTTTTTTAAAAATAGTGTTTTCCTCCTGTTTTTCAGTCCACTTTATCAACTGCCAGAGGTGTGAAAGCCACACTGTATTTTTTGTGGACTTTGCTCCCCGAAATACAACAATCTCTTTCCTGTTGCCATGGGTGGGAGGGGCACTAATCAGACCCCAGGATTTTCCTCATTCCTCTGTTAGGGCGGTAAACACAGGGAAACTAGCTTAGTCCGCTCTTAAGTGTTCTCTCGGAATAAAAGGTGTCATTCTGGCTCTCAGCGAGGGTCTTGAAGTATAAATGGATCTGGCCTGGCATACCTGCTAATCTTTACTCATCCAATTGTCGGAAAACTTGGACTGGGCGACAGGAATGGAATTTTTCTTTTTTCTTTCCTTTGGATAAATGTGTCACGGTGCCATGCTGTTGTGACAGATGGAAAAATCCTATGTAGGGCACGCAGGAAGGGCTCTGAGGCCCGCCTGGCACGGTGGGTGGATGGGAACCCATCTCTCCCTCAGTGAGTTACCCATATGCACTTCCTGAAAAGACCGTTCCTGTTTGAATGTCTGGGTTACAAAACCGGAGAGTTCACCGTTCCCAGTGAGAGGTTCCCTG
Organism: Cervus canadensis; assembly: GCF_019320065.1. Taxonomy (NCBI): domain Eukaryota; kingdom Metazoa; phylum Chordata; class Mammalia; order Artiodactyla; family Cervidae; genus Cervus; species Cervus canadensis. The sequence goes on along the minus strand of NC_057417.1, from coordinate 28,175,835 downwards.
CAGCCTGGAACGGAAGCAGCCAGAAGCACTGCGGAAACTTCTCCCCCAGCGCTCTGCCCACCAAGCATGCCGCACTCGGGTGAGGACCCCGCAGATCTAGCTGGGCCTGGTGGGTGGGGCTGCGGTTCCAGGTGACCAGCTCCGGGTGCATGCTCGGCCTGGGGTCGCTGTCCACCTGGCAAATTGGGGCGTGGCCACCCACACCTTCCCCCAACGGAGCCTCCTCTCCTCTCCACCCCTTCTCCCCGCCACCCCGCCACCCACCGTCTGCGCGGCAGACTGATAACGAGATCCCACCCGTCCACAGGGTCAGTGACCGGTCCTGGGCGTCCTCCGGGGCTCACCCTGGGAACCTGGTGCTCCTACTCTGCGCTCAGACCCACACACGTCTGGCAGACTAGGGCTCACCCTGCCCTGCACTTGCGGGCCAGACCCAGGGGCAGAGAAAGCGCAGCCTCCCCATTCCGTTGCGGGGGAGGGAGAGCGAGGGATGCCCAGGCTTCCGGCTCTCATCACCACCGCGGCGCGGATCCCTGCTCACGGCCACTCGCGGCGCGCCCGGGAACCAGGAAAGATGAGCACCCTTCTCGGGTTTTCGTGTCCCGGTGGGAGCGGTGCCCGCGCTGCAGGGACCCCGGGTGGCGGGGGTGGGGGGTGGGGGGTGCTGCGCACCCCGCCCCTCCTGGCCCGCAGCGTCACGTGGCCCGCGGCGCCCCCCCGCGGGCCGGTCACGTGACAGCCGCGCCGTTGCCCTGGCAGCGGCTGCGGCGGGGCGGGGGGGGCGGGGCTGCCGGCGGGGGCGGGGCCTGGGGGACCCCGCGGGACTGGCCGTAGGAGGGAGGGGGCCGCTCTCGGCGCCCCGGCCGGGCCACCCGGCCACCGGGCCACGCCAGTGCCGCCAGCTGCGCGCCCGAGCCGGAGTTGGGCCGGGAGGGCAGAGCAAAGATCGGTGAGTGCTCGCTGCGGGATCTCCGCCCCGGCGGGGGCGGGGGCAGCCGGAATTGCACCCGGAGACCCCAGCTTCCTCCTGGGCAGGCCTACGGGACGACTGTGAGGTTGGAACCCCAAGCCCGCGGGATCCCCGAGCGGGATGCGGCGCCGCCGGGATGACTGGGAGGTTGCGGGGCGCGGAGAGATGCGGGCCGCATGCGGGTCCCCCGGCTGCTAGGGGGTGCTGAAGGAAAGGAACAGGGATGCAGGCGGGTTCCTCTAGAGACACCCAGGGGAGGAGGGGAGCTGGACCCTCCCGTGTGCGGGTGTGACAGAAAGAGTCAGAAACAGCCGTTTCTGCGTGGCACTAGCCATTGCTAGTGCCCCAGATGTTTAAGGGAAGTTGACAGGCAAACCCCCAAACTCACCCCCTGGAAATGTTTCCCACGGCCAGAGACAACGTCACGGTAATTCTACGAGATCTCTTTTCTCTGACCGCCCCTTATTTAAAAACAAAACCAAAAGCCCACAAGGTTCGTCCAGGAGAGCATCCTTTGGAGCCTCTGCCACCTGACAGAAAGGTCAAGCTCCATCTTGCCCTGCCCCACCCGCTGCCTAAGCCGAGCCCTGGAGTCTGAGGACCAGACTCTGCCTCTGGGGAGCCCGGGTGGGGAGGAGACTTGGCCCGGGGTAGGACTCTGGGGCTGAGGGGCCTGAGGATGGGTTTGAATCCAGTCTGAGCTGCTCCCTCTGCAGGAAGTGGTTTCTCTGTCTTGGGGCCCCACAGGCTCACCTCACCACCCCCGCTCCAAGCCCACAGACAGTCCTTCCTCCCCAAATCCTGCCACTGGGGACATCAGTAGAGCTGAGGCCGCCCCGGCCACCGCCCAGGCCACCGTCAGCTCTCACTGCCCATGAGTTCTCCAGTCTCCAACTTGGGCTCAGCTCACCTTCACTGATGGTCCCCATCTCCACACCATTCATCTCTCTGGAGGCCACCAGGCCCTCCTGCCCTTCCCAACTGGCCAAGTGTTTGAGCATACAGACCAGACGGAGCCCCGATGGCTCCCTCACCAACTCCTCCCAAGCCCGGGCATCTGGGCAGCGCCAGGGCAAGTCCAACACAGTCCTACCGCCTGGGCCGCACGTACTCCCTGAATCTTGCTTCCACCACTGTTCCCCGGCCCCGCTGCAGCCAGCCTTCCCGCCCTGCCTCTCAGACCCTCTCCAAGTGCGCACCCACCCCCTCAGCCCTCACACCCGCTCCACTACAGCAGCCTTTAACTCACCGGACAAGAATCTCCCCCCACTTAGGCCACTCGCCCACTGAACATCCTCACCTTTCATCTTTGATCCTTAAGTACCAAATGCAGTCTTACCTTAGGGCCCAGGAAGCGTTTACTGGATGCAGGACGGAGGATGGATCCTCTGAGGGGACAAAGGTTGTGCCTTTCACCCTTCCACAGGCTGGACAGTGTCTTCATCAACCCCGTGGGCTCACTTCTGTTATGTAGTGGGGCAAAAAGAGGGGAAAAAAATGTATTTCCAAATGATGCCAATGATGCCATTGTAAGTGATTTGGAGCCAGCCAATGGATTGGTTAGTGAACAACATTTCTCCAAATTCTCTCCCCAGGGAAGGGACATTCCTGTGATTGAAGTGCTCACAAGCAGTGCTGCTGGCTGCAGATGTGGGTGGGGGCGGGGGTGGTGGTGACCAAGGTTCCCAAGTCGGCCCTCTTGTAAATGACCTAGTAATTGGCGTCCCCGGGCAGAAACAGAAGGGCACAGAGCTGTTCTCTGGGGGCCCTGTTGGCCAGTAAAAGCCGTGCCTCCATGGCCTGGCGCAAAACAAAGAGGAAGGCACCCCCAAAAAGAGAGAGCCTCCCCCCTCCTCAGGACCTTCCCAGAGAATCCACTTAGGGATTGGCATGGGCAGATCAAGTTTGGGGCATTTCCTCAGCCACGGACCCTGGTAAACACCCTCTATCCTGCCTACCCACCCCCAGCCTGGCTCCCTGGGACCTAGGAACGCTGATCTGTTTGTAATAGCCTTAAGTAGGCTTTTCACCGGGCCCATGCGGGCCTGAAGGTACAAGTTAATATCTGATGCTAAGTGAGCTGTGAGGTGCCTGTGCCCTTGAAGCCTGCCCTGCAGATTAATTAGAGCTGATCCTGAGGGCTGCTGCAGGGTCAGCCCCTTGGGCCACACGATCCCCTATTTGGATTAGTGGAGATTTGGGTTTAAATTCACAAATCTCAACAGATCAGCCCTTCTGATCTTCATCCTGTGTTACTGTCAAACCACATGTCTACTGGGATGACTTGAGGGGTCTCCAGCCTCCATTTCTTAAAAAAAATAAATAAATAAACCCCCAAACCATGCTCATGTCAATTGGCCAATTTGGTTTTTCATTTTGCTAAAGGTTTCCACCCTGGATGTAGCACCCTGGATGTAGCTTCAGTTGTATAAATCAGTTATTTTCAGGGTGAACTGTGCTGATTTAAATTGAAGTGAGATTTGAGAAATTAGCAGCTGTGTGGAAACATTGATTTCATGGTTGGCACCTGGCCGTTGGAAGGCAATTTGGGGTCTTTGGGCTCCATTCCCTTGTTAATGAGAATCTCCAGGATTCTTGCCTGGAGAATCCCATGGACAGAGGAGCCTGGCGGGCTACAGTCCATGGGGTCACACAGAGTTGGATACAACTGAGCGACTAACAGGGTGGGCATGTCTCCACGTGAAGATGAACAGGTTGGAAAAGTCAGGTGTTGTGCTTAGAATCCCATGGCCGGGTCAAATCCAGAAGTTTCAGGTCCTAGAAGCTTCCAAACCGCTACGACTCCCTATTCCTTGAAGATGGGCATTTAGGTGCTTTTGGCCAGCCTTGGAATTCTGTTCACCCAGAGCCACGCTCAGTTGGAGCTTTTCTCAGCTCAGGCGAGGAGACCAGATTCCAGCTTTATGGAGGTACACTGGACGCAGAGTGGGTCCTGAAGATGCACCCGCCTGACCCCTCTTTCCCACAGGTGGTCCCTACATTCCTGTGTGGGGACAAGCCTCAGAGGCCAGAGCCCCACCCTTGTGCACCCCTGGATCCCGTGGCCCTGGCGCAGGGTGTATATAGCAGGCCCCTAGGGAAGGTAGAAGGGACTTGGGAGTCTGGCTTCTCCCCGCCCCGGGGACCCTCTGGTATACCTGAGTGTCTCTCTCCCGCCCCCAGCCTGGCCCCCACCATGAGCGCCGAGCTCAACGTGCCTGTGGACCCCTCCGCTCCCGCCTGCTCAGAACCCGGCCATAAGGGCATGGATTACCGGGACTGGGTCCGCCGCAGCTACCTGGAACTGGTCACCTCCAACCACCACTCTGTACAGGCGCTCTCCTGGAGGAAGCTCTACCTGAGCAGGGCCAAGCTAAAGGCCTCCAGCCGGACGTCAGCCCTCCTCTCGGGCTTTGCCATGGTGAGTGGAAACACGTGGTGGGAAACAGCAGCCAATAAGGTGGGCTTCTGCTAACTGAAATCCCGTGATGCTTCAGGGAGCAAAGCCCACCCTCTGGGCCCTGCTGGCAGCCATGGAAGTGGTCCAGGGATGGACCACTAGGAAGTCTCTGTCCAAGGACTTCCCTGGAGGTCCAGTGGCTAAGACTGCACTCTTAATGCAGGGGGGCCTGGGTTCAATTCCTGGTCAGGGAACTAGATCCCACTGGCTGCAACTAAAGACCCCAAGTGCTGCAGCTAAGACCCCCGCTCCCCCGCCCTACAATAAAACTCTCCGCCCAGGCCCCACCCCCTCCAAGGGGATTGGTCTGGCAACAGGAAGGACGGCCTGGGGCACCCAGGGGAGTCCCCCAAGCCCTCATGAGGACCCCAAGAGTTTGGGAGTGTGAACAGGAACTGCAGAATGGACCCGGCTTGCTCAGTGTAACCCAGCTGGGCACGCACACGCTCCCCCGAAGTGATGAAGCAGAGCCTCTGGCCTGACTCCCGCCTGCCCAGTTATGCTTTCCTTCTGAGTCATCCCCCAGGGCGAGTCTGTCTGGGGAGAAACCGCGGGCCCCCAGGAAGGGCCACGTCTCCTGTTGACTCCGAAGCCCACAGACCTCATCCCTCCGGGCGATCGTCCCAGAGCCCGGGGATGTCAGGATCCCAGTGAGAACTGCGGGCACAGCTCCTCCTCTCTATGTTGTCTGCTGGGAGGTCCTATTGGGCTGGAAGCAATTTTTTTTTTATGTGGAAACAATTGTTTTTCCATAGCCTAGAGCGTCAGTTGTCCAGTGGATATGCAGAAAATAGAAAGGTGTCCGAGAGAGCCAGTGTGGCCACGCCCCTGACAAGGGCCTGCCAGTCATGGGCCCCGGTCACCCTCTGAGAAATGAGACATTGTGTAGTCAGGGCGTGATTTCATACAGGGCAGGGCAGTGGTCACCACTGCCACCACCATTTAGAGGGCAGTCAATCTGCGTTCAGGTCTGTGGTTTAAAGCAAAGGCTGATTCAGGTCTTGCGAATTAAAACAATTCTGATTTTAATCAAGCCACTGATGGTCCAGTGGCTCAGACTCTGAGCTCCCAAAGCAAGGGGCCTGGGTTTGATCCCTGGACAGGGAACCAGATCCCACAAGCCACAACTAAAGATCCTGCATGCCACAACTAACACCCGGCACTGCCACATAAATATATATTAAAAAAAAAAAAAAACATAATTACAAAAGTGTCCAATCACACGGGGCAAAATTTTGGCTCAAAATGATTTTCTTTCATCACATTAAAAAAGGAATATTTTCTCAAGCTTAATTTTAAGAAATAGGCAAGGGAATTTTCAATGTCACTATTAAAATTAGATCTTGGGGGACTTCCCTGGTGGTCCAGTGGCACAGACTGCTCCCAATGCAGGTGGCCTGCGATTTGATCCCTGGATGAGGAACTAGATCCCTGTGCAGCCAAATAGATAGAAATAAATATTTTAAAAATTAAATCTTGTTTTCTATCTTCACAGAAGAATTATAGTACTGCATTAAGTTTTTCTGGCCTGTATATATATACACATATACGTATATGTATGTGTATATATATATATGTGTGTATGTGTGTATATATATATGTATGTATATATATGTGTGTATATATATATATATATAGACTTTATCTTTGGAAAACTAACTCTGAGAAGCACTGCCCGCCTGAATGCGGTAGGATGGTTTCCATTCTGTGTGGGGCCCAGGTCTTGGAAATCACTTCCTGTCTGCAGGCGGTCTCTTGAGACTACGGTTTGGATTTCCAAATTTAGGGAAGAGTCACTTTTTCCAACAAAACGCTCACCCAAGTTGAAGGCTACAAAACCCCTCATTGAAATTTGAAAGCAAGCCCGGTGAAGCTACAAAACAAAGAGTGAATCCTGGAGGGTTGGTTTGAGACTTAACTGCAGCCTTCAGGGGTGTGAAGTGGCCTGAGAACGGGAGCAGTGACCTTTGAGAGGCAGGGGTGGAAATAATAATGCATTTTCTCAGCTTTCATGGAATATCTCCTCTGTATCAGCCAGTGCTCCCGTTAAGCCGGCGGGGATACGTTTCAGAAACCACACAGACCCCAGTAAATCAGATAATTGTTCAGACAGCAAAGCCACCTAGGAGAAAGAACTGATGAATACCGATCGTCAGCCAGTATTTCCGCTGTGGAAACTATAGCTGAATAAGGACAGGGTCGTGGAAAAATGAACACGGTGCTCGACGCGGAGTCCGCTTTGTGTCCTTTCTTGTCAGCGCTCAGTCACTCAGTCATGTCCGGCTCTTTGCAGCTCTCTGTATTTTGTATTCCCTAATTAGAATTGCAAAGCTGGTCCTTTGTCCAACAAGTGCTCATGCCTGACCTTAAGCTTATTTCTTCATGTTTATCCTGCCCCTAACACAGAAAACCTGTGATCCGAGGCCTGTGATAAAATATCTGCATAAATACACTGAAATATGACCTTTGGCCTTTTCTCCTCCTGCGGTGGAACAAAATTGCTTTCCTTGCTGGCCTTTTAATCATCTTTGTTTCTTATCTCACCACCCTCTGAGGTTCAGGACATCCTTTTTTGTTGGGTCACATCCTTTGTGGTCACAAGAGCCTACCCAGGCTACCAGGGCACTGAGAAAGGACCACCCCTCCCTCACCTTGGCAATGTGGCCACTGACTCTTTGGAGCAATAATCATTGCAGAGTTTCCATTCAAGCTGTGGTCCATTAGGACTGACATTATCTTTTTCCCTACCAAGGGTTCTATCTCCACTGAGGACGGAATGAGGGGATAAAGCAATAGTTGCTAGAAGTTGTGAAATCTTCTTTCTTGTAAATTTCTTAAAACTGGGATGGCTCTGGGAGTTCCCTGGCGGTCCAGTGGTCAGTGGTTGGGACTCTGGCACCTTTTTTTTTTTTGGGCTGCTGTGGCCCTGGGTTCAATCCCTGTTCAGGGAACTAAGATCCCACAAGCCGCACAGTTCAGAAAAAAAAAAAAACAACTAAAAACCAAACAGGGATGGCTTAGATCTAGGAGACAAACAGTGAGTGGAAGAGCTCCCTGCTCCTGCTGTCTTAATGGGTCTGGTTTCTTATTGTTGGGTACCTGGGAGAAAGCCCTTGGTGAGCCAAGACTAAACCCTCCACTGGGGCTGGTCTGCAGAGCTGGGGTGGGGTGTGGGCCACAGGAGAGCCATCCTGAGTGGACTGGGTGTGACCTGGGAAAGCGTGGCAGGAGCTTGGCACCCAGTCTGGATTTTGAAAGCCCCTTAGGGCTTCTGGTGAGCAAGTCTCAGCCTAAATAGACACCCACTGCTACAGAGATAAGCTGGGGCTTCTGGTCCTTTGGTGGATCTCTTACTCCCTTTGACGTAAAAGTGATTCATATGTTATTGAAGTGAATACATGCACACAGTTAAAACCCCAGCAGCCCCTGGTTCCCACCCCTGGAGCCCCTCGGTCTCCACGTGGAATTCGGGAATTACTGTTTCTTACACTTGCTAGACATACCTTTGGCCTAGCTGTGACCATTGCTGAAGATCCGGCTGTTTGCCCAGCCCAGCCCTTTTCCCAGCTTCCCCTTCTTACCATTGTTCTCATGTATATGACCATTCCTGGCCTTCAGAGATGAGGCTGCTCCTTCCTGCTTTTGGTCTCAGCTGACAGAGGCACCCTGTGGCTTGCGTGAGTCCATCCAATGTACAGTTCTGAGTCTGGGGGTCACCAGGAGCCTCCATTGTTCCTTTTTTTTTAACCCCCTGAAAGGTCAGGTTGTTTGTTTTGAAAAGCAGCAGTTGTTGGGAGCTAAGCCCTACAGCAGCCTGGCTCAGCTATCAACAGTAGTGTTGCATTTTCCCAGGGAAGTGTGGCCTCGCCCTGGGCTGGAGCTGAGCACCCCCAGTACTCCTCCATTCTTGGCACCCAGGATGCAGTCTCCGCGGGACCCAGTGCTTCTTTGGCCTTTTCTGTGCTTTTTAGATTGCCCTTAGTGAGATCTTTAGTCTATCAGAAAGAAGTTCATAATATGTGAACAGGGGAGGAGAGTGCCCTCTGCTCTGTGGAGGCCCCGACTCAGCGCCCCCTCTGCCTTGCAGGTGGCCATGGTGGAGGTGCAGCTGGAGACGCAATACCAGTACCCGCGGCCGCTGCTCATCGCCTTCAGCGCCTGCACCACGGTGCTGGTGGCCGTGCACCTGTTCGCCCTGCTCATTAGCACGTGCATCCTGCCCAACGTGGAGGCCGTGAGCAACATCCACAACCTCAACTCCATCAGCGAGTCTCCGCACGAGCGCATGCACCCCTACATCGAGCTGGCCTGGGGCTTCTCCACCGTGCTGGGCATCCTGCTCTTCCTGGCCGAGGTGGTGCTGCTCTGCTGGATCAAGTTCCTGCCCGTGGACGCGCGCCACCAGCCGGGCCCCCCACCCGGCCCCGGCGGCCACACGGGCTGGCAGGCCGCCCTGGTGTCCACCATCATCATGGTGCCCGTGGGCCTCATCTTCGTGGTCTTCACCATCCACTTCTATCGCTCGCTGGTGCGCCATAAGACCGAGCGGCACAACCGCGAGATTGAGGAGCTGCACAAGCTCAAGGTGCAGCTGGACGGGCACGAGCGCAGCCTGCAGGTGGTGTGAGCGCATGCGCTCCCGGGCGCGGCCGCAGCCGCGTCTGCGTCACTTGGCGTGGACCGGAACTCGCCTGCCTCCTGGACAGTTTCAGACACGCGGATGGCCCACCGGGCCGCCGAGTCACTGCCAGACGGTTCAAGACCAAAGTTCTACTCCTGTCTTAATGCTGTTAAGACCTGGCTCGTTTTCCCTCGGAAGATGGAACTCTTCAGTTAAAGGGGAGACTGATGGCCAAGAGCTCAGGGCAAAGAAAGACTGAGTCCTTGGCCCTGGGGACTTCCAGAGGCAAGGAGGCCGGGCTCTGGGTTGTAAGGGGTGGTCACGGGTCCCCTCGGAGACTTGGACTGAGTGACCAGCTCGGGGCGGGAGCCTGGCAGGGGCCTATAGAGTCGGGGCAGCATCCTGAGTTCACGGAAGGGATTGTACCCCGATTCCGGAGCTGGGCTGGTGGCAGCCCCGGGGCATGAGTGATGATACCACCCTGCTATGAATAGATGGGGCGCAGGATTAACAGCTTGGCCTGGTGCTTCCCTCCCTGCCCTGGAGGGAGTTGGGTGGCCTGGCTCCTGGGGCAGGTGGGGGCGGGGAGGCAGGAACCTGGGTAGGGCAAGTCAGTACAGCAAGTCCATCAGACTAGTTAGGCCTTGGATGAGATGTCCGAGGTCTGAGGCCTGCGGGGTCGGGAGGCCTACCTCCGGGCATCCCAGGTGAGGTGCCCACTTGAGGCGGCTAACAGGGATGACCTGAAGCAGCCTGAGCTCGAACTCTCTCTTCCCAGACAGCAGGATCCCTGGCCACACTGACCCAGCGAGGCCACCAGGTTGGGGAAGGGGCCCACAGTCCAGAGACGTCCTTCTCTCAACCCCAGATTGTCCCGAGCTGTCAGCCCTCTGAGCTGTCAGCCCGCCAAGCTGTGGCTACACAGGGCCGGACACTGGCCAGGCAGCTGAACTCACCCATTCCCCTGCTGCCTGTGGCCCCGGCTGTGGGAGGGGGTGGCCTGGGGGACTTCCTGTCTAGACAAGGCCGTGGCCTGGCCTGGTCCGTGGGTGGCGGTGTCAGAGGCCAGCCCTGGCCACATGTGCGTTCTGCTTATGACAGCAGGGAGACCAAGGTCCTGTGTAGCGCTCCTTGGGGGCCCCCCGGGCCTTCCGGCCACACCCACAGGCCCAGCTCATACTTCTACACAGCCATGCACAGGTGTGGGTTCTGGTGTTTTCGAGAAGGGCATCTGGTAGACCTGAGCCCGTGTCCTGGGGTAGAACACACACATGCTACAGCTCAGCTTATCTGTGAGCTTGCTGTGCTCTGAGCTGCTTTTAAGAACCACATGTACAATACTGGCCAGCAGCCATCAGAAAGGGGTGCCTTTTCTTTTGTTTCCACAGTCATCGGACTTCATGTTCCGATGGCATGTCTGTCCACAGCCTAGTAGCTCTGTGGTGTCTGGGTTGTGAGTGCCAAGAAATGCTGGTGGGCCTTGCCGAGGTTTCTGAGACTGTGACATACTGTTGAGAATGTAAACCTTAACACATCACTCTGAAATGCTGAGTACCACCAGTGCAAGTCATGGCATTTACGGGGAGCCTGGACGTCGTGTCCTGCGGGGCCAGAGGTGAGCCCTGGCGCCTTCCGAAGGGCGTGTCCCTCATGCTGACATCCTCTGCTGACATCTGTTGTGACTTGCTCGCGTCTTAGCGCATGTCTCCTTTCCTCTCCTGGAGCCTTGTTGAAAAGGCCTTTTCGTGTTTCTTTTGTGCAAGAATGTCAGCGTCACTGCAAGACCACCACTGTGTGTCCTGGTAGGGACCAGACGGGCTGGCTCCTCCCCACTGCGGGGAGCAGGCAGCAGCCCCTTCCTCTAGCCTGAGCCTTTTGAGAGGGGCCTCACGGGGCTGACCGTGACCCACTTATCTGGGCCGCCTGGTGCCCTCTCCTGTGAGCCAGGACCATGGAGTGCCCAGCTTCCCAAACCGTGGCAAGCACACCCCAGGTATCAGCCAGGAGCCCGCTGTTAACGCCTGGCCCGTGGCGGTGGTGGGAGGGGGGTTTCCTAACCTGGCCACATCAGGGTCGGACACTAGGTGCCAGGGACAGTGCCACTCGGGTAGGGAAGATGCCACATGACATATTTTAGACACTGATTAGGAGAACAGTGTTCTTGTAATTTATTTTCATCCAGCGAGTTTTCTTGGCTCCAGCCTTTCTAGTTCCGAGGTGTGGGGCAGTTTCTGTGAGAACAGAGATGACCGTGGGTTGGGGCCTGGCGATGGGGGTCCCCTCAGGGCAGCCCAGAGCGTCCTCTGGGGCAGGAGAGTAAACTACTATTTGGAGCCACAGCAGGGCAGTCTCGGAAGGAGAGGGAAGCATATTTACAGGCTAGAAATTCGGTTTCTGGAGGTTTAACCTGATTGTGAAGAGGGTTCTGCGTACAGTGGCCTCTCCATGGTGAGAGGAGCCAGTGTGGGCTTGCCCTATTTTCCTCTGAAAGGAGCCTTCCTGGTGCTCATAAAACAAATGCCCACAGATACACAGAGGCCGTTTCCAAAGTGGAACACAATCTCCATTTAGTACCGGACCAGAAGCAAACGCAAGGGTTTCTATTTTGGACAAACTGCCAGGGCAGAATGTATTTCAGTGTCTTCTAGGGAAATCCGTGCAGGACAAAACCACGCAAGCCTGAGTGGATTGAGGCTCATTTACAGACCTTATCTGTCTTCTGCTGAGAAATGCACTATGCATGACATCATGGAGACCACATGTGGTATATGCAACCCCATTCCCCCCCATCCTGTACATGGAGTTTTTAAAAACAGTTGCCCTGGATTGAACTGAATAAATAAAGCTATAACCTGCTCTCTGCTCGTGGTGGGAGGCCACAGGGAGAGGGGATACTCAGAAGCCCCTGCTCCAACCACTGGTCACCAGTGCCCCAACAGGCTCCCAGGTGAGGGAGGTAGAGGCCCCCTTATTGGACACTTCTGGCCTTTACTATTTTTAAAACATTAAAGAAAAAAGATTCTTTTGTTTTTTTGGCCATACTGTGCAGTATATGGGATCTTGGCTCCCCAACCAGGGATTGATACCATGCCCCCCTGCAGTGGAAGCACAGAGTTAACCACTGGACCACCAGGAAAGTCACTATTATTGTTCTGAATGTTCTGGCCCTTCAACCCAGAGGGCCAGCCTGCCTCTGCAGCCCAAGACGACTCTCCAGGCCCTGGGGGACCCCAGAAAAGGCCTGGGCTCAGCGCAGATCTTTGGGCCAGCAAGCCTACTCTGACCATTTCCTGGGTGAGCTCAGCCAGCCTGCAGAGACGGTCCTGACTCGGATGCCTCCAGGAGGGCAAAGGGAGAAGACGGACAGACAAGGCTAGAGACTCCTCCCCAGGCCCATTAAGAACCTGCTGAGCTGTCCTTCCAGCCCCTGCCGTCCCTCCCAGGCTCCTGGGGACACAGTCAGCGAGTTTTGCACCCGTCTCTGCAGGAAGAGCCTAGAGAACACTGCCTGGCCTCAGCTCAAATGGGGCCCTCTGTTGGTGGAGCACCCTGCAGGCTCCATCCAGGGGCCGGGCTGCCCCGAGGCCCAGCCTGCCAAGCTCCCAGCGAGCAGACCACCGGGTCTGTGCGCCTGCTTGGCAGCTGATGTGGCAAGAGGGGCTGGAGCTCTGGCCGCCTTGCCCAAGCGCCACCCTGAGGGGCGTGAGGGCTAGCAGGGCGGTCACAGTATCTGAGGAGCAGCAGTCCCCACCAGTCGAGGTGTCTGGAAGCCCACTGCCCCCCACGGCCGGCCGCTGGGCCCACTCAGCCCTTCTGTTGGGCCTCTGCCAGGCCACTATGCAGACAGTGCAGGGTGGCCCGTGCCTCTGCACGCCTGACAGCTCTTAAAAAGTTCCAGTGACAGTGAAAACCAGTGTGCAAATGTCTCCAGGCTGTGACGGGGCGCTGGTCCCCCAAGTTTGGCTCCTAGCATGTGGCTGGTGGGCCAGGTATACTGTTATATAAGCAGCAGGAGACCAGGCTGGCCCGCCATGCCGCCAGCCTCCACAGGCTGCTCCTCACCTGGCCGCGGGGGACCGCCGCCCGTCCAGGTCAGCCCTCACAGCACTGCTGCCAGGCAGTGAGCCGCCCTGTGCTGTCCTGGGGGCTGAGGAGACCCCTCCCCAACTTCTAACATCACTGGGGGTGGGGGGCCCAGACTCCCAGCAGACTGCCCCATCACCACACCGCACACCCCATGGAGTCAAGCATGACCTGGACAGAGCCGGCTCAGAAGCTGTCAGCAGGCCTGACGTCTGAAACAATAACCACCTCACATCCTCTACCAATCCCCTCTCCAATCCAACACGCTCCCTAAAGGGGGGGCCTGGGAACTCCCGGGCGGTCCAGTGGTTAGGACTCGTCGCTTTCACTGCCATGGCCTAGCTTCAATCCCCAGGTCAGGGAACTAAAATCCTGCAAGCTGCGTGGCATGGCCAAAAGTAAATAAGTAAAATAGTAAATAAATGTGGGGCCTGCAGGCTGGGATATTCTGCAGCCTTGTTAAGTTGTTATTCAGTGGCTCAGTGGTGCCCGACTCTGCGTCTCCATGGACTGCAGCATGCCAGGCTCCTCTGTCCTTCACTGTCTCCCGGAGTTTGCTCAAATTCATGTCCACTGAGTTGGTGATGCTACCTAGCCTCTAACCTCGGTTACCCTCTAACCTCATTAAGACAGATGGATAAAGGAGAAAACACAGCCTGAAGGAGCACCAACCATTTTTAAGCTCAAATTAGGCCACTGCCCTCAAACTGTGACAAACCACCCAAACAAGTGGCCATCGCGCAGGTCAAAAGGGACCGACCTGAGGCCCCTCACCGTGAAACCATCCCGGGCAGGGCTTGAGCTGCCCTGGGCCAGGGCGTGTCCAGCGGTCTCCCCTTAAGACCTGAGAAAGACCCTGGCACTGGGCGCTCCCTTCGATGCTGGCCAACGGACCGCTCGGGAGCCAGCGCCTCCGCCAGGCCCAGCGGCCAGCTCCCCGGCCTGGCAGCTCACGTGGTGGGTCTCCCATGAAAGGAGAGCGCCATTTGCAGGAGTTCCTGCCCCAGTTCCTGCTGCTTCCCTCCGGGGCCGAACTCGGCCGACAGCTCCCGGAAGGTGACGCCCACGCGCCGGGCCCCGATGTCTCGCCGGTGGATGGCGTGCTTCCACTGGTGCCGCGCGCCTCCCCTGAGCACCACCAGGGAGCGGCGGGGCAAGGGGACCGCCACCTCCACCTCCTGGCACGGGACGGACCGGCTGGGGGCCATCGCGCCGTCCGCCAGGGTCTCCGGGAAGCCGGATGGGGCCAGGCAGAGCAGCAGGCTGCCGGGCGCCTCCCGGGACATGGATAGCACGGTGGGGGACAGCAGGTTGAGGCTCACCAGCCGCTCCCCCCACAGCCAGGCGTCGTCCAGGTGGGGATCGATGGCCGAGCCCCGCTCCGGGCAGTAGTCCAGGTTGCACTGCTCCACGGGCCGGAAGTCCTCCAGGATGGGGTACAGGCCCATCCGCCGCACCACCTCCCGGCTGAAGCTTGGGAGGCCTCGGAAGCCGGCCATCTTTAGCTTCTGTTTCCGGAAATTGACTTTGGGGCCGTAGTCCTGGAGGATGAAGACAAAAGGAAGTAGGGGGCTGGCTGAGTTTACGGAAATGGCATCACATGCCAGGGCGGAAGAATCCAATCACAGAGACCAAGACAAGCCACGATGTCTGATTTCGTGGATCTGACATTTTGGCAGGAGACAGCACAGAGATAAATACAAACAGCAACACCAGCTGGCGGTAAATGCCGAGTATAAAAACAAAGCAGGGGCGGAGGACGTCTCAGCCCAGGCACCTCAGGAAGCAGAGCTAGAGCCCCGTGTGTGGGTGGTGTCCCCCGACGCGGTGGCCAGGAGTCAGGGCCTGGGAAGGAGGAGCAGCCAGGCAGGGCAGGTGGGAGGGCGGCCCGCCCCAGGCCGTGTTACCCAGCTGGTCAACACTGGGCTTCAAGACCACAAGGGCGGTGCTTCCCCAAGCACCGGGCAGAAGTTCCACTTCTGGCCTCACTGAAGAGAATGGAAACACAGGGCCACACAGAAGCCTGCGCTGGAATGTTCACAGCAGCGCTACTTAAGAAAGTCAAACAGTGGGGACCTCCCTGGTGGTCCAGTGGCTAAGACTCCCAGCTCCCAATGCAGGGGGCCCGGGTTCTATCCCTGGTCAGGGAACGAGATCCCACATGGTGTAACTAAGAGTTCATATGCTGCAACTAAGACTCGGTACAGGCAACAGAAAATGTCAAAGTGGAAACAACCCGTGTCCCCCAGCCGGTGAATGATGAACAGAGAGTGGTCTATCCATACAATGGAATAATGCCGAGTCACAAAAAGCAGTGAAGTCCTGATACAGGGTGCAAAGCGATGAACCCTGAGAACGTGCTCGGTGAAAGATGCCGGACACAGAGGCTCATACCCCAGTTATAGGAATGTCCAGAACAGGCCAACCCACAGAGACAGAGAGCAGGTAAGTGGTTGCTGGGGGATAAGGGAATGCAAACGGACTGGCAATGGGTGTGTGGTTGCTCTGGGGTGACGAGAATGTTCCAGAACTAGACAGTGGTGATGGCTGCACAACACTGTGGCTACACTGAAAATCAAAGCGCTGAATCATATACTTGAAATGGGGGTCTTACAGGAGGTGACTTCCATCTAAAAGGAAAAAAACCACGAGAGAGGAGCCCTGCAGAATACAGCTCAGACCTGAGGGGTGAGAGGGGAGCATGTATACACACTCCTGCTCCCGGGGGCCCCTCCAGGGGAGGGTGGCCCCACCTGGTGGTAGAGTCGGGGCCAGGTGGCTCCTTCAGGTCACCCCGACCCATCGGCAGCAGCTGGCAGAAGGGCCACAGGCAGAAAGAGAAGCCGGAGCCCAAGGAATCCCTGGGAGGCTGGGGCGACTGCCGTGGGGAGAGCAGCCGCGGAGACAAGGTTGGGCTGGCGGCCAGCAGAGGGCCTTTCAGGGCACGGGAAGGCCTCTGTGTTCACGCTGAGATGGGAGCCGTGGAGGGCCTGCAGCAGAGCGGTGACTCTGACCAGATGGTGGGATCACTTCCTACTGAGACCAGCTGAGGAGGGGCGATGGCTGCGCAGAGAGTGTGGGAGGCAGGTGGGAGCAGTGGCCAGGGGTGAATGTTCTCAGATTCAGGACGTGTTTTAAAAGAGTAAAGAGCTGACAAGAATCACCAGTGAAAGACAGAGAGGACTATGGAAAGATCCAGGGTTTCTGGTCTGAGTAGGTGGAAGGTGGAATGTGCCAGCTCAGCTCAGGGTTGACAAACAGGAGAAGCTGGGGCTGGAGATACGAACACGTGAGCCCTGAATTTGTGGGGCCGGGCCTCACTGAGATCAGCTAGGGGTGTCTGGAGAGGGAGGAGAGGCCTGAGCCTGAGAACCAGCCGCTGGGTTTAGGGGTGGGGGTCGGCGATGAGGCAGTTTCAGAGTAGGTTAAGGGCAAGCAGGAGGAGAGGAGCTGAATAGAACAGCTGATTCTTTTGAGAAGTTCTGCTGCAGAGATGAGAAATGCACCTTCCTGGGAGGCCGGTGGGAGAGAGCCGACCTTGAGAGAAGGGAGCTGGACAAGGGCTTCTGGGAAGCAGCAACCAGCCCGAAGCTGGAGAGGGGCTCGGAGGGAAGTGGGGCACAGGAGAAAAGGGAACCTCGGTAGATCCGTCTGTTTTCTCGGAGAGGTCCGGTCATCACTGGAGAGGGAGGAGGGGAGTGAGGACTGGAAGGACAGCAGCAAAGCCAATGACCTGGGGAGGTCAGCACGGCTCTGAGCATGAAGGGCCCGGCTCAGGATGGAGAACCAGAGCCCGGGGGACCACCTGGGGGTGGGCGTGGGGGCTGGACCCGACCAGGGCTGTGGGTGAGCGGAAGGAGTCTGACAAAGTGAGAGGAGAAAGGGTGAGGGACACCCGAGGAAGTGCCTGTACTAACTGGCTGGGGGGGCGGGGGGAGTTGGGGGGTGGGCGCGGGCAGGGAACGTGGAAAGGGGGCCGATGGCTGTCTGGAGGGGGGCGAGGATTGCTGGAGATGAGGAACAGAGGAGACAGGAGTGGACCCAAGGAAAAGGGGGCTGTGATCCCAACAAAGGGAAGGTTCAGGGCTTGGAGGCCAAAGTATTGGTAGGAACAGGCATGAGGAGATTCACAACTGACAGGGAGAACTGCCGACGGGGGTGGGGCATCTGGCAGCACTCCACAGGGCTTCCCCAGGGGCTCAGTGGGAAAGAATCCGCCTGCTAATGCAGGAGACACAGGTTCAACCCCTGATCCAGGAGGATCCCACATGCCTCGGAGCAGTGAAGCCAGAACTATTGAGCCTAGTGCTCTAGAACCCAGGAGCCGCAAGTACTGAAGCCCCTAGAGCAACAAGAGAAGCCACTGTAATAAGGAGCCCTCGCACCGCAACTAGGGAGTAGCTCCTGCCTGCTGCAATTAAAAGCCTACATAGCAATGAAGACCCAGCACAGCCTAAAATAATTAATTAATTAAAAAAAGAAGCACTCCATGAGAGTCACCGGCACCAGGCCAGCGGGGGAGAGGGCACAGAGAGCTGGGTGGCCATCTGCTTCTGAGCCCCAACTCACAGGAAGGTAAACAGGCCATGCTCTGGGCCCTTCCCCAGCACACCCTATTCAGCAGCCCTGCCCTCCCGCACCCCTAGGTCAGCTTGTCCGCTAATGGCTCTGGGGGGGTGGCTGCAGAGGAAGGCATGGAAAGGAGATAAGCTTGGGGGCTTCAGGGTCAGGGCCTGGCAGGCTCTGAGACCTGACAGTCCTCTCTCGCCGGCCTGACCTGCCCGGCCCTCCTCCCCCAGCCCCGCTCTGGCCCCGCCTACCTGCTTCCTCCGCCCAGACTGGGACAGCTTCCAGGGGTCGCGGTCCATCAGCTGCACCATCTCGGCTTCTTCCTCCGGGGTCATGAAGTCCTCAATCAGGGTCACGCCCGGGAAGGGGAAGGCCCAGCCTTCAAAGTCAGACTCCTCGGCCCCCACAGCCCAGCCGGTGTCGGGGTAGTAAATGAACCGGTGTGTTTTCTGCAAAAGAAAGACAGGGGTATCAGAGCCTCTGGACCCCTGGCTCACACTGCACATGCGCCCCGAGAAGCTGCCCCACAGTGGTGCACCCTCCCCGGCAGCACTTTAGGGGGCAGCTGGCATCTACCGGGAGGTGGGACCCCTGCCTGGCCCCTGCCTTGCTGACTTTCTCCTCTGTAAAAGGGAAGAGAGTACACAGGACCAGTCTGTCGTCTTCCACCTTGCAGGCGAGGTGACTGAGGCTCAGCAAAGTTAAGGAACTAGCCCAAGGCTGCAGCCTCCGAGGCCACACTGCTCCTGTGTCGCCGTGCGCAATGTCTGTCCCCCCCCACCCCCCCGGCCACCTCCCCATCCCGGGGAATCTGCTCCCCTAAAGCGGAGGCCTCGGGCTGCCCAGGGGGTGAGCGCACATGCTGGGAGACCAGAGGGAGCAGCTCTATCCAGCCGCAGTGGGGGTGTCGCTGGGGCCTCCCTGACACGGCGGCAGCCATGGCCACTTCCTGAATTTCTCATCGAAAAAGAACAGAGGACTTCCCAGGTGGCTCGGTGGTAAAGAATCCGCTTGCTGACGCAGGAGACGTGAGTTCAATCTCTGATCCCGTAAGATCCCACACACGGTGGAGCAGCTAAGCCGGTGCGCCACAACTACTGAGCCCGTGCTCTAGAGCCTGGGAGCGGAAACTAGTGAGGCCCGCACGCCCTAGAGCCCGTGCTCCGCAACAAGAGAAGCCACTGCAATGAGAAGCCCGTGCACCGCAACTAGAGAGTAGCCCCTGCTCGCTGCAACTAGAGAAAAGCCCACAGAGCAATGAAGACTCAGGAGAGCCGAAAATAATATAAAAAATAAATAAAAAAAGAAGAGCAGAACTTGCCAGTCAACTAGAGGAGTACCAGACTGACAACCTCCTGCGGCAGGGCCTCCGGCCAGTGACCCGACACGAGCCTGGCCAATTACCAGGCAGTCTTTGCTCTGGAGCTTCCGGTTGGGTGAGCCAAGACTTCCTCAGATCTAGGCGGCAGTCAGAGGTGCTCCCTGCCCAGTGCCCCTGCCTCCTCCCTGTTTATGTTCTACAGGCACTGCCAGCACGCCCGCCTCTGAACCACCGCATCTCCCTCCTGGCACCTCACTCGGGACACACAGAAAGTAAGGACTCCTCCTGTACATTTCACTTGTTCCTCAGGCATCAGGTTGGGAAGATGCTACTTGCTGCAGTACCTGGAACCTCCACACCCTCGGCCATGAGCACAAGTTCAGACCTCTGGTGAGGTCTGAAAAACTTTTTTTTTTTTTTAAAGAAAGTAATTGTGGTGAAATATATACAACCACGTATATTTTATACGTAAGACTGATCCTCAACCATATTTTAAGTGCACAGTTCAGTGTTGAGTATATCACACGGTCGTGCAACCAACTTCTGGAACTTTTTCATCTAGCAAAAGTCTACCTGTTAACTTAAGAGAAGGAACTTGTGGTTGCCGGGGCTGGGGGTTGGGGGGTAGGGGGTAAGGATGGGGTAGAGGGATAGTTAGGGAGTTTGGGATGGACATGTACACGCTACTACATTTAAAACTAATGAGGTCCTCCTGTATAGCACAGGGAACTCTGCTCAACGTTATGTGGCAGCCTGGATGGGAGGGGAGTTTGGGGGAGAATGGATACATGTATATGCATAACAGTCCTTTCTCTCTCCACCTCAAACTATCACAACACTGTTAATCAGCTATACTCCAATACAAAAGAAAAAGAAAAAAAAAAAGAAAGTCTGTCCGTTAAACAACACATCCCCTCTCCTTTCCCCCAGCCACTGGATCCACCACTCTCCTTCCCGTCTCAGCGACTCTGACTACTTTAGATGCTCTACCTGAGTGGAATCATACAGTATGCCTTGTGACTGCCTTATTTCACTCAGCATAACGTTCTCGGGTTCATTCGTGTTGTAGCACGTGCCAGACTTTCCTTTCTTCTTTTCTCAGACTGAATAATAGTCTATTTTATGGATGGGCCGCATTTTGATCATCCTTTCATCTGTCCATGGGCACCTGGGTTGCTTCTATGTTTTAACTATTCTGAGTAACTCTGCTATGAACATGAGCGTACAGAAATCTCTTCAAGACACTGCTTTCAATTCTTTTGGGTCCATATCCAGAAGTGGGATTGCTGGGTCATATGGCAGCTCTACTTTTAATTTTCTGAGGAACTGCCACTGTTTTTCACAGGACCTTCTGAGCGTCTATCAGGGACACCGTGACAGTTTCTTCACTGGCGTCCCAGCCCCCTTTCCTTCTTATCCACTCCTTCCCCTCAGAGGAACTTTCGAAGGTTCACATGTGATTTTACCTTTAAAACCCTCAGGAGCTCACCACGGCCCTCAAGAGGAGCCCAGCCTGCCTTCCGTGGTCAGGCCCCACCGGCCTCATCTCCCTCACCTGACGCATCACCCACCTTCCCCAGGCCTCGGCCCAAACAGTTCCCCAGCTGGAAGGCCCTTGCTCTGCTCAAAAGCTCTGAGTCCTTCTTTGTTAATTCGTAGGATTAAGGAATCTCATTTCCGTCCAATGCCTTCTGGGACCCTTTGCTCTCTTCTAGTCGTCTTCCCACGGGCCGGTGAGGTTCCCAGCCCGACCAGGGGCGGGGGGGGGGGGGGCAGTAGCTACGTCTGCTATCAGACTACCCCCAAGTTCCATTGGTGAGCCGCGGCCGGACTGCACCGACGTCCCAGCCCCTTCTTCGCTCCAAGCCCACTCCTCAAATCCCTCATCGCTTCACCTCGCGACGCCCCCATCTTCAGGGCCGCTGACAAGGTCTGATCCGGAACCTGTCTTCAGGGCCAACTTGGGCCTCAGTTTCCCCACACGAAGAATGGAGGTGTGGGCGCAGCCCCTCTCCCACCCCTCACCTGCGAGGGGTGCTGCCAGGGCGGGTCACCTCCGCGCTGCCGCTCGCAGATCAGACAGGTCCTGATGCCCTTGCAGCCGCATTCCCGAAGGACCTCGGGAGGCGCCACCGCCGCGGCCGCCATGGAGGCGTCACGGCAGCCAGGGCGCAGGTGCGGGGCCGCGGGGGCCGCTGGGAGTGGTAGTCCGCGCGCAGGGCGCCAGGTTCGCGGGGCCGCTTCCTTCCGGTGGTCGCCGCCGCGGACGGATTCGCGCGGCGCCACCTCCTGGACTGAGGCAGACGCTGGCGCCTGCATCGGATACGCGTGCTGCGCAGCGGGAGCCCGCGCCCGCGCCTTCTCGCCATGGCCCCCCTCTCGACGCGGCTGCTGATCCAACGGGGGCGACCCAAGAGCGACCGGCTGGGGAAGATCCGGAGCTTGGAGTAAGGGCCGGGGCCACACTGTCCGCCACCGGGGCCTGGGTCGGCGGGCAATCGGAAAGAAAGCCTGGGATCCTTTTTCTCTCCCTTCCCGGCCCCGTTATCACCCCGTCTTTTAAACAGTCGGGCGAAACGCGGTTCTCTCGTTATGAGATGGGTCGGGGCGGGTTGGGGGGGATTCTGGAGCGGCGTTGCCCTAGAAGAGGGCCTGGGCTGCTAGGGAGACAGTCTTGCAGAAAGAATATGGAGCAACCTGTTGAGAGAGTTACAGGGGAGCTCAGAGAGCCCCCCCTAGAGGATCAGGAAAAAGCCTCTTGGAGGTAGCCAGCTGCTTCAAGTTCTAAAGTAGTTATGAAGGGAGGGGATGTTGGGGATCAACTGCACAGGCAACAAGAAATATCAAGAGAAAAGCCATCGGAGGCACCTGGGCTGCCTTGGGTGTGGGGTGGAAGTCGGTGGGCCTGCCCCCTGAGCCCGCCCTGTCTGCACCTCTCCCCAGCCTGTCAGGGCTGAATCTGCTCTCAGAGGATTTGGACCCCAAGCTCCTGAGTCGCTTGAAGCAGCTACAAGAGCTGGACCTCTCCGACAACCAACTGGAAACGCTGCCCGCTGACCTGGGCCTGCCCCACCTGCAGGTCCTCCACTGCGCCAACAACCAGCTGAGCGACGTCACCCCCCTCTGCCAGTTCCGGCAACTTGAGGAGCTCAGCCTGGAGGGCAACCCCTTCCTGACAGTAAGCAGCAGCCCCAGGCACTCGATGGGCTGGGGCTCAGCCACAGATTGGGCGCAACCCCGAGCCACTCTTCCCTCTTCCCCCAGGTCAGTGACAGCCTGAAAGTCACCTTCCTCCTGCCCGAGCTCCGTAAGTTCAACGGCAAGGATGCTTCCACCACTCGCTCTAAGGCGGAGAACCTGAACCGGGAGCTGACCACCAGGGTAAGGAACCAGGAGGTATCCCTGGTACTCGGGAGCCTTGAGGAGTGAGTGGCAGAATGGAGTATTTGGAGGACACCGAGAGCTCAGGGCTGCAGCAGCCCTGAGACCTTACCCTGACCCAGGGCTCTGAGCTTGGCTGTGGTGCTTGGCCTCTTGTTCTTGTGCAGGTATGAGACGTTGAGACGCTTTCACGGTGACGCTACACTGGGCCAGCTTTTCCCTTCAGGGGCTGTGTCTCCCTGTGGCTCGCTTGGGTTTGTGCAGCGTGCAGCCGAGAAGGCTGTGGTTCCTGGAGGCTTCCTGGAGGTGATGAGCGCAACACCTCTGATCGTTAGACACAGAGGCGCCACGGAAGATCCAGGAGAGCTGGGCTGGCCTGAGCCTGAACCTGGTCCCTCTCGTGCCAGGTCACAGCTCACTGGAAGAAGTTCGTGGCCGCACTGAGCCCAGAGAAGCAGGCAGAGGCCCAGGCGGACTTTGTGAAGTCGGCTGTCAGGAGCGTCCGCTACGGGCCCCTGTCCCTCAGCGAATTCACCCAGTGGCGGGTATGCCCTCACGCTGCTGTGCTGCCAGGCGGCTCTCCCAGCTCCTTCCTCCCTGGCTCCCACAGCCTGAGCCGCCCTGGACGTCTCTGGCCACAAGAGGACATGGGGAGTAGGGCAGGTCAGGGAAGGTGGCCCTGGGGGCTGGAAAGACCCTTTTCCAGCTCTGACTGGCTGTCTGGGAGGGGCTGGAGGCCCCAGGACTGTGCCCAGCTTCCTAATGGCCTGCTCCCATCCAGGTGCAGATGATCTCTGAGGAGCTGGTGGCCTCTGGTGGAACCCACACACATGAGGCAGACACACCAGAGGGGCGCCACAAAGCCACAGCTACCCAGGAGCCCAGGGTGAGTGGTTCCTTGGGGCTCCCGGGCTCCGTGGGCCTGCCTTGGCCCTTCTTGCCTCAGGAGGCATTAGGGAAGCCGGGGTCCTTGAGATGTGCCCAGGAGATGGGTTCCTGTGCTTGAGTGAGTTTCCTCTGACCCTGGTACCCCTTGCCTCCCATACCCCAGGAGGGTGAAGTTCAGTCTGTGACAGGGAGGAGGCAAGCCCCGGGCAGATGGGTGCCCGGTCACCACACCTCAGCCTGCCCCTGCCCCCTCCTCCACAGGCCAGGCCAGTGGCCTTGAGGCGGCCAGGTGACACCCCACTCAGCCTCTCCCCCGAGAAGCGGGTGTGCACCTCCCCGTTGGGCCCGGTGGAGGGCAGCCTTGTGGGCCCTGACAGTGGCCAGGTGAGCCCGCGTGGTGGCAGGGAGGCGCGAGGCGGGAGAAGGGCCGGGGCAGCCGTGACCGCCCTCTGTCCCCATCCCTGTCCTGCAGCTGGAGCCCCTGCACTTCCTGCAATGCCACAGCAAGAACAACAGCCCCAGCGACCTGAAAACCCAGCTCTGGGCCTGCGCCTTCGAGCCGGCCTGGGACGAGGGTACACCCTTGGGGGGCAGGCCAGCCGAGGGCCCCGGGGCAGGGGCCCTGGGAATGCCACCTGCAGGGGCTGTCTGGGAGGGTGGGGAGCAGGGAGGGACAGAGTGCTTAAAGTGTCATTAAGGTCAGGAGGAGCGACTGCCGTGGACAACTGAAAATATTTTCACCAGACTGACCTCCCAAACAGGGCAGGCAGGGGCCACGTCCCAGACCGTGGCCACGTGCGGCGGGGAGGCCGTGTGTGTGATCGACTGCCAGACGGGCCTTGTGCTGCACAAGTACAAGGTGCCCGGTGAGGTGAGTGCCAGCACCTGGCTCCCGCGGGCTGGTGGGCAGAGCCGTGGCTGCTGGGGACGGGAGTGCTGAGGTCGAGGGGCCAGACTCTGCCACCAGCTCACCAGGTGGCCTTTGTCTTCAGTGCTGGGCCGCGGTTCCCAGGTAGCTCTGCCCCTCGGTGACTGCTCCCCTCCCCGCCCCAGGAGTTCTTCTCCGTGGCCTGGACCGCCCTGACGGTGGTCACACAGGCCGGCCACAAGAAGCGCTGGAACGTGTTGGCAGCCGCGGGCCTGCGTGGGCTGGTCCGGCTGCTGCACGTGCAGGCTGGCTTCTGCTGTGGGCTCATCCGGGGCCACAAGAAGGCCATCGCCACCCTCTGCTTCAGCCCCACCCACGAGACCCACCTCTTCAGTAAGAGCCTCTCCTCCCAAACCCCCCAGGGCTCCCCCAGTA
Organism: Cervus canadensis; assembly: GCF_019320065.1. Lineage (NCBI taxonomy): Eukaryota > Metazoa > Chordata > Mammalia > Artiodactyla > Cervidae > Cervus > Cervus canadensis. The sequence goes on along the minus strand of NC_057417.1, from coordinate 28,151,239 downwards.
CCCATGTCCTGCAGCCTGGCACCCCAGGGCTCCTCCCCGGGGTGGTGCGGAGTGCCTGTAGCTGGCGGGCCTCACACCGGCTGCCAAGGTCAGCTCAGACTGCGGCAGGAAGCGCGAGGCTTCAGGGACAGCTGACCCGGCTTCGGGTTCTGTCTTGTTCCCCCAACCTGCCCTGCGGCCTTGGAGGTTTCTCAGAGCCAGGGCAGTGTCTGATCTGGGTGGGTACCCCAGCTCTCTGGGTGTGGTGAGGTGGTATCTGAGCCGTAGCTGCCTGGTGTGGGGCACATTCGGTTCAAGCAGGATAAGGACAGGGGGCCCGGGAGTCCTGTCTCCCAGCCTCAGGAGCCCAGTCTCCACCGGGATGCGGCCTGCAGGAGGGAGTGAGGCCTTCTCAGGGCCACCTCTCTCCTTCCCGTCCCCGCGCCAGCGGCCTCCTACGACAAGCGCATCATCCTCTGGGATATTGGGACACCCAACCAGGACTATGAATTCCAGGCCAGGTGACGCTGCGAGGCAGGACGCCCGGGATGGGGGGTGGGCACACCCGAGTCTGTGGCCTCACACCCTGCCTCCTCTCACCTGCTGGCAGCCAGCTGCTCACACTGGATACCACCTCCACCCCCCTGCGCCTCTGCCCTGTCGCCCCCTGCCCGGACGCCTACCTGCTGGCTGGCTGCGAGGGTGGCTGCTGCTGCTGGGACGTGCGGCTGGACCAGCCCCAGAAGAGGAGGTGAGTGCGGGCAGGGGGTGCCCCGAAAGCCCGTCCTCAGAGCTGAGCAGCTGCAGGTCCAAGGCTCTGACCCCAGGCACAGCTGCCAGGGGTAGTGCCTGCACCATGCCCCCTGCTGGGCAGCCCCCGAGGCAGTTTCCGGGGCCCTCTTCGCAGAGCTGTCCTGTCCGCACCTCCTGCTCATCTCTCGAGGAAAGATCACATCTCCCAGCACCCCAGGCTGAGATCACCTCATCACTGCCCAGGTCCTGCCACTCGCCAGCTGTAGGACTTTCCCTTGTCCAGCATGATTTCCTCATCTGCGGAGTGGGGACAGTAACTCACACCCCAGGGCTAGCTGAGGGCAAGGGGGATAGTGTCTGGGCTGGGACGAGGCCCCGGGAAGGCCAGGTTGAGGCTTGTGGCTCCTGGACCCTGGGAGGAGGCAGTGCTCGGCAGGGAAGCCCTGCCCTCAACGGTCCCAGAGCCTGGGGGAGGAGACAGGCATCAGCGACGAATAAGGCGCTCCGAGAGGAGCAGGGAGGCTCAGGGGACTCTGAGGTGACCAGTGGCAGATGGACAGGTCCTCAGGCCTGGGCTCTTCACGAGCCCCAAGGGTCAGGTGGGCAGGCGGAGGGAGGATCTTTACACAGAGGGAAGCACAAAGGGCCAGGGGCAGGGGGAGCTGGCTGACCAGGGAGGTCTGGCCACAGCTTGGAACACTGGAGGGAAGGCAAGGGCGAGGTTGCCTGGGCCCGGGGAGACCGGGCCTGTGGGCTCTGGTGATGTACTGAATTTTAACCTGAGTGCAGGGATAGTCTGGGGAGAATTTGAGGGGAGGTGGCCGGGGAAAACTGCAGAGACATCTCGGCACAGACCAGCTGCCACCGGGCAGTGGTCCAGCCAGCTGTTGGTGGCGGCCTCTGCCTCCTCCCTCCCTGCCCACCCACGTCTGCCTCCTCGCCAAGTCCTGTGATGTCTTTTCCGCATCTCCGATGTGTCCGCCTCTTGGGGTTGGTACTTGGCTGCCTTTTGTGGATCTCGGACTCTGCTGGGAGCCTCTCCAAGCAGTGTGACCCCACACTTTCAGCCACCACTCCGCACACTGCCCTCGGCGTCAGAGCAAACTCCTGCCCCTTGGCCAGCGAACTGCTCACCTCATTCAGCCTGAGGCGCAGTCAGGCTTCAGAGCCCTTCCTGGCGGCGCCCCCACCCCACCCCCACCCGCTGGCTCCCCCTTGCAGGGCCTGGGTGGACCAGGGGTCCCGAGGAAGTGCCCGGCAGGGATCTGAGTGCCCAGCTTTGATGTGTGACTCTTCCTGCAGCCTTCTGGGCTGACCAGCATCTTCCGCTGCCCCGCAGGGTGTGTGAAGTCGAGTTTGTCTTCTCCAAGGACTCTGAGGCATCGGGACAGAGGGTGGACGGGCTGGCGTTCGTGAACGAGGATGTCGTGGGTGAGTGAGCCCAGCTCTGGGGAGTCTGGCTTCTTGGGACCCCGCTGGGCCCTGGCCAGGCCTTCTGGGGTGAGTTCTCTGGGCGGGGGTTTAGGTCCAAGGGCTTCTGAGGGGCCCTCGCTGTGGACCAGGAAGTGTCTGGAGAAGGGACCCCCCCCAGCAGGCATAGCTTTTCCTTCTCCCATCAGCCTCCAAGGGGAGCGGCCCGGGCACCATCTGCCTGTGGAGCTGGAGCCAGACGTGGCAGGGCCGGGGCAGCCAGTCCACGGTGGCCGTGGTGGTCCTGGCTCGGCTGCAGTGGTCGCCCACCATCCTGGCCTACTTCTCCCTCAGCACCTGTCCTGGTGAGTGGCCCCCCTTCCCCCCCCCGCCCCCCAAGTTCTGCTCCACCTAAGACTCCATCCCTGTCCTGACAGACAAGGGGCTTGTGCTCTGCGGGGACGAGCAGGGCAGCGTGTGGATCTACGACGTCAGGCCCCTCCTGGCACAGTGCTCCCCGCCGCAGGCCGCCGTGCAGGCCCCCACGCAGGTAGGCACGCGAGGGGCCGGTGCTGCCCGGGGGCCCTGCTCGGGAAGCAGTTGCTCAGAGCCCCCTCTTCCTCCCAGATCCTTAAGTGGCCCCAGCCCCAGGCGCTGGGCCAGATGGTGACCAAGACGATGGTGAACACAGTGGTGGCCAACCCCGCCTTTACCTACCTCACGGCGCTGACCGACTCCAACATCGTCGCCATTTGGAGGCGGCGCGAGCCCTGAGCGTGGGCCGCCTCGTCACCGGGCCCCAAGGACATAGCTTAACTTATTCAGTTTTGGGGGTAGTGACGGGGTCTTTGTATCTGAGATTGTTGTTTTTATTAAATGCTACTTCGTAAGAGAAGCCTGGGGAGAGATCTCTGTGGGCCCCATCCCTGTGCTGAGGGAGGCAGGCTGGCTGGCCCTGCAGCTGAGGCTTCCAGAGCAGAGACTCCTGGAAACACATGGGTTTTCGATTCCCTTCTGCTTGAGACAGCGTCTGGCAGCCCCAGGTTCCCAGGGTTTGTTCAGAATGAGCTCCTGCCACCCTGTCAAGACACAGATCAGGTCTGTGGGCCAGACCACTCTGAAATGAGGCCCCCAAGTGGCGTCAAAACAGGTCCACTACCTCCCCTGAGCTGACGGTCCGTTTGCTGTGAGGTCATCTCTGTTCAGCCCACAACCAGGTCGTTTCTGGCCACGCTTTATTAGGAAAGTAAAACAGATTCTCTATGTACAAGACACATTGGTGTCTGGGCGGGGGGCGCTCACTGGAACCTACACGGAGGCCTGCAGCCAGAGGAAGCGCTCTCGCCCACCTGGAGAAGGGCCGGGGGCAGCCAGTTACTCGATGCCTTCCTGCTTGTCTTTGATGGCCACCTGCAGGGGAGTGAGGGTGTTGGAGACTCAGCCCCAGGCTCCCTGACCGAGGGCCGCCAGGAAACCGCCCCCGTGCCCTTCCCGAGTGCAGCCGTGAGCTGAATAGAAGCAGCAAGCGGGCCCCAAGCATTCTGGGTGCTAGGCAGGCGCCTCAGGGGCCCTGGAGCCAGCCCCACCCACGCTGACTCCCCCGCAGCTCAGGTCCTATTGCCTGGGGCAGGAGAGAGTCAAGGAGCAGAGGTGCCTCCTGGTGACTCAGGAAGCCATGGCTCTTTCCCACTCTCAATTATGTCTAGACTTTAAAGACCCCCGAATAAACAAGTGTGGCCACGCCCATTTGGACTTCTCGAAGATGGAACCCCCAGGGTACAGTGAGCTGCACCCTAGACAGACCAACCACAGCGGGCCGACACTGCAGGGAAGAGGCTTGGAGGGCCAGCCCCAGGCAACAGGCCCCTCGATCCCACAGGGAGGCCGGGGCACCAGGGGAGGGCCCACCCCCGGATGCAGAGCGCAGGTCCCAGGCCTCAGCTCCGTAAACCCTCAGTCCACACTTGCTGGATGCTGTGGCGGACGTCCCTGCTGTCATCATCCCCTACCCCCCAGTAAGTCAGAGGCAACCCCCCAGGGGCCGTCCTGGGTGAGGGCGTACAGGCTGGTGTCTGTGGGGACCCCCGCCCCCCCCAGCAGCCCCTCACCCGGAAGCGCTCTTCCAGCAGGGACAGCTCACTGATGAGGTCGGTGATGGCGTTGGTGAAGGCCTCCTGGGGGCTGTAATCCGGCGTGGTCTGCACCCGGATGATGATCTTGTGCTCCAAGGGGTGCGGGACTTTGTAGCCAGCAAACAGCACCTGTGGGTCCTTGAGCAGCTGCCTGAGACACAAGGATGGGCGCAGTGAGGGGGGCAGGGTGCTGGGCCGAGTGCACTTGGGGCTCTGGCCCCCTTGTGGCGTTCTAACCAAAGGGCTCCCTGTTGGCTTGTGGCCTGAAAGCACACGCAGCTACTCCCAACCTTTAAGAGTGTGTTGTGTGGTGGTGTCACACACCCCACCCCAGCCCCTGCAAAAATCTCCGAGTTAAACAGACACTTGAAGACGACACAGCCCGTGGGGACTCCTTCCATATACACACCTACGTGCAAGACAGTCAACAACCGTTCCTAGTGAACAGCCACCTCTTCCCTCAGGGGATGTCCAGGAGCCTGCAAAAGCCCCAGAGAAACCTCCCAAGACAGCAAAAATCCAGCCAGCGTCCAGTAAACCAGAAAAAAAAAAAAAAGCCCCATTCCCAGTCCCCAAAGAGCATCTGGCAGAGTAAATAAAGGCAGCAGGTGAAGAAGGCCCTAGGCTCTGAGCACTTAATGAACCAGAAACGGAAATCCTCCGGGCAACGCGGGCTGGCAGCTGCCAGCCGCACACATGGGGTCCTGCTCCATGAGGCTGTGGGGACTGAAGCCTGTGCCCTGGGCCCCGGGAGGCTTCCTCCTGCGCGGCTCTGTCAAGTGTGAGCACTGGGGGGTTCCCCCGGTGGCTCAGCAGGAGAGACCTGCCTGCCAATGCCAGAGACGAGGACTCGACCCCTGGGTCAGGAAGATCACACGTGCGGCTAAGCAGGTAACTCAGCCCGTGCGCCACAGCCATGGAGCCAGTGCTCAGAGCCCGGGGGCCACAGCGCCCGAGCCCACGTGCCGCGGTCCCTGAGCCCGGGCTGCCTGTGCTCTGCAACGAGAGAGGCCACTGCAACGAGAAGCCCTCGAACTGCAACGAGAGAGCAGCCTGAGCGGCAGTGAAGGCCCAGCACAGCCAGAAACAAATAAAATGTTTATAAAAAGTACGCACACCGAGGGAGGGGTGCGGCCTGGCACAGGAGGGGACACTGGGCTCACAGGGGCGGGGGGGGGGGGCGCGCAGCAGGGCCTGCGTGCACCTGGGTGCACCCCTGGCGTGGTGCTGGGCGGGAGTCATCCAGACAGAAGCTGGGCAACCCCGCCCCCTAACTCACACCAGGGGATAAACAGGCTCCTCCTGCCCGCAGCCTCAAACATGCAGACCCGGGAAAGGCTTGGTTTCACTGACAGCATGCTTCAGTAGTGAAAGGACAAGTTCCTGGGCCAGAGTGGCAATCCCACTGCTGGCCACCTACTGGGCCAGGACTTCACTGGTGCAAATACCAGGTGTCAGGTAACCACCAGGACACCAGATGACCAGAGTCCCTCTCCCACCTCCTTCCCTTATTCTACTAATTGACAATCTCTGGCACGTGCGTCTTGGAATGCCAGGTGTCACTGATGTCACTACTTGTGACAGGATGGGCGGCCAACTCTGAAGGTGTCTCGTGAGCACAGAGCCTCAAGTGGGCCTCCTTCTGTGGCTCACTGGGCATTTACTTTCTTTAATCAGATAACTGAGCCAACACAGAGAAATGGCGGCAAGACCAGATATGGGGTCACCATCATTTGGAAGAAAAGGCACTGGGATCTGTGAATTCCCACAGCCAGCTCCCAGGACTTTCTGGAGCTCAAAGAGTCTGGAGAATGTCTTCTGGAACTTATGCTTGGCCTCTCAAAAAGCCCATCAAACGTAACTCCCAGGACTTCTTTGGTCGTCCCGTGGCTAAGACTCCACACTCCCCACATAGGGGGCGCAGGTTCGATCCCTGATGGGGAGCTGGAGTCCTCATGCCCCGACTAAGAGTTCACGGGCAGCGACTAAAGATCCTGTGTGCCGTGACTAAGACCCGGCGTGGCCAAGTAAATAAACAGTTAAAAAAACACAACCCCCAAAAGCCACTGACTTGGAACTTACGATTTAATGATGTTTCCTAGCGTGTGGTCCTCCTTGTTGATGGTGAACAAACAGGCATTGGGTACTTTGGTGTCCTTGTTAATGGTGATCCTAGGAAGAGGAGGAGGCAACAGATTGGGGGTGGGGGGTTTCCTCCCTGGAGTCTAAAACCCTCTCCTCCAAGGCAAGCTTAGGCCCTACCTCCTCCTGAGAGCCTTTACCCATCTCTTCATCCCATACAAACCTCTCTGACTCAGAGAAGCCCAAACCCAGCCACACCTGGTACTGTAGGACCCTCAACTACTCTGAATTATCCCTTCTTCTCAGAGCAGAGCTTCTCAACTTTGGCACCACTGATATTTTAGGCCAGAAAATTTTTTTGTAGGGAGCTGTCTGGTACACTGTAGGGTATTAGCAGTAGCCCTGGCCTTCACCCACTAGAAACCAGAAATGTTTGCAGACACTGCCAAAGTCCCCTAGCGGGATAAAGTGGTCCCCGGGGTTGAGAACCACTGCTCTCAAGGGAGACTGAAGTGGCTGGCAAGGGGCTACGGGCTAGACTGAAGAGCTTTGCAGTTAAGACCAGGCAGTTAAGAGAAAGAAAAGCCAGCATTTAAGATGGTCTTTTTCGGGGACTTCCCTGGCAGTCCAGTGGTCAAGAGACCGCGCTTCCACAGCAGGGGGTGAGGGTTCCATCCCTGGTTGGGAAAGATTCCCCACGCCACCGCAGCGTGGAGAAAAAACAAAACAAAAAGACGGTCTTCTTTGTGCTGAATCCTAGACTAAGCACTTCACATAAATTACTTAATTTAACCTCCCCAAAGAGAAAATCCTGTGATTTAATACACTAATAAGCCCATTTCCCAGACGAGGAAAGTGGTTCTTAGGCAGATTAAGGGGTCACTTGCCCAAAGACACAGAGTTCTTAAATGGGGGATCCCCACGCAGGCTATCTGAGCACTGGACTGCACTTCCCTTCACCAGCAGACAATAAGGAGTCACTGGAGATTTTACACCGGCGAATGAAGATCCGGTGTGAGTCTGACAGCCGTCAAACTGTCCTCTGGATGCAGCAAAGAGGATAACGGTGCCGGGTGGGAAGACTGTGGAGCCAGAAACCCCGGGTTCGAATACAAATAGGCCCATTTCTGTGCGCCTGGAGGAGTTACTTAACCTTTCTGAGCCTTGGTTTCCTCGTCAAGAAAATGGGGCGGCTCACCACCACCCAGGACTGTCTTAAGTTTGGCAGACACGGGTGTGGAGCACTCGGCGAGTAGACACTTGAGCAAAACTTGCTTCTGTCTCCCGGCAGAGAACAGGCAGAGAAGCCCCAGAATCTGCGGGCGCAGACGGTCGAGGGCCCGCGACCCTCCCCCCGCCCCTGACCCAGGCTGGTTCCACTTACTTCTTCTCGCCCTCGAAGAGCAAGAACGACTCGAAGGCGGGAGGGGCGTTCATCCTAGCGTCGCGGCCACCTTCAAAACCGCGGCAGCAGCCACCACCGCCTCCAGAACCCAACCAAGCGACCACTTCCGGGTTAGCGGCTGCTTCCGGATTACGCCGGCATTGCCTAACCCGTGTGAGGATCGGCTCGTTGCCCCCTATCGGTCTGGAGGATCCTGCGCAGGCGTGAGGAAAGCCTGCCAGAGGGAGGCTGGTGGCTCTGCGCATGCGTGAGTCCAGAAGCTCCTCCCCGCTCACCTGCGGGTCCCGGCGCGCTTTGGCGCTGGGTGGGAACGCTGGCGGGTTCTCTTTCGGTTCTCAGATATCCTCGTTTAAGCTAAGCGGGAAGCCTGCGGTGTACTTCCCTCCGCTCTCTTTGTCCCTTTATCCCTCTTTGGAAATGTGCCCTTGGAGTACAGAGGAACAGGCCCTTGAACGGAGCTGGAAGCCTTGTGGTAGTGAGCAGGTGTGACCAGAAGGGATGGAAGAAACCTCCCCTGGGCTAGACTGTTGTGTATGAAAAAAAAACCCTGTGCCCACGCGAAGGGCTGCAAGACCCCTGGCCGGGTTGTCAACTGACTTTCCAGGTGGGCTTGTAGCCTAGTGAGTTTCTTATTAGGGGAGGGAGGGCTAGGGAGGAAGCAGGTGTAAACAGGTGGGGACCAAAAAAAAAAAAAAGTCTGCCATTTCAGTAAACAAGGAGCGGTTGCCCACTATCGAGTTACCAGCCCCTGACAGTGCGCCCCGAGGAGAGTTCAGGATGGAGAAAAACAGGATGCTGGCCCTAGATAGTTAGGCTGCATATCTAGAAATCATTTCAGTGAGCCCACATCCTTGCATCTTCCCAAGAAAAGCACTGAAGTCCTTGAGTGTCTGTCTTTTGTGATTAGGAGCGATCTTCTGATACTCGACTACATGTGTTATGTTTTTCAGCAAAAAAAAACCAAAAAAGCTCCTCTATATCCTGTCTTGTATTTTACGTCTTTGGAACAGTTCCTCACAGCGATCTGAAAGGCTGTCTCCCAGGCTATCGTCCTCAGTAGGATCCCCAATAAAACAGAACTCATTTGGGAATTCCATGGCTATCCAGTGGTCAGGACTTAGCACTGTCACTGCTGAGGCCCAATTCAATCCCCAGTTGGGGAAGTAGGATCCTACAAGCCACGTGGGGCAGCAAAAAAAAAAAATCAAACATAACTTCCAACTTCTGGGTTTTTTTGTTTTGAGTCAACACAGTTGAGAGGAACTCGAAAGGATAAGGGTATGAGTCGGTTCTGGTTGGTTGATATTTTGCAGACTACAGCTTAGAATAAAAGTCCTACCTGAGCAGTCAAAGCAACAGGGGCCAGGGTCTCAGATTAACTACTGGAGCTGTAACAGCTCCCTAGCTGCTTCTTCAGGTCTGGACCACAGCTGTGGAGCCCCCAAGGAAATCTGGAGCTTCCCTCACCACTTCCTGGGAAGGACTATTTCCTACTTGAGCTTGAGACCTGCGGTGAGAAATGTCATATGCTGGAGGCCCACACCAACCTGACTCTTCGGGCCAAGAGAGTCTTTTGTTGTTGTTGTTGTTGCCAAGAGAGTCTTTTAGGTTGTGACTGTTTTTTAAGTTGACAGTTTCATTGGAATACGCTGTCCCCACTGGTTTCCTCATTGCCTGTGGCTGCTTTTGTGCCACACGAATAACTGTGACCAAAACCTGCATGCCTGGGCCTTTGGAGGAAAAATCTGGCAATCCCTAGTCTTGGGGAATGAACCCATGTTTGACTTTGATATTTATTATTCAGTTAGAGCCCAGACACTGAAGTTACTTGTTAACTTAAAGGTTTCCATCCCATACAAAACTTCATCCACCAGTTTTGTATCTAATATCACCATCTTATTCTAACATTTCCCAGCTTCTCAAAATAGTCTATGAACCAGCTTTGCTCAACACTCCTTTCCTCCTTGAAGTGTAATAAATCTTTGTTACATGTTCATTCTATATTTGTCTGAGTCATTTTTTAACGTATTTGAAAATTATATTTTGACAGGAATTTCCCAAGAGGAAGTCGGTGGGAATTTGCCCAGATTTCCTATGGGATCAGCTCAGAGGATGAAGAAATGCACATACCACAAGAGCTAGGCCCACTCAGGGCTTCCCAGGGTGTCTGCTTTGTACTGAACGCCAGCCCCAGGACTGCAGGCCTGTGTCTGAGGGCCCAATCAGACTCTCAAGACATCTGGGGGGCGGATGAATAACAGGCCTGGCAATCCCAGGGGAGTGGTACAGACTCCCTGGGCAGGTGAGGGGGTGATCTCCAGGACCGCCTGAACTTGAGGGCAGGAAGGAGTCTCTTCTCTCTCCTTTTTCCAGGAGGCTTCCAAAAAGAACGTAGCATCCTGGACTGTAGGGAGCTCTGCTCAGAACCTGAGAGGAGAACCTAGCTGGGTGGGTACTCACGGGAGAGGAGGCTACAGTGGCCACGCCCGCATCAGATCCATTGGAGGAGAGGGTAGCAGTGACCACTCCCCCATCAGATCCATTGGAGAGGGTGGCAGTGACTACGCCCACATCATGTCCATTGGAGGAGAGGGTGTCAGTGACCACGCCCACATCAGGTCCATTGGAGGAGAGGGTGGCTGTGACCACGCCCACATCAGGTCCATTGGAGGAGAGGGTGGCAGTGACCACGCCCACATCAGGTCCATTGGAGGAGAGGGTGGCAGTGATCACGCCCACATCAGATCCATTGGAGAGGGTGGCCAGTGTTGCCAGTGGGTGGCTGTGTGTGTATGCCGTTAAAATCTGCGGTTCTGGGACTTCCCTGGTGGTGCAGTGGTTAAGACTCCGAGTTTCCAGTGCAGGGGACGTGGATTTGATCCCTGGCCAGGGAACTAAGATCTCACATGCCAAGGGTTGTGGCCAAAACCCGCCCCCACCGTGGTTCTACTTGTGGCAACCCCTTATAAGTGCACACTTCTCTTTCCCCTTCACTCCCTGCCTGGGGGCTCAGCAGACCCTGGGGCCCATACTTCCTGATCAGGAGATCCTTGAAACTCAAGAAGATCCAACATGCAGGAGATGTGTGTGAGACCCTAGGGAAGTAGCCAGAGAAGCAGGAGTTGGTGATGGGGGCAGGGATGAGCCCCCCTGGACCTGAGCCCTGGGCCAGGAACGGAGAGGGGATGCCCAGCCCTGCAAAGCAGCTGGTGAGGCCCACAGGATGGCGGCATCGTGACCAAGAAGCGATGAACATCCAGGGGTTTGAGTTGGTGTGAGCTGTGGGGGGGGGAACCACCCCCATCAAGGCTGTGGCCAGGAGAAAAGCCTGATATGGCCTCAAAAGCCAGGGGGTTGAAGGGAGGGGGCAGCCCCTTGTACCTTCATCACCCTTTTGCCTTTCTGGGCCACCCCTCAAAGAACCCAGTTTGTAGTCTGCCCAGATGGTCCTGCCCCAGAGCCTGGCTAGTCAGCCGGGTCAGGGGTCCTGCCTGTGACCCAGGCCCTTGGGAACTGTCCCAGGTCTGGGCTCACAGGGGAGACTCTAAACTTGGTTGAATGAGATCTTTAAGAATATGCTGGAAGATCCTGTCCCTCCTTTGTCTCGTTAGTTACGTGGAAGGTTACTGTAAACCTAGGGAGGGACTGGGAGGAGGGCAGGGAGGTGATGACCCAGGAAGTCCTGCTTGGGATGAGGAGGTTGGCATAAGGGACACTGACAGGGCCAGGCCACGTGGTTTGAGGCTCTGACCTGCCTCTGCTTGCAGTCTTCAGGACGCTTGGAGGAAGGGGCTGTTTGTGGGCTGCAAGGAGGGGCCAGCTGGTGAGACATGTCAGGCTCCGTAGCCTGTGCGATGGATGAGTGGGACCCAGGGGTGTGGCGGGGACAGTAGGTGGGAGGAGAAAGGAAGTCCTCAGGATGGGGGGCAGCAGAGAAGAGGCAACGGGGGTACACAGAATCTATGCTGGTGCCCGGTCCTCAGCCACCCCCGCCAGCAGCCGACCCCCATCACGAGACCCCAGAGCCTCCGCAGTCACAGCAGGTTTATTGTCGGCAATAAAGCACCTCGATGCTCTCCCGGGGGGCACAGCCGAGGAGCAGGTGGGGTGGTGGCTGGGAGCAAAGGGGGTGCTGAGGTCCAGGCCTGGTCTCCTGGGCCCCACGCGCCCTCCTGCCTCTCTGGGTCTGAGAAGCGTTAGTACATCTGGGAGTGGGCCACCATAAAGGGTGGCTTCTGGCTGGCTCTGCCTTGGGCAGGAGAGGAGGGCCCCTGGCGCAGCCTGGGGCGAGCGGTAGCAATGGCGGCAGGGAGCAGCCCGGCCTTACAGAGGAGCGAGAGCAACTGAAGCTCCCTGGAGACATCAGGTGGGCGATGACCGGCCAAAGCCTTGTCAGCCCTGGACGTCCGGAGCCCCTGGTCCCCCTGGCTCCCCTGGCCCAGGAGGGACCCAGGCCCTGCATCCCAGTAAGAGGGACTGAGACTAAACGCTGAGAGTGCGCAGGGGTCTCCCCGCACTTGGCGGGGCGCGGCACAGCCTGCGGGGCATCCTCACGTCTGCAGCTCCAGGACGCGGCTGGGCTCCGAGGGTGGCGAGCCGGCTGGGCTGGACCTGTGGGCCTCCTGGAGGTCCCCGAGCACCTGGAGCAGCTCGGCCAGTGGGTCCTCGGGGGCTGGAGGCAGACGTGGGGTCAGAGAAGAGAGGGCGCCCTGGGAGGGAGGCCCCGCCCACGATGCCCGAAAGGGAGCTGGGTGGGCAGCACCTACCTTCCCCAGGGCCCGTTGGCCCGCGGCCTGCCTCTGGGCCCATGCTCAGTTGTCGGTGCTTCTCCCTAGGGGGGAGGACAGGGTGTGAGGCTCCCATGTTCCTACGGGACCCAGGGTGACCCCAGCTGGGCCTCCTGACCTGGAGGGCGTCCTGGGGGCAGGGGCCTGCCTCTTCCAATCTACAGGAAGAGATATGGGCCCAGGTCTCAGCTGGCCCCCGCTCACCTCCCTCGTCCCCCCTTCCAACCCCCTCCCTTGGCCCCACTCACCCCTCACCCCCCATCACCCCTACAAAGGCAGTCAGGAAACCAAGGCTGAAGGGTGTCACTCCTGTTTCGGAGGGCCCTTGGGAAGAGGGCCAAGCGGAGCCTGAACGTCCCCTAGTGTTAACTGGCCGTGGAATGAGTTTCCTTCTTCTGGGAACAGGAGACAGTGATCTTTTTCTTTCTTTTTGGCCACACTGCACAGCATGTGGGATCCTAGTTCCCAGACCTAGGGTCAAACCTGAACCCCCGTGCATTGGAAGCACGGAGTCTTAACCACTGGCCCACCAGGGAAGTCCTGTGAGTGCTGTTTCAAGCGTGGCTCCTGACCGGCATTCACCAATGGCCCCCCAGGCCCCTCAAGTACAATCCTCTGTGCGCTTGCACAGAGAGGTGAGCAGCCTTCGTGCAGACTCTGAGCTCCTTATTGAGGAATTCTATGGGCTCAGCCCTTTGACCGTCTCCCGGATCTATTCTGGGAGAGACGTGTCCCTCTGCTTAGGTCTAACAGGCTCCTCCCCATCAGGGGCCTTCCAGGCCCCAGGGGGTCAGTCTGGTCCCTTACTCCTCTGTTCATTTGCTTCTTCAACATTTGCTAGAAGAAGAGAAATCCGTGCTGTTTAAGCCAACAAATGTATGATAATCTGCTACAGCAGCTGCAGGAAACTAATACAGCAGGGGGCCGTGGACAGGTGATCAGGCCAGAGGCTGGAGTTCCTGGTAGGGCAGAAGTTCTGGGCAGCAGGCTGGAATGGGCCAGGGCTGGTCAGAGGTTCTGGAGGTGGGGAGGCCCTCAAGGCAGGCTGTGCTGGTTAAGAGCCTGGGCACTGGTCCCACCTGAACCCCGGGTGGGTTGGGTTCGAATCTTTGCTCTGCTGCTTCCTGGCTTAAATGGGGGATGATAAGAACCCACCTGCTTCAGTGGCTGCAAAAAGTGGTTTTTTAAAAGCACCCCATGTTTTTTGTGGAGCCAGGGGCTTCCCTGGTGGCGCAGGGGTAAGGAATCCGCCTGCCAAAGCAGGAGACATGGGTTCGATCCCTGGTCCTGGAAGATCACACATGCCTCAGAGCAACTAAGTCTGTGTGCCACAACTATTGAGCCTCTGCTCTAGAGCCTGAGAGCCAAAACTACTGAAGCTCAGATGCCCTAGGGTCTGTGCTCCGCAACAAGAGAAGCCTCTGCAATGAGAAGTCCTCTTGCCACAACTAGAGAGAAGCCTGCAGAGCAATGAAGACCCAGCACAGCGAAAAATATTTTAAAAAATAAAATACAAAAATAAAACTAAAATAAGCTGGAGCCAGGGCTGAGAACCACTGAATTGAGTGAGTTTGCTGAGGGTAGTCCTGGTGCTCCGAGGGGCCCACGGACATGCTGGGCAGATAAGGGGGCAGGGTCAACCGGGGCGGAGATCAACCACAGCCTGACCCTGGGCTTCCACAGCCCTTGGCACCTTCATCCAAATGAGAGCCAGCCTCATGCTGCAGAGATTCAGGCGCCTTACCCTCCCCAGGTGTGGGTGCCCTAGGCAGGAAGGTGTGGGGGTTGGATTAGGAGGGAAGGGACCTGCCACCGTGGAGGAGCCCTGAGCCCCAGTCCTGGCTCCGGCCACCCCTTGTCCCCCAGGACATCCCCGGGGGCTGCCCAGGCTCTGCCGCGTGGGCCTCGCTGCCCCCGCATGGGCCTCCTCACCGCAGTGTGGCCTCCACGCCCAGCAGGTGCCGGTAGATGAGCTGAGCCTCCAGGTCGTGGTCGAGAGGGTCATTCCACTCCTGTAGGGTCACCCAGGACCGCGTCTTGTCACAGCCCAGATCTGGGGGCAAAGAGGGGACGGAGTGGTGGGCAGGCACTGTGAGCATTCACATCTGACTTCCTGGAACGCCGATGGGGGAACTGAGGCCTAGAGAGGGCGAGGGGTGGACTCAGGGGCCCCCCAGTGCGGGGCTGGGCTGGGGGCACAGCCTGGGAGGTCTGGCCCAGGGCCAGTGGGTGGCTCCCACACTCCAGGGTCAGCCCCTCCTCTCCTTCCTGGTCAGCTCCTGAGCGGTTACTGACGTAACTGCAGGATGTGGGAGTTGTGTGGGATACAACCTAGGGTGATGGACCACTTTCTGGAAGATTCCATGCCTGGAAGGATGCTGAGAGAAGCTGGGAACCACAAGGTCATGGTGAGAGGAGCCAGGAGGGCTGTGCCTTGGAATGAGCTGGCTCTGCCATGTGCTGGCTTCACGACCTTGGCACAGACACCTCCCCCTCCACAGCACACGGCTACCCGGCCCTGCCTCGTAGCGCCCTGGAGAGCCCCGCTGCGCCAGTGACGAGGGTTCTTGCCACAAGGTTATAGCCGGAGGCTGCAGGCCAGGCCCACCAGCCAGGGACATGCTCCTAACAAGCTGCCACTGCCCCCTGTCAGAGCCAGGGCTGGGCCAGAGCAGGTGGGCCACCTTCCCAGGGCCCGGACCACGCCGAGCTACAGGGCTCAAGGCTCGGCCTGGCCTTGAGGGCGGAGGGGCTCAAAGTGCTGAGTCTCCTCTGTGACTGGGGAGCAAGAATTTTGTAAAGCAGATACAGATAGTGCAGGAAGATCTGGAACCTTCAAGAACTTTGCTGTATAAGAAGACAGCCACCAGTTGCATGAGACCGTTCATATCAAAATGAATTGAAATTAAAATCGATTCAAAACTCAGTTCCTAGGCTGCTCTCGCCCCATCACAAGTGATCAACAACCACATGTTCACAGCAGGCACACACACAGTGTTGGGCCGTACAGATACACACCATTTCCATCATCATTGAAAGTTCTAGAAGCTTCTGTCATCCCTCTAGGGCGCAAGGCCTAGGGTAACCCCAACTCACAGCTCCAGTATCGGGCTGCCAGTGTGGCAGTATGCAAATTCAGGAGCTTTCTTCAGCCCTCGTTAGCAAGGAATTCCTACAGCATGTTGCTCGGAACCCTGGTTCTGCAAGAAGCTCATTCACTGGGCCGAAAAAGGGATCCCTGGGAAAGGAGTTTGGAAAGAGCTGGACTAAATGGCGTCAGATATGGGATTCTAACTCTGGCCTCCTCCAGGGTCTCCGAGGCACCCACAGGCTTTGTTCACACCAAGTGCAGTTCCCAGACCACCGGGGTCACAGGACCCTTTCTGCCCAGAGCACCTGCATGGCCTGGCTGGCCTCAGGTGAGTACCCATAGCTGCCCAGGTGGCTCCCAGCTGGCAGTGAGGCGGGGCTCCAGAGCCCCACGCCCCAGGCAGGGCCTGAGGCCTATGGGGGACAGACTCAGCACTGTGGATTCCCTGCCTGCATCCCACCTGTCTTGTCCCTCTGGTGGCAGCAGCTCCATTTGTCCCCGCGGAAGACGCCACGGTGGTAGGAGCCCAGCAGGCCGGTGTTGTTGATGCAGACCTTCCTCAGTGCAGACAGCCACTGGTTCAGCTCGTTCACACACTGCAGGGGACGAGGGGGGAGGGGCGCTGATGAGAGGTCACTGCCTCCAGGAAGCCAGCCGTCCTTGAAGCTGCCCTGCCTCTCAGGACTACACAGTCTCGAAAGCTGGCTCAGCAGCTTTGGGGGAATTAGGAAAAGCTGCCCTTTCTCCAGACGCTGGCAGCCCACACCCAGCACATGGCCTGGTGAATAGAGCGAAGGCTGGATTTCAGCCTCCACTGGCCCCCTTGACCAAGCCCCCGGGCAGTCCACAACCTGTTAATTATGTGTGGTGGCTCTGCTATCACCATTTTTTCCCTGTGGCTCTAGACCCTGACCCATCAGGGAGTCCTTGAGGGTTGGGCCCGGTAGGATGGATCTGTGACCTCCCACCCCTGCATCCAACAGAGTCACTCTGGGCAATGAAGCATGCCCCCGCCCCCCACTTCACCGTCCTCCTTGTTCAATGTCTCTGCTCAAATGCTGCCATCAGAGGCCCTCCCTGAGCGCCCCTCCCTGCTGCACCCCACTCTGTCCCCTCCCTGTCTCTCTCAGGCTCCGTTGCTAATGTCAACGAATCATTGACATTAAAATAATGTCAAATATTTTAATTGACATTTAAAATATTTATTTATGGGTCTATCTCCTTCCCTGCGATGGAAGCCCATCAAGGCAAGGACTCTGTTCTGTCTGCCGCTGTACCCCCATCACTTAGATTAGTGCCCGGAACCTAGAAAGTACTCAATTAATATTTTTTAGATGAATGAATGAGTGAATGGGGTTAATACATGAAGAGAAGGGGATTTGAGGGAATGACCCACAGCCACTTGCATAAACATGCGATTGTTATGTGTAGATACATACACACACACACAGAAACACACAGACACCAACTTAAGACAAGTTCCAACAGATGTGTACAATGTGAAGATTCAAGACACAGGGACACACTCAACTACGCACTGGACCACCCCGAGACCTAAGATGCCAAGTGCCTAAGACCTAAGGTGCCAAGGCAGGGCCACACAGACATGGGCATGGCTTCCGAGGCACCCAGACCCCAAGAGACCCCAGACCCATGGCACTCACATCAGCTTTCACACCCACGCTGTGCTTAACACAGCAACAGGCGGTCGGAGGCGCACTCAACCTTCACTCCAGCCTACCCGGGGGGTGGGGGGGATCTTCCCACAGGACCCCTATTGGCGTGGGCACCCCTCCACACGGCCCACACCTTGCACTGCAGGTAGGCAGTCTGGAGCCTGCCTGAGTCGTCCGTGTAGATGACCTGCATGACATGGGAGCTGCCAAAGCTCTTCTCCTCCACTTTCTCTACTGCCCGGATGTTGGCGAGCTTGATGAGGGTGCTCTTCTAGAGGGACGGGGACAGGGAGAGGGAAGCTCAGGGTCCTAGCTGGGGTCACTCCCCTTCCTATTTCTGGGCCTCAGTCTCCCCTTCTGCAGCACCAGGGGTTGGCACTGGGGATCCAGAGGACCCACCCTCCCAGGAGCCTGCTCTGAGAGTGACCTCAGTCAGGACGCATACAAGCAGATGCACCTGGCCTCTTGGGGTCAGTGCCCTAACCCTACCTCACTCACACCCCTGACCAAGAAGCCAGGGCAGGTCACCGTAGCTGCTGCCCAGGACCCCCAAGACAGAGGACCTTCTTCCTCATGGGTCTTAAGTCACCCTATGACTGCCATCAGGGGCCTGCCCCTTCCTGGCTTTCTTCTCCGACCCCGGTGGACCCTGAGGTGGGCTAAGAAGGGACAGTTACCTCCAGGGTGTTCCAACCCCTCAGAGCCCCTCTTACCCTCTTACCCTTACCTTGGAGCTGGGGGTCTTGGCAAAGCTGAGGGCCTCCGTGGTGAGGGAGAAGTGGAGCTTCTTGAAGGAGGAGGACATGAGGGGGCCTTTGCTCTTGGTCCTGTGGATGAAGAGCGGCCCTTCCTTCACCGGGGGTGCCTGCAAGCTCAGGGTCCGCTGCAGGTCCAGCTCTGCGGGCCAGGGAGGTAAGGCAACACGTGAGCCCCAGGCGGAGAGGGGAGAGGGAGAAGGGGCGGGGCCGGGGGGCCGCGGGCGGAGCAAACTTCAACACCGGGCTGTGGGTGGAGGGCGAGAGGCCAGAGGTGGGTGGGGCAGGGGGCGGGGCCGCACCCGGAAGCACTCACCGTCTTTCTCCTGGATGTCCACCAGCTTGGTAATGAAGTCCTTCAGCTGGGCCACGCCCTGGCGCACCATGGGCTGCAGCGGTTCCATCCAAGCCTCCTTAGCCCTGGAAGCTGGCGTGTCCATGTTGCCCACGTTCTGGACCGCCTAGGGGTTCAACAGTAGGAAAGGCCAGCCTCTGCTAGAGTCAGAGAGCAGGCCACGGCCACTCCTACTACCCCCCACCTGCACCCCCCCCACCTGCACCCAGTCTGTGCTACTCCCACTGTAGAAATGGAGGAAGGGGCGACCCAGGCTCTGCTCAAGGGCCCACTCTACCACTCTGTCCTACTGGGGACCGGGGCGGGGGGAGGGGGCAGGGACGGGTCACAGTTTGTGGTCTTTAGGGAACTTATAGTATAGTTGGGACTGAAAGTGAAAGTGAAGTTGCTCAGTCGTGTCCGACTCTTTGCGACCCCATGGACTGTAGCCCGCCAGACTCCTGTTTCCATGGGATTTTTCAGGCAAGAGTACTGGAGTAGGTTGCTATTTCTTTCTCCAAAGGATCTTCCCGACCCAGGGATCGAACCCGGGTCTCCCACATTGTGGGCAGACGCTTTACCCTCTGAGCCACCAGGGAAGTCCATACTTGGGGACAACTTGGGCCCAGTCTATTGACATTCTGCGGATTTCACAGCACTCTGTTCCACTGGGTACCCTGACCCCAGCCTGGTGTTGCCCTTATGGCAACCTGGGAGAAGGTAGATCTGGGAGTTAGAAGGCACCGATTCTTCCAACAGGCAGTGAGACCAGGCCTTGGGCACCCTCCAGCTCGTGGACTTGTTCCCCTAATCCATGAGACCGGGCGACCATGAGAAAACTATGAACACTGTGAAATGCAGTGCCCCAGGAGGGTACCGGCGGCCTGCCACCAGGCGTTCCTAGAGCCAACGGGGAACCCAGCGCACTGCCGCGAGGGCCCCAGGCCAGCACCCAGCTGGGCATCTCCCGCCAGGGTCCACAGCCCCGGACCTTGGCCAGCAGGAGCAGGGTGCGGCTGGTGCGGGCGTCCGCGTGCCGCTCTCGCAGGTGGAAGAGCTTGGGCGCCAGGATGGCAGGAGAGATGAAGCGCAGGCACAGGAAGCTGGTGACGGCGATGAAGGGCACGTTCTGGAGGGGCGCCAGAGAATTGGGGGCTGGACTCCGTGAGGCCTGGGCTCTTTTAACAGCTCCCTTCCCTTTGGGACACTCCCCCTCACTCCCGTGACCTTCCCGAGCCCGGCCCCAGCCTGGGCTTCTAACCATCAATCAGGCCCCTTCCTACCAGGCCCTGAGATACCCGCCCCTTCTTTTGCCGCCACTTTCTCCCCTCCGTCCAGCCCCACCGGCAGAGGGCGCTACCTCGTCCTGGGCGCTGGGGAAGCGCTCGCGCACGCGCCGGAAGAGCTGGCGGAAGGTGGCCCGGACCACGGCGGGGCACGCGCGAACCGAGCGGCTAAGTGCGCTCAGCAGCGCCCCCAGGTGGGCGCGCAGCGTCTGTGCGCTCTGCTCCAGCACCTCGGCCTCGGTCTGCGGGCGGTGCAGTCCAGAGCACCTGAGTGGGCCCCGGGGGCGGACCCGCCGAAAGATCGAGGTCAGCGCCTGCACCCACGACTCGGACAGGGGCGCCCGGAGACACAGGTGTAGAAAGCCGAGACCGGGACACAGACAACATACAAGTGGGCAGAGCGGACGAAAGGCCGACTCAGGCAGAAAGAAACCCACGCATACTTGCAGAAAGGGCCTGACCCTTCCCCCTGCCCGCCACCCCACCCCACCCCCAGGGATCACCCCTGGCCTCACCCTACATCCTTGACTTCCACCTTGCTGGGATCCAGCTCCACGTACTTCTTTTCCTCAAATACGCTGTCAATGATGGGGCCCAGGACTCCGTGCAGATACCGCATCCCTGCCACCTGGGGGCCACCGCGAGCAGCGTTGGTCCCGCCTCCCACCTCCAGCTACCTGCCCTCTCTCCCCGCAGCTGACCTCCCAGCCACCATCTGCCTGCTGTAGCCACCCAGGGTAGAACCTGGCACATACAGGGGACGGCAGCTCAACAAACTGCAGCTACATGAATTAATGAATGAAAGGAATTCTTAGCCTTAAAGGGCCCCGGACAGGAGACAGATAAGTTTAAGGCGCAGCTCAGTCTCTTGGCCTCTACGAATCTCAGTCTCCTCATATATAAAACAAAGACAATATGCCATGCAACCTCACCTTCAGAAAAGACTCCATGGATTTGGATGCCAGAGAGTTGCTCCGGAACAGGGTGTTGGCCTCACCTACAAGCAGAGGTTCCCACGGGTATGGGGCTGGGAGAGTGACAAGGCTTTGGGGAAGGGGACAGAGGAAATTGGGCCTGGGGCTCCGTGCTGGCCACTCAGTAGCCTCCAGGCCACCTGTCAACTCTCAGCCTTTTGCTTTTTCCTTTACTTCCGAATCTGACCTGTCTCCTGCCTTAACTGGACCCATCAGCCTCCTGCAGGAGGACCCCGGGGTTTCTCCCCTCTGAGCATCCCTGGAGTCCTAGGCTCCTCCCCCGACCCCCACCCGGTGCCCTCAGACAGGCCACTCCCTCCCAGGCCTCACTGGTGCGGCTCAGCTCCAGCTGAAAGAGCAGGTCCAGGAAGTCTTTGGCTAGTCCCTGCCCCAGGAAGAGCTTGAGCAGGGTGGTGGCCACCTCCTGGCGGTACTCCGTGCTGGTCGTCTCCTCAATGAGTGAGATCAGCTGCCCTGGGCTCTGCAGGAGGCGGCGAGGACAGGCGGGGCTGCAGGATGCACAGGAGAACCCCAACCCTTCCCTCTGAGGACCGCAGAGGACCACGGGGAAGGGGGGCCACTGTCCCAAGGGACGCAGAGGACCACGGAGGGGCCCCGGGCACCAGCTGGTTCCTTACCATTCTGACAACTCAGACCGTTGCTCTTCAGAGCGTGTTTAGGAGGACAGGGAGGACACGCCTACGGTCCCTGAACCTCCCACCGTCCCCCAGGGGCCCCCTCACCTGGGTGCCCAGCTTCACCTCTCGGCACAACAGCTGCACCAGGGGCTGGTAGCAGCCGGATGGCAGCACCGTCTCATCCCGCAGCCGCACCTCCAGCTGCAAGGAGCCCACGTGGCCCCTGGAACAGGCAGCCCGTGACCTCTCCACCTGGGACCCAGGCCGCCCGGGGCCAGCCCCCTTCCCCACGGCCTCCGTCTTCCCTGCTGTCCCTCTGAGCGAGCCGGCCTGCCACCGGAGTTTCCTTGCACTGTCTCCCCCCACCTCCCACTCTCTGCCCCGCTGTTCTGTTTGGAAAGCCCTTGCTGCCTCCATCCTCAGGGGAGCTCCATCCGTCTTCAAGGCCTGGCTCCCTGCCACCTCGAGACTCCTGTGGACCCCAGGCTTCACCCATGTGGGCGTGCTGGGCTCCCCGGCCTTGAGTCTGTCAACTCCCAGAGAACAGCTCCCCCATGTGTCTATTTTACACTGGAAGCAAATCCCCAAGCATCCTGACAACCTGCCAGGGGAAACCAAGGCTCAGACTGGGTAAACAACTTGCCACCTCAGACCTAACTTCCAAGCTCCCCTGTTCTGACCCCTCCTGGGGAGGCCGCTGACTAAGGCTTGACAGTCTCTGAGTCCCCACTGCCTGCAGGACAGCCCGGCTAAGTGACAAGTGACAAGACTGCCGTGGCTGGGTCTACGGAAATGTCTTGGAGTTGGACACAGCGGTCCACCCAGCCCCTGTCCTGAGGAGGGTGTGTGGGGGGGTGGTCTGGGACCTTCTGTGGACAGACGGAGCTGAACCATCCGAGGTGAGGAACACTGCTGTTCCTCCACTTCCGGGCTGAGTAGAAAGCAAGGGGGCCAGAGGGCTTCCTTATAGGGTTGCCAGATTCACCAAAATAAAGACACAAGGCACTGTTACACTGAGTTATCTTAAATAAAGTTTGTCTCATATATTTCACGGACGTACACCAAAAAATCAGTTCAAGGTTTATCCCAAATTCAGCTTCACCAAACATCCCATATTTTATCTGGCAACCCTACTCCTGAAAAAGTGGGGGAAGAGTGAGAGCTATGGCTCAGGGACACTGACTCAGAGTTCCGGGGACTAGAGCTCTGGTCTAGGGTCTGCAGGGACACCCTTAAAGGGGAAGTATCTGAAGGCTTGTTCTAGAATCTGCCAGAAGACTGAAAGCAGGAGACTTGTACTGCTTTGGAGCTCTGAGGTCAGGGCTGAGTCCAGGACTGTCAGAAGGGGAGGAGGAGGAGATGCTGGCCTGGGTGGGCCAAGGGCACAAGAAATCTGGGGCCAATCACTCAACCCCGACTGGCACACCTGTCTGCCTCCTGGAGCCGAGGCTCAGCCTCCCAGGGCCCAGACCCGCCACCCCTGCAGCCAAGCCCCAAGCACTCACTCTTCCCGCCGGCTCTTGGACTGGTCAGGCTGCAGCCGGAACCAGCCCTCCTCCCGCTGGGCCGCCCACAGTCTCTGCACGTTGAACACCACCTGGGAGCAGGACAGGCCTTGGTTGTTGGCGGGGGAGGGGTGGAGATGACCCGAGGCTGGGGTCCTCATTTCTCTTCCTTGCCAACCACTGTTTTTTCGAGAGGGGGGTACCTGCTGAGGGCCCCTGTGCACCTGGGGGGTCCCGGGCCTCCTGGGTGCCCCTCTGGGGGACGGGATGGTCGGAACGGAGGCTGGCAGGGGCGGCCTGAAGGGGCAGGGTGCTCACTTTGCCCAGGAAATCATTGCGACTGACAAGGTCCCAGTCCCAGGCCTCCACGCACAGCGCCTCCGCCGCCCCCTCCTCCAGCTCGAACTCAAATGTCTCGTTCCAACGTGGGTAGCATGACTTTTTCACGATCTGCCCAAAAAGAGATCACTGATCACTGGAGGCGGGCTGACTCCACCAATCTCCCCAGGGCCACCCCACACACCTCCCTTGGGCACCCCCCAGGGGCTCTGAGGCAACATCCCCTCCTCGACCGGGCAGAAGCCCCAAGATAGCAGAGGTAATGATTCCATGTCCAAACCCCTACTCACTTCTTAAGTGGGGAAATCGAGGCCCAGAGCGGGTAAGACACTAGTCCAAGGTCACACAGCAAAATGATAGCAGGCTGCCCTGAGAACCCAGGTCTCAACGCCCTCCCCACCAGGGCTGGGCCCCCCACCCTGGCTGCTTCCAGAGTTGAGAAAAAAACAGTGTGGGCAGGGGGTGGGCTTGGCAGATTAACCCCTAGGTGGGCAGACTGTCGCGGCCCACCCGGGCCAGGAGTGAAAGGCAGCACAGACCATAGGAGCTGGCACCAGAAAGGTGGGACCTGGGTGCACCCTGGGAGGGGTCGCCCTGCTTCCCTGAGCCTCCTCTGAGAGACTGCAGACCTCAGCTGACCTCCCCGGTGATGGTGAAAAAGGATGAGGCAGTGAGGGCCAGGGCGGGTCCCTGAGCCCCCCGGCCCACTTCCGGCCCCCCAGCCTCCTCACCGAGGTCTCCTGCGTGCGGCCGTTGTATCGCACTCGGACAAAGGGGTCAGATGCGCCATTACGGTCCTTGGGGGCGAGGTCCCTGCAAGGCAGCAGAGCACCCACTTGTCACCCAGCCTCACCCAGGTGGACACCCCCCACCCCACTGTGGGGTGACCCTACACCAGGCTGGAAAGGCCTGGGCGCAAGCTGGGAGGCTGTGGACAGTGTCCCTCTGTTTTCTGGACCCTGACTCCCACTGCATTCACCCCATGGACCCCCACGTGTCCCCCACACCAGGCTAAGGGTCCTCCAAGGCCCCTTCTGACTCCAGCCAGCTGCTGCACCTCCAAGGGGGGGGCGGGGAAGTGAGGCAAGCGCGGCTTGGAATAGCCCGGCCCAGGGGCACCTCTCACTGCCCTCCGTTCACAGGGCAAGGCTCACCTCTCTGAGCCTCGGTTTCCTCATCAAGAAAGTGAAGAAGACAATCCCTTGAATGGAGATAACGGGCTCCTAGAAGGCCTGTCCCTGAAATACCCCCTCCTACTTGAGGGGGGCCCTTGGGGAGCAACCCCCACCACCATCCTGCCCTCTCCCCATAGCTGGTCCTTCACCAAGACCAAATCTGGCCACGGTGCCCCTGGCTTAGCACCCTCTTTGGAAGAATCACGAAGCCCACCCGCCTTCCCTTCCCTGGAAATATTATTTTCTGCTCTTTTCTGTCTTCCAGTTTATGCCTCTTGTGACTGCTTCTCTTTCCTCCTCAGAACTGCCTATTAAAATTCCAGAGCGTGGCCTTGAGAATCTGCCCAGAAACATGAGGAGAAAATGTTCTTCCTGCCTCTGCAACAAAGGCAGCTCCTTAAGGGGTCAAGAGCCAAGGACAGTGGGGGACAAGTCCCCTCACACACCAAAGGGGTGTGTGACTGACCGCCGTCCTCCCACCTCGCCCCCAACCCCGTCACTTGCTAAGAGGAGGCCAGGTCATGTGTGCGTGTGTGTGTGTGTGCATGTGTGTGAGCATGTGAGCACTCAGGTTACACACAGCCTGGCCTGGGTGAGGCTGAGGATGGAGGAAGTGAGTGGGCAGAGGGGTGGACGGTCCGTGAGGATGACAGGGCGTGAGGGGAGTGACTGTACGTCTGCCCAAGTCCAGCCCTTTCCCTGGGGCTGGCTGCACATGTCCCAGCCCCAGGATGCAAAATAAAGCCCGGTGGAGCCATAGGCCCCGCGTTCAGGAGGCAGGCCTTCCTCCCTAGTGGCCAGCCACCCCGCGGACACTCCACAGGTGCCGGCCGGCTGGTGTGTCCCTCCATGGGCTGCCCCCGCTCCTGCCCCAGGGGCAGGCAAGGACCCTGAAAGGAAGGTGCTTCTCACGGAGTTTGTGTGACTCACACTCAGGCCCAGACAGGAGTGGAGCCTGCAGCTAAAAATACCCTGGTGGGGGCGGGGGGTTCCCTGGTGCAGGTGACAGGCCCAGCTTCCCATCCAAGTCACTGTCCCTCCCGGGGAGAACCCCAACCCTTGCCTCGGGAGATTTTCAGCAACTCCTTTCATCTCCCCCCGCCTCACCCTACCCTACGGAGGACTCCCCGCCAACCCCACAAGTCAGGCCAAGTTCACAGTAAAGTTAAACCCAGGGGAAGCCCAGTCCTGGCACTGGGGCTGGACGATCGGGGAGCAGGGTCCCTTCCCCCATTAACCCCACTGCTCGAGGATGCCTGAAAGTCCAGCATCAGAACAGCATCCTTGCCCCTAAGAGACACAGCCTCCCACGGGGTCACCGGCGAAGCGTCTTCATGTCCCCAGTTCCCCTCAGAGCCCGCCGTCCAGGGAGCAAGCCTGGTGGTGTCAGGGAGAGGAGGCCGAGCACCCACGGTGGATTTCTCTAGTTTCGGGGGGCCCCCGGCCCAGCTCCCCATGGCTCACCTGGCCTCCAGCACAGAGCAGCGCAGCCGGGCCCGGGTCCCCGGCACCACCTCCAGCCGCAGGTGGATCTCACCCTGCACCTCCTCATCAGGGTCGACCTCGGTCAGGTGGGCCCACCCGCTGAAACCTGAGGGGCCGCGTCTCAGCCAGGGGCCTGGCCCTTCTCCCGCAGACCCCCAGGCACCCCGGGCCCCTGCGCGATCGCCTCGGGGTCCTCTCAAGCTCTTAGGAGGCTGGGGCTGCTGCCCCCAGTGGCAGGTGGGGACACGGAGGGTCAGGAGCTGAACTGCGGTGGGGTCAAAGTCCACGTTCAGAGTGGTGCCAAGCTCCATCTGGTGGCCCTGCCCCTGCCCCATCCTGGGACCGGCCTCTCTGCCTCAGTTTCCCCATCTTAAGAGACGGGGAGAGTGGGCTGCCAGAAGGAGGATGTGACAGATGGGGGTACGACAAGGGGATGGCATCACGGGGGCCACTGGCCCCTGAGCGGCCAGCTGGGGCCACAAGCAGGAGAGACCTCAGGCCTGGCACGGGCCAAGAGGCCCCGTGAGTCAGCAGCAGCCCGCCCCAGCCTCACGGATGGGAGCAGGTGGGTGCCGGCAAGGCCCCCTGGGAGTCACGGGGGCTCAGGCCAGCAGAGCCTGAAGCACCTCTGAGCTCCTGGCCTGAACCTTTACCGGCAGATGGTGACTCAGCCCAGAGCAGCAGCACCAGGTCACACGGCCAGGCTGGGGCAGGGCTGACCCCTCCAAACAATGTCTGTGTCCCCCGAATCCTCCAGGGGCTCTCTAGCCACGTCCCGCTCCAGGCCAACCCCCGAGACTTAGGACACTGGGAACCAGGCCGAGGAACGCTGGTGGGGTACACAGCCAGCCAGACTGGGAGGAGGGGTCCCCACACCTCAACAATGGAGCATAAGAGGCCCCTTCCTCTGCATGCAGAGGTCTCAGATCTCACCACTAGCAGCCCTTCATCGCCCTGGGGGTGATGTGGTCCCAACTAGGGGGGCAGAATGGTCCCAGCTAGGGGGCAGAGGCCAGGGAATAGGCGATGGAGAGGGCCACAGGCCCTTCTGGGGAGGGCAGCGATGGCTCTCCTGAGCACGGGGCCTGACAGAGCCCAGAGGAAGGTCTCAGAGCGGGGGATGGGCCGGGGACTGGGCAGACCAGTGGGCAGGGGACGAGAAGCAGGCGTGGCCTCCCTCCTGGGGTCTTACCCTTAGGGTGAGCGGCCAGCGTGTCCCTGGTAAGGCAGACCTTCCCGATGACATCGTCCCGGCTGGAGAGTGGAGAAGAAGCGGGAGCTGGGCAGGGCTGGCACAGAGCCTGGGACCCCCAACCCCACCCCCTTCAGGGCCCCTCTTGGGAGGCTGACACTGCGGTCACTTACAGGAGCCCAGAGCAGGACCCGTGACCCTCTGGCAGGCCCTCTCGGGGGCACAGGCCATGTGTCTGCACATAAACTTACACGTGTGCCTACCTACATGCCCAGCTCTTCTCTCCAGGTGCCTGTTTCCAAGCTCGCATCCCCATGCACACACAGCCCAGCGCTCACACGCACGTGTGACGGGGTGGGAGCACAGTGAACCCACATGCACGGACACAGACGCTGCACATCCAAGCCCCACACCCTGCAGGTCCCCCGGGGCTCCCCTTCCTTCCAGGCTGTAAAGAGGAGGCAAAGTGACCCACAGTCCCAGAGAGGGACAGGGGGGTGGGGTCCAGGTAGGGAGCGGGGTTCCACCCACCTGAGGGCATCCTCATCCATGACGTAGAAGGCCACCGAGTGGAAGGTGGGCGGCAGGTGCACCTGGTACTCCTCGCCCCAGAAGGGGCACAGGGTCTTCCACACAGTGGCCGTCCTGCAGGAGACGACCCTCAGCACCGCCCGCAGGCCCCGGGCTGGGATAAGGCAGTGGGCGCTGCAGGGCTCGAGCCCACCCGTCCCCACATCCCCCTCCGTTTCCCGGAACGGCTCCTCTGCTGGGTGATGATTCTCCCTGTCCCTCCATCGTCCGCCGCCCATCATCCCCTCCTGACCATGCTCTCTGCCCTGGGTGGGGTACTGGCTGCATCTATCAGGCCATTTTCCATTTGGGGAAACTGAGGTCAGAGTTGGCAGTCGCTGGCTGGCCTCAGGTCACACAGCAGGACAGCAGCAGAGCCAGGACCAGAAGCCTAGCTTCCCAGCCCCCCTGGCCCCTGATGCTGAAGAGACTCGCTGAGGGTGGAGGCAGGGGGATGGCCAAGCTGACTCTGGGGACAGACGGTCCTCCTAGGGGGAGCCTGAGAGCCAAGGTGTCGAGCCTGCCCCACAGAGCCAGCTCTGGTTCATCCCAGGGCAGAACCCTCAACTCATAGGGCTCCAGACACTTCCCTGGTGGTCCAGTGGATAAGACTGTGCACCCATTGCAGGGGGCGTGGTGAGTTCCATCCCTGGTCGCAGAAGTAAGATCCCACGTGCCCGTGCGGTGGTACCAAAATAAACCCCTCCAAAATCCTAGGGCTCAGCAGTGTAAGCTGAAACCCTCCAAGGACCCAGATGAAAGCGCAGGGAATCGCCTTCACCCCAAACACTTCTTGGACAGGCCACTTGAACTCAGGCCTTGATTTCCCTGTCTGTCCTTGAGACAACCCGAGCAGTCAGGCATCTCCCCACCCTGCTCCCCGCATCCCCCACAGTGTCCGTGCTCGGGAGAGAACCTGGAAAAAGGCACGCTGTTTGCAGGTGGGAAGCACTGTGGGGCTGACGGCCTTGGCTATTGATCGATCAGCAGTGGGCACCCCAGTGGGCAGAAGAGTGGAGCGGCTCTGGCCAAGAAGTTCGAAGGCAAAGGCCTTCGTGGGAGAGGGTACCAGACAGCAAAGACCCTGCCCAGGATCATGGGACCCACGGGGAAAGGGATGCAGCACAGGGGAAGGGGCCGTTCTGGGCAAGTTAGTTTTTGTTTTTTAATGGGATGTGATGCTGTTGTATGGAGCTCATTTTAAGGATTAAATGGGCTGCAAAAGGTTTAGCACTGGGCCTGGCAAAGTCCATCCTCCCTGAGTGACAGCTGTGGTTACCACCCATTATCCTCTGGCCCTTTGGCCGGTAGTAAAGTTGTCAAGAGGAACAGTGGGTGGGAGGCCCTTGGCTGAGCGCCCAGTCCACAGTAGATAATCCCTCTATGGGCGTTAAGGTCTGTAATTAGCAAGGCTAGTCGGTCTTTTCTCACCTCCCAGCAGGATGTCAGGGCCTAATGGGCCCCAAGGAATCAGGTGCTCCAAGCCCTGGCCATCTCCATGCAAATTTCACACGCCCTTAGATGTGGGAGAGGGGGGCGGGGCAGGAGGAGTGGGAGGGGCGGGGCGGGAGGAGTGGGAGGGGCGGGGCGGGGGCGGTACCTGATGATGGGCTCGTTGTCCACCTTCACGATGCAGTAGGGGTCGCTGCTGCCGGTGCTGCAAGAGAGGGTAGGAGCTGATGGGGGCGGGCGGGCCATGGGCACCCCTCCTTCCACCCCAGGAAAAACGATAGTCCAGGCTGAGGCACCAGGTCCTCGGCTGGGACCCAAAGACTCCTCCGGCTGAAAAGTGTGCCCCCACCCTGGGTCCGGGAGGGGGCTGGTGAGGCAAAGGCCGGAACCTGCACCAAGGCTCTCCAGCCACTGCTTCTCCAGCTCGGGATAGGGCGCTTCTCCTTCCTGCCGGCTCCCACAGCCCCCAACCCTGCCTCGTTCAGGGGAGGACAGAAATAGCAGTCACAGAAGCCCCTCCACCACGTCAGTCTCTCCTCTGAGCCTTGGTTCCTGCTGTTCCTTCTGCCTTCCCACTCCTCCCAAGACCCCTCCCCAGACCCCCTCCTCTGAGAGCCCTCACCTGTCCCAGAGGCTGGGAGTAAGGTCTCCCCTCCCATCCCAGCTAGTGATGTATTGTCATCAGTTGCCTCCTCTGCCTGACTATAACCCGAGAGTAGGGACCACTTCTGTGTTGACAGGGCTTGGCACAAGACGGGGTCCCTTGTGAGTGTTTGTTGAGTGGAATGAATGAAAGAATGAAGACAGCCATCAGCCTCAAGCTCCCAGCCATCTGGGAAAGAATAAATAGGGAAGGCAAGCTAGAATGGCTTGGTTTCTCCTGTCTTCGTTGGCGGGGGATTCCTGGGGTTGAGGGCAGCCCTAGCCAGGCCCAGGGTGGCTCCTGAGCAAAAAGCGGGAGTGGACTTTCTCCAGAAGTGCCCTTCAGGTCTGCGACCCATAAAAAGGAAGGAGATTTGCATGTTGATGGTTGGGGAATTCCAAGCCCAGCTTCCCTACTCAAAAGGGGATCTTCCTGCAGAGGAAGCTACTGGAGACAAAGGTTCTCCTGACACTGATGGGAAATGTCTCCCAAGACTCAGTCCCTCCTCCCCGTAGATTGGGACCTGTAACGGCAGCTCACAGGGTAGCTGACCTGACCTGATGTGAGGACCAGCCCCTAGACTGTGTTTAGTAAACGTTAGCACCGCCCTGGACTCTGATCTTCTGTTTGTAACCCTCTCCCATTGTTCAAGAGCCCGGCCCCCAGGTTGGGAAACTAAGATTCCACGTGCCTTTGGAGCAACTAAGTCCTATGCAAGGCAACTACTGAGCCCTCGAGCCACAACAGGAGTCCATGCACCTTAGCTAGAGAAGATCCCATGTACTGCAATTAAGACTTGATGCAGCGTGGGCATTTAAGGACCTGAGCCCAATGATGGTCCCTGGCCAGCTGTTGGGACTTGTGCTGTCTGCCCTTGGGCTGGGCCCCTTCCCACTTCTTCCCCAAATCACTCAATGCTGCTGCTGGCCCAGCCTGGCTCCTTGCAGGGCCTCTATATTTAGGGCCTTGGCAGTTTCCAGGCTGTAGAAGGGGGAGGATCAGGGCAAATCCTGAAATAGCCCCGGGACCGTCCCCAGGGCCGCTGGGCAAGGGAGCCAGCAGGTCACCAGTCACCATGGGACTCAGCTCCTCTCTGGCTGGCCCAGGCACCCAAGGATGAGGAGGAAGCAGGACAGAACCGGGCAGGCTCTGGAAGCTGTTCGGGGAGCACCGCTGGGCCCTGTGCCCTTATGGGGACTAAAACCCCAGGAGTGGAAGTGGCAGGGAGGCGGGTGGCCACTGTGTGATGACCACCCCTCCTCCGAACTCAGTCAAGATGGGTCACCAAGAGTGAAGGCGAGCTCCCTGTCCTCAGAGGCATCCAAGTGCCAGCTGGAAGGGATGTTGCTCGGGAGTCAGGCTGGGGGCTCATGAGGCCCAGGGGTGCAGGCTCACCACCATCACCCCCACCTCCAGCACTCAGGGAGGGCCTCCTGAGATCTCTGGATTCCTGCCATGCCTAAGCCAAATGCTTTGCATGGCATTTGCGAGGCTGGGTCCCCACTGAGCCCCACAGCAAGCTTGCAACCTGGGTCCATCTAGGATGCTTGGCCTGTCAGTGGCAGAGTGAATTTGAATCCTGACTTCTCTCCCTACCAGCTGTGTGGCCTTGGCAAAGAACTTCCATATCCTGAGCCTCAGTTTCCCCATCTACAAACATTTGTTGTAGCATTTGTTGGCGCAATGTTCAGTCACCCAGTCGTGTCCGACTCTTTGGGATCCCATGAACGGCAGCACACCAGGCTTCCCTGTCCTTCACTATCTCCCAGAGTTTGCTCAAATTAATGTCTATTGAGTCAGTGATGCCATCCAACCATCTCATTCTCTGTCACCCGCTTCTCCTCTTGCCCTCAATCTTTCCCAGCATCAGGGCCTTTTCCAGTGATCAGCTGTATAAAGTAGATATGAGACGACTCAATGGAAAAGACTGATGCTGGGAAAGGTTGAGGGCAAGAGGAGAAGCGGGCAGCAGAGGATGAGATGGTTGGATGGCATCACTGACTCAATGGACGTGAATTTGAGCAAACTCCGGGAGGTGGTGAAGGACAGGGAAGCCTGGCGTGCTGCAGTCCATGGCAGCACAAAGAGCTGGACACGACTTGGAGACTGAACAGAGGACTGCATGGGAAAGGTCTTCAACACATCTGAATCTCCTCTACTGTGGACCAGGTGTCCCTGAGGGCGCTGAGAATGCCGAGACGAATGAGTCACGGTCCCTGTGCTCGGAGTCACGTGGCACAGGCAGCCCACGAAGGAGCAACTGGTACCCAGGGCTTCATCCTAACTCCAGCTGATCCAAAGTGCTGCAGGGCAAGGAACCCTGCCCAAGGGCACCAGGGAAAGCTCTGGAGGGAAGCAGAAGTTTGGAAGGGGTCCTGAAGGATGAATAGGAGTTTTCCAGTGGCCCCCGAAGGGAAGTGTTTGAAGGCGGAAGACTCACACATGTGCAAGAGCAGGGCTCTGGAGGCCAACGGCCCAAATGTGAGGGCCTGAGGTGGCGCGGGTTCACAGCTGGATCTAAGAGATGGTTGATGAGTCAGAGCTGCCTATACCAGCCACTATGTCGAAGACAGACCAAAGGAGGAGAGGGGAGGGGAGTACACAGGAGCGCAGAGCAAGCAAAGAGATCCTGGAGGCAGAACCCACAGAACCTGGTGACCCCTCTCCTGGGGATGGAGGCACCCTCCGAGGAGCCCCTTACCTGCGCAGAGGCAGGGCTGGGCTGGGGAACCGGGCACCAAGGCTCCCAGGTGGGCGGAGTGCACAGTTTCACTGCCCTCGGCAGCTAAGAGCCTGGAGTCAGGCACTAGGGCCAGCGCTGCGGGGATGGGGAGGGAGGCGACAGACGGAGGGGCTGCACCTCCCAGCCGCCACCAGCCGGAGAAGGCCAAGCTGACCTAGATACCAGTGCCAGCATGGGGTGGGGGCGGGTGCTTGGAGGCTGGGCCTGGAGACTGAGACCCTTCTCCTAGCTCATCTGCTTCCCCACCCGAGAGACCACGTTCCCAGCTCCAGCTCCCCTCCCCTCACACAGCGAAACCCACCTTGACACAGCCCGCCCAGCACCCTCCCTCACCCATCGCCATGGCAACTGCTGAGCCTGGCCGCCTCAGGCCCAGGGGGCCTTGAACTGGAACTGCTCGTGGCGCTGAGCGTGCTGGGAAACTCACGGGGACCACTGTGCGCGGGAGGGAGGTGCCTGAGCCCCCCTCCTCCTGCACCCCACTGCCGGTCCGCCGCCTCTCTGCATCCCGGCACCCGCTGAGGAGCCCGGGGGTGGAGAGGCTGCCGGCCAGCAGACTTTGGACCCTAGGCTGCCTCCGGACTCCCCCGCCCCCGCCCTTCCTCCAGGCAGCCAGGCCCCTCAGGCTTCATACTTTCCATCACCCTCCAACTAGGGGGATTTCCTCCTCCAGTTTACAGCGGAGAAACAGAGTTGGTGGAGAGTGAGCCGCCTAAGGCGCATAGGAAGGGGGCGGCAATGGGATCGGACAGCTCAGCTCTGGCATCTACTGAGAAGGGGGGGGGGGCGTGCTTTGGAAACCTCAAATCTGGCCAGGGGCCAGGCAAAGTCCTAGATGTCAGTGCTTGTGAGGAGCCCTAGGATTAAGACCTTGCTCTGCCACCTGAGGCCAGGATCTCCCTGTTCTCGGAGCCTCCGTTTTCCCATCCGTAAAATGGACCAGTGACAGAGGCCTTACTGGGTGGTTTTAAGGGTTAAAGGCTGCTGCTTAGGCAACGCGGATGACACAAGAACAGCGACTCCCCAGCCAGCCCATCCTGCACAGACCCTGCCTCTTGACCAATAGGTCTACTCTTCAGACCCATCCTTCCCTTTTCAAAGGCACAGCAGGAAGCCCCAGGGCATTTCGGGTGCACACTGCCAGGAACTAAGTGTTCCAGAATTATTGAGGAAGAGAGAAGACCCTTCGTTTTTAGGGGGGCACTCCACCCCCTCCAGCCACACCCCCCGCAGTGCACAGAGACAACTCCTTTTCGATGTCTTCCCCATGCCAGCTCCAGTTATATCAAAGCCCCTTCCGCTTGAGGGCCGCCGTCTTCCCTCCCCGTTCACTGAAGGCCCCTTATAGCCCCCCCCCGCCCCCTCCCCAGTCCCGGGCCCTTCCCTGTCATCCCCTGTCCGATGTTCCAAGCACATCTCACTGTCCCCATTTCCCTGCCTCCCACCGCAGCCGCACTCGCCACACCCTCGCCACCACTGTGGGCGGGCCGTGTAGACCCCAGAAAGGTCAGGCGGGCATAAGGGGCAGCACCCCTCCTGGAAAGTTGGGGTTCCCATCCCCAGCCTTGCTCACATGTCCTTGGCGGGCAGGTTCTTCCCCTCCACGATGCGGATGGACAGCGAGCTGCGCTTGGCCATCGCGGGTCCGCGACGCGGGGTCCTTGGCCAGGGGAGCCGGACGCCAGGTTCCAGTGCAGCGGTCGGCCGGCGGGCAGGCGAGCGCTGGACTGGGCGCCGGAGGGGGGCGGGCCCCGCGAGGCAGGGGAGGTAAACGCGGGGGCGGGGGAATCTCGTCCACTTCATTCACCCCCGCCCCCGCCCCACGTGCGGGGGGACACAGCGCCCGGGCGGACCAATCGGCCGCCGGGGCTCCCCAGGGTGGGCGGGGCTGGCCCGAGCCGCGGCGCCCATTGGGCACCGGGAGCGGTGTGAGGGCGGGGCCTGCTCCGGGCGGAGGCGGGCGATGGTTGGTCCCGGGTCGCGGGAGAAAGCGGAGGGGTGAGGGGCGCCCCCCTAGGCGAGTGGAGACCCAAGGCCCCAGGTGACGTGCGCCAGGATCCGCGTGGGCCACGGGCGTGGTCCGAATGTCTGAATCCAGGCGTTCGAGGGTGTGGGCCCGAGTGTGCGCTGGGAGGCGTGAGCAAGCGCGGGGATGTGCGGGTGGGATCGAGCGAGGAGGACACCGCTGGTCCCCGGAGGCTGACTCGGGGAGGCCCCTGCAAAGGTGTAAAATGAACGAATGAATAATCGGATGAATTTAGCAAACAACTGGAGTGTTGGTGTTAGAGTCGCAGGGATCCAGAAGGAGGTGAAGCAGGGCAGCTCAAAGGTTCCGGGGATCCAGAGGTGTGGGGATTTGTCTGAAAGACCCGGATTATTTGGGGGAACCTGCTTGGGAGAAGGGAGCGTCCTCAGTTGTCATCTCATTTTCGCCTTTTACATGCCCGGAGTGGGAGACTGGATGAGTCACTCAGGTTCACAGAGGGAAAATTATGTGCTGGAAGGTCACACAGTTGGCCCCTGGTGGGGCTAGGCTAGGCCTCCCCAGAACTTCAGGCCTGACTGGGGACCTTTCCACGCGGGCAGGATCCTTCTCCGAGACTCGGCATGCCCCTTCCCAAATCGAGAAGTCACAATCCGGGTCTGGCACAGTGGCAACTGGCCCTGGAAGCTGACTCGGGGGTGGGGGTGTGGGTGGGTAGGTAGGTGGGAGAGGTATTACCCCAAGCATGACTGCAGACTTGGGTCCTCACCCCAGCCCCACCACTCCCTTGTTGGGTGATGCTGGGTGGCTTCCTAGACCTCTCTGAGCTGGTTCCATTCCATCACCTGCAAAGAGGGAGCACTGACACCTACCAAAAGCACACATTATGTATGGGGTGCCCAGCAGGTTCTATTTTCTGAAACATTTTGTCTTTTCCTGTTTTGTTATTTATACACTTACACGCATGCTTTACCAAATTCAGAAGGCATTGAAGGTTTACAGTATCTTCAGTGAAAAGTCAGTCTCCTCTCCCAGCCACACAAATTCCTTCCCCGGGGACACCCACAAGTCCTGACACCTTGTGCATCCTTTTGGAGTCAGTCTCTGCCTACAGTGCGTCAGCAGACATGTATTTTGTTTTCCTTTTTATACACAAATAATAGCTTAGTGGTTACTCTGAGAGTTTCACTTATTCTGTCTCAGGGAGCCGTGCATATCTGCACACAAAAAGCATCCCTGTTCTCTTGGCCGCTTACCCAGTTTTCCTTCGTGTGGAGGTCCATCCATCACGTCTTCAATGTCCAGTCAGTGGATGAGCAGGGTGTCACCATCATTTGCTTTCACCAAACAATCCCATGGCTCACACGTCATTTGCTCAATTGCCCGTGAGCACACGCAGCAGCCGAGAATGAATTCCTAGAAACGGAATCCCAGGGCCAGAAGACATCTGTGGGCGGGACTTCCGCAGGATTTGCCAAATTTCCTGTGGTGGTGGTGGTTCTGGTATACACAGCCATCAACATACGGGAGAGTGCCAGCCCCTCATGCCCTCGCCAGCCTGCTGGTTATCAATCTGCAATCTTTGATCAGTAGGAACAGAATGGTTTCGCAGGGGACCTAGGGCTATTTTTTCAGGTCGTTTATCAAGGCCATTATCAGTCATCCTCAGTTGCTCCCTCCTGACTGGGCATCCCTCAGGCTTGTTCCCCTACCCCTGGGTTTGGACCAGGCCATCTGGGGAATGAGAAGAAGCTATGTTGGCTTCTTGGTAGATTGGTGGCTCACTGCCCCCACCAGG
The DNA here is from genome assembly GCF_019320065.1 of Cervus canadensis. Classification (NCBI taxonomy): domain Eukaryota; kingdom Metazoa; phylum Chordata; class Mammalia; order Artiodactyla; family Cervidae; genus Cervus; species Cervus canadensis. The sequence continues at coordinate 28,115,051 of NC_057417.1, read as the reverse complement.
CTACACTGAGGCCTGGTTGGTGGGTGGTGGGCCGGGAGGGTCACTGCCAAGTCTAGTGTTTGCTGTTGCTGCAAGGATATTCTCTTCACCTAGATGGGAGACACACCCCAAAGCCAAGCCAAGGAAGCCCAAGCTTCAGGACCCAGTCCTTGCTTACCTCCAGTGCTGGGGAGCTTTGTCATTTAGTCATTCAGTCATGTCCGACTATTTGCGACCCCCTGGAGTGCAGCACGCCAGGCTTCCCTGTCCTTCACGGTCTCCTGGAGTTTGCTTAAACTCGTATCCATTGAGTTGATGATGCCATCCAACCATCTCATCCTCTGTCGCCCCCTTCTCCTCCTGCCCTCAATTGTATCGACTCCAAAGGCAGCTCTGTCCATCGTCAAACTATTCCAGCAGTGAGCACGGCCTGGACCCCCATTCCCTGAGCTGCCACAGTGGTCCCTGGGGCCTAAACCATGACTCTTCTCCCCAGAGCCTTCAGCCTACTCATCTCCAGGCCAGGTTCCCCTCCCCTACTATGAATTCTAGACCCCAGGCTAGAATCGTCCCCCAGAGAGCCTCCACTTTGTCACGAGAGCTTCTGGAGTGTAGCTTCCTTCCCTTCTGTGTTCTCTGCTCCATGGAGCAGACATGAACAGATCCTCCCATTCTCTGGGCGCTAGACCTTTAGTGATATCACCCGCAATCTCACTAGCTTTGGGGGGGGCCATGCTTCCCTGGTTTCTGATCCCAAGCAACACAAACCAGCTCTAATACAGACAGAAAGGGGTTCACTAGAGGCTGTTGAGTGTATCACGGATGCTCAGGGAGAGCCAGAGAACCAGGTCCAAAGGCCACACCCAGCCGGGAACAATGCCCCAAATCACATGCCAGAAGTGGCTTGGTGTGGACACCCCCACCGCTGCCCTGGCCAGACCCCTCGCCTCACACCGACACTGGAGGCCAGGTGCTCCCACTCCAGCTGCTACACGGCCACCTCCCCTGCCTGCCCACGAAGCTGGGAGGCTGTCTGTGCCTGGGGGGGAAGGGGGCCTGCCTCCAAAAGCGGGGTGGGGGGAGGGAGGAAGACCTGGACAGAGGAAGGGGGTCCAGGTGCTGGGCACGCTGAAGGGCGACAGTAGTCCCTGCAGGGTCTTGGACTTCTCCACGCTGCACCCACTAGATGCCACCTAGACTCCGAGCACCCACAGAGTTTGTCATCTGGTTCCCGTGACAGTCCTCTGAGTAGGTGCCATCACCCCTTTCTCCCAGTAGTTTCCGTGGCGCTTGGCACCCTGCATCGCTCAACTTCAGAAGGAAGGGAGGAGGCCCAGTGGGGGCTGCCGCCCACCGACCAACATCCCTGCTGACCCGAGAGGCCCTTCCCTCTGCATTGCCCACTCCCTGGCTTGGTGGCCTCAGAGCGCAACCTCTGGGGCCACAGGGACTCCTGAGGCAGAATGGGGTTGACACAGAGGATTCAGCCAGGGAGGCAAGCCAAGCTTCTAGAACGTTCCCAGAAACCAGTCTCTGGGGATGGGGTGAGTCAGAGGGCAGGACAGGGAGGAGAGCGCCGCCCGGCTCTGCCATCAGACCCTCCATCTAGAGGGCGGCTGCAGAGGGCGGACTCCTACTCTCAGTCCCTATCTTCCTCATTCATTCATTCAGTCATCTGCTCATGTTTTCAGCATTCATTGACTTGTGCTGGGTGCTGGGGATCCGTGGGATCAAGGGGTTTACAATTAAAGGGAAAAGAAAGACTTAAAAGGGCAGGTAAATGCTACAACAGAGAAATGAATGAGGAATACAGAGGGGGAGGGGCCCCAGGATCTTCAAAGAGGAAGTGACATTTGAGCTGGCTCTCAAAGGATACACAGGGTGCCCACGGTGGTCCAAGGGGGAGGGGATGCTCCCAGTGGAGGGGGGCAGCCTGAACAAAGGTGTGCAGGCAGGATGAAGGCTGGTATGTTACAGAAACATCCAAGAAGGAGGTGTCAGAGGCCTATGGAACTTGATAGTGGAAGGGCAGAGGGAAACCAGCCAATGAAGGGCCTTGGCAGCTCAGATGTTTTCCTGGGCAGGGTTTGGAGCCGAAGAATGACGTGGATGGACCTGGGTGCTGGAAGTTCAGCAAGTCCACATTTTGAAGTATTAGCACGTGGGTCTCATTACCACCCTGAGCTCACTGTGCCCCTAACCCACATGGTCAGTTAAATGGAGTATCCCTTTCCGGATGTTTTTGGGGAACTACAAAATGTTTCAGTTTCTTTTAAATCAGAAGAAAAAATGAATGTAGTAGTAATGAATAGGTAACACTGGATCCACTCTGGATTGCATCCATCTCTATACCAAAGCGGACGTAAATTTTAAGATCTTGACCCACAACAGCAAGAGTGCCAAGGACTCCTGAAAGTCTTAGTGCTCCTGGCACATTAAGGAAGCAGCTCTTGAGTTTCAAAGCATGTCTAGAATAAACTCACAACAGGTCAGTGACACTGAAAAGTGTTTGAGTTTGAGGAATCTGGGTTTTTGAGCATCAGAGGAGACTCAGAAGGGCCGGGAGGACCAGCTACCCCTCCAGCCTCCACCCAAGATGGGGAAAGAGCCTTAGACAAAGGTGAACCCCTTGGGTGCTACCCGCCAGGGAGGGGGTTGAATCCAAGTTGGCTGAGATGAGAAGTGAGGGTCTAATCAAGATTACACTGGGGATGTCCCTGGTGGCACAGTGGATAAGAAGCCGCCTGCCAATGCAGGGGACATGGGTTCGATTCCTGGTCCGGGAGGATTCCACATGCTGTGGAGCAGCTAAGCCCATGAGCCACAACTACTGAAGTCTTCGTGCCCAGAGCCTATTGTGTGTCAGTGATAGCTCAGCAAAACTGGAAAATGAATAAATAAAAATGTATCCATACCAGATTCCTCAAAAAATTAACCAGCAATCACACTTCCACCCCATGGACTGTAGCCCACCAAGCTCCTCTGTCCATGGAATGCTCCAGGCAAGAATACTGGAGTGGGTTGCCATTTCCTTCTCCAGGGGATGTTCCCAACCCAGGGATTGAAGCCGGGTCTCCTGCACTGCAGGCAGACTCTTTGCCGACTGAGCCACAGGGAAGACCTCCGGATACATCCAAAGGAAGTGAAAACAGGGTTTTGCAGAGATATTTGCATACTCTTGTTCATTGCAGCTTTTTCCCCAAACAGCCAAGAGGTAGAAGCCATCTAAGTGTCCACTGATGGATAAATGAATAATAAGGTGATCTCTACATATACAGTGGAATATTATTCAGCCTTTAATAAGAAGAAAATTCAAGGACTTCCCTGGTGGCCCAGTGGCTAAGACTCTGCACTCCTCCAGGTTTGATCCCTGGTCAGAGAACTAGATCCCACCAGCCCTGCAACAAAAGATCCTGCATGCTGTAACTAAGCCCCAGGGCAGCTGAATAAATAAATAAAAACAAATATTAAAATAAAAAGTTGAAAAAGGAGAAGGAAATCCAACACCTGCTACAGCGTGAACTGACCTGGAGGATATTATGCTCAGTGAAATAAACCAGTCACAAAAGACAAGTGCTCTATGATTCCACTGTTATGTGATGTCTAGTGCAGTCAGGCTCAGAAATAGAAAGTAGAAAGGTGGTTGCCAGGGTTCTAGCCTCAGGGAGGGAGAATGGGGTGTTTGTTGTTTAATGGGTATAGAGTTTCAGTTTTGCAAGATGATAAACTTCGGAAGATGTGTCTCACAAGGGCGTGAATGTACTTAGCAACATTGAGCTGTTCCCCTAAAAATGGTTATGGTGATTTACTTCATGTTACTTTTTTTTTTTAACCACAATCAAAAAATGCAAATATCTTTCAACTTTATATGCATTTCTGTGGCTGTAAAAATATTCAAAAAAGAATCTTATAACCTAGTTTTGGAAGTTCTCTGGGTTCCAGGAACTCATTTGACTTGCTGCTGACCTTGATTTCTCCACAAACATAGTCCACTCTTAGGAATCTTGGGAATCCTTCCCAAGTGAGAAAATGTGACCTACCGATTGTTTTCACGCACAGTGACACATCTTAAAATGCTAAATTTGTGAAGCTGACACAACATTGCATGTAGAAGATATTTAAAGAAACATTCACCATTTTTAAAATTGGCGGGGTGGCGGGGTATGGGGACTGTCCTGGTGGTCCAGTGGCTAAGACTCTGTGTTCCCAATGCAGGGGGCCCGGGTTTGATCCCTGGCTGGGGAACTAGATCCCACTGTGCCGCAACTAGGACCTGGTGCAGCCAAACAAATAAATACATAATTTTAAAAACTGAGGAGCTTCTGTATTTTGAAGCCAGTGACCTTCCCCTCCCCCAGACCTAAGGACTGGAGGCCCCTCACCCGCAGGGTCTCCCGGGGGAAGCTGTTCCTGCTCAGGGGAGAGGCCTCCCCTTCTGTCCTCCCCACTCCCAGTGCCAAATCTTAGCAGGGCCCCAAGAGAGGACTTCTGAGAGGAGAGAGACCCCAGGAGGAAAGGGCAGGGAGGTATTACTGTGAGTCAGAAGGTCAGAGAAGTGGATCAGAGGGAGAAGCAAGGTGTGGGGAGGAAGCTGGGCGGAGGTGCTGAGGGGGGGAAGGGCAGCCCTCCCACAGAGGTCGGGGCAGGGGGGTCCCAGCTGGGACCCCACAAAGGCTGGGTGCAGAGCTCTGGACTGAGCCCAGGGCCCCGGGGAGCCCTGGCAGGCTCCAGACGGAGCGAGGGCAGAGTGCCAAGAGGTCTGGACCGGCCAGTTGTGAGATGCCTGGAGGAGGCAGACCAAGAGGCATTCACAGGCCGGTCAGGTTCTATTTCCGGCTCCCCCCCTGCCCCGCCCCATTTAGACAGAGGCCCACAGTAAAGAGTGTGAGCCCTGAGCCGGATCTGGATCCGGGGTTCAAATCCTGGCTCTGTTACTGATGGCGACAGCAGGAAGGGACAAAACAGGTGATTGAAAGGTGATTAATGAGTTAATCCCGCTAGGGGACTGTAAGTAGAAAGATATGGGAGACCCCTGTGAGTTAATGATTACTCAAGAAAGCAGGGTTGCTTAACCACAAAACCAAGCAGGCTTGTTTAGCAGCAAAACCATGCATCAGAAGCACGGGACATGCCCCCAAACAGTAAAACAATGGTGGCATGAGACCCACTTCCTGCCCGGCGAGCTCAGTAAGTTAATGATCTTGGACATGCTCTCTGCACACATAAAAAACAGTAATTTGTGGACCTCGCTTGACCATGTAGGGGTAAGAAAACTCCCCTGCTCAACCTGGAGGAGGAACTGATGATGAATGCATGACGTCTACTCAAGAAAGACAAAGGACTTCTCCCCTCCTCACATTTCCTTTGATTATAAAACTGCAGCCCCACTAAGTTCTTGGGGCTCAGCATCTCTTGCCCACCTGTGGGTAGGCCTCACAAGTGTCCTAGTCTAACAAGTCACTTCTTATCTACCACTTTGCTCTCGACGAATTCTTCGCTGTGTTGTAGCCACGCGTCCTGGGAAGCAAACTCACTCAGAAGGACAGTGCAGATAGTGGAGTGCAGTTTGTTACACCAGCGGGTCCAAGGCAGAGTCTCCTCTTACCCAAGGACCCTGACCAGTTTTTCTGAAAACCTTATATACCCTAAGTGTACGTGCCCAAACCCACCTCCCCAAATTCCCTGAAACTAGTCTGAACAAAGGAAAAGAAAGATACAATCAAAGTCAACCCATGATTCATATGCCTTAAGCTTAGGTAGTTAACAGTGGACAATTATTAATAGGCCTGTGGTCATATCCCAATAAGCATAATAGAATTTATTATTCTATTAGGTTACACAGATAATTAGGGTATTCTTTTAGGCAACAGAGAGTCTAGATATGAGCCCGGGGGCTCTTCCATCCAGGGGCCTGGTTTTCCAGTTGGTATGTCGTTTCCATAGATACTGGGCATATAGCTCAAAGTCCACAGTCCAGCCCAAGATGGAGTCCTGTTCTGTCTGTTTCCTCCTTCATTCCCCCCTCTTGATGCTCTTAACTCATAGTATGAGCATCATTCATAGGGATATATTGCACCCTGACTCTCCAATCTCCAATTTGGGAGAACGACATCAACCTTTGGGTTACAAAGTTCATAATACATTGTAAAATAAAGGGTCCACAAAGCAGAACTATCAAGGCAACTATAACAATGGTAAACATAGTTTCCACCAATCACCCTTCACCCAAGATAGGACCAAAGTCCAAAAAGGAAGATCATCATCAGACATAACTTTTACCTGACCTTTCATGTCATCTCGGGCTTCCCTGGTGGCTCAGAGGTTAAAGCGTCTGCCTCCAATGAGGGAGACCCGGGTTCGATCCCTGGGTTGGGAGGATCCCCTGGAGAAGGAAATGGTAACCCACTCCAGTATTCTTGCCTGGAGAATCCCATGGACGGAGGAGCCTGGTAGGCTACAGTCCATGGGGTCGCAAAGAGTCAGACATGACTGAGTGATTTCACTTCACTTTAGGGTGGCTGATATATAGCCAGATAAATCAGGAATATATACACAACATTCAACTTTAATTATAGCACAGGTCCCTCCTTGTGCTGAAACTATGGTTAATCTCAAGATGATACCAGCACGTCCTTGTAGCAGCAGTGGATCATAGAGCTTCATCTCTTTTCCTTCTTTAAGATGATGTTGGTTTCCCAGGGATCAGTGGGGTCCTTTGTGTGGTCCCCTCGGCGTCCTCCAGGTTTGCATGGTATGCTCTCTTCACCCTCATGAGATGGATCCAGGGGGTGACACCTGCAACTTTAACTGCAGTCAGGCTGGTTAGAACAACAGGATATGGACCCTTCCAATGTGGAGCCAAGGAGTCGTGTGTCCAGTCCTTGACCACACCCAATCCCCGGGCACAAATTCGGGAATCTGTTCCCCAAGGGGGAATGGCACCTTTTCTTGTACAAACTTAGTTCCCTGATTTATGACCTTACCCAGTTGTTCCATCTGCTGTGAAATCTCATCCCCCTTTACCTGAGGCAAATTTGTTGACACCTGTTTTATTATGGGAGGGGGCCTCCCACACACAATTTTGTACGGAGAAGAGCCTTGGGACTGTGGGGTCATCCTGAGTCTGAGCAGAGCCGTCGGAAACAGGTCCACCCAGGAACAGTCAGTCTCTAAGATCCACTTGGAGAGAGTCTTTAAGTGTCCGGTTGGTACCTTCCACCATCCCAGAACTCTAGGGCCTATATGCTGTATGTAATTTCCACTTGATGTTTAAAGTTTTGCTTACTTGTTATACTCAATCAGCTACGAAAGCCGGGCCATTGTCCGATCCAATGCTGGTAGGAAATCCAAATCTGGGAACTATCTCCCTAAGCAGGCACCAGGCTACTGTTGATGCTCTTTCAGTCCGGGTAGGAAAAGCTTCTACCCATCCCAAGAACGTACATACTATGACCAGTAGGTAATGGTAGTGTCAGTTTCATTTCAATGAAGTCCACTTCCAGGTGTTCAAAGGGCAGTGTGCTTTTTACCTGAATCCCTGGAGGTTTCTGTTTGTGCTGAGAGGCAGCATTGACTTGTGAGCAGGCAGTGCAGTTCTGAGATTTTGTCCTGCAGAAGGAAGAGAGGCGGGGAACCAAGAGATATTTTCAAACTAGCTCTTCCAGTTTATCATGGCCTAGATGGGTCGCTTGGTGTGTTTGGCTTACCAGAGTGGGTGCCAGCTCCTCCGGTACAATAATTTGCCACTTGGCAATTCCCACCATCCCTTTTCAGTCTTGATGGCCCCTTCTGCTTTGGCGAGCTGGTTTTGGGCTTCAGTGTATTTTGGAGAGTCCAGCGTTAGCTCAGGTAGCTCCGCCAATATGAGAGCTTTAATAGGGGCTTCACTTGTCACCCCCAAGCCCTCAGCTGCTTGTTTAGCAGTCTTATCTGCCAGTCTGTTCCCTGAGCCCAGGGGGTATCCTCTTTTTGATGTCCTCAGCAGTGTATGACTGCAACCCTTTCTGGTTCCCAGGCAGCATCTGCTGCTGCTGCTGCTAAGTCGCTTCAGTCATGTCTGACTCTGTGCGACCCCATAGACGGTGGCCCACCAGGCTCCCCCGCCCCTGGGATTCTCCAGGCAAGAACACTGGAGTGGGTTGCCATTTCCTTCTCCAGTGCTTGAAAGTGAAGAGTGAAAGTGAAGTCGCTCAGTCATGTCCGACTCTTCGAGACCCCATGGACCGCAGCCTACCAGGCTCCTCCGTCCATGGGATTTTCCAGGCAAGAGTACTGGAGTGGGGTACCATTGCCTTCTCCACAGGCAGCATCTAATAGGGTCTTAATTTCTTCCTTATTTTTAATATCTTTTTCACTAGCTGTCAAAGGCCTCTCTCCTTATACAGAGCCCTGTAGTGTGGCAAAAGCATACCTGGAGTCTGTGTAAATGTTTGTCTTCTTACCTTTTGACAGCTGGAGGGCCTGGATGAGAGCATCTAGTTCAGCCTGTTGAGCGGACCATTGTGATGGCAGAGAGCTAGCCTCAACGATGGCTTCTTCCATGACTACTGCGTATCCCGACAGTCCTTGCCCTCGTTTCACCAGGCTGCCGCCATTGGTGAACAGGACCAACTCTGGGCCCGGGATTGGCTGGTCTCTCCAGTCAGGTCTGCTGGCATATTTCCTTGCAATCATGTGAGGGCCCACCTTCTCCCACAAGAGAGTGGCCAGATTCAGGGCCTGACAAGGCTCAGTAGTAACATGGGGGCTCTCACTTAACAGTCCCTGGCATTGAGTAATCCGGGATGTTGACAGCCATTTATGGGGATCCCCTGGCAGGAGAGTGTTGACCTCATGCGGGACTTTTATGAACAAATCTTGGCCCAAAGTCAGCTTGGCTGCCTCCCGGACCAGTAAGGCAACTGCAGCAACTGCCCGTAAGCATCCCAGCCACCCAGGGGCAACATTGTCCAGCTGATTAGAGATAAGTCACCGGTCTGTCCCAGGTCCCCATAGTCTGGGACAACACCACCTTGTCCTTTTCAGTCACGTAAAGAGTAAACAGCTTAGCAAGGTCTGGCTGGCCCAAGGTGGGTGCTGACATAATTGTACCAGGTTTGAGTTCTATTACAAGTGGGACTTGTTTTGCAAGCCCTGGGGGGTGGGGGGTGGTGGTGGTTTGTCTTCCTCCCAGACCTCAGGGAATTGTTAAATTAACTCTCTCTCTCAACTGTTTAGCCCATCAGGTTTCCTTGCCAGAAGATTGTGCAACCTCCATTCATCTTGAGGGGTTACTGAGAGGAAGAGTAAATACGTGGTTGAGCCCACTCGAACAGTGGGTCTTTCGTGGGGGGAAAGGTCACTTGTGCCCTCAATTTAGACAGCAAGTCTCTTCCTAACAAAGGTACTGGGCATTCAGGGATGTCTAAAAATCCATGAGTCACTTGGTGTCCCCCCATCTGACATTGTCAGGGTGGGCTAGAGACACAAAGGCTGCATTTATCACCATCTGAGACCCAGCAGCCTCTGGCTGGGTCTATTGGCATATAAAGTCTACAGGCCTTGCACAGTCTTTCGCAGAACTCAGAGGGTGATTCGCGTGCCCTTTGAATCACTTCGGAGCACCGGGCCCCTCATCGGGGGTGGCTGGTTCTCCCACCGCTGCAGGTTTGCAGTGCCCTCAGGTGCCATTTCTCTGAACCATTTTCTGGCCTCAGTTAGGATCCTGTGTCTTCCCTCAGAGCTGAAAAGGGAGACTAGTAGTTGGATTATGTCATCCTATGTACGGCGGTGGGTTCGAAAAATAGTCTCCATTGGCCTAATCATGACTTGTGGCTCCCCCGAGTATGGTGGAGCGTGTCTCTGCCAGCTTAATACATCCGTAGAGGAAAATGGCTGGTAATAATAGGCTACAGGGAGCTGATGATAGTGCCCACATGTGTCCTGAACCGGAGGCTGTTGTATCTCTCTGAGGGGCATCTGTAGTGGGGTTCTTTCCCCCTGTTCCTTGGTGGAGTGCAGCCTCTGTCTTATTGCTGTGTTTTCTTCCCCCTTCCCATCAGTACTCACCGGGAGAGGTGGATACAATCTAGGAGGTCAAGCTGAGGTGAATTCTGGGGGCATTGACCAGAGGTCCCCATTGCTGGGATCAGAGCCTGCCGAAACGGCGGCTCTACGAACTCTGGGAGAGCTGGCGGAGGAACAGTGGCTGCTGCAGGAACTTCACCTGGCCCTGGATTGGGCATTAAGGCAGCCTCTGGTCCTGGTGGAGCACTGGGAGGCAGGCGCGTCATTATCCAGCATGGGGGAGGGGTCAGGTCATCCCCGTCCAAATCCTGTAGAATTTCCTTTTTTATCATCAGGCAATTTTTGTGCCTTTAATATTTTCCCCTTCCCCTTCTGGATACAGAACCTTGTCCAAGTAGGAGGGTCTTGAGCTAACCCTAGCCATGAGTCAACATATGGATATTGATCCAGGTGTCCTGGCTCTCCTGTGACTACTGTATAGACTGCTTCCACTATTTTTAAGTTCATGGTGTTCTCTGGTGGCCATCCTACTCCCATAGGGTCCATTGGATCTCAGAGAGTATGTGGAGGCGGTTAGGCTTCATCTTCACCCCATTAGTTAGTTAGTTCGTTCGTTAGTTCAGTTGCTCAGTTGTGTCCTACTCTTTGCGACCCCATGAATCGCAGCACACCAGGCCTCCTTGTCCATCACCAGCTCCTGGAGTTCACTCAAACTCATGTCCATCGAGTCGGTGATGCCATCCAGCCATCTCATCCTCTGTCGTCCCCTTCTCCTCCTGCCCCCAATCCCTCCCAGTATCAGGGTCTTTTCCAATGAGTCAACTCTTCGCATGAGGTGAACAAAGTATTGGAGTTTCAGTTTCAGAATCAGTCCTTCCAATGAACACCCAGGACTGATCGATCTCCTTTAGGATGGACTGGTTGGATCTCCTTGCAGTCCAAGGGACCCTCAAGAGTCTTCTCCAATACCACAGTTCAAAAGCATCAATTCTTCGGCGCTCAGCTTTCTTCACAGTCCAACTCTCACATCCATACATGACCACTGGAAAAACCATAGCCTTGACTAGAAGGACCTTTGTTGGTAAAGTAATGTCTCTGCTTTTTAATATGCTATCTAGGTTGGTCATAACTTTCCTTCCCAGGAGTAAGCGTCTTTTAATTTCATGGCTGCAGTCACCATCTGCAGTGATTTTGGAGCCCCCAAAAATAAAGTCTGTCACTGTTTCCACTGTTTCCCCATCTATTTGCCATGAAGTGATGGGACCAGATGCCATGATCTTAGTTTTCTGAATGTTGAGCTTTTAGCCAACTTTTTCACTCTCCTCTTTCACTTTCATCAAGAGGCTCTTTAGTTCCTCTTCACTTTCTTGCATAAGGGTGGTGTCATCTGCATATCTGAGGTTATTGATATTTCTCCCGGCAATCTTGATTCGAGTTTGTGCTTCTTCCAGCCCAGTGTTTCTCATGATGTACTCTGCATATAAGTTAAAAAAGCAAAAAAAAAAAAAAAAAGTTAAAAAAGCAGGGTGACAATATACAGCCTCATGCACTCCAATACAGTTGTCTTAGAATCACTTCCCCCCATCTTGGTTACCTTCTCGGACCTTCTTCTACTCTTCCTTTTTGTTCTGTCTATGAAGTTCTCAGTACCCTATGTACTTCTGATATTTCCACTCAATGACACTTAAATTGCCATTCTGCCTCCTTCCTAATTGGAGTGAGAAGAGCCTTACCTGCCAGATCCCAGAGAGAGAAGGGGGATCAGCATGTCTTCACCTACCGGTCAGCACAGTCAAACCAGAACACCACCATGTGATCCAAGACTGTTTCTCCCTTAACTTTTAAAGTCCATTCTGCTCTGGTGGGCTTGATCAGGTGCGGATGAAAATACAGATGGGTTAAATATCCCACGTCCCAGGCCGTCTCCAGAAAAGCCAATTCGTTCTCACTTATGTATCCCCCCCCTCCTTCTAGCCTGACAATTCCAAGGGGGTCAAGAGTTTCACAGCAGATGGGACACCTCCTTGGGGAGGGCAGAATGCGAGCATATAAAGACCAAGTTTCTTCTCCTAACAATCCCCTGGCAATTGCTTGGTAATAATTTTCCTCAAGACGGCGTGGACACCACCTCCTAAATGACCTTCAAAAATTTCCTTCCTAGCCCTAGCACGCTCGTCAACCTGTGTACCAAGCAATCGTTGCTACCTGCCTATTCCAGGCTCCTGTGGGTCCCCGCCCCTTCTAGTCCCGCCCAGGGGGGTGACCAGGCCCCCTCTTCCACCCTGCCGGGTGGGTTCCTCCTCACCAGAGCGCTCAGTTCCCCTGCTACCGTCCACTACCTGCTGACGTGAAAGGTCCGGGCATTGAGAAGCAGAATCCTTCCAGAAGGGTGAGGTGCCTTCCCCCCTCTAGAAGATTCGAGCCGCAAGGCCTCGGAGTAGTCCCAAATGGGACTTGTCTCCTCAAAGTGAGGAGTTTCCCGGCCCATGCACCAAATGTTGTTGCCACGTGTTCTGGGAAACAAACTCACTCAGAAGGACGGCGCAGATAGTGAAGTGCAGTTTATTACACCGGCGGGCCCAAGGCAGAGTCTCCTCTTAGCCAAGGACCCCGACCAGTTTTTCTGAAAACCTTATATACCCTAAGTGTATGTGCCCAAACCCACCTCCCCAAATTCCCTGAAACTAGTCTAAACAAAGGAAAAGAAAGATACAATCAAAGTTAACCCTGAACATATGCCTTAGGCCTAGGTAGTTAACAGTGGACAATTATCAATAGGCCTGTGGTCATACCCCAGTAAACAGAATGTATGATTCTATTCAGTTCCACAGTTAATTACGGTATTCTTTTAGGGAGGGAGAGTCTAGGTATGAGCCCTGGGGCTCTTCCATCCAGGGGCCTGGTTTTCCAGTTGCATGTCATTTCCATAGATACTGGGCATATAGCTCAAAAGTCCACAGTCCGGCCCACGATGGAGTCCTGTTTCAAGAGGGAGCCTGTTCTGTCTGTTTCCTCTTCAGCTGCACTGAGACATAAAGCAATATGGTACCAGAGCCCCCCTGGAATGACACCAGTCAGTTTCAAGACGACAATAAGACCTGCTGTGTGATTATGGGCAAGTAACTCAGCCTCTCTGGGCCTCGTTTGCCTAAGTTGAAAAGTGGGGCAATGGGCGGGCACCCCCTTCATAGTGTGGCTGTGAGTAAAGCTTGCTGATGTCAGCAGAACTCAAGAGGCACTTTTCCGTGCTGAAAACTTCGGGAACATTCTCATTCGTCTTCGCTGGAGCCAGGGGCTGCTCCCATCATCCCCTCTGTACGGATGAAGAAGCCACAGACGGAAGGGCTGGTGTCCATCCGCTTTGTAGACAAGACCCTGCAGAGGCACTGTGACTACGTTGCCCACTCCTAGCAAAGCTTCACCCTCCCTGGGAGGACAGAGAAACCGACCCTGCTCAGAGAGAAAGAAACAGAAGCAGAGAGACAGGAAGTCAGAGAGAGAAGCTGCGGAGACAGAGGGAAGATTCTAGACCCCGACTGAGGTGGGGGCAGAGTGAAGGGGAATGTGGTCCCCCAATTCTCCCCAGGGACCCCTTGTGCGGAGGGGAGAGAGGTTGCAGGTCCCTCGGGGCACCCCAAGGTGGCTGGGAGAGTGGCCTTGAGCAGAAGCCTAGAGCAGGCACGCAGTGCTAACTGCTGTCCCCGAGGTGCCCTATGAGTGTGAGGGCCCCAACAGCGGCCAAGCGGGGCAGCCAGAAGGGAGCCCAGAGGTGCCCATTCTCTGAGGCCTCCCCAGAGCTGCAGTCACTTAAGCCCCTCAGCTCCAGCCCACTGCCCCTTTCCAAAGCAGGAAACTGAGGCAAGGCAAGTGAAAAACCAGGAGTCCTGGGTTTTGAAAGGGGAAGGTTGGGAATCCAGAGTCTTGGGTCTAGATCTCTGCCCCACCCTCTCGAAGCCACCCAAGGCACCCCCTACCCATAGAGGGTGATGTTCCAATTGGGCTTCCTGGAAGAGGGGGCACCAGGCTGGACTTGAAGGAGCAGGGCTGGGGCAGGGGGAGGGGAGGGACAAGGGTCCAGGCGTGGTTCTCAGGCACCCCCTGAGCAGAGATGGCCCAGGACTGGGAAGGGAACGGTGTGATTCCCAGGAGACCCTGGCCTCCAGACCCCTGGCTGAGCGTCTCCCAGCTCTGGGGGGAGGAGGAGGACAGGGGACTCGGCATGAGGCCAGAGCAGCAGCCGCAGCCAGAACATAAACCTGTCAAGGCTTCTGGCGCCACCGCCTTCCCGCTCCAGCTCCCAACAGGCCCTGGCTGGGCTGACGGGAACCAGGAGTCCTGGAGCCATGGTGGGGTGGGGGGTTTGGGGGGGCTGTGGGGGAGACAGGATGTGGAGGCAGCTCCCGGTTCGCAGCCTGACTCCTGCCCAGGGGCTCCAGCCCACCCTTCACACCTGCCTAGAGGGCGCCCCTCCATCGCCGCAGACACCAACTTCTCTGCTTTCACGGCATCACAGCTTCTGGTCCTCTGTGGGGGTTTCCAGTCCAAGCTCCAACTGCTCGCCCCAGGGCAGGCCGATAAACTGAGAGGAGAGTTGTTGGGGCACGGAATAGCAACTTTATTCGGAAAGCCAGCAGACCGAAAAGATGGGACACTGGTGTTGCAAGGAACCGTCTTCCCCATGTTAGAATTCAGGCTTCTCATACTAAGAGGGGAAGGGGGAAAGTCCCGGTTCCGGCCAGACTCCAGAGGGGATGTGTTCATTTCTTCCTTCCCTGCTGCCATTCACAGGTGGGCCTGGTCAGGATCTGTCCGGTGAGCTAATCTAAGGTATTTTAGCTTAACACTCCTTACCTGGGTGGCAGGGCTCCCAAAGGTGGTTCATTATGTATAATACAAGCTTACAGGTGGGATTTCCTTTGATGGTCCAGTGGCTAAAACTCCACACTCCTAATGCAGGGCCTGGTATTTGATCCCTGGTCATGGAACTAGAGCCCTAACTAAAGATCCCATAGGCAGCAAGATTCAGCATAAGTAAATAAATATTTTAAAAAAAAACCCCAAAACTTATGGACAATCGTGATTAACTTGTAAAAGAATATGAAGGTCCTTCCCTATTACCTGGGCACTTGGGACCCTGGCCTCTGGGTGCCCTCCAGCCCTCAACTCACCAGGGTCCCCCCTGCCCTAGCCGCCCCCCAGCAGGACCCCCACTGTCCCTCCTAGCCTCTCCACTTCTGCTCAGTCTGGTACATTCTATGTGGCTGACCACTCCCTTACCTGCCTGACTCCACCCGTGTCTCTCTGGACTGGGCCTGAGTGAGGGGTCGCCAGGCTGACAGTGAGCCCAGCACTGGGGGACCAGGCCTCCCCAGCTCCTTGGGGGCAGAGGCCTCTGTCTGTTCCCTGCTGCGGCCATGATGACACACAGTGGCAGATGCCTGCAGAATAAACGCGGATTCCTTTTCTTATAGTAAAATGCACACATTTTAAGTGAACAGCTTGATGGAGTTTTACACAGGCGTACACCTGAATAGGGCTTCCTTGGTGTCTCAGTGGTTAAGAATCCACCTGCCAATGCAAAAGACATAAGAGACATCGATTTTATCCCTGGGTGGGGAAGATCCCCTGGAGGAGGGCATGGCAACCCACTCCAGTATTCTTGCCTGGAGAATCCCGTGGACAGGGAAGCCTGGCGGGCTACAGTCCATGGGGTCACAAACAGTCGGACACGGCTGAGTGACTAAACAACAACGACACCTGCATCATGCAGTTGGAGAGCTAGGTCACTTGCACCCCCAGCAAGCTTGCTCGTGCCCCAGTCCAGGGACAACCTCTACCCCAAGTCGATCACCCTAGGCTATTCTTGCCTGCTTCTCATCTCCCTACGGAGGGGATCACATAGTGTGGATTCCTCTGCCTCAGGCTTCTCTTGCTCAGTGTGGTAACATTCAGGACAGTCACCCACGGGTTTGCCTGGGTCAACCATCCACGCTCCATCATTGCTGAATAGCCTTCCTCGGTGCAGGCCGAGCTCCCACATGCCCTTTGCCCCGGGGATAGACATCTGCCCTCTGCACTGTGTCCAGTTTGGACCTGGCACGAACAAGACTGCCGGGAGTGTTCTCGGACCTGACTTCTGTTGGAGGAGGGCGAGTGTTTCTCTCTACAGAGGAAATACCGTGAGCAGAACTGCTGGGTCCTAGGGGAGACATCAGAACACTAGGTCCTAGCCTGGTCAGCCCTTGCCGTCCCTCCGCGGGCATGTCACACCTGTCCCCACCCTCTCCCCAGTGGACACACGGGGTGGCTCCCCCACCTCCCTCCAGCAGCCCAGTAGCTGAAACTCCAGACCCTTCAGTCTTATTTGGGAGAGCTGGTCAGCTGTCCTGACCTCACTGCCCCCACTCCTGTGGGCCCAGGGGCCCCTCTCACAGCAGAAGGGCCCATCGGGTTGGTCAGCAAGCCGAGAGCCCTTTCCCCCACGAGAGCACGGAACTTTCTTCCTGCACTGGGAGCGCTTCCCATGGCACTGCGGGGCCATCTGCTTGGGATGTGTCCCTCCATCTTGGCCACTTTGTTCCACAGGACAGGGGCTGTGGCCACGCTGTTCCTGTCCCCTGTGCTCAGCACACAGCCCCGGGAGGATGACGGCGGGCGAGGATGCACAGAAAGGTGGGATGCGGGGTCAGCCCGAGATAAATGTCCCTGCCCCGGGCACTGAGCCTGGGGATGTAGGCGAAAGGTCCAGTCTGCCTGCAGCTTTGAACTTCCGGGGGCCTTGCTGCGGCCTTGGCGTCCCTCTGGAGTCCAGGCGGGATTGAGAACCTGCCCTTCCCTTCATCCCCGCCAACTAAGACTTAGACTCTAGGCAGGCCAGCTGGGGACAACCACAGCAACATCGGCCAGCCGCCCCAGGTCCCAGGGGTCCACGTCCCAAACAGCTCAGGCTGGACCACGTCCATGGTGGGAAGAGAAGGGGTCTCCTGCCCTGTCGAGGCCCTTCTCTGACATTCTTGGAGACTCCTCAGGGGGCTGTGGCTGGACCAGGGGAGGGGTAAGCTGCAGCCCTGGGACAGTGCGTGGTCAGGCTCTGCGAGCAGAGGTGCTACTGCCTGCCCCGCCCTTGGCCCTGAGCCCAGACCCAGGTTCCTCTCTTCCCAGAACTTCATCCCCTTGAGTGGTGATACGTGCTTTGGCCCCATTAACCTCCTGAACCTTCCAGAAAGGAGTGGAAACATCCTCCTACTGAGGAAGCCGGGGGTGGGAGTGGGAGAAGGGCAGGCGACCACTCTGGCTGCAGCCCAGATCAGAGGCAGGGGTCCGGGGGCTGGGCACCCCGCGCTCCCCACCCAGGGCCCCGCGGCCCCCTCCCCTCCCCTCCAGCGAAGTTCTAAGAGCCCTCCAGGTCCCACCGCCAGCTGGTGGCACTTACCACACCCTTGTCTGTTCATCTGTAAAATGACGCTAATCATGGGATGGCCCCAAGGATGTGAGGTTCATGTACGTGAATCGTTCAGTCCAGTTTCTGGTGTCCAGTAGGTGCTGGACAAGGATCCTTGGCATCGCTGTGCCCTCTGCCTGTGGCCCCCGCTGGGTTGGGCTGGAGTGACTGGGTGGGGTGGAGGGACAGAGGGGGCGGTCTGAGTCTCCCGGCCTCTGTCTCTGCTGCCCTCGGCCTCTCAGCCTCTATCCTACCAGGGATGTGTGGAGAGGCGGTTTTGAGGGCGGCCAGGAGATATTCTTGGAGTCCTTGAGGTTCAGAGGGGACAGTGAACTTGCCATGGAAGGAAGTCACAGGGGTGGCCACAAGGAGAAGGTGACATTTGAGGTGGGCTTGAAGGACCAGGGGGATTTCAGCTCCAGGTAGAGGGGTGGGAAGATGGGAACAGCAGCAGGAGGGTGAAAGGAACAGCATTTGTGAGCCCTCAAGCTGCCAGAATGACACGGAACCTCGGGGCGACTCTGGGCAGCCCAAACCCACACGGCAGGCAACACCATGTCCCCAGCAGCTCTGCAAAAGTCCCCAGGGCCACCGGGGGGCAGCCTGCATCTCGGCCTGGGGCCAATCAGAGGGTCCTGGGAGGACCACGCCCTCAGCCTGGACTACCTTCCGAGAAGGGACCACCCAACAGAACCCTGAAGAGAACTCTCAGGTCACACCGTTGCATCTTTGTGCTCCGGGTGGAAATGTCTCCCGGGGAGCTTAGGCTGATGGAGGTCTTCAGACCCTTCCGTGTGAACCAGCATTCCCAGTGGAGCCCCTGATCCATGCCAAAGAGTGGGGGGCACATACACACTTGTGGGGAAAAGGGGGCACAATAGTCCAGCGGGGCCACTTGGGCTCCTGCTGCAGAGGAGAGCTGGGTGTCGGGAGAGGAGCCAGGCGCGGAGATGGGGGGCTGGGAGGTTGCAAAGGGTGTCAGGGAGGGCCCCTGGGGACCCCCGCATACCTGCCGGTTGGAGTTATGGGTCATGAACCATCCCCGCCCCTGACACACCTTCTCTTTCTCACTCCTTTTGGCTTCAGTTTTGCCCCTTTCCCCTACTGAGCCCAGACCTGGAACAGAAGCCCATTTTCTGATTTTATCTTGTGTTTATTGGGAAATGGTCGTGCCCATCTCCGGGCCAGCTCAGACAGCTTCCCCCCAGGAAGCGAGAGAGTTCCCATGGCTTGTCAGAGTTAAAAATAGAGACAAGTGACGCAGTGAGAGGCAGAGAAAGGTAAGAGTAGGGGATACAGGGAGAGAGAGAGACAGAAAAATGGACAGAAGGGCAGCGGGAAACAGCAGGTCCTCTGCCCTCACCTGTTCGTCCGTCCATCAGGCTGACATCAGAGGCCGTGTGCCCCGCTGGGTGTCGCTTCACGGCTCAAGGTCATTGGCCCTGAGTCTGTTTTCCCAGGTTTGTGCTCCTGAGAGCTGGGGCGCTGAGTGGGCTGGAGTGGTCACTGTCACCCACCGCCCCTGCTCCCGGCAACAGTGACGGCCTCTGCGCAAGTCGAGCCCCTGCTGATGCAGGACTGGCCTTGAGGGCCAGGACAGGAGCCAGTGACTGTCTGCCGAGTGTAGGAGGGAATGAATGAATGAATGAATGATGAATGAGTGACCCGAGGACCTTACCGCTCATCTCTTCCATCCTTTACACGCACGAGAGAACTGAGGGGGGTCAGACTGGGCGCCAGGGCTGGGGCTGGGACAGGACACTCCTCGGGCCCTGGGAGCTCCACAGCACCGCCCCGAATGGCTCTCCCTGAGGGCAGGTCTCAAAACACGGCTCTGGGGCTCACTGTCCCTCTCTGCTCCATCAGGATCCCGGTCAGCAGCTCTATGGGCCAACCACCCTGGGTCGTGAGGCCTTCCCCTCCAGCCCAGTCCTGGACTCCTAGGCCCCAGTAGAGCCCAGGAAAGCCAGCCCAGGAAAGCCACCCCAGGTGAGAGCCTGGGGTGGGGTTCGGGGAGGGGCGTGGGAGGACGCCCTACCCACACCGTGTTGGGCTCTCAGCCACCCACAGCTGGGCTCTGGGCTCAGGAGCTGGCTGAGGCTTCATGGCCGGGCTGTGTCTGTCACAGAGAGTGGTGCCTGTCCCCCGTGGGGGCCTGTGGTCTGGGACAGGGGTTGATTGGGGTCTTCTCCAGAACTCAACTTGGGGGCTGGAGGCCCAGGGAACCATGAGGGGGTTGGGGGCCAGGGGACAGCTCTAGGTTTGGCTGTGGGGTAACATGGTGGCCTGAGGTCCTCTGGGACATCCATCCGGTCAGAGGCAGCCAGGACCCCTGACCTCCCCGACTTAGGGGTCACCTCCTGCAGATCCCTTTCCGAATGCCCCTCACCCTGACCTCAGGCAGCCCTCCATCTAGGACAGGTTGTGGCCCCTTTCTCCAGTCTGGAGACCACAAAGATGGGGCCGGGTCTGATTCCACAGGATTGGCACAAAGTTGGTCTGTGCCCACTCTGTGATGTTGTGATATAAGAAGAACTGTATACTTGGTCTTTGCCAACAAAGGTCTGTCTAGTCAAGGCTATGGTTTTTCCAGTGGTCATGTATGGATGTGAGAGTTGGACTGTGAAGAAAGCTGAGCGCCAAAGAATTGATGCTTTTGAACTGTGGTGTTGGAGAAGACTCTTGGACTGCAAGGAGATCCAACCAGTCCATCCTAAAGAAGATCAGTCCTGTGTGTTCATTGGAAGGACTGATGCTGAAGCTGAAACTCCAATACTTTGGCCACCTGATGTGAAGAACTGACTCATTTGAAAAGACCCTGATGCCGGGCAAGATTGAAGGCAGGAGGAGAAGGGGATGACAGAATGTGAGATGGCTGGATGGCATCACAGACTCAATAGACATGAGTTTGAGTGAACTCCAGGAGCTGGTGATGGACAGGGAGGCCTGGCGTGCTGCGATTCATGGGGTCGCAAAGAGTCGGACACTACTGAGCGACTGAACTGAACTGACTTGGTCTTTGTCCTGGTTCCTGGGACAGAGCTCTTAAAACTTTGGAATTTTCTGAGTGCCAGGGTGAGAGAAGCATATTTTGTTATTCATAAGGAGCCCCTGTCAACCATACCTCAGTTTATGCTAATGAGGTGACTCTGGGTGGGCCCCTAGAGTGCTTTAAAAAAAATTTTTTTTTTATCTTGGAGCTTGCAGGATCTTAGTCCTCAGACCAGGCATCCAACCTGCACCCTCAGCCGTGAAATCACAGAGTCCTAACCACTGGGTTTCCTTGGTGACTCAGACTGGAAAGAATTCGCCTGCAATGCGGGAGACCTGGGTTCGATCCCTGGGTTGGCAAGATCCCCTGGAGGAGGGCATGGCAACCCACTCCAGTATTCTTGCCTGGAGAATCCCCATGGACAGAGAAGCCTGGTGGGCTACAGTCCATGGGTCACAAAGAGTCGGACACGGCTGAGCAACGGAGCACACGTCCGGCACTAGACCACCAGGGAAGCCCCCCTAGATGGCTTTAAGATGGAAGCAACCACGTGCCTAAAGGGCTGGAAGTTTCAGCCCTACCCCCCATGGACCACATCATCCAGAACCCCCTGCCCTCCAGCCGCATGATTAGAAGGCCAGAGGGGAAAGGCCAGGGTATTTAATCCGTCTGCCTACCGCCCCCTGCCCCTGCCGGGCAGACCCCTCCCATGGCTCCTGCTCACTGGCTCTGGAAACCCCACCAGCCCTTCAGGGACAGGAGTGTTTATGGCCTCATCGGTGCCCTGGGTCCCCTTGGTACGCTGCCCACACCTTTGTAAACGCTCTCGATTGCCCCATTAGACAGTGCGCCATCTGTTTCCTGCCGGTGGCCGACCCATGCCGGGTGCTGGTGGAGAGCAGGGCCTTACCAACCCTTGCTTTTACATAAGGGGGAAATGGAGGCCCAGAGAGGGTAAGTGATTCGTCCGGGGTCAGCCAGCCCCAGGGTCGGGGCTCACGGCTGCTCTGGAAAGGCCAAGGCTTCGCTGGGCGGAGGCTGGAATTCCGCATGCCCCCTCCCCTCCCTGACCCTCCCAGGCTGGTCACATGAGCATTTCCTCCACACCAGGAGCCGGACGTGTCTGCAGTGGCTTAATAAACCCATTAGGGCTGTTTGCACCACCCGGACACAGACACCTGGGCACCCAGCCAGCGCCCTCTTCCCTGCTCGGTGTCCCAGAGGGTGAGGTCCTCCACGTAGCAAGGGGCGTCTCCTGGCCTCCTCGCTGTCCCTCACCGCACCCTCCAGCTGTGCCCACCCTGCCCACCCAGCAGTCACTGTGGCTTCCAGGCCTTTGTACGCTCGGTTGCTCCCGCCTGGGTCACTTTCTTGGGGCCACCTGGCACAGTGCGGCCCCTTTTCCAGGAAGCCCTCTCCTCTGCATTCCCTCCACCTCTTGTGCTGGCTGGCTGCCCTCCGCTGTCCCCCACAGCGCCGGGCGACGTGAGGACAGAGCTCCGCCTGGGTCATCTGGACCCGGAGTGGAGTGGATGACGACAGACGCTCGGCGCCCTGCATGGGGTTTGGGGCCCCAGTCTGAACCCAGGCATCTCCAAGGAGCGAGCGCAGGAGTGGGGGTGAAGTCTAGAAGCTCCAAGTCCTCCAGCCAGGAGGACAGGCCACAGAGAGGAGGCCCCCAGTAGGGCAGGTGAGCCTCACGAGGCCTAACGGGTCAGAGGAGGCATCCTCACTGCCCGGATGGCTCGGCCGGCCTAGGACCCCTGGGCTCCCCCCTGACGCTGTGTCCTCCTGAGAGGGGCTGGGACAGGCACGCAGGGAGACCACCGAGGTGTACCACGACCCAGCCACTCAGGGGGCTGCTGGGGACATTTATTCCTGACAGGGACAGGCCCAAGCTTTGGGCTAAGGATACCCCGCCCCTTAGTTAGAAACACTCTCTCCTCGGGCTCTGAAGCAGCAGGGTGGGCCCCCAGCCTGCACCAGGGGCCCCCCGGAGGCCCTCAGGAGCCCCCCACGGCTGAAGGCCTGGACATGTGGTGGGTATCATATTTTCTCACGAACATCAGCTCCCCTGGGCCAGAGATGGGCGTGCTCCCGCAGGTGTCGTACCTGGGGGGCGTGGAGGAGAGAGGAGAGAGGGAGAGGATGGTGAATGGACAGCCCGATTGGAATCTGATGGCCATGGCTTACAGCCTGGAGCGCTGTGCCCCTAAATCTCAGAAAACGCAGCTCTGTCTTCCCGCTCTTTGTCACGGCCCCGCCCCCATGGTCTCCTCCACTCCCCACACTCAGGATGCCTCCACAACAGCATCTGCGTTTCCCCTGATCAAAGCCGGCCACTGGCTCTCTCTGGCCTTCAGGATACAGCTCAGCCTTGAATCAAGGCCCAGGCCTTGGTGGCAACTCTTCGGCCCCCAGACCCTCCCCACCTGCTTCCCTCCCCCTCCTCTCCAAATTCTCTTTAGGGACCAGATGTCCCTCTCCTCTAGGAAGCCTTGTGGACACCGCTTTCTCCACCAGGTCCCAGCATCTGAGTTCTCAGTGAAGCCTTGAGCGTTCAAGTCAAAGCTCAGCGTTTAGAGGAAAAACAATTCACTTCCATCCACCCGGACCGTCTGCTCTGAGCCCCCACATGCAATTCCAGCTCTTGCCACCAGGGGGAAGATGGTGTCCGCTCAGAAAATGTGGCCCCACCCACCGGCCCCACCCATCAGCGGGTGTCAGGCAGGCAGAGGGAGGAGGGAGGCAGGGGTCAATGCGCGCACCGGCTCTAGAACACTGGGGATCCCCTGATCAATAACTGTTACCCCTGTTTGGGCTTCAGGGAAAACCTCTCCAGCACAGCTAGCAATGTGGAGCAGGGTTGGAGGCCTGGATCAAGGGGAAGGGAAGAGGCGGCCCAGGTCAGGGACCCCACCCTCCCAGGGGAGTCTCGACCCTGTTCACGTACCAGGTGAAGATGAGCAGGGTGAGGAGGGCAGCCAGGAGGATGGCCAGCAGGACGGACAGGATGGCAATGATGACCACAGTGCCCGCGGTCTGGGGCCCTGGGGCAGCCTGGAGCACCTCGGCTGAGGGCGCAAGGCGGGTGCCACAGGCGGGTAGGGCAGGAAGGGAGGAAAGAGATCTGACCTGAGAAGGGGGACCTGAAACAGCCCCCAGACCAACAGTCTCCCAGCCCAGCCGGGAAAGGATGGGGCGGGGGCACAGGCTGGGAGAGGGGCTCTGACGGACTAGGGGCTGGCCCATTTCTCCCAGCCCACCCCAAGTCCGCAAGAGCCCCCAGGCCTCGTGTTGGACCTCCACACCTGGCCGCATACCTTGCTGCAGGTGGGTCTCACTGGACCACTCTGTCTCAGCCATGGGTCCTCTGTCACTCATCACCAGGAACTTCACTCTGAACAGGAGATCCAGCGCTGAGGGGGGGAGTCCCTGGGACCTGAAACCCTCCCACCCTGGTGCCTGTCAGTCTGTCTCCCTGATTCCCAGGACCTGGGGGGAACAGCCTGGAGCTGAAAGCACGGCCTTAGAGTCGGCCGGAAGGGGCTCTGATCCCAGTTGTGACCGTCTCCGCTGTGTGGCCTTGGGTGCGTGGCCTGCCCTTTCTGGGACCCTCTGTCCTCACTTGGGACTGTGTGGAGTGGGCTAAGTCCCCCAGCACAGAACATCAGTGAATCAAGTCCTGAATGAGATGAGTTGGGGCCCAGAGGCCTGGATGGGGAGACCCTGCCCATGTGGTCCAGGTGACCCATGGGGTGGGGGCTCAAGTGTGTGTGTGGGGGTCTCTGCTCAAGAAGACGGGACAATTCACCGCAGCCTGCCTGGTCCCCTCCTGCCATTGGCAGAACTGGAGCCAGGCTCCCAGGCACCCGGGCTCAGGTCTGGACACAGGCAGGAGCCGTCCACCCCCGCCCCGGCCCGGCTGCTCACCGGTAGGGGCCGGGGCCCGGCAGCGGGTGGTTGCAGCCTCTTGTCCTTGGGGAGCAGCGGGTATCATTGCCGACGCGCAGGACCCGGAGCTGGTTGCTGGGCTGGCCGCCCGGGTAGAGAGCCCGGCTGGCCCTCAGCGTGAGGTAGTAGCCCCCCTGGGGGAAGTCGGCAGGGACCGGGGTGTCCTCCACCTTCTGTGGGGCCGTGAACTTCTGGGTGGCTGAGGGTGGCAATGAGGGTCAGACGGTGGGGGCGGCCACATCCACCTACCCCCTGCTCCCCCCAGGCCCGCCTGCCCATTTCACAGAGGGAAAAGCGAGGCCCCGGCAGCACCCACCGTTGCTGTGGGCCACCACCAGCCAGATGGCGTCAGAGTCGGAGATGCTGGGGTGGCTGAACTGGCCCCGCGGCTGCTCCAGCGTGAAGGTGGACTGGGTGAGCCTCCCGCCCAGGGTGGCGCTCGAGAGCTGGGGCACGTAGCCGATGCTCTCTGGGCCGGGTGGGGGCAGAGAAAAGAGGCTCAACACGATGACCAACTCCCCACAGCCTCGTCTGGGGGCTCATGGTCCTGGAAGCCCCAGTCTGATGGGGGAGGCATGGTCCTGGAAGCCCCAGTCTGAGGGGGGAGTTAGGGCTTTTCCTGGGAGTTCTAATGAGGCAATAATCAGGAGGGCTTCTTGGCAACTCTGTATCCAGCCCCTGGCCCCTGCCTTGGGAACCTATTAGGGGTGGGCACTGTGGGAGGTCCGGGGGAGGCCTTGCCCCCTTGGGTCACTGGGGTATCAGTGAAGCGCAGGGCAGGGGAGGCTCAGGAGGCCCCTCCCCCAGCTGCATAGTCAGTTCTGGGAAAGGCATCTTAGGTCTTGCTGGAGTGAGACTCAGCTATGGGGGAGCCCGAGCCTGAACCCTAGGCTGGGCTCTGGCAGAGCCCAGTGACCTTGAGCTCTGACACTCTCCAGGCCTCAGTTTACCCACCTCTCCAGTCTCCCCAGCTCCACCCACATGGTCCAGGGTGGTTTGTTTGATGGGAGGAGTGAATGGCTTGGTGGGGGGGTGGGGTGGTGGTGACACAGGAAGACCCCAGGCCCAGACGTGGGGACGGGTCCTGGCTCAGAGCGCAGGGTGACCTCTCCTCCTCACCTAGAGCTCTGCACCTCCCGCCCCCCTCAAGACTCCCTCCCCTTCGGGAACTTGGCCCCTTCTCAGCCCCCAACAGCCCTGTCCACCCTTCAGGCGGTGGAGAGCTCAGAACCCCTAATTCCTCTCCGGGCCCCCTATGGCCAGAGCTCCCCCTGAGCTGCAGAAAGATGAGATGGGCTTTAGGGAAGTTTCCAAACCCTCTTCCTCTTTTGGTTCAGTTTAGTTCAATATGATTCATTTCTATTACATTCAGTTCAGCCCCAAAGGTTCAGGGCTAGAACCTTCCCCTCTCAGAGCTCCCGGCTCTAACACTGAGGCCCAGGGCACCTGCATACAGCAGGTACTTAATGTTCGTGCTTGGGGAAAGGCACATAGCGGCAGAAATGGGGGTCAGGGGCTGTGTCTCTAACTTCTTCTAGTTTAAGAGCCTGACAGTGAACAATGCCAGTCACTCCCTTGCAGAGCTTCCTTTTGGAGTGTTATCCTTAAAGACTTCTTTTAATTTTTTTTAATTAAAAAAAATTTTTTTTGGCCATGCTATGCAGGATCTTAGTTCCCCAACCAGGGGTCAAACTGCAGCCTCTGCAGTGGAAACACAGAGTCTTAACCACTGAACCATCAGGCAAGTCCCCTGAAGTCTTCTTTAAAGCTTTCCTGGGGACAGGGAGGAGGGGAAGGAGGGAAGCCACTCGGTGACAGCTGGACTTAGGAGACACAGGGATGAGGAGCCCAAAGAGAGGGAGGAAGCTCCCCTGTCTTGGGGGGCGGGGGGACAGGTGTCTGCCGTGTGATCTCTTCTGGTGGGCTGTCTCCCCTGACCCACCTGGGACCCAGCCCCAGACTCAGGACTCAGAACTCAGACTCAGGAGGCAGCTGGGGGAGGTGGGCTCTGTCCTCCGGAAGCCTGAAGCGGGGTGGGCACCACCCCCTCCCCATCCCACCCCTGCCCTGCCCCGACCCTCACTCACCCAGGCTCATCCCCGTCTGGAGGCAGGTCAGCAGCGGCAACAGTGCCATCAGCAGTGGAGACTGTCCCCTGCCAAGCCCCATGGCCAGAACAAGCGTCCAACCGTCTGTCCGTCCGAAGGTCTGTCCGCAGCATCCAGAGCCCCAGAGGCTCCGCTCCCTGTGCTGGGATGGGGTGGCTGCTTCTGGCACCTCCTGCTGCCCCTCCCAGGCGCCCCCTTCTCCCAGACAACTGGTCAGACGGGTTTAGGGGCTGAATCTGTTGGCCGTGAGGATTTGGCATCGCCAGGGAGGGGTCTGAACAGAATAATTAGCTGCTGTGCTGCCAGACCAGCCGGGACACCCCACCCCCACTCCAGGAGGGCCTAGACAGCGAGGGGCCCCGGGAGGGGGCGGCAGCCCTGGGGTCCAGGCGGCCCCAGGGGCAGTCCTGCCAGGCCCCGTGGCATCTCCTCGTCCAAACAGTCCTCCAACCTGGCACACAGGGCTCCCCATGGCCACCCTGTGCGGAAGGGAGTAATCCTCACGCCCTGGACGAGGCACAGAAAGGGGAGGGGGGCTTGTCCGAGATCACCCAGCCAGCCGGGGCAGACCCCAGAATTGGAGGATCACCCCCAAGGCAAGCCTGGGGGCACTTAGGGCACTCTCTGCTGCACCCCTGCTGCCTGGCCCCGGGAGGGGGCTCCCCCACATCACCCTCCTCTCCTTATCCAGGTGACCTTCTCTCTCCTTCCTCCATCCCTGGCCACTGCTAGAGCAGGACAATCCCTCCTCCAGACAGAAGGTTCTAGGCTGGGGCCCAGGGCCAGTGGGCAGAGCATGTACCGATCACTTCTCACCTGGACTGGAGGAGCAGCCCCTCACGGGGTTCTCTGCTCCAAGCACGGGCACCCCCCTCGGTCCAGCTCCACACCTGACCAGAGACACCCTCTTAAAACTCAAACTCCTTTGGGGGACACTTGAATTTTAAAAAACAATTAATTATATTCTTTAGTCATTGTAAAGCATTTGATTTATATCTCTATATAATCAAATATATAATCTCTTTGATTGCCAGCCCACCTGAACTATCTTTCTTTCCCAAAATACTTAGAGTGTGCAAATTGTTTATTGCAGTGAACTTCAAAAAAGGGAACTATTCCTACCCACAGTATATTACCTGGTAGACTTTTTTCGACCAGCTGTTTACTTGGACTTGCTAGTAAATGGTTCTAGACTTTGCAGGATTGAACATTACTGTATTTCACCAGTGATTGACTCGGCCTCAAGGGAGTGTTGCTCAGTCATGTCTGACTCTTTGCGACCCCATGAACTGTAGCTCTCCAGGCTCCTCTGTCCGTGGGATTCTCCAGGCAAGAATACCTGAGTGAGTTACCATTTCCTCCTCTAGGGAATCTTCCTGACCCAGGGATTGAACCTGGGTCTGCTGCATTAGCAGGCAGATTCTTTACCATCTCAACCACCAGGGAAGCCCAGCTCCCGGGGAACTGGGGGCCAAAACCAGAGTGGAAAACTCAGGGAGCAGGATTTCCCAGGTGGCCCAGTGGCTAGGACTCTGTGCTCCCAATGCAGGGGCCTGGGTTTGATCTCTGGTCCAGGAGCTAGGTACCATGTGGCAAGTAAAGATCCTGAATGCTACAAGTAAGACCTGGCACAGCCAAATAAATGAATAAATATTTTAAAAAATATTTAAAGGGGGAGGGGAGGCAGACAAGGTTGGGGGAGTCCAGGCGTTCATGGGGAGCCTCAATCAAAAGTTGCTGAGACACCCTCTCCCAAGGCCTCTCGCCTCTATGTCTTGGCTCAGGCCAGGCTCTTCCTGGAGGGCCCTCGCTGCCTTGCGTACCCAGCGAGCTCTTGTCCTTCAGCCCTACCTACCCCAGGGTCTGGCATCACCAGAAACTCCCCTGATTGGCCTTGGTGCCTCTTCTTAATGCCCTCCACAGCACCTGACATGTACCTCCATCTTATTATATAACCGTTGCAATAAAATGTATTGTTACATCAAGTGTATCTCTGGACCTGGCCCTCCACCCGCTGGAAGCTCCTGGAGGCAGGAACCTCCTCTCCCTCCCCACAGGATGGCGCGGTGGAGGGGGTGGGCTCCTGGCTCTGGCACAGGGGGGCCCTCCACAAAGCACCACTTCAGCGTGTTGCCGGTTACACGCATGGGCTTCAGATGCAGGTCATCCTGTGGCTGATGTTTAGCCGTGGGACACGGAGGTCACGCACGTACTTTGAAGCAGAGGTGTGGGCCTCTCAGAGGACATGACCAGTGCTGCTGGTCCGGAGGCAGAAGAGAGGGGGGCACAGGCCGGTCCAGAGGGGGCCCAGCCGGCAAGTCCCGGGCAGACCCAGCCCTGGAAAAGCTTCTTTATCTTGCCAGCCTGTTATTACAGAACAGGTCACACCTAGGAAAGTTGGAAGTATACAGAACAAAGAATGCCCTTACATACAGTCCCCACCCAGATCCAACAATTGTTAACATTTTGCTATACTTGCTCTCAAGACTCTCCTCTGTGTGTTTGTGTGTGTGTGTATACACTATGGGAGAGTATAGTATATATGTGTGTATAGTATACACATATATGCTTCTCTGGTTGCTCAGTGGCAAAGAATCTGCCTGCAATGCAGGAGGTGTGGGAGATTCAGGTTCAATCCCTGGGTTGCGAAGATCCCCTGGAGGAGGAACGGGCAACCCACTCCAGTATTCTTGCCTGGAGAATCCCCATAGATAGAGGAGCCTGGCGGGCTTGGGGTTGCAGTCCATGGGGTTGCAAAGAGTCGGACATGACTAAAGCGACTAAGCACAGTATATATATATATATATATATATATATACACTAAGTTACTCTCTATACATCAATATATACCTATATATATATAATATATACCTATATGTATATAAAACTTATACTTACATATATATGTATACTTACAAAAAGCATGTATAAATATATACTTTTATACTATATATATTACACTTACGTGTAATGTATTTTAATATAATGTACAGTAATAAAAGTATATAGATTTTTCCTCTTTTTTTACTCTTCTGAAAGGTCGCTGAAAGCGGCCATCATAACACGGGAGGAGCCGGCTTCAACCGTTCGAAAGTACATTCTTGCCCATCCACTCATCTTCTCAGATCCCAGAAGCAGGCAGGCAGGCAGGCCTGATTATTAATCTCATCACACAGATGAGAACGCCGGGCCCCCGCAGGGAGAGGAGACTTCTCGGCCCTGTGGACGGGCAGTGGTGGGGTTGGAAACCGGCCCCCTTTTCATCTCTGTTTAAGCCAGGGGCCATAGGAGCAAAGGACCATGCATCTCTCTCAGTCTGTGTCCCCCGCATTACTGCTCTGCACAAGGTCTTGGTTTTTGTTTTTCTAATCTCTTCCGGCCCTTCTCTATCCTATTTCTGCACTCCCCAAGGCATCAACTGTCCTCAGTTTGGTATGTGTCTTTGCGTCCGTTACCTGTGGCTGCAGTGATGTGTATTAAGGTGGTCTGTGGTCCCCAGCGCGCAGCTCATAAAGCAGCATCCTTGGTTCCCTGAAAGAGCGCTGGAGTGATAAAGGTGAAATGGGTGTGTGTTTGTTTTTCTATAACAAGCCCCTTTCAAACACACCTGACTTTATGTTGCTATGATTTTGGAAAGCCCCTAGCTAATCACAGGATGGGGGCTGGTTGCCAAGGGAACCAGCCACGTGATTAGAGGAATAGAATTTGCAGCTTCATCCCCCGACCTCTGGAGAGGGAAGAGGGGCTGGAGGTTAGATTAATCATCAACTGCCAATGGTTTAACCAATCATGCCTATGTAATGAAACCTCAAAAACAAAATCGCAAATATTGAAAAAAAGTACTGAAAAATCAGTCCTATTTCTACTGATTTGAAATGCTATTTTCAAAAAATTTTATCTGTTTAGCTGTGTCGGGTCTTCACTGAATCAAGCGGGATCTTCCATTGCATCCCAGAGACTCTCTAGCTGTGGCTCGTGGGCTCAGTAGTTGAGACACACGGGCTTTAGCTGCAGTGTGCGGGCTTAGCTGCTCCACAGCCTGTAGGACTTTAGTTTTCCAACCAGGGATCAAACCCACGGCTCCTGCATTGCAAGGCGGATTCTTAACCCCTGGACCAGCAGGGAAGTCCCTGAAATGTTATTTTTAATCACAAGCCACAGACATGGGCAACCCTCAATGCCCCTTTTCACTTGATCCAGGTCAAGTTCGCATATGTACCCGGGGCGATCCTCCCCACAGCCCACTCCGGGGCACCAGCCAGCTCCATCTGTCCCCCAGGCCCAGTCCTCCTTCCCAGACCCACAGGGCCTGAGGAGTCCCCTTGGCCCTGCATTCAAACTGGGGCTGCTGCAGGCGAGCCGGTGTGAAGGGGATGGGGACCAGAATGCCTGGGGGAGCCAGGAGGGCTGGGGGGAGGTAGGACACACCTAGCCCTGGGGAATAGTCTGTTCCCAAGGACCTACCTGGCCATGTACCTTTGGGGTGACTCATGGGACAGGGTGGGGCTCCCAGAGATGTCTGATGACCCGAGCCCACCCTCAGCCCATTCCCCAGCCCCAGCCCCCAGCACCCTCCCACCCCCTGCCCCCACCGCCCTGGCTGCCTGGATTCAGGGCTCGGACAAGGCGCAGGGACTGGAGGGCGAAGCTGAGCCTGACGCTTCCATGAAACAACGCGTGGAGGCCTTGGGCCACCTCCACTGGGGAGCGGAGCAACGGGGGCCGAGGGCTTGGAGGGAGAGGCCAGGATGACTAATGGGGCATTCCTCTCTGTCCCTCAGAGGGGAGAGGTCCAAGTCGGGGAGAAGAATGGTTGCCAAGGGCGACACATTCTTCCCGGGGATAACTTCAGCCTGCATCACCCCACAGGGAGTGGGGTTTCGGGGAGGTGGGGACTGGAGTGTCTGTGCCGAAGGAGCTTAGAGATGCTCACTCATCTGATGGGGGAAGGGAGACTGAGGCCAACAGAGGGGGGCAGGGCTGCCTGCGGGGCTCACCCAGAGGAGGAGGAATCAAGGGTGACCCCTGGGCTCCTGTCCCTAGAGGTCCAGGCTGGGAGCAGTGGTGGTCGGTGGAGAGAGGGCCAGGACACGGCTGCAGCAGGCCCTGGGGAGGAGAGGAGGAGGCCAGGAAAGCTGGGTCAAGGGGCCCGCGTGAGCCCGGCCCTTCCTGCCTCCTAGCCTCTGCACACGCTGTGTCTGCAGCTCTCACCACGGCCCCCTGCCTGGCTCACGTCCCCAACACTGTGAGGGTGGGTGGATCAGTCTGCTCCAGCCGCCAGGGCAGAACGCCCCAGACCAGGTAGCTTAACAGAAGACCTTTACATTCTCCTGGTTCTGGAGGCCGGAAGGCCAAGATCACATGGGCAGGGCTGGAGTCTTCTGGACCTCTCTCCTTGGCTCATCCCCTTCCTGCCTCCTCACCTGGTCTGTCCCCTGCGGAACCCCGGTGTCTCTGTGTCCTAATCTCTTCTTATAAAGGCACCAGTCTGATGGGGGTCACGTCCCCACCCTCAAGGACTTAATTACCTCTTAACTTCATTATCTCTTTAAAGACCCTCTCTCCAAATACGGCCACACTCTGGAAGCCCCCTGGAGGCCCAGCGGTTAGGACTGGGCACTTTCACTGCAGGGGGCACAGGTTCCATGCCAGTCAAGGGAACTAACTAAACAGCCACACGCTGAGGCTTCAACGTAGGAATTTGGAGGAACACGGTTCCATCTGTAGTGGTCCGCTCCCCGGCCCCCACCGTGAGTGGGACTGGATCTGACCCTCCCTCTGCGTGGCCTGGAGGGCCTCTGGGCTGGGTCCCTGGACCTGTTGTCCCGCCCAGCAGCTGCCCCTCCCCCCTTCCGAGGGGACGGGTGGGGGTGGGTGGGGTGGCCGGGCTGCAGAGTGAGCAGCGGGGTGTGGCTCTGTCCATCTGCTCCTGTTTCACGTTGGCCCATCCCGAGAAGGTGGTGCCTGCCCTGCCCTCTACCAGGGCCCTGGCAGCTCCCCAGGCTGCTGTGGGCAGGACGGGAGGGGCCCCAGGGAACCCAGGAGGCAGCGGGCTGGGCAGGCCCAGAGCTGGACATGCCCTTCCTGCCTTCCAGCTTCCTCCTTAGGACGGCGGGGCGGGGTGGGGGCAGGGGGGCAGCGCTCTGCAGAAAGTGCTTGAGTCGCCATCCTCCAGAGGCACCAGTGAACCGGCCCTTAGGATGGGATACCAGCCCTAGGGCCCTTCCTAGGAGGCAGAGAGTCACAAACCCCAACAAGGCTCCGAGGTGCTCCAACATGAAGGGAAATTCTTTCATTTCCGTGAGCGCAAAGCCAAACAAGAACAGGCTTCCCCGGTGGCTCAGTGGTAAAAAATCCGCCTGTAGGAGCCGCTGGAGACATGGGTTCGATCCCTGGGTCAGGAAGATCCCCTGGAGGAGGGCATGGTAACCGACTCCAGCATTCTTGCCTGGAGAATTCCCATGGACAGAGGAGCCTGACAGGCTACAGTCCATGGGATCACAAAAATTCGGACACAAGTGAAGCAAACAGGAGCTCCTCGTGTTCCCCCAGTGTTCCCCCAGTGCCTGGGGCCTGGCACCTTCCCGGGCATGCAACGCCCTTCTTACATCCAGGACACGGCTTTCCTACTGCTATGTGACCCCCACCAGCCAGCACTACCCAAATGACGTCTCTGCTCGAACTCGGCCCCCTCACCCCCACTCTGGAAGCCCCCCATAGTTGGGGGGGCAGAACCTGTATCTGCACCTCCCCCTGCAGCACCCAGAGGGTGGGACGTGCCAGGCGGCCAGGGCACCCACACCAGACAAAGAAGTGGGTGCCCTGGCCAGCCCATTCTGGCCGGTGTGAAGGGCTATTTGTCTTTTATAAAACATTCAGGCAACAAAATATGTATTACATACCTACTGGGAGCCGGGCACTGTGCTAGCTCTAGGGGGCGCCCTGGTGAGCAAAGCACATGTGGTCCCTGCCATCCTGGAGTTGAGGGTTTAGCGGAGGAGACACAAAAACTCACTGTTTTAAATGTTTGATTACAAAATGGAAAGAAAAGATGTGGAGGAGGAAAAGAACACGGCTCTAGGAGAGCTGAGGGGTCAGGAAGGGCTTCCCTGAGGAAGCGTGAATGGAGCTGAGAAGCGATCTAGAGAAAGGGGCCTGGAGTGGAGGCATGGTCTCCATCGAGGGAAAAGCAAGTGCAAAGGCCCCGTGGCAGGATGGGAGGAGGGGCTAACAGAGGCATAAATTCAGGGAGCAAGGGATGGACCTGGGGCCTCGCGAATGAGAAGACCTGCTCACACAGGGAGGAAACCTCTGACGGGGGAGCAAAGGTGTGACACCATTAAGGGTATCATCGAGTTCCTCTGGATGCCGGGAGGAAAACGGGGCTGGGGAGCAGGGGTGCAGACGTGGGGAGACCAGCAAAGGGGCGGCTGCTGACACCCATCAAGAAACCGGGGTGGTGGGCCTGGGGGACTGCAGGGAGTTCTGGGAACTCCCAGATGGAGAGAAACGGATGCTTCAGAGGTGAGAGGAATAAAGTGAACCCCAAGGGTGAGAGGGAGGGAGGGGTGCTGGCCGGTTTCTACCTGCTGTCATTCTGTTGCCTTTGATTTTTGGCCCAATGAGTCATCTGTGAGTCATCGCCCCCACAATCACTGCTGTTTTTTCCTTTTTCACAATGAACTTGTTTTTAACCACTGAGCCATTATGTGATGGGCCAATGGATTTGGAGGTACTTCCCCAAGTACAGCCCTGGAGAAAATGGAAAACATCATTTAATAAAGAGATTCTCCACAATGCGGTTCTCACCAGGCTCCCTGCTCCAGGCTGTCACGAGCTGGCCCTGGCGGTCTAGCTGGTGACCCTCTCGAGCGTGACTCTGAGGCAGAAGGCCCCAGCACAGCTCCCCAGGGCCTAGCGTGATGGTGCCTGGGCTGGTGATGACCAGGCCCGCCGCCCCAACTCCGTGTGGACTCCGTGATGCCCGGGCACGCCTGCTCTGGGGCAGCATGCCCACAGCCCAGTAGGCTCACTCGGTGGCCTTCTGCTGACCAGGGCTGGCTTCCATTTTTGTAAAATACTAATGATTTGATTAGTGTTCTTGTGGATTCACTCACCTACAATGACATTCTCAGAACCCCCTTTTCCAGGGGATCGGCTCTAAGGCTGGGGTGACAGGTCCATTTTCAGAACATAAGGGGCCCCATTTTGCATTCATACCCATTCCCAGATCAGAAACCTGGGCACAGGAGGGACTTCCCTGGTGGTCCAGTGGTTAAGAATCTGCCTTCTTAAAAAAAAAAAAAAAAAGAATCTGCCTTCTTGTATAAACTTTAATTATGTCGAATTGGTTCACAGTGCTTTTCAGGTCTGCTATATGCTTCTGCTTCTTTGTACTTTCATTCTATTAATTTCTGAGAGTTTGATATTGACATTCCAACTAAATATCTTAATTTATATACCTGAAACAACTGTAATTAAGTGGAACTATATGTAACTTTGTTCTGTATTTTCCATGCCTCCTGTAAATGTGTTACTATATTTTCATAGTTTTAAAATTAAAAAAGAAAGATTTAAAAAAAAAAAGAATCTGCCTTCTAATGCAGGGGACATGTGTTTGAACCCTGGTTGAGGAACTAAGTAAGATTCCACGTGCTGTGGGGCAACGAAGCCACAGCTAAGGCCTGACACAGCCAGATAAATAATTTTTTTTTTTTTAATGAAGGAAAGATACCCAAGCACAGCCTCTCCCTATGGCTTGTCTCCCATGTCTAAGAAGTGCCGGATTCCTCCAATCACCTCCCAGATATTTCTAGAATCCACCTCTTCCTCTCCAACCTGTTTCGTCTGCCCTGGCTCAGGGCTGATTCCATATGCCTGGAAGACCAGGTCACCCTCCCTCTTACCTGGCTCCCGGCCCCCCGGCCCTGCTGCCGTGGCCCCAGGAACCACCTGTGCCACCACAAGGCACGACTATTTACACCTGATCTCCCCTTGTTCCACTCTTTCTCCTTCCCTCCTCCTTTCCTCTGTCTTGACTTCCATTTGCCTCCTGAGAAGCGTCTCACCCTAGTTAGTCCCCTTGACCATCAGGTGGGGTCAGTTGCCTCCCCTGCCCAGTCTTCACTCACCACGTTGCAATGTCTGTTTAGAGCTCGTCTCCACCGTCAAGCCCCAAGTGGCCTCGATGAGAGCAGCTCCTCAGAGGGGCTCAGAGACGCTGTTTGGAAGTGAGTGGCGGCCCCAGGGATGCACGGGACATCACAGGACTCTGAATCCGCCAAGATTATGGCACTAACCAGCCACCAAAGGACCCCGGGACACGCAAGAGCCAGGGGTAATTCCTGCTCCTGGCTGATCCTCCATCTTTGGGCAGGTTTGTTCATCTTTTCACTCAGCAAACACCAGTGGATCCCTCTTTCTCACTATCACTTCCTTCCTGGGCAGGCCCCAAGCCAGGCATCCTGGGTCTTAAGGGCCTTGTTGTCTGATATTGGGGCCAGGCCTGGGAGGGACCGTGGGAGTTGGGCTCCACTGACGATAGCTGGCATGGCGCAGGCCCAACTTTTAACCCTCCTCCAATTCTAAGAATGAGCCTCTCAGATGGCTCGGAGGCGAAGAATCGGCTGCCAAAGTAGGAGACACGGATTCAATCCCCGAGTTGGGAAGATCCCCTGGAGAGGGAAATGGCAACCCACTCTAGTATTCTTGCCTGGAGAATCCCATGGACGAAGGAGCCTGGCGGGCTATAGTCCATGGAGTTGCAAAGAGTCAGACACAACTGAATGACTAAACAACAATTCCAAGAATCCAAGAGGATCCTGGGCTCTACGGCAGCAGAATTCCAAAAGTGGCAGTCTGAAGGGGTTGGCTCTCATGGCCAGGTGTCACCCAGGACACCAGGGCCTGAGCTCCCAACTGCACCGAGAGCAGGTCTTGTGGCTGATGAGGATGCAGGCAGGGTGGGAGAGGGACCACGGGGACCAGGGGTGCATGGGTTTTGAAAGCAAACTCCCCTGAAGCGTTTACCTGGGAAGGAGTACTGCTAAATCCACCTGCGATAGTGGTGGGTTTCCTGGCCCCATTGGGGGTGGATTTCCCTGGGGCCATCAGGAGATGGGGGCATCCTGATGCATGGTTAGGGTTAGCAATCAAGAGGACAGGCTCGGGGCAGCGCCCGAGCTCGTGCCGGGGGGGGGGCAGGCTGCACAGGGCGGAGCCAGGCTGGGCAACGCGTGTAACCGCTCCTCTTCCAGATCCAGCGCGGGCACCACTGGGATGGAGGAGCCAGACTGCATTTATTCGTCTCCAAAGTCAGGGGAGCGGGGGTAGAGTTCCCCGCTTGGCGCCCTCCTCTGGGCGGCCTGTATGCTGGGAGCCGCGGTCAGGCTTAGAAGGGCCTGGGAGCGGCCGGGGGACACGGGGTGCGGGGACAGTGGATCGTGGGCAAACCACTGAGCCTGTTTTTCCATCCAGAAAACGATGACAGCTGTGTAGTTGGACGACACACCGTTGATCCTCAAATGACAGTGTGACTGCTCATCCTCTGGCTTGGCTGAGGTGGAAACTGGAGCCGTGACCTCCAGAGACCCAGCTGCGTGGCGGCCGCTGTGAGACGCCGGGTCCAGCGGCGGGATGCTCCGCTGTGCACAGACGTGCGCACGCGCGGGACTCGGCAGCTGCGGCGCCACAGCGCCCCCTTGTGTCCACGGTGGGAATCACCGGCCTTGCTGGCGGACAGACGCTGGTTAGTCAAGTAGCTCCTCCTGGGTGATGAGGGGCTGGCTGGCTACTGGACCCAAGAGTCCATCGGGGGAAGAGCGTCTCAAGAGTGTGAGCCCGAGGGTGCGTGACAGTCGGAGGGGGTGATAGCCCCCCCAAGAGTAACAGGTCGCATCAGGACATGTGGTCATCTGAGGCCCAGAGCAGTGAGTGCCCCAAGAACAGCAGCGGGCCCTGCGTGGGGGCCCATGTCTAACACTGTGTGTGTGGCATGCAGCAGGCGCTCAATAAATGCTTGTGGAATGGGAGTGAGTGCATGAGTGTGTGTGCTATCTGCATGTGCAAGGAGGTTAGAAGTGGTAGCCGGATCGTCACAGCGATCTATACTGTCTGACCTTTCAGCCAGTGAGGGCCACCCTCAGAAAGGTGGTCCACGTCCAGGGATGATGGAGGCACCTCTGAAGGCCTCACTGCAGCCCTGGCCGCAGGTGGATAGGACAGAGGGACAGATGGAGGCCTCATGTACCCCATGATGGGCTCGGTCCAGCCCAGCCCCACTGAAGGCCTCCTCCTGGGGTCTGGAAGCCTCCTTTCAGGCAGTGTGTCCACATGACCTCCAGCCTCGCTTGAGGCAGATGGCATTGGGGGCTGGATGCCCGGCCTGACCACAGCCTTCCCCCAATAGTCTAGAGGTGGGGGAAATGAGAAAGCCCAAGGCAGGGCTGCTAGCGGTGGGATTTCAGGCAGGGCCAGAGGTGCAATGCGGGACACACACACACACACACACACACACACGCACGCACATACATGTGCACTCACCCCGCAGGCCCCCACTGCCCCAGCCCCAGCCAGGTGGGCTGAGCTAGGGGCTGAGGCTGGGGAAGCGTTCCAGGCTGGGCTCACAGCCCACCGGCAGGGTGGCCGCCTCGCTGGGCGGGATGTGGTGGGTCATGTAGCGCTTCCCCATGAAGGAGCCGAACCGCAGCTGCTCCGGGGCCTCCTCCGGCCACCACAGGCTGGAGCTGGACAGGGACAGGGAGACGGGCTGTGTCCCTGCTGGGTGGAGCGGGCTGCCGAGCTCCCACAGCCCTCCTCCTGCAGTCTCTGATGTCCCTTTCCTCCCTGGGAGGGCCAGCTGGAGGCCTGCCTCCTCCAGGTGGCCACCCTGGCTCCCTGGGTATGAGTTCATGAAACAGCCGAGGGCTCACTGGAGAGAAAGCCGGTCAGGGAGAAGGGCCCAGGCAGAGTGAGGTGGCCCCGTCTGTGAACCTGTCATCAGAGGACCTGCTAGACCACCTCCCTGAGCTCCTAGACGAAAGACACTCAGGGCGGAAATCCACTGCACATCACTGGAAGGGGCACCACCCAACTCAAAACCACAGGGCTCCCGAAGGGCTTCCAGAAGGTGCTGGGCCAGAGAGAGAGCAGGGGCTCCAGGTGGGCGAGGGGCAGTCTGGGGTCGCCACTCACAAGCGCACGCTGGAGGCTGCCAGGAAGGCCAGGAGCAGGAGGCCGGCCAGAGAAGACAGGAAGGAGGTGATGACGATCATGTCTCCACTCCGCCGCCCAGGCCACGTGTCGATGGAGCCCGGGGACTTCCCTGCACACACAGCGGCTTTCAGAGGCTGCCCTCGGACCCCAGGGCGGTCACCTCCCCGCCATGCTGACTGCCTCACTTCCCCAGCCGGCCTCCTGAGCCCGATCATCCGTCCCTCGCCACCGGGGCACTTGTGCTCTGCCAGCACGGACCACCCGTCACGCCAGCCTCTGCCTTGGTCTCACCTACCGGACTGTTTTCACCACCTGCGGCAGGCAGGGCGGCAGCAGAGCTCAGGACTGACCGGGGCAGCTGCCCTGCCCCCTGGAGCCTGGCATCCAAGGCCTTCACGTGACAGGGTGCCCCCCACCCCAACCCCAGCCTCTTCAGCCTGTCTCCCAGGCACCCCCTTATGGGACACTCAGCCTTTGACATGCAGTTTTCTTGGTCTGCTGAACCGCTCGCTGGTCCTTGGCGCTCTGCTGAGAGCAGGCTTCCCAGGACCACAGCCCAGCCTCCTTCTTGCCCTGGCCCCTCTCCTCCACCCGGCACGGGGTTGGCTCCCTGAAAGAGGGGCAGACTATTTCTGTCCATGGTGGGGCTACAGCCTAGGGCACCCAAGGGTTGGCAAACATTTTGGGGTGGACAGAGCCAGTGTCTCTGCCCATGGGGCTGACCCAGTACCCCACCCTCTAACGGGAGGTTCTATTTAGGGGGTGGCCTGGACTTGGACTCTGACTCGGCGGCCCCTGTCCCGTGGCAGCCGGGGGAGGGGCCGGCTGAGCACGAGCAGGGTGCCGATGTTGGCCGGTCCACAGGGCACACTGCAGTCGGAGGGCCCGGCCCTCCGCGCTACCTTGGTGGAGAGTGATGGGGTCGGACCACCTCGTCTCAGCCTGGGGTGAGCCCCTGGAGTTCATCAGCAGGAACTTCACCCTGGGGAAGAGGACCAGGGGTGAGGCTCCGCACTTCGACTGCTCTGGGCAAGGCCCCTGCCTCGGCCAGGCCCCAGGCAGCTCTTGACGGCCAGGCTGTGGGTCTTTCATGTTCAGGGGAGGGGGGACCCTGTGCTAAGTGCCCCGAGACCTCTCTGGCCACAGCAATCTCTGCCACCAGCCCTCAACCGTCTGAACAGCCGCTCTTCTGACACTCTCTCTGGTTCAGGGGTCCCCGTGACTAAATGCCGCATACAGGGGGCCTCAGGGTGGCTCACAAGGGCGCGTGAGGCCTCAGCCCCTGTTCTCCGGAGGAGAACTGCTGGCTGTGTGGAGTCTGTGAGGCCTTGGAAGGCCCCCCGATAGGGGCAGGCACCCCAGACAAAGGCCAGGAGGGAGAGGTGCGCTCAGGGCGTGCTCAGAGACCAGGATCAGGGGAGCGGGCAGGCTGAGCTCCGAGGGCACCGCACAGAACTCGAGTTGTATCTGTGTTCGGGGTGGGGAGCTCTGGCAGGCTTGCACCTGGCATTGATGGGAGCCGGCTCCTGTGGCCACTAGGACGGGCGGGAGTGGCCACTGGGTGAGAGGGTGAGGGGTGCGGGTGTGGAAGGCGGCTACACCCTGCCCCGCCCTCCCTGTGGCCCCTGCCGGTTCCCCCAGCCGCACTCGGTCACCCTGAGGATGTCTGGCCTTGTCCCCTCGCTCCCTGGACCCCTGCTCTCCCACCCCGGTTCCACCCTCAGCCCCAGGCTGACTTTCCTGCCAGACCCACCTGTGGGAGGGGCGGTCTGCAGCATTCCACCGCCTCCCCCCCCCCATGCTGGGGCCTGCAGATCCCTTCCCATCCCCCACCGGCTCTGTGATGCCCACCTCCTCGTGGAGGCCACCTGCCCCTCCAGGAGGTCGGAGCCCACACAGGAAGAAACCAAGGCTAGAGAAGGGGAGGGGCTTGCTTGGCCTGCAGCCAGGAAGGGGCGGGGCCAGGGCAGAGGCCTGGGCGGAGACTGGGGCGGGGGTGGGGGCTGGGGGGCAGCCATGGTCCCAGAGCCCCACCCCCATCCGCCCTCTCCCAGTACAGCTCCCTTCCAGGTTTCAGGTCAGGCGACTCACCTGTAAGGTCCGGGGCCCGGGAGAGGGGCGTTGCAGTAGCGAGGCTGATGGAGGTCAGCAACGCAGCCGGCGTCATTGCCCACCCTAAGCACGGGGGCGCGCCCGCTGCCGCCCGCAGGGTCCTCACAGGGCAGCTGGTCCATGGTCAGGGGCAGCGTCATGTAGTGGCCATCGGTCAGCAGCCGTGGGGAGGCTGGGATCTCAGCCAGTGTCTGAGGGTTCTGGAAGACCCTAGAGGCTGCAGGAGGGAGGCACAGACAGCTGGGGCCGGGGCGCAGTAGGAGACAGGCCGTCCACTCCATAGCCCCGCGCCCTCCATGCCTCAGAGCCCAGAGGACCCCTCCAAACACAAACCAGACGTCACCTCTCAGATCCCCCGCAGGATAAAGCCCAAACTCCCCATTCAGACCCCAGGCCCCAGACCTGCCCCGGGACCTACCGTTGCTGAAGGCCACCACCAGCCAGACGGTGTCGGCGGCACCAGAGTGCCCGTCCAGCACACAGCGCGGCTGCTCCAGGGAGAACGTGGTGGCCGTGACCTTCCCTTCCAGGTCCCAGGCGGTTATCCGCGGCGTGTAGGGGATGAGCTCTGGGGCCATGGAGACAGGCGTGAGGGTCCAGGGCCCACTGTCCCTGGGGCTGCCTCTCCCGGTTGGTGGGGGGGGGTGCTCCCAGGTCTAATCACTCCAGCAGGTGCCCCAGCCCCTAGAGTTTGGCGGGGTGCACCCCTCCTGGGACCCCCACTTACCCAGGCTGAGGCAGGGCTGGGGCCAGCCCAGCACCACCAAGAGCAGCAGCCAGGGGCGAGGCTGCCTGGCGGGGAGCCCCATGACAGCCTGCAGCGCTCCCACCGGCCTGCTTCCACACCCACAGCCTGGGGCCAGTTTGGCCGCCTCGGGCCGCTCCCCTCCCCACACACTGCGGGCCTGGAGGAGCTGGTTAGTCAGGCTGCCCCGCTGGCCAAGGGCTGGAAAGACCTGAAAATGTAGAAGCACCCCCACTCCGCCTCCCAGCCCACCCCGGGGAGGGGGCTGGGCAGGGCTCTGGGCAGGGGCAGGCCGGGGCTGAGAGAGGCCCCTGGACCCCCGGGATGCCAGCCAGGTCACCCCAGAGGCCCGTGTCTGAGTTTGGGTCCCACCCAGACCCCCAGCCTTGGGGAGGAGTGGGGAGGAGGGCCACATGCCAGAGATTCCTGCACCCCGTGTACCAGGAGCCTCCCTCTGGCCTTCCATCCCCACCCTGGAAAGGAAGGGGGCAGCTCTAGCTCCTCAGGGCCCAGTGGTCCTGCCCTCCCTTCACAAGGCCACTTCCTCCCTTAGTTCCTTTGATCCTAGAGCTGGCAAGGGCCCTGCTTACATCGCTCCTTTGGGTTCTCACTAATATGTTGTTTTTTTTTTTTAATTCTTTTAAAATTTTTCATTAATTTTTTTGGCCACACTACTCAGCCTAGGAATTTTAGTTCCCTGACTAGGGATTGAACGCAGGCAGTGAAAGTGCTAAGTCCTAACCACAGGTCCACCAGGGAATTCCCTACAGTGGGTTAGTTGCTCAGTCGTGTCCAACTCTTTGCGACCCCATGGACCACAGCCCACCAGGCTCCTCCGTCCACGGAATTCTCCAGGCAAGAACACTGGAGTGGGTTGCCATTTCCTTCTCCAGATAATTCCCTATATGTATTTTTTAAATTAAGATATAATTCACATAACCTAAGATGTCCCTTTAAAATGTGCAGTTTAGGGAGTTTTGTTTTGGTGGGGTTGTTTTTTGGGAAGGTTGTTTTTGTTTTAAACAAGAAGGGTTTTTTATTTACGGGAATTCTGGAGAAGGATGGCTGCTGGTATGCGTTTCGTCAAATGACATTAGGGTCCATGTCTCTCAGATTC
This sequence comes from Cervus canadensis, assembly GCF_019320065.1. Lineage (NCBI taxonomy): Eukaryota > Metazoa > Chordata > Mammalia > Artiodactyla > Cervidae > Cervus > Cervus canadensis. Next base: position 28,072,385 of record NC_057417.1, on the reverse strand, counting down.
TCTTGACCTTTTTTTTTTTTGCCATACCTTGCAGCTTGCAGGATTCCCGTTCCCGACCAGGGACTGAACCCCGGCCAGGGCAGTAAAAGCACAGAGTCCTAACCATTAGGCAACAAGGGAACTCCCTCTCTTGGTGTTTTTTCTCATTGCAGCAAGATGGCTGCTGTGGCTCCAGGCATCATGTTCTCTCTCAAGCTAGGAAGAAGGGAGGGCAGGCAGGTGTTGCTCAATCTATCAGAAAAGCTTATGCTTTCCATATAACATAAGCCCTGTAGACTTCCTTTTAAACTTCACTGCCATAAATCTCCAGATTCTAGAACTTTATCACCTCAAAAAGAAACACTGTACCCATTAAAACAGTCACTTCCCATTCCCCTTCCCCCCTGACAACCACTGATGTACTTTTTGTCTCAGTGGATTTGCCTTTTTTTGATATTTCATATAAACAGAATCACACAATGTGTCATTTTCTGCCTGGCTTCTTTCACTTGATATAATGTTAAGGCTCATCCATGCTGTATGTGTTACTGTTTCATTCTTTCTTCTAACTGGATAGCATCCCATTGCATGAGCAGATCGTATTCTGTTCATCCATTCATCGGCTGATGGCTATTTGGGTCGTCCCCACTTCTTGGCTATGATGAACGCTACCGTGGCCGTGTTTCCAGTTCTCGGATATTTATCTAGCAGTTTAACTGCTGAGTCATATGGTAACTGCTTTTTGCAGCACTGGTCACCAGCTTTCCAAAGCAGCTGCATTTTTACATTCCCACAAGCAGTGGACAAGGGTTCCAATCTCTCCACATCCTCACCAATATTTATTTCCTATATATTTTTTTATAATAACCACCCTAATGGGTATGAAGCGGTATCACTTTGTGGTTTTGATTTGCATTTCCCTAATGACATTGCTCGTCAGCCATCTGTATAGCTTTTTCAGAGAAATGTGTGTTCAAGTCCTTTGCCCGTTTTTTTAAAATTGAAGATTTTTTTTACTGTTGAGTTGTGACAGTTCTTGATATACTGTGGATACAAGACTCTCATCAGGCATAAGATGTGCAAACATTTTGTTCCTGTTCTCTCACTGCGCTGTGAGGGTGGGAGCCGAGGGTGAGGGGGGACACTCAGGTACCCACACAACTCCCCTGCCCTGGGAGCACTGGGGGAGTCTCACTGTGGAACCTAACAGAGTTGGGGTCCAGCTTCTCCATCACGGCCTCCTGGCCCTCCCCAGACCAACGTCTCCACAGGGCAGGGGGCACGATGCCAGGGGCTCACAAAGCTGCCTTAGTTTCTTTTCACAATCAGAAGGGGAAAAAAGGAACTTCTAAGTGAAAGTAAATGCTCTAACATACACTGATCTTTGTAACAACAAATCATAAAACAGAATTTAAGTTTCTTTCTTAGAGAGAAAAGGGCTTGTGAAGGCCACAAGCACACATCCCCACCCCCATGCCCCGCCCTCAGGAAGCCTAGGAATATTGGATCCTATTTCTAAGAAGACTGGGAAGAATGGAAACCTTCAGGGTGGGGTCAGACTAGACCTGGCTGGGATTCAGTCCCAGCTACACTGCTGCACCCTCGGGCCTCTGTTTCCTCATCTGTAAAGTGGACACAGCGGTACATGCCCCATAGGAGCAGCACTGAGAGAGTCAGAACCCCCAGGGAAGTAAACGGGAGGAGCTGCGGGGGGTGCACCCTGGCAGGGCTGCTGAAGGTCCACTGCACGGAGAACTGGGGTGGGGACCGGGGAGCCGCTCGGTCAGCGCCCAGCTCCTGGCCTCCCCGCAGCCTGAGTCTCATTTAGGAAGAAACAAAGGGTTGGACAGGAAGCCTGTCAGGTCCATTCCTTCTCTGATGCAGCAAGACATGTGTGGGCTGGCTTTCACACATCCGACCTTCATACACACACGTGCACACACGCAGCCTCTCCAATGGCAAACCCACGGGGCCCACAGTCTTTGGCTTTAGGGCATTTATTGCAAACAGAACATCTGAGGTATAAGAAGCTGACCCAGACCCAGGCCCGCCCCGGTGGCACGCACAGTAGGCAGCCTCTCCTCACCCCGGACACTGAGGGCCCCATGCAGCCCGCCGAGGACGGAGGGGCCCACACACTGAGGTAGCGGCATCCGAAGCCCCCACACATATGACTCCCAGGCTCGCCCGGTTCCCACAGAGACCCAGGCCCGGCGGGCACAGAGAAGGGGACAGGCGGGCATGGGGAGCCCGCTGGTGTCCCTGACAAACATCCCAGCCTCTGAGGAAAGGCACCTTCCCGCCTGCCGTTGTGGTGGGCGAAGCCGGGCTGGCCAGGCCGCGGGTCACTGCTGCTCCAGGCAGTCCTCGGTCACCCCCTGGGCGGCCAGCTCGGCCAGCACGTTCTGCAGGTAGTTGGGGTCGGGGTAGCCGTGGCCTGTCACGTTGCGGTCCATCTCAGTCTTGTGGTGGATCTCGTTCCACACCACCGTGTCCGTCTCCCCGGTGGTGCTGGACGTCCCTACTGTGAAGATAAGGCGCCTCTTCCAGGCCACCTTCAGCAGCTCCAGGACCTGCCAGAGGAGAGGGGATAGACAGGGGAGGGGAGGGCATGGTGGGGGGAGGGGATGAGGAGGGGGGAGGGGATGAGGAGGGGGGAGGGGATGAGGAGGGGGGAGGGGATGAGGAGGGGGAGGGGATGAGGAGGGGGGAGGGAAGGGGATGAGGAGGGGGAGGAGCGGTGGGGAAGGGGGCAAGGAGAAGGCAGTGAAGGAGTGCTCAGAACAAACCCTGGCTGCAGGGGCTGGCCTGGAGGGCAGACACTCCTGACACCCCCCTCACCTCCCTCAGCCTCTTCGCGCCCTTGGGGCTGTCCCCACCCCAAAGCCACCATCCTGGCTGTTCTGTCTGCCTGGAATGCTCTTCCCCAGCCTTCTCACAGCTGTTTGGTCGTTTCCGACTCTTTGTGAACCCACAGACGGTAGCCCCCCAGGCTCCTCTGTCCATGAGATTTCCAAGCAAGAATATTGGAAAGGGGCGCCACTTCCTTCTCTAGGAGAATTTCCCGACCCAAGGATTGAACCCATGTCTCCTGCATTAGCAGGCGGATTCTCTGCCGCTGAGGCACCTGGGAAGCCCCGTCTCTGAGCTGGGAAGGCCCAAGTCAGGGCTCAGCGCAGAGGCGGCTCCACAGGCCACCCCCATCACCCAGGGTGAAGCGGCCCGGTTCCGCCCCATCCCATCACACTAGGCCGCAGGAAGACCCCTGTCCTCCCTGAAGAGCACCTGTGGTCAGCTCGTCTCTGCCTGGATGCCCCATACCCAGACGCCTAACCTGCAGCAGGTCCCCAGGAAGGGGCAGCCCACACCCTACCAGCTCACAGGCTTCATCCCCCCTCCTGTCGCAGTAAGGTGGGCAGAGGCAGGGCCGGGATGGCACCGAGCTGGCCCTCCCAGCCCGACAGCCACCCGCCACTCAGGGACCTGCCAGCTGTGGGGAGGAGGATGGAGGCTGCTTCCCGGGTGGCAGCCGGGCCTTTACCTTGCGGCCCTGGGCGTTGTCGGGAAGGTAGCACTGGCGGGGAAACCCTCTGGCAGTGAAGGGCTTTCCAGGGTTGGGGTGTTCAGGGCCCTGCAGGAGGAACACAGACGGTGAGAGTGGGAGCCAAGGGGCTCGCGGGCTGCACAGCTGCTGGGACAGGGCCCCTCTCCCCAGCCTCACCCCGTCACCTTCCAGGCGGGGCTCTTCCTGCAGGAAGTGACCAAATCAACTGCTGTCTCCTCTCTCTCTAAAGACCCACCATGCACACCGCCTGCCCGTGCCTGCCTCTGAGGGGCGCCACACACCCTAACAGCCTCCACGTCCCTGAGGAAACCGGACCTGTCAGAGGTCAGGCCGAAGCTCCTACTTCGCTGGCAACCCTCTGGGCACAGGGCTCTCTGGACTGGACGGCAGGGCCTGCTTCACCATCACTGGGGCGCACAGCGCCTCCACGGCTCCCTCCGGAGCAGGGCCCCTGAGACCATGGCAGCAGGCGAGACAGAGGGCGGGGGCTGGAGCACGCACGGCCCCTGCTCTGCCCTCAGCCCCTGGTGACACACCACGTACAACTCCAAATTCCCCGCCTGCTTTGTGGCTCTACTGCTGTCTAGATGTTTCTGATTTTCCCAGTTTCACTTTGAGCGCAATGTCACTTTGGAGGACAACCAGGGGAAAGCACGTAATTGGACAAAACCAAGGGACATCCTGTCCTCCTGGTCTCTGTCACCCTGTATCTTCCCAAGCCAGCGAGGCTCTGGGGGCACGCTGAGATCCCCCAGTCCAAGGCAGAAACCTAAGGAGCCCTGACTCTCGTCTGGGTCTCCACTGGGACCTGCAGCTGAGGTTCCTGCTCCTACACACCCCACACAGGTCTGGATCAGCCCGCTGAGCCGGTCCCTCAAGAGTGGTCAAGCCTCACTGCAGGCACCTCTCTGCCCTGCGCTCTGCCCCTTGGGAGGGTTCCTGCTTGTGGGCTCCCCAGCCAGCCAGCTAGCCCAACAGAAGTGCTTGTTCCTCCTGCTTATACTCCTGTGAGCCTTCTGCCTAGTAAAAGTCCAGCTAAGATGCCTCCACCTCCAGGAAGCCCTCCCTGGTTCAGGAAAAGGCAGGGGCCATCTCTTTGCTTCCACAACTCTAAGGGCTGGCTGGAGCCCCCAGCATGAGTGCCTCCTATTTTCTGGGAGCCTGACTGGGCAGCTGGGCACCTTCAGTGACCCCGGAGGACAGAGTGGGACAGGAAGAGCCTCAGAGGCCAATTCCAGAAAGATCCAAGGAGGCTCCTCTTGTGCCGTGCCCCTCACCTGAATGCCGTGGGGAATGTTGTAGACTATGAGGATCGTCCCGCAGTCCTCGTGGCCGGGGAGAGACATCTGAAACGTGAACACCTCCATCTTCCCCCGGGGCTGGGTCCCAGTCTTCTCCCCATAGATCGTTTTGCAGGAGGGACACTGCAAGCTTCCATCCTGGGACAGGGCAGAAGGTCGTGGACTGAGCCAGTGGCCCCAAGAGGGCACCCAGGCCAGCCACCCTGCTGACTAGATGGGAAAGACGCCTGCAGGGACACGGGTTTGGTTCCCTGGTCACCAGTGGGTCCCGGGCACGTCGCCAAGCTCCCAGGCAGACTCCTTGCAAAGAAACTCAATTTTGGCAATTTCCTCGGAAAGATAAGTTTTACCCCAGAAACTCATTAAGCAATTTTCATTAAAGGGACAAAGTACCAAGAGACTGGCATCAGGTAGAAAAATTAGGTTTATGAACCAAAGTCTACACAGTTGAGTCATATTTAAAATGGAGCAGAAAATCCTGTGATGGAAGGACTGCTGACGCTGGCGCCCTGGCCAGTACGTGTGGCTGAGGGACACGGCTCAGAGAAGACAGCCCAGGCACGAAGGCCCCCCACTGGCCTTGGCTCTCTCTGCTCCTCTGGCTAAATTACACCAAAGGCCGGGCAGCCAGCGTCACCAGCCACCCCCAGCCCCCTTCCGCTGCAGGGCCAGGACTGTGGACATCTCAAGGTGGTCTCTGGGCAGGCCCCGGGCCCCTCACCGAGCAGCCCCAGTCACCTGCTCAGGTGCAGCACAACTGGGACGGGCTGCCGGCAGGTGACCCCAACGCCCCCTCGGCCCGGGGGCCATGGGTACCTTGTTCCCGTTGCAGTACATGGCCAGCAGGCAGAGCAGGTGGAAGGTGTGGCTGCACTTGGCCAAGCGGCCCACGGCCATGGGCCCGATGGTCTTGCTGTCAGTCACGTCGCTGTACCCAGACACCACGGACAGCTTCTCCATACAGATGATGCAGTCCTGGAGGGAGACCCCACATGGGGAGGCTCACCCACGGCCCCTGCGCCACAGGGGCGAGTCCTGAGGACCAGCCGTCATCTGCGGAAATGCCGGACCCCAACCTAAGTCAGCCCCACAGCTCTCCGTGCTGGAGGCTGGGAGCACCGAGGGGTCACTGGTATCTGCACCCTCAGAGGAGGGGATGGCAGGTGGCACCGAGTCTGGGAGCTGCTGTGATGCGTGGAGCCTGGGCTGAGAGGACGGCAGAAGAGCCCAGCAGAGAGGAAAGGACGGGAGGGGCCCGCGGCGCTGGGCTTTCCAGGGGAAAGGGAACCTGTCAGAAGCACATGCACGACAACAGGCAGGCAGGAGAGAGGAGAGCCTTCTGAAGCAGGAGCCAGCGCTTCTGCTGGGGGGCGGTGCACCTGCAGGACAGGGGTGACCTGGGGGCAGGAGACCAGGTCCTGGAAGGCCCTGAAGGCCATCATCGGGGGTTGGGGCTTTGTCTTACACATCAAGGTAAGCAGAAGTGTTCCTCCTGCTTAGACTCCTGTGGGCCTTCTGCCCAGTAAAAGATGCCTCCACCTCCACGAAGCCCTCCCTGGTTCAAGAAAAGGCTGGGGCCACCTCTTTGCTTCCATAAGCACAGCAACATGGCAACAGGGAGGTGGTAAGAGCAGCGGGTACTAAGCCATCGTGGCCACATGCTGGCTGTGTGACCAGCAGCTGGCGGGGAGGCAGCCGGGGGCCAAACAGCCCAGCTCTGTCGGGTGAGCGCAAGGGCAGAGAGGTGGACAGATGGACAGACTCCTGTGAAGGGGGCAGGCTGAAGGGGAGGCCCAAGGTGAGAAGGACTTGCAAGCCTCTGTCCAAACCCTTACCAACCAGATGCTTCCTGTGTTCTCGACTTGCAGGAGAAGGTAGCCAGAGAGTCCCCAGCTCTGAACCCACCCCTCAGGACTCTCCAGGGCTCTTCATTCAAACTGGAGAACAGTGGCATCACAGCCCCGAAATGAGACTCAGCAGAGCCGGGTCAGGTGAAGCCGCGATGGGGTTAAAAGCAGGAACCCTGGCTGGCCCTCCCCACAGCCAGGGGGGCAAGACTGGTCTATGGATGAGGCACCTCCTGGCAGAGGACAGGCTAGAGGCCTCATCTGAGCCACCCCATTACCAAACAAAAGCAAAAGCAGCACGGGCCCCGTGACACACACCTCCTCTGGGGCTGTCTTCAGCTCTTCGGTGTAGTTTCTGATCACCTGCTCTGGCTCTGGCTTTGGGGACCCTCCTAGGAGAGAGAAGAACATAAATGGTGTCCTGAGGAGAACGGACTAGAGACACTGGGATGAGAGAGGAGGACAGGGAGCAGTCCAAGCTGCCGGGAGGGAGGTTAGGATGGCTCAGATGGGAAGGTTAGTGTGCAGGAGAGGAGAAAACAGGCCAGGCGCAGAACAGTCCAGAGCTCCACCGGGGGCGGGGCGGGCGGGGGGGGGCAGCCCCGGGAGCCCTGGAGGAAGAGAAGCAGAGACAGCAGCTGGCCACGGCCTCCAGGAGCCACAGGCAGGGCCTCAGCCACGGCCCCGCGCACCTTCACTCAGGAACCCAGACCCAGGCTTCAGAGACCATGCAGGAGGGTCAAAGAGTAGCTTCTAAACAAATGCTCTGGAGTGTGTTCTGGCCAGGTTATTTTACTCAACTTTCGTTATTCTCAGAAGAAAGTCTGGGTAAGAGAAGTAAGTGTCCTGAGTCACGTGCATGGTGCAGGCCTGCCCTGTGGGGACAGCTGCGTGCACACTGACGGCAGAGAACGGCCACACGGCCCCGGCCAACCACGGTGTTCTTGGGCTTGTCCCTGGACTCCAGGGTGTCCGTGACCCGCCTCCTCGATCTCTCAGCTGCCCACAGCTCTATCCCCCCGCCTCCTCCTCTCGAAACCTCCCACCCCTGGGAGGTGTGCGCCTGGACAAGAAGCTGGGAGGGGGAGGCCCTGCACCGAACAAGGCCCCACCCCAAGGACAAGCACCCCCTCCCCTCTCCCCCCTGCAGCTAGTCAATCAGCAGAGTCAGAGTGGTGGCAAAGCAGGAGAGGGAGGGACCGGGAGACCAGCCCAGTTTGGGAGGGCGACGCCAGGAGGCCTGCCTGTCTCAAGTCCAGGGGAGCTCCTGGTCCCAGCCTGAGACCAGAGGGGCTCTGGCATAAGCCCAAGCTCCCAGCCATCAGCGTGTGGCTGCAGAGACTTAGAAGTCTAAGGGCTCAACAGCAGGAGTCCCCTCTAGACCAGAGATGGCCCAGTGACAGGCTGGAGGGAGCAGAGGGGTCGGGGCTGGGTGAAGTCAGGATGGAGTCTGGCTCTTGGGCTGGGACAGAATCAGGTCACCTCTGAGTCTCAGGTCACTCATCTAAAAAGTGGACCTGACACCAACCCAAGGGGTGAGCACTGGAAAGGCATTAGCTGCTATGACCTGAAAGGCAGCTAAAAGCCAAGGGAGACCATGCACCCCCAACCACACATGTACAGGCACTCCCATCCACATGCACACACATCCCCAGACACAGACCTTGAGAACCCTGACTCTGGTCATTGGAGAGAAAGCCAGACCAAAGCACAGTCCCCACCAGCACCGGGTGGCCAGCCTAGTACCTGGGACTCTACTCTGAGGGGAGAGACCTTCTAGAAAAGACTGGTCTAGAAGGCCACTTTGGTGACAGGCCAGTCTCCAGCTGAACCCCAGAACTCCTCCGGCAAGGCCTGTCTCAGCACCCCTTCCTCTCCCACCTCCCGCGTCCAGGTAGCCTTTCGGAACTGATGGTAACTCTCCATGATCCACTTTTCTCAAAAGAGGGCCAGCCAGGTGACCTCCTACCCCATGAAAGTACATCTGAGCCCAGGAAGGCCAGACGGTCTGCTGAACGCCGTGTGTTTTCAGAGCAAACCCCGAGTGTCTCAGGAAGCGGCACTGCCCACAGATCCAGCCCTGAGGCAGAGTAAGAGGGAGCAAGGCTGGGGTGGTGATGGGAGCTGAGCACTTAGGGTCGCCCTTCCCTGGCCTCCCTCCTCCCCCGATGGTTGGACAGGCAGTGAACTCGATCAGGGCGACCGTCACCACGTGCCAGGCACTGCCCCTGTGTTTACTTCCTATTCCTCCCACAACCGGTCTGCCGGCTAGGAGGCCCTCTGCTCATGAATGGGGAAGCTGGCATGAGACCACAAAGCTGGTGAGCGAGCACTGCAAACCCCGGACTGGCAGGGCCAAAGCCCTGCTCACGCCATCCTGAAGGTCCTCGAAGCAGTCACTTCTCTGGCCCAGTGATGGCAGCAGAGCCACAGTTTTAGAAATGACAGGCGTAGAGCAGCTCCTCCTCTCAAATTTTCTTTAGACTCACACAGCACCTTCTAACAGTTCTGAAACCTCTTCTCCCCTAGCCATGTGACGGGAATGGCATGGTTGTTGGGGACCCCTCTGAAGCAGCCCCACGTGAGCTGGCCCTTCCTAAGACACACGGTGGCCCCAGCGGAAGGGACAGAGTTGTCCCCTGCTCCTGAGCCATGTCTTGCCTTGAATCTGTGTTTACAGAGTCACTGAGTTTCAAGCACAGGCCCCTCACACTTCCACTGCACTGGGAAGACAGCACTGAACTCTGGGTCTCAGAGGGGAGTGGATTCCCAGGGGGCCAGGCCTGCTTGCTGAGGGCAGGGCGGGCCACTGAGCCCATCACCACCCCCGCCGGCGAGGGGAGGGCGAAGGGTCGAGGTGGTCAGAGGAGAGCGGCCGGTGTGGGAGAGTCAGAGGCAGCGAGACTCGGAGGAGGCTGAGCAGAGGCCAGAGAGTATATTTGTGAGCAGGAACTACCTTTCATGGACATTTTCCTCAATCTCTTAACTGAGCTGTGACTTTTAGAGGCCAGACAGGAGGCGGGAGGGCTGGCGGGCTGGGGTGCGCGGCTAAGACACACAGGGAGTCCAATGGCTGACATCAGAATACTCGTCATGCCTACACGGGGTGCGAGATCAGACATGCAGAGAGGGGAGAAACGTTAGAAGGAGCCGTCTGGCTGGTGACCGCCACGAACCCCTGCTGCGCCCAGGTGGCGCTGTCGACAGCCGTCAGGGCTCGCCCATCTCCCCGGGGGATCCAGCTGCGCGAGGCTGCCAGGGCCCACCCAGACCAGCAGGGCTGAGCTCAGCAACCAGTGAAATGCCGGCTCGTGGGAGCCCCAGCCCCAAGTTGCAGGAGGATCTGAACAAGCACCCCACCAGCCTGTGCCTGGAGCATGCAGGGGGGGAGGCCATGGCTTCAGGAGGGCAGAGGGCAGAATGCCACCCCAAGACATGTCCAGAGCGGTTCGGGGCGGGGGGCCGCCTCTCCATGACAGCGCGAGGAAGGAGAGCAGAGGGCAACACAGCAGGGCGCAGCCAAGCCATGGAAACGCGGACGGTCGGGAGCGCACGGCTCTGCGCCCCCTCGGCCGGGCCCCCGCGGCCCCCAGTCGCCCAGCCCCCCGTGGGGGGCCTGTTCTCCATGCACCACCTGGCCTGTCTAGGTGCCTTCAGAGCTGTCACTGGGGGAAACAGGCAGGAATCCTGCCCCAGGGCCTGCCACCTCACCGAGGTGTCCCCACGGCCCCCAGGACCGCTCCTCAGGAGCAGCTGAGGCCCCAGGCCGTGGCTTCCTTCTCCGGTCCCCTCGGCAGAGGTTCAGACAGCTCCTCTGGCCGTGGTGGGAGCACAGGGGTAGCCCACAGCGGGAGGAGGGGCAGCAGGTGGCCACCCCGAATGGACTGTCCAATCCTGTCACTCCTTCCCCGACGCCTGCAGGGCGGATGCCCCACTCCTCAGCCTGGGGCTCCAACCGTGCCCTAGCTGACCCTAACCCGTGCTCCCTGAAGACCTGGAACTGAGCACGGCCTCCTCCTGGAGGCACCGTTCCTGCCATGCTCTCAGCTACCCTGTGGTCCACAGTAGCCTCCACCCACCCTTTCCCATCCCTGAAGCACCTCCTCCCCTGAGAGGGGCTCTGGGCTTCCCCTCCGGCACCTCCCTTAGGGAGCTAACAGCTGTTCAGAATCTGGCCTGGGGTCTGGGCACTGTGGACAGGCCAGGCGGATCTGCTGCCCACTCCAGAGGTGATCCAGAGCGGCCAGGGCAGAGCCGGCCCTGGGCTCCATCAGGCCCCACCGCCTCCTCCGCCAGAGAACAGAGGTTCTCAGCAGAGCACCCGCGCCCAGCGCAGGACAGCAGCAGAGGCCAGAGGCCTGGGCAGTGCTGGGTGCACTATGGTGGCGGCTCCACAGGAGACGCCAAAGTGCCCATGAGAAGACCGAGGCTGGACACTGGGCACTCCTGCAGCAGGTAATGCAATGCCACAGCTTCCCAAGGTTGCTCCTGGGCTCAAACGTGGGTTCCCTCGGGAACTAAACATCGGGTGGACTGGATGACAAGCAGGCACAGGGTGCAGATAGATGCGAAGGGAACAATTCCTGACGGGAACCCAGGAGTTGTGTGTGCTGACCGTGACTTATTCCCCCAGAAGCCACCGGACCCTGCCCATCAACCAGACCCCTCCTCACGTCTGCCCTCCCTGACCGGCAGCCCCTCCCTGACCGCCCATCTAAAACGGCCGCGTTCCCCATCAGCTCATCGCCTTCACTCGGCTCCGTGCTCACCGCCAGACGTGACGGGGCACACGGGGCAGGGCCTGTCACGGGGGACCTAGTCTCCGCCTGCGGGGGGCAGACATCCCGGAGGCCACACCAGCAGCCCCGAGAGACGGCGGCGTGCCCAGTGCTGCTGCTGTTCCCAACGAAGGACACGCTCCTCCTCACTCCAGCCACAGACAGTGAGTCTCAATTTACACACCTGCAGGGAAGCAGCCCCTGGCTCGGCCGGTCTGCCTTCTTGTGAGAAAGTGTGAAGGTCATCCCGCAGCCAACACTTCACAAAAGCGGCATCCAGTGGAGAGGATGGGGGGAAGGACACGAGGGGCCATCACAACTTCTCCAAGATCAAGGGCTCAGGAATGCACCCCCCCCCCCAAACTCCTAACATCCCCAAACAACTCTTAACAGTGCGGACAAGCATGGCTTTTCCTGCTCTCATCTTGGTCTGCCAGAGCCCCCGGCAGGTCCCACACCCGGTCAGACACGTGAACACCCCCTTTCTGATGCCCAGAGCTGTCCTTTAGTCTAGTGGGCTCAGGTGCCAGCCTACCCTCCTCCTGCCCTGGCCTTACTAACCTGGCTTTGACACCGGTACCACTCCCCCGGGGCTGATCGGCCTTGGGCAGGTCCTGGCAGTGTAAAATGCAGACACTCCTCCTCCCTTGCTGGGTAGGAGCCTGGCCCGGCCTGGGGGGCCCACTCTTCCCCATGCCCATGAAGGAGGGGCCCTGGCCAGGCTGCAGGCAGTGAAGCCATCACCCGAGGCTCCTGGTGGATGGGGAGGCGGCCCCTCCTCCAGCGCAGGGGCGCACGCAGCCCTTCCGCGGCACGGCCGTGGCTGGGAGCCTACCTGAGAACCCCTGTGTCCAGGTGCTCACCTCAGTGTGGTAGGCGTGCTCACCTCAGTGCGGTAGGCGTGCTCCCAGATCCACGACCAAATCCACAACCACTGCCCAGCTGAGACCTCTCTCCAGACCCTGCTCCCTGGCGTGGGCCCAGGGTCCCTGGTTCCCTGGCACCCCACACAGCGGCCCCAGCAACAGGGATGAGCTACAGCCCTGCGTTCAGGGGAGGCGGTGTTTGGCCACCGACTTGTCTACTCTTTCCTCGCCAGGACCCAATTCCTGAGCTTCGGGGTCTGTCTCCCTGACAAGCAAATTGGAGGTTAAAATACCTCCAGGATCTCTCTGAGAGCAAAGGTGGCAAGGGACACAGAGAACAGGCCAGGAGAGGGTCCCAGCCTCGAGAGCTCCTCAGCGCCCAGACTACTGCCGAGCTGCGGGAAGAGGTGACCACACTGGTATGAGGCCCAGAGACCGCAGAGCTGAACGGAGCCGGGCACTTGCAGGCTGGGCTTGCTCCCGCAATCTCTCTCCAGCAGTACATGTACACACACACGCGCGCGCACACACACACACACACACACACACAATCTGAATTACCTGGGCTATGTGATGCCACGGGAAGACCCAAACTGGGCAGGAACTATCTAGTTACATCTTTGCTCACTGTCCTCTCTGCCCCAGCAGAGGGCTGATGGCTGAGCAGGTGAGTGTGTTCCAGAGTGCCTGCTGGGCGGCATGTCCTCGGCCTTTCCTGGCCCCACTCTCTTGTCTCCACTACATCTTTGACTGGTCCTTCCATGTCCTTCAAGTGTTCCTTCTTCCTGGTGGTCCACCCAGTCTCTGTAACCTCACACACTCCTGGGCAGGCACACACCCCATGCGGCTCTTCTGAGCCGCCCATCCAAACTCCTCTGCCTCCAGGACAGCTCCACTGGCCACAGCCATGGACCCACCAGACTCGGAGCAGGACAGTATCATAGCGAAGAGCCCAGATTCTGAGGCCAAGAACACCTGGGGCTGAATCCCAGCTCTGTCCAGGACTGGCTGCCTGGCCTTGGGAGGTTTCTGGAATTCTCAGCGCATCAGTTTCCTCAGATGTAAAATGGGACAAAGTTCCTCCCCCACAGAGCTGCTATTGGGATGAAATGAGTCGCCACGTAAGTAAAGCCCCGAGTCCTTCCTCCTTAATCACGAGGACTTCTCTGTCGGCAGCGCACACCAGGCCCCATTCTATTCCTTCCGTCTCACAACCAGTCCAATCGCTGAATCAGAAGCCTGTACCTCCATCCACTGCCACAGCCCTAGTCAGTGGTCAGCCGGCCTGGGGCACGAAGCCTGGGTCCACAGGGCCTCTCTGCCTCCAGCCTGGGCCCCTCCAACACGCCCTGTGCTAGCACACGGACTGGCTAGCTCCCTCCCCTGCCGCTGCCTCTAAATGATGGCGGTTCACCAGACGCCTCGGTGTACCTTCATGCCATGGTTTACATTCCCCCTAAGTTAAAAAACAACTCTCAGTGGCTTCCCAACACCCACAAAAGGAATTCTGAACACAGTTCAAAGGGGCAGGGTTAACAAACGACCTAGTGAGACATAAAAGCCACTTGCTCAAAATGTGAACTCCAGCCAAAAAAGCTGGAGGAGCTCCCCAAAGGGCCCCTGTAGGGAAATGCCTAAAGCATGTTGGGACAGAAAAGCTACTCCTGAACAGTGATTCAAGGTGATGTGAAAACATAAAAGATGGAGAATGTCCGCACCGGGCATCCACCATCATCAGGTATGATCCCCCCAGCACTGAGACAAATGAGGGGGCACCCAGGCTCACTCACGGGGCGGGGGGGTCACCATCACTGAAAAGAGGCGCTGCCCCCCAAGAAGCCCCTGTGGGTTTCCACAAGAACACAGAGGGTCAGAAGACGCCCTCCCCACAATCTCCTCCCCCTGCCCCACGCATTCCCCGCCCCCGGTGGACACGTCTGGACCGGGGACCACCTGCCTACCTGCGAGGGCTTGCTGGACCCGGCTGGGCTTCGGCATCTGCACGGGCACCGTGGCGGGGACGCTCCGGGGGCTGCTCGCCGAACCGCTGGGCAGGGAGGCACTTGGGGAGAAGAAGGGGACAGAGCTTAATGTGAGGAGCTGACTTGGCAGAAACAGCCAGTGAGGAAGACACTGGTGCTGCTGAGGCTCCTTTGCGGTTTCACTTCCCCGCAGCGGCCTCTGTGCGCGGAGGGCTTCTGGTTTTTAAGAGGAAAGATCCTGACGAAGAATATGTCGAAGGACAAGCAAAGAGGTCTGATGGTCATGACTCTCGAAAGCACTTCCTCCGTGAAAATCAAGCAACAAAAGTCAGACCCCAAGCGGGGCACTGGGAGGGGAGGGAGCAGTGGGCAGGAAGAACACGGTGGGGACGAGACTCATCTTTTTACACGGTGTGGAGAATGAAGCGCTGGCTGTCAAAACACGCTCTCCTGGACAATCCTGAGACTCTGAAGACAAATCCTGAAACAACCATGAGCTCACCTGCTTCACCGAAATGAGGGCTCTGTGGTACCCACAGAGTGGAAGTCCAACAGAAACCACTCCTAGTGGTCAAGACCAATACCACCAGTAATGGGCCAAACATCATCAGGAACTCCAAGAAAGGATATTCTGAGAAGGAAATTAACACCCTTTTTGTGGTTTCTGCCAAAACAGCATAACCTCAGTCCAATCATGAGAAAACATTTGATGAAACCAAATTAAGGCCATTTGACAAAAGTAACTCTTCCAAAGTGTCAAGGTTATGGAAGATGAAGAAAGACTGAGGAGCAGTTTTATCCAGAGGAGGAGGAGAGGAGGAAGGACAACTGGATGCAGAGTGGGTTCATGGATCAGGAAGAGAACAACACAGAAAAAACTGATGAAAATCAGAAAAGTCTTCAGCTAATAGTCCCACACCAACGGTGAGTCTCTGCTGGTTTTGGCAACTGCACTACGGTTATCATGAAAGATGTTAACACGAGAAGTCAAGTAAGAGAGATATGGAAACTCCACTATCTTTGTAACTTTGTTATAAATCCAGAATTAGTTTAAAATAAAGGAAAAAAATTTTTTAAATGGTCTTGCTTCCCACAGTGACTAATTCCAACTTGTTCACTTGGTTTTAAGTCATTATATATATGTGTGTGATTATATTTTTATTTTTTCATTTTTAAAATATTTGTTGATTGATTTGGCTGTACTAGGTCTTAGTTGCAGCATGCGGGATCTAGTTCCCTGGCCAGGGATTGAACCCGGGACCCTTGCACTGGGGGCGCAGGGTCTTAGCCACTAGACCACCAGGGAAGCCATTATATTTTTAAGTGGTAATAAATCCATGCCAGCATTGCCTGTGGGGAGCCCCACACTGGAGACGGCTGATGCAGATGGCCCAAGATGCCTGCTACTCCCCCCCGCCCCGCCCCCGTCCCAGTGACTGTGTCCCTCCAGCCCTGCTCATGTTCAAGATGATACAGTAGGAAGGGTCCGCAGTCCCTAACTGGAGCTCCCCAAGGACAGGGCCTGGGTTCACTGGGCTCAGCCTGCAGCCAGGAGCCGGGAAGGTGCTCAGGAAACGATGGACGCCTCCAGCCTGCTGTGCTACCCTCGCGACGGCCAGCAGCCCAGCAGCCGCCCAGTGGTGGCAAATGCTTCTGGGAGCTCTTCCAGGCCCCTGCCTACCGCCAGCCTCGTGTCACAGATGCCGTCAGTGGACGCAACAGGGAGCTGGCTGGTTCTGGTCCACATCAGAAAATCTCATACTGACTGGTACTGGTTTTCACTTCTGGACTGTTACGCTTCCTGCCGCCCATGTCTACCGTCAGCCCCAAGAGGACAATGGGACTGGGCCTGGGTGCTTTGCTGAGGCAGTGGGGGAAGGGCGGGCATGCAGTCATCCAGGCTAAGGCTTTGGCCCCACTAAGTTGTTTAATGTGAAGCCACACCCCACCCCCTTCCTGAGTCTGTTTCTTCAATTCTCAGGTTCTAGAAGTGAAGGACTTGGAGAAGATACAGTCCCTGGAGGTGTCCTTCATCTCCTAAGCCAACTCAACAGGGAGCAATGAGCCAGGAAGCGGGAAAGCCAAAGCCTGGCTCTGCTGCTCCACGGGGCGACCCAGTGGGCTGGGCAGCGGGGTCTTCCCTTGCTGGTGAGAGGCCCATATCTGAGAGAGAAGGCCGAGGCTCAGGTTCTACCACAGGAACAAGAGCAGAAAGCAGACAGGCAGTAGGCTTCCAACAGGCACTCACCTGGGAACTGGGACCAGGAACCATGAAAGCTCCATCTGCCTAGGGGTCTCATGGTGTCACTTCCCCTGCAACTTTCCCCAGCTCCTCCCCCACACATTTCTCTGCTGTGATCAGAAGGGACAGAGAAAGGATCCAGCGGTTCCCACGACGGGAACTCTGAGGGGCAGACAGAGCCTCAGAGGTCACAGATCCCCCTGCACTGTCCACTAGGAGCTCAGACTGGCAGAATGTTCCCTGCTGTGGGCACCATTTGCCCATGAAGTGCCCTTCTGAGAATTCCTTCCTACCAGCCTCCTGCCTGCCTGCTGGGTTCCTGGGTCTACCTACTAGGCCGTCCCTGCCTTTCCCAACTGAGAAACCATCTCCAGGAGCTTCCAAGTGGAGCTGAGAACACAAGACAGAGATTTCTCATCTTCTACTTGGACAGGATTGTACAGTCCTGAACAAGGGGCAGAACTAGGAGGCAGGAGAGCAAGGCATGCAAAGCCTCCCTCCAGCTCCCCAAGGGGGACCCTCTGAGCATGCACAGTACAAGGGGCTTAAGATGCATTCAGAGCCTGGGGACCCCACTGCCAGCGCCCACTGTGGGGCACGTCGAGTCCCGTTTCCGAGCTTTACTTTCTCTCTAAGATGAGGATCATCCCCCAAGGCCCCCAGGGTGGCTGCCAGGATCATTGCACAGTGCGATCCAAACGCCCGCTGTGTCCCAGGTCCCAGTGGAACGAGGCGGTTCTGGAGAGCCGCGGGGCCCTTACCAAATCCTGACCACCACAGCCCTATCAGAGCAAAGGGAAACTTCTGCAACTGCCCCGGCCAACCCAGTAATCTTACAAGGGGAAAAGAGAGACGGAAAGAGAGAACAGAGCTGAGCTGAGGGCTCACAGCGAGTGAGTCAGGAGTCAGATCCCACTGTAGTCCAGGACCTCAATCCCACAAGTTTACAGAGCCTGACTGATAGCAGGAGGGAGCAGCATGCAACTTTCAGAGGCTGGGAGAACAGTAGCGACCAGAACAGAGTAGATGGAAGAAATGAGAGCCGTTTTCCTAGGCTGGGTAAGTGCGGGGCAAAGACCCCCGAGGCCTCGCCACACCGAAGCTGCAACAGAGGGCTGCTCGTAATCACTGCCCTGAGTCAGCAGAGAACTAAACTGGCTGGCACACCCGCTATTAAACAACGTGTGCGTGACACATTTTGGAAAGTCTTCCATCCAACATCATTAAAACACAAGTTTTGGTGCTTAAAGGGATAAACTTCAGCTACCAGGAAATTTACTTAAACCCAGCGGCTCAGTGACAAATCACGTATCGTCCCGATGGATTACTTACTCAGAGAAAGGCTCCTGGGGCACAAGGCGAATCCGTCAGCCGAGGTTTTACCCGGATTGAGCAAGAAGGGATTTGAAACTACATGGGTTCCAAAAAAAGAACCCACAGGGGCTCCGCAAACTTTCATTTCGCTCATTCACAGGTCCTTCCCAGGGGCTACCAGTAAACGTTACTGGTTCCCAGGTTTCCCCAGTCCGTGGCGCTGCCCACCCCATCGCCTTCTCCTCCTCACACCTGGTGACCTCACCTGACGCTGCCGACGTTCACTTGGCCTGGAGAAACTACACCATGGCCGCGAGAGAACCGAGGTGCCAAGTGTTTTCAAGTCCTCCCAGCCCGGCTGGGTGAAGAGGTCAGGGATTAATTAGACCCCCTCTGGCTCTACAACAGCCGTCAGAGACACTGACTGCAGAGGGCCACACACCAAGTCAGACGTGGGAAGACCGACCCCTGCCTGTGCAAGACGCCCCTCCCTGCTCCTAGAGAGACAGGCCAGGAGGTGCAGCTGAGCCCCCCGTCAGGAGGCAGGCCCCTCTGACCCTGCCTCACCTGCCAGAGCCGACCGGACTGGCCCAGTTCCCACCTGGTTTACAAGGCAGGGCGGCAAGGCAAGCAGCAACACGCACGACCAAGCAGCAGACGTGAGGCTATCCAGCCCCACTGCCTCCCCTTCTGCAACCTGCCTGGACGGGGCCCTCAGGCTGGGGAGGGGAAACTCCAGAGAAATCTCAGGGGAGACCAATGGGAGCCCCATGCCAGAAGCAAGCAACAAGGCCCAAGTGGTCACCTGGCTCCTCCCAGAATCCCAGCTTTAGAACCTTCAAGAAACCTGCCTCAGTTAATGCGTCAGAACGCAAGCCCCAGGAGGCTGGGCAAAGCTGACCAAGTCGTAAAAGCGGCTTCACCCTTACTGATAACCCTTCTGGGCTGGCAGATGTGACGTGTTTTTCTCTAAAACAGACTAACCCACGTACTGGAAGGGGCCTCGCAGGGCACCGGGAGGGACTGGGTTGGCACAGAGCCCAGCGTGCTCATGTCTCTGGGGAAGGCCCAAGTCTTACCCTTGCTTCCAATTCCCAGAAAGATCTCAGATCCACGAGCCCCAGCTTCAGAAAGGAAAAGACGTGCAGGAAGACGCCAGGACCCAGTGGGCCCAGCCTCTCCTCTGCGCCAGCGGCCTCTGCACACACCCACCAGGACACCCTGTCTTCCTCTCACTCCATCTTTCAGATGGCTTTCAGAGCTCCACGTGCCCCACGCAGCCCGCAAGGGCCTGGGTTTGAGCCCAGCTCTGCCACGTCCTGGCTGTGCTGCTAATCCCGCCAGCCTCAACATGCTCCCCTGGAATCTGGGGACACCACCCACTACAGGCCACTGGGAGGATCCGGGAAAACCAAGCCTGGTTGTAATGGGTGCTCAGTGAGTGAAGCCGTCATTGTCTTATTGAAGCCAGACAGGTCCTCCGGAGAACACTAGAGGCCCCAGAAGCTGCCAAGGAGGTCTCAGCCATACTAGGAAGCTTCAGCCCTCCTCGTGGTCAGGAGGGCTGGGATGGTCTGGGTGAGCAAGGTGGAACCAAGATGCCGACTTTCTGGGAAACAGGGCAGCCACAGGTTCCCACGTCCAGTCACCGCCCGCCCAGGTCACCCTCTCTCAGAAAAGAAAAATCTGCCCCCATCCCGGCCATCACTACGAATCCTCAAAACGTTCTGCAGGCCCGACTCTCAATAACGATCAACACCGAGGCCCCTGGTCAGGAACAGGTGTCAGCACCCCGGAAGCATCCACCACTGGCCACTCCAGGGTTTTCCCACTTTAAAGTGTCACCTAACTTAGATGGGGCCTATCTTATCACTTTCCCAGGGTGCCCGAGGGACAGCACAGCGGTCAGCCCACACCACCTGCTGCCACCCCCACCTGCTCAGCATTTTGCTCTTTCCTCAACCAACTGTTAAACACCAAAACTGGGCTCCAGCCTTCCCCTGGACGAGGCCATGGGCTTAGGGAGAGGACTGAACCTTCCATGTCTGATTTCAGGGCCGGGCACATAGCGGGAGTCAGTGAAACGTCCTCACGTACCCAGCTATGGACACACACGCACAGCCAAAGAACCTTTAACTGCGCAGAGAGCCCGATTCTCCTGAGGAAATGAACGGATCACTGGTTTTTAACCCACGTGGCAACTACCAGCACTCGTGTGTCAGAGGTCACGGAGGCTCGCTGGGACACAAGGCTGTGGATGGCCATGGTCCCTTGGCACCACGTGACGCATGCAAAGGAGATGACGAAGTAGCAGGGACCGCCAAGGAGGCAGGTGCCGGGTCTGCAAGGCCCTGGGGAAGCCTTCCCAGCTAAACAAAGGCGGAAACCCAAGGCCCTGACAAGGCACGCGGCTGTACACAACAGCTGTTGGAAACACAAGCTACCTGGCTGTGCTGGTGGCGGACAGTCCTGAGGACTGGTGCTGCGATGCCAGGTGGGAGAGGCTGGAGCGGTAGAGGGGCGGGTTCCCCAGGGAGGACGGCGCCCCGGCCCAGGGGTTGGTGGTGTTCAGCCTGGGCGCCGACCTGGCCCCGGAGAGGGAGGGCTTGTTGTATGGAGCAAAGGCCTGGTGGGTCCCCCAAACAATGGCGGTCCTGTGGGGGGGCTGGGGGACGGGGTAGGCAGGGAGGCTGGTCATGGAGTGGCGGTAGCGGCCTGACACGGGGCCGGTGGTACCACCGCTGAGGCACTGATGGCAAGAGCAGGCCACCCCCGCGTGGCCCGGCGGAGCAATGATGGTGGTCACCGGGTACGGGGGCCCCGCCTGGCGCCGCACGCTCCGGCAGAAGTTGGAAGTCTTGTTGGTCTGCGTGTGGGTGGCGTAGTTGATGGTGTAGTTGTACCCCAGGGGCGCCAAGTCCACGAGCTGGTTGCCCCGGGCCACCTGCTGCTCCAGGTAGTCGCAGACGCTGGCCTCGTAGGCCGTCCAGGAGTTGTCGTCACCCAGCCACTCCCAGACGATGCCCCGGCCGGGGGCCGAGTGCTGCGGGAACAGGTGTCTCCGCACGGCCCGCATGGTGCCTGTGTTAAATGGAAGGATGCATGTAAACAGCTCATCTGCCGGCCCCTCACCGCCCTCAAACCAAGGGAGTTTAAAATTCTTTTTTTCCCTTACAACCAACATAAGATAATGTGGTCACAGTATATACACATGGGTCATGCTGCTGTTTGACCTAAAGGCTGACACTAATGACTCTCTCCAAATTTGGGATGAAAGGTAGAGTGCGCTCTGTGCAGAGAAACTGTGGACCCAACGGACGAAGTGGCAGAGGGGAACTGGCCTTTCTCAGCTGGACTAGGGGACTGGGTCAAAGATCAGCTGTGGCTCAGACTTGATGAGGCTTCTCAAAATATTCCTAATGATGAAACCTGTGTGGGCTTACCGAAGGAACCAAAACAAAAACGCCTGAAGGAGATGAAATCATCCACAATCCAACCACTGAGCGGAAAGCACACTTCATATACTGCAATATATTCCGACCCATCCAGTCGTTTAAGCACATATGTTTAGCTGCAGCTGACAATCATAATGAAAACCTTTCCCATTTCCATATACTACGCAGTAAGAGGGATTGGGGGCAGGAGGAGAAGGGGACGACAGAGGATGAGATGGTTGGATGGCATCACTTCTCGATGCACATAAGTTTGAGTAAACTCCGGGAGTTGGTGATGGACAGGGAGGCCTGGCATGCTGCGATTCATATGGTCGCAAAGAGTCGGACATGACTGAGTGACTGAACTGAACTGAACTGATGCCGTAAGTAGTTTTTAGGTGTCTAAGACTCTGTGAAACTCATTAACTTTTTTTGTTATATATATATATATATTTTTTTTTTTTGGCCCCATGGCATGTGGGATCTTAGTTCCCCAACCAGGGATGAAACCTGTGACCCCTGGCAAAGTAGAAGCGCAGAGTCTTAACCACTGTACGGCCAGAGAAGTCCCAGAAACTCATTAACTTTTACAGACTTCTCTTACATGGATGTACCTGGATTCCCTTGGACTTCTCAGGTAGCAACTATTAGGAAACATCTGTGGTTAGTTTATATGAATAAACCAAATCGCATGATTAAGGAAAGGAGAAAGGAAAAAATCAATTTGGGCCATGCTTCTAACAGCACTGGCCAAAAGATGATCACTGCGATTACCCTCTATCTGGTCTCTTGACCTCAGCAGCCAGAGCAATACACTTAACCCCCAAATCAGATGATGTCACTCTTCTGCCCAAGCCCTCCAGGGCCTCCTCCTTTCAGAAGAAAAACTGAAGTCCCTTCAAGGGACAGAAAAGCCCTGCACCAGCTGCCCCTCCCCTGGTCTGTGCCTGGTCCTTCCTGGTGACCAGGCCACGCGAGCTCAAACTTCAGAATAACCTCTCCCTACACTTTACACACCCTCATAAACACTCACTGACCCAACCATACATGGGTCATGAGTTATTTATCTTGCTCGCTGCCTTTCTCGGTGACTGCAAATGTCATGAGGGCCGGGACTTTTATCTGCATCCGCTGCCTGGAAGCCTGAGTCCTCACACCCCCGAAGAGGCTGCTATGGGATCAGAGCTGGATTCTTCAGGCTGGGCACCAGTGCATTTGGGGCTGACAGTTCCTTGTTGTGGGGCCGGTCCTGTACACTGTAGGATGTTTACTTTGTAGCATCCCAGGCCTCTATCCACTAGATGCCGGTAGCACCCACCCCACAGTCCTGACAGTCAAAAATGTCCCCACACGTTGCCCAATGTACCAGGAGACAGTCACCCTCGGCTGAGAACCACTGATCTGGAGGGACAGGGCATAGCTCCGGGAAGAAGCTGGTGGCCCCATTCTCGGTAACACTGGTCAAGGCTGCTGCTGCTCAGTCACTCAGCCGTGTCCAACTCTTGGCAACCCCATGGACTGTAGCCCGCCAGGCTCCTCTGTTCATAGAACTCTCCACGCAAGGACACTGGAGTGGGTTGCCATGCCCTCCTCCCGGGGATCTTCCCGACCCAGGGATCACACCCAGGTCTCCTGCACTGCAGATGGATTCCTTACCACTGAGCCACCGGGGAAGCCCACACTATTGATAGGCACATACAAAAGAAACCTGAGTGCACAGGAGAGTGAAGTAACCGGCCCGGGTGCCACAACTGTCCTTCAGGAGCCAGAACTCACCACCAGGCCCTCTTCACTAGCACGGCGTGCCACCCCCGTGCTGGCTGGCCTGCTTGCCTGCTGCTCACGAGACCCTCGAATCTCTACAGGTGGAAGCAGGCAGTTCTGCTTTGGGAGACAAGGGGAAGGGGCTGGGACGACCTCCGCGCTGTGTTTCAAGGCACCCTGTACCACGAAGTGGTACCTCACACAGTGTGGTACCTGCTATCCCTCAGCGTCTGCCTCCTGACCCTGTGTGTTTCAGAGGCAGGATGACGCCGAGAGTCAACTCTCTGACCCGAACACAGAGCACAATGCCCAGCCCGAAGGAGGCACCTAGACACACGCTAGAAGCAGGAAGGGTCTTACCAGTGTCCTGGCGGAACTGCGTCCAGCTGGGGAGGTCGATGATGTAAGGAGCCAGCGAGGGATCGGCTTGGCCTAAGGGGATGCTGTGGGCCAGGCTCCCCAGCCCGAAGCGCTGGCCCTTCTGCTGCACAAACTGCTGCTCGATGTAGCTGCAGACGGCGGCGCTGTAGGGGTGCCAGGTGCCCAGCCCGTCCTGCCACTCCCACACGGCCACTGCCACCGGGCTGGCATACACCTGAGCCAGGGAAGGGCTCGGCGCCATGGCCATCTTCCCCAGGACGCCCTGTCGTCTCCAACGGCTTCAGACCACGCTGGGCTGGAGTCTCGGGTTCATTGCCCAGTGCTGCCAGGAGACCTGCAAACAAGACAGACAAGCGGTTACCCACGCACACAGTGGCACTGCTGGAGTCGGTCTGGGTGCAGCGAAAAAGATCATGCTTTTCCAGTCACTTTCCCCCAATACCTTAAAAGCTTCGTGAACCAAATACCTCATCCTGGCTCCTTGCTCAGGCAGCCAGCAAGAATTCAGCGTCAATCAAGCAGCGCTCTTACCTCTACAAATGTCCAGGAAGACACAGTGACTGAATTCTGGGTGCTAACCATCAGCCCTGCTTCTGTCCTTTTACCAATACTTTCCCTCTGGCCCAGCTACTAAGTGTATCTTTTTACAGTGTATCTTCACGAGTCACCTCAAATCCTTCATGGACTGGCCATGAGGACCCTTTATACCTCTGTGAGGTATAAAGTGAGGAGACTGTGAGGATGCCAGTTTCCAAAGTAGGTTTGTAAGACACAAAATAATACCTGTGCTGTTACAGACTGGAAAAAACAGAACTGGGTCTCAGGAAGGACTCGGGGCTCAAGGGCAGCCGGGGGTCAACGGCAGGGCAGGGACTCAAAGCTGGGGTGGCTCCTAGCCCCACCCAGGCCTCCAGGCCACCTTGGCCTCCCGCACCATTAACCACGGAGCATGGAGCCTGAGATGGACATTCAAATCCCCTGGATGCTGAGGTCCTCTCTCTCCAGCCTCTCTGAGCCCCACTCCCAGGGCCTGGGTCTCGCTGACCAGTGGCCAGTTCCAGAGACTTTATACCCATCTCCCAAGACCTTCCTCTCCCAGTCACCCCCGCCTAGTGGCATCATTCAGGGTGTTCCCAGGCCACCTGTCACATGAACTTCTCCTCCCCAGTACCATGGAACATATACAGGGGTGATGGCGGTCCCTCTCTTTCTGTCCCCTTCAGATGGCAGACACCCCACAAGTCAGCCTTGTCTACAGCCGCATCACCAGCCTCAGCACAGACCATGTCATGCAGCATGAGTTTGACAGGGATTAGCTCTGAGCACGGCTGAATTCAGGAGCAGATGACGATTCCAGCACCTGCAAGTGTCTGAAGGAGAGAGGGGGGCTGTGGACACAGTGCCCAGAGCACCAGCTCCGGGGGTGCGAGGGGAACCGGGCCGATGTTCAGTGACAAACACCAGAGGGACTTGTCTCAGTTAGGCGGAACAGACTGTCCAGGCGGTATTTCTCCCTTTATGGACAGGAAACCAAAGCTCCAAGAAGTCAAGGCATTACAGAAGGCCACACACACACTGCTGAGTGACAGCACGAGCGCAAACCCAGGTCAACCCTAGCTCATGCGCTTTCTCTTAGCAGGGAAGGCTCGGTCTGGGCTCTGCTTTGAGCTCCACTTCCAGGCCCCGCTTAGCGGGGAGAGAAGGGGGCAAGAGGGGGAGGGAAGAGAAGCCTGCGTCTCAAGCCGTGAGCACCCTGAGCTGTGATGTCCATGGAGGGCCCTGGTGCCAAGAGGGTCCCAGTCACGGCACCTGCTCCAGTTCCCACACAACCCCCTTAAGCACAGGCATCGAATTTTGTTCCCACTTTGCAGACGAGGAAACTGAGGCCCTGGAAGTTTCAGTGACTTGCTAACATGGCCACTAATGAGGCCGGTGCCCTGGGCTTTCGCTGCTGTCCCTGAGACTGCACTCCAGCAGGGTTTCCGTAAGAAGGCTGAGACCGTCTGCCCCACGAGGAAGGCAGACCTGGAGCAGCACGTGAAAAGGAAGGGGCGTGGGCTCCGGCGTCCACACAGCGCTCAACTCGCTCTGTCTTCTGATGAAAGTGGCCAGGCGCTCCCAGCCTGACTTCACTTGGACACGGCCACGTCACCTTCGACTCTCAGTGCTCTCCTCGGGGACTCAGACCCGCGTCAGGCACGCAGCAGCCATCAGCAGACCTGGGCCTCCCTCCCTCTCCCTGCCCCCTCCATCCCACCCCTGCCTCCCCCCGAGTCTGGGGGAGGAGCGGTGGCCCAGGGCGGCTCCGTGCTACCTGAGAGCACAGGTGGTGAGTCAGGCCGAGATAACTCTGAGCACACCCGGGGGAGCCAGGCCCGCCCCTGAGCTGTAACCACTTCAACAAAAGCACGCCTCCCACCCTGGAGAACCAGGCCCGGGATGCCCTTGAGATGGCTGGAGGGTTTATTAGCTCAGCGCCTGCAATTAGAGGTCCCTGGAATGACATCCAGGTACAAATCACAGGACTGGTTTCGGGGCCAATTACTCCTGAGCCCAGACTTTCCCCCGGCACCTCCTGACAGGCATCACTCATCTCTCAGCCGGAGGGGGGAGCCTCCCAGTTACCAGCACACGTGGTACGCTCCAGCATGCCCACACATCCCCAGGTGAACCGACTTGGAGAACTCTGCCAAACAGCCTGAGAACTCCGCTTGAGAACTTCAGCTAGAGCTGCAGACTGCAGGCACACCACGGTCCAGGCTGCCAGGGTCCTGGAGACCCAGAGATGAGAAAGACCCGGCACACAGCCCCTCCGTGACTGGCCACTGTCCCCACTAATACCAAGGCCTCCACTTTTTGTCCAGCTGCATCAAATCCTAGCAAGTGCCAGAACATTCGGCACTGTTTCCCACCTCCCAGCCGTGGATCCTGCTGCCCGTGTCCGGATTCCCATCCTCTCCGCATCTGAGCCCCCAGCAAATGTGCCCATCTTTCCGGACTCAGCCAGAGCATCCCTTCCGAGCCCTCTGACCAGGCCCTCACCAGAAAGTGCTGACTCCACCCTCCTGTGCGTCCTCACTGCATATCCCGCTTATCCGAACCGGACTACATTTATTGGTTTCAGCATCTGTCCCCCCTCCCACACCCCCCACAACGGGAACTCCCAGAGGGCAGAGCTGAGGCTGACCCAACGCTGGAGCTGCAGTTCTTCAAACGCCTCAAATCCCAGAGGGGCTGAAACACACATGACAGGGGAGGAGCACCTTTCCCTCCAGAGGCCCGGGGCGAGGCCCAGAATGCCCACTGCTGTTCTCCCTCAAAGGCAGCAATTACGCACGCGCAGCAGCCAGTCAAGGCACCCATTCTCTGCTACAGCCTCAACCATCCCCAAGCCGCAGTTCAAAAACCTAATTTGTTTTGGCTCTTAATGATGGGGCTATTTAGGGTGTTCTTAATTATGAAAACTATTATTCTAATTGACCATGGGAAAAAAGCCTCAGTCTGGGGGCAACCTAAATACTTTATAATAATGGAATAAGGGGATTCTGAAGTAAATTATGGTACATCCCTGTGATGGAATGTGAGTCTTTAAAAGGCTCTCAGACCTAGCATAATTCTCAGGACAAATTAAAAACACACGCCGTGCTCTCAGGTAGGCAGGTGCGCCCCTTACTGAACGTCTACTACGAGGCAGGCACTCTGCCCAGCGCTCCTGTCATCCTGCTCTCTCTACCCTCAATCGCCCCCAAAGGTAGAAATTATCCCCAAACTACACACGCAGGAACTGAGGCCAAAAGAAGTAAAAAGTTTATTCAAGGTCAGGTGGCTGGTCTGTGACACCATGAAGCCCAGGTTCTTTCTACCTTATATAAGCGAATTTTTAAAAGGCTGGAAGGAACAACTCTTGACACGTTACTGGGGGCAGTGGAGTTACGTACGGGACATACGTTCTTTATTTCTCTCTAGACTGGCAGATGTTCTACAAGATCATATTACTTATGATGGTCGGACCAAAATTATCTCTAAAAAATGTATCAACAACTTGACCACAAGAAAAACCATCCTGCCTTCCCTTGCATTCTTCCCTCAGATTTAGCCACAACCAACCCTTTCCCAGCCCCCGGCCCCAAGGCACAGCGGGACCTTGCTGTTCCACCAGAGAGGTGTTTGACACAAAAGAGTTACATGTGTCTGAGAGTCCTTCTATTCCCAGGGGATTTAGGAAAGCTTTAGAACAAGATCTGAGCTGACACAGGAATCCAGTGAAACTCATCCCGCCTAATTGTGGGCCTCCAAGTCGGGGAACCACACAAGTGGATCCCCTTACAGTTGAGGCCTCCAGGAAGAAGTCCCCGAGCGTGGTTTTAAACTGGTGCCCAGACTGAGGACCATCAATGTGCCAACACGTGAGGACCCATTTCCTCCCCCTTGAATCCCACTGAAATATGAAGCGGCCTGGCCCAAGCCTGAGCTGGGCAGTTCACCCCTAGGTTCACACACAATGATCCTGGGACAGTCACAGCCCCTCTCCCGGGCTCAACTGCTCAGGGGGTTGGATGGGTTTTCGAGCCTCTTAAACTGCAGAACCCTTTTCCAAATGTGATCGTACACCTCCCATCGATACGCAAAATGTAAAAATGTGGGGTGCTCTGCCACAGAGGGCACCCTCCATTTCCGACTCCAAGAGGCCCAGGAAGCTGCTATGCAGGACAGAGGCGTCTGAGGGGCACGGGCTGGAGACCAGTGAGACTGGGTGACCTTAAGCTCTATTTTCTAAGCTGCCTCTCTTTCGGGTGCTTTCCCAGAAGCACGGGCCTGCAACTCCACACCCCACCAGCTGACACGGTAAGCATGACCAGTAACCAGAGCATGACCTTGAAAGACCTGCTATGGGCAGCTGACCACCCGAGCACTGTCAGAAAGCGTTCCCATGGACCTGGGAAAGTCAGATCCTGTGCAGAGACATATCAAAGAAATGTGCTACTTTGCTAGACGTGTTGTTTTTAACACAATAGAGTATTATTTTTCTGCCTCTCAAAGCCATAAAAATAACTTAATATCAATACACAGTCCAGCAAGAGTACAGTGAGAAGTCACACTGCTGGAAGGGATAAACCCCTTCCAGAAAACAGTCTGGTAATATGTATCAAGAGGTTTAAAAATGTTCACTCAGGGGACTTCCCTGGCGTCCAGTGGTTAAGACTCCATGCTTCCACTGCAGAGAGTGCAAATTCAATTCCTGATCAGGAAACTAAAATCCTGGATGCCCCATGGCAAGGCCAAACCAAAAGAAAAAAATATATATATATATACTCACTTGCTTTGACCCAATCATTAAGAAATCTATCTAAGGAGATTAGAGGAAAATGTCAACATAAAGCTATTCCCAATAGCACTACTTTAACCTGGTAAAAGAGAAGCAGAGAGAAAACTCAGTAGCAATGTACCCAAGTGCTAACAGCCGCCTTTGAGTAGAGAAACTGCAGAAGACCTTTTGTTTAACTTCTGAACTTTTCCCATTTTTAAAAGTGGGAAAGTTTTACTTCTGTTATCAGAAACAAACCTCTACAACGCCCACAACTTTCAAAAGATCGTAAATAGGAACCAAACCCCCACCGCTGTAGCCTACCATCCTGATTTTAGACAGCCACTCCCATCCCAATGGGGTTTCATTAACAGGCCTGTCAAAGCACCATGGTGCCTCCTTGCCAAGAGACACACGCCCCACCCCTGAGTTACCAGAAAGTGCAAAAAACACACCATCCAAGGGCCTGGATTATTACAACAGGAGCACTACAAGGTAAGACTTTGGTTTAGACAAGAGATGGCTCCAGCAAGTGCCACTCAGACCTTACTGCGCTTCTGAGGGATGGAAGGACTAACACTTGAGTTGTCCCTTGCACACTGGGGCTGCAAGATAGGAAATGACAACTCCTGTCCTGGCTGGTGCCTGTCTGGGGCCTCCAAGGGCAGGTCAGAGCAGACTATCCCAATTCGGGTTCAGAAAGCCACACAGTATCCAGGGGGTGGGCCCTGGTGACCGACAGTTGCTCCATGGACAACCTCCTCTACCAGCACCAAGAACCGGCTGCCCCTTCTTTGGCCAGGAGCAAACTGACCACCCACAGGTCATCAGAGGGCTGAGCCCTGGTTCCCAGGCCTACCCTGAGGCCAGAATGTGGGAGCCGAGGAAGCAATGGCAGGCACAGTGGCCAGCAACAAGAGCTTACTATGTATTACCGGGCACAGTGCTAAGTATCTTCTAACTGTTCTCACTTAATCTTTACAATCCTGGACAGGGTATTATCTCTGTTTTATAAATGAGAAAACTCAGGCAAACGATAAGCAAGTTGCCTGAGAAGTCACAGGTATGTGCTGTGCTGTGTTCAGTAGCTCAGTTGCATCCGACTCTGTGACCCCATAGACTGTAGCCCACAAGGCTCCTTCATCCATGGGGATTCTCCAGGCAAGAGTACTGGACTGGGTTGCCATGCCCTCCTCCAGGGGATCTTCCCAACCCAGGGATCAATCCCAGGTCTCTCGCATTGCAGGTGGATTCTTTACCATCCGAGCCACCAGGGAAGCCCAAGAATACTGGAGTGGGTAGCTGATCCCTTCTCCAGGGGAACTTCCCAACTCAGGAATCGAACCGGGTCTCCTGCATTGCAGGAGGATTCTTTACCAGCTGAGCTACGTGGGAAACCCAGTCACAGGTTTCCCAAATTAGTCTGCAGAGGGAGAAGTTGATGTGGGCAAATCAGCCTGCCAGATGTGTCTGCTCAGCCTACCACAGTTTGTAAATTTTACAGATTGAGCCAATGTTTTAAAATTAGGATAAATCAATCAATCCAGATTTCCAGCTTTTCTTGAAAACCAGAAAACCTGGCAACATTTGCAGGCCTGACCCAGATTCATCATCCAGCCAGCGACAACAAGCTGCACCACTGCGGTGGCCGCTGCCGCTCTCAAGGCTACCCCAGTTACCATGACTCCCCAGGGCGGGGCCAGCAAACCTTTTCTGTAAAGGGTCAGAAGGTACCTATTGTAGACTTGGCAGAACATAGGGTGTCTGTTGCAACTACTCAACTCTGCAGTGTGAAAACAGTAACGGGCCACGTGTAAACTAACTCGTGTGGTTGTGTCCCAATAAAACTTTATTTACAAAAACAGGCTGTGGGCTGACTTGGCCCGTGAGCTGTGGTTTGCCAGCCACACTGTGCTCTCGCTGTCCGGATAGTTGAGAAGCACTTCTCGGAACCCATTTCTCTATTAAAAACTGGGAGAGTGCTTACGGCTCCGGCGAGCCTCCCCCGTGGCATGCCTGCACTCTGCAGACACGTCGGTCTTCGCCCAACACCTGAGGATGGAACACAGCACGCGAGAGCACAGCAGGCGTCGTGCGGACCGGCCGGGAAAGCCCAGCTGCTGCCCAGAGCCACAGCTTTCCTGCAGTGGGCCATCAGGCCCGGCCGGCCTCTCCTCTCTGCACTCCCCAGTGACTCTCTTATCTGTTCCCACGGCTTCAGTAACCCCATGCACGTTGATCATCCAGATCTGTCTTCAGATACCCTGCCCGCATCACTGGTCCAGCCATCAGCAACCCCAGGGACGGCCCAGAACCGATCAGGCTGTTTCATGCCCCGCGCCCCCGCCACCCAGAGTGTCCACTCCACCTGTCCATTCACTCCTCTCTTAATTCCCTGTGAAATCTTTCCTATACACACTCCTGCCCTGCAGGGAGAAGTGGCCACATCTAACCGCCAATGTCCATGTGACATCTCAGTGCAATTATCTACTTGCCCCCTCCACCAGGGCATGGGCTCCTTACAGGCAAGGATTACGGTTAGGAAAAGATTTTTCAAAGGAGACACAGAACGCTGACTATAAATGAAAAGATACATTTCACTGTGTTAAAATCAAGAATGGTTGTTCAACAAAATGTGCCTTAAAGAAAACAGAAAGTCACAAGCTGGAAAAAGATATGTGCAATAAGCACAAAGGATTAAAATCAAGCATACATAAGAAAACTCTTACAAATCAATTTTAAAAAAAAAAATGCCAAGAACCCCACAGAAAAATTGGCAGAAGATATAAAATTTACAGAAACACACATGCCAATAAACTTATGTAGAGATGCTTGACATTAGGGTTTGGTGACATAGAAACCATGATCCCAAAGATCCCATTTTATATCCATTCCATTGGCAAAAAAAAAAAAATCAGCCTATATCAAGTGTTGGCAAGAGTGTGGAGCAAGTGTGGAAGTGTACGAGGGCAAACTCATACAACCACTTCAGAGAGTCTGGCAACAGCTATGGAAATTGAATATTTATTTACCCAATGATCCAGCAAAACACCAACCCTCAGTTCACACCCAAGAAAACCTGAGTAGGTGCAACAGGGAACATGTATAGAAGTGTTCAGAACAGCCCTCTCTCAGCAGCAAAAACCTGGAAACAACCAAGCGCCCATCAGTGGAAGATCAGATGCAGAAACTGGTTTGTTCACACCATGGACTATTATTCAATATTCAAGACAAATGAACCAAGTGACATGCAATACTACGGACAAATTGTAGCAATATTTTTTAGGTTCCTTAGGAATACCCAGGAACCATAAAATAGATAAAAATGAAAGCAAAGGGATAATGGATATCTCAGGATGGGAACGGGAAGAAAGATCAAAAACTGGATATGTATTCTGTCTCAAGATTCTGGCTTTTGTTGTGGATGGATGAAATGCAGGAACTTACAACACTCATTAAAAAAAACTTAGGAAACAAATAAAAGTAGGCCATGTGTGAAACAGGTGATCAGTGTGGAGCAATCCAGTTCTCTGTTTATCTGAGATGAATATTAAAACAAACCCACAGAGGTGACTGTTTAATTCCCCTCCGAGTGCTAAGCACAAACCCTAGCACACAACTCCCGGGGCACACACGGAATGAAGGAGGGGCGCTCCGCCCGTGGCCCCATTCCTGCCATCTCTTAGGTACCTCCAACACGCCTGAAGGCAAACTCACCCTCCCTGCTTCTCTCCCTTTCCTCCTGGATTCCCTGGCTCTGGGCTGCCCCTCCGCCAGCTTCTCCCCACAGCCCAGCAGCTGCCCTGGCTTGCTCTCTCGCTGCCTCAGCCCCCACTGTGAGCACCAGGCTGGGACCTTTCCGCCTCTCACCTGGAGGAGCACACTCTCCCACCTGGATTCTCCAACTGTCTCTCCTCCTCACCCACCTCAGAGACAGGGGCAAGGCGGAGCTTCCTGGAGTACAGTCCTGCCCCCCTCTCTCTTCCACACCTCCCTTTGAGGTCTAGAAACATTGTTCACATTCCGTGGCTCACGGTGAAAGTCCATCAGCCAGGTCCCTCCCTATCAACACTATCTGTGGCACACCTCTCTTCAGTACCCCTCTTCCGTCTACACTTCCCCCTCCCCAACTCCTTCCAGAAAGTGATGACCCACTACCCCATATACATCTGGTTTCCCCAACTCTGTGCTTCAACTTTACCTGGAACCCCACCCACTTGGCCAATCAGTTAAAACACCTCCGGGATGCTGCCAGGTGCCCTCTTGCAAGAAAATCCCCTCTCATCAGCTTCTATGGCACTGCATCGGTCCTCCACAGCTCTCTCCGGCCATTCTATCTCTTGAACAAGCCCAGGAACAGCCAGAGTACAAACTTCCCTGTCTACCTCCCTCTACTAGAAGCTGGCGTGATGTAAGGAAACAGTCACAAGGAGAATGACCCAATCCAATCCATTCCACGCTTTCTAGCCAGGGTGCTCATTTAATAAGGCCCTTCCTGGAATTCTCCTGCTAAAATCCCCCAAGTCTTGGCATGACATGTAAAAGCCCCCACACTCAGCCCTCTGCCTACCTTTCAAGGCTTCTCGGCCCTGTGCCCATCTGGTTGCCCCAGCCACACTGAAGCCACACTTACAGTGACCCAGACATGCCGGGTCTCTTCACAACTTTGCATTTACTGATTCCTCTGCCAGGCTTTGTCCCCCACTTCCTGGCTCCTACACCTTCTTCACAATTCACTTTGGCTCTCACGTTCTGGAAGCCTTCTAGACCTTCCCTCCTGGGCAAGGGTGGGGTGGGGTGGGCTCTGCCCTGTGATTACCCACTCCTTGATATGTATCACACCGACAACACCTTGTCACTGTCTATGGTTTATCTTTCCCACCAAACGATGAGCTCCTGGAAAACAGAGTTTTCGTGGCTGGTCACTGCACCCTCAGCACCGAGCAGGGGGCCTGACAAAAACGAAGCACCCAGTAAAGGTTCAAGTGACCAAAGAAATTAAAATTTCCAATGCAGAAATCCTGACTCGTGTCCTTCATCTCATAATGCATGTGTGAAAACAGAAAGTAGTTTCTAAGACTGGTTAAACAGGAGAAGCTGTTGGCAAGAAGCCACCTGAATTTATCTGAGACAGGAGGCAATCAACAATCTACTCGCAAGGCTCACTTTCATCCTGGGGACCTCAAATTTCCCCCTCCCCAGTTCGCACTTTCTCTACTGAAAACCAGATTGGGAAGGCAGCGATGGGAAGTTCCCGTGGCTCTCATCTTTTCTCTGTGGAGAGCTGGCACAAACGGTGCCTTCTTGATGGAGATACCAGATCCTTAGGAGGAATGACTTGTGTAGATTCCCATCTCGATAGAAAACGCAAACAAAAACCGGGCAAATCTGAAAGGCTTGCTGACTCAGCGACACAAATTCCAAGGCACCTTTGCCAACAAGGAAGACGACGATCGGGTTTTAAATTGGGAAACAGCAGTTAGTGAAAACGACTGCACAGATGTTGGGTCTGTGTGCTGCGGCTGGGGACTGGAAACCACCAGATTTATTTTCCAACAGCCTGGGCAGAGCAGAAGGTACAGTAGTCTCCCTCTGCCCACTCAATAATCAAGGGGCTACTTAGGGGAAGGGAAAAAAAAAAGCCCTTCCACAGAAAGGCCGAAAGGATTTTGTAAGCCAGTTTGCTTTGTGAGCATCCAAGGAATCAACAAACTAGAGAACGTAAAAGTTTGTCAAGGTCGCACACTAAATGAACAAGACGCCTAGCTACAGTTACCCTGATGGTTTAAGTAAAGCCTGATTACCAGAAAGACCACTTTCCAGAACTCTAGACGAGCTACGATGGCATGCAGAAATATTTCGAGTTTTTTAAGCGGCCAAGCGTCTATGCACACACTATTTCCACTGCTACTGGCACTTAGGGGAGAGGAACCAGTGTGGAGGACAGTAGCTGACTTGAGATAGGGTAGTTTCGGGGGCAAAGGGGGAGGGAAGTCTTGTAAGTCCTCTTCACAGCGTAAGCTACTGGCACCCCGCAGAAGAGAGCCAGGGTTCCAGAGAAGAGGCACTTCCTGGAAGGCGGACCTTTCTTGAGAAGAAGAAAGCGGAGTTAGTTAAGCGAACTCCTCAGAAGTACAGCCCCCGACTCCAAGGAGCCGTCCACCGGGAGGCAGACCCCAGCAGGACCCACACCCTCACTAGGGCAGCCCGGTGGCCCCGCCGCCGCCGCCGCCTCCGGGTTCTGTGGGAAAGGGTACTCTCCTCCCGACGGGCCAAACTCTCAGGGTCTGCGCCCCTCCCTTGCCAGCCCTTCGGCTTCCACCTCGGCGTTCCCGCTCCCCACCCGTCCGGTCCTAAAGCTCTGCGGGTGTCTCTCAATCCCCTCAACTCCCGCCCCCGGGGACCTCCACCCGGAGGCCGGTCCCCGCAATCCCCCCGGGACCTCACCCCGGAGCGCCCCTCCAGCCTGGCCCAACCCTCCCTCACGCCCACGCCCGCCCCCTTCCGGTCCCAGCTCGGCTCGGTCTCCCCCGCGTCCCCGGGACCCCAGCCCTAGGCGACGAGCAGGTGGCCCGGCCCGCCCCTCTCACCGAGACTGAAGAGAGCGAGGCAGGCGGGCGGAGGACACCGCCGCGCTCAGACTGCAGCTCCGCTTCGGCCTGGGCACTGCTCCGGCTGTAGCTCCCACTCTAACGAAGAGGCAGCCTGAGTGAAACTCGGCGTCGCAGCTTCCTCGGATTCCAGTGCGCGTGCCCAAGACGCTCAGCCTTCTGGGAAACGTAGTTCCGGCGGGGCAGCAGGGGGGCGGGGCCCAGCCCGACGTGCACCTGTTCAGTTCAGTTCAGTTCAGTCCTGTCCGACTCTTGGCGACTCCACGGACTGCAGCGCTCCAGGCTTCCCTGTCCATCACCTGCTCCCGAAGCTTGCTCAAACACATGTCCTTCGAGTCGGTGATGCCATCCAACCATCTCATCCTCTGTCGGCCTCTTCTCCTGTCCTCAATCTTTCCCAGCATCTGTGTCTTTTCCAATGAGTCGGCTCTTCGTATCAGGTGGCCAGAGTATTGGAGCTTCAGCTTTATCATCAGTCCCTCCAATGAATATCCAGGACTGATTTCCTTATAGATTGACTGGTTTGATTTCCTTGCTGCCCAAGGGACTCTCAAGAGTCTTCTCCAACACCAGAGTTCAAAAGCATCAATTCTTCAGAGCTCAGCTTTGTTTATAGTCCAATTCTCACATCCATACGTGACTACTGGAAAAACCATAGCTTTGACTAGACCGACCTTTGTCGGTAAAGTAATGTCTTTCCTTTTTAATATGCTGCCTAGGTTGGTCATAGATTTTCTTCCAAGAAAAAAAGAGCTTTGTTGAAGGAAATGGCAACCCACTCCAGTATTCTTGCCTGGAGAATCCCAGGGACGGGGGAGCCTGGTGGGCTGCTGTCTATGGGGTCGCACAGAGTTGGACACGACTGAAGTGACTTAGCAGTAGCAACTTACTTGGGTGCCTCCCAGGAGAGCTTCATACCTACTCAGGTGACAAACCCTTAAACTCGCAACTACAATCTAGTGTGAAAAATGTGATAAAAGGGTAAGAGCATTGAAGGGGTGCCTAATTGCAGGAAGAGGGGATGTCAGAAAGACATTGCAAGGGAAGTGACACTAGAATTGGATTTTGAAGACTGAATAGGGGTTTGTCAAATGGAATACAGGGAAACCTTTGCAAAGGATGAGAGATGAGAAAGTGCCTGATGCATTCAGGAAGCAAGAAATGTTCGGTGTAGCCAAGGGAGAGGATAGGTACATGGACAGGGTGAAGACAAAGAAAATGGATTAGGAAAAAAAAAAAAAGAAAATGGATTAGGGTGTGGCAGGATATGGGGAAATGGCTGGGTGAGATTATGAAGGACTCTAAATATCACGCAAGAAATTTAGTCCACTGGAGTCAATGGAAGGATTTAAGCAGGGGAAAGAGAGGCAGCATTGCACTTTAGAAGGATACCCTTGTGGTGGGTGGAGGATTGAGAAAGGAGTGGGGAGACCAGTTTGGAGGCTTAGGCTGTAGA
Source organism: Cervus canadensis (assembly GCF_019320065.1). Classification (NCBI taxonomy): domain Eukaryota; kingdom Metazoa; phylum Chordata; class Mammalia; order Artiodactyla; family Cervidae; genus Cervus; species Cervus canadensis. The sequence continues at coordinate 28,035,560 of NC_057417.1, read as the reverse complement.
CCAGGTCAAAAGTGATGAGGCTTAAACCAGGCTAGTGACTAATCTTTTGGATCACACACTTCCTTTACAAAACTAAAGAAAGCTATTCCCAGAAAAATGCTCAGATGCATTCACATGTGTACACACAGACATTTTGCATACAGTTCCAGGGGGTTCAGAGTCCTCTGAATCTTGGGCTCTAATTGGATAGCTTTACATAATCAAATCAAAAGCTAGTGAAGGAAGAGAAGGAGTGCTTGCAGCAGGCCCAGTCTCTGGTACCCTAGGCCAGGACCTCGTACCGCCCCGGAGCTGACTTAGAGGACACCGGTCTTGAGTCTGGGAAGGCATCGAAGTCAGGGTCTCCCAGTTATGCCCAGAGCCAGCTCTCCATAGAGGAATGGAGGGTAGCGTTTTACCTGCGATTTATACTAGATGCCTGAAGTGGCTACAGATTAGGACACTTCCCTTCCCCTCTCAGAGCCTCAGTTACCTCAGCCACAATCACTGACAGGATATCTAAGGCACCTAGTAGGTGCTGAGCACTGGACATGCATCAGCTCAGTGAATCCTCTCAACGAGATGGATGTTATTCCCAGTTTTTTGGACCTCGCCCATGGCATGCAGGACTGTGGAGTCCTAGCCACTGGACTGCCAGGGAATCCCCTGAGGAATGCTGACTTCTGAAGGACAGATGAGAGGCAGAAATGCCTGGGGAAGAGGCTGGACTTGGGGACATGGGGTGAGCATGATGTCTTAGATCCAAGAGAAGGGTTCCATGAAGGGGGTGCTCAATGATGACAGACACTTCTGAGAGGCCCAACCTGCTGGTCCCCGGGAGGGGAGCCCATCCCAGAACCCAGGGCTCCTGCCTCCCTATCTGGGGCTCCCTCATTTTTCAGTCAACCGGCTGACAATCAGAAACGTCCCAAACTTCTGACTTAGCACAGGAAGGCCATTGGTGACCGCACAGCGGTCTCCGTTGAGAGACCCGAACTGAGATCATGGAGGTTAGGAACGCCTGGGAGTACAGGCAGCTCTTCCAAGAGCCATCTTTGTGTTCCACATGTGGGAGGGGGGATTGAGAGGATCGTAGAGGATTAAACCCCCACGGGGGGGGGGGGGGGATGACGCCACTTACATAAGGATGCCTGTGGCCATGTGCACTTCAGAGGACACGAGCCAACCCAGTGACCTCTGAAAGGCGGAAATAGCAGGTGATACACTGTCTTTGTACTTCTCCTGTAGCATTTGAGTGTGTCCCAATGAATAGTTTCCATTTTTATAACCTGAAAGGAAAGACTATTTTTATTTGGGGAAAAATGAAGAGTTCCGGTTGTGAAAAGAGGCAAAATAGGGCAGCAGCAAGAGGGAGAAGCGGGGACAGGGACTCTGAGCTTTTAGACAGGAGAAAGTGAGTGTGCTGTGCCCTGAGGTCACAGCAAGATGTCCCTCGGGAAGCTGGAAATGAGGGAAGCTGGATGGACCACTTGCAAACTGAACCTGAAGCCAATACACGCAGCAGAAGGGGGCTGGTTAAATGACCCTGGGATGCTAGGTAGAAAGGATGAGGAAGACTCACAGGTCCTGATGGAACTGGGAGCTGAGATCTAGTGTTAAGTAAAAAAGGAACTTTCAGAGCAGAGGGTTACAGTAGAGTAGGTAGTTATTTGTGTGTGTGTTTATTGGTGTGTAGTTGATTTACAATGCTTTGTTAGTTGCAGGTGCGCACCAAAGTGAATCAGTTATTCATAGACATATATTCGTTCTTTTCAGATTCTTTTCCCGTATAGCTCATTACAGAGTATTGAGTTCCCTGCACTATGCAATAGGTTCCTTTTTTTTTTTTTTTTTGCAGTAGGTTCTTATTAGTTATCTATTTTATATATGCTAGTGTGTATATATCAATCCCAATCTCCCAATTTACCCCCCCTTCATCCCCTTCCCACATAACCATGTTTCTTTTCTACATCTGTGACTCGATTTTTGTTTTATAAATAAGTTCCTTAGTGCCATTTTTTAGATTCTACATATAAGCTATATCATATATTTGTCTTTGTCTAAACTACCTCACTCAGCATGACAATCTCTGGACCCATCCATGTTGCAAATGGCATTATTTCATTCTTTTTATGGCTGAGTAATATTCAACTGGGCTTTCCTAATGGCTTGGTGGGTAAAGAATCCACCTGCATTGCAGGAGACGCAAGACATGCCTGTTTGATCCCTCAGTTGGGAAGATTCCCTGGAGGAGAAAATGGCAACCCACTCCAGTATTCTTGCCTGAAAAATCCCATGGACAGAGGAGCCTGGCAGGCTACAGTCCAAAGCATTCCAAAGGATAGGACACAACTGAATGCCTGAGCACACAGCATGATATTCCACTGTAAATGGGTACCACATCTTTATCCATTCCTCTGTCAATGAACAGACATTTAGGTTGCTTCTCTGTCCTGGCTACTGTAAATAGTGCTGCAGTGAACACTGATGTGTGTGTGTGTGTTCAAAATGCACACACAGGCTCATTGGCAGAGATTTTTCTGGGAGGAAATCTAAGATGCTCCAAGAAGGTAACAGATGAGCTGAAGACTTTTATTTTATTTACTATATATTCGGGCTTCCCTGATAACTCAGCGGTAAAGAATATGCCTGTAATGCAGGAGACACAGGAGACATGGGTTCGATTCCTGGGTTAGGAATATCCCCTGGAGGTGGAAATGGCAGTATTCAATGCTAATATTTTCTATCACAAAAATATGAGACTGCCCCCACACACACACAGTAGGGTAGGTTAGGTATGCCTTATGGGAGCTGAAACATTCCTGGCAGAGGCTCTGTCCTTAATCATCTGCCCAGAAGGAAAGACTTTTTTCTAACGTCTTAAAGACCAGGACTTGTTCCACCCATGGAACTTTGAGGGTTCCTAAGCAACGGAAGGGCTTCCCAGGTGGCCCTAGTGGTAAAGAACCCTCCTGCCAATGCAGGAGACATAAGAGACGCAGGTTCGATCCCTGGGTTGGGAAGATCCCCTGGAGGAGGGCAAGGCAACCCACTCCAGTATTCTTGCCTGGAGAATCCCATGGACAGAGGAGGTTGGCTATAGTCCATGGGGTCGCACAGAGTCAGACACGACCAAAGCGACTTAGCACGCACCCACATAAGCAACTGAGAATGAATGATGTGGCCCAAGAAAGAGGTGGCCATAGATGGGGGAGTGGTGGTGGCCAAAGGAACTTAGATTAAAAAATAAAGTTGGGGTGAGGGGAACTTTCCTGGTGGCCCATTGGTTAAGACTTTGTGCTTCCCATGGAGGGGGTGTGGGTTCAATCCCTGCTTGGGGAACTAAGATCCCACATGCCATGGGGCATGGCCAAAAGAAATAAAATAGCCTAAAAATAAATAAATTAACAGTCGGACTTCCCTTGTGGTCCAGTAGTTAAGACTCTGACTGTCTACTCCAGGGGGCAACCAGGTTCAACCCCTAGCAGGAAACTAAGACCTCACATGTCACGTGATGTGGCCAAAAAAATAAAGTCCTTCAACTCCACTCCAGGTGTCAGCATTTCCTGCTTCCGAAAGCTCCAACCCTGGAACCAGCCTCCAGCTCACCCTGGAGCAAGAAAAGATCAACGTAAACCTGGGGAAAGGCAAGACACTGGAGCCCAGGGATGCCGCTGAGGGGATCAAGCCCTTTCTGATGTTTTGCTTGGGAAGGCAGAATTTTGTTGTGTGGTGCCTCAGCTAATTGGCCTCCATCTGATACTCCGGAGGGCTTGTGTGATTAGAAGCCACAGCTGCCTTGCTCATTATTTCTGATTAATAGGCAGCACTTGGCATCTCTGGGCAATGATGCTGGCTTAGGATCCAGGTGTGATCTACACAGCCCATAAGAGCATGATGGCTTTGCAGCCCTGAGGTGGGAAGCTGTCCCCACCGAAAGCATTGTCTTATGTAAGTCCCAGTCCCTTGGAACACGATTTGATGAACTGCTTTGTCCTCGCTAGTTCCCTTGCTGCCAGTCTGAAATAACTAATGTGTACTCAGAGTTAATACATTGGAGACGTTTGTTTTAAATCTAAGCAATCACACTTGACCTCTGGCCCTCATTCCACAGTTATTGTTTTTATTGTAAAGTAATGCTTGGCACCCTGGTGTCAGAAAGAGAAAAAGAGAAAAGAGAGAGAGAAAAGAAAAAGAGAGAGAGAGAGAGAGAGAGAACAGGCCCCAAATGGACTCACTTGTGCTAAGCTCAACAACAGGAAACCAAGACTTACTACCTAATTGCAGTTTCAGCCTCTCCCAGGAAAATAATCCTTTAGCCAGCTTCTCCTTTAACCAGTCAATCTGGAATCACCTAGCCAGTACCCAGTGGTGGTTCAGACAGTAAAGAATCTGCCTGCAACCCAGGAAACCCTGGTTCAATCCCTGGATCAGGAAGATCCCCTGGAAAAGGGAATGGCAAGATCAGGCTTCCCATTGATCTTCAGAATACTGGTTACCCACTCCAGTATTCTTGCCTGGAGAATCCCATGAACAGAGGAGCCTGGTGGGCTACAGTCCATGGGGTCCCAAAGAGGAGGACACGAATGAATGAGTAACACACACCCATCAGTGGAGTGATTCGCCCCATAAACACTTCGTGCCCATAGTAGGAGGGTAACTTTCCCTGAAATAACCCACTCTGCCTAAAACTTCCTCTTCCCACCCGCTTCTGCCTATAGAAGCGTTTCACTTTGTACAGCTGTTTGGAGGTCCTTTCTATTTGCTAGATGGAGTGCTGCCTAACTCATGAATCATTGAATGAAGCCAGTAAGGTCTTTAAATTTACTCAATTGAATTGTGTGTTTTACATTCATTTGGGATCTTGAGTTACTCGAGAGAAGGGATCAGGGCCTTCTTTGGCAGTCCGGTGGTTAAGACTCTGAGCTTCCACTTCAGTGGGCGTGGGTCCAATCCCTGGTCAGGGAACTTAAGATTCCACATGCCATGCAGTGCAGCCGAAGGGAAAAAAGATAAAGAGAAGGGATCCACTGCGGCGTGTGGACAAACTCAGGTGTCCTAGCCTGAAGGCTGAGGGCAGGTGGTCCCTTGGTAGACAGTGGGTTATCTTTCTGGTGATATCCAACCTCCTCTGGAAAATTTCCATTAGCCCTTAGGAGTTGCTCAGAATCTATTGAAGAAAAAAACAAAACACCTGATAAATCTCACACCTGTCAGGAAAAATTGTAAAAGACCTTGAAAATGAAATGAAATTCACTCAATTGTGTCCCACTCTGTGAGACCCCATGAACTGTAGCCCGCCAGGCTCCTCTATCCATGGGATTCTTCAGGGAAGAATACTGGAGTGGGTAATCATTCCCTTCTCCAGGAGATCTTCCCTGACCCAAGGATTGAACCCGGGTCTTCTGCATTGCAGGCAGATTCTTTGCTGTCTAAGCCACCAGGGAAGCCCCCAAAAGACCTTGAAATAGGCAGAAAGTTAATCTGGAAGGATGTTAGAAAACGCCTGCTTACCTGATTCTTTGAATCTGTGCCTGTGCCTTTCCTTTTACAAAACCGATAGTAATACAAATAACTCTTATCCAGAGGGATGCTATTGACTTCTGTCTGTGGAAGCCGTTTTTGCCTCTATTAGCAAATTCATGTCTGCATTTCTGCTTGCCTTTGTAAATCTGTTGGGTCTTTTTTTGTTTTCCTTTGTTTTCTTTTTTTCCTGATTCTCATTGGAACCACTTTTTTACGCCTTGCACTTACTGTCAATGAATGAGTTAAAATAAGATCTTCGACACTTTTTATATTTGTGGGATCGTGATTCTTTTCTTCATTGTTCTTTAACATACCTCATATCTCCCTTTTTCCCCTGGCTATCAGGAAGGCAAAATTTTAAGATTAAGTTGTCTTATTTTTCTAAACATTTTACCAGTGGGGAATGCCTGTGGGCTGGGGCTGCAGCCTGGCTCAGGCAACAAGTGTGTGGGATTTCCCAAAAGGGCAAGCAAGGGGCAGCTGGAGCCCCCAGGATGTGCTATGTGACTTTGGGTGAAGTTTTAAACCTTGAAGTCTTGATTCACCCAGGGTTTCCTAGCAATACAATAGAAGCTTCCCCAAACAAACACCAGGGAACCGTGTGCCTGAGCTGTGTGCCTGCCACTTTCCTCCCTTTCCCACGGAAGCTCCACCTTGAGGCGGGCAGGCAGGGTCCTCTGACATTACTGCTGGAGGCCAGTGTCTCCGCTCACTGAGCTGAGACCCCCCGGGAACTGGCTGGGGCTGACACTCGGGGTCACATCCTCAGCACACTTCCTCCCCACACCAGACCCAGCCACTTCCTCTGAGGACAACAGAAGTTGAATGAGAGATGAGTTCCTGAGATGTTGCAATACCCGGGACCATGAGGACAAGTAACCCGTAGGTGTCTGCAGCATGAACAGTCCCCCAGGGGCCCTGGGAGTAATCTTTCTGGAGAGTAGCTCTGAATGCCCACTGCGTTCCAAGTGTCACATGAATCCTTCCCATAACCCTGAAGTTGAGAGCTCCCCTACCTGAAACAGGATAAAGCTTAGCAGGAGGAAGTGGGCTCAGGAAGGGGTGGACCTGGGTGGGAGATGAGACCAGCCACCTGGCCCAGGGGTCCTGACCAGGATTCCAGCAACGCTCTGCTAATCTGCAGACAGTACCAGGTTACAGATGTAGGGAACTGCCAGCCCGACCGTGGCCGGCTTTCTGTCGGCCCCCGGACTGTACTCCGCTGCTCAGCTGATCTCCCCGACGGGGACGGTCCATCCATGGCACTCAGCCCTTCAGTGGCTCTTCTTCCTGTCATCAGCCCTACGCGGCCTCCCTCTCTACTCTCCCCCTTACTGGACATCCAGGCCCTCCAATCCACCAGGGCCCATGTTCTCCCCCTGTCCTCTCTTCCCTTCATACCCACCTCCCCCATTTTGCCCAGCTAGGAGGAACTGCTTGATCTTTGAGGATTTACTCCAGGATCACCGCCTCCAGGAAGCCCACCCCTCCTACCCCAAGTCTCTTGTTATATAGCATACCTGATAGGAAGGGAGGCAGATTCCTTCTTGATGCAAATCCCTTGGCCCAGGATCAGCCGGGGATTTTGTTGAGATGCAGTCTTAGGTCTGGAATGGGGTCCCAAACTCTGCCTTTCCCACAATCCCCAGGTGATGCCCAGTGGTGTTAATAAAAAAAAAAAATACATGGACTTCACTGGCGGTACAATCATTAAGAATCTGCGTGTCAGTGTAGGGGACACGGGCTCAATCCTTGGTCCAGAAAGATTCCTCATGCTGTGGAACAACTAAGCCCTTGTGCCCTAACTACTGAGCCCCCATGTTACAACTACTGAAGCCCACGCCACTGGAGTCCACGCTCCACAACAAGAGAAACCCCTGCAATGAGAAGCCCATGCACTCCAACTAGAGAGTAGCCCTCCGCTTGCACAACTAGAGAAAGCCTGTGTGCAGCAATGAAGACCCAGTGCAACCAAAAACAAATTTTTAAAAACCATGGGAAAAAACCAACAACAGAGGAGCAAGGATCTAGGCCTTCCTGTAATTCTGAGACCCCGAATCACAAAATCTTGTTCTGAATGTTTTTAAGCACCATTGGTTCCAATCAAGTTTATGCCTCAATAGCCCTGCCCAGCTGGAACCAGCCCCATTTGGCCCCCAAGGGTGCTCAGGGCTCACAGCAGGTGACTAGCAAAGCTGGGATTCCACAGTGATCTTTACCCAGTGAGGAGTCACAGCCAGGGGCGAGGTTGGAGGCAGCTAAGGGCCAGCCCAACATAGGGACATCACAGCCCTCATCAGAAAGAGCATGGCCACCTCCTCTGGAGAAGGGCCGCAAACTTCCTGGGTGCCCTTCCCTCACTGAGCACCCCTAGGGCCTGTGGCCCAGCTGAGAGCACAGAAGCCTCTGTGAATGGAGTGAGGGAGGCTGAGAAGCAGGTCCTGTCTGTCACAGGAAGCCGTGAAGCACCCATAGCTAGTGACTAGACGCTTGCTCCTCAGAAGAAAAGCTATGACCAACCTAGACAGCATATTAAAAAGTAGAGATATTACTTTGCCAACAAAGGTCCATCTAGTCAAAGCTTTGCTTTTTCCAGTAGTTATGTATGGATGTGAGAGTTGGACTATAAAGAAAGCTGAGCGTTGAAGAATTGATGCTTTTGAACTGTGGTGTTGGAGAAGACTCTTGAGAGTCCCTTGGACTGCAAGGAGATCCAACCAGTCCATCCTAAAGGAAGTCAGTCCTGAATATTCATTGGAAGGAGTGATGTTGAAGCTGAAACTCCAACACTTTGGCCACCTGATGCGAAGAACTGACTCATTGGATAAGCCCCTGAGGCTGGAAAAGATTGAGGGAAGGAGAAGGGGACGACAGAGGATGTGATGGTTGGATGGCATCACCAAGTCAATGGACATGAGTTTGAGCAAGCTCCGGGAAGGACAGGGAAGCCTGGGATACTGCAGTCCGTGGGATCGCAGAATTGGACATAACTGAGTGACTGAAGTGAACTGAGACCACAGCACCCCCACACCCCGGAGGGGCTCCTCTACAGCAGCCTCAGCTCTCAAGATGAGCACTGCCTTCAGCCATCACCTATGGCCTTTGAGCTTCTAGTCCACAGACATGTGGTTTTCTACCAGCTGCCACTAGAGAAAAAGACTAGAAGTCCTTTCCTCCTTGCCCCAGATCCATGGGGCCCAGAGCCAGGACCCTCTGCCACCCTAGAAGTGGGGCAGGGCCCACCCCACTTCAGCCCCCAACATCCCTTATCTTAGGCTTCTTGCACACACGGGGTTATAGTTGCCCCTGGACAAGTGAGCCTTGGCCCAAGAAAGGACACATTGCCCAAAGCTAGGAAAACACAGGCTTGTCTTTACAAACCAACTTGGCCTCTCTCCTGTTGTTTAGTCACCAAGTCGTGTTAGACTGCAACCCCATGGACTGTAGCCTGCCAGCCTCCTCTGTCTATGGGATTTCCCAGGTAAAAATACTGGAGTGGGTAGCCATGCCCTCCCTCCAGGGGATCTTCCCAACCCAGGGACTGAATTCTCGTCTCTTGCATTGGCAGGCAGTCTTTACCATTGAGCCACCAGACAAGTCCATACAGACTCACTAAAGACAGTGGTACTTCGATTTCACCATTTGAGTCCATGACCCTGTTATAGCCCGCTCTCCGCCCCTACACAGCCACTCCCAATTCACCCCCATCTAGTCACTGCTCCACACCGATTTCACTTTCTTCTTTTATTGGGAAGCAGACACAGGGCACCCAGGGTGAGAAGCAGCCCGACGCCTCCCAGTGAGACCCAGGACAATGGCGGCCAGAGTTAGGGTCATCACAGTAGCCAGGCCTAAGCCCAGCATCACCAGAGGGGGAGAGGAGGTGGGCCCTTCCATGCCACGGTCCCTCATCTTCCCCAGGAAGATCAGCGGCCCCACTGTGACGTCTGCTTCCTCCGTCACTGAAAGACAAGACATCTGAGGGTTACCCGAGTCCCCAAGCCAGGAAGCAGGTGAGGGGTTCTGTTCTGCTCAGCGGGCTGAACCAGTAGGTTTAGTTCTAGGAGCTGCATTAGTTTCCCAGATCCCAGATTATGGGCTGCCCTGATGGCTCAGCGGTAAAGAATCTCTAGCCAATGCAGAAGACACAGGTTCAATCCTTGGGTCGGGAAGATCCCCTGGAGGAGGACATGGCTACCCACTCCAGTATTCTTGCCTGGGAAATCCCATGGACAGAGGAAACTGGCAGGCTATAGTCCATTGGGTCATAAAGAGTTGGACACGACTGAGCAAAACTTAATAACCCCCTGATTGTGCGTCAGGACTCCAGGATGACTGCAGAATGGCCCTGGCCAACATCAGGTGGGGGCTTGGAGCCTCTCTCACTTAGCTTTGAGATGGAATCCCCTAGAAATACATGTTAAGTCCCTTCAGTAGGGTTTGACTCTTCAGGACCCCATGGACTGCAGCCCACCAGGCTCCTCTGTCCATGGGTTCTCCAGGCAAGAATACTGGAATGGGTTGCCATGCCCTCCTCCAGGGGATCTTCCCCCACCCAGGGATAGAATCCTTATCTTTTATGTCTCTTGCATTGGCAGGCAGTTTCTTTACCATTAGCGCCACCTGGGAAGCCATCCCCTAGGGGTAAGCAGAATTAAATGGGGAACAAGAAAAGGACTGTCACCCTAAGGCAACAGCTGGTGCCTCTGAGGGGAGGGGCCTCCCGAGACCTACCGTGCCTGCGACTTCGGGGAACAGGCTGGCCCTCCCGGTGGGACAGCCTCATGGAACGGCCTGAAATGCCGCAGCGCCCCTTGCTACAGCATCGACAGATGTCAGTGGGGCCTTCAACCGGGGACCACCTGAGTGAAATACAGGAAATTAGACAGCTGTGCTGCCTTCAGGAAGCAGTTTGCGAATAGTGGGCACATTGGGGGAAATCAACACGAGTGAGGGTGGCCGGTCTTCCACCCCAGCCTGGACTCCTTACCTGTTGGAGGACTTGCTGAAGGAACAGGCTTTGTTTAGTTGGTCTGGGACTCGGTCAACCGGAGTGACTTTCAGGTGGCAGGTGATATATATCTGGAAACAAGAGCAGCTATTACGAGGGAAAGTTCTAGGCAGCTCAGTGACTGGTAAGCCAGTTCAATAACCCTTAACTTTTGAGGAGGGGAAGCCCACTTTACAGATGGGAGGATGCAGATTCAGAGATCAGCTTGCCTACAAGTCCAGAGCAAGTTGCAATTTGGATTCTGAATTAGAACCCAACCTATCAGCTTTATTCCTAGACTCTCTCACATTTCTCCCAATCACTCAGCCATGTCTCACCCCCAGGGCCTCATTAAATCAAAACCTTAGAACAGGGAATCAAGCCCAGTGGGAACAAAATCCAACTTGGCTGTTGGAATGGGAGGAATTTTGACAAGACAGGTCAGCCCAGGGCCTCTTGGTAGAGGCATCCACAACCAGAGGTCCCCCTCACATTCTAGGGGTTCCACACAGCCCCTCCCCACATCCTGCCAAGGCACTTGAACACCAGCTATCTTTCCTGAAGCCTTCCGCATACAGAACCATAAACTGTGGCCACCACCTAGTGGCTGAATGCACCAGCAGGGAAACCCTTTCGGAAACTTGAATCAGCCAGGCTGCACTCACAACCCAGAGAAGTGCTCCCTGGTCCTTTAGCATCCCTATTCCAGGAAGGGAACTGCCTTGAGCCTCAGCTTCTTCCCAGTTGACGCTAACTGGGGCCTCAGATCCCCGGAGCGGTTCCTCATTAGCTTTTGAGTAAGAGTCCATCTCCCCTGTACTGCAGCCTCGGTTGGCCCAGCCACCTGCCCACCTTTGAGGGAGAGCCCTCCCAGAGTTCAGGCTGCCTTCCCTTGATCAGGATCCTCCTCTGGTCTTCGGTACCCCATCTCCAGATGCGGATGCTGGCTGGCTCAGGTGTTGCCCTTGCTGATGGCATCTCCTCCTTCAGTGGACCACCTGTGACGTCCACTTTCTACCCCCAACCAGGATCTTCTACCTTAAGACCCACAAGGTCATCGAACTGGGGACCAGGACCCTTCCCCCATCTAGTCTCCTTTCTCCCCAGCCCCGTTCAAACACATGACCTGCCTTTACGAAGTTTCAGGGCAACACCCAGTAGCTTCAGCTGCACCCTTCCTTTTATCACCGTCTGTAGCAATCGACTCCTGTTCTCAGGTGAGGTGAAGCAGCATCCATGTGCTCATCTACAAATTTCCCACTGCTTGCCTCTCAGCGCCAACCCGCCACGTAAGCCTCTGGTTCAGTGTTCTGTGAACCTAGCTGCTTGTTAGACACAATTTAAATGGCTTTGATGCGTTTGTAAATAGACTAGTGACTAGGTATGGCATAACACTAACAGAACCTAGATGGTAGGTAAATAGCTATTCGCTTTGAAATCCTCTCTCCTTCATATTATTTGCAGATTTTAATGGAGTGGGAAAGTTCATGTCAGACCCCACCCCAGTTAAGTGAAAATATATGGGATGATTAAGTATCAGTATTTTGATGATCTTTCCAGGTGGTCAGAACAGGAGCCAGAGCTGGAAATCCTTGCTTTAATCACTGTTCCTTCTTGACCAGCTATCCCGAATTCCCATCTTCCCAACTCCTTTCTCAGGAAAACTCACTTAAGAGCTACTTGAGGGCTTCCCTGGTGGTGAAGGGGTTAAGAAGCTACCTGCCAATGCAGGGGACACAGGTTTGATCCCTGGTCCGGGAAGGTCCCACATGCTACAGGGCAACTAAGCCCGTGTGCCTCAACTACTGAGCCCCCTTCTCTAGAGCCCAGGAGCCCACAGCAAAGACCCAGCACAGCCAAAAGTATTTGAATAGAAGCATCTTTTTAAGATTCTACCAGCACTTTCTGGCGAGCTGCCAGTCCTACCTGTTCTTCCTGCCACAGTCGTCACATGTGGTCCGAATCTTAGCTCCCTCCCCCCAACCCACCACCCTTAGTGTCAAGCTGAGCTTCCTAGCTTAGTGGCTCATCAACAGCACCTGAAGACTTGCTAGGAATGCAGGTGCCAGGCTCTACTCCAAGTCTACTGAACCAAACCCTGGAGGGTATGGGGCTCAGTGGTCTAGTTCAACAAACCCTCCAGGTGATGCTGGTAAACTCAAAGTTCAAGAAGTCACTGGTCTAGCCTATGTTCAAGTTCGAGAGGCTACCTAGTATGAAAAGCTCATACTGACTTCCCTTGCCCTTCTAGAACTCCTCCAGGAAGGCTGGCACCTGCTGTTATGAACTCCTCTACTCTGCCATCTGGGTTCTAGTCCTGCTGACCTTGGTGAGGATAAGGTCAGTGACCTGGTCACCAGATACTGCATTGCTAATGCAGTATCATCATCTGATGTGAACTGTCAGCTGAGTCTCCTGGGTTCCCACTCTCCTACCTTGTTCTGTTTCCAGGATCCCTGACTGATTCCATCCTTCGTGGATTTTCTCACTCCATCCCGCATAGATTTTCTACCCGTCTCTTAAGGCCCATGCTTTCCCAAAGATCTCACTGGAGATCATGGCTTTATCTACTTGCTAAGTTACTAGGATGGGACAGAACTATCAGATCACTGCTTAAGGGAACAGCTCGCAAGCAACAGCACCAGCTTAGGAAGGCTTGTCCACCTGACCCTACGAGTTCAGGCTTATTCCAGGCTATTAAGCCATTACCGTGTTTCTGGAGTCATTAGCAAAATGGAACATGTCCACGATGAACTGGAGGATCTCCGGTCTGGGTCTGGGTGCTTTGAAAGCAGATGAGGCATCAGTGAGACCATCGACGAGACAACTTTGAAGAGAGCAAGTGAAACATAGTTAGAGCCGGAGGAAGGTGACATCTTTCCAGATGTGACAGTCACATCCCAGAAGGGTCCCCCGGAGAGGCAGGCCAGCCTCACCCGTGGAAGTCCACGATGGTGTGGTAAGGGGAGGTGCTCCAGTCCGGCGTCAGCGTGGCCACGCAGTGGTCCACGAACAGTCGCAGGGGCACGTGGCTGCCGGTGTGGACTTGGGCCTGGAGGTGGGCTCTGTCTCCCAGCTGGAAGGTGGGCATCATCTTCTCGGTGCTCCAGTTCTCTGCAAGGCGTGCCGGGGATGAGAGCCTGCCGGAGCACTCCCCTGTCAGCTCCCCGCTCCTGAACCACCTTGCTCACCCTCCATCAGGCGCAGAGAGAAAACCAGCTTCTCCTCCGAGAACACCGTGGTCCTGAATGGCACCCAGGTGGGCTGGATGGCCCAGCTACTCACGTTGCCTTGCCTGCGAAGAGACGAGCAGCTGCAGGGCTCCAGGCCCTACTAGAGACACTGTCCTCCTCTGGGGTGTGTCTGCCCACCTGTCTGAGCACTACCCCCCAGGATTTTGTCTGGGGAGGCCCTTCCACATATGCCTCGTCCCTTGTGCCTTCATCATATCAACACCCTCTCTCTTCCCCCTCCCAGACCAGAGTCAAGTTCAAAGCCTTCCTAGGTGTCCCTGGTGGCTCAAAGAATCCGCCTGCAATGCAGGAGACCTAGGTTTGATTGCTGGGTTGGGAAGATCCCTTGCAGAAGAGAATAGCAACCCACTCCAGTATTCTTACCTGGAGAACTCCACGGACAGAGGAGCCTGGCGGGCTACAGTCCACAGGGTTGCATGGAGTCAGATACGACTGAGCGACTTTTACTCCTCTGCCCTCAGCCCAGCACAGAGGGCCAGGCCTTGTAGTTGTAAACCAGTCACCTGGTCCCCAACCCTTTATGCTCCAAGGTCACAGGCACGTACTTTGTGCTGGGGCCTCCCCCACCCTCACTCAGCTACGGAATGCAGGTTATGATGGCCAAGGTCAAGGTCAGAGCTTGGAGCCCACCCCTGCTCTACTGAGGACCCTTTCTGAAGTGAGGGGGCGGGGCAGCCCTGCAGCTTCCCCCAGGAGGCAGCTGTGGCCCCGGCCAGTTTCAGGGGCTCCGAGCAGAGGCCGCAGGGCCACCCCCACTCCCACCAGGACTGAGGGCGGCGACCACAGCCTTAGCCCCTCCCCCTCCTCACAGCCCCACTGCCAGGCGCTGCCAGGCTTGCCGAGGAGCCTCTGGGCCAGGGGCGGCCACACAGACCTGGGGTAGCGGCACTCGATGGGGACCTCCGCGCGGTTAGTCCTCAGGATGGACAGGTTTCCCGCGGGGCGGGGGTTGTGGAGCAGGAAGGTGCTGTACACCAGGGCATCGTCGGTCACCTGAGGGGAAAGGAAGGGGTCAACTCTACCAGCATCACCGCTCCAGGTGTGCCCGGCAAGGGGCAGGGGGGCCGGGGCTGCTGGAGGTGGAAAGAACATGGGCCCTGGGCTCAAAGCCCACGTCGCTGACCCATGGGAGCGCCTGCACAGGCGCCCCGCTTCGCACCTGGTTTCACCGCAAAATCGTGACACCGCCCCTGGGCGTCTGGATCAGCTCCATTTCACCAGCAAGCAGCACCCTGTGACCAGAGGGTGTGAGCTTGGGTGTGAGCTCCCGTCTCAGGCTGCTGCCCCTACCCCAAGACACACACACCGTTTCCTTTTCCAGGGAAGGCCTGGGGGCCAAGAAAGCCCCCAGGAAGAGGCTAGAAAGTTCCAGGAATTTCAACTCACTGCCACAGCGGCTACCACCTAACTCACCCTCCTTTCTTCTGACTTATTCTCACGCTCTTCTCACAGACGAGGAAGCTGGTTTTGTGGTTGCCCGAGGCCGGAAGAACACCAGCAGATGCTGCTGGGCAATTTGCATCCCCTCTCAACGCCCCCCTCCCAGTGAGCAGCTGCCTGGCCCGCCCTCACCGCTCAAACTTCAGGGGAGAGTCCTAGCTGTCCATTAGCGTGGTCCCCAGGTAGAGAATCTGCATTTTTGTGGTACCCGGTGCAAAGGGAAAATGTGGGGCTCCTTGTCCAACAGGAAAGAATGTCAGGACAGTGAAGCATCATTCAAGCAAGCGTGTTCCCCAGAGTCAGCGCAGGTGGTGTTCCCCACAAGCCGCCAGAACCCCACGTGAATTTTCCCACGTGATTCTCCTCTAGTGAGACCAGGCAATCTGCCCAGCTGGGCTCCACGGTAGAGTCATGGGGGATCTTACAGATATTGATGTCTGCCCCCACTTCCATCCCGATTTCAGATGGAATATGGGAATCAGGAGTTCTAACCACTCCCCAGGTGAGTCTGATGACCAAATACTGGGAGTTACTAAGTTAGGATAATTTCTTAACTCTGGGCAGCTCTGGCTTCCCCAAGTTCTCCCCAGGGAAATGAGGCCCAGGCGGCTTCAGGTCCAGCCCTGGGGACCACCCTGAGACCAGAGCTCCCGAGGAGGACTCCTGGGGGGCTGAACTTGCCCTGCCCCTAGCCAACTGAGACCAGAGTCCAAGGGCCAGCTGGGTGGGGGGTGTAACGGAGGCGAGGACAGACCTTCTGAGGGGCAGCAGGAAGTTGATCCAGGAATTGTGCAACCACTGGGGTCAGTGCGCCGGCCCTTGCTAGGAGGGTCCTCCTACCGAGACCCTGCCCCTCCCCATCTCCTTGGGAGGCGATCTGGCCTGAATTACTCAGTTTTGCCCCTGCACACACACACCCATTTGAGACTGCCCCCACGGGACCCACACTTTGAGCCTCTTCAACCACGATGACCTTTGACCCTGCCCTCAAACCACTTTCAACTCAAGGCTTCAAAGCCATTAACATGAATGAGGGACGCCAAATTTTTTTTTTCTTCCCTGTGATGACTTCTGGGCTTTGAGGTTTCAAAGCTCACCTCTTCCATACAAGTTTCTAGGGCCCCACGAAAGCGCTGGGCCACCTGCAGAGTATCCCATCACGCTCCCCCCCTGCCCACCCATGTTGACTAAATGTCTCCTGGTTGCCCCCTAGGGGTTCAGAAGTCCTCAGGAATCAGAACGGGGGTGTCCGGCCTGGCGCAAAGTTCACGGCCACCTCTGGTCCCCACCCCGCCTCCCCAGCTTTGGCACCTAGAGGCAGGAACTCCCCCACCCCAGCGCCACCAAGGCCCAGCTTCAGGTCTCAGCGCCTCCACCCACCCAGCTCCCCCGAATGAAAGGAATCCGCCCCAGCCCCACCTCGCACCCACACTCCACACCGCCGGCCCCCTCCCTTGTCATCCCACCAAAGCTGGGGCTGCCGAGGGGGGCCAAGCCTCACCTGCAAGATGTTGCCACATTCATGCAGCCCGACCTCAAACCTAACCACGCCATCCGTGTCCGCGGAGGCCAGCGGCTCGCAGTTGTCGGGGCCCAGGGTGAGGTCCGCAGGCCGGATGAGCTTCCCGGTGCCGAAGAGGTCTTTGTCGACCGTGACAACCAGCTGAGCCTCCTGACACTCCACCATCACGGTGGGCGGTTTCGATGGCCTGAAGCGCTCGGTTTCATCATCCCAGAAGGGCTGGGGGCTGCAGAGCTCCGTGCTTCCCCAGAGCAGAAAGCAGAGGAAGAGCCTAGAACGCAGCCCCATGGTGCCCACGAAGACACTCCCACCCACTGTGACTCCTGGGCCGGCACCACCCACCGTCTTATACCCCCGGTGAGGGCCACTCACACCTGGGCTCCCAACTGCCTCTCTTCCGCAGTCAATCAGGTGGGCCAGGCCCCTGATGCTCAAAGTGGCCCCCCGGGCCCACAGCATCAGCCTCACCTGGGAGCTTGTTCGAAAGGCAGACTGGGATTTCTCTGGTGGCCCAGTGGTTAGGAAGGTGCACTTCCACTGCAGGGGGCACGGGTTCAATCCCAGATGGGGGACCTAAGGTCCTGCAAGCATCGTGGGCAGGCCAAAAGAAAGAAAGAAACCCAGATTCTCTGACGCAGCCCAGGCCGACTATGTCGGGACCCAGTCTTCTGCTCTCTCCCCAAGTGATCTGTATTCACATTAAGTTTTGAGAAGCATCAGCTGGTAGCCTGGTCAGTCATAGCTTCTCACCCCTTCCCTCCTCCCACCCTTTGCTGGCCTTTCCCTCATCACCTAGAGAGGGAGCTAAGAGCTACCTGGATCCTTAGGGTGTGTGTGTTGGTCGCTCAGTCGTGTCTGACTCTTTTCAACCCCATGGACTGTAGCCCACCAGTCTCCTCTGTCCATGGGATTCTCCAGGCAAGAATACTGGAGTGGGTTGCCATTTCCTTCTCCAAGGGATCTTCCTGACCCAGGGATCGAACCCACGTCTCTCACATCTCCTGCATTGGATGCAGATTCTTTCCCACTGTGCCACCTGGGAAGCCTGGATCATTGGGGGAGACCAGGAGAAAGCCTTTGACTAAGGATGAGGAGAATTTTATCAGAGATGGGAGCTCTTTCCAAGCAGAGAAACCATGGTATCATTAGGAGACCAGGGAATGTTGTGGGCTGCTACTTAACTTTGTTTTTTTTGTGTAAGGTCATGTTTTCCGATATTTATTTATTTGGCTGCACCAGGTCTTAGTTGTGACACAGGGGATCTTTAGTTGTGGCATACAGGATCTATTTCCCTGACCAGGGATCGAACCTGGGCCCCCTGTATTGGGAGCGTGGCGTTTTAGCCACCGGACCCACCAGGCAAGTCCTTGCTGCTCAACTTCATAGGAGGTAGTGGGGAAGGGCAGTGCAGGCAGAGGGATCTGTGTGAACAGCAGTGTAGACAGGGCACTGGGTGGGTCTGAGGGAAAACCTCAGGAACTCAGAGTTGCTGGCGCCTCAGGTCCCTAGGGTCCAGAGTGACAGTTTAGGGGGCGGGGGAAGTAGATTGGGGCAGGATCCTAAAGGTGCTGGGCTGAGATGCTGGACTTTGCTCTTGGTAGGGGAGAGGTAGGGTGGGGAAGATGAGTGATCTGGCCAGCTCTAGTTGGGGAGGGGTAGGTCTGAAGACAAGAGTCGGGGGGCTACTGCACCGGTCCTGTTTGGGGAGGTGGAGAAGGACTGCCAGACAAGGTCAGCCCTTCCTCACGGCCTCCTCCTTGCCAGGCCTGGGTGAGATTCCTCCAAGAGGAGAAGAACTCAAAATAGTCACGGCGTTAAATTCCTAGGGGCAGAAGTGATACCAAGCAGGGTGCTGTGGGGCTCCTGGGCACAAAGGCTTTCTATGTCCCCCATTTCTTTGATTTCAGGAGACAGCCTTCATTCAGCCCCCATGCCCTTTCCTGTGTTCCAATGAGCAGATTCAAGCACTTGTTAAGTAGGGAAGGGATGGGATTTGAGACCAGGGAGAAACAGTCAAGAGCAGCATTGGGGCAAGGTGCCCTTTCCCCATGAATGGGTACACACAACAATATCTTTGAGCTATTTTGCAGATACTGAAAGCCCCACCAGGTGGGAGAGTTAACAATTAACAACGGTGTGCTGCCCACAAGCATGTAGACCCCAGACCATCTGGACCTGAAGGTTGATGATGCTGACTCCTACTTGCCTCACCAACCCAAGAAGAATGTCCACGAGCTAATCATGCCCGCTTTGAACAACTACTATAAAACTTCTCACTGTCTTCTCCAAGAGGGGGGACACACAGTTTTGAGGGCATTAGCCCACCATGTTCCCCTTTGTCTGGAAAAGTAACAAAGTTATCCTGTTCTCCCTCACCCAGAACTCTGTCTCTGTGATCTGATTTAGCACTGGAGTAGAGAGAAACAGCTTTCAGCACCAGAAGTGCAGGTGTGCGTGCTAAGTTGCTTCAGCGTGTCCGACTATTTGCAACCCCATGGGCTGTAGCCCGCCAGGCTCCTCTGTCCATGGGATTCTCCAGGTGAGAATACTGGAGTGGGTTGCCATGCCTTCCTCCAGGGGATCTTCCCGACCCAGGGATGGAACCGGCCAGCGTCTCTTATTGCAGCGTCTCTGCATTGGCAGGTGGTTTCTTTACCACCGGAAGTGTGTACTCTTGTAAATGCTTGCTTCTAATTCCCTTGTGGCTCAGATGGGAAAGAATCTGAGCTACAGTCCACGGGGTCGCAAAAAGTCAGACACAACCGAGCGACTAACACTAACTGAAGGGACTGAACCATACTTCTAAGTTGCTTAAGTATATACTTCCTTGGTGTTTTTCGTGTTAATAAACTTGTTATTTTGTTACTAAATGTGTGTGTTTTTGTTAATAAACTTGTGGGAAAATAAATGAAGGGGAGAGATTACCCTCACCACTTCCTTTGACTTGATCAACACAGGTGGGGGTGCGGTGGGAGGAAGCCGGCAGAGAAGCAGATGGGAGTTCAGGCTTCAAGCTTGCCTGGACGGCCTGCCCACCACAGCAGAAACCACCTGGGTTTCCTGCCTAGCAGGCCCACAGGCAGAGAGCCAGCTGTGGCCTGAGGCCCCCGAGGGACAGCCAGCCGGAGAGACTGCGTCCTCTGCTGGGAAAGGGACCCCTCAGTCCCACAGCTGTGTTCGCAGGTTGTGCTGGGAGTAGGGTGGGGTTGGCTGGGGATGAGCGACCAGGGAGGGCATCCCTGAAGCCATCAGCCCCTCTCCGCCTTCGCGTTAACCCCCATTAGAGGACTTCCCTGGTGGCTCAGATGGTAAAGAACCCTTCAGCAATGCGGGAGACCTGGGTTCGATGCCTGGGTCGGGAAGAGCCCCTGGAGGAGGGCATGGCAACCCACTCCAGTATTCTTGCCTGGAGAATCCCCATGGACAGAGGAGCTTGGAGGGTTACAGTCCATGGGGTCGCAGAGTTGGACACGACTGAGCAACTAAGCATATCATAGCATAGAGGGCTTCAGGGGGGAAATAAGAATCAGTGAGGGTAGGGGTGGGGCATGAACTGGGCAGGGGGAGTCTGGGTGAGAGTCTATATGCACACGGGAGGTGGTGAGCATCTGTATTCCCGTTTTTCAGAACAAGGACCAGAGACAGCACCCTTGGGAACATGGCCAGTCCAGCCCCGACCACACCAACCCAGAACAGGTTCTGGATCGTTTACATTTTTTTCTGAGAAGTGCTGCCCCCTGGCGGCCAGAATGCACCAAAGCGGAGCCACCAGCTCAGAACATTTTCCCTTACTTAAAACTTTTTAAAGCCCAGAAGTCGTTGTTGCTTTAGTCGCTAAGTCGTGTCTGACTCTTTTGGGACCCTCATGGGCTGTAGCCTGCCAGCCTCCTCTGTCCATGGGCTTTATTTTTCCAAGCAAGAATACTAGAGTCGGTTGCCATTTCCTCCTCAGGGGATCGTCTCGACCCATGGATGGAACCCTCGTCTCCTGCATTGCAGGTGAATTCTTTACTGGGAAGAAAACACCTGGGAAGCCCAAAGCCCATAGTGGTTTCTAAAATACTATTCCTCTTTAAATGCCGGACCCAAGTCTCCTTGGAGAAATGGCTGATTCTAGGACTAGGGCTGGGAAAGTACAGGGTGAATCTGGAACATCTTGCTATGCCAAAAAAAATGTTCACAAAATGATAAGGATGTGTCAGAAGAACATAGGAGCCAAATGAATGGGGTGGGGTTGTGGGAACTGGCCCAGCTGGGGACACCTGTCCACCAGAATGAATGAAGACAATAAGGACAGCACATTGAAAAAAATAATTCATGAGTGTCCATGCAGAAGCTAAAAACACACAAATGAGTAGGCTTTTTCCATAAAAAGGGAGACTTCCTTATAGTACAATGCAAACTAATGACTGTAGAAGGAGAAATAGATTCAGAAAATAATCATTTGCAATCATCACAGTGGCAACAGATGCAGGCAAGAGGTATTACTGCAGGTTAAAAATCAGCTAATGGTGGGTTGGGAAGGGATGGATTAGGAGCTTGGGATTAGCAGATGCAAACTATTACATGCAGAATGGGAAACAGGGAATTCCCTGGCAGTCCAGGGGTTAGGACTTGGCATTTTCATTACTGTGGGCCCAGGGTTCAGTCTCTAGTCAGGGAACTAAGATCCCACAGGCCACGTGGTGCAACAAAAACAAATATAAAAAACGGGTAAACAACAAGGTCCTATTGTATAGCACAGGGAACTACATTCAACATCCTACGAAAGGGCACTTCCCTAGTGGTCCAGTGATTAAGAATCTGCCGTGCAATGCAAGGGACGTGGGTTCGATCCCTAGTCAAGGAACTAAGATCCCACATGTCTCGGGAAAACTAAGCCCATGTGCCACAACTAATATCCGACATAGCTAAATACTTTAAAAAAATATCCTGATAGAGAATTCACTGGTAGCTTAGTGGTTAGGACTCATCCTCTCACTGCTGAGGGCTGGGGTTCAATCCCTGGTCAGGCAACTAAGATCCCACATGCCGCATGGGGAGGCCAAAGTTAATTCTTCTAAAACATTCAATGAAAGTGAAAGTCGCTCAGTCGTGCCAGACTCTTTGTGAGCCCATGGGCTATCTAGTCTATGGAATTCTCCAGGCCAGAATACTGGAGTGGGTAGCCTTTCCCTTCTCCAGGGGATCTTCCCAACCCTGGAATCAAACTGGGGTCTCCTGCATTGCAGGCGGATTCTTTACCAACTGAGTTATCAGGGAAGTCCAGACATTCAGTATCACCTATTAAAATTTTTAAAATATATATCCTATGGTAAAGCACAATGAAAAAAATTAGCTGATGGTGTGATGAAGATGTTAGCTAATTCTATAATTATTTTGCAATATAAGATCAAATCAACATATTATCCACCTTAAACTTATACAACGTTATGTCAACTATATATTGATACAGCTGGGCAGGGGGGAAGCTCTGGAGATGATACTGAACACCACTGAACAGTACACCTAAAAATGGTTAAAATGGTCAATTTTGTGCTATGTGTGTTTTACCACAATTAAAACAAAACTATGTGATGGAAGTTTGAATACATCGTCTCAAGATTTCTCCCTAAGGATTCTTTATTAATTACAAAGGAATAAGCATGTGTGCATGCTCCGTTCGCTCAGTCAAGTCCGACTCTTTGCGACTCTATGGACCGCAGCCCTTTAAGGCTCCTCTGTCCATGGGGATTGTCCAGGCAAGAATACTGGAGTGGGTCGGCATGCCCTCCTCCAGGGAACTTCCCCAGGATCAAACCCGAGCCTCCTGCACTGGCAGGCTTTATCACTTAGCCACCTGGGGAGTCCCTTTTCAGTGGTTAAATCTGGCAAACAGCACTTTAGCCACGTTGTCAAAGTTAACCATTAGTTGAATAAACACTATTATTTATTTAGTGGGATAAAAGGACATTATGTGCCTCCTCATGAGAAGAGATGATGCTCAGGGTTTTTTTTTTTTTTTTTCTTTTCTTTTGCCCCAAGTCATGTGTGATCTTATTTCCAAGATGAGGGATCAAACCCAAGCCCCCTACATTGGAAGTGTGGAGTCTTAACCACTGACTGGACCGCCAGGGAAGTCCCGATGCCCAGTGTTTAGGAAAAGGTTATGTATGTGTAAATATACATGTGTGTATGTAAAAACACATGTACATGTATACATGTGTGTGCATGTGTATACATAAATATCTAATATATAGCAAATTACATATATACACATATTACATATATACAGAGAGAAAGCTTATATAGCAAAATGTTCATATTTCCTCTATATGGGTAAAGGGTAAAGAGGATTTCTAAATGAGAAATTAAAAATAAGCCCCTCCTAGGTCAGATTCAAGTGAAAGAGAGGACAATCAGGATCTGTTTTCAGAAGAAGGCTGTTAACCAGTTTCCAAAAGCAATGCCTGAAACAAAATATGAGGTTACTTGGTAGAAAACAAAAAGATGCGTGAGAATTTTGAGGAATAATTTATGAAAATCATCAAAGAATATCATCTAATTAGAGCTTCCATATTCATGGATGGGAAAAGCAATCTCAAAGATATCAGTTCTCCCAAAATTAATTTGTAAGCTCTATCAAAATCCCAACAGGTTGTGTGTGTGCGCACATGCGTGTGTGTGTGTGTGTGTGTGTATGTAACTTAACAAAACTAATCTAAAATGTATATGGAAAAAGTGAGTTGGCCCTTCACTTGGCCGTAAAGCAAGACTTTTGAAGAAAAAGTACAATGTGAGATATACACCCTAACAGATACAAAGACGTATTATAGAGCCATGGTGATGAAGGCAGGGTGCTGTTAGGACAAAAAAAAAGTACAGTGGAATAGACAAGACAGCCCAAAACAGCCACTTGCATATGTGGGAACATGATACACGACAAGGGGAACAGATGGACCACTCAGTGAGAGGAGCTGTGACAAGTATTATCCATATGGGGGAAAAATTGGATTTCTATCTCATACATAAAAATGAATTCTAGAGAGCTTAAAAAGCTGAATGTGAAAGCACAAAAATTAAGACATTTAGAAGGAAATACAACATCCCAGGGCAGAGTGAGGTGAAGGATATTTCCTAAATACAACCCCATGTCCTCCCTTCACAAAAAAAAAAAATTATAAGAGAAAAGTGACTTTTTTAGGGCACTCTCATAAATAATAATAAAATAGCTATAATAAAAATAGTTACCATTCACCATGTATTCATAATACATGCGGACTAGGCTGAGTACCCTAATCCTTATATCCATCTAGGGAAGTGTCATTGGCCCCATTTTACAGATGTGCAAACTAAGACTCAGACAAGTGGTACCCAAGGTCACACAGCCAGGGAACACCCAAACCAAGATTTGACTGCAGATTGATTGGACACCAGTTCCTGTTCTTCTGCCTCTAACCTTTACTGTCTCTCTGACACTTTACAGTAAAGTCAGTTCAGTCAATACCACACAATTGTGTATGGGCTGGGGGTAGACATGCCCAGATAAATAATTCCAATACAAACAAGGGTTAGGATTTACGGATACATGCCTGTCTCCCCCAACTATTCACATTAGATACTCAATAGGTGCTTTACAAATAGGACTTTCTACCTGTCACTCTGGGAAGACAAACTAGCTGATGCGTGATTAAGAATAGTGAGAACTGTGGGGCAGCTGAGATTTGCCACACA
This sequence comes from Cervus canadensis, assembly GCF_019320065.1. Lineage (NCBI taxonomy): Eukaryota > Metazoa > Chordata > Mammalia > Artiodactyla > Cervidae > Cervus > Cervus canadensis. Next base: position 28,011,136 of record NC_057417.1, on the reverse strand, counting down.
CACACACAACACTGGCACTACTGCCATTGCATTAATTCTGTAGCCAGACTTTAGCTGGAGAGACTCTGATGGGCTGAGATTTGGCACATTTTTTTGTGCAGTGGGAGAAATGGAGAGAGATTTAGGGGTATAAAGAGCAAGCCGATCTGGAAAACTTTTCACTATTTCATTATTAAATGTCAAATTGTGTACAACATTTATAGCCCACTTGACTGAGTGAGTGACCTTTTTAGTGTGTGTGTGTGTATCTATATATATTTGGCTGCACTGGGTCTTAATTGTGACGTGTGGGATCGTCAGTCTTCGTTGGGGCATTCAGGATCTTTATTAATTTATTCTTTAGTGGCATGAGGGATGCAGGATCTTTAGTTGCAGCATATGAACTTTTAGTTGCAGAATATGGAATCTAGTTCCCTGACCAGGCTTCGAACCTGGGCCTCTTGCATCAAGAGCATGGAATCTTAGCCACTGGACCACCAGGGAAGTCCCTGAGTATGTCACCTTGATCACAGCTAAGAAAAATGGATTTTTGTACAACGTTTTGGCTTTAATTTACAGAGTGTTAAAAATTACCTTAAAAAATAGTGTTGAAAATTCCTTGGTGGTCTAGTGATTAGGACTCTCACTGCTGGGGCCTGGTCATAGAACTAAGATTCCACAATCCTCTTGGTGTGGCAAAAAAAGAAAAACGTGCCTAAAGGGAAAATGAAATACACCTCCTCCCACCCCAACTATTGTTACCAGTTTGTAATGAATCCTTCCAGACATTTCTTCTATGCATATAAAATCACTTAAAAATACACTTACTACATGCAATGTTGTGTCCTAGATTGGATCCTGGAACAGAAAAAAAAAAAAGACATTAGTGGGAAACGTGGTATATTCAAATAAAGACTGGAGTTTGGTTAATATTAACGCACCAATGTTAGTTTCTCAGTTTTGACAAATGTGTTGTAGTTGTGTAAGATTCTTAACGTTATGGAAAACTAGGTGAAGAATTTATAGGAATCTCTGTACTATTTTGGCAATTTCTCTGTAAACCTAAAATTATTCCAAAAGATTATTTTAAACATGCACTTAAATGGGGATCATATTCTACACTGTTCCACAATCTGCTTTTTCTCATAAGATATAGAGGACATTTTTCCTGCTGAAAATCACTCCATTCTTCTTGATGGCTGAATAGAATGCCACTATACAGAGGTAACCACAATTTATCCAACCAATGTCTTCATGCTGAACATGTGGATGGTTGTGATTTTTTTCCACTGTTACACTAGGACTTCCTTGTTCATCTATCTTTCCATATCTGCTTAGATATTTCTTTAGGATCAATTCTGAGAAGCGGACTTGTGGGTCAGAAGGTATATGTGATGGGACTTCCCTGGTGGTCCAGTGGTTAAGACTCTGCACTTCCACTGCAGGGGACTTGAGCTTGAGCCCTGGTTGGGCAACTAAGATCGGATTCCCACATCCTGCACCCCACACGGTGCAGCCAGAAAAAAAAAAAGAGCAAAACAAAAAAGCCTAGTTAAGATGGTAAATTTTCTGTTAAATGTATTTTTCTGCTTAAAAATAAAATAGTTTTAAAATATTTCATTAAAAAAAAAAATCCAGTTTCTAGCCAAGAGGGCCTGCTTGATTCTCAGAATGTGGCAGCCGCTGCCAGAAGCTTCCTCCGCACCGTTGGTCACCCAACACAAGGCACATCTCTTGGGATCTTTTTGCTTCAGCAACCCTTAGGTTGCTTCTGAAATAAAGGGCTGGATAAACATAATGGTCTTCACTTCTGGTCATTCAAAATTCTCCATCAGCAATAGTGCTGCCCCAAACATGCTCCTGGCTGAAGTCCACGGAAAGATCAAAGAATGAAATTTCAGTGACTAAAGGGGGTGATACAGGGCACGTCTCTTCTATCCTCTGATTTCACTTTTGCGTATTCTGTGGAAACTGCATTTTGTCACCGTGCAAACGTTTCTCACGATGGGACTTTCATTTCCCAACAATGGGTTGCAACAGACTCCCACTTCAGCCTAGAAAAACACACCAAGAAGGAAGGGTGATGTGGGCCGTCGTTGTACGATTTAATGCAACAGATTTCCTCCGAATAGGCGGGGTTGTTGGAGGTGCTTAGGGGAATTCCTTGGTGGTCTAGTAGTTAAGGGGCTTCCCAGGTGGCTCAGGGGTAAAGAATCCGCCTGCCAGTGCAGGCGATGTGAGTTCAATCCCTGGGTCGGGAAGATCCCCTGGAGGAGGGCATGGCAACCCACTCCAGTATTGCCTGGACAACCCCACGGACAGAGGAGCCTGGTGGGCTACAGTCAACAGGGTCTCAAAGAGTGCCTAAGCAGCAACAGCCAGTGGTTCGTTCAGGGTCTGTGCCCTTTCAACGCTATGGGCCTGAGTTTGATTCCCAGTCTGGGAACTAAGGTCCACAGGCCACTTGGCCAAAAAAAGAGAAGAAACGAATTAGGAGTTCTTTTCATGACTATCATAAATGGAATCATCAAGGTTTTGGGATGTCACTACCCTCCCAGGGGGCAGAAGAGCAGAAGAGCTGCTCCACTCGGGAAAGGCATTCCAGAATTTGGGGCCCTCGTGGAGATCTACTCACGCATCTTACACCAGGTTTTCCTACTATTCAGCCAAGCCTGGCTGCTTCCAAAGGATCTTTTTATTTTTAATTTTTTGGCCTCACCCCTCGGCATGCAGGATCTTAGCTCCCCAACTAGGGATCAAACCTGTGCCCCCTGCATTGGAAGCTTGGAATTCCTAACCACTGGACGGTCAGGGAAGTCTCCGCCATAGGATCTTTGAGAAGGTAAATCAGTGAATCAACCCCCTGGGCACCTGTCATTTCTCACACCAGGGAAAACCCCTTGTCAGAATCCATTTTCACACCTCAAGGTGATGATTTTTTTTTTTAAGGTGATGATTTTGAGAAATGCTAAAAACTTTTTTGCTTTTATTTTGCAGGGGTAATCTGTATTGCTTTTGGAAGTCATCTATGACTTTTTACAAAATGTCTTATTTTTAAATACTAATTATAGATTCACAGGAAATTACAAAGAAATGTATAGGGAACGACTTCCCTGGTAGTTCAATGGCTAGGACTCTGTGCTCCCAATCAGGGGACACAGGTTCAATCCCTGGCAAGGGAACTAGATCCCACATACTGCAACTAAGACCCAAATAAATAATTTTTTTAAAAAAGAAAAGAAATGTATAGGGAAGCCCCATGAACCCTCCGGGCTTCCCTGGTAGCTCAGCTGGTAAAGAATCCGCCTGCCACGCAGGAGACCCCCATTTGGATTCCTGGGTCGGGAAGATCCCCTGGAGAAGGGACAGGCTACAGGCTACCCATTACGGTATTCTTGGGCTTCCCTAGTGGCACAGACAGGAAAGAATCCGCCTTCAATGTGGGAGACCTGAGTTCGATCCCTGGGTTGGAAAGATCCCCTGGAGGAGGGCATGGCAACCCACTCCAGTATTCTTGCCTGAAGAAACCCCATGGACAGAGGAGCCTGGTGGGCTACAGTCCATGCAGTGGCAAAGAGTTGGACAGGACTGAGCGATTAACACTTTCACTTTCTTCTTACCTAAGCTGTATGTCAAGTGTATGTTCAGTTGTTGTTTTTTTTTTTTTTTTTTTAATATGTTCAGTTTTTAAAGCAACTGCTAAACTATTTTCCAGAGGGCTGGACCATTTTATGTGCCCACCAGCAATGTATGAAGGATCCAATTTCTCCACATCCTTGTTAGCATTTGGTACTGTCACTATTTCTTTTAGCAGTTTTGAAACGTGTGTGGCGATGGCTCATCCCAGGCTTCATTTGCAACACCCTAATGGCTAGTGATGTTAAACATCTTTTATGTGCTCCTTGCCATCCATATATTTCCTTTGGTGAAATGTCTCTTTGTGGTTTGCCCATCATCTAATCGGATTATTGGTTTTGTGTGTGTGTGTGTGTGTGTGTGTGTGTGTGTGTGTGTTCAGTTTGTTTAACGTCGAGTTCTGAGAGTTCTCTACATATTCTAGATAGGAATATCTCTATTCATTTAGGTGGTATAGCCATACAGTGGAATATTACTGAGCCATAAAAAGGGATAAAATACAGATCCATGCTACGACATGAATGACCTTTGAAGACTATAGTAAGTGAATAGAGCAGAACACAGAGGCCACATATTCTAGGACTTCACTTATAGGAAATGCCCCCGAATGGGCAAATCCGTAGGGATAAAATATAGATTAGCAGCTGCCAAGGACTGGAAGGAGGGGGAGAAGGGATTGACTGATAATGGGCACAGGGTTTCGTTGGGGGTAGTGAATATGTTCTGTAATTGGATAATGGTGATGGTTGTACAACTCTGTGAGTATACTCAAAACCAATAAATTGCACACCCGGAGCTTGTTCAAAGTCTCCTAGACGGGAGTACGGATGGAGAAAAAGGCTAGGACTGAGCCGAGGGCTCGCACCTACTCGCCAATCATGCTTTACGACCGGCAAGTTACTGGATCTGGCCAGTGAGACGTGAGGGGATTTCTCTTCTGGGTTTTCTGGGAAAGTCTTGTCGGCTTTTAAAATAGGACACAAGGTGGGGATGTTTCCTCTTTTCTGGCTCTGACATCGTTGTATGCTTGAGCTGCTCGGAACTGAGGCCACCATCTTGAGTCATAAGGGAAACCCGCCAAGGGAGGAGCAGCTTGCTGAAGACGGCAGAGTAGACCTGGGTCCCTGGTGATGTCCGTCCGCTGAATTAACCAGTCCTGAAACGGCCTTCCCCTCTTCCCTGCTGGCTCAGACAGTAAAGAATCTGCCTGCAGTGCAGGAGACCTGGGTTTGATCCCTGGGTTGGGAAGATCCCCTGGAGGAGGAAATGGCATGGAGCCTGGTGGGTTAGAGTCCATGGGCTCGAAAAGAGCCGGACACGATTGAGCGACTAATGCTTTCACTTTCTAAGTGAGGCCAAAAAAAAAAAAAACCACTCCTCTTTTTGAGTAACTTGGATTTGCATCTTCCATTACAGCCAAAACACTAATAGAGTATCAGACGCCTCTGAGGAAACTTATTCAATATTCTGTAATAACCTGTAGGAGAAAAGAATCTGAAAAAGAATATATATATAGGACTTCCCAAGTGGTCCAGTGGTAAAGAATCTACCCGTCCCGCCTGCAGGGGACACAGGTTCAATCCCTGGTCTGGGAAGATTCACAGGCCGTGGGGAAACCAAGCCCATGGGCCACAATAATTAAGCCTGTGCCCTGGAGCCCGGGAGCTGCAACTAATGACGCCTACGAACTCTAGAGCCTGTGCTCAGCAACAAGAGAAGCCACCGCAATCAGAAGCCCACACACCGCAACTAGAGAGTAGCCCCTGCCCTCTGCAAACTAGAGAAAAGCTCTCGCAGCAACAAAAACCCAGTGCAGCCAAAAACAAAAGAACATATATACCTGAATCACCTTGCTATACACCTGAAACTGACACAGCATTGTAAATCAACCATGCTTCAATTAAAATAAAAACAAAGAAACACTTCTGAGATATCAGGTAACACAAGGACTAGAGCAGAAACGGTAACTGTTCCCGGCACTTTTTCTCCCCTATTACACAGTAACAGAATTCTTAGCCAGGCTAGGGCCATGGGAAGATGTTCCGGTCCCGAGACAGCAGAAGGGACACGGTCGTGCCTCTTAAGGGGAAAAGCATGCCTTCACTGTTAACCTAAGGAAAGGTTTGGTGCTTGGCATGCTAAGGACCAAAAGCAGACTGAAGCCAACTGACCAGTGAGTGAGAGGTAAAAAAAAAAAAAAAAAAGAAAAAAATGAAGGTGGGTAAGCAGATGGCTTTGGGGGAGATTTGGCTGTGATGGGGAGCAGAGGGATGGGGCAGCAGCTGGAGGGGATGTGGAGGCCGGGGGCAGCCATGCCGATGCCCTGCTTGGATCTCCCTGCGAGAAAGGAGCTGATGAGCCCCGAGGAGTGCAGTCAGCCGACAGCCTCCACCTGTAGCACCTTGGAGCCTGGGATACACCCTTCCCGGGTGTCCCCCGCCAGTGACAAAGCAGGGTGGGGATACCGGGCCGGGCCATTGCTACCCTGAGGACCCAACCGATGGAAAGGGTTTTCTGTTGTTCCCTTTAAATGACAGAGACCAGAGTTTGCTTAGAAGTCCCATGAGAAGAAAGAGCAGCCGAACACGGACTAGAGAAGATGCACAGATGGAGAGCGGGAGGTCCCTGGGAAAGCAGAAGACGGAGTCTGGACTGCAGGGGAACAGATCCTCAGGCCCAGGGAGGAGGAAGGAGGCAGGAGGATGGGGGGACTGAGCATGGACATGCAAGGGGGTGTAGGTTTGGGAGCAAGGTGATGGTAGACCTCCCACCAGAGAAGTTTCTTTTCCTGAGACGCAGGAAGCAAGGCTAGACTCCAGAGTCAGGGAGCTAAGTCCTTCGAGGTTGCCCAGAACTGTGTCTCTGTTTCTTTTCCTGGTCTCTGTTTTCCCACCTGCACAATAAACAGCTTGGGTTAGAAATCTGCTCCCCCAACTTGTTTAAGCCTCGATGGATTTTCAAAAATACACTTTTGGGGGGACCCCCACCCTCAGCTTCTGGATCAGAATCTCTGGGGCAAAAGTGGTAAGGGCAAGAATCTGTGTGTGTATGTGTATTTGTGTATATATACATATGTATATACGTACTTTTAAAAATATATGTTACTTATTTATTTGGCCACATTGGGTCTTCGTTGCAGCACATGGATCTTTAGTTGCAGCTATGTGAACTCTTAGTTGCGGCTCATGGGATCTAGCCCTCTGCCTTGGGAGTGCAGTCTTAGCCACTCTACCAGGGAAGTCCCTTTATATATTTTAAAAAAATGGCCGGGGATGATGTGAAGGCACATCCAGGTTTGGGAACCACCCTGCCGAGCCTCTCAAGACCCCTCCAGCTCTGAGAGTTTGTGGTCCACCCTCCGCCCCTCCCAGGATGGTGCAGAATTCCAGCACAGCATTTGACTGAAGCTATAAGCTACAGAGTAAGCCACATGCCACTATCTGTTACCAGGAATTTAAAAAGCCGCAAAGGGCTTCTCTGGTGGTTCAGACAGTAAAGAATCTGCCTGCATTGCAGGAGACAAGGTTCAATCCCTGGGCTGGGAAGATCCCCTGGAGAAGTGAATGGCTACCCACTCCAGTACTCTAGACGGGAGAATCCCATGGACAAAGGAACCTGGAGGGGTTCAGTCCATGGGGTCACAAAGAGTCAGACACAACTGAGTGACTAACACGAAGTCCCAAAGGTACCAGAACTCAAAAGAACTACAAGGCAAAAAACCTGGCAGCAAAATCAGAGGTTCTGCCTGCGTGGGAAGCCCACTCAGGCTCCTACGATCATGTTTCCAAAGCCCCCAGGTGGGAGGTGGTCAAGGGCAGTCCCAGGAACCGGAGACAGGCATGCTTTTGGCACCTCTACAAAGGGGTGGAGACCTAGCCAGGCCTTTCTGAAACCTGAACCCTGGGGTGGGGGAGGGGAAGGAGGGGCGGCCTGGCCCTGAGAGTCCACGTCTGCCCCCCTCCTCCCCAGAACTCTCCTCGGCCTGGTCCCCCTTCTGGGGGCTGCTCCAGACCCCGCAGGCCACCTCCGCTCTCTTTTTGCCTCTCTCTGCCCCTAAGGTCGAGTGGGGACAGGCTGGGGCCACCAGCCAGCTCCATGGACGGGGGACTTCGCCTCTGTTCACATCCCAGCTTTGGAAAGAAAAGAAGAAAGGTCTGTGTTGCTTTGCATCTGGGAGATCCTTCCCCGTCTTAAACTTCTGGAGGCAGGAAAAAGGGATTTGACCTCGGATTGACTATAAAAGAAGGAACAGAAGGAGCCTAGAACCTTCCCACAGGTATGAATTTCTTCACTTTTGCTGGCATGTGTGAGTATGAGTGTGTGACAAGTTTTCTATTGGTCCGAGATGAAGCTGTCTTAATGATCTCCCGGGCCCCTTCTGACTGCTTCGGTGCAGTGATTCTGCAGCCCTAACTTTCATTCAGTCATTCAGTGTTTCCTTAGTACCCATCCTGTGCCAGATGCTGCCACTAGATAAGCCCTGATCCCTGCCCTCAACGGTCCCCAATCTGGATGGGGAAACATAATCGTAATAACAGCGACCGCACTTACGGCGGGTCAGGCGCTGGGCTAAGCTTTGTATTTACATTAGGCTCATGTATCCTAGCAAAAACTGGAAGAGGTTAAGTGTATTCCTAGCCCCATTTTACAGGTGAGAAGAGTGAGGCTCAGGGAGATGAGGTCACACAGTAGATTGTGGAGCCAATGCTTGGAACCACTGTGGATGCAACCTGCCTGCACCTAAAGAGGCAATTCAGGGCAACAGGGGCACCATTACAGAGTGTAGATCTCCAGAGTGTAAGGCAGGACCAAGCTCAGAGCTGGAGATGAGGCAGCCTCCATGAGGCCCGCTGAGAGCTCTTGGGTCATCTGGGACTTGAGGTCAGTGATGGTCTGGATCAGGGGTCCCCCCTCTCTCATTCCGGGGGGCCAGGGTGATGGCGGATAGAGCAGGAGGACTTCAGGATTCCCAGCCAGCTTCCCTGGGAGCTGTCTGTCCCCATACTTACAGAGCGGGGACTTCCCTGACCTGGGGGGCTAGTGTCCCAGCAGCCTGAGAGGTGGGTGGCCCCCAGGCCTGGGAGGCAGGGGCAGGCCCAGGTCACTGTGGATTCCCCTCAGCAAAGCCTGGACCACAGTTTCCCCCTCCTCACAGTTCTCGACTCCCATCTCCCATCTGTCCCCAGAAGGACAAAAGCTGATTATTCCACTGGGGGCTGTACTGGGCCCCATGAATGGAGTATTGAAAACCCTGTGTCCACATCCAGATAGATTTTCATCCTCTTCCCAACCAGACTGTTTGTCCGCCAGGATGGAGGCAGAGCCAGGGAAAGATGGCGGGGGGGCGGTATTCCTTTTGAGAGGGGCACCCACGTCCCTGGGCACCTCAGTCTCAGTATATCCCAAACAGAATCATCTTCTCTTTAAAAAAAAGTTTTTTTTTCTTTGTCTACACTGGGTCATAGTTGCAGCATGTGGGATCTAACTAGTTCCTTCACTGGGGATGGAACCTGGGTCCCCAGCATCGGGAGCATAGTGTCTTAGCCACTGGACCACCAGGGAAGTCCCTCAAACAGAACCACCTTCTAAACCAGCCACCCCTCACCGCCCCTGCCACAACCATCCAATCATTATCCACACACTGGGATGCTGGTGACACGGTGTGAATATTCACTGAGCTCTACACTTAGGATTTATGTTCTTCTTGGCTTGTAAACTTCAATCCAAAATTAAACAAAATAATCTCCCAGGGCTTCCTACCTCAAAAGGGCAGAGAATCCCAAATGGCATTTAAACCTCCAGTCCTACACCATTTTTGAATATTTGTGACTCATGAGAACCATGTCTCCTTGATGTTTTTTTCTTTACATTGACTCTTTTTTTTTTTTCTGATTTAAATTAACTGTAGTCTATTCCCTGGCAGTCCAGCAGTTAGGACTTGGCGCTTTCACTGCTGGGACCCAGGTTCAGTCCCTAGTTGGGGAACTAAGATCTCACAAGCCATGGTGCAGCAAAAATAATAATAATAATAATAAATTTAAAATTTAATTAGCTTTAAAGGGAAACCTGATATTGTTCCAGATCAATGGAAAGCCAGGATCCTTTGTCATAAGCAGAATGCACTACAAAAGGAAAAAACTAAGGCAACAGTAAATGTCCATCTATCTCCTCCCCAAATGATGTGGGTTTTGCTACCAGTGGCATCAGCACCCTGTTTCGGGATTTCCTGCCCTGGAGGAAAAACTCAAAGCCCTTAGCACAGCCGTGTGGACCTATCTTGGTTTGGGATCTCATGACCCTCCAACCTCATCTCCCACCACCTGCTTTCATACACCCTTCGCTTCAGCCAGACCTAACTCCTCATGAGGAGTTACCATGAGTATTTCCATTCTTCTCATCCTCCAACCACTGCCTCCATTCAGAATACCAAACCCCAGTGGAAATGTCATTCCCCACCCCGACGCCCCCACAAAGCTCTCCCTGGGCCCTTCCAGCTGGAAGAAGAGCCTGGAACCTTTAATTCCAGATGTTCCAGCTGTGACTGCTCACCACACCTTGATGGGACCATTGGAAAGACCACCCATTGGCTGGACACACAAGGAAGCAGAGATGCACACTGGTCCCCAGCCTGATGAGAGGAGCAGGGGATGGGGGCCCGGAGACAGGACCGCTGCCCCTTCTCCTCTCCCCCCAGCCCTGTCCTTCCTCCTCCTGTTACCACTGGGTGAGTGCCCTCCGGCCCCCCAACCCTTCCCCTTCCCTTTTCTGACACTCAGCTTTCCCAGTTGTAAAACTATGTTGGGATGTGGCCTGTAAACGAGGTGGTTTCCAGCATCCTTTCCAGCTCTGACATTTGCCCCAGGTTGATGAAAGATAAGGTCTGAGTTGGGGGAGTGGAAGGCTCAGTGTTAAAGGCAAGGGCTCGATGCACACAGAGTCTAGGCAGTGAGGATACTGGAAATAAGGACGGAGGGAAAGGACATGGGCTCACCAACGGCTGTTGGAAAGCCAGCTGGTGGAACAGATGGAATCAAACAACCGAGGGACTAACCTAACTTAGGAAAAAAGAAACTGACTCTCAGTTTCTTCATCTATAAAATGGGTACACTAGTACATGCCTCAGAGGTTGTAAGGTAAGGTATGTGGCTGTGTCTGAGAAGCTTGTGCACAAATGAGGGGCTACTAAGGGGTATTAACTTCTCACACCAGGCCAGTTTCCTTCTTAGGCCACATGCTCAGAATGGTTTGGTGAAGAGGAGTGTGGCTATCTGGGTTAGAGTTCCTGCTCCACCCTTTATTTGCTATGTGGCCTTAAGCAAGTGGCCTGACCTCACTAAACCTGAAGTTTTCCCTTCTGCAAAATCCAAACTGCCTCATAAATTGTCCTAATGATTAAGTGAGCCAGGCCACATAAAGCAATAAGCACAGTGCTGACATATACATATGTGAAAAGCTGAAGCAGAAGGACTGATAGGGACTTCCCTGGTGATCCAGTGGTTAAGACTCTGTGCCTCCAATGCAGGTGGTGTGGGTTCTATCACTGGTCAGGGAACTAAGACCCCACATGCCACAAAGCATGACCAAAAAAAAACAGAACCAAAAAAAAAAAAAACCAAAACCCACCAAAAAAGAAACCCAAAGGAAAGACTTACATAGGTAAACTTTTTAGGGGGAAACCAGAATGAAACCCAAAGTTAATTTACACCCTTAAGGGAAAGCTACTAAACATCTGGGGAGTAACAGAATCTGGGCAGGAAGCCCTAGGGGAAACCAAGATGACACAGACCTGGCCACATCACTGGGCAGAAGACCTGGAAAGGGGTATGTATATGGCGCCCAGAGATTCAGAGGAAAAAGAGAGCCCTTTTAGCTGAGAGTTCCACGAAGTCTTCCCATAGGAGGGGGCTCCATCTGCAGGGTTGGAATGAGCAGGGTGAGCAGAGGAGATGGCAAGATTACAAATCTGGTGACCAGACTGATGCAAGATTAAGAAGGAAGGTGAGGCTGGTCCAAAGATCCTAGAAGGCTTTGCAGAGAGTTTAGGGTCCAGGACTTCTGCAGGAAAAGGGGAGGCTTTGAGGAGTCCAGCAGTGGAATGGGATCAGCCTGTCTGGGTCTCAGGCAGATCTCTCTGGGATGGCCCATGGATCAATGGGTGAGGGATGAAGCTAGAAGGCCAGCTGGGGCAGTCAGGGGCTTTGGCAAAGCAGGGGCGGTGATAAGGAAGGGGGTGATGGTGAGGACTGGAGGGGAGGCCTGTAGGGGAGGCTGTGATCCTGGGGCCAAGGGAGGGGGCTGAGGGGCCAATGCTCTTCCTCACTCTGTTTCAGCTGGTGCCCTACAGCCCACCTCACTGCCCTTTCCAGGTAGGTGCCCCTGCCTCTCCCCTCCACCTTTTCCCCAGACTCTCGCTCCCAAAGCACTCAGGTGCTTAGAAGACCTCTGTTACTCAAGATGCAAGGGGACAGCCCCAGTGTGCCCATTTTACAGAAAGGGCAAAATAAGGCCCAGGAGGGACTGATCCCAAGGTCCCCACAGCTTCATGGCAAGGTGGGCATCCTCTAGGTAGGGCCCAGTGATGCCCCTCACCACCCCGTGCCAGCTCAATTCTCTCCACAGAACTCAGGCTGGTGGGGGGCCCGAGCCGCTGCCGGGGCCGCCTGGAGGTCCTACACGGGGGCTCCTGGGGCAGCGTCTGCGATGACGACTGGGACGTGGTGGATGCCAATGTGGTGTGTCGTCAGCTGGGCTGTGGCCTGGCGCTGCCCGTGCCCCGGCCCCTTGCCTTCGGCCAGGGCCGAGGCCCCATCCTGCTGGACAACGTGGAGTGCCGCGGGCAGGAAGCCGCCCTGAGCGAGTGCAGCAGCCGAGGCTGGGGCGTGCACAACTGCTTCCACTACGAGGACGTGGCGGTCCTGTGTGACGGTGAGCGTGACAGCCCGGGACCCAGAAGGGCAGGCCGACTGCCAGGCAGCAGGGCTGTGGGCTGGACACGTGAAGGGACTTCCCAGAGGTAAGAATGTTCCAGTGAAGACCAAGCCAGCAGCTGCAGTGTGTACATAGTGGGAAGACCCCCAGCCTGGCAGTCAGGAGCCTGGGCCCTGCCGTGCTCCGGCTCATGGTATGACCTCTGCTGAAAACCAGCAATGTTACTTCCACAGAGGGCTTCGATCGTCCCAACAGAGAGCCCCCTTCCCAGTTTTATATCCAGACCACTGGGGTCTGGTGGTTTAAGGCCCACTTGGCATAGACCTGCAACAAATCTCTAGGAGGCTTTGACCTCGAAAGCAGTAGTCCTGTTTTTCTAAGAAAATCAGCTGGAGGGCTTATTATAAAACCCAGATGGTGGGACTTCCCTGGCGGTCAAGACGCTGCACTCCAATTGCAAGAGGCACAGGTTCAACCCCTGGTCAGGGAACTAAGGTCCCTGAATGCTGCATGGCTCAGAAAACACACACACACAAACACATCCACAGATGGTAGCCCCATCCCAGAATTTCTGATTCTGCAGATTTGGGATGGAGCCTGAGAATTTGCATGCTGCATTTCAAACAAATTCTCAGGTGATGTGATGCTGCTTTAAAAACCAAGGAAACCAAGAACTGAAAGAAATCCTCTAAAGCAAACTCCTCTAAAGCTACTGCTTTCAGGACTCAGGCGGCCCTTTCTCCCCTCTTACCCAGAGTCCCCAGCTTTGACCCTTTGTGTGGCCAGAAGCCCAGAGATCAGGAAACTTAGGGGTCCATACACTGCCCCTCACATATCTGTGTGTGTGAGGATGGAGAACAAAAATATCCACATCTTCCTCTCTTCCACCCTGCTTCTTTCCCAGAATTCTTGCCCACGCAGCCCCCAACAAGGAGAGTGTTAACCAGCAGGGCACCCCCTACAACGCCCCAGAATGGAAAAGGTAAGTAAAGGTAATGTGGGGGACCACCTGGGTCTTAGGAGAAGGACCCAGGAGGAATCTCCCAAATCCTACCCTAGGCAGTGGGAAGAGACGGATTACTGATGGGTGAGTTTGGTCATTCCCTCACCCCTGCTCTGCCCCCTGCACCCCCACCCCCCAGGCTGCTCACTGTCTCCATAGGGAAAGAGGATTCATTCTAGTGAGATGATAAAAATAGTCAGCACAAGGCTGGAGAAAATAAAAGAGGTGGGCTAGTGTTAGTCATTCAGTCGTGTCCAACTCTTTGTGGCCCCATGGACTGTAGCCCTCCAGACTCCTCTGTTCATGGAATTCTCTAGGCAAGAACACTGGAGTGGATTGTCATTTCCTTCTCCAAAAGAGGTGGGGGCTGAAGCTTAATCCAATGGGAGAGTCAGATATACATAGAAATGCTGATAATGATCTTAGAGCAAGAAAATGAAAAATTCTCTTAAAGAAGGACAGATAAAAAGGCAATGAAGTCCAGAGGAGGAAGAGGATCCCATTCATCAGAGATTAGGGAGGACTTCCTGGAGGCAGAGTTGTTCCTGAAGTAAGGAACCAGCACATTCTATACAGTTTAGGAGCGCATGGACAAGGGCAAGCAGAAAGTGACAAGAGTCATAGGATTCTATCCTCAGATCCCCAAAAGCGCCCCTAATTTAGACTGTGAGGAGGCAGTGCTTTGGGGGTAAGTGGGTGAGCAGGTCCTAGGTCCTGAGACACCAGGTACTGTGGATATGCAGAGGGCCTGGGGCAATAGGAGGACCACTGGATTGGGATGGGCAGCAAAGCCCTGCGGGAGGTGCTCCTGGTTCCCGCCCCCGTCACCAGGTGAGGGCAGCGTGCGCCTGGTCGGGGGCGCAGGCCCGTGCCAGGGCCGAGTGGAGATCCTGCACGGCGGCCTGTGGGGCACCGTGTGTGACGACGACTGGGGGCTGCCGGACGCCGCCGTGGTGTGCCGCCAGCTGGGCTGCGGAGCGGCCCTGGCGGCCACCACCAACGCCTTCTTCGGCTACGGCACGGGGCACATCCTGCTGGACAACGTGCACTGTGAGGGCGGCGAGCCCCGTCTAGCAGTCTGCCTGAGTCTGGGCTGGGGCGTGCACAACTGTGGCCACCACGAGGACGCCGGCGCGCTCTGCGCAGGTGCGGAGTTGGGGGCGGGGATGGGGCGGGGATGGGGCGGGGCGGTATTCTGAAGCAGGAGACTGGGAGAGGGGCCTTGGACGCGACCGGGATGTTGAGTGGCTTGATGTTTCCCTGAGCTCTTTCGAAAAGGCCCCCAAATTAGTTTTTATTTCTCAGTACTGCTCTAGAAGTGCCTCAGAAAATTCTAGTAGACTTCACGACTATGTAATACCCCACCAATACTCCAGAGTTGTCTAACAGTACTCCAAATATGTCTCCAGAATTTTCTGGCACTCAGTTCAGTTCAGTCACTCAGTCGCATCCGACTCTTTGCGACCCCATGGACTGCAGCACGCCAGGCTTCCCTGTCCATCACCAACTCCCAGAGTTTACTCAAACTCATGTCCATTGAGTGGGTGATGCCATCCAACCATCTCATCCTCTGTCGTCCCTTTCTCCTGCCTTCAAGCTTTCCCAGGATCAGGGTCTTTTCAAATGAGTCGGCTCTTTGCTTTCAGGTGGCCAAATAATTAGAGCTTCAGCATCAGTCCTTCCAATGAATATTCCCAGTTGATTTCCTTTAGGGTTGACTAGTTTGATCTCCTTCCTGTCCAAGGGACTCGCAAGAGTTTTCTCCAACACCACAGTTCAAAAGCATCAGTTCTTCGGCACTCAGCTTTCTTTACAGTCCAACTCTCACATCCATACATGACTACTGGAAAAACCATAGCTTTAACTAGATGGACCTTTGTTGGCAAAGTAATGTCTCTGCTTTTTAATATGCCGTCTAGGTTGGTCATACCTTTTCTTCTGAGGAGCAAGCGTCTTTTAATTTCATGGCTGCAGTCACCATCTGCAGTGATTTTGGAGCCCAAGAAAATAAAGTCAGTCACTGTTTCCACTGTTTCCCCATCTATTTGCCATGAAGTGATGGGACCAGATGCCATGATCTTAGTTTTCTGAATGTTGAGCTTTACGCCAACTTTTTCACTCTCCTCTTTCATCAAGAGGCTCTCTAGTTCTCTTTCGCTTTCTGCCATAAGTGTGGTGTCATCTGCATATCTGAGGTTATTGACATTTCTCAAGCCTTGACATACTCCTTCTCCTATTTGGAACCAGTCTGTTGTTCACGTCCATTTCTAACTGTTGCTTCCTTACCTGCATACAGATTTCTCAAGAGGCAGGTCAGGTGGTCTGGTATTTCCATCTCTTTCAGAATTTTCAGAATTTTCCACAGTTTATTGTGATCCACACAAAGGCTTTGGCATAGTCAATAAAGCAGAAATAGATGTTTTTCTGGAACTCTCTTGCTTTTTCGGTAATCCAACGGATGTTGGCAATTTGATCTCTGGTTCCTCTGCCTTTTCTAAAACCAGCTTGAACATCTGGAAGTTCACGGTTCATGTACTGTTGAAGCCTGACTTGGAGAATTTTGAGCATTACTTTACTAGCGTGTGAGATGAGTGCAATTGTGCAGTAGTTTGAGCATTCTTTGGCATTGCCTTTCTTTGGGATTGGAATGAAAACGTACCTTTTCCAGTCCTGTGGCCACTGCTGAGTTTCTGGCACTAAGTACTCTTTTTTTTTTAACTTTTTAACTTTTTTTTTTTTTACAATGTTGTAATTCTTTTCAGTGTACAGCACAATGATTTAGTTATACATATGCATGTGCGTGCTCAGTCATGTCTGACTCTTTGAACCCTTAGACTATACTTACACGTATATACATGGATTTTTCTTGATTCCTTTCCCATATATGTTATTATTACAGTATGTTGAGTGCTATACAGTAGGTTCTTGTTGATTACCTAGTCTAGCACTAAGCACTCTTTGTGAAATACTTCAGAGTAAAGTAATAGTACTTTAAAATGGCTCCAGAGATACACCAGAATTCTTTCACTGAAACTCAGGTATGTCCCCAGAATTCCCTATCTCTTCAATCTGGATTATGACAGTATTTCCCCTCACCTGGTCCTTCTTCCACAACGAAAGGTTTTCTGAACAAATAGAAATAATAGGGCTGTTAATGGCACTTTACAGATGGACTCCACTCTGCCAGATATAAAGTGCTTACCCATGCCTCATGGCAAACCACGAGGCATCAATCCCGATTTACAGATGGGAAAGCTGAGGCCCAATGAGGCAGAGTGAGCCCTGGCAAAGCCTCGGCTAACCTCGCTGCATAATCCTGAGCATGCCCCTTGCCCCTTCTAATCTTATTTATCTGTAAGACGGGGATAGTTTTGTTCTTCAAGCTCCTCAGGACTGTGCATGGCCCTCCCTGGTGGGCAAGGCCTTCTTTATCTCCCCAACTTGGACACACATTGGGCTTCTGAGAACCCTGGAAAGAAAACATGCCTGTAAAGGCGTTGTATAAACTGTAGAGTGTATGCCTAGGCAGCACAAATAATTGACCAGAATTGGCAAAGCGGGGCAGACTTCCTTGGACCCCAGCTGAGGCTGAGCCTCCAGCTCTGGAAGTAAAATCTATTTGTCTTCTCAGGGAAACCCTCTCATCCTCTCCAGGAACCAGAACCTTGGCCTCTGACCCCACTCCCTTCTCTCCTACTCTAGTCCTGGGCCACCCGACTCTCGCAGCACCGCCACTGTTGGCCACAAGAGCGGACTGGGCCTGGAACACAGAGCCAGAGGGTAAGGAGCCCTGCCCTCCAGGCTGGAATGGTAGGGGTGAGGTGGGTAGGACTGGGAATTGGAAAGACTGTCTGGATCCACGGGGAGGGGGCCCAGGCTAGCAGGCCAGGGCTTTTGACCAGATGGTAAAGAGGTGGGTGAGAGAACAGATGAGCAGATGGAGCTAGGATGAAATCCAGAGCTCTGGAAAGTTCAGCAGGGTGGGAGGAGGCACTTCTTCGAAGCTCTGAAATAAAATTTGGCAGGGGTCGGGTGGAGTGGGGTGCTGAGTTTGGATATCGAGGGGACTTGTTAAAATTGAGATACAAGTTGAATGAAGGATATAAGTACTTTTGGAATGAGGGCTGGAACTATCGTTGGCACTGAAATCTGGAAGTAGGATTTGGTTCATTCCTTTCAAGCTTCCTGAGGACCCCACCACAGCAGACAACATGGTAACTCTAGAATTGAGGCTGAGTAGGGTGAAGGCGTGGTAGAGGTCGGACATCTCCGTAGGCGCGCCCTGTGCCCTGCTGCAGGCCAGAAGTCCCCTTTGTCCCATTCAAACGCTCTAGATGCCTTGTCTCCGCAGCTACAGGAGTTGGTGCCCTGCCTTCCAGGGAGCCCACACGGCTCACCACTGACGCCTGGGCGGCAGGGAAGAAAAGTAAGTGGCAGGACAGGGGTTCCGTTGCGGGTGGGAGAGGGTGGGGCCGGGGCTCTGCCAGGGAGCCGGCGGCCCCAGCCCAGCCCCTCTGGCCGCGGGCCTGTGCGCCCTGCAGGCGGGCGGCTGCGGCTGGTGGGTGGCCCTGGCCCGTGCCGCGGTCGCGTGGAGGTGCTGTACGCCGGGGGCTGGGGCACCGTGTGCGACGATGACTGGGACTTCGCGGACGCGCGCGTGGCCTGCCGCGAGGCGGGCTGCGGGCCGGCGCTGGGCGCCACGGGCCTCGGCCACTTCGGCTACGGCCGCGGCCCCGTGCTGCTGGATAACGTGGGTTGCGCCGGCACGGAAGCCCGCCTCAGCGACTGCTTCCACCTGGGCTGGGGCCAGCACAACTGCGGCCACCATGAGGATGCGGGCGCGCTCTGCTCAGGTGAGGCCGCGGCAGGACCACGTGTGCACTGCGGCACAGGCGAGGCGGAGCGCCGTCTGAGAAGTGGGCGGGGCCGCGCGCAGGCGCTTACTTAGGCATGGGCGGGGCCTGCTGTGAAGTGGGCGTGGCCGCGCGCTGGCGCGTACCGCAGTGCCGACGGGACGAGCAGTCTGAGGATGGGCGGAGCCTCGCGAAGGCACGGTCTTTGGCGCGGGCAGGGCGGGGTTCGTTGGGAAATGGGCGGGGTCGCGCGTGAGCGCTCACCGCGGCACTGCAGCGTGAGCGCGGCGGGAGAGTTCATGCTCCGCAGTGAGAGGTGGAGCCCACCATCGGGTGGAGCCCACTCTCTCTGCGGCTGCGCAGCATGGGCGGGGCCGGGAAGGGAGCGCCCTCTGCGGCAGTGCGGGGCGGGGCCCGAGCTGAGTCCGAAGTTCCCGAGCACAGTGTGGGAGAGTTAAGGGCGTGGTTGGGGAGCTTTTGCTGTGCTGCGTCAAGGATCCGAAAAGCTCTAGTTAGCAACGAGAGTTGATCAGCTTTCGGGGAGCATACGTTTGTCCCTTGGGAAGTCACTGGAAAAGGGATAGTTGCAGAGTCTGACACATTTAAAAATGCGTCTCCTTATTGACGGAGGTGGAAATTGATATTTTCGCCCTTGTTTGGTGCCCTGGTGGTAGCTTTGGCCACAGAGGGCTCTGCCTTGGGCCCAGAGCGAGAAAAACCAACCCCCGTTTCTGTTCCAAGGAGCGGGGGCCTATGAAGTCCTTTCTGATCCTAGATCAGGCTTCCCTTGGAGGGTAAGAGGTAACCAGGTCTCAAGGGACTGGTTCCCCAGTGTCACAGCCACCTCTTTCTCTGTCCTTGCTGAGCCAGGTCCAGAGGAGCTAGTTCAGCAGGAGGGTGCTGAGACCACCCGGGTGCCCACTCCTCGGCCCAGGGATGGTAGGTGTTCACAGTCCCTAAGAGTGAGGTGGAGGCATCAGGGTAGGAGGGACCAGATCTGGAGGGAGGTCACAGCCCCGGGTTACACAGCAGATTTGCACCAGGTCCTAGAACCCTTGTCCTTTCCTGCTAGTCTCAGGCCTCATCAATAGAGATGTGATGTCTGGAAAGAAGGAGGGGGGTTTTAAGCTAGAGCAATCGAGAGATTTCTAGAGTTGGGACCAAAATAGAGGGACGGGGTTCCTGTCCTGAAGAGATTAATGAAAGAATTCAGGCTTTAATTTGGGGAGTCCAGAGGGGAGGGGAGATGGTGATGACCTTCGGGGACACAATCTCATTTGACAACAGCCGTAGGACTGAGGTATTGGGATTGTAAACAGACAACTAAGGAGAGAACAGACATGGAGCTCCCAGCTTGCACAGAGTACCCCACAAGGGCTTGCACACATCTCCTGATGCCCATCTTATGTTATCTCATTTGTCTGCCCTCATCCACTGGCTCCCAGGGCAGCGAGATGTCCCAACCCACCACCCTTTGTCTCCTCTTAACTACCCCTCCCCTGGCCTAGCTTGGGAGTGGCCTGGCCTGGGCCAGCCCCTTCCAGCCCCAGGCCTTGTCCCCCAACAGGGCACCTACGTCTGGTCAACGGAGCCCACCGATGTGAGGGGCGTGTGGAGCTCTTCCTAGGGCAGCGGTGGGGCACCATCTGTGATGATGCTTGGGACCTGCGGGCAGCCGGCGTCTTGTGTCGCCAGCTGGGCTGTGGCCAGGCCCTGGCAGCCCCTGGTGAGGCTCACTTTGGCCCAGGCCGAGGCCCTATTCTCCTGGACAACGTCAAGTGCCGTGGGGATGAGGGTGCCCTGCTTCTGTGCTCTCACATCCGTTGGGATGCCCACAACTGTGACCACAGCGAGGATGCCAGTGTCCTGTGCCAGCCGGCGTGACCCAGCTCACTCTGCAGACCACCTCTTCTGGGAGCCTACTGCGGCCTGCCCCTCTTCCTCCAGGAAGTCGTCCTCCTGTGACAGCAGCAGTTCACTCTGCCCTGCCCTCCCCTTGCCTGGGAGAGAGCCTGCCCAAATGGTGTGGTCCTGCCCAGGGAAGCATAGCCCATCAACTTAGTGGGTGACCTCACTGTCATCACCTATGGTGGGCCCAGTTCAGTGAAAGCTCCCACTTTCTGCTCAGCTCAAACAAAGTGGTGGGAAGTGAATAACTCCTAACTGTCCTCTTTGGCAGGGGTCCCATTACGGGAACCCTGACCCAGCCTTCCTGGCCTGTGCTCCAGAAGGTTCAGCTGTAAATGGGGTATATCCCTTCCCTCCCGCCTCTATTCATCTTGGAATCCTCAAGAAGAGGGAAGGCAGGAGAGGCCTACAGTTCTGACCTTAAACTGCCAAGGGCTGCAGAAGAACCAGGGTCATTGCCCTGGCCTGCTCCAAGAGGGCCAGATGGTGCTTGGCTGGACAAGGGGACTGGAAGGGGCCAAAGCAGTGACAGTGGCCCCTCCCTGCAGCTGGAACCAGCAACTCTGATTTCTGCTGCCCCCACGACAGAGCCTCCATTTTGTAGATGCAAAGAACCCTGGGGGCCTGTAGCCACCCGTTCATAGGTGCCAAGTCAATAAAGCATTGTTTCCCCCTCCTTGTCTTTTAACCGAGGTCAATGTTGGGGCTTAAGTGCACTGTTTGTGGCAGCAGGAAAGACTCTGGTTAGGACTCTGGAGGAAACCCGCTGGGGGGTGGAGGACGGGTCAAGAGCATCATCAGAGAGCTTTCCACAGGCCCATCGCATCCTGGAAATGCTGACTCACAGTGTCAGGCCGCCAGGAAGGCCCCTAGAAGGTCCCCTGGGCCATCCTCACTTTTACGTTCACAGAAATCTGGGTCCTTGACGGGGTCTACTCGAGGTCATGAAACACGGTGGTCACGGCAGTGGAGTGACTAGAAGAGAAAAAAAATTGACAGGAGGCAGAAAGGATGATGGGGAAAAGGAAGCAGCACTGGGGCTTCCCCAAGGGCTGCTCTTGGGGTGCCTCACCTGGAGCCCCAGGGCCACAGAGAAGTGGGGGATGCTGCCAGAGCCTCTGTCAGCTCCAGGGTGCATGACTTGCCAATAGCAACTGTCTGACCAAAAAAACCCCGCCTTCCACATTAGCCTGCAGGCTCTGTATGAGTTTTCTCTCATTGCTGTAAATTATCACAAATTTAATGACTTTAAACAACATAAATTTATCATCTTACAGTTCCTGAGGTCACAGGTCAGAAATGGGTTTCCCTGGTCTAAATTCAAGAGTGTTGGCAGGGCGGTATTCTTTCTAGAGGATCTGGAGGAGAATCGATTTCCTCACCTTCACCAGCTTCTAGAGGCTGCCTGCATTCCATGCCTGCTCAAGACCTCCTTCCGGTCAGCAATTGCATCACTCCCACCCCAGCTTCCATCATCTCTTTTCCTGACTCTCCTGCCTCCCTCTTCCATCCTTAAAAGTCTTTTATGATTATATCAGGCCCACCTAGATAATCCAAGATAATCTCCCCATCTCAAGGTCCTTAATTTAACCACATCTGCACAATCTTTTTAACCATGTAAAGTCACATTTTCACCAGCTCCAGGGATTAGGACATGGACATCTTTGGGGGGAAGGCATTATTCTGCTTCCCACAGGCTCCAAACCCAAGTCCTGGCTGCCAGCCAAAGAGCGAGGCAGACACTTAAGCTCCAAACTCCATCAGCTCTTGGCAGTATTGGTTTTGTCTCCATTTGTCAGGGAGCTCCCTGTGTCATTGGAGGGATGAGGGCTGAAAGAGGGAAAGGAATGACAATGCTGAAGAATTCAGGCAGTCGGGGCTTCTGGTTCAGGATGGTGGAGTAGAAGGACGTGTGCTCATCTCCTCCTGTGAGAGCACCAAAGAATGGAGGGAGTGAGGCAGAGAAACAGGGATGTTCTAGCCACCCAGAGCCCCAGACCTGAGTGCAGCATGCTATCATTCTCACAGCCCATGGTTACTACCTCTCCAGGTACATCACCGACTTGATAAGACATGAGTTTGAGCAAGCTACGGGAGTCGGTGATAGACAGGGAAGCCTGGCGTGCTGCAGTCCATGGGGTCGCAAAGAGTCGGACACGACTGAGCAACTGAACTGACTGACTGAGGTACACCCACATTCAAGTATGCCTCTCCACTGTCTTGAGGTGTATCACAGCTTCCCACCCCTGGACTCCCCTTCCCCATCTAAACAAAGTGCTTTCATCGGTGCTCAACTCAAGGGAAGTATTAGCATCCCTTTTTACAGACAGGGAAAACTGAGGCTCAGAGAAGGGAAATGACTAATCCAGGTTTGCAGAGCATAGCAGGACTGGAAGCTAATATTCTTTCTTTTCTTGGCTGTACCACATGGCATGCAGGAGCTTAATTCCTTGACCAGGGATCGAACCCATGCCCCCTGCATTGGGAGCATGGAGTCTTAGCACTGGACCGCCAGGGAAGGCCCTTTGCTCAACTCCTTAGTTCAGTCTACAAAGTCTCCTGCACAGACTGGCCCTGCTTGTGTTTTTGACATCATCCATCACCACTTGGTGCCAGGATCTCGCCAGGCTGAACTACTTTCAGTTCCTCTAATGTCTGGGCTTTCTTCCCACCGGGCCTCTGCACATGCTGTTCTCTCTGCCTGGAATACACGTCACCCTCTCCCCTCCTTCCCCCTTAGTCAACTCTTATTTAGCCTCATGGCTCAGCTTTCCTTTTCTCCAGAAGGCCTTCATGGGTATCCCCCTCCGGCACCCATGGTCAGGACTAGGAGCCCCCATCACACCCTGTACCTGCCCAGGGACGGCACCGACCCCCGCATCTCAGCGGGCTGCTCTGACTTGGCTGTGTCCTCCTGGGGCTGGGGCTGTTGTGTTCAACTTTGTGTGCAAGACCTCATACACAGCAGGTGCTCAAATAATGTTTGGCCAGTGAACAGAGGACCTGAGCAAATATTTCTGGAGCACCCGTGTGCTAGTCTGAGCACTGGGCTGGACTCTGTGAGATCTAGACCTGTTCCTGTTTGCATGGCCCAGAGGTTACCTTCAAGGCAAGTCCCGTGATAAGGCACTGAACGAATCAACAGCCAAGAGATTTGGAGCAGTGATTCCTGCTACAAGGAACATGAGGCAGGGTGTTATGGGAGGGATTGGCTGGTGAGGGAAAGCCTCTGAGGAGGTAAGACTTGAGCTGGGCCTGGGTGGGAACCAGCCATGAGCCTTTTGTTGACCATGAAAAGGTTTAGGGTAGACCATTCCCGGTCCTTCACTAGGGATTTAGCCTGGCCTGCAGAAGGACCAGCAAGAAGGGCATTGTGACTGGAGCAAGTGCCAAGAGACAAGTCAGGAAAGCTGGTAAGGGTCAGACCACTCAGGGCTTTCTGGGCCACAGGGAGGAGTTTTATTCTAAGGGCAATGAGCCTCTTGGACATCTCCCGCATCTTTCAACTTCCTGACTGCACCTTGCCTCATAAGATTAATTAAAAGGGCCCATTAAAATAGAATACTGAGGATCCCTACCAAAAATCTCAGGAATTCTTATGGAGGTTAGTGAAGTGAGTGAAAGTCACTCAATCATGTCTGACTCTGTGACCCCATGGACTACACAGCCCATGGAATTCTCCAGGAGAAGCCTTTCCCTTCTCCAGGGGATCTTCCCAATCCAGGGATTGAACCCAGGTCTTCCGCATTGCAGACAGATCCTTTACCAGCTGAGCCACAAGGGAAGCCCAAGAATACTGGAGTGGGTAGCCTATCCCTTCTCCAGAGGATCTTCCCGACCCAGGAATCGAACCGTGCTCTCCTGCATTGCAGGCGGATCCTTTACCAACTGAGCTATGAGGGAAGCCCCTTATGGAGGTTAGGTCCTGCTAAGTCCCCCTGACTTTTGCTGATTTCTCAATCTCCCATCTGCTTTTACCTCCGTTGTGACTCCCCCTTTTACCTGTTCACTGACTAAGCCCTTCACCCCCAAAGTTCCACCGATTCCAGGCTGCACATGGTGCACACTTGGCCACTGACTTGGAGCAAGCATTCAACAAGCAGCTGAGGGACTTCTCTGGTGGTCCAGTACTAAAGACTCCACCTTCCAATGCAAGGGACTCGGATTCAATCTGTAGTTGGGAACTAAGATCCCACATACCTCGGGGGAACTAAGCCCTCATGCCCGTGGGCTCTGGAACCCATGCGGTGCCACAACTCGAGAGAAGCCCGCGTACAGCAACGGAAGATCCCACATGCCACAGCTAAGACCTGACGCAGCCATAAGTAAATAAATAAATGTTAAAAAACAAAGATCCAGCATGCCCCAACAAAGATCGAAGATCCCCGTGTGCCAAAACTAAGACCTGGCACAGCCAAATAAATAAATACAAAGAACAACATTAAAGAATCAAACAACTGAAAATTGTTAAACTCATGTCTATTATCATTATTATTATTATTTTGGCCACACCACACAGCCTGTGGGATACTAGTTCTCTAACCAGGGATAAAACCCAGGTCCCCTGCTGCGGAAGCTCAGAGTCCTAACCACTGGACCATTAAGAAGTCCCTACATATCCTGTTTTTAAAGAGCCCTTTTGTACATTCACATGCACATACAGGGCCACCATCACCACCACTGCACACACAGGCACATTCCCACATCATTTTTATTTCGATTTTCTCTACTCTAGCCCTAACAGCCTACCCCAAATGAGACCCTCCCTGTCTCCTCCCCCAAAGTTTGCAAGCTCTCTGACTCCCACATTTTTGCCTTTTCTTAAACAACAGCATTATTGAGATACAATTCACATAACATTCACCCTTTTAAAGTGTACAGTTCAGTGGTCCGTTAGCTATTTGCAAGGTTGTGCAACTATCACCACTATCTAATTCCAGTATATTTCATCACCCCACCAAAAAAACCTCATGCCCATTAGCAGTCACTCCCCATTTCCCTACCCCTGGGGCCTCTGGCAGCCACTAAATTCACTTTCTGTCCCGATGGCTTCTAGACATTTTGTAGACATACAATCAGGCAATATGGGAGACCCAGGTTTGATCCGTGGGTCGGGAAGATCCCCTGCAGAAATGGCAACCCCCTCCAGTATTCTTGCCTGGGAAATCCAATGGACAGAGGAGCCTGGTGGGCTATCCATAGCATTGCAGAGTCAGACACGACTTAGCAACTAAACAACAATAGCAAAAATGGTAATTACATATTTAACATTTTGAAGGATTACCAAATTGTTGTGCACAGTGGATGGGCCATTTTACATTCCCACGTGCACCGCACAGGGGTTCCAATTCTCCACATTTTTGTTGTCTTATTATCCCCAACCCCTTAAAAAAATTCTAGTCATCGTATTGACTGTGAAGTGTTATCTCCTGGTTTTAGTTTGTATTTCCCTAAAGACTAATTATGTCAAGTGTCTTTTGCTGTTGTTCTTATTGACAATTTGTACATCTTCTTTGGAGAAATGTCTATCAAGTCCTTTGCCCATTTTTCGCTTGGGTTCTTGCCCATTTCTTAGGCAGAACTGTCTATTTTGTCTACTGCAGAGTCTCCAGGACTAGCTTTCCAAAACTGTCCCTTTTGTTTTGCTAATCAAAGCTGTTTCTCCTAATTGAATTCTGCAGCCACCTATGAAACCAAGTGGTTATATACATTGTATTCATTGTCTCATTTCACTGTCTCAACCTAAGAGATGGAGATAAAAATCTTTCTATGATTTTACACAGGAGGATTTAGGGACTGGCTAGCATCACACAGCTAGATAATGGGTGAGATTCGTTCCCTTAACTGTCAAACTCCAAAAAAGCCCCATGCTTTTCCTACTAACTAGTACGATCGTGTCTCCTGACTTCTCCTGGACGTGTTTATCGCTACTGTAAGAAAGGGAAACGCAGGGTCAGAAAAGGATCAGTTTTTCTGGGTCACAAAGATCAGGGATCAGGTCTAGGGATTCTCACCTCCGCCCCCAAATCCTCCTCCAAGTCCCACACGCTCAGTGGCGTGGACCTGGAGGGGGTGACTTGGCTCGGCCTTTCCGGCCCGGTCGGGTCGCGCCTTCCTGCTGAGTCACGGCGGAGGGGCAGGGCGGGGTGGACGCCCCAAGAGGAGAGAGACTAGGAGCCGCCCTGCGTGGGAACCGAAGCCCCGCCTCTGACTCCGGGGTAGCCTCTTGATTGGAGAGTCGTGGACTGACATAGCCAATCACAGCAAGCTGCGGCGTGCGGTGCGGGTGGGGCGGAGCCAAAGGCAAAGGCACCACCTCCCCTCCTATCCCGAGAATCTGCCCTTTCCCGGCGCGCCCCTCGGGGCTTTTGGGAGCGTGCTGGGCTCCACTACTGGAAAGGCGGGTGTGCCTGGTACTGGCGTGGAAGCGTGGTGCCACCTATGCGGGGTCAGGGGGAAAGGGTCAGGAAGAATACCCAAGAACCTGGGGTGAAGGCGAGCTTTTCTAGTCTGTGCGGACATTCTCAGTTTACAAAAAGCGTTTGACACTCCACCCGCCCCCAATCGGGCCAGGCTGGGATCTTTATTCTTGTTTTAGGGGAGGATTACCCTGCAGAAGACTGTTAAGATTATAAGGCCAGTTTTTATTAAAACCGGCATTTGGAAAAAAAAAAAAAAACCGGCATTTGGAAGGGGCAGGCCCAGGTACTTGCAGACATGCATACTAGGCTGAGAGTTTCAAGACCAGCAGCTTAGAGGCACCCCGACAAAGGCCTGGGCGTGCAAGGTTGGCCCTGAGGGTCTTTGA
Organism: Cervus canadensis; assembly: GCF_019320065.1. Classification (NCBI taxonomy): domain Eukaryota; kingdom Metazoa; phylum Chordata; class Mammalia; order Artiodactyla; family Cervidae; genus Cervus; species Cervus canadensis. The sequence goes on along the minus strand of NC_057417.1, from coordinate 27,984,021 downwards.
GATGTAGACAAGGGGCAGGGAGGATGGTCTCTGGATCTCAGCAGTTTGTTCATCAAACTCATAGTCTAGGCCCTGTCTCTTCCTACCCCCACCTCGCCCCCGCCCCTCCCCCTCCCCTGCACCGCTCTCCACCCACCTCTCTGGCCTCTGCCCTTGGTCTTGGTCTGCTTAAGCTTACCTTACTCTCAAAGACTGCAAGCAGCCTTTCTTCCTCTCAACCTCACTCAGCTACTCAGCAAATATTATTTGAGCCCTTCCTTGTGTCAGACTGGAGCAAACAGTGCATCACAGGGCCAACCAGATCTCTGCTCCTGTAGAGTTGACAGTCTAGGCAGGAGATAGACCAATGATTCCATGAAATACTGGTGAGAGTTGGATGGGAGAGGAATAGAGTGCTAAGTCTGGGGCAGTTTTCAGGGCATTCTTGCCTGGAGAGTTCCATGGACAGAGGAGCCTGGTGGGCTATACAGTCCATGGGGTCACAAAGAGTCAGACATGACCGAGCAGCGTAACACTAGAACTAAATGAGTACTCCATGGAGACTTGAGAGTCCCTTGGACAGCAAGGAGATCAAACCAGTCAATCTTAAAGGAAATTGACCATGAACAGCCATTGGAAGGACTGAAGTTGAAGCTCCAATACTTTGGCCACCGCATGCGAAGAGCTGACTCATTGGAAAAGACCCAAAGAGAAAGAGATTAAAGGCAAAAGGAGAAGGGGGCTGCAGAGGATGAGATGGTTAGATATCATCACTGACTCAGTGGACATGAATTTGAGCAAACTCCAGGAAATTGTAGAGGACAGAGGATCGTGGCATGCTGCAGTCCATGGGGTCGTAAAGAGTCAGACGATACTTAGTGACTGAACAACAACTGAGTCTAGGAGGAGGGACCAGGGAAAGCTTTTGAAAGAAAATAGCTTTTAACCAGATGAAAGCCTGGACTTCTTGGAGGAATGGAAAAAGAAGCAGGTGGCTGGAACAGAGGCTCAAGAGAGACAGTGAATTGAGATGGGAGGAGGGCCTTTGTAGGCTCATTAATGGTTAGGAAGATTATCCTGAAGGCACTAGGAAGCTAACCAGAGGATTTTAAGCAGAAGAGAGACATAATAGGATTTGAGTTTTAAAAAGATCACTCTAAGTATCCTGTGGAGAAGGGGTAGATAGTAGGAGAAGAAGATGGAAACAGGAAAACCAGCTGCATTAATGCAGGGGAGCCGTGATGATGATTCAAACTCTGGTAGAAGCAGTATAGACCATGAACATAGGGATGAACTGTTGACCTGTCCAAGGTGGGCTGCAATGCTTTGGGAGCCTAAGAGTGGCACTCCCTCTGTGGGGCCCCCTTTATTCACTCATTTATTCTTTCATTCAACAAGTATTTGAGCACCACTCTGGCCAGAAATTATGCCTGGTTTCCCAGGGAGAGAGGCTGCCATCTGACCCAGTTGGGCTGGAAGGGAAAGGGTAATGTCTGCAGATGGATTGGTACATACCTCACTGGGACCCCACAGCTGTACAATACTGGGACATTGGTGTGGGGTTCCTCTGCATTCCAGCTCCTACCAGAGCCTCACCTCAACTCTGCTGCCAGCCAGCCAGTGAATTCAATTCCTACTTGGCTGATGGAGAAACTGATGCTCAAGAGAAGGGACTGACCTGTCCAAGGTCACCACCCTGAGCTAGAGGCAGACTTGGAACCTGAGTATCCAGGTTCCCACTGGCTTCTCTTCCCACCGCAGTCTGGCTGCCCACATTGGGGTTGTTTTAGGCTCCTAGCGCCTCTCCACCACTGTCAGGCAGGAGGAGAAGCTGCAGACAGAGGGGCGCCTGCTCCCTGCCTCTCTGCGTCCAACTCCGGCCCCGAGATTGCAGTATTATTAGCAACAACCCACGACTGCGCAGAGCTGTGCAGCCTCCAGCTTGCCAAGGGACTTCACATGCAATATCTCATTTGATCCATCTGGCCTCGCCAGGAAGTGAAAATTATTATCCCCACTTAACAAGCGAAGAGACTAAGGCTTAAAGACATAAACTATTATGCATCTGATGATCTCCACTGAGGTTCAAAAACATATGTATCCATTGACCTCTGATCCCCTGCAACTGTGCTGGGTTCCATAGAATGCAAAGATGAATAGGATCTGTACTCTGACCCTAAAGAGGAGACAATCTGTAAGGATACTGTGCATATACATTCCTAACCCTTGAGTAAGACCCTGGTGTATGCAGCTTTGGAGAAATGTGGGCTCAGAAGCAGAAGGAGTCACTCCTAGAGACTTCCCTGGTGGTTCAGGGGCTAAGACTCTGCACCCCCAATACAGGGAGCCTGGGTTCGATGCCTGCTCAGGGAACTGGGTTCCACATGCTGCAGCTAAGAGTTTGCATGCTGCATGGTGAAGAGCCCTTGTACTGCAACTGAGACCTTGCACAACCAAATAAAATAAATAAATAAATAAAATTTTTTAAAAAGAAGTCACTCCTAGAAGAAGTTCTGGGAAGTCTTCTGGAAGAGGAAGCACTTAAGCTGGAGTTGGGAGGCCAAGGACTTGGATAGACGGGACTAGGGTCCCCTTGATGTCCCTTCCTAGCATCCTGGGCCCGTCTTCTCATCATGTGTCTTTATTTGTCTCACCCACCGGGTATGGTGCACCTAGTAAGTACCCAACATTTGAATCAATGGAGGGACAAGTAAATGGTGGAGAGGCAGAACGAGGCCAGTGTGCAGCCAACCCTGATGATCAGGAGGGTTCCTCCAGCCCAGTTGTGGAGGGCTACCATCTGGGGCAGAGCTCTTGGGTGGGTGGGACAGAACGATGATCCATGTCCTTTCATCTCTGTGTTGTTGGGGCTTGGCAGCCAGCATAAGTGCTGGGGTTTGGGGGTGAGGGGAGATGGGTTGTTATTGTTTAGTCTTCCAGTTGTGTCTGACTCTTTTGCAATACTATAGACTGTAGTCCGCCAGGCTTCTCTGTCCATGGGATTCTTCTGGCCGGAATACTGGAGTGGGTTGCCATTTCCTTCTCCAGGAGAGCTTCCCAACCCAGGGATGGAAGCCGCATCTCCTTATTGGCAGGTGGATTCTTTACCACTGAGCCACCTGGGAAGCCCGGGGAAGTGGGTAGGAGCTTTTAATTGGTGAGATCTTTACCAATGATTCCTGGATCAGGAAAATCCACTGGAGAAGGGATAGGCTACCCATTCCAGTATTGTTCGGCTTCCCTTGTGGCTCAGCTGGTAAAGAATCTGCCTGCAATGTGTGGGAGACCTGAGTTTCAATCCCTGGGTTGGGAAGATCCCCTGGAGAAGGGAAAGGCTACCCACTCCAGTATTCTGGCCTGGAGAATTCCATGGACTGTACAGTCCATGCGGTCGCAAAGAGTCGGGCATGACTGAGTGACTTTCACTTTTAGCAGTGGTGCAGCCCTGGGAATTGGGATCACAACCTAATCTCCTGACTCCCCACCTCTGGCCTAAACTGCTTGGCCAGATTTTTGGAACTCTCCCCAAACGATGCCAGAACAGAAGACGTCAGTTGCCTCCAAGTTCTTGTGAGACCTGAAGGACAGCCTTGACACCCAGGTTACTCAGGTCCCCTGTGGGGCAGGTGAAGACATGTCACAACCACTGAGCATTAGGTGGCTATTTCCATCTTACTGATGGCGATGAAGACTGCAGGGAGGTCGATGGTTGCCAGACCTCAGAGTTAGTGAGAGGCAGAGCGGGGCGGGGGGGGGGGGCGGTGTCTGTGACTCCCAAGCAGATCCCTTCTCCCACTTCCTGCTACCCTTGAGGAAACCCTGGGGGCACTCTTCAGGCTTTAGCAAGTCACCCGACTGGGCTTCCTGCAGCAGGTGGTGCAGATGGAAGGGATGCTGTGGCTGCCTGGCCTGGCGGCCTCTGCCTTCCCAGAACAGCCATCCATCTTACACTGATTGGGTCCATCCCAGCAGCTTCTGGAATGAGCCATGGGCACGTGGCCAGCGAGCTCAGCACCTTCTCTCCACGATTCTGTCTCAGCCATCCTGCTTTCTTGTCTGTCTCTCTGTCCTGTCGGATCCTTGTCCCTATGTCTCTGTTTATTTCTCTTTTCTCTGCCTTTTTTTTTTTTTAATTGCCTGCCTCAGGGCCTCCTCCTTGATCTTTCCCTGCCCCAGGAGTAACCCCAGGATGTCCAGGGCCTGGGGAATTACAGTGGCCTCTACTCTGCCTGGTGCCTGTCCTCAGCCACCTGCACGACCCAGTGGACAAAGAAAGTGCAAAGCAGGGGAATACCGTGGTCACACTCCCCTTTGCTCAAGCCCCTGGCTTCCTCTTCTCTGGTTGTGAAGCTCAGGAGGCCCAAATCATCCCATCTTCCTCCCAAGGTAGACGTGCTGGCCCAGAGATCAGAGTTACGGGAGCAAGATGCAAGGGTGGTAGGGCCTTGTGCCTGGCAGAATGGAAAGACATGAAGGTTCAAGCCACTAGCTGCCCCGTGTGCCACGCTGCTTCTTCCAAACCCCCTGGGCAGACCCCCTTCCTTGGGGCCCAAAGCTTGTAGCTCTGTGAACTATCCCTGTGCCCTCAAAGCCTGGTCCTGGGTGGCCTTCCTCAGCCTTTGACCCCAAGTGGTCATTTTCCTCCTTCCCCAGGCCCTGCCTCATCCTGGGGACTTTCCAACATCCACACGACATAGTGTCTTCAACCGGAGCCTCTCAAGGGAGTCTTTGCACTAGCGCCTGTCCACTCCCCAGAATTTTCTGCTGCTCTTGGGGGGCTTCCCACTCTCCTAATGCTCTGGCACCCCCACTTCACTGCTCCCTCTGCCTGCTCTTCCCTGTCCCTGAGCCCTCTGGCCTCTGACCTCCTCCTGCCTTGATTTCCCCACCTTGCCCCGTCCGTGTCCTTGGCCAGTCTTAGCACCCACTCCTTTGATATACTGAGCCTTCTTGGCCCCCAGTCTCTTGGCCACAGCTGACCACTGCCTGCCCTGGGTGGTCTGACCTCCAACTTTGCAGCTCCTGATCCACAGTGCTGAGTGAGAACTGCCGGAGAAAACCACAGGGCCCAGCAGATGGGGGCCCGGTGCACACGGCCTCCAGGCCCAGCTGGTTCTTCTCCCAGCTCACTCCCCCACCCTCCCCAGAGGCTCCCTCAAACCTTCAGCCTGTTCACCAGCCTCTTCCCCTCCTCCTCCCATGACTCAGCAGATGACTTCAGCTTCTTCTTGGAGAAGAAGTTTCCCAGGAACCTCCCTGCTGTCCGCTCGAAAGTCTCCACCTGCCTTCCATCCCCACTCACCCCTCCTCCAGGGCTCAAGACCTCTCCCACACGTCAATTCATCTACCTGCTCCTCCCACCTCACCCCCATCCTTCCAGCCTCTCTCTCTCTCCAGACTCTCCCGGAGGCTTTTAAACAGCCCCCAGCCTTTTGCAGACAAAGGAAACCCTCCCTTGGTCCTGCAATATCACCACCAGCAATATCAGCTTCTCTCTCTTTCATCTGACCATTAAATGACGGATGAAAATAGTCATTTCTGTAACACAGTATTGTAAATCAACTGTACTCTAGAATAAAATTAAAATTAAATTGAAAAAAAGAGAGAGACAACAGTCATTTCCAAATTCTGATTCACCACCTTGCTAACCCCTGCCATTCTGAACCACTACAGCTCAGTTCCACTAAAATTGCACTTGCCGAGGTTGACAAAGATGCCCTAGCTCAGCAAGGCCTGCTTCTGTGTCCTTCCAGTTTTCTGAAGGCACTTGGCACCATGAGGAATGGATGGTCACATCTAGTGCTTCCTGGTGATCCCTCCAGGTCTCCTGAGCCTGTGTTCACTGGCCCACCCTGATCTCGGGTGGCCTCGGCCTGCACTGGCTTGGAGCAGGGCTTGGGTTCCCAACCGGAGTTTGAAGCTGGGTTGCGATGGAGAAAGCACCAGACCCTAGCTAGTAGACCAATGATCAGTGACAAGGGCCCTGGCTCTTCAGCTTTGCAGAAAAGAATTCCCATAAAAACGGAAAGTAGTGAAGCAAGTGAAGTATTTATTAAGAGGAAACGAGTACAGCACGTGTGGATAGATACGCACATGGGCAGACTCAGAGGGAGAGTTTTTGAATTGCACCCTCATGGCAGTTAGAATTACTTTTGTGGGGTATTTCTTCTAGGTTTCCTTTGGCCACTCATTTTGATTTGCCTGGTTCACAGTCTATATTTGGCCCATCTCAGGACCCTCCCATGTGGGTGCACGCGTCTCTTAGCCAAGATGGATTTTACCGAAAAGGCGTCTGGGTAAGGAACATCCCTTGACATGACTCCCCCTTGACCTCCATGGAGCCTTTTCTGCACACGTGTGGTTGGGGAGGTCTCCTGACTTTGAGAAAAGAAATCTGTGGCCTGGGCAGGGCCCAGCCTCCTCCCTTAGTTTCCTGCTGTTCTTGGAGTTTCGGTCCATGGGGAATGAACCTTCCATAGCTTTACTCTGGGGGGCGGGGGGCAGGGCCCATCTGCCTCCTGTCTTAACCCCATACCTCACTCCCTGCTCATTTATACTCTTCATTTTAAAAAATATATATTTAATTAATTTGGCTGCACCAGGTCTTACATTACAGCCCTTGGGATCTTTAGTGGCAGCATACTGGATCTAGTTCCCTGACCAGGGATTGAACCCAGGCCCCCTTACATTGGAAGTGCAGAGTCTTAGCCATTGGACCACCAGGGAAGTCCCCCATTTATATTCTTTAAAGGCCCATGGGTCCACCACCCACTGCAAACTCAAATTTCTATGCCGGGACCCAATCTGGGCATCTCATCTCCCAAACTGAACTTGTCCTCTTTCCCTTAACCCTGCTCTGTCAAGGAGAATGGGACTCTCCCTGTCCACCCACTTGTCTAGGAGTCATGCTGGGCATCTCCTCTGGTCACCACTGCTGCCCTACCCTCACTCCCACCACCTCTCACAGTGGCTGTTATAGGAACACCCCCACCCCAGTGGTCTCCCTTCTTCTGGTCTCCCCATCCGGCCCACCCTCTACTCCAGCTTCCAGAGTGACCATTCTAAAATGCAATCCTGACTCCTCCTCTCCCTTGCTTGAAATCTCCCCTGGCTGAAAAATCCAAAGGGCAGAATCTGGTCCAATCTGATCCAATCCAGTCTCAGATTCCCAACCTCAGGACTTTCTCGGGACTGGTTTTATTTATCCTCCCCTCCCCGATGCCCCCAAACCTAGGAAATCCCCAAAGTTTTCTTTGAAGGCTTCTGATTTGCACAGGGTGATAGAGTTCAGATCATTTCAGTGAAGAGCAGAAAGTGTCAAGGTTTTTGTATTAACCCAAGTGGCTTGTTCTGTGCTAATGGATCATTAGTTCTGTGTTCCAGAATTAACAGAGATCCAGAGATCAGTGATTTGTTTAAGGTTATTTAGCCCATCATTGGTTCAGCCAGTCTCCAGTGTTCTGTTTGCAGCCCCAGGTCCCTGAATCCAGCATGGACAGCCACTGTCTTGGGCAGAATGCCTGGAAACTGCTGTCCCTCCAACTTCTCCAGGAGGGCCTTGGCTTTGACTCATCCTCCTGGGGAATACACTCCTTCCCACTCTCATGAGAGAGCAGGTCATTCACTTCCTCTCTCAGGCTCCTCCTCCTAGCCAGCTTTATCTGCATCCTCCCATGGGAGAGGTTAGACCTAAACCCAGCTATGTGTAAGGAGTCAGGCCTGCCTTCACCCCTCCAGTGAAGAACAGGAGACACGAGAACCTCCTCATGACTCAGCCCTTCCATTTACTAGTTGTGTGACCTAGACAGGTTACTTAACCTCTCTGTGCCTTGGACCCCTCATCTATAGTGTGGAAGAATGGGGGTAAATGCATATGCACTCCTTTGTCTTCTCACTTAGTGGCCTTTCCTTGCCACCTGAGTGTTAGAAACGAGGTGAGGACTTAAGGGGAGAGATTACAGACTCCGAGGCAGCCTCTGATATAGGCACGTGGCTCAGCCCAAGTTGGTGTGACTGCCCTGCTTGGGGTTGGAGGCCCAATCTCCATTTGATGAAAAGTGCTCTCAGGCCTCGTATAACCCTCTGGGCACACATTTCTTTCTTCTCTCTCACTCTCTTTTTTTCCTAGTTGCAACATGTGGAATCTAGCTCCCTGGCCAGGGATCAAACCTGGGCCCCCTGCATTGGGAGTGCAGAGTCGTAACCACTGGACCACCAGGGAAGTCCCTGGGCACAGATTTCTTGACTTGGACGAGGAGGGAGGTCAGGAGCTCAGTACCATATATCTTGGTCATCCATCTCTTTGGCCACCTCTCCATTCCCTTTATGCACCAGACATTATAGATGGAGGAGAAAAAAAAAAAGGAACGTGCTAAAATCTACTCTTTGTTCCTGGAGAAATTTGTTCAGTGTGGAGACAAAAGGGCTTTACCTGTTCTAGCCTTAAATGTAAAAGGCTTTGAGGGAGAAAAAGGGCTCTCCTTTTTTTTATGACATCTGAAGGTAGAAAGAGGAACAACAGGGAAAGGGACCTGGGAACCTGAGTGTTGTCCCACAGAGGAAGCGGGGCTTCAGGAAACTGCCTGTCGCCAGAGGTTTGCTCGCAAGGGCTGCCACACAGCAGGTGGGGTGCTATATAAGGGACTTCTCTATTGGATGAACAAAGGTCCTTTTGGCTGTCCCTTCCGGTTTACCAACCTGTCCGGGAAGACAGGGAGGAAACCTGGTTGGTTCTGAAACTTAGAAGACAGGGCAAGCCCCATGCTCCTGAGTCATCTCGATTCCCTTCAGGCTTGCTGAGGAGCTAGTGCCTTTTGCTCCCGTCTGTCCTCAGGCTCAGAGCACGGAGTCGGTGCTGAGTGTCTGTGCCTACCTCCCGTCCCCGGTGCAGCCTGGGCTCCAGTCTGCCCGCTGTGTCAGCACCCTCGTTCCTATTACATGAGCAAGTGGGGTTTGCCGTCTGGAAGCATTAGTGCTGGGCTGACTCGGCAGAGTGGCCAACGCAAGAAAATGCCAGTTCCGTACCTCTTCGGCCAGCTCTCTGAGGCCTCATGGCTACGCAACTTCCTCTTTGAGCAGCCCAGCCTGGCCTTCTTTAGGGTTCCCAGGGTCTTTCGAGGTCACTCTGGCAGACCATTGATGGTGGCAGAATCCCCCAGAGAGCTTCAGGTTCCCAGACCCCACGGTTGGAGATTTTGATCCACTCTATTGGACCTGGGACTCTGGATTCTAGACAAGTTCCCCTTGTCTAGGTATTGGCAGAGTGGCCATTCTGAAATGCAAATCAGACCCCATCTCTCCCTTGCTTGACATCTTCTCTGGCTGAAGAATCCAAAGGGCAGAAACTGATCCGTTCTGAGATTCCCAGCCTCAGGGCTTTCTCAGAACGGGTTTTATGTCTCCTCCCTTGGATGCTGGGGAACTGCGATGCACAGCCAGGTTGAAAATCACTGCTGGGCATTACCTCCAAGTGCCGGTCTCCTGGCCTTGCTTCTCTACTGGTCCCTCACTGCTGATTCCAGTCCCACCCTGTCCAGACTCGGCCCAGGCCATCACTGGACAGCTCCAGCTGATGGAGAAATTGCCTCTTGGAAATGAACGGAAATTGATGGGCTCTCTGCAACTTGTTAGTCATTCAGTCGTGTCTGACTCTTTGCAACCCCATGGACTGTACCCAGCCAGGCTCCTCTGTCCATGGGATTTCCCAGGCAAGAATACTGGAGTGGGTGTCCACTTCCTTCTCCAGGAGTCTTCGCCACCCAGGGATCGAACCTGGGTCTCCTGCATTGTAGGCAGATTCTTTACTGTCTGAGCCACTAGGGAAGCTTGGTGTCTTCTAAAAGCAGAAAGCCCCTGCCTCATTCCCTGTGGTGGGTAGGTGGCCACCAGCCCCATCACTGTGGCTCCCCGCTGAGTCATTTGCCTTTTGTTGGAGTCAAGCATCAAGACCTTGACTTCAGACCCCTCTACTGAGTCAAGAACACATTCAGAGGGCATAATGGAGAGTTCCCTTTGAGATTTGGGGGGTGTAATGGGAGGTCCATATTGGGGAAGCACTTGGCCCAAGTTCACACAGATGAGTTTGAGAAGATTCTATCCCTGGCTCCTCTGCCCTGGAAAGTCCATCTCTTGTGAATGAAGACAGACCACACAGCCCATGGAACTTCCCCGACTAGGGATCCAGCTCGTGCCCCTTGCAGTGGAAGCACGTAATCTTAACCAATGGACTACCAGGGAAATCCAACAAAGGCCTATTTTTTTTTTTTTTTTTCTAAATGGTGATGAACATTCCCTTGGTGTGGTAAACTTTGAACTGGGCCTCTTTAGGGGAATGCAAAACTTAAAACGGAAAGATGTATCAGACTTTTCAATCTCTCCCTCCTTTCAGCCCAATCAGTTTTAGGGGATCTGAGAGACCCTAGATTTAGGGAAGCTGGTTTGGTGAGCAGTGGTCAGACACACGGAACAGAGAATTTCTGTGGTTGTCAGCCCCATGTTAACAGCTGTCTTTGAAATCCTCTGTCTGGCTCTTCTTCAAGACCGTCCTGTCTGGCTGTGGCCGTATCTGCTCCTGGATTTGTCTATGGTTCTGCCTTCCTGAGTCTTGGCCACAATTTGATCATGGCCATTTGTTTGGAGGCAAAACCTTTTAAGTCCTCTTCAAGAGGTAAGACCATCACCAGGTGATTCATTCTTGAAGCAGAGCCTTTTTCATTGAACAAAACTTCCCTGAGCATCTGCTCCATGCCAGGCTTGGAGCTCAGAGGTGACTCAGATGGATCTGTCTTTGAGAATCCACTTGTAAGACCACAGGGGAAGACAAAGTCCCATACCTATAAGTGCAATGACAAGGTCTAGAACAAGTGCTGGGAGCTGGAGGGAACTCCTGGGGGAGTGGTCAGTGTCTGAGTCTAAAAGCTGAAGAGGTGGGATGGTATGGGGGGTAAGAGTTGAAGGAGTTGAGATCCACTGCTGGGCAACACCTTTGCGTAGCCAGCCTTCTGACCCTGCTTCTCTGTTGGTCCCTCACCCATGATTCCTTCCCCATCCTCCCATCCCTATCCCAGCCTTTGAAAAGGCTCAAAGTCGGAAGGGGGCATTGCCTGGTCAGCAAGTGCCTGTCAAGTGTCCTCTGTGAGATGTAGCCAGGGAGGCAGGAAGGAACCTCGGGAGAAGCCTGTAAACTCCAGGCTAGAGAGCAGGGACTTTGATGCATGTGCAATGGGAGTGGCACGCATGGCAAAGCCAAGGCGAGGGGAGGAGAAGATCAAAATGTTAGTCACTCAGTCATGTCCAACTCTTTTCGACCCCATGGACTGGAGCCTGCCAGGTTTCTCTGTCCATGGGATTTCCCAGGCAAGAGTTCTGGAGTGGGTTGCCATTTCCTTCTCCAGAGTATCTTCCTGACTCAGGGATCGAACCCAGGTCTCCTGCATTGCAGGCAGATTCTTTACCATCTGAACCGCCAGGGATGCCCAGGAGAAGATGGGAAGCACATATAGAACCTTCTTTCAGTTCTTATACTGGAGATGCTGGGGAGACACTCAGGCAGGGTAATAGGCTGGAGGAACTTAAGAAGAATCCATCCAATTCTGTTATTTTATAGATGTACATTCTGAGGCCCAGAGAGGTAAAGCGGCTTGTTCAAGGTCACCCGGCAGGATCAATAGCAAAGTCAAGGCTTCAACCGGTGGGTCCTGCCTCCCAGCACAGGCTTCCTCCACTAGTGGCTCTCCTATCCTCAGGGAGGGAGGCGGCCCACTGAGATCTCCCTGTCGTCCTTTGCCTCTGAATCTGTCATGCGCCCTGCCCCTACTGCAGACCTGCCTGTCAGGGCAGCCACTGGGAAGTGTTCCCAGAGGACAGGGTGGGGAGCATTGCCGGTCTGCTTCGGAAGATGCTGCTGCTGCTGCCGCTGTTGCTGCCTCCGCACCAATCAGGGAGCTTTCTAGCCGCAGAAGGAAGCCAGGAGCCAGGGGATGGGGCTGCAGTGATTTACGACTGCCCAGAAACAGCAGGACACTAATGTCTCCGGCTGGCCTCTTTGTCCGCCAACTCAGGCCCCAGAGGCTGCCTCTAAAGGTCGTATCCTCCAGCACTGGAGATGGAGCAAAGGGTTAGCCACACAGGGCGCCTGCCCAGTGCCCCTATGTCAAGTCAGTCCCCAGAGGGCAAGGCTCCTCCTTTCCCAAAGAGGTAGACTCTCAAGAGTTTGGGCAGGAAAGGGTGCCCTTACCGCCTGAAGTCCAGAAGATCTGCCTGGGTTTGAATTCAGGCTCTAGGGGTCGCTAATGTGTGGCCATTGGTTGGTCATACAGCTGAGATCTCTGTGTCTTGGCTTCCAAGTCTAAAAAAAAACCAGAGATGGGGACTTCCCTGGTGTCCAAGGGTTAAGACTCTGGGTTTCCTCTGCACAGGGTGCGGGTTTGACCCCTGGCTGGGGAACTAAGATCCCACACGCTGCACAGCCAGAAAATATTTAAAAGTAAAATAAAAAACAAAGATGACTCTGAGCCTCTCAACTCTGGCACTGAACCAGCTACCAGGTCTGCAGACAGATTCCCTGTTTCCACAGCTAAAGAATGGGAATAGCCTTCCATTTCAGATGAGGAACAGGCTGACTCTAATCTAGAACTCATCATGGCTGGGTGGAGCATTGAGTTTAATTTCTCACTTCAAAGGTGGGGAAATTAAGAGCCAGAGAGGACATAGGTCTTGCACATAGAGCTGGGGGCCAGGCAGAAGGCAGAATGGCTAGTTCTCCACCTCCCTGCTCCAGGTTTCTTTCAGCAGTACCACACAGAGGGGAGGAAGAAACCAGAATACTAAGCCACTTGCTCTATGTCATGTCACCATGCCTTTAAAAGTCCTCTAAACAGCTGGGGCCACTGGGCAGATGCAGCTGTAACCCTAGAGTCTTAAAAAGAATTGAAAGGGAAAGGAAGGCAGGGCCATCAGAGAGGGGTCCCAACATGGAGACTGCTGATGTCAATCCTGTTTCACTTTAGAACATCCTTTTCTTTGCATCGGCTTTACTTTTTCCCTAAACAGATTTGGCCTGGATTTTTTTTTTTTCCCTTTCCATTGGACTGGTCAAGGAAAGAAGTGAGGTGAAGAAAGGCAGCCTGCAATGTGCCAGAAAGTTCCCGAGGTTTAGCTTCTAGGTCCTGAATCACTGACTGGGTCCGGAATCACTGATCCATTTAATCCACCTGCGGACAAGCAAGGTTCGCTGTAAGGGTTCCTTCCTACAGACCTGGGATGCCCAGGCCGAGAAAGACTGAGGCCTGTCCTACAGAGAGGAAGAGAAAGGAAGAGGAAGGACTTGGCAAACAGGCATGTAAGAGACAGAAGGAAGTGGGAGGGTTTATTCACCAGCAGGATTGCATTTTGCTGGGTGGTGTAGTAAGAGAGGAGGGACCAGATCCCATGTTGGAGGAGGGGTGAAGGAGCTATTTCTAGACTCTTCTCACTCAGGCCATCTCCTCCACTCCTGCCAGATCAGTCTCCCTGAACACATGCATGCATTCATTCATTTCTTCATTTCACACATTCTACATATGGATGCTGTGCCAGGCACTGTGCTCAGCACTGAGGAAACAATGATGATGGAAACCAAATGCAAACCTAGTCCTTTCCTGCCCTGGTTCAAATCTCACAGGTATTCTATTTATTTGGGAAGAAAGACTTCGCTCCCTGGCCTGCCATTCAGGACTCCCCAAGTTCTGTCTCCTGACTCCATCCCCAGTCTTGACTCCATACCCATCACTTCAGGCACTAAATGGCACTGGATTCTTTGTCTAACAATACACATGTCAGGGGGGAATCTGCCTCTGAGTCCCTTGCTTGTCCCTTCTGCCTGCTTTCAAATTCTACACATCTTTTTTTTTGCCTTTCATTTCACTTTAATTAATTTATTTTAAATCCTATACATCTTTAAGGGAGTGGGTTGAAAATGTTACCAGCTTTTCAGAACCTCTTCTTGGGAAGTCCTTGGGGGTCCAATGGTTAGGACTCCATTCTCTTACCGCCCGGGGGCCGGGGTTCAATCCCTGGTTGGGAAGCTGCCTAGGAGCAGGCCAAAGAAAAAAAAACAAAAAAAACCAAACAACAAAAAACAAACCCTTTTTCTATCTAGTGTGAAAGAATTAAAAAACAAAACAAAACAACAGAACATAACACATCGTGAATTCCTTGAAGGCAGGGTTCCATGCTCTCTTCCTCCAGTGCCTAGCATAGAGCCTGGACTATTCCTTCACAGAAATTCCCTCACTCTCGTTCTCATACACAACACTTCCTGCCCACTAATTTTTGTTTGTTTGTTTGTTTTAAACTAGTTATAATTTTCTAATGTACTCTACACATTATCTTTATTTAGCCTATTTTCTTGGGCAGAATTTGCTGTACCGCATTGCTTAGAACAGTGCTTGGAACATAGTAGGTGCTCAACAGATAAGTACCGAATAAATAAAATGTGCACTCAAAATTTTGGGGTATGTGAGCTACATGGAATGTCAAAAAAGGGAAGCATGTAAGCAAGAATTAGTCAGCCAGACCCCAGCGTGTATATCCTACGCGGGGAGAGAAGTGTTGGTCAACCCCCAGACACAACCCAGTGGTAAGCATCCATTGGCTCTGATAACTGAATTGAATCTTTAACACTCCACCCTGGAGAGGAAGAAAGGGCTCCCCAGGGGTCAGGCTGCAAACAGCTGCATTCTTTCCGTATATTAACCAGAGTGCCTGGCCAGTATCTGTCTTTCCACATTTCCACCTGTCAGGTCCAAGAACCTCAAGGCGGGGAAGGAGACATGGAACCTTGTGGGGGAGGGTGGCAGTCCCCCCAACGTTTGGCTCTTTTAATTCAACCATCTCTGAAGTGGGTACCACCCAGACAGTTTGGATCAATAGTGAATGCGTCCCATCTTCCCAGTCTCCCGGGGGCCTGCTGTTTTATCTCGGAAACAAGGTCCGGGGCTGAGGCCCTGGCCCCCTCCCCCAGTAATTTTCCGGAGAATATGGGGCGGGGCCGTGAATCAGCACTCGCTCGGACTCGGGCAGCCTTAGTCCCCGCCAGGGGTCCCCAGTAGCCGCGGAATTAGACCTCCCCCTCCCCCACCCCACCCCACCCCACCCCTCACCTCCTCCTCAATCCTCCTTCATCTGCCCGCTATGACCACTGGGAGATGTAGTCTTGACTGCCCCTTTGTCCTTGATCTGCTCAACATATCACCCCATCCCAGGGTGAACTACAACTCCCAGGGGCCCACGCGTCGGGGGGCCTGGCAGGGCTGGGGTCTGCAGGTCGGGGGGGTTGGACGTCGTCTGGAGAAGCAAGGGCGCAGTGAGCCGGGTGAAGTGAAGCACGGGGCTTGTCGAGGGGCACAGGGGAAGAACGGGATACCCGGGAGGCGGTGGCGAGCTGAGCCTGGGAGTGGAAACCCGAGAAACGGAAGGGGCCGGGGCGGGGCCGGGGTGGGGGCCGCGCGCGGGCTGGTGGGCGGGGCAGGCTGCGTCACGCGGCGTGGGCGGGGCCGCAGGGGGTTGTCCGCCCGCGGCACGCACAGCCGCCGCAGCCGCCTCGCGCCCGGTCCCGCGGTCGCAGCTCGAGTCGCAGCCTCAGCGCCCGTCGCCTCTAGCCGCTCGCGTCTCGTGTGGGTCGGTCCCTCCGGCACACGGGCTCCAGCCGCGCCGCAGCCGCCCTCCGAGCCCTCTAGGCCGCCCCGGATCATCCTCGTCCGGCCCGACCCAGCCCGTGAAGATGGTGGACCGCGAGCAACTGGTGCAGAAAGCCCGGCTGGCGGAGCAGGCGGAGCGCTACGACGACATGGCCGCGGCCATGAAGAACGTGAGTTTTCCCTCCCCCCCCCCCCCCCCCCCCCCCCGCCTCGCCCCAGCCCCTTCGCGGACGCGGGCCTTCGCGGGCGCGGCCCGGGGACTAGTTTCCCGTCGGCAACTGCAGGTCTGGAAGCCCCTGAGGGGGCTGGGGAGGGTCCCGAGAGCGCTGAGGACCAGGTGTGTGACGCGGCCTCTCCCCGAGCGTCCCCTAGGGCCGGCGGTGCGGCCGCCTCGGCCCTCCCCGCGCGCCGGGGCTGGGGCGGGGTCTTTTCGGGGCTGGTCTCGGGAGCGGGGTCTCCGGCCGCCGCGCCTCCGGGTCGGCTGGGGGACGTGAGCGGGGGGCCGTGCGCATCCTTTGTGCCCCACTTCCCCCTCCTCCCACAGCCTGGGCATGTGGGGGCGGGGGACCGCATGGATGCGGTTCCTCTTTTCTCCCTGGTGTCTGGGCGGCGCCTTTCCCATTCACTCAGCAGGTCTCCGGGCTTTCTAATACTCCCCCCCGCCCCCCCCCCCACCCCACTCCCCAAATGTTCCCACTGCCTTCTGCAGACAGATCCTTTAGAGCCTCCTCGAGAAAAAATGAAGGTTCTCCTGAAAACCTGGGCTCAATGGTGCAAAATCGAAACCTTGCTCACGTTTTTCTTAACAAAAGGCTCCCCTCTCACCATTCCCCAAAGCAAACCGTCTTCTTGCCTTTAGGAAGGGGGGCACGTTTGTCTCGCTAGCGTTTTCATTGATTGTTCTCAATATGTCATCTCCATTTTTTTCTTACTGTGCTCGAATTGAAAGGGTAGGTATTGTCTCTAAAATAAAGGTTGTGAATTTAGCCGTCTGGTTCAATTTGTGACGTATGCTGTTTCTTTTTTAAATACAGGCACACATCTGTTGAAATTCCTTTAAGTTGAAAAAAAATATTCTCTCTAATCTGATATTGCAAACAAAGCGGTGGTGGGAGGCAGTATCAAGTCATTCCAGAAGATTCTGCATTTGTCATATTGCAGAGAGCCTAGACTGGGTGGAGGCTGGGGAGGAGTTATTTTAAAGGGGAAAAAGTCTTTTTTTTTATTAATTTGTTTTGTTAGACACATCTGAAGCTTAAAAAAAAGCTAGCGCATCCTCAATGCTGATGAAAAGAATACTGATCTCCAGTTGTCGCATTTTGCAGATTCCTGCCTGTATTGCACCATTTTGTCAGTAATGCTACATTTATCTGATGGGCGGTCAACCAGTTTGATATTAGAGGAGGGGGACGTATTGAGCATTAGTAAATGAAACAGAAAATTATCTAATGATTTCAGTCTCTCACTATGTTAATATCTGACTTCCTGCCTTATGTAACAAAGGTTTTAAAATGCATCTCCAGTGTGCAGCGGATACAGGAGTGTACCTTGCACATGAAACCTCTTTAATGAAGCGGTACAGGCATTACAGATTAATTAATTCTCGAATAACTTGACTGGTTCACAGGAAATGACAAGGCTGATGCCTTTACATTTAAACCGGCTACATTAGCTAAGAAGATTTTTATCTCATTAAGAAAGAGGATTGGTTCTGAAATTGGGAGCATTGCTGTATTAATATATTGTCACACTCGCTGTTTTTATAAGGCACAAATGACAAATTGCACTTCAATGGATATCAGTATCTTTAGTTCACGTTATTTAGACTCTTCTAATTTTTCCATATTTCTAGTTTCACGGGAAAGCGAGTGACCTCGCACCTATATCCATAGCAACCCAGTGATGTCACACACAATGACACAGAGGCTGCAATGCACCTCAGGGCTGGTAGGGAGTATGCAAATGGCATTTGTCCAGGGTAATGCAGAAATTAGCAGATAAGCCAGGTGGAATTGAGCACTTCCTCTTCCGCCAGATGAGAATTGGTCCTCCAAAGAAGAATGTCCTTTATCCTGGCACAGGCACACCAGGGATCTCTGGATATGCCCGTTCACCTTTCCTATTTCCAGTTTTCTGGAAAGTTTTAAGATACAGTCATGTTTTTAAACATTCATCTCAGTAATAACCTTGGGCATTGAAGGACTAGAGATGGAAATTTTAAAAACAAGAATATGTTTTATGCTCATAGTGTAGGGGTATATGTGGGTTTATTGCAAATTATTAACTTGGCAGGTTTTAATAGAAACCTTAAAAAAGATTACGACTTCCTACTGGGGCATTTTCAGTGAACGATAGGGAATGAGAATCCCTACAGAACACTTCAGCTTGAGATCTGGAAAACTCGCTGTGCTTATGCTCCTTAATGGTATATGGAGGAAAGAAAACAGTTTTATAAAATAAAGCAGACCTTTTTCAAAACAAACCTGTTCACTAGTGATTTTGAGACATTGGTTTTACTTCTGACCTTCCTTTTCTCATCTGTAAAATGGGTCAACACCTACTTGGAAAAAGTTGGACGATTAAATAAAAAATGTAGATGCTTTAAAAAAGTAACTTTAAGACTTGTTTCTTTGTTTATATAAGTCACCACAGAATTTGGAAAATACAGGAAGATAAAAAGAAAATACTCAGTCCTGCCACTTAAGTGAGTTCTTTCCTGAGGTTGAACTCATCCAGATGCTAGTGTGGTGAAATTTATTCCTATCTAGTGAAGGTACCCTAGTAATTAACAGGGCCTGTGATAGTTATAGGTGTGCGACCAAGATAGAAATAATACGTGAGTATCTTGAAAAAGAGGAAAGAAGGAAGTTTAGTCTTTTAAGACAAATGTGTAAACTTGTATGTAAAAAGAACTGAACACCTAGATATTTCCTACTTGTTAGACAATACTGACTTCTCCTTTGGATTTTAACAGCCTCTTGAGAAGTTAATATTCTAAGTAGGCTACTGGTATTTGCCTTTGGAGGGGGTGGGGAGAAAAGGTTCTAGGCAACTAATGTTGAAGTAACTGGGATAAACATATTTACTCTGGTGTGTTGGCGGCAGGGGGGCATTAGTGGCAAAAGTCTATCCTAATTATGTAAAAATTACTTTCTAGCAGAATCTATATACTTTTTTTTAAATATACTTTTAAAAAACTTTTTTTTTAAACTATGTTAAATATTCTGTTTTTTCTGCCAGCTCTTCCAGGAGGCTAGATCAATAGCCATTATCACTAATGGAGTAATGACACCTCTGTAGACTCTTTGTGGAGTTCTGCCAGCCATTATTATAATCGAAGTCATGTGGCTTCAATTGTTCTCTTTGGAGTGGAAGAATACAGATAACAGTTGGCTTTTTATGTTCACCTTCCCAATAACTGAAATGACTACTAAATGCCTTTTCTAATTATTTAAACAATTTCATATGGGTTGTTTTTTTTTTTTAATTCTTATCGAGATGATAGATGTTGCTGAATGTGCATCTTCATTCCAGTTCATTAGATGAAATAACTACAGACCCTGGGAGGATTTCATCCTCTGGTACTTGGAGGAAGCCTTATTTATTTATTAAACCAAACTCTAATTAAATTATTAAAAAGAGTGGAGGAAATGATTTGAGTCTTTTTTGTTGAGGTAGCAGTCACAGCATAAACTAACCATTTTCAAGTGTACTATTCAGTAGCACTCTAGAAAAGGGAAAAATGATTTTTAAGAAGTGACCATGGTTGGCTATAGCTGGCTGGATTTCAGCACATGATTACTGATTCAGGAATGTGTCAGTAATGAAGTGCTCACAGCCAGTGGTAATCAGTATCCCTTTGTCTTTGTTTTCTAACATCTGAACCTTTTCAGCATAAATTGAAAAAAAAAAGAAGGGGGGGGACTTCTTTTGGCTTGGTTTGTATTTCCATTTTAAAAGTTCCAGGGCTTAAAAACTGTGTGATGCTCACCCAAATAAGAATAGATTACCTGAAATCAGAGCAAACTATTATTAACTCTTTGGAGATGATAGGAGTTATGCTGGTGTTCTTATGATCACTCATTTTCCACCCCAAGACTGACTGACTTTGTTAGACACGCTTGCCCTGCTGTGTGGTGGCGGTTCCTGCAGTGCTGAGAGTCAGGAGCTGTTCACGCATGGGCTTCCCATAAATACACTGTTTTGGTGCTTCTGAGGCAGCCAGGAACAATGTTTTTGCCTCTGATATGATCAGCCCTAACCCTTTTATCTGGCAGGGCACCTGATTATTTCTGTGTTCCTCCCAGATTCCATGAGATGAGGAAGAAAAGTGGTCAAAGGCCCTATATACGTTTAATAGAGAAAAAAGTCATATATAAGCCGTTGTCTTCTCTTTTGTCTTATTTTCTAAGCTCTTTTTGTTAGACTCAACAACTGTGATTATGGGGCACCCATATTGTCTTTCTAGGTTATAAAATCGGTATACCAACATGAGCTGCCTTATGGTCTTTCTGCTTATAACCATTTTTCTTCCCCAAATTCCCTTTTAGGTATTAGATTTGGTTTAGTACCAAACCCTGTTATCTTACTTTAGATTGGCACTTGCAGAGATCCTTGAAATTTTGATCTTACTAATTTAGGGGGAAAAATAGTTACAGGAAGAGCAATCAACAAAAATTCCCAAAGGAGAGCTTTAATTTTAAATAAGTGGTTACATTGGATTGGTTCCATGATTTTGCAGAAACAATAAAAATCTGTAAATCTTTTAAGACTAGTCTTTTTTTTTTTCTCTCCCTCTCTTTTGAAAGAACTGAATAAGTCTAAACCAAATTTTTGTCAGCATATTACTTGGAAGAGTGTCCTAAGAGGTAGATTGTTCCTTTACCTAAGTTGAACACTGTTAATGGGGTGCATAGCTTTAGTTGGGTTGTGAATTGGTAGATAGAAATGAGAGTGTTCTTACATACAAGATATAAAAAAAAAAATCCTAGTAGACTCACTGGTCTTAATCTTTGTAGCAGTGTCTTATTTTTGGAGAGGTGTAAAGCCAGACTTGGTGAGCAGGATCCAGGTGTAGTGGCAGCTTTTCCCTCTTAAAAATTCTGTTACTAGAAGAGGGGTACCAGGGCTGGGACTCTGACAGTGACGGCAGTGGGCAGCTGAACATCAATGACGGTGGTGCGGGAGGAATCCCTCTTCCCCCCTCCCCACTGCCGAGTGTGAAGAGCAGCTGTGGCGGTGTGAGACGTGAGAGAAGGCTAAGAGGTAACAGGAGGAACGCTTTGAAAAACACAGGTTTGTTTTGAAGAGAGATCATTTCAAACCTCTTGAGCTTTCTGAAAGGAGTTATTAATACGACACTTAAGCTGCCATATTCAGTTAACCAAGATCTAGGGGAAAAGTTGCCTGTGAGCGCCGGTACTTAAAGGATGTCAAAATCAGCTTAAAATTTTTCGACTGGTGGTTGCAATCCAGTGCCATTCTGTTTAGCACAGTGCTCCTTTTGTGAGGGCCTAAGGTGAAGTAGCCAACGAGTATGTCTTCGCAGCAGAGGCCCGGCATGGAAACCTGCAAGCCAATCCCACACTCCCGCCAGGACATTCATTCTTACCTGAGGGCCTGTCTGGCATGGCTAGAGCCGCGGATAGATGTTCTTTTCAAATCATACTCTGCGCTTCACGTATGACTCATCTCTGGACTGTCTCACTACATCTGTGTAATAAAAACAGACTTTCAGACCCTGGATTTTTTATTTTATTTTTTTAAGTAGGTTGGAAATGACCCAATCCACAAGGACGAGGAGCATTAACCAGGATGGGATAAGAACAGCAGAATAGCATTCTGAGACAAGGAAAGCTGGATGAGTATGTCCAGCTTGAATTTGGGGATGCTGTGATCTTCTGAGGGAGTCTGGTTGTTGGAAGGCTGTCATCATTGAAACTGACAACTGATGACAAAATGTCTGGCCTTTAGGATACTAGAAAATTTGGGAGAGAATGACAAGTATCACCATAATCCATATGCCAGGGATATTCCCATGCTGTCTTTCTACAGGGTTTTGTACCTTTCATTTTTCCCTTGATGTTTCAAGGTATTTTCTTCTGTTAATCAGTATTTTTAATAGCTGAACAAACCTGTGGATGTGTCATAATTTTAAGTATTTTTTTGTTTAGCATTTAGGCTGTTTCTAAATTTAGAGATATTGCCATGAGTATCTTTGTGGCTAAAGCTTTCAACACAGATTGCGTATTAGGACAGAGACCCAAAAGTGGAATTGTTGCAAGAACAGCTGAGAATTTTTAAGGAACTTGAAACCGTCACCAGTACTGGTATTTATCTCAAAAGTTTTGGAAGATGTAATTGTTGAGCTAGATATTACATACAGATGGTTCAAAGGTCAAGGATATTCTATTGCCCTTTTGGCTCCAAAAAGAAAAATAAAGTTGAAATGGGAAACTTAACTGCTCGCTTATGTGCTGCAAGCCTCCCTTTTTCTGCTTTCGTGAGGATGGATGGAATGAGTGCCTTTAAAAAAGAAGTTGAAAAAATAAAAATAATATGGGGACTTTATATGCAAAATAAAGATAATAGCATGATATAACCCCATATAACCAATTTCACCATTTGTCAGCATATTGGCCAATCATCCATCTGTATACTTCACTACTTTCTGGTTCCCTTGGTATTTACCATCTTGCATGATGGCTTTTTATTGACCTAAAATTACCCCTTATTTCCCGCAAATGTTCCAGTTACCGACAAGATCGCTTTACATTCAACTTTGGCAACCTCAAAGAGTGTAGTTTCTTGCTTAAAGCATTTAATCCAGATGGCAGATGAAGTTTTTCCTTGATTTTCAGAGGAGTGTTTCTCTTCGGTTGACATCCAAAGCACTGCTTCCCATCAGGCTTTGCTCAGGAGGAGGAGGAAAAGGCTCGATGGGTCTTGAGTGGGTGGAGGAAGGAGGATGCTGTGGCTGTGGGTTTACAGAAGGCTTCTCTCATTACAGGACTTCTTTTCGATTGCCTTTTTTGGGAAGGGGACAAGAGAGGCATATACCTTTTCTCAGTTGTGACCGTTATCACCAACTCTATTGTTGTTTAGCCCCTAAGTTGTGTCCAACTCTTTGGCAACCCCCTGCACCATAGCCCGCCAGGGTCCTCTGTCCATGGGATTTCCCAGGCAAGAATACTGGAGTGGGTTGCCATGCCCTCCTCCAGGGGATCTTCCCTACCCAGGGATCAAACCCTACATTTCCTGCTTTATTAGCAGGCAGGTTGTTTACTGAGCCACCAATTCGATAGGAGCGCTAAAACCCAGTTGATTTGTTGAGAACAATGTGGGTAAACAAGTTTTGCTTTTTGTTCCATCTCGTTGCTTGCCAAGCATTTTTAAAAAATCACTTTTGCCTTAAAGTCAGCATACTACTGGTTGTATGTGTGAATAGGTAAAAATAGATAGGACATACATTAGCTGTCTGGGCCCAGCCATCCTGAGTTTGAATCCGTGCTCAGAAGTATGGAGTTGATCAATTTAATGACATCAATAATGATGGGTGAGTGTACTGCCTTTTTATTTTTTTACCATTTGAAAGTCGTGGAGAAAAAGGCTAGATTTTTGGAACTAGACTCATTTATTGAGGAAGGAAAAACAAGATGGTAAAAACTTCAAGCAGCTATAGTAGCGGATTGAAGTTTAAAACTTGCATAAAATACGTTTCTGTTGGTATTACTTAGAATTATGTTTAGCACGTAGATTCCATAAAACATACTATCACTCCTTACTTTGTATTTATGGTACTCTTGCATTTTGGTCATGGTTTTCTCTTCCTAATCTGGCTGGCTGTATATACACATAATAAACTTTTTTTTTTTTTTTCTCCCCCTCCCCTAAACTTTTTAATAAAGGCTGATTAAGACGAGTTTTTTAGCAAGTGTTTAGACCTGTTGTGAAAATCACATCAGTACTATAATTTGTTACGGCATAGCACTACCCTGAAATGTTGATGCGTTAAACTAAGCAGCTGGTCCACAGTGGAAAACCTAGTGCACTTTTTGGTATGACTTTTTTCACATCTGTTCTGTAGTGCTCTACACTGACTATGGTCTTTTTGAGAAGACAAAAATATTTTAAGTTACACACTTAGATAAAAATATTCCAATATAATCGAACATTTACTGTCACTTGGGCTGTATTTTTCCCCATTTAATTTCACAACAGTTCTATAAAAGTGATGCTCCCATTTTATAGGTGGAAATGTTTAATTTGCTTAAGGCTTGAGTTTAACGTCTTTTTTTCCTCAATCTCAGCCTCTTTAAAACGTTTTTTAGTTTTCAAAAAGGAGTCATAGGTAAGGTGTATACATGGGTACCGCTGATCTTTTAGCTGTTGTCTCAATGACCTGATTTCATTAACTTTTAGTCAATGTTCCATTGTTTGCAGAAGCTTTGGAATTCTTTCAAACTGCTGTATATTTAATGCTTTTCCATTTAGTTGTCCCTGAGAGGGTTGTTGCTTAGTCTAGATTTTAAATACAGAACAAACTTCTTTAGGACAGCCCTAAGATAAATGTGAATGTATTTATCATTAACAAATGTGAGCCCTAAGACTGCATATGAGTGTAACTTGGTTTCTTTTAGAAAATAGTTGGTCCCATGATCTGGGTGTGTTTTAAGTATCATTTACCAAAGGAGAACTTGTAATTTTTAGCATAAGGAGATAAGTACCATGGTTTTGCCATTGGAGTCTTACAGATATTGACCAGAAGGAAAAGATGCCACTTAGGCTGAATGGAAGAGTATCCCTCACTTGAAAGAAATGGGAGGAAGTTGTGACTTTTTTGTTCATCAAAAGTAATACTGTCTTGTGTGGAATTCACAAGCAGGAGTGTGGAAACATGTTGGTTTTTTTTTTTTTGGAAACCATGTTTTGAGGGGATTTAAGTGAAGATGAAAGGAAGAAAATAATGTTAACTTGAATGTTTTGTAGATGCTCTAGACAGTGGGAGAAGTGAAAGGGACTGATCCAGAAATCACCCAGGGGAGAGACAGCTGTGAGGGGGGATTATTGAACATCTGTGGGTGGGAATATTCAACACCCAGGAAGAGAAGGACAGCCCAGAGCTGTGGAGTCGGAGGACAACTGAAGTCACCCTGGGTGTCAGGGGAGGTTTCCTGGAAAGGATAGCAGAGGTAGGGGTGTGGGTATGGGCGTGGTGGGGGTGTGGAGGGGAGAAGATTGGAGGCAGGAGTGTCCAGGCAGAGGGTGTGGCATTGCTCAGGTTCAGAATGTACAGACAGCTGAATCTGCTGCATGATTCATGCCCTCACTCTTGGTTGCCCTGAGAGAATGTTAGGAAATGAGTCCAGAGAGGGGCCGGTTCACGAAGGGCCTTACAGAGTTTGGATTTTTCTTAGGCTGTGGACAGTCATTGAAGGATTTTCGGCAGGAAGGGATCCTCATCCCATTTTTGGTTTGTTGAGAGCCTTGGCAGCAGTGTGGAAATTGAATAGGAGGAGAGTGGGCCAAGACTGATAAATATTGCAGGGTCTAGTCTAAAAGGATGAGGACCAGGGCAAGGACAGTGAGGGCAGATCGGAGAGAGAATTTGATGGCTGGAGAGAGGAGGAGGAGGAAGGAGAAGTGATGGAGAAGATGAAGTCAGTTGCTGTCGTGCTGTATTTGAGGAAACCTTTAAATGGCGGTCAGTAGAGACATCACGGCTACACGTTAACTCAGGAAAAGCCCTTAGAAGAGTGCACGGCGCAGGTTAAGTGCCCAGATTTACTTATTACTCCTTCACTAAGGAAGCAAATACTTAGGAACCACTAATGACCAGACTAGTCTTGGACCTGCCCTCATAGAACTGACATTCTAGTGGGAATCTCCTATGAATCCATGCTAGTGAAAACCAGGCACAATACGGTCATCCAGGCAGAATGGAGAGTCAGAGTCAAAATGTGAACCCTAGGGAATCACTCTTCTGTAGTGCCTGGAGCAAGATCTAAGATGAACTTAAGAGGAGAACACGGGATGTGTGAAGTCGGAAGACAGTTGTAACAGTAATAATGGGCTGAGGAGTGAATGAAAGGTGGAGAAATGGTAACAAGTTAGACTTGTTTTCAGAAACTTGATGTTGCAGGAAGCAGGAGATGTAATTAAAAGGGATCATTTACTTATTGTAAACCTGAACTTGGACTACATATTAATGGGAAAGTACAGGAAAGGGGCTCAGCTTGAGGTTTTACAAAAAGCCTTAATTCGTAGTGACTACAATCTGGCTTTTTTCGTTGGTCTCTCTCCATCCTCTCCTCTCCCCTCTGTTTTGGGTGTAAGAGTAGAAAGCAGGCTGGGTGGTTGTATTGATTGAGGATTTAGGGATGGTGCAGCAGCAGGACAGGAAGGTTGATATTCATGCAGAAATAATTTGATTTGATGGATCTGCCACAAGGAAGAAATAAAGCCTAAAGGGAAGGGGCTGAAAGAAAAAGGAGAGTGTTCAAGAGCAAATCTAATCGGTGGGAGTGAGGCCTGGTAATATTGGAGGATAGGATAGGAGTTTGATTTTCTTATTTATTTATTTTTGGCTGTGCCACATGGCTTGCAGGATCTCAGTTCCCTGACCAGGGATTCCTAACCACTGGACCGCCAGGGGACTCCCAGGAGTTTGATTTCAAAGGTGATGGTTGTCGGGGGCGGGGGGGGGGGGGGGAACTTAGGAGTTTGGGATTAACATATACACACTACTACGTACAAAATAGATAACTGACAAGGACCTAGCCTGTAGCACAGGGAACTGCGTATTCTGTAATAACCTCTATGGGAAAAGAGTCTGAAAAGGATGGATATGTGTATGTGTACAACTGGATCCCTTCGCTGTGTACCTGCAAATAACACAGCATAGTAAATTAACTTTAATCCAATATAAAACAGTTTTAAAAATGAAAAAAAAAAAATGAATGGTTGTGAATGAGTTCAAAGGTGTGGTTTGAGGATAAGTTGTCAGAATTGATTAGATCAAAGCAAACTGTTGTTTATAATTAATATGAAGGAATAGCCTTGATAAGGAAGTCGGCCAGAGGTCTGGACACAAGTCAACAATCCCAAAGAAAGGGAACATGACATTGATTCCGGGAGAAATCTGAGAAGCAAAGAAAAGGCATGAAAGAGGAGATGATTGTGAGGGAGTCAGTATGGGCTTGTATATATAAAAACCTGTTAAGCTAATTTTGATTGAGCTAATTTTTAGAATAGGGTTATTTGACTGCTAGCCAAGGGTGTGCTGGAGCATAGCATATCTGTTTCCTGACGTGTGGGGTTAAATGGCGTGCTGCAGAGCTTTGGCTTATGTCCCAGTTGTTGAAAAGTGAGATCAGACTGGAGCAATGGGTGGAATCTGGGCTAATGAAGTGGCCTTGTTTTTGCTTCAAGTCCTGTACCTTGACCCTAAAATTCAACTGTTATCGTATTTGGTGCTGGTGGCATCTAACAATAGCCAGCTTAATATTAGTTAAGTTTTTGTTTGAATCAAACTACCTGAAACAGATGTTTCTTATTTGTCTCAGTTCTGTGGACTGGCCAGGTAGTTGGGGTCTGTTGGGGGTTCCTGCGGGGCCACAGGAACTGAGGAGAGGCTGAGGCCTCTTCACATGGGGTCTCGTCTCCAGGTGAACCAGGCTTCCTTGGCCTGGTTCCCGGCAGCGAGCCCCGATTCACAAGCACTTTTTAGGCCTTTGTTTGCCTCATACTTGCTAATGCTCCACTGACCAAGTCGCACAATCAAGTTCAGATGATAGGGGTGAAGTACATTCTTGTTCTTGATGTAAGGAGCCTCAAAGTCATACTTAAAAGGAGGGGGCTCTACACAGAGTTGGGCTTCCCTGGTGGCTCAGATGGTAAAGAATCCATCTGCAGTGTGGCAGCCCTGGGTTCGATCCCTGGGGTGAGAAGATCCCTGGAGGAGGGCATGGCAACCCACCCCAGTGTTCTTGCCTGGAGAATCCCCATGGACAGGAGCCTGGCAGGCTGCAGTCCATGGGGTCACAAAGAGTCGGACAGACTGAGCAACTAAGCGTGCACACACACACAGTTGGAAGGAGTTCTGTGGGCCGTTTATGCAGTCCGTCCAGGCTGGATCCGTCCTGTTAGATTCCTGTCACTTAGCAAACACTGGGAGTGACCAGGTACCGTGGTGATTCACTGATGAGTGCAGGGTACTGCCTGCTCTCAAGGACTTTAGTCTTTTGGGGAGAAAAAAAAGGTATAGGGTTACACCCTGAGGCACGAGAAATAAGCAGTATAACAAGTGCATGGTGAACCTTCTAACAGTAAGCAGTAATTGGTTCTGCCTGTGCATTTTTCAGGCTTTAGGAAGTAAGTGCAGTATTTGAATTAGGACTTAAAGGATGACTTACAGAAAATTTTTCTTAATGAGTTCTGGAAGTGCTTTTTGGGTGGTAGGAAAAACATGAGAGCAGAAGAGTGTGTAGTGTGAGGAAGACTGAGACCTGGGTCTGGGTGTCGATGACTCGGAGCAGGGTTTTTTCTACCTTGGCACTGTTAACACTTGGACATTTCTTTTGTGTATCCCTAGGAGTGGAATGACTGAGTCATGTGGTAACTCAACATTCGGAGGAACGTTGACCTGCTGTTCTTCACCTGGAGAAAGACGTGTGTGGATCCCATGCAGTACTGAGTCTTTGAGGGTTAGGGCTACTAGGAGAGTATTTTACAAGAAGCTCCTCCTTGGTTAAGAACTGGTCATGTAGTGGAAAGCATATGAGATTTTAAGCCATGGGACTTGGGTTCCATTCTTTGGCTCTGAACCTTAATTTTCTATGCTTTACAATGGAAATAACAATACTGAATCACAAAGAGTTATCTGGAGGACCAAAGAGGAATTATAATTTTGGTCAAAGAACTCATTTCTGATACTACAAAAGTTACTTAGAAAAATACAGAATATATGAGTATTTCTTAAATATCGTTTAAACAAAGAGTCGAGATTTAAGAATGAAACCCTGAAAGTATTCCATTAAACTCAGAACGAAACGAAGATGCACATTATAGCATTAATAATACTGTCCCTGTTTTTGCAGCAGATATCCTTGCACAAATATAAGTGGTATTTGGGAATCATAAGATTAGGTAGTGAATAAACTGGGAAAATATTAGAATTAGTGATTAGTTCAATGAAACAGGGCTGAAAATCTGTGGTATATATGCTACTATGTATCAGTCCTAATCTGTGTAAAGATATAATGAGAGACTTTTATGCAACTAAGTTTATTTTTAAAGGTATTCTTGCTAGAAGTGAGGTGGTGAGTGCAAAGCAGCAGATGTGGGCTTGAGTTAGTAGTTTATTACATTAGTAAACTTGCTTATATAAAATTGTTGGCTTTAAGGTTTTTGTTTTTTTTTAACTTGGTTTGAAAAAGTTTGGTAAATGTGATTAACTGAGTAAATTATGGAGAGGTTTTGTTTGAATAGGTAACTACTGGTAACAGGTCAAAAATTCAATCTCATCAACCTTGACTGCCTCTCAGCCACTCTGTTTTCAGTGATAGAGAAATATCTAGAAACCTTTCTAGAGATAGAGTGAGAATATACAAATACTTTTAAAATGACTACCTAGAATCCCCTTGTATGGATGTTCATAAACCAGAGTCCCGCTGACCACCATTTACGTGGTCCCAGAGTCTAGCTGTTAGAAATGACACAGTGAGTCGGTTTCTGGAAATGGAATGGCAGAGTCGGAAGGCTTTTTGGTATTCAGTTTTGACAGGTTCCAAACTGCCCTCCCTGAGGCTTGCACTGGTTACGACACCCGGCAGTGGGTGGTGGCAGTGCCTGTGTCCGCGCCGCCAGCCTTCACGGTCAGCCGTCAAAATGCTGAGTTTCGCCAGTCTGATTGGAGGAAACTTAACACTCACAGAATGAAGACTTTGGGTTGTGTATATATATATTATTTTGCTCATTTTTCTATTATTGATTGGTTTTGAATTCCTTTTAGGAAGTGGGTGAGGTTTTTTCCTTTTGTCTTTGGTCACACTGTGTGCGGATTGTGGAATCTTAGTTGGATCAAACCTGGGCCCTTGTCAGTAAAAGCATGGAGTCCTAACCACTGAACCGCCAGGGGAGTTCCCAGCAGTAGCATGTCTTAAAGTACATCTTTTTTACTGAAGTATAGTTAATTTACAGTGTTGTGTTAGTTTCAAGAGTACAGCAAAATGATTCAGTTTATATATATGTGTGTGTGTGTATATATATTTATTTTTTAGGTTCTTTTCCATTGCAGGTTATTATAAGATATTGAGTGTAGTTCCCTGTGCTGTACAGTAGGTTCTTGGTATTAAAAAAGTACTTTATAGTTAAGTTGTTAGCCATCAGTCTGACAAAACAGGGCTGCCCCAAACCTTCAGTCTCCACAAGCCGCAGTGCTGTGAAGTGCAGTAAAACAGGGTGTTGCCTGTGTTGGAGAAACTAGTTCTTTCTCTGATACGTTGCAAGGTTTACATCATCAGAGACTAGGGACCTGCTGTCTGTCAGTGGACTGATGTTATGGGGAAAGTCTGCTCATTGCCCTGCATCACATCTGTCGAGTGTACGGTGCACCACGTCAGGGTCGTTGGGAGGAGAACGTGGTACCTGGCAGCTCTCCTCATTGCTGAGGCCTTGAGCTCAACCCTGAATATGCCATGGAAGTTCCCTGACTCTTCTGGGACGTTCCTCTTCCTGGAATGTTTCCCTGCAGCACAATGTTTATCCATGATCCTTGCTGCTGGCTTTTAAAAGCCTAGCGAATGAGTTTCTCAGGCAGAGTTTGGCTGCCTTGAGAGTGTCTCTGTGACTGGTGATCTAAAGTGAATACATGTGTGTTTCCTCCTCCTGAACTAGCACCTTGAGGGCATCTCACAAATGTTCTGTCTTTGGCACAGTGAGGTGTGATGTGACGCATGCTCGGTGCTTGGTGAATGCTTGGTGAGTTATCTGGTAAGCAGTGGCCTTTAACTGTATTTTTCTTGTCATCAGACCTTATGTGACATGTTACCAAGTTTCCCAGAATGAATAGGTGTTGACGTCCCTAAGGCTCCCTCCCTGTTCAGTGGTTTGCCAGGACTCAGTATATAGAGCCTTACCTTTAAAAAAAAAAAAATTATTTATTTGGCTGTGTTTCGTCTTAGTTGAAGCACGCAGGATCTTTGGTCACGCAGGATCTTTAATTGTGGCACACAGATTCTCTAGTTGTGGCGAATGGGCTTAGTTGCTCCTTAGCATGTGGGATCTTAGTTCCCTGACTAGGGTTTGAACCCAAGTCCCCTGCATTGCAGGGCAGATTCTTAACCACTGGACTGCAAGGGAAGTCCCAGAGCCATACTCTTGACTGATTTATTACAGTGGAAGGATGCAAAGCTAAATCAGCAAAGAGGAAAGGTGCTTGGAGTAAAGATGAGAGTAAGCCGGGTCTAAGAGTCTTCTCTCCCTGGAGACTCAGGTGGACTGTGTGTGTGAAATGTCTACTGGGAAGGAAGCTCATTAGAAACTCAGTTCCCAGAGGTCTTACTAAGGAGTGTTCGCAGAGCACTTTCTGCCTTGCACATACCAAATTCAAGACTTCTGGAAGGAACACATTGTTTGGACAAACTTTTTAGGGCCAATGGGCCATTCTTAATCAGGGGTAGTGGGAACCCTTCCAGAATCCTAGTTCTCAAATGCTAGCCAAGGGTCAGCTTCGCAAGCAGACCTTTCTAAAGATAGCAATCTCAAGCCTGTTGCCTGTTGTGTTAACTCCTTTTTTGCGCACACTGAACTTCAAGTTGAAGGCGTGTTGTCTGGATATGCACGACATGAACTTCAGATTGTTTTCAAAAATTTTAATTTGATATTCAGTAGGTCGTCTCTGGGCTTCCCCCATAGCTCAGTCGGTAAAGAATCTGCCTGCAATGCAGGAGACCTCGGTTCGATTCCTGGGTCAGGAAGATCCCTTGGAGAAGGAAATGGCAATCCACTCCAGTATTCTTGCCTGGTAAATCCTGTGGACAGAGGAGCCTGGCAGGCTACAGTCCATGGGGTCGCAAGAGTCGGACACGACTTAGCGACTAAACCAGCAGATAGTCTCTAGAATATATGGTTAACTGTATGCACGCAGAGCAGGGTCGCATCTCCTTGCAGTGGGTTATTTTGCTGTGTGCACAGAATATAGACAACATGGACACTGATGCTTGTCTTGTACCTTCTGGTGTTTTTCCTTTATTTGTGGTGTAGTGTGTTCATTTACCCTTTCCGTAGCCTCTTGGCCCTTTGAGGTGATAGCACTCCAAACACAGGAGGACCAAAAATGCTTGAGGGGGCCAAATGTGATAGCTGGTGTCTACTAATAGATTATATATATATATATATATATATATATATTTTTTTTTTTTTTAATAGATCTATTTTTTAATAGACTATTTTTTAAAGCAGTTTAGGGTCACACAGGAAGACACAGCGGTCCCATATGCCCCCTGCCCGCTCCCTCCATGCACAACCCTCCCCAGCGGTCAGCGTCCCCGAGGAATGCATCTGTTAACCACTTGCGGGCCTGCACCGACTCATCATTACTGCCCAGACGCGTGGTTTCCCATGAGGCTGAGTCTTGGTGTTAACACTGTCTGGGCATTTTTTTTTTTTAAAGTGTGTGATTACCTGTATTGGCCATTGGAGTATTAAAATCATGCAGAATAGTTTCGCTGCCCTAGGAATCCTTTTTTTCATATTTTAAGTAAAGTAAGCTTAATTGAAGTATTACTTAAGGAGTTTAAACATTCCAAGTTGCATTCATTACAGTTTAAGGTTCTCGATAGATAAGTTGAAGAATTGTGAATGACTTGGTGCTCCAAGAGCATAGGGGTCAGAAAGTCATCTAAGTAACTTTCCAAGAACCTCAAGGGTTGCTAATCTTAGGGAGAGAAGGTTTCTCCCCTCATAAACTGTTAGGGGAGAACAGTTCATACTAATTAATGTCTTGATGCCTTAGCAGCTGGGATTTGGGGCGTTCTGTTTCTTAAACTGTTGGTGTGAATAACAGATTTTTCTAACCTTTCTGCTAAAAACTGTCTTTAACTCACTAAAAGAAACTTGAACTTGAGCTGGTATCATAGGAGTTGAGAAGAGAAACCTTAATTTTATTTTTAAACAGAATGTAAAACTGGAGAATTCACAAACTGTCCATGTTTTCCAGTAGCCATGACAGTATGTTTGGGGAACCATATATGCAAATGGTCTGTTCTTAGAAACAGTTCAGTGACTGTTTTGAAAAACACTACCTTCCTTTCCAAATGATATACATCTCACACCCCTCCCACACTGAAAACTCATTCTGTCTTGGTTAAACCTTTTTAGGACACTATGTGAATAATTTTTTTTATCTTAAAAGTTATCTTGACTTTTGAAACTAGTATGACTGGGATCTCTATTTTAAATAAAAATCACAGATTACCTCTCATACAAGTCATTTTGATCTTAAGGATTTAAAAAAAAAACAAACCCCTGATTTAAGGTTTTTAGAGACATCTTAGTGCCTTTGAGCAGACTTTTTTTAAGTGTTAAAGGTTTTCCCCTCTAACTTACTTTTGCGGTAGCAGAGCACATCTGGGTATGTTCCAAATGTGGTTGAGTTACTGTATCTAAAGGTGATGCTGGCATTTCATGATCTTCATGTTCCAGTTTGTCTGAGGCAACTGGACAAACGTTGCATAAGTGCAAATGGCTAGCTTTGGGCTCCGCAGCCCCGGAGCAAGACTTAACGGTATAGAGAACTGGTGAGGTCACTGGGACTTTAAATAGTTGCTGGCTCTTGAAATAAGGACAGCATGATTTAGGGGAAAGGCCTGAACCCGACCCCAGTGACCTTAGGCACTGGGGCTTGCATTGGAGGCAGTTCTCAGGTTACACTAGAGGCGGCTAGTCTGCAGTATCTGCACATTCAGTGACTATGGGTGGGTGGCCTATGGTGTGCAGGGCTCAGGCCTACAGAGGCCGCAGCCTGTTGGAAAGCCAGTCTGGGGAGTTACTCCAGGCTATGTGATACTAAAGTTCATGGAAAGGAAGTGACATAAGGGAGCTAAGGACTAGAGAATCACCTGGAAAGGAGAAGAGATACTTGATAAGGGAAGATAGATTGGGGGACGAAAGAAATGTAGAGGCCTCCTACATGGAGAATTAAAGTGAAGGACATTGTTCAGGGTGTTCTCAAAAGGAATTGCCCACGGGAATTCCCTGGCAGTCCAGTGGTTAGGACACTGCACTTTAACTGCTTAGGTACCAAAACCTTGTCCCTCAGAGTGGATCTGTCTCCCCTCAGCCGCCTCTGCTAGAGCTGCCGTTTGCACTCTCACATTAGAGTGGGGATTCAGTAATGCATAAAAAAAGGCAACATAAGAAAACCTTAAGTTTAGGAAGTAGTTGAGTATGTATTATTGGCCAGATGTTGTGAGAATTAGTAAGCAAAGCATATAAACCTAAGTCTGGTTTACATTCTGATTTAATTCTGAGTGTGTTAATTGCTCAGTTGTGTCCAGCTCTTTGTGACCCCATGGATGGTAGCCCTCCAGGCTCCTCCGTCTATGGGATTTCCCAGGCAAGAATAGTGGAGTGGAGCGGGTTGCCTTTTCCATCTCCAGGGGATCTTCCCGATCCTGGGATTGAACCTGGGTCTCCTGCATCGCAGGCAGATTCTCTACTGTCTGAGCCACCAGGGAAGCCTTAGTTCTGAGAGGAACTATTTCAGTCACATGACCAGTTTCATTAAGCATAACCGCCTCCCACTCAACGCCTTCCTTTATAAAAGAGGAATATGTATACCACATGTAAGTGATCCATACACCAGGCAAGTCTCCTGGAATCCCAGCCCAGCATATCTTTGTGGACTCTGTCCCACTGCCTTTCATATCTGGCAGTAATAGAACGTTACGTGGATGCTGTAATCTGCACGGTGAACAGAGAGTAGCCAGTTTAACTGGGAGTGGGAGGAGTGGGGCTGGGCAGGACTTCACAGAAGATAGAACCTGGTTCTTGTGTTAAGTATTTTCCAGGCAGGAACACTGGTAAATGCTTTAGGCAGAGGCAGAACAAAGAGCAGATGTTGCTTGCAATTAACAGGTTACCACTAGAGTGCAGGTACCTGAGAGGATGAGGGAAGGGAAGCAGCTTCTGTGTTGAAAATCTGAGGAAAGAGCTCATGGTCTGGGCTTTCTGATACTGCCAGTGACTGTGCATGTACCGGTTTGGGTGTGGTAGTCAACCAGACAAGTAAAAATGTGACCCCAGAAGAGGGAGAAGAAAGAGGTAAGAGCAGTAAGAGCCCGATCCTTTTCTGTTTCGTATGGTTGTCAGACATCTAAAAGTGTATGGCTCTGACAATCACAGAAATCAGGTAATATAACTTAAGTAAAGGTAGTTTTAGTCATTTGATCTAATTTCTTTATTACATGCAGTTGTTTGGTAGTCATAGAAATATGCAACATAGATGTGCTGTCGCTTTGGTTTGCTCAAGGCTCTTAGTGTTTGGGACGATGGAGACCCTTTAGAAATGCTTGGTTGAAAGAAGCATTAATTCCTGTTGGCCACCTCAGCTCAGAAGTACTTTGCTCCTCTCTTCATCTTGTTGCTAATTGTATTCAAACACTAAAACACGTGTTCCCCCAAGTTGCATTAATATCTCCGTGATCAGTGTCAGGCCCGTGCCTGGAATTTATATCTTCTTAAGAGCAGAGAAAGCTTGTGTTTCTCAAAGTCAACTTGACGGTGACTCTCTTCTTAGCAATTATGCAAGATACCCTCACCCAAAAGAGATGGGACTCATGTTTGCCAGATAGAGCAAGAGTAGGAGGAAGCTGTCATTCTGTTTTTTGTTTCAGACAAACAAATTGATGAGGTATAAAAGCCACCTCTAATTAAAATCCCTGGCATTGGCGTGTATGTAATGTTCCTCAAGAGAACTGTTGACGTTTGTAATTTAGATCAAAATTTGGCTTTTCATCTAAGCATTAGACTTGCGAGTTCTTTCCGGAAACAGCTGAGCACGTGTGTCCTCCTCTAGGGAGGAAGCAGGGGCTTCGTGCACCATTGAGCCAGCTGTGGTTTTTCCCCTTCTTTGCTGCTCATTCCCTCTCCATCTCCCTCCCATGGACTCACACAGCCTAATGTCTGTGTGTTGATGACTTTAATCAGCTGATCCATCTCTTTGTGTTTTAGTAGCATAAAAGATAACGATTAGCCCAACTTGCCATCACCTGTACCATAATAGCTCTTTCTTCTTTCCTCTTCAATAGGTGACAGAGCTGAATGAGCCACTGTCCAATGAAGAAAGAAACCTTCTCTCTGTGGCTTACAAGAATGTAGTCGGGGCACGCCGTTCTTCCTGGAGGGTTATCAGTAGCATCGAGCAGAAGACATCTGCTGATGGTAACGAGAAGAAAATAGAGATGGTCCGTGCTTACCGTGAAAAAATAGAGAAGGAGTTGGAGGCTGTATGTCAGGATGTGCTGAGCCTGCTGGATAACTACCTGATCAAGAATTGCAGCGAGACCCAGTATGAAAGCAAAGTGTTTTACCTGAAGATGAAGGGGGACTACTACCGCTACCTGGCTGAAGTTGCCACCGGCGAGAAGAGGGCAACCGTCGTGGAGTCATCCGAGAAGGCCTACAGCGAAGCCCACGAGATCAGCAAGGAGCACATGCAGCCCACTCACCCCATTAGATTAGGCCTGGCCCTTAACTACTCCGTCTTCTACTACGAGATCCAGAACGCCCCGGAGCAAGCCTGCCACTTGGCCAAGACCGCCTTCGACGACGCCATCGCCGAGCTCGACACCCTCAACGAGGACTCCTACAAGGACTCCACGCTGATCATGCAGCTGCTCCGTGACAACCTCACGCTCTGGACGAGCGACCAGCAAGACGATGACGGCGGTGAAGGCAACAATTAAGGCCCCCAGGTGGACTGGCAGCGCACGCTGATGCTACTACTGCAGTCTTTATTTTTTTCCCATGAGTCGGGGGTCGGGTGGGGGAGGGAAAGGGAGGGATGACCTTCCTAGGGAGAAACCCACGACCTGTCCTGTCTTTGATCGCCTCTTTTGACATTTTTGCCAAAATACCACTAGTGGAAAGTCAGGCTAGCTGTGCTGGTTTTGGAATAGCAGCCTCACACTGGCATATGGACTGTTCTGTAGATTAATGCAAGTGGAGCTGTCTTTAATTTAACTTATTGCTAGAAAATAGGGTTTTAAGATGAGAAGAAAACTTAAAACGGAATGGCCCTCATTCAATAAGTTCTGTGGTTCCAGTAAGGATTTTTATGTACATACACTCTCGTCTTTTAAGTTTTGGGTACTTCCTAGCTCATCTGTTTTAGCTGTGCATTTTGTTTTTCAGGGTGTACTCTTAGCAGACATGGAATATTAAAATCCCAGGCTGGTAGAACGTAAGGTCTGTTTATGGTTTAGGCCACGCCAGTTTTCAGGTTAGTTGACAGTATTAACACTAAATTGCAGTTTACAGTATTTCTACATTACAGCCATATGTTAACATCAAGCCATTGATTGTGTGTTTTTCTTTATTTTGGCTCTTACATCCTTGTTCAGCCTTATCCAGGTCGGTTTTGCTGTTGTCTGTCTCCTAGGCCAACAGGCTTGCCTGAGGAGAATCAGAACTACTTGTTAGGTTTTGGTTAATAGGTGCTTGGCAGGTGGCTGTGGGATTTTTGTCCTTTCTTCTTAAATCCACCACAACAAACGATTAATCACTTTAATAGAAACATTGAACGCCACAAAACTAGAGAAAATTCAGGTCTGTATGTCATTCATTGTGCTGATATTTCCCGAGAAGTGCTGGGTTTTTTTCAGTTGCCACAGCTCCCTCGGGCGGCACTGCCGTCTGTCTCCTCTCTTGGGTCTTCCTCATGGTACCTTGTGCCCCCAGAGCATGCACACGGACGGGTGGGAAAGCTGTTGGGTTGTAGGAGCTGGTGGTCATTGTGAGAAAGTTCGTGGTGCAGTGTGTGAAAATTCAGGTGCTAGGAGCTTACTGGTAGAAAAATCCTGAAGGAAGAGCTCTCTCCATGAACATTCTGTCCAGTTTTGGGAACCTCGTGTATCTGTTTTTCCTCCGTGAAAACACTCCTTCCCCAAAGAATCGTTGTAGGAACATAAAACAGCATCATTATCAGATAATAAACCCTTAACTCCTATTTGACCACAATTTTTTTCATATTTTTTTTCTTTTTAATGAAAATATAGAAGTTGGAAATTGGATTGTGCCATCTTTGTACGTTTTAGAATTGAGGGAAACCACCATGCTCTTTCCACAAGTTTGTTTCCATCTGCCTTAGGTCCTTTGTTGTCATTTTGGACAAGTCTTTCTGAAAACACGACCTGTTGCATGTGCGTTTAGCCTTTTTTACAAGTAATAGCATGAACTGCCGAGATAGGTAACGACACCAGATTTGTTTCTTTGTTTTATTTAGGCAGGCAGAGGAGTGAGTCATAATTGAGGGAAAACCTGACAGTTGCTTTTGTTAAAACCAAAATGGAGCTTCCGGTTGTGAAACGCACACAGTGACCAGGATCCAGGTGACAGGGAAGATAGACGAGTGACGATGCCCTGTCGCCTGGCACAGTCTGCCCAGCGTGACTTTCCTTAGAAGGCCCCTCCTTGTACTTGAGAGCGAGTCCCAGTTAACCGAGCCTGCCAGAAGAACTAAGAGAAAAGAGCTTTATAGCTTCTGCGCCCTGGTAGGGGCCTAAGGTCAATGCCATGGATGGGAAGAGATTGGGGGCAGGGAGGGGGGGAGGTAGGTGGGACTTTCCTTAATTTTATCTTCATGTCCAGTGAGCAGTGTTGTGTCCTTCCCTTGTAGCATTTGGAAATGATTTACTGGAATTACAAAACCTATTTTTCTTTTAAATTTCAGCTTTGGCTCTGGCTGCTTTTTAGAATAATGCAAGATAAAAACCACATCTGAGGGCTTAAAAAAAAAATGAAGAGGGAATGGGAGACTTGATATTTAAGCAGCTTGAATGGTTTCTTTTCTTTTCTTTATTTTTAAAGAAATGCACTTGCCTATGATACTGTCTCTCCAGTGAAATGATTACTCCTCCATTACTCTATTGATACAATATTGTGCATGCTAGTGTTGTATTTCTATACAGTAGCTTGAAATTTATTAACTTATACTGTAGGTGTTATGTATTCCTATGACAAAAAAAAATTAAGTCTTCAAATTTTTTAAAGTTTTTTTAATTTAATTTTTTCCTTTTGGGGGTAAAGTTTGCTCTACCAAATAGTGATCGTAACAAATTGATCTGTTTTGGATGTTGCTATAGTGACATGCAGTTATACATTTTGTTTTTTTTGGGGGGGAGCAAAAGAAACACCAGTGTTAGCTTAATCTTAATGTCTGGTGTTTGTCATGGTGAAATTATAACTATTACAGTGTAGGAGAACACCGAATATGTTCTCTGAATGAGCCTTTGTGCTTTTTGTCATGTTATGCAGTGAACTATTTCTAAGGTCTAATCAGTGGTTATTTTTTTTCCAACTCCGTGTTTCTCTAAGGAATTCTTTCGCACACGGACCATTCTTAGCAGTTTTCCTCAGTGATGGAATATCATGAATGTGAGTCGTCATGTAGCTGTCGTACATTGAGCAAATAAACTTACAGATCTGATGTCAGTGCTGCTGAGCTTTATTTCACGAGTTGAAATTTTCCTTTGCTTTCGAAGGTTTGATTGGACCTGGGTGTTTCTCCCCCCTTCACCACTCAAAGAAGGCGGTTGCATGGGGGGAGGGGCGAAACGGTGTATATTGGAAAGTGCCCAAGTCTGGGAATCAGACCTGGGTTTACTGACCTTGAAAAAGGATCGCGCCTTTTGGGGCTCCATCGTTTCTCTTAGGAAATGAACCCTAAGTTTGAATCATGGCTCCTTTTGATTCTCAGGTGAATGAGTATTAAACTTCCAAGCTCTGGGGGTGGGGGCTGTAGGTCTCAATGAAAACTGGGTCACGTGCCTGGCTTGATATTTCTCAGTTAGCTGCCCATTGGATATCTCATTATGTCTTACATGAGATGGGTTTCTACACTTTAAAATCTTCACATAGTGTCTTGGGTGGTTGGTCAAGTCACACGGCACGTGATATCTTTGTTCCCTGACCAGGGATTGAACCTGCCTACAGTGGAAGTGTGGTGTCCTAGCAACTGGACTGCCAGGGAAGTCCTTTCTGAGGGGGGTCAGCAAGCTGAGCTGACTTGAGCTGGAGCGCTCAACAGCCTGCCAATGCTGACGGCGGCTTTCAGGATAAGCGCAAGGCTCGAGTTGTCCCCCCAGACGTGTGTGGTGTTCTGCCCTCACCAGCTGTGAGGGGGGATTGTCTGCAGGAGGAAACACCGGGGCGAAGGCTTTCCTCCACCACCAGTGTGGATATGCTCTAGCAAGGCAGGGAGGGGGCTGCATTGGTTCATGGCCGTGGAAGAGACGGCTTTTCAATTTTTTGAGAAATTTTAATTTTCGTTTTAGGAGCCACGCTGTGAGACTAGGTTCCTGCCACGTTAACTGAGTTCACCTAATTTGGCTCAGTGTCCCTCAGGGCCGCCCTGAGAGTGCTACTGCAAATAGAGCTGTGGGCAGAGAAGTGACCTTTGTGCCTAAGGTCCCACAGCTCACATGACCCACGTGCTTCTGCTCAACGGGGAGAGGAAACAGCAGCCAGCACCCGGCAGGCACTGACCGAGCAAGACCTCAGTGCTGGGGGGTCCCTAGGGTAGGGACAGACACGTCTTGCCAACAGGGGAATAGAAATATGGGCAAGATGAGAAGAGGCTCACCAAGGCTCTTCAGAAAGAAGGGTAGCTCCTGAGAGGTGTTAGTATTGAGTTGGCAACAAAGTTCATTCAGGTTTTTCCATAAGATGCTATGGAAAACCCGGAATGAACAAATCCACCCTTGTTCCTTTAGTGTAACATCCCATTGTGAAGGGGCTTCCCAAGTGGCGCTAGTGGTAAAGAACCTGCCTGCCACTGCAGGAGATGTAAGAGATAAAGGTTTGATCCCTGGATTGGGAAGATCCTCTGGGGGAGGGCATGGCAACCCACTCCTGTATTCTTGCCTGGAGAAGCCCATGGACAGAGGAGCCTAGCGGGCTACAGTCCATTGGGTCACAAAGAGTTGGACACAGCTGAAGCTACTTAGCACACAGGCATGCCCATGGTGAATGCCTGAAATATGCTGAGATGATTTTTCACAGACAAAAGGTCTCTTGAGATGAAATGCTGTCTACTGCTGCATTTCTACCCAGTTGTAAGAGTTCTTTAATGCAGGTGTTTCTTAAAACTTTTTCATCTCAGGACCCCTTTACATCACTCTTTACAAAGTATAAGTTTCGAGGCTAGTTTATGTCAGAAACCAGAAACTGAGAAAACTCATTTGTTTAAAAATAATAGAAACCTATTATGTGTTAATGATATGTAACAATTTCATGAAAAGTAATTGCTTTCCAAAACAAAAAATAGAAGAGTAGCCTTATTTGATAGTTTTGCAGATCTCTTAGAAGTTGTTGGACTCTCATAGTTGGTCCTGCATTCAGTCTCTCGTGATAGATTTCACATGTGAAGTATTGGCAGAAGGAGGGGATGACCTTTCATCCCACTGATGAGTAGTTGGGAAAGAATGGCCCGGAAGAGCTGAGGTTAAGAAAGCTCTTCTAATGCAGGAGTTGAATGATGGTTAGGGACCAATGGTAGAGGCCCTCTTTCTCAGTGCATTCTAGAACTTAGAAAACTGGTGGTGGGAAGGAATTCAGTAAAGGTGATGGGCAGGAGGGTAATTGTAAAGGAGTGAAGCCTCCAGAGCAGGGTTTTCCATTCCTGCTTTAAATACAGCTTTGCAGGTGGAGTGGGTGGGGGTGGGGGGGGGGGAGGGACATCAGTTGGGACTTGGTGGCAAGGAGCCTTTTAGTGTAGCAAATAAGTTGCCTGGTGGAGGGAGTGTAGTTTCCCTCTGCTCTATTTATATGTAATGACCTCAGGCTTTGGCCTCTGTGCCGGTCAGCGGAACGTATGTGTGTTGACTCAACACTCGTTGATCTGAGTGGCCAAGAACGGCAGCTCCCAACTGGGCACAGTTCTCAAAGCAAACTTGGAGAATCAGCCTTCTGAAAACTACCCGGGGTAACACTGTTCGTGATTTCTAACAGCTGACGAATCCTAGTGGTCTCCAGCCTAATCAGCAATAAAATGTGGTATACCAACTTAGTAATTAGCTGCTGGCTTGAACTTTCCAGTTCTCGTATGGGTGGCTGTGGTTGGATCTGAATGGCCACAAACCCTACCTCTGATTAGCCAGATACCTGTGGTCAGTGAAGAATTGTGAGAGTGGCTGGGTCACACCGACTGAGTCCTTAGTACCAGCCCGTTGGATTTTTGGTATTTCATCTGCATACTTGACCCACACCTGGCTTTATATTTTTAAATATAAAGGGGGAGGAAAAAAAAGTGCAAAGAGACAGTATGTTGCCCGTGAAACTTAAGAAAAAAATATTTGACTGGTCAGTAGTTTGGCAACATCAGGTAACACTTACGTCTCTCCTGGCTGTTTCCCAGCCACCCATTTCCCTTCCCACAGGTAATGAACTCTCCCCTAATCTGGCTCAGTTGGAATCAGTTTGAGATGGAAGGATTTTTGCTGCTTTTGAGCTTTAAGTGACCTGTGGGTCATACAAGGTTCTGCCTCGTGATTTTCTTTTTTTGGCTGTACTGTGTAACTTTGGGGATCTTAGTTCCCTGACCAGAGGTTGAGCCTGGGACTCTTGACAGTTAAGAGTGCAGAGTCCTAGCCACTGGCCCACTGGAGAATTCCCTGCCTTGGGGTTTTTAAATGTGAAAGTTTTGGAACTGGTAGTCCCAGTAATTGCCTCTTGCATTAGATTTAACCCTGTTCAGAGGACAGCTAGGTGGTATCAGGGGACTTTGCCCTCAGCCTTTTATTTTGAAATATTTCAAACACAAAAATTGAACAGAACGGTGCAGTGATAACTAAATATCTACTGCTTTGTGACATTTGCTTTATATTTGTCTTGTGGAACCTTGAAAGTAATGACATTTCACTCCCTATGTTCTTATTTCTCCTAAAAAGCACATTCTCTTAGGATGATCCCATTGTCATCACACCTAAGA
This sequence comes from Cervus canadensis, assembly GCF_019320065.1. Taxonomy (NCBI): domain Eukaryota; kingdom Metazoa; phylum Chordata; class Mammalia; order Artiodactyla; family Cervidae; genus Cervus; species Cervus canadensis. The sequence continues at coordinate 27,941,157 of NC_057417.1, read as the reverse complement.
AAATCACAGTAATTTCCTGATATCAGCCCATATTCTGATCTCCCCAAAGCGTACCCAGAATGCCTCTGATAGCACTTTCTAACCACCCTCCTCTGATCTAATGAAACGGATCAATTGGAATTCATTATGAGGTTTCTGTAAAGCCTCTACTCCTTCCACTACTTTTGTAACACTGACTTTTCCAGAGACTGGGTCACTTGGTGGTCTCACAGAAGGGGCCAGATTCTGGTTTTGTCTGTTTGTTTCCTCCTGTGTCATTTTACTTGTTCCCGTCTCTGTTGGGGCACTTTTTTTTTTTTGGTCTTGCATAAAGATTTTTCTTTGTTCCTCCATCTAGCCTTTTCATTGGTTCAGATGGAATAATTGAATTTGAATTGAATGGTGGCTGGCCCAGGGCTCTTCCTTCAGAATCAGGTGTTCTGAAGCAGCAGTCAGCACCAGCGGCTGTGTGACCAGAGTCGTTACCCAGGGGAACTGTCTTGTTTTCTGACTAGTCCTTTAGGTTAAGGCGTTTTGCCTCCTCACACCCATCTCCTTCCCTTGGATGAAAAAAAAAAAAACTAGGTAGGTGTCCACTCAGCCTTTGTGTCGACTCAGCAACCATTTACTCAGTTTGGTGAGTCCTGGTGCTCTGCAGCTCTTCTGCCCCTGTGCCTGGCCGAGGGAGCGGAATAGAGCAGCCCACCACATTCCCAGAGTTGTCAGGAACCCACAGTCATGTCTGAGAGGCTGCCTTCACACTGGATCTACCTTGGGAGAATGAATCTAGACTTGTTTTAACGCAGTCTCCACGATGGACAAATTACCTTACTGCTTACTGGCTCTTAGCCTCCTGAAGCCAGAATTGAGATGGGGAGTTTGGATGGTCCCTTCAGTTATCTAAAGCTTGACTGACAGCTCATTTGGGATTCCCTTATGAAAGCATATTGCCTTCCTAAAGCCCTTGCCTCTGAAAATATGGAGGTGTTATGGTTTATAGGTGGTTTTCCGTGCTCAGCTTCCCCCCCCCCCTGCTCAGCTTTTAAAAAAACATTCATTTTGGGGAAGGGAATGTCGTGGTCCTTCAGTGATGGTACTAGGTTGGAGAGGGTAGTGGGCAGACCAAGTGAAAAATATTCTCTTGACCCATTACATTCATTCAATACACAAAATAGATCTGGTAAATAGTGGCTGGGTAACACCTATACAGGGGGGAACAGCTTGTCGCTGACTGCAAGCACTGTGGGTGAATTCCTTTCCATTGTAATTTCCCTAAATGCTGTCCAGATCCTCAAAATCAGACACACACTTCATTACAGGGCTGGGCAAAGGCAAAAGGAGCAACGCCCGCCCGCCCCCCGCCCCGCCCCCATATTCTAAAGGTTAAGGATCTAAAATGTATTTAGCCCAGTGGTGACAGCGCCTTAACAACCGAGGTAAGAAAACAAAACGGCCTTGGCCCATCCCTCAGGGCTTCTGCACTCAAGAATGCACTAGGACTGGCCTGGCCGCCCCTGCCCCATTACTTGGTTTGCAGGGCCCTGGAGTTTGGAGGGCTCAGCATCCATCGGGGGCCCGACCCCACCTAGGGGCAGGCTTCTGTGGCTCCATCCTCTGCTGCCCCCCGCCGGGCGCTGCCCGTCTCTGCAGCCAAACCTGGGTGCGGCCAGGTTCGGCTTCCTTCAAGCCTTCGCGCGCCCCGGGCTGGGCCCAGACCCCGAGACGGCAGCAGGGCCCTGGAGCTCGGCCCGCCCCACCCCAGCTCCAACCCATCTGGAAGCACCATCCTCGGGCTTCTCTCGGGTCACCTATCCGCAAACACCTGGGCCCCGGGGGGCAGGATTTCGCTCCCTGCGTGTACCCGGGGCCTCAGTTATGCCTGGGCACACAGGCGCGCGTCGACACCGGCGATTCCCCGAGGGTGAGCCGCAAGACCCCCCGCGCCGGTCAGCCGTGTTTCCGGGGGCGCTGCCCCTGGAGTCCAAGGGGAACTTGACAACCCGGGATCGCGAAGGGGCCAGGCCAGGCCAGGCCAGGCCAGACTACCCCGGATGTGAGCAAGGGCGGAGACGGGGCAGCCTTCCAATCGCGGGCAGCAGGGAGAGCCAATCACAGCCAGCCTGCCCTGCTCGCCCAATGGTCGGCCTGTTGCTAGGGCTCTGCGCCGGGATCAGCCTAGCGGCTGCCCGAACCCATCAGCTCCGCCCGGGCTCTCGTCCCACCGCCGGGCCTTCCCAAGCCACACCCACCCCGCCTCCGTTCTCCGCCCTCCCCTCTCTCCTCCCCCGGTCTCCGCCCTCCTCGCGGGCCTTTGTCACCCGGAGTAACCTGGCCAGGCCTCTGTAGGGCATTACAACGCCTTATAGGGAGTTAGCGACCTCTGCGGGCCTTGTCCGTTGCCGCGATCGGTCGGCCGAAGGAGCTGGTTGGGAAGGGCGGGGTTCGGGCTCCCGCGGGGCCCGCGACCCAATGCCTGACCCTCAGAGTTCCCTTCTGGAAAAACGACGCAGCCTGTTAAGTGGGTTCGCCATGCTTTCTAACCTACGTGGATCTTGTTCTGGAACCAGCCCCTGGAGGTCTCCGTTATTTTCATATTGCAGAGAAAGCCGGGGGTCTCTCTGTACCACTTGCTTGCCTGACCCTCCCAGCAGTTGGCGGGACTCAAGGGGTTGGCCACCGAGTTCCATCACCTCACACGCAGGCCCCACGATCCAGAGGACGCGGAGGCCAGACTCTGCTTCCTCGGACATCAAGGCCTTCCACGGCCAGGCCCCAGCCCAGGTCTCTAGCGTTCCCTGCCGCTTGCAAAACCCTCTCCCACTCAACGCCCTTCTTTCCTCCACACTTCCGGGGTGGCCGCTCTGAGCGGTGGCCAGCCAGAGCTCTTCCCCCAACAAGCGGATGTCAGAAATGTTAAGAAGCTCAGACAACCCCAATCACCGCCCTTCTCATCTCCCAACCTAGAATTGTGTAATCTGAGGCTGGGAGGGAAGATGGGCTGCCTGAAGCAGAGTCAAATCTGGAGTGAGGAATTGAAGACCAACTTCGGTGTGGCTAGTGGCTGTTTAGAAAGGTGAGATTTCTGTTCCCAGCAACATCTGTCATTTTCCAGATGAAGGGATCTCAGTGATAGAAAGCTTAAGAGTTTAGGATTTGAACTTTCCCATCCTGTTCTAGTTGTGAGGCATAACTTCTCAAGTTCCTTAGTCCTTCAGAAGTCAGTTTCCATATCTGTAAAATGGAAGCCCAGTCCTAACTCCTAGACCACCAGAGAATTCCCTCCCAGTCTGTTCTTTTCTTTCTTGGAACTTTATGTTCCTGATTATAAATTGAATCTCCATTATCAATTGCTCCATTGGGTCTCTCCATCCATCCTCACATCATTTAAACTCCTTAAGTGTGTTTAGTCTTGAACGGAAATCTTCTCTAAAGGTTACTTTCTAAAGCTCAAGTCCCATTTCCTTCCATTTTGTAACAGAATTGAAAGAACAGTTACTATTTCCTCATATTTCCTTCAGCTTTTTTTTTTTTTTTTTCCTTTCTTTTGGCTGAGATGCAAGCAAGCAGAATCTTAGTTCCCAGACCAGGGATAGAACCTGTGCCCCCTGCAGTGGAAGCACGGAGTCTTAAACCCCTGCACGACCAGGGAATTCCTCCCTCAACCTTTGACTTACAAAGATCACTGGTGATTTCACCCTGTAATAAGGGTGATCTCCCTATTAATGTCTTAATAAGGTCAAAGTTATCTTCCCATAATTCCCATGAGTGTTTCTTACTTGAAAATAAGTAACTAAAGGCTTCCGATGTATTGACTTCCCTGGTGGCTCAGCTGGTAAAGAATCCGCCTGCAATGTGGGAGACCTGGGTTCAATCCCTGGGTTGGGAAGATCCCCTGGAGAAGGGAATGGCTATCCACTCCAGTGTTCTGGCCTGGAGAACTCCATGGACTGTATAGTCCATGGGGTCGCAAAGAGTGGGACACAACTGAGCGACTTTCACTTCCCATGTATTAATTCATATAATCAACTTCATTTTGCAGAGGAAGAAGTGGATTTAGTAACTTGCCCGTTGTCCTACAGCTCGTAAGTGCCGTGGTGGGGATTTGAACCCAGTGTGACCAGTGGCCACAAGCGAAGCTGTAATCCTCTGCTGCCTCTCAGTGGCACAGGGTTGCTATGAGGGTTTAATAAGCTGAGGTGTGACTGGCAGCTAGCAGGTGCCCGGCACACTGCCATGGGCCGGTGTGATTCGTAACACGACACCTATGTGGCAAAGGAGCAGAAGGTGGAGTAGGCTCCCAGGCCCTGCAAAGGCTGACCGAGGAAGTGAGCTAGGTGCTCCAGGAGGGAGGCTTGAGCTGTTTCAGCGACTGAGGCCCAGAGCAGGGAACAGGACCAGAGGTATGGGGGGAGCAGGGCTAGGGGGTGTCAGTGTTTTCCAAGACTTGGGTTTTCTGCCCCCATTTCTGCTCTGGGCCTGGGCAGAGATTCCCGAAGGCTCTGGGGTGGGTGGTGTCAGGTATCTGGGGATCTCTGGGAGAGCACCAGGGGGCAGTCACTTACCATCCTAAGTGGGGTAAGGGTGGGGCGGGGAGAGGAGGGAGGCTGGAGAGGCCAAACCCAGGGCGTCCTGCAGGGGGCGTCTCAGGGCCTGCCCTGGCCCTGCTCCACCCTCTTCACAGATGGGGCCAAGACTTCCCTTCTGGAGTCAGTATGCCTGACACCCCAGAGGCCTGCTGTCTGCTTGGTGGGAGCCAGCTACTCTTCCAGAACCGTTCTGCCCCCCTCCCCTCGCCCCGCAACCCGGAGCCTTGGGGCTCCACCTGAGGGACTGGCCTTTGAGACCACTTACAGGGTTCAAGCCTTTCAGGCTGGTCACGCCTAGAGAAGGGTTTTGGTTTTGTTCTCTTTTTTTTTTGAGATCTTTAACAGGGCCACCAAGGGGATTGTGCAAGGACAGCTCAGCCTCCAGGGCCCAGAGAGGTGGGCAGGAGGCTCCAAAAGTGGGGGAGCTTGGTGATGGAGGTAGGGGTTCAGAGAAGTGGGAGAACTCCCAGAAAGGAGGGAGTTTCAGTGTGGGAGAAGGGGCTTGGTGCTGGGAGTGGGGTGTAGTGAGGGAGTGGAGGATCAGAGAGGGACATGGACCTGGCAAGAAGGATGGGAGCTCAGGGGGGGGCTAGGGGAGGGGGCTCAGGGACCACTCTGGTCATCCGTTCACCCGATGAAGTTCTCAATCCCCCTCTCCCGCTGTCTTCCCGGCCTCCACACAGCCTCAACACAGCCATCCCTAAAGGACTTTCCAAAGGACTTTCATGAACCCATCTGATGAGGGGGAATGAAAGGGGTTGTCTAGACCTGCTCCGAGGTCAGGGCCAAGACTGAAGGCCTTCCTCGTACTAGGTCCTCGTTGGTCCTGTTAGAAAGTCGTCCTTATACCCTTGGGCCCCCCTGGGAATTTGGCCTTCCTACCATTGTTAGGGAATCTTCAGTAGCTGCCAACCTTGGCCATTCTCCCTTGATTCCCAGCTCGCACAGAGCTGGCAATGCTGACAATCCAAACAGGAGGGGCCTCAGGAGCCACCCAGACCCCTCAGAATGGAAACTGAGCCCAGCTCAGGGCTGGAGCCCCCCAGGCCCTGCCTCCAAAAGGGACAGCTGACTCAGACTCAGACCTGGCCTCAGCTCAATGCATTTTCCTGAATGCAAAGCCATTCCTGCAACCTCTGCCAGTTCTTGAAACCTAGCAGGCTCTGCCCTATTCCTGGCAGGCTCTGCCCGGTTCAGCCCTGAGGTGGGGGTGAGGGTAGATTTCCTTCCACTGAGGTGGCCCCTGGACCACCAGGGCTGCATCTTGACCCAACCATTGCCACTTAGGCTGCGCAGGGAGGTGTTCTGGGCTGGTCTGCTCTGCAAGGCTAGAAGGAAGGGTGGGAGGGGGATATGAAACTGCAGGGACCTCTCCTTGGGCAGGTCAGTTTTCCCCAGAGTCCCCAGACATGACCTTTTTTCTCTGGGTTGGGAGTTGGGAGCCTGTTGGGAGTTGGGAGCCTGTCTGGGCACTTGACTTTCCCTTGCCCTCAGTCTGCCCTTCAGAAGAGACAGAGGTGGCTGGCAACTGGCCAGTGAGGCTCTTCTGCCTTCCACGCTCCTACCCAAGGCCATCCAGAGATTCTGTTATTGATCTGGAGTTGTTCCTTCTTAGCCAAACCTGGGACTCCTGGGATTTTTCATGCTTCCTGCTCTCCCAGCAGAGCTGTCTCATAAGTTGTTCGGTCGCTCATTTGGGTTCGACTCTTTGTGACCCCATGGACTAGAGCATGCCAGGCTTCCCTGTCCTTCACCATCTCCTGGAGCTTGCTCAAACTCATGTCCATTGAGTCGGTGATGCCATCCAACCATCTCATCCTCTGTGGTCCCCTTCTCCTCCTGCCTTCAGTCCTTCCCAGCTTCAGAGTTTTTTTTTCCAATGAGTCGACTCTTCCAGTGAGTCAGACTTTTTCATGCTTCCAGCTCTCCCAGCAGAGGTGTCTCATGAGAGGCCTATGAGAATATGGTTCATCCTCAGGAGGCAGAGTTCAATGCATACGATGAAGTCAGAGTCACCTGGACAGGTGGAGGAGGGAGGGAAGAGTCAAAACTGCCCAGAGACTAAGAGGATCTTGCCATGGATGGCGTCATTCCTGCCTCTGGGCTCTTGTTCTTCAGGGCTGGAACCCAGGGACGTGGTAGATGGACAGATGGCACACACTTTGGGGTGTGGAGCGCACATTCCTGGAGGCTGCTTCTCTAGGAGAGCAGGCGTGAAGGCACGGCTTAGCCCCCATGTCGTCAGGGTCTGAGCTGCAGGGCCCAGTGCCAGAGTCTGACTGAGGCCCGCCCTGGCTCGCCCAGCTGCCCACAGCCATGCCGATCCTCCATCCCTGCTTTGATCCTAAGAGGTAACTCAGTCGCTGCTGAGCAAGTCCGGACCCGGGGCCAAGCCCTGGCTGCCGGGCTGTCCCAACCCCCAGGTTCCCCTGTGAGCATGTAGGGTTGGGTGCAGTGCAGGGGGGCAGCGGGGCCAGGGTAAGGCCAGCAGATTGTGATTTCGGCACGCGCAGCAGTAAACAGCAGCTTGAAGCAAAGACTTCATCTCCCAGACCCAGACTCCAAACCCCCGGACCACAGGAGCCAGCAGTTAGGGCTAGAGCCCCTAGTCCATGCCTGACTAGTCAGGAATGAATTCAGGCGAGGAGGCAGAAGGTAAAAAGTAAAGTAAAAAGTTTATTGAAAAGAAAAGGACATGCAGAAAGGCACTCGGGCAAGTTCAGAGAGTTGAGCCTTTGGAAAGTTTAAATCATTTATAAGGGGGCAGTTTTCCAGATCTCTGTCTTCCCTCAGGTCAGTCATCTTGCTTTGTCCTCCCCCCTACCCCCCCACGGTTAATTTGTCTTAGGACCCTCCCCTGGGGTGCGCACGCACCCATCAGCCAAGATGGATCTGGAAGTGAAGGCTTCTGGGAGGAGCAAGACTCATTATGGCCTGGAATTATCCTCAGACTTCTGACTCCAAGGAGCCTTTCTGCGCACGTGTAGTGCCTCCCTTATCCTAAAAGAGGAGAAGAGGAGAACCCTTAATTCTTCACTCAGACAGGGTTTTGCCTCTCTTTGTCCTGGCCATGATTATTGCCTTGAGATGTTAACAAGCGACAAAGACTGGCTATTTACCTATTGTTACTTCCATTTCTGAGAGCAATCAGGAGGCTGATTGTAAATTCCTCAGTTGGAGCCCACTTATCTCCTGTCCCAGAAAATGCAAACAGAAGGGTGGCTGATTGTAAATGTCCAACCCGGAGCCCGTCTATCTCCCACCTCCATAGGACCTCTCCAGCCTGATCGCCGCCCCACCCTGGGCTCTCTGTCAACTTCCTGGCCAATCCCAGGCAGGGACTCCGGACCTACCCCACCCTCCTCTCCACGCTTCGCCTGGTTGCCCCTCTCCCATCACAAAGGTGGTCTGGCCATGCCCTTTGGACTCAGCCCCGCGGTTCTGTGCAGCCTTTCTCTGGGCAGTTTTTACTCCCCACCCCGCCCTCTCCGGGAGCAGTCTGTGCCTGGCAAACCCCCGGGGCTGATTCAGTAGCAGGGAAGATGAGAGCAGTTGGAAACAATTCTCTCCTCCAGCAGCCAAGGTCTGGGGGCTGCCTGACTTTGCAGACACAGGGAGGTCAGCAAGCCCCAGACAGGGTGTCATGGCAGTCAGGAGCTCAGGACTTCAGAGGTCCCCTCCTTTTCCCACCCCCCAGCACCTCCACATCTGGTCTGTCACCCCACCCTGCAGAGGCCTGATGCTGCCACCCCCTGGCCTGTGGCCCCCTTCCCCCCTCTCCTGGCAGGACCCGTGCCACTGCATCTTAGCCTCACACTGCCCCCTGCCTCTCGGCAGGCCCCTCCCAACCATTCTCCTCTGAAATCTGGAACCCCATTTCTAAAGCAAGGATGCTTAAATCCTTTGATCAGCCTGCACTTGAGTGGCCTTGAATGCCCTCCAAGACGGTCCCCCCACTCCCCATCTCCCTCCCTTGCCCTGTCTGCTGGCAGCCCCTCCTGCAGTCTGACCTCACCAGCCTTCCAACCTTCACCCTTGCAATTCCCGCCTTACCTGTCACACAAGAGACACTTCCGGAAATCCCTCTTTCCCACTCCACTGAGACCCCCCGCCCACCGCCCCCGAGCTGTCCAGGCTCCTGTCTATGCTGTGCGTCACGAGTCTGTGTCCTCCACTTGCCCCCGTGGGCTCAAGCAGGGACTTGGACTGACCGGCTGGGTGCTGGGCCCAGAGAAGGCGCCAACAGGGAGGGCAGATTTCACAACTGGGAGGAGAGAGGAAAGAAGAGACCCAGGGATCACTGACCTGGAGCTGAGTGGCTTGCGCACCCCATGGGTCCCTAGGGGAGCTGGGGAGGGGTGAGCGGCAGCCTCAGGGGTTTGAGGTCTGAGAGGGAGCCTTTTTCGTTGGCCTGGAGCAGGGGCATTGCCCCCCAGACGCTCTTTGGCTGAGCAGAGGGGCCCGGATCCTAGCGGTCACTGAACCAAGGCCGGTGTCTGAGTCTGCAGCCCTGAAGGACATGGGAGGCCTTTAGAGAGAGACCCACTGGAAATCAGAGAAAGGCCTGGAGAGGTGGGAGGAGTCTCACCAGGTCTGTCAACACCCCAGAGCCAGTCTCTCCCAGTGGGGAACCCAGACCTGAGCCAGCCTGCCCAGAGGCGCTGCCGGGCCTACATTTTCTTCTTTTTGAAACATATTTATCTGTTTGTTTGGCTATGCCAGGTCTTGGTTGTGGTACGTGGGATCTTTAGTTGCAGCATGTGGGATCTAGTTCCCCTAACAGGGATTGAACCCAGGCCCCCTGCATTGGGAGCACAGAGTCTTAGCCACTGGACTGTTGCAGAAACCAGTACTTGAGAAACCAAGCACCACACTCAGAGAGTTGGAGAACTCAGGTTTATTACGCCGGCAGGCCCAGAGGAGTTAACACTCCAAGCTCTGAGCCCCGAACAAAGGGGTTACAGAGTTTTTATAGACAAACTACAGTGGGCAACACTAGCTGCTAATAGGCTGGTTTAAACTAAGGGAGGGGGATGCCTGACCTTTACACAGACAGGCATGATGAAGCAGGTTTGCAGGGGCTGAGCAATTGCAGAGAGCAGGACAAGAGTGAGGGAGATAAGCTCCAGCTCCTAGTATTGCAAGTCCCCACTTTCTGAGACTACGTGACCTACGTGATCCAGACTTTGCAAGGAGCCCAGCTGAGTTACAGAGGCAGAAGGAGCAGGAGGTTAGGTAAAATTTTAACTTTTCCTCTTCATTCCCCCCTCTTGATGCTTCTATCACTCGTGTAGAAAGCATCATCTCATGTTTTGGTAGGACACTCAAAGCTCCGCATCATTTAGGGGGCTATATTGAGCTATTACCATTTGCGACTTTATGGATTCAATCCAAGAGGTTATGAACTGGGTAATTGCATCGAGAATACAAGGGCCGAACAAGAGCGCTGCAAAGGGCATGATGAAAACACCTATTAAAGAGAGAAGCCACGATGCCCCACTCCAGATATTGCTCTAATTACCCCAGGAATTAGCTAGTTTTTCTCTCCTGTTTATGATTTGTTCCCTTAGCTGTTGGGCCATGTCCCTGACTATTTCTGATTGGTTTACATAAAAGCAACATTCTTCCTTCAAGAACAGGCAGAGTCCTCCCTTTTCAGCTGTCAGGAGGTCTGCTGCTGCTGCTGCTAAGTCGCTTCAGTCGTGTCCAACTCTGTGCGATCACACAGACGGCAGCCCACCAGACTCCGCTGTCCCTGGGATTCTCCAGGCAAGAACTCTGGAGTGGGTTGCCATTTCCTTCTCCAGTGCATGTAAGTGAAAAGTGAAAGTGAAGTCGCTCAGTCGTGTCCAACTCTTAGCGACCCCATGGACTGCAGCCTACCAGGTTCCTCCGTCCATGGGATTTTCCAGGCAAGAGTACTGGAGTGGGGCGCCATTGCCTTCTCCGTCAGTAGGTCTAGCCCTCTCCTATTCTGTAAAACCACCTCAGCCAGGGAGTCTAGTTGGTCCTGTAATGAAAAGCACAGCAATAATACCAATTAGGGATCGAGGCCAGGGTTGACAGTGAAAATCCATCGATATTTTGATAGCCGGATCCTCAAGCTTCCGCCGTGCATTGACCAGCCAGCTGCCAGTGTGTGGCTGCAGCAAGGCTGAAGAATCCTCAAGCTTCCGCTGAGCATTGACTAGTCAGCTTCCCAAGTGACTAGAGCAGGGCTCAGTGTCCTTCCTGGTTGAGGGCATTGTCTTTGGAACCGGACCTTGAGGAGGTTTTTGGGGTCCTGAACTGCTTTCCAAGTGTCCTCATCACAGAAAGCACCTGCCTTCCTGACTCGGGTGCGGTGGAGCCAAGGGATGACACCTATAACTTTAACGGCAGTAGGGGTTGCCAGAACGACGGTGTGAGGGCCTGTCCAAACTGGCCGAAGTGGTTTGTTTGTTTTTTCTCATCTTTAACCCATACCTCATTTCCTGGCTGATAGGGATGAACCTGATTGACCAAATGAATGGGTGTCTTTTCTAAGCTTTCTTGGGCGATAAGGCAGAAGACTTTTTCAGGGCCTGGAGGTGTCGGGACATCTCCAGGTCAGCTAGTTGTTGGTGGTCTCCCTTGAGCTTTTTGTCACTGGCGGTGGTCTTCCATATAAGATCTCAAAGGGCGAATAGCCTGAGGATCTCAGGGTGCATTTACAGAAGGAGATGAGAGTCTACAGAATGACAAGGCTGCTTGTTCTAGCACTGTCTGGGTGATGGCCAGGGGATATTCTTGTCATACTACTACTTGCAGAAACTTAACAAGAAAGTTTAAGATATACGGCCCAAAGATTAATAGAAGTAGGAAAGCTGCTGGGGGTGCTTAGTCAGGAGAACCAGATCCAGACACTGGCTTCTGACATTAGTGTTTCTCTAGGTATGAGAAGATGCAAGAATTTGGACTCATAAAAATCTTTACCTGAAAACATCTGACCATCTGAAGGCCTGTTTTTCCAGGGTTTTCCCAGAGCACAGAGTGTCTTATTTTTTGTCTCCACCCTGAACTCCTTTCAAGAGGGTGTTGAAGGTCAGCATCTTATAGTGGTCACGATTTAATCTTTGTAGAGGCAGCTGGCAAGGGCCAGCTTCCAGTCAGCAGGGCCCCTTCAGAGCCACATATTTGACGATGTTTTGGGGGCATTTCATAGTCATTGTGTCCCACGGTGCTGGGAAGGCTCATTCCCAGGTCTAACAAAGATTCCCTTGACAGGCCACTCAATGTGTTGTCAGTAGACCAGGTCTTGTAAGTAGCAAAAGTCTCTGGACCATACTTGTCTTACTAGCCTCTTGGTCCAGGAAAATATTTCCTCTTGTTGCTTCTTCCCGTATCTAGAGTTGCATTATTACAATTATTGATCTCATATGGATCTGCATATCAGCATTTTATTGCAGGCTCAGTCACACATTTGGTAACATAAGAAATAATTTTCTGAAACAAGCTACATAGAAAATAATATAGCTAGCAGTTATTAGTAAGCTCACGGGCAAGAATTTAAGTCAAGAACTTTCATTGGGTATAGCCCGGTATACCCGAGGTCATCTGACTCAGTTAAATGATTATAGCCAAGTGTTAATCTCCTGGTTGTACATCATGGAGCATCTGACCTTTATCCAAAGACTGGTTACTGACTTAAGCTTTAGAAACAATCTTAGAGTGTCCTCTTTAATAACTTGATTAAACCTTTTAGCAATATAACAAGGAACTATCTCAGAAGTGAGTCTTGGTAAGCATGGGCCTTAATTAACAAAACTAGAATTTAAAATTCGGTGAAACATAGTTTTTTCTTTTTTTGGAGAGCTCATTGTGAGGGCAGTAATACTAGAGCCAGGGAAGGCTTAATCCCATCAAATAGAAATGAGGTCTGTCAGGGAGCTGGGAAAAGCCAAGGGGCCGTCTTGGATTTCCCATAGCTCTGGCTGTTTGGCTTTTAGCTGTTGTTTATCCATTTTTAATTTCCTGATTTAGGAGCAGACTATTGCCATGTTTTAAGGACATCAAGATAGCAAAAGTCTAACCATGAGGAGTTATTTTCTTGTAGAAGTAGAATGAATTTTGTCTGCATGTACCATAATTTTAAATAATGCTTATTTACTTTAGCAAAGTAACAAAAAGATTTTAAAAACAAATATAAATCACTTAAAGGCAAAGGAATGCATAATCTGTTATCAAAAGCTGCACCCTAAGAAAACTTTGTTCTCTAAACAGAGAGAAGACCAAATTCCAGTCTGGTACCAGCTTACTGTTAATAACAAAATTTGTTTATCTGCTTAATCTTAGAAAGTCTTCTCCAAAATCTTGAAGAACTAGCAGTATTTTTCTAAAGGCATGAGAGTGAAACTATAGAAGGCATGTTTAGAATCTGATTCTATTGCAGTTGATAAAGAAACCTTGTCATAACACTTTAATATGATAACTAGAATTATAACTGACTATATTTTATCAGGGCATATCAGATCTATATGAATTTCACATAATTTTAGGATATCTATATTAGTAACATCAACCATACAGTATAACCTGAAAAGATTTTTCACCCCTTTAACAGTACTTCCCATGTAATTTAACATGTCCAGTGAGCCCAGGTAGCTTAATAGCTCTTTGGGATGTCTCAGGGGCTCTCTGAAGCATCCCCAAGTTAGCTAGAAGTCAAGTTATTTAGGAAGTTTTGTCAATAAATGTCAAAAAGGTTTATAACACTCAGTCAGGTAGGATCATATAAATTACTGTGAAATAATAGTTATTTACTTAGCCAAAGTTAACAAAACATTTCAAAGGTAAATATAGAACAGATCAGTTAAGAGGTAAAGAAACTTAAATCTATTATTAAAAGTAATTCAACATCTGAAGAAAGTATGTCCTCTTAACAGAGAGAAAGGCCAAATTCAAGTTTTGCACCAGCTTACTTTAAACTCATTTAGGTAAACTTAATTAAATTTATTTTAAACTTAGTCAGTCCTAACTATGCACAAAACTTTTTTAGGGTCCACTTTCCACAAACCTTTTAATCACTTTCTGTAACAGCCATATGTAAGTCAGACCTACTTTCCTTTTCCTTTATAAAATGTAATTTTATTTCTTTTTTTTTTGTAATTTTATTTCTTATACCTTTTTTATTAAAAGCATACATACTACATCCTTATTAGACTAGCAAACAAACATTAATACTAGATATTTAACATTGAATATTTCCCAGTTCACGTGAATCTGAAATTTATTTAGGTTAATTTTTCTTGTATTTAGAATTGTTTGATTTGTAAACATTTACTTTTCTTTAGGCCAGTTAAATTAGAACTCATTTACAACTTCAACAATATTATCAGAAAAAAACAAAAGACATACACTGAGACATACATAAATCCATACAGACAGAGAGACAGAGATCTTATAGTTTTTTGTTTGAGATTTAAAATATCTCTTTGACTCCTTTTTTTTTTTCTTTGCTTGAAGTTCTAATTTGCCCAAGGCTGAGGTCTCAGGCAAAGTGGGCTGTGTATTTCAAGGACATGGAAAGGGTTAACTTCAAGCTTTTTCCTAGGCAGGCCTTTTAACAAGTTAGCTATTTTTAATTGCATATGCAAAAAGAATTGGTTTTGCAGTTTCCAAAAAGAAAAATTTCTCTTGCTCTGTTCAGTCAGCAATCATGCACCCAATCATTCAGAGGCTATCACAATGCCTTCCTTCTCCCGAGTCAGGTCGGGGCTCGGCCGTCCCGAGGGTCGGTCAGAACACAGAACACCGGAACCCAGAATACTGTCAAGTGAAGTGGCATGCCTCCTTGTTGGTTTCGGGGTTCCTTCGCTCCAGCCAGGCCGAGCCACCAGTCCGGCAGCTCAAGGGGCTGACGTGCTTGGAATCTCGCTGGGGCCTCCAGAAATGTTGCAGAAACCAGTACTCGAGAAACCAAGCACCATACTCTCGGAGAGTTGGAGAACTCAGGTTTATTACGCCAGCGGGCCCAGAGGAGTTAACACTCCAAGCTCTGAGCCCCGAACAAAGGGGTTACAGAGTTTTTATAGACAGACCATAGTGGGCAATACTAGCTGCTAATAGGCTGGTTTAAACTAAGGGAGGGGGATGCCTGACCTTTACACGGACAGGCATGATGAAGCAGGTTTGCAGGGGCTGAGCAATTGCAGACAGCAAGACAAGGGTGAGGGAGATAAGCTGCAGCTCCTAGTAAATTCCCCACTTTCTGAGACTACGTGACCTATGTGATCCAGACTTGGCAAGGAGCCCAGCTGAGTTACAGAGGCAGAAGGAGCAGGAGGTTAGGTAAAATTTTAACTTTTCCTCTTCAGGACCACCAGTGAGAGTGCGAGGGTGAGTGTGAAGTCGCTCAGTCGTGTCTGACACTTTGCGACCCCACGGACTGTAACCTGCCAGGCTCCTCTGTCCATGGGATTCTCCGGGCAAGAATACTGGAGTGGGTTGCCATTTCCGTCTCCAGGGGATCTTCCCAATCCAGGGATAGATCCGCGTCTCCTGCATTGGCAGGTGGGTTTCTTACCACTAGCGCCACCGGGGAAGTCCCAGATCCCACATCTTCTGAGCTGAGCTCAGGGCACACATAGGGCCAGCCCAACCTCAGACTGCGGTCGTCCCTCTGCCCTGCTCCCGACGGTACGGCCCAGGCAGCCTACTGAGCTTCCATCCCTGCTTCCTCATCACTTATTTTGGGTTTCCAATGGAGACTGCAGTCCCAGTTCTTCACCTCCTACGGACCTCATACCCCAGCTGTGTCCTAGAGGACGGTCTGAGCCCCTAGACCTATATTCCAGTTGGAGCACTGACGGCACCCAGGCGCTGACCCCCGCCTGCCCCCGGCCATGGCCCTGGACTCTGGGTCTTCCTGAGACCTGGCAGCTCTCTCCGTTTTGCAGCCTGGTTTGCTTTCTTGAGTGGCCCTGGCCCCCAGGCTCACCTCCATCCCCGTCCATCTCCTCCTGAGGCCCCACGGAGCCTCCCTGGGTAGCACTTCAAGCTGTAGAGGCCTGCTCCCCATCCCCACCCCTGCCCCAGCCTGTGTCTTGAGCTTGTCTGCTCTCCGGTGCCTGTGGTCACTCAGATGGCCTCTAGGACTACTGAGTGCACCCGGGCAGGTCTCTTCTTTTTTTTTTTTAAATAATTTTATTTATTTATGATTTGGCTGCACTGGGTCTTTGTTGTGGCACGTGGGATCTAGTTCCCTGACCAGGGATTGAACCCTGGCCCCCTTCATTGGGAGCTTGGAGTTTTAGCCACTGGACCCCCAGGGAAGTCCCAGGTCTCTTCACTTCTTTGAGGCTTTGCTGCCCAGTTGCCAAGCAGGAGTAACGGCACCTCTTCTCAGGGCTGGCCTGAGGATTACCTTGTCAAAGGCTTGGCACCAGCTCTGCCACACATCAAGGGCACCGGTGGAGGAGCTGGCGGCCTTGCAAACGCTCTTTCCGACCAGACAGGAGGACCCAGACACACCCGTGGAAGTCAGGGCCATCCTGTTGCCAGGCACAAGGGTGCCGGCCAGCAGAGCGAGGGTGAGATGTGGACAGGCTGACTCTGGGTCGTGGCCCGGCAAAGTGGAGGCATCCAGGAGACACCTGAGACGTGGGGGTGTGCATGCCAGGGAGGCAGACGGAAGATTTAAGAGATCAGAGCTCAGGGAACCGGCGGTGGGAAGGTGGGTGGACTGGGCAGCGCCCTGGCCGACAGGTCCAGACCCGCGCTGCCAGCTGGGCCGGCACCACCCTTATTCCGGGCGTTTATTTCTCTGTGGGCCTCCCTCCAGGTTTGGTGGGGCCCTGGAGGGCTGGGACCTGCCTTGGCTTTATGCCTGCTCCAGATCATGGTGTCCAAACTCGGAGCCTGCACCAGAGAGTAGAGACGGAGAAGCTGGGCAGCGTGGGGGGAGACGGTTGTGGGTGGGTCCCTGCGGGTGCTGCTCCTCTTAGGGACCCTGGCAAAGCCCGGCTGAGCAATAAGAGCAGGGTCTGTCTGGCCACAGCCCCAGGCTATAGGACCTTGTTGGTGAAGACTGTAGGGTTTCTCAAGACCTTGAGCAGTTCAGACTCGGCTCCAAAGCCTCCATCTTCCTCCTCCCTCCCCGAGGTCTTCCCAGATCCTCCTTCATCAGGGAGACAGTGGGTGTGGGGGTGGAGGGTAGGAGAGGGTGGTGGGAAGGGCACAGACAAAGGAGAGGGCCGAGGCAGGCGTGGCCGTTCCTAGTGAGGACAGGCAAGGCAGGCCCTCCTTCGGCCACTGCTTCTCCCATCAGGTCGTTGCCTCTCTCTTCCACCAAAGCCTAGGCCACACCTGCTCTCGTTCTCCGAGGGGCACTCTCGGACCTGAGGACCCAGGTCCCATGCTGCCTGCACGGGCTGGACTGGGGGAATCTCCCCTCAGAAAGCCCCCTGGGGTGGCCACACCTCCCCTCCCCATCTACCTGGTCCAGCCCCTCTCCACAGGGATAATGAAGTTATGATGAAGTCAGGAATCTGAGCTCCCAGGAAGCCCCCTCCCCCAGTCCTGTCTCCCCTCACCTGCCCCATCACCCAGCTGGTTCCTGAGTGCCTAAGCCTGGGTCAAGTGCCTCTCATAGTTCCCCCTGCTGGTCCTGGGCGTTTTAACTGCAGTGAACAATCACTGCTTCTCTCTTGATGAACAAGGGGCACGGGAGGGCAGGGCTGTGCCTGGTGATGGAGGACACTGCACCCCCAGGACCCAGCCTGGGGCCTGGTGCCCAGCGGGCCCTCAGCAAATCTCAAGCCAGCACCAACCCCTTTTCCTTCAACAAACACACCAGGGTCTGAGGCAGGTGGTGGGCAGTGGCTTCAAACTTTATTTGAGAAAAACAGAAGGTACACGTATCAAAAGAACATAGAGGTTTGGCGGGTGAGGATGGTCAGTGATTACTACTTGAGGGGTGGGCCGCTGGGCTAAGGGCCTTTACTTGTTTGCGGGCTGTTCGGACTTCCCAGCTTCGGGGCCGCCAAGCTGGGCACGCGCCTGGAAGGTGACGGGAATGGTGATCTCGGCCGACTGGGTGGCTGACTTGGGCAACGGGGCCTCCACGGTGAGCGTGCCCTCAGGGGACAGGGAGGAGGAGACCAGGGTGGGGTCCACACCGGGGGGTAGCCTGGACGGGCGGAGAGGGTGGACAAGTTACACACCAGGGCGTCCCCGCGCGCCCCTCTCCCACCCCCATCCCCGCCCCCCAGATCCGGAGCCAGGACTCACGTGTATTTGCGAGTGAAGCAACGGGAAATGAAGCCGTGTTCGTCCTGCCTTTCCTCGTGCTTGCCTGGGAGGAGGGGGAGGGGAAGCAGGTCACGGGAGGCAGGGAGGGACGGCCTCGCCGGCTGGCCCGCGGCCAAACGCGCCCCACCTGGTGGCCAGCAGTCCGGGCTGGCAAGACTGACGGAGGGATCTGGGTGCCCGAGACTGTCCCGGAAACTCAGAAGCTTTTGGAAAGTTCGGGTTCAGGGGCTTGGCGAGTAGGGGGTGAGGGTGGAAGCGCGGCTCGGGGCAGGCGCACACGCTCCCTCCGCGGACCCGGGCTGGGAGCAGGGACCGTGACGTGGGGGGGGATGGGGGGCAGGGCCGGGAGGGCGACGCCTTCTGCATAGCGACTGCGGGCCCGGGTGGGTGGGGCGCGGGGGGGGGGGTGTCTGGTCCCTTGGGGGCGGGGCTGGGGTTGAAGGGGGTCTCCGCTGGAAGGGGGCGTTGCTTTCCTCAGTGGAGACTTTTTAGGGCTACAAGATCCCTTAGGAACTCCCAGCAACCCCCAACTCCAGGGAAGCGGATACAGACCAGGGGTAGGGCGAGGAGCCCGGGCCCAGCTCCGGGGGCTCCCCCCACCCTCCACTCCCCACCGCCCGGCCTCCGCTAAGTTTTCACTTTCCAGCGGCCCCCTCTCCCCGCCCACGTTTCAACCCAGGGCTCTTCCCCGGGACCCGCGAGAGGCCAGCGGCCGGCGTCCTCAGTCCGCGGGGTGGGGTGGGGGGGGTGCTCACCAGTGATCTCCACCACGCCGTCCTTGGTTTTGACCGTCAGCTCCTCGGGGGCGAAGTGGTTGACGTCCAGGGACACGCGCCAGCGGTCGGCGGTCTGCTGGATCTCGGAGACCCCGCTGCTGAGCTGCCGGCTGAGCGCGCGGTTGTAGGCGGGACCCTCGATCGCGGCGGCGGGCAGCGCGCGCACGTAGCCCGGCCATCCGCTGTGGCTCAGCCACTGCGACCACTCCTCGGGCAGCCGGGGCAGCCCGAAGGCCTGGTCGAAGAGGCGGCTGTGGGCCGGATACCAGTCGCGGAAAGGGTCCCAGCTGGGGCCCCGCAGGAGCGAGAAGGGCACTCGGCGCTCGGCCATGCTGACTGGTCTGGGTGCGTCCGGAGGAGGCTCTGAGAAGCGGGAGAAGTGGCGGGTGCAGGACCCCACAGCGCTTTTATGGGCCTCCAGCCGGGTATTTTTAGCAGGCGGTGTTTCAGGTCTCTATTAATGGCAATGACTGGCCAGGGGCAGCCCCTCCCCCTGCATTACCCCCCCCACTGCATACCGGGGCGCGGGGCGGGGCGAGGAAGGCCCTGCCCACATCTGGAACCTTCTCTTGTTCGAGAAAACAAATGACTAGAGTCCTGTTGTCGGCGCACTGCCCCTCCTCGGAGGCCTGGGTGCTAAAGCGCTGGGCCGCGATCTGTGGACAGTCGGGGAGGACAAAGCCGAGAGAGAGAGAGGTCGGGCAGTTAGTCCCAGGCCGCACAACTAGGAACTGGCAGAGCGAGCCAGGATTTGGACAGCAGTGTGTCTGTGAAATAATGCCTTCAGAAGCAGCGTGGTTAGGGCCATCTCCGGAGGCAGACCGCCTGAGTTCACATACAGGTTCTGCCACTCACTGGATGAACTTGTGCAAGTTGAGTCTTTTGCCTCAGTTTCCCCATCGGGAAAATGGGGATGATGATGGTGGTGATGATAATGCTTTCATTGCTGCGTTAATTTGAAGATTCAGCCACTTAATGCAAATAAACATTTTAGCCCAGGGTACATGATAATGAATATATTGTTATTATTAGCCCCCTGAAGTTGAAAGAGGGGGCAGGAAAGAGAGCATATGTGTCTCCCTGTTGCAGAGGCAATGGTGTGTGTAGGTTTGGCCGTTTGCCCCTGACCCCCAGTGGAGTAGACTCAGATCACAAACCCTGAGGGCCAGTGCTGAGAAGGGGTCAGGAGGAAGGTTATGATCAAGTCTCCCCATTACATCTAGTTTTCTGAAGGAGCCCTCGACAGGGGAACTTGAAATGCAGCAACCTTGAATCTAGTCTGGGCTTTGCTGTTTGTGTGATTTGGGCCAATGCTCCTTTCCCTGTTTGCAGATTATTATCTCAGAGCCTGTTCTGTTGAATATTCCCACAGACAGGGAGAGGGGGCAGTTCCTTCAAACTTGCTTGGAGCCTGAGGCCCGCCTCTTCTGTCTGACTGCCTGTGAGATTCACGCCCCCACTACCCACTCTGGGAAAGGATGCTGCCCCTAGCTTCCTGCCATAATCCTAACATTCTCTCTCTCTCTCTCTCCTGCCTTCTTTCTGACATATGTCTTGTATTCCTCCTTTTTCAGTGAGGAAGCAGGTTTGGAGAGATGAAATAACTGGCCCACAGTCTAGCATAAGACACTAGCGGGGTAAGGCTCTTGTCTCTCTAGTGCTCAGGGCTCTTCCCCTGGTTGGGCTCCCACCTTGGGCTCCTCTTGTTTTCTCTCCTCCCGAGACCCACTCTGCTTGCTGCCTGCCCCCCGCCCCCCGCCCCCCAAAGGGTCTCAGCTTCAGGAAGCCCCAGGCCTTAGCTCCCTGGCACTCCCAGCCCCACCCAACCCCAGCTCTTAAAGTCAGGGTGAGGTCAGGAGCCAGGGAAGGCCCTCATCCACTCCTGCTTGCCCACCTCGGCCCAGACTGGAGCCCAGGTGCCCCTCCCTTGCCGGAGCTGTCACGTATAATCATAGGTGCTTTCAAGTTCGGCCCAGCCACGCTCTGGGTGGGGGCTGCCTGCCTGGCTGCCAGCACCTTGCAGACAGAGGCTCCTTTCAGAGCTTCCTTCGATTTGCCTGAAACCAGGGTGGGGAGGTTCCATCCCTGTTGCCCCAGCCAGGGGAAGTTGTGCAACCCAGAGCGCCTCCCCCAGCGCTCTCCCCATGGCGGTGGGGGTGGCAGAAGACAGACCTGAGAATTCACATCTTACTTTTTTTTTCAACACCATGGGACTTGTAGGGTCATAGCTCCCCAACTAGAGGATTGAACCTGGGTCCTTGGCAGTGAAAGCATGGAGTCCTAACCAATGGACCATCAGGGAATTCCCCATGTCCATCTTTGGTGGGTCATTTCTTGAGGGACTCTAATCAGAGCTGCCAGTCACAGGGGAGGGGACCTGGGTGGCTCTCGGTGGTGGTAAGAGGGGGTGAGCGGGGCAGAAACTGGGTTTTGGGGTCAGACTGGGTGGGGCGTGAATCTGCTGCTGTTCACTGGCCTTCTGACCTCGCTGAGCCGGCACGTCCCCATCTACAATCCGCAGATAACCACACACCCATCTTTCAGGGCTGTGCTAAGTCTATAACCTGATAACCTGGTGCTCAGAAGTGTTCATTGTTATAATAACAAAAGAGGAAAGAGGGCCTTTAATCTTGGATATTGAGACTTAGATTAATGAGAAATACCTAGGTGGATGCACTTTACAGCACATTCAAGAATCTTATCAGAGTCTCATTTTGGAGATGAGAAAACTGAGTCACAACTGGCCTAAGGTCACAAGGCTGGTGATGGGTGGACAGCTTGGAACCTGGGGCCTCCTGCCTCTCCGGCCTGGGAAGTCCATCCAGGGAGGGCTGTGGGCTGCGGCGAGATGAGGGGTGCAGCCCAGGGTTACCTGAGGGACAGGGACGGTGGGGCCGGCCTCTCTGGGGTCACTTCTAGCCCTGACCAAGCAGAGCACCTTTCTTCCATGGGACTGAGCTGCCAGGGGTAGCTGCCAGCAGTGGTGATTTAACTCTGCCCCCAGGGATTTCCCAGATGCCAAGGGGTTGGGGGGCAGGTGGGCACTGCAGGGACTCCTTAATCAGAGGGCCCCTCCCTTCATCCCCAGCCTCAAAGTCTGGGGTACCCTGCAGCAGCCTGGAGACCAGCCTCCTGGCCCTGTGCCCGAGGCCTCAGCCACATTAGCCACTCCCTTGGCAGGCCTTTGCCAACTGCGACTGTTCCAGCCCCTCCTTCCCTTGGCCCAGCCTCAGAGAAAGCTCGAGAGTGTTCAGGCAGCTACCGGAGCTCCCAGGAGAGGCCTGACAGCTGATGAATTGCTAGTCGCTGGGCCTGCTGGGAACTAAAAATGTGGGCAGCCATAATTAGACAGCAGGGGGGTGGGGGGCAGTGGGTGTCTCTGGAAGCATCTAGATACTTCTCCTGCAGGAGTTCATTTCCACAAACCCAGCTCCTAACTAAGCCTTTGGCTTCCTGCTGGCCTGGGGGGGTCACCTCATCTCCATCATCACTGAAGTGGGGGGGGGCACCAAGGAGGGGCCGGGTGGGAGGGCTGGGGTTCCATCCTCTTCTCCTTCCCGCCCTGCTGTCCAGCAACAAGAATCTGTCAGGCTTGGGAGTCTGGAGATGTCCATGTCTCTGACTGTGACCTTGGCCAGGGGCCGGTCTCTATGACTCATTTGCTTCATCTGTACGGTGAGACCATTGGACTGGATGTTCTCGAAGACTCCTTCCAGCGCTGGTGAATCAACAGATTCTCCTCCACTCTCTCCCTCCCTCCCCCCGCCACCGCCTGCAGCCCCTCCCCCCAGGGATGTGCGTATGGTGAGAGGAGATAGAGGGGGCCAGAGGATGCTGAGATGTGATCTCCCCAGTGGGCGTGGCCGTTGGAGGTAGGCGCCTCGGTGGCAGGAGCACCCTCATGGGCTGGGCATCCTGAGAATCCTGTCCCAGGTGGAGGGGAGCTTGGCAAGGGAAGGGCAGGTGCCTGGTGATGAAGCTGGTTTGCCGAATATGCCCTTGGCTGAAGGGAGGCCGGGCAGGAGGCCAGGTGGCTTCCAAGAGCGTTTCAGAGAGGCAGGCGAGGGGGTGTAGTCAGCTGGAACCCCCAAATTGGGCATGTACACTTGTGACCTGCTACCCTGGGCCTGGGGCTGTAGGAGACGGTTAAGAAAAGGGGGAGGATTTGCCAGGAGACAGGAAAGCCTCGTCCAGCCTCCTGGCTGCTGTGTGCGTTGGGAGAGAGTGGACGGAGGGGTCCCTGAGGCCCCGCATGCAGAGGAGAGGACTACTACGCCTCAAACGCCACATCTTCCAAAGGTTCCCCCACCCCTGCCCCCATCTCCCCTCCTTGCTACCCGATATGGAATTCAAGTTTCCTGTTTTCCTGCCTGCCTTCCAGTGTTTTTCCCTTTTCCCAAGGTCAGAGCAGAAGAGTGTCGGCTGAACCCTCTGTCTGGGGGAGGGACGGGCGGGGGATGGGGGCGGCTGGTACCCTCCCTGTCCTTTTCAGGGGAACAGGTGCCAAGCACCCAGCGAAATGCTGAGCAGGAGAGCTTCGGGCTTTCAGGCTGACACGGACCCTTCCCCAGGGATCTCTCCTCTCAGTCCTGGCCAGTTTTGTTTCCCTTCTGGCCGGGGACCAACCCGCAGTTTTTTCCCTTCTCTCTGTCGCCCTCTAGGGTCTTCCTGCCGCCACCTCGCCCTTCGTCTCCACCCTGCCCTAACAGAGGCCGGAACCCCTCATTTCTCAGTTCCCTCGTTCACCCCTTTACTCATTCAACAAACATCTCAAGGGTGCCTGTTTGCGGGATGCAGAAATACGAAGGCACGGCCTGGGCTCCAGAGGCTCACAGATTTAGGGTGAGCAAGACATGCCAACAAATAACTGCATCAACAGTTTGATGCCCTGGGACTTCCATCGGGTTCAATTCTTGGTTGGGGAATTAAGATCCCATGTGCCTTGGGGCAACTGAGCCTGCAAGCTGAAACTACTCCACACAAGAGGGTCTCCGGGCTCCACAACAAGAGAAGCCCCCAAGGTGCAATGAGAAGCCTTAGCACTGGGGCTGGTGGACTGCAGGTGGGGAGAGAGCAGAAATGAGCCAGTCATGTTGCCCAGTCCAAGGTCAATGGGCAATACCCCCAGCACTGGGCGGGACATCCCTTGAGTGATGAGGAGGCTGCGCTGAGTTTCAGCAACCCCTATCGGATCCACAGGTGCTTCTGGATCAGCTCACCCTCCATCCAAAGGTCCCGGTCGCTCATCCCATTTTATAGATGAGGAAAATGTGCAGGGCAGAGATGGGGGTTCTACCCGAGATGCAAGCTGGGAGCTGGCCTCGAGCCTGGGGGCTGGAGCACAGGGGCCACCAGCAGAGGACTGACCTCACAAGGCCAAGAGGGCCCGTGGCCCCCGGCTAGTGGCTGGTGCAGCTGGACGAGCCTGCAACCCCGTCTGCCCAGACCCCGTGTTCCCCCTGGGTGTCACCTCCCCTCTGTGGTCAGCAGGATAGAGGCTCCCAAAGAAGTCCTATTGGAGAAGGAAATGGCAGTATTCTTGCCTGGAAAATTCCATGGACAGAGGAGCCTCGTGGACTATAGTCCTTGGGATGGCAAAGAGTCAGCCATAACTGAGCGATTAAACAACAGTACCATAGCAAAGACCCAGTGCTGCCAAAAACCCCAAACTGTTTGATGCCCTACAGGCAGGAACAGACCCAGGGCTGGAGGAAACCAGGGGGAGTGGCCACTGCAGCTGGCAATCAGGAAGTCTCCTTGGAGGAGGAGGCAGCTGAGCTGGGCCTAAACCGGGAGCTCCCAGGTTTAGGACATATGCACAGGGCATATGGGGGGCCAAGGGACCCTCCAGGGAGGAGGGTCCGCTGGAGTCAAGGAAAGGGATGGGAGTGGAGGTTGGAGGGTGGTGGGAGGAGAGGATGGCAGTTTCAGGCGGGGCCATTTGGAAGGCCTTCCAAGCCCTATGCCTGGTGGATGTGGTCCTGGGATCCTCAGGGCGGGGAGTTCTGCTTCATTAATTCCAGTACTGGGTCCTCAGAGCACATAGTAGATATTCAATAAGCCTGTTGGGAGGAGTGGGGGAAGGGTCAGATTGGCATTTTAGATATGGTGGGAGGGGCAGGCCAGCTAGTGAGGACATGGGCATGGGAGGAGGGGTCGTGGGGAGAGGCCAGGCGCCAGGGGCAGGGTAGAAAAGGGAGTGGTTCTGCCTGGTCACAGTCTGGCTGTGGGGTGTGGATGAGGAAGGCTGGGCAGGGAGGGAAGGGAAGGGAAGGGGGAAGGCAGAGGGGCAGGGACAGCTTTGGGCTGGGTGTGAGACAGGCTGAACTTGCATGCCCACCTTCGGGTTGTTTCATGCCCCTCCCTGCCTCCCTCCAAAAAAGTGGCATCTCTAGAGTAGGACCCAGTCTGCTCTCCCTGTAGCCCCAACCCTTGCCTGAAGCCCAGTTCTTGCTGAACCGGTGTAAAGGGTTAAAGAGATCACCAGTGCTTCTTTGAACAGCTTCCTCAGATCAGAAACAAGCCAGTGGCCAGAGGCCTCCTCAGGTGCCCCTTCCAGCCTGAGGGAAAAGAAACTAGAGAGGGGTCATGTGTGGACACTGCCGTAGGCTTCAGGGCACGGCACCCCCTCCCCGGTTCTGCAGCCCAGCCCAGACCCAGGACATCTCCTGTGTCGGGGCTCATGCAGACCAGAGCCGCAGTCACGTCCACCGCCCTCTCAGGAGAGGTGGGCCGGGGTTCTTGACCTGTGGGGCCCTAAAGGACTGCAGTCTGTGAGATACCAAGCTGCCTGCAGATGGGGGCGTGACGGCCTCCTTTCAGATTCCCAGAGAGCAGCTGATTCAAAGCAAGGTTAGAATCTGTCACTCTTAGAGGAGAAGGAAGATGAGCAGAATGTGTGTATTTGTTTAGATCTACATAAAAGAATCTGTCTGCAATGCAGGAGACCTGGGTTCAATCCCTGGGGTGGGAAGATCCCCTGGAGAAGGGAATGGCAACCCACTCCAGTATTCTCGCCTGGAGAATCCCATGGACAGAGGAGCCTGGTGGGCTACAGTCCAGAGGGTCGAAAGAGTCAGACATGACTGAGTGACTAACACACACAAGTAAAAGAAAGAAATACAATGTAAGTAGCTATTAAAAACAACAGCAAAAAAACCACACCAAGCTCTCCCATCCGAGCTCCCATCTTTCAATCCCCATCCTAGCCCCCAGCCAGGGCTGGACACACAGTGTTTTCTGTAAGCGGCCCCCCATGGGTGACTTGCTGTAGGGCAGGCAGGCCCTGTGCAGAGCACTTTCAGGACAATATTCCCGCTTTCGTCTTCCTCCCAGCCCCACGTGGAGCCCGGATTCACAGCCAGTGTTGTTCTGAGCTGTGTTCCAGCTGTTCTGAACACCCCACCTGTAAGGAAGGTCCTGCATGTGGACTTCACGTCCCCATTCACTGCTGAAGTGAGGCCGGGTGTGGGGGGGTCGGGGAAAGGGGGGTGTTCAAAGCCCACAGGGCGGGTCTTCCCTGGTGGTAAAGTGGCTGACACTCCGTGCTCCCGATGCTGGGGGCCTAGGTTCCATCCCTGGTCAGGGAACTTAGATCCCACATGCTGCAACTAAGACCCGGAGCAGCCAAATAAATAAAAGTAAATATTAAAAAACAAAAACAAAGCCCTCAGGGCCTCCAGGCTGGGAGGAGGAAGGCCTTTTGGGGGCCCCCATTTCTCTCCCCACCGACCTGCAGACTCATGCATGGAGGCACGAGGTGGAGGTGCCGCACCCTGGTTCCCCGGTGCCCGCTCTTCTCCTGGGTGCCTCTCATTTCTCGGAGGGAAGGACCCCAGGACCCCCTGTCTCCCTCCCTACACGCCCCAGGTACTCAAATCCACAGAGGCCTGGTCTCACCACCTGCCGTCCGGGCACCGAGTGTTTATTATTTAGAGTCCAATTTCTGTCCGCACCGCGGAGAAGGAAGGGGAAATTGGGGGGGTGGGGTGGGGGGAGGAAACCCCGATCAGACCCCAGACCCCTCCCCCCACTGGAGCCCAGGGCGTCTGCCCTGTTGGGCCAAGGAAGACTTTGTGAGATCCCTGAGGGCCCCGGGAGGAGGGGGCTGGGAGCAGCAGGAGAGGGCTGGGGGCTCACTGTTTCCCCATCCGTCCGTCTGTCTGTGCCCCAGGCCACCACCCTCAGTCTAGAGTCTACCCTTCCTTCGAAGGGCTGTAGCACCCCTCTCTGGGAGAGGAGGAACGAGTGCTCCCCCTGGCTCCCTGCTCGCGTGGGCACGCCCTGGAGTGCACGTCATCCTATGCCCACGCCATCTGACCCAGGTCCCAGCCACCGGGCACGCCGGGGCTCCGGAGCCCACTCAGTCCTCCCACTGCACTGCTGTCCCCCCCACAGGCTCCTCCTCCATCCCCCCCTTCTCTCTTCCACCTTCTGATCCGGACCCCATTTGATCTCAGGGTCAGAGGCAGCTGGGGTCTGTAGGGCCCACCTCGGATCACGCAGACGGCCTGGCTGGCAAAGCCCTGGCCCAGAAGAGCACAGGGCGACGGCTGGAGGGGAGAGCCTGGCCTGGAGAGGTGGGACCTAGGGTGAGCTCCCTGGGCCCACAGGCTGAGGCTCAGGGGCCCCACCCAGTCTGGGCACTCTTGGGCCAGGGAAGGGGTTTGCGGAGGCCGTGAGGCCAGCCTCCAGCCCGCAGCCAGGGTCCTCCTGCAGCCAGCTCAGAAGGAAGGGGTTCCCCAGCCTGGAGGGTGGTGCACCAAGGGTTAGGCCGTCCCTCCTTTTGTCTAACTTAGCTCCAGCCTGCTGTCCCACTCTGTCTGCCCAGTGCTGGAGAGGAACTGAGGACCCTATGGAGTGGCAGGGGAGGCTCCCAGGTCTGGCACTTTTAAGAGGGTGTCCCTGGCTCCACTGGACTGAGGTCCTCAGCCTGGTGAGCTGGCATCAAGCAGGAAAGGGTGATGATCCCTGTGTTCGAAACGGCTCTTTGTTCCCTGGACTGGGTGGGTGAGCAGGAGGTGGGGTGGGGACCCTCTAGAAGCAGCAGAATCCAGCTCCTCTTTGTCTTCAGGGCACCCACCACCCTCAAGGTCTTCCCCTGTCCCAGGACCTCTTTGTCGCAGTGGGGTGCAGGCCCCACTGCCTCCCACGGCTCCTGGGGCCCGAGCCCTGGCCTTGCCCTGTGCCAGGGGGCATGAAGCTGGGTTCGCTGGGCTCAGAAGCCCCCACTCTCTGAGCTGCTCCGGCTGTGGTAGCTGGGAGTGGGGGTCTGGGAGGGACTTCGCGTGCGGCTGCGGGTCCGACTGCGGCTGCTGTAGCTTCCGTGGCTGTGGCCGGGGCTGGGGCTGTGACTGGGGCTCCGGCTTGAGTAGTCGCTGCTCAGGCAGCTGGAGGAGGACGAGGGGCTGGGTCGGTAGTAGGGGATGGGACGCTTCCGGGCACTGCCGGGAGGGAAAAGCCAATTACAGGCCATTCGGGGCCCTGAGCTCTGCCAGTCCCGGGCCCTCACTCCGGCCCTGAGCCCATCCCCAGCAGTGGCCAGGGCTTCCCTGCCTCAGTTTCCCCTGACCTTGGCCTTGGAATTCTCCCCGCCTCCACCCCTGCCCCCACAGGATTAGACAGGCAGTGGTTCCTAGCCAAGTTCACGTTGATCGCTTTGTTTTTCCTGCAGGGAAAGGGGACCAAGTCTCTGCTTGATCGAAGCAGGTGCTCGATAAATATTTGTTGAATAAACGAAACTTTTAAATATAGTCAACTCACATCAGCCAAGCTAAGCAGCAGCTTCTGTGCCTGGGAGGGTTTGTGAATACGGCTCAGTCCTGCATCTTTGTTCCCCAAAGAATTGAGGATTTTGGTTTTCAGGTCACTCAGAGGGAACAGGAGGCCGCTGGCCACTGCTGCCCAGGCCCAAGCCCACCAGCCCCCCACACCTTACTCCGCTACCTCCCCCTGGCCCGGAGTTAGTCTGAAGCCAGGAGACTGTGACCCAGAGGAAAGAAAATAGAGTTAAGGAGGCAACAGTGCCCCACTGCATGGGGTTAATTCTGAGAAAGAAAACAGGTATAAGTTAGTTGGCAGGGGAGGAGGAGGCAGCCTGGGAGCGGGCAAAAGAGGGTGCCAGGTGGAAGGCGTGGAGGTCTAGCTGTCTTAGGGCACCCTGCTTATGTGGGTATCTAGTGGAGGGGATAGCCCAAGCCTGGTGGGTTGGCCTCTAGCTCTGACAGGAGAACTGAAGCCCAGAGAGGCAGGTTTATCTCCTAAGGCAGCCCAGCAAGGCTGGAGCAGAGCCGGCCTCAGCATTTTGCCTGTGGCCCTTTACCCCATGTCAGGGACCTGGGGCTGCATAGAGATTTCCACAAATGCAGACCATCCTCTCACCTGGAGACCCAGGCCCAGAGCCCCCAGTCCTGGCAGACTGTGTGGGAGGGACTGGCTCCTCTCCCAACTGCCCCGGAGACCAGACTGCTGTTGCCCCCTCCTCCAAATTCCCCCCCAGGGTTGGGGGGCAGGGTGGGGGGGCTGGGAAATGAGCAGAAAGAGTTAGTGAGAAAAGGAAAGGCAGACAGACAGCTGAACAGAGCCAGTCAGCTCACATGGGTATCTCCCCTGCGGCCTGTGGAGAGGGGGTCCACCTGGCCCCCAGGCTGGCCACAGGCCACTCAGCAGGCTGGACCTTGAGATGAAGGAGAAAAGGAGAGAGACATCATTGCCAGGAGGTGAATGAGGGGCGGGAAGGAGGAGGGAGGGGCTCCAACAGGGATGGCTGGAATCTTCCAGAGCCGAACTCCTTGCCTGCTGCTGTCCTCAGACGGAGTACCGGCCCCTCCCCTCCCTCCTCCTGAGCCTGCCCCTGTCTTCGCGTCCCACCCGCCCCCCCCCCCCATTTCCCTTCCCCAACCCCCACCTCCTCTCCTCCGGCGCCCCCCCCCCCACCAGGTTCAGTGGGTGGGGGACCCCCGCGGTCCCCCGCGGCCCGGCCCCTGCCTACCTGGTGATGCGCCGCGGCTCCATGAAGCTGGGCGAGTCCCGGCGCCGCTTGCGGATGGGCGAGTAGCTGCGGGAGCGGCGCCGGGCGCGGGCGGCCTCGGCCTCGGCGTGCCTCGCGCGGCTCTCCGCGTCCTTGTCCCTGCGGGGCCCGGCCGGGGGTGAGCGACGCGGCCCGGCCGCCCCCGGCCGGTCCCGCCGCCGCCGCCGCCGCCACCCCTGGGCCCGCACTTACCGACCCAGGGTTTTCTTGGGCGACGGCGAGCGGCTGGGGCTGCGGGCCCTCTTCTCCGCCGAGCGCGAGCGGGATTTGGAGGCCGAGCGGCTGGAGCTCCAGGAGCGCGGGTGCGGGCCCGGGCTGCGCGACGAGCTCCTCCCCTCGGGCCCGCCGTGCCTGCCCGGGGACGGCGAGGTGCTGGCGGGCCGGGCGCGCGGGGCCCGCTCCTTGGCCCTGGAGGAGGGGGCACGGCGACAGGAGGGGGGACGCTCAGCTGGTAGAGTGGGCCCCGAGCAGGGGAGTGGGGGCCCCGGGTGACAGAAAAGGGAGTGAGGGGGCCCCCTCGAGGGGAAAGGTCTTGGGAGGGGAAGGGGTTCTATGGGGTTGGCGATGGGACGGTGGCGGTGTTGGGGGAGGGGCAGGCAGTGGGTTCCAGGAGGAGGGAGGGGGGCTCTGCTGGGGAGAGAGGAAATCAGTGAGGAAGAGGCCTTTTCCGTGCTGTCGAGGGAGAGTGATCTTGGGGTTGGAGGGGCAAGTAAGAAAGGAGGGTTTGCTAGCGTGGGAACACGGTCTGGATCTCAGCAGGGAGATGGGGGAGAGGTCTGCTTGGGGGAGAGGGAAGGGATGGGGCGCTCAGTGCGTGGGGAGGGAGGACCACCAGGGAGAGGAGACGGCTCCGTGGGGGGGAGTGTTCCCTTGGGGAGTGCAGTGCTCCGTCGGAGGAGGGCGATCCGCGGGGTGGGAGGAACTCGGTGCGTGGAGAATGACGGGGGCGAGGGCCTGGTGGGAAGAAGGGGCTGGCGGGTGGAGGGGGGAGTGTTCAGTGCGGGGAGGGGCGAGGGCTCCGTGGGGGAAGAGTGTTCCGTCGGGGAGGGCAGTGCTCCCTCGGAGGAGGACAAGTGAGGGGAAGGGGCCCGGTGGGGAGTCGGGGCTGGGGGAGCAGGGCTCAGGTTCAGTGCGGGGAGGGGAGCCCCAGGCGGGTCCCAGGGGCCGAGCCCGCTCACCGTTTCCCGTGCCCGCCGTGGCCTCGCTCGGAGCCGGGCTCGGGCCCGGGGCCGGGGGCGCCGCCGCCCGAGTCGCTGCTGGAGCGGGCCCTGCTGAGCGAGCGCGACGAACCCCGGAGCTGCGCGAGCCGGGCGCGCCGGCGGCCCCTGCGGCGGGGTGCGGACGCCGAGGACCGCGATCGCCGCCTCCGCCGCCGCCGCCGCCGCCGCCTGGCCGCCCCGCCCGCCGCGCGGCCTCCTCTGCCCCGCGACGACGGCGCCGAGCGCGGGCTCGGGCTCTCCTTCCCCCGCGCGGGCGGCGTGGCTGCGCCGGCCTCCGCCTGGTCGCGGGCCCTGGGTGAGGGCGAGCTGGGCTTCTGACGGGGAGAGAGGCAGAGAGGGCACGGAGCGGGGTGGAGAGGGGACGGGGCGGGAGCGACAGGGGCGGGCAGAGATGGGGCAGAGACGGAGAATCCAGGGGGGGCAGACAGAACCGAGCAGAGAGGAAAGAGACGGGGGAGAGGTTAGCGCAGCAGAGAGGAAGGAGAAGACAGACGGAGAGAGAGGACAGATCCAGAGGAAGAACGAGAGAGGGCGAAAGGGGAGAGAGCGGGCGGGTGGGGCGGGGGGAGAGAAGGAGAGGGAGCTTTCACCGGGCCCGGGCCGGGGGCCTGCCAGTCCCGGAGCATCGCACACACGGTTCCCCGCGCCTGCCCTGCTCTGCCTCTCCTGAGTGTCCACCTTCTGGCCTCAACAGTGCAGCTCATGCAAGGTTCTCGGCATGCAAAACACAAGAGGGACGGAGCGGTGGGGTCTGGGGGGGGGGGGGCTGACAGGGAGGGGCATCCAGGAAGGGCACGGGGGGGGCTGGCATCGCCCCCCACCCTCGACGGGATGGAGGATCCCGGCAGAGAGAAGAGAGAGGGCCGGCACCGGGGAGGCCCGGCCAGGGCCAGCCCACCAGGCCAGGCCGCCCAGCGCGTGGGGGTGGGTCGGTGGGTGGGGTGGAGGGGGGGGCACACGGCACACAGATGGGGTGGGGGCGGGGCGGGACAACTGAACTCAAAACTGAACCGAAGAAAGGGAGGAAAAACAGAAATTAAAAAAAAAAAATCCACAAATGTCATTAGATACCAAAAATCAAAAACAATGTCTGAACTCCTGGGGAACTGACATTTTTCTGTTAACATTTTTTTTTTTCTTTGTTTTCCGACCCTGCAGAGATCTGTGGAGCTGTCAGTAGCACCTGACTGTCTTTCTGTTTCTCTCTTTTCTTTTCCTTTCTTTTTCTTTTTTTTTAAGTTCTGATTTTTTAAGTCCCTCTTGGTTAACGTCCACTTACCAATAAAGTGGCACTTCCTCCTTTAGTAGGTAAGATGTGTAAGAGAAGGGAAAAGTGTGGTAGCGTAAGTTCATCATTAGATTCACAAAAATGCAAGAGAGATAGAGAGAGAGAGAGAAAAACGCAACCACCCCATTCTAGGCCAAGAGGAGGCCACGCCACCTCTGGAGGAAGGATTGGCAGCGCCTGGCTCCTTAGGCCTGTGCCCAGGGTCACCTCTGGAGCGACCGCTGGATAGAGATGTGGAATGTTTTTCCGAAAGTGGACTCAGGACACAAGGATCGGGCTACAGAAAACCGGAAAGGGCACTTGGTACCGTCAGAAGAGCCCTGGCTGGGAACCAGGGCTCTGAGAGCCTGCCACTACCGAACTCACTGAGTGACCCTGGCCAAGTCGCTTGCCCGTAATGGGCCTCAGTTTCCCATCCACAAAATGATAGGGCCAGACTTTGCTTCTGGCTGTCCCTTCCAGAGTAAATGTTCCAGGATTCCCTGACTCCCCTTGCCGTCCCCCTCCCTCCACAGAACTGACCCTTCTTCTTGTCCTTGGGCTTCTGGCCAGTAACAGTTGATTGAACTTGTCTGTGAGTCTGTCTGTCCCTCATTCCTCCCCATCCCTCAGTCACCAGCACCAACTTAACTTTGAGCACCTTCAGGGCCAATTTGGTGTAGGAGTCAGCTTTGTAACCTCAGTTTTTTTTTTTTTTTTCTGTACCACACTGGAGCAGCATGTGGGATCTTAATTCCGCAACCAAGGATCGAACCCATACCCCCTGCATTGGAAGTGCAGGATCTTAACTACTTAACCAGGGAAGTCCCCTGTAACCTCAGTTTTTATCACAGAACTTGGCATCTAATAGGGCCTCGATACAATTTACTGAGGAAGGAAGACATGCCCTTTCACAGGCCAGGGCCCAACCAGGGAGTCCTGGGAAAGGGGCAGGGTCTGGTCTAAGCTCTTTTGGCAGCCTCTTAGGAGGAGAAAGCAAAACCAGCCACCACATCTCAGGGCACCTTGCTGCCAGGGACCGGAAGGAGTGTGGCTTCCTTGGTATGGCCCTGGGTACTTCCGGATGGGGGGGTGTGGGGGGTTGGGGGTGTCAAGACTTCTCTGTGCAAGCATGAACCCATTGACCAAGAAATCAGCTCCCCTCAGGACGGGGCATAGCTAGCTCGTGATTGGTGGCTGCAGCAGTTAGCGAACACCAGCCGTAGCGGGGAGAGCAGCTGTTCAAAGCCCAGTGGGCCATGAAGCCCTGGGAGAGCCTCTGTTTAGAGCAGAGGCAGGCATAGGCAGGCAGGGTGGATATCACTGGGGATTGGGGTGCCCCTTGAGCACCCTGACCTTCCTGATCACCAGCTCACCTCTGCTGGGAGAGATGGAGACTGGAGTGTTCGGCCATGGCCCCTCTGAAATGGCAGTCCATTCTCAGTAGACATCACCAGGAGACCCTCGTCTCCTCTAACATAGACCCCCTCCACCCCAGGGCCCACGCTTCCAGAACTAGGTTCTGTTATCCAGCATCCTTTTCCTTCCAGAGGAGGCAAATGAGAAAGAAGTCTACAGGATCCTAACCACTGAGGTCCAGGCCCCTGGACCAGACCCCGGTGCAGATCTGGATGCCTTCTGCCTAGCATGTCTTGAAGTCCAAGCTCTTCCCCACTTCCCTCTCACCTCCATCAAGGCAAATGGTTGCCAGAGCCCAAGATGATATTAACTGGCAAGGTGGAACACCTTGGGGCTAGCTCTGATTTGAGTTCGCTACGAAACCTTAAGGAAGTGATCAACTCTGAGAACCTCAGTTTCTCTGTTGGTATGGTGGGGGATAAGTGGATCTTTGCTTGGTAGGCCTGTACAGGGGTTGAGAGACTCTCTTCAGAGGTCAACTGACTCATGGTCCCTTTATAGATGGATAGGGTCAGAGCAGGGCAGGAAGGCCTGGGGCCCCATGAGGTATCACCCACGTGCCCAGATGGAGGAGGACAGGAGGAAGGCTGTGCTGGACAGGGTGGATAGCACCTCCCTGGGGAGACTTTCAGAGCCCATCTCACCCTGATCCACCCATGCCTCCAGAAGCCGAGGAGAGTCACCCTGATCCTGCCAGAGGGTGAGCCTCATGTCCAGCTGGGCTCTCATTCTTCTAGGGACATCCAAGTCCAGACACCATGGAACTTCATAGCTGGACAGGACTGGTGGCCAACGACCTCCAAACATCTCCAGAAGCCTGCTCTTAGGGACTCCTGTCCCTTCCTCCTCTTTCCCCTTCTTCTTTCCCACAGCCTGGCTAATTCCTATCAGTCCTCTACCCTAGCTCAAGGCCACCACCTCCAGGAAGCCTCTCTTGATCCTCACCCTGAGTTGGGTGCTCTCCTCTATGATCCCACAGATCCTTGTTCTTTCCCTCGGTGTGGACTGAGCCAGGCTGTGCCACGGGGGTATCATGACCAGCAGGAACTAGCTCCTCATCCATGGTTCATCTCTTCCCTCCCATCATTCTGAGTGATCTTTGTTAGTCCTCCGGCCTGGCAGGTGTGGGCTGTGAACCCAGGTCTGCCTGCCTCTCCCTGGCACGGACACCCAGATGGGGCCCAGCATGGAGGAGGGCCAGCCTAGTGTGTGCATGCATGAATGAAGGGCCTCACCTGCCTCTGAGCCTTGCTCTCAGGAGCCTTTCTGCTCCTTGGTACCACTTGCTACCTGGCATCCTTTGCTTATTATGTAAGACATTTTTTGGGGGAAAGACAAGAATAGCAAGGGAGGGGGTGCTCACCTGATCCTGGTATCCTTTAGGACAAGAACAAGTGAGGATCGGGAACCATTACCCCCTTTAACTCAGCATCTGAAAATCCCATTTCAGGAGCCCTGGTCACATCGGATACTCCTTGAAGGTGAGGCCTCCACTCTCCCATGAGGTTGGGACAGAGTCTCCTCCAGCAGACCAACAGCGCTTTTTCCCTCCCTGAACAATTTCCTTCTCTGCCCTCCAGAACCACCCAGGAATGAGGGATGCTCTGGTTGGTGACCTCCCCAGGACCTACCTCTGGGGCCAACATGGGGGCGGAAAGGAGAGGATGAACAGGCAGCCTTTCTCCTGTCAAAAGCTCAGGATGGAGACCCACTGAGGCCTCCCAAGAGCTGTGATATCAAACTTCTGCAGCGGCTCCCAGGTGGGACAGGAAACAGTGTCAAGGGCAGGTATGGGGAGGTGAGGTCCCTGAGGACCGACTCCTGATGTATATCCTCTGTGTGCCTGGATGAGCACTGAGCTGGGAGTCCCAGGTCCCAGGATCAAGGCCTAGTTCTGCCTCAGCATCTCGGGGGGACCCTGGCCCCTGCTGACTGTCCCTTCTGGATCATTTGCACTGGGGCACCACGTTTAGCTCAAATTTGGAAGAATGGAAGGATGCTGGGGGATTGAGGGAGCCCCAGTCTGGTTGGATTATGGTCCAGGCAGTGGGCAGGTGAGCTGACTGGTCATTCCCTCCATCTCTCAGATTGCCCCACAGAGACTCTGCTAAGCAGGCCACCCTCCTGAGTACTTCCGGTACCTGTTTCTGGTCAGCTCGTGTTGCCCCTGCAGTTCAACTACCATTTAACACCTGAAAGACACAGCAGTGAGGCAGTTCAGCCCTGATGCCAGCTGCCACCCCAGAGTCTGTGGCTCCCTAGTAAAGCTCCACCTGCCGCCAGGGCAGGACCCAAGGAGTCCAGCAGGCCCTGGAGGGTGGGACAGAGCTGTTTCCTCAGACCTGACCTCAGCCAAAACTTCTTCCAGGATCTGGAGGCCAACAGGCCCAGCACAGACCCCCTCCAACATTGCTTATTGCCCAGGGTGGCTCCAGGGATGGGCCAGGGTGAGGGGTCAGGGGCTTAACAGCTATTCCAGACAACAGAAATCAAACTGGCTCGACCGCAGCATACAATTCACGAAGGGAACACAAACTTGGAATGCTAAACCACACAGAAATGCATTTGGACAACAAAATGAGAAAGAGAGAGGGCCGTGAGGGAGGGGCCAGGGGGCAGGATGGAGAGGAAGAAGAAGGGGAAGGTGGGAAAGGAGGGTAGAATGAACCAGAAAAGCTGTCGGGGGTCGGGGGGGCGGGGGTGGGAGGGTGGAAAGTCAAGAAAACTAAACGACAAACCAGGAAACACAGCTTTGCAGCTCATTTGGAGAAAATGCAAGTTACAAATGAGTAGTCACTAAAAGAAAGAAAATGGGAGGGGGGAGAAAAACCAACCAGAGCGAGATTGAGAGATTGAGAGAAAGAAAACCACATTCAAACCAAGCAGAGTGGCGGGGCTTATCTGGAGATGGGAGCGGCGCACAGCGGAGCCGGAATACCTACCTTCTCAGTGGTCAGGGACGGGAATGCAATAATAAAAGAGAAAAGAAGGTCTCCGCATTGGGAATGCAGAATCGGGGAAGACAGTGACGCTAAGCTGTGCTCCCCCTCTGAATCGGCACAGGGCAGCCTTGCGGGCTTTCAGTCTAGTCCCAGGGATGGGAGTGAGATCCTGCCCAGCCATTTCTGTTTGCTTTTTTTTTTTTTAAACCCACACGCTCCAAGAGTCAACCTTTCCTTAACTCTTTAAACAACAGAAAACCTCCAGAGGGCATGCAGGAAGCAGCTGATGGGAACAGAACCACAGCACGGGTGAAGGAGGGGCTGGCAGCATATGGGGAGAGAGGCCCAAGTCAGGGGGGAGAGGTGGTGAGGAAGAGACAGAGAGACACGCACATAGAGACAGACAGACCGAGAGACAGACAGACAGACATAGAGAGACAGAGAGAAACAAAAGCAACACAGACAGAACGGGGAAGACAGAGGGGAAGGTGGACCCAGACGGAAGAGAAAAGCTGTTTAAACAAGGCCAATCAGAGTGGACTGATGGGGTGAAAGGGATCACGCATTTAAAAGGGAAGGCAACCACCGACTCAATTTGGAGGACGGGCTCAGCCTCAACTGCACTTTACCCCTGGCTTCAGTATCGTTTTAGCAAAATTCATCCCTCCTGTCTTCTGGCTTCATTCTGGAAGAAATGCCAAGATGTCCCTTCCTATCCTTCCTGTCCCCCTCCAGTTGTGGTCACTGCTCTTTCCTGGGGGGGCAGGGTAGGGTGGGAGGGGGAGGCTGAGATGAGGCAGATTGGGGAGATCCACGGGCACCTTTTCTTGGGGTCACTCTAGGCCACCCATTAGATGATGAGACTTGAGCCCGAGGCAGAGGCCAGAGAGAGCCTGGGGGCCTTGCTCCTGATGTCCTCTGCCATCCTCACCATACAGCGAGGCTTCCTTCAACACTTCGGATGCTAGGGGCAGGTGCTGCCAAGGCAGGTGGCCCTACTGCCTAAGGCTGCAAAGCCTGCAGCCTGTGTGTTGGGGAGGGCAGAGCTAGCAGGTATGTTCTTGGGGGTGGAAGGAGGCAGGTGAGATGAGATGGAAGGACTTGTCCCATGAAGTCATCTTACTTGTCTGTCCCATGTAGCGTGCTTTGAGTCCCTCCCTTCCCTTTCTGAGCCTCACTGTTTATTTCCCCACATGTATGGGAACTGTGGGGGCGTGGGGCTCTGTGGGTCTCTGAGGCAGCAATCCTGTAGAACTGGGCCGTGTAGTGTTGGGCCCACCCATAGCCTGGTCTTGGTGCGGGCAGGCTCCTGTGCTGGGGAGCTGAGACACCCAGCAGCCACCTCCCACATCCTCCTCCTCTTGCTCAGGGCTCCTGGAGTGGGTTTTCTATTGACAACCCTCCCACATCTTGGCTGTGCCTGGGGGTCTTGAGGTTGGAAGGCTGAGGGCTCCTCTTGGATCAACCTCTAAAAAGCGGTGTGACCTTGAGCTGGTCACTTGACCTCTCTGAGTTGCAGAGAACAATAAACAGCAGAGTCCAGAAATCCCTCTGGGGCTCAGCTCTGCCCTGGAATGGGACAACTAACAGATGTGTCAGGAGCTAGCACTCAGTCTAGCCCAGGATGGACTTTTTTTTTGCCTGAGAGTATCTGACTTTGCAACCCTCACCTGAATTAAACTCTATCGTGTGTCTTCAGCTCCCTGCTCCAGGGCCTCCTAAGGATCTGAGACCTGGAAGGAAGTTCCATCTTATCCAAGATAGAACTGAGAAAGTTCAGGGCCCTGGGAAGCAATGGATGACCTCTTGCCTTCCCTGTGTCTCTCAGCTTCTCTCCAAGGTTCTGTATAGACTGAGACATGGACACACCATCTTTCATTAATTTAAAAACTGAAGCAGTCCCAGCTTATGCCCTGAGGTGGAGGGGAGGGCTGGCTGGTGCCCAAGATTTGGCAGGAGCTGTTGGTACAGGAGCCTTTTTTTTTTAAAGAGTTATCTTCCCTTTTAAATCCTGATTACAAAGGAAAAAAATATAGATATGTATATGACTAATGTTCACTTGAGATTCAAAAACCATCTCTGCTTTAGAAGGAGCAATCCCCACAGTAACACACACAAAAGCAAAATTCTAGAACAACATAGAAGATAGAGGAAAAAAAAAAACCCCGAGAGATGCTTTGCATTTCTGTACATTATAAAACGAAAAAAAGAAAGGAAATACAAAGAAAAACAAAATAACAGGGAAAATTACATAAACTTCCCCACCCTCTTCCCTTGCCGGCTAAACAAGAAATGGAATCACAGTATTACCACGTTTCAAATGGGAGGCTAAAAAAAAAACAAAAAAAAACATAGACGGGGTTAAAAAACGGTGAGCTTTTTCTTTTCCCATTTGTTTCTCTCTCTCTTTTTCTTTTTTTTTTCTTTAAAGGTAGCATCCAAGAATACCACCCCACCCTCTGGTAATTTTTCCCAAAGACATTTTTGGTTACTGGCCAAAGTCTGTGACCCCAGAGCCCACCTCACCTCCCTGGAATGAGAACTCATGTCATTTCACTCCTCCGAAAGGATGTGCAGGCAAGAGGGGATGAGGTTCGGGTGAGAGACCTGGGATGTTCCGAAGTCCCAGACCTCCTAGAGCGCAAGGGTTAGAGAGGATCTGGGGGGCATGCTTGGTGGGAAGAGTAACAAAGTGCTGTCATCTAGAAAACCCCCAGGGCAGTGCCAACTCCCATGTTTGGTAGGGAGACAGGACTGGGGTGCTGCAGAGGCTTCCTCCTGGCTAGGCGGCCTTCCCTGATTGCCCTCTCCTGGGGTTTTACTTGGTTGGCCATTTTGTCTGCACAGGCCCTGGGCCCTTGCAGGGTGTTGTTCCAGCCTCCAGGGCTGGGGGCAGGGGTAGGGGGTGGGGGAGGTGGAAGGCCCTGATGGAGAGAACCTGCACTTCTGTGCCTGTCAGAAGATACGAAGTTTCCAGGAGAAGGTGTCTGGGGCGCTGTGCTATTCCAGCTCTGTGCCCATGGGGTCGGGGATGGGGACACTCTATGGGTTTTGCCCAAGTTGGACGTCTCCTCCGTGGCCTGCAGCATCAGTCCCTGTCCTGGCCACCCTCAGCTACCTCTGTGAGCCCTCTCCCACCCCCAGACAGACCCAGGGACGCGGGAGTGATCCTCCCCACATAGCCCAACGAGGCCCAGGAGCCTGGCACCCTGTCCAGGTGGGGCGGTTTCAAGACATGGGATGTCCTTAAATAAAAATGATCTTGAGACTCAGAGCCTTTTGTCAGCTGCCCTTGGCTTTCCTCGCTGAGGCCATAGGAGTAAGGGTGTTTGAGAAAAGAAAAGGAGTGAAAGGAAACAGCCAAAAATCAAAATGAAACTGACCAACACGTACATGTTTGCTGCTGAGACCTGAGGTCTGGGGAGGGACAGCACCCCCCTCCCCCACTTCCCTACTGAGGCTCCTAGGGGTAGCCTGCAGGTCTGGGAGGGGGAACCTGCCGGCCTACCCACCCCAAGCCCCCTGTGCCCATCCAGGGCCCCTGCCAGCACTGCGGTCCCCCTCTCCCTGTGGGGGGCTCCACCCGGGACTCTAAGATGGACAGACAAAAGGGGATGTGACCTGGGAGAGCCTCCCGCCCTGGCCCAGCCCATCCTCCCAGGAAAGGCTCCCTCATCAGTCACCAGACCGCCCCATGGCCCTCCTAGAAGCTGGGTGAGAACAGCACCTCTGAGGGAGCCGTGTGCGGGGAGGTGCCTTAGGAAGGATGGGCCGAGGGAAGTGAAGCCGCAGGTTTGAGACCCCTGTCTAAGCAATGCCCCCCAAAAGGACAGGTTTTCCCTGGAGCAGTGACTGCAGAAATGCAAGGGGACAGACGGGGAAGGGGTCTGAGAGAGGCAGAGGGGCTGTGAGGGGGCTGAGGAAGGACGGGCTCTCCAGAGGGGTTACGGACTCGGTGGGGAGAGGGAGGCTCGGGGCGCCAGTGACGCCCGGGGGGGGCGGTCCTGACTCTTGAACCTCGCTCCCAACTGCGACCTCTCCCACAGTCCGCGCCCCCTCCCACCCCGTATGTCTGCGGGAAGCGGCCGAAGGCCTGGGTTCCCTCTCAGCTCTTTACCCAACTGACTGAGGCCCTGGGGGTCACCCTGCTCTGGCCCTCAGTGTGCCGAGGTCAGGGGTGCAGACCCCCCGCACCCCGACACTAAGGCCAGCTGGGCAAAACCACCGGCCCTCCTGGCCGCTCCGGTGCGGGCCGGGCCCCGGGGAGGGGGGAGCGGCCAGCCCCCTCGCGCTCACTGGCCCCTACCCCGCGGCGACCCGGGGCGACCCCGCTCCGCCCCCGACCCACCGCTCGGCGCGGGAACCCTCCGCAAAGCCAAGCGTACGTACATCGAGCGGGCTCTGCGCCGAGCCCGGGCGGCCCCCGTGCGCTCCGCTCCGCTGCCTGCTGCCACCGTTCTGCTGGGGCGACCCCCATCCGCTGCCGCCGGATGGGGACGGCGACCGGCTCCCGCTGGACCGCTGGCTACCCGTCTTCCGCCCGTCGTCTCGGTGCTTGGGGCTTAGCCTGCATAGGGGGAGCCGGCGTGGGATGCCCGGCCTGCAAGCTCCCGTCCCTCCCTCCTTCCTCCCCAACCCCTTCCCCTGCGCCCTCCCATCGCCAGGAAACCCTTCCAGGGAGAGAGCAAGTTCCCAGCCCCCACATTGCCTAGGTCCCCAATCACAGTCGGGGGCGCCTTTGGGCAAGGGCAGCACCACGGTCCCAGGTGGCGCTGGGGGTAAAGAACCCGCCCGCCGAAACTGCAGATGTAAAAGGTGCAGGTTCGATCCCTGGGTGGGGAAGATCCCCTGGAGGAGGCCATGGCAACCCACTCCAGTCTCCTTGCCCGGAGAATCCCATGGATAGAGAAGCCAGCCTGGCTGGGGCTATAGTCCATGGGGTCACAAAGAGCGGGACACAACTGAAGCGACCTAGCAGGCGCCCAGCACTGCTACCCACTGATGCGGTTCCTGTCTGTCCATCAGCGCCACTACCTAGCCTTGGGGACTGCAGGTGCCCTCCCTCCAGCAGAAAGGGAGCT
Organism: Cervus canadensis; assembly: GCF_019320065.1. Taxonomy (NCBI): domain Eukaryota; kingdom Metazoa; phylum Chordata; class Mammalia; order Artiodactyla; family Cervidae; genus Cervus; species Cervus canadensis. The sequence continues at coordinate 27,899,589 of NC_057417.1, read as the reverse complement.
CAGCCACCCCTGAGAGCCCCCCAGTAGCCTGGCACCTACCTGCTGGGTGATCTGGAATTACTGTAATGGGAGGACAGGGAGGGGCTGTGGGAGCTGCCGCTGCTGTGACGATGGGACCTGCGGCCTGGAGACTCTGCATGCGGCCTGGGAGAGAAAACGGCTGCCTTCATGTTCTGCCCCATCTCCCGGGATGATATCTGTGAAGGCCTGGTGGAAGCCTCTGCTTCCATCCCTGCCCCTGGCCATGTAGTCTCCCCCCTCCCCCATAGCTCATGGGGGAGGTGCCCCCATACTCTCCCCCCCCATAACCCCCACCCCCAAAATCTCCCTCTCCTCCCATGGCCCCCATACCTCCCCCACATAGTCTCCTACAAAAATAACACAAGCCCATGCCCATCCTGGGTACAGAGCTAGTCCATGTGGGTCATGGGTCATGTGTCAGTATTAGCAAAAAGGCGTCCTTCTCTCTAGGCAATCCCAGCCTCCCAGGATCTCACTTGGCCCTCAGCTGGTGTTCTTATGACTGTGATGGAGGGGGGTGGGGAGCGGGGTGGAGGAGGGCACTCTTGGCTTCCTCTCTGGGTCTGAATTTTTCCATCTGGGCAGCAGGGACAAACTTGAGCTATCTTCAAGGGCCTGATTCTGTGATTCCAGAAGGCCAGGGGTTTTTTTGAGGGGGATAGGGGGAGCGGGCTGAGGGGCTGGAGAGTGGGAGAGGGTACTCACCTTTTCCTTTCTTTGTTCTTTTCTTTTCTTTTGCTCTTGGGGCTTCGAGATCTACAGAAAGCAGAGACTACCCTGACAGCACAGCCTGAGCCCCGAGCTGGCCCGGGGAGGGCGGGGCCTGGGAGCCCTGCAGCTGGGCTGTGTCCAGGTGTGGTTCTGAGGTGTGCTCCTCTCTTGGGCCGGGATGGACCCGCCCACCCCATCCTACCCCACTGCTTTGGTCCCTGCTACTCTGCCAGGCCTTCTTCCCTCCTCCTGTAAGTCCTGGCCTGGATTGCCTTGCATCTGGGCTCTGCTTCTGTTCCCCCCTAGGAGTGCCATAGGAGATGTGACCACGGCCCCAGAAGGAGGGGTAACCTGCACTTTCCTTCTGGCATTGGTCTTGGGAGAAGCCCCTCTGATGAGTCACCACAGTGGGGGTGGCCCCTCCACACCTCAGCTGTGTTCCCTGGGCCCCAGGTTCCCTCAGACGGGGCTCTCTAGGGCGGAGTCCAGGCCTCCTGCCCCTTTGTCTTATGTGGTCCAAGCCTGGTGTTTAGGAAAGAAATGCTTTCTCCTGGGCTTCATGATCTTCCTGCTTTGGGGTTACTCTTCTGGATCCCCTCCCATCCTATCCTGCTTTCTGAGGCGAGCCCTGCAACCCAGCTCCTTCTGTCTTTGACCGAGATGGACAGAGAAGCTTCTGGTCAGGCTTCTAAGGTCTCACCACTGTGGGTCTCTCAGCCCCACCCTCCCTGATGCCACCAGACTCCTGCTCAATCCCTCTAGTCCTGAACAGATGCCTCCTTCCGACCAGAAACAAGGTGATGCTAAGAAATGCCAGAATGTGTTTCATCTGAGAGCAGAGTGGGTCAGGGGCGGGCCCAGGAGTCCAGAGGTTTGGCTTCTAGAACCCGTGCTGCCTGCTTTGGGCCTCAGGCTCCCCATGGGGAGTGGGTCTGGTCCTGCCTGGGACTGACGGGAATGGGACAGAGACAGGGCAGGAGGGGCCCCCACTGGCCCAGAAGGACTGGAGGGGGTGGCAGGGGAGGGGGCAGATGGGAAACCGGGGGACTGGGAGGGCCAGGACGAGGTGGTGGTGGTGTTTAGTCGCTCAGTCATGTCCCAGTATTTTGTGACCCCATGGACTGTAGCCCCCCAGCTCCTCTGTCCATGGGATGTTCTGGGTAGGAAGACTGGAGTGAGTTGCCATTTCCTTCTCCAGGGGATCTTCTAAACCCAGGGATCAAACCCACATCTCGGCATCTCCTGCAATGCAGGCAGATTCCTTTACCGCTGGGCCACCAGGGAAGCTCTGGGATTAAGGTGTGGCCGTGGGCAAATGCTCCCTGCCGGAAATGGAACTGAGAACTCTGCCCTCCTCAGGGGTGCTGGGGGGGGTGGAGGGGCTCTGGCTCCAGTGCCAACAGTGGGGATGTGATTGCCCCACAGCTTCCTGTCCTCCATGCTGAGTTTTCTTCCACTTTCCACCCGCATGCCTCTACCTGGGTTCTGGCCTTACACCTCCTTCTCTACAGTCTATCCTGAAAAAGTCACGGTCTTGCTGTCCTGCTCAGAGCCCCTTGCTGCCTCCCAGCCCCACAGAGTGGAGGTTTCATAGTCTGGCAGTTAGGCCTCTTGGGGGGCTGGCACCGGCCCCCCAGAAACTCCACATGTAGGCACAGCCCGCTCGCCCTGTCTCCTACTCACTGCGCCCTTCTACCTCAGGGAGGTCCATTTGCCTGCAGGCCCTTTCTCTGCGAATTTGGGGTCCTGATGTTTCTGCTTTCCCAACTGGCACCTCCACAGATCTATCCCTTGGACACTGGACCAGTCTACTGTGTTGTCTGGACATTCTTGGGGCTCCCAAGGCAAGGCTGACTCTGGGGCAAACAAGGGTTGCAAATGGCCTTCCTCCTCCCCCACCCTCCAGCGCTCTGTCTCGCTCTCGGGAGGAGTCCCTGGTGTGGGAAGAGGGAGCCGGACAGGACCCTGGCAGCCCTCCTCCCATCGTGGCTTCCTCGGGCCCTGCAAGGGGGCCACTGGCCTCTGTCCACGTCCTCCTGTCCCGCCTCCACGGGGCACCACTCACCTGTGCCGCCTCTTCCTCCGGGACCCAGATTCAGACCTGTAGGACCACAGAAAGGTTCTCTTGAGCCCACGCACAGCCTTGGTCATGGGGGAGGGGGTCCCACAGAAGTGAGCGGAGGCCCCCGGGGACAGAGGGTACCTGTCTCGGCGGTGTTTCTTCACACTCTTCTTCTTCTTGCGAAGGGGTGAGGAGCTCCCACAGCTGCGGACACAGTGCCGGGGGTGGGGGGGGAGGTCTAGTGAACTGGGGCCCTGGGATGGGTGGGGGTGGCATGGTGGTGGAGATGGCTGGGGAAGCCTAGGCGCCTGCAGCCTTGAAGTTGGAAAGGGGACTCCAGGACTTCAGGCCAGCTGTCATCCTACAGCGAATCAAGGCCCCGAGGGTCCACTCGGTCCCTGAGAGAAGCTGGTGGAGCGGCCTGTGTTGTCCCCTCGTCACCTTTCCAGCCCCCCTGGGCACTGTGAGCCAGGACTGTTTCAAAATCAAAGGTTAGAGGCGCCAGTGATGGGATTTCTGGCCTCAGCGGAGAAGCGCCGGCATGTTGGCTGGTGCCCAGGCCCTGAGGTGCAGGCCTCCAGCCTCTGGGGGGTGGCCTTGGACCCTCTTCCACCCACAGACATCCTCTCCCGGCCCAGCCGGTCCCTCCCTGCCCCACCCTCATCACTGACCTGCACTCAGAGTCTAGTCTCCTCTTTTTGCTGAGGGCGGGGCAGAAAGAAGGGGAGACAGACAATTGGATGGGATTAGTGGGGGTCCCAGACATTTGCCGGGGCCTTACTTAGGACAGGGGAGAAGGGGCGTGTAGAGATGGGGAGCCATAGGTGACCCCAGCCAAGCCCCTCTTCCCTGGCCTCTGGGGTGCAGGACCTCTGGGAGAGGGTGCTGGGGACCAAGAGCAGGTGGTCAGAGGTGAGAGGCTGGGTCATGGGCGTGTGCAATTCGGGGGGTGGCCCGACGTTGGGGTGGGGTGGGGAGGGGGCACTCAGTGGGGGAATGGGCCTGGAGAAGGGGAGGGGCTCAGTGAGGGGGGCCCACAGTGCGGGGTGTCAGAGCCCTGCCCGCTCAGGGATGGGCAGCTGGGGGCCCCACCGCGCCCCTCCCGCCCCCTCCAGCCCAGGGGCGGCTCTCACCGGCTTCTCCGGTGGCCGCCTTTCTTTTTCTTCTTCTTCTTGGGAGGGGGCGACGCAGAGCTGCTAGACCAGTGCTTGGTCCTGGGTGAGAAGGGGGCGGGGTGGGGCGAGGGCAGAGGTGAGGGGGGAGGGGCGGCCTCCACCCCCACCCCCCCATCCCCTGCCGCGGCAGGCGCTGACCTGTCCCCCCGGTGCCCGCGGTAGCAGGAGGCGGGGCAGTCGCAGTCCACCGGGCCGTCGTCCTCGTCGAAGGGCGCGTACTCCAGGCCCAGCTCGGCGCCCTCGATCAGCCGCGGGGTCTCCGCCACGCTGCCGGCAACAGGGACGCTCAGCACCTGCCGCGGCGGCGGCCGGGCCTTCCCGCCGACCCATTCCCGGCCGGGCGGCGGGGTGGGGATGGCCCCGACCCCTCGAAGGTCATGGGGGTGGGGGGGGCGGATCTGGGGAACCACACCGGGAGCCTCCCTCACAGGGCGCCAGCCTCAGCGATGCTCTATTTTGTCCCCATCCTCAACCAACCAACCGTGCCCTATTTTGCAAAAAAAAAAAAAAAAAAGAGGACCACGGAGCCCTCCCCCCTCACTTAGCCCCCCCTTCTAGGTTCTCACCCTCCAGGCGCCCCCTCCTCCTCAGTGAGGCCCCTCCCCTCGCTGAGGCCCCTCCCGACACGGATTCTTTGCCCCTCGGTTCCCTTCATTGCGCCTCAGCCCCCCTCATTGAGCCGCCCTGCACCCTTAACCCCAGAGGCGTCGTCCCAAGCCCCTTTCCCCTCCCCAGCCCCCCTTTTCCGTCGCCGAGCCCCGCTCTCTCACTGAGACCCTTCCCCTTCTCTGAGCTCCCCCGTCTCTGATATCTGTCCTTCCTTACTCCCGCCGTCCCCTCGCCCCCTCCCCGCCCCCCGCCTGGTCCTCCCTCCCGCCCCACTGCCTCTCTGAAATATTCATAGCCTCTCCTCCTCCTCTCGGCCGCCTCCGGAGGCCTGGCGGCTCTTCTGCTGCCGGGCTGTCATCAATCACTGCCCAGTGGCAGCGGGCGCCGGCCTCGGCACCCTGCCCGCCTCCCGGGCTCCCCATCCATCTTGCCGCACTCTCCCCTTCACTCCGAAGGGACCGCGGCATCTGGTCCCCGCTCCCGGGCTCAGGAGCCCCCAGCCATCTTCTGCCACCGACGTCTGTTCCCGGAGGGCACTTGGAGGAGCGGCTGCTTTGTCCTTAAAGGCTGCTGGGCTTAAGGCAAGGTTGGGAGCTTTGAAGCTGCACACGTGCCCTAATTATGCGCTGTTCCTGAGTCGCTGCGTGACCCTCTCTGAGCCTCTTTTTTCAACAGGGGAATGAATCCTAATTACCTTAAGGATGGTTATGACAATTCCCTGAAGTCCTGATGTGCAAATTTGTTTACTGGACCCGCCCAGAAACGGACCCTCCAAAGGCCCAGGTCCAGGGTGATGGCCCCTCATCTTCCATTTTTCATTCCTGCGCCAGCTCAGACAGCACCCCTCCCAGATGGAGGCTCAGCCCTGGTTTTGCCAGGCTCATCCTTTTCCTGCCCAGAGCGAGGGAGGCCACGGTTGGGATGGCAAAGCATTAAAGACCTGACATGAGCTTTGGATTCACACAGACAGGTCTGAATCCAGGCATGACCACGCTCACCGAGCCTCCGGGGCCTTATCTATACAATGGGGAAAAGAATAGCTCAGCTTTGAGGAGAGGATTAAGTACGAGTCTGGCTATGAAGCTCCTGACAGGAGGCCTGGCCTGCAACTGTGGTCCTCCACACACGGTCACCATTGCTAGACAGAGGGACCTCGGTCGGACACTCACACACCAACACCTCCTCTTCCAGGGAGAAAAGGGGTTTTGACACATGAAAGAGACTGGGCAAGATCACAGCTACAGGGTGAGATTTTCAGGCACAAACTCCAACAGAGCACCCACTAAGCAGCTCTTTGAAGACTGATTTTTGTATTTAAAAAAAAAGAAAGAAAGAAGAATGTAACCCAAATTGGACAGGGTTAGCTAGCCTTGATGCTTGTGTCAAGAATGTCATTTGGTGGACTTCCCTGGTGGTCCAGTCTCCCTGCTCCCACTGCAGGGGGCATAGGTTTGATCCCAGGTCAGGGAACCAAGATCCCACATGCCTCACGGTGAGGCCAAAAAAAATGTCATTTGGATCCCAAACACCATCCTGGCCTTGGCAGCCTAGAAGTCACACAGGTGTTATGAGAGGTTTTTCTGGGGGGATGGACGGTCATGTCATTGCTCTGCCCCCGCAGAGCCAAACACCCCCACATTCCTTCATTCAAATCTCTCCTCTCTTCCCCACGCTCTTCTTCCTGAAGCCAGGGGCCTCCTGCTTCCTGTCCCTGAAATCTCCAACTCCACAGCCTGTCCCGGGGCCCATCACCCCCACACAGCCCTCAGCCACACAAATGCCTGACACATAAACCATAGACTTTGGCAAAACTTAAGGGCACCACAAACATTGTGTGGGCGAGCTGGTGGGAGGAGGGAAGTTTCCTTGATCCCGACAGAAGGCAGGGAATCCTTTCTTGCCTTCCGACATTGAGCTGGGTTAGCCACTGAGTCCAGGCCCTCCCTGGGCCCTCCTTATTGTGCTGGCTGCACCCCTAGACACATCTTTCCTTTCTACCCTGTGCTGGGGACAGGGCTCCCCACCTCCACCCCGCCCCATCCTCCCTCCCTGCGACCTTATCGTTTGACCTCTTTTACTTTCCGGTCCTTTCTAGGGATCTTTTATCGCTGGAAGCATTGAAAGACAGGCATGGGGGCTTCCCTGGTGGTCCAGTGGCTAAGACTCTGTGCTCCTAATGCAGGGGGCCCAGGTTCAATCCCTGGCCACAGAACTAGATCCCACATGCTACAGCTAAGAATTCACATGCTGCAGCTAAAGAAAAAAAAAAAAAAAGGTCCTGCATGCTGCAATGAAGATCCCATGTGCCGGAACTAAGACCTGATGTAGCCAAATAAATAAAACAAAATTTAAAGAAGCAGACAGGCATAGAGGAGATGCATGTTTGAAGAGACATACAAGGTCTCAGAACCTTCTGGTAAGACTTGTCCTGGCAGCTCCAGGGATGTAAACAGACTTAGGCTGAGGCCTCTTTTGCTGGTTTTGTGCAGCTGGTACCACCACATTCACTTTGCAGGCCCTCTCAGGGCTAGAACACTGGGTTCTCCTGTTCTGACCTTCCTGGCTCACAATATAGTATATATCACAAGTAATACCAGTCATGAGAATGTTCTCTAATGTTTAAGTGGTTCTCCATGGTTCACATTCCACTCAAAACCAATTCCTGATTGAGAGAAATTGCATGCTCCCATTTCACAGATGAGAAAACTGAGGCCCAGAGAGGGAAAGAAATATCTATGGTTTGGGGACCTTTGATTAAGAATGCAAGTTCACCTAAGCAATTGATTTTGAGAATTCATGTGCACACAGGCCGACCCTGGACTCTACTGGCTGGGCTTCCTCACTGTGGACGTTGGCTCAGCCGTCCCCTCCCTGCTCTGCAGACACAGTTGTGAGTGTCTGCACTGAATTCTAGGTTTGTTTAGTGTTTTCTGCTCTTAAGTTCACATTTGTTGGCAAGTTTACTCCTCACCATGTCTGTGGAATAGGCCAGGGAGGCGTTCTTCCCCAGTGACGGAACACACGGAGCCCCACAGAGCTGACCAAAGCAGGCCCAGCCAGAGTCCACTGCAGAGGGACCAGGGGCGAATCGGGGCTGAACCCAGCACCACCCAGGACACCTGTTGGACTGGCTGCCCCCGGGAAGGGCTCTGACCTGGGGAGAGATGCCTGTCACATGCTCTTCCTCCAGACAGCAGTTTCACTAATTAACTAGTTCTGTTTCCCTTTTGCCAGGAGCCTAATGGCCAATTGACAGATGACTGAGTTCACACAGAGGAGAAGGAGGCTTCCAGGCAAAGGGGCTGCCCTTTCTGCTCACTCAGCCCACATGCCAGGCCTGCTGGGGCTGGGGGGAGGGGGCAAGGGTGACAGGAACAGACATAAATCAGGCCTGGGGCCTCTCCTATAGCCCCTCATAGCAAATATATGAGACTCTTTGCACCGCCATGGACTATAGCCCCTCAGGATCCTCTGTCCATGGGATTCTCCAGGCAAGAATACTGGAATGGGTTGCCATTCCCTTCTCCAGGGGATCTTACCGACCCAGGGATCGAACCCAGGTCTCGTCCTTTGCAGGTGGATTCTTTATTGTCTGAGCCACCAACCAAACTGATAACAAACTTGTCTTCAATGTCTTTAACATTCTAGTAGGATCCCAGGACCCTGCGAACTCTATATTCTCCCCTGCTTCCAGAGCAGGAGTCCTCCTTGGAGGTTGTGTTTCCACCCAGAGAGCAGGGGGCATGTCTTTTTCTTTTTCCCTCCCCCGTCATAGCACTAGTACAGGGTTGGGTGTACAGTACAGACCCTCAAGGGCATTCCTTCTGATGATGGACATTGCAACCTTCCCGTGACATCCTTCCCAACATGTCCTGGTTCTTAAATGCATTATTCATTCATTCAAGGAAAGAGAAGATCAGGACTCCTGGAAACGACTTGGAAGTCATCCACTAACAGGAGAGCGTTCCAGCTGGGGATGGATGGGATCCCCAGGAAGGAAAGAGAAGGCAGACCTGGGGAAGAGACCTGAGGACCTAGCAGATCCTTGTGAGGAGCCAAGACCTAAGAAGTGGGCAGGAGGAAGGGAGGAGCAGAAAGCCATCAGAGGGGCAGGAAGACGAAGTCCACAAAGAGCTGACTCTTGGAAGCCAGGGAGAGGGAAAGCAGGTTTCCAGAGGGGAAACGGAGTGGTGGCACGTGCCAGGAGAGGCCAGTCCTGCAGAGGTGCCTGGGCCAGGCCAAGCAAGACTCAAAGAGCTGCAGCAGGTCATGGGAGTCATGGGGGCAGAAGCCGGATCTCTGTGGCTTAAGGAAGTGGAGACAATGTGTACCACACGCTCTATAGAAATCTAATGCAGAAAAGAGAGAAACGTGTGGGCTGGTAGCTGGAAGAGAAAGCAGGGTTGGGGAAGGACTGGAAACCAACTAAGAGGAAGGAGCCCAGGGGAGGGTAGAGCGGCAGGTGTGGGCCGGAGGGGTGGTTATCGCTGAAAGTGCCCTGAGAAGGTGGCAAAGGCAGGCTCTGGAAGAGGCCTCCTCCCCTCACACTGGATGGAAGGGGAGAGGGTGGCTGCTTTTCCAGAGGAGCCCCGGGGGCATTTGAGGGGGCACGGGTCAGACAGGAAGGACCTGATGGTTTTGGAGGTAGTACGCTCAGCAGCAGAAAGATCTGGCTGTCTGGAGGTTTGAGATGGGAAGGGAGGGAGGAGCATCACCCTGGCGATGAACCTGTGGGGTGTTACTGCGGCAGCCACAGCCACTACCGAGGGGTTGCTGTGGGCTCTGGGAGGCTGGGGAGAAGAAGGTAGTAGTGGTGTGACCTCTTCCCACCCCGAGGGGAGGAGAAAGCAGGCCAGCTGAGCCTGGCTCCCCTAGATCACCCACAAACCCCCCACAAGCCTGAGGCTGGCCTGACTCTGGTTTTTTTTTTTTTCCCCCCCCTTTTTGGCCATGCCACGTGGAATCTTAGATCTTAGCTCCCTGACCGGGGATTGAACCCGTGCCCCCTGCAGTGGATGCGTGGAGTCCTAACCACTGGACCATCAGGGAAAATCACCATCACCAACTCTGCTTCGGGCTCTTGCTCAAGCCAGAGAAGTGAGGTTAAGTGGGGTTAGGAGGGGAACCCCCCCACCTGAAACAGTCTACAATTTCTATAGACTGGGCTTCCCTGTCTTCAAGATCCATCTACTCCTGCAATGCTGTTCGCCCTCAAGACAACAGCAAGGAAAAACATTCAGATGGCGCTGCTGCTGTTTTACTTTCCTGCCAACAAATGTGCCCAGGGACTTAGGGCCTCAGCAAGATGCCCACCCTGCCGTCATGTCTGGACACTTGCAGGGATAGGCCGGCCCCGCCCTCCTACAGCAGCTGCTCCACTTTATATGGTTTCGAGTGGGTGACGGTTCTCCCAGACAAAGTCTGCCCCCCCGTAACCTCCTTGTCTTATCCGAAGCCCACAGCACCCCGTGCTCCTCCTCTCCTGTGACACCTGCAGAGGTGTCACCCCTACAGAGCCTGTGCTCTCTTTACCGGATGGGCCTTTGGCCAAGCCAGCGATGGCTTTTGGTGCACTGGTTATGTTTACTCTGGAGGCCACTATCTAGGTGATAATAGTTGGGGCGGAGGGACTAGTCTATCAGCCAAGGACAACACTGGGGAAAGAACACTTCTCCGTCTCCTGGTTTGCAGCCCAAGATTCCCGGAGATGAGATGTGGGCTCTTTCTCCCACCGCTGGGCCAGAGATAGAACCCAGGGCGGCAGGGAGAGGACTTCAGTGATGCCCAGGTAGGTGCCCAGCGGCTCTTGCCTAGTGCTCTGGGCCAGGCCAGAGCTTCCGGTGGACAAGACCCACGCCCTCTCCTCCTCCTCTTCTTTCTTCCCACCTCCAGCCCTGACCACCTGAGTGAGCCCTGGGAAAGGCTGCCCAGGGCTGGCCTGAGGCTGCACCCTCCCCCTGCCCTGGGCCTCCCCACCCTGGCAGCACTCACACGTGGCCCCCAGGCCGGTCCTCCCTGGTGAGCATTCCCTCCTTCTCCATCAGCATCTGCCGGAAAGTCCTGACCTTCTGCCGGGTCTCCTCCTCTGAGTACCTGTGGGGCACAGGGAAGGTGTGAGCTGCAGTCTGGGCTCTGGCTTCCTCCCCACCTGCCCCCCAGCCCCTCCTCCCAGCCCTCAGTCACGTGGGCACTCTCCAGCTTGATATGACCTGTCCAAGGTCACACCACCACCAAGGTTCTCAGCGCTGGGGAAGCTCAAAGCCGACCCATTCTGCACCAGATCAGTCAACCAACCAACTAAACCAACAACCAGGCAAACCAACACATAAACTAAAGTGAGTGTTCCCAGAGGTGAGGAGACCTCCTGGGGAGACCGGGCTCTTCCTCCTGGCCCTGTCCCACCCTGGGACAGGCCTCCCTCCCACATCCAGGCTGCAGTCCCTCTCTGGAGACATTTTAGGGGAGAAGGGGGACCCCTGACCTCGACACATATGTGGTCTTTTCTGCTTTCCTCACCATAGCCTGGGGAGGTCCTCAGTGCATCCCTGCCTCTACAAGGTCAAGGCTGCCGAGTGGCCAGTCCAGGATCCCAGGGGTAGATCCACGGCTTCCCAGCTTGGGATGGGGGTGGGGGTGGATGTAGTCTGGGCCTTGGATGGAGGCTCCTGACTTCTCTCCTCTGCTCTCCCTCCCTCCCTGAGCCCAGTCTCAGGCTGGGGACCAAAGCCCAGAATTATCTACTGTTCATCTTTGTTCCTGCATCCTGGGGTCGTTGTCACCTCTCTCACACCACCAATGTGACAGCTGTCCAGGCCTCCCAGCCCATGTCCATGCTGACCCCTGGGGCATCTGTGCTCACCCAGCCCCTGGCCCTGTGCCCAGCACACACCAGCTGTCCAGGGGCTGTTGCTAATTGAGTCTTGTCTCCTAAGCTCCCACCCTCTCCTCCTCCTGGGCTGCCCTGGACAGAAAACATGGTGGCCAAATAGGAACTGGAGTCCCACCTTCTCTATCATGTGACCATGAGCTGTCTGTGCACACAGCAAGCTCAACTCACCCCCCACCCCACCCTATCCATGAAAATGGTGCATCCTTCCCTGTCAGGGACCCCATCTCTTTTCTCCCTTCTTCCCTCCTCTCCTTCAACAAGCATTTGGGATTGACTCAGTCTTTTTGGAGAGCAATTTGGCAATTCTTTTCAAAAGCCTTAAAAAAAAAAAAAGGAATACAACTTTTGATTCATAAATTAACTTCCAGGTTTACTCTGTGGAAATAACCATGGCTGAACACAAAGATGTGACTCATGGGAAGTTTATAGCAGGACAAATCCTCCTGCCTCCCCAACCAGGTTAGGTGCTAGCATTTGTGTTTCCATAGCAACCTCAGCCTCCTGGTTCCTCCTGGAGGGGTGGTTGCTGTCTTCATCTGTTGACTTTTCTGCACCCTGCACTGGCCTGGGAATTCCCTGAGGACAGGGACACTGTCTGTCTGAATTGACCTTGTGTCCCCAGCATCTGGCTCCTTGCCTGCCACATGGGGCCTCCAAAAATGCTTTTGAATTCTGGCGCAACAGTTGTTGAATCTCATTGCTCCCACTTTCTGGATCTGTGACCTTGGACAAGTCCACATACTTCTCTTAGTCTGAGTCTGTACATCTGTACAACGGGATAGTAACCTGCCTCTCAAGATTGTTGCAGGATTAAGGGAGATGATACATAAAAGCACTTTGCACAGTGCCTGGCACACAGTAGGTGTTCAAGAAATGGTAGTGATTGGGGATTATTTGTCCCAGAGCAATGGGGACAGAGGGTCTAATTGTCCCAGGCTTTGTGCCTTTTTCTACCCCAGATTCCTCCCAGGTCAGCATGGTCCTGGGTCAGGAATCACCTGAACCTCTCCCCTCTGCTCTCCCAGGAGGCAAAGGCTGAGATGGAGAAGGAGGCTGGTTCCCAAACCTTCCATGCCCCGTGGATGCAGCAGCATCTGCCAACTCAAGGCCATGCAGGAGGCCCGGCTGGCTGACAGTCAAGGGCTCAGGCAGGAAGAGGGTAGGCAGGATGCTGTCTCAGCGCCCCAGCCTCCTGGCTCAGCTGCTTCCCCAGCCAGCCTGGCTCCCTCACTGCCACTTCCACAATTTGGGAAAATGCATCAAATTCATTTTTGCTCTGGGGACTTCTTGGGTTGCCCTCTGGGACTGGGGTGGGGTGAGGGGACAATACATTTTAAAAGAGGTCCCCAGAGTGGAAAATGTCTCCTTCTGCCTGCCTTTGCCCAGATCCAGCATTTCCTAGAAAATCACTTTCTTGGTCATTGAGTTGATCTTCACTGTGGCTCTGGGGGGTGGGGTGGGGGTGGGGTGGGTAGTGGCCCATTTTACAGATGAAGAGATAGAGCAGTGAGAGGGGAGGGCTCAAAGCTCCAAGCCCAGCTCAGTGGTCCTCATGGGAAGGGACATGGTGGGTAGGATGTGGGAAGGGGGATGTTTGGGGCCAGGACTGGAACATCACCTCACAGAAGCTGGGGGCTTTGTCCCTGCCTCCACAGTGATTGTAGGCTGCCCCTAGAGACTGCCCAGGAAGATGGCTCCAAAGGCAGCATCCATCACCAGTGAATTAGCCACCATCCATCAGTATTAAGAAAGGGATTGCTTTTTAATGGGGCCAAAGAATGTGTGTTTCCGTGACTAGCAGGAATATTTGTCAGATGCCTGCGAATCTGGTAAATAAATGCAAATGTACCAGTGTTTCTAGAAATGGATATTAATGACTGGATTTTTAGCAGAGCAAAGGTCCCTAGTGTTGGTGGCGCACTTTCTGGGGACTGGAGTGGGGTGTGGGAGCCCTGTACTTGCCTTAGTCCACAGGCCCCTCAGAACAACCCCCTACTTAACAGGCCAGTAGCTATGGCTTGCCCAAGGTCAAGGACCAGAGCTAGAAGCCCCAATTCTTGGGTTCCAGAGTGGCTGTGGCATCTACAAACTGGGCAGCCGCTAAGAGATGGCAGAGGGAGAGGGTTGATAACCGGAGGGCTAGCTTTATGGGAGACTTGGCTTCCCTGGTGGCTCAGAGGTTAAAGCGTCCGCCTGGAATGTGGGAGACCCAGGTTCGATCCCTGAGTTGGGCAGATCCCCTGGAGAAGGAAGTGGCAACCCACTCCAGTGCTCTTGCCTGGAGAATCCCATGGAGGGAGGAGCCTGGTGGGCTGCAGTCCATGGGGTCGCAAAGAGTTGGACACGACTGAGTCGTGGACCACTCTAAGGTCCACCTGGAGTGAGAGCTTGGGTGGCGGAAGGGTCCCTGATGGAATATCTGGAGACGACCTGTTGAGTGCATCCCAGCGAGGAATGAGCCTTTGATGCCAGGCGATTAGATACCAAAGACACGGTCAAGTGTCATCCCCCTTCACCTGAGGCTGCCCCCTGGGATAATAAGCCTGCTAGGGCAGGGGGAGATAGGGGACTTGTGGGAAGGGGGCGCCATGAGTGAGGGCCCTTAGGCGTTTCCTGAAAGTTTGGGGCGAGAGGGAGGGCTTTCCTAAGGGGAAAGTTCGGTGAAGAGGGTGGGGCTTAGCAAGGGGGCAGGGCCCTATAAGGGGCGGGGGCGGGGCTTTGGAGTGGAAGAAGGCGGGGTTTGTGAGGGGAAGTGGGCAGGGCTCTGTGAGGGAGAAGGGGCGGGGCTTGTGTGGGGAAAGGGGTATTTTCCTAGAACGAAGCACGGAAGGCTGGCTCTCAACTGTCCCAGGCGTCCTGTTCCCTAGCAACGCCCACCCGCCCACACTCCCTCCACTCCCGGAGTCTCTCAATTCAGCAGGATCTGCAGGTTTAATTAAGGTCTGGGACTCTCTGCAGAAGGATACTCCACTCCCCACCCTAACCCCCGGGGATCTCATTTCTTCGGTCACATCCACAGCTCATCAAGCCTGTTTTCATTACCAACTGGAAGTCTCCTTTCTGTCTGTCTGCAACAGCCTTCTACCCATCCATGCCTCTCTGCAGGGATCCTCCCCACCCCCACCTGGTCTCCAGCTGGAGGTGAACACCACATTCCTGCGCCCTTTTCTTACAAGCGGCCCTGCCCGGCAGCCTTGGCCCTCTCTTCCTAAGGGTCTGTGGTGGCAGCGGCAATCTCTGTCTAAGCCTCAGTGTCTTCTGGGCTCCACAGGGACGAGTGAGCCTTGTCTTGGCTGCCTCTTGGGGATGAACAGACAAAGGTGTGGTTTGGAAGGACCGCTGTACACAGGCGGTCTGCTCCCACGTGGCTCCAGGCCCTAATGTCCTGGGCTTTTCTGATTTTTCAGCTCTCTGACAGTGCCAGCCTGTTGGGCAGGCCCAGCTCCTCACTTTGACTCCCTCAACAGCCAGCCCAGTAGTTTCAAACTGCTCAGGCAGATGCAGAAAGGAGCCTTGGAAACTCCAAGTTTCCTTGGAGCTGTAGAGATGGGAATGGCTCTGTTCTCCACTTTTTTTTTTTTTTGCCTCCAGTTCCACATATGATGGCTGTCCTGTCTCCACTGGATTTTCAGGGGAGGTCCCTAAATCTTTATTGACTGATGCACAATCCCTCCTTCTCAGCCTGACAAACTCCTACTCATCCTTCAAGGTCCATTCAAATGTCTTCTCTCAGAATCTCCCCTCCGAGCTCCTGAAGCACTTGACCCTTTCCTGTCCTGCTGTCCTTTCTATAATCCTGATTCTAACCTATTTTATGGTGGAATTGGTGTTAACATGCCTGTTTCCCTTCTGAGATGGTTAAGGAATAGGGGTTGGGAGAGGGGTCTTTGAGGAAGTGACTCCAATTTGGCTCTGGGGACCAACATTGCCCAGCACAGCATCTGGCCCACTTGTGTGCCCCTGGTTCTGAACTAGACAGGGTGAAATCTAAGCTTCTGGGTGTGGCTGCTGGCTGGAATTCCCTTGCTGAAACCACTGGCAGCCCTCACACGTAGTAGGGGCCCGCTGTGCGTTCTTGCCTGGCTGCCACACCTGGCTGTAGACCAGGCTGCTAAACCACCCATTTTACAGACGGGAAAACTGAGGCCTTGAGTTGTCATTGACGTTTACATGCCCCTCTCCTACACCAGACTGGATGTTTCCCGAAGGCATGGGCTGTGTCTCCTTGGCTGCTGTGACTCTAAGCCCATATGAGAGCTTGATATAGAGCAGGAGTTCAAGACAGCTTATTGGTAGAATAAAGTAATACATGAATGAAAGTTCAACTGGGCCTGCAATAGTTCAGATTCTGACCTTTCAGGCTCCGGGATCCCAACGCTGGCCCCGCCCTGGCCCCGCCCTGAGTCCCTCCCGGCCCCGCCCCCTTCCCCCGCTCACCCTTGCTCCTCCATCATCTCCTGCAGTTCCATGCATTTGAGCTCCACGCGCCGCTTGCGCTCATGGTCCAGGATCTCGCGGTGCGCGCGCTTCACTAGGCCGGGCTCCGCGGCGCGCAGCTCCTCCTCTGCCCGCGGCCAGGCCCCCGACGAGGCGCCCGGCTGCGGGAAGCCGTTCGCCGCGTCGGACGGGGACGGCACGCTGGCCGCCCCGTTGTTCACGGTAGAGGACATGGTGGCTGCCCCCGGAGCGGCTGGCCTCGGCCCTGCGGGACAGACACAGACACCCGAAGGGATGGTCACTTCTCGGCCACCTGCTAAGCTCCTCTTGGCGCGGGTTAATCCTGGAGATTTAAAGGCCCACTCATGGCTCTAATCCGCTTCCCCTCTGGCTGCAGAGCCGGGCCGCGGCAGGTTTGCACCTGTGGGTCACACCTCAGGGCATGAGGGGGCATCGGACACTGGCTGTCCCCATCGGTAAGGTGGGGTGGATTCAAGGCGGACTAGATGGCCTCTAAGGAGGCTTGTCGCCTTCAGGGGCCTAGTAACCATCCAGGACAAAGCTCTCTGCCGCCGTAGCAATGCCTGGTCCTGACTGCTGGCCCCTGCCTGCACACCTGCTGGCAGTTCCCCAGGTTTTATTCTTGTTTTTCCTTCAGGCTCAGTTTAATACCTGCTTCTCACTCCCCAGTACCCATTTTTCTGGCTCTGGCCCCTGGAATCACAGACCACACGTGCTCCCCATCCCAGTCTGCTCCCGAACAGCCCTGCAGAGACCAGGCTCAGCCCTATTCCCACCACAGATGCAGTTTTCGGTTCCTACTTTGATCTGGCCAACTTTTCCAAAGTCAGCATTCCAGGTGGGGGCCTATCTGGGCTGAAGCCCACAGGACCGTCCCCTCCTTTGTTCTGGAAACATCGCTTGAGAGGATGTGACCAAAAGTGGCACTGACATTAACTTTCCAGGCAGCCACATCCTTTCGCCAGTTCAGGGTGGTTTGGGAATCAGCATGGCTTAGAAGGTGAGAAGTGGTGGCTCCATGGTCCAAAGAAGAGCGTGCACCTGTATGCACCCTGCACATGCATGTATACACACACACACAGACATACACACACAAGCACAAGCACATACACACCAAGGACTTATCTTAACAGAGGGGAGGCACCTCCCGAGCTATTTCCATTTCCTTTCTCCAAGGCTCTGCTGGTTGCTAAGCAACAGGGAGGCCTCCTTCCCAGGGAGTGGGATGGGAGGGAGGGAAGGGGTGGAGGGAAGTGGGAAGAGAAGGAATCAGGCATGTCTGGACATCCCAGATGGGGCCTTCCTGCAATACACCCCCCCACCCCCCACAACACATACTCTCCTCACTGGCCTCAAAGTGTGCAGAGCCGTGGCGTCTGAAAGGCAGAGAAGAGAGAGGGGGACCAGGAGAGGAAAAAGCCTTGCAGGGGACAGTGACAGGAGGTGACAGCGGTAATGGGAACACAAGCTCCTTTCACATGTTCATCTGCCCAAGTGTCTGGGTCTAGGCCAGGGTTCTCCATGCCTTGCTGTGTGACCCTGAGGATGCTCCTGCCCCTCTCTGAGCCTCTGTTCTCAACCTGTGCCTGGAAGCATCATCCAGATTCTTCAAGAAGTCTCTTCGGGCTTTACAGAACAAAGCTGTTTTTCTAAGCCTTGCCTGCTTCCTGCCTGTCCCTACCCCAGCCCTGCAACCCTAGCTCTACCATGCTTTCTCTGAGGGTAACCCACAAGTATCACCCACTCACCAAGCCCCACCCAGAGCTCTGCTCGTCTCATGCCCTGAGCCAGGGACTTCCATGGAGCTTGGAGACCCCCATTGTCCTGGCCCACCACAGCTCACCAAGATCAAGTTTGGTCCCATATTCCATCTTGACATTGCTCACATTTACCCATCTCCTCCTCTCTCATTACCACCTCAGTTCAAGCCTCTGCCTCCGGTCCATTCTGGCGTCAGCATCCTGTCTGCCCACCCCTCTGCCCTGACCTCTTTCTGTTCATCTTCCATCATCAGCAACCTGGGAGCCTGGGCCAGGAGCAAATCAGACCCTGTCCTGCCCTGGTTAACAGCCTCCAGTGGCTTCCAGTCACCCTGGCTCCCAGTCCTGATACGACTTGGACCTGCTTCCTGGACCAACCTCTCCAACTGCCACGTCCACACAGATTCTCCATCCCTCTTGCATCCAGGTCTCCCTGGCGCCCCCCCCCCACGCCCCCCCACCGCTCCCTTTCCCTGGGATGCTCTGCACTTGACTCTGGTATGACCTCAAAGTCACTGCTCACAGGCGTCGTCACTTTCTGGAAGCCTCCCTCCTCCCCTCTCGGGAGCTCTCCCCCCTCACTGTCACTGTGGGCTCATAAGTCTCACTCCACCTGTGGGCCGAGGGCTTTTCAGCCCCAATTCCTGGTGCCAGCCAAGTGCCTGAAACACATGGGGCTCAGTGCCTGGAATAAACAGGTGACAAACAGGGAGATGGCCCTATTGCATAGCACCTGGGGCTCTGCTCAGTGTTATGTCCCAGCCTGGGTGGGAGGGGCATTTGGGAGAGAATGGATTCATGTATATGTATGGCTTAGTCCGTTTGGTGTTCACCAGAAACTACATCAACATGGTTAATCGGCTATACCCCAATACAAAATAAAAAATCTAATGTTTGAAAAAAAAGGGAGATAGGACTGAGGACTACAAGCAGGATCCTTGATACAGTCTTCAAGACCCCTTTGTATTTCTTCTCATGAGATCTTGCAGCTTTATCCAGTGCTATACTTTATCCTGAAGCCAACATCCAGCTCCCCAGCCTGGGTCACCTGTCCCCAAACAGACACTCCCACTCCTTTGAGCCTTTGCCCATGCAGTTCCCGGTGCTAGAATTCCATTGCCTCTCTTCCCTACCTGGGGAACTCCAGCACATCCTTCCGAGTCCAGCCCCAATGTCACCTCCTCTGGGAAGCCTTCCCTGCTTCTGACGAAGGATGAGCCGTTCCCTCCTTGTGCCCCCACAGCTTTTGTCCTCACCTCTTTAGACACTGAGGCTCAATTTATTGTCTGTGTCTGACCCCTGTTCTAGCCCTTCAACGGGAGGGGACCAGCCCTTCATTCCAGCTCCCCTGAGCCTACCCAGCACCTGGCAATGCAGAAGATGCACTGGGGGTGTGGGGGAAAAGTGCTCGGGCCCCCGCGAGAGCCGTGGAGGCAGCTTCTCAGTGATGCTGCTCTGCATGATTGCCCTCAATGTGGGCGAGGCTCCCCAGCCAAGAACTTGGCCTGAGCTCCTTGAGGGCAGGGCAGGGGAAGCTGGTGGGAGGAGTTCTGAGTGTACTCAGGTCTCCACACCCCTAGAGGAGAAATCCTATCGCCAGCACTAGGAGAATGCCTGGCCGAGATGGCTAGGCTGCTGGGGGCAGTCTTTCAGAAGCGCCTGAAGGAAAAGAGAGGGGCAGGAAGACAGAAGATGGATGCTGTCTGGGTTTCCACTAGGACAGATGGTGAATTCTGCCAGCTTCACCTGGTAATGGAGGGCGCCAGGCAGGAATCTGAGGCACGTTATCAGAAGAATGACCTCTGAGCCCCTAGAGGAGAGGCCAGGCCCCTAAGATTGAATCATTGTATGCTGAGCCCACTTCTTTCCTAGCCAGGGTCGCTGGACCAGTAGACCAGGAAGTTATTGCAGACGTCAGATCTGGAGTGGGTTGCCATTCCCTTCTCCAGAGGATCTTCCTGACCTAGAGATTGAACCCGGGTCTCCCGCATTACAGGCAGACTCTTTACCATCTGAGCCACCAGGGAAGCCCTTATCTGATATTATCTATTACGGAATTATTGTGAGATTTCATAAGGAGAGAGAGACACTGTGTTGGTGGGAACTAACATTCCGTGCTATTTTAATTGGTGGGTGGATTAACCTGTGCTCAGAGGGAGCTAATGAAGGGGTCCATGTCACATTAGATGGGCATATCTAGGGAAGGACCACAGGGCTCCGTCCTCACCCATGTCTGATCTAGTATGTTCACCATTGACTGGAGAGAACTTTGATAACCTGATGACCAGATTCACTGAGAACACCACTTGGGAAGGTTCAGAAATTCAGAGTCAGAATCTAAAAAGACTCAACAGACGGAAAAGATGGAAGGAGTCTGAGAAGGTGAAACCGGATAATGAGAAATGCCACATCCTGACGCTGGGTCCCAAACGAACTTTCTAAAATTGGAGTGAGGTAGACATATGTTCAGAGAAGGCAATGGCAGCCCACTCCAGTACTCTTGCCTGGAAAATCCCATGGACGGAGGAACCTGGTAGGCTGCAGTCCATGGGGTCAGGAAGAGTCGGACACGACTGAGCGACTTCACTTTCACTTTTCACTTTCATGCATTGGAGAAGGAAATGGCAACCCACTCCAGTGTTCTTGCCTGGAGAATCCCAGGGACGGGGGAGCCCGGTGGGCTGCCATCTATGGGGTCGCACAGAGTCGGACACGACTGAAGTTACTTAGCAGCAGCAGCAGCAGCAGCAGACATATGTTAGAAGCAGCATATTTAGGAAGAATTTAGGGGTTTTCAGTGGTCACAGGCTCAATTTGAGTCAATATCATAAATGTGGCTGCCAAAAGTGCATGTTATCTTAGCCTACATCAACAAAAATATAATGTCTGGAAGGGGGAAGTGATAAGAATATACAAGTGGTCGGAGGATTTAGGCCAAACCTGGCTGAATCTGCTGAGAAGCTTGTTAGAAGTAGGTTGGGTTGCCTGATTTTGCAAATAAAAATACAGGATGCACAGTTAAAATAATTTGAATTTCATGAATTTCATATTTGGGGCATCCTCATGCTAAAAAAATATTCATTGTTTATCTGAAATTCAAATTAAACTAAGTGTCTTGTATTTTATATGATTCCTATCTGAACCTACTGAATAAAAATCTCTGAGGGTGAAATTGTCAATGTTCTCCAGGTGATTCTGATACAGACCATCTGTGGAACAGCAATTGGGAGCCAGTGTCTAGAACAGCAGTTCTCAAATCTTTAATAAGATTTGAGGTGGAGTCAGGTGACGGGCTTGTTAAACCATAGATGGCCAGGGTCTTGTTGTTGATTAGTTGCTAAGTCATGTCCGACTCTTTTGTGACCCCATGAACTGTTGCCCGCCAGGCTCCTCTGTCCATGGGCTTTCCCAGGCAAGAATACTGGAGTAGGTTGCCATTTCCTGCTCCAGGGGATCTTCCTGACCCAGGGATCAAACCCGTATCTCCTGATTGGCAGGTGGATTCTTAACCCACCTGGAAAGCCCACGGCCAGGATCTACCCCGAGAATTTCTGACTCAGTAGATCTGGGGTGGGTGCTGACAATCTGCATTTCTAACAAGTTTCCTCTTTGCTGGACCTTGAACCCCACTTAAAGGAGCAAGCCCCTAGCCAAACTGGATGGTCTTAGAAGACAAACCCAGGACTCCTGCAAGGAAGTGGACTTCACATAAGCCCAAGATAGGATTTATTTTTCCCCATTAACAATCAAAACTTGACAAAAACTAAGTAGTGGGGGGACTTCCCTGGTGGTCTAGTGACTAAGACTCCAATGCAGGGGGCCTGGGTTTGATTCCCTGGTCTGGGAACTAGATCCCACACATGCGGCAACTAAAAAAAAAAAAAATCCTGCAAGCAGCAAGGAAGGTGGAAGCTCCCATGTGCCACAACTAAGACCCAGGGCCGCCAAACAAATAAATCTTTTAAAATAAATATAAGCTAGGTGGCTCATCCCAGGATGAGTGAGTTTCCCAATACAGGAGCTGCTTTAATAGGAGATAGGCTGTTATGTTCACTCAACAAACACAGCACACACTCATTTTGCCTTCCCTCCCCCACCAGCAAACTGGAGATTTGGAGACAAACAAGACCCCATCCTGGCCCCCTGGGAGCTCACCGGCTGGTTTGGGAAACCATAGGTAATTGCTGCGTAGTGTGATAGAAGAGAATTTGAGAAGAGTCTGCATCTCCCGCTGGTGGGTCGGGGCAGGCTTCCCAGAAGCGGGCGGAAGGAGCTAGAGACAAGGACACCAGAGCAGCGGGGGCCTGACCAGGACTCAGGAAATAAACGGACAGACCGGGCAAGACTGGGTGTGGGGTGGAGGAAGGTATCGAGGATGGCTTGGGGGGCCAGGTGCAGCCATTTGCTGTGATGGAGATTATGGAGGACAAACTGGGCTGTGTTAAGGGTGAGGGGCTTGTAGGGTTCAAACAGGCAGCTGTGAGGTCTAGAGCCGTAACCCTGACCCTGACTTGTTAAGATGCTTGGGGACACTGACACTGCGTCTCCTTGGAGACAGGGCAACACAAGGAAAGTCTTTTCTCTACCTGTTTGGCTGTGAGACCCTGAATGAGTCTGTTTCTATCTCTGGACCTTTGCTTCGCCACTGGACAATGAGGGGCTGGACTCAAAGACCCCACAGGTCTTGTCCTGCTCTGGAAGTCTAGGTTATACTAGCAATATATGTATAGGCCAAGCCTTCAGCCTGCTTCCTCCCTGCGTCTGTAGCCAGTGGCCAGAGTCACACCAACTCCGCCCAGAGCTCAGCCTGGGGCCGTCCCAGCACTGGGTCAGGTCCCATGGGTAGGCCAGATGCCAGGCCAGCCAAATCCATGTGTGGATTAAGTCATGGGGGGAAGGGGAGCATCCTCCCTTCTGCCAGCCAGGAAGTGGTTAAAGGGCCCGAGTCCTGACTTCAAGCCTCACAGCTGAGTCCCTGGGCCTGTCTCCTTCCCTCAGACCCCTGCCTGGGTCCCCTGAGCAGGCCTGGCTGAGGACAGGATGGAACACAGTCTGGAGGCTGATACCTGCAAGTCCAGCCCTGCTGGTAGACATTAATTGATGGGGCAATAGCCCATCTGTCCTGCAGGGTCCAGCCTGCTGACAGGCACAGAGGTCTCTGAGTTAATGAGATCATCACTCACCCCGGAGCTCAGAGGGGTAGATGCTGAGGGTGGGAGTGACCGGCCCAGGTCGGGGGAGAGGAAACAGTGGACCACATATGTGTCTGAGCAGACTGGGTCCTGCCCTGGGGAGCCTGGCTTGAGGCCAGGAAACAGGGCTGTGCCCTTTGGGGACTCATGAGCTGAGTGACCTTGATCACGTAGCTTAAACTCTGTGCCTTGGTTTCCTTGCTAATCAGACAAGTCACACGTGTTAGTCGCTCAGTCGTGCCCGACTCTTTGCGAGCCCATGGACTGCAGCCCACCAGGCTCCTCTGTTCATGGGATTTTCCAGGCAAGGATACTGGAGTGGGTTGCCATTTCCTTCTTCAGGGGATCTTCCCAACCCAGGGATCGAACCTGGGTCTCCTCCACTGCAGGCAGATTCTTTACCATCTGAGCTACGAGGGAAGCCCCTCCTTGCTGATGAACTGGAACTAATAACAGCGTCCTCCCTGTAGGGCCGTGGTAAAGGACTAAGGCATGTGAAATGCTAGCACAGTGCCTGGCATGCCGCGAATGTCTCATAAGCAGTGGTGATTGTCAGGGGTGACCGTCCTCTTCCGGACGTGGAGGGGACGAGGAGTCCCTGGACATCCAGATGTCCGGAAGGCTGAGCTATGATTGGGGGATGGGGACTGAGACCCAAGGGTGAGCATGGTTGCTGATTGTGGGGGGAGAAGAGGGCAGAGGCCGGAGCCCAGGGCAAGGATGACCTGGGCCACTGTCTCCCCGGCCACCACCCCGCCACTGGCCTCAGCAAACATCTCCCATCTCATGTGCAGTGTCTCAGTCTCCAGCCCACAAGGCACCAACCCAGGGACCCCTTTTGCTCCTGAAGCTTAGAAACTTCTCTCCCCCAGCGGGCAGTATCACTCCCCGGGGGTCTCCTTTTTCCCGTCCCCCTGCCGGCCAGAGACCCAGCTCCCCAGTGATGATGGGAGGATGCAGGGTTTTCACACCCTCAAAGGTACAGGTTCCTACAGGTTCACATAAACTCTCAACCTGTGGTCACATACAATTCAACCACCTTCTTGCCACTGAAGTCTTTCTGCTGTCTCCCACTGGCTCCGGAACAAGCAGCATTCGATTTGGGATCAGAAGATTAGGGCTGGAGTTCTGCTTCTACCAGCTCTCCCTGGGTGATCAGGAAATGTTACCAAATGTTCCCAAGCCTGAGCTTTCTCATCCATAAAATGGAGACAATAGTCCCTACCTCGAGACTTCCCTAGCAATCCAGTGTTTAAGACTCTGCTCTTCCAACGCAGGGAACATGGGTTCGATCCCTGGTCAGGGAACTAAGATTCCACATGCTGCGTGGAGCGGCCAAAAAAAGAAAAAAAAAATGCCCTCCCTCATGGGGTGGTGGGATCACTCATTCTTTCAGTGACAAGCTTGTTCTGAAGACCTGATTACCCCTGTCCCCACCCTGTCCCATGCCAAGGGAGCAGAAAAGAGACCAGGGTGGGTCTGTCTTTGCCTGTGATGGTCAGGGAAGGCTTCACAAGGGCAAAGGTGTTTGAAGTGGTCCTGTGAAGGATGAGTCTAAGGAAGGGGGTGGTCCAAGCAGGGGCAGGGGGTGTGTGGCACAGGCTGAAGGCACAGGGACAGTGGGGTCCGGGGCCCTGGGATTAAGAGGGTCAGGATGGAGCGGGGTGTGTGATGGCGACCAGTCTTCCCATGAAGGTGGGGACTGCAAACCCAGGGTTAGCCCTTCCAGAGAAAAAGCCCAGTGTGGAGCAAGGCGAGGGAGTGGGAGGGACATGCTTCCTGAGTTTGCTGGAGGGGGAAAAAAAAAATCCTTTGTAACTGTCACAAACGTGATGGAACTGATAAACACACAAGAAACCAGGCACTTAGCTTGTGAAACTAAGTCTGGGTCTTTGTAGAAATGAGTGTGTAACAACAATGGTTTTTGTCAAGATATTTGATGAAGCTGGCAAAGAAAATCCATCTCCAGAGTGTCCGAGGAATCTGGGTGCTCCCTTTCCCCACCCCAGTCCCTGCCCTGAAGCCAGGCTGCACACCGGATGCTGGTGAGTGTCCCCAGAGTGCCTGGTGGAGGGGGTTCTCCAGCCAACCCCTCCCTTCCCTGCGGGGACCCTTCTCCAAACCTCCAGCAGGCGTGGGCAGGTGACAGAGGTCATCAGGCCACGGCCAGTGCTCCCTCCCTGCCCCAGGCGGTGGGGCTGGGGAGTTACGGGAGATGGCCCCTCAGCCCTAAAGGCAAGTCACTTATTCATGTCACAGCTACTCTGTGAATCTGAGGCTCACCAGAGGGGATGCAGGGGGAGAGGCATGGTGAAGAAGCAAGAGAACTGCTGGGACAGGGGACAGACAGGTGGCAGAGACATCAACTGAGCTAGAGTGCATTCGTGGAGGAGCATAGCTGGGAGGTCTTCCTGGAGGAGGAATCATGAAACATAAGTAGGAGTGATGGACATGGAAGGGGAGGAAGGATGTCTTGGGCAGTGTGTGGGGCGTGTGGGGAGACAGTTTGGAAAAAAAAGGGAAGAACCCTGGGCTTGTGCACAGTGGGCCAGGAGGGGCCAGAGGAGCTAGGAATACCCTGCAGGCCGTGGGGACCCCATGAAGACTGCTGGGTTGGGGAGGTCATGGTCAGCTCTGCATTTCAGAAAGATCTCTCTGGTTGCCTGGTGCCTTCGATGTTGGTGGCTCCTGCCCTGGAGAAAGGTCTGACTCTCAGGATCGGCTCGGTCCACATTAACCAAGACGGATCAGCAAGTGACAGAAGAGCCGGCCTGGGTTCAGATCACTTACTATGGGCCCTAAGGCGACCTGACCTCATTTGTGCTCAGTTCCCTCATTTGTAAAATGGGGTTAATCTAAGCACCGCCTGCCGTTAGGGGTGAGGGAATGAACATATGCTCAGTGAGGCCGTGCCCAGGACCGTAGGAAGTTCGGTGTATAAGTATTTAGTGTCTGTACTACCCATCAGTTCCGTTCAGCCGCTCAGTTATGTCTGACTCTTTGCAACCCCATGGACTGCAGCACGCCAGGCTTCCCCATCCATCACCAACTCCTGGAGCTTGCTCAAACTCGTGTCCATCGAGTTGGTGATGTACTACCCATAAACAACACCAGCTCGTCTAAACCGCTATAGGCATGAGTTATCCAGGAAGACAGACAGGACAAATCAGAGGTTGATGCGTTTGATAAGGCATCAGATCAGTGTCCGCTTGGGGGGACTAGTAGATTGCCACCCACACGGACCAGTGGGGACCAGCCTTCACAGGGAAAAAGACGCTGCGGGGCCAGGCCGGGGAGGAAGGCGCTGGCAGCGAGAGGGTTAGCCGAGCGAGCTTCCTCCCAGCCTCCTTGGAGTCTCTCTCGGGAGGCGCTGGCACTGCTGTTTGTTACCCAACCCTCGAGAAGACGCTGCAGGGGGGAGGGAGAGAGCTGAAAGCCTTCTCAATTATTCAACAGTCGGAGCTTCCTGCTGCTCCTGTTGGAGCCAGGGGAAGGCCGGCTAGAGCCCCCGGGCTGGGTCTGGCTGGCTTGGGGGGAGGGCTGGCTGTCGGAGGGACGGGCAGCCTGGACCTGGGCCGCAGCCCTCACGGTCCCACTCCTGCCCGCCCAGCGCCGTCTGCGGGGTGGGGCGGAGGGGGCAGCCTCGCCTAGCAGGCAGGCTTGGAGCTGTCTCCTGCCCTGCAGACTCAGACTGTGCTGTGGAATGGAGGCAGCGTGTTGGTCAGGTTCCCAGAGCCAAGGTGGGGTGTCCGAGGGAAGCCAGGGAGGAAGGGCATGTCCGCTGTCCGCAGGAGAGGGCCAGGCAGCTTAGCTGACACCTGCGTCCTGGGCACCCTGTCCAGCCCCCCTGTATCTCAGACACGTGGGGCTCTGAGCCACCCAAGAACATGCTGGCCAAGCTGCTCCCTGTGGCTGGAGCGCGCTCCCCCTTCTGGTTCATCCTACAGAACTCTGCTCAGGCATCACCTCCTCCATGAAGCCCTCCCAAACTTCCACTGGGGGAGGCGCCTCTGCAGTGCTCCCAGAGCCTCACCCTGAGATTCCCACCCTCAGTGTTTACCTTGCTCTGTTGTGACCATGCGCCCCCTGACCTGGTGAGGGCTATCTAAGGGCAGGGACTGGGTTGTGTCCATCTTTGCGCCCCTATTGCCCAGCACAGAGCTTGGCACAAAGCAGCCATCTGTGAGTATTTGTTGAAACCCAGCCTGTGATGGGGAGCTCACTACTTGTTTTTTTTTCTTTTTTTTTTTTTTTTAACCCCTTCCATCTCTGGGGACCTCAGTGGCAAAGGTTCCTGGTTACCACTCTCATTATGCCCAGACTTTACATGTGTTGATATTTGCAAAGGCCACATGGTCACGTCCTTGGGAAGCCCTGGAGTCCAGCTCTGTCACTGAATGGATAGGAAGGCCCTGCCTGGCACGTAGGCTCCTGCCCACCAGCCCTGGGCCCTGTCTTTGCTCCTGTTGGCTCTGATTTAAGTTCCTAGAGCAGAGGGCCTGGATGGCAGGTCCCCAGGGACAAAGAGGCCTCAGCTGTCTGCTCTCTACAGAGCGACCCACAGTAAAGGCAATATAGCCTAAATGAGACCGGTGCAGACCACTGTAACCCAGGACAGGCCATAGAGGAACCAGGAGTTCAGGTTAGATGCTTGCTCCTTGGAAGAAAAGCTATGACCAACCTAGACAGCCTATTAAAAAGCAGAGATATTACTTTGCCAACAAAGATCCATGTAGTCAAAGCCATGGTTTTTTCACTAGTCGTGTATGGATGTGAGAGTTGGACCATAAAGAAGGCTGAGCACCAAAGAATTGATGCTTTTGAACTGTGGTGTTGGAGAAGGCTCTTAAGAGTCCCTTGGACTGCAAGGACATCAAACCAGTCAATCCTAAAGGAAATCAGTCCTGAATATTCATTGGAAGGACTGATGCTGAAGCTGAAACTCCAATACTTTGGCCACCTGATGCGAAGAACTGACTCATTTGAAAAGACCCTGATGCTGGGCAAGATTGAAGGCAGGAGGAGAAGGGGATGACAGAATGTGAGATGGTTGGGTGGCATCACTGACTCAGTGGGCATGAATCTGAGCAAACTCCAGGAGATAGTGAAGGACAGGGAAGCCTGGCGGGCTGCAGTCCATGGGGTTGCAAAGAGTGGGACACAACTTAATGACTGAACAACAACAAAAATGCAGGGAACCCACAGACCAATGCAGACCAGTGGAACAGAGAGAACTCACAATACTGGTCACTGAAAACAATACAGACCAGTTCAACCCAGGAAGCAGCCCGAATAGACCAGTACTGGTATCAGACAAGCAAGCTGTGTTTTAGGCTCCCCTCCCCTGTGTTTTAGTAGAACAAAGGAATCCCTGCCCCCACCCAGCCCGCTCTATTTCTTTTCACGGCCCTCAGTGGCCTTCAGAGAACTGTAGACTTCCAGACAGGGAACAGAAAGCCACAGATTCCCTGTGACTGCCTGAGCGCAAATGGAGATTTGGGGTGGAGGAGGAGACTGAGAAAAGAACCTTATCATGGCTGAGCTGTCACTGGTGGCCTGGGCTGCCAGGGAAGCTGTGACGTCTGTGTCCTGGGGAGGGTTCAAGCCAGATGGCCTTGGGGTAGCGTCCTAGAGAGAGCCACCTAAGGTGTCAGGACACCATGTTCTCCGAGGACTCTCCCAAGCTGGCCTCTGGGGCTGAAAGTGAGAGTCGCTCAGTCGTGTCTGAGTCTTTGAAACCCTATGAACTAGACAGTCCAGGGGGCTTTCCAGGCCAGAACACTGGAGTGGGTAGCTGTTCCCTTTTCCAGGGGATCTTCCCAACCCAGGGAGCGAAGCCAGGTCTCCCGCACTACAGGCAGCTTCTTTACCAGCTGAGCTACCAGGGAAGGCCTGGAGTAAAACCAGAGGTGCCCCAAGTTGTCATCAGCTTCATTATTTCCCTAACCCGCTTCTTCTCCCCACAAAGGTCAGACCCACCCTGGTTCACACCTGAGAGCTGGGTTAAGGAAAGGGAAGATGGGCTAGAAGCTGCATGACCAGATCTCTTTCCCTTTTCAGGCTTCAGTTTCTCCATCTGGACTAAGCACTGGGGCCTGGATACTAGTGGGGCCAGGGCAGGGCTGGGCTCTGAATTCTTGGCAGCCCAACACTTGGAAGAGTCCAAACTGGGTGGTGATGTACCCCATGCCCCTGTTGGAGCTATCAGTAGGAAGGGTGTGTGCTGGACAGACAGACAAGCCCCTTCCACCCACTGGGGAGGGTAGAGCAGGGAGACAGGGCAGCTGCCTCTGCTGCCCACACAATCTCATTATGGAAAATTCCCTCTATTGACTCAGCTTTAATCAGGCAGGCTGCCCTGGGCATCCCCCCCAGGTTTCTGCTGGGCCGGGTGAGATCAAAGAGAGAGTCGGGCTGGGGGCTGGAGCCTCGTCTGCCATTCCCATCGATCCAGATGCGCCTCTCGTTGCTAGGCAACCGCCTCCAGTCTCTTCTGGTCCTTCCTTCCCCAGGGGCTGCAGGATCGGGCAGTAAAGGGGGAGAGAGACCCCACATTCATTCTCTAAGCCTTCTTACCATGCTCGAGACCTCTGTCATCAAGCCGGGAGCCTTCCTCACGCCCTGAAGGACCTCTCATCCTGGGAGCTTGACTCTCCCACCAAAATGGACCTCCTTTCTCCCCTCACATTTGTATTCGTCTCCAGAATACTCGAAACCCACACCTCCTATGCCCCCCGTAAGCACATCAGGAAGCTAGGCCAGGGATTCACCAGAGAGGGGAAGGGACCCTCTGGAGTTGAGGGGGTCAGTGAAGAAGTCCAGACATGGCTGCAGGCTACCATCTTCCAGCCCAGCATTGGACTAGATGTGGGAGCCATTTAATCTTGAGAGAATGGCTTTGAAGACAAATTCACACTTTCAGTTTTGAGTGGGTTGCCTTTTTTTTTCTTTTTCCAAAACGTAGGATGCATTTCATAGTAGTTTTTTCTTTTTTGTTTCAAGTGCTATAATTTAAAACTGTAAGTTGTGTTTTAAAACAGGTATAAAAATGTACTGTGGGTTTTGGGGGCTGTCATTGACTAAATAATGCAAATCGGATCATTTTATCGCAGTTTAATATTTTATATCGTTGATCTACCCTATACTGCTTCATCTTTCCCTTCTTAAAAAACCGAATGTGTGTACGTCATCCCCACAGTTGTTAGGTGGTGACCTACTTACATCACGGCTTATTTAGGATTTTAAGGTCTCTCCCCGCTCTGATGGAAAGTACTCACTCTTGCCTCTGGTACTTCATCAGACTTTTTTTTTGTTTGTTTAAATGCAACTATGGGAAAGGAAGTGGTAATGCAGTTCCCAAAGCATGAAGACCCAGGACTCAGGTGTCCGAGGACGGTCCCCCCTGAGCTGCCAGGAGAGGCACCACCTGGGCAGCCGTCCTGTGCCCTCCTTCCTGCCCCTGCCTGCCGCCTGCTCCCCCAGCTCTGCAGGGCACTGACAACTCCGCCCCACGCCCCTGCCCAGACCCAGTCACACGCTTCAACTCTGAGCAGCACCGCTTTCCAGGGTCCTTGACAAATGGTAGCCAATTAATGTCAATTAATCTGATTAGCCTAAATAGTTAATTAAGCAGTTAATTAACAACATCATTGACAATAACCTATGGCTCCCGAGGGATGGTGGGTGGGAGGCAGGGATGGCAGGGGGGCAGGGGGGCCCTCCTTGCTCTGGGAAAGGACAAGCCGGGTAAGTTCACAGGGAGAGTGGGGGGTCACTCTGGCAGCTGTGGCCTCTCCGAGTCCCCACCCGGCTCTGCCTTCGGCCCCAGAATCTTCATCAGGGGGTTCGACCCCACCCTGGCCACAACCCCTTCCCCGGCCCCCTGCCAGGTCTGAGAGAGTCTGATTCTACGAGAGGCTGAATCTCAGCATAGCAGAGGAGGCAGAAAGGCATCCTATCCGGGAAATGGTTCCACCCCAAAGTCGGAGCGAGGAGATCCCCCTCTGCTGCCTCGCCCGGCCCCACCCCAGTCCATACACCTCAGAGTTTACAACCCCCACCAGGGCCCTGGACTCGCCCAAGCTGCGGAGCAGTCTTGGAGGGGAATTGCCCAGTCTACAGATGAGAAAAACCGAGCACCTCCCACGTGCCAGGCCCTGCGCTTGCTCTGGGCACCTACGACGAGGAACAGCACAGGGCCGCTGCCCTCAAAGAGCTCCTCATCTGGGACGTCACAGAACAGCGCAGCCTCTTCGCAGCCTCTTTGCTGGGTGATGCTGGTGACGCTAACAATCCCTCTGTGTTTCAACAGCCTCTGCGGTGACCTGACTGTTGTAAGACGTTGCGAGGACTAAATGAGGTACGACGTGTGAAACCCTTGTGACGGTGCCTGGCACACGGGGGATGCCAAATGGGTGCCCCGGATGGTTACCGAGGGAGGCAGCCAGGAGGACAGAGTATAAAAGGCGGGGCGGGAAAGAGGCGGTACCTGGGGGCTTGGAACAAGGCATGCCACAGGAGCCGTGGGAGCAGAGACTGAAGGTCACGGAGGTCAAGGAAGCGGGAAGAAGAGCATGCGGGCCAAGGACAGAGCATCTGCGAAGCAGAGGCCCCGGTTCTCGCTGCTAGCATGGGTAGTCCCCGGGGAGCCCCTTTGCTGACCACCTGGCGCTGTCTCAACGTGGTTAATCGGCTCTACTCCAGCATAAAATGAAATGTTAAAAAAAACTCAGACCCCGCCCCCAGGCCCTACAGTCAGGTTCTACATGGGCGGGCCCCGGGAACCTGCTGTTCATGGACGGTTCTGGAAATACCGAGGCCGGTACTCTGCACCTGGAGACCATGGCTGCCGCGGTTCTGGGTGTCCCAGCTGCGGCAGGGGCGGTCCCAGGCCACGTGACCTGTGTCCTGAAAGCATACCGCTGGCCCCCCTGTCCACTCCATCTGTCCAGGCCTGCCTGCCCTTCAGAGATGACCTTCCCGACACTGCTCTGGCCGTGTGCTTACCTGCGGGAAACCTCCCTTGGTTTCTCTGCTGCCTGCCAGAGAAAGGCCAGACTCCGCAGCCTGGCATTAAGGCTCCTCATGAGGTCTCCCTCTCCAGCCTGGCCCCACGTTCCTTAGCCTCTCCGGCCACCCTCCTCCCCAAGTGCCTGGGGCTCTTCCCTCCTCCAGGGCTGTTGTTCAGGCTATTCCTTCTGCCAGAAATGCCCTTCCCCTTTTTCTCCCCCTGGAAGACCTGTCCTCCTCCTCTGGGGACCATCTGTGAAGCTGGCTCCAACATCAACCAGGTGGGCCACCCTGGCCCCAACACCAGTGCCCGGGCAGCTCTCTGGATGGTCCCACATAACCCATATTCCATCCCCAAATATTCACCAGCTCTCGGGCCTGACTCCCCACTAGACGGAGGGCGGCTCCTCCCTTTCTCCAGTGCTGAGCATGGGGGCTTGGGGATGACAATGATAACTGAGTGTTTTAGGTCAGAGGGGCTGCTGAGCTCATGTTTGATGAATGAATGAATGACCGTCCCTACTTTCTGATGTATGAGGAGCAGAGGAAGAGAGAAATTGGGAGGCAGGGAAGAGAGGTGTTCTGGGGTCAATAACGGATGGGTCATAAGGACAAGGAAGCACGAGAGACTCTGCCAGGCAGGGAGGGGGGACAAGGCTGCCTGGAGGCAAGACCTGCTGCAAGTCCCAGCTTCCACTCCATCCCGCTCTGGCTGCCCGCTGGGAGAAGAGGTGACTGGGCCCCTCTGCCCAGCCTGAAGCCCACTTCCCCATCCTGGTTCTTCGGTGCTGACGGCTGTGTCAGCCACTTCCCCCCAACCCCCTACAACCACTCTGACCCTACCCAGACCCCTGCCCTCTGGTGAGCCTGGCCTAGATCCACCCCTGTCAAACCTCCTGGGGGCATATCCCCCACACCCACCCCACTGCAGCTCTGCCCCACCCTGACCCCGACCTCCTATCCTTGGTCTCTTCTCTCCATTGTCCTCCCCGCCAAGGCAGCCAGAGGGGGCTTCCTTAAGTGTGGGTCTGATCATTTCATGACCCTGCTCCAAAGCCTTCCCTGACTCCCATCCCTTTCCAAGCCAACTCCCAGCACTAACAGTGGCTTTCAAGGTCCTTCAAGACCTGAGCTGGCTGGCCACACCCCTGGGGTTGCCCTCTACCTTCAGGCATGCCATGGCTAGGTTAGATCATCGGCTATCCTCTTAGTTCACTGGGACTTCTCATCCCTGGGGGCGTGGCCCCGCTGTGATCAGGAGTGCCTTACCTTTACTTCTTCTGTCTGGCACCTTTTCTGTTTCTCTCCAAAGCCCAACTTCAAAGTCTCTCTCCCTAGCACCTCCTCTGGCTGTCCACATCTCTGTGGACATCTTAGTCCCTAGCAGAACCTCAATGGTCATCACTCAATTACCTCACCCCTCCCTTGCCCCCTAGCGTGGGAGCTCCTCAAGGTGAGGGTGGGTGTTGGCTTCATGGCTAAGTCCCCGGTGTTCATACGATGCTGGGAAAATAGGAGGCACTCGGTGGCTGCTAACGGTGTGGTCTCACACACTCGAATGACCGCCACCTCTGGGCCGTGCACTGGGCCTTGTCCCTCCTTGGGTGCCTTCACACTCACCACCCGAATCACTTAGCAGTGTGCACCTGGTGTTATCAGGCCCATTTCACGGGGAAGGGAAACAGACCTGATTGTGGAGGTGGGGGTCAAGATGCGATCAGAGCCCAGGAGATTGGCAGTCGCCTGATTCCCAGTTCTGAGCTCCCTCTTCTAAGGTCTGAGTGGGTCCAGGTTCTCACCCCGCCCAGGGGATGTAGGACTGTCTCCTGCTCCACCTCCCCCACCGTGGTCCCTGGCAGAGGGAGGCAGCACCCCCCACCCCCACCGCCCCAGTCCCCAGCTGACCCTGGCACAGGCCCCAGAGTTATCCTCCCCAAGGGAAACCCATGACCAGCAGCCCCCCAAAGGTGTGCCCCACCCGAGAGGGTAGGAGAAGAGCAGGTCCCCACCCCACCGCCGCAGCTCTCCCTGGCTCCCTGGGAAGCTGTGCGACCTGTGCCCAGTGTCCATCTGGCCTGAAAAGTAGGCTTTTTGCAGAATCTTTAAGGATATCAGAGAATTCTCACTATAGAGTGAAAAATAGCATGTTGAGTTTGCTCAACAGGGTGTTCCCAGTTATTTAATGCTATGTATCTGTGAACACACGGACAAAATCCTGGTAGGAAGGACCCCTTTGTTCACTGTGGCTGCCTCTGGGCGGTGGGACCACACGTGCCCTTCCTCTCCTTGGTTTTTCTATCTCCCGAGTCTAACCCGATGAGGATGCACCATTCTTAACATCAGAAGAATTCAACGAAACTTACTTGTCTCTATCCTAGCGAGTTTGGGGGGTATGGGGGTGGGGAGGAGTCTCAGTCCTAGGAGAGATCTCAGAGCCACAGGCCATTCTGGACGCTAGAAACAGGCAGGCTAAGAGCAACCCCCCCACCCCACCCCACCCCAGCTCAGGAAGCTGCTGGGGCCTCAGGGTCCGGTTCCCTGGGCTCAGGGCCCCCTCCAGTCCTCCCAGGCCCCGGCAGGGTGCTCCAGCTGGCGCGGCAGCCTCTGCAGTGGGCAAGAGGCCAGGGCGGGGGCGGCAGGATGCTGAGGCCAGGCTGACTGCCGGGGAAGCAGCGACGCAGACGGATGGGCGGGCGGCTTTGGGCTATAAGCGAGGAGCCCCTGGGGGTTAGGGGACTGCTCTGGAGCCCGGGCACACGTGGCCACCGAGGTCTCTCTCCCGGGCACAAGGGGCAGCCGGGGCCTGCCTGGCTCGCTTGCCCAGGCCCCCTAAGAACCCTGTCCTGGATGAAACAGAGTCAAGAGAGCTGACGCCCTCCTGTTCTCATGATCCAGAAGAAGGTGAAGGGAGGGGAACCCAGGGGTGTCAGCGGGCACAAGGCCCCAGTGAAGACCTCGGCTGGGCCAGGCTGGGGTCTGTAACTGTCGGTAACGGTCCCTCCCCATCACGGGCTCCTCCTGCGCTCTCACTCCGCCCCCTCCCTTCTCTAACCCCCTCCTCCTCTCCGATCTCACTCCCCTCTACTGAGCCCCCTCCCTTCTTCTGACTCCTCTCCACTCACGGTTGCCCTCCTTTCTCTGACTACCCCCTCCCTGCGCCTCCTCCCCCTTCCTGAGCCTCCATGACCCACGGAGTTGCCTGCCTTCAGCCGGGGCCCTCTTCCTTTCTCTCCCCAATCCCTTTCCCCTCTCGCTGAGCCCAGATGTTGGAATTGAGAAGGAACTCCCCCATGTCTTGCCTGGCTGCTCCTCCCCCAACACAGCCTGAACCAGAACCAGTGGCCCTACCAACCCACTCCCCCGGCAGGGTTCTGCCTCCTTTCTTTAGAGCGTCAGCTGCAAAGTCTCTTCCTCTCCCCAACACTCTAAGAATAAGCCTCCACCACTGTACCCCAGCTGCTCCCCTGGATGTACGACCCATGTATATGTGTCCTGGTGGGGCAGTAGGGGGTGGGGTTCCTGGGATTTTGTGAACAACTCCGGGAGGAGTGTGGAGAGCATCTTTAGTGTCTCTGCAGGTCACCTCAAATCTTGGGCCGGGAGGGCTCCATCCTGGCTTGGCCTTAGAAGCACAATCTCCTCATGAGCCACTGGGCCTCTTCCAGCCACATTTTCCTCTTTTAAGACCCCAGGTTTGTAGTTAGGAGGGATGTGGTTGCATGGGCTAAGTCGCTTCAGTCATGTCCAGCTCTTTGCAACCCTATGGACCATAGTCCGCCAGACTCCTCTCTCCATGAGATTCTCCAGGCAAGAATACTGGAGTGGGGTGCCATGCCCTACTCCAGGGGATCTTCCCAACCCAGGGATAGAACCCACATCTCTTATGTCTCTTGCATTGGCAGACAGGATCTTTACCACTAGCACTACCTGGGAAGACCCCAGGAGGGGGATGGGTGAATTTTAAATCTCAGTTCCAATGAATAAACCTAACCTTCATACACTGGGGATGGATTCTACCTCTGCTGATGGAACCACAGGCTTCCTGACACACAGATTTATGGAGCAGAGAGCTCTTAAAATCTTAGTGCTGGCAGGGCCTTCAGTGGGTGGCCGGGGGTGGGGGTCATCTAGTCAAACCCTTTTATTTTATGGTTGAGGACACTGAGGCCTGGAGAGAGGAAGGGGCCTGTTCAAGCTCACACAAGGAGCAGAGATGGGCCCAGAAGGAAGATCCTTGAACTCCATCACATGCCCCTCTCCCCCGTCCCCACATCCAACCCCTGCCAACCCCCAGTGCCCTGGCTGGTCCTCAGGCAGGAGAGCCTGGGGAATAGAGGACAGAGTGGTGTTGTGGGAGCCACACCGGGCCCCTGAGGCAGTAGCCTAGGATTGCCCCGAGACCTTGCTCTGTGACCTTGGGAACATCACGTCCCTTGCAGGTCTCGTTTTGCTCCTCTGTGAAAGGGAGATGGTGGCAGCTTTGGCACCCGGTTATGTGAGGATGAAATGAGATAATGCGTGAGAAGTGACAGGCCTGTGGCAGGGGCTCAGAGTGTGTGTAGGAGTTAAGGAAGGTGGTGGGGGGCCTCTCCCCCATCACCTCAGAGGCACCCTGGCTGGCTGCTGGGACTGGAGGAGCTACAATTCTGCCCCACCGGCAGCAAGAAGCAGTCAGAGGAAAAGCCCGTGGGGGAGGCCGACAACAGCAATGTTGGCAGTTGCTCTGGACCATGGCCTCATCACAGGGGTGAGGGCTAACCGCCCAGAGAGGAACAGGCGGCCACCAGCTTGCCGAGGTCAGCAAGAGGCTGGCAGGCAGAGAAGGTGAGAGTGGGTGGAGCGGTGAGCAGATGGGCCTGCCAGACCCAGGCTCCCCCTCTGGCAGGTGTGGCGGTGGCGGGGCTGGGTTGTGGTGGGGGCACCCAGCTGGACAATTCAAAGCAAGTTCCACCTCCAAATATCCCAGTGACCTTGGGGGAGTCAGCTCCTCACTGCATCACACCTCCTCACCCATACGCCTCAGGCTTCTCACCTGGAAAGCTGGCATCATGAATCAAGAAACTGACATTTAACTGGGTCTTGATATCAAGGGGCCATGACAGGATATCAGCTCCACTTCTGTCCCAGGGAAGACAGCTTGGGTGGCTTCATGACCTTGTGAAAGTCATTCAAGTCTCATTTCTCAATTGTGAAATGGGGACATTGATGGCTTCCTTGTTAAGTTTTCATGAGGATGAACTGAGTTAACTGTAGCCTAGTATGGAGCCTGGTATGAGACCCTCAGCCAATGTCTACCCACTCTGAGAAAAGAAAGATGTGCTTCAAACAATACTGAAAACATTCCCCCCTTTGTGTAGCGTCTCCTTAAAAATTCTTACTTGTGTTTGATTTACTAAAACTTGCCCAGCATTGCATAGCTTAAAATTAGTTTCCTATCCAATAAATAGTTGAATTATTTCTTTGACCACCAAAGTAGATACTGTTAACACTATACTTGTTTTACAAATTGGGAAACAGACTCAGAAAGGTTAAGTGGTTTACCTGAAGTCACACAGCTTAGATGTGAACCCATGTCTCTCACACTTCAAAGTCCATGACTTTCTACCCACTCAACTCCACCTTTTAAAATCCAAACCACTTTTTATTCGTTCTTCAAGAATTCCTCCTCCATTGCTCACAGGAGAGTGGGATGGGGCATAAAGTTAGGGAACCGAAAAGCTGATGTTGTGTGGGAGCAATTTCTGAGCCAGCTTGGTCCTATTTCTGGCTGGGTAAGGATCTGACACCTGCTGAGACCATGACCTTAAGATGCCCCCTCTACAGAGAAATTCTCCAAACCCTGCTCAGGTCTCTATCGAAGCACCTGCCTTTTCTCTTGTCATGGGACAGAAGGTCAACCCAGGCCCCTTGAGCCAGAAGTGGATGAGTGAGTGAGGTCTTGGGAAAGTGAGAAGTTGTGGCTGGGATAGAGCACAGACACTGGAGTACCAGGTCAGACCTGGGTGCCCTTCTCTTGCTCCCCTTCAAACACATCCCCACAATGGACCTGCCGCCAGGAGCAGGAACTGCAGGAGGCTTCACACTGTCCAGGCAGGAGCTCTGGGAGGGAGGGTGAGGAGGAGGCAAGAAAGAGGCTGCGTCTCTTCTCTCTCTCTCTCTCTTTTTAAACCAAGAATTTGTTGTGGGGTTGGTTGGACTCACTGTGAGCCCCCAAAACCCTCCCTGGGAACCCAGAGAGACCACAGAGAACCACCCCCCCCAACTCCTAATGGTTATTATCTCTTCTGTGTCCTTCATTTTCTCCCCAGTGAGA
The DNA here is from genome assembly GCF_019320065.1 of Cervus canadensis. NCBI lineage: Eukaryota > Metazoa > Chordata > Mammalia > Artiodactyla > Cervidae > Cervus > Cervus canadensis. Next base: position 27,861,390 of record NC_057417.1, on the reverse strand, counting down.
GAGTAGATGCCATCCTGTGTGAGACCCAGTTCTTGTTGCCAGCTTATGCCTCCCCAGGGGCATTTGGGCAGCTGGGAAAGGGGCCAGACTGTCCCTGATGCTGCCACCCTGTGCTGGACAGAGGCCCAGCACTCAGGTGGGGGCCTGCTCCCTTCATCCCTCCCGGTGACCAGCATCTCCACAGAGTCTCTTCACTGGTCTTTCCCTTCCCTAGGGAGCAGGTCCTTCTTCTCAATTGCAAGAGGGCAACTGGACTGCAGTTGGCTGCCTCTCTAGCATCCTTATGGACCAGGCCGTGGTCATTTAAGCTCAGTGGAGTCCTCCCCGAGACCCGGCAGGGTTCTCACTTTCTCCATCCCTCTCAGTGAAATGAACAATGTTCCTCATCTCTGTTCCCCAGGTGCCTCGCACCCCCCGACCAAACACACAGACAGTCCCCCACCCGCTACCGTCCGCTCTGGGTTCCGTGGACTCTGGGCCCTGGCCCAGCTGGGGAGGCCCAAGATCCAACCCAGCCCCAACCCCTCTGGGAAATGCCCCCGCCCCAGCCGGGGCTCTCACCTCCCTGCTGACTGCTGCTCTCCGCCGGGTGCTGGAGCCAGGCCCTCTGGTCCCGCTTGTCTGGGTGGCCTCCGGGCCGCCTCCTCGGCTCGGCTCGGCTTGGCAGGGTAGCTCCGCGGCCCCCGCGGCCCCGCGCCCTCCGTCTCCCCGCGGGCGCCGCCGCCGATTGCTGAAATGCTGGACAGCGCACCACCATGGAGGCGGCCTCCCAGCCCGCCGCTTGCCGGCCAGAGCGGCCCAGCACCTACAGCGCCCTCCACAGGCCTGGAGGCCGCCCGCAACCGAGGCAAGGGACTGGGCGTCTGTCGTGGAGGAGGGGGTTAGGGGAAAGAATCTCTACTGCAGTGACCTGTTCCACGACTTAGGGGTCGGGGGCGGAGCAAGAGATCCCGCTGGGATGCCCCCTTTCATCGTGAATCCTGGTAGCCTGACCGAGCCCAGGCGGGGTGGTGGGAGACATCCCAAAGGAGGGAGATTTTTGAGAACGGAATCGCTGGACCTTCCGTGGTGCTGCGTTGGCTGTCTGGAGTCCTGAGTTCAAGTCCCCCTTTGGTTACTCTCTTAGTGACCTTGGAAGCCTGTCGTCCTGCAGCTCCCACCTGCGTTTCCTCTGCTGGACAGTGAGCCGGCTGAGTGGAGGGAATTCAGGGGTGGGGCAGACTCTGCAAGGAGCATTGGAAGCACAGAGACCTTTCTGTCGTGGGAGGAGGCCAGGGAAGACAAGGCGTTTGCTTGGAGCCACGAGCAGTGACCCTGTGCTGTCTTAGGAGGCAGGGCTGAAGTCCCAGAGCAGGTCGGAGGCTGCGGAGGGACGGGGTGAGGCAAGGGAGGCACCTGGGGTGCAGATTATAAGAAGGCCTTTGAGGGACTTCCCTAGTGGTCCAGTGATTAAGAATCCGCCTCACGGTGTGGGGGACCCGGGTTTGATCCCTGGCCAGGGAACTAAGATCCCACATGCCCTGGGGCAGCAAAGCAGGTGTGCTGCACCTAGAGGCCGTGGGCCACAATGGAAGATCATCGTGCTGCAACTAAAACCCGATGCAGCCAAAATTTAATAAATATTATAAAAGAAGAAGAAGAAGAACACCTTTGCATGACCCTGAGAGTCATCCAAGTAAATGTTTGTTGTGAATCTTACAAACCCATCTGTATATATGTGTGTCTGTTTCTGTATTCCGTCTGTACCCTCCTCCCCTCCCCTCTCCTTTCCCCCAAGTTTCTTCACCTACTGTATGTCTTTGGAGTGTATGTTGGGGTCTGTGTATGAGTGGTTGGGATCCGGGCACTGCAGGCCCGTTGGGTCTGCAGAACAAAGCTTGGGGGTGGGGGAGAGGGGTGGGGAAGAGGGGTGGGCTACAGCTGCTGCCGCCAGTACTGCAGCCTCATAGCCCCAGGGGCGAGTCCTCTGCTGGTCTCCTGCCTTCTGGCAGCATGAATATTTCATATGCTGGGGCCTTGAGCTGGTCTAGCACCAATGTGTTTGCTTCCCCTGCCTGGGAGGGGGCTGACCCCTTTTGCCTGGCCAGGACTCCCAAGGCAAAGCCTTGAGTAGGCAGATCAAGGGCTGGGAGAGGGCCCCTTGCCTGGGGAGCATGGCTGGGTGTGTGGAGGGGCGAGGGTGAAGGAAGCCTTAGGAGGAACAGGGGGGTGGCACCCTCCCGGGGTAAAGCCCACGCCTTAAATGAAGTCACGTTAGTATTTTGAAACGTCACTGCACTGATTCGGTTCCTGACCAGCCCCAGCCGCAGCTCTGTTTGGGGCTAGTGCCTGGGAACACACTGCCCCAGGCTGGGCACCCCTCTTCCTGCCCTCCTTCTTCTGCCTCTGCAACCCTGCCCCGTGGATTCACAGTGGGAACTGCTTTAGTGAGAAGGGCGAAGGGGCCTGCAAGCTGGCTGCAGGCAAGCCTCCCCCGCTGCCTTGGGCCCTCTCTTCTACCAGACCTGGGATGAGGGAGCCCTGGAAACCTAGGCAGCCTCTTAGCCCGAGTCACCCCCTCACCCCTTGTACTCCCGTGCCCTGGTTCAGAGGAATAGACCTCTGTCTTGGTTTCCCTACCAGCCTGCCAGTTTTCCAAAAGGAGCTCCTTCCCTTGTGTTGCTTATTTTATCAGTGGCATCACCATCTGCGCTGGTTTTCCTCCGCTCGCCCCTCTGGTCCATGCTTCTCCTTCTCTGCCCTCTTCTGGGTCTTGGGAGGTTGACCTCTGCAGATTGATTACCAGGTCCCCTTCTTGGCTACCGACTGGGTTCATCCGAGGGGAAACATCACTAGAAGAATGAAGGGTGGGAGGAGAGAGGTTAGGTGTTTATTCCCCTGCCCAGTTCCTCTCCAGCTCTGGTCCAGCACCCCACATCCACGGCTCCATTTTCCTGGGCAAGCTCTGGCATTAAGTTCCCTCCCGGTGGCACTTCAGGCCTGGAGGTGCTAATGGCTCCCGCTGTGAGAAGTTGCTGGGTGCTTCTCTGTCCCTCACTGGCCCATTCTCCTATCCCCACCCCCATCTCTGTGTATAGTCTCTTCATCAGATTCTCTTCCATTAAACTTTTGGAAGTGCTGGCGACTTCATTCTGGGTCCCTGGCCCATCACCTTCCCTCTTAAGTCCAGTCTCTAAGTCAGAATCCTGTGAGTCTTTGAGCTTTCCAATTCCCCCTTCTCCCTCCCCCTTCTACCTCCTGGAACTGTGTCTTTTCTTCACCCCCAGGGTGTCTACATGGCCCAAGCCTGGGTCCTGGATGCCGGCTAGTGCCTGTTCCCTCCCTACTCACTCTCCCCAGAAACATACATCTTTGTTTGGCTAGCATTCAATCAGTGAACCCTTCCAATGAACCTCATAAAATAGCATCTCCCAGTCCCACACTATCGTTCATTCTTATTCTCCTTTAAAAAAGTTTATTGTGGTAAAATATTCATGACATCAATTGACCATTCTAAGTGTTTACAATTCAATGGTGTTAAGTATATTCACATTGTTGTACGACCATCGTCCAAACCCAAGCTGAAACTCTACCCATCAAACTCCCCTGGTACTCACTGTTCTACTCTCTGTCCCTGTGACTCTGACAACTCTGGGGACCTCATGTCAGTGGAATCATACAGTGTTTGTCTTTTTGTGACTGCCTTATTTCACTCAGCAGAATGTCCTCAAGTTTCTTCCGTGTCATAGCATCAATGGACTTTTGGGTTGTTGCCACTTTTTGGCTATTGTAAATAATGCCACAGTGAACATGGGTGCACAAATGTCTGAGTCCCTGCTTTCAATTCTTTGGGTTCATACCTAGATGGAATTATTGGATTATATGGTAATTCTCGGTTTAATTTTTTCAGGAACCACCATACTGTTTTCCATAGCAGGAAAGACCCTGAGATGAGAGGCCGGGCTGGGCCAGGCTCTGGTGTTTCACTCCCCAAAGTTCCAAGGCTCAGAGAAGGACTTACAGTGGCTTTGACCTCAGAATTGGCCCTGTCCTTTCTCTCTTATGGTTCCCGGGTGGCTCAGATGGTAAAGAATCCACCTGCAATGCAGGAGACCCAGGTTCAATACATGGGTTGGGAAGATCCTCTGGAGAAGGGAATGGCTACCCACTCCAGTAACCTTGCCTGAAGAATTCCATGCACAGAGAAGCCTAGCGGGCTACAATCCATGGGGTCGCAAAGAGTCGGACATGATTGAGTTACTAACGCTTTCTCTCTTACTCTGCCTTGTCTCTGACACCCTCTCTCTGTGCCAAGCTGCGTCTGGAATGTGAATTCCATGACGGTGCGGCTGTGTTGTGCCCACCTCCCATCACCCACTCTAGCCTGGAGGAGGCAAGAATCATTGCTTACTGAGTTGAGTTGTCTGGTTTTCTGTCTATCTCCAAGCTGCTCTCTGTTCCCCACGCCCATCTCCCACTTTAGTTTTTTGTTTGTTTGTCTCTCTACTCCTCAAACAATGGAGTCCTCCCTTTCTCTCTGGGTCTGCCTTGTCTCTTTCCATTTATCTTTCTGTACGATGTGATGCAGATGAGCCCCCTGGGGGCACTTGACTTAGGAGTCAGCCCCCTCCCTTCTAGCACTTCTCAGAGCGTTTCTTCCTCTCTCTGCATCGAAACCACCTTAAGTGCTTGTTGAAAGTGTTGGTATCAGAGTCTCTCTCCAGACCTACTCTAATGGTTATCTACTGCTGTGTAACAAACACTCCAAAGCTTAATGACTCAAAACAACAACCCATTTTTCACAAGTTTGTGGGTCAGAAATTTGGGCAGTTCTTGACTACAGGATTCTTCTACTCCACGAGGCATTAAATGGGGACACTGGGTGGTTTTCAGCTGATGGGTGGGTTGTGGACTGGAAGGTCCAGAATGCCTTCATTCACATGTCTGGGGCCCTGGTGGGGATGGCTGGCAGGGCTGAGCTCAGCTTGATTCCTCTCCTTCTGTGAATCATCTCAGGATTCTCCATATGGTGTCTCCAGCAGAGTCGTCAGACTTCTTACACAGCGGGTGAGGGCTTTGAGAACAAGTGTTCCAAAAGACAGGAAGGAGAAATTAGAGAGGAAGTAGAAATGAACTGAACTTCTAAGGCAGGTCAAGGCTCAGCAGACACAACATCACTTTCCCCATTTTCTACTCGTCAAAGCAGCTACAGAGTCCACTCCATTTAAAGTAGTGCTTCCACAGGCTTCCCTGGTGGTCCAGTGGTTAAGAATCTGCCTGCCCATGCAGGGGACGTGGGTTCAATCACTGGTCCAGGAACTAGGATCCAACAGGTGCATGCATGCTCAGTCGTGTCTGACTCTTTGCCACCGTATGGACTGTAGCCTGTAAGGCTCCTCTGTCCGTGGGGTTTTCTAGGCAAGAATACTGAGTGGGCGGCCATTTCCTACTCCAGGGGATCTTTCCTACCCAGGGATCAAACCCACATCTCCTGCGTCTTTTGCATTGGCAGGCGGATTCTTTGCCACTGAGCCACCTGGAAAACCCCGAGAACCCACCTGCTGCAGGGCAACTACGCCTGTGTGCCGTAACCACTGAGCCCATGTTCTAGAGCCTGTGAGCTGCAACAAGAGAAACCATCGCAGTGAGAAGCCCATACAACGCAACTACAGAGGAGCCCCTGCTTGCAGCAACTAGAGAAAGCCCAGGCTTTCCAGCAGCAACGAAGAACCAGCGTGGCCAAAAAGAAATAAATAAAGATTAAGTGGTGGTGCTTCCTCACTCATAGCCACAGGTAGGGGACAGAGATCGCCCCTCGTGATGGGCAAGGAGTTGGTGGCCTTCTTTAATCTGCCAAAACTACGAGTCACACCCTTTGGGGGTAGACCCACAATTGCGCTCCTGAACTTGAAGAACCAAAGCTATGACCCTCATCTGCCCGAGACCTTGCCCTCCTCACCCCCTGGGTTGTTCCTTTGCCTCCAGGCAGCTGGAGCACCCTGAGAGGGAGAGTCTTGAGCTGAGTTCAAAGGGTGGGTAAGGTGCAACCGACCCAGTAGGGGGAGTGGGGTCTGGAGTCAGACCCAGGCCCAAAGCCCCGGTGTGCTGCTGACTAGCTCTGTGGATCTGGGAAAGTGATTTAAGCCTCACTGAGCCTCAGTCTCCTCATCTGTCAAATGGGGCCAGCAATACCTGTCTCTGAGCATTATGCTCCTTTCCTAATTAGAGATCATCTCATGGCCACAGGCTGCAGCGAACTGCTGATGCAGGTGGCAGGCCAGTGATGTTTTGCTGTCTTTTATCTGGAAAATGACAAAAACCTGGGCATCAGGATCCCGATACCATAGCTGTTCACTCTTCTCCTGATCCAACCCCAAATGCATTCCCCCCTTGTTGTCCTTTCTGTCTCCTTGCTCCCTTCCTTGTCGCAAGGCTGCCCCCTTGGAGCCCGGCACTCTGCTGGGTCCTCTCTGCATTCAGGGACCACCATGTCTCTTTCTCTCGGTGTCTCTCTGCCTGGCCCACGCCAGGCCTCTTCCTCTTGTCTCCCTCCCCTCCTCCCAGCACATCACTCTCTCATTCCCTCCGCAGAGCCTGGGAAATTGAGGAGTCCCTTGCGGCAGACGGGCAGGGCTGACCTTGAAGCAGATCTTTAATAAAAAATGAGCAGAGGCGACAGCCTCCCTCCCACTCCCCCGCCTGCTTCCCCTGCTCCCCTCCTCCCTCCAGCCTGGGCTCTCCTGTCCTTCCCCTGTAAGTCTCCCGTAAGGGGCCATTGCTCTGGGTTAAGCATTGCCCTCGTTATGGTCCTTTTTGCTGTTATTCAGTCGTTCAGTCGTGTCTGACTCTTTGCGACCCCATGGACTGCATCACGCCAGGCTTCCCTGTCCATCACCAATTCCCGGAGCTTGCTCAGACTCATGTCCATCGAGTCGGTGATGCCATCCAACCATCTCATCCTCTGTCGTCCCCTTCTCCTCCTGCCTTCAATCTTTCCCAGCATCAGGGTCTTTTCCAATGAGTCAGTTCCTCGCATCAGGTGACCAAATCATTGGAGCTTCAGACTTAGCCTAAGTCCCTCCGGTGAATATTCAGGACTGATCTCCTTTTGGAGGGTGCAAGTCCCTGGGCTGTGGGAGTGTGAAAGGAAGGAGGTTTTGTTAGAATGGGTGAGGGGTCGGGGTGGGGCAGGGGTGATAGTGTAGAGAGGAAGGGGATTATGCTCTGAGTGTGTGGGCCCTGCCTATCTCTGCCTTAGAGTCTTTTATGAGAATTCCCCTCCCTGCTGAGGCCTCACAAGGAGCTCAGTGGTTTAGCCCCATCCTGGGCTGGAGCTGGGGGCCTGTCGCCAGCAGCCGAGGCCTCACCCGCAGACCCAGGTCCCACTCGGCCTGGGCACAGGACTGAGAGGGACCCGCACTTTGAGCACTGCCATATCCCAGCGTTTGGCCTCATTACCTCTGAAGCTCCCAGTGAGCCCCTGGGCCAGGGATCACCGGCCCATCTCACAGATGACAACATGGGCTCAGAGAGGTCCAACGCTGCTCACAGTCGCCCAGCCCATGGGTGACCTGAACGATGACTTGGGCCACCGGCCCCACCACTCAGCTGCTGCAGAGATGCCTCCTCCTGGGTCACCCTTTTCTCCTGCCTTCAGTCTTGCCCAGCATCAGGCTCTTTTCCAGTGAGTTGGCTCTTCCCATCAGGTAGCCAGGTACTGGAGCTTCAGCTTCAGCATCAGTCCTTCCAGTGAATATTCAGGGTTGATTTCCTCTAGAATGGGCTGTTCCATGCAATGTGTAGGATCTAACCAACAACCCCTGCAGTGGAAGTGTGGAGTCTTAACCACTGGACCACCAGGGAAGTCCCTACGTATATTTTATTTTAATAAAAAATTTGTTTTAGATGCTTAGGGGAAGGGAGAGTCAGGGTGAGGAGATAAAGAGAGTAAAAGAAAACAGAAATGGTAGCAGAGGGGCAAAGACAGGGGACGGGTGGGCAGAGGACAGCCCTGCCCCTTGCCCCGTCACTGCGGCCTGGGATGTACATTTCCTGTTTCTTCAGCAGGACACCCGTAGGCCCTTAACTCATCCCCTGTCATCTCGCCATCCCACACTTGGCGCCGACTGCATCCAGGTCCAGAAAGAATCCAGGTTATCCCCGGGGGTGGGTGCCGTGGCCTGGAGTCCCTCATCCCCAAGGAGTGTGTAGTGAGCTCTTCCTAAAGCCCTTGAGCGCCACACCTGGGTCCACGTGTTCACACCAGGACAGGGTGGGTGGGCTGGGGGTGGGGAGGGCAGGGACGGATGCAGCCGCAGAGACGGCAGCTGAGGCTGTGACCCAGTTTCATCACCAGCGTTTCTCTGCCAGCAGAAGTGATCCCCAGTCACCTGAGCCCACCGTGCACGTCCACACAGATCAGATACACACACATCAGATACACATCTCACACGTACCCCAAGTACATGCCACATGCATGCAGTCCCATACATAGCCCATTACAAGTGCCCCACACACACACACACGCACACTCATAAACAGTTACATCTCTACACCTGGATGACCCAAACCTCAGACACACACATCACACAACTCCTGGCATACACAGCACACACATACTCCCACATCCACATGGGATCTGCACACATGTGTCCATGCATAAACATACACACCAACGCTTCAGACCCTGGGACAGACAGCTAGAGCTGGCCTGTAGGATAGGAGGGGCGCACCCACACTGAATCTGACACCCCTCCCCACCCCCCGGAACCCAGAGGTAGGAGGGGATCCACTGAGGGTCTCTTTTTCTTTCCATTTTATTTATTTATTTCTTAAAATTTATTTTTCAATTAATTTTTTTGATTGAAGGATAATTTCTTTACCGAACTTTGTGGTTTTCTGTCATACATCAACAAGAATCAGCCACAGGTTCACCCATGTCCCCTCCCTCCCGAACCTCCCTCCCATCTCCCTCCCCATCCCACCCTCACTGAGGGTCTTTTGATGGGTTGGGGGGGGTGGTCCTTAACCCAGGCCCCATTTATTTCATGGGGCCTTTCCTGGCTGTTCAGTGGCCCAAGAGAAGGCCGCAGGCCCCACCCCAGCTGGAGACCAAGTCAGGGTGAGCTGGGGGCCAAGCGGGGAGGCAGAGCCAGGGGCCTGGACCCCTCCACATGCCCCTGCGCTCTGGGGAGGGGGCCGCTGGCCTGGGAGCGGCTGTCTGGGTGGGACAGGCGAGAGGGAGGTACTTGGGAACGACCTGCTTGTGTGTGTGTGTGTGTGTGTGTGTGTGTGTGTGTACACACAGTGGTATAAATGTGATGCATTTAATTGCACACCACCCAAAAGCCTCCCTTTTTCTCCCCCTGGCCCTGCTTTAATGATCTCTCCAGGGACCCCCGCAGCCTGAACCTACTTCCCGAATCCCGGCAGCTCAGACAAAGCCAGGCTGGCCCAGCCCTGCGGGGTGGCGGGGTGGCGGTGTGGGGGCCCTGCTCCTGTGCCCTTCCTGGGACTGTCCCAGGCCCCCAGCTTCCCCTCCTCCCAGCAGTCCCCACCCTCAGACCCGGAGACTCACCCCTGGGCCCCAGGAGAGCCCTGACCTCCAAGTGGGTAACTTGGCAAGGATGATCACCATTTACTGAGCGCCCACTGTGTGTTGTGGGTTTATTTATTTATTTTTAATGAAAAAAAATACATGTTATTTTTTGGTCATGTTGTGTAGCATATGGAATCTTAGTGCCCTGACCAGGGAAAGAAACCGTGCCCCCTGCAGTGGAAGGGCAGAGTCCCAACCTCTGGTTCAGTTCAGTTCAGTTGCTCAGTCGTGTCCGACTCTATGCGACCCCATGAACCGCAGCATGCCGGGCCTCCCTGTCCATCACCAGCTCCAGGGACCGCCTGGGAATTCCTCAATGAGGACTTTAGACACTTAATCCTCTCAGCAAGCAGGGGAATGGCCACAATCATTTCCATTTTACTAGTGAGGAAGCTGATGCCCAGAGAAGTTAAGTAATTTGCTCCAGGCACCACAGCTTTGGGGTGGAGCGTGGAGAGGAGATTTGGGGTCTGGAGTGAGGCAACCCCTTCTTGGCCTCCAGCAGCCTCATCTCCCAGGCTGTCCTTCCAGACGACACCAGTCCTGTTGGACTCTCCTTCTGGAAGGCTCTGTCGCACTGGGAAGCTTGGAGTCAAATTTACAGCGTAGCAAGATGCCAGGGAAACTTCTGCAATTCTGGTCCCGGCTCCACATTTCTGTTCCTCCGAGAACCTTCTGTGCTGCTATTTAACTCCTTCTTGAAATCACTTCCTGTTTGTGACGAGCCTCGTCTGAGCCGTGCTGTCCAGGGTGCGGCAGGCTCGACGCGCTGGTTTCCCACCTTGAGATGCTCGTCACGATAAATGTCCGAAGTCCCGTCAGGGTCCCTGGAGGGGACTGGCCTGGATGGTGGCCTCCTCTGTGGCCTCTTCCGCAGTTGCTGGGACAGCCCCCCTCCAGCAGCCATGGATGACCCTGCTCCTCACCGTGGAAAGTGCCCCAGGGCTGGGGTCTCCTCATGTGTCAGTGGGGACTCGGTCCCACCTGCCAATCACCACCTGCAAGGTCACATGACTGAAGCCTCAGTTTACTGATCGTCCCACATCGTATCTGTGCCCAGGAGGTGCCCGGCACAGAGGAGCTGGCCCTTGCGTGCTGCCACTTGAGTCGTGTCCAACTCTTTTGCGACCCCAGGGACTGTAGGCCACCAGGTTCCTCTGTCCATGGGATTCTGCAGGCAAGAATGCTGGAGTGGGCTGCTAAGCCCTGCTCCAGAGAATCTTCCCGACCCAGGGATCGAAACTGCACGTCCTACATCTGCAGCATTGGCAGGCAGGTTCTTTATCGTGAGTGCCACCGGGGTAAAAGGGGTCTAAAACTGCACTGGGCTTTCATCAGGGCAGGGGCCCCTGGGCAGCCCCTCCCTGCTTCCCCAATTGTAACGGGGGCCTCCTCACGGCTGTGAGATGGCAGATGTGGAAGGTTCTGGGTGAGGACAAGATGCTTGGTGATGCAAGCAGGCACTGCCTGGTCAACATCAATGGGCAGTGGGAGGGGCTTGAGGGTCCCTTCGCTTCCCCCTCCCCCACCCCTCCGTTCCTGAGCCAGACATTTCCTCCCCCCACCCCCTCCCCCAGCTGGGGCCAGGCGTACCTGCTCTCACAGGTCTCCGCTTTCACATCTTATCTAGTGCCTGCCACTCAAAACATACACCCCACGTATACACACACCAGACACCTACACAGGCACACACACACCACACGAAATCACCCAGGCCCGTGAAAGAAGCACTCCCAGTCACCCCTACCCCAGCCCCAAGCATCCGATCGCCGTCCCTGGCAGGAGTGGAGTTAACCTAATTACCTTCCCGCAGTCTGCCTGGCACGGGGCTCCGCCTGGCTGGGAGAGCATTAGCACCAGCAGGAGCCCGGGAGGGAGCAGCCCGGCCCGGAGGACTTATTTTTAGGCAATGGAGGTGGGGTTTGTAGTCAATCTGGGCTGGAGGCTTCAGGAGGAGGGGGCTTCACAGAGTGATGGTGGGGGGTGGTGCTTAGATAAGGGGGCGGCCTTTCCTAAGAGGGACCAGGCTGGCCCAGGGCTCTCTTGGGAAGGAGGGGAGGGGGCCCAGAGAAGGAGAAAGAGACTTGCCAAGATCTTTTACCGAAGCCGTCCCGCTGGGCCGGGTTGCCAGCTGGGAGAATGTGAAATGGCTCTAAAGTGGGGAGAAGGCTCTGTGGGAGCTGACGGCTCCTCCCCCCACCGACAGACAGACAGACAGACAGACAGACAGACGTGCAGGGTGCGAGCAGGGCGGTGCTTTCCCATCAGGCCTCGAGACAAGCAGCTGGGCAGTGGCAGAGTGGGTGACTTCCCGAGGGCACACCAGCCCCTCTGTGAACGGCCGGTCCCCTCCATCAGCCCTTGATCCCAGGTCAGTGTTCCCCCCATCCTCTATGGAGTGCCCCCGAGATCTCGCCTTCTGGGGTGGGGGTGGACATCGGGAAACCCCCCCAACTCCCCATAGGGGACATCAGAGCATGGGGAGTCAGCAACCCAAGAAATCCAAGGGTCTGGTGTCAAGACACGGAACCAGACTTCGTGTTCTAAACAGTGAACCAAGCTAATGGGCATTTACACTCAAACACAAATACATTTGGGGGAGTGGTTGTTGGTGGTAGGTTTTTTCATGGTATATGAAATCATATAATACCCATTCGTTTTCATGTAATAGGTTGTGGACCCACTCCAGTATTCTTGCCTAGAGAATCCCGTGGATGAGGAGCCTGGTGGGCTGTTGTCCTTGGGGTCGAGCAGAGTCGGACACGACTGAAGCGACTTAGCGGCAGCAGCAGCAGCAGCAATAGGTTGTGGAGAGGCTTTTTTCTCTCTTTTTTTTGGTCAGATCTGTGCTTCCTTGGAGAGGAAGTGTGTGCATGCTAAGTTGCTTCAGTTGTGTCCGCTTTGGACCCCACCAGGCTTCTCTGTCCTTGGGATTCTCCAGGCAAGAATACTGGAGTGGGTTGCCATGCCCTCCTCCAGGGGATCTTCCTGACCCAGGGATCAAACCTGCATCTTTTACGTCTTCTCCTGCATTGACCTGCAGGTTCTTTACCGCTTGCATCACCTGAGAGGCCCTGGAGAGAAAGAAGGGGCAGGTAAAACTGCTGGGAATCACCCCAGCCCCACCTCTGGACCCTGCTCCCCTGGCTGAAGCCAGGCTGCGGTGGGGGGCTGTGGGTGGCTGTGGTGGGGAGGGTGTCAGGCCTGCCGGCTCTGCTGGGGGTGGGAAGCTTGCGCTCTGGGACTGCCTCCCCCAGTCCCGCGGAAGGCGCCTCATACCACAGTGGTACTGAAGTATGTAAGCGTTGGCTAATGGGTTTGGGAGACGCCAAGCTGCCAGGTGGTACCCCTTTACCATGGGGCTGACCAGAGGGTCCTGGGGTGGGCAGCAGCTGTGGATTACGTGGTCTAAGTGTTTTCCGACCAGGTCAGCTGTACTGGGGCAGCCGGTCAAAGATCAGCCCGCCTGGCTCTGCCTTTCGGCGCCCAGTTCTGGGTGACCCTGTTTGGCTTCATGAGGGAATTTAATTAGGCATCTACACCCAGGCTGCCTTAGGGAGGTTGCCCCAAGCCGTGAGCCCGCAGGCCCGGAAGACAGGCAGTGGGAGGACGTGGGTGGCCTCTTAAAGTGGGTTAATTGAAGAGATCCATCTCAAGCCCTAGGGGATTAGAAAGTGGAGCCGTTGAGAAAGGACTCTGCGGGAACTCAGAGGCAGGCAGGGCCTGGCCCAGCTCCCTCGCAGGGCCCAGCTGCCCTTGGCGTGCTGGAGGTGTCCACAGGCTAAGCCTTCCCTTCCAGCCACCCAGCGGCTCAGCCCACCCTGGGTTTGGGTTACTTAATCCCCACCCCCTCGGGGTGTTGGACGGAGTGGCCTGTCCCTACTGTCCACTCAGGGCACTGGAGATAGGAGGAGCCCATGGTTACTTGGTTAGCATTAAGTGGGAAGTTATCCTCGGCCTACTCCTCTGGTGGGGCGCGTGGCCTTGAGTTATGGGGTTATGGTTATGGGGAGGTGGAAAGTAGTGAAAGTCGCTCAGTCATGTCTGACTCTGTGCAACCCCCATGAACTGTATGTAGCCCACCAGGCTCCTCTGTCCATGGGATTCTCCAGGCAAGAATGCTGGAGTGAATAGCCATTGCCTTCCCCAGGGGAGCTTCCCGACCCGGGGTAGAACCTGGGTCTCCTTCATTGCAGGCAGATTCTTTACCGTCTGAGCCACCAAGGGCGGGGCTGGGTATGGGTTTTCTTTAGAAACTCCCCCGCCTCAACCCTTCTGTGTCTCCAGGCTGGTTTCCAGACCTCCCTGGGCTCTCTCCCACCTCCACTACCCCTGCCCGAAGGTGGCTGCCCCCTCCCGTCGGGGTGAGCAGAGCCCAGACCCACTGCGAAAGCTGACCCTCCAGCCACCGCCTGACCCACAGTCCCCAGGACCGGCGCTGCAGCACCAGCCTCCAGCTCCCTCTGCTGGCAGTTTGGGAGAACTGCCTGGGAGGTTTGGCCTCCCTCCTGAGAGGTGAGGCTCATTCTGAGCTAAGCGGTCACCCCCTCTGCCTTAGCAGTGGGGAGGCAAGACTCCGTTTTCCTTCTAATTACCCCACGTGGCTGGCTCTACCCAGGACTTAAAGGGCAGCTTCTTTGCAGGACCGTGCCTGTCGCCATCTAATGACCCCCAAGTGGGTGCCCCAGAGCCTCCTCTCTGCTCTCTACAGGCTGGCTGTTGGCTTCCCCCAGCAAAGACTCAGCCAGCTCATCGTGGTCATTAACACCATCCACTCAGTCCCTGGGTTTTGTTCCTTGCTGAGCTGGACGGGAGTCGTGTGTCAGGAGGCGACCAGAAGGCAGGGGCTGGCAGCCAGTTCACAGACTGCGAGGCGGATAATTGGAGCTTGAAAGCGGGGAGCGTGGTTAGTTGAACCTACGCTGCCAACGGGCTGATGGACTGCTGGAGGGTGGAAATGAGGCTGGGAGGTGCTGGTGTTTCCTCCATGTCCCCGTCACCCTCTGCCTCCCTGCCACACTGCTCCGGTCCTTGCCCATTCTGCTGCCAAGTGTCACATGAGTGGTCCTTGTGGCATGTCTTTTCTTCTTAAGTGTGGCTGGCTGCAAAGACATCACCTGGATCCCTCTCCAGGCTCCTGGGCCACAATCTGTATGTTGACAAGCCCCCTCCTGGGACCCTGTCACCAGCCTGCTCAGCGCCTTTGACATCCTCCCAGTTTCCACACCCACAGGACAAGGTCTGAGCTCTGCAGCCTGGCATTCAAGACTCCCCGACTCCACCTGGTTGGCCTCACTCCCCTCATTGTGTGAGCACTGGCCATACCTCACACCCATCTTAAGCCCATTCTCTTCAGCCCAGGCGGCTCCTGCTGCTGCCCTTCCGGCCAGCCTGGAATCCTACCCCCCTGCAGGGCCAGCCCTGATGGCATCTCCTCCTCCTCCCGGCTATCTTGATGGGCAGTCTCCTCCGGTCCTGGCCTCTATCAAGACGTCCCTGTTCTCTTTGGAGTCATCTGGTACTTGATCTGCATTTTTCTCACTGATTCTCTCGTCCCTGACTTATCTGTAAGCCCTGAAAGGCAGGAGCCTTATTGTGAAATGCCTTAGTGAAAAGAGCTCTGGGGCAGCCAGTGTCCGAAATGTGTTCACTGACCACCCCATCCCCTCAGGGTAATCTGGAAGAACCTGGAATATTATAGGTTCTTGGTCCTTGCTCTCAGAACTTCTGAGGGGTGGGCACAGGAACCTGCATTAATTTTTTTTTAACTTGACAGACTTCCTCAAGAATCTGTCTGCCAATGCAGGGGACACGGGTTCCACCCCTGGTCCGGGAAGATTCCATGTGCTGAGAAGCAACTAAGCCCGTGTATCACAACTCTGAGCCTGCATGCTCTAGAGCCTCTGCTCCCCAACAAGAGAGCGGCCCCCGCTCGCCCAGCTAGAGAGAGCCTGCATGCAGCAACGAAGACCCAGCGCAGCCAGAAATAGATAATTAAAAACTTGGCCACAACGTGCCTGGGCTTAGTTCCCTGACCAGGGAGTGAAAGCACCAAATCCTAACCACTGGACTGCCAGGAAATTCCCTTAATAATTTTTTTAAAAAATTGAAATATAGTTGATTTACAATATTGTGTTGATCACCACCACACAGCATAATGATCCAGTTACACATATGCATAGATCCTTCTCATATTCTTTTCTGTTACGGCTTATCACAGGATACTGAATATAGTTCTGTCCTGGACAGTAGGACCTTCTCGTTTCTCCATCTTATATATAATAGTTTACATCTTCTGCTGTAACCGATAAAACAGTTTACATCCCATTCTCCTACTCCATCCCTCCCCCTCAGCAACAACCACCGGTCTGTGTTCTATGTCCCTGAGTCTCTTTCTGTTGTAGATAAATTCATTTCTATCATATTTCAGATTCTGCATATAAGTGATATCATACGGTATTTGTCTTTTTTAGGAGGATTATCTCTAGTTGCATCTAGGCTGCTCAAATGGCATTATTATTTCATTCTTTTTTATGGCTGAGTACTATTCCTCTGCATATACATACATCTTCTTTATCCATTCCTCTGCTGATAGACATTCAGGTTGCTTCCCTGTCTTGGCTAGTGTGAATAATGTGGCTATGAACACAAGGGGGCATGTATCTTTTTGAATTACAGTTTTGCCTGGATATATGCCCAGGACTGGGATTGCTGGAAAGTGAAAGTGAAAGTTCCTCGATCGTGTTGGACTCTTTGCGAGCGCATGGACTATACAGTCCTTGGAATTCTTCAGGCCGGAATAATGGAGTGGGTAGCTGTCCCTTCTCCAAAGGGTCTGCCCGATCCAGGGTTCAAACCCAGGTCTCCCACATTGCAGGCAAATTCTTTACCAGCTGAGCTACCTGGGTCATGTGCTAATTTTTAGTTTTCTGAGAAACCTCCATACTGTTTTCCACAGTGGCTACGTCAGTTTACACTCCCACCAACAGTGTAGGAGGGAGGAACCTGAACTTTAAGCGAACTGGAGGAGGTTATGTGGTAACCACTGGTGTATGGAGATGGGCACTGACCTGACCGTCTTAAACCAAGACAGCTTGCCGAGTCATCTGCACTAGGTCCTGCCTGTCAGGGTCACAAGGGTCCCAGGAAATAGCAAACGCACCCCAAAGAGAGCTGGGACAGTGCTTCACATACAGAATCACCAGGAGGAATTAGTCCAACAGCACCATGACGTTCACAGCCACGCTCTTCCTAGGAGTGAAAACCCAAACCATCTGATTATGCAGCAAGAGTGGAGTACATCTCACAGTACATTCACCTTAATGATTACCCAGCAATTAAGCAAGAGATATGGGAAGACGCATATATACTTACAGTAAAAGAATCCCATGTACCAGCTGATCTCCCAAGTTGGCTCCCACAGGACCAGGGCTTGGGGACTCAGGCCCTTGAGGCTCTTCCCACCATGGACCAGGGCTTGCCTTATGACTTGCTTAAGCCACAAGGATGTAGCAGAAGTGATGCTGTGCTGGTTCCGAGCCTAAGCCTTAATGCCAGGCAGCTTCTGCTCTTGCACTTTTGGGAACCCTGAGCCATCAAGCAAGAAAAAACCCGCACAGCCTGCTGCGGGGGCCTCATGGGGCCCGGCTGTCCCTTCATCGCCCCCCGGTAGCAGCCATGAGCCCGAGACATCATCTTGAACGTGCCGGGCTGGCCAGGCCCCTACACCTGGCGGAGCAGAATTTTCTGGTGGAATCTTGTCAATTGCAGAATCGTGAGAAATTCTGCACAACTATACTGTGTGTGTTACACAGTAATAACCAGCAGGACAGGTTACACAGTGGCACCAGAAACATTATCTCTGCTTCTGAAATATGCAAAATTAACAGCATAAATACTATTATCAGTGACAATTTCCTGCTTTATTATTTGACTTACATTTTAGGTTTTCAACAATGAACATTATCACTTCTGTAAGAAAACGGCGATGTCATACTTGACATTTAATTGGGGGACAAGAAAGCTGCAGATAGTGTCTGTCCACTGGGCGAAGCTCGCCCCCACCTGCCTTTCAAGGGAAGGTCATCACCTGTCGTGAGGAGGTTCTTTCTCAGGCACGGAGGTCTCACTTTCCATTTCGGAGGCCATGGCTTCTGGGGAGCAGCCTGTGTCTGAAGGGAATCGGGCCTCCCTTTAATCCCCCCACATTTATCCTAAGCTCAGCTTATGCCACAAAGCCCCTGCCGGCTACTGACGAGGACAGGAACCCTTCCGTGTCCTCGGCCCTGTGGCGGCAGCTGGTGTTCTGTCTTGGCTGTTTCTGCCCCTGCCCAGCCTTCCTCACAATTCTGTTGTCACTGCTACTGAACATGAGGGCTCAACGAGAAGAGGATGAAATCCAGCCAGCAGTGCTGGTTGCTGGGCCAGAAAACCAACGGGACAGGAGATAGCGGCCTGGCGGCGGCCACTGACAGGCAACCAGCAGAGGAGAGGACGCAGAGGAATCAAGCCTGAGTGGGCCCTTCCCCCAGCTCCCACGCCCCAGGGTGTGACCGCTCACAACGCAGGGTTGGGAGAAGCAGTTACTGATCGAGATTTTAGACCTGAAGCTACTGAGGAGACCACGATGCTTCAGTCTAAATTTTAAATAACATGGAGTTCTGACTCGTGATGGGAGAGACGCCAGACAGACACCCTGCAGTAGATTCTAACGGGGAAGAAATCACAGTATTTAACTGGAGGAGACCTTGAAAAAGAAAATCAAAGCCTGCTTTTATTGATGCACCGACAGACTGACTGAGATTGGGAAGGGGTGGTTCGTTAACACAATCTTCCTCAACCAAGCAAATTGAAACAACAAAAGTATCTGCAACAGCTTTACAGTGACATGATGCCTTAATAAGTTAAGGAGACCGACTGCTCACTAAGCGCCTTCTCATTTCATGTTCTTGACAAACTCCTCTCCTTTCTTGATGGAGGCTTTCAGCTCAGGAATGGCCTCAGCAATCATCTTCTCTTCAAAAGGGGAGACCTTGCCGATGCCTAGATTCTTCTCGATGCCCTTTTTCTGAAGGAGAGAGGGGAGGTGGTAACATTTTACAATAAAGCTTCCCTGAACGAGTTTGTTACAGAAGAGCCTGCTTGTAACTTTGCCAGCCCTGCCTAGCCTGTCTACACCAGCGGCCGGCGGCTTTGGGCAGCCTGCGGAGGGAGTCACACACATCGGGGATGGGATGAGATGGGGTGGGAAGGGACGGCTGTGAGCCGTGCCGGGAACTCAGGCTTCCATCAGCCAGCCCCGGGCTGGGAGCCAGGCCCCGGAACTCGCTGTGAGCACAGCCCGGGCGCTCAAACGCCAAGTCTGTCTCCTCATCCACCTCACAGAAGGCTGTGAGGACAAACCTGGGTCAGCTGGTGCACAAAGAATTCAATAATTAGTAACACGAGTTATTCTCCCAACACAGAGCTTACTTCGGGGAGCTAGTTTCTTTCCCAAGTTGGTTAAGGACTGAAGAAACACTTAAATGTCCACCTGAACCCAATGTAAGTAAGTAGGTAAACGCTGGGTATTAGGAAGAGAGCAGCCTGGCCTCCAGGCCGCCTGACGCTCCCTGGTCGGAACCATCAGCCCATGGGCTTCAACATGCCACACCTGCTCAATGGGTTCCAGAACTAACCTCTTCAGGGTGAGTCCCGGGGACTGTGGACACCAGGGGGCTATGGGAAGGGCTTCTTCTGGGCATGAGAGGAAGGCGAGCACACACCAGCCTGAGGCCAGCAGGTGCCAACGGCGGAGACATGGAAAGCTGCTCCCTGAACACCCGGGAGGAGCCAAGCAGACCAGACAGCTGCCCCAGACTAGCCTGGCTGAAGCTGTCAACTTGACTAGAAGGGCCCTGTCTGAGCGGCCCAGGAACGCCAGCCCTGAACGTCTAACAGCGGTCCAGGCCTCGGCGGGCCCTGGGCTCAAGACAAGCGCAGGCTGGCGTGGGAAAGCTGCTACCGGCAGCCGTCCGCGGGCCGCCTCGGGACACGAGGGTCCCGTTAGGATGGCTGCCCTGGTGGTCGCTGCCAACCAGCTGTTGGAGCCGTGAGAGCCCGTCAGGCCCCCAGACAGAGGTGTCTCCCTGCTCCTGATTCGGGGGCGCCTCTACCCCCCAGGGGAGCGGGGACGGCCCCTGGTCACGGACATTCGAGTCATGGAGCGAAGGCTCCGGGTGGAGCAGCTGGCTCTCCACTACAGAACACGCTCCTCCTTCCAGCTGAGCCCCGGCCCCCAGGTACGTACCCCCAGCAGCAACGGTGTGGAGAAATACGGACAGTCCGTCTCTTGGGACTTAACGAAGGAGCACTCGACGACTCCTTCCTTTCCGTTCATCGCATCCACGAGGGAGAAGACAAAGCGGGCTCCGGCGTATGCCATGGACAGGGTGGCAGAGCCTAGGAGGATACAGGCGGGTGAGCCACGTCAGCGTCGTGACCTAGAGATCCAGGCGCGCTCCCCCGCCGGCTGAAAGTCCACCTGCGTGACCTCCAGCCTTCTAGTCACCGGGAATGGACAGCAGCATTCCCTGACCTGACAGATGCAGGAACGGCACGGAATTAGCTCTGCTGACCTCAGACGCTGCTCCACGCCACCGGCAGGCTGAGCTGCCCTCTGACGGGGGTGGCGTGCCAAGCGGACGGATGTGAGACTGAGAAAAGGCCCTGCTCCTTGCCAGGTGCTCACGTCTTCAGCACAGACTCTAACCAGGGCCCGGGGCTGCCCCTGAGACCTACCTGCTCCAGCCTTCGCCTTGACCACCTCTGTGCCGGCTTCCTGGATCCGACCGATGAGGGTGGTCAGCTGGTCCTGGGGAAATTCCACCTTGGGGGTGCACTGCAAGCAGAAGGCACAGGGAGCACATGAGCGGGCCCGGGCTCCAAGGCCCCACGCCCTCCTGGCCCCCGTCCCGTGGGGGCCGGGCATCGCGGCCACATGGGAACTTAAGACACTTTCTTGACAGAAAAAGCTGACTTTGTTGGGAGGTGAGGTGAGATCCCTACTCATTTTTTTAAAAAAACTTGCTCTTTTTTGGACTAATTTTAGACTTATAGAAATGCTATAAAAATAGCAGGAAGATTTTCCTCACCCGGCTTACCCTGACGTTAATATCTTACGTAACCAGGATGCAGTTATGAAGAGCAGGGAATTAGTATCACGCATGATGAACTAGACCACAGACCTTACTCACCAGTCACCAACTGCCCCCTACTTCCCTCTGCTGTTCAGGGTCCTGGCAGGGCCCACGGCACTCAGGGATCTCGCCTCTGACTGCTCCCTCCGCCCTCCCGTCTTTCATGACAGCAGTCAAGGGCACTGAATGCCCACTCTGTGGGATGTCCATCAATTCAGGTTACAAAGTGTTTCCTCAGTATTTTCTTCCGAGGTCATGAGGTGATTTATCTCGTTCCTGGGGGTGTTTACCTTGTCTCTCCTCATTTTTATACAAGGCAGCCTTGCCTGCTCTGACCTAATCGGGAAGGCAGCGGGTGCTTCCACCAGCAGTTTTCAGCGTGTGTGGGAGCTGGCCGTCCTAACACCTTTTGGCCACACTCACTCCCACAGCCCCCAGGCCATCAGGAGGCCCCCAGACAAGTGGGGTGGGGCTGCATCCATAGTAGGAATCCTTTCAAAGCCACCACGGAGGGTGAGGTCTCTGAAGGGCGCGCGTGGTCTGGGGGCCTCCGGGCGAGGAGACACACACGTGTGACATGCACCTGAGAGATCAGGGGGATGATAGTTTTCCCAGCGTGGCCACCGATGACGGGCACGTTGACTCGGGCGGGGTCCAAATCCTGGTCAGGAAAAGCGTGAAGTCGGATTAGTTTTTAAACAAGCACTTTGAGTGTCAAACACGTCATATGCACATGAAGCACCAACACTGGGAATATCCACAAAACTCAAGAACAAAATAAAGAAGCCGGGCAAGAGGCCGGCGGGTGACTCCCGCCGCGCTCACCTCTCCCACCACCCCCGCGCCCGCACGCTCTGACACCAGCCTGAGCACGCGCAGCGAGCAGGACCTTGGCATCTGGCGAGGACACTGTGAGGCTTTCCCTCCACAACGGGCTGGAAACTGCCTCCCTGGAGGGTCCCAGCGGGTCCCCCTCGGTCTGACAGCTTCCTGGGATCAGAGGACGACAGCCCTCCTTCCCACACCTGCTGTCACGCCTGTTAGCCCAGACTCACATGCCCACAGTGTGTTCACCGTGAACAAAGCAGATTCTCTTCCCCTCGCATGAAAGCGAGATTCTAGAAAAGCCAGGGGTGAGAAGTCTGTCAACTCAGTGACTGGGACCGAAAGGAGGGAACCAAGTGGAAAGGGGTCACGACACCGCAGTTCATTAAGCGTGGCTTGTTGGGATGGCTGATTCACTTGTTAAACCTGAGGCATCATGCCCCCCGAGAATCTGCAACTCAGGTATTACTTATCACAGAAAAAGATGCTGGTGGGAGTTATAGGAGGAGGGTGAGCAGTCCCCTAATGCTCTGGCTGCTAAAGAGAGATGCCCTGAGTTAGGAACCTGCTTCACCCAGCAAGGGGAGCCCAGTCACAAGGGTGGGCGGGCCCAGCAGCAGAGGGCTGACGGAGCAGGGTGCCAGGCTGGGCACAAGAACATGGTACCAACAATCTCACTCCAAACACACGTGCTGAACTGGTTATCCAATCCAACTGTCTCCGGAATTGTCATTCAGTCGCTCAGCCGCGTCCAACTCTTTGCGACCCCATGGATGCAGACTGCCAGGCTCCCCTGTTCTTCACTGTCTCCCAGAGTTTGCTCAAACTCATTGTCTCCGGAATTAAAGTGTCTCTTTCCACTTCACTCCATAAAGCTCCCAGGCCTTGGGGCCATGTCTCAATATCTGCCCCCACATGGAGAACACAGCCTGAGGAACACGCCACAGCAAGAATGACTGTGCGGGCACCATGCCATCCACATCCTGGAGAGAGGTGCTGGGCGCAGGGGCGGAAGATGGAGGTCAAATCCTGTGCGAGCCCTTCTCACCAGGCCACGTGCACGACAATTATTCCTAAATGGTGGGAGGCTGGATGGGAACCCTCCTCTGCAGAGTCACAACAAATGGCCTGAAGCTCAAGAGGGACGTTTACTGGGGAGGGAGGAAGTGGCTCTGCAGGGTCCACAACCAGGGAGATTAGACAGCGAGTTGCGAAACACACCAAGGACTCTGGACCCAGCGCTGGTGCCACACCCACCCCAGGACGGGTCTGGCAGCTCAGGAAGAAGCTGGCAGCTGGCGGGAGCCGAGAGGAGTCTAAGCCACTACCGGTTCCCAAGCAGGAGCGAATCAGGACACAGACCCGGGGTAACAACGCTGACACCATCTCAGGAGCTCGCCCAAGCCCTTCCTGCTTGCTGATCTTATCATTTGTCTAACGATGAGCAGGTCAATCCTGCGAAGGCCAGTTATCAGCGGCAGAGAGTATGAGGAGCACAACCCGCTTCCAGCCAGCGAGAAACCCCGGGAAAGCCTGCACCCTGGGTGGCGCAGGGAGGCCGGGCTGGTACACGCAGGGGCCGGCCAGTCTCAGCCCGCAGGCATCCGCGGTCTGCATTCCCCACAAAAATGTGAGAGCTGCTTCCCATGAAGGAGGTGAGCTATGAAGACCTTTAACACCACCCTCAGATTACACGTGATCTCTCAGGGCCCGGGTGTCTTCCACACCCATCAGTGAGCCAAGGATGGACATGGAGGATCAGAAAGGCCGCGTGAAAGATGTCCGATGCAGCTCTTACCTTCAGCTCTGCGACAAAGGCATTGGCTCGGACAATGTCCAGGGTTGTCACCCCGAAGATTTTATTGGGGTTGTACACTCCGTGTTTCTTGAAAACTTCCGCTGTGATTGGGATGGTGGAGTTAACCTAGTAAATCCAAGAGAAAGGCACAATTCGCCTGCATTCTGAGAGCAGAGCCATGTGACAGAAGGAAAACTCATCAGACTATTAGCAGGCCTGAAGGTGCCACAATAAGTTGCCCTGTCTGGTACCTGAGCCTCAGCATGGAAGGCCTCCTACTCTAAAAGACTGCTTCGTCCCCTAGCCCCCCGCCCTGTGAAAGAAGACGCCCTTCACTGCTGCAGGCACTCTTCCCCTTGGTGACCTCCGACCCCAGTGTTCACATGCGCAAGTAATCCTTCAACAGTTAACTTAAAAATGGGAGGAAGGCTCCACAGGCCAAGTTCTGCTCCAGCTGGGCCTTAGGCCCTAAAGACCATTCTTTTTTTTTTTTTTTTTTAAGACCATTCTTTAAAAAAAAAACAAAAAACAGCCTACTACAGGGCTACAAGCTCAGATGGCCCAGGGCCAAGTCCCAGCTCTGGCACTCTGCATCATAACCCTGGGCAAGTTACGGCAACTCCCTGGGACTCAGTTTCTTTATCTGTAAAACTGGAAGACAACTACCTCATGAGGTTACTATGAAGGTTAACAGTCTTAATACACGGCAAATGCTTAACATATTACCTGGTACATGAAAAAAATAAGACAAAACCAGCAAGATTTATATCAGGTAACGGTTAATCAGCTCCAACAACTTTTGGCCCGTGGGCCCCGAGGAAAGGGGAGCTGGTTGCAGAGGGCAGGACCCTCTTCTCAGAGGCCCTGGTCACAAGCTCTGGGTGTTCACCCGTGGCCAGTGTCACCGCACTTTCACCCAGGTCCTTCTCGTACTCGGAGACCAGAGTCCAGATTCAATCAGCAGGGAGAGACAGAGGAGGCTGCTGTCAAATGCAACCAGGGGCCCTGCTGGGGTGGGGATGCGAGCCCTAGCTGACTTCTTGGGGGGACACAGCACCCAACCCGGAGTTTCTGAACTGAGGAACAAGCTTCCTACAAAAACCAGCGAGCAGGGCCTGGGTAGGGGCGGGTGGGGGTGGCTGTGTATGTGATCAGGTGTGAGTGTGAGGAGGGAGAGGAGGCCGGAGCAGCGGGAACTGCAAAGCCTGAGTGGAGCACAATAAAAGGAGTTAACAGGCAGCCTGAGGAACGGACCTTTCTCCAGGTGGAGGGACTAAGATACTGAGAAGGGAAGTGACCTGCCCAAAGGCACACGGCTGATGGGAAATCCAGGTTACAACTCACATGGTGTAGGCCAGAAAGAATCCTCAGGAAATAAATTTAAGGGCGTCTCGGTATTCATCCCCTTTATCCACTTCAGCACATCAACCCGCTTATTCTCCACTCTAAGCACAGCTGCACACTGAACTTCCACGCGGCACTTGCAGCCGCCCACCTGCCAGTGGTGGGCACTCACCGGATTTGAGATGATGCAGATCATGGCTTCCGGGCAGTGCTGGGCACAGGCAGCGGTCAGGGTGGCCACAATCGTGGCATTGGTATTGAACAAATCATCTCGGGTCATACCTGAGAACAATCCAATTCAATATTGTTCATAAACCACAGGATGAATTTCCAAACATGTGCCGAGTGCTGTGTGTTTATTGTTATGAAACTCAAACATTGGTGGCACAGGGTCCCTGACAAGTAAACCCATCTTGTAGGGAAAACGGCCCAGTTTGACAAGTGCCAAGACAGAGGTCGCTGCGGGTGGAGCATGGGGAGGGGAGAGAGGGGGGTTATTCCCGAGGAGGATCAGTAAGCCTTCCAAGGCAGAGGTGCGTGGAGAAAAGGGTGTTTTGTGCAGAAAACCCAAGAGACTGGGCGAGGCGACCCAGTGACCTGTGCAGGGCTCTGTCTGCATCCCACAGGCATCTGGGAGCCTGGAATCTTTTCTGCAGCAGAGAAAAGACCAGCTCCATTTTTCAAGGAAAACCACATCCTCAGCTGATTTCCAGGGAGACGCTAGGCAAGGCTTTCAACACACACCTGGTTTTCTTGGGACTCCTGCTGGAATGACCACCACATCGCAGCCCTTCAGGCAGTCTGGCAGCTGCTCAGGTCCAAGGTAGCCTGGAAAAAAAACAAACACTCAAGCGAGCAGTTTCACAGTTTCTGACCCACAGAGGCTAGCACATCTACGCAGACAGAGCCCAGGAGGACAGCCCCACACAGGTCCAAATCTGACCACAGGCCTCAAGACAGGATGGAAGGGCTATCTGTGAAGGGGTTCCTCTCCTTGAGAACTACCGCCATGGTCTGGATGACTCCAGTTGGCAGGACAGTCCCTTTCACTCCACTTTCCCCCAGCCTCTATGGCCCAGCCCCCGTACAGAACGGAATAACCATCCAAGTCAGCCACTTGGCCTTATCTGACACGACTTGCCAGCACCTCTGAGCCCTGCTCAGCTCCCAGTAAGAGCTGCTTATTCCACGTCACGGTCATCCTAACAAAAGCTCCACTTTGGGGTCAGATCAGAAGGTGCCGTGGAGGCCAGGAGAGAGAATCCCTGCCATGATAAACAGGGACTCGACATATTAGCATTGACTTTGTTTACTCCTATCACCTGTGGAGAAGAAGGTTCACTTTCAAACATCTCAGGGGAATTGGCTCCAATGACCAAAATCTGCTTGGATTTGACTGTTCCCTGTTGAGTGTGCTTCTGGAAACTCTAAAACACACAGCCCAAGAGAAAGCAAGCAAACTAGTGCACAGGGACCTTGGCAGGCACACAAGCATGTGACCTGACAAGTCAACCTCCTGGGGTGTCTACACCCACCGAGGACACGTGCAAACACCATCAGCAGAGACGGGAAGCAGTACAAGCTTCCTGCACAGCAATCTGACATTCTAAAGTAAAAGCTGCATCACAGCAGGACCTACTCATTCTACTTTTAGGATCCTAAGGAACAAAATGTAAAGATAAAAAGATGCTTATCACAGCTTACAGAAATATTTGTAATACAGCGCAACACAAAACAGCCCAGTGGCCAACAGCATGGGTATAACAATAAATAAGCTGTAACTTAGAATACCTCTTTAAAAATGATTTTACCAAGAATCTGGTGACGCAGATAAACGCTGCTATAATGTGAAGGTTAAATGAGCAGGCTATATATAACTGTATGTGATTATGAACGACTTCTTGGATAATATACCTATGTTCATTTCAGATTTCCCTAAGTGGCTGTGCTTTGAAGAGGCTGGCGGAGGAAGCCCTGGGGTGGAGGGATGGCCCGGCCCAGAAGGCACAGGCAGCACACCAGGGACAGTACCGCTTACCGCCCCATGTCCCTGCAGGAGGCTCCCCCTACCCCTACACTCCTATTATTTTAAATTATAAAAAATTTTAAATGGGAACATCAGGCCACTGTTGTTTTTCTGAAAGACACTGCTTGCATTTTTAGAGACAAGTCCAAAAAGCTGCACTAATTTATAAAATTTAATTCTATAATGGACATGGAAACCCCAAGTCTCTGAACACCTAGTTCCACCCAAGAATCTCACTCTAAACCTGGATCCTGGACTACTGGGGAGAAGAGATGAACGGTCCATGGGGTCAGTGAGCCCAGCACCTTTCACGGTCGCTCTGGTCTCGATGTGGCTCAAGTCGGCGGCCACTCCGGGCGTGTGGGCGATATCATAGAGGGTCAGGCGGCTCACCAGCGGGCTGTTCTTCAGAAGAAGCGAAAGCGGCTGCCCAATTCCTCCGGAAGCCCCCAGCACGGCTACTTTAGCATTGTTCTAGAAAGAGGCACACAGACAGAACTTTGAAGAGGGAATCAGCATTAACAGGATTCACATGGTGAAAACCGCAGACCTTGGCCCCTGGCCTCTTTTACTGTAGTGGTACCAAACGAAGAGGTGATAGTATTCCTACCACCCCTAAGGCCTTCCGGACGTTCAGGGCATGCCTCAGGAAAATGGGGGGACCTGTGCCTCCAGATGCTGTGAGGGTCAGGGCACACTTCTCCCATACCCTCGAGAGACGAGCTAACTACTCACTCGGCTGCTGGGCTGCTAACAGAAGCTTCTCCTGCAACGTGAGGTTTTAAAACCTATAAACAAACATTTATGAAATCCTATCACTGGGCCAGCGCTTGGACCTGGGGGCTGTAGGAGTGAATCAGACCCTGGTCAGCACCTGAGCGGCCAGGCATGAGATGCCCAGGAGCTGAGGGCAAAGAGCTGTCCTGAAGCGAAGGCCTGCCCTAAAGCTCACTCCCCTCACACAAGAGGCACTCTTCCCTCTAGGTTTCGCGCAGGGCCTAACCCAAACCCCAGCCAACCTCAGGGAGGCTGTCTCCAGTCTAGACTCACAAACGAGAAGGAGGGCCTATCCTGGCAGGCAGGCCAGGAAGAAGACAATCTGAGAAAAGAGCAGCCGTGGGCGCTCCAAGGCCGGTGCACAGTCCTGGAGGGCAGCATCTACACCACGGCTGCAGGCTGTGTTCCACAGCGACGGAAGCCAGCAATAATGGGCTTCTGTTAACAAAACCAAACCCAGCAAACCAAAACAAACCAAAACAAACTCAAAAAACCACCTGACGCACAGTGTGATCTGCTTGAAGAAATTAAAACTTGCAAGGGCATATACTACAAGTAAGATTCGAATTCAGGTTTTTTTTTTTTTTCGTTTTGCTCCCATGTGAGACCAAAACAGCCTACAGCAGTGAGACTGAACATACATATCCTTGTTCTTGGAGTGAAAAGCTGATTCCAAAGAGAATACCCATCAAATATAAGCTTCTGAGATTGGTTACTTAATTTTATAAGTGTCCTCTAAACCCAAATGCTGAGGGAGCAAGGAGCAGAGTAACAGCAGAGTTTTGAGGGGTGAATGATCACTTGCCTTAACAAATGTCAACACCTTGCCATATGGATTCAACTGGTTTGACTTCAGGGACCCAAGTTTAATTTTCTCTTCTTTGGCACCAGGGTATCTGTTGTCTACTCTTTATATTTTATCCTCCCAGGTTCCATAAGGGATTCGCGGCGCACAGGGAGACCTACCCACTAGACACACGTTCTAGAAAAAGAAAGCCAAAGATAATGCAAGGCCAGGATTCTGGTCTTTTCCAGGAGGAAAATGGCCTTTTCCATTGTCATTCGACAATGAGGGGCAGAAATGCCAGAAACAGGAGCACTGTAAGGGGTTCCCAAACCAGACAGGGTCAAAGTTCATGAAGGAGATCCAGTGTTCAGAAAAGAACAGGAGAATTTGTAGGAAGTAAAAATGTAGAGATTTGGACTGGCATCCGACTAGAAGGAAAAAAAAACCTCACTGCAGACTCAACGATCCCCTTCCCCTCCAGCGATATGCTCTCTTACCAGAGCCTGAAAGGCCAGCAGCGACGACACGACAGAGTCTCCTTTTTTTTTTTTTTTTAAGTTGGACCCCTGACTTCACAGAAAACTAGCTGGACCAACCACCCAGAACTTGAAGTCTGGAATCTCACCCACCTCTGAACCTTCAATGATCACCCCCACACCTTGTCCCGAATCCCAGGAACTCCCAGATTCCAACTCCACGTCTCCAGTTCTGTTAGGCATTCCACTGGTCTCACTAACCCAACTGTGTAAATAAATTTATCCTCGCTACCTCTCCCATCCCTGTCCCCAAGTGGCACCTGTGTTCACCCACATTTAAACCTTTATTCCTATCTCCTGCCTCTTTCCTTATTAGAGAAACCCAGTTAAGACACAAAGGAGCTGGCATCTCAAACATCTTCCTAACCTGCCCCTGATTTCCATTCTGATTCCACTGTCTAACTTAGGTCCTCAGCTCTACCTCTCAACCATCCTCCCCTAAATTCAAAGTTTTCATCATTGCCTTGCTCAAAAATCCTCTCAAATTCCTCATGCCCAGATTTCTCAGCCTGGCTCCCATGACTGACCAGGGTTTCAACACGGGGAGCACAATACAGTCCCCTTGGTGTGCAGGATGTAAATGTCAAAGATTATGTCTTAATTTTTATCTAACAGGTAAAGAATTAATATCTACCAAGAAACAGACAGACCTGGTGTCCTCAACTAGGGTCCTTGGATCAATCAGTCCCCTGTGACAAGCAAGATGAATACAACACACTTTCAGTGGAATGAGGCCATGTTATTTTTTGTATAAGGTTTCATCAGCTCGGCTAATATTTATAAAAACATAACTTGTAAATGATGGGATCTTTACAGTGAGATGAGAATCTCTGGTATTGCAGGACAGCTCATGATCTCTTCCTAAACAAGCTGTTGCCAGATTTGACATCCTTTTCCACTGTTTGGCACACCATTTAGCAATGGGCTTTGAAAATGGATATATAGTAACACTTCCTCCACAAGTTTGCTTTTTAAAGTCTGTATAACAGACTTGAACAGCTTGTTTTTAAATTTCTTTCTTGTGTTATATATATATTAGAACAATAGTACACACAGAGACATAAATACATGGAGGTTGAATGCTCATTCCATTTTTTCTGTTAAGGACACGGGATCTAAAGCCTCTAGGCCGATGTACCATCTGGCTCAAGTTCATCTTTCTGACTTATACACCTGCCTTGTAAATGACTCTGTCTGTATGTCTAATAGGCATTTAAAACTCAATCTATCCAAACTTGAGCTCCCAATATTAATACCACACCCAACTCCCATCACTCTTTCCGAGCAGTTTTTCCTACCTTAGTAACTCAACTCCGAAATCCAAATCCTTGGTTTTCTCCATGTTCCTCTTTCTCTCAATACCCCTCATGAAATCATAGCAGCAAATCCCCGTCTTATCTCCAGTTAGTTCCCTTCCCCTACTCCTCATTGTCACTGTTCAACACCTCCACCGGTCCTATGGGTGCTAAGTTTACTCACTTTTGGCATAAGTGCTGCTTCTCACTCATCCTGGTATCACCTGCAGCACCCAACACAGTTCTCGGCAAGAAGATACTCAAAGGTATTTATATGTCTATTTATTTTCCAAATGAACTGAACACACAGGAGACTGGTCTGAAGGGCGGAGGGTAAAAAATGCAGAACCTCATTTTTAACAATTACCTCCCTTTTAGGCGATGTGGGCATTCCAGGGTTCTCATAGTTGGGTTGTATTAGAATCACCTGGGGCACTTGGTAAAAACAGGCCCAGCAGGTCCTACCTCCTTCACTGACGCTCTGTCTCTGATCTTTATCAGTATTCTGGTGATTCTGACACACACCAGAGTGAGAATCGCTGCCTGAGACGGCTAAAAATAGTTTAGGCTTAAGTAATCCCAGGCCAAGCCAGGCCCAGGCCTCCCAACCGCAGGAAGCAGCCTTCAAAAGGTCTTTAAGAGGAAGCAGAGTCTTCGGGTTCTTAGAGAGAAGGTTTGGTGATCCAAAAAAAAAAAAAAAAAATTACAGTGGTCAGGAGAGGGTAATTTTAATCCTCTGGCCAAAAGGCTGTGTAACCTTGGACCAGTGTTCTACCCTGGGTAGCTCTGTCTGCACTATGAACTTAAAAATTACACAAGTGCTTGTACGGAAGCTCCAAGAACAAGGTTGGTCTCTCAAAATACTACGGAAGGTAAGTTACTTCAGCCCCTACAGCCCTGGCTTCTCAAGCTTTAAGGAGCACAGGTCAAGAGCAGACTCTGAGGGTGAACTGGCAGGCTCGGAGAAGCGCCCCGGTACTGGAGCTGGACTACTTCCCACCTCCCTGACTCCGGGACTTTCTCCCCCGCACCTCTCGCCCGGAATCAGGGTCGACCCAACCGACACAACTTTGGGTCTGCTCCGGGCGGCTCTGCGGTCCAAGTTGACTGACCCGGGGGTCAAGGCTGCTCGCGAGCCAGGAACACACGTGGCCTAGGCCGGGGAGCCTCCACCTGCAGGCTGCCCCTCGCAGGGCCTACCTGGGCCGAGGTGCTGAAGCTGCGGCGGAGAGCGGCGCCGGCAGGCCGGGCGAGGGCGGAAAGCATGGCTGGGGCGGGCGGGGCGCGGACAGGCGGGCGAAAGAGCTGTCAGCAGACAAGTGACTCCAACGACCTCCACACTGCACAAGACCTCCCGGCTCTGCTCCGCCTTGTCTCGCGAGAGCGGCGCTGCTTCCGGCGCCCCCACATCCCAGCTCTCGCGGTGTCTCGGCCACATCCGGGCTTTAGGGGAGGCCCGCTGAAGGGTGCTACCCGGAGCGCAGCCCTGAGCTGGGTCATAACGCGGGTCGTGTTGCGTGCGGCCCGTGAGGCAGACGCGGTCAGAGTGGGAGG
Source organism: Cervus canadensis (assembly GCF_019320065.1). Taxonomy (NCBI): domain Eukaryota; kingdom Metazoa; phylum Chordata; class Mammalia; order Artiodactyla; family Cervidae; genus Cervus; species Cervus canadensis. The sequence continues at coordinate 27,829,694 of NC_057417.1, read as the reverse complement.
GAGAGTCCGCACTCGAGAGGTGGAAGAAGACGGGCTGTAGGCTTGGAGAGCCTTAGAGGAGCCATTTTGCAGGTGGGGCCCCAGACAGAGGCTCTGACAGGGGGACCGGCCGAGGTCAGGTCGGAGGCCCGACGGAATGGGTGCGATCTGAGCCATCCTTCCCCTGCGCCAGTTCAGCCAAACCCACCCATCTTGTCCCTGGGGACTGGAGGGGCTTCGAGCTCTGGAAAGCTCTGGAAAGGAAATGGGGGAGCGGAGGTTGAGAGCCCCGGGATTGAGGTGGAGGATGGGGGCTCCTCTAATCTGTCGTTCCTGTGCACCACCCCTGATCACACACAGTCCGCCCACTTGTCGTCTCTCCCGATGCCCAGGACCTTCTGTTAAGTTTACAAAGCTTTAGGGACACCACTCCCGAGAAATGACAGAGCCTGAGCACTGACTCATCGCTAGAGGTTATAGATGCGGTAACAGGTATCCAGGTGATAGAACTTGCAAAGTCACGCTGTCCCTTCACCTCTGGTCGGCCCAGCCGTGCTGTCCACCTGGTCACGTTGTTTCCGCTTTAGGAGCCAAGAAACCATGTTGAGCACAGTTAAAGTGGATTTGTTCAGAGTCCACCACAGAGAAAGTCAAGACATGGTTTTTGCTCATTAGAAGTTTACCATTCAAATGTATCAGCATACTTAGAAGCTTCCTTTGCCCTGCTGCTCTTTTCTGGGGGTGCAGAGACCTCCCTGCCCTCAAAAAGTTCAGGGTCAAAAAAAAAAAAAGTTCAGGGTCAAGTGGGGCAGGTAGGTGTGTTGCAGGCTGTTACCTTGGAGAAGTGTGCAAACCCAGTGAGGGGGAACCAATGACAGCCTACTTGGGAACGGGGAAGCAGGAGGTGAAAAAGAGCAGTTAGCCCAAGTGCTGTCGAACATATAAGTAGGAGGGCGTGCGTGATGACGGGCTTACTCTTTCCTGCCTCCTTTCCATTCGTTCATTGAGCTACTAAGATCACTTGCTTCACAGGTGAGCAAGGATCCACACATTTTCTGCCTTTAAGGAGCTCACAGTCAGTCTAGTGAGGGAGGCAGGTACATTGCAAGCAGCATGACATGGGCAACACTAGAGAATTAGGAGGGGCTGTGGGAACACAAAGTGTAGGTTAAGGGAATCAGAGAAAGCGAGGTTTGGAGAAAGAATGAGACCGATACTCTACAGGAACAGATGACCTTTAATGAGGAGAGAAGGGGCAGCAGTCAGATGAGTGAGTTGCTGCCCTAAGTGGAGAAAAGAGGAGGTATATATAGGCAACATAGATGCGGAAATACATTGTCTTGAGGGGTCTGTTTTTCTTCAAGATTGTTTGGATTAGTTAACTTTTAACAACTGGGGCAAGGAATTCCTGAGACCAGCCGAGACTGGGACCGGCTGGGAGCTGGACGTAATCAATCTTAATGTCCATTCCTTCCTTCGGGGGGCGAGGGGGGGGGCGGGGAGTTCTTTGTTCTGTATAGAATGGTGGGGAAGACCCCACCATTGGAGGGGAGTTTTAACTCCAGGCTATTTTGAGCCCTGTTGCTTTCCTTTACAAAGGAGGTCTATCTAACTCAGATTTGGGGTGGAGGTGGGGGCTATGTGAGAGAGGACTTTGGAGGACGAAACCTCTAAGCTGAGATGTAAAAGAAGAGCCAGAGTGAGACCATTCAGCTCCACAGGAGGGAGAGATCCACACACATGGGCTTTGGAGTTCCCAAAGGAGGGGCACTGGGAGTTCGGCAGTTAACAATAGAAAGTGTTCAGATGAGCAAGAAAGGGAAAAGAGCCCAAAGGAAAACCTGGAGGAGGGGACAGTGAACAGATAATTTCTGTTGGGAGTTGGGACATGAGAACAGTGTCCTTTATTGTATCGCTGACAGTGTTCTCTTGTTCCATGTTCACCCGTGTATCTTACCACTAGAACGGAGGGCATCGTGCAGTCAGGTACTGTCATCTCTCTATTGTCCAGCACCTGACCAGGTTGAGAGTGGGTTTCTGAATTTGGGGAGAGTCAAGTGGTTTTAGATACAAGACTGGAAAACCCAGATTGTGCAGGGCTTATGCCTGTTAGCTGAGTTATTCCTTGGGAAGCAAGTGTTTATCAGAGGCTTTTGTGATGCCACCAGAACTGTGTTTGAGGAAGATTATACTGACCTTGGTATGTCAAAGATTCCAAGGGAAAAATGTGCAGGGCAGGGAGGTTGTTCAGGAGGCTTATCTTCCATAGTATTTTGAGAGACTAACCTTGTTCTTGCAGCTTCTGTGCTGCAAGAGTCTTAGGAGATGATAAATAATCTGAGTTATGATGGTAGTTTTAGAAATGGGGAAGTGGGACCAATGAAGGAGAGGGAAGAATTGATAAGAATTGTTTGTGCCCATCTGGATTTAAATAAAAGTGCTGTGGAAACTCAGCGTGAGAGAAGTTGTGTGGAAGGAGAGCTGTGTGGAGAAAAAGTAAAGAGCTCTATTTTAGATGGGCTGAATTGGAAGTGGTGATGAATTGTCCACATAAAAATATTAGTGGACACTTGGGGGATTACTCCAAGAGGAAGTATGGGATTGAAACCCCTGAGAGAGGCCAGGGCTGAAGTCGTCCCTGTAGAGGGGAGAGTTGAGGCCATAGGAGAGGAACTTGAGTCAGATTCTCATGTTCACTGCTACATCTGGGGCTGGGGCTTGTCCCCATCCCTTCCAGGTCAGTCAGCCCCTGTCGGCATCTCTAGGGCAGGGAACCCCTACCTCCCATATTCTCTATTGGGCCATCCCCACCCAACATAGAGAAGTGTCCTCATATTTCAGGGGATTAAAAAAATTGCCATGTAGTTTACATATGATACAGTATACAGATCTTAAGTGTGTAGTTTGATAGTTTTGACAGTTTGTAGTCTTGTAACCACTACCCATAACAAGCTATAGGAACATTTTCTTTATTCCAGAAAGTTTTCTTATGTCCCAGTCCCCCAGAAAATATAAATACCTGACTTCCTGGTTTCTATCACTATAGATTAATTTTTCTAGTTCTTCATTGTATATCTTTATGCACAATATAGGAAATACACTGATACCCTCCTTGCTGCACCCCCACACAAGCCATACACATGCACATATACCGACCATTTTGTTCCTTACAATAGGCTTCGGACCACAGCCACGAGCTGTCAAGTTTTTGCTGTTAGGTGCACATATTCTGTGCTAGCTTATCTTCTCTTCAACCCTAAAATTGTACCACAAGTGAAGTATTTTACTCAAGTGAAGTATTTTAAATCTTTCAGATCCTTGGAGCTAAAATGAAGAATTAGAAAGATGTTAACTGTCCAACCTGTATGACAGTTTTATTTTTCTCTAGGGGCTCTAGAATATTGGAAAAAGGGGACATAAATTTTAAAAGAGAACTATGTTTATATAGCTTAATTTTCAGTTGTGGCCCATACCTGCTGGACATCAAAGGATTTGGCTTCCCAAGTTACATGCCAGCAGAGCAGCTAGGAGGTGGTGGACCGGTGACAACAGAGGCAGCCTGAAGCTGCTGGCCAGCAGCCCCCAAGAGCAGAGATGCCAATGGTGGCAGTTCTGAGTTGGGAGCAAAGCCTTCAGTCCTCCAGGCCAGCCAGAGGTCAGGGAGTGAAAACAAAGCTGGGTTCAGAGCTTGATCATATCCAGGATCCCATGTCAGGAGCAGAAGGTGGGGCACAAGCCTGGCTGAGCACCTCATCAGTATTTGTTTTATGGTTTTACATAAAAGCTCAATATCAAAATATTCTTAGGACCTAAATGGTGGAGCCAAGAACCTTTCATACCCTTCAGAGTTTGGAGCAGGAATTCCCTGGTGGTCCTGTGATTAGGACTCCATGTTTCCACTGCCAGGGGCACAGGTTCGATCCCGAGTCAGGGAACTATGATGCCTCATGATGCTCAGTGTAGCCAAAAAAAGAAACAAAAACAAGTTTGGAGTTGTGCTAGAAGGGCTGTTAGCTGTGTCCAGCCCTCTGCCCACCCAGTCCAGTGGCGCTCCTCACTGTGGCTCACAAGGCTGTGTCTTCTCTCAGAAGGGTGCTGCTAGGGTCAGGACAGTGCAGACCCTCCTGAAGTTTGCCAGCAAGTGAGACAGATCTTGCCTGGCAAGGGAGAGTGCACCCTTTGGGAAGGAGAGATGTCAGAAGGAGTTGTTTCCTGGGGCTGGACTAGGTTTTACCTGAAAGCCCAGAGACAGTCTCTTAACTAGTGAATGAAGAGATGGAGGTTGTCATGGGGAGAAGCAGGTGGAAGGGTGAGGATGGACTCTGAGTGATCAACCAGGTATGTTAGGAGCCAGCTTTTTGGTTGGCTTCATGAAGTTTGGGGACTGGACACAGAATCCATCCCCTTTCCCTGATGCTCCAAAATGGCCTGAGGTCAGGACTTTCAGAGGCAGAGGACCTGGGGGTATGAGTTGGGAGGTCCTGTAGGAGGGCTCTGTGTGTGGCATCTAGATATATGGCATTAGGTCAGGATGGGCCCATTGGTGAAGGCAGGAATGGTGACTAGTAATAATATATTCGTTAAACACACGCTTATTGAACATTGGTCTGCATCACAAGTCCTGGCTACTGTGGGGATACTGCGGTGAACAGGAAGGGCAAGGTCCCCACTCTTATGAGCCATACATCCCACTATGAGGAGACTGATGATAAAAATAAGCAAACAAGTGAGTACAGTAGTGCAGATGAAGACAATGAACTCATACTTCACAAAGATCACCCTGACTGCCATGTGAAGTTTAGCCTATAGGGAGAAAGCAGAAGCAAGAAGCCCAATTGGGAAGTATTGCGTCCTTGGGAGAGAGATGCTAGTACTTTGGTCTAGAATGTTAGCCCTGGAGATGGGCTTGGAATATATCTATTTAGGTGTTGCTTAGTCACTAAGTCATGTTCGACTCTTTTGGGACCCCATGCACTGTAACCCACCAGGTTCCTCTGTCCATGGGTTTTCCAGGCAAGAATACTGGAGTGGTTTGCCATTTCCTTCACCAGGGGATCTTCCTGACCCAGGGCTTGAACCTGCTTCTCCTACCTTGGCAGGCAGATTCTTTACCACCAAGCCACCGAGGAAGCCCAATATATTTAGGTAGTAGAGCTAATAGGTGGGAGCTAATGGAAGGGAAATGAAGGATTAGATATGTGACCTCGAGTAACTTGGTGAATAATGGTGCTGTTTATTGAGACAGGGAAGACTAAAAGACAAGAAGATATTGGAGATGTGGGCCTCTGTAATTTAAACCTTTCCTGGCCACGTTATACTTGAGCTACCTGTCAGGCATCCACATGGCGTATGGAGGTCAGTGGAGAGGTCAAGCAGAGGCTATGATTTGGGAGTCATTGGTATACAGGGAGGTATTCAAGGGACTAGATGAATCCCCTAGACTCTAGGGGAGTGGTGGTTGTCAACTAACGGGGACTTTGCCCTTCTTGCAGGGGACATTTGGTGATGTCTGGAAACACTTGTAATTGGAGGGTGGGAGTTGGTACTGGCATCTCCTGGTAGAGGCTGGGATCCTGCTAAACATCCTATGGTGCACAGATCAGCCCCACAACCAAGAAATACCTGGCCGCACGTGTCAGTGGTGCCAAGGCCAAGAAGCTCTGTCCCAGAGTGAGAGTGTAGGTAGAGAAGAGGGGAGATGACTGTGTCTGAGGGTGTGCTCGTGGGGAGAGTTGGAATAGGAGCCATCTGAGAGGGAAGCGGGAAGCCTAGAGAGTGGGGGTTCCTGGGAGCGGGGAGTGTTTGGGGAAGGAGGCATTCAAGTGGGTTACAGAGGAATGACTAAATGGATTAGGCAGGAGGAGTATTTGTGATGACCTTGATAAGAGCAGGTTCTGTGGTTTGGGGTTAGAAGTTCCAGGGGAGAAGTTTGTACCAAAAATTAACAATTTCTGAGCACTTCCTCCCTGCTCAGAATGTCTTCCGTGTGTAATTTCATTGATCCACACACAACAAGTACTATTATCCTTGTTCTACAGAAATGGCAATACTATTTTTACCCCATTTTACAGAGGCAGAAACTGAGGCATAGAAAGGCTAATCATTCCCTGAGGTCAGGCAGCCAAGAATAAGTGGCACAATAGGGGTTCAGACTAGAGTTCAGAGGTGAGGAAGTGGAGGCCGTGTAGACACATCCCTTTTGAGAGGTCTTGGCTGTCAAAGGGAACAGAGACAGGCACAGAGGATGCTGGCGTGCCACTGGGAATGACCGACATGGAGACCGAAATTGACGATGTTGGTGGGGAGGCTAAGAACTGAGGTGCTGGAGGAGGTGAGAAGGTTCCAGGGCCCAAGTCGAGGGTTTAGCCTTTCTGGGGAGCATTGTACTGGTAGTTCTGAAGTGGACCCTAACTGTCCACTTGAGCAAGATTGTCCCTGGACTTGACTGGCCTGCAGAGGTCTGCTGGCTGCTCCTGGTTGCTCCCTCCCCGGCTAAAAGGTAACCTCCTTGCAGGAGGCTGCTGCACAGGCCCAGCCTTCCCCGCTCAGTGTCCAGGGGGCCGCAGAGACAGTCGTGCCCAGGAACCAAGAGCAGCCCTGTAAGCAGGAGCCACAGCCCCGGCTGGCCGGGCAGTTCTGTCAGTACAAGTGAGCGATGCCCCACCTTCCACGAAGCGCCACGATCTTTACAACAAGCCCACAAGGCGTCTCATGAGGGACCTGCATCAGCCTCCCCAGGGTCTTCATCATCACTCTCTTACCACTGTCCCCAGGCTCCTTTTGAAACCTCAGGTGCTAAGTTCCCTCCTGCTCTCAGGAGTGTTCCCACCTCCTTCATCCTCTCTGTCTCCTCCACCTGCCTAAGTCATGCCTAACCTCCTGTCTCAGCTGTCACATCTCAGATAGCCCTTCTCTGACCACCCCTCCCCCAGCCCACCGACTAGGTGCACCTCCCGTGGCGCTGGATGCTGACCCTTTTATAAGGCTTTCCCTACTTAACGAAGTATTTGTTTGTCCAATGTCTGCTTTCCATGCTGGACTGTAATCCTCGAAAGGGTAGGTCTAGTTGACCAGTTATTTCCAGCGCCTGGCATGTAGTAGGTATTCAGTGATGATTTACTGAAAGAAGAAATGAATTGGTGACTGTTTTACAGCCTGTTTTATTCAGATGCATTGTGTGCAATGTTTATCTCCCCCCCACACACTTCACTATAAGTTTTTGAAGTTTCCTTGATCACTTTGATGATTATTTTCACCTTGAACACATGTTAAGAAAGTTTAATTTTGTGACTTGGTAGTCATTCATCTAAAATAGGAAGATGTGCTAAGCTTTTGGGCTTCCCTGATAGCTCAGTTGGTAAAGAATTTGCCTACAATACAGGAGACCATGGTTCCATTCCTGAGTTGGGAAGATCCGTTGGAGAAGAGATAAGCTTCCCACACCAGTTTTCTTGGGCTACCCTTATGGCTCAGCTGGTAAAGAATCTGCCCGCAATGCAGGAGACCTGGGTTTGATCCCTGGGTTGGGAAGATCCCCTGGAGAAGGGAAAGGCTACCCACCTCCAGTATTCTGGCCTGGAGAATTCCATGGACTATACAGTCCATGGGGTCGCAAAGAGTCGGACACGACTGAGTGACTTTCATTTCACTAAGCTTTTTTTTTCCCCACTAAGCTTTTATTAATACATTATTTATTCTTTCCTGTAGGATGACCGGTTTGGTTTTGTGTGAACCAACAGAGCTTTACAACATGTTGAATCAGGTCACAAAACTGTCCAGATTAACTGAACCCAACTACCTCTGTTTATTGGGTAAGTACTTTATGGCTGTGCCAGGTCTTAGCTGTGGCAGGTGGGGTCTTCCACTGCGGTGTGCAGACTCTCCCTTTGTAGTGTGTGGCCTTAGTTGTTCCACGGCATGTGAAATCTTAGGGATCGAACCTGCACCCCCTGCTTTGGAAGAGGGCTTCTTAACCACTGGACCACCAGGGAAGTCCCAGTTTCACTTGTTTTTAAGCCAGATAGACCATGTCTCTGACCTTTGCTCAAGACTATGCGATGAAGATTCACTTATGTTGTTGCCTGGAGCTAGAGTGTAGCTGGTTCATTTTTGTTATTAGATCATGTTAAAGATAAACAAAGGGGAAGCAGAATTTAATCGGTAGTGCACTATTGCAACAGGGAAGAGCCCAGAGTGAACAGGACTCCGGTTTGCACAGAGGCCTTTGAGATGGAGAGTGAAGGAGTAGAGAAGGGGAACGTGGGGCTCAGAGTCAGGGAAGTGAAAAACTACAAACTGGGTTGGGAGTTGGACCATGTGAAACCCAAGGGGGCCTGCTAACTGGTGCTTATCGAAATTAGGCTCTTACCCTCCTCAGAGGTGGGGGACAGGGGCCCTGTCTTCAGGTGTCAGCTGGAGCAAGCAGTAAGTTCTTTGGCGGCCTTGAGTGTCCTCAGGCAGACACTTCACAAAGGCAGGAGTCCATTTGGATGTACTCTTGAGCTGTTTCTGAAGGTAAAGATGTCTTCAGATGTCTGTATTTTTTTTTCCCCCATTGATTTGTAAGTTCTTTATAAATTCTGGATACAAGATTTTGTTAGTTATTTGTATTAGAGCTATTTTCTCTGTTTCTGGCTCATCATTTTACTTTAACATATTTTAATGCTCTCGTTGGTCACGTGTTCCTTTGCAAAAGCAGTTACTCATTCGATACTTTTCCTTTTCAGATGTGCGGTCCAAGCGGGAGTATGATGAAAGCCACGTGATTACAGCCCTCCTCGTGAAGAAGGTATACCGACAGAGTCCGAATGTGGGGCAGACGGGCTACCTTACTGGAGGGCTGGAAGAATGGGAGATTTTATCCGAGGTCCAGGAGGCGGCACCTCCTACTGGACACTGGGCGGCAGAGGCAGGACCCCATGCGTCCACCACGAGGGTCTCTGACAGTGTCACACACTCCCTGAGGTTTCTCCCTGTCCTCCATGGTCAACAGCTTCATTAAGCAAATGTTGATTTAATTCTTTGATGTGCCAGGCAATGTTACGGACCCCGGGGTTGTGACTTTTGTCCATTCAAGCCTGTCTGCTTACTACCCTCTTCATGGCAGATTTTGGATTTGGTCTCCATCGCCCACACCCTTCTGCAGAGGATGTCAGTAGTTCAGGCAGCCACGGCTACTCTCTCAGCACTTGTGCCAGGGCTCCTAATCGGCTGTGGGCTGGTCACTAGACCACTGTTCTTTGGGAAGGCTATCATCTCTGGTCCAATCAGCCGTGGACAGCTTCTCCAGGAGGGACTGTGGGTGTGGAAGACTCTTGGAACATGGCAGCCTCTCTGGTCCACTCTCAGGGCTTCCGGGCCTGTGTGTGGTCAAGGAAGGGGGCGCTGTCCCACCTTGGCTCCTCCCGGTGGTGGAGTGCAGGGCGTGTGGGCTTAGCCTAACCCACCCGCCAACAGGCTTCTCCGGTGGTTTCTTTAGAGGGCAGGCAAATATCTAATCCCGGAGTCTGTGGATCTGGAGTGTGTGGAATACTGTGTGGTATACGATAACAGCACCATCTCCCTGGAGCTAATGCTGAAAGACGAAAGCAGTGACGATGACAACGCTGACGATGGCAAGCACAGTGAGTCTTTACCAGAGCAGCAAGAATAAGAGTTAAGTTATTGAGCGCTTTTGCCACATGCCGGGAGCTCTGCCTGGGCCATCTCTGTAGAACAGCCCTATGGGAATGGCAGAGTCAGAACCAACGTGGGAAGGGTCTGGGATGTTTCCTTCTTTGCAAGGTGACAAGCGAGCCTGCCGTGGTTTCATGGATGCTGGCGCAAGACCTGAGGATCCTGGGTCATAGATAAAAGACTTTATTTCTCAGAGCAATGGAAGTAGCCAGAAAGCAGTGGGTGGTATTGTTCAAGAACTCTGAGGTTAGGGGGCCTAAATCTTTTCTAACAAACATGCAGACCGCCTGCCTGCCCTTGATTCTGGAGGGAGGAACTGTCTCTATCATCCAAGGCTGTTTATTACAGATATCCTTGAAAAGTCAGTGCCTTGGTTCAAAGGACATGTAGAGACATGAAAGACCGTGGAGAGTTGGCTCCTAGTAAGTAATGTCTCCATTTTATAGAGGAAGAAATTGGAGTCCAGGAGGGTGAAATAACTTGTTCCCCATGTTTGGGACCGTGGGTTTCTACTGCTGTGTAACAAATTACTCCCAAACTCAGTAGTTTAATACCATAATCATTAGTTGTCTGTTTGTTTCTGTGGAATTCGGGAGCACTTAGCTGGGAGGTTCTCACCTGTCCTGAGGCTGTAGACATGATGTCAGCCAGACTGCTGTCCCGTGAAGGTGAGATGGGGCCAGGACGATGTGCCTCCGAGATAGTCACTCCCGTGGGGATAGCTAGGAGTCCTGCATTCCTCACTGCGTGGACTTGCGCAGAGGGCTGCTTAGACGGCCTCATGACAGGGCAGCTGCTTTCCCCAGAGAGAGTGGGCCAAGACAGAGGGAGAGAAGGGGACAGCCACACACCTATTTATGACCTGGTCTTGAGACAGGAATACTAGAAGCAAGTTCATTAGAAGCGAGTCACTGAGAACAGCCTACCCTCAAGGAGAGGGGAATTAAACTAAAGGGAGGCATTTGAAAGCGTTTGTGGGAAAAGTTTTTAAACCACCACACCTAGTAAGTGGTGGGGCCAGGATTCAAGCCTGGGCTGTGTCTGGTCTCCCACGGCCTGAATCCTGGAGAACAGTGCAGTCACTGCATCCTTGAGCTGGGCCGTGGCCAGTCCCAGTCTGCTTCACTGAGGCTCCACTGCATTCTCCCTTCAGCCCCTGCTTTGAGCTGGCCACACATTGCTGCTGCTTGCTGGCTCAGTGCCTGATATGGGTGGATGAGTTCCATGGGCTGGGCATTCATACCAGTGGCCACTGGGTGGCGTTAGGCTTCTACCTGTAATAAAACTAGTTTTCTCAGGAGGTCCTTAGCCAGGAAATTGTCCCCTCTTCTCTACACTCATCCCTGGTCTGCAATCCTAGGATTGTCGGCTGAACCCTGAAGTCCTAGGAATGGTGGTCGCTAAAAACAATCCCCTCTGTGCTCTACCTGACCTCACTTTGGTACTGTGGAGCTGCCATCCTCACTCGGAAAGAAATCACAATCACAGAACAAACCCCCAAAACCACACACTTATAATTTGCTTACTCAGGGAAGATTGCACAGTCAGGAACAACTGCAGTGGCCAATGGCTTGATGGCCACAATGTTCTTTGTTTACTGATATGGCAAGCAACATTCTTTGTCCACAGTATATACCAGAGAGAAATTAAACATGTGCATGTAAAACCTTGTACCTGGGTGTTCCTGGCAGTCTTATAATAGCCACAAAAATGGAAACACCTGAAATATTCATCCACAGATCAGTGGATAAACCAAAGATGGAGAGCCATGCAGAGGAATATTATTCAGCTATGAAAAAGGATGGCGTGCTGACACTTGCTGCAACATAGATGAACTTTGACAACATCATGCCCAGTGAAAGAAACCAGACACAAAACACCACATTTGTATAATTCCATTTCTATAAAATGTCCAGAATAGGTCAATCCATAAGAAATTAGGTTAGTGGTTGCCTAGAACTGAATGTTTTCAGGGAAGTGAGAAATGAAACCCTCTAAATGGTACATGGTTTCTTTTGGAGGTGATTAAAATGTTCTGAAATTGACTGCAGTGATGGTTACACAACCGCGAATATATTAAAAACATTAATTTCTATACTTTAAATAGATGAATTGTGTGGTATCACTTACGATATTGTATATACACATACGTGGCTCAGCTGGTAAACAATCCACCTGCAATGTGGGAGACCTGGATTCGATCCCTGGCTTGGGAAGATCCCCTGGAGAAGGGAAAGGCTACCCACTCCAATATGTTGGCCTGGAGCATTCCATGAACTGTATAGTCCATGCGGTCGCAAAGAGTTGGACACAACCAAGTGACTTTCACTTTCATATACACATATGCATTTCACTTATGTTGGATCGTCCTTCCTTGCAACAATAGGAAACGAAAATGAAATCTTGGCATTTACAAAGATCAGCTTACTTGGCGGTGAATTGCTTTTTAAATTTTAGTTGTAGCTTTCATCTCTGTTTATATTCGTTCAGTTTCCTCGATAATTGTTTTTCAGAGTGGAGTGCCTGTCCACTGGGCCTCCAGGCAAACAGTGAGCACACAGGGGACAGTTGTCTCTTTGGTCTCTGCTCTTAGGAATAGTGCTTGGAGCGGCTGTGGAGTGTGGCAGAACCCTAACCCACCTCACCCGCCACCCCGTCCTTATCCTGAGAGGAGGCTACGAGCACTTCTCGGCCATGTACCACTTCTTCCGGACACAGAAGATCATCTGGATGCCTCAGGTAAGCTGGGCACTGAGCACAGGCAGGCCCGGGTGGGAGCGTGGCCTTTCCCTGGGGACCGAAGGGGTAGGGGGCAGGGCTGGAGAAAGGGGAGGGGACAGATGATGTGGAAATGATGGAAGAGATGTTGACGATGACTTGGGAATGAACTCGGGCAGCCAGGAGGTCCAGTCCAGTCCAGTGTGATGAATTTATAAGTGCCAGATGGAGGCAGAAGCCAGCGTGGTGTTTCATCGATGAGGCCAGTTGAGAGAGCAGGGATCCGCGGCGGGGGGTTCTGGGTGATGGGTCATGGTCAAAACCACCCAGGCAGGGCCATCCTTAGCCGTCTGGCCTCACAGACCCTGGCTGGGTCCAGAGGATACAACGAAAGGGTGAGGTAGCAGCCCCTGCCTACAAGGAGTCCTTTGTCTGATGGGGGAGGCAAGGGTTATAACAAGGTGTGGCCAAGGTGTTACACAAGGTGTCCGGAGCCAAACCAGAGGGTGAGTAAGGTGAGCACTGGGGGGCAGTCACAGGCAGACAGGGGCCGTCCTGGGGGGAATTTTACAGCATCTGGTTTCTTGAAGAGTCAGGAATGAAATGGAATGTGAACCTGCAGGGGTTTCATTCTTTCCAGCAATTACTTCAGCTGTGCTCTCATTCTTGCCGTGGGCAACATCATGGGCCGATTCCATACTTTCAGACCACTCTCGGTTATGAAAAATTTCAGTTTCATCATATTATAAAACAACTGGAGAAATGTGCTTATGAACTGGAATTTGGTGATAGTAAGGAATTCCACCTGATGTGAAGAGCTGACTCATTGGAAAAGACCCTGATGCTGGGAAAGATTGAGGGCAAGAGGAGAAGGGGACGACAGAGGGTGAGAGGGTTGGATGGCATCACCGACTCGCTGGACATGAGTCTGAGCAAGCTCTGGGAATTGGTGATGGACAGGGAAGCCTGGTGTGCTGCAGTCCATGGGGTCACAAAGAGTCGGACAGGACTGAGCGACTGAACAACAACAAGGAATTATTGTTACATATTTTTTTAGGTTGTGATGACATTATTATGGCTATGTTTCTGAAAACATGAGTCTTTATCTTTTAGAGATACATAATGAGATATTTATACTTAAATAACATGATGTCTAGAATTTCCTTCAAAATAATCTGGGGAGGGTCGGGAAGTTGGAGGCATATATGAAACGAAATGGGCCATTAGTTGATAATGAATGTTTGCTGAAGGGTGATAGATCCAGGAGTTTTTTACATTATTTTCTCTACTTTAGTGTATTTTTGAAATAATTTTTTAAAAGGGAATAAAACAGACCAGTACAAGCTAGGCTAGTTTAACGTTCTAGTCTTAACTCAGGTCTTCTTTCCTCTCCCTTCGCGGAGCTGGGCAGCCTTCCATTGTCTGGGGGTGGGGACTGGGAGTGGGGAGGAGTGTAGGGTAGCTTCAGGGATACCTGCTTACTTCACCTCTTCTGGTCCTGGTCCCTTTGGTGCTGGGGGTCCGTGTGGGTCCTGTCTTGTGTGACTGGCTGCTTATCAGTGGTGGGGATGTGCCCTCTTCTCACTCTGCCCTGCCTGGTTCTGTGTGCCACAGATGACGGCCTTTGAAGCTGGTTTCCTTTCCATCTGTTACCAGGGATCCTTCAGAGAGAGCCAGCCGAGAATTCCTGACAGGCATACCCCCCAGGTCCCTTCCCTTCCCTTGGGAGCTCACGACCTCCCACCCCATCCACATTCCTTCACCCGAAGTCCAGAATGAGCCCCCGGAGGGTGTGACGGTGGGGATGAGGCTGCTCCTGGCCTTGCTGGCATGGCTGCTCCCGCCAGCCCGTGTGAAAAGGCAGGGACCCACACCTGGGGTCATACCTGTCCCCAAACTCAGGGTATACGTGTGACGCTCTCCAGGGGGCTTCCTCACCTTCTTCTGCTGAGCTGTGATTCTTAGCTCAGCAGCTGTACAGCGGTCTTCCCGGGTCCCTCCAGGCACCCCTCTTTGCTCCCAGAGGAGCGTCCTTACTGGCTTTGCAGTGACGAGAGGGGGTCTTTCTTGTCTGCAAACATCACATGCTCATAACTCACCTTCTTTCTTTTTCTTTTTTAAAAAATATTTATTCATTTTTGGCTGCACTGGGTCTTCGTTGCTGTGCATGGGCTCTCCCTAGTCGCGGAGAGCAGGGGCTACTCTTGTCGAGGTGCTCGGGCTTCTCGTTGCAGCGGCTTCTCTTTTTGCGGAGCACGGGCTCTAGGTGTGCAGGCTTCAGGAGTTGCAGTGCATGGGCTTAGTTACCCTGTGGCATGTGGGATCTTCCCAGACCAGGGATCAAACCCTTGTCGTCTGCAATGGCAGGCAGATTCTTAACCACTGGATCACCAGGGAAGCCCCTTTATTTTTCTTTTAAAGTTTTAGGAAGGTGGAATTGGCATAGGTTAAACAGCACATATTTAGGATGTACAATTTGGTCACTTTTGACATGTATACACCTGAGACTGGTCCTTGCCCCAGTTTTAAAGTAGTTTGGGAAGAGGGATAGGGCGGTGGCTGGTGGTATCTAGTACGGCCTGGACAGGTGAATTCTATGCTGCTTGTTCGAGGCCCTCGTAAGATGTACATTCCTAGATTGGCTTCTCCCTACTTTGGGACCTTTGTTACTAATTCAGGAGCAAGAGTGAAAGCCCCACTCTGTTCCTGTTACGTGTTCTGACACGTGAAGCAGCAGTGTCTCTGCTGCTCCCCAAGAAACTCAGGGGGATGGAGGCACAGAGTTTGGACTCTGAGATGGCTCCTCTACTTTAGACTGAGTGACTTCTAATTTCCTGTTTTGTATGTTGTTATTGTTTAGTCGCTAAGTCATGTCTGACTATTTGTGACCCCATGGACTGTAACCATAATTGGGCAGTGGGCTCAATTTGGACATGTTAGTTTGTGATACCAATTTCTTTTACATTTGTCGACATGGTTGTCAAATCTGTGTCCTCTAGAATTAACCGGCAGTAGCTGTTTAGAGCAGAGCATGTCACACCCGCTCCCCCACGGCCCTTAAAACCACCGGGAAAGGAAGCTGGTTTGAAAGCATCAGGAAGAGCCTTGACAGATTTGTGGTGAGATTGAGTGAGATTTTCCACATGAAACCAGGAGGAGTTCACTTGGCTGCAGCCAGCTGGGCGTCCTGAGGGAGTGGTCACCCTGAACCCTGGGGAGCGCTCTGGGTCACATTTGTGGGTAGTGGGCCTGCCTGCCTGCACATGGAAGGGCCGAATGTCTCACAAACTTGAAGGTTGACTTGGAGTGGTGTCTGCTAGTTGATAAAAAAGCTTTTGAGGTTGACAGTTTTGGAGGAATGTGGGCTGGTGGTGGGTTCACTGGGAGGGGAGGTGTGCTGAAACCAGAAGGCGCTGGAAGGCTCAGGTGGACTGCACACTAGCTTGAGGTACTTAAGGTGTTGTTTCTGGGTCGACCTTGGAGCCAGAGGTGGTTTAGAACTGGTTTGACCTTTGAAAGTATATTGGTTAGCATTTCCTATGGAAAACTGATGGAAAAAAGGGGGTTTCTAAACAGTTTGAACATTCTTTGGCATTGCCCTGCTTTGGGATTGGAATGAAAACTGACCTTTTTTCAGTCCTGTGGCCACTGCTGAGTTTCCCAAATTTGATGCTGAAGCGGAAGCTCCTCTACTTTGGCCAATGATGCAAACAGCCAACTCATTGGAAAAGACCCTGATGCTGAGAAAGATTGAAGGCAAAAGGAGAAGAGGGAAGCCGAGGATGAGATGGCTAGATAGCATCACTGACTCAATGGACATGGGTCTGAGCAAACTCTGGGAGATGGTGAAGGACAGGGAAGCCTGGCGAGCTGCAGTCTATGGGGTCCAAAGAGTCAGACACAACTCAGCAACTGAACAACTGCTACCACCAGGTCATATTCTATAAACGTCAGTTTATACAATGTTAGTGGGTTTCTTTTTCTTTTTTTCTGTTGAGGTTATGCCTAGGTTTTATTTTACTAAATATAACAAGTAAGTTTTCAGTCTATGCCAACAATAAACAAGTATCCACTGTTTTATTACAGACATCTGAACTACAAGAGGTCACCCAAGGAACCATTAGAGAAATTTTCATTAGTTCTGGAGGCATGCTTTGAGAACAATCTTAGACTGGTGTGCTTCTCTGACTGTTTTCCAACTTGTTTATAAGTCTCATTAATAATTGTTTAATAATTATTTTTATTAATATTTTTATTAATAATTATTTCTAACCACCTGATGGGTGCTGTAATAATCTTTCCTTGGAAACACTCAAACTTTATAATCCACCCCCCAGCTTTATTGAGGTATAATTGACATATAAGACTGTGTAAGTTTAAGGCATACAAGATGATTTGATACACATATATGTTGCAGTTTCCCTGGTGGCTCAGATGGTAAAGAATCTGCCTGACATGCGGGAGACCCGGGTTTGATCTCTGGGTCAGGGAGATCTCCTGGAGAAGAGAATGACTACCCACTCCAGTAATCTTGCCTGGAGAATCCCGTAGACAAAGGAGCCTGGAGGGGCTACAGTCCATGGGGTCCCACAGAGTCGGACAGGACTGAGCAACTAACACTTTCACTTTCACTTCATATGTTGCAAGATGATTGCCATAGTAAAATGAACACATCCATCACCTCACACAATTACCATTTATGTGTGTGTGAGTGATGAGAACATTTAAGATGTGCTTTCTTGAAATTTTTCTTAAAATTTCAAGTATATAATACTGTGTTATTAACTGTAGTCACCATGCGGTATATTAGATCCCCGGAGCTGATTCGCCTTATGTCTGGAGGTTTATGACCTTGGCTAACATCTCCCCATTTCCCCACCCCCACAGCCCCTGGAAACACCACGAGTTTTGCTTTTTCAGAGTTCCACATGTGGGTGAGATCATGCAATGTTTTGTTTTGTTTTGTTTTTACTTATTCACTCAGCACAGCACCCTCAAATTCCATTCATGTGGTCACAAATGACAAGATTTCCTTCTTTTTCATGGCTGAACAGTATTCCGTTGTATATACATGCCATATTTTCTGTATCATTCATCCACTGATGGACTTCTAGGTCATTTCTGTATCTTTTGTGAATAATGCTCAAATGATCATGTGGAGTGCAGATATATCTTCAAGATGGTCATTTCATTTCCTTCAGATATATACCAAAAGTAGGATTGCTGGATCAAATGGTAGTTTTGGTTTTAATTTTTTTGACATAATTTTTTAAATTAAATTTTATTTTATATTGGGATATAGTCACTTTACAATGTGGATGTGGTGTTAGTTAAAGGGGTACAGCAAAGTGGCTCAGTTATTTGTATACATATATCCACTCTTTTTGAGATTCTTTTCCTGTATAGGTTATTATAGAATACTGAAAAGAATTCCCTGTGCTATTCATTAGGTCCTTGTTGATTATCTATTTTATATATTGTAGTGTGTGTATGTTAATCCCAAACTCCTATTTATCCTTCCCCCTACATCTTTCTCTTTTGATAACCATAAGTTTGTTTTCAAAGTCTGTGAGTCTGTTTTTGTCTTGTAAGTAAGTTCATTTGTGTCATATGATTTTTTGTGTGTATGTGTGTGCTTTTTTGTATCATATTTTTAAGATTCCACATATAAGTGATACCATATAGTGTTTGTCTTTCTCTGACTTATTTCACTTAGTTATAATAATTTCTAGGTCCATCCATTGTTGCTGCAAACAGCGTTACTTCATTCTTTTTTATGGCCGAGTAATATTCCATTGTATATATGCACCACACCTTCTTCATCCATTCCTCTGATGTTGGACGCTTAGGTTGCTTCCATGTCCTGGCTACGTAAATTGTGCTGCAGTGAACATTTGGTTAGTCTCATTCACTATCCCAGATTGCCTTTCTAAGCTTGTTTGCTGAGCCGCATTTCAAGAGACAAAACAAAAACAGCTTCTTCTCTGGGGATTATTATGACAGCAGGCTTTCTCCATCCCCTCCTCAGGAACTGGATGCCTTCCAGCCATACCCTATTGAGATAATGCCAGGCAGGATCTACCTGGGAAATTTCAAGCAAGCCTGCGACCCTAAAATTCAGAAGGATTTGAAAATCAATGCACATGTCAACATCTCCATGGAGACAGGGCCATTGTAAGTAGAAATACCATTGATTTTTTTAATATTAGTATTATTTATTTATATAAGACCTCTAGTGGCATGCACTGATAGAATTGAAAGGGCTTTTAGGAGTCAGTATACACTGGAATGGGATCTGTGTTGTTTTCATCTATTCCTAGCCTGCGCTTGACTTCCTGGCATGAGCATCGCATCCTCTGCCCCAGACTGAGACCCTACACTTGTCCCACACCCAGTACTTAAATCTCACCAAAAGTAACGCTTTTTTGGTGCTTTGACATTCTGATGCAAAGTCATCCTGGTTTACCCTGCTTTTCCTGTCTCAGGCCCTCTGAGAAGCGACCCCTCTGTTAGTCCACCTGGGCTGCTGGAACAGAATACTGCAGACCAGTGGCTTACGAACAACGGGCTTTCTCATGGTGTGGAGGCTGGGCAGTCCAAGATGGCAGATTCCATGTCTGATGAAGTCTTGCTGTTGGTTCACGGATGGACTCTTCTTGCTGTGTCCTCACCTGGCGGAAGGGGCAAAGCTCTCTAGGGGTCCCTTTTACAAGGGCACTAATCCCACTCATGAGGGTTTCTATTTCTGCCCTCATGAGCTAATTATCTCCCCAAAGCCCCACCTTCAAATACCATCACTTTGGGAATTAGGGTTCAACATATGAATTTTGGGAAGACACAAACATTGGATACAGCAACTGTTATGCCTCAGATTTTCCCTGATGCTAGGGACACACACACACACACACACACACACACACACTCACCATTGTTCTTGGAGCAGGAAAGTTCTTTACAGCCTTGCTTGTCAGCCTGTGTCTTCCCAGCTATGTCCAGTCACGACCACCAAGGCCTCCACTTCCTCTAGTTCCTAATCAAAAGCTAATAAAATTCAGCTCAGAGAGAATTTATATAACACAATAGTTCGGTGAGGCATCTGGTAATAAAAATTACCATATGAAAATCAATAAATCTAAAGAAAATCACATCAAGGCACTTAGACTGCTGAGAACGAGAGAGAGAAGTGAAAAGAAGCAGGTAAGTAAGACATGACTTTCAAAGGAACAGTAATTAGACTGATGACTGACTCAACAGAAATCAACGAAAGGGAAACACGGAATATGTCTTTGCAGTCTTTCTGGTGACTCCCCACCACCTACCATTCACAGCATTTGGGCCAGATTTACTGAGGTGCATTAATGGATGGAATAAAGCAGAAGTGATGGGCTGTCACTTCTGGTATTGGGTCACAGAAAGACTGTGGCCTCTGTCTTACCGTGTCTTGCTCACTCATGCTGAAGGAAGTCAGCCACCATGCTGTCAGACCTCTGGAGACAGGTCTGCATGGCAAAGGCCTGATGGTTTTCAGCCAACAGCTAGTGATGAACTGAGGCCCTCGGTCCAAGAGCCTGTGAGAAACTGAATCCTGCCAACAGTCATGTGACTTCCCTGGTGGCCCAGTGGTTCGGACATGGCATTTCATTCCTAGGGCCTTGGGTTCAGTCCCCAGTGAGGGAACTATCTCGCAAGCTACACACTGCAGCCAAATAAATAAACAAAATTTAAATTTCTGATTGTTGCTAGTATGTGGAAATCCAGTTGATTTTTATACGTTAACTTTGTATCCTTCAACCTCCTCCTTCCAGATGTTTCCCCCATTGTTAGGCTTTCCCCAGCTCCCTCGACTTTGCCCGGCCCCTCCTTTTCAGTAGCACATGTAGGTCTTTATCCTAAAGCCTAGCCAATTGGATTAGCCATTTGTTTGTGTGTATACCTCTCCCATCAGGGTGAGAGCTCCTTGAAGCTGGGAGAGGCCCTATTTGATTTATCTTGTGTCCACTAGGGTCCAGCTCAAGGCCGGGTACACTGTAGGCATTGAGCAAGTGTCTGAGGAAAGAATGAATGGTTGGGGATAGATGGATGAATGGATGGTGGGTGGGTGGTCAGGTGGGGAGGGAGCAAGAGAGGAAGGGGAAGGGAAGGATGGATGGACAGAATGAATGAATGAATGCATGCATGCATGGTGAATTGTGCTTGTATTTGTCACAGCAAGTGCTCATGCAGAAACTAAACCAGAATATTTTTATTCTTGAATCTACTGCACCTTTCTGCATGCCACAGTGAATGACCAGTAGGCCGTGTTCTTCATAAATAACATTTACCAAGTGCTCACTGCACACCAGGCATTGTGCCAAGCTCCCTCTTCTCATTGAACGGGCCACAGGCCTCATCTCCCTCTTCTCTCTCCCTTGTTCATAAAGCTCTCACCACTCTGATCCCCATGATGTTTCTCAAGCATACTAAATATCCTGGCCCTCGGAACCTTTGCCCTTGGATTCTCCTCTACCTGGAACACTCTTTCCTCAGATAACCGCCTGGCTTGTCCTGTCACCTCCTTTAAACCTCTTCCCAATATCACCTCCTCAGGAAAGCCTTCCCTGACCACCCTATCTAAAACAGGAGCCCCACCACTGTCCGTCAGTCTTGTCAATTGACTCTCTGTCAGTCTTGCTTCCTCCATTTAACACAGCAGACTCATTACATATTTCCATCCTCACCATCTGCACTGTGTTCCAGGAAAGCACCAGGTTTGGTTAATAATAACAACATCCCGTTTATTGAATACGGTGCCAAGCAGATTGCTAAATGCCTTACATAGATGAGTTGATTTAATCTACACAACACCCCTCTGAGGCAGGTGCTCTTTTTCTGAGAGGGCGTCATTTATTTGCCCCCATCTCCCTGCTGCCAGCTCAGCATCCTCCCCTTGCAGTCCTGTTGCTGTGGATGAAGGACACCACAGCCAGGCTCCGGGCGAGTCTGCCTAATTACGTGCTTTTCTTCTGTTTAGTTTTGTAGGTGACGCCGACAGGCTTCTGCACATCCAGATAGAAGATTCCCTGGAAGCAAGCATTACACCCTTTTTACGCCTCCTCTGTCACTTCATTGGTAAGGGGCATTCTTCAGCCAGGCCCTGACCGGCCTGTGCCCCGGGAGCAGAGGGGGCCATGGCGCCTCGTACCTATTGCTGCTGGTGACTCCCAGCTCTCAGGAGAAAAAGGGCAGGGCTAAGCACAGTGCAGAACCTCGTGAGGCAGGCAGTATCCCGTTACCACATTTTCCAGATGGAGAAACGGTGGCTTCGAGTGCCCAAGCCCCACAGCCAGTGCTCCCTGGTTGTGGTTCACATCCAGGCTACACAGCCTCTGTCAGCACCCAGGTGCCCGTTGGGTATGGTCCTTCCATCCCCACCTGGGGAAGTCAGCCAGTGGCCGACCTTCCTGGGAAGGAAGCACAGATAGCTCAGAGAAAGCCTTTGTATGATGATGCTAAATGCATCATTTGCCAGGCAATGAAACAGTATCCTAGAGCTGTCACGTGACCCGCCTAGACCATGGTGTGCTGGTTCTGAACCTACTCATGGATCCACTGAGGCCAGTCGTCTTCAGGATCCTCAGGGAAAGGAGCCACGCACAGCCTTCCACCTTTTCTTCCCTCCCCAGACATTCACCTGGAGCTCAACTCCGTCATCCTGGTCTTCTCCACCTTGGGCATCAGCCGCAGCTGTGCGGCCATCCTGGCCTACCTTATGCATCAGAACGGGCAGACCCTGAAGGTATGTATTCCCTGGTCCAGGAGGTGAAGTCAGAACTGCACCTCAAAGGAATGGGTCCCCAGCACTGCCTTGGGACATTAATTGATGGTGAGGGGTTGAGAGAGAAGGGTCAAGGGCTTTACCTAACATTCCACACCCAAGGACAGGGTGCCAAGATCTGGGCTAGAGGCCTGAGGCTGGGCACCTGGGGCAGGCCAGGACCCAGGCTGGGCAAGGCTGTGGCCAGCAGCACCATCTGCTTGACCCCCACTGCTGCCCATCTCTCTACTAGTGTTTCTTCAGGGTTCTCTAAGGGAGGTGCGTTTTGGCTACTGCAGTGTACCTGTTGGCCATCTGTATGTCTTCTTTGGGAAAATACCTATTCAGAATCTTAGCCCTTTAAAAAATCAGATTATTTGGACTTTTTTTGTTAGGTTTTTTTTTTTTTTTGCTGTTGAGTTGTATGAGTTCTTTATATATTTTGAGTATTAACCCATTATCAGTTATACGATTTGCAAATATTTTATCCCACTTCTTAGGTTGCCTTTTCCTTCTCTGTTCAGCTCAGTTCAGTCACTCAGTCGTGTCCAACTCTTTGTGACCCCATGAACCGCAGCACACCAGGCCTCCCTGTCCATCACCAACTCCCAGAGATTACCCAAACTCATGTCCATCGAGTCGGTGATGCCATCCAACCATCCCATCCTGTGTTGTCCCCTTCTCCTCCTGCCCCCAATCCCTCCCAGCATCAGGGTCTTTTCCAATGAGTCAACTCTTCACATGAGGTGGCCAAAGTATTGGAGTTTCACCTTCAGCATCAGTCCTTCCAGTGAACACCCAGGACTGATCTCCTTCAGGATGGACTGGTTGGATCTCCTTGCAGTCCAAGGGACTCTCAAGAGTCTTCTCCAACACCACAGTTCAAAAGCATCAATTCTTTGGCGCTCAACTTTCTTTATGGTCCAATTCTCACATCCGTATATGACTACTGGAAAAACCATAACTTTGACTAGATAGACCTTTGTCAGTAAAGTAACGTCTCTGCTTTCTAATATGCCATCTAGGTTGGTCATAACTTTTCTTCCAAGGAGCAAGCATCTTTTAATTTCATTGCTGCAGTCACCATCTGCAGTGATTTTGGAGCCCCCCAAAATAAAGTCTGTCACTGTTTTCATTGTTTCCCCATCTATTTGCCATGAAGTGATGGGACCAGATGCCATGATCTTAGTTGTTTGAATGTTGAGTTTTAAGCCAGGTTTTTCACTCTCCTCTTTCACTTTCATTAAAAAGCTCTTTAGTTCCTCTTTGCTTTCTGCCATAAGGGTGGTGTCATCTGCATATCTGAGGTTGTTGATATTTCTCCCTGCAATCTTGATTCCAGCTTGTGCTTCATCCAGTCCAGCATTTCACATGATGTACTCTGCATGTAAGTTAAATAAGCAAGCGACAATATACAGGCTTCTTTGTAATCTTTTTTTTTTTTCCTGACTGCACTGCACAGCATGCAGGATCTAAGTACCCCCACCAGGGATTGAACCTGTGCCTACCTGCAGTGAAAGTGTGGAGCCTTAACCACTGGACCACTGGGGAAGTCCAGATTGCCGTTTTAATTTGTTGATGGTTTTCTTGGCTGTGCAGAAGCTTTTTGATGTAGTTCCACTTGTTTATTTTTGCTTTTGTTTCCTTTGCTTTGAGTGTCAATTCCTAAAAGTCACCACCGAATTGATGTCAAGGAGTTTACTGCCTGTGTTTTCTTCTAGGAATTTAATGGTTTCAGGTCTTCTATTCGAGCCTTTAATCCACTTTGAATTGACTTTTGTGTATGGTGTAAGATAGTGGTCCCATTTCATTCTTTTTTTTTTTTCCCTTTGGCTGCATGGCTTGCAGGATCTTAATTCCCTGACCAGGGATTGAACTTGGGCCCCCGGCAATGGAAGCAAAGAGTCCTAACCACTGGACTGCAAGGGAATTCCCAAAGGTTTCATTCTTTTGCATGTGGCTGTCCAGTTTTCTAGCACTACTTATTGAAGAGACCATTCTTTCACCATTGTATATTATTAGCTTCTTTATCCTAAATTGACCATATATGTATGGGCTTATTTCTGGGGGTTCTCTTCTGAGCCACTGATATATGTGTCTATATTTTATGCCAATATCATACTGTTTTTATTACTATAGCTTTGCAATATAGTTTGAAACCAGGAAGTATGATGCCTCCAGCTTTGTTCTTCTTCCTCAAGATTGCTTTGGCTATTTGGAGTCTTGTTGTTCCATACAAATTTTAGGATTGTTTGTTCTATTTCTCTGAAAGATACCATTGGGATTTTGATAGGGTTTGTGTTCAGTTTGTAGATTGCTTTAGGTGGTATGGACATTCTAACAATATTCCTCCAATCCATGAGCACGGAATATCTTTCTGTTTACTAGTGTCTTTAATTTCTTTCATCATTGTCATGGTTTTCAGTGTACAAGTTCATCTCCTTGTTAAATTTATTTCTAGGTATTTTACCCTTTTGACACAATTGGGATTATTTTCTTAATTTCTCTTTCTGATAGTTTTTTTTATCAGTGTATAGAAACACAGCTGATTTTTATATATTGATTTTGTATCCTGTAACTTTACTGCTTTGTTTATTCATTCTAACAGTGTCTTTGTGAAGTCTTTGGGGTTTTTATATATAGTATGTTGTATGCCAAGAGGGACAGTCTTACTTCTTCCTTTCCGGTTTGGATGTCTTTTTCTTACTCTGTCTAGGACTTGCAAAACTATGTTGAATAAATGTGGTAAGAGTAGGCATCCTTGTCTTGTTTCTGATCTTAGAGAAAAGCTTTCAGCTTTTCACCGTTGAGTATGATGTTAGCTGTCAGCTTGTCATGTATGGTCTTTATTATGTTAAGGTATGTCCCTTGATACATTTTTGAGAGGTTTTTTTTTTTTTAAAGAGGCAAATGCACACTTGTGAACATGCTTTTTATTACCATGTTCTCCAGATATGTTAACACATGGTTACTATTTGTGCAACTTTGCCCTGCGCCATCTGGCATCTAAAAGGTTAATTTTTGGCCCGTGTGGGAGATTAGGGATTCCACTTCCCCACCTCTACACTTCATATCAAAACAGCACTCATCTCTCTACTTGTGATGAGAACACCTTATTCTGCTTTCTCCCACCTTCCTCATATTTTCTCAGCATTTCCCCATAGTAACTTCTGCCACAAAGCCTTCCACACTGCTTTGAAGCCCACTCACTCACTGTCTCCCCACTACCCAACCTTCTGGAAGCTTCTTCCTTTCTTCCACCCCCTGCTCATTTTGGTCCCTGTTGCTAAGAATTTTATTCTTTTGATGCTAGCATAAATGAAATTTTCCTAACTTCCTTTTCAGATTGTTCATTGTTAGTTAGATACACAACTGATTTTGTATCCTGCAACTTTGTTACATTCTAACAGTTGTGGGTTGTTTTTGTGGTTTTTTTTTTTTTTTTTTTTTTTTTACTCTTTAAGGTTTTTTACATATGAAATTCTTAAGTTCATATCAGCTGCAAACAGAGCTGCAAAACTTTGTATTTTCCAATTTGGATGCCTTTTCTTTTCTTTTTTCCTAATTTCCCCAGCTAGGACTTCCAGTACAATGTAGAATAGAAGTGGTGGAAGTGGGCACCCTTGCCTTGTTCCCCATAGTCTCAGAGGAAAAGCTTTCAGTCTTTGACCGCTGAGTATGATGTGACCTGTTTGATATGTGACCTTTGTTATGTTGAGATGGTTTCCTTCTGTTCTAGTCTGCTGAGGCACCGCTTTTGCCTTTTGCCTTTTTCCTCCATCAGATGGAGACCAGATGATGACCTTCCTTCATGAGATAACCTTTCCTGTATTTTGGGATGGGCACTTGAATGAAGGCAGCTTCAGTTTTCCTTCTTCAGAGAATTTGCCGAAGTTCTCTTCTTCTTTCCATTAATTTACCCACTTCCGATGCAAACCTTTGTTTTTATTTATTTATATCCTTTTGGGCTGTGCTGGATCTTTGTTGCTACCTGAGGGCTTTCTCTACGTGCGGAGAGTGGGGCTTAGTCTCGGTTGTGGTGCATGGGTGGGCTTCTCACTGCAGGGGCTTCTTGTGTTGCTACAGAGGGGCTCTAGGGCACGCAGGCTTCAGGAGCTATGGTGCACCGGCTTTGTTGCTTTGAGGCATGTGGAATCTTCTGTGACCAGAGGTCAAACCCGTGTCCCCTGCCTTGATGGGAGGATTCTTAACCACGGGACCACCAGGGAAATCCAATGCAAATCTTTTTGAGGCAGCACTGGGTGGCAGGCATGGGCATGGTGCTTCCTCCTCCACAGTAGGCTTCACATGTTTTCTCAGCCTTCACGGAGCCATCTGACAGAGGAGTGACTTCTGTCTCTGCATTCAGTAGCAGAGGTGCAGATGGGCTTGCCCAAGGCAGAGCCAGCCCCTTGACCCCTACACCCTAGTCTAACCCCCGGCTGCTGCTGTTTCTTTGTCCTGCCCTGGGCTGGACAAAGCAGCTATGCTGCTGGCCCCTGGGCAAGTGTCTCTTGTTCCTCCTGAGCTGGCTCTCTTCAAGGTGAAAGGGGCCCAGGTCCAACCCTGAACTCTACTTTTCTCTCCTTGGTTCACAGAGGTCCTGGGCCTACCTCAAGAAGTGTAAAAACAACATGCGCCCAAATCGGGCTTTGGTGGCTCAGCTGTCAGAGTGGGAGAAGGTTGTCCTCGGAGACATCGTCACGGACATCCAGAATCCACCCTACTGATTCTGTGGTCCAGCTATGGGGCCAGAAGAACCTGACTTGGGGGCTTTTTGTGGGTAGTCGGCCAGGGTGTGTAACCGAGGAATAAGAAGGCCTTTGTTGCCTGGAGCCTTGTGTCAGCCTCCTGCAGTGGTTCTTCCCGGGTTCCTCATTGGTGCCACATAGAAGGTATTCAGACTCAGCAAGAACCCATCCCTTGGGCGTCCGGATCACCCCCACTGCACTCCCAAGGCTGCCTTGGGAGGAGCATCTGGCTGCCAGAGCAGCTGCCCCTCCTGTCTCCCATAACGTGGTCCTTTGGGAGGCTGCCCCTAGGCAGCTCCAAGTTTTCCCCCAGCCTTGCATTGCTCCACAGGGGGTGTCAAAATGCCCACCCACTGGAGGAGATCCCCAGCCCCAGAGGTGCCAAACCCAGCCTTGGCTCAGGTGCCAGGCTTCACAGCTTTGAGAGACTCATGCCACAAGGGCATCTCCTTGCCTCATCTCCCATCACTCCGCAGTGCTCCCACTGGTCCATTCCTTGTGGGCTGGATCTTTCCTTTTGTTGCTCCCCACTCATTTTTGCCTGGCTGTGTTCACCACGAAGAGATTCCCACCCTCCCATCCCCCACGCCAGTTCAGTTCAGTTCAGTCGCTCAGTTGTGTCCAACTCTTTGCGACCCCATGGACTGCAGCACACCAGGTTTCTCTGTCCATCACCAACTCCCGGAGCTTGCTCAAACTCATGTCCATTGAGTCGGTGATGCCATCCAACCATCTCATCCTCTGTTGTTCCCTTCTCCTCCTGCCTTCAATCTTTCCCAGCATCAGGGTCTTTTCAAATGAGTCAGTTCTTCACATCAGGTGGCCAAAATATTGGAGTTTCAGCTTTAGCATCAGTCCTTCCAATGAATATTCAGGACTGATTTCCTTTAGGATTGACTGGTTGGATCTCCCTGTAGTCCAAGGGACTCTCAAGAGTCTTCTCCAACACCACAGTTCAAAAGCACCAATTTTTCGGTGCTCAGCTTTCTTTATAGTCCAATTGTCACATCCATACATGACTACTGGAAAAGCCATAGCTTTGACTAGACAGACCTTTGTCCGTAAAGTAATGTCTCTACTTTTTAATATGCTGTCTAAGTTTGTCATAGCTTTTCTTCCAAGGAGCAAGCATCTTTTAATTTCATAGCTGCAGTCACCATCTGCAGTGATTTTGAAATCCCCCAAAATAAAGTCTCTCACTGTTTCCATTCCAACCCCGTGCCAGGGTTTCTAGAAATTCCTCAGGTCTTAAAGGGAGTTTTCCTCAGAAATGCGATTCCAAGTGAGGGCAGCACCCACCGAAAAAGCCTGGAGTCAAGGGACAAGGGGACTGATGGAGCATTTAACATGTCTGTCCACATTCATTAAGCAAACATTTCCACCACCTGGACAGGGCCGAGGCATACAGGTGAACGCCATGTCGCCTGCTAGGACTCTACAGAGGGTTGGAGGAGCGCCCCCGCACCCCCTCCTCCCCGCACCCCAAGAGAAGCCTATGCCCTCAAGCAGTGGCTTTTTGCTCAGGGGTAAGGGCTTTTCAGGCAGTATAGGCTTTAGTGAGCACTTGAACTGGAGCGGAGCCTGGGATGGCTGAAGATCTGTGGCTTAGGCACCTCCCGGTAAGCAGGTCAGAGCCACCGGCAAGTTTTCAGCAGGGACACGGTAGGGATTGGCTTTGTGTTTTAGTCAGGGTAGCCTGGTGTCTGTGTGAAGGGGCAGTACCGGTGAACTTGGAGACAGGGAGACATAAAGAGGTCCTCGTAAAAATCCAAGCAAGAGAAGAGGCTCGGAATTGCCTCCCTGCCAAAGAGCAGCTTCCCCAGGGGGCAAGTGCTTGAGGCAGAATGCCACCTCCCTGGGCCTTGGTTTACTCCCGGCGTGACCGGCAGGGACACTGCTGGCAGCACCACGCAATTGGCATCCCGGGTAGAGCCCCGGCGGGGGGCTGCTGCCGCCCTCCACGCTGGAGCGGCCTGGCCAGCGGCTCGCGGAGCATGTGGCCCCGCCCCAGCCCCGTCCCGGCCCCGGATTGGCTCTGGCGGGGGGCGGGGCCAGCGGGCTCGCGGCCCCAGGCTTTTCCCCATTGGTGGTTGCGGCGGCGCGAGCCCGGAAGCGGACGGGGGCGGAGGCGGTGGAGGCGGAGGTGCCTCTGGCCGGCCGGGGTTGCGGTTCTGTCCTCGACTCTCGGCTCCTCCGGCCCGCGGCCCGGCCGCAATGCATCCCCCTCCTCCGGGCCCGCTGGGCGACTGCCTACGGGACTGGGAGGAGCTGCAGCAGGACTTCCACGGCATCCAGGTGAGCGCCAAGGCGGGCTCCCATTGGTTCTGAGCCATGTCTGTCTGGCTCGGGGTCAAGGGTCGGGTAGCCCCGGGTCAGGCTGCGGAAAGCTCGGGGTCAGGGGTGGGGGACCCTGGTGTTGCTCCTGACGGCAGCGAGGCGCTGGGTCCCGGTGTCCCCGGTTGGACCCTCCTTTCGGCCTCAAATCAATGTCCGGCGGTGGTATCTTTCGCCCGCGCAGCCGCCGCGACTCTGGAGTGACCCTACTGACCCGGGCAGACCTCCGGTGTCTCGTGAAGACCTCGGAAAGAGGCCCCAACTCCGACCTGGTCCCCTCCCAGGAGAGTCAGAGCTAACCAGGGCCAGTCTCGGGTCAATCGCCGAGCAAAAGCGCCTGGGCGCTGGCCGGGCCGGCCTTCACCTCCCTCGGGCCGCGCGGTCTGGGCCGAGTGTGGCTGGGGAGCAGGACGGGAGGCCGCCAGGCCTTGGTCCGGGGAAGTGGGATTTAGGTGAAGTCCCTGGATGGGGGCGAGGCCGGTCCAGGGCGCAGGACAGCTTCCAACCACACAGGACCACGTGGCTGCTGCAGAGAGTGAGGGGAAAGTGGGTGGGCGGGGCCCTGCCAAGAGACCTCAGGGTCCTGACAGGGATGGGAGTCTCTCTGAGACCAGTGGAAGCCAAGGGTGAGGGGGGTGGCGGTATTGTCTGGATCTGGCTGCTATGGGCCGCTGTGCTTTTCCGTGGACAGGTGGACAGGGGAGTGTGTGGCTGGGGGTAGGCCGAGGTGGCCCCTCCTTGAGCAGGAGAAACAAACCCCAGCCAGGGTAGAGCCCAGGCCATCTGGGCACTTGATCAGGCCTTTGCCTCTCTTGGACTGGCTCCAGCCCTTTCCTGTCCACATTAAGCCTGACTGCCCCCTGGCCTGTCCTAGCCAAGCCACTATCACTCGTGCTTCTCCCCAGGGCCCTGAGCAGAGCAGACCCAGGCTCCCGAGCCTGGGCACCACCATCCTGGCCTCAGCCCCTGCCTGACCTTCCTCACACTGCCCCTTGCCCCCCCCATCTCCAGGCTGCTCCTTCTCGAGACTCACCCCAGGGGGCAAAGTGCTCTGGGAAGCCCTGGGCCAAAGGTGCTGGGGGGAAGGGTAGAGGAATGGTCTTACAGCAAGAGGTCTAAGGGCTGAAGCCTGGTGACCTTTAACCCGGGAGGAAGATGCTGGGAGTGCCAGAGCTGCAGTCATATTGGACAACCTCAGCTCCCCTCGCCCTTGCAGGCTGTCTGGACGAGAGGCTCTGAGAAGGCCAGGGATGGCTTCAGGCCGCCTGCTTGGTCCAGACTGTGGACCTGTGGGCTTGGAATGCAGACTCAGGATGGCCAGAGAGGGGTGGGAACAGCTAGTAGATAGGCTGAGACTAAGAAAAGCTTCCGAGAACGCATCTGTTTCTGGGGCCGACGTGCTGGGGGGCTCCTGGGCTTGTTGAAAGAGCCCTGTCTCCTTGCCTGCCTTGGAGAGAGAGGACCCTTGGGGTGTTCCTGAGGCTGGCTCAGCTGGCTGCCGCCTCTCCTGCTGAGACCCTCTTGGGGAGCCCTGGGCGAGTCTGTGCCCCACCCTCTTCCCAGCAGGCTCTGGCTCAGGGGTCCCCTAGCCAGCCTGAGCCTTCCCCCTCCCTGGTCCCCAGGAGACCCACCGGCTGTACCGCCTGAAGCTGGAGGAGCTGACCAAACTGCAGAACAACTGTACTAGCTCCATCACTCGGCAGAAGAAACGGCTCCAGGAGCTGGCCCTTGTCCTGAAGAAGTTAGGACCCATCCCCTCCACAGCCCCCCCCCGCCCCCGCCATGCCCTCCCTCCTCATACCCCTAGCCGTGGACCGGGTGTGGGTGTCGGACCTGGTGGGGTAGGGAGCTGGTGCTGACTCCTAGGTGCCCCCGGGCACCGCTTCTCCCCTCTCTGGGCTGTGTCTGCTCTCCTGCCCCCCCAGGTGTCGGGTGTTCTGACTCTGGCTTCTGCGGCCCCACCTGCAGATGCAAACCCTCCCTCCCGTCAGAGGCCGAGGAAGCCGCGCAGGAGCTGGAAAATCAGATCAAGGAGCGACAGGGCCTCTTCTTCGATATGGAGGCCTACTTGCCCAAGAAGAATGGGTGAGACTCCCCTCCTCCAAGCTCGGTTCACAGCCCCGTCTTCCTCTGCCTGGTTTCCTGGACCCACTCGGGCTGAGCCGTCAGACCCGGTGCTCCCTCAGGGACAGCCTCAGTGACAGTGCCCGCTCACTGTGATGACAGGTGCTTTGTGCGGGACGTGCAGAGAATCAGGGAGAGCACAGACGGGTACCTCACCACTTGAGAGGCCGGAGAAAGCCTCTTGGGGTAGGTGACGCCTGGGCTGCGTCATGAAGGATAAAGAGGAGGGAGCCGGCTGGACCTGGAGAGGTGCAGCCACAGGTGTCACGTCCAGAGCACGGGGTAGGAGGTGAAAGGTTGCGGAGAGACCAGAGCAGGAGCCAGCCCGCGGCGCTCCCCTCTGGCCCGGTGGGCAGGAGAGAGCGACGGCTCAATTATGCACTTAGATCAGCCGCAGTCACAGCAGAGGACGTGGCAGAACCCGGGGCTCTGGGAAAACAGTCCAGCAGAGAGACAGCTGGCAGTGAGAAAGCTGGGAGAAAGCATGTCCCAGAAGGCAGGGGAGGAAGGAGTGGCCCGTAGCCTGAGATCAGATGGCCCCCCGGGGCAGCATGGGGGGGTGGTCAGAGGTAACACGGAAGGGGAATGTTTCCTGGAAGTCCGGGTGACCTTGGAGAGAACCACTTCCAGGAGGGTGGGGCTGGAAAGGTGATACTGGGGATGACAGAAGAGCCGAGGAGACAGCCAGGTTCAGGCCACGCTTCCGAAGCTTGGAGGTGAGTGGAAGGAGAAACTAGTGCCTGGAAACTAGCAACTAGAGCTCATCGTGAGGGTTGAGGAGTCACTTCTGTTTGGGTGTGTGAGTTTGTACATAGGAAGGACGTGAGCTTCGCTGCCTGCTGAGAGGTGGGGCCCGTGGAGGGCGAGACCGCAGGGAGGCTCAGTATGCAGTGGAGGGAAGTCCCCAGGGCCGTGGGAAGGGGTGGTCTGGGAGGAGGGGTGTGCAGAGAGGAGGGTGGGGAGGCAGCAGGGAAGATGTCACCTGCCTGAAGGTTTGGGGGAGGGCTGCCCCTGGGAATGGGAGAGGGAGGAGCTCGCGGCGCGGGGAGAGGCAGCCTGGCCTCCGTCCCGTGCTGTGCCCTGTAACCTCTGCGTGGCCGCAGGCCGGCCTCAGAACCGCTGTGAGCCCCGGCCTGGGGCTTGCATGCGAACATACAAGGGCCGGTATAGGTGCTGCCTCTTGGTACAGGGCTGTGACTCTCAGACGAGAGGAGCTTGGATGGGGTGGGTGATGGCACCCTTCGGGGTTGGCAGGAGGTCGCGGTGCGGTCACGGGTGTGGGTGGCTGCAGTGGGCTTGGGGCTGAAGGCTACCTCTCCTCCCCCAGACTGTATCTGAGCCTGGTCCTGGGCAACGTCAACGTGACACTCCTGAGCAAGCAGGCTAAGTAATTTGTGGTCGCCAGGCTCCTCCCCGCCCCCTACTTCCCGCCCCCGGGTCCCTTCCAGCCTGCCCCAGCCTCCCTGGCTGAGCCTGGGGCTCGGGGGCCGCTGCCCGATGGCACCACAAGCAGCCCGTCCGGAGGCCTGGGTGGGCCCCACCAGCACCCCAGCCTGTCCCACGAGTGTGTCCCCCCAGGTTTGCCTACAAAGACGAGTACGAGAAGTTCAAGCTCTACCTCACCATCATCCTCATTCTCATCTCCTTCACCTGCCGCTTCCTCCTCAACTCCAGGTGGGTGTCCAGTGGGGGGTGGGGGCTGGCCCCCTGGACCCTCTCCAGGTGCCAGCATCCGCCCTCTGCACCCCTCCCCGCAGGGTGACAGATGCTGCCTTCAACTTCCTGCTGGTCTGGTATTACTGCACCCTGACCATCCGCGAAAGCATTCTCATCAACAATGGCTCCAGGTGGGCGAGGGTGGGGCCCAGCCCCGGGGGTGGGGGGCGGAGCGCCCTGGAGCTGCCCTGGAAAGTGGGGGCAGGGGGCGCCACGGCCCTCTGAGAAGCAGGGTGGGTACTGGCTCCTTCCCACTGCAGCCCCACTTCCTGCCCCCCCCGAGCCCTGATCCTGGGGCTGAGGAGACAGGGGTGACGGTGGCTTCCTGACGCAGGATCAAAGGCTGGTGGGTCTTCCATCACTATGTGTCCACGTTCCTGTCGGGAGTCATGCTGACATGGTGAGCAGGTCGGCTTGGTCCCAGGGCCGGGGGAGCAAGGGGCAAGGAGAAGAGGGGGTGTCCCTAAGCGCCCACCCCGCCCTCTGCTCTCTGCTCTCAGGCCCGACGGCCTCATGTACCAGAAGTTCCGGAACCAGTTCCTGTCCTTCTCCATGTACCAGAGTGAGTGTCTCCAAGGTCCCTGCTCTGCTTAGGGCTCACCCCCCAGGGAAGGGCGGGCAGGGACGTGGGACTCCAGCCCCGTCCTGATGCCCGCCCCTGACCCCGCCAGGTTTTGTGCAGTTCCTCCAGTATTACTACCAGAGCGGCTGTCTGTACCGCCTGCGGGCCCTGGGCGAGCGGCACACCATGGACCTCACTGTGGGTGAGTCGGGCGAGGCCGCCCCGCCCTGCAGTCCTGACGGAGCCGGGAGGGCCTGTCCTTGCCTCTGGCCCAGGGTCTGAGTGATGGGTCCTCTGCCCGCTCTGCCCCTGCAGAAGGCTTCCAGTCCTGGATGTGGCGGGGCCTCACGTTCCTGCTGCCCTTCCTCTTCTTCGGACACGTAAGTTGTACCCGAGCCCCCCCGTCCACCTGGCTGTCTCGAGCAGGGACCATGTGTAAGAGCCCGCTCCCTCCCAGTTCTGGCAGCTTTTTAACGCACTGACGTTGTTCAACCTGGCCCGGGACCCCGAGTGCAAGGAGTGGCAGGTGAGCCGGGCCCCCACCTGGAGAGGCCGAGGGGAGGGCCGGCCTGGCCTCCGTCCTGACCCCGCTTGCTCCTCCAGGTGCTCATGTGCGGCTTCCCCTTCCTCCTCCTCTTCCTCGGCAATTTCTTCACCACCCTGCGGGTCGTGCACCAGAAATTCCACAACCAGCTGCATGGGAGCAAGAAAGAATGAGGCTGGGCCCTCCCTGCCCGACGGCACCCCCGGCCTGGAAGGGGCTTCTGAACCTCTGTGTGGAGGGGGTGGGGGCTCCCCATGGCTGGGAGGGTCTCTCTGCCCTCCCCTGGGTTTTGTGGGCTCTGTGGGCCCTGATGGCGTTGCTGGAGAGGAGGACCTGGGCCTGTGTCCCCGCCCCGTGGGAGCTGGGCGCCGGTGGCCTGAATAAAGGAAAAGGCTCCGAGAGCTTCGGTGTGTGTGCTTCTGCGGCTGAGACGGGCCTGGGGGGCCTGTGCCGCCACCAGACGGGGCCTGGGGGCTCCCAAAGTGTCTCTGGGGTCTGAGTTCAGGAGACCCAGATGGAGGCCTCAGATCTGTGCAAGCACTACCCAGCAAATACAGAAAACAACTTTATTCCAAGGGCCAGAGGTTATTTAAAATTATTTACACTCATTGAAAATCACGGGGAGGGGCCAGGCCTCACTCAGCTGAGAGGCGGACCTCTGTGTTCAGCCACCGAGGGCCAGGAGGCGTTCACATCACAGCCTGTCACCCTCGGCTGCGCCCCCAGGCTGATGGCCGGAGGGCGCAGGTCCATGGGAGCAGCCTCTGTCCTGGGCCTGCCTCTGGGGCAGGTAAGCACCCGGCAGAGTGGCACCTGGCAGAGCCACCCAGGAGACCACAGAAG
The DNA here is from genome assembly GCF_019320065.1 of Cervus canadensis. Classification (NCBI taxonomy): domain Eukaryota; kingdom Metazoa; phylum Chordata; class Mammalia; order Artiodactyla; family Cervidae; genus Cervus; species Cervus canadensis. The sequence continues at coordinate 27,794,655 of NC_057417.1, read as the reverse complement.
GGAGTGAGGCGTGTGATTACATGATGGGGAGGCAAGTCTGTAGGGCGCGAGTGGCGGAGCAGGGCAGGCAGCCTAGCTCCACACGTCCAGGGAGTAGCGGCCCTTGGTCATCAGCTTCTTGACGTAGTCCACAGCCTGGGCGTGCTCCATGGCGCCTTGCTCGGCCACGATGTCGTAGAAGGTGTTCTGCACGTCCCTTGCCATGTTCCGAGCGTCCCTGCGCACAGGAAGGAGGTGGCACTGAGGAAGGGCCCCTCCACGGGCAGGACAGCCCCCCTGCCCCTCCTTACCCCTCTGCCCCACTCACCCCTCCTCTGCCCCACTCACCCCTCCTCTGCCCCCCTCACCGCCCCCTGCCCCACTCACCCCCCTCTGCCCCTCCTCTGCCCCCCTCACCCCCCCTCTGCCCCACTCACCCCCTACCTCTGCCCCCCTCACCCCCCTCTGCCCCCCTCCTCCCCCTCTGCCCCTCCTCTGCCCCCTCACCCCCCTCTGCCCCACTCACCCCTCCTCCGCCCGTCTTCTGTCCCCCTCACCCTGCTTCTGCCCCCCTCACCCCCCTCTGCCCCTCCTCTGCCCCCATCACCCCTCCTCTGCCCCACTCTCCCCTCCTCACCCCTCCTCTGCCCCACTCACCCCCTCCTCTGCTCCCCTCACCCCTCCTGTGCCCCACTCATCTGCCTCTGCCCAACTCGCCCCCGCCACTCACCCGCACACGTAGATGTGGGCGCCCCCCTCATGGATGAGTTTCCACAGGTGCTCCTTGTCCTTCTTGAGTAAGTGCTGCACGTAGACCTGGGGGTGGGGGTGCCTGTGAGGAAGGCCCATCGCACTCTGCATACCCCCCACCCCCGGGGCCTGTCCCAGGCCTCACCTTCTGGGGCTGCTCCCGGGAGAAGGCTACGTTGAGCTGGGTGAGGGTGCCGTCCTTGTGGAAGCCGGCCAGCTCCTCACGGTACAGGTAGTCCTCGTCAGAGCGCCGGCAGCCGTAGTAGAGCAGCGTCTCACCCACCTCCTTGCCTGGGGCAGGGGCAGCCGGGGTGAGCGAGGAGCCCCAGGCCCGGCCCCCTGCCTGGAGCCTGCCCGGGACCCGCACACTCACCCTGCTGCCTCAGCCAGGCCCGCTCCTGGATGAAGCCTATGAAGGGGGCAACGCCGGTGCCGGGGCCCACCATGACGACGGGCGTGGTGGCCTTGAAGGGCAGGCGGAACTGGGACTTGCGCACGAACATGGGCACCAGGGCCCGGCCGCCGTTCTCCCCGGCCGGCTCCTTGGCCCGCAGCCAGCTGGTGGCCACGCCCTTGTTGACGCGGCCCGTCTTGGTTTCGTACTCCACGACCACGGCGCAGATGTGCACGGAGTTGGGGTGCACCTGGGGGTGCGCAGGGGTGAGCGTGGCGGTGCCCGAGGCCCCTTCCCTCCTGCCACCCACCCCGTCACGGGGTCTCTGCTCAGGGCCCCTTCCTGGCAGCCGGCCTGACTGGCTCTTGGCACCAGGGCCGGAGGGCAGGGTGCGATCTTACGGTCCAGCCTTCTGGATACACAGCCCGGGAGTCTTAAGCAAAGTGCCCATGGACATGGGGCAGAGCTGAGGCTGCGGCCCAGAGACCCCGGGCTCTCTGAGGAGCCAACACTGTCTTCTCTAGGGGGGCGGGCCGGAGCCCCCACCTTGGAGGATGAGGCGATGGAGTAGTAGCGGGCCTGCAGACGGGGCAGCAGCTCGCACAGGTGGTCGATGGGGGGCCGCAGGGACGGGCAGTCCTGCAGGATGGCCAGGATGTGCCGCCGGGCCTCCAGCACCCACCTCAGGTACAGCTCCTGGGGGCACAGACGTGGGTGAGACGGCGAGCGGCCCCGGGGCCCAGGCAGCCCGGGGAGTGGCCGGGCCGGGGGGCTGGCACTCGGGGCGCCGGGGGCAGGCCCACCTTGCCCTCGCCCGACGAGGAGGCCATCTTGCGCAGCTGCTCCTGCTCGGCGGGCTCCGAGGCGTACTGGGCCAGCTCGTAGAGCACGTTGGTGCGCGGTGGGTTGGTGATGTCCAGGTAGTAGGTGAGCGCCGTGCGGTAGGAGGTGGGGCAGGGGAAGGGGTGCTTCTTGTTGGACTCCTCTGCAAGGAGAGGCAGGGTTCAGGGTGAGGGGCCTCCCGGGGCAGGTGGGCCAAGGCTCGGTGGGCGGGAAGCAAGGCCAGCTCTCTCGGGGTCTTCCTTGGCTTTGGGGCAAGGCTTGAGGCTTTCGGCTGCTGGATAGGCAGTCTCATCAGAGGCAGGATGCTGTTGGGGGCGGCCTGTCACCGTCCCCATCCAGGACAGTCACTGCTCAGACAGGGTGGCCGAGGGGGAGCCCCCCAGTGGGGCCGGCCTGCCTGCCTGCGGCCTGGACCTGGTCCACTGTTGGGACGCCAGGCTCTGACAGTGAGATGCCAATACTGGGCCTTCGGCTGTGATGACAGGCCCCCTCCAGCTCAGGTTTTATTCTTGGACACAAGCGGAGGTCGGTGCATGGGGCGACCACATGCCAAGCGTTTGGGGCGGCATCTTGTACACTCAGGCGCTCCGCCAGCCCTTGCTGAGGGGCTTCCACTGCCACAGTCAACAGGCCGGCCTTACTGACACCTCCCCATGGCCAGGCCCGAGCAGGGCTGGACCCCGGAGTGACTCCACCTCCTACAGGCACGACCGCACGGGTGTTGGCTCCTGTGCACCAACGAGCCCCAGGGAAGCACAAGGCTGGCAAGCCACCCAGAGAGGAGAGGGCCTGGCCCAGGGCGGCTCAGCCTGGAGGGCTGTGGGCCTAGCTTTGGGGGAAGGGTTGAACTTACTGAAGCAGGACCTACATAGGGTGTACAAGTCACGTGAGCAGTGCCTGACGGATTTTCGCGAACTGAACGTCCTTGTGTACCCAGCGCCCACATCAAGCAGCAGGTGTTCCCCGCGCCCAGGCACCCTCTTGTGTGGGCTCAGAATCCGGGGCTCAGGCCTTGCACCACGGGGCAGGTGTGGGCGCTCCTTCTGAAGTCCCACTTCTGCCTCACGTTCTGAGCCTCCTCAGAGCAGCCCTTGGCAGAGAAGGGCCCCGCACCACAGGGGCTCAGGCACTCCTGGGAGAAAGTGAGCACCGACAACCCCCCACCCCAGAAAGGTGCTGCTTCAGAGGCACAAGGCCTCCCCCAACCCCCACCACCGCCCCCCCAGTGAGAGGAAGACCGGTCCGTGGTCCACGGGCCACCAGGTCCCCTGCCAGCACGAGGAATTCCAGTGCAGATCAGCCCCTTTCCTGTCCTCTCAAGGCTGACTCTGGAACCCTGAGAGGTGCGGAGCAGCAGCCCAGGCTCGGGTCACCGAGGACACGGGTGAGCGAGCGGGCAGGGCCAGGCAGAGCTGCGCCCCAGGTCAGTGGGCAGTGCGGGGCGCTGGGGGTCGCAGTCAGAGGCTCAGGTGGGGTGGCCTTGCCCTCGGCAAGGTGCAGGCTGAGCACCCTCAGTGGACCTAGAGTCTGTCAGGATTGCTGCCGCGGGGGCTCCGGCCCCCGGCTGTGGCGCTCTTCCCCACAGGACGTGGGCAGCCGGGCCTGGCTCTGTCTTCGGGCCCCGTTCCCTCGAGGGAGTACGGCAGCGAGGGGTGGGGGGCCCGGAAGGCGGCCTGCCTTCTCCCCTGCCTCCCGCCTGCTCTGCAACCTGCCCCTGTGTCCTGGGTGTGCGGGCTTCCAGGACACCAGGCTTTAGGTCCAAGCAGAAACTCAACCTCTGGGCCTTGTCAGGGGGCCCATTCCCACCAGCACCCTCAGGCCCAGGTAGGGGGAGGCCTGGGACCCAGGACTCACCGTCAAGGTTGTTCAGGGACATGATGACATCCAGGTCGGCACCCAGGATCTCGCCAAGCTGGTTCACCAGGGCAGAGTCATTAGCCGGATAAACAGCCACATGGTCCCCGGACTCATACCTGGGGGTGATGCGAGGCTCAGGGGGAGGGTGGAGAGCAGCTCTGTGCAGGAACAGGAGGCCTGGGTGGAAGGTTTGGGGAGGGGGGTGGCAGCAGCTGGTACCTGATTTTGGAGTCCGAGATGTCTAATTCCAGGTGCATGAGGTGTCGCTCGGTTCCCTGGTTCAGCTTCCGGTTGGTGGTGACGACAGCCAGGAACGGGTTCTTGGCGTCAAAGGGGCTGGGTGGGGAGAGCAGTGCAGTGAGCCAGGCCTCCGGTCTGAATCTCCGCACCCACAAGGACCCTTCTGACCACACAGAACATGGGAACTTCAAAGCTGGCCTCCTGGGTCAGGAGGAAACCTCTCCAATGAGGTACAGGGCTTTCCTAGCTCCCCCCAAGGCGGTGATCCCGGCACCCCCAAGGGGGCAAAGCTGGGTTATCAGTGTCCCTGTCTACAGACACTGGGGCTGGCCTGAAACCTGGGGGAGCCTCCGCCCCTGGTACCCACTGGTGGGCAGAGCACAAGGAGGGCCTGGCCCAAGAAGGTGGTTCCGTTAAGACGGAGCAAGGGCCTGGGTCCTGAGTGACGGCCTGGGACTGAGCGAGGCAGGAGCCAGGCTATCCCCCTGGGAAGTCACTGCAACGGGCTGTCGGCTGCAACCGCAGTGGCTGCCTAGAGTGGGGCTGCTGGAGGGTCAAGGAGGACCTTCCTGGGCGGCTCCAGCACGAGTCTGGGTGGGGCCCAGGTGCAAGTGAGGGGCCCCAGAAAGGAACACTTTGGACAAAAAAGTCCAAACATGGAGGCAGATTTGAAGGAAGTGAGCCCTTTGGCCAAGGCTCAGCCTAGACCCAGGGCTGAACTTGCTACGTCCTGGTCCAGGAAGCAGTGGGCATCCCCCACCCCCGGATATTTAGCAGGCAAATGAAGTACAAACTGAGCAAGTGCCAGTCTCTCCAAGGCCATGCTCTGGACCAAAGGACCACCAAGAGGGGAGGGGTCCCCAGGACCCTGGGCTCGGAGCAGCCCCCCGTCTCTCTGCTCCGGGCTTCGTGCCCTCCTCTGGGTGGAAATGGACATGTGGGTGGCCCCAGCCAGGGCCCCTCCCGGATGGGGGGATGAGGAAGCCCATGGGACGGGGCCTGGCAGGAAAGGCCTGCGGAGACACGCGCGGCCAGCCCTGGCCGGCCTGGCTCTGTACTCACGGTTTCTGGTTCTCGTAGCTCTTCAGGCGGCCCATCTCGCCCGTGTACACCTTGGCCCCGTCCATGTCCGCATGGACCACAAGTTCGTACTGACGGATGCTGGAAGAGGCAGACCCAGGGTGAGGCCGAGGGCTGGGAGAGGCAGCAGGCTAGGGGAGGGTCCCCAGGAGGGAGCGAGGCTACGAGGCCATGGGGCACGCCTGGGCGACGCGGGGCCAGGCGTGACCCACAAGGAAGGAGATGCGTGAGTGCGGGGCAGGCAGGAGAGGCGGGGCAGCCGGGCCAGCAGCCCTGAGGAGGCCGGGAAGCCCACCCTGACCCTCGCGTGCGGGCACAGCCCAAGCACCTGGGCCCGGGCCCCTTCTACACCCCGACTGAGCCTCCCCCAGCCCCACTGCACCCACCGGGCCGGTTCCCCACCCATGGTCCCAGGTGCACGCACTCACCTGGACTCCTCTCCCGTAGCTTCCACCCCGAAGTGCTCGCACACGGCTGGCCAGAACTGCTCTCGCCACGTGATGAAGTCCTCCTCCAGGCTGCGGACCAGAGGGGATGAGCCCGGGGCCAGACGGGGCTGCCAGGCCAGCTTGGACCCTCTGTCCCCTGGCTCACCCTCGAAGCTCGAGGGTTCATTTCACACCAGCCCGCCCAGTGATGTAACCCAGGGCAGCAGGAAGTGTCCAGAGGGTCTGCAGTAACCACAGGAAGCCCCGTCTGAGCTGGGTGAGCCGGGAGGGTGTGGACAAGCAAAGAAGGCGGGCCTGGTGGTCCCCGGTGGTGAGGCAGGTCACAGGGGTGAGCCGACACCATGGCTCTGCCCTGCCCTCCTGGGCCCCGGCCAGCCTGAACCTGGGGCTCCCGACACTCGATAGCCCGGGGGGTGCTGAGGGTGGCTTGGGGTGGGGGGACTCACTTCCCGTCGTCGTCGCCCAGCCCCAGATCAAAGATCCGCTGGGCGCCGAGCTGCTCCAGCCGCTTATCCACGTATTTGCCCATGGCGTTGAAGTGCTCATAGGTCTTGTTCCCGAGGGCAAACACCTGTGTGCGTGAGGGGCCAGGGTCAGGGTCGGCGGGTCTGGCCAGACACCTCGTACCTCCGGGGAGGCCCCGGAGTGGCTCTGTTTCATGGACCCACAGCTCGGGCTCCTCCGCGGCCACCTCGGCCTGGATCCTGGCAGCGGCAGGGTGTCCACCCCACCCGCTCCCTTGCCCAGCTGAATCCTGGTCATCCCACTCCTTTCTTGCCTTTTGTCTTTAGAAGCTGATGCCCTGGGCACGACGGGGCTGGGACACAGGAACGGGGCTCTTAGTGCCGGGCCGGGCGGAAGAGAGGGTTACCCGTGAGCCCTTCCCGGGATTCCCGCCTACGAGCCCCCTGCCAGGCCCGGGCTCAGCCGGTCGAGGTGAGAACCGGAGGTGTCCTCTTGGACACGAGCTTCTGGAGGTCGCACGAGCCCACCCGGGTGACTCACCGCGTACTTGACCCCAGAAAGGTCCACGTCCGTCTCCTGCAGCCAGTCATAGAAGTCCTGGGCGTTGTCGGTGGGGTCCCCCTCACCGTAGGTGGCCATGCAGAACACGGCCAGGGCCTTCTCAATCTCTGGCAGGCTGCCCAGGTCGGCCTGGGGGACAGAGGCAGGGCCAAGTGACTGTGACTAAGCCGGCTCCCAAGTGCAGACGGGTGAGTCCTGGGCTGGTGGACAGAGTGCATCTCAAGAGCAAAGGGGCAGCAGGCCCAGGAGAATACGGTGAGGCCTGGTGTGGACGGCAGCAGCGGGTTCCAGGCCAGGAGTGGGCACTCGGAACACGGTGCCACCTCTCACCCTACAGAGTCCCAGGGCGCCTGAGTTCATGGGATTCCTAACCAACTGTCTGCCAACTCGAAACCCAGGTCCTAAGACAGAGGGATAGTGGGCCATCCCCAAGACCAAAGGATGTGTGTGTGTGTGTGGGGGGGTAGGCGGGGGCTGGTTTGGTTTGGGTGAAGGAGGAGCACAGGTGGGAAGCAGCTGGCACTCAGAAGACAGGGGTTCTCAGGGGAAGTTCATTCATCACGGTGGAGCGGCAACAGCCCATGTGATGACTGGCAATGACCCTGCGGGGGAGATGCAGGAAGGTGCTCCCTGGGGCGTCTTCCCAGGACGAGCTGCTCTGCCTCTCCTGGGGCCTAAGGACCACTCCCCCTTCTCTGCCCACTGTGTCCCCAGGGGGCTGCTGGCCTGGCTGTCTCAGAGACAGGTAAGCAGACTGCTGGAAGTTTCCTGCACTTTGGAGAGCTACGATTGGCAAAGGAGCCAGTGCCGGGAGGAGAATGAGCAAGGTCAGCTGGCCCCCACAGCCTCAGAGACGGGCTGGGTGTGGCTGGGGCCAGGAGGTGGGGACTGTCTTGCAGACAGCGCTGTGTGGGCCTGAAGGAGTCACGTGCCGAGGACGGCCGAAGGAGGAGACGGGGGAGGAAGGATCCTGTAGCCCCAAATGGGGGCTTTTCCCTCAGTGTCTGGGCTCTCCTGGGCCCTCTCCAAGCCCAGACACACAAGTTTACAGCCTCCGTGCAAAGCTGAGCTGCCGGGTTCCCGGAGATGGCTCATCCAACACCCTCATCCCCTCCCTGTAGACGAGGCCCCCAGTGAGGCCAGGTCACCCAGGCAGTCGGGGGACTGAGTTAGAGTCCAGCTGCCCTGACACTGCAGTCTAGGAGCGGGGGTTGAGGGAACACAAGAGACAGTTCCTCTCCTGACCTGCTGAGACCCTGTCCTCCTTTAGGCCACACCCAATCCACGAGGTGCCCAGGCCCCTTCTGGGGGCACCTGCCCAGCGCCTGTACAGCCTGAAGCGTGGAGAGCTGGGAAGGGAGCGCACACGCACGCACCTGGGCCAGGCGTTCTCCATGTCCAGAGGCCACCTGGCTGCCGGGACAAACGACAAGAGATGCCCAATCCTGCCTGTGCCTTTGCCTAACTCTGCCTCTGTGTCTCCACGATGCAGACACGCCTGCCTTAACACCCTGGAACTGCACTGCCTGGGAGGAAGGGGTCAGGGTGCGGCGAGCACTCACCAGGTCGTACTCCTCGGGGTCAGCTGCCATGCCCCGCATCCCATAGCGGTGGGCGTCCTTAGACAGGCGGTTGGCAAACTCCTCAGCAGTCCCCGTCTGGGAGCCGTAGAACACAATGATGTTCCTGCCCTAGGGATGGCCGGACACACGGGGTCAGCGAGGGGCCAAGAGCCACAGGCTTCACCGGAGACTCAAGGTGACCACAGGGGCAGGCAGGCCCCTAAGGGCGCCCTCTTTCTTTCCTCCTTCAGGTCTTTCTGAGTCACCCTCGGGCCAGCATCTCACTACCACAGCCACTGCGGCAGGCGGGGTCAGAGGCCGCTCAGCCAGCTCCAGCTGACACCATCAAGGTAACCCACACACACAGCTGCTCAGTTACACTGTGGACACATCTTTAAATGACACTTGAAAAAGGCAGAAATAACGTTTCGTAAAGAAAAAAAAGTGACCAAAGACTATGTATAGCATAAGCCAATTTTGTTACATACCCACCCGACCTGTGTGCACAGCTTATACACATTCACGCAGAAAGGAAAAAGAACAGCATGAAATATACCAAGAGTCTCTAAGTGGGAAAATATGGGTGAGTTTTCCCGGATGTTTGTAAAAGTAATAACACATGCTTTATAAAAACCTAGACAGTGGGGAGAGGTACCACATCTAGACTGGCTCACAGGCTCTGACTCCGCCCTCCTCCCACGGCACCCTCCGCTGCAGCTCTGGAAAAGCCCAACTCCATCCCCTAGACTCCCTGCAGTCAGGGATGCAGCAAACTGGTCCAGCCGACGGGATGCGCTCTGCAGCATCCGGAAGCGAGGCACAGGCCACGTTCCGCTTGGTCCCTTTCTGCAGACCTCAGCAGCAGACTTTCCAGCGCCCAAACTGCCTAGAGGGGTGTCTGGTCTGGCATGGAGCCCTGACTGACAGGTGCAGGTGACGAAAATAAAACGTAGGGGTTACAACTGCTGTATGTTGTTCTCATACCTTTTTCATTTCCTGAATTTTCTACAAATCATTTCAAAATCATTTACAAAGGTATTTTAAAATGATGCTTATGATATCAAGGAAAGGAAAGTAAACATAATATAAAACAGTAGCTATGGTAGTTATGGTAGCATCAAAATATATAAAGAACTTTAGAAATAAGCCAAACCAGAAACACGTAAGAAGCTACTGAGTGACAAGGGGCTTCCCAGGTGGCTCAGTGGTAAAGAATCCGCCTGCCAATACAGAAGCTGCAGGAGGCTCAGGTTTGATCCCTGGGTCGGGAGGATCCCCCTGGAGAAGGGAATGTCTACCCACTCCAGTATTCTTGCCTGGGAAATCCCGTGGACAGACAGCCTGGTGGGCTACACTCCATGGGGTCACAGAAAAGTCAGATATGACTTAGTGACTAAACAAGAACAATAACAACAACTGAGTGACAAAGGGCCCAACCGAATGGAAAGAAGACCCTCTGGTTCTGCACAGAGAGATTCAACATACAGGGTGCCAGTCCTCCCTCTATAATACAGAAATAATACAGTCCTAATAAAAACTGGAACAGCTCTTTTTTTCCTTCAACAACATGATCCTAAAAAATCTTGTAGAAAAGTAAGTATGAACCCACTGCTGGAACACCATTTGGCAGCAGAAAGGAAAGAAGTGCTGGCACTTGCTACAGCACAGATGAAGCCTGGAGACATGACGCTGAGTAAAAGACGCCACCAAAGGCCAGGTACTGTATGATTCCACTTACATGAAACGTCTAGGAGAGGCAACTCTATAGAGACAACAAGTAGATGAACAGTTGCTTAGGGCTCAGGGTGGGGAAACTGGAGTGACTACTAATAATAAAGTGTTTCTTTTGGGGAAGATGAAGATGTTCTAAAATCGACTGTGGTGATGGTTTGTGCAACTGAGAATACACTAAAAAAAAAATCACTGGTGTGTAAGCTTTAAATTGGAGAACTGTATGGGACATGAATTAAATCCCAATAAAACTGTTACCCAAAATAAGTGAATACAGATGAAGTAACAGCTAGGAAAAGTGAAAAATAAGAGTGATGGGGAGAGGGAGGAAGTGCTTAGTGCTACAGATATTAAAACAAGTTATAATAACTAAACAGTATGATATTGTTTATACATAGACAACTGGATCAAAGTATCAGAATAGGAAAATGTAGAAATAGACTCAAATACCAATGAGAATTACATTTATGACCAAACTAGTGGGGACAAGATGGACTTTATTACATGGAATTTACACAGCTAAGTAAAAACGTGTTGGACCCAAACCTTACATCTTACACCAGGATAAATTCCCAATGGAAAACAGAAATCATAAAGATACAAGAGAAAACATGGAAGAATTGTTTTATCTCTTTAGAGTGGGGAAGCCTTTCAAATGATGACTCAAAGTCCAGTAGTCATAGAAAGAAAAGTAAAACGGACTATGGAATTTTTACATGGCAAAACAAACACACAGTAAGCTGAGTGACATACAAACTATCAACTGGGAAAAATATTTTTAAGTCATATCACAGACAAGTGTTAGCTTCCCTAATAATTCTAAAGAATTTCCTGAGAAAGATCAATCCCAACAGAAAAAGTGAGCAAAAGAGCTGAACAGAGAATCTATTAAAAAAGAAAAAAGAAAAGCCATCCCATAACATGAGAATTTGCTTTAACTCATTCATAGAAAAAATGCAAATTAGAACTACAGAGATAAATCTTTTTTTTAAACTAGAAAATGGGCAAAATCCCAAACTCTTGATAGTAGACTCTGTTGGCAAAAGATGTGGGGGAATAGATTTTCTCACACCCTGCTAGTGACTGCCCTCATGTGACCCCTGTGGGGTGGGGTGCAATTTGGCAGCTTCTATCACAAACAAATGTACCATTTGATTCAACAGTTCCACATCTGGGACTGTACTGTATTTGCAAATATGCAAACTGATCTACGTGGTCACAGCGGCTCTCTCTGTAAGAGCTAAATGAAAGTCATTCTGTCGTGTCTGACTCTTGGTGACCCCATGGACTATACCGTCTATGGAGTTCTCCAGGCCAGAATACTGGAGTGGGTAGCCTTTCCCTTCTCCAGGGGATCTTCCCAACCCAGGGATTGAACCCAGGTCTCCCGGTGAGCCACAAGGGAAGCCCAGGGGAAGCCACAAAGGAAGAGCTAAAGATAACCAATATTCCAAATGTCCATCAACAAGGCAGTGTTAAAGCAAATTATAGTACTTGTGGCCACGAGTGGAGTCATTATGCAATTATAATAAAGGATGAGGGAGGTATCTCTGAATTGCTTTGAGGCAATCTCCAAGACGTATCATTAAGTAAGAAAAAAAAAAAATAAGGTCTATAGCAGTGTATGTAATATGCTACCTTTTGTGTTTAAAAAATAAAAATTAAAAGTCTATTTGTTTTCATTACATGCACAGAAAGAAGTTCTAAGAACGGTGATGGGTGACAGGGACAGGAGAGGAGCTTTCCACCTGAACAGTTTGTGTTTTGGATTTAACTACATGAATGAAGTACCATGTCATAAAATTTGATACTTAAATGAACAAAAACAAAGAGAGAGAACTGTAGCTGCGCTAGGACCAGAGCCACGTGAGGTGGACATCTGCTTGTGGACACAGCCTGGTCTGGGAGAAGGAGACCAGTGGCATCTGAGTCAGAGGGAGGGTCTGTTCCTACAGTTTGGTTTGTTCAAGAAGTAAACATTGAACAAGCAGAGTAAACTGTCCTGGCAACAGCAGAGCAGCCTCAAGGCTCTGGTTAGACTGGAATGTACACACGTGGGAACTGAGTCCGGTTCCCGCCCTCTCTCCTCCCGTCCAGCAAAGCTGGCCTTCTGCTGGACATCCCCACCTGCCCACCAGGGCCGAGCAGAGAGAGAGAGAACTCACCGTCTTCTTCATCTTTTCCACGAAGCTTCTGTCTTTGACAGAGGAGGTCCTGAAAAATAAAATTGTCTGATGGGCACGGGAGACACCGCGGTGCCCACGCCATTAGCCGCCTCCAGTCCGGTGCCGGGGCTGGAAGAGACAGGACCCAGGCTCCCGGACCTGGTAAACCCAAATCCAACACCTCGCGGGGCCAGGGCTGACCTGTGGGTACATGAGAGCATGAGAATGAGGGGTCAAGTTCACTTCCCGGACCCTCACCATCCCATGGTCCCCTGGCTTTGTCTCACCTCTCAAGACAACCAGGAGTCTCCCAAATACGATTCTGAACACACTACTGCTGCACTCTAAAACCTTCCACGGCTCCCATGACCCACAGGCTGGAGGCACACAAGTCCCTTCAGAATCTGTCCTGGCCTCGCCTGCCAGCCCCCTCCCGAGCCCACCCCTCCGTGACGGTCCCTAGGGTCCTGTCACCACCACTGCCTCCTGTCTGGACGTCAGGATGGCTGACAGACACACCCTGAGAGAGACCCACAGCAGAGAAGCCAAACTAAAGAAATGGGGCCCTCCGATTCAGAATCCACCCTCCTCCACCATCTAAACGCTCGGCCACAGTGACCAGCTGGCCATCTCCTAGCTCCTCCGTGCCCTTGGACCCACAGCGCCGTGGCCTAGAGCGCCCTTCCTTTAACCCTCTTCCCACGGACTCCTGCTTATCCCGAAAACATGAGGCCCAAGCTCCCCTCCAGAGCGCCTTCCCTGCCACTGACATGAGACTGTCCGTTACCATCTTCAATGCGTCTCCACGCCTCCATCCAAGCACTTCCTTCAGGGTGTTCTTGCTCAGCCTGAGGGCTGGGTGTCGCAACTGGGGGGAGCTGCCTGTGTGTCTCTTTGCAGTCAGCAGGAGCACTGAGTGCACTTGGCCCACGAGGCCTTATCGGCTCTGGGTGCTCGGTCCTGAGTCCTCGCCCGGCAGGAGCTTGGCTGGGGTGGCCTCAGAGGCCTTTGGAGGCTCCCCACCCACCTGAGGGTCTGACATCAGTGGAAAAGCTCTCACCTCTCAAAGGACAGAGGCTTCCATACAAGCTTCAGCTAAGTGGACTTGCGTCCTCACTGAAGACAGGGACTGGGGCACACCCCCCATCCACTGAGCACCCAGCTGCCCGTCCTCCACCTCCAGGCGACACAGGCCAGCCAAGGGCAGGCGGGCAGGAGACTACACGAGGTGGCCCCTACCTTCCCAGGGCCTGTCACCAGGCTCGGAAAATCACGGAGGAAGTGGAGGGGCCACACCTCAGGAGCAGAGAGGCTCAGGGTCAAAGCCTGGTTCTTCTACTAAACAGGCCCCCGACCGGAGAAGGCAGGCCTCTCGAGGCCTCGGGCTCCTAGGTTGAAAACCCTGCATCTCCTCCTTTGCAGCCGACCCGGTGGGGTGCTCTGCACTGGGAACTTCTCTAACTCTCAGGGATAGAGAGGGAAGAGGAAAGTATTCGGGTGGCTCTGTGATTTCAGCAGGGTGAGGTGTGAGAAGACCAAATGGATGGGGCGTCTGCAGGCCACAGGCTCCAGAGGGAGCAGGCCCTGTGCCTGGAGGGACAAGAAAAGCCTGAGGAAGAACTGGGCTCTAGTCTCAGGGAGGAAACGGTTCCCGCGAGGGAAAGCCGCAGCAGCTGAGGGGCTCCTGGATGAGGCCCAGGCAGCCAGCAGTGATGAGCTCTGGGGAGGAGGGCAAAGGATGGGGAGCTCCCCATGCAGCTGCAGGGAGGGGGGTGTTCCAGGCCAGCAGGGAGGGGAGAGGGGCCCTCTATGCAGGTCTGGCTGGGGGTGTCAGAGGGCAGGCACGAGGTGCTAGGAGCCCCCACCCCCAGGAAAAGGGTGCTCCTGAGACAGGCGTGCACTTCTGAAGGCCAGCACTGTCCTCAGCTTCAGCCCCTGGGGAAAGATCACGCCCACAGAGCCACAAGGGGGACGGGAAACCCGAGGAGGAGGGGGACACCCTGTCCGTGCCTCCAGTCACTGCTCGACACGGGGCAGGCTCTTCACGCTCCCACCGCTGACACCTGGCTGCCAGGCCCTGAGCAGGGCCACCCCTGGGTACCCTCAGCTGGTCTCCCCTCTCCTGACCGCTCCGCACCGGGATCTGCACTCGGAACCTGATCTTTCATGGGGCGAGGAGTGGGTAGGGAGACTGCGGCCCTCCTGGTTTCTGGTCTAAACCGCTTTCTTCGGAAGCAGAGACAGGCAGCCTGCAAACCAGGACCGCGGGGTCCAGGGTGGCCGTGCCCCAGCGAACCCCCAGGGGCCCTTGAGGCCGTGCCCTCTTCATGCCTCCATACGTCCCTGCCTGGGAGCAAGTTCCCTCCACACCCCAGTGGGGGTGCCCGGACGCTGTCCGGAACTGACCTCGGGATGGGCTCGTCCTGATGAGCTGAGTAGGCGCACCCCATGGCTTCTCATGCCCAGCTGCTCTGGACTGCGGGGTCAGGCAGAATGCTGCACCCCTGGACGTGTGCGGGGGGCCAGCAGCTAGCAGGTCGGGCCCCGTCCATTCTCTACCAGTGCTGGAGGTGGGCAGCCCGGCCCGTGGATGCCGCACATCCTCCCAGACACTCTGGTCCTCTCGGGAGCCCCGCCGAGCCCCTGCTGCCTCCGATCCCAGAGCCTGGGAGAGCGGCCGCATCTGGCGGGCCCAGCGGGGAGGAACCGGGACTCCCGGCTGGAGCCTCCCATGAGCCCCTGCGTCTGGCACACACCCCTCCTCCTCCTGTATGGACCAAGGGAAGGAGGAAACCTCCCCAGCCCCGGCTGGGGTCTCCTTGGTAACTGTTTATAGCAGAGCCCTTTCTCCCCACAGCCTCCCCCTTTTCCACTTTAAGAAAAAAAAAAATGAAGTCGTGCAGGCTGAACAAAGCTCCTCTGGACCCTGGGAGGCAGTGGAGCAGGTTGCTATGCGTCCCCATAAAGGAGCCTGCTGCCGGCCGCCCTGGGATCCTGTTAAATTACATCTGACTCCCATCTCCCTCCCTACCAAAGAACTGTGGGTGACACAGCCTACGACCCTGGGTCCAGTCACCTGGGGTAGAGGGTCCGTGAAACTAGCACATCTTGGCCCCTCACTGCAGTGCAGGGGACGCCCAGCAGGGTGGGCTAAGATGGTTCCACGTGGGGAGCCCCCCTTTGAAGGCACCCAAGTACACGGCCATCAGGAGAGGCTGCGGCTAGCCCAGGCGCGGGGCTGAGACCACACGACTCCGGAGCACAAACGGTTCCAATTAGGCTCCCCACCCCCAAACTGGGAGCAGAAGTGTCTCTGGTTTCTGAGGTCAACTACAGCGGGGGTGGTGGGGGGACTGGATTGGCCAGAGGGAGGGTGGACAAGAACACTGAGTCACTTGGACCAAGATGAACCACCAGGGCTGGCGTGATTCATTCTCTTTCCAGTCCCAGGCCACGCTCAGAAGGGTTTCTGAAATTTAATTTTCAGCAAAGCGGAACTGATTTCTTCTGAGACTTTCCCTTGCTCCCGGCGACATGTGGGGCAGCTGCTTTCGAGTGGCTCCCTTCCAGAGCCTCATGGGCAGCGACAAGTTCTCAGGCCCCAGGGCGGCAGGCCGGGAGAAGGGCCAAGTGCTGGGTGACACCGATGGTGGCAGAGCAGGTGGTGGAAGGCGGCAAACCCACCGGAGCCTCATGGCAGAAAGCTAATGGTTGGGAAAAGCTGCCTAGGGTGAAAACAAAGTGGCTCCCTGGAGCTTAAACAGGAAACAGCAGCTTTCTCCACTGCCTGGGCCCAGAGCGGGAACCACTGCAGGCAGAAAGCGGCGAGGCAGGTGGGAGCTTGCAGCAGTGTGGGAGGCCAGGGGTCAGAGACAAGAAAGGGGGGGACCCCTGCTTACAGAGCACTCCTGTCCACTTCCTTTTCTGCTTCAGGTAATTGCCCCACCCACCCCCACCGGGAAGGGGGAAAGGATTCTGCCCCCTTTGACTCTGGAGGGGAGTGAAGCCTGGGGCTTAAGCAGTAACTCCAGGCCCAGGAAAGCTCAGAGGAACCCTGGGTCTGCTCCCCCGCCCCCAGCAGAGCAAGGCTGCATCTCTCCGGCTGCCCCGGCGGTCCCCGTGAACACTTCACTGCCCTTCCCAGGGATTCCTCCATCACTGAGGGTGCTCTGAGCCTTGGGGTGGGGGGGTGTTGTTCCCCTGGTGGACCCCCCGGCGGACACCATGGGCCCTGGTCAGCAGGATGCCTCCCGATGACCGTCCTCCAATCCTCTCCAAACTGCGTCCCAGGACCGGACACAAACCATGACTCTCGGGGCTGCCCTGGCACCAGCCCTCCCCTCGGCTCCCCATAAGGGTCAGATAAAACGCCAAGGCCTCACGGGCCCCTCCCCGGCCTCAGCTCTCCTATCTCGGCTCCCTTCACCACCCCCGACTCCCTTGGTGACTTACACCCAGGCCCTGCCAGGATGCGCCTTCCCCAGAGCAGGCCCTGTTCTCCTAGTCCCGGCGTCAGCACACACGGCCCTCTCCTGGCTTCCTACTCAGCCTCCAGACTCAGCTTGGGGGGCACCTCCCTGCTGACCGCCCCCCCCAGTGGTGCCTCGGGCTGTTTGAGCCTTGTCCACTGTACCACCCTCGTGTGTCCCACCTACCCGTGAGGGCCTGAGGATGCCCCGTGTCCCTGCGCCCTGGTGCCTGGCCCCCAGAGATGAAGCCACCAGCACGAGAGCCCGGGTGACGCCCAGTGAGGTCAGAAGGTCCACTGACACTCGGCCCTGTATCGCTTTCCCAGACAGGTCACGTCTGAGCTTTGGGACACTGGCTAGAATGGCGAAACCTCCCCAATCCCAGGAGTGGTCCCTCGTGGTCAGGTGGCATCGAAAAACCCCCAACTCCGAGCACAGGCGTGGCGTGAACGTCCTGAGCCCACGTCCTCGCCATGTCCCCCACGGATGCAGGTGGCTTCGGGCACGGTCCACCCTCCACAGCCTTTCCTCGTGCTTTGCTCTTTGTAAAACCCATTTGCATTTCCAGAGCCAAGGACCCCTGTCTGGGAAAGGCGGCCTTAAGCTGGGTGTGCAGAGTCAGCAGGCATGACAGCACTCAGAGATAGAGAATGGTCAGAGATGGTGCTGGTGGCCTCGACTCCTGGTCTTCCTGGCCTTTCTGCTGAGAGCAAGTTGTCAAACAAAGGTCACGGAGGAAAACGAGCTCCTTTGTGGCTTTGCAGAAGCAATCCCTAGTGGAATGCAGTCAGTAAAATCTGGACCGCGGGAAACTTGGGGAAGCAAATGATCTGGTTTCTTCAACAAAAAATACTGTGAGGGAGTCACAGGAATGAAGCCCTCGGACCAAGAGAGACCTATCATCGTGTGACGGGAAAGCAACCAGGCATAAGAGGCCACAGTCCCAATGAGCATGACTTTCCAGAAAAGGCAAAACTGCAGGGACGGAAGTAAGATCAGCAGTTGCCAGAGGTGGGGGCTGGGGAGTGCCAGCTGTGAAGGGACCTGGGGTGGAGGTGCTTCCTGGGGTGCGGAATGTCCTCTCTCTTGACCATAACACTGGTTACACAACTGCACACACCTGTCAGGACTCATCAAACTGTGCACTTTAAAAAGGGGAATGTGCATGGCAGAAACCAGCATGATACTGCAAAGCAATTATCCTCCAATTCAAAATAATTTTTTTTTAAAAAAGGAGAATTTGGGGGATTTCCCAGGTGGTCCAGTGGCTAAGACTCTGTGCTCCCAATGGAGGGGGCCTGGGTTCCATCCCTGGTCAGGGAACTAGATCCCACATGCTGTAACTAAGACTCAATGCAACCAAATAAAATAAATGAAATATATTAAAAAAAAAAAAAAAGAATTTTACTGCATGTAGACCTGACACCTCTGAAAGACAGACTGAAAGATTGAGTAATCAATTGTGATGTATGGTTTTAGATCCTGAATCTTTAAAAAAAAAAAGGGTTTAAAAAAAAACGGCTCAGTCACTCAGGGAACAATGAACAATGCTGGCCGAGTATCCAATGATACTCAATGTGGACTTGAAGGGGTTGGAGGGAGGTGGTGTGTTAGGTTCAGAAAGGGGAAGTCCTCGAATGTGACAGAACTGAAATATTCTCCTCGTTCAGGTTTCCGTATAGTTTCACAGGAGATATTTCTAATTTCCTATGAAATCATGTGATTTCTTTATTCATAATTCATATGAGTTACAGGACTAATGATGAAATCATATGCCAGCTTTAAGATAATCTGGCAAGAGTGGTGAATGGCCAGGAGCGGAGAGCTGCTGAAACTGGGTGACGGGGGCATGGGTTCCCCTCCATGCTTCGGTGTTTGCTTGTAACGTTCCGTAAGAAGCAGCTTTGTTTCTCCTGAAAGCACTCTTAGGCGCCACAAGAGGAGCAGGCTGCGGGGGTGAGGGCTTCCCAGGGCTGTGAGCAGAGCCGAGGGGAGCACGGCCGGGGTTGGTTGGGGGTGCAGGCTGCCGTGCAGACCCCCTTGACATGGGTGGCCCTGCTCAGCCCCAGCCCCTGCTGGCCGTGGTCACGGTGGGCTCACAGCATGGCTGGGTCCTCTGGGCTGCTTTTTCCCCCTCCCCGTTTTTCAAAAAAGGCTATGTAGAAGTAAGTTTTAAGTGAAATTGCTAGGGCTTTCAATGTTGTAAATTAAAAAAAAAAAAATGTAAGCCACACCCAGCCTGTGAGCCAGTTTGCCGGAGAGGCAGACACACGTGCAGATTTTAGCATTTACTAAGTCAACGGCCTTTCTCCAAGTATCTTCACTCCGACAGGGCTGAGCTGGAGACCCAGAAAGAGGACAGGACAGGAATGGGACACTACCTCTGCACCATGGGAGGAGGAAAGGAACAAATTCCCACCCAACAGGAAGGAGGCTGTATTATATGTGCGAGCAAAGTGCATGCGGGCACAGAGGGGCCCCCTGAGCTCCAGACCCCACCCTGGGGTCCCCCCATTGGGAGTTGCCCTGGCCCCAAGTGCTCTGCCCAGAGGTACAAGCTGAGCAAAGGGGGAGGAGTAAGAGAGAGTAGAGATGAAAGAGGGATTATTACCATGAGGATGCGCTGCTTGTAACTGCTCTCTATTACAAGTCTTTAATTGCTACTGTAAACTGTTCAAAACACCTCCCCAGGGGGGTAAAACCAGGTTCTCGGATTAGAAGGCTCAGGCTCAATACTGGAAGAGGCCAATTAATTGAGAGATTCGATCCAATCCCAGCAGGGTTTTTTTGTTTCATTTGTTCTGGTAGACATTGACAAACTGACTCTGAAAGTTACATGGAGGCAAGTCCCTACAAGTCCAATGGTTAGGACTCTGCGCTTTCATTGCTGGGGTCAGGGTCTGATCCCTGGTTGGGGAACTAAGATCCCACAAGCTGAGCTTTGGCCAAGTTAAAAAAAAAAAAAAGTTATTTGGAAATGCCAAGGGCCCCCAAAAGCCAACAGAATCTTAAAAGAACAAAGCTGGAGGACTTGGACTACCAGATGCCAAGTCAACAGTTACTATAAAATCATAGAAAACAGAACAGTGTGGTACTGGGGAGAGGACAGAAAACAAATCAACGGAACAAGGAGTCTAGAAGTCAACCCCCATCTATCTGGTCCCCTGATTTATAGCCACAGTGATGATGCTTTAATGCAGTGAGAAAAGGATGACCTTTTTTATTGTAATAAATGGTGCTGGACTGAATACATGGATATTCGTAAAGGAAAAAATGAATCTCAAAGGGCCCTGACAATTTGCGGATACCCAATCAATTTCAGCTGGATGGCAGATCTAAGATAAAAACTACAAGAGTGACGCTTTCAGAAGAAAATACAAAAGACAAGCTCCATGACCATAAGATAAAAGTTTCTTAAACTGGACACCAGAGCATTAACCATAAATGTGAAGGCCAACCAAAAGTTCACAAATTGGACCAGTTTAAGAACTTCTGATCACAAAAAGATAGATACTATTAAGAGAGTTTAAAAGGCAAATTACAAAAAGATACTGACAATACGTAAATATCTAACAAAGGACTCGGATCCAGAATACATGAAGAACTGTGACAAATGAAGGTCAATAACCTGACAAGAAAAAAATGGGCAAAGTCTTGAATGACCTT
This sequence comes from Cervus canadensis, assembly GCF_019320065.1. Lineage (NCBI taxonomy): Eukaryota > Metazoa > Chordata > Mammalia > Artiodactyla > Cervidae > Cervus > Cervus canadensis. The sequence goes on along the minus strand of NC_057417.1, from coordinate 27,774,444 downwards.
CACAAAAGATACCTCAGTGGCCAGTAAACACGAAAAATCACTGAAACGTGATTAAAACAGGTACCACTACATGCCCATTAGAATGGCTAAAATTTTATTGTTTTTTCTTTTTAATTAAAAAATTGTTTTTTGCCTGTACTATGCAGCTTGTGGGGTCTTAGTTCGCTGTAGTGGTGGTGGTGGTGGTTTAGTTGCTCAGCTGTGTCCAACTCTTTGCGACCCCATGGACTGCAGCCCACCAGGCTCCTCTGTCCATGGTATTTTCCATGCAACAATACTGGAGTGGGCTACCACTTCCTCCTCTAGGGGACCTTCCTGACCCAGGGATCAAACTTGGATCTCTTGCATTGCAGGAGAAACCAGAAACCCCTTAGTTTGCTGACCAGGGATCAAACCCAGGCGCTGATAAGGAAAACAACAGGTCCTAAAAACTGGACCGCCAGGGAATTCCCTAGAAAGGCTAAAATTTTTTAATTGACGAAAGTATTGGTTTTGGTGAGGATGGGCAGCAACTGAACCCCTGCATGCTGGGGGCAGGACTGGAAGCTGGTACTCGCAGGCTGGAAAACTGGCTGTATCTAACAGAGGTACACATGAGCCTTCCTTCTGACCCCACGTCCATGTCCACCACACACCCAACCGAGCTACGTCCACATGGGAACCGTGTCCACTTATACAGGTGTTCCCTGCGGGACCGCTGGTAACAATGCCCTAGGCTTGAAGCAATCTAAAGTGCCTTCATGACGGAAGTGAGTAGATCATGGTTTACTCCCACAGCTGAACGCCATGTAATGATAATAACGAGAGAACTATCACTACACATGACATGGAGAAACCTCAGGAAAAATGGCCAAACGCTACACATCCCGGGACACAGCTGACACTTGTCAATGAGAAGTCAGGAGAGCAGGCGACCTGGGGCCGAGACTGGTGGGGGAAGTTTCTCACATGATTATGTCCCTTTTGTGACAAATGATCAAACCATGTGCTTAAGATCTGTGCACTTTTATGTCTGCATGTTATGCAGTTCAATAAAGAGCTTATGAAAAATACCACAGAGGCCTTCTAGAATTGACCTTTCCTTGAAGCCCTCCCTGGGCTCCTGAGGTTCCGAAGCCCAATCCAGCCTTGTGGTGAGGGCCGCCCCGAGGCCAGCATGCCTGGGAGATTCACCTGCGGACATGGAGGCTCCTTGGGGATTGCCTGCACCCCGAAGTCCAGGGTCAGGGGGCTGCGGACACGCATCCTGTGCTTGCTGTCAGACACAGCCGCTCCCACTGGCTTGGATTTTAAAAAACATCCCAAAGGTCTGGACTCACTATCCCAGGTGGTGACGGCCTGAAAAGGCCTTAAAAGACCAACTGGAAGGCACTGGGAATCAGTGAGAACTCCTGATCCAGCCGTGGGCTGTGGACAGTCCCCACACCACTGGCTCTCTGCGGGCCTGGTGGGTGAGGGAGGCACCGAGCTGAGACTGGAAACACCTGCGTTCACTGGAAGCACACGAGGGTAGGGACACCATGGAGGGATTCACAGCAGGAGGCCAGCCTCGTGGCCCGGGTGTATCAGCGAGGTGACCTCTCTGAGTCTCAGTTCTCTCACCTTTAAATTGGGATATTAACCACGTCCTAAGAGACAGAAGGCAGCCTGGCAAAGCGGGGAAAAATGGGGGCTGTGGAATCTGTAGATTTGGGTTTAAAAAAAAAAACAGCTCTGCTTCTTGTTAAGTTAGGTGACCTTGGGCACACTCGATCGCTAGCACCTCAGCTTCCTTCTCTGCAAGACAGGGTAATGATGGTGTTCTAGAAGGTTCCTGTAAGACTGGAGATGGTATTAATGATGAGGGCTCGTCAAGCACCAGGAGCTGGGCAAAGAGCTCTATGACAGAGTATGTCGGTTAATTTTTACAGCCATATGAGGTCAGTTCTACGGTTATCTCCAATTTATAACTGAAGACACAAACTTCAAAAGATTAAGCGAGGGCAAATGTCACAAGACTAATACAGGGTGGGGTGGGGTCAGGACTCAAACCTTCATAACCACCGTCAAGGCCCAGACCCTAACCACTGCTCTATGACAGTTTCTCCTTACAGTGCCCACGTAGGACCCTGGCCACAAGGTATTCAGCGTGATACCATGAGGGACAAGAAGGGGACTGAAACACGTAGGGTGAAAATTTTAGGATTATGAGAGGGAAATAGAGTTTCAGCACTCTGGCAAAGAGAAACTATTTGAGTCTACAAATCTGTGAGGTCTAGGAGTTCTGTTTCAAGTCCATCTAGTGAGCCCAGGGACCCCGTAACGGGAGAATGGAGGCTCCAGGCTCTCTCGTGGCACAGCGTCCCTCGGGGGCAGGGGTGGGGACACGCCTGCATCTTACAGATGAGCAGGCGCAGGGCCCCTTTAAACTGGGACCTGGGCACTGGTCCTCTTGAGTGCCATACCTTTTCACCAAGAATACTCTGCCACACCAGGAATGTACCTGTCCAGCTGCAGGGGCACAGGCTGGCCTCTGCGCACCTGCCAGGCCTCCCCGCCCAACTCTGGCCTTCTGCTGGCAAAGCACTTGAAGTCTGGGAACATGGCCCCCTTCCTACAGCACAACTTTCTGGCCTTTCCGAGAGGGGATACCTCAGTAGAGACCCCCAGAGCCTGTGTCTCCCGCCTGCTCACCTCTCCCTCCATCGTGAGTGATAAGGCCACCCACCCTGCTGAGCTGAAAGTGTTTCAGGAACCACTTTTTAAAGTACATTTCCACGTCCTGACTTCTTAGCTTCTTCAACATAAAGGCCAAACTCGCGTACCTGTGGCGTCCAGCGCAGTGCTCGGTACACACACTCTGGGACACAAACACTTAAGCAGCCGCCGAGTGGCAGGGCTGGAGTGGGCTGATGCCACAGACGCCACCCACAAGAGCCCCGTGAGGGTGGGCTCGCTGCGTTTAGAGTTACTGACCTCCAGGGAGGGGAGTGGGCCTGGAGGCTGCATTAATGCCCAACAGTCAATGATTTGATCAATTATGCACACACAACGAAACCTCCACAAAAACCCAAAAGGATGGGGTTTGGAGCGTCCTGGAGCTGCTGACGACATGGAGGGGCTGGGCAGGTGGCAGCCCAGAGGGGCAGGGGAGCCGGGGAGCCCCACACCCCTCCCCCACACCCTGCGCTGAGCCTCTTCCATCTGGCTGTTTCTGATTCCTTTCATTCTTGCTAAATAACACTAAGCGGGTGATCTAGTGAGAATGATGTCTTCCTGAGTTCTGTGAACCCCTCTAGCAAATTAATCAAACCCAAGCAGGGGGTTATGGGAACTTCTGACCCAGGTGGTTGCTGGCACCTGGACTGAGGGGGTGGGGGGCGCTCCTGTGGGGCTGAGCCCGTAACCTGGGGAGCTGATGCTAACTCAGGAGACAGCGTCACACCCAGCTGGGGTCCAGAGAGCTGGAGGACTGCTTGGTCAGAGACGCGTTCAGTCTGAGCACTGAGGGTCGGGGAGAAAAAAGCAGCTTTCCCTCATGCTGTCACCACCACCCCCTCCGACCGCAACCAAATGCTAAGCTCCAGGCTCCTCTCTTCATTTAAAAAGAGAAGAGAAATCATCCTCCAATTAAATAAATTTTAAAAAATAAAATAAAAAGAGAAATGAGCAGCTGTTAGGTGATAAGGACATGCTAAGGCAGCATCAAACTGCAAGTCTCTCCTTGTCGACAGTGAAAAGGATGCAAGGGAATCCCAAAAGGACCGGTTACCTTGCGCCCTGGCTCTGAGGATGGTGCCTCGGTAAGCCCGTGTGTTTTCGAAAGGCACGATCGGGGGCCTGGAGTGAGATGTTAACTGGCTGCCTTGTGCTAAGGACGTGGTATGCCCAGAGCGTCAGGTTACTGACGGCGCGCGGTGACTTCTGCTCTGACTGGTTCCTGTGACGCCTGAATACGAGACAGGCATCAAAGGACCTTGACCAACGTGAGGTGCAACGCAAACAGAAGGGCTTGTGAAGCTAGACCAGAAGCAGAGCCCACCAACCAGGCAAAACCCAAGATGCTCGAGGGGCCCCTGCCCTCTCAGCCGGCTCGCTCCTGCCTGAGCACCGCTAGGAGGATGGCAGAGACGTGCTCTGCGGGGGACCCTGAGCGTTGTCACTTACGTGGTCTGAATCTTGGTGAACTCGGGGACTTCTTCTTTTTTCTTCCTGAAGAGGAACCAGTATGTCATGACACCCACGATGAGAGAAAACAGGATCATGTCCGTCGTGCTGAAAAGGGACACTTCTTCAGCCACCGTCTCAGACACGGTGGTGCCGGCATCCATGTTGGAGTCTGCCATGTTCATCAGGAATCTGTCGAGAGAAAGAATGACAGATGTCAGCCAGGGCCGCCTGGGGCCTGCTGGGGAGCCCCCTGAAGACTTCGGTCTGGGCTGCACACCCCAAGGGCTACAAGCAACAGGCAGAGCCCTGGGGCCGGAGCTGCAGCTGGGATGAGAACTGAGCAAGCATGCAACCCGCGCGGTGCCTGCTTAGCCCCAGGTGCACCAGGGCACAGGCTGGAACCAGGACTGGGATGCCCCGAACCTGGCACGCTCCACAGGTCTTCAGGGACCTGCCCTTGGAGAGCTCCAAGGAAATAACCTCTGAGCCCCTGGAATGTGCTGCCTGATAAGAATGTCTTCGCATACCTGAGACCTTGGGTCACCCAGACGGTTTATGTTAATGGTGCAGTTTAGGGGAACACCTGGGGCTCTGAGTCACATCGTACTGCTAGGACCTCTGGGGTGCTGGAGATTCAAGAGGTGAGCTCAGACATGGCGGAGCCCCAGGCCTTCGAGACTGATTCTCAGTAAGAATACTGGACGCCAAGGCTCAAGGGGGCCTCGCCGGCTGGCAGCACTTGAGACACGTGGCCACATGTGGCTACCGGCGGAGCATGTCGTGTGACTCCCAGTGGAGAGTCCGCCCACGGGCAGAGAACACCTAGAAGCTTCTGCCAGTTCCTACTAGACTGTCGTCTCGAGTCCTCCTCTGCGCTTTCGGTCTGTTTCCCGCGGCCACAGTCAACCATGACGGGAGTAAAGCAGCTCTGCCAGGTCCTGTGAGTCCTGCTGAATCACCGAGCCAGACGGTGGTCTTGGGGGAACCCCCCCACACACACCAATTGACTGACTTCCCAGATGGTGTTCCTGGGGACTCCCCCCACACCAACCTATTTAGTCCCCTGGAGAAGGGCTCGACTGGTCCTTCCACCACTGAAACCTCGCAGGTGTGTACAGGTGAGTCAGCAGAGGCCCAGACACTCACGCGGCGCATTTCTGCCTCTTGTCACCAAGGCCGGGCCGGCTCTGCAATCTCCCTGCGCCCTTTTGCAATCACTGCTCCTAGCCAGTGGCGTGCTCTCAGCACAACCATGGCTCCAGGCTCAGTCAGAAACGCCTGAGTCACAGCTCAGGAGGAGGGCAGTGGGCAATTACTTCACACATGACTTCCATCAGCTGTCACTGCCTCCGGGAACCACGGTGGAGGGGGCGGGGGGCCCCGGGTCAGCTGAGGGCTGGGAGCGGGCCCCTCAGGGCGGCCCTCCAGCCTGCTTCTCAGCTTGGTCACTAATCCGAGGTGCTGGTCTCAGGGGCTGAGTTCCCGAGATCACCTCAGCTCACCCTTTTTGATATCTGTTGTGAAAAGACAGTCTTAACTCGAGTACCCAGAAGTCCTGTTTAAAGAACTGACTTATAAACACAATGAATGTTTACTCAGGGTTAGTCACGTCTTTCCACCCGACCTGGCAGTGGTGTCTGGTGTGCCCCCGAGACTTCTGCTGTGGAGGGGACCTGGCCTTATGGTTTTGGAGCCCGCCTGGGGGTCCCGTCAGGGCTGACGTGCTGACCCAGGAGAGCCCCCGGCAATGACTGCCAGCTTCCTGTCCCACCGCCTTTCTGACTCAGGCCGCCCGGCCCCCTTACTTTACCGAGGGGTCACTGACACCCACAAAACTAAATGACTGCTTCTTGCCACGCGCGCAAGTCGACCACAGCACTCAGACCTGGGGTCTCCACAGCTCTGACCCTGAGATGTAAAATGTCAGACAGACCAGAGCCGCAGAGGGTGGAGGAAAGGACCCTGGAGACCATCTGATTTCCACCGGAGGGCGGGAGGCTCCAGGGGGGTGAGGTTTGCTCGCCACTCACCCAAGTGAGGGGACGGAGTGGACACATGTCTCTCTTTTCTGTCCCCAGTTCCCGAGAGACGAACAGTCCCCCCAAGACATCTGGGTATCTGGCTTGTGGTGAGAAGGAAGGGCTGGCGGGCTGGCAAGGAGGAAGTCAGGACAAACCTTCACCTCCTGCTTCCCAACTAGGATCAGAGCCACGTGCCTGGGGGCTGAAGCCGAGAACAAGCTGTTAACCACCATCGTCCCACTGAGGTGTACACAAACCCACCTGCCCTTCTCTCCAGCCTGCGTCCCTGCCCCCAGGGCCCTGACCAGGGCCTGGGGTGCTCTCCTTCTCCCTGCTCCCCACTCAGTCCTCAGACCTTGGCTCAACCGTCATTTCTGGGGTGGGGTGGGGGGGGTGTCACCCTTTCCCGGCACGGTGCTTGGCACATCATCTGCTGCTGCTGCTGCTAAGTCGCTTCAGTCGTGTCCGACTCTGTGCGACCCCATAAATGGCAGCCCACCAGGCTCCACCATCCTTGGGATTCTCCAGGCAAGAATACCGGAGTGGGTTGCCATTTCCTTCTCCAAGGCGTGAAAGTGAAGTCGCTCAGTCGTGTCTGACTCCCAGCAACCCCATGGACTGCAGCCCACCAGGCTCCTCCGTCCATGGGATTCTCCAGGCAAGAGTACTGGAGTGGGGTGCCATAGCACATCATCTAGGGCTGGAAAAAACTTCTCATGGAATGAAAAAGGTCAATGAATTCACCAAAACACACAGCATGTATCAACTGCATAAACCACTGACATGAAGACGGCAGACTGAAAAGAACTTAGGGGCTGGGAGCATGCCCATGCAGTGATCCTCCAGGACACAGGTCCCCAGACTTCCTCGGCTGGTTAGGCCCCTGGCATCTGAGTAAATGGTATCCCTAGACCAATAGACATACTAAAGAGTTCCATTTAGGAGTAGCTGGATCCCAACAACTTCCAAAATCCCAGCTTTGCAAAGACACAGAGTGTCAAAAGGAATGCAGACGACCTCACACTGGTACTGAGAAACACCCCAAGCTGCGCTCGGGGGCACAGACGTGGAGTCTCTCTGAGCACCTCTGGGCACCAGCAATGACGCCCCAAGGCACCTCAGCAAGGTCAGGGAATCGAGACCCCGCTGCACAAAACCACTCTGCTCTGCATGTGAAACGTTCAGGTGGAAGAGATCTGACCATCCTGCCTGGCAGGTATTCTCCATTCCAAGTGTGGGGGGCTGACCATGGACAGTCTGACGTCCCCACAGGCCCTCGGGGAGACGCTGGGAGCCCTGTGCACGCTACCTTTCCATCATTGATTCTTTTGCACTTAGTGGGAAGCAGGAAAACCAAACGGTACAGAGCTCATGGGGCCAAAAGCAACATCTGTCAGCAACAGAAGAAAATAAAAAGGCTGTGAGAAAATAGAGGAAGTTCTTAACCAGACCAGGCTCTTGCCACAGGCCTGTCGCCAGCTAGGCAAATCCCTTATGGGCAGGAAGGAAGCTTTCATGTTTATACATGTAAAAATTAGACACAGAAAAAAGCGGGGTTCATCAAAGACCAGCCAAGTAAGTCTCCCCCACCTCAAACAGAGCAGGTCTGATTCAATCTTTTATTATATATTAGGTAGGTCTGTACCTAAGTTTTCACTTTTATCATTAAGACAGTGTACATATGGAAACGGGCATAGATAGATAGGTGCTATTCCTCCTTTTGATTGCACCAATGAGCCAATTCCCACTGATGCTGACGGTCAAAGGCAGTAATGCCAAGGCTTCCCAGGTGGTGCTAGTGGTAAAGAACCCACCTGCCAATGTAAGAGATGTAAGAGATGTGGGTTCGATCCCTGGGTTGGGAAGATCCCCTGGAGTAGGAAATGGCAACCCACTCCAGTATTCTTGCCTGGAGAAACCCATGGACAGATGAGCCTGGAGGGCTACAGTCTGTGGGGTCGCAGAGCGTCGGAGGCGACTGAGCAGCAGTCCCCGGGGCAGCCCAACAGCCTGCAGAGCAGGGTGAACAAACCGCTGGCCACCCAGGGCCAAGGACGTGGCAAGAGCTAAGTCAGCTTTTGCAGGGACAAACGTGGCAAAAAGAGAAGGGCTCTTTCTCCATCCAGCTGTTGACAACACCTGATGTCTCAGATCGTCCTCCAGAAAGTATTGGCAGCTTTGCTCTCACCGTATGTAACTTCTCGTCAGTAACTGATCGACTGAGCTGGCGCTGACATCACAGTGAGTTGGCATGAATGCAGCAAGAGGAAGGAAGGAAGGAAGGAAGCCAGCGAGCGGTTTACGCGACCCCTTTGCTGTGCACATCACCCAGGCAAGCAGGCACTGTTGCCTCCAGGGAGCCCAGGACCACCCCTCCACCCACCACCCCGCTGCAGCGGGGGGAGGGGCTGCTCAGGGTCACAAACCTCTGCCAAGGTTCTTCAAGATAAGAGAGAGAATCCTCAGGGAAACCAAGCCTGCTCTTGCCTAACAGCTAATCCTCCAGAGCCTGAGCGTTAAGTCAGGGCCTCCCCAACGCAGCCTGCTGAGACCACTGCTCAAAAGAGCAATGGAACACACTCCCCTCTGGCTAGAGTGTCCTTTTAAACCCACACAAGGCCGGTGAGGCTTTCTCTGGGTTTATCCTGTCTGCCATTCACTCAGCTTCTTGAATCTGCAGGCCTGGGAACTTTTCAGCTATGTTGTCTCGAAGTTCTTTCTCGGCCCCACCCTCTTTCCCTTCCCCGTCTGGGGCCAAGATGACCTAAGTGTGTTTTGGTGTCCCCAAGTCCCAGAGGCTATGCTCAGTTTTATCACTCTGGCTTCTCTCAGACTGCATAATTTCCACTCTTCTAAGTTCACTGGTGGTTTCCTCTGCCAGTTCCGCCATGGTGCCATCCATGGAATTTTGGTCTTTTCTTTTTGCTATGATATTTTTCACTTCTAAGCTGTCTGTCCGGCTCTTCTTTATCTTTTGTATGACTGCTTTTTCTCATTCAACTTGAGATTTTTCCTAGTTCTTAGGATGGTGAGTGATTTTTTTTTAATTGGATCCTGAGCATTTTGGGTATTATAACACTCTAAATCTTATTTAAGTCCTCTCTTTTGTCAGGCCTCCTCTGTCACCACGCTGGTGGGGGATGGAGGGTGCCAACCCATTGCTGACACTGTAGGCATATTCCAGTGGTTTCAAACCACAGAGGGGCCACACGTACAGGAAAACAGAGCTCTGAGGAAGAAGGGAAGATGGTCCAAACAGTCAAAGATGGGTCGCCCAGGGACCAAGCTCTGAGCTGGGGTATGAACAATGACCAGGGTCCACCAGTCAGGTAAAGGAGGGAAAAGTTCCAGCTGGAGGAAGCATGTGCCTCCTGATAAAGCAGTAGTTACTCACTTGTAACCACTGATACAAATGATAAAAGAGCAGTAGTTACAGAATCTAGTGTGACTCGAGTGGTAGGACAAGATGCATTTGTATGTGAGTATAAGGGTGGTGAGTAAGAGGCTGGCCTTTAAAAGGAGACTTAAGACCAGCACGTGAAGGAGTGTTCTACGTGCCTAAGCCTTTGAGCTCTGAGTGGCAGTGATGACAGGGTGAGGGTGTGGCACGGTTAGAACCAGGTGGCAGGGTGGTAACCCCAAACAGTGGTTGCACCCACAGGATCAGTGCAGACGTGGAGCGATGACCAAGGCACCCTAGGCTAGAACTCATGCAGGCCCACGTTCCCCGCAGATGCCCAAACGCCCTGGCTGATGCCTTTTCCCCCGATTAACAGGGCTTATGGGTAGGATGTGGAGACATGTGACGGGCACTGTGTCTGATGCAAGGACGCGAAAGAGGAAGGCAGCCAGAGAAGCTGGATCTGTGAAAGCATGACTTGGCGAGAAGCAGGCAGAAGAGCGAGCTAGCATCACTCAGCATAAACGGAGCTGACAAAGTCCCACGGCCGCTGACCCCCGGAACTGCAACCAGTGGTAGACAGCCACGTGCACTTGTTTCTTCTATCGGTCTCTCTGGGGCCTCAGCCACCTGGCCTGAACCCAGAGCAGTGTGAACCCACAGATCCCCTAAGCCCTTGGCAATGAACTCTGGGGGCATTCTGAGGGTACAACTTAGTTAACACTACTAAAAGTTAGCAAGGGCAATTTATGGGTATAAGAGACTTCATATGGGTGCTGTGAGATAACAGAAAAAATACATATACATACATATAGTGGCCTCTGCCCCCTGTTACTGGCACAGAGTTTCTATCCTAAAACTCTTGGAATTTCTTAAGTGATACAAGCACCAGGAGCATCTTCTGTTCCAATGTAACTGTGAGTGGAATCCTGCGTGGGGGCCGGTTACCAGGAAGACCAAGCCATGAATTTGTTGTTGTTATTTAGTTGCTCAGTTGTGTCCAACTCTTTGTGACCTCATGGACTGTAGCCTACCAGGCTCCTCTGTCCACGGGATTCTCCAGGCAAGAATACTGGAGCGGGTTGCCACTTCCTTCTCCAGGGGATAAGCTTGGAATTTTCAGTCCCTGCCCCCAACACCTTCTCCAGAGAGGGGAGAGGGGCTGGAAACGGAGTGAATAACTGATCATCCCTACAGGAGGAGGCCTCCTTCAAATTCCAGAAGCACGGGGCTCAGGGAGCTTCAGGTTGGTGAGCACAGCCACGTGCTGGGAAGGTGACCCTAAGTCTACAGGGACAGAAACTCCTGGGCTCGGGATCCTCGGGATCCGCCCTCACCCTATGGGATCTGACTCTATCTCCAGGTAGACAGTATCAACATGGAGTTAAATTGCAGGGCACCCAGTTGCCGTGTTTGGTGGGGGAAGCCCCTACACATCTGACATGAGATGTGAAGAAGAGACCCAGGAGGAAGGGCTGGGCTTCTCTAAGCCAAGTTCATATGGCTCACCCCCTCAACTACAAATCGGCACTTGTCATCTACCCCTACGGGGATTAAATCACGGGCTACTGCAGCTGCTGACCTTCAACACCCCCTGAAGGGAGCTCAGGGTGGAGAGCAGAAATGAGGCGTCTGTGCTCAGGAGAAAAACTGGCAGGACAGGTCTTCAGATAGACATTTTCAGGAGCTGATTTCATGAGCCCAATTCTTATACCTAGAAAAGCACTAAAATCCTTCATGGTGATGACTGCTCCTTGTGGCTAGCAAAAAGCTTCATGAGATGAGCAGGAACCTTCTGGAAAAATCTGTGCCTGATTGCATGTATTTCCCCTTTACCAAAATCACATGCATACTGTCCTCCCCCACCACCCCCATCTCTCTGGAGCAGTTTCTCAGAACTGAGGTGCTGTCTTCCAGGCTGCAGCCCTCATTTTGCCCCCAATAAAACTTATCTCACAGCTCTCATGTGCATCTTTAAGTCAACACCGTCCTGACCACCCCTTTGCCTTCATTGACTGTAAATACAAATACAGAAAAGAAAAGCACAGAGCTACAGGGCTTGCCCTGGTCTACTCAAGGTCTGGGCAGACCTGCTCCGAGGTCGGCTTCTGCCTCTAGTGCCTGATCGGGAATAAGGGGTGTTGGTGTGATGAGAACCCCCAAAGGGCCATCAGAACCGCCCCATTCCCAGCAGGGCATGCCACCATTCACTGGGCATGTTCACACAGCAAGCCTGCAAAACAGATCCTATGCCTCCCTTTCCGAGAAAAGGGAATGGGATGGGCCAGAGCCTACGGGGCCTTCCCAGAGTGGACCTACACTAAAGGCCCACTGACAGGGTTACAAACGGTTACAAACAAAACACAACACAGGAGAAACCAGAAAGGAACCAGAGAGGTTTACCCTGAAGAGAAGATTGAGAGGCAGCTGATCCCTGCTTTGGGTGGTCAGGAAACAGAGGTGGCGGCAGCCCTGGACTGCAGAAGTGGTAACGGAGGGACGGAGGTTCCTACGCTCTCCAGGAAGAACTTTCTGACCAAGATGCGCAGAAAGAAAATGAACCGTGGTGAGGCGTGCCCCACTCCCATCAGTGGACATGGGTCAACACAAGGCTAGGTAATCTGCGCTTAATGACAGACTGCCTGCCACGCTAAGGGCCCAGGACACAGACCCACCAAGTTCACGATCATAAAGCTGAACCAGCTGACTGGTGACAATACCAGGAGGAAAACCCTAGTCTCTAACCTGAGTTAACACTTCAACACGGATTCCTGACCTTCTTTCCCTTCTTTCAAAGGCTTTGAAACACACACACAGACACACACACACCTTCTAGCTCACATTAAGGAAGAGCTATGGAAAGTGAAAGCAGACAATGCCACAGTGATACATGATCTGCCACAGTCTAAGGACTCAGGCGACAGGAAGAGAGACCAGGAGGCGCAGGACAGACTCTGAAAAGGGCAGGAAGGGGGAGGAAGTACTAACTCTCCTGATTAATCAAGATCACCAGTCCCAAGCTCAGTCCGTGCTTCCCACCGACCTGGGCTTTCCGCTGTGAAGAGGGGCAACCCGGGGGGTTGACTAGTCTTTCAGCCCCCTGAAGTCACACAGCTGGTGAGGGGTGCAGCTTGAATTAAAACATGTGTCTGGGGACTCCCCTGGTGGTCCAGTGGTTAAAACCCTGTGCTCCCAGTGCTGGAAGGCATGGGTTCAACCCTTGGTCAGAGAACTGTATCCCGCATTCCGCAACTAAGACTCAGCATAGTCTAAATAAATAAATATTTTCATAAGTAAATAAAATGTGTATCGGTTACCAAGGGCCATTCTGATTCCTTCCCCGAATAATAATAAGAAAAAATATTTTTAAACAAAAAGTTTTCTCTTAAAAAAAAAAATCCTTAAATTCTCAACTATACTAGAATTTTTAGAACTCATGATATATACATTGTTCTCAAATAGATCAACCTCAGGCAGAATGACCAGGAGGAAAAGAAGATATAAATCACCAACATAGGGAATGAAAAAGAGGACATCAGTAGATACTCTAGATATTAAAAGGGTAACATGGGAAATTATGAACAACTTTATGTCAACATTTGATAACTTAGATGAAATGGACAAATTCCTTAGACATGAGCTGTCAGAGCTCACACCAGAAAAACAGATAAGCTGAAGAGTTCTCTAAAAGAATTCAAATTACTAGTTAAAATCATCACCAAAAGTGAACTCCAGGAGCAGACAGCTTCACTGATTAATTATATCAAACATTTAAGGAAGAAATTAGATCAATTCTGTACAAATTCTTACAGAAAATAGAAGGCTTCCCAACTCTTTTATGCCTGTATTACACTGATACCAAAACCAGACAGAGATAGTACAAAAAAGAAGACCAAAGACAAACATGCCTCATGAACACAGATGCAAAAATCTAAAATATTAGCCAATCGAATAACACAAATGTAAAAAGGATACTACATCATGATCAAATGGAGTTTTCTCCAGGAATCAAGGTTAGCTGAATATCCAAACATCAATGTGATTCACTCTATCAATAGGCTTTTTTAAAAAACCTCATGTGATCATCAGTGGATGGAGAAACAGCATCTGACAAAATTCAACATCCATTCATGATGAAAAAAATTCAGTACACTGGGAGTAATAGGGAACTTCTTTAACTTGATACAGAGACAAGGACATGTTATTATAATAATATTAATAGTAGTACCCACTTCATTGGGTTGTTCTGAAGAATAAACAAGCACCAAAGAATTGATGCTTTTGAACTGTGGTGTTGGAGAAGACTCTTGAGACTCTCCTGGACAGCAAGAAGATCAAACCAGTCAATCCTAAAGGAAATCAGTCCTGAATAGTCACCGGAAAGACTGATGCTAAAGCAGAAGCTCCAATACTTTGGCCATCTGATGTGAAGAACTGACTCATTGGAAAAGACCCTGATGCTGGGAAAGATTGAAGACAGGAAGAGAAGGGGATGACAGAGGATGAGATGGTTGGATGGCATCACTGACTTGATGGACGTGAGTTTGAGCAAGCTCCGGGAGTTGATGGACAGGGAAGCCTGGTGTGTTCCAATCCACGGGGTCGCAGAGTCGGACACGACTGAGCAACTGAACTGAGCTGAAACAAGCTGAAATTGTCAAGGATTTAGAACGGTGCCTAGCACAGGGTTATGTGCTGTCATAAATGTAGCTGTGACTACTATGGAAAGTCTTAATGATAAGAAGTAAACAACAAAAGATAAGTACCCATGACCATGATAAAGAATGAACTGCTACTACCCACAGTAACACAGATGAATCTCACGGACGCGATGCTGAACGAGGCAAGCCAAACACAGGAGAGGACCTTATTAAAGGATTCCATTTATGGCTGAACTTCAAGAAGAGGCAAGGGCAGTCAATGGTGACAGAGCTCAGAACAGTGGTTACCTTGGGGTCAAGGGTCATGAGTGGAGAAGGAGGCACAAGGGAACCTTCTGGCATACTGGGCAATGTCCAGTGTCTCATCTGGGGCAGCAGTTCCTGAGAAGTTTATGTAAAAATTCATCAAGCTGCGTATTAAAGATTGTGCACTTTACTGTATGTAAGTTACACTGGAAAAATAAGTACCCACAAACAGCACATGTACTCTAGGATGTAAAATATTTATGCCTGCATACGCATAAGATATGTGAAAGGAGCGCCAAAATATTATCTCAGGGGGGAGATTGTTTCCCCCACTTTATTTTTAATGTATGACTTGCTTCTTTAAAAATAATGAGTATGTACTATTTACCTAACTGGAAAAATATTTTTAAAGCCTTTTTCTTACGGAAAAAAAAAAAAAAGTCTGGTGACTTTCTTCCTTGACTGTGTCTCTCACTGAGTTCAGCACTGCCTGCACCAGCCCCTGAACTGGGTGCTTATGTTTTCCATTCCAAGTAATGCGATGCTATACAATAGTTAAAAAAAAAAAAAAAGTTATGTGGAACTAATGGTATTCTCATTGAAATACTGCCATTATGCATACATAACACAGAAGGCAGTGACAGTCTCATTATGAAACCACTAGTGAAATAAAAGAAAAATTAGATAGTTCTCCAGAAAAATGATCCAGGAGGATATATACAAAAGTGATTTCCTCTATGAAACATCTAGAAGATGATGGTGGTGGGCAGGTGTCTAAAAGGTCCTTTGCTTTGTCTATTCTTTATAAGGAGATGACTGTGTTACTTATGATATTAGATTCACAGGAGCTGGATTTCTTACTGCTGATGGAGGGAGGTATGGGAACAGAGATCAGGGAATGAACGCTGTGGGGCTGGACTGAAACTAGAGATATCAGTATACACAATGGTTTATTCATATATGAAGATGAACACAGAAATGCGTGTGTGTTTGTGTGTATTTCCTAGTTTTGTCTGCTGAGAGGAAGTAAAGATATCCTAGGAGCAAGAAGCCATTTAGCATCCAAACCTTGGCTTCTCAACACCATTCTCCAACCAAAGAAACTAGGGCTCCTTGGAAAGATGGCTGACTCAGGAATAAGGGCAGGAAAAGCAGTAGATGAACCTGGATCACTTTGCTGTGTTAGAGTAAGGAAGGGCTTGAAGAACGACTGGGACATGTCTGAAGAAGGCAGGAGTTCACCTGAAGGGGATCCCACTGGGAAATCTGGGACAACTTGAGCGTCAAAATAAAAACCGTCAGCAACAGATTAGAACCCATTGGATAAAAGAATGATGCAAGAGTCAATGCTGAAATAAAAAAAATAAATGAATAAACACATGAGTGAGAAGGGAAAGTTCCTCCTTAGAGTACAAATGCCAGCTAATAAATGCAGGAGGAGTAAAGAAAAGGATAGAAAATCACCAACTGGCAACCATCAGACTAATAACTGTTTCAGACAAGAACCATGAGTGCTAAAACTTGTGGGTAAGTGTCTGATGATAAACTTAAGGATTATATACGAAAAAATAGTTTTATGGTGGAGAACCTGGCTGACACCACCATAAGCAAGAGACCAAAGTTCAATACTGGGACAAAGTAAAAGCACCCGACACAGTGCTTTAAGGACAGAAGGCCATTTCTGTGACATCCCACCCGAAACATATCTGCATCATGTCAGGAAGAAACAGACAAATCCACACTGAGGGACATTCTATAAAGAGATGGGCTGACTTTTTGAAAAATGTCAAGGTCACAAAAGATAAAGAAAGACTGAGGCACTGCTTCAGATCAAAGGAAAGTAAAGAGTGGGTGGTTACAGTTCAGTGCAATCTTGGACGAAGAAAAAAAAAAATTTTTTTTTTTTTTTGCTATAAAAGACATTAGTGGTAAGTTTGAAAAAAAAGTTCTACGATTAGACAATTAACATAGAATATCAGTGTTATTTAATTTCCTGATATTATTAAACCATGGCTATGTAAGAAAATGCCCTTGAATTTTAGAAAAGAAATACTAAAGTACTTAGGGGTACTTCATATGTCCATATGTACAATGTATTCTCAAAAAGATCAAGGAAAAATACGACAGTGAGAGAGACAAGCGTTGGTGTGAATGTAGCAAAGAGAACCCTTGTGCAGTGTTAGCAGGACTCTAACTTGCTGTGGCCACGATGGAAAACACTACGGAGGTGCCTCAAAAAATTAGAAATAGGACCATCATACGATTCAGCCATTCCACTTCTGGGTATTTCCCCAAAGAAAATAAAAACACTAATTTTAAAAAACACAGTGCACCCCTAAGCATTCTTTACAATAGCCAATATATGCAAGCAACCTAACTGCCCATCCACAGATGAATGGATAAAGAAGATATAGTATATGTATAAAATGGAAATTTACTCAGCCATAAAAATGAATGAAATCTTGCCATTTGTGACAACACAGATGGATCTAGAGAGTATTATACCAAGTGAAATAAGTCAGATGGAGAAACAAATACCATATATTTCATTTATTTGTGGAATCTTAAAAAAGAAAACAGAAATAGATTCAGAGAACAAACTGGTTCCCTGAATGCCAGAAAGGAAGGGGCGGGGGCGGGGGCGGGGGATAGTGATTAATGAAATAGTTTAGGGAAATAAACAAACTTCCAGTTACAAAATAAATGAGTCATAGGG
Organism: Cervus canadensis; assembly: GCF_019320065.1. NCBI lineage: Eukaryota > Metazoa > Chordata > Mammalia > Artiodactyla > Cervidae > Cervus > Cervus canadensis. The sequence continues at coordinate 27,757,251 of NC_057417.1, read as the reverse complement.
ATGAACTGCACAGTATGGGAAATAGAGCCAATAATACTGTAATGTCTTTGCATGGTGACAGACGGTTACCAGACTGATCATGGGATCGTTTGGTAAGATAGAGAAATTCTGAATCGCTGTGTTGTGCACCTGGAACTAACACAGAGATGCAGGTGAATTACACTTCAGTTTTAAAAGAGAAAGAGAGGGATTTCTCTGGCTGTCCAGTGATTGAGACTCTGCACTTCCACTGCAGGGGGTGAGGGTTAGATCCCTGGTCAGGGAACTAAGATCCTGCCTGCCTCACGGGACAGCCAAAAAGTAAAATATTAATAATAAAAGGGAGACAGAAAGAGAGAAAATAATAAAGTAAAATGTTAATATTCGGGGAATCTGTGTAAAGAGTATTCAAAAATTCTTTGCACTATTTGTGCGACTTCTCTGTAAATCTGAAACTATTTCAAAATAAAAATAAGTTAAAATATATACAAGCTTATTGAAGAAAATGTATTAAATTAAAAAACAGAAAGAAAACACAACCCAAATGCCTGTTTCTGTCCCACCCATTTTTTTACATGTGTACTATAAAATATATTTATTTTTAACATTATTGGTTTTATACTACAAATAATTTTGTCCTGCTTTTTTCATTTATTGTGAACATTATAAAAATCTCAAATGTTCTTCCAGCCTATGACTACACAGCAGCTTACTGGATATCTTCACTATTACAAATACCACCATGATAAACATGACGACTGATACCTTTTCAAGATAAAACTTTGTGCACCTCTGATTATTTGCTTAAAATAGGGTTTCCAAATATATCTTAGAAACATTTCTGAATCAAAGGGAATAAAGATTTTTAGGACCCTTGACTCACTTTCAAATTATTTTCCACAAAGCAATTTCTTTTCAGCATTCCTCTGCAGCTTGCCCTCTGCATGCTAACCTGGGGAAGAGGGAGTAACTCCACAAAACACTGCATCCCCATCGGTGTGGGGAGGAAATGGTAAAAAAAAAACAAAAACAAAAAACCCTACTGATAAGAACCCGTAAGGACTCCAGGGAGGCCAGGACACTGGTACCCAAGGAGGGCAGTCTTTCAACCATTCTTGAAGGGCTCGCCTTGATTTCCGACACGAAAACCTTAACTTTCATGGGGACAGAACGTGGGTGTGCACACAGGCCCCGGAAGCTCCTGCAAGGAGACAGGAGACAGGTGCGCGGCAGAGGGCAGACCCAGAGGAGAGCTCAGAAGGTTTGAAATGACTCAAAGAGGTGCCGCAGCAACTCTTCCGGGCTTTAAGAACACACAGGTAGGAGTCGGAACCCCTGCCAAACCCTGATAGTCCTCTGTCTGCACTTTTCTACCATCAGCAGACAAGGTCAGTGAGGTCTCTGTCAACCTCCATCGGTCAGAATGGAAAGACGAATGACACGTCTATTCAAGCTCACCTGTCCACTCTGGTGTGAGGAGTAGCCTGTCCTTGTTCCAAACCATCTCACCAGGAAGATAAACAAAGGAAACAGAAACCTACCTATCTCTATTTATTCCTTCACAGTGTTAGGGACTATGGGTAGGTTTTTGTTTACTTTGTTTTGTTTATATGTCAATATTTATAGTATTATGTCAAATTTCCAAATGCCCCCATTCTAGTATTCTCTAGAGAAAGCGAGTAACTACTTTTTCATCATCTGGTGACTCTTGAATTCCTACACTTCAGTCACATCAAAGGAAACCAAGACTACTTTCCAAAAGGAATATCTGAATTGCAACCCTAAAAATTGTGACTTTTCTCACTAGGAGTGGTTTCACAGAGGAGGGGCTAAAACGCAGAGGGGAGTAAAATAGCCCCATCTTTTCTTTGATTTCTCTCTAGTCCACTGCTTTATGAAACAGAAAAACTGGGGCAGAGGGACACAATGAAAAGCGTCTGGGACTTGGCAGTTTAGTGAACCAAACCTGCAGACTGGTTTTTACCACCGCCAGCATGAATCACTTCTCATCTTAGTCAACCAGGTGTATTATTAGTCCTTGTTTGGCTTTTACATAAAGGATGCCTGTGGCAACACGGCAAAGAACCACAGAAATACTGATGGTGATGTTGATCTGAAGACAACTGTCCAGAGTGAAACTGCACTGAGGGGGAACAGCTCCACTCATAACAAGAGTGGGTCCTCCATGCCCACGTACCCAGCACCATGCTAACTAAACAGGAGAAGACAAACTAGGTCAGGAGATGTCCTCCTTTCTATGGCAAGAGATAAGACACACAGTTACTTCCCTGCCAAAACGAACAGTGCAGGTTCTGGCCAGCGCAGTTCACGGTTGGGCAGAGACTGGCTTAGGATGGCTTCCTGATGGGAGAGGGTACAAAATGGCAGAGATGGAGGAATTGGAGAGGGGGTGAGTGAAGAGGAACCAGAAGGGCCTGCAGGTAAAATGGGGTCATAGCTCTAAATAAAATGAGTTCGAAATTGCTCTGCCACTTATCGTTCTGTGACTGTGGGCAAAACTTGACTTCCCTCAGCTGCTTGCCCATCTGAAGTGGGGGATCATCATCATTAATAATTCCAAAAGGGCTGCTGGGAGGATAATATGGGTAAAACTGCAGAGAACGCATGGCAGGCGCTCAGAGAACGTCGGTGGATCACTTCTTCAGGGCAGAAGCAGATTACAAATAAACTGCGTCGGGAACTCCCTGGTGGTTCAGTACTTAGGACTCCATGCTCTCACTCCCAAGGCCCTGGTTCAATCCCTAGCGGGGAACTAAAATCCCCCAAGAGTGGCACAGAGTGGGGGATGGGGCATCCTCTCTGCTGCATCTACTGTGGGGAGGAAGCCCATTCTCAGCAATCAGACCATCAAGATTCTAGAAAAGGCTGACATCACTCTGAAGGGATGCACAATGATTGTGAAGGGCTCCCGGGCCACCCTGCGGAGGGTCTTCAATCACTTTAATGTAGAACTCGGCTTCCTCAGAAAGTAAAAGAGGCTCCGGGATGATGAGTGGTGGGGAGACAGGAAGGACCTGGCTATCACTGGCATTATCTGTAGTCACACACAGAACAAGATCAAGGGTGTCGCACTGGGCTTCCATTACAAGATCAGGTCTCTGTACACTCATTTCCCCATCCATGTGATCACTCAGGAGACTTGCTCTCTTGTCAAAATCCAAAATTTCTTGGGCAAAAGATAACTCCACAAGGTCTGGATGTGGCCAGACATTGCCTGCTCGGTATCTCAAGCCCAGGGAGATGAGCTAATTCTTGAAGGAGGTGGCAGCGGAGGTGCGTCAAATTCAGCTGCTTCGATTCAGCGAGCTCCAACAGTTAAAAAGCAAGGATATCAGACACATCTTTGGATGGCATCTATCATTTCTGAAAGAGGAACGATTCTGCAGACTGATGAATAAAATCTAAGCTATTTGGCTACAGAAACAGCGAGTCCATGTCTCAGCTTGGGGCTGTTATTATGAATACTGCAGATTTAAAACAACAAGCATTTATTTCTCATAGTTCTGCAGGGTGAGAAGATCTTGGCATCAGAGCATGAGCAGACTCCATGTCTGGTGAGAGCCCACTGTGTGTTTTGTAGACAGCTGCTTTCTTATATTCTCACATGGCAGAGAGCAGAGAAGAAGCAGTTAATCACTTTCAGGGTTAGGATTTCAACACTGAATTTTATGGGGACACAAACATTCAGTCCATAACAGACCGACTTATCTGCTTTTTGTTTTTGTTTTTCCTTTGGTTGCTTGTGATTTGGTGTCATATCTAAGAAACCATTGCAAAATCCAAGATCATGAAGATTAACCCCTGCTTTCTTCTAAGATTTTCACAGTTTGGCTTTGACATTAAGATCTTTGATCCATCTTGAGTTGATTTCTGTATATGGTGTGAGGCAAGGGTTCAGCTTCTTTCTTTCATATGTGGATATCTGGTTGTCCCAGCACTATTTTTTCCCTATTGCATGGCCCTGACACCTTTGTCAAAAAGAAAAAAAATCAATTAATCATACGCAATGTGTTAAGTTCTGGAGGCTCAACTCTATACCACTGATCTGCCCATTATCTATCCTTATAACAGGACCACACTGTCTTAATTATTGCAGCTGTGAAACAAGTTTTGCAATTAGTATGTATGAGTCTTCCAAGTGTGATCTTTTCCAAGATTGTTTGGGCTCTTTGGGGTTCCTTGAAATTCTATAGTAATTTCAGAATCAGCTTTTCCATTTCTGCATAAAAAGCCATTGGGATTTTGATAGAGACTACACTGAACCTGTACATTGCTTGGAGCAGAGTGAGGATAATGCCACTTTAATATTAAGTCTTCCAGTCCATGAAGAGGAATATCTTTCCATTTAAGTCTTCTTCATTTCCTTTCAGCAATGTTTTGCAGTTTTTAGTGCAAAAGACTGGCATCTCCTTGTTTAAATTCATTCCTAAGTATTTTGTTCTTTTTGATGCTACTATAAATGAAATTATTTTCTTAATTTCCTCTTTGGACTGCTTGCTGCTAATGGATTTTTAACCGTAGGACAAATAAACATTCCATGCGTCCAGATATAAAAATGGGAGAGAAAGAACAAGCCTTCCTCACAGTAGAATTCCGACTAATAAATGTATTAGAAGGAAAGAAGAAGAGACAGGACTACCATTAGAGAAACACCACAGTAAGAACTACTGCAGGTAAGATCCACCAAGGGATGTGTTAAAATCAGTGGGCAAAAAGTTCCGAGGAAGGGTAGGGTGGGGAGGACAGGATTTACATAGTCTCAAAGTTATCTCCTCCAAGATACCTAAAAAACTGCAAACGGAAAAAATAAAAACTTCACAGTGGAAAACTGCCACAGACACCAACCTAATCAAGAGGTCAAGGTAGGCATCATCAGCAATGGACCCCTGAGACAAGACACTGAGAAGGACACATCACTGGTTTTGTTGTGCTCTTGCCACAAATGCATAACCTCACACCAATCACAAGAAAGCACTGGTCTAACCCAAACCGAGGGGCATTCTACAAAACAATGGACTGGCCCTCTCCTAAAGCATCAGGGTTAGGAAAGGAGAGTTGTTAGGGACTGGAGGAGACTCAGGACACCTGACAACTCGGGGCATTGTGGGATCCTGGGTGAGACCCTGGAGTGGAGAGAAGATGAGTGGAAAGACAAGTGAAATTCTCATGAGGGGTGGAGCTTCATTCAGGGACTGGCAAACTACAGTCTTCAGGCCACGCCCAACTTGCTGACTACTTGTGAAGATAAAGTTTTACTGGAATACAGTCATGCTTGTTCATTTACAGATGATCTATGGCTGCTTTCTTGCTAAAGCAACAGACTTGGTAGCTGGGACAGAGACCTTCTGATCCATAAAGCCTCAAGTGTTCACTATCTGATCCTTTATAGAAAAAGTCTGTCGACCCCTGGTTTACAGTTCATGATACCATGCTGATCTTAATTGCCTGTTCTTGCTAGTTTTATTATAATTTTGTAAGATGCTAACATCAGGGGAAGCTGGGTGAGGAATATAAGGAAACTCGCAACTATTTTTGCAATTTTCTGTAAGTCAAAAATTGGTTAAAAATAAAAAGGTTTTTAAAAAAATCCAGTAGTATCCTCACTGTGAGGCCTTCCTATCAGCCCCCCAAAACACACCTGCTACACTGCTGCCTGTTTCTGCTTCACTGCCTTCCCCCCAGAGGATGTTCTTCCTTTAATTTCTGTAGCCATCAAAGCTGTCCCTTCACAAGTGCCACTTCCTCCATAGATCCTTGGCTCCTGGTTTCATGGCCACACTCAGCTCTGGCACATGGCAGCCTTTGCCTCAGGTTATAGTCACCTCCGTATCTGCCTCTCTCACCAGATTACGAGCTCCTGAAGCTCACATTAAGTCTTACTCATCATCATTGGACTTCTCCAGCCAGTGTTGAGAATCTGACAACCAGGAGTCCTCATAACTGCTGAGCAGCAAGTGTTAATACCTTGACCCCCAAAAAGCCAGCCTGAGCACCGCAGGGGACAGAAAGGCTGCAGGATCCTCATCAGCGCCTCGTGCACTGCCTGCCTGCTCAGCTGGCAGAGGGCAGGCCTAGAGACAGCACCCACCCAAAGGGCACCGTGGGCCAAGCACCACGCTGGGCACTTCATACAAGCTCTCTGGCGCTTATGATTATCCTGTTTAGGCAAATACTTCACCCATTTCACAGACACAAACCTAAGAAACCAGCAAATTACTGAAGGTCCCACAGCCAGCAACTCAAAGAGGGAGATTTAAGGGCCGTGTGAGATCCTGTCACTGCTCTAGCCATCACTGGCTACCCACAGATGAGCAACGGAGAAGCCCAATCCTGGTTCACCATCCTCCCAGGTGGTTCCCAGGCTGGCTGGTCACCCCAGGTTCAGCCAGCAGTAGATGGTGCCTTTTTGTTCAAAGACTGACTCTCTGCCAGGGCAGTGAGGACCAGGCAGCCACACAAGGCCACTCTGGGCAGCGGCTCCGCACCCAGTGATGGAGGCGCTGACGGAGGCCAGCGTTCAGAGACGTGGCCGTGCGCTTTCCGGGGGCCAGCTTTTATCATGAGGTCAGGCTCGGGCCTCAGGTGGCATTGTTTTGATCCCCAGCTCTGCCTGTATTTTGCCTTGACATTAGGCCACTGCTGCCCATTAAAGGCCTTTGTTGTCAATCAACAATACAACTTGTTGTCAATCAAGTTGTATGAGCACAACTGAAGGTCATTTCCATGATCTCTGCCTGCCGAGTAACACCACGCTTTCAGGTGGCAAGGTTTGGGCAGGTGGGTTATCTGAGGTTCACAACAGAACAGCATGAACGAGTCGGGAAGAATCAGTCCCCAATCCCGTGGGGATAGAGGACTGTCTCCCAGTGTCTGTAAAAGTGTCCATGATTATTATACCACCTGCACTAAACCATGAGCTGCTGAGCTGTGGACTGCCTGGAATGTTTATTTCCCTTCTTCAATTAAAAAACAATTACTGAATCAAATACCAAAAGCAGGAGGAACTTGAAACATTTAAAATGTCACAACTAGATGGAAAACTAAAATTGTACCAAAAACTCATATTATATCTTAGAATAATCTTAAAAAAACACAGATCAGACCCAATACTGGCATCTCAGTCAATATGCAGCAGAAAGTTTGGCAAGACACTTGGGAGAGAGAAATCATAGGCACTCATCCTCCACTCATCCCATTAGTGTTTCTGAGGGCTTACCACATGCCCGGCACTGTTCTATGGGCTGGCTGACATATGCGGAAATGGTGGGGATTTCTCTGTCCCCGACAAATCACATTCTGTTCCAACCACACTGCCATTAGGGAGAGGGAGAATGAGACTCCTTTTATTATAAGCTACTTTCATATTCGGGCTTCCCAGGTGGTTCAAGATGTTAAAGAATTCGGGCTTCCCAGGTAGGTAAAGAATCTACCTGTAATGCAGGAGATGTGGGTTCAATCCCTGGGTTGAGAAGATACCCTGGAGGAGGGAACAGCAACCCACTCCAGTATTCTTGCCTGGAGAATCACACGGATGGAGAAGCCTGGTGGGCTACAGTCCATGGGGTTGCAGAGAGTCAGACTCGACTAAAGTGATTGAACACTTCCATATTCGTGGTGGAAGCAGATGAAGAAGGAAAAATAAAGAGAACACATTAAGACAGTGAGACTGTATTCTTGAGCAAAGGAAGGGTGATAACGAGCAATGGTACCATGGACAGATCATGAGAAGTGATGGGGAGGAGCAGGAGGGAGAATTATGGACTCAGAGAGGCCAATTCAAGGGCTGGTGAGGCAGGAAATGACAGGGGCCACAGAAAGACCACAGCAGTGGAAGGGGATTCAAAGGCTAAAAACTGTCAGGATGGAGTGCTGGTGGCAACCCAGAGTGAATATGAGGGGAAAGTGGAAATGTCCTCTGTTCCTAGAGCTTCAGCGACCAGGGGATGGTGAAGTCACTAGGAGGGGCAGAGGCCTCACTGGTGAGGGTTTCGGGCGGGACAGGCTTGCCCGTCTCTGCCGTCACGCTCAGTGACCTTTCAGAGTTTGCAAATCACATTACATAAGTGACTGTGTCCAATGTGTCCCGGCAACGCCGTGTGGTTTCATAATCACCAAGGTTCTGCAACCCTAACTGAAACCGACAAATGCCCTTCTTCACAAGACCACAAATTCCTAGTGGGACACTTTTCCCTGCCTGGAATGCATACCTCCCTAAACCCCACCCCTGAAAGAAGCCGGGCACAATTGGCTGATCCACTGTCCTGTGTTTTTAAGAACCGCCACCCCTGTTTACAGTGTTGAAAGCCGACCTCAAGCAACCTACAGATAGAGAGTCAGCACATGGGGTTCACGGGTGAGCACAAGTTCATGTGTTCCTACCCAGCCCTCAAACCTTTGTACAGACCCAGCCTACCCGGCTCGAGGACATGGTGTATGCTGCGAGGACCAAAGTTTCTTGAGGTCAAGGTGCTCTTAAGGCGCTCTTACCTGACCAAGGTGCTCCGAGGTGATATGAAAGGCTAAGCTCAGGCAAAAGGAATGGGGTGGACAGGGCCAAGGGAGAAGGCACTGGAGATAAGAACTCGGGGAGATTTTTTTAAAAAATGACTAAACATCATTCATGACTTTCACTTAGAAGCGAATTACATAACCCCACATGAGAGTACCCTTACAGAGTCTGTCTTCCTCTCTGATTATAACCAGGGGACAAAAGTCTGCTTTTTCCATTCTATTCTCCTACCACAGGTCACTTCCCAAAGAATCCATATACTGAGAAACAGTCTATGGCTGAGAGCACCACAGTTTCGCCCATCCCTTTGTTCTAGTTTAGCCTTGAAACGGATTAATTTCTGGGAAGCACGTGTACAATTCTCTCAGCTCTGTACAGATCAGAATGCCTCACCCTCTAGCAGTCCAATGAAAGGATAATTTTTAGATGTTCACCCCCCACTGGAACCCCTCTTTATAAGTGAAATAAATAAGCCCCCCATGTCAGTGGCTTTCTCCACAAGCCACCCAGAAAAAGGACCAGGTCCCCCAGCTGCTTTGTTCACAACATCCCTGAGCATGTTGCCATGCCAACCAGCATCAGGCATAACAGGTTGATGAATTTGGCTCCAAAGGACCCAACCAACAGCAGCCACAAGCCTTCCAAGAGCCATGGTCTGCACAGTGGCACTCCTCTGCCACAGTTACACACACCCCCCACAGGTGCACGGCTATTGTGAACACCTCACTTGGGGAAAAGGATGGGGAAGAAAAAACACTTTTGAGGATGTAGAGCTCTAAAATGGTGTGATACAGATTTAGGCAGAGTCAGCTTCCTAAATGATGGATTTACCCAGAGGGAAGTTAAGAAGGTCCGGAAACCCAAGACCAGAATACACTGTTCTGTGCTGGCTACATCCCTGACCTATTTAAAAGCCTTCCTATCATGTAGCATGGTTCACAAGACCCCTTCAGATAAGTCCCGATCACTTCCAAGCCTCAGGCAACCTACATCCTTACATGCCCCAGATCTGGTGTGCCCTGATGGGCTCAGAGAATTCCTACCTAACCTCCAAGATCCAACTCAGATGCCCCCTTTTCTGCTGAGCCTTGCAGGATACCCCACATAAAGAGGACTTGTCCCAGGTACTTCCCTGGTGGTCCAGTGGTTCAGAGTCTGCCTTTGAACATGGGTTCGACCCCCGGTTGGGGAATTAAGATCCACACACTGATGGGCAACTAGAGAAAGTCCGCGTGCTGCAATGGAGACCCAGGGCCGCCAAAAAAAAAAAGAAAAGAAAAGAAATTCTCTGAAAAAGAGCTCTTCCTGAGCACTCCCCAGGGCACAGTGGGCTCAACACCAAGAGGAAATGCCTCACACACCTTAAATCCAGAAGGAGCTCAACACATCTGTCATTGGTGTTTACTTCTGTTTGGTCCCCTCCCCATCAGCGTTTGCCAGGGCTGAACCAGACCCCAGAGGCCAAATGTGTGTCTTTCAAGTGTCCCTCCTCAGGGATGGAAACGTATCCAAGAACATAGGGAATTCACTGCCAAAAATAAACACCTCTTGAGCTGTTCCAGGAGGCAGTGGGGCTGGGACTCTTTCCTCTGCTTTATGGATGAAGAAAGTAAGGCCAGCTGTGGGCCTGTATAAGCTGGTACCTATTAAATATAAGCTGGAATGCTACCTCTGACCCAGGAGCTTTTCTCCACCTGCTCCTGAGCCTACATTTCCATCACCTGCCAGATAACTGTACAAGAAAACAAGTTTTGTCCTCCAGTTTGATCATGATGATGACGGTGATGATAATAATAATAATGATGATGATAAAAGAACTGGCTTCATCCATCTCTGTATGAGACACTCTCATGTTTCTTACACTATAATGAGATGCATGGTGAGACATATGAGATGCACACACTTGCACACTGCAGTAACAGAATCGAGGAAGAACAATCATATTACTCAGTAATACCATGTGTTAGATTTCCTTCCACTCCCCCCACAAAAAAATGTCCTCTACAGTCAGAAAATGAGATAACAGTGCACAAAGAGAGGAGGGAGGGCTCTGAAGCCGAATGGCCCTTCGTGAGGCCTTAGTTTTACCCTCATGGACTTGAGCAAGTGATTTCATCTCTGAGACAGCCTTCCCAGGGGTGAAGTGGGTATGGAAACACCAGGCTTTGGGATCATCAGAAGAACTTGAAAGAAAGAGAAAAACATATACACCTAATACAAACTTAGCACAAAGTGTCTTGCACCTACTTTTCCTGAAATATAAGCATCGCTGCTGTTAGTGGCTACCGACGGGCCTTAGAATTAGGAATTTAAAAATGACGCGTCTTTGTTGGTGGGAACGTAAGATTAAGATTTTTGGAGGGAAGTTTGGCAATATCTACTGACATTTAAAGTCATACCTTTTTTTTTTTTTTACAAACACACATACTCCTTTGTACTATTTTTTCCATATGGAAAACGTCTCAGTGTAAGGCTATGAAGAATGTTCTCTGTCTATATTGCACATTTCTGTAATTGTCTTTTTTTCTTTTCTGGCTGTGCCACTCAGCTTGCAGGATCTTAGTTCTCTGACCAAGGATTGTTAACCCATGTCCCCTGGAATGAAACTGAGGAGTCCTAACCACTGGGCTAGCAGGGAATTTCCTGTAATAATAGTCTTTTCATAACGAGCACTGAATATTTTTGTAAACAGAAAAAATACACTTTTAGAAAAAAGTCATTTCTCCACTTCACTTTTTTTCTGATTTTAATTTTCAAATGGAACTGACATATAATTAAAAGTTAAGTCTGAAATTACATCATCATTTGACAAGCCATGTGTCAGATCCACAGAGGACCTGTGTATTTTCTTCACTGCAATAGGCTCGACACCTCAAATAGCACCTGTATAACTGTAGGTAGTCACTATCTGTTAAATGAATACTTTTAAAAGCTCATAAATATTCTAGCTCTTCCACTTCTAAGAATTCATTATATAAAAATATTTGTCCAATTGCCAAGAGATAAAGAAAAGGCTAATCCCTGTAGCAGAATTCATAAAAGTAAAAGGCCTCAAACAACAAATTTTTTTCAATCATACTGGTTACTGGGCTACTGTCATTTTTAATAGGGATGAGGTTTTAAAACAGAAATGAGGTAGCTATTTACATCGTGTTATAGAAAGACATCATGTTAAGTAATAAAAAGTAAGACTCACAACAGCATGACTAGTTTCATCTTAATTCTCTGTCTTAAATTTCAATAGTAAAAAATTCCTGCTGTTTTAAGTAAAAGAACAAAACCTAGGTAATAAGTGCTTTTATATTTAAGGAAAAATATCTGGAGAATATATATTACATGACTAGCAGTAACTTTTTTGTCTCAGTGTAAGGCTTCCTGCCTGGAGAATCCCAGGGACGGGGAAGCCTGGTGGGCTGCCTTCTATGGGGTCACACAGAGTCGTACACGACTGAAGCGACGCAGCAGCAGCAGCAAGGCTATGAAGGATGTTCACTCTTATATCACTATCATATTGAGTATTTCTATAATAGTATTTTAAAAAATAATGAGCACGTAGCATTTCTGTAAACAGAATAAAATATATTTTTATAAAAACCATCACTTCTCTATTTCACTTTTATTCTGGTGTTATCTGTGAAATGAATCTGACACATAAGTTAAATCCCATAGCACTAAACTGAGGCCCCTGGGCGGTTTGGTGAAAGGCGCACAGTGCTCGTGCCTGAGCTGGGACTCAGTTTCCCCGATACTCCTGGCCCCCACCACCCCATCCAGGGCTCGCCCCCTTCCAAAGTGTGAGGAAGCAGAGATGCTGCAATGGCAGATGGGCTGTATGGAACCATGAAAAGTTCTGCAATTAAAGAAGCCTCCCAAAGGGAAAGAAACTAAAAAAAAGAAAAACCAAAAGGGATTGCTTAAGAGCTACATTTTTTATGAACTTGAAAAGTTTGTGAGTAAATGTGCTGAATTTGCCAAGCAGTTCTGATTTCAAATGGTCTCTCTCCTAAGTACACATGAACTTTATTTAACTCAGATTCTGATTTTCAAAGAGTTAAGGGATCAATTCAGAGTGACCAGCAGGTCCTAAAATTTCTGGCTTGTCCAGAAACAAACATCTGAAATATCTCATGAATTGTTTACAAACTCACTCAGGAGTTTCACCTGCCTCACTCATGCAGGCTTTGGTCAAGGCTGCTGTTTCCAGGTGCTGAAGTACATCCCTGGGGTTCCTTTCACCTCAGACCTACCTGTAACATTTTCAAGTGCTAGACACGAAGGATTTGGGAAGAGTTACCATCACTGTGAAGCTGTCAACACTACAACCCAACTGGAAGCCAATATTCCATTCTCTGAAATGCAGACCTATTTTTTTAGACATGATTTAACTAGGTATTATTAAAATCACGAGGTCAAGAACTGACCACTCCTCAAAAAGAAAATGAAAATTCCTTAGAGGGACACAAAGAAAAGAAAGTGATTTCTTCTGGGTTCACTGCTTTACTAACTTAGACTTTTGGACTTTTTTCTGATCAAGACAACCCCATAACCACTCAGAAGGGATTTGTGTAGATAGAACTTGCGAGTGGTTAATGAATCAATGTCTTCTCCCCAAACAGGCCGGCCTGTGAATTATAGGAACACACAGTGAGGATACTGAATCACAGAGGTTATTTAAATGTTCACTTAGGTGCAATGTCACAGTTCTCAAAGTCACCCTCCAAGACCCTCTCTTTTGAATTTCAACCTGGTTGGGGGGGGGGGGTGGCTAAAAGAGACTGTAAAAACCTGTGGTCCTGTCAAGATGCCAAGGTGTCAGACCCAGGACTACCCATTCCAGCCCCATCTCCCTTGGTCTTAGCACTATTCTCCACTCCCGCCAAGCTCAGAGGGAAGGCTGTAGTTTGCTGGTCTTAAGAGAGGAGGTAGCCACGTTCTTTGAAGTTGCCCCGAACTTCTCAGTGTGGTCACCGACTCACACAATGGTGACTCTCGTGGAGAAATGAAAAAGCAAAAAAGTCGAGGTCAAGTGCCCCCGCCGCCCAGAAGACCTCACCCTTTAACTCATTTGCTCCCAAGAGCGAAGAAGGTCACGGCTGCCCAGCAGAGCCCGGCAAACCCCTGCCCGCGAGGAGCACTGTCTCCCAGGGATGCCGCCGGCACCGAGAACGTTTCCCAGGAGAGGCCGGCCTTGCGGGCTCCCCTGAGCCCCAGCCTGAGCCCACCTGGTGCTGCGCGGTCAGGCTGGGGTCCCACCCACACTCGAGCGCGTCCTACGTGACTGAACCCAAGAACTGGCCGCCTCCTGAGGCCCACTGTACAGACGGAGAAACTGAGGCTCCGAGAGGAAAAGTGGTTTAGCCCGAGGATGAAGGCGTGAGGGGCTGGAGCCCGAGTTTTCTCACGCCGAGACCCAATTCTCCGTCGAAGAGGCCCGTAGTGCGCCCTCGGCCGTGGAAACGACAACCCTCAAGCATCCGCAAGAGGTCAGCTGGTGGGGGGGGGGGAGGGTCACCCCCAGGAAGGGCCGAGATGGGGGCCGCGCTTTCCGCGGGAACGGCGGGCGAAACAGGCAGCCAACCCGACCCGAGAGACTGCCCCCGCGCCGGGAGCCCGGGCGGCCGAGGAAGCCAGAAGGCGTCGGGCCCTGGAGCCTCGACACCCGGAACCCTGGCGCCCGGACCCCACCAATCCCACCCCAGCGAACGCACGCACTCACCACAGGCGGCCGGCTGCACTCGAGACATCTGAGCAGGACGCAGGCCCACACCACTGAGGCGCTACCACCGCCCGCGCCGGTCACGGGGGTGGAGGCGTGGCCGGCGTCGGCGCCGCTCCGCCCCAACCCCATGCGCTCGCTTCTGGGGGCCAGGCCTCCCCCCTGCGAGTCCGCGCTCTTGGTACGGCCCTGGCGGCCACGCCCCCTTAGGGTCCCAGCTTTGCCTAGAGGCCTTGGGAGCCCGGCGCCCTGTTCCGGGCCGGGCTGCAGTGCCCTGGCAGGAGGCGCCAGCGCGGCCCACGGCGGTTCCGCAGGGTCGGTGGCCAGTGAGCTTCGCCGTCTGGCCTCCTCCTGCCGACCGCCGATCGCCTGTGTTCGTGGCTTTTTCTCATCCACGGTCCTCAGCTCCCTCGCCTTCGAAAATGGCGAGGCGAGTGTCGGGGTCAGTCCAGCCTAGTGTTGGAATGCTGACCTGCTTTCTGGGTCGGAGGGCAGGAGGTGAGCAAGTGGGGGGCCAGGACTGGACTAAAGAGGCGGGAGGGGGCAGAAGGCGCCTCTGGTTTGGAAAGTCTGGCTTCCTTGGTTGAGAGGTAAGAAGCCCACCTATGCGTCCTGCTTGGTTACTATGTTACAGGGTTATGAGGATTAAGTGATGTAACTCAAGTTCGTAAATAGTTTAGCTTGGTGCGATAGTGCTCTAGAAATATAAGTCATTATTATTATTACTATTATTGTTACCATGTGGCCCCTGCGTTGGAAGCAGCGAGTCTTAACCATTGGACCACCAGGGAAGTCCCTATTATTGTTATTAATTTCAGGCTCTGCTACGAATTCCTCTGGGAACAGTTGGGGGGCAACTCACTTGTTCAGAACCAGTTCTCCATCTTTAAAAATGGGACCCACCAACAACAACCAAGAATGAATACTTTGAAAATTGTAAAAGCCTGTATAAAGAGAGGATCCTTCTCGTGGCCCCAGTTTTAGGCTTCCTATCCTTGGAAGGAAAGTTATGACCAACCTAGATAGCATATTAAAAAGCAGAGACATTACTTTGCCAACAAAGGTCCCTCTAGTCAAGGCTATGGTTTTTCCAGTGGTCATGTATGAATGTGAGAGTTGGACTGTGAAGAAAGCTGAGCGCCGAAGAATTGATGCTTTTGAACTGTGGTGTTGGAGAAGACTCTTGAGAGTCCCTTGGACTGCAAGGAGATCCAACCAGTCCATCCTAAAGGAGATCAGTCCTGGGTGTTCATTGGAAGGACTGATGCTGAAGCTGAAACTCCAATACTTTGGCCACCTCATTCGAAGAGTTGACTCAGTGGAAAAGACCCTGATGCTGGGAGGGATTGGGGGCAGGGGGAGAAGGGGATGACAGAGGATGAGATGGTTGCATGGCATCACCAACTTGATGGACATGAGTTTGAGTAAACTCCTGGAGTTGGTGATGGACAGGGAGGCCTGGCATGCTGCAATACATGGGGTTGCAAAGAGTCGGACACGACTGAGCGACTGAACTGACTGACTGACTGATCTTCTAGTCTGTCCGGAACTGGTCTGATTCACCGCAATAAACCAGTCCCGCCTACAGGTTGTTTAAATGCCAGAGCCTTCAAGGTGGGGCACATCCGTGTCTAACTAAGGGACTGAATGTATAACTCTTATATTAGGCCCTCAAGAGTCCTTGTTTCAGTCACTAAGTCGTGTCTGGCTCTTGGCAACCCCATGGACCTGCCAGGCTCCTCTGTCCATGGGATTTCTCAGGCAAGAAGACTGGAGTGGGTTGCCATTTCCTTCTCCAGGGGATCTTCTGGACCCTTGAGAGCAAGAGGGAAATTCATCCCCCAGATGTCTGATACTCTGTCTCACCTTTCCACTGGCTTTGTTGAACACCTCCCCCGTGCTTCCCAAAGAGGCTCCCATGAATCCTTGCACTCTGCTAATATGAAGCCAAGACACTGAACACTCAGTTCTCTTTCTCTCTGCTAATGGCCTGCCTGGGGCCAGAGATAGATATCTTCTTTTTCTTTTTCTGATTGCCCGTAACTGAGTCCTATAGATTCCTTCTCCAGGACCACCCTCCCCAACATCTCTTCTTTCCTGCTGTCCCTGCCCTAGTTTTGGCATACCTGGGTTCACCTTTCCCCTGGATGATCTCAACAGTTCCTGTCTCACACGCCACCTCCAGCTCCTTCTCCACCTGCTGCCAGGGAAACTTCCTCTTCTACTGCTCTGCTCACTGCCCGACCTTGCTGTCCCTTATCTTTTCCTTCTCAAAACACACTCTCAGGAGCCAGCTGGGGAAAAATGTAAGTTGGATACACACTTCACACCTTACACTAATATAAACTTCTGATAGTTAAAAGATTTGAATAATTTCTAAAAAGAAGAAAAAGGAGGGACTTCTGGGGTGTTGCAGTGGTTAAAAATCCGCCTACCAATGTGGGGGACATGGTTTTGATCCCTTTGGTCCAGAAAGATTCCCCACGCCGAGGGGCAACTGAGGCCATGGACCGAAACAAAAGAAGCCACCACAACGAGAAGCCCAAGCACCATTACTAGAGAGTAGCCCCCACTCGCCACAACTAGAGAAAGACTGCATACAGCAGTGAAGACCCAGCGCAGCCAAAAAAATAAATGAATTAAAAAAAAGATTCTCTGAGCCACTAATCCCAGTGAAAGAAAAGAAAGGAAAAGTCCTACAAGAAACCATGGGAGAATTTGTGTTAATCTCCAAGACACCTTTCTGAATTCTTAATAGAACACAAACCCCTGAAGCCATAAATGACTGAAAAAACTACCTACATAAAAATCAAAACATGATGTGTGACAAAGACCTACAGGCAAAGTCCAAAGGCAAAGGACAAACCAGGAGGAAATATTTGCAATTGTTAATAATCAATAATCAAAGGACTACTTTTGATTAGGGGCTGTGTATCAGTCATTTCAGCTGCCTGAATATTTTCATTACTGAGCTTGACAGCATTTGCCTTCTACATAACATGTTCTTTGCTTTGTTTGTCCCTTGAGCCTAAAAGTCAAGTCAGCAAGCGGCCTTAACAGTGTCATCGCATTCAGCTGGACTGCACAGCTGAACCAACCACCCTTATGATTACACGGCTCTTCCTGTGTCCTCTTCCCGAAAGTACATTTCCCCTCCGCCAACATGATTTAAAAGAAACAGATTCTCAGTCTCTCCATGGATCTGGTAGATCCAGATTTTTCCTGAGACTCCCACCAAGGTTCCCTGGCACCCCCAACTCCCACCCCAGGTTGATTACTGTAAAGGATGAGACTGAATTCCTATTTGTGTTTCAGTTCTTATAAAGGGGCACGACCGTTTGTGGAACGGATGGATGGCTGTAGTCTGGAATGCAAGAGGAGAGTTCAAAACCTGGCCCTAACTTACCTTTCCTGCTTGATCTTTACAACTTTCTTCCACAAATTCTACACTGGAGCAAAACTGGATGCATCCAGTTTTGTCCATGCTGTGCATTTTTATTATTCTGCTGAGCCACTAGGAATGTTGTTCTTTTCCATGTTTATGTAATAATGTCCACCTCCTACCAAAGCTCCCACCTCTGGAAGGTGCTCTGATCCCTCCAGAAGCGTTGGCTACTCACTATTGTCCAGCTCTCCAAGGCCCAGAGCATTTCCTATTTTAAATCGTATCTTCAGAGTATCTGTCCCTCATCAGTCTTGAGTCCCTCCAGGGCAGGTCTCTCAGAAGCCTCCTCTTTCTGCCTCCCTGCCCCCGTGCGTGCAAGCGTGTATGCTCAGTCACTCCATCGTGTCCAACTCTGTGCAACCCCGCGGACTGTAGCCTGCCAGGTTCCTCTGTCCATGGGATTATCCCGGCAAGAATACTGGAGTGGGTTGCCATGCCCTCCTCCAGGGGATCTTCCCGACCCAGGGATCAAACCCAGGTCTCCTGCATTGCAGGCGGATTCTTTACCACTGAGCCACCTGGGAAGCCCCTCCCGTTCCCCAGGTTCTGCCAAGTGAAAGCAGCATGGAGGTATTTGCAGGATGAGCCTTAGAAGATTCCGGAAAGGCAGCCTGGAGTTAAGGAGCTTGGACCTGCGTAAACGAGAGTGAGGGATGGGAGCCGGAGCCAAGGCTGGGGTGAGGGGGAGACAGGGGACTGGACAGAGGTCAAGGCAGGACAAGGATTTTGTGACCTGTCCTGACAGCTGCTCTTGGTTTTGCAAGGACTGTGTCCCCTGAAGAGAACGGGAGAAGATTTGTCCGGGTGAAGGTGTGGGTACCACCGCATCAAGGACTCATCAGGAAGGTGTGATCTTAGTCTAAGGGAGAGACAGGGACCATTAGTATAGTGGGCCTTTCTCTGCTGTGGGCAGTGCTGTCCCACAGTCTGCAACCCAAGGTTCTTCTGAATGTGAACAGCCTGAAAACTCTAGGCACCTACAATAGACAGACAGCCTAGGGGCTGGGGGAGGGGGCAGAAACTGGCCCTTAAAGCAGAGCTTCTCTTTGCAGCAGAAGTGTTTAAAACATATATATTTATTTGGTCATGCCAGGTCTTAGTTGCAGCATGTGGGATCTAGTTCCTTGATCAGGGATCGATCCCAGGCCCCCAGCATTGGGAGCACAGAGCCGTAGCCACTGGACCACCAGGGAAGTCCTTGAAACAGAAACGTTTACATCCCACAAAGCCAAGGGCTGTACCTCACATTCGTACCTTCTGATCAATCTGATCCCTTGAAGCCTTTCCTTGTTCTACAGACCCGAACATTTGCTGAGCCCTTGCAGTGGGCTCCCACTTGCCACGAGATGGAAGGAAGAGCTAATTCCTATTTACTGAGCACCAACTAGATCCTAAGCACAGTTACCACAAATCTCAAGTGTCCACTATGATCCCCACTGGACAGATGAGGAAACAGAGGCTCAGAGAGGTGAAAGGACTATCCCGAGCCCCCCAGGCTCCCACAACTAGTAAGCGTCCCGGGCCTTGTGCCCACCAATGATTGTATGGTACGTGGGCGTGTGAGTACATGCTCAGTCGCTCAGTCCTGTCTGACTCTTTGGGACCGCATGGACCGTAGCCCACCAGGCTCCTCTGTCCGTGGGATTCTCCAGGCAAGAATACCGGAGTGGGTTGCCATGCCCTCCTCCAGGGGATCTTCCCAACCCAGGGATGGAACCTGTGTCTCCTGCACTGCAGGCAGATTCTTTACTGCTGAGCCACTGGGGAAGCCCCAGTGTGTGTGTCAAGCACATCTAAATCCACCCAGCTTCACCCCAACGCTGGGAGCCACCCTTCCCCCGGGAAAACTCTCCCAGCCTGGTGGGAGCTGGGCGAGGGGAGCTCTGTGCCACTCTCACTTCAGAGTGGTACCATTTCCACACTGGTGCGTGCTCCCCTCATCCTCTCCCAGGGCAGTGCCTGCCTCGGAGGGTTCAGTCGGCCTGGCTCCTCCCTGTTCTCTCCGACTCCAGCTTCCTCCTTCGTGGGCGCAGTCTCAGACTAGCTCCAAGTTCCTGCTTTACAGGAAGGAAAGGAGTTTCTTGAGCGGGAACTCACGCCAGGCACGTTCAAAGGAGCTGCCCTGTCTACCTACAGGGCCAGGGATGAGGCGGTCACCAAAGCACAGATGTACAGGCTTCCCTGGTGGCTCAGCAGTAAAGAATCTGCCTGCAATGCAGGAGATGCAGGTTCAGTCCCTGGGTTGGGAAGATTCCCTGGAGGAGGGCATGCAACCCACTCCAGCATTCTTGTCTGGAGAATGCCCATGGACCGAGGAGCCTGACGGGCTACAGTCCATGGGGTTGCAGTCAGACACAACTGAGTGACTAAACTCACACTTGCAAGCACGCACACACACACGTGCGCGCACACGCACACACACACCCTCCACCACAACTGAGTGACTAAGCTCACACTTGCAAGCACGCGCACACACACACACACACACACACCCTCCACCCCCAGATTAGGAGTCAAATTCTGCTTCGGCTGCTTACCAGATGCCTGGCCTCCTTAGATAAGAAATCAGTTTCCTTCTCAGCAAAATGAGGAGGAAATACCCTGTCCCGCCCCCTTTTCCCTGGTGTTCTGAGGTTTGTTATGATGTTCAAAGGATGGATCTGTGGCATCAGGGCAGAAAGCAAGGACACAGGCGAGCCCTATCATCAAAGAGGAGCAGGAGAAGGAGCCTGAAGCCCCAATTCTGCCACCTCTAAGCCCCTGGCCAAACCTCTTGCCTGACCTCTTGCCTGGGGGGACTCTGAACTTTCTGAAAGTCTCTAATGAGCACTTGGTCTTGGCCCCATTTTACAGGTGGGAAAACTAAGGCAGGGAAATGAAGCAGCCCCATCTGACTGGTTCATCCCCCAAATCTGATCTTTCTCTGGTCAGTGGGTTGATCCTCTGCCCAAATCTCTTTTACAAAGGGCAGACATTGTCGTAGTTCCTTCTGATGTCAGGGGCAGCTGGCTCAGCCTGACCAAAGGCTCTCTGGCTGCTCAGGAGCCAGATCTTTAGAAAATAGATAGGAGGCTTCAGCTGTGGGGTTTACTAAGCCAGTTGGGTGTGTGGGGGCCTGCTGGCAGACCCGCTGGGGGCAACTGTGGACATGCAGTCTGAAGCCAGTTCGGCAACAACATGAATTGTTCCCCGGGGGAAACAGCTAGGAGGAGCGGAGGGCAGAGGCAGCCAGGGAGCTAGAATGAGAAATCACTGAAACTAGGGGCTTCCAGATGGACCGTGTAGGTACAGGAGACAGAGGAGGCCCTGGCTAGATGTCTCAAAGGGCACCAGTCGCCTCCATCAGAATCGTCATGGGCCTATTAAAACTGCCAGTTCCTAGGGCATCCCCACCTGCAGCGGTTGGATCAGAATCTCTGGAGGCCAGGCAGAAATTGACATTTTAAATAAGCTTCACTTTGTTCCGCATTGGAATATGAGAACCACTGCCTTATGGGGTTAACGTGACCAGAACAGCGTGGGGGGTGGCGTGTCCACCACACGGCACAGCTCAGGTCGATCCAAACACAAAAGCAGATAAAGGAGGAAGGGACAGTTGTTTTGAAGGGAGAAGCCAGGATGATGACTTGCCTGGCTCCCTGGGGTGTTAAAATTTCCCCAAACCTTTCTCATAGCCTCCCTGCCACCCCCACACTCCTAGGTTCTCTAAACCACGTCCAAAGTTCAGCAAAGAGGCAGTCCTGAAATTAAAGAACAAACTTGGTCTTTGGCAACAGCAGATCAGGTTTCCAATCTGGATTAACACCAAGGCCCAGATAGCTGTGTGACTGGACGGGTTCTGTGGATCCTTATAAAGGCGGCCCCTTGGGGTTTGGGTGAGGACGAAATGGGATAATGGGTTAAGTCGCTGGGTGTATATATTGGTTCTCAGACCAGGATTCCCTCCTCTTTCCGGTTTCCTACAGACAACCTCCCTCCCAGCCCCCTTCCCTTTGTTCCTTTCTCTGTTATGCAACCAAAGTTTAAATCCTTCCCAGTTTGGGGCCAGCTGCCAAGCAGATGGGAGGGTGTCTCTGTAACGCGAGGTTTTGAAAGCCCCATCTTCCCTGCCTCCCTCCACATTTTTGTCCACGCGCAGCTGGAACAAGACCTTTGCCTGCTCTCCTCAATATTGCAAAAAACACCAGTGTTTACCTTATCTCCTGGCTTCTGCTCCAGCTGTCGCCATGGCAACCAGAACCCAGTGCTAGCCATTGAAAAAGAGTCTCTGAGGAGGAGCATGCTTGGTTTGCATTAACATTCAGTTCGGACAGCTCTTGCTGAGAGCATCTGCCGTGCGCCTGTGTTGAGCAATCACTAGGCAGAAATGGGAGTGATTTAGAGCTGGTCCCTGACTTTGAGGGGCTGGCGGTCTCCTGGCCAAGATGTAGAACCTCTTGGTATAGTTCAATGACTCTCAAAGTGTTAGCCCTCAAACCAGGAGCTTTCCCATTACCTTTGAATTGGTTTGAAATGCCACATTTCAGGCTCCTTTCAAGGTCTACCTGAATCAGAAATTCTAGGGTGGGTAGAGGGGGTCCTGAAATCTGGGTTTTAACAAAAGCGCCGCCCCCCCCTCCCCCCGTGATGGTGATGGAGGCTGGAGTTTGAGAACCGTAGATCTAATTAAAACCTCACCCCATCCCAAGAACTGGGAACTGTTGTTCCCACGTCACAGATGAAAGAACAGAGGTCTGCCTGCCCTGTATGCAGACTAGCTGAGGGCTTGTGAAGGCGTTGGGCTCTCGGATCCTTTCCAGTGTCAGAGTCTACCTCTGCAGCACCTGTGATAAGGTAACGAGCAGACAGTCTGTTTCCTGGATCCTGGCTGGAGAAACACAGAGGTACCTTATTCTCTGTCCAGCAGGGTCCGGGCCGAGTGACAACGCAGATGGAAATGGGAAATCACGCCGGAGGGGAGAAGAGCTGGGAATAGGGTCAGAAAGAGCAGCAGCAGCCCTGGTGACAACCACCCGCCCCAAACGTGGAGACCCTGAACTACATAATACCCTGCTGCTCTCATGGCCGAGATCATCTAGGCTTTTAAGCCGGACCCCCAATCCTCAGACCTCCTCTCCTGTATTCACTCACCTGCACGCTCAGTTGGTCTCTTTCCACGCTTTTGCCCCCGCAGGCTCTCAGGGTCCCCTCTTACACTGCATCTGCCTGAACACCCTCCTCCCCAAAGCTGGAATAGCCTCTTCGGCAAACAATGGCCTCCAGCCTCTCTTTGCCCACATCCCATGACTGGGCGCTTCCTGCCTTTTCAGGGAACCCATCCACCTATGAAATCTCTGATGGGCTTAAGTTTCCCTTTAAATGAGCTGACATCCATCCCCGTGAAATATCCACCTTTTACAATATGAGTTATTCTAATCCCCCGTAACAGAGATTACAGGCTTATTTTGAAAGTAAGACGATCCATGCCAACTATTTCCAATAAATCTACCACCCACCTTTGCAGATTAAACAAAGCAGGTAGACTATATCAACCCTTTACCTTGATAACAGTAAGAACAACGAGATGAGGTGGGAGTAGAAAGGGACAGGCAGAAGGATCAGAGGCAGTAGAGGTAAAGTTCACTGACTTGGATGCTCCGTCTTACCACTTCTTGCCCAAGAGACCCTGGCAGGACTGCAGCAGTTTTCACAGGAGCCCCCTTCAAGAAAAAGAGCACAATATTGCAAATATGATTTCCCAGAACTTGTTTCATTTTGTTGAATACAGTCACAGATGGATGGTTTGTAATGACAGAAAAGGTAAAACTCAGCGTGTCTTCAGTGATCGTTTTCACATCGTTTATTGTTTCAGCAAATGGGAATCTTGAAGCTTAAGTGACTTGAGCTTTGTGGAAATCTGCCTCTGACTCTGGGCCTCAGTTTCTCATTCTAGCCCCCATCCAAAGTTGCTTTGAGAAATGAGCTGAAGGAAGATGAAACCATCAGCTAAGATGTGTGTGTGTCCTCTGGTTTCTAAAGATGAATCCTTGCAGCCTGGGCAGGAGGGCAGCTGGTTGATTATTCCCGTTCTGGGGCGAGGGCCAGATGGGCAACCCGGATTAGCATTCTGCCCTGGGGAGGCCTCAGCTGGAGCTCCAGGACCAAACCAGCAGAACCAGTAAGTACAGGGGACTAGCTCTCTTCCCACCTGGAAGGAAATGCTAGTGCAGATCCACAAGGACAATAACAGGATTATTTTAATCATTTCGGCAATTCTGGCTCTGCCAAGAGAAAAAGCTGTGGTAGCTTAGGAAATTAAAACAACTCTGAAAAATAAATAAATAAATAAATAAAACAACTCTGGTTTCATTCCCCAGAACGTGTTTTTCAAGAAGTATGAGGGTTTAGCAGGAGAAGGAAGGAGCCCTAGAAACTCCTGCCTTGCCTTGGGCTGCCCAGCCAGCCTGCAGCCCCTTGACCACCAACCCCACTTTGTAGACGGTGTCTCCTTTGTTCTGGTCACACCTTCTCTCCCTTTTTATTTTTTATTTATTTTTTTAAAAATATTTTTTGATGTGGACCATTTTTTTAAGCCTTTATTGAATTTGTTATAATGTTGCTTGTTTTACATTTTGGTTTTTTGGCTCAGGGCACGTGGGATCTAGGTGGCTCAGTGGTAAAGAACACGCCTGCCAACGCAGGAGATATGGGTTCGATCCCTGGGTTGAGAAGATCCCCTGGAGGAGGGCATGGCAACCCAGTCCAGTATTCTTGCCTAGGAAATCCAATGGACAGAAGAGCCTGATGTACTGCAGTCCATGGGGTCACAAAGAGTCGGGCATGACAGCTGCTAAGCATGCATGAACACGCCTGCTTGTGGGATCTTCGTTTCCTGATCAGGAATCGAACCTGCACCCCCTACATTGGAAGGTGAAGTCTTAACCACTGAGCCACCAAGGGAGTCCTCCTCCCCTTTTTAGAAGATCTCCAGAGGACACCCCAGCTCCTGGCCTAAGCTGGGTGCCTGGGGGTCCCCCATTGCAGAGGCTGCTGGTGCCTGCCCCCCCTGAGAGTTCAGGATCTTTCCAGGCTGCAAGCGGAACCCCATCCATTTCTGTAGTGCTGCTTGCAAATGAAGCTTGTTCTCATCCCCCACCCCTTCCTGGGTCTTCCAGAGCAGTGACTTCCAAACCCTTAGGCAGAGGAATCCCTGGGCAGCATGTATGCCAAAGAGGCCCTTTCAGGAGGCCAGGGGTCAGGCAAGCTCACACATTGTCACTCTGCAAGGGGCCCCAGAAACACAGAGCTAGAGAAATTAGGGCTGGTTTTCCAGGGACTCAGCCCCACACCTTTCACAGTTCTGTCCTGCACCTCCCCAGTCACGAGGGCATTTCACAATCCTTCTCTCTAATAAAAATGCCTGCCCGGGCTGCCCTAGGGAAGAAGGAAGATGACCATGAAGACCTGGGCACCCCCCAGGCCCTGAAAATGTATTCAAAGTCACCAGTCCCTGGCTTGGGGCCCCAAGGCCGGAAGTAGGAAGTGGCTGCAGGAGGGGCTAAAAGGTGAGAGCAGGTGGGGTGGAAGGTGGAAGAGGGTGGGGCACCCACATCCAGTCCCACCACAAACCGAAAGCAGAGATGGTCTGCCCAGAGGAGTCTTTAAGATCATCCCAGCCCACCTCCCTATTGTACGTGAGAAACTCAGACCAGAGAGGTCACAGCACTTGTCCAGCATCACACAGTAAAGGATGGCAGGGACGGGACTAGAGCCCTGCTTCAGCGGCCCTATCCAGGAGTTTCCCTGCTGTGCTGGGCACAGGCTGAGGACAAGTCCCGCACCAGCTCCTTCCTCTTCCCTACCCTTCTTCTCACACCACCCCCCACCCCCACCCCGCCCAGCCTGGGACAGGACAGACCCCAGCCAGCGACTCCACCTCCTCACTGAGGCTTGGGTTCAGCCACCCTGCCTTCAGCAACCCTCAGTCTCAGTTCCAGTTGACCTGCCAGGTCCAGGCAGCCTGCTCTCTGCCCTCCTTGCCCTGAACCTGGCTTCCCAGGAAGGCCGAGGAAGGGTGGAGCAGCAAGGCTGCCACCTCCAGTGCATAACCTCTGGCCCCCTCCCTCCCCCTTCCTCCTGCCCTGCCCCGAGGGCAAAGACACCCACCTGGGCAGCTGCAGGTGTGGATGTCCTGGATGGGGCCAACCGGCCAGGGCAGCTCCTGGGCTGAGGCACCGTCCTGCCTTCCCAGGGCTTGAGACTCATGGTATCCTTTTATGGAGCAGAGAGGTGTGGAGTGACGGATTAGGGGTGGAGCCCAGGGTACCTATATCTGAGAAACGTCCCCACCCCGAGTGCTCCTGCCAGGCACTGGAAGCACAGCTGGTTCCAGAATGGCTTGTGCCCTGGCTGAAACCCTCATCCCTTACAAAACAGCACAGATGCCCCATCCAGCCAAGCCCAGCCTTCCTGTGGGGCTGCTCAGGGCCCAGGCGAGTGAGGCCATTTTGGGACATGCAACCTGCCCTTGTTCCCTATGGTCCTCTCTTGGGGTGACTCAGAACTTTGTATCGTGAGCCACACAGATATGACTGTTCCCACCTACTCTGGGAGCTTGAACAAGTTATTCCACCTGCGGGCCCAGTTTCTTCACTCTGAGATGTAAGTAGTAATACATATTTCATAGGTGACCATAGGTGACCCAGAACCTAGCACGTAGCTATTCAGTCACTATTTGAATGAATGAATGAATGGAAAGATGACTACAGTGGGCGAGGGGTCTGGAAACCCATCCTTGGCAACCTTATTTCCTCACATCTCACCTCGCTTGCTCTAGACATGCCAAAGTCTCTCTCATTTCTCAGCTCCATCCATAAATATATCCCACGTGCTCTCACGATCAGGCTGTGACTCCCTTCCAATCTGGAAGGTTGCCTGCCAACAGCCTCTGTGCCCAGACAGTCTCCCCCATGGCACCTGGCTTAGGAGCGACACATGACCTGGTTCTGGCCAAGGAAACAAGGAGGGAAAGTCTTCTGAGGGGCTGCACAGAGGGGGCTCCCCAGAGAAAGATCTTAGAGGACGTGGTCCCTCTATGACTCTGGATGTTGTCATGTCCGCTGGTGACGTGGGAACTCTTGTAGCCCTCATGTAGCCACGAGGAGAACTGGCCAGAGGACAAAGCCAGTAATGGTTCCTGACCCACTGGTCACACCATGCCAATTGCCCACCTGCTTCTGGACTTCTTTCCATGTGAGATAATGAAGATCCTCCTTTGTTAAGCCAGTTTGATTTAGGTTTGTTTTTTTCCCCACTCACAGCTAAATGTATCCAGCCTGATCTTCTCTCCAGCTCCTACCTGCAGATGCACCCAGCTCTGGGTTTTGTTCTGAGGACCCCAAGCTGAGCCAGGCTCTGTGCTTGCCCTGGGAAAGCTCATAGTTGTGAAGAGGGGCTGGCAGGTGATTAGATGGTTACAAGGTTGTGAGCAGAGGCTGAGAGTATCTGGAGAGGAACAAACTGACTGTCCTGGGCAGTTATAGAAGGGTTCTGGGAGATGGGTTTTGAAGGACGCCTAGGAGTTTTACAGACAGATGAAAAGAATGTCTTCCAGGCAGAGCTAACAAGGTCAATGAAGGGGTATAACTTTGCTTAGAGAACATTGGTGAGGCTCAAATTAGGCCCATTGAGGAGTGGTGAGCAGGGCTGAACACCTCACCCAGGAGTTGTTCCCAGGAGCATACACAGGAGTCTGTGTACACTGGGGAACCAATGAAAGTTTTACGCAATATGTACATCTTGGATTAGAAGAGCCTGGGTGTTCAGGAGAGACATGACCAAGATCTTGCCTGGGTGGGGATGGGGGGTGAAATGGGGTAACTGGTGAAAGAGGTGTTCTAGAGGCCCAACCTTGGGCCTTGGTGACTGCGGGAGAGAGTGAGGGTGGAAGGGGAGGGGAACGTGATGGCCGGACTCCTGGTATGTGAGGGAAGAGGGGTGGTTGTCTAAGTCTTAGAGGAGACAACTGTGGTAGCCAGTCTCCAGGACGGCCCCCAACAATCCTGTGCCCTGATAGTCATGCCATATGTAGTCCCCTTTCACACTGTATCAGGAGACTGACCGACGTGACCATTAGCATAGGCAGAAAGGATGATATGCCACTCCCAAAACTGGACTATAACAGCCATCATAACTTCTGCCTTACTCTCTCTTGCATCACCAGCTGTGAGGGAAAGCCAGACCTCTGGCACATTGGGTACTTTCAAGCAGCCTCATGAAGAGACCTATGTGCTATAGGAGGGGGCCTTCTGTCAACAGCCAGCAAGGCACTGGGCTCTCCTACCAACAGCCATGTCAGTGGGTAACCATGGAAACAGATCTTCCGGCCCCAGTCAAGCCTTCAGATGATGCCTTGGTTGTAACTTCAACAGAAGATTTGAGGGACTTCTCTGGTGGTCCATTAGTTAAGATTCTGCTTCCACCACAGGGGGCTTTTGATCCCTGGTTGAGGAACTAAGATCCCACATGCCATGTGACCAAAAAAAAAGAGAGAGAAGCCTTGAGCAGGACCTCCCCATGAAGTTGCTCCCAAATTTCTGACCCACAAAACCTGTGAGATGATAAATATTTGTTATTTTAAGCTACTCAATCTGGGAGTAATTTGTTATACAGCTATAGATAATACTGAGACCTAGATCATCAAGATCTTATTTTTGTACCTATCCTTCCCAGAGTGGGGGAAAATTATTATTATCACTGGGAAGGATGCCCCCCAGCCCACATGGCCCATGCCTTCATCCACCTCTCTTTATAGCTTACAGAGTGTTTTTACATAAGCAAACTTTTTTCACTGTCGCAACCAACCCCAGGAGGTGGTTATCATCCCATTTTACAGAGGAAGAAACTGAGGCCCCATGAGTTTGAGTGACTTGCTAAAGATTATATAGGTTGTCAGTGTAAAGCCTGGACCAGAACCAGGCTCTGAGTGGATCCACATCCCACCTGATGTCCATCAAAGAATGCTGCCCACCATCCAGTTCCACAAGGATCAAGTCATTAGCCACTACAGTTACTGACCTATATACCCTGAAAGGAATTTAAGACCAAGAACAGGACAAAGCACTCTGTGCTTTGAAAAAATAGGCCCCTTAAACAGTTAGATATATCTCAGGAAGAATTATAATAGACCCAGATTCTTGTACTTTCCCGTACATAGGAAAACACACACACACACACACACACACTAAAATCTTTAACTGAGATATCTGTACCTTGTACCTAGCAGTGACCTTCCACTGAGACAGATACTGGATTGCCTGTATTCCGCAGCCAAAATCATATATACATGTATCCTGGCTTCTCTATGCCAGAACGTCTTCAAAGTAGTACCCTCAGAGGTATTGAGAGACTGTTTCCCAGGCTACAGTCCTCAGGAAGGTCTCTGATTAAAAACTGAGACTTAGAACTCTTAGCCTGTGTGTTTTTGTTTGTTTCTCAGTCAACACTGAGTACACAGCAGGCCCTCAGCATAGCCTAGGGCCTGACTGGCCAAGTGCAAAGCCCAGAGAGCCCAGCCCAGGAGCCCATGCTGGGGGCTGCTGCCCCAGCCTCCCAGGACCTCTCTGGGCAGGTAGATCTATTAGTGGTGGCCCTGGCATTCACAGTGATCTTGGAAGGCCAGCCTGGGTCAGATGGCACCCCCTGTATTATTAAGTAGTTCTTCCCTGGTGGCTCAGATGGTAAAGAATCTGCCTGCAAGGAGGGAGACTCAGGTTCAATCCCTGGATTGGAAAGATCCCCTGGAGAAAGAAATGGCAACCCACTGCAGTATTCTTGCCTGGAGAATTCCGTGGACAGAGGAGCCTGGCGGGCTACAGTCCCTGGGGTTGCAAAGAGTCAGACACGACTGAGTGACTAACACTTCAAGGAACCCAGCTTCCTCTCCTTTCAGGTCCAGGCCCAGGAAGTCCTTGAGGTGAAGGATTAAGCTGCTGGTTCCATCCTTTGAGAAGCGCGTGTGCAATGAAGGAATCAGGGAGGGAGCCCAGAAACATCCTTAGTTGGGGCTGAAGGAAGTTGGCACAGCATCCCTTGCCTTGGCCTCGAGTTCCACTTTCCATCGCAGAGCCCTTTATGCTGCAGCAGGTGGGGGAGGGACCATGAAGAAAGAACCCTCAAGGGATTTATGCATCCACAGGGAGACAGGCAGACACCCAGCAGCTTGCAAGCAGGACAGGAGATGCTGTGGGTTGTACGAGGCCCCGGAGTGGGAGAAGCAGGGTGAATCCAAAACCAACCCACAGGCCAGTGCGGGGAGGGCTACTTGCCGGCCTCTGTCAGTGGACCCAAAGGTCCTGGTCTCAGCACTGCCCTTCTGGAAAGTCTGATCGATCGTTCTCAACAATCTCCACATACCCCACTGGCCCTCCCGGCATTGGCTGTTATTCACACCAGCCTTCTCACCAGCCTCACTCTTACTATTCTGCCGTGGGCTTCAAACAGATGTTTATACGAAGGGCTATGGGCACACCCAAGGAGGTAGTGACATGCTCTACCAGAGGGGTGGCGATCAGGGAAGGCTTCATGGAGGAGGCAGCTTTTGAGCTGAGGTGGCGGGATCTTTGGGAATTTGCCAGGATGAGAAAGGAATTCCAGGCAGGGAGTAAATTGCTATGGCCTGGGGGTGGATGGAGATACAAATGAGGCCATCCTGAAGGGCTTTGATGACCAAACTAAGAAGTCTGTGCTTTACCCTGAGGACATTCTTCTCTCATTTCACTCAAGGGCTTCCCAGGTGACTCAGTGGTAAAGAATCCACCTGCCAGTGCAGGAGATGCAGGTTAAATCCCTGGGTCGGGAAGATCCCCTGGAGGAGAAAATGGCAACCTGCTCCAGTATTTTTGCCTGGGAAATCGCATGGACAGAGGAGTCTGGAAGGCTATAGTCCATGGGGTCGCAAAGAGTAAGACATGACTTAGTGACTAAACAACACCAACACCTTACTTGACATCTCGGCGTCATTTGGCCTCTTTGTCCCCCTTTCTTCTCTTGCCTTCTGCAGCTAATTGCTCCCTGGCACTCCCTTCCTCAGCTCCTGCTCAGGGTCCTTAGTGAACTCCTCTTCCTCTACTTGGCCAGCCAGGGTCCTCTGTGTAAGGACCCCCCACAACTCAACCATGTTCCTTTCCCCCAGAGCATTTGTGTGGTTGGTAATTGGAAAGTCTGTCATTTGTGTGGCTGTGTGATTACTGGCTTTCTCTCCACCAGCCTATAAGCTGATCGTGTGCACCGTGCCTGGCACTTAGCAGACCCTTCATGAACATCTGTTGAGCGAGCTGATGAACGAAGGACAACGTGTGTGATGAGGGGGCGGGGAGGCACCAAAGGGATGTGAGCTGGGAAGAGCATGGTTTGTTTCCTTGTATTCTTGCCACTCTGTTGGCTCCTGATCAGAGGGCGCGGGAAGGAATGGGGGATGAGGCACTGGCAGGCTGGAGAGGGGAGACCAGAAAGGATGCTTTCAGGCCTCTGGTTCTTCCTCTGAGGACCCCAGACCATTCCAGGTGGGCCCCCAATGAAGCAAAAAGAAATCGAGAGATTCCAGGCTCTGCATTCTGCAGGTGTGTGTGCACAGATGTCTCTGACTCTGTGCGACACTATGGACTGAGCACCAAAGAATTGATGCTTTTGAACTGTGGTGTTGGAGAAGACTCTTGAGACTCTCCTGGACAGCAAGGAGATCAAACCAGTCCATCCTAAAGGAAATCAGTCCTGAATATTCATTGGAAGGACTGATGCTGAAGTTGAAGCTCCAATACTTTGGCCACCTGATGCAAAGAACTGACTCATTAGAAAAGACCCTGATGCTGGGAAAGATTGAAGGCAGGAGGAAAAGGGGATGAGATGGTTGGATGGCATCACGGACTTGATGGACGTGAGTTTGAGCAAGCTCTAGGAGTTAGTGATGGACAAGGAAGCCTGAAGTGCTGCAGTCCGTGGAGTCACAAAGAGTTGGACACAACTGAGCAACTGAACTGAACTGATGGACTGTAGCACACCAGGCTCCGCTGTCCATGGGATTTTCCAGGCAAGAATACTAGGTTGCCATTTCCTTCGCTGGGGGATCTTCCTGTGATTCCCACCTCATGTGTCTCATCTCTGGACACCTGGCTTTTTCCTTGTAAGAAGAAGATGCCAACACCCAGCCACCCTCTACCCAGCCAACTAGGGGCAAAGGCAGCAAAGAGAGGGCCAGCACAGTTTTTGAGTAAGCCTTCTTTCTGTGGACACAGCTCTGTCACTGCACCGACATCTGGTCCAGAATGCAACCCACCCTCCAGCCGTTGGCAGGAACATCCTCAGAGACCCAGCAATTCCCAGGAAAGCCCTGAACAAGGGACCAGAGCCTGGAGAAGGGTGATGTCAGGTAGCCGTGTTTGCTTCTGAGCAGGGATCCAGACCCTTGGAGAGGTAAGGTCTGCTCACAGCCCTGCCCCCATCACCCCCCACCCTCCCAGTGCCCTCAGGGAGGGACAGCCCCCTGCAAAGGATGAGACTTTGGTGCAGGGTGGTGAGGGAGGAGGAGAGACAACTTGGCTCTCAGTGTGGTTCTCACGGTAGGACATCGAGCACTGGGGAGAAATGCCCGTTATAAGGATGAGGCCCAGGTTGACTGTGATCTGCCCCCATACTGCCCAAATTCTCAGAGAGTTAATGGTCTTCACCACATTCAGCCTCCACAGCATCCCTCATCTGCTCACCTTGGTAACAGGATCACACCGTCTTCCAAAGCAGCCTGCTCATCCTCAGATGGGCCACGCTCCCTCCGTACTGGCTCCCGGGGCAACCTCTGCATTGGGCAGTATGACCTTCATTTTGCAGTTGAGTGACCTGAACTGGGAGGCCAAGGTCACACAGTAAAGCAGGCCAGCTGATGCCCATGCCGCTGCCCCTTCTCTCACACCAGGGAGCGGGCAGAACCCCTGTGGTCCTTCCCTCTCCGGGGCTCAGCCCTGCCTAGACAGCCCCCTCTTCCTCCTCTCCCAGCAGAAGACACACACACAAGCACGCACAAACACACTTCCAGCACTGAGGTTTGTCTGCAGGAGCAGACACCCTGGCATATCTTTCTGGTCCTGTACTGTCCTGTACTGGAAGCTGGCCCTTTGTCTTCCACTGTCTTGTGAGGAACCTTCTGGACTTTTTCCCCAGACTTCTCTTGTTTTCTGTGTCCCCCTCTGGGTGTAGCCCCATCTCTCTCAGGGGGAGCAGAGCTGGGCTCTCTCTGCAGAGGACATGTGAGACCACGAGGAGCCCGTGGACCACCTTGAGAGGCTCAGCAGGCTGGACACCAGCCAGGCCAGGCCTGCGTGTGGGCTCAGGAGTTGTGTCCCCAGCTGATGATGACATGCCTCGTGTCCCCTGCCCGACATTGCAGGGAGTGGACCCTGGAGGTACCCAGCAGGCTGGCGTAGAGGTCAGAACCCAGAGCCTCAGTATCTGCCTCTGGGCTCAAACCTTGCTTCTTAACTGTACTGCTTCCAGGCAACAGGGCTGATAGTCATTCCTACATCATAGGAGCATTATAGTAATTAAATGAGTTATCATATATATCCAGCAAATATTTGTTGAGTGCTTGCCTTCTAGGTGCTTGGACAGGGAGAAACAGAACTGTT
The DNA here is from genome assembly GCF_019320065.1 of Cervus canadensis. Lineage (NCBI taxonomy): Eukaryota > Metazoa > Chordata > Mammalia > Artiodactyla > Cervidae > Cervus > Cervus canadensis. Next base: position 27,723,928 of record NC_057417.1, on the reverse strand, counting down.
CTGGGCACTAGTGAGGGATAACACTGTGGATGGAACCAAGGCTCTGATCTCACGGAACTTAATAATATAATTTTTTTTTTTTGCCAGGCCGTGCAGCCTTTGGGATCTTAGTCTCCAGCCAGGGATTGAACCCACGGTGTTGGTGGTGAAAGAACAGGGTCCTAATCACTGGAGAGCCAGGGAATTCCTTCATGGAACTTTACATATATGTTGGGGAGGGGTTGGGTGAGGAGGGGCTCCCGAGGGATAAAGGGGAGGGGAGCTCTTGGAGGGGGAGGGGGAGAGTGGACTCCATGCAGGAGAGGGGCTCATGAAGGAAACTGGCCCCCCACCCCACTCACATGCATGCACACACATGCACACAAAAACACACATGTGTACATGCACACACATGCCCGCATATGTGTGAGAGCTCTGAGAGGACCCAGGTCCATTCTGCCACCTCCAGCAGGCATTTTGGCCACCCTCTCTGCAAACCCCCTTCCTGGCCGTGAGCAGGTCAGGATCAGTGGGCTGCAGACCTGGGGGCTCAGTGAGACTGCTTCCACTGGCTAAGTTGCTTTCTTCCCAGAGCCCCAATATGTTCATCCATAAAATGGGAGTGAGTCCCGGCCTCCCAGGGGGAGGTGACAGGCTCAGGGACCCTGCAGGGCTATGGGGAAAAAAGAAGCCAGGTCTCACGTCCTCTGCCCTCACTCCGGCCTGGCTCCACCTTTCAGAACAGGTGAAGGGGGATGGGCCTGGCTCCTGAAGCCTGGGGAGAGCTGGAACTATTACCTAATGCCACCCAGAGCCTCCCAGGGTGAGCCAGAACCTGACCCGGCCAGACCTTAGTTCTCAGGGAAACTGACACTGTCCCAGGTGCAGAAGCCACCAGCAGGGCCTGGCACCCTTGGGAAGGGAGAGTTCCAGGGCCTGTAGGGAGATCCGGGTTCTTCCATCAGGACTTGGGACTGCAGCATGAAGGCTTAAGGCTAGACTCCAAGCAGAGAGTTTCACCCCGAACATTCCAGAGGGGCTGGCTGGACACCATGAGGGACCGACCGAGCCACACTGGCTGGAGAGGCCTGGGGGGAGGCCGACGCAGGGCAGGGCAGGGCAGGGCCTGGGCAGTTCTGTCGTGGGAGACAGTCTCTGGGGGGCAAGTGGGAGGCTGGCACGTGGGGTTTATGTCCACTCCCTGTGCAGCCTCGGGAAAGACTTCTTTCCTCTCAGGATCAGAGGATCTAAGGATCTTTTCAGCATGGTCATCGGAGCTCTGAGGCTGAACCAGGCCGGGGAAGGACCTTTCCCACTGGAGAGTATCTAATAGGCAGCGCCGCCCGCACCTTCAAGCTGATCCACCTGCTCCCACGTTGAACACACAGCGATGCATCTGCCGTACCCTCCCCGAGCGCCCGTACTCATACACTCTCAGCTGCTCCTCTTGCATCTGGGGGCTGGGGAGACGCGGGCTCAGGGCTGTCCCCACCCATCCCCACCGGCAGAGCCCTCAGGAAGGGAGAGCTGAAACACCCTCCTTTTCCCCATCCTCCCACTTCCCCAGAGGGGAAGAACTCGGGGCGGGTGGGATCTGGGGGCTGGGACACCTGGGTCCCACCCTTCCGATCCGGGAGTTTGGCTCTGTCCTGCTTCCCTGGTGCTGGCAGGTAACCCTTCCGTGCACCTGGAGTCCCGAGATTTCACAGAAGAGGGGCCACACCTGGGGGTGGAGCACAACAAAGAACAAACAGGAAGCTCAGGGGTTTTAGATTTCTTTTCCGCCAACCACAGGAATGTTCCTGATGGCTCTGCGGGGGGCGGCAGCGGTGGGGGCGAACCCGCCTATCACACAGAAACCCAGACAGCTGACTCACCCTTAGGCAGAGAGCTTGGGTACATGGAAGAACCAGCTCTGCCTGTCCTCCTCCAGCCCCAAGGGCCCCGGGGCAGGCGGGGGCAGCCCCAGGGGAGAAGCCTGGCTTCAGCTGCGTGAATTTGTGAGGCTCCCTCCAGACCCCTGCCTCCAGACCCCAGGTTTCCCGAGTAGGGAAACCCACCGTGGTCTCCACCACCCCCAGGATCCAGTCCGGACTCCTTAGGCTGGCCATGAGGGCCCTTCCCACCCTGGCTGCCATGGCCTCTCTGCATCCATCCCTCGGCGCTGGCCCTGTTGGCCCTTCTGCAGCACACTTTCCAGGCTGGCTGGACATCTTGTCCCGGGCTGCCCTCTCCTTCTGGAATGCCCTTCTCCACATTCTATTCTGGAGAGGCCTGCTCAGCCCTCCAGGCCAGGTTCGGGGATCGCCTCATCTGGGACACCTTCCCTGGGTCCCGCAGGGCTGGTTGATCCCTTGGTTGGGGTCTGCAGGGGTGAGCAGGGGTCTCTCCCAGAGCTGGGGTCCCCCAGGGAGCTTTCTGTCTCCCTCACCAGACTTCGACGAGAGTGGGCCTTGGTCATCTTTGTGGCCCAGCCCCTTGGATGAGGTCCAGATGTAGCAGATGCTCAGTAACTCTTTGATAAGGAAATGAGTGGATGAATGAGGGCAGGCACTGTGAGGGCTTGGGCTCCCAGGATCTCTGACCCTAGACCATGGACTCCCTGTGGGCCAGGTGGTCAGGTCATGGGGGCTCAGAGCACCAAGCCGTGAGTATGAGTGTGGCCTCCCAAACCCAGGCTGCCCACATACAGATTCCCAGGGGAACAAGCATTGACTGAGCACCTAACGTGTGTTTCACCCCCCGGCCATTCTCCCCCGTGCTCGGCCCTTCCCATCTGGCCCTTGCTCTGTCCTTCTCTCTACCTGGAATGCTCTTCATCCAGATCCTCTTATGACTGTTCCTTGGATTTCATCAGATCTCTGCAGAAAAGTCACCTCCTTCAGGAGGCCTTCAATGACTTAAGGTTCTCCCCTTTCTAGGCCTCATTGTCTTGTCTTAATGCTCTGTAAGGTCTTCCCTGATAGCTCAGTTGGTAAAGAATCTGACTGCAATGCAGGAGACCCTGGTTCAATTCCTGGGTTGGGAAGATCTGCTGGAAAAGGAATAGGCTACCCACTTCAGTATTCTTGTGATTCCCTGGTGGCTCAGAGGGTAAAGAGTCTGCCTGCAATGTGGGAGATCTGAGTTTGATCCTCTGGGTTGGGAAGATCCCCTGGAGAAGAAAATGGCAACCCACTCCAGTTTTCTTGCCTGGAAAATCCCATAGATGGAGGAAGAGCCTGGTAGGCTACAGTCCATAGGGTTGCAAAGAGTTGGACACGACTGATCGACTTCACTTTCACTTTCTTTCATTTTACTTTAATGCTCTGTACCATGCTATCACTAGCCCCTATTTTTCATTTATTCATCTTTTTGTTAATTGTCTTTCTCTTCCTCCCTGCCCCCGACACACTGACTGTTAGGCTCTTTAAATGTAGGCATTTGGCCACCTTGCTCTCTGCTGCATTCCCATAACTGGAATAGGGCCTCGAATAAAGTGGGTGTTCAGTAGATGTTCAGTGAATGAATGAACACAAGCCAGACAGTCCCCATTTTCACAGGGTTCAAGGTTCAATAGATAGGCACCTGCTTGGAGACTGGTGCGTTGGTGCACCAATTGCACTGCATTGGTGCAATTTGCCACCATTGATAAAAGTCTTTTCCCCACCCATGGAAGCTACAGTCACAGCATGACAGGTGCCTCTGTCCTTTACTGACGTCCCTGAAGGAAGGGATGGCTCTTTGCCCTTGACACTTGCGGGAAGGAAGCTCAGGTGAGGCTTGTGCTTTGCCCTTAGGTCAAACACTAGGAAAAAAGCATGATTATAATCCCTCTGTCTTTATTACCTGAGGCTTCCCAGGTGGCTCAGTGGTAAAGAATCCGCCCGCCAGTGCAGTAGACTTGGGTTCCATCTGTGGATTGGGAAGATCCCGTGGAGAAGGAATTGGCAACCCACTCCAGTATTCTTGCCTGGAAAATTACATGGACAGAGGATTCTGGCCGCCTACAGTCCATGGGATTGCAAAGAGTCAGATACGCCTTAGCAACTAAACAGCAGTAGCTTTATTACCTATGTAATTCTCCCTCTGGTGTCAGTGACTTGCCCAAGGCCAGGAGAGGCTGCTGGAGCCTTGAGCCCCCCTCTGCCTTCTGATCAGAGCTCCTTCCTGGGGCTACTCATTCCAGCCCTCCCTCCTCTCCCCGCTGGCCTGGGGAACCAGGTGAGGGGTAAGGTCTCTACCCTCCATCATCTGGGTTCTAGCACCATGTCTTCCCAAGGCCTCAGGCCATCTCTGCCTTGCGACCTCGTGGCCACAGAATCACAGTGCCCTACATGGCATATCCCCCGAGGCCCTGCCCGCAGACCACCTCCTTCTTCCAGCTACTGTCTCCAGCCGGGAGAGTTCAAAATGTCATTTCTCTTCTACTTCCCTCCCCCTTTTCCTTCCCACTGCATGAGTACGGGATGCCATGGAACTGACCACGTTGCAGGAGGAGAGACGGGGGTGGGGGCCCCCAGGTGCGGATAGAGGAGCCGGCTGTGGGGAGCTCCCCGGATTCTGGGTGGGGGTGGGGGGTAGCCATCTAGGGAGGTGACCTTGCCTATTTCCCAGGGCGGCTGTAACAGCGCACCCCAAACTGGGTGGCTTCAAACAACAGACACGGAGACTTCCCTGGTGGTGCAGTGGTTAAGAGGTCGCTTTCCAATGCAGGGGGTACAGGTTCCATCCCTGGTCTGGAAGCTAAGATCCCACAGGCCTCATGGCCAAAAAACCGAAACATAAGATAGAAACAAAATTATAACAAATTCAATAAGGACTTAAAAGTGAAAAAAAACCCCAGAGGTTTGTTCTTTCACAGTCCTGGAGGCCGGAAGTCTGAAATCAAGGCATCCAGGGGCCCCGTGCTGCCCTTGAGAGCTCTAGGGAAGAACACTTTCTTCCCTCTTTTCAGCTTCCATTCATTCCTAGCAGCCTTTGGTGCCCGTGGCTGGGAGGCACATCGACCCAGACCCTGCCTCCGTCATCACACAGCCGTCTTCTCCCTGTAGGATCTCTGTGTAGCTTCATCTTTATGGGGAAGCGAGCTGTTGAGTTTAGGCCCCACCTGACTCCCAAATGACTTCAACACGTCACATTCACGGGTACGGCTGGGGGGGGGGGGGCGGTGCGCTTAGGCCTTCAACATATTTGAGGGGACCCAACTGTAGGGTAAGGGAGTTAGAGAAGGCGAGGTTTGGAGAAAGAAGGAGACCGGCACTTTAGAGGAACAGATCACCTTTAATGAGGTGAGAAGAGGCAGCAGTCAGATAAGTGGGCTGAGGAGAGTAGGTCTGTATAGAAAACATATATATGCGGAGATACATTGTTTTGAGGGGGTCTGTTTCTCCTCAAGATTATTTTTCACTAGTTAGCTTTCAACAACTGGGGCAAGGAATTCCTGAGACCAGCTGGAGACTGGGGTCGGCTGGGAGCTGAACGTAATCAATCTTAATGTCCATTCCTTTCTTCGGGGGAGAAAGTTCTTTATTCTGAATAGAATGGTGGGGAGGACCTGGAAGGGAGCTCTAACTCCAGACTATTTTGAGCCATGTAGCTTTCCTTCACCAACAGAACCCACAACCCTGACCACAGAGAGCGCACGTCGGCATGGGAGGCCCCTGGGTAAGGGCCCAGATTTGTGAGTTCAGAATGTCGCGTCTGTGTTTTCACATGCCTGTGTTGGGGGTGTGTGGGTGTGTGTGGGTGTGTGTGGTTTGTGTCCCAACCGCCCCAAGCCCTGTCCCAGCATCACCTCTGTGGGTAACCCACCTGGTCCTTGGCTCCAGGGATGCTGTAGCCAGGCCCCCAGGAGGAGGAGCCCATCAAGGCAGTAGCCTTGGGGTGTTTAAGCAGACTCGGACAGGCCACCTTTCACGGGGGAGGAGCTCCAGGCTCAGAAGGAGCAAGATTCCGGGCGGCCAGGGACCTGGAGATGGTGTGGCAGCGCCGAGCTTGGGGGACTTGCCGCCTCTGGCTGTGGGCAGTTATCCAGGCCGAGATGCTCTGAGCAGAGCCCTGCGGGCACCCTGGGATGCAGGCCCGGGGAGGGGCCCTGCAGGTCTCAGGAGCCAACTCCATCCTCTTCCATCCCCTCGTTCCTCACTTGGGGGGAACCTCATCCTACAGGACTTTCCAACCCCACCCTGGGCCCTCCCGCACCCTTCCACCTGCGGGCGGGCAGACGCCTTCCGGCAGGGCAAGAGCACTGAACTCCGGGTGGGAGAGCTGTGTGCACACGCTTGGCCACTCACTTGCTGTGACTCGGGGTCAGGCTGGGCACCCAGCACTTCCAGCTCTTCCCGAGCTGCACACAGCCTCTGCCCTGCCTACCTCCCCGCCTCCCCATCTCTGCTCACACTGGTTAACTCCCCTCCGATGCCCTCCCCCGCCCCACCCCATCCTGGCCAGGTGGGCCCCCCTCGCCTCTGCACCTGGCTCTTCTCCCGCTCCACAGAACACGTCTCCCGCAACGGACTGAGCGCGCTGAAGGCTGGGCTCCTTCTTTTCCTTCTTCGTGTCCCCAGAGCCGAGCACAGGCCTGGAGCTCTAGTTGCTCGCAAAGCGCTTGTTAAATGAAGGAATGAACCAGCAGGCGTCTGAAGCAGCCAGGCCTCTCGGAGCTGGGCGTCCATGCCTCTCTCCCAGCCCTTATCTTGGGTCACATTTGTGCACAGAGCAGGATCCCCGGCCCCACCCCAGAGGGGGCCTCCTCGGAGGACCGATGCACACATCCTCTTTCTCCGGTAGTCCCAGCACCAGCCCCTGGGTAAGATTTCAGAGGCGGCCAAGGGGCTGTTTCTCTGCTGCCCCCTGCTGACGAAGAGGGGGAACTGGAGGACGTCTGGAAGCTTCTCTGGCTATCAGTGGTCCGCCCTGACCTGGGGATAGGACAGCGGTTTCTATCATGTGGGGGAACAATGGCCATCCCTTTGTCTGGTGGTCTGTCTTCTTCATTTGCCTAACAATAGCTGGAGGGCCTGGTTAGGGCTTTCCCCTTTCCCTCCCTCCAGAGCCACCCCCGCCCCCATGGAAGGATGTGTGGTCCGTGTCCGACTCACCCCCAGATCTCCAGGCTGGTCTGGGGGCCTCTTCTGATGCCTGAACAGCATCATTGAATTACAATTTTTCAATCGTCTACTCCCCCCACTCCCAGATTGAGCTCCCCCAGGGTGGGGTGTCCCAGTTCATTTACTTGGTCAACAGATCTTCACTGTGTGTCAGCCGGGGTTGGGGGTTTTCCGCCCTCATGGAGCTCACCTCTGTCTTGTCTCCAGGCCCAGCCCGAGGCTTGGCACACACGCACGGAAGCGGCTGCACGTGGATGATTCAACAGGCAAGTGGGGGAGGGCTTTGGGATCCCGTCTACAAATGCCCCCGCTCTGGTCCAGGCTGCCTGCTGCGGCCCAAGCAAAGCCCAGGGGAACAAACAGACGAAGAACCGATTTCAGAGCGGCGGTTGCAGCAGAGGTCCAAGGCTGGGCTGCTGTCGGCTGCTCTGCCAGACTCACCCCGCCTCCCTGGAAGCTGGTTCGGGAAACCAGTGGCAGAGGAGATGCTGGGACAGAGTGACCTCAGACGACCCTACAGCCCTGCTACTCGGTCGCCTGAGGGTCCTTGAGCCTGGCCATCCACGAGGCAGGCCGCCGGCCTCCACAGCTCTGGCCGATCCAAGCAGGAGGGCCAGATACGAAGGAGGCGATGGTAGCACACTGAAGGTAGTGGCCGCCTCACCTGCTTCTGGGCACAGGCCTGGGACTGGAGTCTGGAGTGGAGGGACTGTGACCAAGGGACACACAGCAGCCTGCCCTCACCGAGTGACCCTAGGGGAAAGGTGCCGGCGTGGTTGGAGATGTCAGGCTCCGAGACTGCAGGCAAGTCTCAGCCGCAGTCTGGACTCCTTGGCGGGTGAATCCTGTTCACAATCGGGCTTGGGAGCCACTCTCTGGCTTCATCCCCACTCCCCGGCCAGTGCAGGCCATTCACTGCCCTGGCCTTTGCTGCGGGTCTGTGGGTGTGTCTTACCCACCTCTGATTCCCAGGGCCTCTCCATAAAGCCAGCCCAAGGGGGCCATCCAGCTCCAGGAATGCATGAAGGCCACATGTTACGGTGTTGGTGAGGACACCCGCACCAGAAGTGTTTCCTCAACGTGAGCCCACCATGAGTCCAGCCGACAGCTGATCAGAAGCTGTGAGCTCCGCCGGCCCAACCAGGTGCCCATTGGCTCCATCACTTTCTGTCCTGTCCTGCCCTGCCTGGAGGGGTTGGGGCGGGGAGCTGATCCCTGCAAACTACACTTTCTGGGCTCACTTGCCAACAGCTTCCGGGTTAATTTAGCCCACGGGAGCTCCTGCTGGGAGATCATTAGACAGGCAGAGAGGGCGGGGCTCTCCTCCCCGCCTCTTGCTTCTGACAGCGTCGCCGCCGGTGCCCACGTCTCTCCTCTGTGTAAAGTCCCGCCAGGCAGCCCTTTTCATGGTGACCCAGCCTGGAGCGCGGGGACCGCCACAGTGGCTCCCTGCTGTCCACCCATCTCAGGGTCGCCAAACCTTCCCGTTTGCCCTCTCAGCTCTCCAGGGAGCCACGTATCTCCCGCCCCATTTCATATCCCCACTGGGGAGTTGTCTGCCCGACTGGACCTGGCTGTGGTTCTCTTTGCTGTCCTCTGTATTCCCTGATCATAAAGACACAGCACGCCAGGGGCAGGTTGGAGGCAGTTTCTTTATACAAATGTAACCAACGCAACGGACCGTCAGCATCCGGCTGGGGCGCACGCAGGCCCGTCTCACCAGCCCTGGGGCAGAAGTCTGGGTGGTGGGGGCGTCACTGCACAGGCCCTGGGACCGGCCAGCACACCAACAGGGCGCTCCCGAGGGCACACACGGACGCACGGACACACAGACACGGGGTAACCAAGGGAGCTGTGCGCAAGGACAGGAAGGAACCGAGAGCTGGGGGGAGCCACTGGCAACCGATCCCCCTGCTCCGGGGCTTCTTTGTCGGGGGGAAGTGGGTGGGAGGGGCCTGGGCCTGAAGCCAAGCGCCCCCAGCTGTGCCACGAGAGCCACGCGTCCTCACTGGGCGCCCTGCTTTCTGCATCTGGGAAGTGGGGACCACTGTACTTCACGAAGCTGTCATGAGGATAAAGGAGACTGAACAGGAACACATATCAAAATACTCAACACAGAGCGTGGCACATAGAGGTGTCCAATAAATAACTTCGTGTCAAGAAAATCTCAGCTCAGAGAGGCCCTTTTTGAGAAGGCCAAGAGGGGAGACCGCGTCCCTGGAAACACTCAGGGCATCAGGACCCTTGAGCACTCCTTGGAGCCTGTGGCGGCTGGAGTGGCCAGGGCCCCGGAATACACGGTGCCAGGGCAGTTGAGGGGGGCGGGGGGCTGGACTCCCAGGGAGGCACCCGCAGAAGCTGGGTAGACACCAGAGGAGTTGGGGGTTGTGCCAAAATGATTCTGCACGTAGCACAGGCCGGAGGCAGGCTGGTACGGAGGCAGGCTGGGCATGTGCCCAGGAGCACACGATGGCCAGGAGGCCAGTTTCTGGCCACTGGCGTGCTGCATCTGGGCGGCAGGGTGGTTCGGGGTCAGGTGAGGGTGGCCACTCTGTGTGGGGTAGGAGCCGGGCACAGGGTTCGGCCTGGAAAGGAACAAGAGAGAAGACGCGTGCTGAGCTAGTCATGCCGGGGAACACAGCACCCAGACTGGATCTGCAGGAGAAAAGGCTGGGCTCGCTGCACTGCCTTCTATTACAACATGCTGTGGACGGGTTTCCTGTAACCAGCTGTAAGAGTGCCACACGGGGAGAAAGAGTCATCTCAAATGAACAGAAAACAGATGCCCAGAGCGGGCAGGGCCTACTCACGGCCCTGCAGTAAGCCAGCAGGATGAGGGGCGGTCGGGCCCATGCCTAAGTCCCCTTGAGGTATAAGGGCAGTCTGCAAGTCAGATGGACTTGGGGATGGGATCACAGTAGTTCGTGTCTTCCGTGGCTGGCCGAGCGATCAACCAAAGAGAACGGGTCCACTTCTGTGGGAGGTCGGAGGGGAGGGCTCCAACGGGGTAACACAGGGCTCGGGCCCAGGCCTTGTCTGCTGGCAGATGGTCTACCCATGACGGCAGGAAAGAAGGCTTATAGCTCAAAGTCCTGGCAGGCAGGAACGGATGTGATAGATGCGGGGAGCTGTCTGTGCCGAGGTCAAAGACCCCACCACAGACACAGGTGGCTGGGGCCATGAAGGGGGACATCTTCTAAGGGATTTAGCCTGTGACCTTTTGCAGAGATTTCTCAATACGAAGAACAAATGTCAACACCACTGACACCTGTGTTAGGTAACGATTAAACCTTGATACATTTCAGTCCAAACCTAAGCTTATAAATCAACTGAAGTACAGACACAGACACTTAGCAGCAATTCCGGAATTTTAAAAATGCAGAGGCTCTGGCCTATAAGAAGCTTGATAAGAGCCTCCAAGGGAGACAAAGCTGTCCAGGCAGCCAGGACTGATGCCAAAACCAACACATGCATCAGCACTGCCCGTGTCCTGTTGTTGGGTCATCAGAAATATCATGTCTGTTCTGGGTGCCTGCAACAGGCCAGGGTGACATGGGCTGGGACACTATGCCGTGTGGGTCACCATATCCCCAGCCAGGTCTGCACGTTATGGGGAAGCAGGATCACTGGGCACCACGGGTGTCACAGTTAAAGAGAAGTGAGTGTGATCCAGCGTGCAAGACCGTCCTCACTGGGGGCTGCCTCGTAGAGCGAGGCCCCAGCCGCCAGGGGTCAACATCGTCAGCTGTCTTAGAGGGGCTTCCTTCTTGAAACGTGGCTGAGGAGTTTGCAAATGAGGACTCCTAAGTTCTCTCTGAACTGAACTAAGTTCTCTCTGAACTGAACTTAGAACTGAAGCTCTCTCTAGATTCTGTGAGAACAGCAATTAAGAACCAAAAAGCTATACAATACAGCTAATTGTAAATGTAAACACCTCCCACCCACTGTTGTTGCTATTCAGTCGCTCAGTCGTGTCCGACTCTTTGCGACCCCACGGACTGCAGCACACCAGGCCTCCCTGTCCTTCACCACCTCCCGGAGCTTGCTCAAACTCTTGTCCATTGAGTTGGGAATGCCATCCAACCATCTTATGATCTGTCGTCTCCTTTTCCTCCTGCCCTTGCTCTTTCCCAGCATCAGGGTCCTTCCAAAAAGCTAAAATACAGCTAATTCTAAACGTCAACACCTCCAACTCACTGATACTCCAGAATTACTTGCCTGAAATAAAATGAGTGAGTGTGCATTTCTATTTTTCCTGGTACCCGTCCTTGCCTTTAAGAAATGGTCAGAGCTGGGACTTCCCTGGCAAGGTCCAGTGGTTAGGACTTGGCACTCTCACTGAGGGAGCCCCGAGTTTGATCCCTGGTGGGGGGTTAAGATCCAACAAGCCACACAGCATGGCCAAAAAAAAAAAGAGAAAAGAAAATGGTCAGAGGGCTTTGAGCCGCCGAAGGCTGAGAGTCCACCTCTTAAAATAAACTACAAGGAATAGCTCCTGATTCAACCGAGATCCTGCCTCCAGGCCAGTGTGGGGGACAAGATGGACTCCACAGTTGGCTCAAGGCAGAAACCAGCCACTGACAAAGCATCTTGACTTTGCAGTGAACCCTTTCTCTGGGAGAGAAACCTCCATTGTGAACTCTCAGCATCGGCAAAAACCAGTGAAGGCCACCTGAGGCCGGCAGCGTGTGTGCCGGAGTGACAGGAAGTGAGCAGGAGCCAGAAGCAGGAGCCCCGGGCTCTAGATTGGGCACTTCTGACTCTGTGTTACCTGGAGAAAGACGTTTGTCCCCTTTGGGCCTCCTCTCTGACAGGAGGGAGTGAGGCTACGTGACAGCTCCATTGAGAGTTAACACACCTGGATTGGAAAACAGTGAATAAACTTCGCCTTCTCCTGCCAGGTGGCCAAGAACACCCTGAGCTTCGGGCCATGCCACCTCCTAAGCCTGCCAGTCAGCCGTGTGGATCACACTTCTTGCCAGTGTCGCCTGCCAGAGCCCAGTCCCAGCCACACAGAGCGCTTGTCAGTGCTGAGGGCTGGTGATGCCCTCCCGCAAGGCCCTCAGGATTATGTGCAAGGGCTTTGAACGCCTCCCATCTAATGCCCTTCCTGCTTGGTCCCCACTTTAGAAGCAGCTGGGCAGAATCCAGGGCACTCAGGAGAAATCTGTGCACAGGTTTTGCTGGGTAGGCCCAAGCGACCCACACCCTCTTCCCTATTCCCCAGGACACTGAAAACCAGTCACACCCTCTACAGCAGAGGACCCCAACCTCTGGGATCTGATGATCTGAGGTGGATCTGAGAGTAAAAATAAAAGTGCACAAAAAATGTAATCACTTGAAATACCCTGAAACAACCATCCCCCACTGCCCCCCCCCAATCCCATTCCTGGTTCGTGGAAAAACTGTCCTCCACGAAACTGGTGCCAAAAAGGCTTGGGGCAGCGCTTTTATAGGCCCTGGAGCTGCTCCAGGAATAAGGCAAGCACTGCGTTCTGGAACTTACTTCCGGCTTTGGGCTGCCCTCCTTTCGGCTGAAGAGCCGGAGATGTACTTGAACATCGAAATCCTCCTCATCAGGCTGAAGGGGAACTTCTGGTCGAGCTTCATTGCGACTTGCTCTGGGACGTCAAAGGAGAAGCAGTAGGTGAAGCCGTCTGGGGTCAGCATATTAAGGAGAAGTGGAGACAGCTAAAGGGAGGGGGGCTACGTGCTGCCCCAGGACACAGGAGCCCATGCTGACTCCACGGGGGGCCTGGGTTTATTCCACCATCATCTCTGGACTGCAGTTTCAAGCTCAGGGGAAACCAAGAGTTGGAGTTTCTAGCCTCTGTACCTCAGAGGGAACACAACGCAGCAATAGGAGAGGCAGGCAGGTGCTAACATCTCACCTTCCCCAGGACACACCCATCCTCTCTCCTGGGCCTCTCGAGCCCCTGTAATCACTGTCAGAAGCCAGCGCGCACCTCTGTTTCTCTAAGTGGGATGAAGCAGGCGGCCAGTCTAATACCCTCTGGGAGGTCTGACATCTTGTCCTTTGTCCCAGGTAGAAGGAACCTTGCCTCGATGTGACCAAGTGAGCTTCCCGTGGGCCTCTGTGGCAGCCGGTCCCCCACACCGTCACCAGCTCCCAGAGATGTGAGGGCACCCTGGTTGTCCGACCTGCGTCAGCCCGTCACTGCCGAGACGGCCAAAAAGAGTCAGCCTAATTGCCAGGAATGTAAGGCTTATTCTAAGTTTTTAACCACTCATATGTTCAAAGCCTACCTTAAAAAAAAATTTTTTTTTTCTCTTCTGAGAAAAAGACTAAGCCAAACAAAAACAAAGAAACCTGTTTCCTGGGAATACCTTTCATGGAACATCTCTAGCTCATGGGTATTTCAGGATCCTCCAATAACAAAAAATTGGCCAAATGGGTTTATACCTTGGAAAAAACCAAATCAGAGTATTTCATTAAATGGTAGTGCTGAGCCGGAGAAGGCAATGGCAGCCCACTCCAGTACTCTTGCTTGGAAAACCCCATGGATGGAGGAGCCTGGTAGGTTGCAGTCCATGGGGTCGTGAAGAGTCGGACACGACTGAGCAGCTTCACTTTCACTTTCATGCACTGGAAAAGGAAATGGCAACCTACTCCAGTGTTCTTGCCTGGAGAACCCCAGGGATGGCGAAGCCTGGTAGGCTGCCGTCTATGGGGTCGCACAGAGTCGGACACGACTGAAGCGACTTAGCAGCAGCAGCAGCTAAGCCATTGTATGGAAAGAGGTAGGGAGATCTCTCCCAGAAGAGAAAACTCTGGTGTAAAGAAGGGAAGTGGCCTGAGGCCACATGGTTTTCAAATCTGAAGCTGGCACACAGAATACCTACGTGTGAGCTCTATCTGCCTGAACCCCCCGCCCTGACCCCCAGGACCTACTACAGCGTGGTTCACCCTCTGGCATGTCATCATTACAACAGCTCTCTAGGAAGGATACATGCTAGCCCTATTCCCAGGCCACAGACGTTACTGAGGAAAGAGGTCTGGGGAATGAGCCAGGAGGCACAGAGCAGGAGCCAGGGCACCAGCAGTGAGGGCACAACCATGCCGAACACCAGGGCCCGCCGCATCCGAGAGCGGACGCAGTTGACTCCCAGCATGGCGAAAGCCACGGGGGTGAAACCGCGGGCGTCCTCCACCTCCCCGAGCTTTGACAGCGATGACACGGCTTCAAACGACAGGAAGATGATGGCGCAGATGACGGCGAAGACCACGGTGAAGAAGCAGTGGCGGACGGTGCCCACGGTTCTCTCAAAATTGCCAGCAAAGCGCCAGATGACGATGGCACCGCAGAGCAAGGAGACAGGATTCTCGTAGACAAAGATGTAGGTCACCAGCCTGTAAACTGCAGGGGGAACCGAGTTAGAGGCCCGATGGTGGCTTGCTCCAAGAAGGGAAAAGCCAGGTTACAACCCACCTAGGAAAACGGGGAGCAGCTGGCTCTCGTTGCCAGGGAAAATCAGCCCGGAGCCAGCGGGATAAGCAGAGGGGAGCAACAGCGAAGGACCCAGGACTCTAAGTAGAGGCGGGGATGTCTAATCTTTGCTCTTTCCCAGACCTGGAGCAAGTCTTATCTGTGACTGGCTTCCACGTGGGGGAAGAAAAATAACACTTTTTAGCATGGGATGGTCTCTTATCATTTGTAATGTGCTTTATAATCCTCTTTGAGGCTTTAATACTGACCTATCTCACCGGGCAGTTTGAGGGTTAATTAATTGTAACAGCTTCAGGTGGATTGAGTGGGTGTCACTTAACACTCTTTGTGCCCGTCTCCTCGGCTGTAATCCTGACCTCTCCTTCCATAGTGGCTGTTCAGAGGAAGAAAAAAGGGACCATGAATTATTGTGCACCTGTAAAGATGAGAAAACTATCACTAAGAATGTAGATACAGAACTCAGAAGTCTTTCTTGCAAGTGCTTATCCAGTCTTAGAGGTAGAGTGATGTTTGATATGCAATAAGATAGCAAAGAATCTTTTATTTTTCTAAAAGCAGTCCTCGCTTCTGTATTTTTACATCCCTGCAGGCAAAAACACTAAACTGAAGGAGGGGGGTGATCAGTGAAGTGGCAGGAACATTGGATTTGGAAGTCTAAAGGTCTTGGCTCTGTCACATCTAGACTGGCTGAGTTCAGTCCAGATACAGGGCCCTGTCGGCTTCAGTGGTTCTTATCGTAAAATAAAATGGATATACTTGAGGCCCTCAAAGGTCTCTTACGTGTCTAATACTCACATTGTCCATGAATCCCACACTCAAGGGAAGCCGCAAAGTAAAGGAAAAAAAAAAAGGGAGCTCAGTTTAGGCTGGCATTTTGTATCTGTCTCTGAAGACAGACGTGCTATGTGATCCAGGGTGAGGGTGAGGGGGACCACTTTTAGATTTGAGCAGGGAGGCAGGCTAAGAACCATATACCTCAGTCAGGCCATCTCGGTAAGGCTTCGTTATCTGAAGAGTACCATCATTACTTGTTGAGTACTTCCAACACTGAAATCCCAAGGGTACATGTGAAGATTCTAGAAGCAATTCTATATAATTGGGGGATTAGAAAGCCCAAGGTTCCAGTTCCAAAATGTCAAACGATGCAAAGAACAATCTGGGTTCCTGTGTCAATTGTATGACTCAATAGCTCTGTGAGTCTTCGCATTAAGCCTCAGTTTCAGCTAAAGAATGGACAACAATAAAGCTCATGGGCAATAAAGCCTACAGTAATAATACGTCATGGGATCACCGTGAGAATTAAAAGAGATTAATGCATGTGCAAGTCCTTTGCAAAACAACAAAAGTCATACAAATCTCTCATTTTCCTCCCCAAAAAAGAATGGGGAAGAAACAGAGGCTAAGAACATCTTTTATGAGCAGATATTTATACTTAATTGGTCTGCAAAATCTCTCCATCTCCCTGAGAAAACCAACACCTCTCCCAAAAGTACAAGACACCCCGCTCTCTCTATAAGCTGGGAATCGGAGTCAGGATTAAGATAAAAACGAAGATGCAGAAGAAATTCTAAACCCCAGGAGGCCAGGATGCTTACAGAGGTGGCCACAGATACAGCTCAAGTGTCTTGAGAAGGTGGAAAAAAAAAAATTTTTTTTTTTGTTTCCAGTAGGGGGTTGGGCCCTTAAAGCAGACGTCGGTGTGAATGTGACAAGGGAGAGAAAAATCCTCCTCGGCGAGCAAGCAGGGGTGAATGAAGCCATTGCTACGAATGGATATGGGAGCCTTGACCAGTACGATGGCGACAGGGACGGGAACACATCTGGGTAGGGAAGGGTTACAGGGATGACCAAGATGGGGCTCTGCACAAAGACGTGGAATATGGGGCTGGTCCTCCAGGTGGGGAGAATGAGGCGGACGGAGATGGGGTGGCGTGGGTTCTGGGAGGCCGGAGCCCAGGGCCTGGCGAGATCGGAGGAAAAAGGACTGGCACCCGGGACCCGGCCCCGCCCTGCTCACCTTGCCAGTTGCGCAGGGCCTCGGATCGCAGCGAGAGACCCGAGGGCGCCAGGGGCTGCTGCAGCAGGAACAGACGGGGCCCGGATACCAGCAGCGAGAGCAGCGCGGTGAAGAAGGTGGCGGATGGCACCTCGGGCCACAAGGACCAGCTCCGGTACCCCGGCTCCGAGACCGCCATGGCCGCCAAGACTCCCGCTCACCTACGCAGCTCTGGCTGGTCCTCGGCTCCTTCCGCCTCCCTGCGGCTGTCACCCTTGGCAACAGCGGAGATGGTGGCCGGAAGCCCCGCCTCCCAGAGGCCCCACCCCGTGCGGAGTTACCCAATCCGGTAACTCGCGCTGGCACGCCTCCCACGAGCGTAGGCCGGAAGGAGTCCAGCCTGTGATCGCTGGCTGCAGCATCCTCGGGACCGGCTAGGAGTCGGGAGCCGCTTGGGGGGCTCCGGGCGGGGCGGCTCGAATTTTGGATTTCATCATCTCAGCTCTAGCTACCTAATGAGTATTGTGCCTTGCAGTTTACAGAGCCTTCGATCTTTTTCTCTCTCTCTCTCACACACACAGCCTCCCTTATCTGTGTTTACCTTCATTAATACCAGTGGCGACACTAGGGTTTGGGTGATGCAGTTAGATGGCAAACACAATTAGAACTCAGGTTCCTGCCGTTGCTATGGCCTGGAATTGGCTACTGGCAAAGGCAGGTTTTGGTGCCTGGATTAAAAAAACAGGGTAGGAGAGGAAGGAGGAATTCCACGGAAGGCCCTGAAGTGTTCTTCAGTTGCTAAATTGTATCCGACCCTGACTGACTCTGCGACCCCGTGTATTGCAGCACGCCAGGCTTCCTTGTCCTTCACTGTCTCCCGGAGTTTGCTCAAATTCATATGCATTGAGACAGTGATGCTATCTAACCATCTCTTGCTCAAATTCATATCCATTGAGTCAGTGATGCTATCTAACCATCTCATCCTCTGCTGCCCTCTTCTCCTTTTGTCTTCCATCTTTTCCAGCATCAGATCTTTCCCAATGACCTGAAGTATTAGGGATGTAATATAAGAATAATAATAACCAAAGTCTGTTTCAGCCCTTAAAGTCTGAAAAGCATCTTCACCAGAGAAGAAAAGCACCTTCACCTTCACCAGTTGTTTAGACAACTGAAATATTGTTTCCTCAATTACAGATGCTCCAGACTAGGACTAGGATCTGAATCCCTGTTTGCTAAGTGCTGACTTTCTTCCCTTTTCACTATTTCCCTCTAATATCCTGCCTACTGCTACATGGATTTAAATTTGACTACTGAGAAATGAACAAATGCTTCATTCTCTGTGCTGGACTTTCAGATCCGTTCCCAGACCTAGTTTGCCCCCCTGTCGATGGTTCTGGCAATGTCTGTGTTCCCATGAACCTCAGGAAGGGAACCTGAGATTCTTTTTGTCATTTGTGTTTCAGTTCAGTTCAGTCGCTCAGTCGTGTCTGACTCTTTGTGACCCCATGAATCGCAACATGCCAGGCCTCCCTGTCCATCACCAACTCCTGGAGTTTACTCAAACTCATGTCCGTCAAGTCAGTGATGCCACCAACCATCTCAACTTCTGTCGTCCCCTTCTCCTCCTGCCCCCAACCCCTCCCAGCATCAGGGTTTTTTCCAATGAGTCAACTCTTCGCATGAGGTGGCCAAAGTACTGGAGTTTCAGCTTCAGCATCAGTCCTTCCAAGGAACACCCAAGACTGATCTCCTTTAGGATGGACTGGTTGGATCTCCTTGCAGTCCAAGGGACTCTCAAGAGTCTTTTCCAACACCACAGTTCAAAAGCATCAATTTTTTGGTGCTCAGCTTTCTTCACAGTCCAACTCTCACATTCATACATGACCACTGGAAAAACCATAGCCTTGACTAGATGGACCTTTGTTGGCAAAGCCATGTCTCTGCTTTTTAAAATGCTGTCTAGGTTGGTCATAACTTTCCTTCCAAGGAGTAAGCATCTTTTAATTTCATGGCTGCAGTCACCATCTGCAGTGATTTTGGAGCCCAAGAAAATAAAGCCTGTCACTGTTTCCATTGTTTCCCCTTCCATTTGCCATGAAGTGATGGGACCAGATGCCATGATCTTAGTTTTCTGATTGTTGAGTTTTAAGCCAACTTTTTTACTCTCTTCTTTCACTTTCATCAAGAGGCTCTTTAGTTCTTCTTTGCTTTCTGCCATAAGGGTGGTGTCATCTGCAAATCTGAGGTTATAGATATTTCTCCCAGCAATCTTGATTCCAGCTTGTGCTTCATCCAGCCTGGCATTTTGCATGATGTACTCTACATATAAGTTAAATAAGCAGGGTGACAGTATACAGCCTTGACATACTCCTTTTCCTATTTGGAACCAGTCTGTTGTTCCATGTCCAGGTCTAACTGTTGCTTCTTGACCTTCATACAGATATCTCATGAGGCAGGTCATGTGGTCTCGTATTCCCATCTCTTGAAGAATTTTCCAGTTTGTTGTGATCCACACAGTCAAAGGCTTTGGTATAGTCAATCAAGCAGAAGTAGATGTTTTTCTGGAACTTTCGTGCCTTTTCAATGATCCAGTGGATGTTGGCAATTTGATCTCTGGTTCCTCTACCTTTTCTAAATCCAGCTTGAGCATCTGGAAGTTCATGTACTGTTGAAGCCTGGCTTGGAGAATTTTGAGCATTATTTTTCTAGCATGTGAAATGAGTGCAATTGTGCAGTAGTCTGAACATTCTTTGGCATTGCCTTTCTTTGGAATTAGAATGAAAACGTACCTTTTCCATGCTGTGTAGATTTAAACTAATGCTGCTCATGATGCAGCAGTGGGCATGAAAATGAAGGTTTTACTCAACAGGAAGCAGCATATGACTCAGAAGTGCAGTGTAGCAGCTAAAAATAATGAGTGGGGACTTGGGCTGCTGGCACAAGAGTCTGGGCCTTGGAAAGAGGAAGGGAATGGTGGTCCCATTTCCTCTGTGCCACTCCAGGAGTTCTGGGCCTACTTTCAGACATACATTTTGGATAAAGATCTAGAAAAATTAGGGCTTGTCCAACAACAAGTGACTAGAATGGGGAGGGAAAGGGGGACTTCAAATCCTATTTGATGAGGGACAATTAAAGAGATCAGAGAGACTTGCCCGAGAAAGCTTCAGGGGTCCTGACCACTGACTAACTATGTGAAAGGCTTTCCTGGAGGTGAGGGAATAGACTAACCCTGTGTTACTCCAGAGGGGAGACCTGGGGATGAAAGGTGGAAAACGATAGGGCAACACACTGGGCTTATGAAAGAACTTTCTGACAATTTGGATTGTCCATCTATGGCATGAGGTGCCTTAGTTGATAGTGAGCTCTCCGTGACTGGAGGTGTGCAAGCAGAGGCAATCTGGGGACTTGAGGAGCCTATTGAAGTGATTCAAATGTCAGGTTGGAGATGGAACTAGATGCCTTTAAAAATTTTTTTGGAGCCTCAGTTCTAAGACTCCATAAACAAACAAATGCATATAGAGGGTTGAGACACTTGCCATTTACTGGGGTTGTTGTTCAGTTGCTAAGCTGTGTCCAACTCTTTGCAACCCCATGGATTGTAGCATGGCAGGCTTCCCTGTCCTTCACTATCTCTTGGAATTTGCTGAAATTCATGTCCATTGGACTCCATGCTATCCACTGGTGATGCTATCCAACCATCTCATCCTCTGTCGCCCCCTTCTCCTCCTGCCCTCAATCTTTCCCAGTATCAGGGTCTTTTCCAGTGAGTCAGCTCTTTGCATCAAGTGCCAAAGTGCTGGAGCTTCAGCTTCAGCATTAGTCCTTCCCATGAATATTCAGGGTTGATTTCCTTTAGGATTGACTAGTTTGATTTCCTGCTATCTAAGGAACTTTCTAACGCTTGCTCCTTGGAAGAAAAGCTATGACCAACCTAGACAGCATATTAAAAAGCAGAGACATTACTTTGCCAACAAAGGTCCGTCTAGTCAAAGCTATGTTTTTTCCAGTAGTCATGTATGGATGTGAGAGTTGGACCATAAAGAAAGATGAGTGCCAAAGAATTGTTGCTTTTGAACTGTGGTGTTGGAGAAGACTCTTGAGAGTCCCTTGGACTGCAGGGAGAACAAACCAGTTGATCCTAAAGGAAGTCACCCCTGAATCTTCATAGGAAAGACTGATGCTGAAGCTGAAGTTCCAAAATTTTGGCCACCTGATGCTAAGAGTCAACTCATTAGAAAAGACCCTGATACTGGGCAAGATTGAAGGCAAGAGGAGAAGAGGATGACAGAGGTTGAGATGGTTGGATGGCATCACTGACTTGATGGACATGAGTTTGAGCAAGCTCTGGGAGTTGGTGATGGACAGGGAAGCTTGGCATGCTGCAGTCCATGGGGTCTCAGAGTCAAGACACGACTGAGTGACTGAGTTGAACCCAAGGGACTCTCAAAAATTACTGCCCCCTGGTGGACAGTTCTGTGCAGGAGTCCTTTAAGTTTGTTGGCGAAGAGGCCAAATCCCGAAGCAGAGTACTGCCCCCTTGCCGGCTGTCCGGGGAAGCTGCTTACATCTAGATGGATGGCTTAATCTGGGGACATCTGAGTAGGTCCAAAATCCTGGATGGCCCCCAACATGGCCCCCAAGGTAATGTAGCTTCAGCCTTCCATGCCATTCATGTGCCGTGCCAGCCTACCCCACCTCTCTTTTCCCACACTTGTGGAGTGGGGCACACAGCAGCCAGCCCACTCCCTAAATACACATGCCCCCAGAGAAAAGAACACCGGCCCCAGGATGCCTTCTGGCTGGCATTGCTGTTTCTGCAATGATCTTCCTTGGATCTCTCCCAACACTTGGTTTCACTGGGGCCTGGGAAGCCAGGTTGGCAACAGTCAAACAGTGGAAGCCCTTGCAGGCTGTGGTGAGCAATGTGAATCTCATTCCAAGAAAGTGGAAAGTTTAGCAGGGTTAAGCCAGATTTTCCTGAACCATTTATGGTTTAGTAAGTGGGGAAATGAGCCCTCTCAGACACTGGGAGGAATGAAAGTTGGCGGACGTTCTGTAGAAGGAAATTTGGCAATATCTTGCAAAATGACTAATGCCCTTATCTTTGATACAGCATTTCCACTTCTAGGATTTTAGCCTACTGACCTATTTGCATCTGTGGAATCTGTCTTACATAAAACGTTATCTACTGTAGTAGTAGATACTGGAAACAACCAGATGTCCATCATGGAAAGAATGATTAATAAATAATGGTGCATTCTTCAAAGGAATGTTCTATAACCACAAAAAGAAAAAAAAAACTGAGAAAGCTATGTATCAGTATGGGATGATATCTGAAATATTTTCTTGAATCAAGAAGCAGGGTTAATATCAGTGGGTATACCGTGCTGCCATAAATATAAAGAGTTGGGGAGAAAAAGGTACCTTACTCTGCATGGAATAATTCTGAATCTTCCAGGGAGAGGAACTGAATGACTGGGGTGTAAGTCTGGGAGGGCTCACTCCTTTGTAAACTCTTGGGTACATTTAAAATTTTGAACCATTTTGCCGTGGCCTGAACGTTTGTGTCCCTCCAATCCATACGTGGGCTTCCTTGGTGGCTCAGACAGTGAAGAATCTGCCTGCAATGTGGGAGACCCAGGTTCGATCCCTGGGTCAGGAAGACCCCCTGGAGGAGGGCATGGCAACCCACTCCAGTAATCTTGCCTGGAGAATCCCATGGACAGAGGAGCCTGGTGGGCTACGGTCCATAGGGCCACAAAGAGTTGGACGTGACTGAACCAACCTAGCACACAGACTTATGCACTTAGTGATTAATTGAGATCATCTCTCCTTTTTCCCTTTAAAAATGCTCATGGCTGAGCAGAATCTTCAGGATTGGTCTCTGAACTTATCAGTTCACCCTAAATAAAGTAACTTTCTTCTCGACCAAAGCTTGCCTTGTTGGCTGGGGAGTGGTGAGTGGCCGAATCTGAGTCCCGTTACAGACCTTCACCAAGGCTCGTTACGCCTCAGTTTTTCTCTCCAAACCTGCTTCCTTCCCTGGCATAGATGCTGATCCCAAGAGCGCTCCCCGGTAAATGACCACCTCTCTCTCAGAGTGTGCTTCCCAGAAAACCCAATGCATAAAGATAGAGTTAATTTTAGGAGTTTTCCAAAGTGGTTGGGCTATTTTATACTCCTCCCAGCAGTAAAAATGAATTCCAGTTGCTTCACATCTTTGTCAATACCAGGATGTATTCATTGATTTAATTTGCATTTCTGTGATGACTAATGATCATGGCCATTTTGTGAAATGCTTGAATACAAATAAAATGTTAAAAATGAAACAAAAAAGATGCCTTGGAGAAAGATGACCATGGCTGGACACAGCAGCCAAGGTGGAGAAAAATAAATGGATTTGGAATACAATTTGGAGATGGCACCTGAGTTATCTGATGGAGTGGGTGTGCAGAGTAAGAGAAAGAGAAAAATCAAGGGCAATACTTACATGAATTATGGTACCCCATAAAGATCTGGGGCTTCCCTGGTGGCTCAGTCGGTAAAGAACCCACTTGCCAATGCAGAAGATATGGGTTCAATCCTTGGGTTGCAAAGATTCATTGGAGAAAGAAATGGCAACCCACTCCAGTAGTTTTGCCATGGAAAATTCCATGGAAAGAAGGGCCTGGCGGGCTACAGTCCCTGGGGTCGCAGAGTTGGACCTGATTGAACACGTACACAGTACTGGCCAAAGGACTGGTGGACCAGTGGAGTAAGACAGAGGACCCATTATATATAAACCCTCACATATGAGGTCAATTGATTTCTTTCTAAAGATTTTTTATATGGGCCAATTTTAAAAGTATTAAATTTGTTACAATTTATGTTTTGGTTTTTTGACTGCAAGGCACATGGGATCTTAGTTCCCTGACAGGTGAAAATCTGCACCCCTTGCGCTGGAAGGCAAAGTCTTAACCACCGGATTGCCAGAGAAGTCCTTGGTCAATTGATTCTTGACAGAGGCGCCAGTCCCATTCAGGGGGGAAGGAATAATCTTTTCAACAAATGATGGTGGGAAAGCTGGATGCCACATGCAGAAGAATGAAGTTGAATACTTTTTTTTTTTAACCTCAGCACACTGGTTCCTTATATATATATATATATATATATATTTTTTTTTTTTTTTGACGTTCGATCCTTATACCAAAAAAAAAAAAAATACACAAAAGTTAACTCAAACTGGATCAAAACCCTAAAACTATAAAAACTCTTTGAAGAAAGCATGGAAGAAATCTTCATGACATTGGATTTGGCAGTTATTTTTGTGTTTTTTTTTTTTTTGGCAGTTATTTTTGGATATGATGCCAACAGCACAGGCTATAAAAGAAAAAATAGATACATTGAACCTCATCAAAATATGAAAATTCTGGGCATGAAAGGACACTGTGAAGAGAGTGAAAAGACAACCCACAGAATGGGAGAAAACTCTTTGAAGGAAATATAGGTGTAAATCTTTGTGACCTTTGATTATGCACGAATTTCTTAGTTTTTATACCAAAAACCCAAGCAACCAAAGAAAATAAAGATAAATTGAACATCATCAAAACTAAGAATTTTTAAGCGTCAAAGGACACTATCAAGAAAATGAAATGACAACCCACAGAATAGGAAAAAAATGTTCACAAATCACGTATATGATATGGGTCTAGTATTCAGTTTATAGGCTTCCTTGATTGCTCAGTGGGTAAAGAATCTGTCTGCCAAGGCAAGAAACACAGGAGATGTGGGTTCAATCCCTGGGTTGGGAAGATCCCCTGGAGGAGGAAATGACAACCCACTCCAGTAGTCTTGCCTGGAAAATCCCATGGACAGAGGAACATGGCAGGATACAGTTCAAAGAATCTCAAAGAGTCAGATATACAAATAACTTAAGAATAAAAAGACAGGAACAGCATCGAAACATGTATATTATCAAGGGTGAAACAGATCGCCAGTCCAGGTTGGATGCATGAGACAAGTGCTCGGGGCTGGTACACTGGGATGACCCAGAGGGATGGGATGGGGAGGGAGGTGGGAGCGGGGATCAGGATGGGGAACACATTTAAATCCATGGCTGATTCATGTCAATGTATGACAAAAACCATTACAATACTGTAAAGTAATTAGCCTCCAACTAATAAAAATAAATAAAAACAAAAAACAAAAAACAAAACAAAACAAAAAAAGAATAAAAAGACAACCCAGTTTAAAAACTGGGCAAAGGATCTGAATGGACATTTCTCCAGAGAAAATATACAAATAGACAATAAGAAAATGCTTAATATCATTAATCTTTTGGGAAATGCAAATCAAAACCATGGTGAGATACCACTTTACAATCCCCAGGATGCTTATAATTTTTTTTAAAAAAAAGGAAATTGCAATGTTATTGAGGATGTGGAGAAGTCAGAACCCTCATAACTGCTGAGGAGAATGTAAAATAGTAAAGCCACCGTGGAAAACAGTGGTAGTTTTTAAAAAAGCTATATATAGAATTACCATTTGACTCAGCAATTTTAACCCTATGTACTTAACCTGAGAGAACTGAAAAACCAGCATTCAAACAAGAATTTGTATAGAATGTGCATAGCGGTATTATTCGTAATAGCTAAAATGTGGGAACAACGCAAATTTCCATCTACTGATGGAAAGACAAAGTGTGGTGTATAAATACAGTGAAATATTCAACCATAAAAAAGGATGAAGTACTGAAACAGCTGTAACATAGATGAGCCTTGAAAACATTATGAACAAGTCCAAAAGTAGGTCATATTGTGTGATTCCCTGTTTATGAAAAGCCCAAAGTAGGTAAATCCAGAGACAGAAAATACATTAGAGGTTGCAAAGGGATGGGGGAGAGGGAGGGGATGAGGGAATGAGTACTAACAGGTATGGTGTCTCTTTTGGGGGATGATAAATATGTTCTAGAATTAGTGGTGATGGTTGCATAACTCTGAACACACTAAACACGACTGAGGGAATTCCCTGCTGGTCCAGTGGTTAGGACTCAACGCTTTCACTGCTGTGGGCCTGCGTTCAATCCCTGGTTGGGGAACTAAGATCCCATAAGTCACATAGCATGGCCAAAAAATTAAAAATAATTAAAGAATGAAAAACCAAAAATAACTGAACCCTATACTTTAAATAGTGAATGAATTTTATGGTATATGAATTATATTGCCATGAAGAATGTGCTCAAAAAATGCAAATGAAAAAATAAATGAAAAACTGATAGGATTGTATGCCCCCACAAATGAATTTTCTTGTGTGTAAACCTAAAATATAGTTTTTAAGTATGAAGGAATTTCAGGTTTCTTGAGGGCAGACCCTACATCTGCATCAAACTGATGAATCCCAGAAAGTTGAATACATTGGTTTATGCTTAGTAGTTGTGGATTAAAGTAAATGATTATTAAATTAAAGTTATTTTCTTTGGGCAAGCATCAGCACATTTGGGGCAATTATTCTTAGATTTCCACAGTTTAGGGCTGACAAGAGGTTTCTGTTTCTCTGTAATTGACATATCTTCAATTACAGCGAACACCCTTTGACCTAAAAAGTCACTTTCCAAGGTGTTGCCAACCGCCAACTCAGGTCAATGTACTTTAAGCCTTCCAGAGAAATAAACCTCCACCCACAACTTTTCTTCTATGCTATCTAACCCAACTTCCTCATCTCCTCCCCTTATCCTATACATGTGGAGATACTCAAACCCACAGTGGATTGTGACATGAATAAGAAATAAACTTTCATTGGGTCAAACCACTGAGATCTGCTGGTCTATCTTTCTTATCAAGACCCTGGAGTAAAAGGATGACCGACAGACTCAAAATGGGGCCATGAGGCTCTTGAGACTTCCTTGATGGTCCAGTGGTTAAGAATTTGCCAGCCAATGCAGGGTTCAATCCCTGGTCTGGGAACTGAGATCACACATGCCTCGGGGCAACAGAGTCTGTGTGATGCAATTAGAGAAGCCCGCATGCTTCTCTAGACCTACAACAGAAAACAAACAAACAAAAACCTCCAAGACTCTTTTTTAAAAAATGGGACCCTTAAGGGAAACTTGATAAAGAGACTATTTGTAAAGATGAGGCCAGGTAGGCAGGTAGGTACCCCAGGGCTGGGAATGAGTAAGAGCCATTACCCCTCCAGAGCTGAGAGGCAAGAGGTACCAATAGAGGGATGACCCAATATCCACAACACGAGAATAGACCAATCTTCCCCCAAAAGGGGAGGGGGGGCGCGTTTTCTCTCAAAACCCACCTGCAACTTCCTCACCCCCAGAAATAACCCTAATCCTGAACTCCTCACTGTTGGGAAGTAGGAACACAAAGGAGAAGTCTGAGAGAGATCTTGCTATACAGGAGATGGCAAAGGCACCCACTGGCTGGAGGAATACAAAGACCTAAGTGAGTAGGCTGGGGGAGATGACAAAGGTCAATCTGATCTCATAGGAGGATTCAGACTTTGGAAAATGAAGCAAAGTAAGACAGAAAGGGAAGCAGAAGGATGGCTTGGTTTGCAATTCTTTGGGCAGAAAGAGTAAGGAGAGCCAAGAATTAATGCTTTCGAACCGTGGTGTTGGAGAAGACTGTTGAGAGTCCCTTGGACAGCAAGGAGATCAAACCAGTCCATTCTAAAGGAAATCAGTCCTGAAAATTCATTGGAAAGACTGATGCTGAAGCTGAAGCTCCAATACTTTGGCCACCTGATGCGAAGAGCTGACTCATTAGAAAAGACCCTGATGCTGGACAAGACTGAAGGTAGGAGGGGAAGGGGACAACAGAGGATGTTGGATGGCATCACCAACTTGATGGACATGAATTTGAGTAAGCTTTGGTAGTTGGTGATGGACACGGAAGCCCTGGCATGCTGCAGTCCATGGGGTCGCACAGAGTCGGACACTGAACTGAGCTGAACTGAACTGAAGAAGGAGAAGGGAATGGGGGGGAGGGGAGAAACCAGGGAAATTCTCCTCCAGTTGCCCTGGTAACAGACTCCATCCCCACATCCTGGGATGAGTCAGGAGAAAAAACTCGTGTAGATGAGGCAACAAGAATCAGGAGGGATCACAACTCACATGTGTTGCCTTGGCTCCGTCTTGGGGCAAATCTGAGGAGACTTTTGAAAAGGGTTTGTGTCTCTGACCCACTCCCAGGCAGTAGACTCTGGAATTGCATGTCTGTGATGGCTTGCCACCACTGTGTCTGCTCTGCTGCCTGGTGAACTCAGAGACTCCCCTTGCAGGCCCCTGGGTGGGTCAGCCTGACACTGGCTTGGGATCCTATGATGGCATCAGCCAGGCAGCCATCCTCCAGGATGCCCCTGGAGGGATGGGACTCAATGCACTGAGATATTTAAGCTCTTGTTGGAGGAGACAGGCAGTGTGAGGCAGAGAAGAAACCCTGCATGGGAATTACAAGACCAGGGCTTATATCCCAACCTTATATCCTATATATCCTTATATATCCTTATATCCTATGTCTGGGTTTCAGGCAGCATTTCAGCTCCTCTGGGCCTGTAAAGTAGGCCTAAGACCCAGTAAAGCTGTTCTTATTCAGAATCAACCAATTTTCTTTCTTTCTTTTTTTTTTTTTGGCTTCTTTTTTTTTGGCTGATTTTTGGGTTCTTGAGTGGCCATTCTGTGGAGTGGACGGGGGATGTTTTAAAACTATATAGACTCATCAAACATAAAGAGATTTATATGAAATCAGCAAATACAAATTTGGATACATGAAGGCACATAGAAAATGTTTTTCAAACCTTTACCTTCCTACCCAGATGGCAAATGCCTCTCCATGAAGCACAGTCTGGTCTCTCTCACTCTTTTTAAAAAAGATTTATTTGGTTTTATTTGTTTATTTTTGACTGTGCTGAGTCTTCACTGCGGTGGGCTTTCTCTAGCTGCAGAGATTGGGGCTGCACTTCGTGGGGGTGCCCAGGCTTCTCGTTGCAGTGGCTTCTCTTGTTGTGGAGCACAGGCTTTCATAGCTGTGGCGCGTGGGCTTAGCTGCTCTGTGGCGGCATGTGGGTTCTTCCCGGACCAGGGATCGAACCCGTGGCCCCAGGTGGATTCTTAACCACTGTACTATCAGGGAAGCCTCCGGTCTCTCTTAGGTAGAAATCAGTTCCTCCCTCCCCAGAGTTGAGTGATACTCAGCTGCCCACTTGGGACTTGAGTAAGTTACTGCCCTTCACCAACTTGTTTCCTCATCTGAAAGGTACTTAACTTCGTAAGTGTTTCTTGCCCACTCCTGATGTTTCCCTCCATGTGGTGGGAGTTTATTTGCACTACACTCCTGGCCTTCCTCTGTCTGTCCACTTAATCTGTTCCAGAGAAGTTGAAATAACTCACTTGCCTGGAAAGTTTGAAGGAGAATTCAAGTGTCTCCCCTCACCTCCCACCCTCTTCTCCTTGGCTTTAGAGCTGGTTCTTTCCCTTGGAATATATCTTCTGTTCTTCCAAGAACAGGTTACCCGCCCAAGCCTGCCCCTCCAGCAAAGCAGCGACTGGGCAGCAAGGTTTTTAACTCTGGGCTTTGATATCTGATCCCATTAGGGCTCTTATACCAAGCTGCCATTCTCCAATCTAGCCTATATTAGTGATAAAGGAGTAATTTTAAAAAATGCATATTTATTTATCTATTTGTCTGCACTGGGTCTTAGTTGTGGCATGTGGGATCTAGTTCCCAGATGAGGGATCGAACCCCGGACCCTGCATTAGGTCTTAGTCACTGGACCACCAGTGCTGTGTGCTTAGTCGCTCAGTTGTGTCTGACTCTTTGCAACCTCATGGACTGTAGCCCCCCCAGGCTCCTCTGTCCCTGGGGATTCTCTAGGCAAGTGTACTGGAGTGGGTTGCCATGCCCTTCTCCAGGGGATCTTCCCAACCCAGGGATCGAACCCAGGTCTCCCACATTGCAGGCGGATTCTTCACAGTCTGGGCCACCAGGGAAGCCCAAGTCCCTAAAGGAGTCATTTTGATTGTCTATATGTTGTCTCTGTTGTCTTATGTCTTAGTTCAGAGGTCAGGTAGAAGGAGGGTTCTGTTATTTACAAAACAGAAACAGACTCACGGACTTCGAAGACAAACTTGTGGTTTCCAAAGGGGGAAGAAGGGAGAGGAGGGGTAAATCAGGACATTGAGATTAACATACACACACTATATAAAATAGATAATCAGCAAGGACCTACTGTATGGCACAGGGAACTCTACCCGATATTCTGTAATAACCTACATGGGAAAGGAATCTGAAAAGAAGGGACATATGTATCTGTGTGACTGAACCACTTTGCTGTACATCTGTGAAAGTTGGGCTTCCCTCGTGGCTCAGAGGGTAAAGAATCTGCCTGCAATGTGGGAGACCTGGGTTCGATCCCTGGATTGGGATAAATCAACCACAACCCAATGTAAAATAAAAATTAAATTTAAAACAGAAGGTTCTGGAACTTCCCTGGCAGTTCAGTAGTTGAGACTCCTTGCTTCCAATGCAGCGGCATGGGTTCAATCCATGGTCAAGGAACTAGGGTCCCGTGTGCTGTGAGGGGAGGCCAAAAGAAAACAGAGTTCTGTTCACTGACCCCGTGGTAGGTTGCATTATTGTTCCAAACATTTACTGTTTTTCCCTAGAGAAGATTATTCTCCCCACACTCCTAAAGTCAGGATATGTATTTATTGAATGTAGCTAATGAACCACGTGAGTATAAGCATCCTAAGAGTCAATACATGCTTCTACCATTCCTATTTGTCCTTTTTCTCTGCCATGAGCCTGACTTGTTGAGATATGAGCTGTTCTTGCAGCCTGGGATATGTGAGCATAGCTGGGGCTGACCACAGAATAACATGTAAAGTGAGCAAGAAATAGCCTTTACTTTTTTTGGGTAAGCAACTGAGATTTATGGGTGGTGATTTTAACATTATAGTGAATAATGACCTATACAAAAATTGGTACCTAGAAATATGAAAATCTAAAAATAATTTGCATTGGCAGTCATCGGAGATCCAGGAAAAAAAAATGGCAGTTTGTGTTGCACAATGGCAAAACCTTTGTCAAAACTATCAATCACCTGAACTAACTGGGAAGGAAGTTGACTTAGCTAATGAATTTTTGGCTTTGGGATAAAGAAATGAGAAAACAGAATTTGGTGCTGTGACTAGGTTTCTCTTGGTTGCATCTGACACATATTCATGAAGCTAACTAAATTTTTGAGAAAGTTGTAGCATCAAAAGAACCATTCATCTGAACTAAAAAAGAGGTATTTCAGTATTTAAAGTAATCCTGGGATGCTTCAACATTCTAAGGCAAGAAGGAAACTGAGAAAGCTACTTGGCTTCCACAGAGAACTTGCAGTCCGAAGTCTACTTCAGATAAGGCCGCCGGGTGTAATGGTGTGGACAGAGCTTCTTCAAGAGCAAATCCAAGAGCCACAGGGAACAATAGACTAGGGAGACCCTTCCAGAGACAGAGACAACACCCAGTCAAAGAATTTTCCCCAAACCCAGGTAGGCAGCCTTCCATCTTTCTCCTGTTTGAGTGGGCGTGTATACTATGGTTAACCCTTCCTGTTTTGCCATTGTATGTTAGGAGGAAGTCCAGAGATCAAGGAATTTCCCCCTATCCCAGATAGGGAAATTTTGCCAGGAGGATTTTAGAAATGGCTTATTAAAATGTTATTTAATTATGAAATGAAATAAAAATAATCTTCTCTGGGCAAACATGAGCAACTTTAGGGCAAATATTCTTCCACCCTCATGGCCCAGTGCTGACAAGAGCTTCACATTTCTCAGCGTTACCTTTACTGACATGAACCGGATCCGGGTCTGAGATGCTGCCAACCAAGGTCACCGTGCCTTACAGAGAAACAAACTCTCAATCTGACTGTGTCCCAACCACAACTTCTTCTACACATTTTGATCCAACTTCCTCTTCCTCTACCTTCTTACCAGCTGCAGCTGAATTTCTCAACACACACACACACACACAGATACACATACACTCACATCCTTATCTCAATCCCTTGACAACTCCCCAGACCAAAACACACACACACACACACACACACACACACCCCTATTTCAATCCTTTGACAACTCCCCAGACCATAACATACACACACGCACACACACACCCCTATCTCAATCCCTTGACAATTCCCCAGACCAAAACATACACACACACATACTCACATACACAAACACAAACACACCCCTATCTCAATCCCTTGAGAATTCCCCAGACCAAAATGTTCCCTTTCCACTAGTGTTCAGCTTTGTGGTAAACTTCAACTCTGCTGACAGCCTAAATTTAGATGAATTTCATTCTTGCTAAAGAGTTGAGAATTCCTGTTCACAGAGAGAACCCATCTTTATTTCACAGGAAGTCCCCTCTGAATCATGGGCAGAAGCACCAGGCTCTTCAAGGCTGCCCTTTATATGGACAGGCTGGGAGAAAATGTCCAATCAGAACAGACTTGGCCAATAGTGAGCAGAGTTTGTTATTTTTACTCTAAGCTCTTTGCCTTAGACATCTTTGCCACAAGCATTTTCCCTGCAAGCATTTTTAATTTTTTTTTTTTTTTTGCCACATAGGGCTACTCATTGGAAAAGATCCTGATGGTGGGAAAGATTGAGGGCAGGAGGAGAAGGGGGATGGCATCACCAACTCAATGGACATGAGTTTGAGCAAAGTCTGGGAGATAGTGAAGGACAGAGAAGTCTGGCGTCTACAGTCCACGGGGGTCACAAAGAGCTGGACGTGCCTGAGTGACTGAAAAACAACAAATTGGTCATCAGGCAATTTTGCTATAAAAGACAAAACAGTGTAAAATGAAAGAGGGACATTAAAAAGGACACCCTGAAACATGAAAACTGCATAACAAAATTCAACTAAAAAGACTATTGCAAAATACAAAACATTTGAATAAATTGAACATGTGTGTAAGTTTGTGACAAATCTGCACAAATAAGTTACTTGGGGATTGTGCCTAAACCCTTGTCTTTCATAGTGTCATGCATTTTTCTGCTTGTTGATTCATATTCTCATTATACTTTTGTTTTCCTTTTTCACTAAAATTTCTTTTTTCAAGAGAGGTATCCGTTTCCAAATGCTGGGATGTGTATTTGTAACAGCTCTTTACTGTGCTGGGAAAGCTTCTGCCCTCTTTTTGTCCTTGATGTGTTGTCTGTATCCAGGTTGATAAGATGTTCCAAAGCTCTATGGGAAATGTGGGTTCAACTCTGCGCCTTTAAGGCCCTCAGCCTCTTTTCCCTCCTACGTAGTATTTTCAAAATAAGAAACCAGCTGTTGGGGAACTCCTTGGTGGTCCAGTGTCTAGAAGTCTGTGCTTTCACTGCTGAGGGCACACAAGTTCAATCCCTGGTTGGGGAACTAAGATCCCACAAGCTTCAGGCGGGGGAGAAGAAAAAAAAAATCCCAGCTCGTGGGGCCAATCATTGTCATCTAGCAGCTCGATAAAGCCATCAGTTAACATCATTAACTGGAAGAAACACTAACACATTTCAGCCAGTTGAAATTGAAGTGTCAACCAGTTACAGTAAGACCCCTACATACGAACTGTCAAGTTGTGAACTTTTCAAAGAAGCAGACATGCCTTTGCGTGCCAGCTATTGTACTATTGTACTTTCCCAGATATTGTACTGTGAGATTAAAAATGTTTTCTTTATTTTTGTTTGTTTTTTATGTACATATTATTTGTTTGAAAACTATTAAAAACCTATTATAGTACAGTATATATAGCTGATTGTGTTAGTTGGGTACCTAGGCTAACTTTGTTGGACTTAGAAACAAATTGGACTTAACGAACACGCTCTCAGGACAGAACTCATTTGTATGTAGGAGACTTACTGTATTTTATCTTTCAAAGCCAACTAGCTTTGTGGCAGCTTCCCAGATGGCTCAGCAGTAAAGAATCTGCCTGCCAATGCAGGTTTGATCTCTGAATTGGGAAGATTCCCTGGAAGAGGAAACGGCTGCCCATTCCAGTATTCTTGCCTGGGAAATTCCATGGACAGAGGAGCCTGGTTGGCCACAGTTCATGGGGTCACAAAGAATTGGACACAACTGACTGAGCACACACAGCTGTGTGGTGAAAATGTTTTTGTAGCAAAAATGTTTGTGGCCAAGATGTCGACAGCAAAGTTGCTTGAAGGCGAAATTACCTAGAACCGTTTCAAGGATAGATAGAATTCTGACCGCGTCTGACAGGTGTGACGCTTGTCAGTGATAAGTTCTCCTTACCAGAAAGGAAGCCTAACTTTCCACTCTGGGCCCAAGCTGCCAACACCTCGGTTCTGCTCTTTGGGCCCAAACATGAACACTGAGATGCAAAGCTCAGGGCTGCAAGGGGAGGGAGGGCTGGCCTAGGGAAATAAAGCTATTTTCTGACTGCACAAGGCTTCCTAAAGCTAAGGTAACACACATCTGTTGAAGGTTTACTTTATTCTACAAGGTTCTTCTGTGTATTGAGTCTAGCAGAAGGCTCCAAGCTGGTGAAAAACCAGTCCCCACAGCAGAGCTGAAATGAAAATAAAGATCTCATCACTCTAAGTACTAAGGAAGTGTCCTTTATCAGTGTGAGTGGGAGTTGTGTTTCCTCTGGAAGGGGTGGAAATTTCACTGTAAGACAATCTGGAAAGAGGCCAGTCCTTGGACAGTAAATGGTGGTGGCCGGGTGGAGGGGGAGGCAGGGCTCAGACTGAAGAGGAGGCAAAGGTCTCTCTCTCTTCCCTGGCCTCAGGCCCACTGAACCTATACTCTGAGGCTCAGGCAATGGAATGGTTCATTTTATGTGTCAACTTGGCCAGGCTAAGATGCCCAGGTGTTGGTTGAACACATGTCTAGATGTGGCTGTGGAGGTGTTTTTTAGAAGTGGTTAACATTTTTAAAAATATTTATTTACTTTTATTTGTTTATTTGGCTGCACCAGCTCCTAGTTATGGCACTGGGATGCTCGATCTCTGTTGCAGCATGCAGGATTTTTAGTTGCAGCATGTGAACTCTTAGTTGCAGCACGTGGGATTTAATTCCCTGACCAGGGGTGGAACCTGGGTCCCCTGCCTTAGAAGTGCAGAGTCTTAACCACTGAACCCCCAGGGCTGTCCCTAGACATGATTAACATTTAAATCAGTGACACTGAATAAAGCAGATCATTCTTTGTAATGTGATGTTGCTGTTCATTTGCTAAGTCGTGTCCAACTGTGTGACCCCATGGACTGCAGCACACCGGGCTTCC
Organism: Cervus canadensis; assembly: GCF_019320065.1. Classification (NCBI taxonomy): domain Eukaryota; kingdom Metazoa; phylum Chordata; class Mammalia; order Artiodactyla; family Cervidae; genus Cervus; species Cervus canadensis. Next base: position 27,689,120 of record NC_057417.1, on the reverse strand, counting down.
CTGTCCTTCACCATCTCCTGGAGTTTGCTCAAACTCATGTCCGTTGAGTCAGTGATGCCCTCTAACCATCACATCTCTCTGTTGTCCCCTTCTCCTCTTGCCCTCAAGCTTTCCCAGCATCAGGGTCTTATCCAGGGAGTCAGCTCTTAGCATTATGATGGGCCTCATCCAATCAACTGAAGGCCCTTAAAGCAAAGCCTGAGGATTCTGGGAAAGAAGGAATTCTCCTCCTCCAGGCTGTAATACCCAAATCCTCTCTGAGCTTCCAGTCTGCTGCCCTGTGAAGCTTGGGCTTGACACTGTGACATCAGCCTGAACTTCCAGCCTGCCATCTTGTCCTACAGATTTTGGACAGTCATGTGAGCCAATTCCTCAAAATAAACCTCTGTCTCTGTTTCTGTAGCTATAGATAAACACCCTATTGTTCTGTTTCTCTGAGAATTCTGACTAAGGCAAACAATTTCTCCAGAAACCAGCTCCTGCGAGGGCTGAGGCTGGGAGTTGAGCAAGAATGGAGTTGGACAGGAGGCTGTGGGTGGATTGACCCCTGTGGACTTGGGCTGCCGTCCCTTACGAGGCTCAGCTGGGAGGGTGTGGATCAGGGTTAGCAGATGACGGCTTGTGAGCCAAATCCCCTGCAGGACATGGTGTGCAGCCCACGGAGTTGAGGTGGGGTTTTGCATGTATCAAGGGCTGTCAAAACAAACAATCACTCAAAAAGAATATGTGACAGAGATTGTGCGTGGTCCACAATGCCTAAAACATTTACTATTTGGCCTTTTACAAAAACAAATCTGCAGACCCTGCTATGGATTATTATCCATTAATGTCCAATATACTATTTTTAAATGCTTAATCATTTATTTTATTTTTGGGTCTTCGTTGCTGCATGGGCTTTTCTCTAGTTGCAGAGAGCAGGAGCTACTCTAGTTGAGGCACGAGGGCTTCTTATTGCAGCGACTTCTCTTGCTGTGGAGCAAGGGGTCTTGGGCACTTGGGCTTCAGTAGTTGCGGCTCCCGAGCTCTAGAGCACAGGCTCAATACTTGTGGCACACGGGCTTAGCTGCTCCGAGCCATGTGGGATCTTCCCGGACCAGGAATCGACACCATGTCTCCCGCATCGGCAGGCGGATTCTTTATCAGGGAAGCCCCAATGTGCAATATACATAGTTTTGTTAGATGTTACAGTCTGATCACAGCTGCTCTGTGGGGAACTGAGAGATATGTGGGGTCAAAGAAAAATTGTATCTTCTCCGGGAGTCAGAGAGATGAGAGGTGTGGAGAATACTGTCAGAAAAGGGAGCCAGCGCATGGTCATCTCACAAGACACAGAAGTGGTCAGAAGGCCAGAGGGGAAGAAACTGAGAAATTCACCTGAGTCATGAGAAGCAGCCCTTGGGGAACACACAGAAATGACAGGTGAATAACACGAGGGAAACTGGGTCCCTGTATTGGTAAAGCAGGCTCTGGGTAAATCTCATTTGTCGGTGTTTAACGAAATTAATGGGCTTTATTGGGGAACATCTGAACTTTTTAAAAAGTGTTTATTGAATTCATTACAATACTGCTTCTGTTTTACGTTCTGATGTTTTGGCCTGCAGGCATGCGGGTGGGGTCTTAGCTCCTTGAGCAGGGATCAAACCTGCACCCCCTATATTGGAAGGTGAAGTCTTAACCACTGGACCACCTGGGACTTCCCTGAATTTACCTTTTTTGTGGATGGAAGATCAGAATTATTCAACATGAAAACCAAGTTGGTAAAATGAGGGGGTTGATGGGCAAGGACTCGAAGCCAAATGGTTTGGCGGGTCTTGTGTCACCCAGGCTCAGCAGAAATATTCGGATGTAGTTCTGCTCCAGGAATAAGGATGTCTTTCTAATGATGAGATCCTCTTGTTCATCACAGAAATACAGCTTAAATGCTAGCATATAACAAGACCACACAAAGCTTCTGAAGAAGGCTAAAATAAAGAGCTTTTCCTCAACTTGAATATAGTAACTTTTAGGGAGAATGATGCTTGTTTATAATATTATACTTGTACTATTTATAAAATATTATTTATTAATTTAGGTATATGCTCATTTTTAAAACTGCATGTTATAATATATATATAGCAATTTATTAATTTACAAATATTGGATTTCCCACTCTTTGATTTCATGAAACTAATTTGTCCAAATGCTTTTCTGAATCTTTGATACCAGTGGCTTTATTATTACTGAAATCCTCCTCTTACACACACACACACACACACACACACACACACCCCTTTCTATTTCAGAACATCTTAAACTTGTATCACATGAAGAGAAGAGTACAGTGGAATCTCAAGTACCCATCACTAGCTCCAATCATTAACAGTGCCTGGACAATTTCATTTTCTTTGTGTTCACCCTGTTCATCTCTCCCATATCATTTTTTTCTCTTTTAAAAATTGAGATAAGGACTTCCCTGGTGGCCCAAAGGTTAAGATTGCGCCTGTCAATGCAGCGGACACAGGTTTGATCCCTGGTCCAGGAAGATTCCACATGCCATGGGGCAAGCAGGCCCAAGTGCCGCAGCTACTGAGCCCATGTACCCTAGAGCCCATGCTCTGAAACAGGAGAAACCACTGCAGTGAACACCGCCTCGCCTGAGCACCACAACGAAGAGTAGCGCCCGCTCACCGCAACTAGGGAAGCTCACGCATAGCGCCAAAGACCTAGCACAGCCATAAATATCTTAGAAATTGAGGTAGAGGTTACATAAGATTAACCATTGTGAGTATATACAATTCAGTGGTACTGAGCATGTTCACAATGTACAACCACGCACTCTGTCTAGCTTCAAAATGTTTTCATCAGCCCCAGATAAACTCCTTACTCCCATTAAGCAGTTTCACCATTAAGCAGTTTCACCATTAACCGCTAATCTGCTGTCTGTCTCTTCGGGTTTACTTTTCTGAATATTTCATATAACATGTGATCTTTTGTGTTTTGCTTCTTTATGTCTTTAATAAACAAGGCTTTTGGGGATAATATAACTATAATGACATTCTTCATTATGATATAGTCATAATGACTATTACAACATCCTTCAAAATCAACAAGTTTTTAGAATCTCCCAGACCTAATCTGGGTTCAATTTTCCCAGTTACCCCAAAATATCTTTTTATCGTTGATTCATTCCAGTGAGACCCCTGAATAGGCCCACACAGTACACTCAATTGCAATGCTACTTAGGTCTCTCTCTTATAATATTTCATCTTCATGTAGTTGCATTTATTATAGAAAATAATATGCTGATTAAGAATACTTTCCCCACTCTTACATTTCATGCAACAATTTTATTCCAACACAGCAATGTCTCTTAAGTCTCTTTTATTCTCTCTCTCTCTTTCTTACCATCCTTAATTTCCACGTAGTTGCACCCTTCATAGGAAAGAATATACTGATCAATACTGCTTCCCTCACTCTCACATTTCATGCAACAGTTTTATTCCAACGTGTGTATACCTAGTGCAGTCATTCAGGAGGGTAGCCCCAATACATCCACAGCACATACATATTTAGGATGTCAGGGTTTTAATAGAGCACTTTTGGAACCTGTATATGATATCATTGTTGGAAATCTCATCACAAGCCAGAAGCAACCATCTGTGACATCTACAAAATTTCCATATTGTTTATTTTTGCCATATTTTTTATCATGAAGTACTGTATTGCTTTTGTCCTCCTTTGTATTATGGAATATTTTCAGTTCAGTTCAGTTCAGTCATTCAGTCATGTCTGACTCTCTGCAAGCCCATGAATCACAGCACGCCAGGCCTCCCTGTCCATCACCAACTCCTGGAGTTTATTCAAACTCATGTCCATCGAGTCGGTGATGCCATCCAACCATCTCAACTTCTGTCGTCCCCTTCTCCTCCTGCCCCCAATCCCTCCCAGCATCAGGGTCTTTTCCAATGAGTCAACTCTTCGCATGAGGTGGCCAAAGTACTGGAGTTTCAGCTTCAGCATCAGTCCTTCAAAGGAACACCCCAAGACTGATCTCCTTTAGGATGGACTGGTTGGATCTCCTTGCAGTCCAAGGGACTCTCAAGAGTCTTCTCCAACACCACAGTTCAAAAGCATCAATTTTTTGGTGCTCAGCTTTCTTCACAGCCCTACTCTCACATCCATACATGACCACTGGAAAAACCATAGCCTTGACTAGATGGACCTTTGTTGGCAAAATAATGTCTCTGCTTTTTAATACGCTGTCTATGTTGGTCATAACTTTCCTTCCAAGGAGTAAGCGTCTTTTAATTTCATGGCTGCAATCACCATCTGCAGTGATTTTGGAGCCCCCAAAAATAAAGTCTGACACTGTTTTTCCACTGTTTCCCCATCCATTTGCCATGAAGTGATGGGACCAGATGCCATGATCTTAGTTTTCTGAATGTTGAGCTTTAAGCCAACTTTTTCACTCTCCTCTTTCACTTTCATCAAGAGGCTTTTTAGTTCCTCTTCACTTTCTCTCATAAGGGTGGTATCATCTGCATATCTGAGGTTGTTGATATTTCTCCTGACAATCTTGATTCCAGCTTGTGCTTCTTCCAGCCCAGCGTTTCTCATGATGTACTCTGCATATAAGTTAAATAAGGAGGGTGACAATATACAGCCTTGACGTACTCCTTTTCCTATTTGGAACCAGTCTGTTGTTCCATGACCAGTTCTAACTGTTGCTTCCTGACCTGCATACAGATTTCTCAAGAGGCAGGTCAGGTGGCCTGGTATTCCCATCTCTTTTAGAATTTTCCACAGTTTATTGTGATCCACACAGTCAAAGGCTTTGCCATAGTCAATAAAGCAGAAATAGATGTTTTTCTGGAACTCTCTTGCTTTTTCGATGATCCAGCGGATGTTGGCAATTTGATCTTTGTTTCCTCTGCCTTTTCTAAAACCAGTTTGAACATCTGGAAGTTCACGGTTCACAGTTCACGTATTGCTGAAGCCTGGAATATTTTAAATATATGCAAAAATAGAGAGAACAGCATAGTGAGCTTTCATTTACTCACCACCCAGCTCAACAATCATCGGTTTATGACATCAAACTTCATATGTGTGCCTTTCCATTTCACCCCCTCTCCATTCTGTAGTGTCTTGAGGCCATTCCCAGACATCATATCATTTCAACTGTAAATATTATGTAAAAAATATAAGGACTCTCTTTAAAAACACAACTACAATACCATTATAGCTAAAAAATTGTTAATTCATTAATGTTGCTAAATATCCAGTCCAAGTCAAATTTATCCAATTACTCCATAATATTTTTTTTTACAGTTGGTTTATCTGAATCAATATTTTAACAAGGTACCTACATAAGTGGTTGATATGTCTTTTTTGGGAGAAGTAAAGATTTTTTAAAATTAATCTTTATTGCAATATCATTGATTTACAATGTGTGTTAGTTTCTGCTTTATAGCAAAGTGAATCAGTTATACATATACATATATCCACCCCTTCTTAGATTCTGTTGCCATGTAAGTCATTACAGAGTATTGAGTAGAGTTTCCTGTGCTATACAGCAGGTTCTTGTTAAATATCTATTTTATATGTAGTGTGTATATGTCAATCCCATCATCCTAATTTATTCCTCCCTACCTTTCCTCTTCATAACCTTAAGTCTGTTTTCTGCATCTGTGCCTCCATTTCTGTTTTGTAAATAGGCTCATTTGTATCATTTTTTTTTAGATTCCACATATAAGCAATATATGTGATATTTGTCTTTCTCTGACTTAGTATGACAATCTCTAGGTCTGTTCATGTCTCTGCAAATAATTAATCATTCCTGAATGTCATCAGATGTCCAGTCTGTGTGTCAGATTTCCCCAATTACCCCTTAATCTATATGCCTCTATGCGTATATCTTTTACAATTGGTTTATTTGAATCAGTATCTAAACAAGGTCCACACATCTCAGTGGTGATGTGTCTTTTAAGTCTCTTCTTTGGTCAACTACTGTTTGTCCTCCCTCCTTCTTTATTTTTTTCCGTTGGAATTTATTGCTTGAAGAGACTGGGTTGTTGATCCTGTAAAGTTCCTACATGGCAGATCGACTACCTGGGGTACTATTAATATTTAATGTTTCCCTCTGTCCCCTCTAGTTCCAGGACACCTATGGTTAGTGGCTTAGTCTGTTTCAGCTTTAAGTGTTTTGCAGACTACTTCCTGGGGTCGCTTCGACCTTCCATTAGGAGGAATCTCATGACCCTGTCTTTCTCTCTCTTTGTGATATAGTACAAAATGATCTTTGCCTGGATCCATTGTTTCATTAGGAGGTTGAAAAATGGAACATTACGATCTCATCGTTTCTTTCTCATTGATTAGTTGAAATTCATGGAGGGGAAGGTTCCCTTGGCAACTATTCGGTTGCCTTGGATACAGTTTGCACAGGAAAGCCAGGTTAATTACTTGATTTTTTTTTCCTTTAGTTTTCTGGGTGAGTTGTTTCCTTAGCATCCCTTAAAAGACTGTTAGGGGTTGAATTGTATCCCACTGCCCAAAAGATATGTTCAAGTTCTAACTCCCCAAAACCTTGGAATGTGAGCTTTTTTGAAAATATAGTGAAAGTGAAAGTCACTCAGTTGTGTCCGACTCTTTGCAGTCCATGGAATTCTCCAGGCCAGAATACTGGAGTGGGTAGCCTTTTCCTTCTCCAAGGGATCTTCCCAACCCAGGAATCGAACCCAGATCTCCCACACAGCAGGTGGATTATTTACCAGCTGAGCCACAAGGGAAGCCCTTTTTGGAAATACAGTTGTTGCTAACCCTAGGACAAGCCCTTGATCCAGTATGACTGGGGTCCTCATGGGAAGGGGAGAAGATGGCCATGTGGTGATGGAAGCAGAGTGATGCTCCAACAACCCGAGGGGTACCAAGGAGTGCCAGCAAACACCAGAAGCTAGAAGAGGCAAGGAAGGATTCCTCCCTACAGGTTTCAGTTGGAGTGTGGACCTGCCAACACTTTCATTTTGGACAGCTGGCCTCTAGAACAACGAGACAAAACATTCCTCTTGTTTCGAGCTATCCGGTTTGTGACACTTTGTTATGGCAACTCTAATAAACTAATAGAGTAACTGATGAAATTTCACATTTTTTAGATTACATTATTTGTTTGTTTTATTTTATTTTTGGCTGTGCCGGGTCTTCAATGCTGTGTGGGCTTTTCTCTAGTTGCAGAGGGTGGAGGCTACTCTCTAGTTGCGGTGCGAGGGCTTATTGCGGTGGCTTCTCTTGTTGCAGAGCACAGGCTCTGGGGCTCGCGGGCTTCAGCATTTGCGGCACGTGGCCCAGTAGCTGCAGCTCCCGGGCTCTAAGGCACAGGCTCGGCAGGGTGGTGCACCGGCTTGGTTGCTCCGTGGCGTGTGGGATCATCCTGGATCAGGGATCAAACCTGTGTCTTCTACACTGGCAGGCAGATTCTTTACCACAGAGCCACCAGGGAAACCTGAAGCTTTATTTCTTAAGTGCCACTGTGAACTCACAAATTTGACCATACTTTTTGTTTTAATCCATAGCAGGTCATAATTTTTGTTGCATTTCAAATTGTCCAATCTTTAGTCAGGGAGTCCCTCTTCACCTTGACTCCTGCTTCCCTTTAGCACAACTGCGGTCATCTTTGCTTTTTTGCTTATCTTGGATATTTCCAATCCCAGAACTGAAATAAGTCATTTTCTTCAAAGTTCTGTGGCTTCTTTAGTGGGAAATAGTATTTAGAGACCACATTCTGGGCCTCTTAGGATTGCCCATTGCTACCAAAAGTGGTCATTGTTCTGAGCCTTTTCAGTGGACAGAGCTAGGAAGTATGAATTTATTTTTCTTTTTTCTTTATCAAAGAATAAAACCTTTACTAGTAGAACAATTGGTCTTATGGTTTTCTTGGTACCACACATATTTCAAAAATATATACAGACAGCTATGATTATTACTGTTATCAACTTCAGATATGCAGAGGATACTACTCTAAGGGCAGAAAGCAAAGAAGAACTAAAGAGCCTCATGATGAGGGTGAAAGAGGAGAGTGAAAATGCCAGTTTAAAACTCAATATTCAGAAAACAAAGATCATGGCCACTGGTTCCATCACTTCACAGCAAATAGATGGGGGAAAAGTGGAAACAGTGACAGATTTCAATTTCTTGGGCTCCAAAATCACTGTGGGTGGTGACTGAAGCCATGGAATTAAAAGATGCCTGCTCCTTGGAAGAAAAGTTATAACAAACCTGGATAGTATATTAAAAAGCAGAGACATCACTTTGCCAATAGAGGTCCATATAGTCAAAGCTGTGTTTTCCAGTAGTCATGTACAGATTTGAGAGTTAGACTAGAGAAGGCTGAGCCCTGAAGAATTGATACACTGAAACATGTATAATGTTTCAAACTGTGGTGCTGCAGAAGACTCTTGAGAGTCCCTTGGACAGCAAGAAGATCAAACCAGTCAATCCTAAAGGAAGTCAACTCTGAATATTCGTTGGAAGGACTGATGTTGAAGCTGAAGTTCCAATACTTTGGCCACCTGATATGAAGAGCTGACTCATCGGAAAAGATCCTGATGCTGGGAAAGATTGAGGGCAAGAGGAGAAGGGGATGACAGAGGATGAGATATTGGATGGCATCACCGACTCAATGGATATGAGTTTGAGCAAACTCCGGGAGAAAGTGAAGGACAGGGAAGCCTGGCGGGCTGCAGTCCATGGAGTCAAAAACAGTCGGACACAACTTAGCGCCTGAATAACAATATTCAATTACATGGGTATTTGCTGTTGTTGTTTAGTCACTAAGTCATGTCTGACTCTTTGTGACCCCATGGACTATAGCCCACCAGGCTCCTCTGTTCATGGGATTTCCCAGGCAAGAATACTGGAGCGGGTTGCCATTTTCTCCTCCAGGGGATCTTTCTGACCCAGGGATCGTGTCTGCATCTCTTCTTTGGCAGAAAGATTCTTTACCACTGAGCCACCTGGGAAGACCTACTACATTTTATTTAACGATTCACCAGTTGATAGATATTGGGTTGTTTCCACTTTGGAGCTATTATAAACAATGCTGCTCTAAACATTATGTCAAAGTTTTGTGTTGATGTATGTCTTCATTTCTCTTGGTTATATACCTTAGAGAAAAACTGTTGGGTTGTAAGCTTGACCTTTTGAAGAACTGCCAGACTATTTTCCAAAATGGCTGTGCCATTTTACATTCCTAACAGCTCTGCCTGAGGGTTCAAATTTTCCCACATCCCCATAACACCTATTATTATCTGTCCTTTTGATTAGAACCGTTATAGTCAGTATAAAGTGCTATTTCATTGTGGTTTTGAATTGCATTTCTCGCATGACTAACGGTGTTGAGTATCTTTTCACATGCTTATCGGTCATCTCAGTACCTTATTTGGAAAAACGTCTGTTCAGATCCTTTGTCTATTTTTAATCAGGTTATTTGTCTCTTTATTATTGAGTTATGAACGTTCTTTATATATTTGAGGTACAAGTCCCTTATCAGACGTATGATTCACAAATATTTTATCCTTTTCTGTGAGTTGTCTTTTTCACTTCCTTTTTTTTTTGAGTAGTTTTATTTATTTGTTTGTTTTCTTTTTTTTTTTATTTATTCACTTATTTGGCTGCACCAGGTCTTAGTTGCAGCATGTGGGATCTAGTTCCCTGACCAGGGATTGAACCTGGGCCCCCTGCATTGGGAGCTCAGAGTCTTAACCACTGGGCCAGCAGGGAAGTCCCTATTTGTTTGTTTTCTTAATATATATATATTTTATTGAAGTCTGTTTCAGGTACACAGCAAGGCAATTCAGGTATACATACACACATATATTATTTTTCAGATTATTTTCCATTATAGGTTATTGCAAGATATTGACTATAGTTCCTTGGTCTTTTCGCGTTCTCCACAGTGTTCTTCACAGCACAAACTTTTAAACGTTAATGAAGTTCAGTCTATCTGTTTTCTCTTTGGTGGCTTGTGCTTTTTTAGATATAATTTTATTTATTTATTTTTAGCTGTGCTGTCTTCATTGCTGCACAGGCTTTTCTCTAGCTGAGGCAAGCAGGGTCTACTCTCTCGTTGCGGAGTGCAGGCTTCTCACTGCGGTGGCTTCTATGATTGCAGAGCACAGGCTCTAGGCTAAGCGGGCTTCCATAGTTCTAGCACGTGGGCTCAGTAATTGCAGCTCCTGGGCTCTAGGGCACAGGCTCAATGGTTGTGGCACTATGGCATATGGGATCTTTCCAGATCAAGGACTGAACCATTGAACCGGTGTCTCCTGCACTGGCTCTTTACCACTGATCCACCACGGAAGCCCTGGGCTTTTAGTGTCATATCTAAAAATCCATTGCCAAATCCAGAAGATTTACCCCATGTTTCCTTCCTATGTTTTATAGTTTTAGCTCTTATGTTTAGGTTTCTGATTCATTTTGAGTTAGTTTTTGCATATAGTATGAGGTAGGCATTCAATTTCTTTCTTTTGCATATGGATATCCAGCTGTCCCAGCATCGTCTGTTGAAAAGCCTGTTCTTTCCCATTGAACAGACTTGGTACTTTTGTCAAAAATCAATTAACTGTAAGTGTGCTGTGTGCTTTGCCACTTAGTCGTGTCCCACTCTTTGCGATCCTATCAACTGTAGTCCGCCAGGCTCCTCTGTCCGTGGGGTTATTAAGGCAAGAATACTGGAGTGGGTTGCCATGCCCTCCTCCAGAGGATCTCCCCAACCCAGGGATTGAATCCAGGTCTCCCACCTTGCAGGCAGATTCTTTACCATCCCAGCCACCAAGGAAGCCCATGAATACCAGAGTGCACAGCCTATCCCTTCTCCAGGCAATCTTCCCAACCCAGAAATCCAACCGGGGTCCTATGCACTGCGGGTGGATTCCTAACCAGCTGAGCTACAGGGAAGCCCTTGACTGTAAACATGATGATTTATTTCTAGGCTCTTAATTCTATTCCACTGATCTATACATTGATCTTTATACCAGTATCAAACTATCTTGATTAGTTTGTAGTAATTCTGAAATCAGGAAGTGTTAGTCCTCCAATTTTTTTTCTTCCTTTTTGGCTATTCTGGGCCCTTTGAATTTCCATATGAATTTTAGAGTCAGCTTGTCAATTTCTGCAAAAAAGCCACCTGGTATTCTGCTAGTAAATCAACTTCTGGAATGTTGTCATCGTAACAATAATAAGTCTCCAACCCATAGACATGGAATGTTTTTCCATTTATTTAGGTCATTTTAAATTTCTTTCAACAATGTTTTATAAAATTGAAAAAACACAATATTTTGTAGCTTTCAGTATATAATTCATTCACCTCCTTGGTTAAATGTATTCCTGGTTGTTGTATTCTTTTTGATGCTACTGTAAATGGAATTGTTTTTTTATTTCATTTTCAGATTGTTCACTCCTAGTGTGTAGAAATAATCTTTTTTTCCCCCCCCTGGGATATACCATGCAGCTTGTGGGACCTTAGTTCCCCAACCAGGGATTGAACCTGTGCCCTTGGCAGTGAAGTTGAAGTCCTAACCATTGGACCACCATGGAATTCCCAGAAATATAACTTTTAAAACATTGCTCTTGTATCCTGAACTCATTTACTAGCTCTAATTGTGTGTATGTGTGCTTGTGTTATTTAGGGTTTTCTGTATATAATGTCATGTAATCCACAAATAGAGATACTTTTATTTCTTGCTTTCCAGTCTGGATGTCTTTTATTTCTTTTTCTTGCCTAGTTGCCCTGGCTAGAACCTCCAGTAAAATATCTAATAGAAGTGATGAGAATAGACACCCTTGGTTGTTTCTGATCTTAGGGAGAAAGCATTCAGTCTTTCACTATTAAGTACATTGTTAACTGTGGGTTATTTGGAGATGCCTTTTATCAGGTGAGGAGCTATCTGCCTAGGTTTTGAGTGGTTTTTCATGGAGGTGTTGAGTTTTGTCAAATGCTTTTCCTGCATTTATGAGATGATCATAAGGTTTCTGCCCTTTATTCTATTGATACAGTGTATTACATTGATTAATTTTTTATGTTAAAACAACCTTACCTTCTTGGGATAAGTCCTGTTTGGTTATGGTGTATAATAATTTTCTTATGCTACTAGATTCAGTTTGCTAGCATTTTGTTGAGAATTTTTGTGTCTATATTTATAAGAGATATTGGTATGTAGTTTTCTTTTCTTGTGATATTTTTGTCTGATTTTGGCAGCAGGCCGATACTGGCCTCATAGAGTGGGTTGGAAAGTGTTTCCTCATTTTCTATTTTTTGGAAGATTTTGTGAAGAACTGATATCACTTCTTCTTTAAATGTTTGATGGAATTCACCAGTGAAGTCATCTGGGGCTCAGCTTTTCCTTGTGGGTGGCTTTTGATTACTAATTCAATCTCTTGCCATAAACCTATTCAGAATTTCAAATTATTCTCGAGTCAGTTTTGGTAGTCTATGTCCTTCTAGGAATGTGTCAATTCTACTTAAGTTATCTATTTTGTTGACATATAGATATGCGTATTATTCCCTGTAAGCACTGCTTTAGTGGTAACCCATAAGTTTTAGTATAGTGTGTTTTCATTTTCATTCATCTCAGAGTGTTTTCTAATTTTCCTTGTTACGTCTTTTCTGACCCATTGGTTATTTTCCTTATGTTCTTAATGTGTATAGAATCTGCAGTGAGAACACCTCTTTGGTTCTTTATCCACCTAGCTAGGATTATTATCAATTTTATTAATCTTTCTAATAAACAACTTTGGGCTTTGCTAATTTACTCTACATTTGTTCTCTATTTGATTGATTTTTGCTCTTATTTTTATTATTTGCTTCCTTGTGCTTACTTTGGATTAATCTTTGTATTATTTTTCTAGCTTCTAAAGATAAAAATTTGGGTCACCAATTTTCTCTCTCTCTAATATAAGAATTAGAAACTGTAAATTTCTCTCTAATCACTGTTTTAGTTGAATCCCACAAATTTTGGTATGTTGTATTTTCATTATTATCCAATTCAAAATCTTTTCTAAGTTCCCCTGTAATTCCTTCCTTGATCTATGGATTATTAAGAGACATGATGTTTAATTTCCAAATGCATTTTTGTAGATTTGTTATCATTACTGGTTTTAATTTAATTCCATTTTGGTCAGAGGACATTTTCTTTAATATTTCAGTTTTTTAAAATTTATTTATTTTTGGCTGCTGTGGGTCTTCCTTACTGCAAGCCGGCTTTTTCTAGTTGCAGCAAATGGGGGCTACTGTCTACTTGTGATGCGGGCATTTCTCATCACTGTAGCGTCTCCTGTTGCAAAGCAAGGGCTCTAGCTGTTCAGGCTTCAGTAGTTGTGGCACATGGGCTTAGTTGCCCCGAGGCATGTAGGAGCATTCCAAGACCAGGGATTGAACCCTTGTCCTCTCCATTGGCAGGCAGATTCTTAACCACTGTACCACCAGGGAAGCCCATATTTCAGTTTTTTTTAAATGTACTGAGCAATTGGGCAAGCACATTGTGTATCTCAAGGGCCATATTCTATGCATTTGGGAAAAAATATATTCTGCCTTTGTCGAAGGTAGTGTTCTATAAACGTCAGTTCGGTCAAAGTCATTCAGAACTTCTCTGTCCATACTGATTTTGAATCTACTTCTTCTATCAATTACTGAGAGAACTGTGTTATAATCTCCAACTATAATTGTGAATCTGTCTTTTTCTCCCTTTAATTCTGGCAATTTCTCCTTACGTGTCTTTAATTTTTATTTATTTCTTTGGTTGTTCTGCACTGCATGCAGGACCTTAGTTCCCTGACCAGGAATCAAACCCATGCTCCCTGCATTGGTAGTGCAGAGTCTTAACCACTGGACTGCTAGGGAAGCCCTTTTCTTCATGTATCTTTAAACTCTGTTAACAGGCATATACATAGTTATAATTGTTTTGTCGTCCTGATGACTTATTACAAGATGTCCCTCCTTATATTTAAATGTCTTCCCCCATCTATTTATTTTCAACCTATCTGTGTCTTTATATTTAAAATGCATCTTTTGTAGACAGCATGTAGCAGAGTCTTGCTCTTTTATCCAGTCTGACAATCTCTGCCTTTTAATTGGAATATTTAGTCCTGTGCAGAAAAAAGTTATTCATAGAATAGTCAGCCTACCCTTAGACCTAGCCTTAGAAAGATCTGCTTACGAGTTTGGTCTTTGGTTGGCATCTGGGAACTTGGTGCTTGGAGTGCATACATGCTAAGTCACGTCAGTCCTGTCCAACTCTTTGTGACCCCATGGACTGTAGCCTGCCAGACTCCTCTGTTCATGGGATTCTCCAGGCAGGAATACTGGAGTGGGTTGCCATGCCCTCCTCCAGGGGATCTTCCCAACCCAGGGATTGAACTTGCGTCTTTTACGTCTCCTGCATTGATAGATGGGCTCTTTACCATTAGTGCCACCTGGGAAGCCTGGTCCTTGGAGTGTTCCTAGTCAATAGTTAACTGATAAGGAAGATTCATTCTGGCCAGAACATTCATTCAAGCAATATGGTTTATGCGGAACACCTGCCTTCCTTCTGGGATTCTAGAATTTGGTATGTTCCTGCCAGAGAGTGGGCATCCCTGAAGGCTTGATGGTAAAGAATCTGCCTGCAGTGCAGAAGATGCAGGAGACATGGGTTTGATCCCTCGGTCAGGAAGATCTCCTGGAGGAGGGAATGGCAACCCACTCCAGTATCCCTGCCTGGAGAATCCTCTGGACAGTGGAGCCTGGTGGGCTACAGTCCATGGGTTTACAAAGAGTCAGACACAACGGAGCAACTAAATACACACACACATCTCACACTCACTAACTCAGCTAAGTCTTTGACAATGCTTTGGGGCTGGCAAACAGGGTGGAGATCTCCATGTCCCTCTTACAGGTGGGAAAACTGGGGCTCAGGGAGAATTAGTGACTTGCTTGCTCTCACTAAGCCGCTAAGTAGCAGAGCTGAAATCAGAATCTATCAACTCTCGGTCCAGTGTCTGAGGTTGTAAGCCTCCTGAGGACAGAGGGGGTTCACGGGCAGAGTGGTTGGTGCTTTCTTCCCATCTCCTCTCTCAGTGCCATTATCTGTTTTGGTGCCTCCCATCTCTCCCAGGAGCTTGTTTAGAACCCCATCTCCCCCAGACTCCCCAAACTTGCTGGGTAGCTAACTATCCAACCCAACAAGGACTTTCTTCTGTGGCCTGAGCCACTGAGTCCACGAGTAGGGGCCACTGACCCCAGGGGTCTTGGATGGATTGGGCATCACCATAACTCCATCACTCATTTCTTCTCTTGCTTTGCAATTTGCAAAGTGAGCTTGTAACTCTCTGTCATTCAAGCCTCCTACTGATTCCAGGAGGTAGGACAAGTGAGTACATACCAGAAGCATAAGATTCCCGATGATTCCAACCAATCCCAGGAGATTTGGAGTCAAGCAAGTGGGAAGAGTGTGTCTGATCCCAGACCCACTTCTTCAATATCCTTGGGCAGCCCAGTGAAGGAGCCGGGCCTCTGTGGCTCCAGCCTCAGTTTCTTTCTGTCTTAGGGAAGAAATCCAGCTGTGATAATCCTTCAGGAAGAATGCCCTTTCACTTCTCCTTTTACTGAGGTCCTTGGCCGTGAGCTTTTGTGGATCAGCAGAATCTGATCCTTCCTTGACTTCCAATCAGGAGCTCTTTCTGCAAGAGAAGGATGGGACCTGGCCTTGGGCAAGACAGGAAAACTGGGTGGTTAGGGCTTCCTGTCCACAAGCCTGGGGAAGCCTTGCCTTCTTAGGCGTGGCATCCTTAGATGTGGCCCATCCGAGAGACCCTGTGCGCATGCCGCCCTTCCCTTCCTCCTGCACCCACCTGCTTTTTGTGAGCCTCCGGTTAGTAAATACCTTCCAACCTCCCTCTCAATATCACTGTTTCCCCTCCTTGCATCTCCCAGAACATAAGGACTATGAGTCCCCTAAGTCCTCATTCTGGGTTCCACCCAGTGGTACACCAAAGCTAGCTCATCCCACCTGGGACAGCATCTCTTCCCATCTCCATGTTCAGGTTGAAAGCTTGGAATCAGGCACGTGAGGAGTATTTATATCATGTGTTGTTATCATTTAGTCACTAAGTCACGTCCGACTCTTTGCAACCATATGGACTGTAGCCCGACAGGTTCTTCTGTCTGTGGGATTTCCCAGGCAAGAGTATTGGAGTCAGCTGCTATTTCCTTCTCCAAGGGATCTTCCCGTCCCAGGGACCCAACCCATGTTTACCACTGAGCCAACAGGGAAGCCCATTTACATAATAGGAATGAGCAAATGTTGCAAAACAGAGCTTTCCTCTCAGAGCCAGTTGTTAAAGATTTATCAGTGCATCACTGGGCTGCATCTCACCTGTTTGTCAACCAAGAGCTGCCAAGGTATTTGCTGATAATCACTGGTGTTGGTATCAGTCACTTTGTTGGAGTTCCTGAGTCCCCTTCCCCAGGTCAGCCTGACCCCAGGGGGCAGAGTCAGCCAGGGGCTGGCAGATGGGAGCCAGGCCAATGTGCCCTGAATTGATAAGAACTAGGGGATATGGGCAGACCATGAATACTTTCACACACACACATATACTTACTCATTCCTGGTTTGCTTTAATATCTGTGGGTTTATTTCAATGCATATTGGAAAAAAAATATAGCCAGTACATTAAATCTGTGATTTCAAGGATTTTTTGTGTGTATGTGTGCTTTTTTCGTGTTTTTTTTTTTTTTGACTGTGCACACAGCTTGAGGGATCTTAGTGGCCTGACCAGGGATCAAACCTAGGCCCCCGGCAGTGAGAGCACCAAGTCCTAACCACTGGACCGCTGGGGAACTCGGTCACAGATATTTTTGGATGAGGTCACTTTCATTTAGACATAAGATAGATTGGGTGATGGGTAAACATTCTGGAGATGATGGAATGGTTGAAAGTCTAGTTGTTGGTGATGGGTCTTAGTGAAGAATTCTAGGCAGGGGAGTGAGCTGGGTGGTTTGCACTGTAGGAGGAGATTTCTCGCATCTGTGTGCAGAACAGATTGGACGGAGGCAAGTCGGGGGGGGCAATGGGATGGGGTTGAGAAGGAGCAGGTGGGTCTGGGAGTTATATAGGTTCAATCAACAAAGTTAGAGACATTACTAGATACGGAGAAGGGGACAATGGTGACTTTGCTGGACATTAAGGAGCAATACGTGAATTGCATCTGGGGCAGGATGATTGAGGTATGTTTGTGTTATCTCTGCTGCCAATCTCCCAACCTCATCTCCTCTCATCATCTTCCAGAACTCAGTCAATCCATTGCTCACCAGGCTTCCTGTTAGCTTAGAATACCTTTGACTCCCTCGTCCTGTGGGAACTCCTGCTGTCTTCTTTTTTTTTTTTAAATTAATTAATTTTATTGGAGTATAGTTGATTTATAAAGTTGTGTTAGTTTCAGGCGTACAGCAAAGTGAATCAGTTATATGTGTACATATACCCACTCCTTTTTTTAGATTCTTTTCCCATGTAGGTCATTACAGAGTATTGGGTAGTGCTCCCTGGGCCAAACAGTAGATCCTTATTATATATTTTATATATAGCATGTATATGTCATCCCAATCTCCCAATTTTTCCTTCTCCCTTTCCCCCTCGGTAATCATAATTTTGCTTTCTACATCTGTGACTCTATTTCTGTTTTATAAATAGGTTCATTTATACCTTTCTTTTTTTAGATTCCACATATAAGCAATATCATATGGTATTTGTCTTTCTCTGTCTGACTTACTTCCCTCAGGATGACAATCTCTAGGCCCATCCATGTCACTGCAAATGGCATTATTTCATTCTTTTTTATGGCTGAGTAATATTCCATTGTATATATGTACCACATCTTCTTTATCCATTCTTCTGTCAATGGACGTTTAAGTTGCTTCCATGTCCTGGCTATTGTAAACAGTGCTACACTGAACATTGGGATATATGTATCTTTTCAAATTACAGTTTTCTCCAAATATACACCCAGGAGTGGGCTGCCTTTTTTCCGGGAGTCTCCCCACCCCCCACATAGAACTGTGTTTTCCTTTGTGCTCCCAGAGCCCTTTGTACCTTTGTGCCTGGCAGGGGCTTGGCACTGGTGATAACTCCCCCTTGTTAACATTTATTACAGGTCAGGCACCGTGCCAGGAACATTATGTACAGCTCGTGGTTCACTCTCTTCTAACACCCCTGGGAAGCAAAGGGTTTCATCCCCACTTCACAGATGACAAAATCGAGGCTGACAGAGCCAGGATCTGAATCCCGGCCTAGTAACCTCTAATGCGCATGCTCTTAATCTCTCTGCTTCCTATGCCTTATCATGCTCAAGTGTAATTATTCATTTGTGTGTTTGTCTTTGCACTGGACTTCAAGTTCTAGTGGCGTTGAATCTGAAATGGGTCCTTCCCGGGATCCCAGAACCTCAGAGCTGAATGGGACTTCTTCATCTAAAGATTGAATTTCCTACTAGGGAGATCCGCCAAGAAATGCTTGCATGGCCCACTTGTTGGGGGATCTTGCTACCATCCAAGATGGGCAGATTTGTCTCTAGGTGGCTCTTTCCACTACTAATGTCTTCCTTTGTTGAGTTTTACCTCTTGACCCCTGTTTCTGTCTTCCTGGGACCTCCAGTGTCTAAGACATAACAGTGTACGTGTATGCTCAGTTGTATCCAACTCTTTGTGACTCCATGGACTGTAGCCCACCAGGCTTCTCTGTCTGTGGGATTCTCCAGGCAAGAATACTGGAGTGGGTTGCATTTCCTACTCCAGGGGATCTTCCTGACTCAGGGATTGGTCCTACGTCTCCTGCATTGCAGGTGGACTCTTTACCATCTGAGCCGTTGGGAAAGCGAGGTGGTAGCACTGACTCTGAGATGTGCAAGGGGATCTTCTAGTTCCCTTTGGTTTAGAGTGGTCCCAGTTCACTAGGCAGACTGGGCAAGTGGGTGAGCAGTACCACTGTCTCTGCTCCGGCTTCCGTTAAGTTGGGCTCTGGTCTCCAGTGCTATAAGCATGTGTGTTAGTTGCTCAGTCGTGTCTTTGCAACCCCATGGACTGTAGCCCATGAGGCTCTTCTGTCTCCTGCCTGAAATTCTCCAGGCAAGAATACTGGAAGTGGGTTGCTGTTCCCTTCTCCAAGGGATCTTCCTGACCCAGGGATTGAACCAGGTCTCTTGCATTGCAGGTGGATTCTTTACTGTCTGAGCCACGAAGGATTCCCTACTATAAGCTTGATGTATGATAAAAACAAATATAGTGAATGCATAAATTCATACTGCAAGAATGATAATTTTAGATTTATGAGATTTTTATATTGTTGATTTTTGAGTTCATTTTATGCACTGAGCCACTGACATAAACATATCTTTAGTTTTTATTCCTTGGTCAAGAATCCTATTTTACTAGTATATTTATATACTGTATACTATTTATTATCAATAACGCAGGTCTACAATTAGATTTTTGATTCATTACATAATCATATTTTCTAACCCTGTTTCAGTCGGAAACGAACATCTGACATGTTGGTGTTGTGTGTTTGCTAAAAGACTCAATGCAGTTTATTTTATTCACTTTTGTTAAAGACGAGGGTTAATTTTGTTTCTCCTTTCTTCTTTTCCTTTTCAGAAAATGTAGACAATTTTTTCTTTTAAATTCCTGGAGTCAGAAGTAACCAAGGTGACTATTTTGGAGTTTTGTAAAATGTATTTTTAATTGGAGGACGCTTGCTTTTACAGTGCTGTGTTAGTTTCTGCTACAACAGCGTGAATCAGCCATAAGGACACATACACCCCCTCCCTCCTGAGCCTCCGCACTCTGACCTTCCTACCCCTCCAGGCCGACGGAGAGAACCAAAATGAGCTCTCTGCTGCAGCAGCTTCCCCCTGGCTATCTACTTGACACACAGTAGTGTACGCCTGTCGCTGCTACTCTCTATTCATCCCACCCTTTTCTTCACCCTGGGTCCACAAGTCTGTTCTCTGCATCTGCATCTCTATTCCTGCCCTGCACATCAGTTCATCAGGACCGTTTTTTCTAGATTCCATATATATGCATTAATATATGGTATTTGTTTCCCTTTCTTCTCTTGAGGAAACAAAAACCATTCTTGGGGAGGAATTGAGAAGTGACCATCTCTAATTAGGAAATAATTCTTACTCCATCCTACCTCCCTGTTAACACCCCCATCCACCGGCCCTGTTTGTGTGGATCATTACCACGTGGTGTTTTATCTCCCCCCGAGCCTTGGTCACAGACCTTTATTTTTATCTTGATGCTTGCCAATTGACACCTTCATCTCTATTAACTATTTATTTTCCTTTGAGATTACCTCATATTCACTTTCCAAGTGTGCCTCAGTGGTAAAGAATCTGCCTGCCAATGCAAGAGACTTGGGTTCGATCCCTGGGTCAAGAAGATCCCCTGGAGGAGGAAATGGCAACCCACTCCAGCGTTCTTGCCTGGGAGATCCCATGGACAGAGGAGCCTGGCAGGCTTATAGTCCATGGGATCGCAAAGAGTCAGACAAGACTTAGTGACTCAACAACAGCAATTTTTTTTCACAGCCCAGTAAAATAAAGGTGTTTCATGAAGAAAAAAAAAAGTTGAGTTCTGGGAAGTCCTCCTATCAAGAGATCAAAGGGCAAGGTGCTTCATAGTTGTCACCTGTCTCCCCGTTGTACTGCCCAGGGCCACGTCCCTTCCAGGACGGGGCTTAGGGTATGTGAGGAGATGACCTCCTTATCAAAGAGCTCCCACGGTCTATCAATGGGCTGGCCTCTCACCCTGAGCATTTGCCCCCCTGATGCAATGAAGCCATGTTCTCAGATGTCCTCATGAACTTTGGGCTCCTGAGTTTCCAAGCCAAGCAAAAGTGAAATGTACAGGAGGATCCCCTCCCTGCCCCGGAGGCCCTCCTCCTCCGCCTACTCTCCCAGACTTGATAAGAGAGGGGAAATATTTCTAGACTTGGTGCTACGACTTGTCACTTTGTCACCTCCAGGTAAGTGGCTCCCTGGACCATCCCCTGTTTCCAGTCCTTTTTGGACTGGGTGTATGTTGGGTAACGGGCCGGGAGGGTACCGGGGGTAGCAGTGATACCCCCAGCCTGCTCTCCCCCGAATCCCCTGCGTGTCTCATCCCAGTGCCCATCCATCCTCCTGGCTCCTTCCCGCATCTCCCTCACTTTCCACCCCAGACACTCTGTCTTCAACCACCTTCAGTTAGGAGGTCGGGGCAGGAATCCAGGAGAGAGCTGATGGAGCCTGGGGCCGTGGTTCTTCACTGGAAGATGGAGGACCAGTCCTGCTGCATCATGGCTCTGGGGCTTGAGTAGGTCATTTAACCTCTCTGAGCCTCAGTTTCCTCACCTGTGAAATGGGAATAATAAAGGATCAGGTAAGAGCTCAAAAAGGGGCTTCCCAGGTGGCGCTAGGGGTAAAGAATCCGCCTGCGGATGCAGGAAATGCAAGAGACATGGGTTCGATCCCTGAATCGGGAAGATCCCCCTGGAGAAGGGAATGGCAACCCACTCCAGTATTCTTGCCTGTAAAATCCCATGAACAGAGGAAACTCAGGGGTGGCTCAGTGGTCAAGAATCTGACTATCATGTAGGAGATGCAGGTTGATCCCTGGGTGGGGAAGATCTCCAGAGGAGGAGTTGGCAACCCACTCCAGTGTTCTTGCCTGGGAAATCCCATGGATAGAGGAGCCTGGAGGCTATAATTCATGGGGTCGTAAAAAGTTGGACATGACTGACCAACTGAACTTTCATGCACGCGTAAGGACACCAGTTATATCAGATTTTATCTCTTCTGAATGACCTCATTTTAACTTGTTTGTCTCTGTGAAGACTCTGTCTCCAAATCAGGTCCCATTTTGATTCTGGGGGTTAGGACCCCAACACTCATTTTTTGGGGATAGACAAAAATTCAACCCCAAACTTTGTTAATTGATTCTTATTTTATTCCTATTTTATTCAGTTCGTCACTATCCACTATTACTGATCCAACTGTCCCAGATCAGCCAGTGTGGGTTCGGGCGAGCTAGCTCCTGTGTCCTTTGGACATATCTCCATGATTCTTTGAGCAATTTCTTTCTTTCTGGCACCAAAAAGATATTCCAGATTCTACTTTCTTTGACCCAGCACTGGAATCATTTATTTCTCCAAGGAGAAATATCTTTGCTAGATACGCTCATCACTACTGGTGTACTACCGTATCTGAAAGATGATATGTACATGGACACCTCTGCTTTCAATTCAGCACTCTTGGGTTCACTCACTCCTTCCCTTGTTGCGTATTTTCTTTTTTAAAACAACTTATTTATTTATTTATTGTTGGCTGTCCTTGGCCTGTCCTTGCTGCACTGGCTTTTCTCTAGTTGCCGCGAGCGGGGGCTACTCTCCAGTTGTGGTGAGTGGGCTTCTCATTGCGTGGGCTTCTCGTTGCAGGGACTTCTCTTGTGGCAGAGTACAACAAGCTCCAGAGTGTGCCGGCTCAGTGGTTGTGGCACACAGGCTTGGTTGCCCTGCGGCATGTGGGATCTTCCCGGATCAGGGATTGAACCCGTGTCTCCTGCATGGGCAAGCAGACTCTTAACCACTGGGCCACCAGGGAAGTCCCCCCACCCTTTGCATATTTTCAGCACCTTCTCCAAGAAGGACAAACCTGGCTTCCAAGATCCTCATTTTTTCCAGAGGCCTAGAATACAAGAAGCCCTCTTATTTTAAGTGATGTGTGCTTCTGTGTGTTTGCTCAGTTGATCAGTCGCGTCTGACTCTTTTCGAACCCATGGTCTGTAGCCCATCAGGCTCCACTGTCCCTGGAATTTCCCAGGCAAAAATACTGGAGTAGGTTGCCATTTCCTCCTCCAGGGGCTCTTCCCGAACCAGGAATCAAACCTGCATCTTCCGGGTCTCCTGCATCGGCAGGTGTATTCTTTACTACTAGCACCACCTGGGAAGCCCATTTTAAGCTGTTAAAAGTCACTTGTGTGTCGAGGGAATGAGTGCCTTTTATTGCCTTTTTATACAGTGGGTTTTGACATAAGAAGGGACAGAGGGAGCAAGGAAGTACTGGGGTCTTAGGAGGGTTGGGGGAGGAAAAAGAGAGAGAGAAGGGGGCCCTCAAAGCTTCATCTCTCTAAGGACTTGGCCAAGGAACCTGCCAAAGGAAGCTTCCTTTTCTGCCTGCTTGCCAGGAAGTGTGCCCAGGGTCGGGGAGAGCCGGGGGAAAACCCACTGCTCCCTGCCCGCCTGTGTGCCCTCTCAGATTTCATTCTTATTAATCAGACGCTTGGATGAAAGTCAGGCCATGTGAGGGAGATAGACGAGATTTTTGAAACTGGGTGCGGCCTTAATGAAGCCTTCTAGGCCCCACCATTTGAACAAACATTTTGAAGGTTTCCTCGGCATCTTCTTTTTTTTTTGTTGTTGTTGTGCTGCATGACTTGTGAGATTAGTTCCCCCACCAGGGATTGAACCTGAGCCCGTGGCGTTGAGAGCACAGAGTCTTAACCACTAGATGGCCAGCGAATTCCCTCCTTTAAATTTTAATTGAGATAAAATCCACATTACATAAGAATTCATCATTTTAACCTCTTTAAATCATACATGTGAGTGGTATACTCACAATTTGTACAACCGTCACTACTATTAAATTCTAGAATATTTTTATCACCTCCAAAAGAAACTCTGTATCTCCCTACTTTCTCCTCCTGCCAGGCCCCCAGCTGCCAGTAATCTGCTGTAAGTCCCTATGGATTCGTCTGTTCTGAACTTTTCTTATCAGGAATAACAGTGTCTGGGCTGTTGTGCCTGTCATTTAACATAATGAATATATCGGCACTTCATTCCTTTTCCCGGCTGAATAAAATCCGACTGTATGTCCCACTGTACCTTTGCTCATCCATTTATCATTGGAGGGACATCAGGTTGTCTCCACTTTTCGGCTACTGTGAATAATGTTGCTCTGAAGTTTCGGGTGCAAGTGTCTGTGTGAATATTTGTTTTCTGTTTTCCAGGGTTAGGGTTAGGGTTAGGGTGTGAAGTTATTGGGTCATACTGTAACTCTACATGTAGCTTTTTGAGGAACTGCTGAACTTTTCTATGATAATCATACCGTCTCACATTCCCCATGAGCAATGTGTGAGCGTCCCCATCTCCTTGCAACACTTTTTATTTTCTGTTTTTTTTTTTCCATAGCCATCCCTGTGGGTGTGAAGTGATATCTCATTGCTTTTCCCTACTGACTAATGATGTTGATTGAGCATCTTTTCATGTGCTATGGAACATTTGTAGTCTTCTTTGGAGAAGCATCTAGTTAAATTCTCTGCTTATTTTTAAATTAGATTTTTTTTTTTGTCTTTGTATTGTGGACTTTGTATATTCTGGATACTAGAATTATCAGATAATTTCCAAATATTTTCTCCCATTATGTGGGTTGGCTACTCACTTTCTTGAGAGTGTGCTTTGATTCACAAAAGTTTTTAATTTTAAAGAAGTCAAACTTAATCTACTTTTTCTGTGCTTGCTTGTGCTTTTGGTGTCGTATCAAAGAAACTGTTACTTAATCCAAGGTCTTCTAAGGTTTTCCCTGGTGACTCAGATGGTAAAGAATCCGCCTGCAGTGTGGGCCACCCTGGGTTGGGAAGATCCCCTGGAGGAGGGAATGGCAACCCACTCCAGTATTCTTTCCTGGAGAATCCCCATGGACAGAGGAGCCGGACTAAGAGTTTTAGCTCTTTCATTTAGATTTTTGCTCTAAATTGACTTCATTCTTCTATGTGGTATCTAGTAGAGTGTCACTTTATTTATTCGCTTATGGATATCCAGTTGTTCCAGCACAACTGTTGAGAGACTGTTCTTTCCCATCAAATGAACTTTGCACCCTTGTCAAAAATCAATTAACTGTAAATGTAAGGGTTTCTTTTTGGACTCTCAACTCAATTCCTTTACTCGACATATGTATCCTAATGCCAGTATCAATCTATCTTGATTACCTTAGGGTGCAGTAAGTTTTGAAATCCGGAAGTGTTAGTCCTCCAACTTTGCTTTCTTTTTCATGATTGTTTTGGCTGCTCTGAGTTCATTGCACTTCCACATCAATTTTAGGATCAGCTTGTCCATTTGTCTTCTTTTTTTTAAACTTTTTTCTCCCTCACGTTCCCTCTATATTTCTAACACCATCCATGGTGGCTGAGGTTTCAGCTGCAGACCAGGTACAGTCAGGGACCATGTGACCCAGAACAAGTTACTTCACCTCTGTGCAACAAAATGAATAGTATCTACTCCATAGGGTCATTATCGTAAAGATTAGATTAAATGCCCTGATATATGAAAGGTCATTGGAAGAGCCTGTGGATTGCTTAGTCAGCTCACCAGCTTGTAAACAAGTTGTTGTAATAAAAACAACAAAACATGATGACCACCTTTTGCTTGCTGAAATGTTCTAATAGGTATACACTTTAGTGAACTACCTCTTTGGTAAATAAGCCAATATTTTTGTAAAATTTTTAATGCTTCCAAGTCAATGAAGAGTTTATAAAAGGCTACTTACAAAAGGCATTTTATATGTCATTACCTGGCAGATTATAAGATACAATTATCACTGTTTTCTACTTGCTATATTATCTCCCAATGAAAGAACGGTCTTTCCATGAAGAAATGGACTTTTTGAGCTGTATTCACTCCTGGATCCCTTGTCCCTAGAACTTACCTGCCATTTAGTCAATAATAAATATTTGTTGGGAAATAAAGGAAACACATAACCATCTTTTTGTGGGCACTCTGGACAGTTCTCTATCCAGAGGGGGAGCCAAACACTTGATATGAGTTATCTTACTGAATCCTCATAATAACCTACAAGGCAGATATTGTCAGTACGTTCCATTTTACAGAAGGGGTGTGGACACTAAGGCTTGGAGGAGTTAAGTAACCCCGGCCACCCAGCTGAGTTAAGATTTCAACCCTGGCAGGTGACTCTCCAATCTAGAAAGGTGGTCCTCTGAGCCCTGGCTCCTGTCAGTCTTCTCGGGGTTTAGGGAGGGGCTTTATTTTTTTTTTAGCTGATGCAAAATGTTTATTCCAAGTTGGGAGGGGCTTTGAACGATGGGTTGTGGACTGACTTCCAAGAAGCGGGTCTTAGGAAACCTGCGGGTGCTTCTTACTCACAATCCAAGACGCACCAGGGGTCACACCCAGATTCCATATCACCCTCTCCTCCAGGCACATCAGGTCGGTCTAACATGAGGAGTGGAGCCAATTAAGCTCTCTCGACCCCTGCCCGGCTCCCTGATCATCCCTCCCCTGGGAAGCTATGTGATCTCTGCCCCCAGTCCCTTCCTATCACACCTGCTGGTGCATCCAACCATGCCACGAGACCACAGATCTGACCTTGCTGACCCTGCACTCAAAGCTGAGTTGGCCCCCTGCCCACAGGATCACGGCTGAGCTCGCCTGGCAAGAGGCACTGCCTGAACTTTGAGCTCAGGTAGAACTCAGTTCAAATGCCAGCTCTCCCCTTTCTTAACCTCAGAGCTTCAGTCTCCTTGCCTATAAAATGGGGAAAATTAACACAGACAAGGGCTTCAAAGTGCTTAGCAGTTTCATCGGCAAGTGGGGCTCTGCTCCACTGGTCACCTTTCCTACCCCATGCACCCCAGCCGAACATCATAACCCTTGTCTGTGGTCTGCTTTTGCACCACTTAGGGTCATCAAGGCCCATTCTTCCTTGCTGGGACACGTCTTCATGTATGGAAGTCGTTTCTAGTCCAAGCTAACAGCTCGCCTCTTCTGATCGGTTCTTGTTAGGATGTGCCTTGGAGCGCCCTTGTCCTTTTGGCCGCTGTCTGTTGGCCCAGCTTCCCTTTGAGTTCTGTGCTACATCACCATGGCTCACTCAGGGACAGCACCCTGGCTACGGTTCACGAGGGCAGGACCACGGCCGCCTGCCCCCTGCCAGGCACAGTTCCGATCCCCCCCAACCCCGCAATTCCTCCCCAGGGTCGGCTCCACTGTACAGAACATAGGAGGGGAAAGGCCCTCAGTGAGGACTTGGCCAGGCTTCTCAGACTTCAGATATTCTTAGATATCAGATATATTGTCTCTGTTTCTGTCATATTTACATACCATTTGTTCTGCGATTTGCTTTATTTCGTTTTTTTAGTCAAAAAAGTCTTCCCTAGTGGCTCAGTTGGTAAAGAATCTGCTTTCAATGAAGGAGAAGTGGCTCAGTTGGTTAAGAATCTGCTTGCAATGCAGGAGGCCTGAGTTCAATCCCTGGGTTGGGAAGATCCCCTGGAGAAAGGAATGGCAACCCACTCCAGTATTCTTGCCTAGAGAATTTCATGGACAGAGGAGCTGGGCTGGCTACAGTCCATGGGATCTCAAAGAATCAGGCACAACTGTGAGACTAACTTTCAACCTCCAGTTTTTTTAGTCAACTCATATTTTCTCTATCACTGTCATAAAGATAAAACCCCTCATCATAGACAGACCCTAACAAGGCATATTTAAATTAAAATGAAAAGCACCCATTCTTATGTAGCACCTGTTGTGGTGTGACCGCTACACCTGGGGAAATGCAGATCTGGCCAACACCCCCACTTCTCAGACGGACGAAGCCCAGCAGGGGAAGGGGCAGGGTCCGAGCTGGAGTGGAGGGGCTCTGGCTGCTTCACGGAGCACCCCTCTTTCTTTTTGGCCACCTTGCAGCACATGGGATCATAGTTCATGGACCAGGGATCGAACTTAGGCCCCCAGAAATGGGAGCTCGGAGTCTTAATGAATGGACTGCCAGGGAAGTCCTCCTTCCCCAAGTCTTTGCATCCACTTGCCCTCCTGCCTTCATTCTCTTTCTCTAGTTGTCTCTTTCTATTCTGCTCTCTTGGAACCTTCGACTTCTCCCTCTTTTACTTTGGCTAATTGCTCTGGCTGTTGGATCCCCTGCTTCAAGCGGGAACATGCAGGTCCCCATGTTGGGAGTCGGGGTAAGTGGCTCTGTGGTGGTGTCAGGTCACCTTTTGTAGATTTCAGTTTTCCCCTTTGTAAAACGGGCTGGTAAACCCTGCCTTACCCGCTTCCCCAGACACAGCAGTGAGACTGGGTATCGAGTTTTGTTTTGTCTTGAACTGGCCTTTCTTTTATTTTTTTTAATTAATTTTTATTGGAGTGTAATTGTTTTACCATGTTGTGTTTGGGTGGGGTTTTGTTTTTTTTGGTCTTGGGAAAGCTTGTAATTGGTGTTAACTAATCGGGGTGAGGCACCCCACCCCAAATCTTCCCACTAGATGACCTTCTGCCGTCCCACTCTGGTTGCAACATATGGTCAATGCACGAAGGCGTCCCACCCTGCTCAGTCCGGTCCCCACTCTTCTCCAGCATGCTGCTTCCCCTCCCAGCGCCCCCTGAGTCATGAAACCCAGACAGATAACAGGCTGTCCCCTCTGAATCACTGAGGAGCAAGGACTAGAAGGGGCTCCCTAGAATGGACTCGGGAAAAGCTCTTGCGTATGTAAAGGGCTCTCATTGAATGCTCCCATCCTCTGCCAGGTGAGAGTTGCCACTGCTGGCTGGGGTGGAGCTGAGTGGGGTGCTCAGCGCTTCTCACTCCATAAACAAGGACAATGAGATCAGGCACTGCTGATCAAGGCCTCCCCAACTTCAGCCCTGTCCCCATGAGAGGACTTGCCACGCGGCTCCCCTGTGTACCCACTGACCCCAGTCGGGCTGGGCAGAGACCCCATGGGAGTCCCTGATCCAGAGGAGAGTGACCCAGAGTTGGTCCATCATATATTCATTCTCCAAATACCGGCCGTGGGACAAGTGACCTGCACGGGACTTGGTGGAAATGGGACACTGATCTCGAGGTGTTTATAGTCAACTGGGAGGCACAGACACAGCTGGGCACCAGCCGCCCAGTGATGCGGGCCACTCTGGTGCCCCACAGGTGTGCTCTTGCCAGGCCAGAGTGGAGAGGCTGGAGAAAGCCAGCTGTTCCTGTGAAGGATGGAATGGAGAGGACGCAGTAGATTTGGGAAACGAAGCAGCAGTGACAGGGATCCCAGGCTGGGAGCCAGGAATGGGGGACGGAGCTGGGTGGGTATCATGTTCCATTCAGTCTGACAACTGAGCTGAGTATTATGGGTTACAAAGCTCCAGGACAGTCCCCACCGCCTTTCATCCTCTGGACCTCAGCACAGCCAACCTCATACCCTCCACAAGGGCATCCCCTACTTTCCTCCTCGCAGAACAGGCCAGTCCTTCCAATGTCCCCTTGTCTCAGGTTTGGGTCCCCCAAAGAGACCCTGAGATGAGGATTCATGGGCCAGTGCTTTATCCAGCAGTGCTTCTAGGGGAAACCAGCAGGGGAGAAGGGAAGCGGACCCCAAAGGGGAGGGGTCACTCAAGCCTTGTCTCGCAAAGAGAAACTGACTCAACCTCGACAGGAACACTGGAAACAGTGTAGATCACACTGGACCTGGAGTCTGTACCCCTCCAGCCAGCATTGGTCAAGGGCTTCCCCGAGGATGTAAGTTTCCAGACACTTCCCACTTTCCTAGATCCTGCAGGCTAGGCAGCTCTGGCAGCTTGGAGGCTAGAAAAGCAAGGTCACCAAGAGGCGGCGTGCATGAGCATGGGCAAGGGGTCTGAGGGGCTGGAGACGAATGATACTTGACTCTACGCCCACTCTGTCAGCACCTGCAATAGCTGATTCTACGCACTTGATCTTATACGTGCCTAACCACTTAGAAGCCTGGCACAAGGTACATGCTTAATAAGAGCTGCTAAATGAATGAATGGATGAAAGGAAGGAAAGAGAGAGGATAACATTATCCATTTTCAGATGAAGAAACTGAGGCTCAGAGAGGTGAATGACTGACCCAGAGTCCCACAGGCGATGGCCAGCATAGCCAGGCTCCCTATCAGCCTTCTGACTGTGCATCCAATGTGTTTGCTCTTCACCCTGGCGGGGGAATGCCCTCCTCCTCCAGCTCTTTCTTAGCGTGCTCAGGGTAACCCTTGACTCAGCTGACAACAACTTCCCCTTTACAGATCTGAGGTTTCTAGGACTTTGAATTAGTGGGGGAGGCTCCCCAAAGAGAGGCCTCTATAAAAGCCGATGTTTCCTCCTAGCTGCCTGAAAAGGGCCAGAGGGTAGCCCA
The DNA here is from genome assembly GCF_019320065.1 of Cervus canadensis. Lineage (NCBI taxonomy): Eukaryota > Metazoa > Chordata > Mammalia > Artiodactyla > Cervidae > Cervus > Cervus canadensis. Next base: position 27,658,933 of record NC_057417.1, on the reverse strand, counting down.
AGTGCTCTCGTCCCAGCCGTTCTCCTCCTGCCCACCAGCACTGAGCCCTGAGCCGCCCTCTCTGCTCTCCAGGACATGGCAGGGCCCGTGACCATGGCAACCAGCCTCCTGCTCTTGGCCCTGTGCATCACCCCTGCAGGTAAGACCTCCGACCCCATCCTGGGTCTCCTGTTCGGGACAGCCGTCCCAAGGGCCTGACTGGGGTGGCACAGCAGAGCATGTAGGACCGAGCAGCCTGGGTCTGCAGGGGAACAGTGAGAAGAGGGGCAGCCCAGTGGCTGGACTGGAGGTGTTTAACGCGGGGTGAGTGTATGCTAAGTCGCTTCAGTCATGTCCGACTCTTTGTGACCCTATGGACTTTAGCCTGCCGGGCCCCTATGTCCACGGGATTCTCCAGGCAAGAATACTGGAGTGGGGTTGCCGTGCCTTCCTCCAGGGGACCTTCCCAACCCAGAGATCCAACCTGTGTCTCTTGCGGCTCCTATGTTGCAGGCGGATTCTTTACCCCTGAACCACCGGGGAAGTTCTTAGTGCAGGGTATGGGCCCTTATTGAAGCTCAGAATCTAGGGCAGGCTAGCAGAGCCCATGGCTCTTCTCTCTCCTGTCTTCTAGACTCTGTGACACTCCCCTCTTCCTGCTGCATTACCTTCATTTCCAAGAAAATTCCCGAGAGCCGAGTGATAAGCTACCAGCTGACCAACGGGAGCGTCTGCCCCCAGGCAGGAGTGATGTAAGTAACTACTACTCAGGAGGGGAGCGGGGAGAGATGAGCCTCCAGGCTCACTGAGGGCCCTGCTCTGTGATCCCGGACAGGTCACCCCACCTCTCTGAGCCTCAGCTTCCTCACCATGAGACTAGAAAGAGGATTCAGAGTTGACCATCATAAATATACGAGGCAGCCTTTGGGGCATATTTTTGTTGTTGCTGTTTAGTCGCTCAGTCCTTCTGACTCTTTGCCACACCATGGACTGTAGCCTGCCAGGCTAGTGTCCATGGGATTTTCCTGGCCAGATTCCTGGAGTGGATTGCTATTTCGTTCTCCAGGGGATCTTTCCCGACCCAGGGTTCGAACCTGCATCTCCTGCTTGGCAGGCAGGCTCTTCACCAGTGAGCCACCAGGGAAATCCATCGGGGCATATAACATTCCCCTAACTAACCCTCTCAGCCATTATATCAGCTGCAGTTGATTATCCCCATTTGACAGGGGGCAATTGAGGCTAGAAAGGTGACCTACTCAAGGTCACTTAGGACTTGAAATAAACTTCAGAGTTGCGAGACAGCAAGTGGGAGCTCACTTCATAAACAGCAGCAGCATGCCACAGAAATGTGATCTTTTCTTAACCCAGAAGGTAGTATTTATAATGTATAACCATTTCCTTGTAGTGAATTGTTTAAAGTTTGCTAACACTTGTTTAAATGGTTTTGCATGTTCAGTCACTTCATGTCCAACTCTGTGCGATCCTATGAACTGTAGCCTGCCAAGCTACTGTCCATGGGATTCTCCAGGCAGAAATACTGCAGTGAGTTTCCATGCCCTTCTCCAGGGAATCTTCCCAACCCAGGGATCAAACCCATGTCTCTTATGTCTCCTGCATTGGCAGGCAGGTTCTTTATCCACTAGTGCCACCTGGGAAGCCCCCAAAGCAAGCATTTATGCAATGGTTTACATAATTCAGAGAATTGTTTTTATCACTCTGGAAATTAATTAAAACTTTGAATCTTTATTTTGTCTGCATCTTTGAGGGGGATTAAAGAAAACCGTTGTATTATTATTGGTAATTTTCCCCACTGGCACCAGACCCAGCTCCACGGTCCGGCATCCCTGGTTTGGAAGAGGGCATTCCACTGCCTCCTCCCAGCTCTGGCATCCTTATCGACCACCTTTCCTTGCACAGTGAACTGGAGGCCTTTTTGTCTTGGGGGTTTTCATGCATCTTCTCCTCTCGTCCCCTGTGAGTTGACACTGTGTCTCTCCCTTCAGACCCAGTGTCCTCTGCAGGCAGGGCTGGGCTCCCCCATCTGACAAGGAGGTTACTGAACATGAACATGATGTTTTTGGAACAAAGGGATGCAGACACACAGAGAGAAGACATTGTGTTCAGAGCCTGCCAGGAGGCTGGGGCAGTGGCATGTCCTCTGGGCTTCCGAGTGCCCTCCTCAGAAAGGGAAGGGATCCCACCCCCTGCCCGGCTTCATGGGTGCCCTATCTTCTCCCCACAGCTTCACCACCCGGAAGGGCCAGAAGTTCTGTGGCAACCCCAAGTTGCCGTGGGTCCAGAAGTATGTGAAGAACTTGGATGCCAAGCAGAAGAAAGCCTCCACTAGGACCAGGGCGATGAACACTACAGCCCCCTTCTGGAGACATCTAGCCAACAGCACCTTCATCTAAGCCCTGCCCTGGCCCCCAGTCCTGAGCTTGGGCCTGGGTCTCACCTCCTGGCAGGCTGCTTGGGGCCTGGTGAGCCAGCGGTGGTAGGCAAAGGACTACTGTTGCCGTTTCTTTGCATCATTCTCAGGGGATGTGTCTAGTTTATTTAAAGAACCCAAGGCTCCAAGGATCCCAGCCGCTTGATTTTCCTGAGCTGGGGGGAGAAGTTCTCAGAAGGAAGGCCAAGGCGGCCCTTTGACCTTCCTCTGAGCTGGAACCAGCCCTTCTCCAACTCACAGGTTGCATAAGAGTCTCAGTGCATGAGGCCTGACCTGCAGACCAATTCTGCTTGTGTCTTAGTCTGCAGGCAGCTTCGATGGGCCCTCTGGTCTTGTAGTGAGACCTCCAGGCTGTCTGCCTGCCTGCCTGTCTGTCTGTCCGGGGATGGGTGACCTCTCAACACCTGTAGCTCTCCATCACAATGGGGATGCTCCTGGGATGTCCCACTCACAGGTGAATAAAAACCCAACAAAAGCGGAGGGCTCTTGGTCACAGACACCGCCAGATCCTGGCCCTCTTTGCACACCTCTGTGGGACATGATTAATATCGTTCTTAGAAACTCATTGGTTTTTGTAATGAAATGGACCTGGAGGACTTGGGTGAGGGGCCAGCCTGGGGAGCTGCATTCCTCTGTGAAGATAGGGGATTGAGGAGATGCTTTGCTTCGCGGTATGTTTTGGCTTCCCTGCTGCTTTGGGGACAAAGACCCACTCTGCCTTTAAAGCTGGCCTTTCCCCTACGTTTTGCTGAGGGGTAGATGGGGTGGGAGTTGAGGGGGAAGAGGATCCCGGTTTTTTTTCCTACACCATGTCATTTGTCTGTCAAGTGTAGACGGACACACTGGATGTTCTGAAATGACAATCCAAGTAAAATAGAATTTTTCCTTCGAGGCTGGGCCTGTCTTTCCTGTTCTCATCTCCCTCAGGAGGAAGGTTTGGGGTGTGAACAGTGGAGCGTGTGCCCCAGAGATCACCCTGAATGAGTTGCCCATTCAAGGCTGGGAGGGAATGAAGGCAGCCTGAGCCCGGGGCATCCCAGGAATGGTCTTGGCCTGCCCTTGGGAATCCTGTTATTCAAAAAACATACATGTATGGCTGGATTAAATTAAGTTTCTAAACAATTTCCACAGAACACATTGTTGCACAACAAGCTATTTAGGCATCAGAAGACTATTAACTTATAAAAGATGATCTCTGGTTTCAAAGGATGAGGGAGAAAAATAACACATCTACACTCACAAGTCAAAAGCAGTGTGGCTTTCATACCAATCCTGATTGATAAACAGCAGGAGCTTGAAATATGTCACTTAACCTCTCTGAGCCTGTTTCCCTCATCTGTAAAATGTTGTTGCTGTTATTGTTCAATTGCTAACTCGTGTCTGATTCTTTGTGACCACATGGACTGCAGCACGCTAGGCTCCTCTGTCCTTCACTATCTCCCAGAGCTTGCTCAAGCTCATGTCCATTGAGTCGGTGATGCCCTCCAACCACCTCATCCTCTGTCGCCCCTTCCCTCCTGCTCTCAGTCTTTCCCAGCACCAAGGTCTTTTCCATTGAATCGGCTCTTCAGGTCAGGTGGCCAAAATATTGGCGCTTCAGCTTCAGCATCAGCCTTTCCAATGAATATTCGGGGTTGATTTCCTTTAGGATTGCCTGGTTTGATCTCCTTGCTGTCCAAGGGACTCTGGAAGATGAACAACTTTTCATTTTTGTTTGAGCTTTCCCCAGAAGCAGTCCCCAAATCAAAGACTGGGGTTAAAATACTACATTTGGGAGGTACTGGTTGCACGCACAGGAAACACCACCAGGAGAAAGAGGATGTAACACGAGAGACAGAAAGCAGCCAGTAAGAAGAGTGTGTTATCAAGCAGAGGGGAACCAGCTCCAGTCACAGGGAAGTGCTGTGAGACCCACCCCCTCAGAATTATACCTCCCTCCATCGGTCATCGCAAACTGGGGAGAGATCCCCAGTGGTCTTCCTGCAGCTGGGAGGCAAGCCAACCTTCCTTGGTCCAAAACGAGCCTCCTGAAAAGACCTGGCAGTAAACTATTAAAGTTCTTTGGTTGTTGTTGTTCAGCCGCTAAGTTGTGTCTGACTCTCTGTGACACGGTGGACTGCAGCATGCCAGGCTTCCCTATCTTTCACTATTAGCTCGAACTCATGTCCGTTAAGTTGGTGATGCAATCTAGCCATCTCATCCTCTGTTGTCCTCTTCTCCTTTTGCACTCAATCTTTCCCAGCATCAGGGTCTTTTCCAGTGAGCTAGCTCTTAGCATCAAGTGGCCAAAGTGTTGGACCTTCAGCTTCAGCATCAGCCCTTCCAATGAATATTCAGGGTTGATTTCCTTTAGGATTGAGTGGCACCTTCTTTTAACACCATATAAAGCAGAATCAAGGGTATGGGTAAACCACGCAGAAAAGATGACATTCTGATGGGGGGAAGAGAGCCTGCAGAAATCCTTGGCAAAGAGCTGGCATCTGAATGGTGACTGAGCTTTCCCTCTGAAAAGAAGAGTGGTTTTCTAAGGATGGAAGAGAGCTTGCATCTTCAGGGATGACAGACTGAACCACAAATAGACATTGGTCTCATAGGTGACAACAGAACTCTGACGCAGAGACTCTGTAGCAACCAGCCCAGAAAACCAGGGTTTTCCCTGGAGGTCCAGTGGTAAAGAACCTGTCTGCCAATGCAGGAGACACAAGAGACTTGGGTTCAATCCCTGGGTTGGGAAGATGCCCTGGAAGAGGAAATGGCAACCCACTCCAGTACTCTTGCCTGGGAAATCCCAAGGACAGAGGAGCCTGGTGGGCTACAGTCCATGAGGCCACAAAGAGTCAGACACGACTGAGGGACTGAAAACCAGTGGTTAAGACTCTTCACCTTCTAGTGCAGAGGGTGCCAGTTTGATTCCCTGGTCAGAGGAGCTAAGATTCCACATGCCTGGTGGCCAAAAAAAAACCATAAAAAACAGAAGCAACATTGTAACAAATTCAATAAAGACTTTTTTCCCACACGAAAAAAATGTTTAGAGAAACAAACTCCCAAATCAATCACAGATGTCTGCTTATAGTTATCCCTTCTCCAGCTTCCTGACCAACAGCTTCTAATCAAGACATCCCTGTGCCTTCCTTTTTTTTTTTCTTTGTAAATTTGCTAATTTTTAATATTAACAGAAACATACTTGGTTTATACTTAGTTCTGTAAAATATGTCTGAACAGCATAATTAATGAGTCCAGAAAACAGAGGGTCAGGGACCAAAATTACAGGCCGAATAAATGATTTCTTCTCAGATGCTGAAGCGTCTCCTACCTTACAAACTTGAGCTTCTGTCCCTCCCTTTAAAGTGTACCTGCAGGGTTGGTTAAGTTTGTTCCTGTTCTCTATCTTTGGAAATAATTTAAAACGCACATCGTCTCTTAAGGTCTTAGTATAACTTTTCCCAAAAAGCACCCTAAAGCGGCTAAGGAGGAAACCTGTTTAAGCAGCTCCTGAAAGGAAAGGGAAGAAACAAGAGGACAGATGATTGGTTTAAAATGATCACAGTCTTTTGATAAGATGAGAGGTTGCCCTGGTCACGGGACTGTGATTCAAGAGAGACTTTTGAGTTGTTGAAGAAGCAGGTCTACTCTCTTCTTCGTGCTTCCAGAAGCAGGCCTTTTTTTCTTTCTTTCTGTTTAAGTAAGGTAGCTCTGGAAGACTTCCAGAAATATTTTTCCTGTGTTCTTTATTCGGGTCTATAGGACCACGGCTTCCCACACTTGTGTGAACTTCCCTTTGCTGACAGTGTTGAGGATAAGGTGATTTTGATCATACTGTGTGCCCCCTTTGGTATCTAAAACTAAATTTGGCTTAAGCTTGTTGTAGATCCTGCCGTCAGGCTTCATGCTCCAGAACTGACTGTCAGCGTTCTGTTCGAGCGCCAGGCCCAGCATCGAGCCGGAGGTTACGAGGCTCCCCACGATGGTCAGGCAGCAGTCTTCTGCTATCCTGCATTTGATGCATCCTTCTTGATAAATCCAAATCTGGTCATCAGCACCGACATCCTCCATGACCTGTATTCTGAGACGCTTCAGATCCGCTAGGTTTCCATTGGTTGACACGAATAACCCTGTTGCTTTGTTTCAAAGTCTAAAATAAATTCGCTTCTGAACAAAAGGTCATAGAGAACCTATTTGGTAACACACTGAATTCATACCACTTAGGTACTTCTGCTGGTGACAGTAGGAACTGTTGGCCCCTGTAATTGCCATATTCATAAGTAACCCATATGCCACCAATCACCTGGACAGAGCGTATGTGCGTGTTGAATCCTAGGGATTGGAGATTAACTATTTCTGTATTAAATTCAATCTTTTTTCCTTTGAAGTCTTCTCTTTCAAAAAGAATAATTGTTGGTTCAGAAAATTCAACATCTGTAAAACGAAGAGACTTGAAAGTTGCTCCAGGTTGGCATCCCATTGCAGAGAGCGAAGGATAGTGGACTTCTTCCAACACGTACTGATTCCCAGAGAAATTTTCTCCATCATATGCAACCCAGCTGCCTCCTAAAACTCTACAAGACTTGGTAGAGAATGAATCATCAGTTTGACTTATTGTTTCTCCAAAACATTGACTGTGACCTTGAAAGTGTGGTTCCGAAAACAAGTGAATCTGATTTCATCTCCTTGGGCTAGTGAAAGAATCCAAACATATGGGTTGGACAGAGGAGATCTTATAGTTTTTGCCTCCCCAGTCCTCGAAGCTGGTATAGGAACCTTTATCCAGTATATACTGTTCTCCTGTGAAGTCAGGATTTTCATAGGCTACCCATACTCCACTCAGTACATTAAGAGACTGTGTCTTCACTCTGTATCCAGTCTCCTTTAAATTAGCAACAATTCCTAATACATCAATACTGGAACCTTTGGATCCAAAGTTTTTTTTTTACTGTACATTATCATGTGAGCATTTGAAAATTCACCTAATATGGGTCGTAAAGACTGAAGTTCACCACTGTAACCTCCCCAGTCATTCCAGCACTTGTATTCTCCTTCTTCAAGCAAATACTGATGACCTGTAAAGCCAGGCTTCTCATAAGCAACCCAAATGCCTCGTAGAACTTTCATAGATCCCACTGATATAAATGACAAATATTCATCTCCAGTGGTTTCTTCTGTTTCACCTCCTTCCATGATAAACCTACCCATCTCAGTTTCCAGCTCCATACATTTTCCTTCAAAGAAAGGCTTTTCATAAACAACTACCTTAGGATCTGTAGGGAATTCAGCTTTATAGCCACCCATTTTCAGTGGCCGCATGGATCCAATATATGTCTCCTCTGTATCCCAGAAGGATATGTCAGGGTATTCACCAGGTTCCAGGATAAAAAGGACACCCTGAAATCCAGGCTCTTCATAAATCAGCCATGTGCCCCAATGTACTTTAATGGAACAAGTCTTCTGCATTATGCCAAACCCCTGCATTTCTTTGGTATCATCAAAGTAGGAATTTAGAAGTCCTAACCCTTCTGGTTCAGTAAATAAGTCAATCTGACTAACTCTGTAATCCTAGACCACAAGTCTGATTGATCCAGTCACCACAGGTTTAGTCAACACTGCCTCATCCTCATTTCTTTCCAAAATATCTTTTATACCCCAGAGACCAGAGAGTTCCAATTCTCCTTCTCTAAGGGGATGGAGTGCCCTTCAAATTTTGGTTTCTCATACAACATCCAACATCCTCAAATGACTTTTACTTGTATCACAGGAGAGAGGGTCCAGGAGCTACAATTCTCCACGTCACTGAACACTTCAATACACGCCTCTGAGACGCTGGGCTCACTGTATATCACTACTTCTCCAGGTCTGAGATTGATTTTATTCTGGACGCTCCCTCTAAGTGTTGTTGTATCTGATAATGCCATTCCAGAAAAAGAAATGCTTGGGTCAAACCGGCTGGCTTTGAAGAGACCAGTGAAGTCTGTGTCACTGCTTCCATAGCTCGGCAAGTTCAATTTAAGAACACTTTCAGTATGATTAGACGTATCACCATTGGTCTTCAGTTTTGAAAATTCAGAAAATTTAGTTTCTGGCGTGGGAAGGTTGCTTCGTTGATCCAGCTCCTTTTTGGTTTCCTCTTTTTGCAGGCACTTTTCCATGGGGCTCAGACTTTTCAATCCCGAATGAGACGTATCTGACGAGTTGAAATTGAAGACCTTTAAGTTACTGGCTGGCAGACTTGGTGGTTCTTTCTCTGAACCACAGGATGGGGCACTCTCAGCCACGGGCTGCAGCATGGAAGGTCGAGAAAGAGAACTGCTATGAGCTGTACCGAAAGATGTGGTCATGGTATTGACTGACTTTACAGAGGGAGAAAAGATTTTGTCTTGTGGTAGAGAAGGTAACAAGGTTGCGAAAAGCGCACTTTTTTCTAGCCTTGATCTCTTGACTCCACCATTTGGGACATCCTTGTTCTCTTTATCATTGACTTCTGGATCTGCCAGGGGCTCGTCTTTCCCATTAGTGTGAGTCTGCAAGGACTTGAAAAGGACACTCTGTTCAGTGGATGAACGTTTGGGCCCCAATTTGGATTTGGTGTCAAGATTCTGCATCAAAGGTGAAGCTGCTGACATTTCCAACTCGCCTTCCTTTTTCTTCCCCAAACCAAGGTAAACACGCTGGGATCAAACACCTTTTCTAAACTGTCCTCTTGAATAGGCCGCATGGCAAAGTGAGGGGCGGGGAAGTTTGGCAGCCTGGGCTTCTTTTTCTTCTGGGGCATACACATGGTGCTGTCCATCTTTTTTATAATCTCAGTGAATTTTTCCATGTCAGGAGAAGAACCGAATACACTACCAGCAGAGATGTTCAAAAGACTGGCAGGACTGCCCTGGCCATTCACAACACTCTGACTGGGTCTTTGAGGGGTTTCTAAATAGCTTCTGTAGTCAGGGAAGTTGATGGCGGTGGATTCAGCCTTCAGGGGTTTTCCGTTGTCCTCACTTTGAGCCCGGACAGGCAGAGCTGCTTCTGATTCAGGCAGCATGACTTGTGCGCCAGATTTTACTACATGTTCCTCACTTCCTTCCTTGCTGAAACTCTCCCACTCCCCAATGGCCCGTGAGTCCCTGCCAAATGCAAATGACGCATCTGACTCCTCTGCTGAGTCCCTGCCAAATGCAAATGACGCATCTGACTCCTCTGCTGAAGCGAGCCCTGAATGGAATGTCTTTTCTGGTTCTCATCTGGCGGTTCTTGTTTGTTTCGTCAGATCTGGTAGAGTGGCAGCCAGGCTCATGAGAGGATTGAAGCAGATGATGGTGAGGAGAGGCGTGCCCCCGGGGAGGGTGGAGAAGCTGGAACTCTGTCCTACAGCGGGCATGTGTCTCCTGGTCCAGCCTCTTTGGATGGTCTGGGAGCATGCGTTAAAAGGTTAAACACACATACCATTGACCCAGCAATTCCACCTCCAGGAATGTGTCCTACACATTTGCACACAAATGCATGTACAAGGATGCAGGCGGCGCTATTCACGGTGAGAGAAAACTGACAACAACCTAATCGCTCATTCATAGGAGATTCAGCCAAGATATGCATTTTTTTTAAGATTTTAAAAAATTCATTTATTTATTGTTGTCTGCATGGGCTCTTCATTGCTCCACGTGGGCTTTCTCTAGTTGTGGCGAGCAGGGGCCACTCTCTAGTTGTGGTACTCGGGCTTCTCCTTGTGGTGGCTTCTCTTGGCTCAGAGCGCGGGCTCAGTAGTTGGAGTTCACGGGCTTAGTTGCCCTGTGGCATGCGGGATTTTAATTCCCAGACCAGGGATAAAACCCACGTCCCCTGCATTGCAACGTGGATTCTTAACCACTGGACCATTAGGGAAGTCCCCCAAGACATATTTTTAAGTTAAAAAAAAAAAAAAGAGCAAGGTGCATAAGGGCAGGTACTGTATGATCCTATTTGTGTAAATAAAGATGCTTGTATGCTTAGCAACTTGACAGACTCAGACTATCAAGGGTGGTTGCCTTTGGCAAGTCAGAATGGGAGTCAGGGAGACAGAAGATATTACGACATCTTTATTAGTACTTTTCTGGGGTGTTTAAACTTCTTACTACGTGCACTTATCCCTTTTGGAGTAAAGTGTACAGAAGCTGTATTGTCTCTGCCCCTTTCCCTCGGGCTGTACCTTCAATGTGCTCCTGACTTCTTCCAACAGTCAGGAGGATCTGTGGCTCTGTGTCTGGGTACTTCATTCCTTGCCAGAAATACCAGGGAATGAAGAGCCCCAGGCAGCCCTCAACCAATGGCTAATTAGAGTGAATGTCTTGAAGAAGGAAATGGCAACCCACTTCAGTATTCTTGCCTGGAGAATCCCACGGACAGGGGTTGAACCTGGTGGGCTATAGCATGGGGTTGAAAAGGTTGGACATGACTGAGCCACTGAGCATGCATCAGTGTAGTAGTAGAAAGGAAAACATCATGTTCTGTTAATAAATATAGTACAAATAAAATTAACAAAAATAAAATAGATGTCTAACCACCATCCCCAGTCCCTAACTCCTCAGTGGAAAAAGCCATGGGGGATGTGTACTCTGCCATCTGCCAACAATTTGCTGTGTTTCACAATCAATTACAGGCTTGACAACACACCCTTCTGGCTGCCTGCCCTTCTTGCTGGTGTGTCTGCTTCTCCTAAATAAACTACATACTCCTGGGCCCTCATCTCAGGGTTTGTTTCTGAGGAAATGCAAACCAAGTCAATCAGTTTAAGTGACAAAGAAAAATGAATAAATAAGGGAGAGACCACTTGGTCTGAGGCGTCAGATGGGTTTGATCCCAGGCCCCTCCATTTTTGGCTCTGTGATGCTGGAGGAAGTTAATTGAGCTCCCTGGCCTCAGTTTCCACATCTGTAAAATGAGCGTAACAGGACTATCTGCCTCATGGGTCGGCCATGAGGATGAAACAAGGTGCTTAATGCACGGGAAACACTTATCTTAATGCCTGGCACGTGGTAACTGCTGAGTGAGTGTTAACTGCAGGCTCAGTTAAGGCGGGAGGCTGAGAAGCTGAAGCCGGTCCTGCTATGGCCAGGGCACCCGGCTGACTCTTCTGTGCCCATTCCGGTGTCTCTGTGCTCCCCCACCACTTTCTCCTGCCTCATTTATCTGATGGCCATTAAGTGCCTCTGCAGAAAGCAGGCCCTCATTGCAATGCTGATTGCGGGCAGCTGAACTGTCCACCAGAGTCCCAGCCTGCCTTGGCCTTGGTCTCTCTTTAGAATGTGAGCCTTGGTTGTGCATAGTCAGTCTGTGAGTAGGAAGGGGACACCCTCCTGCCCCGCCTCTGGGTGGGCCCCCAGCACGATGACAATGCGTGGAGTCACCCAGTCTTTCTCATGCTACCTTGAGATATCCCCGAGACGGAGAGGGTGCCGGGAGTTGCTGTGGTCAGGGAGAGACAGAGCTTTGTGAAACCAAAGTTGGCCGGTGTTTGGGAGAGCACCCTGCTCCAGACAAAACCTGTCATGTGACTCACTGAAACTGAGTTAATAAGCTCTGTTACAGCCCACGGCTGGTGGATCAAAATGTATAATCGTAACCCAAGGGTAGGGGAGGAAGTGAGCACGGGTGAGCCCCTGAGCCCGAGGACTGGGAGGGGGATGGAGGAGACCCACAGAAGAGCAGTTCTCAACCCCCCGGGGCTTCAGAATCTGGCGTTCTCTGGTCGTGGTGCATGGGCTTCTCATTGCGGCGGCTTCTCTTGCTGCAGAGAACGGGCTCTAGGGTGCGCAGGAGTTCAGTGGTTGTGATGCAGGGGCTTAGCTGCCCCTTGGCTCGTGGGAATCTTTCTGGACCAGGGACTGAACTCATGTCCTCTGCATTGGCAGGTGGAGTCCTAACCACTGGACCATCTGGGAAGTCTCTGTGCAAAAGCTTTTAAGTTTAATTAGGTTCCATTTCTTTATTTTTGCTTTTATTTCTGCTGTTTTAGGAGAAAGATCCCCCCAAAATATACTGCTATGATTTATGTCAAAGAGAGTTCCATTTATGTTTTCTGCTGGGAATTTTACAGTTTCTGGACTTATATGAGGTCTTTAATCTATTTTTAGTTTATTTTTGTATATGGTATTAGAAAAATGCTCTAATTTCATTCTTTTTTTTTTTTCCAGTCATTTAAGCTTTTATTTTTGTGAGAGGGTTCAAAGGAGAGCTTTAATACAGGTGAGACTTGAGGCTTTTGAAGAGGATCTAAGTCTTGATGAAGTGATTCGAACTCAAATCTTGAACGCATAATCATGGTAGGCCCCAGGGTCTTCAAAAACTTGTACTTGATGCTTTCCCAAAGTGCTAAGATTTGAATGCCAAAATGCAAACTGATTCACGTTTTTTTCCATTAGTGGTCCATGGATTTCTTTAAATGAAGTCCGTGTTAGCGTCCACAGATATCAGAGTTCTGAAAAAGTGGAATCCACGGTTCCAGGATGACCATGGATGGCCCACCCCCTAATTTCATTCTTTCACATGTAGCTGTCCAGTTTTCCCATCACCACGTACAGAAAAGACTCTGTTTTCTTCATTATCTACTCTTGCCTCCTTTGTTGTAGACTAATGGATCATGAGTATGTGGTCACATTATTTCTGGGCCCTCTATTTTGTTCTATTGATTTCTGTCTGTTTTTGCGACAGAACCATACTGTTTTTATTATTGTCACTTTATAATATAGTCTGAAGTCAGAAAATGTGATTCCTCCAGCTCAGTTCTTCTTTCTCAAGATTGTTTTGACTATTTGGGTCTTTTGTGTTTCCATGCAAAGTTTAAAACTATTTGTTGTAGAACTTGTGGTTGCCAGAGGAAAGGGTGGTAGGGAGGGATGGTTACAGAGTTTGGGATTGACATGTACACACTACTATATTTAAAATAAATAGCCAGTAAGGACCTACTGTATACATATATTTTAAAAAGTAGGGTCTTCCCTGGTGTTCCAGTGGCTAAGACTCTAAGCCCCCAAATGCTGGGGGCCTGGGTTCAATGCTTGGTCAGGGAACTAGATCCTATATGTTGAAGTATGGCAAAAACCACCACAATATTGTAAAGTAATTATCTTCCAATGAAAATAAAGAAATTAATTTTTAAAAAAAGAGTTAGAATGCTGAAACTAAAAGATCCTGCATGCCACAGCAAAGATCCAAGATCTTGCGATCTTATTTAGTTGGTGCAGCCAACTAAATAAATTAAAAAAATTTTTTTTATTTCTTAAAAAGCTTAAAAAAACCTATTAGTTCTAGCTCTTTGAAAACATGTCCTTTGTATTTTGGGGGGAGGGGGAGGGGAAATGCATGATAGTCTTTACTTTTAAATGATTTTCAGTACATCAAGTAGTAACATTTAACAAGTTAGTGAATTCTAATCTAGCAATTTTGAATAAAAGAAACTAAAAGCAGCCCAGTACTAGGACCCATTGTTCTAACTCTTAGCTGGAAAAAGGACCATATTAAGGCTGGCTGCTGCTTCACATCAGTTACAAATAACTATTTACTACTTTTTCATAGATAAAGCCCCTGACCTTCAAGAGAGATTTAGGGAAAAAATATTTTAATCCCTTTCTTTCTTAAGAAAATTGGGTTTTTAAAAACTATCTAAGAAAGAAAAAGTCAGTGTTGATAATATGCTGCTTGACCAAAAAGGCATAGAAAACAGACAACATATATCCATTAAATTTCTAAGATCTATGAGGTAAAAAGATACAATCTCTGGATAAGCCTGCAGCCTGTACAAAGAATCTATGTTTTCTATTTTTCAAAAAGGGAAGGGACCCACTATATAAAACACAGAAATAATTTAATGCCTTTTTGTAAGACTGTAACTCCAGCCTTGCTCAAGCCTCAGGTTCCATGAAGGCATTAAAAACACCAGTCCATGGAACAGGCGCTTTTCTTTGGCCTCTATCCATTTATGCAATAGTTTTCATGGATTTCTGGCTGGATGGCGCAGACAAAGGCCAAGAGGTTATCCAGGACTTCATCCCTGTCCTGCCAGAAGTAGGTCTGAAGGATGGTCAGGTTCTCCTGGGTGTCCTTCTCCACTTCAGGGCTGCAGCCGCTGTGGGATCGCAGAGCCCAGCTTCCTTGGCCTGGAATTCCTTCTCCCCCCGACAGACTAGCCATGTCAGTGGCAGCAGCGACTCCGAGGCAGCAGACAGCAGCCTAACTCGGCCAGATCACCCCTGTCCTTTGTATTTTGAAAGGGATTGCACTGAATCTATAGATTGCCTAGGGAGAGCGCGAGCATGCACCGTGCTTCCATCATGTCCGGCTCTTTGTGACTCCAAGAACTGTAACCCGCCAGTTTCCTCTGTCCTTGGGATTATCCAGGCAAGAACATTGGAGTGGGTTGTCCTTTTCTCCTCCAGGCGATCTTCCCCACCCAGGGATCGAACCTGAGTCTCCTGCCGCTTCTGCACTGGCAAGCGGATTCTTGCCAGTTGGGAAGCCCAGATGACCTAGGGTCCAGATGGCCTAGGGTAGCATGGTCATTTTAACGACATAGTTCTTCCAGTCCACATCCTAAAGTCTTGTACTTGCTCAAAGCCTTTGAACTTTTCAGAGCTTTCTCCCCTCCCTTCTTCTCCCCCTCTCCCATGTCTCCTCCTTCCTCTCCTCCTTCCTGGGTTTTTCTCCTCTCTCCCACCAGCCAGCCTTCCTACTGGGTTCAACAAGGTCCCACCCACCTATCGAGAGGACGACCATCTGATGATGGGAGTTCCTGCACAGCTGACCCCTCAGTGATCGGTTCCTTCAGAGAAGCATCGGTTCTCTTCTCCCCACTTCCTTCCCACTTCCTTCCTGGAAACAGACCTTCTGGGAGGGGTTACTGGCAAGAGGCTTTGTTTGGCAGAGAAAGATATTTTGTGATCAGAACTTCTGGATTCTTATTGCAGATCTAGATCCCAACCCTTGCAAAACTATTTGTTCCCAAAAAATCCCATGGCCTCATCTCTTCAAGGCCTTGTAAAAAGGTGGTGGTTGTTTAGTTGCCAAGTCGTGTCTGACTCTTTGCGACCCCATGAACTGCAGCACTCCAGGTTCCTCTGTCCTTCACTATCTCCTAGAGTTTGAGTCGGTGATGTCATCCAACCATCTTATCCTCAGTTGCCCCCTTAGTTGTCTGGAATTCTCTGATGCTCTGGTGGTTAGAACACTGTGTTTCCCCTGCAAGGGCTCAGATTCAATCCTTAGTTGGGGAATTAAGATCCTGCAAACCATGCAGCCAAAAAAAAAAAAAAAAAAGTAATTATTTAACTTCCCAGAATTACACATTTATCAATTTCCAGGAAATCCCTTCAGAAAACATTCAGCTTTCACTCTCCTAAAGCTGTGTGCCTGGGTCTTTCACCCCAGCATTCCACCCAAGAAATGGGTGAGGCTGGGGGAGGAGGGGGAGGTGACAAAGGGAGGACAGCTCAGGCACCTCCTGACCAATCCCATCTCCGCTCTTTCTGTCCCTTCTTTGCTAAGGAGAATAACCACATTCAGAGAAGTTTTGCTTGGCCTCTATATTTCTTAATTCTAGGGAAAAAATTGTCTTGTGACTGGCTTTCCCTGGAATTCTCAGTATCCTTCTCCTGGCTCTCTAGTGGTTGTGGTTTAGTCGCGAAGTGGTGCCAGACTCTGTGACCCCATGGGCTGTAGCCCACTAGGCTCCTCTGTCCATGGGATTCTCCAGGCAAAAATACTGGAATGGGTTGCCATTTCCTTCTCCAGGGGATCTTCCCAACCCAGGGATCAAACCCGTGTCTCCTGCCTTGCAGGCAGATTCTTTACTGACTGAACTACAAGGGAAGCCCTAACTTCAGAACAGGGATAAACCCTAGGGAACGTACACTTCTTGTCTGGATGCTGTGGGTATGACCCTCCTGGTGATATCACCCAGGGACCTGTTTCCAAGAGTCACCTGGAAAAAACATCTCTCGGATCTCAGAATTAGGGAGAGCTGCACGACTCTCAGACAACCAGCAGCTTGCTTTTATGTTGTGTATGTTGGGAATCCTGGGATTGATGGCACTTCCCTTTGGATATTATTAGCTCATTGAAAGCTTGCCAACCCTCTAAGGCAAACAGGTGCCACACCTTATCTGTCAGTCCTTACTAACCCTTTGCTTTGATGTTATCGCCTAGTTGAGGAGTTTGGCTCTAGGACAGAGCCTGAAGCAAGTCAACCTGGAGGCCCTTTCCCGGGGTAGGGGGGGTGGGGCAGGGGACAGGACCCTGAGACACTCAGAGGCAGGATAAGACACAGGCATGAGACAAGCCTGGCTTTGAACCTTGGCTCTGCCACCTGCTACTGGGCTTCCCTGGTGTCTCAGTGGTGAAGAATCTGACTGCCAATGCAGGAGACACAGGTTCGATCGCTGAGTTGGGAGGATCCCCTGGAGGAGGAAATGGCAACCTATTCTAGTATTCTTGCCTGGGAAATCCCATCACCAGAGAAGCTTGGTGGGCTACAGTCTGTGACAAGAGAGTCAGACCCAACTTGGCGACTAAACAACAAAACAATCTGCCGCCTGCTATCTGTGCAACCTTGAACAAATCACCTCCCTTTTCTGAATCCCAGTGTCTTTGGATGAAAAGTAAGGAAAGGAAAACCTCCCCCAGAGAACTGCCATGAGGATAGATGGAGTAACTGGTAACGAACAATACCCTCCCCCACCTCCCCAAATAAAAGCTTGTCTTTTTCCAATTCCTGGAAACACGTTTTCTTTTCTGGACTCCATCCAGACTAGGACACTGCCTGGGCTTCCCAGGTGGCTCCCTGGTAAAGAATCCGCCTGCCAACGCAAGAGATGTGGGTTCCATCCCTGGATCGGGAAGATTCCTTGGAGGAGGGCATGACAACCCACTCCAGTATTCTTGCCTGGAGAGCCCCACGGACAGAGGAGCCTGGAGGACTACAGTCCATGGGGGTCTCAAAGAGTAGGACACAACTTAGTGACTAAACAAGAAAACCACAAGGACACTGCCCACCTCCTGGGGAAACCCTCCTGACACACTGTGACTCCTTCTGGCCTCTCCTCTCCCTGATGGAGTCTTCACTGCAACCTTCCACGGGTGGAGGTCGTGTCCGTTCACTCAACTTTGGTAAGGACGGGGTGGGTCTGGTCCAGCATGATCCCCCAAAGCCTTGGGGGGCTCCTGGGCACCTGGTAAGAACTCAGCAAACATTTGCGAAATCAATGGGTTCCAGGCTCTGTGCTGAAGGCTTGTGTAGGCAAACAAGGAGGTTTCTTAATAGTCTTCCACATCCTGCTTGTCCCTCTCCAGTACATCCTCCTTACAACAGCCAGGGGGTTCTTTATAAATCTAATCTTATGCACTGCTTTAAATTCCTTAATGTCTCCCCACTGTGTTTAGGATAAAGAAAAAATGTTTGGAATTCCCTGGCAGTCCAATGGTTAGGACTCCACACTCTCACTGCTGGGGGCCAGGGCTCAATCCCTGACCCGTGATCAGGGAACTAAGACCCTGCAAGTCATGTGGTGCAGTCAAAAAAAAGAAGAAGAAAATGCTTGACCCATGCTCTATATAGAAGGCAACAGAGCAGAGTCAGAGGGAATTCACCAAGAGGCCCGTCACTTTCAGGATCCCTTCCAAGCCCTGAACCTCGTTTGGTAGCTTTGCATCTTTAAAAAAAAAAAGAGAGAGAGAGAGAGCCACCAAATGTATAAGTGTTCAGTCAAGTCAGTCACTCAGCCACGTTACACTCTTTGCAACCCCATGGACTGCAGCACACCAAGCTTCCCTGTCCATCACCAACTGCTGAAGCTTGCTCAAAATCATGTCCATCGAGTCAGTGATGCCATCCAGCCATCTCATCCTCTGTCATCCCCTTCTCCTCCTGCCTTCAATCTTTTCCAGCATCAGGGTCTTTTCCAGTGAGTCAGTTCTTCACATCAGGTGGCCAAAGTATTGGAGCTTCAGCTTCAGCATCAGTCCTTCCAATGACTATTCAGGACTGATTTCCTTTAGGATGGACTGGTTGGACCTCCTAGCAGTCCAAGGGACTCTCAAGAGTCTTCGCCAACACCACAGTTCAAAAACACCAATTCTTTGGCACTCAGCTTTCTTTATAGTCCAACTCTCACATCCATACATGACCACTGGAAAAACCATAGACTTTTCTGACTCCCTAGCCTCGTTCATATTCCCTTAGTCTACACTCTTAATCCAGGTAGAATTAATAATCCATTGCAGGACTTCCCTGGTGGTCCAGTGGTTAAGAATCTGCTTTGCAATGCAGGGGACAAAAGTTCAATCCCTGGTCTGGGAAGGTTCCACATGCCTCAGGGCAACTAAGCCCATGCACCACCACTACTGAAGCCCACTGGCTCCAGAGCCCAGCGCCCTGCAGCGAGAGAAGCCACTGCAGTGAGAAGCTTGCGCACTGCAGTTGGAGAGCAGCCCATGCACAGCAATGAAGACTGAGCAGAGCTAAAAATAAATTAATTAAAAAATAACATACTGGGTGATTGCTTTCTGTTCAATATCTAGTCCCTCCACTAGAATATACACTCTCCGATAGCAAGGACTGCATGTCTTGTGTTGACTAAAAAGATGCACAACGTGAGAACTGGGAGTTAAGTTTTATTTGGGGCAAAATGCAGGCTGGGAGACAGTGTCTCAGATAGCTCTGGGAGACTGCTCCAAAGAGGCAGTGGGGGAAGGTCAATATATAAGATTTTGGTGAAGGGGGAGTGCCATACAATCAAGTGCTTACTTTACAAAAGGTTTTCTGCCAGTGATGAGGATCTGATGTCATCATTTAGTGATTTAGTGCTCTTCTAGATATGAAGAGGTGAAAGGATTGGGATCATGAAATCAGTTCCTGAAAATATGTAACTACCTGTTAGCTCTAAGGAACAGGAAAGACCAGTTCCACCAGTTTCCCTTTTCATACTGTTCATGGGGTTCTCAAGGCAACAATACTGAAGTGGTTTGCCATTCCCTTCTCAGAAGAACTATACAAAACAGATCTTCATGACCCAGATAACCACGATGGTGTGATCACTCACATAGAGCCAGACATCCTGGAATGCAAAGTCCAGTGGGCCTTAGGAAGCATCACTATAAACAAAGCTAGTGGAGGTGATGGAATTCCAGTTGAGCTATCTCAGATCCTAAAAGATGATGCTGTGAAAGTGCTGCACTCAATATGCCAGCAAATTTGGAAAAATCAGCAGTGGCCACAGGACTGGAAAAGATCAGTTTTCCTTCCAAGCCCAAAGAAAGGCAATGCCAAAGAATGTTCAAAGTACTGCACAATTGCACTCATCTCACACGCTAGCAAAGTGATGCTCAAAATGTTGAAGCCAGGCTTCAACAGTACATGAACTGTGAACTTCCAGATGTTCAAGTTGGACTTAGATAAAGCAGAGGAACCAGAGATCAAATTGCCAACATCCGTTGGATCATCAAAGAAGCACGAGAGTTCCAGAAAAACATCTACTTCTGTTTTATTGACTATGCCAAAGCCTTTGACTGTGTGGATCACAACAAACTATGGAAAATTTTTAAAGAGGTGGGAATACCAGACAGCCTGACCTGCCTCTTGAGAAGTCTGTATGCAGGTCAAGAGGCAGCAGTTAGAACTGGACATGGAACAATAGACTGGTCCCAAATCGAGAAAGGAGTATGTCAAGACTATGTATTGTCACCCTGCTTATTTAACTTATATGCAGAGTACCTCATGAGAAACGCTGGCTGGAAGAAGCACAAGCTGGAATCAAGATTGTCGGGAGAAATATCAGTAACCTCAGATTTGCGGATGACACCACCCTTATGGCAGAAAGTGAAGAAGAACTAAAGAGCCTCTTAATGAAAGTGAAAGAGGAGAGTGAAAAAGTTGGCTTAAAACTCAACGTTCAGAAAACTAAGATCATGGCATCCAGTCCCATCACTTCATGGCAAATAGATGGGCAAATAATGGAAACAGTGAGAGACTATTTTGGGGGGCTCCAAAATCACTGCAGATGGTGACTGCAGCAATGAAATTAAACGATGCTTGCTCCTTGGAAGAAAAGCTATGACCCACCTAGACAGCATATTAAAAAGCCGAGACATTACTTTGCCAACAAAAGTCCATCCAGTCAAAGCTATGGTTTTTCCAGTAGTCGTGTATGGATGTGAGAGTTGGACTATAAAGAAAGCTGAGCGCCAAAGAATTGATGCTTTTGAACTGTGGTGTTGGAGAAGACTCTTGAGAGTCCCTTGGACTGCAAGGAGCTCCAACCAGTCCATCCTAAAGGAGATCAGTCCTGGGTGTTCATTGGAAGGACTGATGCTGAAGCTGAAGCTCCAATACTTTGGCCACTGATGTGAAAAACTGACTCATTGGAAAAGACTGTGATGTTGGGAAAGATTGAAGGCAGGAGGAGAAGGGGATAACAGGGGATGAGATGGTTGGATGGCATCACTGACTCGATGGACATGAGGTTGAACAAGCTCCGGGAGTTGGTGATGGACAGAGTGTTGCAGTTCATGGGGTCGCAAAGAGTCGGACACGACTGAGAGACTGAACTGAACTGAACTGAACCAGTTTCCCTGGAGCACAGGGTGCCTCACTCTCCACTCTGAATTCCCCTCAGGGGGTGTTGAAGGTCAACAGCTGCAACAGCACAGGGTTCAGTCTCTGCAGAGGCAGATGGCAAACATCCTGGTTGTTGTTTAGTCACTGGCAGATGCTCTTGGCAAGAGCCAATGTGTAGTTGACACTTCTCTACCCCTGGCTCTCAGCATCTAGCACCATGCAAACAGCATGAAAAAAAAAAATGTTGAATGAATGAGTCAGTGAAGAAAGAATTTACTGTCCAGGAAGGAAGGTAGATAGATAAGCTGGTGAGTTTGAAAAGAGATAAGATCATGGCGTCTGGTCCTATCACTTCATGGGAAATAGATGGGGAAACAGTGGCTGACTTTATTTTTTTGGACTCCAAAATCACTGCAGATGGTGATTGCAGCCATGAAATTAAAAGACACTTACTTCTTGGAAGGAAAGTTATGATCAACCTAGATAGCATATTAAAAAGCAGAGACATCAGTCCTAATGAGATGGATGAAACTGGAGCCCCTTATACAGAGTGAAGTAAGCCAGAAAGATAAAGAACATTACAGCATACTAACACATATATATGGAATTTAGAAAGATGGTAACGATAACCCTATATGCAAAACAGAAAAAGAGACACAGAAATACAGAACAGACTTTTGAACTCTGTGGGAGAATGTGAGGGTGGGATATTTCAAAAGAACAGCATGTATACTATCTATGGTGAAACAGATCACCAGCCCAGGTGGGATGCATGAGACAAGTGCTCCGGCCTGGTGCACTGGGAAGACCCAGAGGAATCGGGTGGAGAGGGAGGTGGGAGGGGGGATCGGGATGGGGAATACGTGTAAATCTATGGCTGATTCATATCAATGTATGACAAAACCCACTGAAATGTTGTGAAGTAATTAGCCTCCAACTAATAAAAAAAAAAAAAAGCAGAGACATTACTTTGCCAACAAAGGTCCGTCTAGTCAAGGCTATGGTTTTTCCAGTGGTCATGTTTGGATGTGAGAGTTGGACTGTGAAGAAAGCTGAGTGCCAAAGAATTGATGCTTTTGAACTGTGGTGTTGGAGAAGACTCTTGAGAGTCCCTTGGACTGCAAGGAGATCCAACCAGTCCATCCTAAAAAAGATCAGTCCTGGGTGTTCATTGGAAGGACTGATGCTGAGGCTGAAACTCCAATACTTTGGCCACCTCATGCGAAGAGTTGACTCATTGGAAAAGACCCTGATGCTGGGAGGGATTGAAGGCAGGAGGAGAAGGGGACGACAGAGGGTGAGATGGCTGGATGGCATCACCAACTCAATGGACATGAGTTTGAGTAAACTCCGGGAGTTGGTGATGGACAGGGGGGCGTGGCGTGCAGCGATACACGGGGTTGCAAAGAGTCGGATACGACTGAGCGACTGAACTGAACTGAACTGATGACGCTGTCTGTGATTCAATGTGGCACAATGTTCTCTGGGAACCAGGGGAGAACTTGCAAGGGAGGATGGAGGGAAGTTTTTGTAAGCCAGTGACATAGGTCATAGGTACAGAGCGTGAAGTCCCTGCAGATGCAGAACAGGGCACAGTGTCCCTAGCGGAAGGATATTTGGCTCCTACCCGTGAGTCCACACGTAGCAGATACTGGGGGTGCCCAGCCCACCTCCCTCCACACTCACCCTATTTTCACTGTTCCTTCCATCCCCCATCTGAATGCACCTGAGGTGCTTTACTTGAGGGTTCCCTCTAGGCATACATGCCCCCAGGCTGTGGTGATGGGAGGCGGCAGATGAAAGCGGCAGATGAAAGCGGCAGCTTCCGGGCCCTCAGTCGCAAGGACTCGGATTCTTGTCCAAAGGCTCGATGGAGCTATTGCCCTCGGTAGGAACATGCTTATTAAGCTGCCCGTTCATTATTGGCTGCCCTCCCATCTGTGTCTCACTCCTCCACAGCCCTGATGGTATTTTTTTCAATCTTCACCTAAATATGTTGTTTGCACTCAAATTCATGTCTCAGGATCTGCCTCTGGGAAAACCCAATCTGGGAAAAAAAAAAATACAAGGAAGAGGGGAGAAGCCCTCACAGAAGCATAGGCTGTGTTATGTAACTCAGGCTGCTGTAACAAAATACCACAGGCTGGGGGGGCTTAAACCACAGACGTTTTATTTTCTCACGATTTGAGAAGCTGGGACTCCAAGGTGTCAGCAGGATTGGTTTCTCCAGGCCTCTCTCAGGCCGTCTTCTCCTGGGGTCCTACCATCTTACTTCTGTGCACACACATCCTGGGTGTCCCCTCCTCTTCTTTTTTAAAAATAATTTTTTTAATTTAATTTTATTTTTGACTGCATGGAGTCTTTGTTGCTGTACGTGGACTTTCTCTAGTTGTGGTGAGCAGGGACTACTCTTCTCTGCAGCCCTCAGGCTTTTCATTGTGATGGTTTCTCTTGTTGTGGAGCACAGGTTCCAGACATGTAGGTTCAGTAGTTGTGGTGTGTGGGCTTAATTGCTCTGCAGCATGTGGAATCTTCTTGGACCAGGGATCGAACCCATGTCCCCTGCATTAGCCGGTGGGCTCTGATCCGCTGGGTCACCAGGGAAGTCCTCCTCCTCTTTTTATAAGGACG
This sequence comes from Cervus canadensis, assembly GCF_019320065.1. Classification (NCBI taxonomy): domain Eukaryota; kingdom Metazoa; phylum Chordata; class Mammalia; order Artiodactyla; family Cervidae; genus Cervus; species Cervus canadensis. Next base: position 27,635,312 of record NC_057417.1, on the reverse strand, counting down.
CTAATCCTATTGGATCAGGGCCCCATCTTTATGGCCTCATTTGACCTTAACTACCTCTTTGAAGACACTTATCTCCAAATATAGTTACACTGGGGAGTAGGGCTTCAACATATGAACATGAGGGGAATAAAATTCAGTCCATAAAGAGGGGAATTGGGGAAAAGCAACTCAGCTAAGGAAAGTTGGGCTTAGAGAGGCAGGTCAGTTGTTGAAGCTCAGTGCCCAAGATGACAGAACAGTAGGTCTGATTCCAAAAGAGTGTCCATAGCAATGGAAATGCAGATGACAGTTCAGAACTTGGGGGTTCTGAGATACCCTTATATATGTGCTGGGAGCCCAGCTGGCAGGTTGGAGGGGAGGGGGCAGAGGCTTCAGCGATAGGGAAGGGGCTGGGAGGAACAGTGGGATCCTGGGCCATCAGCCATGGACTGGCATTAAAGACATACTCAAGGCCCTGGCCAGATGGGCCTATTACACAAGTACCAAGGAGAAGAGGTTTCAGCAGAAGTCTATTTACAGACATGCTCCTTGTCTGAAGAGACCCAAATGCCTCACAGATACATAATTATTAACCATAAGAGGGGAAAGTTGATAATTTGGACTACCTTGAAATTTGGGATTTATATTCATTAGAAGACACCAATAAGGGAGTGATAAAGCAAGAGATTTTTGCAATACATCCAGAATGGCTGAATTGCACCCCTGCCCCAGATTCATATCCACTCAGAACCTCAAAATGAGGCCTTATCTGAAAATATGGATTTTGCAGATATAATTATTTAAGCTAGGAAGAGGTCTTCACTTGGACTCTGGGGGTGCTCCAGATCCAGGAATTATGGCAGCTGAGACAAACTCTGGAGGGCAAGTAGGAGCCTGGACGTTGAAGTTATGCATGACGCTTAGTATAGACTCTGCCAGGTTGAGGAAAGGCAGGACTTGGAAGAAGGAGGTAGAAACAGTGCAAACAAATGCGACCTGAACTAGACTTCTAGACATAGCGGGGTAAGGAGAGAGTTGATGGATTGCGAGAGTGGAATGTGTAAAATAGCTAGGTAGTGGGAAGTTGTTATATAACACAGGGAGTTCAGCCCCATGCTTTGCGATGACCTAGAGAGGGATGGGAGGGAGATTCAAGAGGGAGGGGACATACGTATACTTAATGGCTGATTCACGCAGTTGTAAGGCAGAAACCAACACAACATTGTAGAGCAATTATCCTCCAATTAAAAAATTAAAAAACAAAAAGAAATTAACAAACAAAAAAAAGATGTATGGGCTGATGTGGCAGCCAGCCGGCACTTTTCCCTGAAATGAGAAAAACATCCTCAATACTAAAGGAGGAGGAGGAAAGAAGGGAAATGAGAAGGTCATGACACTGATAAAACATTAACTGCAGAGTGATGTGTTTTATTCACCATTTCCTTTCCCTTCACTAATTTATCAGATTATATTTATTGAAATATAATACATGAATCTTACAGATACAGCTCAATGAATTTGCACAAGGATAACAGGGTCCACTAGCACGCAGATCAAGGAATAGAGTGCATACCAGTGCCCCAGACCCCCAGCTTGGCGCTTCCTTCCTTCCAGTCACTGTGCCCAAGGGGTAACCATATTCTGATTTCCATCATAAAGGATTGCTGCTGCTGCTGCTAAGTCGCTTCAGTTGTGTCCGACTCTGTGTGACCCCATGGACTGCAGCCTACCAGGCTCCTCCATCCATGGGATTTTCCAGGCAAGAGTACTGGAGTGGGGTGCCATTGCCTTCTCCGTCATAAAGGGTTAGTTTTGCTTATTTGGTACTTTATATACAAGGAACCCTCCAATGTTTCTCTTTCATGTCTGGCTTCTTTCCTTCAACACTGGTCATAAAATACTTTTCCACATGTGGTGGTTTAGTCCCTCAGTCATGTTGGACTCTTTGCAGCCCCATGGTCTGTAACCCACCAGGCTCCTCTGTCCATGAGATTTCCCAGGCAAGACTACTGGAGTGGGTTGCCATTTCCTTCTCCAGGGGATCTTCCCAGCCCAGGGATGGAACCTGCATCTCCTGCATCTCCTGAATTGCAGGTGGATTCTTCACCACTCAGTCACCAGGGCTCATTGCTTATGTGTGATTCTCGTTGTTGTATGGTATCATATTACATTCATAAACCACGATTTATTTTCCATTCTATGTTGATGGATACTTTTGGTAGTTTCCAGCTTGAGGCTATTATAAGCAATGTTTTTAGGTGCACGGATGTACACGTTTCTGATGGATATACACCTAGGAGTAGAATCTGTGTATGTTTAGCTTTAGCAAATACTGCCAAGAATTTACACTCCCACTGGCAATATGTGAGTTTCCAGTGTACCAGATTCCCATATTGAATAAATTCCATCTTTGTCATTTTAGTCATTCTGATAGGGGTGTGAGTAATAGCCCATTCTAATTTGTTTGCATTTCACTAATGACTCATTTAAACCAGCCCCTTTTCCTTCGTCATTAGGGTTTCCTTTTTCACAAAGAATTTCCGTCACCTTTTTCTGTCGAGTTATCTGTCTCTTCCCTTGTTGACTTACAGTGTTCCTCAGAAATTCTGAATTCTAGAGCTTACAGATACAAGTTGCATTTGTTTCTCAGGGCTTCTGGAACAAATGATCACAATCCATATGGCTGAAAACAACAAAAATTTATTCTCTCATGGTTCTGGAGGCTAGAAGTTCAAAGTCAAGGGGTCAAGAGGGTCATACTCCCCCCTGAAATTTCTAGTGGAGAATCCTTCCCTGTTTCTTCTTATCTTTTGGAGAATCCTGGGTGTTCCTGGGCTTGTAATGGCATCATTCCAATTTTTGTCTTTGTCCTCACATGATCTTCCCTGTGTCTCTCTCTACCTCTTCACATGGAACTTCTTAACAGGATACCAATCATTGGCTTTAGAGCTGAGAGGGGGAAAGAATCTTTGTTTCCTGTCTACTCAGTGAAACACTGTACTCTACATTCTTTACTTCTGATGAAGATGTGGGAGGGTTTTCTTCACACTCAGCAATTCTCAGACGCCAGCTGAGTACCCTACAATTTACTCAATTCTGACCCTGTCTACATTGAGATCGTTTCAGATCCCACAGGCTAAGGGCTCAGTCCTGCAAGATTTCACCCACAATTCAGACGCCCATCACAAGCCCAGGCCACCACCTTGTAACTGGGCAGGACCCTATGAGGTCTCCCCAAGACAGACCCACCCCACCTCCATCCTTTGTCTGCCTCTTTTTAAATTATTATTATTTCTTTTTGGCTGCTCTGAGTCTTCACTGCTGCTCGGGCTTTTCTGTATATGCAGCGAGCAGGGGCTACTCTCTAGTTGTGGGTGTGTGGCTTCTCTTGTGGAGCACAGGCTCTAGAGCTCGCAGGCTTCACTAGTTGCAGCACATGAGCTCAGGAGTTGTGGTTCCTGGGCTCTAGAGCACAGGCTCGGTAGTTGTGGTCCATGGGCTTAGCTGCCCCACAACATGTGGAATCTTCCAGAAGCAGGGATCGAACCTATGTCCCCTGCATTGGCAGTCAGATTCTTAACCACTGGACCACCAGGGACATCCTCTTTGGGGATGTTTATAGAGGCTTTACTGTGCAGGCATAATTCACTAAATCACTGGCCAGTGGGGATTATTTCAACATTCCAGATGGTTGTGATGTTCTAACAGACTTTGAGACCCTCTAAACTGGATGAGATACCTGCTAAGTGCCCCCTCAAGCAGCACTGGGATGCTGGGAAGGGCACATACCTGGAGCATCATTCTTAACATCCTTTGTGTGGTCACGCTGCTCTATGGTCCTCTCCTGAGACTATCCAGACCTCCTTGAGAACAATCAATGCTTCAGAAACCATAAAAGCTTTGGCCAAGAACCAGACATCTCTCTGGAACAATCACTGATTTATAAAAAGCATTTGAGGTCAATTCACTAGAATTCTTATTTCATTTCCTCTGTTTTTGCTTCTTAAATAATCAGTGTTGGCTCAAACCATTCCCCTGGCTGAGAGACTCTTAGGGTGTGCTGGCTCCTCCCCTCCCATGACACCTCCTGACTTTCCAGCAACCTTTTCGCAGATAAAAGTTTGCTTCCCGCAGAAGGGTCAAGAGAGCTGCTTTTGTGCTCAACCATAAAATTCTCTGGAACTATCTTCAGGGTCGGCTCAGCCCCATAAAAGAGGGTTCCTGACAAGTCAGAGGAATTAGAAGGAAGGCTCTGAAGGACCCAGCTTGCAGCATGATGAAGAACTTCCCTGTGGCTTCCCTTCTTTTCCTGGTTCTTATCCTGAGTGTCGATCTTGGAGCTACCACACGTACGGAGCTGCCCCACTCCCTTCCCGGGCTGACCAGGGGTGGAAGCAAAGGGCCAGCTCCAAGATCCTTCCTCTCTCTCTTTTTTTCCTCTAAGGTGGCAGTGATGTGGCCAAGTTCTGCTGTTTCCAATACAGCCAAAAACCCCTTCCCTGGAAGCGGGTGCGTAGCTATGAATTCACCAGGGACAGCTGCTCCCAGAAGGCTGTGATGTGAGTATTTCTCCTTTGGGTTTTTGGGGTCCCTTACCAGTTATGTAGTCAGAGGGGTGCTGAGCAGACCCCCTCACCGACCCCAGGGCCAGGATGAGCCTCAGGCTGGAAGCCTGGTCAGTCGGTTATTGCTCAACCTCGGGCGTTAACAAGCATGACCCTGAGCTAGGTTTCCTGACTTGCAGCCCATGATCCAGGGATCTGCCAGGCACTGCGCTAAGTGCTGGGTATAAAAGAATAAACAGCCCTTATAGACCCAGGTGGCACTAGCTGTAAAGAACCACCTGCCAATGAAGAAGAATGTGGGTTTGATCCTTGGGTTGGGAAGACCCCCCTGGAGGAGGGCATGGCTACCCACTCCAGTATTCTTGCCTGGAGAATCCCCATGGACAGAGGAGCCTGGAGAGCTACAGTCCACAGGGTCCCATGACTGAAGCAACTTAGCATGCCTGCATAGATCTTACGTCTAGCATAAGAAAGAGGGCATTAAAAGACACTTGCACAAAATAGATAATCTCAATTGTATGAGTGCTTGAAAAGGACAGCAGGAGAAAACAGCAGGAGGGAGCATGTCATTGGAGGGGAGGTAAAACCTTACTCTACCCTCCTAGGGGCTCTGGCTGAGCCTGAGAATTAAATGGACATAAAACAGATTAACAGGAGAAAAGCATACAGATTTTTTCATGCACACGGAGCCCCCACAGGAAGATGAAGACCCAAGGAAGTAGCAAAATCCACATGCTTTTGTCCAAAGCCTACCTGCTTTTGAACAAAGAGGGAATTGTGGAAAAGTAATTAAAATATGTGGGGGTGAAGAAAGCTAAAGACTGATAAGGGTTATCTTAATAATGTTTGTTTGTACAGAGTTTTCTTGGCCTTGACTATCTCTGACGTTAAGAATAATTTTCCCTCCAGGCACAAGGAGGACATTTTTCACATGGGAGTTTTATCTCCTGCTTTCAGGAGGCAAAGGGGAGGTCAGAATGCCCTTCTTGCACTTGCTGGTGTTTGGGTTTTTTTGTTTTGTTTTAGGTTTCTTTTTATTGTTTGAGTTTTTTAGTGTCTTTAGCTCAAAATAATCCTTTTGTCAAAGTGGCATATTTGGGGGCAGCATGTTTGGGTACCCTTCATCATAGTCACAGGAGGACCTCACTTAACATTGGGAGGGTTTCCTGGAGGAAGTGACATTTACGCTGAGAACCCCCAAGGATAAGTGGGAGTGGTGAGGGGGGCTGGCAGGAGCATGGTGGATGGGAGAAGGGTGAACAAATTTCTGACAAGGCAGACAGGTGCGCAAGAGGCAGGTCATGCCAAGCTCATCGGTAGCAGGAGAGATGATGCATACCAGGAAGGGTCCCTGGAAGGACTAAATGAGGCTAACATATGCGAAGCATGTAGCGCTGAGCCTGCACACAGGAAACGTTCAGCAAATGGAAGCGATGCTAAGTTGCCTCAGTTGTGCCCAACTATTGGTGACCCCATGGACTGTAGCCCGCCAGGCTCCTCTGTGCATGGAATTCTCCAGGCAAGAATAGTGGAGTGGGTAATGGAAGTGATCTTTAAGTGTAAATACATAAGTAGGGGCCGCCACTGCTCTCCAGGACTCGGGGTTCCTCTCCAGGACTCCGGGTTCCTCTCCAGGACTTGGGGTTCCTGAGCATGAGAGAATGTGCAGAAAGGTAGATGACAGGCTCCAAGGACAAACCCAAATATTGTCACAGTTAAGGGCAGGCAAGAGGCACCCCAGTGCCCAGGCATGGAGGGGGATGCTTCTGGGCTCAGGATGCGCTCCCTGGGTCTTCTCCTTTGTGTCTTGATTGACTTTTTGGAGCTTTACAGACATTAACACTTAACCAACAACTGGCAAAAGGCCCCAGGCTAAGCTCAAAGCAGTGGCTCTGTCACAAGTTGTGTGACCTTGGACACAAGTCATTTTTAAAAGGAAGGTGAGGGGTCTAGATCAGCCATCTGTTGCTGCATAACAAATCACTCAAAGTCTAGTGGCTTAATCCAACAGTGATAATCTTCTTATCTCTCATGGTTTCCATGGGTCAAGAATTCCAGAAGGGCTCAGCTGTGAGGCTCTGGCTTGACATCTCTTATGTGGTTATGGACAGATGGTGGCTTCACTGGTGGCTTACCAGTAAAGAATCCACCTGCAATGCAGGAGACACATGCAGGAGATGCGGGTTCGATCCCTGGGTCAGAAAGATCCCCTGGAGAAGGAAATGGCAACCCACTCCAGTATTCTTGCCTGGAAAATTTCACGGACAGAGGAGACTGGCGGGCTGTGGCCCACAGGGTCACAAAAGAGCTGGATAGAACCCAGTGACTAAACAACAGCAGACTGGCCGTGCTGGAGCTGGATCAGCTCGGGGGGCTGGAGGCATCTCTCTGTCTCCAGGGCATCTCTGTGTAATCTCTGTTGGGCTAGTTTGGGCCTCCCCACGGTGTGGTGACCTGGGGTGGCAGGACTCCTTACAAGGAGGTCCAAAGCTCCTGCGTGAGTGCTCAACGAACCAGGCAGAAGTTCTACAACCTTCTATGACCTAGCTACCAAGTCACATAGCATCACTTCTGCCATTCCTATTGGTCAACCAGTCCCCTAAGACTGGCCTAAATTCAAGGGGAGGAGACATAGACCCCCATTTCTTAATAGGAACAATGTCAAATGGATGTTGGAACATCCATGAAGCCCTTTTTATCCCTTATTTTCCCATTCTTTGGGGTCTTCTCCCCTGCACGTGCCAGGGCAGGAACCCAGTAAGTACACGGTACTCCAGGTTAGAGCACCCTTGACTTAGGCTCTTGTCACTTCTGAATGCTCTCAAGGAGCAAAGGCTGGAAACCATTCAGGGACATCAGCCACAAGCCCCAGTCTTTTTTTTTTAAACATATTTATTTATTTGGCTGCCCCAGGTTTTATTTGCAGCATGTGGGATCTAGTTCCCTGACCAGGGATTGAACCCAGGCCCCGCTGCATGGGGAGTGCAGAGTCTTAGCCACTGGACCACCAGGGAAGCCCCACAACCCCCGGTCTTAAGGAGCTCACAGTGTGGTGAGGAACACAGGAATCTTCTCCACATGAACAGCTGTGGCAAACAACCCACAATAATGTGATTAAGAATTAAGTGGCTCCATGCATATGAGGTTCTTTTGTGCGGTGATGCAAATATTCTAAAATTGATCGTGGTGATGGCTGTGTCATCTATGGGTATATGAAAACCCCTGAATTCTGATTATACACTTTAAGTGGGCCAGTTATACAGTGTGCGAATTATATCCCAATAAAGCTGCTATATTAAAACGGAAGAATTTAGAAGCATGGCTCATGTTACCTGCTTCAGACCAGAGCTGTTGGGGCATGTTTCCTAACAAACGTGGGCCAGGAAGCGAGGTTTCCACTAGAAAACAAGCTAGGGGAGAGGAGGGAGGGCAGGGGCTGGAAGAGGGAGCTGGGAGGCTTCCCTGGTGGGTCCAGTGGTTAAGAATGCGCCTGCCAATGCAAGGGACTTGGGTTTGATCCCTGGTCAGGGAACGAAGATCCCACAGGCCTCAGGGCAGCTGAGAGCCCACACCCTGGAGCCTGAGCTGGAGCCGGAACACTACAACTAGAGAGGGGCCCACACGCTGCAATAAAGACTCGACCCAACGCAGCCAGAAAGAAGGAAGATGGAAGAGGGACGGGGGTGCAGCAAAGGGGGTGCAATCAGGAGATCAGTTGGGTGGGGTGGGGGGGCTGCCCCTCAAGTCCATCCTTTTCCAGGAGGCCAAAGTTCTTAGTATTGACTCTCAGCATCTCTTTTCCCACAGATTCACCACCAAGAGAAGCCAGAAAGTGTGTGCCCAGCCGAAGGAAGCATGGGTGCAAAAATACATTTCATTACTCAAAGCCCAGCAACAACTGTGACCTGACTGCTGAATTTTCAGTCCAAGTCTCCTGGATCCGGCTCTGCACTTGGCTCTGTGGTCCTTTGGTGGAGCCTGAAGAATTTCTCCAAGAGAAGGCTCCATGGGTCTGATAGGGAGGAGAGGAGAGTTTTCAATCAGTCATTTTAAAAAGATTTTATTTGCTCAATAAATTTTCTTATTCAATTAAAAACTGAATTTTCTTCAAAGAAAATAAAGGAGTCAATATTTGCAGCTGACTGCCTGGCGAGTCCCCAGTCCCTGATCAGACCATCGTATTGAATTCTGTCTTATGTTTTTGTGTGTGGAAAAAGAAAAAGAAAAAGCAGGGACAATGTTAATATATTTTGGCAAAATGCCCATGAAATGTTTTAACATTATATAGAGAGATAAGTTTATGTCATACGGAAAATTAAACTCTGTACAATACCTTGTGGCCTGTTTTTGCAGGATAAATGAAGTACATCCATATTGGGCACGGTTTTCTCATAAGGTAATAATTAATACGCTTCCCTGGTGGCTCAGCACTGAAGAATCTGCCCCATTGCAGGAGATGTGGGTTCGATCCCTGGGTAAGGAAGATCCCCTGGAGAAGGAAATGGCCATCTACTCCAGTATTCTTGCCTGGGAAACCCCCTGGACAGAGGAGCCTGGTGGGCTGCAGTCCATGGGGGTCACAAAAGAGTCGAACACTATTAAGAGACTAACATTTTCACTTCGTATAGAATAAACCACCTAAAAAAATAATTACAGATTCACGGGAAGTTGCAAAAACAATACAGAGAAGTCAGGTGTACCCTTTAACCGGTGTTCCCCGACAGTCACATCGTACACAATTATGGTAAAATAGCACACCCAGGAAATCGACAGTGGTGTAAGTGTCTGTATGAGTCTGTCATTCTATCACACGTGTGAGATTCCTGAAGCCACTATTACAACCAAGAGCCAAACCTAGTCCATCACCACAAAGATCTTTCGAGTGTCTTCCCTTCTCAGTCACGTCTCCCTTCCCCCACCATCCTTAACCCCTAGCAACTCCTAATCTGTCCCCCTGCAAAATGTTGTCATTTCGAGAATGTTATACACACAGAATCATATCATACGTGACCTTTTGAGGTGGTATTTTTTTTTTAAACTTCACATAATGCCCTTGAAATACATCCAAGCTGTTGTGGGTTTCCACAGTTTATTCTTTTTTTTTTATCGATGACTAGTATTTCATGGAGCGATGCACTGCAGTTTATTTAAACTACCCTCTCATAGGTTTTTAGTCTGAGGTTACTACAGATAAGGACTTCCCTGGGGGCTCAGACAGTAAAGCGTCTGCCGACAATGCAGGGAGACCCGGTTTCAATCCCTGGGTGGGGAAGATCCCGTGGAGAAGGAAATGGCAACCCACTCCAGTATTCTTGCCTGAAAAATCCCGTGGATGGAGGAGCCTGGTAGGCTACAGTCCATGGGGTCGCAAAGAGTCGGACACGGCTGAACGACTTCACTTTCACTTAACTACAGATAAAGCTCATGAGAACAATCACGTACACACAAAGGCTTTTACATGGACATAGGTTTTCATTTCTCTGAGATAAATGCCCAGGCATGCAATTAATTGCTGGGTCATAAAATAAATGTATGTTTAGTTTTCTAAAGAAACTGCCAAGGGTCTTCTCTGGTGGTCCTGTGGTTAAGACTCTGTGCTTCCACTGAAGGGGGCACAAGTATGATCCTTGGTCCCCTGGTTGGGAAACTAAGATCCTGCATGCCTCCCGGTGCAGAAAAAAGAAACTGCCATGCTATTTTCCAAAGGGACTGTCATTTTACCTTCCCACCAATACTAAGGATTCCAGTTTTCTGCGCTTCTGAGCTAGTATTTGGTGTTAGCACTTATTTTTAATGTTAGCTGTTCCAAAATTAAATCACTAATGAATGTGTGTTGTTGTTTAGTCACTTAGTCATGTCTGATTCTTTTGTGACCCCATGGACTGTAGCTTGCCAGGCTCCTGTGTCCATGAAATTTTCCAGGCAATAATATTAGAGTGAGGGGCTTCCCTGGTGGCTCAGGGGGTAAAGAACCTGCCTGCAATGCAGGAGACCTGGCTTCGATCCCTGGGCAGCGAAGACCCCCTCGAGAAAGGCATGGCAATCCACTCCAGTATTCTTGACTGGAGAATTCCCATGGACAAAGGAGCCTGATGGGCTGTGGTCCATGCCGTTACAAAGAGTCAGACACGATTAAAGCCACTTAGCACAATATTAGAGTGAGTTGATATTTCCTCCTCCACGGGATCTTCCCAATCCAGGGATCGAACCTGCATCGCTTGTGTCTCCTGCACTGGCAAGCTGATTCTTTACCACTGCACCGCCTGGGAAGCCAAGGTATCTGACTGTGGTCAGCTCTGTGATATGGCTATCACTGTGCAATATCTCTTCATGTGCCTATTTGCCATCCACGTATCTTCTTTGGTGAGCTAGCTCTCATGCTTTTTCTCCACTTTCTAACTAGAGCATTTGTTTTTTCACTGTTGAGTCACCAGATACGAGCCCTTTGTCAGATATGTGGCTTGCAAATATTTTTTTCTCGGACGGTAACTTGTCTTTTCATCTTCTTAACAGCTTCTTTCACAGAGTTAAAGATTTAATTTTGATGAAGTTGAGGTTAATTCATACACCATAAAATTCACCAGTGAGAAGTGTACAATTCACTGATTCCTTTGTACATTCACAAGGTACTGCGACCATCATCACTACTAACTCCAGGATATTTTCGACACCCCGAAAAGAAACCCCATCCCTATTAGTATTTACTCCCTAACAGCCCTAGCAACCCCTTCTCCCAATTCTTTTCAACCTGTTTTGTTTTATGACTCAGAATACGTAGTGTTTCTTGGTGTATGCTTCCCAGGCATTTGAAAGGACTGTGGATTTGCTATGGCTCATGGGTGGAGTCTCTTATAAACATCAATTAGGTCTTATTGGTTGATGGTGTTGTTGAATTCTTCTATATCTTTGCCGATTTTCCAAATAGTTGTTCTATCAGTTTTTGAGACAGGGGTGTTGAGATCTGCAAGTATGGTTGTGGATTTGTCTATTTCTCCTTTCATTCCTATCAGTTTTTGCTTCATATATTTGGCAGCTCTGTTACTTAGGGCATACATTTTGCAGAACTGCTGTTTAGGACTTCTATTCCTTCTTGGTGGATTGACTTCTTTTTATTATATAATGCCTCTCTCTGTCCCCGGTAATTTTTCCGCTCTGAAGTCTACTTTATCTGATGTTAAATACAGACCCGGCTGCTATCTGTTGATTAATATTTGCATGCTACATCTTTTCCCCATCCCTTTACTTTTAACATACCAGTATTATTATATTTGAATTGAATTTCCTATAGACAGTATATATTTTATTAAAAATAACATCTATTCTAGGGAGTTCCCTGGTCGTTCAGTGGTTAGGACTCAGTGCTTTTATTGCCATGGGCTGGGTTCAATGTCTGGTCCGAGTGCTAAGATCTCGAAAACCACGTGGTGCAGCCAAAAAAAAAAATTCATTTTGCCTATCTTTGCCTTTTGACTGGTACATGTAATCCATTTATAGTAGGGAGTGATATCTAATTACCTGGGTGGGGATGAAAGTCTTGGCTTGATCTTAAAAAAATGGCTAAAGGAAGTTCTTTAAACAGAAAGGAAAAGGTAAAAGAAGGAACCTTGGAAATGTGTGAGTAATAGTAGATGCAAAAACGCAGCATTCCACAATGCTTGGGCTTCCCTGGTGGCTCAGACGGTAAAGAATCCGCCTGCAATACAGGAGACCTGGATTCAGTCCCTGGGTTGGGAAGATCCCCTAGAGAAGGGAAGAGCTACCCACTCCAGTATTCTTGCCTGGAGAATTCCACAGACAGAGGAGCCTGGCGGGATACCGTCCATGAGATTGCAAAGAGCCAGACACAACTGAAGTGACTTAGCACACACTCACACACATAGCAAGCAGACTGGCTGGGAGATCCCCACACCCCAAGAGAAAGTGTTGGAAGAATGGCAGTTTATAAGACACCATCTGCAAATAATGTTCAGGATCTAGCAGGAGAAGTAACACACCAACAAATAATCATGGTTCAATTTGTTCTGTACCACGAGATAAGAATTGTCAGAATAATCATTTATATCTTGACTTTGGGGCTTCCCTGTGGCTCAGATGGTAAAGAATCTGCCTGCAATACAGGAGACCTGGGTTTGAGCCCTGGGTCGGGAAGATCCCCTGGAAAAGGGAATGGCAACCCAATCCAATATCCTTGCCTGGAGAATTCCATGGACAGAGGAGTCTGGCGGGCTACAGTCCAGGGGGTCGCAAAGAGTCGGACACAAGTGAGGGACTCACACACACCATTATGACTTGGCATGAAGGAAGCACTTACTGCTGGAAGTCCAATCTTCTTAACTTAGCATCCCAGGCCTTCCGTGATGTTTTAGATTTACTTTCACTGGAAACAGGCCTTGAGATTTTAAAAAATCTGAGTGTAGGACTTCCCGGGCGGTCCAGTGATTAGGAGCCTGCCGGTGGGAGGGACGCGAGTTTGAACCCTGGTCTGGGAAGATGCCGCGGGGCAACTGAGCCAGCGCACCACAAGTGCTGAGCCCGCACGGCATCAGGAGAAGCCACCAACCGCCACAGCAAACCCGAGCACCACGGCTAGAGAAAGTCTGAGCACAGAAACGAAGACCCAGTGCAGCCAAAAATAAGAACTGAGTGTATATGACAGATTTTGGAAGTGATCAGAGGAGATAACAGAAAGAAATGAGGAAGTGAGACAGGAAAGGGAAGGCAAAGAGTAAGGGTGTATTATTAGGCAAGTTGTCACTCTGGGCAACTGAGCTTAGTCCTGTTAGGGATCTCTGGGAGGCGATGATTGAACAGCAGGTGTCTCAGAGTTAACCCGACACAAGGGGAAGTGAGCAAGGGTGTTTATAAACCAATTCCTGTCTGTCAGAGGCTAATAGATGCTGGCATCCAGAAGGCATACGCATCCTATCTGTATGAAGCCACAGTGGGTCATCAGAGAGAGCCCTCAAAGAGATGCAGATGCTGGCGGGCTGGGATACCAAGGTGAGGCCTGAGGGCTTATGAGCAGGGCACTGAGGGCATTAGCTTCACTGGACCAGGCTGCAGCCTACGGTTCCAGCCAACTTACCTAACCAAACGCACTGGGCCACCCTGTGCTTTCCTGAATAATGTGACAATCCCTAGCTCACTTCAGGCCAACAAGCGGCCATTTCCTCCATCTCCTGAAAGCTGTTTCCTTCACCAGAACATCCCCTCTCCAGTTCCAGTCTCTCCCTGCCAAAATTCTGCCAAACAAGATCCCCCCAAATGTCAAAATGTTTCTTCCATTTGCTGAGAACATGGAGGTTTTCCATGAGCTCTTGGTGACTTTCTCCATGCCCCCAGACAGTGTGTGCTCACTTCATTGTGTCTGACTCTTTGCAATCCCATGGACTGTAGCCCACCAGGTTCTTCTGTCCGTGAGATTTTCCTGGCAAGAATACTGAAGGGAGTTGCCACGCTCTCCTCCAGGGGATCTTCCCGACCCAGGGATCGAACCCATGTCTCCTGCGGCTCCTGGATTGCAGGCATTCTTTACTGCTGAGCCACTTAAGAAGCCCCCTCCCAAACAGTTAGCAGACCCCTTGTGCCTTCGGAGGATGCTGGCATCTTTTGTTCATTTTCTATGGTACTCCTTTACAATCATAATTTTTTTAAAGATTTTTTTTTTTAATGTAGGCTGTTTTTGAAGTCTTTATTGAATTTGTTACAATAGTGCTTCTGTTTTACATTTTGGATTTTTTGACCACGAGGTTTGTGGGATCTTAGCTCCCCAACCAGAAATCAAACCCGCACCCCCTGCATTGGAAGGTGAAGTCTTAACCACTGGACCACCGGCAATGTCCCTACAATTGTAATATATTTATTGATGCGCTTGGATTTCTACCAGACTGTAGGCTCCTGGAGGTCAGGAGTTAAGTATAAATATCTTTGCAGAAATGAAGGACTTCGAAAACACTTGCGGACCATGCCAAAAATGCTCCAGACATTCATTGCCCAAGCTCCAGTAAGAGTGGTATATATACATGCAGGCCTGCAAGACCAAGGTCATGTTGATGGGTCTAGTAGAAAGACAGAGTTTTGTGGAATTCCCTGGCGGTCCAGGGGTTAGGACTCCCCGTGATTTCACTACTGAGGGCTTGTGTTCAGTCTCTGGTGGGGGAACTAAGTTGATCCCACAAGCACCACGGAGCTGCCAAATACAAGAAGTGTTCGTTGCTCAGTCAAGTCCAGTTCTTTGCGACCCCATGGACTGTAGCCCGCCAGGCTCCTCTGTCCATGGGATTTCCCAGGCAAGAATACTGGAGTGGGTTGCCATTCCCTTCTCCAGGGGATCTTCTTGACCCAGGGATCGAACCCGGGTCTCCAGCTTTGCAGGCAGATTATTTACCGTCTGAGCCACCAGGGAAGCCCAAAGACAAGAACTGAAGGTGGGGAGGAGGAGGTGGTTTTGGGGGGGTGGGGGGGGGGGGAGAGACTGTTGTCTGTAGTTCCACACATCTACCAGCAGATGGCAACCGTCACTTACCTTCTGTTAAGGACACTTGTTGCCTCTCCCTGGACAAGGGGACAATCTGCAGAGAAGTCCATTCTCTGAGGATCTACCTGAGATCCTGGATCACATGCAGGCACCGAAGGAGGAAGGCAGAAGAAAGATATGAGAAAAAGGAAGACAGTTCAATTTTCAGAGGGTAAAGTTCAAGGCTTGAGGGTCCAGGGGAGAGTGTGTATATGTGTTAGTCATTCAGTCGTGCCTGACTCTTTGCGACCCCATGGACTGCAGCCCACCAGGAGGGGAGAAATGAAATATACACAAAGCAATTAAGACCCCCTACAAGATAAGGGGGAGTGCTTCCAAGGTGGCATTAGTGGTAAAGAACCCACCTGCCAGTTCAGGAGACATAAGAGATGTGGATTTGATCCCTGGGTCAGGAAGCTTCCCTGGTGGAGGGCATGGTAACCCACTCCAGTATTCTTGTCTAGAGAATCGCATGGACAGAGGAGTCTGGAGAGCTATGGTCCATAGGGTCGCAGGGAGTCGGATATGACTGTGCAACTTAGCACGCACAAGATAAGCGGCCTGTGTGAGTCTGACTGGAGACATGACCTCCTTGGGCCTCAGTTTCTTCATTCATAAAGTCAGAAGATTGGAATAGATGCTAAAAAAGAAGCGAGCATGTGCACATCTAGCTGTGCGAGGCTTTATGAAGAAGACTGGGGCTGGGTGCAGAAAAATGGGCAGGTTTGGTAAGGGAGACACAGTTGCAAGAATAAACATCTTTGTCCACGATGCACTTGGTTCTTCCCATTCTTTGAACAGCCATTAATTCTCACCCACTCTGTGCTAGACACTCTGCTAGATGCCAGGGACACTGTGGGGGTGGGGTGGGGGGGATGGCAAATAAAAGTGGCGAAGATTTTCCTAGGAGTTCATGGTCTAATGAAGGACTGACATGACGGCAAGTATTTACGGTGACATTTGTACAGTGCCATGAGATAAGAGTTGTCAAATACCAAACACTGATGTACCTATGGCCTTATCATTTATAAAACACATTAGAGTATTCCTCAATCTTCAAGGTGAAGAAGAATAAAA
Organism: Cervus canadensis; assembly: GCF_019320065.1. Classification (NCBI taxonomy): domain Eukaryota; kingdom Metazoa; phylum Chordata; class Mammalia; order Artiodactyla; family Cervidae; genus Cervus; species Cervus canadensis. Next base: position 27,619,175 of record NC_057417.1, on the reverse strand, counting down.
TGATTCCCGTTTTCAAGGAAGGTAGAGACAAGAAGTGGTAGTAAGGTCAAGGTCACACTTCTGCCAGTAGTGGGGCGTTGTTGGCTAATACCAGTTCCTCCAAATCCACGTCCTGTGGTTTTATCCACTTCCTCATGCTGCTTACAAAAATACGACCCTGCTGATCAGCTACAGAATTGAAAAATATTGGTCCTCAGACCAGAGCATCAGAAAAACCCTTTACTCTTTACTAATGAGGGAATATTCATTGGATGCTGAAACTGAAGCTCCAATACTTTGGCCACCTGATGCGAAGAGCTGACTCATTGGAAAAGACCCTGATGCTGGGAAAGATTGAAGGCAGGAGGAGAAGGAGACGACAGAGGATGAGATGGTTGGATGGCATCAACAACTCAGCGAACATGAGTTTGAGCAGACTCTGGGAGAGAGTGAAGGACAGGGAAGCCTGGCGTGCTGCAGTCCATGGGGCCACAAAGGTTAGACACGACTGAGCAACTGAACAACAGCTATGGAACAAACAGATCTCTTGGTTCCTTGAGGGAAATCTGGGGCTATTGGGGTAGGATATGCCCCCAAAGCAACTGCCAGGGGCCAGTGTTCTTGCTCTGTCCCATGGTTATTGGCTTTCCAGAGCCCCTCAGACTCAGCCCAGGCTGATGGGAATCTCATGAGACACTTGCCCTTCCCTGCTGAGCCCCGGACATCAGCAGTGAGTTACTCGGTCTCCAATTCCATCTGGTTAAAAAAGGAGCATACAGACTTCGCTAGTGGTCCAAGGGTTAGAAATTCACCTGCCAATGCAGGGGACATAGATTCGATCCCTAGTCTGGGATTATCCCACATGCCACTGGGCAACTAAGCCCACGTGCCACAAGTACCGAGCCTGCCCCTAGAACACGACTGCAATGAGAAGTTCATGAAACGCAACTAGAGAGTAGCCGCTGCTTGCTGCAACTAGACAGCCCATGTGCAGCAACAGAGATCCAATGCAGCCAAAAATAAAATACATTTTTAAAAAGGAGCACGCTCATGTAGGACCCTGGAGATCTGTGTGGTTGATGCCCCCATGGAGATTTCCAGAAAGACTTCTCAAGGCCCCTTTAGCCCCGGACCTTTAAATCTCAAAATCCCAAGTTTTAGACCTGGTTTGAACTCAGTTATTCCATCTTTCTGAAAGTCGTTCAGTTGTGTCCAACTCTTTGCAACCCCATGGACTGTATAGTCCATGGAATTCCCTAGGCCAGAAGAGAATAGAGTGGGTACCCTCTCCCTTCTCCAGGAGATCTTCCCAACCCAGGAATCAGACCCAGGTCTCCCACATTGCAGGCGAATTCTTTACCAGCTGAACCACAAGAGAACTCCATCTTTGGGGGACTTTAATTTCTAATTTATTTTTTTTCCATTTATAATAATCTCTTTCATTTGCAAGTAATTTAAAAACCGATAAAGTGTTCCCACATCCTCATGATTGCTTTTTATTCTTTACAACCTTGTTAGGAATTTTTTTCCTCTAATTCAGAGATTAAAAAATAATAGCTATGACTCCAAAGGACATGAGTTTGAGTAAACTCCAGGAGATGGTGAAGGACAGGGAAGCCAGGTGTGCTGCAGTCCATGGGGTCTCAAAGAATCGGACCTGACTTAGCGACTGAAAAAACAGGCTCCAAAAATTTGTTAGTAGCTCAAGTGGCAGAGTTTGAATTCAATAACCCATGCCTTCAGCCCCCCTGCAGCCTGCCCGCGTGGTGCTGTGAGTGTTCTCCAAACACACCCTCCCCTTCCCAGCTCCCGAAATTTCTGCCTGTGCTCTTCTCTGCTTGCCAAGACCCAGTGTGAACACCAGCCTTCTCCAGTCCTGCCAGTGAACGAATCCTCCTCTCTGCCGTGTCCTGAGCTTTGCAAACTGCAGTGCAAAGAACACGGAAGGGATCGAATTCCCACCTCTGCCACTTGTTAGCTGGGTGACTTTGGGCAAGTTTCTGAACCTCTCTGAACCTCTTTCTTCATATCTAAAGTATTCTATTGTGAGATCATTTTTCAGAAAAGGCAAAATCATGACTTCACACAGGCATGAGAAAGAACACTCTGTAAAGATTTTACTTTACTCATCATGAGGGAACCAGGATAATGTTACGGCTGGTTCAAAAGAGAATCTGAGAAACAGACACCTTTATAGATCAAGAATATTGAAACGAATCAAATCTGTTTTTTAGGAAAGTGTGTCTGACATTTGTATGGAGAACAGACTGGGAACACCATCAAAAGCAGGGATGTATCCATGTTCGTAACAACATCTTTCACAGCGCCCAAAAGGTGGAAATGACCCCGATGGCCATCAGCCAATGAATGGATACCCCAGATGTGAAGTATATATATTCAATAGAATATTATTCAGCCTTAAAAGGAACACAAACTGATACATGCTACATGAGTGAACCTTGAGAACATTATGCCAAATGAAAGGAGCCAGATACGGAAGGATAAATATTGTATGGGTTCACTTATATGAGATACCTAGAAGAGGCAAATTCATAGAGACAGAAAGAAGCGTAGAGGTTACTGGGGACCAGGAGGGCGGGTGGTGAGTTATTATTTAGTGGATTCGGAGTTTCTGTTTGACTTGATAGAAAAAAGTTCTGGAAATGGATAGAGGTGGTGGTTGTGGGACATTGGAAATGTACTTAACATCACTGAATTGTATACTTAAAAATGGTGAAAAGGATACTCTTTATGTTACTATATTTTAACTACAATGAAAAACAGTTTTGTAAAAAATGTGGGGAGGCTGCTGTAGACTCCGTATGAGAAAGGCTGAGGGCCTCATGGGGGCAGGACAGGAGAGATGGGAGAGAGAAACTCCTGAGTCACCCGGGGCTCAAACTCAGAGGCTTTTGTTCCCACCTGGGTACTCTCCTGGGCTCACATGCTTTGGTTCTACTCTAAAATTGCCTGCATCTATGAATTATCTAATACATCTCTGATATAGTGCCTGGACGAATGTCTGACACATAGTAAATTCTTAATACCAATGTATTGGATGAAGGAAGGAAGGAATAAAACAACAGAACTTCACGGCCGTGGCTCTCAGGGGACGCAGAAGAGGCAGATTAGCATCTTAGAATCACAGGGAAGCTTTTCTTAAATGAACTTGCTCCTGCCCTTCCTGAATCCTGCCCAAGGGCCACACCCAAATTCCAATACATGTGGTCAGCTGGGATGCAGGCTGGGGGATAAGGAACCCAAGTGAGGCAGACTCCTGACAGGTGAGAAGGACTCCTGGCAGGTGAGAAACCCAGACGTTTAGATGGATGGGGGGCTCAGCAGACACTGGGACCCGGACACAGAGAGGAGAGAAGCTGTGGGCGGAGAGACAGGAGCAGAGGATTGGCCAGAATGGGCTTGGATCCTTAGAAGCCAATCACAGTGTGTCCACCTCCCTGCTCTGGTCCTTAATGACCTTGCCTCCTCCATTATTAATCCGGTGTTTCAGCTGAAGTTGTGACTCTGCGGGTCCATTAAGGCTCTCCTGGGGCTGTCTGGCTTCCACCAAATGCATTAGAGCCGAGAGGGCACAGGCATAGAGGCCGCACTCAGCTCCCCCACCCCGCCCATCCGTCGGGCCCCTCCCCTCCCCTCTCCCCAACCATCAACCCCAACAAATGCAAGGTACTTGATCAAGAGCATCTCTGCACTGAGCATGTTCCTGGACCCTCCCATGTGTGAAGCAGTTTTCTCCTTAGGGGACGTTTTGCACGTGATCGATTGGAAGGAACATTGCAGGGGGCGGCGGGGAGGCTGAGAGCACCGGCTTGGACTCCGGCTGCCTGGGCTGGGAGCCCAGGGCCACCACTTATCGCTTTGGGGATCTAAGATAAGTTCCTGAACCTGAACTCGATCATTAACCCCAGTTTCCTTACCGGCAAAGTGGAGATTATAGTGATACCAAGCTCCAGGCCGCCCTGAGGTTTAAACGAGGTAACTGCATTAAAAGCAGAGAGCTCAGGGCCGGCTCCGTAGTCAGTGATTAACTCTGGGCGGTTGCTGCAGCGGCTTCTTCTGTTGTCTTTATTATTGTTACAGTGAGAAGGTTGGACAAGATGGTCTCAGGGTCCTCTCAGGGGCTAATGTCCTGTTCATTCATTAAGTAAATGTTTATGGAGCATGTATCCTAGGCAAAGCCCTCTTCTAATAGAAGCGAGGAGATAGCCATGAAAGAGAAAAATCTCTGACTTCACATTTGCAGGCGGGGTTGGAGGGAGAGTGCAGACATATGATAAAGGAATAAACATAATAAATAAGTAAACCAGACAGTGCATTAGAAGGTAAGAACTTTGGGGATTCCACGGTGGTCCAGTAGTTAGGGGGCCTCCCAGGTGGCACTAGTGGTAAAGAACGGAACTTACAATGCAGGAGATGTAAGAGACAAGGGTGGGATCCCCGGGTTGGGACGATCCCCTGGAGGAGGGCATGGCAACCCACTCCAGTATTCTTGCCTGGAGAATTCCATAGACAGAGGAACCAGGTGGGCTGGTTCATAGGGCTGCAAAAAGTCAGACAAGACTGAAGTGACTTAGCATGCATGCATGCCAGTGGTCAGGACTCCAAGCTTTCACTGCAGAGGGTTCAAGTTCTATCCCTGGTCTGGGAACTAAAATCCCCCAAGCCCTGTGGTGTGGCCAAAAAAAAAGAAGAAGAAGAAGGTGAGAGCTCTGAAAGAAGTAGAAACTAGAAATGGTAGGAGATGCTCAGGAAAAGCCTCAGTGAGAAGGTGACCTCTGAACAAAGACTTGAAGGAGGCGAGGGCATGAGCCCTGCAGGTGTCTGAATGAATATTCCAGGGAGTGACAACAGCCAGTGCAAAGGGCCTGAGGTAGAAGTGTGCCTGGCTTTGGTAGAGGACACAGTCTAATGAGTGAGAAGTGAATGAAATGAAGAATAGCCGGTGAATCAGAGATAATGGGGTCAAAGCATGTAGGGTTTGTGACATAGTGTCAAGACCTTGGCTCTTAATGTGCACTGGTTACGAAATTGAACCACACAGTTTGGGGTGAAGTACCAATGGAAAAGAATAGCTTTATTCCTTTGCCAGGCAAAGGGGGCTAATGCCCTCAAAACTGTGTGTCCCAATCTGGAGTGGGGTTGGGGGTGGCGTGAGGCGTCTTACAGTCCAGGGGTGGGGTTGTTGATAAGGATTTGTGTGTGTGTGTGTGTGTGTGTGTGCTGGACCCGTGTTCCTTCAATCCAGAAATCACCTGCCGTCAGGTGGTGATGGGTGAACTGTGATGTGGACAGATGATTTGTGTGCAAATGGAAATCATCAGGAATCAAGACAGGAGTAATGTTGGCGTGAGTGACAGTGAGCTGGAATCATAAATATTTTAAAATGTAGGTTTTGAGGCTTCCCTGGTGGTCCAGTGGCTAAGACTCCATGCTCCCAGTGCAGGGGGGCTGGGTTCAATTGCTGGTGGAGGAACTTGATCCCACATGCTGCAACTAAGACCTGCAAAATAAGTGCATATTTAAACAAAAAATAAATAAAATGCAGGTTTTATTATTGCTCAGGTATGGTGAGGCTGCCAGATCAGGAGATGACTGCCGTTGAAAAGGTAGTTTGTTATACTCACAGATCCCAAGAGCAGGGTCGTGTCACCCCACACAGAACCACACAGGGGAGCACCAGAGTGGATCAGGAGCCAGAGGGAGAAAGGAAACTATGAGAGCCTTTGTTATGGTTTTAATGGGCGACGCAGGGTCAGCAGGCTTAGGATTGGCTCCTTTGGATAACTTCAATGGGTTCTGGGGTGTAGGGCCACCCCTAGTTGTCTGGTACCTGGCTCGGGGGGTGATTATGGAAGGTGGATTGCTGCCTGGAATGAGAGCTCCATAAAGGAGGAGTTAAGGTGTGAACCCTGGGGTGGGGGGGTAGGGTTTGCATATGAAAGATACACTCCAGGGAAGTTGCCATCTCTAAGAGTTAGTTGACCTAGGAAGGGTAGTCCCAAGGGAAGGTTTCAGACCCAATGTCTCCTTCCTTGATGCCTGAAAATCCTTGAAGAGAGGTCAGATCCCACAGCGATCAGGAAGGGCAGGAGAGGAGAAGGAGAGAGGGAAGGAAGGGATGGGAGGAGAAGGGATGAGAGGGAGGAAAGGAAAAGGAGGAGAGAGAAGGAGCCTGATTCTTTTGGTTTATTCACTTTGATGTTTTAAAACTCTAAACATCACAACTTTGATAAAAAAAAATTTTTTAATTTAAAGGAAAACAAAAAAAGAAAAAGATAATTCCAGTATTATTTCCTTGGACCTAACAGTTTACGGTGGCAGGAATTAGTTAAATCCTTATTTTACAGATGAGGAAGTTGAGGGTCAAAGAGGTTAAGTGATGAGTACATAGTTAGTAAGTGGGTCTGGCACTTGGCCCCGGTAGGGCTGATCCCAAAGCCTGCGCTTTCCCCAGCTGCACGGGCTCACTGTCTAAGGAAGAAATGACCAGCCACCTGATGCATGGTTGTTGGGAACGTTCCAGACCCACCATCTCCTTCCTTGTCTGCCAAGGATGCTGGAAACTCCTCTAAGAGAGTACAGAACCTCCTACCTTACAGCCATTGAGAAGGCAAGGAACTCTCCCTCGATGCTCACCGGCCATTTATATAGTGACTCCTCTTTCTTGTGTTAAGAATGTGGGTTCCCTAAGTCGAAGTAGCAGACATCTCTTGTACCTGGGTCCTTTTCTCTTCCCCACAGCACCCCTCCCCCAATAGGGACAGCCTCAGAGAGGGTTAAACCCAAGGACCTGCCCATTAAGACAGAAAATTGTCAAAGGGACACCTTTGGCATCCTTCCTCCAACTGTCCTGCTCAGCCTGGCCTAGATCCTCTCGCCCGAGATTTTGAATCTTGACTGAGCCCGAAAGCCCCACAGAAATCCTCTCCCAGGCTCACTCCTCTCTAGACACAACCTAAGTGTCTTCCGCCTGTCTTCTCTCTCATGGCCTTGGACCCCACTGTGTGCGCTCTCGTGGCAGCCCACATCTCTGCATCCCTGTAGCCCCCTCCTTCTCTTTCCATTTTTCTGCTCCTCCCATTTCTCCACCCTCACTTTTCCTGACACATGATTTGGATTAGTGCCATAGAGCCATAGTGACAGCTTCTCCTGCTCGCGTTTAATTCCCTTCTCAACCCACTGCGATGTAGCATCTGTGTAGTAAAGCATTGACCTCACCGAAGGAGAGGGCTGGCTTTGCTTGCAGCTCCTGGGTGATGATCTCAAAGCCCTTCGGGTAGCCTGCCTGATGAGAGCATCTCTGTCTACCTGGGGGCCCCAGGTCTGACAGTGTTCTCCTGCCTGGGCTCTGATGACACTGAGATCCGCTGGCCTCCCCTCCCTTTGACTTCTCAGTCCTCATTTTCCTTGACCATTTCTTGTGGCTATTTCCTAACACTTGCTCAAGTGATAAGCACAGTGAGGCTTAAGCTCAGACCCAGATCCTTGTTGTTGTAAATCCCGACCTTGGTTCCCTACGCTGTCCCCTTGCTCCTTGGTCATCCTGACCAGTGTATAGGATTTAAAGTCAAGTATATGGGGAGGGAGGGGGAAGGGATGTTCAAGCGGGAGGGGATATGGGTAAATCTACGGCTGATTCATGTTGATGCTTGGCAGAAATCAACACAATACTATGAAACAATTATCCTTCAATTAAAAATTAATAAATTAAAAAAATAAAATTAGATAAAGGTTTAGTTATTAAGTCGTGTCCGACTCTTGCAACCCCATGGACTATAGCCCGCCAGGCTCCTCTGTCCATGGGATTCTCCAGGCAAAAATACTGGAGTGGGTTGCCATTTCCTTCTCCAGGGGATCTTCCTGACTCAGGAATTGAACCCCAGGTCTCCTGCATTGCAGGCAGATTCTTAACTGACTGAGCTATGAGGGAAGCCCCTTAGATAAAATAAAAATAGATAAACAAAAAAAATGTATATTCAGGGCTTCCCTGGTGGTCCAATGGAATTCACATGCCAGTGCAGGGGACATGGGTTTGATCCCTGGTCTGGGAGGTTCCACATGCCATGGAATAGCTAAGCCCGTGCACCACAGTTGCTAAAGTCCGTGCGCCCTAGAGCCTGTGCTCTGCAACAAGAGAAGCCCCCGCAATGAGAAGCCCATGCACCATAACTAGAGAGTAGCCCCCACTCACCGCAACTAGAGAAAAAAACCTGCACAGCAACGAAGGCCCAGCACAGCCAAAAATAAATTTTTTAATGTGTATTTGGTATATTCTAGATACATGTCCTAGTGTGTTCACAGGTAAACTCGTAACTTTTCCCTGAGTGTATTCCTCATCTAGATCAACGGCATTATTTTGCTAGTGCAAGAGATCAGCTGGCCCTGCAGACCCTTGACCCCGGTGCATCACTGGGATCAATCCAGTGCTGTCTCCCCACTCCTAGCTTGTAGTCTGCTTGTCCAACTTTGGTTCCAGTTCCCATTTGGGCTTAGTTCCTGTCTCCCTGGTTCCTGACTTGACACAGCCCCTGGCTCTAGTTTCAGATTTTGCCTTAGGCTCCTGAGTCAACCAGGAGAGGTGTCCCCTTCCAGCTTACCTGGCCTAGTCAGGTGCGGGGCATCCTAGACCATTCCTGGTAGGTGTCTGCTGCCTTCTTCCTAGTCACCACGCTTCTCTCCAATCTACCCTGACTCCCTACAACTCACATACACACACGCACAAAATTAACATTCTGAGTACTGGCTTGAACATTTCAAGATCTGTCAAAGCCTTTAGACAATAAAGTATAAGTCATTGCTACATAACTAAGGGAAGCTTTCCATCTTGGAGCTTCTACTGTGCACCAGCTAGTAATAAACTGAGAATCTGTGTTAACCAACATAAAAAGCACTTCTTGGGATATGTTTTGTTGTTTCTGTATTTATCAAGTAGTATGTTTACATTTTCTATATTAATTTTCTTTTCTAAATTAAAAGATCCATAAGAGTGTTAGGGTTAGGGTTTTCTTAGTGAAAAAAAGCCAGACAAAAAGGAATACATCCTGTATGATTCCATTTATATAAAATTCTAGAAAATGCAACTAATCTATGGTGGCAACAAGCAGATCAGTAATTGCCTAGGCACAGGGGTTTGGGAGGAGAAAAGACTAGACTGGACTTCCTCGGTGGCTCAGTGGTAAAGAATCTGCCTGTCAATGCAGGTATGCAGGTTCGATCTCCGGGTTGGGAAGATCCCCTAAAGAAAGAAATGACAACTCACTCCAGTATTCTTGCCTGAAAAATCCCATGGACAGAGAAACCTGGCAGGCTGCCCTCTATGGGGTCGCAAAGAGTCGGACATGACCTAGCAACTGAGCATGTACTCAGGACTAGATTACAAAGAGACATGAGGAAATCTTTGGGTGTAATGAATATGTTCTTGATGTGGTGATGTTTTCATGAGTGTATATTTGTATGTCAAAACCCATCAAATTGTATACTTTAAATAGATGCAGTTTAATGTAGACTAATTATATCTCATTAAATTACCAAAATATGCATACTCGGGCTCCAGGATCCTGTAGGAATAGTGTGGTCAGCTTATGTGTCATAAGGTATTTGGAGAAGGAAATGGTAGCCCACTCCAGTATTCTTGCCTGGAGAATCTCACGGACAGAGGACCCTGACAGGCTACAGTGCATGGGGTTGCAAGAGTCGAACATGGCTTAGCGACTAAACCATCATCACCAACCATCACCACCATAAGGTATTAAATCAAATTCAAACTAGATGTGGGGTGGGGAAGATTTCATCAGTTACAGAGAGGCAGGTAATAAGACAGGTATGACCCCCACAATGGGTTTTCCCAGAGATAGATTCCATATCTGGAAACCAGGCATCCCCAGAACATATAAAGCAAGTGGTCCCAACATTGCTTGGAGAGACTGGAGGAACTGAAGGCAGTGAACAGAGTCTTATCATTTACATCCTGGGGGAGGGTTTCCTTCAACCCTTGGCAAAGGGTTTTGCTGCTGCGGCAAGTGGGAAATCTTATTTTTAACTCACTCTTGAGTTTCACAGAGGAAGGTAACTCAGTTGAGTCTTTCTTCACAGGGTGCCTCCAAACCACAAATTCCCAATTCCTACTTTGGTTTATTCTAATAAGAAGTAGGCTGATCCCTTAATCCCTGTTTAAAGGGCCCCTGTTTACTGAAGCTATAAACTCTGGGCAAAGGCTCACAAATCACTCTAGCTGGGTCCAGAGCAGGAGTTGGGTACAGGGCAGAGGGACAGAAGGAGGTGATACTAGTATGAAGCCTGTCTGTTTTCCTGGGAGGTCCACTCTGGTGAGGGCCCCCTCCACCCCCGTCCCATGCTGGAAACTCTCCATCTAGCCTCCACTCACATCCACTCTGCTCTGAGCCTGGAAGGAGGGCGGTACCTGACCCATCACCCTAGCCCTCTTCTTCCAGCTGGGTTTGGCCAGTGGGAGGCACTAGTAGGAAATGAAAGGATGGGAGAGATGGAGGTTGGGGTCTTCAGTGACTGATTTTCTGCATCAGGCCACAGTTCTTGTCAGGTGCCTCATCTCCCATGACTAGAGCAAAGCCTGGAAAACTAGGTGACAGCTAATCTCAGGCCAGAGAAAGCCACGGGGAGCCACTCCTAAGGCCTCACCTACAAACACAGTCTAAGAGAAGGCAAAACCAGTGTGCTTGATATGCAAGTGTAGCCTCAGTGCAGTTCCCCTCCATCATGGTGGTGGTTTAGTCCCCAAGTTGTGTCCGACTCTTGCGACCCCATGGACTGTAACCTGCCAGACTCCTCTGGCCATGGGATTTCCCAGGCAAGAATACCGGAGTGGGTTGCCATTCCCTTCTCCAGGGGATCCTCTCAACCCAGAGATTGAACCTGTATCTCCTGCATTGGCAGGTGGATTCTTTACCACTAAGCCCCAGGAAAGACCCTTCCATCATATGCCACCCTTAGATCCTTCTTCTACAGAAATTCTAGGGCTTGCCTGCTGGTCCAGTAACTAAGACTTAGTGCTCCCAATGCAGGGGGCCCTGATTTGATCCCTCATCAGGAAACTAGATCCCACATGCCAAAACTAAAAGATCCCGCATGCTGCAACTGAGACCTGGTACAATCAAATAAATGAATACTTTTTAAAAAGAAAAAGAAAGAAGAAAAGTTCTAATTCTGGTCCCAACACTGCCTCCTCCCTCTGCCTCTTTCCCTTTGTCCAAACCTATTCACAGAACCCATCACTTCATGGCAAATAGATGGGGAAACAATGGAAACAGTGACAGACTTTATTTTCTTGGGCTCCAAAATCACTGCAGATGGTGACTGCAGCCATGAAATGAAAGACGCTTGCTCCTTGGAGGAAAAGCTATGACCAACCTAGACAGCATATTAAAAAGCAGAGACATTACTTTGCCAACAAAGGTCTGTCTAGTCAAGGCTATGGTTTTTCCAGTAGTCATGTATGGATGTGAGAGTTGGACCATAAAGAAGTGCCAAAGAATTGATGCTTTTGAACTGTGGTGTTGGAGAAGACTCTTGAGAGTCCCTTGGACTGCAAGGAGATCCAACCAGTCCATCCTAAAGGAAATCAGTCCTGAATATTCATTGGAAGGACTGATGGTGAAGCTGAAACTTCCAATACTTTGGCCACTTGGTGCGTAGAACTGATTCATTTGAAAAGACCCTGATGCCAGAAAAGATTGAAGGCAGGAGGAGAAGGGGACAACAGAGGATGAGATGGTTGGATGGCATCACCAACTCGATGGACCTGAGTTTGACTAAGCTCTGGGAGTTGGTGATAGACAGGGACGCCTGGCGAGCTGCAGTCCATGGGGTTTCAGAGAGTCCCACCAGACTGAGCAACTGAACTGATTCACAGAACCTCCCACAGAATTGAACTCTCTCCTGGCTCGCGAGTGGAGGCCCTCCTGGTCTCTCACCTACTGCTGGAGTCTCCCCATTGGTTCCCTTCCTTCCCGTCGCCCCCAGAATCCCATCCACACAATGCCAGCTGGCAAAGCCGGCAGAGGCTCCCCAGCGCCTACATAGGCCCACCCGCTCTTCTACTTCTCTATTCAATGTGTGAATTTTTATCAAAAGCTCTTAGTCAAAAAAAAAGTAACGCCTTTCTTTACTTTGAGTTGCAAAAAGCATTTATTTTTAAAACACCAAAATTGGCATTTGAACAGAAAACTTTTAACTTTCTTCAGCATCTCGCCTAAGGATCGCACTTCCACCCCCTTCCATCCCCCCCACGCCTGTCGTCAGTATCTTGGCTGACGACGGAGCAGGATGGGAGGGGTGTCCCAGAGCCGGGGATAAATATTAAAATGTCCACATGGGTTTCTACCAACGAATACATCCTGACCAGATCCAGACGGTGAGAGGTTTGGAAAGGTGTCGAGAAGTTTCCACTGACCCAGCCCAGCGCTCCCGGGTCTGCGGACATTACAAAAGGGATGGGCAGGGATTCGGGGCAGGGGCAGGACGAGGGAGAAGGCGGTGGGAGCTGGGTGGGAGCCGCCACCCACCCCGGGCCTCAGGACAGCGCATCCTGGGACGCATCCGGCCGCCGGGCAGGTCCATCGCGCGCTCTCTTGTCTCCGGCCCGAAAAGAGTTAACAGGCCAGTCCCAAGTGGGCCCGGATTCCCTGAGGGAGGCCCAACTCACCGCCAGCTTGACCCCCGCCCACCACCCAAGCCGGGACCTAGCGGCGCCCGGGGTGGAGGCGGGGGGACTGGGAGAGTGCGGCTCGCGGGGAACGCGCGGGTGCAGCCAGCGGCTGGGAGAGCCGCGCTCGGGGCGTCGGGGAAGGGGCGGGCTAGGGCAGGTCAGGCCCGCCCCCGCCAGGGGCGGTGGAGGCCGGTGACCGACAGGCCTCCCGGCCGGTCCCGGCGCGCCTGACGGTCCCGAGAGCCCGGCAGGGCAGGGCCGGGGCGGGGGCTCTGGAAAGGGCGGGGGTGGACGGGGAAGCCTCTGAGCGGGGGCGGGGCCTCGGCAGAGTAGCAGCGCTCTCAGCCAATGGGAGGCGGGCGCCTTCCCGTTAGCGCCGGATCCCAGTGGATAGGGAGGGGCGGGCGGCGCCGTGGGGATCCCGGGGCGGCCGAGGGCCCCTGACTCGGCTCCGCGCGGCGACATGGACCGGATGGCCAGCTCCATGAAGCAGGTCCCCAACCCCCTGCCGAAGGTGCTGAGCCGGCGTGGGGTCGGCGCGGGGATGGAGGCGGCGGAGCGGGAGAGCTTTGAGCGGACTCAGGTGAGGACCGGGGCAGGGCGGGAGGGGACACCCCGGGTCGTGCATGGCTGGGGCATCCCGCAGTGTCCTGGAGGGGACTCGAAGCGGGTAGGGATCTTGCAGGCCCAGGGAAGGACGGAGCAAGAGGGGGCATCTGGTGCGGTGGTCAGGGCGATCCGGGAAGGTCGGGGACCCCGGGGGCATCCGGCTGGCCTGGGGGAGAGGGCAGGGCAGCTCCGAGCAGCTGGCACGGTCCGCGCGGCGCGACCGACCGGAGCCGGTCCCGACGGGGCAGGGCAGGGGTCACGGGGGCGGTGAGCGGGGAAGGAACGCGAAAAGGGGGCCGAATGGCAGGGGTGCCCCTAGGCTGGGGAAGGTCCCTAGGGGGGCCACTGGGAGTCGCAAGTGTGGCAGCGGAGAGTGGGGCGCTGAGTCGGGAATGTGAAGGCTGGGGCGCCCTGTCCTCTCCGCTCGATCACTTCAGGACTGCGTTGACATTCCCCCCATCCCTAGCATCGCCTTCCTTGTGCCTCTAGCTTGGCTCACACCACCCCCCAGCTGTCGGCCTCGGAGGACCGGACTGAAGGGGTCTGAGCCGGGAGGAAGGAATGTAGGAAATGCGGTGTATGGCCGAGTTTGGAAGATGACCGGGGGCTGGAGGAGGGGGCCGGCCCAAGGACAGAAATTGAGGCTCTTGGACCAGTGGTCCGGATGCTGGTCACGTCGAGTCATCCTGGGGTGCCCAGAACCCTGAATCGGGGTTTTGATTTCATCCCCCCAAATGTGCCTGACAGCTAATAGGCAGCCTGCCCTATTTGTCCAGCCTGAGCAGGGCTAGGGGCCAAAATTCCTCACTGTCATCAACAAAAAGCCACAATCCATTTTTACCTCAGAGTTTTAATGCCTGGTGTATTGATTGGACTGAATAAAGCTGATATGTTTATGGTGTTCCTGGGCTCGTTTGTATGCAAAATCCATTTCGAAGGGCATAGCACTTCTTTTAATCCCACTGCCAAAGTTGTATGGGCAGGTTTGTTCCTCACTCTCGCCCACTCTTGCTCTCAGAGTGGAACCTTTGAAGATCCAGGGGGCTTCCCCTGACAGAAGCTGGTTCTCCTATTCTGTTCTGCTCCCAACTCCCCCTCTCCAGACTTAGTACCATGTGATGGAAGGGCAGTGGGGCTTTAGATAAAGATTGTGAGGTCCTGACTAAGTGTTCTATGTATGGAATCTTGCAAAGAAGGAAGCTTTTCACGAAAACCTGGGGGACTTCCTCCTCTTCTTTTTCCAGGCACCTCTGGCCCTTCGCAGGTGTGTCCGGGTGGTGTAAAGTAGGCAGTGTCCCCTCCCTAGGTCATCATCCTACCCCACATGAGATGGGAGAGAAGGCTCTTCACTTCCCTCTCCCAGGGTCTGGCTGGGTTTAAGCTTTATTCTCTGATTCTGTGGATTAGACCCCAGAAAGGAAGGAAGATACTTGTCTGCTCTGGGCATTATGCCCTCATCTAGCTGCCTGGGCACATAAGGCTTCTTGCTCCAGGAAACAGTGTAAATCTTTCTTGTAATAGACAAGGAAAATAAATGGTAATTCATTCCTTCTAGAGTCTCCAGTAAAAACTGGAGCAATAGAGAAATACACGTAAGAGTTTGACCCATTATAGTGATGGAAATTAGGTTTGTGAAAGTTTCTCTAGCTATCCAGGGACGTCCCAACAAGGAGAGTCTAGGTCAGTGTTAGGCAGTATTTTACATTCTGTGGGACACTGATAATTGGCCAGATTTGACCTAGTGGCTTGTGTGTGTGTGTGTGTGTGTGTGTGTTTGTGTAAGGGAGATAGAATGAATCAGGAAAAGAGTTTCTCTGTTGTTGAAACTATTAGGGGAGTAAGAGAGTGAAGAAAAGGAAAGAGAATAATCCTGAAACCTCACCTTAGTCAACCTGCAAAAATGTGTATTGTTTAATGACTACTTACCCAATGTATGTGTGTGTTAGTCATTCAGTCCTGTCTGAATCTTTGCGACCCCATGGACTGCAGCCTGCCAGGCACCTCTGTCCATAGAGTTCTCCAGGCAAGAATACTGGAATGGGTTGCCATTCCCTTCTCCAGGAGATCTTCCCAACCCAGGGACTGAACCCGGGTCTCTGTCATTGCAGGCAGATTCTTTACTGTCTGAGCCATATGAACATGAGTTAGAAAAAAAATTTAATGAGTTAAGAGAGCATGAGAATCAGTGAAGGTAGACTGATGATTGTCACTAGTTCTGTGTTTGGCACTGTTCTGAGTACTTCATTATATCACCTGCTTTAATCTCATAAAGTCCTGTGAGGTGATATTGACAAGGACCTATGAGGTGAGTATCAGCCACATTTTACCTGGAAGAAATTGAGGCACAGAGAAGTTAAGTGACTTGCCCAAGGTCACACAGCATGTTGTGATCCCAACCTTTAACCACAGCTCTGTGTGGCCTCTGAGTACTGGACAGAGCACTGGGATGGGAGCTGGAAGAGGCTGAAGTTTGATAACCAGGCACATGGAGGGGCTGTGTGGCCCCAGGCAAGTTGTCCAACCTTTCTTAGCTTCAGGTTCCTTATTGCAAAATAAGGATACTACTTACCTCACAGGTTGATTGTGGGAGACTCAATTAAATAGTATACATGGAGACATTTTGTAAACTGGGGAGCACTGTGGTGATGATGATTGCTATAATCTGAGGGGGAGAGGGGACCAGAAAAAAGGCCAAGTACTGGGGCAGGCTGTGATGAACTGTTCAGTAGAGGGACAGAAGTGTTCCTAGTAAATGCAGTGATTACCAGGAGTGATCGCTTAAAGTCCAGGCTGTCAGGGTGCGAAGCGGGTGGGAGCCCTCCGAGGTCTGAACCCCATCCTTCAGCCTGAGCCGGCACTTGCTGGGTAGAGAGGAGGGATGGGGCATTCCAGGAGAAAAGGTTTGGTCTGGAGGCGGGTGTGGGTGAGACTCATCAGCTAAGGTGGACAGAGCAGAACCGGCTCCTCCCACCTCCAAATGCCTCGCGCCTTGCCCCTGCTCCCTGTCCTGTCCCCGTTCCCTTGTGACCCTCAGCACGTGACCCTCGGCACGCTGTGAGCTTCCTGAGGGTGGAACAGTGTCTTGCTCTAACTTCTGTCCTCATGTGCCTGGGGCTGGTGTTGTGGTGAAGTGACGGTAGTCTCGGGTCCACAGTGATGGGTTGGCCCCGGCCGGGATGCCTGGCCTGGATGGGGAACTCAGCTCTGGGCCACAGGGCACATCTGTAGTTACTTGGTGTTCTTTCCTAACGGCCCCCAGTTCCCTTGTCTCCGCACTCTCAGCCGGAGGCCCTGTCCCAGGCCCTCTGCGGACTCTGAATTCTCTGCCTTCCTTCAGGTAGAGCTTACGCTCCGGCTGCCTGTGCCCTCAGACCAGACTTGTTTTCTCAAGGTTGTCAGCCTCTTCCAGGAAGCCTTCCCTCCTCAACTCTCCTGGATCATCCTTATACTTCACATGATCACTGTCCCTGCCAGCTCCCAGCTCCAACCAGACCCCCAGTGTGCCCCCCACCCAGCCCCTCACCTGTACCCTTCAGGCTCTGGGGACGTAAAAAGTGGTTCTTGCCCTCAAAAAAGCTACAGTAATAATGATATGTAGCCTGGAGCACTTTACAGTTTAGAAAGTTTTGGCATTGTTGGGACTGCACTGTGGTTGGGTGTTATCACCCTCATTTTATGGATGAGAGCTTGGTAACTTGCCCAGGACCATCAGTTGGTGAGTGAAAGGATCAGAATTCAAACCCAAGACTCGGGGTTCCAGGCCCTGGTTCTAGGTCTCAGGCCCTCTCCACCACACTGTCCTTAGGTCAGCCAAGAGGGCGATTCTGGAATGAATCAGGAGGGTTGCCACTCACAGACAAAATGTCCTGTCTGTATTTACTTAGCTGGAAAATGGTTTTCTCCACGGTTTGCTTGTTTTTTCAACATCCTCTTAGTGAGTACATACTGTGAAGGGGACGCGGAGATGAGTAAGATAAAGAGATTGGCCCCAGAGGAGCTCATGAGTCAGCGGGGAGGTGGGCCGGCCGCAGCGGGCCTCCTCCAAAGGGAGCAGAGGACCCATGGCACGGGCAACACTGGAGTCGGTAGCAGGGCAGGACCTGCTTCATCAGAGCCTGTGTTTCAACCAGACACGGAAGTTTGAGCTGCTGTATTCTGTGGCAGCTGAGGGCTGGGATCAGGGGAGAGCACAAGGCTCTGGGAACACAGAGGAAGGGACAAACCCTTAGTCACAATCTCCTGGATGGAGCCCATGACAGAGTAAAGGATGCTTTACTTTATATGATTATATAAGTCATATAATGAGAGCCAGGAGACAGAAACAAATATTTGTGAAGGACTTGCTGGGTCCTAGGGACCTACTAGGTGATTTATAGCCATTATTTTATTTGCTAACTCAGGCTCAGAGAGGCCAAGTGACTTTTCCAAGGTCACACAGCAAGCAAATAGACCAGCCAGGGCTTCAGAATCAGATGGCATGGCCTCTTCTCCATGTTTACATCATCTGCTGTCTTGAACATGATCTTCAGCAGATGCTCAGCCTTCAGTTCACCAGCTGAAAAATTTTAGGGTTGGGCTGGAGGGATCAGTGGTTCTCAGACCTGGCTATACCGAAATGGCTTCTAACATAAAAGATTCTGTATACTTCCTGTCCCCCGCTTGCTCCCTTAATCAGTACTGAAAACTAGAAAGGATGCTGAGAGCTTTCTCTGGCTGCGTGGTTTCATCCTCTTCTGGTTTCCTCCCAATGATACTAATGAGAAAAGCCAGCATTGATCACAGTTACTCTGTGCAAGTGTAAAGGCCTTGCACAGACCTCTCTTTTTAATCATTACAACAAGCCTATGGATTGTGAAGTGTTAGTCACTCAGTCACATCCGAGTCTTTTGCGACCCCATGGACTATAGCCTGCCAGGCTCCTCTGTCCATGAAATTCTCCAGGCAAGAATACTGGAGTGATTGCCATTCCCTTCTCCAGGGGATCTTCCCTACCCGGGAATTGAACCTGGGTCTCCTGCATTGCAGACAGATTCTTTGCCATCTGAGCCGCCAGAACCCCACCCTGTTTTATAGATGGGGCAGTTGAGGCTGAGAGGGGTTAATAACTAGCTCAAGGCTCTGAAGTGAGTAAATGACAGAGCTGGGACTCAAAGCCAGGAAGATCGGCCCGCGAGCCTGGCTTTTCTGACTGCCAGCCCCGCGGCACTGCCTGGACCCCTCTGGCTCTTACTTGTCTTCCTCCCCTTGGGGAAGGTTGGGACCCCAAGGCTCTGTCCTCACCCCACTGCTCTTTTACCTCCTGTCCACTTCCTCTGCCCTCACTTCCATCCGATGGTTTCTGTTCTCACCCCCATGACACCGACTTCCTGGCCTGCGTGACCACTTCCCATTAGACTTCTGCCCCTGATAAACCACTCATGCCCCACACCCCACTTGGGCCTCCCCAGCCTGTGAACACTTGAGCCCCTCCCATGACTCCCACCATCTCCCAGGATCCGCCCGGAGCCTTCCCTGCCTTTTGCCTGTACTGCCACACTGTATTCTATGATGTTTCTCCTATCCTTCCCTCCTTGGCTTCTCGCTGTCCCCGCCCTATTTCCTCTCCCCTGCATCTTTGTAATCCCATCCTTCCTGCCCCCTCAAAGAGCCTGGTGACCGGTGGATTGTCCTTAATGCCCAGCACTGCCCGTATAACTTGATTTTTCCAAGAACCTGTGCTGGCTGCCCAGAGACCCTGCCGGATGTGGTACCTTCAGGGTCCCTAGTCCCTGTCCTCTGCAGGCCTTAACTTACAGAGCATCCTCCACCAGGCAGCTCCTGTGATCTGGTTCAGGGGCCATTCCCTACTGTGTGTCTCTCCTGTTCATCCATGCTCACCTCTTGGCTTCCCTTCCACACTGGAAGTTCTTTTTTTTTTTTCCCCAGTATTTATTTATTTATTTGGCTGCACCCGGTCTTAGTTGTGGCATGCGGGATCTTAGTTCCCCAACCAGAGATTGAACCCGGGCACCCTGCACTGGGAGCGCGAAATCTTAGCTACTGGGCCAGCAGGGAAGTCCTAAGACTGGAAGCTCCTGAGGGCAGGATCTGAGTCTTAGCCGGCCCTTGCATGAGGCAGGCACCCAGGCCTGTTTGCCAAATAAGTGAATGTACAGCAGTCAGAGGACCAACAGCAGCCTGGGGCTGTCGGCAGGCCTCCGCTTGCAGAACACTTTGCTTTGCACATTTTGGAGGTTCCCTCTCCGTCTTCTTCAGTTTCCCTAATGATTATATCTCACTAGATGCCGGCCCTGTGTGCCAGGCCTGGGCACCCAGGGTACCGTGGAAGTACATCGCTCAGCTCCTGAGAGCTTGGTTGGAGAATTCACTTAGGAAAGAGCCTGATGAGGCCGCAAACAGAACTAAGGCTCAAGGGTGATGATTTGAATTTCCATCAAGTTCAGAACACTTGATAAACATTCCCAAACTGTGGTCTTGGACTTCCTAGGACTTCATTCTGCTTCAGGTCAGATCTTTCTGAGCTTAGACGAGGTTACCAGGAAGGGAGAGAAACTGGCCTGGTGTCCTGGGCCCCTGGACATGGCCGAGGGCAGTGGCCTCTGTGCAGGTGCTAGAGTTTGGGGCAGAGCATGAGAGATGTTAGGATGAGTGTGGGAACAGGAAGTCTGGGGATGTTAGGATGAATATAAGAACAGGAAGTTTGGGGACATTAGGATGAATACAAGAATAGGAAGTCTGGGGATGTTAGGATGAGTGCAGGAACAGGAAGTCTGGCTCTGCCCCTTCATCTCTCATTGCAAAATGAGGAGGCTGGAAAAGATTTCTGAGGGTCCTTCCAAGTCTCAAATATTTCAGCTTTAAAAAATATACATATTTCAGCTTTTAGAAGTCCTCTAAGCAGCCTTTCACATTAAAATCAGGACACATGTTTCTTCTGAGCTCGCAACTCCTGCCTTAAAAGGGGTTCCCAAATGCCCCCTGTTTGTGGGATGGGGCTCGGGTACCAGTAATGTGAGGCTCACGAAAGGATGGTGCTGCTCCTTAGGAAGGGATGGGGTGTGCCCGTGTGATCCAGGAGAGAAGATCCCCGGCCCCACTTGGGCACTGAAAGAGTTGCTCGCTAGCAGGGCACTGATGAGGCTCATTATATGCTCCCCTTCCGCGGGCCCACTAATTCCACTACCTCGGGACCAAGTGTGTGGGGGGCCTGGGTGGGGCGCAGGGCTGGCGTGGCGGCACCACGGGCCAGCGGCCAGGGCTTCTCCTGCATCCAGAAGGGTTGACGGCCTGGAGAGGTGCCCACCTAGGAAAGGGAACTTGTCAGCCCCACCTCTTGGCAGGATGGTGACTGCTTCCTGTTTTCCTGTCTGGGCAGGCAGGGAGGAGCCCTGTTCCCAGCTGTGGGCAGTGAAGTCTGACGCTGCGGGGAGAGGGCTGGGGACCCAAGGTGTCGTCTGGCACAGCCCGCTGGGGAGAGAGCACGCATCTTCTTGGATCTGAAAGGCCGCCCTTTACTTCCACCTCTGCTATTAGTGCTCAGAGACAGCCCAGGATTTGGTGGGCTGTTCAGGAAGCCAGTGTGGCCAGTCACTTCTTTTAACTATCACTGTGTGAAGTTTTCAAAGTACGTTTACAAGTAACCTCTTTTCAGCCATGGAGCAACCAGGCAGTAGGTAATTTTGGTCCGTTCTCAAGCATGGACACTGAAGCCCAGAGAGCTTCTGTGTCTTGCCCAGGAACACCCAGGAAGTGGCCAAGGAGCTGAGGCTGGAACCTGGTGGGTCTGATCTCAGATTGTACACTTTCTTTTCCATACCCCTGAAGCTGAAGCCTGGCCAAGGCTGGTAACTTCAAAAAGGTACAGAGATTTTTTTTTTTACTCCCTAGATTTTTTTTTTCAATTCACTTATTTGGACTTTTGAAATTCCTCCCAGAAGATGTTTTGCAACACATCAAATCCCAAAGACAGGGGAGCCTGGTGGGCTACAGTCCATAGGGTCACAAAGAGTTGGACATGATTGAGTGACTAAGCATAGCACAGCACGACTATCAGATAGAACAGGAAATGGCAACCCACTCCAGTATTCTTGCCTAGAGGATTCCACGGATAAAGGAGCCTGGCGAGCTACAGTCCAGAGAGTCACAAAGGGTCGGACATGACTGACCACAGCAACTATCAGAAAAGCCTGTATCCAGAATATGTTTTAAAAAAAAAAAAAAGGAAAACCAGCAAGGACAACCCAATAGAGAAATAAGCAGGAGGAACTTCACAAAAAAGGATAAGCAAATGGCCAATAAACATATAGAAAGGTGTACAACTTTGTTAGTAAGCATGGAGGTAAAAATTAAAATTACAGTGAGATATTGCTACATGCCTATCAGGATGAAAGAAATAAAAACAGGAAAAAAAAAATCACAGTGCCAAGTGTTGGCAAGAATGTGGAGCAATGAAAGCGCTCATGCACTGATGATGGGGCTGGACACTGGCGTAGCTGCATTTCAAAATAGCCTGGTTGTCTGTCTAGTCAAAGCAATGGTTTTTCCAGTATTCATGTATGGTTGTGAGCATAGGACCATAAAGAAGGCTGAGCACTGAACTACTGATTCTTTTGAACTGTGGTGTTGGAGAAGACTCTTGAGAATCCCTTGCACTGTAAGGAGATCCAACCAGTCCACCCTAAAGGAAATCAAACCTGAATATTCATTGGAAGGACTGATGCTGAAACTGAAGCTCCAGTGGCCACCTGATGTGAAGAGCCAACTCATTGGAAAAGACCCTGATGCTGGGAAAGATTGAAGGTGAAAGAGGGTGGCAGAGGGTGAGATGGTTGGACAGCATCACTGAGTCATGGACATGAATCTGAGCAAACTCCAGGAGACAGTGAAGGACAGGGGAGCCTGAAAAAGAGTTGGACACCACTTAGTGACCGAACAACAATGACAGCATTAAAGATTAAACATTAGCACACTCAATAACCCACCAAGTCCACACCAAGCAATATACCCAACAGAAATGTATGCCCATGCACCAAAAGGTATTTATAGAAGAATATTTACTCATAATCATGTTGTGTAATAACCCCAAACTAGAAACAACCCAAGAGCTCATCAGCAGTAGATGGATAAGTAAATTGTGATCTTCTCTCTCATGGGGATACTATACAGCAGTGAAAAGGAACAAACGATAGTTACCCTCAACAGTGTGGGGGATTCTTTTTTTTTTTTTTTGATGTGGACCTTTTTTTTGAAGTCTTTATTGAATTTGTGACAATATTGCTTTTGCTTTATGTTTTGTTTTTTTGGCTATGAGGCATGTGGGATCTTATCTCCCCAACCAGGGATTGAAACTGCACCCCCTGCATTGGAAGACAAAGTCTTAGCCACTGGACCACCAGGGTTAAGTCAGCGTGACTCTTATAAACATAATGTTGGGGGTGGCGGGAGAGACAGACTCCCAGGACAAATCTGAAGGCTTCCATTTATATTAAGTTCAAAAAACAGGCAAAGCAAAACTGGGATTTAGGGGTGCTTGCATAGATGATAAGGCTGTAGAGAAAAAAGGGACTGATTATTCTAAGAGCTCAGATAAAGGTCTCCTCTGAGTGCAGGAGAGGTGAGTGAGGGGGAGGGTGTTCAGAACAGGGGCGCTTCTGTGGCCCTGCCATCCATCTGTGTGTTGGCCTGGATGGTGGTTTATGATAATTCATTAAGCTGTACTTTTTCGCTTCATGCAGTTCTCTCTATTTATATATTTCAGAATACAAAAGATTATAAAAAACCTCTTTCCAGGGAGTAGGAGACTGTCTTGTGGAGGCTAAGTAAGAACCTGCCATTTAGATATCCACCCACCCTTTGAGGTCTCTCTCAAACACAGCCTCCCCCGTGAGAGTGCCTCTGACGCTGCCCTGGAGCTGGGAAGTGTTTGATTTATGAATCATGCATCTACAAGCTGCACACTCCGAGCGCTGCTGTAACACGGAGCGGGGCGGGTGACACCTGTCATTAGGCCATGCTTAGCTCGGTGCCCTCGGCTCCCGTTGACATATGTCTTGTATCTCCCTTCGTCAGTGGCAGACGGGTTCCTCGTTCCTCACTCATCTTTTAATGAGTTTCCCCAATGTCTAGCAGAAGGCTTTACACCAGCCCCAGCTCAGGATGTCTGTTAAATGTGAACTATATTAGAGAGAAGTTCTCAAAGGAGAGAATGAAAGGAGAAAGCGTGTCTCTAAGCTCAAAAGAAAGCACATTTGAATAAACCAGAGACCCAGATGGTAGGCACGGAACCTCAGACTTGGCTCTTGCTCCAAAGATTTAGATCAAGCCAGACATGATGAAGGAGGAGAGGAGGAGAGGAGGAGAGGAGGGCGTCAGAGGATGAGATGGCTGGATGGCATCACCAGTGCGATGGACATGAACTTGGACAAACTTCCGGAGATGATGAGGGACAGAGAGGCCTGGCGTGCGTGGTCCATAGGGTTGCAAAGAGTCGGACACGACTGGGCGACTGAACAACAACAATGAGGCGTGATGAGCCACTGTGAGAATCTGGGAGCTTAGGGATTGTCACCTAGGAACATGGCAGAAATGCTGACTTTCTAACAGTGGTTCTTTTGAGGTCTCTGTCTGGCTGCATGGTCCCTGGGGCCAGCCCTGGTGACAGTTGCTCTGTGCGTTAGTGTGTCTTACTAGGCTGTCAAGTGTCCCCTCTCCTGTACTGGCCTGGATGCATATACCTTCTCTGGTGTTCCTTGGATCTGGCTTAACTGATGCTATGAATCTTCCCTCTCATTTCCCATAATCCATCAGAAAGATACACAGGCGTGAGTACTGTGGTTTCCTCTCTGAGCAAGATCAGCTTCCCTTGGAGTCACAGGTGAGCCCAGGGCTCTGCCTCTCCAGGGTTGGCATATGCGTGCTCAAGTTGCTCAGTCGTATCCAACTCTTTGCGACCCTGTGGACTGGAGCCCACCAGGCTCCTCTGTCCCTGGGATTCTCCAGACAGGAATACTGGAATGGGTTGCCGTTCCTACTCCAGAGTATCTTCCTGACCCAGGGATCGAACCCACGTCTTTTGGGTCTCCTGCATTGGCAGGAGGATTCTTTACCACTTGAGCCATCTGGGAAGTTTAAAAAAAAATATACGTCGGGTGCCTTTTCTTTGTCAGCTCAAGTTTCTGGCGCAGCATCTGGCCCTGAGCAACTCTTGGTACAGGTTTGTGGAATGAAGGATAAAATCTTTTTGGTGAAGGACTGAGTGAGCATCAGCCATTTTTGGTCCCAGTTCTGAACTGTGAACCCTGATTTACAGTCCCTGAATCTGGGATCACGTGAGCATAATTGGAGCTGCCCAGAGGGACCCTGGAAACCTCGTCCCTTTGATGTAACTGTGGGTGGTCCTTGGGGACTTCCTATTGATTGTCATCTCCCTGACTCATGCTTGGAAGTGACTTGCCATCTCCTGCTTCCCTCGAGACCCTTGTTCCAGGATGGGACCTCCCTGTGCAGCCGAGGCCCTGTTACAGCTAAGAAAAATCCAACACAAGCAATGAAAAAAGAAAGAAGGAAGGAAGGGAAGGAAAACCCAACCCATCTAAACCTGGACTCCACCTCCCGCCACAGACCTGCTCATTCTTCTTCGTTCTCAGTTTCAGAGAATCTCAGTTTACAAACCGTCCCAGGCTGTTCCACCTGGAATTGTCCCACTCATTCTAAGAGACCCCTCTCTTCTGCCTGGACCCCTGCAGCTAGTCATCGAGTCCTACTGTTCTTGTCTCCTTGACTGCATCTCACATCACCCCGACTTCTCCACCACCGCCTCTGCCTGAGTTCAGGCCTTCATCTCAAGACTTAGCTATTTACTGCACGGCCCACCTGGCCCTCCTGCCCTCCAGTCTTGACCCTCATAAGTTCTGCCCTTGCCTTAGCTGCCAGAGTTTGGTTTTAAGAGGTCCAAGTGTTTATATCACTCCAGATTTTAAAAACCTCTGTTTGTCATGCGTAACTCTAAGCTGACACCCAAGCTCATTGGCATGGCACAGAGCCAGGCTTTGCCAACCTTAATGCCCAGCCACCACCCCCCACACTCCCTGTAGCCAGCCCACCAAGCACCATAGAGCTCTCCCCGAAAGACCCGCGGCTTCTCCACTCCTGGGTTTTTCCAGGTGGCAGCCTTCTCTTCTGCCCAGAACGCCTCTCCCACTTTATCCACCTGCCAAACTCTTTCCATCCGGTAAGTCCCACCTTCGTGGCCACTCCTGTGGAAAGTCCCCCTCCCTTCTCCACGCAGATTTAGTGAATGGTATTTCTGTGTGTCAGGCTTCCCAGGTGGCACTAGTGGTAAATACCCACCTGCCAATGCAGGAGACATAAGAGACGTGAGTTCAATCCCTGGGTCAGGAAGATCCCTTGGAGGAGGGCATGGCAACCCACTCCAGTATTGTTGCCTGGAGAATCCCTTGGACAGGGGAGCCTGGTGAGCTACAACCCCTAGGGTCACCAAGAGTCAGACACAACTGTAGCGACTTAGCACATATACACTTCTGTCTGTTCTCTGTTAACATGTTTATCTGGGTGTCTGTCCCACAATGAACTGTGAGCTCCCCTATAGCTTAGCCTGCTCTGTAGGCCTCTGCACCCCATGCACAGGATTCAGCACCCAGAAGGACCTCGGGAGATGTTTACTGAGTGAAGTAATGATGCATCTTAAGGACCTGATTTTGTTTGATTGTTGCTGCAACAGAAGAGGGAAGGGGCCCAGTTCTCACCCAGGGCAGGTGCTCCCCACCAAAGTGAATGCATTTGATCTGTGTCGTGTTGACATGAAACCAAAGTTTTGGCAACACTGGTAGGATAAATGTGAGCATGTTTTAGGAGTGGAGAATTCAGTGGGAGGGACAGAGGTGGTTCTGTGTGCAGTCACAGTACACATCTGGATGGGAACTGGAGCCAGGATTCCTGATTTATACTCTACTGGCAAGCTGATTGGTGTTCCTTCTGCATCTCAGAAGTGTGATGTAGCAGACAGAAAATGCCCCCACCATCAATATGGCCGTATCTTCTGTTACGTGGCGAAAGGGGCTCTGCAGATGTAATTAAGGACCTCCAGATATGGAGAGAAGGGACTTCCCTAGCTGTTCAGTGGTCAAGACTCCCTTTTTCTAATGCAAGGGGCATGGGTTTGATTCCTAGTCAGGGAACTAAGATCCAACACACTGCGTGGCATGGCCCAAAAAAAAAAAAAGAGAGAGGAGCCTGGAGTGTCCAAGTGGGCCAGTCTGATCACATGCCCTTAAAAGCAGAGAACATTCTCTGACTGCCAAGTGGAAGGGAGACATGGCAGAAGGGAAAGCCAGAGGAATTCCAAATGGGAGAAGGATTCAACTTGCCATTGCTGGCTCTGAGTGGGAGGGGCCCATGTGCAAGGGCCCAAGGGAAACAGCAAGGAATTGGATCCTACCAACTACCGGAATAACCTTCAAAGCGAAATTTCCCCAGAGCTCCCAGTAAGGAGTGTAGCCCTGCTGACACCTTGATTTTTAGCCCAGTGGGATCTTACTGGCCTTCTGACCTACAGAACTGTGAGATGATAAACGGGTGTGGTTTTTAGCTGCTCAGTTTGTGATAATTTTTTTACAGCAGCGATAAAAGCTAATCCAGGATGGTATTAATAACAGGTAACTCATGCAGTGCATCAAGAAGCCCAGTGGAACCCAGACAGGCCACCCTTTTAAACCTACAGGAACACTTGTTATTTCATCCGTGCTTTCTGTGGCCATAGAGAGAACTTTGGATTTCCACACTTGGCGCTTATTCACAGACATTTTCTCCTGGAAAAACAATTCAGCAGCCTGTTCAAAACATTCTTTCCTGCTGGGCCATAGAGTTCTCTGGTGCAGTTCCAAGTTTGAAGATCATAGGTGTAAGTTATTTAACCTTAAAAAATTTTTTTGTTTTTTATCAAGTAAGTGCTGTGCTGTCTATTTAAAAAAAAAAAAAAAGGCAGGTGGGAAATCCCGGAGTTACTATAGGATCCTGATGGTGTCTGCACTTGAGGGAACTGACTCAAAGTCAGGAAGCACAGGCGGGAATAAATGCAGGGCTTCCCTCAGGGTGGGCCTGCCCTGTCCTGAGACTTACTCAGGTTCACTGGTGGT
Organism: Cervus canadensis; assembly: GCF_019320065.1. Lineage (NCBI taxonomy): Eukaryota > Metazoa > Chordata > Mammalia > Artiodactyla > Cervidae > Cervus > Cervus canadensis. Next base: position 27,591,731 of record NC_057417.1, on the reverse strand, counting down.
CTGGAATGTTCCTGAAACCCTGGGCTTAGTCCCCGATGGATCAGCAGGTAAAGAGTCCGCCTGCAGTGTAGGAGACCCGGGTTTTGATACCTGGGTCAGGAAGATCCCCTGGAGGAGGAAATGGCAACCCACTCCAGTATTCTTGCCTGGGAAATCCCATGAACAGAGGAGCCTGGCGGGCTACAGTCCAAGGGGTTGCAAAGAGTCAGACATGACTGAGCGCAGGGCCCATTGTAGCAAAGTTAATTTCTTCATTTTGATGATTTTTCCTAGGGTTATATAAGATGTTAGTTAATATAAGGGGAAGCCAGGCAAAGATGTACGGGAACTCTGTACTATTTTTGCAATTCTTCTGAAAGTCTAAAATTATCTCAAACTAAAATGTTAAAAAAAAAAAAGAATGGCATGTTGCTTGGCAAATGTTAGTCAGGGCTGAGTAAATGTGCATTCCACTGCTCCCTTGGGTCATCATGGGGACCCTGGAGACCCCACAGACGGAGGGATGGGATGGTGGGGTCTGAGGAGGGAAAGCGTGGAGAGTCTAGGCTGCATCAGGGGAGCGAGCAGGGCGGGGTGCCTTCTCCAAAGAAGACCTGCTCTGAGCTCCCCCGCCAGCAGGTCTCCGAGGGAGAAATGGCCATGGGGGACCTTGTCTGTGGTCCCACAGAGGCACTGCTGCCAGCCTCCACCTGCTGCAGTCAGACAAGCTTAGCTCCCGTTCCAGTTTGGTTACTTATCATGGGAAGGGGGCGAAGCTTGGGAAAGCTCCCAGTACATGGGATAATGTGCTGACATCTGGGCTCAGTGAGGGATTTGAATGAGAGGGCCCAGAGCAGTAGCCAATGCCAGTGGTGGCTTCCCCTCCCGTGAAACCTTCTTGATTGGCCCGCATGGAAGTGCCCATCACTCTGCAGGTCCCCTGAAGCAGTTGCTTTGTGTCCCTCCAAGGACCCTCTCTAGGGATGCCCTTCTGAGTCTCGTGGTTTGTATGTCTTGTTGACCGCATGACTTAGAGCTTTTGTAAACCATAGGGTTTGCCTGTAGGGAGATGCACAAATCAGTGGGTGAGCGAGTGAATGAATGAGTGAACAAGTGAGTAAATGAATGAGTGAAGCAGTGAATGAGTGAAATGGGTGAGTGAATGAGTGAGTAAATTGTTGAGTGAGTGAATGAGTAAACAGATTTCCCTTCTGCCCTTCTGAAAGAGGACAGTATTTACTATATATGATTATTGGCCCAAATGCTTGCCTAGTGTCAGGCTGTTCTCTGGGATGACCCTGGGAGTGTTCAGACCAAGCACCCTTTTATTAGGCTTTTTCTCCCTCTCTCTTGGGTGCCAGTCACCTTTCCAGAAAAAGCAGGCAACTCCGATCTCACAGTGTTTGAGCATCTCCGGCTCTGACGCTGTTTGTCAGTGCTTCGGAATTCTCCAGGCCTCTCTCCTTGTTGCTGAGAACTTTTTGCCACAGGAAATCAGGCTCATTTTAAGGGCCAAACAGTCACTAAATATAGCCTCCTGGCATAGATATTTAAAGAGCTGTGTTGATGATGTTATGTCTGAACAAAGAAGAAGGAGAAAATAACTTTTCTTTTCTTGATAGAAAAGTGAAGTTATACCAGATTTTCTGTGGGTCTGCAGGGAGCCGAGGGCCCTGGGTGGTGTCAGTGTCTTAATTATGGAATCACCAGCTTAGGGCTTGGGCTTTAGATTTCTGTAGCCAGCCAGTCATTTCTTGATAATTCCTTCTCATCTCCGTTTAAAAATACCTCCTGCCCTGGTAAATTACCTCGGACAAGTGTGACCTCTCTGCCAAGCCCAGGCTCAGGGAGGGGGCAGTGCATAGGGAGGTGTAAGAGATGCTCTGCCCACCCGTCCCCCACCCAGGACTGCAGGGGGCCTAAGTGGAGAGCCCACCCAAGTGCTTGCTGACCAGAAGCAGGTGACAGAAGTGGGAGGAGTGGGATGGGGCCCTGGGATCTTTACTTGGTGAAAAGCAGAGTTCATAGAACAGTTCCTGCCTCAGAGGAAGGTCTGGACTGAAATTCCACTCACACTGGTTGGGTCCCGATGGCGTTGGGGTGGGGCTTCCATGGGGGCTGACTGCATCCCACCTCTTCTTTCCTCTGGCTTCCACCTCGGGCTCGTCGGGTGGTCAGGATAACGTCAAGAGTATAAAGCTTCAGCAGTGATGCTGTGTTTTTTTGTTTGGTTTGGTTTTGCAAATGTTCCTTTTGGAATATATAAACAGAACTATTCTGGGAAGTTCTTCTGAACTTACACCTCTTTCTGTAAGAAGCTCTGTGCAGTGGACTCTCATAGTCTTTATATGTGTGAAGATGTCTGTATTTCACCATCCTTTCCCCCCATCCTGTTATAACCAAGATTTTATCAGTGCATACCTGTTTGGTGGTCAGTACGCAGATATCAGTTCCTAAGCTAGTATTAAAAAAGCCTACACAATGGAGCTACCAAACTGCCAAAGAATTACTCAGCCTCTGTTCCAGCTTAAAATTTAGAAACTCTTTATCCGTAAGTAGAGGACACCAGAGCTCAGAATCTTCAAATATTGCTAACTTGTAAGCCTTTTGTGAGGAATGTCCCGATAACACAGGATATGATGTCTTACACATTCTATCCACAGCAAATTATCAGGTTTGGGGAAATTCTGGACCACTTGCATGATATTGCCACAGAGTGTCTGCAGTTCTGATAAGGAGATAAAAAGACCATATAGAAGACACAGAGGTGAGATAGTAGGGAAAAACACAATTATGAAAAATGGATCATTTAAATGACTGTCATCTGGGCTGTGTATATTTCAGGGGATTTGTATAATGCCCTTCACAGTTTATGGAATGTTAAGTTTACATCTAACAAACCTCCCAACATTCCACTAATTTCTGGTCTTGCTGAAATTAAACAGCACACAACTTTTACCTCTTAAAAAGGCAGTTGTACTTTTGTATTTAAAGATGTATTCAGGACTTTCTCAGTGGTCTAGTGGCTGAGACTCTGTGCTGCCAATGCAGGGGGCCTGGGTTTGAACTCTGGTCAGGAAACTAGACCCTACATGCCACAACTACTAAGAGTTTGCATACTGCAACTAAAAAGATCCAGCTGCAGTGAAGATCAAAACTTCATGCTGCAACTAAGACCCAGTACAGCCAAATAAATAAATATGAAAGAAAGATGTATTCAAACATGGGATATGGTGGGATTCCAAGCTTCTTAAAAATATGTTTCTAGAATTCCAGAAAACTTGCCATTTCTACAATAGTTACACAGCTTGCTTCTTGGAGTTGTAGGAGAAAGGTTTGTAAGAACCACCACTAAGACCAATCTAAGACTGCCTAGTTTCCCACCACTTTGGAGCCTGAAATATCTTCATTTTTAGATTCTGGCTCTGCTGTTAAGTCTCCTTTAGTCTCTACTTGATGATCCTCCTCTGCCCATTTTCTTTTTTTTCTCACCCCCCTCCTCTGCCCATTTTCATTTGCTTCCTTTTCCTATTTTGCTGAGACTTTTTTAGCCAGAAGATTTATCCTTTCCTATAGCTTTTTTTTTTTTTTTTGCCTAACATTCCATTTTTTTCCAAGGCCAGATTAGGTGACTATTTGCTGATATTTTGGGCATTTCTCTTTAGTGCCCATTCAGCAGAATTGGCTTTTGTTCTTGCTATCTTGGCTGCAAGTCGTGACTGTGGACACAGTGGGGCAGGGGTGCAGTGCCAGATACCTGTGGGTACTGTGGAGAGACATTCCCAAAGCCAGCAGCCTGATCATTCCTCCTCTTGCTACCTGAGCTGCTGGGATGTAAGATGGAAGTGGAATAACAGATGGAACAGGATTAGATTAGTTATTTTTCTTCAATGCTCTGAAGCTGCTATTCTGTTGTCTTCAGACAGTTAATCTAATTGTCAATCCCTTGTGGATAATCTGCCTTTTCTCTCTGACAGTTTTCAAGATTCTTTCTTTTCTTTTAATGTGGTGCACTCTGTACACTGGTGTTTTACTTTATTGTTCTTGGGACTTGTGTTAGCTTTTACTCTAATTCTGGAAGTCTTAGCCATTATCTCTGGGAGATTTTTGCCTCTGACTTTTTCCCTTTATTCTCCCCTTTGCAACTCTTATTAAATGCATTGTGGAACTTATTGTTCTGCTTGCCATTTTATTTCATCTCTTTTGTATTTCCTGTCTATTTTTCTGTTTTCACTCCAGGTGATTTCCTCAGTTTCATCTTCCCATTCACTAACTCTCTCTTCAGTTGTGTTTAAACATACCCTGATTTCTAGAATTTCTATTTAATTCTTTTTTTTTTTAAACATATATTTTATTTCTTTATTTAGGCTATTTTATTTATTTATCTAGCCAGCTCTCAGTTGTGGCATGTGGGATCTAGTTCCCTAATCAGGGATCGAACCTATGCCCCCTGCATTATGAGTACAGAGTCTTATCCACTGGGCCACCAGGGAAGTCCCTAGTTCTTTTTAAAATTCACTTGCTTGGGGCTTCCCTGGTGGTCCAGTGGTTTAGACTCTGTGCTGCCAATGTGGGGGCCCAAGTTCAATCCCTGGTCAGGGAACTAGATCCTTCATGCCAAAACTAAAGATCCTGCATACTGCAGTGAAGATCTCCCATGCAGCAGTGAAGGTCCTGAGTGCTGCAACTAAGACCCAAGACAGCCAAATAAATAAGTAAATATTAAAAAACTACAACCACAGACTCACTTTCTACAGTGTCTTATTTTTGCTTTGTGGCTTCTATCCCTTTGTTTATCTTGTTTTGAGCATTCTTCAGTTCCCTTTTCGGGGGACTGTTATTTATAGTTTCTGAAGTATTTCACTCTGTTGAATCTGCCCTTTGCATAGCATTTGATTTCTCTGTATCTTTTGTCATTTTTGTCCTTGAGATCATCTTTGGTAGTGATTATAGCCCATGGGGTCCTGCATATGCCTTGGATTAGGGAGGCATCTGTTGGGACAGTTTTATGGTTATTTCTGCTAGGCACCATGGGGTCACTGGTTCCCAGTCAAGCTTTACTTGGTTTTCCAGGACTGGGCTTCCACACGTGTGAGTAGTAGGGGACCTTGGCACACCCTTGCAGCCCAAGCCAGAGACTCTGGCTTCTCTCTAGTCTCCACCCAAGGTTTGGGGCTGCAGCTTGGACCGGGAGTTCGGTTTTAATGTGATGTTTTTTCTTAGTTTATCTACATATTGTGTGGGAGAGGTTGTATGTGTGATAGCTCAGTCTGCTCTCTCTACCTGAGTCTTAGTTCCCTTTTATTTGTCTTCTGCCGTATAGCCAGAGAATTACAAACAAACAAAAACATGGGGACTTCCCTGGTGGTCCAGTGGTTAAGACTTCACCTTCCGGTACAGGAGCTGCAGGTTCAGTCATCCGTCGGGGAGCTAAGACCTCACGTGCCTCTTCAGAATTCTCTTCAGAGTTCCCACCTGGAATTTCCCAGAAAGGAACACTGGAGGTAGAATCAAAGATCAGTGGCCCAGGGACTTCCCTGGTGGCCCACTGGTTAAGATTCCATGCTTCCACTGCAGGGGGCATGGGTTCGATCCCTGGTCGGAGAGCTAAGATCCTGCAAGCCTGATGTGGCCAAAAAAAAAAAAAAAGTCAGTGTCCCAGTTTTGGCTGCAAGTCACACTCCCTGTATGATCTTGGGCGAGTTACCATCTCTATAAAGTGAGGACCACTGTACCAGTTAGCGTGAGTAAAATGTATAAGAATAAAATGTGAACACTGACACAGCTCTGGGAGGGTCAGTGCAATCATTCTCATTTAGGGGTAAAAGTTTGCATATTTCAGTGAAGGGCTACGTGGGTGCTCCAGGGTCGTGAAGCCCTGTGAGAAGCCCTTTTCTCACCCTCTTTTTGTTGATGTCCTTCATGCATCATTTTTTGTCTCTGCTGGGGGTGTATAGGTGGCAAGCATCATGTCTGTCAGCCAATAAATTTATTTTTGAGGGCCTGCTCTATGTGACAGGTATAAAAACTGGCTTCTGCCCTTGTGGAGGCTCTGCCTGGTTCCTGGAGGGGCAGGGGCCCTGTCCTCTTTGGCTGGTTCTACAGAGTTCCATCAGGGTTTTGACTGCGTGGGTTAGCTGCAATGCCTGCCAAGAAGATCTGCCCAGCAGCCTTCATCACTCAGCAGATAAGGTTTCCTAAGCGCTTGCAGTGCCAGGCACCAGGAGTCAGGCATGAATCAGACTTGATTGCTGAGTTCAAGCTGCTCCTAGACCCCAGGAAGAACGGCGGGGGAAGCTGAATGGTCACTGCAGTCCGCTAGCCACAAAAGCAGAGGATGCTGGAAAGGGTGGGAAGAGCCCAGCGAGGCAGGATTAACTGAAGTTGCTTATTAAAGAGCCCAACATGCTTCTAAACCCGCCAGCCTGGGAGAAGAGTAGATAGTCCTGTGCAGACTGAAGGAGCCAGGAGCCCTCGGGGGCGGGTGGGCCTGGAGGAAGGCTCTGGAAAACCCGGGTGGGGTAGCTGAGGGGAAGAGGGCGGAGGAAAGCGTGAGTGAACATGGACTACTGCAGGCAGAGACCGCAGACTGGCGGCCCAAGGGCTGCATTCTTTTGTGGGCTTGTTTTATTTGGCCTGCACGGTGATTTTTTTTTTTTTTTTTTTAATGGAACTCAGCGTCTTTACACAGAGAATACACTCTTTCCTTTACCACCATTCTTACCGTTCCTCATTTTCATCACTGGCCTGTCTGAACACATTTATGGGATGAGCCTCGACCCCTGCCCTGCCCTGGTCACTGAAGACCCAGAAGAATCAATGGAAAAGAGTCTCCGTAGAAGGAATACAAGTGTTGGGAGTGAGATTATAAAAATCAACAATATATTGTCCTAAATGTCAGCAGCCAGCTTGAAACTGTACCATGAAACAGATCTAGTCAGCGCAGCAGCCAGACCATAAATACCTTTGGAAGAATCTGTGAGGGACTTCCTTGCTCCCAGTGCAGAGGCCCATGCTCCATCCCTGGTCAGGGAGCTGATCCCACATGCCTTAACTAAGCATCCTGAATGCTGCAGCTAAAACCCGACATGACCAAGTAAGTGTTTTTTAATAAGAGATCCTGTGAAATCTCTACTCTTTCACTTACATTTACTGAGTGTCTGTTGTGTATTTTATTTTAAGTTTAAAATTTTACTTAGTTTTTGAAGAGATAATATATGTACTTGGTTAAAAAAAAAAAGCAAAAAGGCTCCTTCCTGGTCCTGTCCCCCTATTGTCGTGTCCCTGCTCAACTTCAAGAGAAACAACCGCTCACTGACTCCTTTCTGCGTCCATTCAAATATTTTATTTTCGTATATAAGCAAATATACATATAGTGGAATATTACCGTCTTCCCCACTATTAATACAAATGATAGTTCAGAATCTTGCTATTTCAGGAACTTCCCTGGTGGTCCACTGGCTAAGACTCCATGTTCCCGGTGCAGGGGGCCTTGGTTCAATCCCTCGTCAGCAAACGAGATCCCACATGCCACAGTTAAGAGTTTGTATTAGTTTAGTTAAGTTAAAGTCGCTCAGTCATGGCTGACTCTCTGTGACCCCATAGACTGTAGCCCTCCAGGGGATCTTCCCAACCCAGGGATTGAACCCAGGTCTCCTGCACTGCAGGCAGATTCTGTACCGTCTGAGACACCAGGGAAGCCCAAGAGTACTGAAGTGGGTAGCCTGTCCCTTCTCCAGGGTGTCTTCCAGACCCAGGAATCAAACCAGGGTCTCTTGCATTGCAGACGGATTCTTCACCAACTGAACCACTAGGGAAGCCCAAGAGTTTGCATGCTGCAAGAAAAAGATCCTGCATGCCCCAACTAAAAAGATCTAATATGCTGCAACTAAGATATATGTGTATTTTTAAAGAATCTTGTTCACTGAATCAACCATCTTGGCAATCTTTATATGTCAGCAGATAAAAGGTTTCCTTGTTCTTTTGCCCAGTATCAATAAAAATACTGATTTGAGATAAGACAATGGACTCCAGAATAAAACTGCTTGGATTTGAACCTGGTTCTGTCTCTTTGACCTATGACCTAATTGTCTCTCTATGCCGTACTTTTTTTCCCATGTGTAAGTGGAAATGATAGGTACCAACTCATGCTGATGCAAGAATTTAGTGAGATGATGCTTATAAAAGGACTTAGAATAATGCCTGGCATTGAGTGAACCCCCAAAATATCAGCTGCTTTGCTTATTCTTCTTAAAGTGATTAATACTATACACACAAGGTAAGGTAAAGGAATAAGGAGTGACTTGGGGGGTGGTATTTGAGATAGAGGGGTCCTGATGAAGATGATAAGACTTTACTGAGAGATAGAAAGCAGATGAGTTAATGGAGACATGTACTTTGTTTCTAGATGGAAACTATGGAATTTGTAGAGATGTCAGCTCTTCCTAGTATAGTTGATATTTGTCCTATTTGTAACCAAAGGGCTCAATGGTAAAGAATCGGCCAGCCAATGCAAGAGATGCGGGTTCAATCTCTGGATGGGAAAGATCCTCTGAAGGAGGAAATGACAACCCACTCCAGTATTCTTGCCCAACTCCCATAGACAGAGGATCCTGGAGGGCTACAAAGGGTAGTAAAGTAGACTTGGCCTGTTGACTGAGCGACTAAGCATGTGTTTGTAACCAAAACCCCAGTAGAATTTATTTTGGAACCTAAGTTTTTCCAAAATTTATCAGGAAGTATAAATGAGAAGAATGTTAAAATTTTGAAAAAGATTGTGGTGGGGAGAAACTTTCCTTATAAAATACCAAAACACATTTTAATGATTAAAACAGTGAACTTACTCATTTAAGAATAAGTAGATTGGGAAAAAAAAAAAAAGAGTAAGTAGATTGTGACTTCTCTGGCGGTCCAGTGGATAAGACTCTGTGCTCCCAAGGCCGGGTCCCCGGGTTCCATCCCTGGTCAAGGAACTAGATCCCACATACTGCAACTAAAGAACCCACATACTGCAACGAAGAAAGGTCCTGCATGCCACAGCTAAGCCCCAGTGCAGCCAAATAAATATTTTTTCAAGCAAAGGAAGTACAGATCAGTAGAATAAATAAATAGGGTAAATAGTCCAGAAACATACTTTATACACATGTAAATTAATTATATGTCAAAGGTGACCTCACACATCAATAGGAAAGGGAAGATTACTTGATAAATTAGGTTTGGTTAGCTATTGGGAAGAAGTGGATGTTTTCAGTTCTCACCTCAAGGTGCACACCTGTATAAATTCCAGACAGATAAAATGGTTAAATTTGAGGCGGAAGAAAATCAAACCTTTAGAAAAACACTTGGAGAAGGTCGAAGGAAGTTTGGAGGGAGTAGAGGAACTTTAAGTTGTAAAGCCATCAGAAATATCACAGTGAGGATGGGAGCGGAGTCTAGGGGAGAATGGATACATGTGTATGTCTGACTGAATCCCTTCTTTGTTCACCTGAAGCTATCACAACATTGTTAGCTAGCTGTATTCCTATACAAAATAAAAAGTTTTTTTTTAACAAAAGTCACAAGGAAAACAACGTGAATTTATATGATCACAAGAAGTTAAGGGTTCTGTTTAGTTTTCCAGGTTGGCTGTTATAAAGTGCCATATATCAGGTGGCTTAAAAACAACAGAAATTTATTTTCCCACTGTTCTAGAGGCTGGAAGTCTCAAATCAAGCTGTTGGTAAGGCCATGCTCCCTTTGAAACCTACAGGAAGAAATCCTTCCTTGCCTCCGATCAATAGTTTCTGGTGTTCGCTGGCACTCTGTGTTATTCTGTGGTTTGTAGGCGCATCGCCGCGACCTCTGTCACACAGGTGTCTCCTTGTGGGTCTCTGCATCTCTCTCCTTATAAGGACACTAGTCATCTTGGGTTAAGGACCCGCCCTTAACCAGTGTGATCTCATCTCGACTGAGCAACAACCCTTTTTCCATACAAGGTCCCATTTTGAGTTACTGGGGTTTAAGACCTCGACACAGCTCTTTGAAGGGCTGTCATTTTATCACTGGCTTGGTGCGTCAGGGCACAGCAGGGAACTTCAGCTAAAGTAGTGGAGTGGCCTTCATCTCTCAAGACTTATTACAATACTAGTGAAAACAAGAATGATAAAGGCCCACCAAGACAAAGGATGAGAAAGGGATCACTAGCCAATGAGATACTTAACACAGTTTAGGAAGAATGGGAGAGATGATAACAAGAGGAGTGCAAATGTGTTCTGCTGTGCCTGTGCCCTTGAACTTGGAGGCATCATGGCGGGGATGGGGGTTGCGGGGAGGCAGGACTGAAGTCAGAAGATGTCTGTCTGTAAGAACTGACACTCCCCCTCCAACACTGCATTCCAGGAGGCAGGCCTGTATCCTGCAGCAGTGGACCGGGTGGGAGAAACTGACCCAGGAGAGATCCTCACTCAGAAACACCATGCTGGGAATTCGCTGGTGGTCCGTGGGTTAGGACTTGGCACTTCCACTGCAGGGAGCACAGGTTCAGTTCCTGGTCGAGGAACAAAGATCCTGCAAGCCCACTGCACAGCTGAAAACAACAAGAACAAACAAACAAAAACAGAAAACCTCCACTTGGCAGAGGGTGCTAAGAACAAGGGATTATCCTGGAAGCACTGCTCCATCCAGATGAGTCAAGGGCATCCACCTCCCGGGCGGGGGATCAAAAGATGCTTCTCTGGAGAAATTCAAGTCCTTAGAGCAAACCCCTCCATCACCTGATCTCTGGGAGGCCCAGAGATAGCCTGGCTCCCTGTCCACCTGCCCTAAAACAAAATTTGCCAGTTGATACATTCCACCGTCTGGCACTTCCACATGGACCTTTCAACTAACTTTTTAGAGCCTCTCGGCTAATACAACAGCTAATCAACGTTTAGCAGAAGGTAAGGAAAGGCAAGTCCCAGCACAAACAAAAGAAGAGTATTAAATTGGGTACTAAAAGCAGAAACACACACACACACACACATAAAAGAAGAGTCAGGAAAGAGCAGCTTACAAAAAGACAATGCCAGCTCGGAGGAAATCTGCAGAAACTTCCAAGTAGTATTCCCATAGAGTTCAAGAGGGCCATGAACTCAAATTTCATTAGAAGGTAGAGGAGATAAAGGCGAACAAATCTCTCACAAAGTAGCAAAATAGGACAAAGAGTTGAAAAGCACAGAGAACAGATGAGAGTCATGGAGCATCAATCCAGAAGTTTCAATATAAATATATTTAGGGACTTCCTTGCTGGTCCAGGGGCTACGACTCCGCACTCCCAACAAGAGGGACTCAGGTTCAACCCCTGGTCCGGGAACTAGATCCCATATGCCGCAGCTAAAGCTCCTGTGGGTCGCAACTAAGACCCAGCACGGCCATATAAATAAATATTGAGAAAAAAAACTGGTGGTCCTGGTGGTCCAGTGGTTAAGAATCTGCCTGCCAATGCAGGGGACGCGGGTTTGATCCCTGGTCTGTGAAAATTCCACATGCCACGGAGCAACTAAAGCCCATCTGCTCCAGAGCCCACCAGCCACAACTAGAGAGCTGCAGACAAATACACATTGAAAATAAAATGAAATTAGTAAATGAAGTAGCAGGGTCATTATATTAACTGGACATCTCAAATTCGTTAGGAGAAGGGAAAGGAGATCAAAAGTGGGAAGGAGAGTTGGAGGGTGGGACACTGATGACTGGAAGCTGTCCTTACCGCTTGGTTTTGGTGGTGGTGTGAAATTCACACAGCACAAAGTGAACCGTTAACCATTTGAAAGCATCCAGTTCAGTGGCATTTAGTACCTTCAGAGTGCTGTGCAACCTCGGCCCCTGCTCAGTTCTAAGACATTTTCATTGCCCCCCTACAAAGGAAACCACATGCCCACGAAGCCGCCCCTCCCTGGGTCCTGCCTGGTGGTCCAGTGGTTAAGACTCCACTCTACCAATGGAGGGGGCCCAGGTCAGGGAACCAGAACTCACATCCCTCAGCCAAGGATCCCACGTGCCTCAACTAAGACCTGGCATAGACAAAAAAATATATTTTTTTAAAGCAGCCCTTCCCCACCTCTCTGTCTCCTCCGCCCTCACCACCCCCTACCTCCAGTTCCTGGCAACCACTAATCCACTTTCTATCTCTACCCATTCTGGAAGTTTGATTTCAGTGGAATCACACAATATGTGACCTTTTGTGTTGGCTTCTTTCACTTAGCATGATGTTTTTGAGGTTCACCCTTGTTGTAACATGTCTCAGTATTTCATGCCTTTTTATGGCTGAATAACATTCTGTCCTGAGAATAATACCAGCTTTGTTTGTTTATCCATTCATTAAACTGAAGGACATTGGGTTATTTCCACTTTGGGGCTGTTGTGAATAGCGGTGCTATGAACATTCATTGCTCAAGTATTTGTTTGAATACCTATTTTCAGTTCTTTGGGTATATACCTACTAGTGGAATTGCTGGGTCATGTGGTAATTCTGTGTTTATATTTTTGAGGACTTCTCAGACCCTTCCAATGAAATTACACTATTTTACATTTCCCACCAGCAATGTAAGAGGGTTCCAGTTTCTCCACATCCTTGCCAACACCTGTTATTTTCTGTTTTGCTTTTGTTTGGTTTTTTTTCTTTTTTCAGTTGACATCCTAGTTGGCATGAAGTAGTAGCTCATGATTTTGATTTGCATTTCCCTAACGACTGATGATGTTGAGTGCTTTTAAGCCACTTGCGTGCTTTCTTTAGATAAATGTTCATTTGTGTTCTTTACCTATTTTTAAACTAGATTTTTTTTGTTGCTGAGTTGTAAGTGTGCTTTATGTATTCGGGATTTGTTGTTGTCTTAGTCGCTAATTTGTGTCTGACTCTTTTGTGACCTCAGGGACTAGGGCTCCTCTGTTCATGGGATTCTCCAGGCAAGAATACTAGAGTGGGTTGCTATTTCCTTCTCCAGGGGATCTTCTCTACCCGGGATCAAACCCATGTCTCCTGCATTGGCAGGTGGATTCTTTACCACTGAGCCACCAGGGAAGCCCTGATCAGAAGACTCTGATCAGATATATGATTTGCAAATATTTTCTCCCTTTCTTTGGTTGTCTTTTCACTTTCTTGATAGTGTTACCACCTGACTTTAAAACTATATTCATGTGTGATTTTGATGATCTTTATTAAAAAATTGAAATCAGTAAAAGAATAAAATCATAGATACTATTTTTTAAAGATAATATGTTTTAAAATGATAGAGTATTTAGAGTATTTTTTCCATTTTTTATTAACAAGCAAAATATTAATTAAAAAACAACAACACAACAACAAAAATCCTTAAAGTTGGAATTGCAATAAGTCAAACTGCTGCTGGAGTTCAGAGTAAGTGTTTTAATATATAAATGACTTATACAGACCTCTAAGAAAGACACAGACACCAGTAGGTAACTGGTCATGAATAGATGACTCAAAGGAAGACAACATTCAAAAACACAAGAAAAATGAGAAAGTAAAAATAACAAATTAATCTAATAAGATTGATACATTTTTTTCTAGTGACAAAATTAAATAATGGCAGGATATGCAAAATAGATACTCTTCTGATAAAGAAAGTACAAATTGATATGCCTTTTTGGTAAGCAATTTGGCACAGTCTGTCAAGAATCTTAAAAATATTACTCCTGTTGACTCAGTAATTCAACCTCTAAGAATCTACCCTAAGAAAACAACTTGAAACATAACAACCTCTTACATACAAAGATGTTTATCATGTGTGTGTTAATTACTCAGTCGTGTCCAACTCTTTAGCACCCCATGGACTGTAGCCTGCCAGGCTCCTCTGCCCATGGAATTCTCCAATCAAGAATACTGGAGTGGGTTACCATTTCCTTCTCCAGGGGATCTTCCTGACCCCAGGGATCAAACCCAGGTCTCCTGCATTGGCAGGCAGATACTTTACCATCTGAGCCACCAGGGAAGCCAGTTTAATAATGGAAAATTGTGAGGTCTTCCCTGGTAATCCAGTGGTTAAAGATCCACCTTCCAAAGCAGGGGACTTGGGTTCTATCCCTAGTTAGGGAACTAAGATTCCACATGCCTTAGAGCAACTAAGCCTGTGCACTGCAATGAAGACCCAGAGCAATCAAAAAATAAATAAGAATTTTTTTTTTTTTTAAACAAAAGTAATGAAAAAATTTAAACGACCTAAACATTCAACAGATGGTGGATGAGTAATTTCTGATGCATCCAGTGCTTGGAAACGCATGCCACATAGTAGGCATAAAATAAATAGTTGCTGAAATGAACCAAAACATCCATAGGGTGTTTATCATATTATGCAATCTTGTAAAATTATATTTGTATTATTTTTAATATTGTGGAATTCTTAAACTTCCAAGGAGAAAAATGACATCTAAAAGTTTATCTAGGGCCGTCCCTGGTGGTCCACTGGTTAGGAATCTCCTTTACAATGCAGGGGATGTGGATTCGATCCCTGGTCGGGGGAACTAAGTTCCCACATGAGGCTCAGCAGGTAAGCCAGGGCATCGCAGCTAGAGAGTCCACGTGCCTCGACAAAAGATACCACATGACCAAATGAAGACCCCCACGTGCCCCAACTAAGACCCGATGCAGCTAAATAAACAAGTTTTAAAATGTTCTAAAGTTTATATGGAATATGGTCTAATCCTCCCTTTTTTTATTAAAAAAACTTTTTATTTTGTATTGGAGTTTAGCCAATTAACAATGTTGTGATAGTTCAGGTGAACAACGAAGGGTCTCAGCCATACATACACACATCTAATCATCTCTTTTTAAAAGATTTCATTTATTGATAAAAATAAAGATAAAAAGATAGCATAAGGAAAAGAAGGAAATAAATAAAAAGGTTACCTCTGGGTGCAAGTCCCTCAGTCGTGACTGACTCTTTGTGACCCCATGGACTATACAGCTTATGGAATTCTCCAGTCCAGAATACTGGAATGGGTAGCCTTTCCCTTCTCCAGGGGATCTTCCCAACCCAGGGATCGAACCCAGGTCTCCTGCACTGCAGGCGGAATTTATCAGCTGAGCCACAAGGGAAGCTCAGGAATACTGGAGTGGGTAGCCTATCCCTTCTCCAGCAGATCTTCCTGATCCCAGAATCGAACCGGGGTCTCCTGGATTGCAGGCAGATTCTTTACCGACTGAGCTATCAAGGAAGCCCTCTGGGTGGTGGAATATTAAATAATAAAAAATGCACCATCTCTCTAGCTGTTGCACAATCATTGGACCTGTCTCAGCTAGGACAGTTTTCCCAGGATTTCCTCACCTGGCGGGGAAGAGGAGGATCGGAAAGTGGAGAAGACAGCTTGGAATGGGCTCTCGATGCACCCGTGTGATGACTTAAGTAAAGGTTTCTGCCTTCCTTAGGGCTGGGGCATCTGACTCTGAGAATGCTGGGAAATGCAAAATGCATGAAATTTATCCCCAAGCTCTTACCAGCACCCGTTTTGCACCAGGGACCAAGGGCGCAAAGTACCATCTTCCAGTGCATGCACCTGTCACAACCTGCTCAGTTGACATCCCTCTACCTGCAGCTGTTTCTAGGTTACCTGAGTGTTCATTTTGTGGACAGTCTTCACCCTCTATTTATTCTCGTGGTTTGCGGCCTGGGCTCCTCCTGGAAATACAGACAGTCATTGACTGTACTCTAAGGAGACCGGCTACCCTGTTCCCACCACCAGTGCCAGGGCATAGCCAAAATTGTGTTTATAGTATTCATTCCTACATGTATGAAAGTGAAGTGAAAGTGTTAGTTGCTCTAAGTCCTGTCTGATTCTTTGCAATTCCATGGACTGGAGCCCACCAGGCTCATCTGTCTATGGAAATCTCCAGGCAAGAATACTGGAGTGGGTAGCTATTCCCTTCTGCACTGGATCTTCCCGACCCAGAGATCAAACCCAGGTCTCCTGTATTGCAAGCAGATTCTTTACCGTCTGAGCCACCAGGGAAGCCCTCGGATATGTATAGATAAATTTATATTAGGTTGGCCAAAAAATTTGTCTGGGTTTTTCCATAACATGCATGCATCTATCCCCTGGTGGAGGGAATGGCAACCCACTCCAGCATTCTTGTCTGGAGAATCCCATGGACAGAGGAGCCTGGCAGGCTATAGCCCATGGGGTGGCAAAAAGTTAGACACGACTGAAGGGACTTAGCAAGCAGGCATGCACACACATGTATACATGATTTTCTACAGTGAGCGGGTGTTGCCCTTGTAATAAATTGAAAAACAGTCTGCTTTGCATCTCCCTTTAGGGTTTCATTCTGTGTGTTTGCTCTGTTGCCTTGCTGTCTGTGTTGGCTGCAGGCTGTCCAGAAGGCTCTGAACAGAGGGAGGAGGGGTCCCGGGCGTAGCCACAGAGTGGAGCTGAGCCAGGCAAGCTCGCAGGGGATGAAGGGGGCCTTGAGGAGGGCCTCCGGTCAGGAGGTCCGCTGGAACCACTAGTCCTTTGCTCATCACTGAAGTCGCGGACACCCAGTGCCGTGGGGCCACTGTCTGCTGCGGGCGGCCGGGGAGATTTCAGCAATTTGAGGTTGTTCTTAGGAGCCAGAGCTGGGAGGGCTGTGATGAAGCCCCTCCCGCCTGCGGATGTGGTGCAGCTGTCCCCGAGAGAGGGCCAGAGGCCACCGAGAGGGGGAGGGAGGGCGGGCGGCAGCTGCTGGCGGTGGGCGCAGGGCCAGGCCTGGGAGAACCGGGTGGGCGGAGCCTGACAGGTGAAGCTTTGTGTCCCGGGTGCCCTCGTCCGGAGGGGCGGCCCAGGGCGTCTCCCCTCAACCCAGCTCCCTCTCATCCTGGCTGCGCTTGGCTGCCTCCCAAGTCGTTCACCCCTTGAGAGTCTCTGCCAAGAGCCCCGCCCTCACCCCCTCTTGCAGACCCAGCAAGGTGGGCACCCCTTTGGAGCCAGGACTCCATGTTCCCCAGGTCCTCTTGGCCTTGGACACTCATTTTGAGGCTGAGGCCCTTCTGTTTTTGTGGTGGGGCTGTCTCACTCTCCGATCACAGAAAGTTCTAGCCATCTCATCCTCTGCCATCCTCTTCTTCTTTTGCCTTCAGTCTTTCCCAGCATCAGGGTCTTTTCTAATGAGTCAGCTCTTCGCCCCAGGTGGCCACAGTATTGGAGCTTCAGCTTCAGCATCAGTCCTTCCAATGAATATTCAGGACTGATTTCCTTTAGGATGGACTGGTTTGAGCTCCTTGCAGCCCCACTTCAGACACCTCCCAGTCCTTCTTAAATGTCAGGTGGGCGATGAATGCGGATGTTTGCTGCTTGGGGTTCGTTTGAATCCTGCAGCCTCACTCCTGAAGTCCTTGAATAGCATGCCCCATCCCGTGTACCTTGGCCTTGCCTGACTGACAGAGAGGGGATGGATGGATTAGCAGCAAATCCTCCTAGGGCAGCGATTGGGGATACATTAGCAAGGAGGAAGTGGGTGCATGGTCAGAATGGTTTGCTTCTGTTTATGAGTTTTGTAACAGGTTCTGGAATGTTCCAGTGTGTGTCTATATGTATCTGTCAATGCCTCCTTAAGCATCCCAAGATCAAAGGCTTGTAGAAGCAACTAAAACTCTTGTCTCCTGAAAAATAGGAATATTAATTTCCTCAGGGCTACTGGATTTGTTTGTTTTGTATTGGGCTTTGTGTGTGTGTGTGTGTGTGTGTGTGTGTGTATAAAATGAGGATATTGATCTAGATAGTTTTAACAGGCATTTAATTTTTTAAAGGCTTAAAAATATACTAAAATCATAAAAAACTGAAATATACTGAAATGGGCTTCCCAGAAGGCTCAGTGGTAAAGACTCTGCCTGCCAATGCAGGAGATGCGGGTTCAATCCCTGGGTCGGAAAGATTCCCTTTCCGAGGAATCTGCAGGAGGAAATGGCAACCCACTCCAGTATTCTTGCCTGGAAAATCCCGTGAACAGAGGAGCCTGGTGGGCTGCAGTCTGTGGGGTCACAGGAGTCAAACACGACTGAGCTGACTGAGCGCACACCAACTACAATAATTAAATTATTTCTGCAATTTAGAGCTTGGCAACTTTTGGCTTAGTGACAGACAAAAGAGGAAAAAAAACTAGTTTATTTCATACTCTTTCATGGGTACAAGGAAATAAATGAGTTTTTCTAAAAATATCAATGTCTTGAGAGAGAATTTAACAGGCATTTATTGATTGCTTGCCACGAGCAGGCATTGTGCCAGCCCTGCTGGCACCTATGGTGAGTGGACAATCAGGTACCACTTTCATGGGTCCAGTGGGTGGGCAGATGTTCAACATGTGATGACAAAAATGTTGTGTCCATAAAGAACAGGTGTGTGAGTAAATAATAGTAAAACCGCCCTGGGGATGGCAGGAAAGGAGATTGAGGCCAAGATTGGAAGGAAGAGCAGGAATTAGCTGGAAGAGAAGGTCAAGGACATTCCAGGAGTGGAGAAAACACTTCTCATTCCAGGAATGGTGTGGTATGCCTGCAAGGTAGACAAGAAGGGGTTAAGGGGTTTAAGGTGGGGATGAAGCCCCAGGATAGATGCACAGGATCTTGAGGCTGTGTTGAGAAGGTTATATCTTATCCTAAGGACAATGGAAAACCTTCAAAGGCCAATGAATGTCATGATTGCCCCCTGCACTCTTTAAAGATCTTTTTGGCATATAGTTGTGACCCCATAAATTTTTGAATGAAGTGAGTAGGACAGGATGAAAGGGACACCTCATTGTCAGGAAAGAAAGAACTTCCCTGGTGGTCCAGTGGCTAAAATTCTGCACTCCCAATGCAGGGGTCCCAGGTTCGAGTGAGCCCCGGTCAAGGAACTAGATCCCACATGCCACAACTAAAAAAGAAGCAGTCAATCAGAGATCCTGGGAAAGAGGTTTTTGGGCAGAGAAAACAGTATGTGCAGAGACCCTGAAGCAGGAACCAGCTTTTCAAGAGTCAAGACTGCCTGAATATCTGAAGCAGAGTGAGTGAGGCAGAGAAGGATAGGAGATGAAGTTGAAAGTTATTGTGTATAAGATACATAAAGAAGGACCTACTGTATATCACAGGGAACTGTACTCAATGTCTTGTAATAACCTCTAATGGAAAAGAATCTATAGATATATATCTGTATATCTGACTTATTTTGCTGTGCTCCTGAAGCTAACACAATATTGTAAATTAACTATACTTCAGTTAAAAGATTTTTTTTTAAAGAGAATAAGAGGAAAGGAGACACTCTATTATTATGGCTCAGTACCCTGTTTTTAATGTCTGTTTTATGAAATCAAAGTGAGAATTCAAGAATTGGCCTTGTATTCTTACAATCACAGTTTAATTTTGAACTGGAGGTATGCCCATGCATTAATCAAGTGTATAAGGTAATATGACTAATAATATTAAACTAACATGGTTTCAGTGATTGACAGAGTTTTTTTTTTTCATTTAGTGTCTCACTTGATCTCTACAACAACAACAATAAAAGCAAGTTTTATTGCTTTCACATTTGTTTTACGTAAGGAAAAAGAAGCTTAGGGAGTTAAGACTTTGCTAATAGCATGAATCCAGGTCTTCTAAATCTCACGTTCTTTCCAATATTACCCCATAAGTCAAGCAAAGGACTTCATCTTTTGTTTATTCAAATCCTCAGGGTATGTTGCCAAGGTATCTTTTTCCAGAAAGTCTATTTTTGAAATATATTAATAACTTTGATGCTTTCCTATTTCAGCGATTATTTTTAATAACTTTTAAATGTTAATAATACTAATGCTAATTGTAGAAAATCTAGAAAAACATTTTAAAATCCCACTCAGATAACTGCTATTGATATTTTAGTGTGTTTCTTTCCACTACCTTGCCTATAAATACACTGCCTATAAATATGTGTGTATATATACACATTTGTTGTTGTTAGTCACTAAGTCGTGTCTGACTCTTTGCAATCCTTTGGACTGTAGCCTGCAGGCTCCTTTGTCCATGGAATTTCCCAGGCAAGAATACTGGAGCGGGTTACAATGGTAACCCCTTCTCCAGGGGATCTTCCCCACCCAGAGATCAAACCCGAGTCTCTTGAGTCTCTTGCATTGGCAGGCAGATTCTTTCCTGTGAGCCACCAGGGAAGCCCATATATACACATGCGCTCAGTCACTTCAGTAGTGTCCAACTCTTTGAGACCCTATAGACGGTAGCCCTCCAGGCTCCTGTGTTCGTGGAATTCCCAGGCAAGAATACTGGAGTGGGTTGCCATGCCCTCCTCCCGGGGATCTTCCCGACCGAGGGGTTGAACCCGCAAGTCTTGAGTCTCCTTTACTGACAGGTGGATTCTTTTACCACTAGTGCACCTGGGAAGACCCATATATACACATGCATATATGTTAATATATTGATAATTCTTGTTAGGAAATTGTGCTCATACTGTAAACTGTTTCATTTGATGTTGTGAAAAGTGACACGGACTGACAGTGAAGGTTAATTAGGCCCTGAAGCCAGAATGTAGCAGCCCTGTTAGCTGTGGACCCTTGTCAATGCTGCTTAGTCTTTCTGGAACCTTAGAACACTATAAGCTGATTACAAACCTTCGTGCACTCTCCTCTGATCCCAGGTGATCTCTGTTCCTGCGATCAGGAACTGCCCTGTGTCTGGAAGCCATCCTCTCCCTCTCCCCTCAGCCAGCAGGGTCCTTGCGGTCACTGCACTCGCTCATACCCTCTGATTGGTTGCCCCATGACCTCCGTAACACCCACTCCAACCAGCTGACTCCCAGAGCAGGCAGGCCCCTTCCAGTCTCAGGATGACCTCCCTGAAGCAGTCTGTGAGTCTCCGAGCATATCAACATACAACAATATCAACAGTATACATATCTACCTAACAATATACAGGCAACAAGGTGCATATCAATAGCATCCACTTAACAATGGACATCTTGGATGTTGTTTATATCAGCATATAGGGCCCCACCTTGCTTTTATTTGTTTATTTTGTTTTTGCTTGTTTTAAGCTGCCACATAGAAGGAATGGTTTCTTTTAAAAAAATATTTATGGGTCTTGCTGCTGGAGGTTTTCCTCTAGTTGCAGAGAGCAGGGTCTGCTCATTGCAGTGGCTTCTCCTCTTGTGGCTCCCAGGCTCCGTAGTGCTGGCAGAGGGGCCCTGAGGCACGTGGGATCTTCCCAGAGCAGGGATGGAACCAGTGACCTCCGGGCTTAGGGACCCTTGACCTCGGCTCCGAGAATCAGTGTTGATTCTCAAACACTGAACCCCCAGAGAAGCCCTCAGGGGAAGGGTTTTTAAAGCATGTGTGACACCTAGAAGCTATAAAGAAGTCGATCAATTTGGCTACAGAAAAATCAAAAGCTCCAGTCCAGGAAAAGATACCCTAATCAGAGCCAAAAGACACAACACGCTCCACATGCAGCTGGGCCTCCAACACTGCTCTGTGACCCTATTAATCGTTCAGCTTGTACTTTCCACAGAAAACCAAAGTCATCAGGTGTAAATGTTCTCTGCTTCCACCACCGGACCTATAAATGTATTTGAACTCAAACCCGTCCATTCCACCTCCTACCTGTTAAAACCCATCCATTCCACCTCCTGTCTGAAGCCAACACCGCCTCTGTGCTGGGTTCCCGTCCCGCCTTGGCCCAGCAAGCCCATGGCTGTGTTAATTGTCCAAGTCCCCTCTGCCTACCTGCTGCTCCCGGCCTGTTCCTTACCCGCCGCCCGCTGGGTTTCACCTCCTGGATATGTCCTGTCTCTATCCTGGCCTCTCTTTCTTCCCTTCGCTGCTCGGGGCCAGGCCTCATCATTTCGTGTCTGGACCATTGCAGCAGCATTCTCTCGGGTCTCTTTCAACCTGGCCATCCTTTTTTTGTTTTGGTTTTATTTTGGCCAGAACCTTTTTTTTTCCCCCGACCACACCCCTCGGCGTATGGAATCTCAGACCTGCTCGCATCCTCTGCAGTCTCATCTTCTGCAGCTTGGGGATTAGAGCGGTGTGGAAGGAATGCCCTCCTGGGTGAGGGAGCACCTATAATTTGGGAAAAACCTCCCATCCAATTCGAGTCCCAGCCTTGATAGCTTGTCATTGCAAAGCTCTCTCCCCCGTGACCCCTAATTGCCCAGCTCCTCAGACTCACCTGCCTTGGACTTTCTGCCTTAATGACACCAGCCTGCCACACACCTCCCCACCCCTTCCAAGAACACGCTTACTGCCCTCCTTCACCAGGGCGGCTTCTGGTCGTCTTCCAGAACTCCACTCAGCCACCATGGACCCTGAGCCCTGGGCTGGGTAGTGACACCCCCTCCTCCGGGCAGCCCTAGCATCTTGCACGTTCCTAGGTGGTTTGTTGAGCAGCCTGGTGGTCTGGGTGCCTCTTAGGAGACTGGCTGGGAGCTGGCTCTAGAAGGTGGAGCTCATATCACCACTTGAGCTTCACTCAGCTTTGGGTTCTAGCAGCCAATTCTTGGGCAATGGGAGCTGCCCCACTTCCTCCTTCCTCTAGAGCATCTGTCACAATATTGAAACTGTATTAAAATGATGTCTTTGTGTCTGTCCCCACCCTCCACTGTAAGCATCTTGAGAACAGGGACAGCGTTTTGTTTTTCACACTCCCTGGCATGCACCCAGTGCTACAGCTGAACTGAAGAGGGATTTGGCAAACCCCGGACAGGGTTTAATGTTTTCTTGGTCTTTGTACCGGAACAGATGGTCATAAAGACAGTTTATGAAATGTCATTAGGATAAGTGTAAACTCCTGTAGTTTCATCCCAAAGTAACAGGCGTGTGAGTTTTGGGCGGGCCACTGAGGCTTTGCAGCAGTTTGTGTGATAAGAGGTGGGGATTTTCACGGAGGAAGCAGCCAGGGTGGCGAGACTGCGGGACGCTGCTGGGAGGTTGGCCTGCCCCCCTGGTGTCCCCGAGACATTGCTCTGTCATTGTCCCCATCCTCTCTTGTGTCTTCAGTAATTTTCCCTCCCATCCATCCGTCCTCTCAGCCTGTAAACATGCCCATGTGGCCCCCAACCTTTCTTTCTTTCTTTCTTTTTAAAATAGTTATTTATTTGGCTGCTCTGGGTCTTAGTTGAGCTCCCCTGGTGGCTCAGACCGTAAAGAATCTGCCTGCAATTCGGGAGACCCAGGTTCCGTCTCTGGATCGGGAAGATCCCCGGGAGAAGGGAACGGCAACCCACTCCAGTATTCTTGCCTGGAGAATCCCATGGACAGAGGAGCCTAGCAGGCTACAGTGCATAGAGTTGCAAAGAGTCAGACATGACTGAGCAAGTAACACTTTCACTTTCCGGATCTTAGTTGCAGCATGTGGGATCTAGTTCCCTGACCAGGGATTGAACCTGGGACCCCTGCATTGGGAGCTTGGAGTCTTAGCCACTGGACCACCAGGGAAGTCCCTCCCTCAACCTTTAAACCCATTTTCCCACCCGGCTTCTTCCTCAAGGTACCCCCCTCAACTCCTGTCCTTTCTTTTCACACACCTCTCCCTCCTCGTGATCTGCCCCCCTTTCTATCAGAGAACGCTTTCCCACCTTCAATTCCAGGACACCACATTCTCTTGATTCTTCCTCCCTGCCCGGAGCTAACTTTGTCTTATTGGAAAGATGGTGACCCTCCAATGCCAGCTGCTTCCCCATTTCTGATTTTTCCCACCATGATGTTGGATACACCCCCCTCCCCACCCCCTACCGTGGTTTACCGACTCCCTGGTTCCCTTGAGTCTGTCTTCTCCTCGCTCCATCATCCATCTCTCTTCGGTTGCAATTCTCGTCTGCCCACGAACAAGTGCGGATCTTCCCCATCCTTACACACCCTGCTGGCTTCTCAGGACTCTTCCATCCACTTAGGAACCTCCTGGGATTCTGTACTCTTCACCGTTAGCCTTCTCCAAAGAAAAGGCAGCACCTCCCTGCCTTCCTCTTTCCCCTCTCCCCAGATGTTCAGTATCTCACAGTCAGACTTAGATCTGAGTTTGTCTTCTGTGGTTGCTCCCTAAATGACATCAGAGACCTAGCCAGCAGCTTTTTTTTTTTTTCAGCCACACCATGAAGTTTTGGGGGTCTCAGTTCCCCCACCAGGAATTGAACCCGGCCCTCTGCAGTGAAAGCACCCAGAGTCCTAATCACTGGACCACCACGCAATTCCCAGCACCTTTAACTGAGTGCCTTGCCTCCCCCTCTCCCTCTGGTTCCCATCCTCAGGGATATGCCTGCAGGATGTGGCCAACTCCTCCTTCGAGGACGGCCCCAGGCCTCATCTTCTCCTTCCATACTGTCTGGACTTTCTTGGGCTCCAGCAGTGGCCGCTCCTCCCATCCTAGATGGAGACTTTGCCTGGGGCTCTGTCCTGGGTCTTTTCTCTTCTTAACACTTTCCCCATTGTTTATGATAATAAATGTATTAAATAAATGTATTATCATGTCTGGGGAGCATTTAACAGGGATGCTTCCATACAAGGGGTACTCAGTGTTCCTCAGGAGCATCAGCTAATGAGAAGAGCATGAGTTTTAATGTAAATAGACCCAGATTCTGATGCCGATCCTGGCCTTGATCCTTGTCTGTTGCGTGATCTCAGGCACATTGATTACCTTTCTAACTACAGTAATCGTGAGGATGAAATGTGATAATGGGTGCTCAGAAAAAGCGGGTTCCCTCTTCTTCCTGAGACGGAAGGAGCTGGAAAAAACAGAGTCGGGTGGGCACCAGCCTGGGGGACCCTAGGACACCAGTGAGATCAAAGCCAAGCATTTGTGTGGCTTCAGGATTCGGAGGAAAGCCATTAGCACGACAGTTCTCATCTGCCAGGAGCCAGAATCCTTCCTGAATGATCTTCAGTTGCAGCCCTGGAACTGGCCGGAAGTAGGAGGAGACAAGATGACCTGAAGCAGCATCTGAGGACGTGTTGAGATCACTGGCTGTGTCCCCACCCATAAATGACAGGCCAGTGGTTGGAATTTTGCTGCACTCGCCCTCGCCCTTTTGGCCTTCACACTGGCCTGCCTTAGTTTGCTCTCCTGCTGTTTTTATAGTTGTTTTCTCTGCTGTCCTTCATCCCTTGACCCCCACTACATGCGTGAATATCGATACCCAACCCTGATGCCTCCTTCTTGACTTTCCCTCCATCCGAGTTCAGCTGCTGGGGTAGGAGGTTCCAGGGTCTTATCACAGGTCTGTCAGCTCTTCAGGTGTTAATAACACCACACCCTGTCAGCTGGGAGCTGGGTAGATGTGTATCCGACCTTCAAAATCCTTTGAAAATGAGGAAGAAGCTGGTTAGCCAGCAAGGAAATTTATCTGGCAAGATCCAGGGTGTCTTTCTCTCTCTCCCTTTTTTTGAGTTTTTTTTTTCTGTTAACATTTCTAGATCAGCCTCTTTCTTTTAACCTGCTGTGTAGTATTCCTTAGAATTAAAACACCCTCTTTTGTTTGGACTTTGTGCTATTGTGGGAAGATTTGAGTTGCTTTTGCTTTTTCCCTAGGAACGATGCTTCAGGGAGTGCCCTTGAACATGACTCACGGGAGTGTTTCTCTAGGACAGATCCCAGGGCTTAGAGCAAAGATCCCCAACCTTTTTGGCACCAGGGACCGGAAGACAGTTTTTCCACGGACTGGGGTTGGGGGGTGGGTTGGTTTCAGGATGGTTCCATTATATTTATTGTGCACTTTATTTCTATTATTATTACATCAGCTCCACCTCAGATCATCAGGCATTAGATCCCGGAGGTTGGAGACCTGTGGGTTAGAAGATATAAGTATATTTATGTGTATTTGAAATTTTATTAGATTCTGCCAGATTGCCCAGATAAAAGACTGTACCACCACAGGAAAAATGTTTTTTTGGTGTCATCATTTCATGTCTTGCATAAGAAGGTATTCTCATTGCTAAAGGTATAAACAGATTTTTCTGTATTTTCTTCTAAGATTGTTCTTCTGAGTAAGTTCTAAAAAGTTTTGCTTTTTACATTTGACCCTACATACCCTGGAGCAGGGGGATTTTTTTTTTTTTTTCCCATTGTATTGGTACCTCCTGAATAGTCCGCTTTGTTTTTAGACTTGCTGTTCTATTTCACTGACCCACATGTTTACTGCTATTCTACTACAGTCGTGCTTATCTTTTAAAAAAAATTTTTGGTCATATATATATATATAAAACATATAAATAAATTATATATATAAATATAAATTTATATATGGATATAAATTTATAAAACATAAATTTTCCATTTTAACCAGTTTTAAGTATACAGTTTAGGGACTTCCCTGGTGGTCCAGTGGTTAAGACTTCATTTTCTAGTGCAGGGGTGCATGTTCAATCCCTAGTCTGGGAACTAGGATGCTACATGCCTGGAAACCAAAAAGCCAAAACATAGAAGCAATATTGTAACAAATTCAATGAAGACTTATAAAAAATGGTCCGCATAAAAAAAAATCTTAAAATTATACAGCTCAGCGGCATTGATGACACTCCTTGTGTTGTCCCACAGTCGTCCCTGTTTCCAGTTTTTCATCATTCCAAATAGAAAGTCTACCTGTGACACAGAACTTCCCTTTTCCCATCTGACCTTGCGCCTTGTAATGTCTACTCGACTTTCCGTGTCTGCGAATTCCCATATTCTAAATTTCACATACAGCGATTGTCCTTTTGGTCTGGCTTATTTCTCGTAGAATTAGTTTACAAGAGTTGTCCACGTCATATCGTAAATCAGAACTCCATTTCTTTTTATAGCTGAAGAATATTCCATCGTATGGATATACTCTGGTTTATATATCCGTTCATCTGTTGACCAGCAACTTCCTTTTGGCTATTCTGAATAATGCTGCCCTGAACATTGGCATACAGCTGTCTGTCTGAGTTCCTGTTTTTAATGTTCTTGGGTATATACCCAGGAGGGGAACTGCCGGCTGCCATGGTCATGCTGTTTAACACTCTTCCTTGCTGGTCACAGAGGAGAGGTCATTTCCTTCGTTTTAGTGGTTGCTCAGTCCCTGAGCCTTGTTCTTACTCCATTTTTTACATTCATCTGTCCCCATTTCCCCCCACCCCCCAAAGCCCAGCACTGATATTGGCACAGGCTGGTACCAAGTGCAGGTCAGCCTGGGTGGACACGTGAACTCTAGACCACGGGAAGAGCAAGGTTCCCCCTGATTCTGTCACAAGACAGCAAGAAGCCATGGAAAGAGCCTGCAGTCTTAATGTTGTTCAGTCGCTAAGTCGTATCCCACTGTCTGCAACCCCAGGGACTGCAGCACGCCAGGCTCCTCTGTCCTCCACCATTTCCTGGAGCTTGCTCAAATTCACACCCGTCGAGTCGGTGATGCCATCCAACCATCTCAGCCTCTGTCGCCCCCTTCTCCTCCTGCCTTCAATCTTTCCCAGCATCAGGGTCTTTTCAAATGAGTCGGCTCTTCACATCAGGTGGCCAAAGTATTGAAGCTTCAGCTTCAGTCCTTCCAGTGGATATTCAGGGTTGACTTCCTTTAGGATTGACTGGTTTGATCACCTTGCTGTCCAAGGGACTCTCAAGAGTCTTCTCTAGCGCCACGATTCGAAAGCATCAATTCTTCAGCGCTCAGCCTTCTTTATGGTCTAACTCTCACATCTGTACATGACTACTGGAAAAACCATAGCTTTGACTATGTGGACCTTTGTCAGCAAAGTGATGTCTCTGCTTTTTAATATGCTCTCTAGGGTTGTCAGTCTTAATACTGGTGTGTGAATCCAACAAGAGACCTGAATTCTGTTTCTTACACGAGCCCTGAGTTTCTGTGTGTCTTGTTTAACTCATCTGTCAAAGGCAACAGCACCCTGATACGCAGGACGTTGAGACATGAGATGTGGGTGTGAAAGCCCTTTGCTAAAGTCAGAGGCACTCACCGGCAGGAGGAAGGGAAGAGTCCAAAGTATGTGCCAGTCAGAGTGGAGCCTGGCACGCTGGTGAACTGATTTCCTGCAGGCATTCATTCCTACCTCCAACCACTCTCTACTGAGTGACTGCTCTGTAACAGGTGATGTTCCAGAGGCTGGAATTCAGACATGAGCCAAGAGAAAAAAAGAGGCCCCAGCCTCATCAATCTGCTCAGTGATCCAGGAACAAACCCCAAGAGCCCTACCTCCCTTCCCAGTGCTTTTGGTACCAACTTTAAACTTTTTAAAGACACAGCACGACATGACATGGTGAAGAGCTTTGTTTTATTTTTTATTTTTTTAAGAGCTTTGTTTTAAAGAGACGTCTCTAGCTTTAAGGAGAAAAATAGGTTTGAAAATGTAGAATAAAGAATACGCCAGGGGACTTCCCTGGGCTGGTCCAGTGGTTAAGACTCTGAGCTTCCACTGCAGGGGGCGCAGGTTCGATCCCTGGTCAGGGAACTAAGGTCTTGCAAAGATCCCGCATGCCATGTGGCGTGACCCAAAAAAAGAAAAAAATGAATAGGCCACCTATTGGCAAGTCACATCTGCTTGAGATGCCATGAGGAGAGCCTTCGGGGGTTTCTGCATGAACCGAACAAAGAGAAATGATTTCAGCTACTCCCCCCACCACCACGCCCTGGGAAAATTCGAGAGCTGTGGCCTCCAGGTCTCTTCTTTTTTTTTTTTTCCAGTGGGTTTTGTCATACATCCAGGTCTCTTCTTGAAGGAGTTCAGGGGTGGGAATCAGGGTGACTGTCCCCAGGATCTCTGCAACACTAGGTCTAACTAGGAACGGTGGTGGTTGGCCCTGTTTGGTCCCACTGGGGACAGAGATTGGCTTATCCGGTTTGGTAACTGAGCCCTGCCCCTCGGGAGCCCTTGGAGGTGACCCTAAGAGTCCATGGCCACTGAGCATACATGCTGCCCTGGCTGCCAGTCATCTCCTTGAAACCTCTCCAAAACCCTCCACCGTCTCTCAAAAACAGACTCAGGAAAAGTTAAGGAGGGACTTCCCTGGTGGTCCAGTGGCTAAGACTCCAAGCTCCCAGTGCAGGAGGCCAGGTTTGATCCTTGGTCAGGGAACTAGGTCCCACAGGCTGCAACTAAGACCCAATGCAGCCTAAATATATAAATATATATATATATATATATTTAAACAAAATTAAAGTTAAGGGCCTCGGTCCAGGTCACCCAGCTATGCATGACAGAGCCTCTTTCTGGGACACTAGTTGAGCCAGATTCCAGGAGCTGGGCAAAGGAAGGAGCAGGAAGGTTGATGGGGCAAGAATTGGCAAGAGACTCTAGGTAATACAACCTGTTAGACTCATGAGGACAGGTTTTATGATTTATTAATAAATTTAGCAATAAAGGGGCTTTTCTGGAACTTGGAAAATTTTATAGGCACTAATAGTTTCCCAAGTACCTTCCCATATGTTCTTTTTCACTTGATTCTTATAACAACCTCTTTTAAGAGCGATTTTTAAAAATGTTATTTATTTATTCAGTAGTTGTGGCACATGGGCTTAGTTGCCCCGTGGCATGTGGGATCTTCCCAGACCAGGGATTGAACTTGTGTCTCCTCTATTGGCAGGTGGATTCTACTTCCACCTATTTCCAGATTACCAAGTTATTGGAAATAAATATAAATATCATATAGTATACACACTAGGTATATCAATATATATACTATATACACACTATGTTATAATAGTGTATATATGTGTATTAAACACTGGACCACCAGGGAAGTTCTAGGCAATTCTCCTTTTAACCTACGTTAACTAGCTTCCTTCCATCCATGGGGAAATTGAGGCACAGAGAGGCTGAGGGACTTGCCCAAGGCCACACAGCACCAGGGTTGCGGCCCATGGTCTCATGTGATTTTCTAGGTAACCTGCCCAAGGCCATGTGGCAGTGAAAGCTGGAAGCTGGACTTGAACTTGGTAATTCAGATTTTGAAAGCTTCTATTCAGCCAGACTCTGTCTTCAGAATCCTGGGATGTTTTTACTGGAGGGGGGAGGGGCAGTCCTTGAAGACCCTCTCACTGTCCCTCCTTCTCCCCGGGGCCCTGTGCTCACAGGTGCCCCCTGCCCCATCTGCCTGCGTGAGCAGCTACCTTCCGCTAAATGGCTTTTGTACAGAGCCCATGTCCTGGCTCTTAAAAAGGAATGCATGGGATGAATAAGCACCTAAAAATAACTCCAGATCAATTTTGGGTGGGGGGAGAGGGCTGTGTTTTCCTTTCTCTCCTCCTCCTCCCTCCCTCTGCCCCCAAGGCCCACAAACCGCTGCTGGCTGACAGCTGGGCCAGGCTGGCTTCCTGTAAGGCTGTAATAACATGGAATTAACCCAGCAGCCGCCCTCTCCAGCACGGAAATGCCAGTGCTTGGTCACTATAGACGTCTCTGAGTTGATACCTTCCTGCCTTGGTCCACGCTCCCGGAACAAGTCTTTTGCTCATCAGCTAAGAGATTCCTGAACTTGTCCTCCTTGGGGAAGGAGCAGTGGAAAAACCCCTCCAAATGAGAGGCTGGCAGCTTCTTGACTGGGCCATCTGAGGGAGCCCCAAATTCCTGCCTCCCAGGAGGGGCCAGGCAGGCAGAAGCAGAGCAGCCTGGGCCCCCGTGTTGAGGTTTCCAGGCCGTCTGCTGACTCAGGGACTTAGCCGAGTGGCTCCCATCTGTCTGTGCTTCTAGCAGACCCCTGACTCCCGCCGGTCACCCACGGGCTGTGGGAGAGGCTTTACAAATCCAGCAGATCTTTGCTGCCCAGAACCTACCAGTTAAAAGCAGCATCCTGAGAGCGGACACGTCTCTTCCTCGTCGGGGTCTCTCTTGGAAAATGGATTGGTTCTGGGGGTGTGCTAGGCATTTTCGTATAGCTCAGCCATGCTTGGGGGTCTCTTTCCCTGTGATATCAAACATGTAGAGAGGGAGATCAGTGTTTAATGATGGTAAGGGTTGGGGGATGGAATGGCAATGTGAAGAGGGAAAAGAAATATACCAGAGACAGGACTTCCTTGGTGTTCCAGTGGTTAAAACTTCAAGTTCCCTAAGCAGGGGGCCTGGGTTCGATCCCTGATTGGGGCACTAGATTCTGCATGCCACAACTAAGACCCAGCCAAAAAAAAAAATCTATCAGAGTCAATGGGTTCAGAGGTCCCCACTTAGGTTGAACCTTTGGCCAAGGGATGGAAAGTTCCAGAATCCCAGTGTAGGAGAAGTGCAAAGGGAAGTGCCACACCTCCTAGTCTCCTGTACCCCTCATTTCAGCCAGGACTGGGGTGGGGCTTCCCGAGCCACAGCTGTGTGGTCAGGGGTTGAGTTGTCCCCGGTCCTGGGTGCACATTGGCACATCCCCAAGAGGAGCTTTAAAATGCAGGTGCCCGGGCTCTGTCCCCAGGCCATTTATATCAGCATCCCTGAGGTGGAGCCCAGGCTTCCAAGGTGACTGTGGCATGCGGTGAGGTTGGAGAGCAACTACCTGCAATAACCACCTCTGTTTCCCTCCCCACTACTGTCTTGCTTCTCAGCTTCTCATTTCTCAGATTCAGAAGTGGGCATTGCCAGGCATCGTGTCCTACATAAGAGGGGCTTGGTAGATCACGCTGAAGGCTGCTGTGCCCCTGATGATGATGGAGATGACGATGATTCTGGCCACACTCCAAGGACTAGAAGCATTCGAAATGAGCTTTTGTATGACTTCATTAAAAGGAGTCTCAGGATTCCCTGGGGGCCCAGTGGATAAGAATCGTCCTGCCAATGCAAGGGACGTGGGTTTGATCCCTGGTCCGGGAAGATCCCACATACCTTGGAGCAACGAAGTCTGTGCACTACAACTACCCAGCCTGAGTGCTCTGAAGCACCACAAGAATGTAACCTCTGCTCACCCATGCACCGCCGGGGGGAGACCCAGCACAGCCAAACATAAAATACTTATTTATTTTCTTTATTAAAAAAAGAAAAAGCGGGATTTCCTTGGTGGTCCAGTGGTCTAGTGCTTTAGATTCTGCACTCCCAATGCAGGGGGCCTGGGTTCAATCCCTGGTCAGGGAACCAGATGCCATATGCCTCAACTAAAGATCTTACATGCCACAACTAAGACCCATTGCAGCCAAATATATAAATAAATAAAATGAAGAAAAGCAACCCCATAATTAAAATACATACTAACAGTAACATAATTCAAACTTCCTGCCAACCCTAGTGAGGGCAGGTTTCCCACGGGCAGGGTAATGCTAGGTGCCCAGCATGATTCAATGTGGCTCTGGAATATACTGCCTACCTTCAATCCTGGATCCCCTGACTATTAGCTGTGGGGCCCTGGGAAAGGCACTTAACCTCTCTGGGCCTCCCTCCTTATCTGTAAAAATATGGGTAATAACAGGAACACTTAGTATAGGAGGTTGTTGTGGGAACTAAAAGAAATAATGCTTGTGAAGTGCTTGTCACAGCGCCCAGCACCTGGTAAGAACTCAACAGACATTATCAGTTACTATTATTATTCACAGCATGACAGCCCCGCCCCCCAACACACCCACCTTCCTTCAGGCTTCCTGATTCCGTGCCCTCCCTGCCCTCCCGTATCCTGACGTACATTCTAGGTCCTGGAACTCTCATATATCTTGAGGGTTTGTTTGTTTTTTCTTTTTCATTTTTTTACAAAATATTTATTTATTTACCAGAGTCTTAGTAGCATCATGTGGTATCAGGTATCCAACCCAATGAAAGTGAAAGTCGTGTCCGACTCTTTGCGACCCCATAGATGTAGCCTGCCAGGCTCCACTGTCCATGCAATTCTCCAGGCCAGAATACTGGAGTGGGTGGCCATTCCCTTCTCCAGGGGATCTTCCCAACCCAGAGATCGAACCCAGGTCTCCCACATTACAGGCAGATTCTTTACTTTGTGAACCACCCAGGGAAGCCCACTGAACCCAGGCCCCCTGCGTTGGGAACTCAGGGTCTCAGCCACTGGACCACCAAGAAAGCCCTTCTTTTTCAGCTTTTTAAAGTGTCATCATCGCAGGGTTTTTCACAGGGTTTGATCCCTGATTGGGGAACTAAGATTCCGCAAGCAGCATGGCACGGCCAATAATAATGTTCTATCTGCCTTACTTGAATTGAATGAGATAATGGACAAAAAGTCATTTTGTAAAATTTATAAACTTTACAAAGTTTACAGCTCTCTGCATATGCTTGGTAGCGGTAGCAGGTCGCATAGTAACATATATTACATACGGCTATTTTGTAGGAAGTACTGCATAGTTTAAACCTCGTTGCTGCTGCTGCTAAGTCGCCTCAGTCGTGTCTGACTCTGTGTGACCCCATAGACGGCAGCCCACCAGGCTCCCCCGTTCCTGGGGTTCTCCAGGCAAGAACACTGGAGTGGGTTGCCATTTCCTCCTCCAATGCATGAAAGTGAAAAGTGAAAGTGAAGTTGCTCAGTCGTGTCTGACTCTTAGCGACCCCATGGATTTGCAGCCTACCAGACTCCTCCGTCCATGGGATTTTCCAAGCAAGAGCACTGGAGTGGGGTGCCATTGCCTTCTCCCTTAAGCTTCGTTACTGGGAATTAATGAACTCTCAGTGCTCTAGAAGACACAGCCCTGAGCGGCTCAGTGGACTCTTCAGTGTGGGATTTGTAGGGCTAGGCTGCAGAATCACAGTTCTCCAGTAGGTGTCACCCTCCACCAGGACACCTTCTCTGCCTCTCCCGTCCTGACTTCCTGCATCCACTCAGCACTTTGTTGTTCAGTCGCTATGTCCAACATTTTGCAACCCCGTGGATTGCAGCAGGCTAGGCTCATCTGTCCTCCACCACTTCCTGGAGATAGCTCAAATTCATGTCCATGGAATCAGTGATGCCCTCCAACCATCTCATCCTCTGTTATCCCCTTCTCCTCCTGCCTTCAATCTTTCCCAGAATCAGGGTCTTTTCAAAAGAGTCAATTCTTTGCATCAGGTGGCCAAAGTATTGGAGCTTCAGCTTCAGCATCAGTCCTTCCAATGAATATTCCGGGTTGACTTCCTTTAGGATTGACTGGTTTGATCTCCTTGCAGTTCAAGGGATTCTCAAGAGTCTTCTCTAGTACAATTCGAAAGCATCAGTTTTTTGGACCTTGGCCCTTTTTATGGTCCAGCTCTCACATCCATACATCACTACTGGAAAAATCATATCTTTGACTATACAGACCTTTGTTGGCAAAGTGATGTCTCTGCTTTTTAATACACTGTCTAGGTTTGTCATAGCTTTTCTTCCAAGGAACAAATGTCTTTTAATTTTGTGGTTGCAGCCATGATCTTAGTTTAAGTTAAGGGTGGAGCAGTGTTATGGGTGTGGAATTTAGGTTGAAGAGAGCCTGGAGGCAGGGAAGTAAGTTTGGGGTGGGTTGCTCAGTGAGGCTTAGCCTCTGCCTGAGGGAACTCAAGTGAGCAGAGAGAGCCCAGGGCAAAACCGTCCCCATCCAAGGTTGATGCAGGCTGTACCCAGAGGCTGTCCCTTGCTGGAAGGGACACTGAGTGACTGGCTGTGGCTCAGTGGGTCAGGGATGCCTTTATAGAGAAGGTGATATTTGAGATGGGTCAGAAAAGGTAAGAAAGAATCTTCCACGCTGAGAAGATGGGAAGGGCATTTCAGGAGTATCCCGAGATGCACTGGAACCTCATTGATGGGGGTGGACAGGAGAGGATGGGAGAAGGTGGCTAGAATGGAGGGCTATGAGGCCAGATGAGTAAGGACTTTGAAGGCTGGGTAAACTCTAGAAGGGTTTTTTGTTTCGCTTTTTATTCCATTTGGGGTTGGCCAGTAAGGAGTCACAATTAAAGGTGTAGAAGATGAACTGGACAGGTAGAGACCAGAGGTGGGAAGGCCAGTTAGGAAGCTGTGATTTAGTCTTATCCAGTGCAGGAACAATTGGTATTGCGATAGAAGACATAGACTGGAAACTATTTGCAAGAAAGAATCACATGGACATGGGAACTGATTAGATGGGGTGAGAGTGGGAGTTTTCAATGGAGGGATTAAGGCCAACCTTCATGTTTCTTTTTTTTTTCCATTTATTTTTATTAGTTGGAGGCTAATTACTTTACAATATTGTAGTGGTTTTTGCCATACATTGACATGAATCAGCCATGGATTTACAACCTTCATGTTTCTAGCTTGATGAACTAAGTGGATGTGGAACAGGAGCAGATGGTGAAAACAGAGGTAAAAGAAAATATTATCTTTGGATTCCTTGAGTCTGTGAGTCTGAAACCCCCAGGTGTTGATGTCTGGTGAAAGTCTCTCAGTCATGTCTGACTCTTTGCGACCCAAAGGTTAGAACACTGGAGAGGGTAGCCTTTCCCTCCTCCAGGGGATCTTCCCAAGCCAGGGATCGAACCCAGGTCTTCCGCATTGTAGGCAGATTCTTTCCCAGCTGAGCCACCAGGGAAACCCAAGAATACTGGAGTGGGTAGCCTATCCCTTCTCCAGTGGATCTTCCTGACCCAGGAATGGAACTGGGGTCTCCTGCACTGCAGGTGGATTTTTGACCAGCTAGGCTATCAGGGACGTCCAGTAGATAGCGGAATACAGTGACCTGGAGCTGATGATGAAAGAACACAGGAGGGGCTTACCTGGTGGCCCAGTGGTAAAGAATCCACTTTGCAATGCAAGCCCCCTGCCCCTAATGCAGCAGGAGAGGAATAGCCGCTACTCCTGGCTCCTGCTGGCCTTAAGAGCAGCTCCCTGGCAAAGAAGTCCAGCAGAGAGGGCAGCCCTAAGGCAGGCGCTGTCTAGAGCCTCGACACTGTCCCTCATTACCTTTGCCCAGTTTGTTAGTTTCTTAGTTGTATGTTAGTGTGTTAGTTTCCTGTGTCCAGGGAAACCAATGATCGTTAACTTGGTAGCTCTAACGACAGAAATCGATTCTCTTGTAGTTCTGGAGGCCGGAAGTACAAAATCTACTAAGACAAAATCAGGGTGTTGAGGGGGCTCCTCCTGGTTCCCACAGGCTCTACAAGAGAGTCTGCTCCTTGCCTGTTGGCACTTCTGGTGGCTGACAGCATCTCTTAGCTTGTGGCCACATCTCTCTAATCTCTGCCTCTTCTGTGGGTCAGATCTCCTTCTTGCAAGGGTGCACAAGACCCCATCAGAGGTCTACCCAGATAATCCAGGTCCTCTTCCCACCCGGGAATCCTTGGCTTAATTCTATGTGCCATGTAGGGTAGTATCTACAGGTTTCAGGGATTGGGGCCTGATATCTTTGGCTGTGTGGGGGCTGAGGGTGGGGGTGATGTTCGGCCTACTACTACAGGCAAGGTTTGGGAAAGTTCTTTCACTGAACCCTTACCACCTGTATGTGAAGCAGGTGCCTGTATTCACATTTTAGCAACAAGAAAATGAGCTTTGCCAGCTAAGAGGTCACGATCTATTGGGCAATCTTGATCAACCCCAGCTAAGGGTTCATAATATATTTCTTTAAAATATTTATTTATTTAGGCTGCACTGGGTCTTAGTTGCAGCCCTCAGGATCTTTAGTTGTGGCATGTGGGATTTTGTTCCCTGACTAGGGATCAAACTTGGGCTCCCTGCATTGGGAGCACAGAGTCTTAGCCTCTGGACTACCAGAGGCTAAAAAATATATATTTTTTAAACATGGAATCCTTTTTTTTTTCCCTTAAGCAAAAAAGGCCGTTGTGCATTTAATCAGGTGGCAGATAATCCAAAAGTGATTTCTGTGTCCGGTGGCTCCTGCGGGCTCACCTGGCCCTGATCTCCCTTGGCTGTCCATGTTGGAGGATGAGGAAGTGGTGGCATGCTTCCCTCTTGCCTCGTCCCTTGCTGGGGTTCACCCTTGTGGACATGTGTCAGTAGCAGGGTCCATGGAGCCCGGAATGCCAGCACCGACCAGAGGAGCCTTCCTGTCTTCCCTGGCCAGGGCACAGTGCGGAGAGGCTTGCCAAGAGCAGCTGTAGGGTAGGGTGGGAGAGTCAGTGTGCGGTCCACACTGGGGGTTAGACAGACAGACCTGAGCCCAGAGAGCCCTTTCCTGCAGCTAAGGGCCCCTGGACTGGGCTCCCGAGCTGGGAAATAAAAAAATAACCACTGCAACAAAAGCCCCTGACCCTCCTGTTCTTCTGCTTTTGTATCTTATCTATATCATCCTTTATTTCACAGGGTTCTCATATCCCCCAAGAAGGCAGGCAGAGAAACAGCCCCTATGTCATAGATGGAGAACTCAGCTTTGAAGGGGAAGGGGCTGTCCTACTCAGCCCTGCAGGCCCTGGGGCCAGGAATGGGGATTTCCTAGCACTCCTCCTCAGCCCACTGGTGTGGGTTAGAGGGTCAGAGGGTCATGGACGCATGTGATCACCTATTCAGTAGAAAGGACTTTAGAAGCTGGACACTCCGGGCGGCATGAAAGCTCTTTGGGGCTCAGACTGCACTGTCCTTGGGCTTCCCAGGTGGCGCTAGTGGTAAAGAACCTGCCTGCTAATGCAGGAGGCATGAGAGATGAGGGTTCAATCCCCGAGTTGGGTAGATCCCCTGGAGGTCGTGGCAACCCACTCCAGTAATTTTTGCCAGGAGAATCCCATGCACAGAGGAGCCTGGCGGAGTCGCAAAGAGTCGGACACGACTGAATCGACTTAGCGCCATGCACACTGTCCCTAGTGAGGTTTCTTCTGCCTTCATTTCCTGCCAAGTGTGTGACTTGGGGCAAGTCACCTCCCTTCTCTGGGCCTGTGATTCCTTACCCTGTAAAGCCGTCTTGGCCTTGGTGGGATCAGGTTCCTGGTGACTCGGTTAGGAGGAATCTTTCTTCTTCCTGCTCAACCAAGGATGCCTGTGTTGAAACCAGAGGCGTCGGGCCTCCAGCCTTTTTCTGGAGACCTGTCTCCCCAGAGAGCATTTGCCAGGAGCCCTTTTCCACCCCCAGCCGCATCTCCTTGCAGAGGGGCGTCTGTCTCCCTTTTCTCGTAGGCAGACAAGGTATTGAGTAAGGGAGGGCAGGCTTCATTTAGAAGCCAGTTTCTCGCACTGCAGGCAGGGTTGGAGGGGGACCTCGGAGCCTTCCGGGGATACCTGTACCACCCCAGACTCATCTGGGCGTCCCCCACTCCCAAAGCCCCCCTTCCCGGGGGGGGGGGGATGAGCCGCGGGAGTCTAACCTCTAGGTCTGAATTCTGCCTTTGTCCAGTGAAGCCAAGTTGGGAGGGGCCGAGCGGACCCCCTGCCCCCACTGGAATGTCGGCTCGGTGCGCGGGGTGGGGTGGGGGCAGTCCTCACCCCCCCTCTTTGCAGCCGCCTCCCCTGCTCACTTCCTGAGTCCCCCTAATCCCACCACCCCAACGCGCACACGCGCGCATACACTTCCCGGAGGCCCGGCGGCCTCGCTGCGGGCTCAGCGATCCCGGCCCCGGGCCTGGGGGGAGCGGAGAAGCGCCCTTTTGTTATTCAAATCACACCCTCGCCGCGCGCCCTGGCCGCAGGCTCTCCGGCCCGGGGAATCCATCCCCTCCGATCCCACCCGCCCCGGAGGCCCCGCACCGCCACGGCCACCGTCGCGGAGGCCCGGGCGCCCGCAGCCGAATCCGGGATTCCCCGGCCCCCGGGGCTCCGCCGTGCCGCGCCTCCCCCGCCCCCGGAGCGCGCTGCGGCTCGGCCCCCCGCCCCCGCCCCCTCCCGCCTCCCCTCCCCCTCCCCCTCCCCTTCCTTTCTCCGGACCAGTCTCGGTCCTGCCGCCGCCGCCGCCGCCTTCCCCGGTCCGCGGGGGCCCCGCCGGCCGCCCTCCCCGCAGCATGGCACCATCCGGGCTCAATTAGCCGGGAGCAGCGTTCGGGGCCCGCGGGATCTCCAAGGGCGGGGGGCGCCCCTGCAGCCTCCGTCATGGATGTGAACAAGATGGTAAGTCAAGAGCCGGGGCCACTGCCCTGGAGCCTCGGCGTCCCCGTCCCTCCCCCC
Source organism: Cervus canadensis (assembly GCF_019320065.1). Classification (NCBI taxonomy): domain Eukaryota; kingdom Metazoa; phylum Chordata; class Mammalia; order Artiodactyla; family Cervidae; genus Cervus; species Cervus canadensis. The sequence goes on along the minus strand of NC_057417.1, from coordinate 27,552,894 downwards.
TCCTTCCCCCGCTCCCTCCCAGTCGGCTGGATCCATTGAAAGTTTCTGTATTGTTGATCCTGCTGTTGGCCCCAACTCCAGGCGTGCCGGAGGAGGGAGCGGGGCCAGGACTGTGGAGGCGGCTGGCGGACACGGCTGGGCTCCCCGGTTTCCCGCCGCGCTGCCGCCAGGGCTGCCCCGGAGAGCTCGCTTAAGACTCCAGGGAGAGACAGCCGTGGAGCTCGCCTCCCACACGGGGGAACCAGCCTGGTGGCGGGAGGGCAGGGCTGCGGGAAGGGGGCTCGTCCGAGCTCCTCCAGAGCCCCCCCGTCTCACACGCCGATTTGAGATTCATGGGGAGATTTTTGGACTGAGCCAGTGGGCAGGGGGGCACAGGTAGGTGGCCTGGGAGGGCAGAAGCCAGGGTTTTAACGATCCTAGAGGGTGATGGGGCAGGGGTGGAATCCTTGGCTTAGAATCCATGGAGGGGTGTTCTAGACTGGAGGCTTGCTTGTAGACCCCCCAACTGCCTTGGCCTGGGAGGCAGCAGACAATCCCCTGCCTCTTAAGCATGTGATTCCCTGGTGAAACTGATTCATCTCCCAGGGCTTCCCGCCCCCCTACTCCTCCAGGGGCACCAAAGGAGCTGAATACCTTGCTCCTTGATTGATTGCAGAACATACCTGGGGCTGGGGGGCAGGGGCAGCTGGATGTGATTTGGGGAACTCTGAAGGGAGGAGTTCTCTGGGAGCCTTGGAGAGCTGGGACAGGTTTGCCTAGGGGTCCTTATTGGCTCCTACTCTGAACCTCAAGGGTTCTTCAGATCACTGACCCTGGCTTTAGACCCACACCCCTGCCTCATAGCCTTTGAGGGCTGGTGTGTCAGGCTGGAGAGGTATCCCCTGATATCCTGTGCTTCGTGGGGGCCCCAGGGCTTCAGGGAAGGACGTAGGTTGGAGTGTGTCTGGGGAGACGGGGTTCTGGATCTGCTGATACCTTAGCGAAGAGAAGGTACTATAATTTCAGTTCATCTTGTATAGAATTAGGCTAGCTATTTTTCCAGAGTGCTCTTTTAAAGTAACCATCACTTTGGAGAAGGCAGCTGAGTTCTTGGCCCTGCCAGGCCTTTGGCATTCAGTCTTAGGTAGGGCACTGTGGGTGAGGAGGAGATGATGGGTGAGAGTCATTCCTTCCCATGGCAGGAGACCGCGTTCAAACTGAGTGCTACCCCTGGGGCTGGGGCCCCGGGTGAAGGGCCTCACTGGCTCCCATCTTCATCTAAGGACACATAACTGCCCATGGTGGGACAATGCCAAGAGGCTGGACCACCATTCCCTATGTGGGTACCATAAAAGCTTGTTTTCTTTGGCTAACTATTAGATATACCCTTCCGAAAGTCTTCTGTGCACCTTAAGGGGTGGGAAGGCAGAAGGCCTTTTCCTTGGGGTGTCTTAGCCAGACCAGAGTCACCTGTCTGGGCTGTGGGGACGTGGGGGTAGTGAGAAGGACAGGGAACCTAGAATTCTAGACCAATGGCTGCCAAACCAGATCACCTCTGAGCTTCCTTCTGTCCCCGAGCTTAGATTCTTTCCAAAGCCTGTTCTGTGAAGACCACCTCGCAGGGTTTAAGGACCTCTGTCTCTGGAGCTCTGGTCCACTTTAGACACTACCACCTCCCTCCATCCATCCCCTCTTCATTTTCTTTATTTTTAAAGATAATTTGATTTTTTAGTCTATTTTTAGCTGTGCCGAGTCTTCAATGCTGCACTGTCTTTTCTCTGGTTGTGGTGAGTAGGGGCTGCTCTCTAGTTGCAGTGTGCAGGCTTCTCATTGCAGTGGCTTCTCTCGTTGCGGAGCACAGGCTCTAGGGCACTTGGGCTTCAGTAACTGTGGCTTGCGGGCTCAGTAGATGCGGCTCCTGGGCTCTAGAGCACAGGCTCAATAGTTGTGACACACAGGCTTGGTTGCTCCGAGGCAGGTGGGATCTTCCTGGATGACAGATGGAACCTCTTTCTTCTGCATTGTCAGGTGGATTCTTTACCACTGAGCCACCAGGGAAGCCCCCATCCACCCCCTTTTGAATGCAACAGCCTTTATTTAATTCCTGTCTTTCTATAGCAAGGACCATGTGAAGGAGACAGAAACATAATGTATGGCCTCCCTGCTCCTCTGACCCTTAGCATCTAGGTGAGGGGTCAGAGAGATGCAAGCCAGCCTAATGGCTATCAGTGCAGATCCGGATCAGAAGTTCTCAGCTCTGAGGGCTGTGGGCTCTGAGAACGGAGGGGCTACAGAGTCTGGAAGAAAGACCCTGGGCTGGGTCTTCACGGCTGAATGGTTTCAGCTCTGCTGAGAGTAGTGAGGGGTGTTCCTTACCAGTGGGCAGAGTTGCAGGAAGAAAAATGGGCAGAACCCATTGGATGAGGCTGAGGACAGAGTTCTGAGATGAGAGAATGTTGAGATCGCTGGTAAGGTCCAAGCAGAAAAGCGTTGAATGCCAGCCAAGGCATTCCAACCTTGGCCTGTCGGCAGTGGGTAACCTCTGGAGAATTTTGGGCACAGGAGAGGCACATATATTGCCTCTTTGCTCTTTTAGTTTGGGGTCCAAACAAAAGTAATACTAGATTCTCATGAATCATTGAGCAGCCAAGCTCCCAGCCCAGAAACAATTGTTCTCGGCTCTTTGTAAAGAGCACAGACCCTGGACTGGGGAGCAAGAAGAACCTTACCCACCCCAGGGAGTTGGCATCGCTTCCCATTCCTGCTGAAGGCCAGAGTTGCTATCTGTTCTGACTGTGAAAACTCTGGTTTAAAGTTCTCATTCTGGGGGTCCTTAGTTCCAGGGTAGACCTCAAACCCAACGTTGCAGCCACATCCTTGAATGAGCTTTGGGGTTTCACTTGCTTATCACTGAACGAGAAAAAGCAGATTATAGTTTATCCCTTTTGAGCGTGTTTCTTAACCTTTTAGCCTCGTGTGTAAAATGATCCTTGAGCATCCTCATCAAAGTTGGAAATAATTCTTTAAGGCATACTTTACTTTAGCATAGTAAATCCTCCACGTGTAGTGGCTGTTATGACAATGAAAGTGTTAGTCACTCAGTCGTGTCGGACTCTTTGTGACCCCATGGACTGTAGTCCATCAGGCTTATCTGTTCATGGGACTCTCCAGGCAGGAATACTGGAGGGGGTTGCCATTTCCTTCTCCAGGGGATCTTCCCAACCGAGGGATCGAACCCAGATCTCCTGCATTCCAGGAGAAGAATCTGCCAGATTCTTTACTGTTTGAGCTACCCGGGGAAGCCCAATGAAAGTCCCCAAAGTCTCATCTCAGATGACTCTGATTCCCTCCTCCCCCATCACAGCCTTTATTTTCTTGATTGGCCTAAAAAGCTGAACTCAGGCCGTATTTCAGTTGACTTGCTTTGGGGAACCTCTTCTCCCAGGTCTGGTTATCTTTCTGAATGACGGTAAAAATGATTGGGGACAGTGGATTCACCAGCTGCCGTGACCTGATGAATTTTTGATGACATCAGATATCTGGCCAAGGGAAAACTGGTTTAACCCGGCAGTTTAACCCAGAGTCAATAATGAGTTCTGTGCCTTCACTGAACACAGAGCAGGAATGCATGGTGCTGTAATTGGGGGAGCAGAGGCAACCCTTGTCAATTCTTTTTTTTTTAATATTTACTTATTTTTAATTGACTGATGATTGGTTTATAATACTGGTTTCATTTCTGTCATACATAACATGAGTTAACCATAGGTGTATATATGTCCCTTCCCTCTTGAATTTCCCTCCCACCCTGCCCATTCCCACCCCTCTAGGTTATGACAGAGCCCCAGTTTGAGTTCCCTGAGTCATATAGCAAATTCCCATTGGCTGTTTACATATGTTAGTGTATATGCATCCATGCTGCTCTCTCCATTCATCACATCCTCCCCCTCTTCTCCGCTGTCCTTGTCCATAAGTCTGTTCCCTAAGTTTATGTCTCCATTGCTGCTCTTCGAACAGATTCGTCAGTACCATCCTTCTAGATTCCACATACACACATTAATACATGGTTTTGTTTTTCTCTTTCTGACTTACTTCACTCTGTATAATAGGCTCTAGGTTCATCTACCTCATTAGAAGAACTGACTCAAATGCATTCCTTTTTGTGGCTGAGTAACATCAATTCTTTTTCTTAAAAAAAGTTTTATGTATTTATTTAGCCATGTCAGATCTTAGTTGCAGCATGCAAGACCTTTGTTATGTCCTGTAGGCTCAGCAGTTGTGGCAGGCGAGCTTAATTGCTCCGTGGCATGTGGCATCTTAGTTCCCCTGTATGGCAAGGCCCATTCTTAACCACTGGACCGCCAGGGAAGTCCCGAGTTCCTAACAAAAGGTGGTATAGTTTATATAACAATTTATATTTGCATTATAGTGCTCTACAGTTTACAGAGCATTTCCACCCATGTTCCTGCTCACCACAACTCCAGGAGAAATGCAGGGCATAAAGAATTAGCCACATTTTACAGATGAAAAAACTGACGTTCAGAAAAGGGAAATCTTGGAACCAGATCTGGGACCCCCAGTTCTCCACATCACCAAAATGGTGACAAAGTCAGTAAAGGGTAAGGAAAAAGATTTAGGGACCAGATTCTAGAACTGACAGAAGCTCATCTAAAATGATGAGCTGGAGGTGGTGGCTTTTGGCCTCTGGTCTCCCAGGGGAGAAGATCCCGGAAGAAGGGATTAGCGCCTATGTGTCTGTGTACCTATATATATATATATATCCTGGAGAAGGAAATGGCAACCCACTCTTGCCTGGAGAATCCCATGGACAGAGTAGCTTGGTGGGCTTAGTCCATAGTGTCGCAAAGAGTCGGACCCAACTGAAGTGACTTAGCATGCATATATAAATCATTTTATTCATTTATTTTTGTTTTGGGCAACCCTGGGTCTTCATTGTTCAGGCTTTTCTCTAGTTGTGGCCACAGGGGTTACTCTCTAGTTGCGGTGCACGAGCTTCTCGTTGCGGTGGCTTCTCGTTGCAGAGCATAGACTCTAGGGCACACGGGCTTCAGTATTTGTGGCTCTTGGGCTCTGGAGCAAGGCTCAATAGTTGTGGCCCATGGTCTTAGTTGCACCAGGGCACATGGGATTTTCCCACATCAGGGATCAAACCCATGTCTCCTGCATTGGCAGATTCTTTACCTCTGAGCCACCAGGGAAGCCTGTATCGCTGTTTCTAAATCTTGGGGTGTCTTTACGCATCTCAGCTGCCTGCTTCAGGTGTCAGATTTCTGATCCATGGGATCCTCCAACTTAGGGGCTTCCCAGGTGGCTCAGCGGTAAATATTCACCTGCAGTGCAGAAGACATGGGTTAGATCCCTGGGTTGGGAAGCTCTCCCAGAGAAGGAAGTGGCAACCCACTCCAGTATTCTTGCCTGGGAAATCACATGGACAGAGGAGCCTGGTGGGCTACAGTTCATGGAGTCACAAAGAGTCGGACAGAACTTAGCAACTAAACAACAGCAACAACACTCCATCTTACACGACAGAAAGATGGGAAGAGGTCAGGGAAAAAGTGGGGAAAAACATCTAGGTGTCCTGAGTGAACAGTGTTGATGGCAGGGCAGGAAGTAGCTTCAGGCCAACCTGCTGTCTGCTGAGATTCGTGCAGACTTGCTGGATGCAGGAGAGGCGTGGAGGAGAGCTGAGCCAGAGAGATCCCAGTGTAAAAAGGTGCCCAGGACTCCACCCACAGCTCACATCAGCTAATAGCTGCGTGGAAAGGAAAGCTTAGTGTCCGAGCTGAATAATCAGTCAAAGCTGGACATGGGTGACTGGCTCGGTGAAACCAGAGCAGCGTGTTCAGTTCTGGGTCACAAAATATCAGTTTAGTGGCTTGCAGCCAAGCTTTTGAAAGAGTGAAACAGACCAGAAAACATCCAAGTGTCTTCCATGTAAGAAGGTTCATGAAATTGGTTGGGGTGTACACACACACACACACGCATGGACCTGCCTTGTAAGATGTGCTTTTTATCGTGGTTAGTGTCAGAGAAGGTTTGAGGCATCTGACCTAGAGACTGTCCAGAGAGCAGTGAGGAGGATGTCAGTAAAATGAGTAGTCCAGCCAGTGGTAGAGAAGGCTGATGGACAACTGAGGGCTGTTGGGAGGAAGGGGCAGTTTACCTACTCCGGGGGGCTCTAGGAGGCGGGGTTTTGGCTGGCCAGGACTGCCTCACAGGAGAGCATCCATCCTGTGGCAGAATCCACTTCCAGATGAGAAACGGCACCTTGTGGCCCTTGGAGGAGGGACCCTGGAGGAGCACGGCCCCCAAGTCCTTGCCAGCCTGGAGACTCTGGTTCAGGCTTTGGAAACAGTCCTCGGAGACCTGTGATTCCACACCTAAGGTGTGACAGGCCCCCAGTGAAAGGCAAACTCCTTTTCACACTGGGGAGCAGTTTCGGAGGAGTGAGCTTTAGGTACACCAAGCACGGTTTCTCAAACTGAGCTGAGCATCACGGACCAGCCACTTTCTCAGGATAGCCCGTGGAATAAGGTCAGGGGTCAGAGCTGACATTGGCTTCAGCCAAGTGACAGCGGGGAAGGAAATCTGTTATTTGCCTCTTTTAAAAATGCTTAGGGGGAAAAAAGAGTTTTTGATTTACCATCTGATGAGTGTGTATGCGAAGTCGCTTCCATCGTGTCTGACTCTTTGATACCCCACGGACTGTAGTCCGCCAGGCTCCTCTGTCCATGGGATTCTCCAGGCAAGGATACTGGAGTGGGTTGCCAGGCCCTCCTCCAGGAGATCTTCCTGACCCAGGGATCGAACCTGCGTCTCTTGTCTCCTGCACTGGGAGGCAGGTTCTTTAGCACTAGCGCCACCTGGGAAGCCCTTTCCATCTGACTGCTGTCTCTTACTGTCACCCAACACAAAGATTGTATCCTGCTCAGATGAGGTTCCTGTTCAGTGCAGACACATGTAGGATTCTCACTTTGTGTGCAGGCCCCTGGGGGTGGGTGTTAATATGCCTGGGACCCAGAGCTGAGGATGGCCGAGGTGTCTGTTGAAAGATTTGGAATCAAGGAGGGGAGGCAGATTTCCGTGAAATGCTTTGAGTTGGAGGACACCTGGACATTTGTAGTTGGTAGAACACTCTGGGGTTTCCCTGGTGGCTCAGTGGGTAAAGAATCCACCTGCAATGCGGGAGACCTGGGTTGATCCCTGGGTTGGGAAGATCCCCTGGAGAAGGGAGAGAATACCCACTCCACTATTCTGGCCTGGAGAATTCCATGGACTGTATAGTCCTTGGGGTTGCCAAGAGTCGGACACGACTGAGTGAATTTTTCATCATTGCATCATTATCAGAACACTCTTACCTGGATTATTTTCTCCCTTGAAATAGCCTTGAGGTGATTTCCTGGTGGTTCAATGGCTAAGACTCCATGCTCCCAATGTGGAGGGCCTGGGTTTGATCCCTGGTCAGGGAACTAGATCCCACAGGCCGCAACTAAGACTTTGCATAGCCAAATAAATAAATAAATATGTATACCTGTGGCCAATTCATGTTGATGTGTGACAAAAAAAAAAAATCACAATATTATGTAATTATCCTCTAGTTTTAAAAAATCAAATCAAATAATTAAAAATTAAAATTAAAAAAAAATTAGCCTTGAGAAAGAAACAGGATTTAGTGTCCTCAGCAGGCTCTAAAGTCACTCTGCCGATCAGGGACTAAATTCAGATGCACCTACAGGATTTTTTTTTTTTTTTTAATATTTATTTATTTGGCTGTGATGGGTCTTAGTTGTGGCACACAGGCTTAGTTGCTCTGCAACATGTAGAATCTTAGTTGGGATCTTAGTTCCCTGTCCAGCAATCAAACTCATGTCCCCACATTACAAGGCGGATCCTTAATCACAGGATCACCAGGGACGTCCCCACATGCAGGTTTTAAGACAGCCCAGCTCACAGATGACCAGCCCTCCCTGCTGACCATTCCCAGCCCCAACCCCCTCCCCGCCCCCGACCCATACACAGCTGGGTGATTTTCTTGAAGAGCTCTTTCCATTCCATCTGTGTCTCCTTTCTTACCCAAGAGGTCCCAATCCAAAGCCAGACGGGCACATGGTCTGGCAGCTGCCCCTGGACCACAGAAGCCAGACAAAATTCATATTTCCTGGATCCCCAGAGAAATTAAGCCATTTAAGAAGAAGGAAAAAAAAAAAACCAAAACAAAACCCCTGTCTCCTCTAGATTCCCTAGTTTCTAGTGAGTCTTTAATCTGCAGATGATTGCTGTGAGCAGGTAAGATGGTGATTACAGCGGGGGAGGCCTGTTTGTAAGTGGGAGTGGGAGCCAGCCCCGCCCCTGCACGCAGAGGTGACTTTGGTGTCCTGAGACCACTGTAGACGCTGACCCAGGGCTTTGGAGTCACAAAGGCCGGAGGCTGAATCCTGATGCCACTCGAGTACCATGGACAGGTTAGTTGACTTTGCTGTATATCAGCTAACTTTGGAAGATCAATCGGTGTGTGCCGACTCTTGAGGGGTTAAGATGATATGTTTACAATTCTTGGCACCTGAGAAGTGTGCGTGTGGTTGCTCAGTTGTGTTGACTCTTTTCGACCCTGTGGACTCTGGCCTGCCAGACCTCTAAGTCCATGGGATTATCGAGGCAAGAATGTTGGAGTGGGTTGCCATGCCCTCCTCCAGGGGATCCTCCCGACCCAGGGATCAAACTCGCGTCTCTTGAGTCTCCGGCATTGGCAGGATTGTTTTTTTTTTTTTTTTTGGAAGGAGGATTCTTTACCACTGTGCCACCAGTCCATAATTATTAATATTGTTGCTCATTCATTCAGGCAATAAATATAATCTTGAAACTTTAGGTGAAGGCATAGAATAGTCTTTCTTTCAAGATGACCTCTGGTGAGTGAGCTCAGTCTAGTGGGGCAATAAGTAATTACAGTACTTGCGATAAAATGCATAGGGTCCAGTTGTGGGATGTGCTAGCATGGGAGAGGGTGGTACTCTGCCTGGCACTAGAGGAGGGGGGCTCACTGAGAAAACTGGGCGAGGGGAAGGACCTTGCCCAGAGGGTTAGGAAGGTAAGGGCATTCTAAGCAGAGAAAGCCACGCATGCAAAAGCACAATGTTGGGACTTCCCTGGCAGTCCAGTAGTTAAGACTTTGCCTTCCAATGCAGGGGGTGCAAATTGGATCCCTGATCAGGGAGTTAAGGTCCCACATGCCTTTCGACCCCCCCCCCCCCAAAAAAAAAGCATTAACCTAAGACCCAGTGCAGCCAAAGAAAACAAAAACCCCAGCAAGGTCACAAGAGCGTGGGATTGGTTCAGGAACCACCTGCTCTTTTGTGCCAGACTAGGGACAATCCCCGTTTCTGTGGGGCTAGCGAAGTTCCCAGGACACGGGGTCCAAAGCCTCATACCTTGATGCTCTCTGAAAGAGTTGGTGTTTAAGCTCTGCTTTGAGTCCAGGGAGCGGCAATGTCATTGATGAAAAGACTTGACGCCCAGTAGATGCTGACTGAATGGGTGATTCAGTGAGAAGAGGAGAAGACATTCCAGTTGGGAGCGTGGTACTGCGAGCCGGCAAAAGGATGTTGAGTGGAGCTCTTAGGAGCAGGGCCAGAGGAATGGGGGAAGAGAGATAACTGCGGGCAGGGCGTGAGGGTCCAAGTTAAAAATAATCCACAGGTGTCTCCTAAGTGAGGCGGCCTCCACTGAACAGTCAGACTGGAATGTGCTCTACTGGCCAACAGGCTCACACCCCTTGTGGCCCCAGTGCCTGGAGATGGTCCTTTCTAGTGCCAAGATAAGCGTGGGACCTGCATACCATGGGGTAGGCGGAAGTTGTTTTGAAATGAACATTTCATTAACTTTCTATCGTGACCTCTCTTTGGAGCACTGGTTCCGCCTCATTTTCTCAGACCTGAAATAGCTTTTCTTTTGCTGGATTTCTCCCAAGCTGGGTTCTCTGGAAAATAGTCTTACCAAATCAGTGCCTGCTTGACCCCGCCAGCTCAAAGATCTGTGTCAGCAGTTTTAGGGCCGGACGGCGATTTTCCCGGTGCCGTCACCCAGGGTCCTGGCTGTCATCCCTTTTGTCCTGTCCATATGTCAGCATTGTCCCCTGAGTCAGCAGACTCTGGTTCTGTCTCGTACAACTTTCTGCCCATGCTCTGACTTCTCAGCTCTCGAGGGGAAGTGGCCATGAGTGCCCTGGCCTCGGGTGCGGTAGTTGAGGAGGAAGGCTAGGCTCCTGAACTTTGGGTACATTTTATTTTTTAAAATTATTTATTTATTTATGGCTGTGCTGGCTCTTCGTTGCTGCTCAGGCTTTCTCTCACTGCAGTGCAAAGATTTCTTTTTGCAGTGGCTTCTCTTGCTGCGGAACACAGGCTCCAGGGCGCTGGGGCTTCAGTAGTTGTGGCTCCCGGGCTGAGAGCACAGGCTCAGTAGTTGTGCACGAACTTAGTTGCTCCAAGGCATACGGGATCTTCCCGGATCAGAGATCGAACCCATGTCTCCTGCATTGGCAGGTGGATTCTTTACCACTGAGCCTCCAGGGAAGCCCACATTTTATTTTTATTATTATTATTTTGGGCTGCGCTGGGTCTCCCTGCGCTGTGCAGGCTTCTCTGTTTGCAGCGCTTGGGCTTAGTTGCCCCGAGGCATGTGGGATCTTAGGTCCCCCACCAGGGATGGAATGCCAGTCCCCTGCATTGGAAGGCAGATTCTCAACTACTGGACCATCAGGGAAGACCCCACTTTTGGTGCATTTTAATCTCACGTAGCTGTAGTGAGGAAACAGGTCATGCACAAGAAAACATTTAACATTGTGCCGGTTTTCAGAAAATATGAAGAAGTGTAAGAAAAAAAGCAAAGATCAGGCATATTCCCACCATCCAAAACCACTGCTAACAATTTGGTATAGATCCTTACAGACTTTCTTATCTGTGGGCACGTAGGTATACACACCAACACACATGCACGTGTGCAAGGTTGAACCAGCTGAAAGGACAGTTTTTAGAAGTAAAAACTGGCCAAATGTTCATTTGATTTGACCAAATGTAATCATATCCATGGGCTTCTCTAGTGGCTCAGAAAGTAAATCCGCCTGCCGTGCTGGAGACCTGGGTTCGATCTCTGGGTTGGGAAGATCCCCTGGAGGAGGACATGGCAACCCACTCCAGTACTCTTGCCTGGAGAATCCCCATGGACAGAGGAGCCTGCGGGGCTGCAGTCCATGGGGTCCCAAAGAGTTGGACACAAGTAAGCGACTAAGCACAGCATAGCACAAGCACATCCATACAGACAGATACACACACACATTAAACAAAATGGGGCCATGCCGTGATGCAGTTTTGTAAACTTGTAGTTTAGCTTTCTCTGTGTCTTAGATCTAGAAACACACCAAGCGTGGTCAAGGTCATGGGTCCTGGGGTTCAGACTCTGTATCCACCGCTTGCTCACCTGGACAGGTGACGGGCTCCTTGAGCCCGGGTTTTCCCCCGTGTGTAGGGGAATGTGAAGGGTTGTCCTAAGGGCAGAGGAGTTAGTGTGTCTGTACGTGGTTTAGACCAGTGTCTGGTACAGGGCAAGCACTTAGCAACCGTCAGCGATTCATATTTCCAGATGAGTAGAGCCATGTATCACTTCATCGTAATCATTCCCGCACTAATAGACATTTAGCTGTATCCATTCTCCACAGTTGAGGTGAGATCCTTGTATACACATTGAAGTGTGTCTGTCTAGTCACTGCTTTTACGCTTTAATAACTCGGGCTTTAAGATTGGGGCTTTTAAGGGACTTCCCTGGTGGCTCAGTGGTAAAGAATCCACCTGCCAGTGCAGGAGACGAGGGTTCGACCCCTGATCCGGGAAGATCCCACGTGCTGTAGAGCAGCTAATCCCGTGCCCCACAGCTACTGAACCTGGGCTCTAGTGCTCAGGAGTTGCAGCTACGGAAGCTCACGCACCCCACAGCCCACGCTCTGCGACAGGAGAAACCATTGATGTGTTTCGGGTGGGGTGGTCCTTACAGGGAAAGTTGCTCGGACGGTTCTCTCTTCTGTTGCCCTGTAACTCTGTAAACTGGACTCTCTGGTCCCAGCCTCCTCTTGGCTTTTTCACACTCTGGCAATACTGCCGTTGGGCACTGACCTCCGCTTTTGTGACCAGCACTGGCTTCTCCCCTGAATGCCCCTTGTCTGGGCTGGCTCTCTGGGTCCAGGGAAGGGCTTCCCTGTCTGACTTGTCCAGCCTGGTAGGATGCTTACCCCGAGGCCTCCCTACATCCTGCACCCACCAGCCCCTCTTCCCACTGGCTGTGTATGCAATACCACCCATCTTTCTCCCCACCTAGATCACTCTCTTTGAAGCCAGGACTTCTTTCTTACTCCTCTGTGAGTTAACTGAGTACAGCAGTTGCAGAGGTGCTCAGTATTTGTTTGATGAGTGAATTTATTGAGTGAATACAGTCATGACTGACCAGTTAATGGCAGAACTTAAATAAACAGAGATGGTTTGGGGAAGGGGGGTTAATCTAGCTTATAAGAGTAGCTTGAAGCAGAGGCTTGAGGTGCTGCTGTGAGTCCCTGGATGTGTCTAGCATGGTTGGAGATGTGCTTTATTTTTTTATTTATTTTTTTGACTATGCCATGCGGCAGGGATCAAACCCGTGCCCCCTGCAGTGGAGTGCAGAGTTTTAACAACTGGACCACCAGGGAAGCCCGGGAGCTGTGCTTTATTATTATTGCTTTTTAAATATTTATTCATTTGGCTATGCAGGGTGTTGTGGCATGTGGGATCTAGTTCCTGGACCAGGGATCAAACCCGGGCCCCCTGCACTGGGAGTCCTAACCACTGGACCACCAGGGAAGTCCGCAGGAGCTGTGCTTTAGAACAAGAGCTGGTAGCCCAGAAACCAGGAGGGCGTCAGGCCTGGGTGCCCGGTGGGGGTTCACCCTGCCTGGGCCCTTTGGGCATCTCCCTCTACGCCCTGCACTTCTGAACCGTGTGGCTTTTCCCCAGAGGAAGGGCTCTCCTTCACCCCTCGAGAAACAAGAAGTGAGCTTTTCTGGCTTCTCTGCTTTCCCAGGAACTCACATCACAGCCCCAGAGCTGATGACGAAATCCGCCTCCAAAATTAGCATCCACCCCTCTCTCCACTTTAGAAGACCGTTTAGCAAATCCACCCCAGCTCGTTGTTACTGCCTGGGTCCGGCCCTGGAAATATCCATCAGGGTTTCCGCCTGCCAGCTGGACAGTCCAAGGCCTCCCGAGGGTAACTGGATCCTGCCTGCTCATGTCCACTGTCTTCTGTTTGGCTCTGACCTGAGTTCAGTGATGCCTGTGCTTCAGTTGTATGTTAATAGGGACGTTCCTGGAACCTCGAGCTTGACATTGACCCGTGTGTTCTCTCAGTGGAAATGAGTCAGAAGGTTCTCTCCCCAGGCCTGGAGCCCTGTAGCTGGGATGGATGGGCCTGTGATGGGACTCCAGATGTTTCGTCCTTATATTTCCTCTGCTTTCTCCAGACTCCCATCCCCGCCTCCTCCCCTCAAACAGACACATCCACTGCCAGCTTCCTGGTGCCCATCTTCCCAAAGCAGGTCAACGCCCCCCTCCCCTCTTTCTTGCAAGGCCTCAGTGAAGAAGGATCACCAGACTGACCAAGTATATCTGAATATTGATTCCGTTAGGATCTAGCAAGAACTCATCAGTAAAGAATGTGCCTGCCAAGCAGGAGATTAGGGTTTGATCCTTGGGTTGGGAATATCCCTTGCAGAAGGAAATGGCAACCCACTCCAGTACTCTTGCCTGGGAAATCCCATGGACAGAGGGAGCCTGGTGGGCTGCAGTCCATGGGGTCGCAAAGAGTCTGACATAACTGAGCGACTTAAGGATGAGCGAGAACCTTTCTCTGATTCCAGGCTTGCACATCCCCTGGCTCATTTACAGCTCCTTCTGGATATCCAACAAACATCCTTTATTTAACATGTCCAAAAAGAAGCACCGATCTGCCCTGCCCCAAACCTGTGCTCCCATGATTCTCTGCATCTTGTTAATGGCAGCTCAGACCCTCTCATTATTCTGGCAAACAATTATGGTGCCCTCCTTGACTTCTTGGACTTCCCTGGTGGCTCAGCCGGTAAAGAATCCGCCTGCAAAGTGGGAGACCTGAGTTCAATCCCTGGGTTGGGACAATCCCCTGGAGAAGGGCATAGCAATCCATTCCAGTATTCTTGCCTGGGAAATCCCGTGGACAGAGGAGCCTGGTGGGCTACAGTCCATGGGGTCACAAAGAGTTGGACACACGCAGGTTCAGACATTTGGTGTATGTGCTTGGCTGAGGAGCCAATGGGGCGAAGCTACCATCTGTGGGATTATGACTGAACGCCTCTAAGTCAGAATCCCGCCCAGGCGGAACGATACGGCAGCGCCGCGGGAGCCTCGGTTGGCCTCGGATAGCCGGTCCCCCGCCGTCCCCGCCGGCGGGCCGTCGCCCGCGTCCCTCGGGGCGCGGCGCGGCGCGCCCCGCCGCGCTTTGGGACCGGGGTCCGGTGCGGAGAGCCCTTCATCCCGGGACACGGGGCGCGGCCGGAAAGGCGGCCGCCCCCTCGCCCGTCACGCACCGCACGTTCGTGGGGAACCTGGTGCTAAACCATTCGTAGACGACCTGCTTCTGGGTCGGGGTTTCGTACGTAGCAGAGCAGCTCCCTCGCTGCGATCTATTGAAAGTCAGCCCTCGACACAAGGGTTTGTATTAATTTTGTTATTAAAAAAAAAAAAAAAAAGAGTTGGACACAGCTGAGCGACTAACACTTTTCACTTTCCTTGACTCCTTCCTTCCTCACACTACACGTCCAAACATCAGCGCATCCTGTCGGCTCTGCTTTCACAACATATCCAAATCCCACCACATCTCAGCTCCTCTGCTGCCTTCAGCCCGGTCTGAGCTCCCATCATCTCCAAGTGAACTAATGCAGCAGCAGCTTGGTCACTGTCTCTGCTTCCAGGCTGGTCCCTGCATCCTCTTCTCAGCACGGCAGCCAGAGGGATCCTCTGAAGAAGTGAGTCAGATCTTGCCACCCTTTTGCTCAAAACTTCCCAGTGGTCCCTGTCTTGCCTAAAACAAAGGCTGGTCCTTAACAATAGCCCCTAGCGATTTGGTCCTTCCCTCCTCTGACCTCTCAGCGCCAGCTACACTTGACCTCTTGTACTTCATTCACTAAGTCATGTCCCGACTCTTTGTGACCCCAGGGACTGCAGCACACCAGACTTCCCTGTCCTATGCCTGACCTCTAGCTATTTCTTAACCTGCCAGGTGAGCTGTGCCTGGAACTGTTCCCTGAGGTGTCTGCCGGGCTTGCTTCCTCATCATTTTCAAGTGCATGCCTGTGTCACCTCCTCAGACAGCCTCCCCTGATGACCGTGTGTGTAGGGTTCTCTCTAACACCAGCCTGGAATGCCCCAGCCTGTTGTTAGCCTTGTCTTTCTTCTGTAGATCACCATCTCATGTACTGTGTATTTTATTTATTTACTTCCTCTCTCCCACTATTATATAAGAGCCACAGGATCAGAGACATCATTTTTTTGTTCACAACTGTATCCCTGGTTCAGTTTAGTTCAGTTGCTCAGTCAACTCTTTGCTACCCCATGGACTGCAGCACTCTAGGCCTCCCTGTCCATCACCAGCTCCCGGAGCTCACTCAAACTCATGTCCATCAAGTCAGTGTTGCCATCCAACCATCTCATCCTCTGTCGCCCCCTTCTCCTCCTGCCTTCGATCTTTCCCAGCATCAAGGTCTTTTCCAATAAGTCAGTTCTTTGCATCAGATGGCCAAGCATCAGTCCTTCCGATGAATATTAAGGACTGATTTCCTTTAGGATGGACTGGTTGGATCTCCTTGCAGTCCAAGGGACTCTCAAGAGTCTTCTCCAACACCACAGTTCAAAAGCATCAATTCTTTGGTGCTCAGATTTCTTTATGGTCCAACTCTCACATCCATATGTGCCTACTGGAAAAACCATAGCTTTGACTAGATGGACCTTTGTCGGCACAGTAATGTCTCTGCTTTTTAATATGCCGTCTAGGTTGGTCGTAGCTTTTCTTCCAAGGAGCAAGGGTCTTTTAATTTCATGGCTGCATTAATTTCATTTCATTCCTAGAGTAGTACCCAATACATGATAACCTTCAGGAAACATGTGTTGAATGAATGAGTATGAAAAGAATTCAGGGACTTCTCTGGTGGCCCAGCGATTAAGAATTTGCCTTGCAATGCAGGGGGAGCAGGTTTGATCCCTGATTGGGGAACTCAGACCCCACACGCCTCAGGGCAACTAAGCCCACAGACTGCAGCTCCTGGGCCTGCATACTCCAGAGCCGGGTGCCACAACTACTGAGCCCGTACATCGCAACTAGCGAATCCGTGCCCCACAGTGAGGACCTGGAGTGCCCAAACTAAGACCTGACATGGCCAACTAAATACATAAATATTCTCTTTAAAAGAAAGAAAATTCAGAGCAGTTGTTCCTTGAGTTTAGGGAAGATGAGAAGAGATTCCAGGGGCCCTTTAAGAATCAGTGAACCATAATCAGGTAAAACAGTAGATGTAGGTGACGGAGAGCAGGGCTGGGTATCTTTTGGAAGAAGACAGGTGACCATCTCTATTGGGCCAGTTCTATAGTTAGCCAGACTACATGGCAGGAGAACTCTTTTCCTGAGGTTTATGTAACAGGGGTTTTGTATAAATCACACTTCTGTAAAAGGAATCCTATTTTAAATGTACTAGCGGAGAGATTTCTATTTAAAGGCCTCTGATGTCAAATTCTTCTGTAAAACGAATAATCTCCTAATTTGTCCTTAGCGTCAATTCACATTTTCTGGAAGAAAAAGATTATATTTACTTTATATCAAGGTATGCATGTCTGAGCTGAGGGAATCTCTTCTTTTTCCATTTTTCCACTGTCTTGATTATTTCCTTTTCCTTTGCTCTCCTTCTTCCCCCCCTTCATTCCCGATTTTCCCTTGGCTGAGTTTTTTCTTCTCCCTTAGGCTCTGACATAGAATGTTCTTCTGTAACACAGTTAGGCTTAGAGTATGATGAACGGTGGCCCCTTCTCAGACCAGAAGAATCCAGTCATGGGTGGAGCAAAGGAATCTTTTAGGTGCATACTGGGGTCCAGGGGTCGGCTGTTGGATGATACTCAGGTACAGCCAGGTTGGAGAGCCACTGACCAAAAAAAAAAAAAAAACCACATTGTGTGCTATTTGTCCTTCTCTCATGCATGCTTGCTTTCTGTAGAATGAGGCTGCGGGGAGCTTCCCTGCTGGTCCAGTGGCTAAGACTCCTCGCATTCCCAATGCAGGGGGCCTTGGTTCTATCCCTGGTCAAGGAACTAGATCCCTGATCAGGGAACTAGACCTCACACACTGCATCTGAAGTTCCTGAATGCTGTAACTAAGACCCGATGGGCTTCCCTGATGGCCCAGCAGGTAAAGAATCTGCCCACAATGCAAGAGACACGGGAGACACAGGTTCAGTCCCTGGTTTGGGAAGATCTCCTGGAGGAGGAAATGGCAACCCCCTCCAGTATTCTTGCCCCCAAAAAATCCCATGGACAGAGGAGCCTTGCAGGTTATAGTCCAAAGGATTGGAAAGAATTGGACGCAACTGAGTGAGGGAGCACATAAGCACGCAGCCAAATAAAATTTTTTTTTTTTTTAAAGAAAGAATGAGGCTGGGCAGGCATCCCCTCTGGGGCTTTGCAGAAGGTTCCTTCTATGAATTTGGCCAAGACTGACCAGAGGCTGGCTGATTTGTCTGGGAACTGGAGTTCAGGGCTCAGGAATGTCCCATCTTTGTCCCCTCTCAGGACGTCACCCACCTGTCACTATCTCAGATGAGAGTGAGCTCCCGGGGCCTCTGCCTGATGGAGTGAGTCCAGGTGCTGTCAACAGTGTCTGCCTGCAGTCACCTTGGACTTCAGAGGCCCAACACTCAGTCTGTTTCCCTTCAACCTGGAGTGAGTTCCTCTTGAGAAAGAATGAAAGTGAAGTGAAAGTCTTCATCGCTCAGTCCTGTCCAACTCTTTGCGACCCTGTGGACTGTAGCCCGCCGGGCTCCTCTGTCCATGGGAGTCTCCAGGAAAGAATACTGGAGTGGGTTGCCACAGTACAACTGTGCATTATGGAGGTTTGGTGAGAGATGTGCAGACCTCTGAGACCCGGACCTGCTTCCATGACAAGAGTACTAGTTGATTTGTTTAGAGGTTGTCTGACCTCGGGGAGGGTCTTCTTCAGGTAGCCCCTCTAGGTTTTCTGAAAGACTTTCTCCTTTTTTTGTTCTCATGGGACCAAAAGATCATAACAGATGTGCTGAGGTCAGAGCAGAGTTTAGTAAACAAGCTGCCTCTGAATAAGAATTCAGTTATAACCATCAAGGTTGTACAGTGTAGAGCCTGTGCCCGGCTGGTGTGGCTGGGTCTCTCTGAGCCCACTTGTTTATTTATAAAGTGTGCCCAGGGATGTCCCTGGTGGTCCAGTGGTTAAGAATCCACCTTGCAATGCAGGGGACGAGGGTTCGATCCCTGTCTCTGGGGAACTAAGATCCCATATGCCGTGGACCACAACTAGAGATCCCACCTGATGCAGCAAAGACCCAGATGCCTCCACTAAGACCAGATATAGCCAAATAAATAAATACATATTTATTTATCTTAAATAAATAAAGTGTGCCCAGCTCCCTTGCCAGGGTTTCTTGGCATCATGCAAATGAAAGCTCTCTACAAACTGAAGGGCTAGACAATAAAGGAGAAACGCCGTTGCTATAATTATCCAGGCACACCTGGTCTTCACACATTTGAATGAGCCAAACAGGTGAATTGGGAAGATTTAACGTGACTGGATTCACTGCTGGAGTCAAGTACCATATCTTCGCGCAGCTGCCCCCTTGTGTAAAATGGGACTCTATTTATAAGTTGCCTTTTGGGAAAATTGGGTCACAGTCCTGTGGAGACCACCATCTGAAGTGAGAAATAAAGCTGAAAGAGGAGGCGTGAGGGGGTGTCGCTGCAGCCTCATCAAGGAGTTTTGATATCACGAGATCAGGGACCCCATGATTTCTCAGCTGGGAGGACTCGTGAGTTATTCTTGCTGCTGTATTTGAGTCTGGGGTAGAGGGGAGTAGGGGGAGCGGCTTTAGAGTAATATGGAACTGACTTTGCTTTGAAAGTTGCTCAGTCGTGTCTGACTCTCTGCGACCCCATGGACTAGAGAGTCCATGAAATTCTCCGGGGGATTTTGCCGTAGAAATAGAACAAAAAAGCAGAGGTTTGGGGGATGGGGGAAGTGGCAGGCTCTGGCACTAGAGGGGTGTCCCAAGTGCCTCCTGACTCATTCATTAGACACGGAGACACTCTTAGTGGGGTCTGAGAGAGGCACGGAGCCAGGGGAGGGTGGTCCTATGCTCCGCCGCCATCCACACCCCCCTCACCCCTCCGATGCCCCACCCCTATGCCTTGGGAAAGTCAGAGCAGTCACTCCTGTGCTGCTGAAAGAGAAAAGGCAAAACGAACCTCCAGGTTAGAAATCTGGGTGGAGGAGAGTGCTGGAGGGCATGGTGAGGGGAGGAGAGGAAGTTGAGCAATGTGGGTGGTTTGGGGAAAGACACAGCTCAGGGTTTCCACTCTTGCAGACCAGCTGTCCCTCTGGAAGCCAAGGCCATTGCGAAAGGCCGCTCGAGCCTGGCTCGGCCCCTCCTGAATGACCGGGATGTGTCGGATGGGCCGGCCCAAGGCATCACTTTCCAGGCAGAGTCCTGGCCCCAAGAGGGACTCGCGTGAGGCCTCAGCGCAACCCCTGTGAACGTGGCGGTGCGGCAGTTCGGGTAACTCGGAAAGCAGAACAAGTCTTCCTCTGTGACCAGAGAAACAGAACTGGGGTGAGGGCAGGGCGTGCCTTTCTGAAGCCATGACGGCCTGCAGGTGGGGGAGAGGGAAGATGAGCCAGCATCGCCTTCTCCTGAGACGCGGTGTCTCAGGATCTAACCCTCGTGCCCTCCATCCCAGGACCTTCTGAAGGCCCTCATGGGTACCCCGCAGTTGTCATAGATGCCGTCCCCTGGGAGGGGTGGCAGCTGCTGTGCGGAGTGGCTGAGCCCCACAGGAGACACTGGGCTGCTCTCGTTGGTGGGGGACAGGAGCTTGGGTTTGGCTGGGGGCAAAGCCTGGGGAGGGTGCTGATCTTTGCCTGAGAATGTGCAGAATGGCCTGGTTGAAGGGGACTCTTCTGTCCTCCTGATCAATGAGGGTGGGAAGGCGGAGCTTGTTGGCTCCCTCACCCCATCAGGAGGATGCAGTGGGGTCCCCCTTTCTGTAATCAGTCACCCCTGTGCTGGATGGTCTGAATCAGAGCCTGTCGGAAATTTCTGGGGATTTTTAGGGATACAGAGTTGGGGGGGGTCTTCCCCATCATGGTAGCCCCTATTCTTTCTCATCCTTGTCTACGAGATGTTATGTGAGACTGTGTTAAGATCCTCGAGGATGGAAAGTCAGACGTACACACCACATCTGCTTGATTTTCCTGAGATGCTGGCCTAACATCTTAATGGGGAAAGGTCAGTCTCACAGGACTTGCTTCCAAGAATGTAAGTGGGCTCCTGGTGATGGGTGCTGCCTCTTTGAGGAATCTCTTGTGAATCATGTGTGGAATTTTGCCTTCTTCTCTTCCGGTCAGTCACCTTTATCCTCACCCATGTCTGGTCTGTGGGCACCAGTCCATTTCCCCAAGATCTCACCACGATGCCCAGAGTATTTGTGTATCACCTTTGTTGTTGTTGTTTAGTCAGACTCTTTTGCGACCCCATGGACTGTAGCCCATCAGGCTCCTCTGTCCATGGAATTCTCCAGGCAAGAATACTGGGGTGGGTTGCCATTTCCTCCTCCAGGGGATCTTCCCGACCCTTGCTGCCTTAATGCCTTGTGTGTTGGTCGGAAGCTTGAGCTCACTCAGCACCGAGGAGACTCCTGACTCACCTTGGGTTTGCTCTTTGGACACTCTCTGACTTTTTCATTTCAAAGATCATTCTGGACAGAAAAGACAGAAGCAAAAAATAGGCGTTTATCATCAATATGGCATCATTGCTGAAAGCAGCACGCCCATCCCTGCTTGTTCTTTTGACTTTTTGTGTGATAAGGTAGCCCTTCTGCGGGGCTCCAAACGTTTTCTGGAATTCCCATCTCATTTTGGCTTTAGCTTTCTGGTCTTGCTTGCACACACAGGCATAGGTAACCCATGTGCCCACGCTGCTTTCTTTTCTCATGTGAAATTGCAGAGTCAGGACAAGGAAGGAAAGAATAGGAACAGGAAGAGGATGGTCTTTATCTCCCTATGAACCGTTAACTCTTTAGCGACAAGATCCACCTTCACATCGCATCTCCAGTGGCACCAGTATGGTGTCCTGCATGTAGGCAGCTGGTCCAGGTACAGGGATCATGCCCATAGCCTGGGAAAGACCCACCTGGCTTTCTATAGCACAGTCCTACAGCCTAGATGGCAGCCCTGCCCTGCATATAGTAGGTATTCGGTCAAAATCACAATTCCTCTGTTGTTTTCTTCCTTTAAAAAAAAAAATGGTTCCCACATACTATAAAATTCACCGTCTCAACCAATGTAAAGTGTATTAGTTCTGTAGCATTTCATACATTCATGATGTTGTATGACCATCACAGCTATCTAATTCAGCACATGTTTTTCATCATTCCAAAAGGAAATAGTGTACCTGTTCAGTCACTCCCCGTTCCCCCTCCTACCTGGATCTGGCAGTTAGCAATCTGCTTTCTGTCTCTGTGGATTTGCCTATTCTGGATCTTTCATGTAAGTGAAATCATACAACATGTGACATTTTGTGTCTGGCATCTTAGCATCATGTATTTGAGGTTCATCCCTGTTGTAGCATACATCAATTCCTCTTTTTGCGTGTTTTTATCATGGTAAAAATGTATATACCGGGACTTCCCTGGTGGTCCAGTGGCTAAGACTCTGAGCTCCCAATGCAGGGGGCCCAGGTTTGATTCCTGGTTAGGGAACTAGATCCCACTGGCCGAAACTAAGCATGCCGAAACTAAAGATGCCACATACCACAACGAAGATCGAAGATCCCTCTAAGACCCAGCACAGCCAAATAAATAAATAAGTACATATATTTTGAAATCTCTATATCATAAATTTTACCATTTTAACCTCTTTTAAGTGTACAGTGTGGTGGCATTGAGTACTTTCACATTTTTGCATGACCATCATCACCAGCCATCTCCAGAACTTCTTCGTCTTCCGGAACTGGAACTCTGTCCCCATTCAACCTTAACTGTCCGTGTCCCCCCTCCTTGCAGCCCCTGGCAAACCTTGTTCTATTTCTCTCTGAACGTGACTGCCAGATTTCTCCTAGAAGTGGAATCCAACAGTGCCTGTCCTTTTGTGACTGGCTCATCTCACTCAGCCTAATGTCCTCGAGGTTCATCCACGTTGTAGCAGGTGTCAGGATCTCCTTCCTTTCAGGGT
This sequence comes from Cervus canadensis, assembly GCF_019320065.1. Classification (NCBI taxonomy): domain Eukaryota; kingdom Metazoa; phylum Chordata; class Mammalia; order Artiodactyla; family Cervidae; genus Cervus; species Cervus canadensis. The sequence continues at coordinate 27,530,334 of NC_057417.1, read as the reverse complement.
TGCATAATATCCCGTTGTGTGGATGCACCTCGTTCTATATACCCGTTCCTCTGTGGATGGACACTCGCGTGGCTTCCCCCGTTTTTTTCCACCTTGAACGCTTGTTTCTTCAGCTATTCTGGGTGTTTCACAGCCCTGGCCACCCTGCCCCCAACACTGGTTTGTACGTCTCACCAGTTACAGAGCTGAGGGACATTGTGAATCCTTTATGCCCTGCGTCTTTGGATCATGCACTTGGAAAGAAGATTCTGGAAACTTTTGCAGGATTGCAGACTGGGGTACAGGAGGTAGATAAGAGACCAGACCAAGTTACAGGCGCTAACACGACCACCTGCCTCATCTGTTTACCCCAAACTTCCAAACCCGATGCGGTGAGGGTCGCAGTGCGTGCGCCCACCCCACCCCGCCTGGGTGCCGGGCATCCCCGAGGCCCTTGGTGGTGGCCACTTGTGGCTTTGCTGAGCAAATGCTTCCCACCCACTGCGTGCCCTTGTCATTCCTTCTGTCTCCTTTCTGTCCCACTTTGCTTTTTCCTTCTGCCCTGCCTGGTCTCCGGTTTTCCTATACTCGGCCCGGGTGGTGGGCCCTCTGGTTCCTGGCTTTGGGGACCTGCCACCAGCCCCCACCCCCCACCCCTCCCACCGGGCACATCCTCGGTGCCTGCCCCTGCCATGAAACCTTTGCGAGCCAGCCCGGCCTTGGCAGACTGAGCTCTGGGCCCTGCCAGCAGCTGCGTGCGTGACCCGGACGTGGCCAGCTGCCCCCGCAGCCCCGGCCCAGGCCTGGCTCCCCACAGAAGCAAGGCCTGAAGAGTTCCCGTTGGCGGCCACTGTCCTGAGGGCACAGAGGACGGTGGGGGTGCTGGGGGGGGGGTAGGCTGGGGAAAAGCGGCCCTTCCTGCCGTGCCTGCTGATAATCGGCTCTCCGGAACCAGCCTGGGACATAGGGGCCAGCTGGGTCAGGAAGTGGTGTACAATGCAGCTCTTTCAAGGGAGACGCTGCGCGGTCTTAGGGCCTGTGTGACTCCGGGGGAATCTGGAGGACAGTCTGTTCTTGGAGGATGTTCTCTAACCTGGGCCGGAGGTGAGCAATGGAGCTCCAGACTTCCAACCCTCTGCCCGGGGTTCGGTCCCCCCCTCCCTCCAGGCATCACCCAGCTCCAAACCTGATTATTTCCTTCAGAGGAGAGAGGGGAAGGAGAACAGATTTCCTTAGGAGACCATGAATCACATTCCTGGTGCTTTTTAGAGGCAGGCTCACCGGGAAGCAGTCATTAAGTCCTTAATGATTTGATGATTTATTAAGACTCCGTCCTGCCTTAGCAGCTGCCGGCCCACGAAGGCAGAAGCCAGGGTCCTCACCCTGGGGATTTTAATCTCAGTGCGGGAGGTAAGACGATATGCGATATGCTTGTTGTCAAACGCATGAAGAGAAGCAGGAATTCAAAAAGAAAAAAAGGAATGAATTACAAAGGATTGTCCGTTGAAGCTTTGTGGTGATCTAAATGGTAATAAGAAAGTCTAAAAAAGAGTGGAATGTATGTGTACGTGTGACTGTACAAGAAACTAACATAATATAGTGAAGCAACTATACTCCAATAAAAATTAATTTTAAAAAATGATTGGCCAAAGTGGCCTGGCAAATCTAAAGGAGAGATTCAAATTGCCAACATTCACTGGATCATAGAGAAAGCAAGGGAATTCCAGAAAAACATCTACTTCTGCTTCATTGACCATGCTAAAGCCTTTGAGTGTGTGGATCACAACAAACTGAAAAATTCTTAAAGAGATGGGAATATCAGACCACCTTACCTGCCTCCTGAGAAACCTGTGTGCGGGTCAAGAAGCAACAGAACCTTACATGGAACAACTGACTGGTTCACAATTGGGAAAGGAGTGTGACAAGGCTGCATGTTGTCACCCTGTTGATTTAACTTATATGCAGTGTGTACATACGCATGCTAAGTCACTTCAGTGATGCTCCGCTCTTTATGACGTTATGGACTGTAGCCTGCCAGGCTCTTCTGTCCATGGGATTCTCCAGGCAAGAATAATACTGGAGTGGGTTGCTATGCCTTCCTCCAGGGCATCTTCCTGATCCAGGGATCGAATCTGTGTCTCCTACTTCTGGTGGATTGCAGGTGGATTCTTTACCGCTGAGCCACCAGGGAAGCCCCTATGTAGAGTACATGTGTGAAATGCCGGGCTGGATGAATCACAAGCTGGAATCAAGATTGCTGGGAGATATGCAGATGATACCACTCTAATGGCAGAAAGTGAGGAGGAACTAAAGAGCTTCTTGATGAGGGTGAAAGAGGAGAATGAAAAAGCTGGCTTAAAACTCAACATTCAAAAAACTAAGATCACGGCATGTGGTCCCATCACTTCATGGCAAATAGAAGGGGAAAAATGAAATCACAGATTTTCTTTTCTTGGTCTCCAGAATCACTGTGGACAATGACTGCAGCCATAAAAATAAAAGACGCTTGCTTTTTGGAAGAAAAACTATGACAAACCTAGACAGGATACTTAAAAGCAGAGTCATCACTTTGCCGACAAAGATCTGTATGGTTAAAGCTATGGTTTTTCCAGTAGTCATGTATGGATGTGAGAGTTGGACCCTAAAAAAGTGCCAAAGAATTGATGCTTTTGAATTGTGGTGTGGAGAAGACTCTTCAGAGTCCCTTGGATTGCAAGGAGATCAAAACTGAAGCTGAAGCTCCAATAAAGGGCCACTTGACGTGAAGAGCTGACTCACTGGAAAAGACCCTGATGCTGGGAAAGATTGAAGGCAGGAGGAGAAGGGGCAGAGGATGAGATGGTTGGATGGCATCACCAACTCAATGGGCTTGGATTTGAGCAAACTCCAGGAGCAAACTCCACTGAAGGACTGAAGGACAGGGAGTCCTGGTATGCTGCAGTGCACTGGGTCTCAAAGAGTTGGACACGACTTAGCGACTGAACAACAACAAAGAGAGGTTTCCATGCCTCTGCCTGTACACTTCTTTTTTTTTTTTTAACTTATTTTTGGCTGTACTGGATCTTCATTGCTGCGTGCAAGCTTTCTCTAGTTTCAGCACGTGGGGCTTCTCTTGTTTTGGAACATAGGCTCTAGGCACGTGGGCTCGGTAATTGTGGCTCATGGGCTTAGTTGCTCTGCCACGTGTGGAATTTCCCCAGACCAGGGATCAAACCCCTGTCTCCTGCACCGGCAGGCAGATTCTTAACCGCTAGACCAGGAAAGTTCTACTTGTATACTTCTAATAAGAGGAAATTCTCTCTTTTATGAGACAGCTTTAAACTTATCCAGAAACGGCCTCACAGTACTTCTACCCATTGGTCTAGTTTTGATCCCTGGAGTTACTCCTCCTTCCACATATCCACCTTTCAGAATATTGATATTCCTCTAAAATTTCTTCAGGCCCCATGTGCATCCCAGTCTAGGTCACTCTCTTCTAGAAGTAGCCTAGTTTGTCAGTTTCCTTGATAATGTACAAAGTCTAACACTGAATAGTGTTTTACATGTGTATTTATCTTCATAGAGTTAGAACCATCCCCTCCCTCATTTTGAACACTGTGCTCCTTTTAATACATCCGGAACTCAGACTTGCATTTTGATCAGCCACACCACAATGGTGCTTTTATTAAGTTAGCAGCCAAATAAAACACCTAAATCATTTTCACAAGTGCTGCTCTGAGTCATATCTCCCCTGTGCCCTCTTTAGACCTAAATATAGGGAGCTTCCTTTATACCTGCTGAATTGCATCTTATGAAGTTTCACCCATTTTTCCAGTCTATGGACATCATCTGTGGTGTGGCTGGTGTGGGGCTTGTTATCCAGAGCCTGGGCTGTGGAGCCCCACCTCCAAGTCTGAGTTCTAGCTCTACACTGGCTGGTGGAGGGGTCTTGGCGATTTACTTGGCCTTCCCCTACCCCACCGCAAATATTTATTTTCCTGCACCGAGTCTTAATTGCAAATCTAGGTCCCTGAAAGTGAAAGTCGCTCAGTCATGTCTGACTCTTTGCGGCTGCAAAAGGACTGCAAAGGACTCTACAGTCCTTGGAATTCTCCAGGCCAGAATACTGGAGTGGGTAGCCTTTCCCTTCTCCAGCAGGTCTTCCCAACCCAGGGATTGAACCCAGGTCTCCCACCTTGCAGGCAGATTCTTTACCAGCTGAGACACCAGGGAAGCCCATGACCAGGGATCAAACCCTAGTTCCCTGACCAGGGGTCAAACCCAGGTTGGGAGTGTGAAGTCTCAGCTCAGCTGAGCTCAGCTGAGGGAAGACCTGGTGGCTCAGACAATAAAGAATCTGCCTGCAATGCAAGAGACCTGGGTTGAGAAGATCCCCTGGAGAAGGGAATGGCTACCCACTCCAGTATTCTTGCCTGGAGAATTCCATGGATGGAGGAACCTGGTGGGCCACAGTCCATGGGGGTCGAAAAGAATCAGACAAGACTAAGTGACACTTTCACTGCTGTGAAGTCCTTATTTGGCCTTTCTAAGCCTTGGTTTCCTCATCTGTAAAATGAAGATGATTAATACTAATACCTACTCACAGGATGTAGAGTATAAGACATTAATGAGATAATTCATACACAGTACTTAGTAACACAGGGCCTGGTAGTGATCACTCATTTGCAGCCATTATCTGGATGATCATAACCACTGCTGCTGCTGGTTCATGTCCTTGTTCTTTTAAAAATGGCTGTCTCTCACTGCCCCCTCCCGAAGCCTGTCGGTCCTTGCTTACAGTGACCCCTCAGTCTGAGACTCCTGTCTTTGTTCTGTCACCGGCCCAGCTCAAATCCTCTGCGGCATCTTCAGTTCTTCCCTCTGCTGTAACTGGGAGCTCCTACCGGCCAGTCCTGTTGTAATTGTTTCATAGCCCATCTTACATCCAGTTCTTTCCATTTACACGTCCACCCTTTAGGTTGAGGGCTTTATTTCTTCACTTCTCTGCTATTCATAGCTGCTTCCAGGACTTTCCCTGGTGGTCCAGTGGCTAACACTCCGAGCTGTCAATGCAGTGGGCATGGGTTCGATCCCTGGTCAGGGAACTAAGATCCCACGTGGCCCCCCCGCCCCCCAAAAAAAAAAAAAATATATATATATATATATATAGCTGCTTCCTTCAACTCTTCCTCCAGCTGCTTCCGTCCCTTCCTGCCCAGCACGAAGCCCATTGCCCACCCCCACCCCCCACCCCCACTGAGTGCCACCTCCCCTTCTGCTTTTATCCCCACTTCCGCCCTTGCACATGTGTGGCCCTATGGCCCAACTGGTCCTCGTGTTCCAAGCTTTTCCGGAGCTGGGCTCCAGGATCTGGCCACTTGAACAGTATGACCTTGGGCAAGTGGGTGAGTTAGCCTTTCTGGGCAGCAATCATAGATGCCCCTACGAGATGACTCGTAGGCAGCGTCAGTGAGAGAAGTCAGTGAGTGGCAGGGGAACGACAGACAGGTAACCCCCTTCTTCCTTTGTTAAAGTTTCCCTGAGCAGCATCACAGTTTCACAGGACAGAACATTTTCAGTTTTCTCACACACACAGTCTAAAGTTACAGACTCATGATATATTATTTTATGTAGCTTAAGGGAATTTAAAGGTTGTTTTTGTTTTGTTTCTTTGTTTTGTAAGCGAGGCTCATACTGACCACAATTTTGGGCAACTGGTCTTTGATCTGTAAGTATAAACAGATATTTGTGGACTAAATCTAAACCCCACCCATCACAGGCCTCTCTAGAGGCCCTGACTCGGCTTCTAGCATTTCCAGCCAACAAGGATTTCTCTTTTTCCATCACAGCCTGTGCAGCTGGCTGTCTCAACCGACCCCCTAGGACTTGACCACGTCCAGTTCATACCGTCCTGGATTTGAGACCTTACATTTATTAGGTCCCTTATAATTCCTTATGAATGCAGGCAACCTTTAACGGCTCAGCAAATGTGGCCACTTTGCCCAGAGGTCTGTCTGCAGCCAGGATCCCATCATTGTGTCAGAGCCAGGAGAGAAACATAGTTGAAAGCGTGTGACTCGCCTGAGGAAGTCTGAAGGAAAGGGAATGGCCTGGGCCAGGCCTGGAAGCAGAAGCCGAGAAACCGGTTCAAGGAAGGACTTGTGATGAGAAAGCTGGAAGCACTGGGCCTCCAGAGGACGCAAGTGCTGCCTCAACGGGAGATTTGGGGCAATAAAATTTTTAAGCCCTAATGTTGCCAAAAGACCCTGATGCTGGAGGGATTGAGAGCAGGAGGAGAAGGGGACGACAGAGGATGAGATGGCTGGATGGCATCACCGACTTGATGGGCATGGGTTTGGGTAAACTCCGGGAGTTGGTGATGGACAGGGAGGCCTGGCATGCTGCGATTCATGGGGTTGCAAAGAGTCGGACACGACTGAGCGACTGAACTGAGCTGAATGTTGCCAAAGATGCTGGTAAACACGTGAGATTTACTTATTTTCCTAATTTTTTTTATTTATTTGGCTGTGAAGTGAACTGAAAGTTGCTCTTTGCAACCCTGTGGACTATATAATCCATGGAATTCTCCAGGCCAGAATACTGGAGTGGGTAGCCTTTCCCTTCTCCAGGGGATCTTCCCAATCCAGGGATTGAACCCAGGTCTCCTGCATTGCAGGCGGATTCTTTACCAGCTGAGCCACAAGGGAAGCCCTTATATGGGTCTTAATTGCAGCATGCAGAATCCTTTTTTTTTTTTTTTTAAAGAAGTCGAAGAGAGGAGGCTTATTTTATATATTTTTTATTTATTTATTTATTTTTGGCTGTCCTGGGTCTCCATTGCTGCACAGGTTTTTCTCTAGCTGTAGCAAGCCAGGGCTACTCTCTAGTTGCAGTGCACGGGCTTCTTGCATCATGCGGGATCTTTAGTTTTGGAATGTGAACTCCTAGTTGCAACATGTGCAGTCTAGTTTCCTGACCAGGGATTGAACCCAGGCCCCGTGCATTGGGAGCTCAGAGTCTTAACCCACTGAACCCCCAAGGAAGTTCCGGGAGTAAACTTCTTACTCCTTTCTTGCATCATCTCTTACGTGAGATTCTGTCTGAACTGGTCTAGACCACTGCACTGACAGCCAACAGCTGTGCTCAATGGCGCCCCCTGCCTGTGCTATAGAGAAGAGGGAAGGGAGTGTCCACCATCTCCTTGTCCTCAGGGAGGACTAAGGCCGATGGGGAAAGGATCCTGTGTTAGTCTCTTGGGGCTGCCACAACCAATTACCACGTATTGGGTGGCTTAAAACAATAGACGTTTGTTCTGTCACAGTCCTGAAGGCCAGAAGGTCAAATCAAGGTGCCAGCAGGGCCATGCTCACGTTGGACATTCCATCCTCGCCTCTTCCTAGCTTCTGGTGCTTCTGGTCTAGCTTCCTAGGTTTTGGTGGTGGTCCTTTGCATTCCTTGGCTTGTAGGCACATCCCTCTGGTGTCTGCCTCCATCTTCACATGGCTTCCTTCTCCCTGAGTGTCTGTGTCCCTGGGTTTTCACATGGTTTTCTTATAAGCACACCAGTCATACTGGGCTTAGGACCCACCCTAATCCAGTAAGACCTCATCAACTATCTCTGCAAAGACGCTATTTCAAATGACATCATGTGCACAGGGGCTGGGGGATTTGAACTCCCAACGTATCTTTTCTGCGGAGACACAATTCCACCCACAACAGAGCTTGTGCTGTTAAAGAATTTGAGTCTGGCTCACAGACCTATGCCTTGTGAGACTAACTCACGGTTACCGAAGGGGCTGTGGGGGTGGTGGGGGGAGAGAGAAAGTCAAAGTCAAAGTGAGGTCACTCAGTCGTGTCTGACTCTTTGCAACCCTGTGGACTGTAGCCTACCAGGCTCCTCCGTCCATGGGATTTTCTAGGCAAGAGTACTGGAGTGGGCTGCCATTTCCTTCTCCAGAGATAAATTAGGAGTTTGGAATTAACATATACACACTACTATATATAAAAATAGGCAAACAAGGATTTCCCTGGTGGTTCAGTGGTTAAGACTTGGCGCTTCCAATGCAGTGGGTGCCAGTTCGATCCCTGGTCAGGGAACTAAGATCCCACATGCCACGGGCAACTAAGCCCATGCACTTGTATGCCGCAGTGAAGACCCAGTGCAGCCAAAAGTAAAAATAAAAGAAAAAACAAAAGAAGTGATCCTTAAAATTTTAGGTGTGATCATATTAATAGTATGATGGTTAATATTCAGAGTCTTTTTTTCCCCTTAGAGATTTTTACTGAAATATTTACTGGTAAAATAGCATAACACCTGGGATTTACTGCAGATAATCCAGGAAGCAGGGGAATCAGTAGCCAATGGTAAAAAGCAAAGGTCAGCACACCAGGCATGTGCTCAGTTGCCAACTCTTTGCGACCCCATGAACTGTAGCTCGGCAGGCTCCTCTATCTGTAGGACTTTTCCAGGCAGGAACACTGGAGCGGGTTGCCATCTCCTTCTCCAGGGGATCTTCCCAACCGGATTGAACCCACATCTCCTGCATTGGCAGGTGGACTATTTACCACGGAGCCACCAGAGAAGCCCCAGAACACTAGAGGCGCCGGCCAAATCCAGACCACCTCCTGACTTTGTAAATAAAGTTTTATTGGAATGCAGCCACAGTCGTTCATGTCTGTTTCGCTGAGGCTGCTTTCTCACTCCAGTGGCAGAGTTAACATTTGCGATGGAGACCTTGTGACCTGCAGAGGCTAAAATATTTACTAACTGCCTCTTCACAGAAAATGTGTGTGACCCCTCATCCCTAAGAAAGCATGTTTGGCTACAAGTTCATAATCATTGGTGCTGGGGACCGACTATATGAGGACTTATTAGACGGACCATTACATTGATGTGTGCTTGGACTTTTCCATGATGAAAAGTTAAAAACAAAAATGAAAAACGTGGAGCCAGTGATCTCACTCCTTATACTCTATTCCTTGGAAATGAAAGCATCAGTTAATAAGGATATATATATATATATAAAAGAATGTTTACTGAAAGAGTTTAGTGGAAATAAATTTCCTCCCAGTACGGGTTGCTATAAATCACATCCACCCACACTGTGGAATATTATGTTATCTTTTTAAAGAATGAGCTGGAGTTTTACCGGTTCACTTGGAAAACATTTCATGGGATATTTTCAAGTGAAAAAGCAAGATGTAAAAAAGTCTGTGCATGACAGTCCCAGTTTTATAGGACAGTGACAAAGTTAACCCTTCAGAATGTGGGAGTGTGTGTGTGTGTGCACGTGCGAGGGTAGATGTAGGGTGTACGTGTACGTGTAGGGTACATAACAGGTTGTTAACATGAGTTGGAATAGAATGACGTTTGTGGAAGGGAGCAAAACAGAAAAAGGCTGTTACTTCAAAAACCAGACTACCTGATACCATCCTCTGTGTGTGTATGTAGAAATTATATTTATGTGTGTAACGTGCTTTGCTAACTTCAAAAGAGAATTATGATTTTGAAAACAACCGGAAAGGAGTGAATATTTGTCATGCCTTATAAGTAAGAAAATAAAAGGGAGTTTGGTTGGAAGTTGGAAAGTGCCCAAGAGCAGGGAGACAAGAGAGGAGAGTGACCACTGTGGACCGAGCCAGCTAGGGGAGGCTCCGTGGAAGGTTCTAGCTGCGGGAGGGTGGGAGGGGGTGTGCGTCCGGATGGTCTTTGAGCCACAGCCCCTCCCTGATCTCAGCGCCTCTTCCTCCTGCTCCCGGAGAAATAATGTTTCCCTGGGGGATGAAAGACATCCCTTTGTGCAGGCTTTAATTGGCATGTTGTTGTGCCAAGTGAATGAGTGGCAGGCGGGCACAGCAGCTGGGCACAGCCAATGCCAGGCAGCAAAGCCCGCTGCCTTAGGACAGCCCGGGCCAGCTGGCCTGGGAGCGCTGCCCGCCTCTGCCCCCCACGGTGGGGGGTGGGGGCCAAGCCTGCAGGGGGACAGGGGGACGGGGGTCTGCGGAGAGAGAGGAGTCATTGGAGGGAGGGGAAGGGGCAGGGCGGGGCATCTGGGAGGGTCTCAGCCACTGTCAGAAGCTTATTCTTCTCATCCTCCTTTCCCCTCCCCCCCCACCTCTTGTTTTTCAGACTGTCAGCATCAATAAGGCCATTAATACACAGGTAGTGGCCGTCAAGGAAAAACACGCCAGAAATATCCTTTTGGAGGTTGCTCCGAAGACCGACCCCGAGGGGAATCAACTCATGGGGACAGAGGTCAGGGCGAGGCGTCCTTGCTCAGCTGCAGGAACGGGCAGCCCCCCTCCAGCCAGGCCCCTGCAGGGTCTGAACACTGTGGGTTGGCAGCAGCTGGCTTCAGAGCCCACAGCCCGTCGGGGTGGAAGGGACCACAGCAGCCATCCAGCCCAGTCCCGCTCCTCTCCTGTGACTTAGCTTTGCAGAACTGCCAAGACCTTTGAAGTTACTCTCCTTTGAGATGTTTCCTCGGGGCACTGGAGGTCTTCTCCCCTGTATCATCAAAGGACTCTGGCCCTGCACTTTCCACCCTGACCACCCCCTTGGGGACCTGATCAAATGCCTTTCTCTGAGCATGAAAGCAGAACAGCGATCTGGGCGGCAGTGGTTGGCCTTAAGCTGACACAGGGGCTCTACCATGGAACTATGAGCCTCTTGAGTGAGCTGGTTCAGCCCAAACTGGAGGGAAGAAGATGGGAAGGTCAGGACGGACTAGGGCAGTGGTCCCTAACCTTTTTGGCACAGGGACCGGTTTCATGGAAGACGGTTTTTCCACAGACAGGGCAGGCGGTGGTTTCAGGATGATTCAAACACATTACATTTACTATGCTCTTTATTTCTATTATTAGCTCCACCTCTGATCATCAGGCATTAGATCCCAGAGGTTGGGGACCCCAGGGTTAGGGGACTGATGATTTGACCCCCACCCCCTGCCATGCAGAGTTGGCAGAAGCCTCAGCTTCCCCGATGGCTCAATGGGTAAAAGAATCGGCATGCAATGCAGGAGCCGTGGGTTCGATCCTTGGGTCAGGAAGATCCCCTGGAGGAGGAAATGGCAACCCACCCCAACATGCTTTCCTGAAAAATCCCATGGACAGAGGTGCCTGGCAGGCTACAGTCCAAAAGGTCACAAGAACTGGACACAGCTGAGCATGCACGACAGGACTGGCCGGCCACCGTCAGGGGCCTGTGGCTTTGGAGAGAAGTGCAGGCAGCACTCTGGCCAGTGGATCCCTCAGGAACTGCTCTTGAGATCAAGTCCAGGTGCCAGAGGGCTGATCCCCAAAGACCAGAGGAGAGGCTGCCAGTGGCCGAAGCCTTTGTGTTTGCCTGGACGGACCAGAGGGCAGGGGGAGGCTGGGCTTCTCTCTGGGCTGGGAAGCTCCTTCTTGCCAGGGTTCAGCAAGGTGACTGCCCCACAGCTAGTCAGGTTGGAATAGTCTGTCTTGAAGCCATCCCACCCCAGCCCCTCTGTGCAGGAGACCCAGGTTGGAACACCAAGGAAGCATGGTACTGCCGGGGCAATGCCCAGGAGAGGTCAGGCCCTCAGGAAATGTCGCTCACAGCGCGTACTGCTCTTCAGCGGTGAGAAAGCATCTTGTCTTGAGTGGAAGATGCTCTGGTTTGGAATTAGGGCTTTGCTCCAAGATGGGGCTATAGAACCCCGACCGGGTACCCCAGAAACCTGGCCCAGCAGTGAGCCTCGCCAGACCCTGCCCTTTTACACCCTTGTTGCTTTACTGAGTCAAGAAAACCAAACCAAGAAAAGCCTTCATTATTAGTGTCTTCCCAGATGGCTCAGCGGGTAAAGAATCTGCCTGCAGTGCAGAAGACACAGTAGACGTGGGTTTGATCCCTGGGTTGGGAAGATCCCCTGGAGAAGGAAATAGCAACCCACTCCACTATTCTTGCCTGAGACATCCCATGGACAGAGGAGCCTGGTGGGCTACAGTCCATGGGGTTGCAAAGAGTTGGACACGACTGACTAATGCGTGAATTAGTGTCCCAATAGAGTTACCCAGGCCTGACCCTTCCCTGTGAAGAATACCAGTCAGTCAGTCTGGTGTGAGACATGAAGAGAGAGACAGCTGTCACGGGTCGGCGTGCCCCCTGAATGCGGTGAGTACAGAGAGCGCCAGGGTACACCTTGCCTGGGAAGCACCCTGGGGCGATGGGAGGGACCTGGAGGAAGATAGCAGAATCTCATCTCGCTCTGGGACCTTGAATGGGCCCGGTGAGGCCTCTGCGACCCTTAACTCCCTTGTCTGTCAGATGAGAGTGTCGGCCAAAGAAGCTTCCAGAAGCTAAAATTCCAGCTCTGACTTTCTGGGAGTCTCTCTGCCTCCCAGTTGCTAAGGAGTGAATAAACATTGAAAAGATCCCCTCCACGCAGTTAGAGTTTTAAAGCCTAAAGATCTCACAGAACATTTATTCTTTATAGGTACCTTTTTTTTAAATTGGAGTATAGCTGCTTTGTATAGTTGTGTTAGTTTCTGCAAAGTGAATCAACTGTTCAGTTCAGTCGCTCAGTCGTGTCCGACTCTGCGACCCCCATGGACGGCAGCACGCCAGGCTTTGCTGTCCGTCACCAACTCCCGGAGCTTGCTCAGACTCATGTCCATCGAGTGTGATGCCATCCAGCCATCTCATCCTCTGTCATCCCCTTCTCCTCCCGCTCAATCTTTCCCAGCACCAGAGTCTTTTCCAATGGGTTGGTTTTTCGCATCAGGTGTCCACTCCTGGAGGGCTGGGGAGTGGATCTTATTTTTCTTTATATCCCCAAGTCCCTGACATGAATTGGATGCATTAAGATGCTTTTTAAATTAAAGACAGAGGGGTCTGCTTGCCTGTTTCCACGCCGTCGTGCCCAGCCGGCTCCACGCCTGCCCTGGCTCCTGTTTTGGCAGATGGCTCTTGGGTAAAGGGCTTCCCTGTTGGCTCAGATGGTAAAGAATCCGCCCGCAACGTGGGAGACTTGGGTTCAATCCATGTGTTGGGAAGATCCACTGGAGGAGGGAATGGCTACCCACTTCCAGTATTCTTGCCTGGAGAATCCCTGTGGACAGAGGAGCCCAGTGAGCTACAGTCCATGGGGTTGCAAAGAGCCAGACATGACTGAGCGATTAAGCACAGCAAAGGAACCACAGTCTGCCTCGAGAAGTCATCTCAAGAGAGGGGAGGGGGCTGTCTGTCTCTCCTCTTCCTTCCTTCTAGTCCAAGGGGGCTGTGCTTGAGGTGAAACTAAGTTATTTCAGAAATCACTCTTTTAAGAACAAAGGTTGGGGACTTACCTGGTGATCTGGTGGCTAACACTCCACGCTCCCACTGCGGGAGGCCCGGGTTCAAGCCGTGGTCAGGGAACTAGATCCCACAAGCCACAGCTGAGAGCCGACACAACCAAATAAGCAAATTTTAAAAAAAAATTTTTTTAATTTTAGTTATTTATATATTTATTTTTGGCCTTGCTGGGTCTTTGTGGCTGCTTGGGCTTTTCTCCAGTTGTGGCAAGTGGGGGCCACTCTTCATTGAAGTGCACGTGCTTCTCATTGCAGTGGCTTCTCTTCTTGGGGAGCATGGGCTCTGGCATGTGGGCTCACTCGGTGGAGTTCACCGGCTCTAGAGCTCAAGCTTAGCCGTTACACACGGGCTTAGCTGTTTTGAGGCATGTGGGATCTTCCCGGATCAGGGATCGAACCCACATCTCTTGCATTGACAGTCCGGTTCTTTACCACTGAGCCACTAGGGAAGCCAAAAAATTTTTGTTTTAAAGGGTGATTTCAGCTTCCAGACCCAAAATTGTGTGTTCAAGGTGACCCCTCTCAAAATACAAATATCAGTCAGTCCAGGGAGGGAATTTTACCACACCTTCTAGCTCAGAGGCAAAACAGCATGTCTTTTGGGTAAGTCCCATAGTTTCTAGCCTGAGGCCAGTCTCTCCTAAATGGTGCAGTGCCTCTCATTTCAGCCGGAACGTGCTGTGCTAAGCCGCCTCAGCTGTGTCTGACTCTGCGACCCTATGGACTGTAGACCACCAGGCTGCTCTGTTCGTGGGATTCTCCAGGCAAGAATCCTGGAGTGGGTTGCCATGCCCTGCTCCAGGGGATCTTCCCGATCAAGGGATCAAACCTGCATCTCTATGTCTCTTGCATTGACAGGAGGATTCTTTAACACTAGCGCCACCTGGGAAGCCCAAGACCGGATTGTACTTGGGATTGATGATGCCCAGATACTGGGTGTGTGAGGCCTGTGCAAATTCCCATCACGAAAGAAATGTGGAAATCCTCTACTTTCCTCCAGAAGGGTTCCCTAATTACAGAGGCCTGGAGGTCTGTTAAAATCACTCGAGGCCAGAAGGACATTTATTAAACGCAAACTGTGGCAGGTTGTGCCAAGGGTGACAGGTATGTTTGAAATTGGATCTCGGGGGGCAGAATTCCGCACACAGGGAATTTAAGGTGTTAGAAGATAATGGCATCCCTGAGTGAGGCCAGGAAGGTTTTTAGAAGATGCGGAGTGAAAGAGTCGTTTTTTTTTTTGCTGTGCCACAAGGCATATAGTATCTTAGTTCTTTGACCAGGGATCAAACCAGCGCCCCCTGCAGTGGAAGCACATAGTCTTAACCCCTGGACTGCCAAGGAAGTCCCAAGAGTCATTTTAAATTTAGAGAAAATATTAATATATTTTAAACAAAGACTGCCGCTTTCAGGGTAAGAGCAGAGTGGCTAACAGGAGAGGAATCAGGTGCTACTTGGAAGAGGAACCAGGTGTCAGTAGCCAGGGCCCTTGAAGAGCTGAAGCACACCCTCGCTTTTGAATAGTGGATAAGAGGGAATTTTGAGAAGCCATATTGTGTTGCTAAAATATTAGCTGCAGTTATGTCCCCCGCAAAGGCCACATGACAAACTCAGCAAATCTAAAGGGCAGAGTCTCCCTTCCCACAGCAAAGCCCTAATTCCAACCAAAGCATCTTCCCACGAAAGGTCAGCCAGGACCACTGCTGGCCCAGCACTTACTTTCCAGATTAGGAAAGGTGCCTTTTTGCCATCCGTCAAAAAGTTGCTGATACCTGCCCAGCAGTCCATGGGGTCGCTAAGAGTCGGACAAGTCTGAGCGACTTCCCTTTCACTTTTCACTTTCATGCATTGGAGAAGGAAATGGCAACCCACTCCGGTGTTCTTTCCTGGAGAATCCCAGGGACGGGGGAGCCTGGTGGGCTGCCATCTATGGGGTCGCACAGAGTCGGACACCACTGAAGCGACTTAGCAGCAGCAGCAGCAGCCCAGATCCACGGTGCCTTTGTCACAAGCGGCGCCCCCTGCTGGCTAGTGCTGGGGCGCCATGAGTAAGGCACCACCCCCATGGCTGCAGGCCCCATCCAGCGCTGGTACCCAGGCAGGCCCCGTCCGCGCCTTTGTTTTCCATGACCCTCCTCACCGTGCATACTGGGCACCCACCACGAGAAGGGAGCGCAGACCTTCTGGTCTGTTGTCAACCGGTTGCCCCTGTCTAGCAACGCAGTGCTCTGCTGGAAGTTCTGCCACGTGTTCCACAAACTTCTCCGGGATGGACACCCAAATGTGAGTGCCTGGGGCTGCAGCGGAGGGGCGGGGAGCCTGGGACCCACGTGGGGAAAGTGCACTGTCCACCCCTGTACTGGGGATGGCAACTGCCCCCATCTCCTGGCCTTCTGGGTACCAATTTCATCTCTCTCCCATCCCCATCTCTGCCCCACCGCAGACCCACCTCTCACCAGCCTCTGTGTCCTCTCCTTCTCTTCCCTCTCCAGGTTCTCAAGGACTCTCTGAGATACAAAAGCGAATTGAGCGACATGAGCAGGATGTGGGTGAGTTTGAACCCGCTCCTTGGGGCCACCTGCACCGCCTCGTCCTTCCGCAGAGGCCACAGAACAAGGAGTGTGGGATAGAACAAAGTCATCTCTTTTACCTTGTTTTGGATTTCACAGGCATCAGGGAGGGGTTCAGGGATGCCCCCACATGGAACCATGATATTCGCAGTCTTACCTGGAGTTCCTGGAAACTGTTGGGAGGTTCCAGGGCCAAGGAGTTTCTCCTGCCAATGGAAGCGCATGTCACAGGGCTTGCTCTCAGTGACGCTGTCATAGTTCCTGCTTCTTTCCTTCTCCTGGTCCCATTGGAGTCATAGCACCTTGAGAACTGGCATTCCCAATCTAAATGCCAGTGGTTTTTCTTTCCTGGTTAGGGATTCTCGGTGCCTCAGGAAGAGGGAGGAGGTAGGTGGCAAGATCTGAATGCATTGAAAAGAGTGTTTTTATATACATACCAGAATCCCTCTAGATTCAAGGAGTATGTGTAAGGACAGGAGGTAACCTGCTTTTTGAAGACTCTCCCCATTGGACGCTGATGTGTCTTTTTTGTCCCACTGGATAAGAACTGCTATGTTAGCCCTTTCCTTAAAATTCATACCTGTATCTGCCTGCACTCACAAAATGTTAGCAATTATGTAGTCCAATCTACCCATTATAGATGAGAAATACAGACCCAGAGAGAGGAAGCAGCTTTTCCTAAGTCATAAGACTAGTAGTTAATCTGAACAGAGCAGAGATTTACCCCCCAAGCTCCCAACTGTGTGCTAGAGAGTTTTCTGTTAAATTTCTGTAACATGGAAAGCTTAGGTCTTTTTCTTTTTTGTAGAATTTACCTGGTATATCTTTTTCCATCCTTTTACTTATAACTTTTTATATTTTAAATAGTTTTTACATGTATATGTATTGCATTGTGGCTAGAGAATCAATATCATGTTGATATTTCAAAGTTTTTTGAGCTTTGCTGTATAAGCTAGTTCATGGTCAGTTTTTCTTTAATTGAACTGTAATTGACTTATAATATTAGTTTCAGATGTACTGCATAGTGATTGACTTTTCTGTAATCTTTTTGTCTTAGAAATGTATTTGTCAATAGCATTTCGTTGGATTCTATAAAAATTCAAGATGGCAGTCTTTGTCTTTTAACTGGAACTTTACTCTGTTTACATTTATTATAATGGGTAATATCTTTAGACTTATATCTCCTATCTTATTTTATGCTATTTGTCCTATCTGTTTTGTTTCTATTTCTCTCATTGTTTACCTTCTTTTGGATTGATTGGGTATTTTCTTCCTCATTCAGTTTC
Source organism: Cervus canadensis (assembly GCF_019320065.1). Classification (NCBI taxonomy): domain Eukaryota; kingdom Metazoa; phylum Chordata; class Mammalia; order Artiodactyla; family Cervidae; genus Cervus; species Cervus canadensis. The sequence continues at coordinate 27,513,212 of NC_057417.1, read as the reverse complement.
CTCCTCATTACTAGTGGGAAGATAAAAAATAAAAGCAGAGGTTTTTTTTTTTAATCTGTTGATAATGTTATCTAAAAATTACAAAGGGTATGCTTAGGCTATCATTGCTAAAATTCATGTCCTTGTTTCCTGTATAGCGCAAAGACCTTAGAATATTTTAGCACCATTCGTTCCCTCATATGCTGTTGTCATATATTTTAATTTTGGTTCTTTTTAGACCCTATATTTTATTTTAATTGTTGTATTAGGCGCTGTTCATCTCCTCTTACATCTCAGAGCGTGCATTCTTTCTGCCTGAATTATTTACTTTAGAACTTCCTTTAGTGAGAGTCTGCTGGTGGGAAACAACCACTTTTACTTGATGGAGAATGTCTTTATTTCACCCTCATTTATGGAAGATATTTTCTCTGACTTTAGAATTCTGGGATGATAGTTCTTTTCTTTTAGCACATGGAAGATATTAGTCAAGATACCCTTCCACTGGCTTATGGCTTCCTTCATTCTTATGAAGTCTGCTGTCAAACTCATCATTGTTCTTTGAAGCTAATCTGTATTTTATTTTTTCTGTTTTTAAGTTCTTACTATGTATCTAAGTGTGAATTTAGATTCTTTGGACTTCTTAAATCTGTAGGTTATTATCTTTTATTAGTTTTGAAAAGTTCTCATTGTCTTTTCAAATATTGTCTTTGCTTCATTCTGTCTTTTCCTCTGAGACTCTGGTTAGCAGCATTTTCGACTTTCTCACTCTGTTCCCCATGCCTTTAAATGACTGTTTCATTTTTTTTCTACCTGTTTGTCTCTGTACTGCATTCTGGATAATTTCAGTAGATCTAGTGTTCGTCTCACTTATTCCCCTTTCAACAAGGTCTAATCTGTTGCTCAACCTCTCCATAAGGTTTTCAATTTTAGTGTCGTTATCATTTCTTGGAATTCGAGGTTTTGTTTTGTTTTCAGAACTGCTTGGCACTCTTTATAATTTATTGTGCCCTGCATATATTTTAAAAGTCTCTAATTTATTTAGGCTTATTAAATATATGATTTCATATATCACTTTTTATACTTCCAGTATCTAAAGTCCTTAGAGATCTGTTTCTGCCATCTGTTGTTTTGGTGAATTTTGCTCAGTCTATGTAGTTTCTTTTTGTGCTTAGTTATTTTTCTACTGTGAATTGCTCATTTTCCTGGAGATTTTTTTCAGTGGGAATTCTTTGAATTCTAACAAAGGCAGGTTCCTCCAGAGAGAATTGGCATTTGCGTCCATTGAGATCACTCTAAATTAAATTCTCAACTTAAAAGTTTTATGAATTCCGAGCAGATCCCCTTGATAACCAGCTCATGGTTCAATTCTTGGAAGTCGTTTTTCCCTCCCTCTGATCATAACAGTGGTTTAAGGCAGTGGATTTTCTTTGCAGTCCTCGGGGGGACTCCTTCAGTGCAGAAGTACGTGTGTGTTATTTCCAATTTACCCTTAATTCCCCTGCACCAAGAAGGCAGTTGGCTCTTCCCCTAGACTCTTCAAGTTGGGCAGCTGAGAGCCGTGCCTGCAGTTCACCACCTGGCCCTGGAGACTCAGAAAACCAAAACTCCAGGGCACTTGATATGAGAAAGTAACTCCCCGCCCCCACCCCCATTTTGACCCCATCAAGCCATTTGCTCTCTGAATATCTGAATTACTCAGTTTCTGCCCTGAAGATTCCTTACTCTCTTGCTAGCTCATTAATACCTTCAAAGCGTTTTTAATGTCTCACTCAATATTGTTAGTAGTGTTCAGTGGGAAGGTCAACCCTGATACCTAGCCCACCTGCCTTATCCAAAATATAATTCTTCTATGTTGTCTGTCTCTTCCATTTGATTGAGACTTTCTGAACTTAGAAGCCTCTTTTACTTTTTTTTTTTTAATTACGACCTTTTTTTTTTTTAAACAGCTTTGTGACCCTATGGACTATAGAAAGCAGTTTTAGGTTCGCTGAAAAACTGAGTGGGAAGTACAGAGATTTTCCATGTACCCAGCATCCAAACGTGCATTATAGCCTCCTCTATTATCGGCATCCTCCACGACAGTGGTGTATTTGTTGCAGTGAATGAACCTACTGACATATCCATCGTAATCACCGAAGTCTATAGTTTACAATATAGTTCACTCATGGTTGTTGTACATTCCTTGTTGCTGTTAGTCGCTAAGTCGTGTCCAATTCTGTGACCCCTTTGACTGTAGCCCCCCAGGCTCCTCTGTTCATGGAATCAGTTCAGTTCAGTTCAGTGGCTCAGTCGTGTCTGACTCTTTGCGACCCCATGGACTGCAGCACGCCAAGCTTCCCGGTCCATCACTAACTCCCAGAGCTTACTCAGACTCATGTCCATCAAGTCGGTGATGCCATCCAACCATCTCATCCTCTGTCATCCCCTTCTCCTCCTGACCTCAATCCTTCCCAGCATCAGGGTCTTTTCCAATGAGTCAGTCTTCGTATTAGGTGGCCAAAGTATTAGAGCTTCAGCTTCAGCATCAGTGCTTCCAATGAATATTCAGGACTGATTTCCTATAGGATGGACTGGTTAGATCTCCTTGCAGTCCAAGGGACTCTCAAGAGTCTTCTCCAACACCACAGTTCAAAAGCATCAATTCTTTGACTGTCAGTCTTCTTTATGGTCCATGGAATAGCTCCATAATTTTACCTTTTCCAGATTCCATATAGTTGAAATCATATAGTATGTAGTCTGAATTTTCAGACTTAGGTCCATTTTTTTAGTTGAATTGTTTGGTTTTTTATTGTTGAGTTTTCAGAGTATATTTATACATTTTAGGTAATTGTCTTTTATGAGATACGTCCTTTGCAAATATTTTCTCCCAGTCCATGGCTTATCTTCTCATTCTCTTGACAGTGTCTTTTGTAGAGCAGAAATTTTTAATTTTAATGAAACCCAACTTATCAATTATTTCTTTCATGGTTTGTGCCTTTGGTGTTATATCTAAAGAGCCTTTGCCATACTCAAGGTCATCCAGGTTTTCTCTGTGATCTTTTAGGAGTTTTATAGTTTTGTATTTTACATTTCAGTCCCTGATCCATTCATCTTTCACTTTTTGACCCTTGTGCATTTTCCCATGATGATCTCTGGTGATTAGGCTGAAGATGACTTGCTTGCAGTGTCCTTTTTTATATTTTCCAAATTTTCAACAGGGGGTATATGTTATTTTCATACTCGGGGGGGAAAAATGTATTCTTTTAAAAAGACGTCCTGGCTGTAGGTCTTTCGACCCAATGTTCTCAGTGTTGACCCCCTGCTTTCTTTGCTCTTCGTCAAAGGGCCACCTGAGTGAAGGGTATGGGCAGCTTTGCAGCATCTACCTCAAACTGCTGAGAACGAAGATGGAGTATCACACCAAAGTGAGTCTTTTCAACAATTCTGCTGGCCCTGTCAGCCACCCCTCACATGCCACCCCACCTGCACCCCGCCCCGGGCTGTCCCGTCTCCTCACACCTGGCTGGGCCTTTCTGGTTTGTGTTTTGGCCATGCTGGATCTTGGTTGCAGCACCAGCGTCTCTCTTTGAGGTGCAAGGACTTCTCTTGTTTTGGAGCACAGGCTCCAGAGCATGTGGGCTTTATTGCCACAAGACATTTGGGATATTAGTTCCCCGACCAGGGATCGAACCTGTGTCCTCTGCATTGGAAGGCAGATTCTCAACCAGTGGACCGCCAAGGAAGTCCCCCCTGGCCAGGCTTAATTGTCAGGTTTTCCAGGTAATAGGACAGCTTGGCTTCTCAGGGAATGCTCACACCATATCCCCACTATGTGAGAGGAAACATTTTATAGAGTGACTGCAGTCAGTGAGATGTGACTGGGATGTGGCCTGGGTCCTCTGCACATTTTGTTCCCTATTTTGCAAATAGAGAAACCTGATCCACCACGTGTTCATTCATCACGTCGAATCCAACTCTTTGAGAACCCATGGACTGTAGCCCGCCAGGCTCCTCCATCCATGGGATTCTCCAGGCAAGAATACTGGAGTGGGTTGTCATCTCCTCCTCCAGGGGATCTTCCCAACCCAGGGATCGAACCCGCCTCTCTTGTGTCTCCAGCACTGGCAGGTAGATTCTTTACCTCTAGCGTGAGCTGGGAAGCCTGGGCCACTAGGTGGCCTTCTGAAAATATTTCAGAAGCACTGACTTCACTGGTAATAGAAATAACTCCTTCCATTCATATGATAAGCATCCGCACAGAACCTTCTGTTCAGGATACGACTTTAGTCAGTATTTCTTACACACCTAAGCATGTAAAAGTATGTGCCAGGTGGCATATAAGAATAAGGAGAAAGGGTCTGCTCTTTAGGAGTTCACAGATGCATTGGGGAGAGGAGGTTACACACTTGTAGTAGCCGGCCGTGTAATAGTGCCAGGTCTGTGCGCCTTTAGAAAAGTGCCAGGGATGTTTTGAAAAGATGGAGGGGTGGGGCTTGAGGTGGTCCTTGAAGGGTGGGCATGGTGCCAATAGGAGGTAAGGAAGAACGCCCCGACAGGTGGGAGGGGAAGCGGCCTGAATTAGGGAGCTGGCAGTGGAAATAGAGAAAGGAGGAAATCTAAGAAGAAATACCATAACTTGGTGCATTTTATCTCCATTATCTTTTGTATACTCACGGGGTATCTTTGATTCATGAAAACCATACTAGTCAGTTCAGCCTTTTTTGAATATCTTGTAATCCTCACGACAACCCTATAAACATGTACAATCATATCCTAGGAAAGTAAAACTCAGACGGTGTCTGGGTCCCTTGCCTGAGTCACAAAGTGCCTCGGTGGTGAGGTGGGATTTGAACCTTGGCCAGGTCGATGTAGAAGCTCATGCTGTTCTCAGTGACCACCTTTACTCCCCTCGTGTATCACTGAGGGTCTACCCTGGGCTAGGGCGAAGTGAGGTTCTGGAGAAAGAGGGATAGACTTTGCTGCTGCCTTTGGGAGTCGCAGTCTGGTTGGGAGAGAAGAAGGAGGGCCCACAGAAGTGAGTTGTGGGGTGTCTTGCCCAGGTTTGGGCAACCAGGTGGGCTTCTAGGAGGTGGTGACACCTGAGCTCAGCCTTAGGGCATTACAATGATCTGTGCTGGATAGACACACTTTACCCCAGAGTTTAATGACTTAAAACAACAACAGTCTGTTGTTATCGCTGACATTCTCTTGGTCTGGGGTCCCACAAGGGCTTGGCCAGCAGTTCTGGCTGGGGGCTTCCCATGCAGTTGCAGTCAGATGCCAGCTGGAGCTGAAACGGTGGGGGGCTGGTCTAGCATCTCTTCACAAAGTCTCAGCACTAGTCAGGGCTTCCTAGCAGCCGGGTGAGTTGGCCAAGAGAACAGGTAGAGTGCGTGGCATTTAGATGCCCCAGCCTCTGAAGTCACAGAGTGTCCCTCCCACCATCCTGTGTTGGAGAAGGCCATCACAGAGGTTCCTAGAGTCACAGGGAGGGGACTGTCCTCACTCCAGGTGGAATATTGGGGTCACATCATAAAGAGAGGATGTTGAATGGGATATGTCGCAGCAGCCACAGTTCGCCCTCTGGTCCCCCCGTTCCCATCTCTCTCTGCCTGCTGTGGAGTACTTCCTCTCCGTTCTCCAGACCACAGGCTGCCACTTAGCGGGTAGAGAGGAAGGGGCAATGAGGAAGGGCAGGGTGGGTGTTCCTGGTGGTGGATCAGCTGAAGACATAAGGGCGGGAGGCCCAGGACACTCTGGCATCCACATGGCACCATCAGGAGACCCACGTTAGTGTGAGGAGCAGGCGGGGTGGAGAGTGACAGGTGCCTGGGCTGGTGCGAGGTCATCCATTCGGTGTGGAGGGTGACTTGGGGAGAGCTGGGCTGTCAGTGTGAAAGATGGGGAGAGCCAGAATTAGACAGTTATCTCTGGGACAGACGAGGGTCAGGGACTTCCTGAAGACTGGCAGGAAAGGGAGGAGAGGCGGGGACAACAGCTAGAGGAAGATGTGGGGCCATGGGAAAGACCTGGACCACGGGATGCGGGCAGGAGCCTAAGGAGGCAGGTGGAGCCGTGGGTGCTCTGCACTGTGGGTTCCTGGAGCACCGAGAGCCGGTGTGCGTGTCTCCCTGGGTCCCGTGTGTGGCCCAACATCTAGCCCAGAACAGGGGCTCAAGTGGAATTTGTTGGATGAGCCAGAGAAGGAACCAGAAGCTAGATTGGTTCAAATAGCGCACAGGGAGGGGCTGATCCTGAGTTAGGAAGGAGGCAGCAACTTCTCTGAAGCTGGAGGAAGGGCAGGGCAGGTGGGTACCTTTGAAGCAAGGAAGGGAGTGGGAAGCAGGAGTTTCGATGTAAGAATGCAAGCACATGACGTGATGAGGTGCTGAGGGTGATGGTGTGGGAGCTGGGTACCAGGTGCAGAGTCGGGCAGTTGTTGATGGGAAGGGGAACCGGCGGGCCAGTAGCAAGGACTGTTGTTAGTTGCTCAGTCGTGTCTGAAGCTCAGTCATGTCTGACTCTTTGCCACCCTATGGACTATAGCCTACGAGTCTCCTCTGTCCATGGAATTTTCCAGGCAAGAATACTGAAGCGGGTTGCCATTTCCTTCTCCAGGGGATCTTCCTGATGCAGGGATTGAACCCGGGTTTCCTGCATTGCAGGCAGATTCTTTACTGTCTGAGCCACCACGGAAGCTCCAGCAAAGGCTGTGAAGGGGCAGTAGAGCTAGAGAGCGGGCTTGCCCGGTGGCTCAGTGGTAAGGAATCCGCCTGCAGTGCAGGAGCCTCTGGAGCCCTGGGTTCGATCCCTGGGTCGGGAAGATCTCCTGGAGGAGGGGCATGGCAGCCCACTCCAGTGTTCTTGCCTGGAGAATCCCATGGACAGAGGAGCCTGGCAGGCTACAGTCCGTAAGGTCTCAAAGAGTCAGACACGACGGAAGTGACTTAGCAGGCACGCACGCAGAGCTAGAGAGCGCAGTTTCATAGTGATCAGTTGTGAGTCATTCTCCAAGGAGATTTGCAGCTGGTCTGAGACAGAGAGCATGCGACAGCGATCCAGACTCACTGTGCTTAACGGCAGTGTGGGTTGGGGACAGGCAAAGATGAGGGTGAGGTGCCTGCCAGAGGTGCCATCATGTCCAGACCCAGTGAGAAAGTAAGCACAGCCAGAAGGGGGCGATAAAGGAACCGGCTTGAGAACTTCCCTTTGGTGGTCCAGTGGTTAAGACTCTGCACTTCCAACGCAGGGGATGTGGGTTTGATCCATGATCAGGGAACCACACGCTGCAGGGTGCGGCCAAAAAATAAAATCAATTAAAAAGAAAAGCAACCGGCCTGAGTCTCTGAGGCAGAGGAGCCGGGGTGGTGGGCCTCAGGGCAGAAGGGGCTGCAAGGGTGTTACAGCCAGAGATGGAGGTGCCCGAGTGGAGGGTTTCTGACTTCAGAGCCTGAAGAACTCACCCTGGAATTTAGAGCCCCCTTGGTGGACTGGTCATCCATCTCTCTGTGCTCCCCTCCACCTGCCGGCTGCCCTGTATTCCCTCCACTCCCGACAGACCACACTGAGAAAGACAGGAAACTACAGATACTCAACAACTGATAATCCCAGATAACCTCCCCTGACTGCGGGGGTGCTTCCTGTAATCTTCTCCAACCTTCAAGTTTCTTTTACTAATTCCATTTGCTAAAGTTAATGTGAGCATCGGTTTGCCTGGCCCTGAACTCAACAATAGCAGCTTCCGGAAGTGGTCAGAGGCCAGTGGGAAGCCTGGATAGGATTCGGAATGTACTGAGGATAAGCAGAGGCTACACTGCCTGCCTGGTGTGGGTGTCAGGTTGAGGACCGCCAGCAGTTTGGCGCTGGGTGTCCTTGCCCCACGGAGACGATGTCCGTGGTACAGGCTGTGGGGGTGGGACCCTCCCTGGGGTCCCAGGCATGGGATGGAAGCTTGCCTATATTGACGGGTGGGGGGTGTTCTTTGCTGTGAGCCAGCCGATCACGAGACTTGTGTGCGCGCGCGCGTGTGTGTGTGTGTGTGTGTGTGTGTGTGTGTGTATGGTTGTGAGCGCTACCACATTCCCCGGGGAGCATGCAGGCACCCACACCAAGCAGAATCCAGCCTGTTGCTGCCGGAGCTCAGTGGGGCTTGGTGTGCGTGATGTCGGCTATAGAGAGAGCTCTCGGGGTGCCCTGTTCTGACTTCCTCTGCCTCCCTCCCAGAACCCCAGGTTCCCAGGCAACCTTCACATGAGTGACCGGCAGCTAGAGGAGGCTGGAGAGAGTGACGTCAACAACTTGTAAGTGGGCGTCCTCACGCCCTGGACCGAGGGGGACGGGAGCTTGTGTAGGTTAGACCCTCAGTTCCGGTTAGGGTCACAGAGGGCCTGAGGGCAGGGCTGGTGGCTGAGGCAGGGACAGAGCCGCTAAGTGACTTGACCTTGGGGCCGCTGACGGCTGGTGCCTCGTCCAGAACCCTTCCAGGGTGTTCCCCACTCCAGGCCTCCCTTCTCTGGGCCCCTCTGCCCTTCCAGCACAGTGTGGAACCTGCCCGCTTTCTCTACCACTGTCACTGTTGAATTCGCCCTGCTTGATCTTCCAGTGGCTTTAATATCCACCTAGGTGGGGGCTGAGACGTGGAGCTGATATGTGTGTGTGCGTGTGTGCACACGTGTGCACGCATGCTTTGGCGGCAGCACAGGGACACTGGCCTCGGGCCGTGGAATATAAGCTGTCTTTCCTCTTGGGTCCAGTTTCCAGCTGACAGTGGAGATGTTCGACTACCTGGAGTGTGAACTTAACCTCTTCCAAACTGGTGAGTCTCTCCCTCCCGTCTGGCTCAGGCTTTCCTGGCCATCACCTGACCCGCAGCCTGGTTCCCTCCTGGGAGCAGCCGGCCCAGCCCCCTTCTCCGGACACGCTCTGCAGCGCAGGCCAGGAAGATGGAGCTGCCCCTCTGCGTCTGTGCCCTCGGCCCTGGCACAGGGAAGGCTTGAAGCCCACGGGCATCCTCAGAGTCACGTGCCCGAAGGACTTCAGTTCCCCACCGAGTTGGCCTCCCAGAGTCCAAAAACCCTTCTGGCCTCTCTGACAGTCCCTGGACTGTGGCCCCAGCTCTGGCTGGTCCTTTGGCCCAGACCTATCTGCCACTCAGCTGGGCTGGCCCTCAGGATGTATTTCTGCTGAGGTGGTCTGCACAGTCACCCTTTCTGCCCCAGCATCCCATGATACTTGGCTCTGTTTCCATATGCATTGATCCCTCGGGTTATTAGCAATATATGCTGAGTTCCTGCTCAAAAATCAGGAACTAGGCCCTGCTCACCTCTGTTCTAGCCCCGTGCCTGTCATTGCAAGTGCTCAACAACCAAGTTCAAGAACACTTGCTTTCTAGATGAATAGCAGTGAAGAAACACCAAGTGGACAGAGTTCATAAACTGATGTCAACATCCATCTGAATGCTCTGGAAGTATCTGGGGTGAATTAGCTAGAATTTTCTAGAGAGAGCTACCCGAGTCTGCACACACTCCTCCATTGTTGAATGCTGGTGGCTTTCTCATCCTGGAGAGAGTGCTGATTTGGAATCAAGAGCCTCCTCTACATGTCTCCCCACCCCACTTCTGTCCTCATTCACCTCTTGGTGGTGATGGTTTAGTCACTAAATCATGTGACCCTATGGACTGTAGCCCACCAGGCTCTTCTGTCCATGGGGATTGTCCAGGCAAGAATACTGGAGTGGGTTGCCATTGCCTTCTCCAGGGGATCTTCCTGACTCAGAGCTCAAACCCACATCTCCTGCATTGGTAGGCAGGTTCTTTACCAACTGAGCCACCAGGGAAAAGCCCAGAAACTGAGAGAAATGGTATCAGAAGTCTATTCAGCTTCTACATCTTAGCCTGTGACCTTGTAAGGTTTGGATCAGAACCTTCAGAAGGGGTGCCCTAGGTTTTCAACTACTGTGTGGTCCCTGGACCAGCAGTATCTGCATCACCTGAGAACGTATTAGAAGCACACGTTCTCAAATCCCACCCCAGATCTTCTGAATGAGAATCTCTGGGGGTGGGACCCAGTCCTCTATTTTAACGAACTCCCCAAGTCTGCACTGTCCAATATGGTAGCCAATAGCCATCTGTGACTATTTAAATTAATTACGATTAAATAACATTTAAAGGTCAGGGCCTCCGTTTCACTCATCATAGTGCAGGCACTCTGCAGACACACATGGCTGGCAGTGTTGAACAGCGCCCTTCCATCACCGCAGAATTCCCCTGGAGTGATCCGTCAGGGGATGACTCCAGGGGATGTTGATACATGTTACAGTTTGAGAAGCACTGAGTTAGAAAATACAGTTTCCACCCTGGCTGCTTATTAGAATCACCTGGGGGGTGCTTTTGAACCCCACTAATGCCCCAGCCTCGAGTGCGTGCATGTGTGCTCAATCGTCTCCAACTCTGTGTGACCCCATGGACTGTAGCCCGCCAGGCTCCTCTGTCCATGGGATTTCCCAGGCAAGGATACTAGAGCGGGTTGCCATTTCCTTCTCCAGAGGGATCTCCCGGACCCAGGAATCGAACCCTATCTCCTGCATTCGCAAGCAGATTCTTTGTGGCTGAGCCACCCAGGAAGCCTCGCCCCCGCCTTACCCTAGACCAATTAAAACGGAAGCAGGGATGAAGGAGCTGCAGGCAGACATGAGTCGTCTTTGCGTTTCCCTGGGTGATTCTAATCAGTCTCCAAGCAACCCGAAGAACCACTCCAAGTTGCTATGCCAGTTATAGGACATTCTCACTTAGTCCTTACAAGACCTCCTTATAAGACCCTTATGAGGAATGTGCCATTAGAACCATCTGCATCTCACGGAAGAGCTCCTGGAGGCACCGAGAGGTTGAGAAACTTTGCCCCCGGTCACAGGACTCTAGATGTTGCTAGATGCCAAGGGGCATTCCTGGAAAGCAGCAGACCGGCCGGGAGATGGAGTAGCCTGGGATTCCCTGCCAGAGTGAAGCCTAGGGAAGCCAGGAGACTTGGGGATGGCCGCCTCGCAGTGACAGCTGCTTCTAATTTGTGTCAAGAAGAAAAGCTGCCTTTTAATTAGAACTGTTTGGGATTTTTTTTTTTTTTCAGTTGCCAGACTTAAGCCCGTTAACGGGGATTAGTGTGGCCGGGGAAGGTCACAGTGGCTCTGGGCTTTCCTCCGGGGCAGTCCCATGCGCTGAGGGCCTGCAGGGGGAAGTCTCTCAGTGCTGGCCACGTGCAGAATCTCCGGAGGCGGAGGGCAGCCACTGCAGGGAGATCAGCCTGGCCAGTAGTGTGTGCTGAGGGTCCATGGCCAGGCATCTAGTTGCTTGGTTTAGGAGCAAGGGGCAGGGGGTGGGCATGGAGGGGTCCATGGGAGCATCTTGCCCTCTGGAGCCCGGGAGAGTAGATGGCGGTTCACCCACTCCCCCCAAGGACCTCTGTCAGCCTTGATCCTGTTGGTTTACCCTCCTCCTGGCTCCTGGCCCAGTGTCCTCGAAGCCTCTCTGGTTGTCCACCTGAGGTTCCTGCACATGGTCCTGTCTGGTGTTCCAAGAACACTGGGACAAACCACCAGGAACCCAGGCTGAATTATCTGCTCCTTCGTGTTCTGATCAACGTTTGATATTTTCCCCACATGCTTTCTATTGTCACCCCCAGATTGGGTGTTTCTTAGGGTCAAGGTCACCATGAGACCGAGCTCATGCCTGAGACGGAGGGCTGGGTGGAGCTGTGTGAACAGCCCCTTCCAATCCTGAAATTCTGATTCCCCATAAAACTGAGAGCTTCTCTTGGACAAGAATTCACCTCCCACATTAGATCAGCAGTCTACCAGCTGATGTGTTCTTTCTGCCAATGGGAGGCAGGGAGTGTAAAACTCCTCAGACAGGAAGGAGGCATTTGGGGCGCTCCCGCATAAATCCCTGCTTTCCTGGGCTCCCACTTGGCTGTACATGACATAGAACCAGTTTATTTCACCGGTTTGTGACACAGGGAGCCTGTTGACTGATGAGGGCACAGGTTCCTAGTCTGGTCACTGGCCACGGGGGCTCTGGCTTTTAACTCAGCATCTCTCAAGCAAAACCACTTCTTGGCTTTGTGACTGCCTTCAAGTTGCTTACCTCCAATTTCCTCTCCTGTATAATGGGGATTCTTTTAGCTACCCCGTAGGGAGTGTTGAATGGAGGAGGAAACAGCCACCCACTCCGGTATTCCTGCCTGGGAAATCCCATGGACCCAGGAGCCTGGTGAGCTACACTCCATGGGGTCACGAAGAGTTGGACATGCCTGAGCACAGCGCAGAGCAGAGGAGTGCTGAAAGGGTTAAACGTGAGACCATGGTTGCACAGAACAGGTCCTCCAGTGCAGGACGCTTGTCCTCTGCCCTCTGAGCAGGTGGCCTCTCGTTCCCCAGCTCTGCTCACGTCTCCCCTTCCCGTCCCCTAGTGTTCAACTCCCTGGACATGTCCCGCTCCGTGTCGGTGACCACAGCCGGGCAGTGCCGCCTTGCCCCGCTCATCCAGGTCATCTTGGATTGCAGCCACCTCTATGATTACGCTGTCAAGCTTCTCTTCAAGCTCCACTCCTGTGAGTATTCCAGGCTTGATCTCTGGAAGCTTCTGGCCGCAAGGCTGTCCCTGGAGAGAGGCAGCTCCCCGCCTCCCCGCCCCCCCGCCCTCACCCCCGCCCCCGGGGCCCTTGACTTTCTGCTCCTATTCCAGAAGGCCCTGGAGCTCCCAGCCATCTTGATAATAAAAGATCAGGGCCAAGCCTTGCTGTATGCAGGGACGCACCCAGCCTGCTCTAGCGGTGACCCAGGATGGCCCTGCCCGCCCCCTCCAGGCTGCCACGTTGTTCGTGAACCGATAGTGATACGTTATTATTCACTGAAGTCCATGCTTTATGCACATTTCCACTTTATGCCTAATGACCTTTTTCTGTCCCAAGATCCCATCCGGGTCACGGTGTAACATTCCGTCATCAGGTATCCCTAGGCTCCTCTCGGCTCTGACAGTTTCCTTGGACTTGCCTTGTTTTTGATGGCTTTGACAGTTGTTGTTTTTTTGTTAATTTTTTCTCCACTTTATTTTTGGGTGTGCTGGGTCTTCGTTGTTCCACGGGGGGCTTTCTCTGGTTGCGGTGCCCGGGCTTCTCTTTGGGGTGGCTTCTCTTGGCGCAGAGCACAGGCTGTAGGTTTAAGGGCTCAGTAGTCGTGGCTCACTACAGCAGCTAAATCCGAGATCGTCCTAGACCAGGGATCGAATCCGTGTCTGCCCCGTGCATTGGCATGTGCATTCGTAACCACTGGACCACCAGGGAAGTCTCTAAGGAGTCCTGGTCGGATACCTCAGAGGATGCTCCTCATTTGAGTTTGTCTCATGTTTTTCTCACCACTGGACTTCTTGGGTTCTTAGGAGGAAGATTGCTGAGGGAGAGTGCTATTGTCATCGCTGTAAACTTTTGCTCCTTTGAATTACTATACTTTATATGTGTACTCCCTGTGTATACCGAATGACAATATCACATTCAAAAATTACTAAAATTGAAATGTAAGACATCTATAGCTGAACTGCACAGAACTGTACAATCTGGGAGGTGAGCGGTCCCCACTCTGCCAGGGAGGAGGCTGGCCCTAAGAGGCTGCTGCTTATCCAGCATCGTAGAGTCAGGAGTGACCAAGCCAGTGCTAGACTAGATCCTGTGGGTCTCAGTCCTATGGTGTTTGGCCCCCCCGGCAGGCTCTCTGGGTCTCTCCCAGACTCACGTCTGCACAAGGCCTCACCTAGGGCATCCAGTGTACACGACCCCTGGGAGAGAGCCCCCCTCTAGGGCCTGCCCTGGTCCACCCTGCGGCTGCGGTCAGGGACACAACTTCCAGGCCTCTGTGCCCAGGGAGCTTGCACTCCAGGAGCAGACAGAAGGAGAGTTGGCTGATAAGCGCCCCCAGAGTCCCTGCTGGCTCCAACTGGGCCCAAGAGGTTACTAGTTCCCGGGCAGCTCTAGGTCAGGAATGCCTTCCCCCGGGCTGACCACTGGCCCCTTCCCTCCCCAGAGGGAGGCCCCCTGCCCCCTGCCCCTCTTCTTCCCTCTTACTCTTTTCCGATTCCTTCCAGGTCTCCCAGCCGACACCCTGCAAGGCCACCGGGACCGCTTCCTGGAGCAGTTCACCAAGTAAGCGGCTTGAGTGACAGAAAAGAAGCGAATCTAAAAGTGCTATAAACTCAACCCATCCTTGCAGGAGCACTTGATTTGATATTATTTTATATTTTATTTTTGGGCCGCACCATGTGGCAGGCATGTGGGATTTACTTCCCTAACCAGGGATCAAACCCACACCCCCTGCCTTAGAAGCGTGGAGTCTTAACCACTTGACCACCAGGGAAGTTCCAGGAGCACTTGCTTTTAAATCATCGAGGGATGAGGGTACCTGCTTTATTGCTTTAAAGGCTTAGGAAAAGAAGGTGTGGGCAAAACTACCAATGACTGGGGAAGCAATCAGTTCTCTAATAAATCTCATAGAGGAAGGTGACTCCATTCATTCATTCATTGCCTCCCTTATGCCCAGGACTTCATCCTCTTCTCTTTTTCTTTCCCTAAGTTCTCTTGGTCTCGTGCCATGTACATGCTGACAGCTCCAAGAGATGTACCTCCAGCCAGACCTCACCTCTGAATGCCAGTTGTCTGTTTGACATCTCTACACCAAATTTGGGCTTCCCTGAGCTCAGTTGGTTAAGAATCTGCCGGCAATGCAAGAGACCCTGGTTCTATTCCTAGATTGGGAAGATCTGCTGGAGAAGGGATAGGCTACCCACTCCAGGATTCTTGGGCGTCCCTTGTGGCTCAGCTGGTAAAGAATCCGCCTTCAATGCGGGAGACCTGGGTTCGATCCCTGGGTTGGGAAGATCCCCTGGAGAAGGGAAAGGCTACCCACTCCAGTATTCTGGCCTGGAGAATTCCACGGACTATATAGTCCATGGGGTCCCAAAGAGTTGGACATGACTAAGCGACCTTCACTTTTTAGGCCAGATTTACATCTCAAGCTGAACTCTAGGCTTTCTTCCAAAAACGTTTTCTTCCCAGTCTTTTTTATCTCAGTAAATACTGCCGACCGTCTGCTTAGGAGAGAGATCTGGAACTCACCATTCTCCTCATTCCCTATATTTAATCCATTAGCGAGTTCGGATGACACTTGGTTTATCTACAAACAGATCTTGGCTCTAGTTCTGCCTCCCGCCTTGTCTGCATCTTTTGCTGTCTACCAGGACCCTCCAGTATGGACAGAGTGCTCTGCTCCCGTCCCCTGCAATCCCATCCCCACCCAGCAGTAAAAACGTAAACCCCTTGCTCACAACCTTTCAGTGGCTTCTGACAACGATGAAAACCAAATCCAAGCTCCTCTCCGTGGTGTGCAAGGTCCTGGCATGATCTGGCCTCTGC
Organism: Cervus canadensis; assembly: GCF_019320065.1. Lineage (NCBI taxonomy): Eukaryota > Metazoa > Chordata > Mammalia > Artiodactyla > Cervidae > Cervus > Cervus canadensis. The sequence goes on along the minus strand of NC_057417.1, from coordinate 27,497,804 downwards.
CCGTCGTTTCTGATCTCTTCTCCAGTGCTCAACATGTTTCAGCCACACTTTGTGGGGTCCTCTTCCAGTTCCTGAAACATACCCAGAGCTCAGAGGCTTAGCCCTTGCTATTCCCCCTCCTCAAGATGCTCTTCTTCCAGCCTGGCCAGCTCCATCCAGGTCATCTTCAGTCACCTCCACACAGAGCAAGTCTCTAGCCACCTTATTTAAGTGGAGTCTTCCCCGCCATCTCCTGTTCCTCCAGCTCCACCCCACCTCCCCACCCACCCACCCTCATATTCTCTATCACAGCACCTTGTGCATTTCCTTTCTAGTTCTAAGAATGACCTTATTTTGTTTGACTGTCTTGCCTGTAATTGTATCTCTAGCACCTGAATTTGTAAGAATTCCTTAAGACTATAGTGTTCAGGCAATGTTTGAATCAATTCAGGGATTAATCAGCCCGCTCTCTAGTCTAGAAGAGGAAGAGCTCATCTGACAGAGGGGCAAATTATTCTGGCGCGTTTGGGGAAGAAAATTGGTGATGAGATGAAAAATCCGGTTCATCTTTCAATTAAGCTTGCCCAAGAAGAGGGGTCAGAATGGAGGAGAGACAGCAGGACGAGGGAGCCAGGAAGGACACTTGTGTGATTGTTTTCCTTGTTAATTTCTTCATCCTTGACTGCAGGAAAAGTATCGCCCCCAGAACCCAAGCCCAGGCTTCTCTTGCTGGTTGCTGAGTAGCAATCAGAGGGCAAGTTCAGAGTTGTGCTAACCACCCGGTTCCTTATTCTGTTTGAAAAGCCTTGTATGTTTATGCTATAAAAAATGACTTATTAAATCCCAGAAGACAGGCCCTGGGGCCGATTTCCTGGAATGTTGAATTCCAGTAGCTTAGGAAAGCAGGAGCCTATTACTGTTGGCTCCAGCCCAGAAAGCGGGGGATGTGTGGTCAGGTGATTCAGTTTCCCTTCATTCTTCGAGCTAATCAAAGCATCACCTTCTCTTTCGCGGATGCAGCGGCTGAGGCCTCAGTGTCCCCAAGTTCGGGGAAAGCAGCAGTGAGGTCACAGGGACAGTCCTAACCTTGGGGTCTGATGGGCTGTCCTGAGACCCCAGGGGTTTCGTTTCTTGGGCTGAGCAGGAGGAAATGCGGTGCTGCAGAGCGAGGGCTGATATCACTAACCCCCTTTCATCTCAGAAAGTATGTCTGGTGCTCTTGGCCTTCGATGCTTAGATTCAAAATAGAGACTTGAGAGTGAGAAAAAATTGGAGTTTCTTCGTTCCCATATCCATCCAAGATGATTTGTTGTTGTTTTACTCACTAAGCCGTGTCCGACTCTTTTGCAACCCCATGGACCTTAGCCTGCCAGTCTCTGTCCGTGGGATTCTTCCAGGAAAGAATACTGGAGTGGGTTGTCATTTCCATCTCCGGGGGATCTTTCCGATCCAGGGATCAAACCTGCATCTCCTACACTGGCAGGTGGATTCTTTACCTCTGAGCCGCCTGGGAAGGCTGTAGTCCACAGAGTCGCAAAAAGTCGGCCACGACTTGGCAACTAAACACCACCAACATCGCTCACCCCCAGATCAGTGAGGGCTGGCAATACATAATGTCTCCTGGCAGCGTCATAATCGCACCATGGAGGCCATCTCCTTGGCAGCCTGTGCCCTGGGGCTGGGCGGGCAGTAGGAAAGCAGGGTGTCCCCTCCCTGGGGCTACTGAAGGCCCCCAGCAGCCCTCTGACCTCGCTCCACCCCTAGGTTGAAAGATTTCTTCTACCGCTCCAGCAACCTGCAGTACTTTAAGCGGCTCATTCAGATCCCTCAACTGCCAGAGGTAAGCGTGCCAGGGAACCGCGGAGCCCGGGGGGCCTGTCCTCGAGGCTGGCAGGCGGGCGGGGCTCGAGAAGTGCGTCTTCCCTCTCCAGAACCCACCCAATTTCCTACGAGCCTCCGCCCTGTCAGAACACGTCAGCCCCGTGGTGGTGATCCCAGCCGAGGCGTCGTCCCCCGACAGCGAGCCGGTCTTGGAGAAGGATGACCTCATGGGCATGGACGCCTCCCAGCAGGTGAGGACCTCATAGGAGGAAGCTCGGTCAGCCCTTCCCAGTGCCCCCGGGTGCAGGAGGGCAGGCGGGAGGACCATGGCCAGGCTCGGCCACCTTCTTATTTATTCTTATTCGACTGCACCGAGTCTTTTTGTTTTTTGGTTTTTTTTACATTTTATTTATTTATGGCTGCGCTGAGTCTTCACTGCTGTGCAGGCTGTCATTTCGAAGAGTGGGGGCTATTCTTCATTGCGGTGCAGGAGCTTCTCTTGTTGCAGATCACCGGCTCTAGGGCACGTGGGCCCAGTAATTGCAATTCTTGAGCCCTGGAGTACAGGCTCAGTAGTTGTAGCACATGGGCTTCGTAGCACATGGGCTTCATTGCTCCGAGGCATGTGGTATCTTTCCGGAACCTGGCATCGAACCTGTGTCTCCTGCGTTGGCAGGTGGATTCTTTACCACCGAGCCCCTGGGGAAGCCCCTGCACTTGGTCTTCACTGTGTCACACGAGATCTTTTTAGTCTGGCATTGGGGATCTTTGGCTGAGGCATGTGGGATCTGGTTCCCTGACCAGGGATCAAACCTGGGCGCCCCCTTGCACTGGGAGCAGAGTCTTAGCTACTGGACCATCAGAGACGTTCTGCAGCCACATTCTAACCCAAGCACTGACCTAGAGAGATCACGCTGCCCTGCGTCCCTAGGAGGCGCTGTAATTGGATTTGAACCAGATTAAGAAAGCGTCTGTTCCCCCCTGTGGCTGTTGAGACCCACACAGACCCCTCTGGGTCTCTAACTTTGTCCTCACTCCTCTCTGGTCACAGCAGAATTCATTCGACAGCAAGTTCGATGACATCTTCGGCAGCTCCTCCAGCAGCGATCCCTTCAATTTCAACAGTCAGAATGGCGTGAACAAGGACGAGAAGTGAGTCCAGGCTGCGGGGTTAAAGCAGATGATGTGGGCGCTATGTTAAGCCAAGAGCTCACTTGCCACACCCACCCGAAGAGGAATTCTTGGGCTTCGTAGATAAACGTCTTGACCTTTGAGTTGTTTATTCACTAAGTCGTGTCCGACTCTTTGGCGACCCCGTGAACTGTGGCCTGCCAGACTCCTCTGTCCATGGGATTCTTCAGATGAGAGTACTGGAGTGGGTAGCCATTCCTTTCTCCAGGGAATCTTCCCAGCCCAGGGATTGAACCCGTTGGCAGGTGGATTCCTTACTGCTGAGCCACCTGGGAAGTCCTAACCTTTGAATACTGCTGCTGCTGCTAAGTCGCCTCAGTCGTGTCTGACTCTGTGCGACCCTATAGACGGCAGCCCACCAGGCTCCCCCGTCCTTGGGATTCTCCAGGCAAGAACACTGGAGTGGGTTGCCATTTCCTTCTCCAGTGCAGGAAAGTGAAAAGTGAAAGGGAAGTCGCTCAGTCATGTCCTACTCTTAGCGACCCCATGGACTGCAGCCCACCAGGCTCCTCCATCCGTGGGATTTTCCAGGCAAGAGTACTGGAGTGGGCTGCCATTGCCTTCTCCAAACCTTTGAATACTGACCCCTTTCAAATCCTAGAGGAGTAGCCAATGAGGCTGAGATTGCTGTGGGCCAGTGGGTGGTAGATTAGTATCTGGAGACACTGCAGGTCTTAGAGGTTAACTTACAGGATTTCAAAGAATTGTTCCCAAACGAACATCGGCTTTTAACCTCCTCCCTGGGTCTCCCAGCTCACATTTCAAAGGAAAGAGAAGCACAGTGGAAGCAAACTTGCTCTCCTTCTCTTCCTAGGGATCAGTTAATTGATCAGCTGTTCGGAGAGACCAGAGAACTGAAAGCTCAGCTGGAAAATATGAAGACTGAGGTATGAGTTGGGCTCTGATCCACCTCTGGGCTTCACTGGAACATGACAGCTTTTAATACTAAATTCTCTTCATATCCATCCTTGTTGAGCCACATCTTAATGGAAGGTCAGTTAGTAGAAATGCCAAAGCCAGAGGACCAGGTTATCGTGTATTTCCAGTACACTTACCCTTGCAAGCAGCATTTAAGCCACACTCCAAGGGCCCTGTGATACTTGGAGAGAATCATGACCACCAGCTGGCTATGAAGCTGTGCAGTGAGATACCTATTCTTGTCACTTGATGTTGAGAAGGTTTGGCTTGTAGCTTTGCCAGCTGTTTGCAATATCTGCTGCTGACTCATAGCCGGTCAGATCCTTTACCTGGGACCAGCAAGCGTTCTCCCCTGCCTCGTCCTGGGCCCATCATTGCCCCCAGGTCCCTCTAACAGGACCAGAACTCCCCCGCCCTCACCCCCTGTTGGTGGGTAGCTGGCTTGTAGTGACCTCCACTCTTCACGAGGCCTTGGGAGTGAGCTCGTTGGGAAACCCCAGGTGTTTATTCGGTTGGCACTGGAGACGTGATAGGTGGGACCCCCTCTTCCCACCCAGTGCTCTCACTCATCCCCCGGCCCTCCCCACAGAGCCAGCGGGCCGTGCTGCAGCTCAAGGGCCGCACCAGCGAGCTGGAGGCCGAGCTGGCCGAGCAGCAGCACCTGCGGCAGCAGGCGGCCGACGAGAGCGAGTTCCTCCGGGCCGAGCTGGACGAGCTCAAGAAGAAACGCGAGGACACGGAGAAGGCTCAGCGGAGCCTGACGGAGATCGAGAGTGAGGAGCTGTCGCTGGGGTGGGCGTGCGGGTGGGGCCGGGGAGGGCGGCGCCCCGCCAGCCCTGGAATGCAGGCTGAGGCTGGGCACCAGCGTCCCTGCCTTGCATCTGTCCGGAGGGGCTATCGTGAACATCAGCATCAGCGGTTAGGAGGGTGGGTTGGAGTTCCCCATGAGGGCCTGCTGGGAACACAGATGGGGAGACAGAGGGTGACAAAAAAGAGCTTACGAAAAATTGTGGCGTAGAAGCCAGTAACACTGATTTAAACATGCCAAGTTTGGAATGCTCAAGGGGCATGAGTCAATGGAGGGATTTGAATCAGGTGATTCTTCATTAAAGCAGACTTGCCAGAGGACTTTAAGTAAGACTTTTCTGGGAGAAGGAGGTGTAGATGCTTGTGGAAAGGCAAGATGGTCTTCTAGGGGCTCTGGCTTATCAGAAGAAGAGCAGAGGGTGCCCTGCCAATGCAGACCCCTCACCTCAGTCCTCGACAATTCAGGGAAAGCCCAAGCCAATGAGCAGCGCTACAGCAAGCTGAAGGAGAAATACAATGAGCTGGTGCAGAACCACGCCGACCTGCTGCGGAAGGTAGGACCCTCGCCGCCACCAGCAGCCTGTCCCACGTGCACAGGGCCCCCTGCCCAGGGGAGATGTCGACCCAGGCTGTGTTGCTTCTCCAGGGCCAGTGTCCCCACCATTTCTTGGAAACCAGAGCTCCCTGGCTCTCATATCTCAAGCTCCACCTTAGGTACCTGCCCTACTTGTGATAGCCCCCATCTTTATCATTTTTGCAATACTTGAGAGTTGAGCATCTGAAGGCAACAGCTTCCTCTGGGTGGGGAAGCGATGTCTGTGTCCATCTTTAGGGCACTCTCAGTCTGAATGCCATCCTTTGTTCTACAAGG